>NC_137350.1:14127325-17053621 GCF_965287045.1 Carcharhinus amblyrhynchos
GACCAGTGAGTTTGACATCGGTGGTAGGAAAATTATTGGAAAAAATTCTTAGGGATAGGATGTATGAGCATTTGGAGCGTTGCAATCTGATTAGGGATACGCAACATGGCTTTGTTTGGGGGAGGTCTTGCCTTACGAATCTGGTGGAATTCTTCGAGGAGGTGACAAAAACAGTTGACGATGGGCGAGCTGTTGATGTCATCTATATGGATTTCAGTAAGGCGTTTGACAAAGTCCCTCACGGTAGGCTGGTAGAAAAGGTTAAGGTACATGGGATACAAGGACAGATAGCTAGGTGGATCAAAAACTGGCTGGGAAGTAGGAGACAGAGAGTAGTTGTCGAGGGGACCTTTTCTGGCTGGAGGCCAGTCACCAGTGGTGTGCCGCAGGGCTCAGTACTGGGACCTTTCCTCTTTGTAGTATATATAAACGACTTGGAAGAGGGCGTATGTGTTGTGATCAGCAAATTTGTGGATGACACCAAGATGGTTAAGATTGGCAGATACTAAGGAGGACTGTCAGGTGACACAGCAGGATATAGATAGGTTGGTATATTGGGCAGATAAATGGCAGATGGAACTTAATCCTGACAAATGCGAGGTGATGCATTTTGGAAGGAATAATGCAGGGAGGAGTTATGTGATAAAAGGTAGACTGATTAAGAGTATAGAGGTACAGAGGGACCTGGGAGTGCAGGTGCACAACTCTCTGAAGGTGTCGACACAGGTAGAGAAGGTCGTGAAGAAAGCTTATGGAATGCTAGCCTTTATAGGAAGGGGTATAGAGTATAAGAGCTGCCGTCTAATGCTTCAGTTGTACAGAACGTTGGTTAGACCGCGTTTGGAGTACTGTGTCCAGTTCTGGTCACCTTACGACCGGAAGGAAGTGGAGACCCTGGAGGGGGTGCAGAGGAGATTGACCAGGATGTTGCTTGGCATGGAAGGACTGAGTTACGAGTAAAGGTTGCAGAAACTGGGGCTCTTCTCCTTAGAAAGACGGAGATTAAGGGGGGATATGATAGAGGTATATAAAATACTGAAGGGAATAGACAGAGTAAACAGTGGTAGGCTTTTCCCTAGATTGGGGACAATTACGAGAGGTCACGATCTAAGGGTGAGGGGGGAGAAGTATAATTTGGATATAAGAGGAAGGTTTTTCCACGCAGAGGGTCGTGGGGGTATGGAACACGCTACCGAGTAGGGTGGTGGAGGCAGGCACATTGGACTTGTTTAAGGTTTACTTAGACAGACACATAAGAACATAAGAAATAGGAGCAGGAATAGGCCATCTAGCCCTTCGAGCCTGCCCCGCCATTCAATAAGATCATGGCTGATCTGTCGTGGCTCAGTTCCACATTCCCGCCCTCTCCCCATAACCCTTAATCCCCTCTCTTATCAAAAACCCATCAACCCGCTTCTTAAAAATATTTAGCGAGGTAGCCTCCACCACTTCAACGGGCAGAGAATTCCAGAGATTCACCACCCTTTGAGTGAAGAAATTCTTCCTCAACTCCGTTCTAAACCGCCCCCCCTTTATCTTGAGGCTGTGCCCCCTAGTCATACTGTCCTTTCTGAGCGGGAAGAGTCTCTCCACCTCTATCCTATCCATCCCATTCATCATCTTATATGTCTCAATGAGATCTCCCCTCATTCTTCTAAACTCTAACGAGTACAAGCCTAGTTTATTCAGCCTCTCCTCATAGCTCAACCCCGGCATCAGCCTAGTAAACCTCCTCTGCACTCCCTCCAAGGCCAAAATATCCTTGCGTAAGTACGGCGCCCAAAACTGCACACAGTACTCCAGCTGCGGCCTCACCAATGCCCTATACAGCCGCAGCAAGACCTCCCTACTTTTATATTCAATGCCCCTCGCTATGAAGGCCAGCATCCCATTCGCCTTCCTGACCACCTGCTGCACCTGCAAGCTGGGTTTTTGCGACTCATGCACAAGGACCCCGAGGTCCCTCTGCACCGTCGCCTGCTGCAGTTTTTCGCCACGTAAGTAATAATCCTTCCTACCATTATTCCTACCAACGTGGACCACCTCGCACTTGCCAACATTAAATTCCATTTGCCATTTCCTGGCCCATTCGCCCAGCCTATCTAGATCCTTCTGTAGACCCTCCACACCCTCCGCGCAATTTGCCGTTCCACCAATCTTGGTGTCATCAGCAAATTTCGACACCATACACTCGGTTCCCTCCTCCAGATCATCTATATAAATGCTAAATAGCTGAGGCCCCAGCACCGACCCCTGGGGCACTCCACTAGTCACCAACCGCCGATGGAGGGTTATAGTAGAGGGTATTAAATAGGGTCAGAGCCTCAGGACGACACTGGAAATGTAGTATTATATGTTAACGTATTGTCTTTTTATTCCACAGGGTCAGTCCACCTTGTTGTCAAACGAGGGGCATGCACACGGTGGGTCGTGCGTGGGCTGCTCTTGGAGGTTCCGGGAGTGGCCTAGTACTTCATGTCGTTGTGTGTGCTTAATCCTGGACCAGCAGATGGGCACTGCAACAGCTCAGTGACTATCACTGCTAGCTGTGCAGATACATGGACTTGGGCCTGTGTCTGTGGGAGTTTGCGCATTCTCCCTGTGGTTGCATGGGTTTCCTCCGGGCGCTCCGGTTTCCTCCCACACCCCAAAGATGTGCTCTTAGGCTGATTGGTGTACCAAATTGACACTATTCTCCCCTGAATCTGGCTACATTAGGGGTTCCACTCACATACACAGAGGGCAGGGTAGGTATGGGAAGATGCGGTGGCGCGGGCTAGTTAGGCCGAAGGGCCTGTTTCCCGTGCTGGGATGTTCTTTGTTCTTTATCCGCATATGCCTGAATGTTGAGCAGGATTTGCTGCATATAGACAGGACTTGTGGCATGTGGACAAAAACTGCTTCAGCAGCTGATGTGTTGTGAATGGTACTGACCGCTGTTCAATCATTACTGAACATCTCCCACCTCTGATCTAACACTGGAGGGAACGTCATTGCTGAAGGAGCTAAAATTGATTGGGCCAGGGCCCTAAGCAATTTCTGCACCAATGGCCTGGGGCTGAGATAGTTGACATCCAACACAACCACCTTCCTTTGTGTAATTCAGAAATATGTGCCAGCTATTTAGTCTGTGTATTGGACTTTGGAGCAGGATTAGGTAATTTGGCCCTTTGTATCTGCTGATCATGGCTGATCTGATTGTGGTGTGAACTCCACTTCCCTGTCTCCCATAACTCCTTTGATTTCCATGTCATTCAAAAATCTATCGACCTGAGCCTTGAAAAAAATCAGCCTCCCCTGCTTTCTGAGGAAGCAAATTCCATGTACTAATGGCCCTCTGACAGAAATAACTTCTCCTAATCTTTGTCTTAAAAAGGCGGTCTCTTATTCTTTATTGTATGCTCTTGTTCTAGACTTTCGTACTAGAGAAAACATCCTCCCAGTCAAATCCCCTCACGACCTTATGTGTTTCAATAAGGTCAACTCTCTTTCTCCTAAACTCAATGGGTATGGGTCAAACCTGTTCAACCTTTCTTCATAAGATAAGCCCTTCATCCCAGGAATGAGTCAAATAAACCTTCTCCAAATTGTTTCTATTTGGTAAACCATGCAGCCATCCATGCATTTAATTCGGCAAAGACAAATCAAAGCTTTTTGATTTATTTGTGCTGCAACATATAAAATATGAACATTTTAAAAAATATTTTTTGCTGCCCAACCACAGAGCTGAGTATTTTTTCCATTTTTGTCTGCCAGGATCAACAACAAAAACAGAACAGCTAGATAAATATCCGCTTAGGAACAAAATTAAAGGATAGATGGATGAGTATGTAGACTGAGATCATCAAATACTTCAATGCGCCACACCAATTGCTATGTTTTTCATTTTCATTGAGGGTGTTGCTGCCAAGGACAGCTTCTGGGGTTGGAACATAGAGACTTGATTTTTGTCCCATGGCCTGTAGTTTTACTTGATCACCTTTCAAGAGCACAGCATATTTATGTAGATTTCTGTTAGCTGACTGAGTAGGTGGAGCTGGAATTTGTGAAAAGATAGATTATGCATTGTTAGTGAATGGAATTGGATAAAATACTGTTTTCTAACTTCATGGTTTCTCATGTTTCTAAGCACATCTATCCCATTGATCAACAAATGGCAATGCACAGTGGTTAGCACCACTGCCTCTCAGTGCCATGGACTCAAGTTCGATATCCAGCTTAGATCATTCTCTGTGGAGTTTACACATTCTCCCCGTGTCTACGTGGGTTTCTCTGGGTGCTCTGGTTTTCTCCCACAGTCCAAAAGACATGCTGGTTAGGTGCATTGGCTATGCTAAGTTCTCCCTCAGTGTACCTGAACAGGTGCCAGAATGTGGCAACCAGGGGATTTTCACAGTAACTTCACTGCAGTATTAATGTAAGCCTGCTCATGACACTGATAAATAAACTTTAAACCAATAATACACTTGAAGCCTAACCTCAGAAGAGGTTATTGTATCTGTTTTTCATTTCCCACACCACAATCTTAAGTGACGTGACAGAAATTTCCAGTTTGTAGGCAAACATTTTTTCTGCACTGAGACAGAACAATCTAATTTCATAGAGTGCCAAGTAGAAAGAGGAAACATTTATCTTAAGTATCTGAGCCATGTTCAATCCTAGTTGCAGGGAAGAATATCATTGAATTATTCCACTATGTCATCCAGAATCCACAACATCTTATTTTGAAAAACACAAAATTACCAAGAAGTTTAGTATGATCAGAAATAGTCAGCACGGTTTTGTCAAGGGCAGGTCGTGCCTTACGAGCCTAGTTGAGTTCTTTGAAAATGGTGACTGAACACATTGACGAAGGAAGAGTGGTGGATGTGGCTTACATGGACTTCAGCAAGGCATTTGGTAAGGTCCTCCATGCAAGACTTCTTAAGAAGATGAGAGGGCATGGGATCCAAGGGGTTTTGGCCTTGTGGATCCAGAACTGGCTTGCCTGCACAAGGCAGAGAGTGGTAGTGGACGGGTCTTTTTCTGCATGGAGGTCAGTCACCAGTAGAGTGCCCCAGGGATCTGTTCTAGGACCCTTGCTGTTTGTCATTTTCATAAATGACCTGGATGAGGAAGTGGAGAGATGGGTTAGTAAGTTTGCCGATGATACGAAGGTTGGTGGTGTTGTGGATAGTCTGGAGGGATATCAGAAGTTGCAGCGTGACATAGATAGGATGCAAGACTGGGCGGAGAAGTGGCAGATGGACTTCAACGTGGATAAATGTGTAGTGGTCCATTTTGGCAGGACTAATGGGATGAAGGAGTACAATATCAAGGGTAGGAGTCTTAGCAGTGTTGAGGAGCAGAAGGATCTTGGGGTCTGGGTCCATAGGACTCTTAAGTTGGCTGCACAGGTGGAGGATGTGGTCAAGAAGGCATATGGTGTACTGGCCTTCATTAATCGAGGGATTGACTTTAGGAGTCGGGAGGTAATGCTGCAACTTTTTAAGACCCTTGTCAGACCCCGCTTGGAGTACTGTGTGCAGTTCTGGTCGCCTCACTACAGGAAGGATGTGGAAGCTATTGAAAGGGTGCCGAGGAGATTTACGAGGACGTTGCCTGGATTGGGAGGCATGCCTTATGAAGATAGGTTGAGGGAGCTAGGTCTCTTCTCCCTTGAGAGAGGAAGGTTGAGAGGTAACCTGATAGAGGTTTATAAAATGTTGAGCGGAATAGATAGGGTGGATTCTCAGAAGCTATTTCCCAGGGCTGAAATGGTCGCTACGAGAAGACGTAGGTTTAAGGTGCTGGGGAGCAAGTACAGAGGAGATGTTAGGGGTAAGTTTTTCACTCAGAGGGTGGTGAGTGAATGGAAATCGGCTGCCATCGGCGGTGGTAGAGGCGAACTCGCTGGGGCTTTTAAAAGACTTCTGGACGAGTACGTAGGATTTAATGGGATTGGGAGTTACAGATAGTTCTATAGCCTGGTAGGTATGGATATGATCGGTGCAACTTGTGGGCCGAAGGGCCTGTTTGTGCTGTAGTGTTCTATGTTCTAAGTCAGAAAACATTATAAGCGCAGGACTACAAACTAACCAACAGATTAGGTATAGATCTGTTTACTGTGTTACGGACAGGAAAGGTAAACTGAGCTTTGTTCTTTTCAACAACTGTCCATAAGCAGAAGGTGTCTTGGATGGCACAGAGGTTAGCACTGCTGCCCCACAGTGCCAGGGATCTGGGTTCAATTTCTGCCTTGCGTTACTGTCTGTCTGGAGTTTGCGTATTCTTCCCATGGCTGTGTGGGTTTCCTCCGGGTGCTCTGATTTCCTCCCAGTCTGAAAGACGTGCTGGTTAGGCACATTGACCCAAACAGGCACTGGAGTGTGGCGACTAGGGGATTTTCGCAGTAACTTCATTGCAGTGTTAATGTAAATCTTACTTGTGACCAATAAACTTTAAAAAAATATTTTTCAAATAAGTTGTGGTGTGTTTTCACAAACCCTCAGTTTGTGTGATTCAATTAATTCACTGAAAACTTACATTATCATTAACTCATAAGGTTATTTTATCCACATTGCAAACACTCTACCCCGAGTTTCAATATCCCACTTGACTACACACACACACACATACACACACACACAAAGTGGGGATAGAAAAAAAGAAAGTTTTACAACAATGAATTGTGATCATAAAAAAACCCACATGAATGAATACAAGTTCACATAATTATCAGTGTCCAGAGTCTGGTGATAAACTCTTTCACACAGAAGCTTGGGTTCAGATGGCTGAAGGCTGAAGTTGCAGCTGATACCACAAGGTGAAATTGGTACACAGACTAGATCAGTTCTACAGGTGATGTAGGAGATTTTCCAGCAGGGACAGGCTTCAATAGGTAGCCTGTTGTTCAGCCCTTTGTTCAATCCTTGATTAGATGTTAAACTGAGGATTTCTCAGTTCTTAAGGGAATATGGAAACTTCACAATGGTTACTTGAGTTATGTGGCCTTTCTACAAAATGATTTCAAAGTATCTGGAACTGGTTTTGATTTCAGGACTGATAATGTCCAAAAAAATTAGCTTTTGAAAGACTTACCATATATGTTGTTGGATCTCATGTCAGGAAACCAGTGTCTGGGCAGATCCTCTGACTCTGCTAGAGGGTAAACTTGTCAAGATGTGAGTGACATCCGTTGTCCCCTCAACAGTCCACTTTTGAAATGGACCTGGATAGACTCAGGTGTGAACAAGTCTTAATAGTTCTGCAAGACCCCTGATTTCCTAATTATAAGGTCCTTACAATTGGATGCGTGATTCCACTTTGGTGCAATGAGGTTTCTTTTGTTCTTGTAACTCTTGTTGGTAACTTCCAGAACAAAGGATCAATCCTGTTGTCACATGACTTGTAGCAGCCATTATTTTTGGTTCAACAAAGTCCATTTTTAAAATAGCAAAACACAATAAAGATTGCATCCATACAGTTTTAGATTTATTTTCATATCCGATTCACCTAACATATAGTTATAATCTTACGAATTAAGAGTCCGAGACATCTCAAAAGCCCTCAATGCAAGGCACAACCACATCATTGCAGCATAACAATGTTTCACAAATAGCAATAAAAAATGATCAACTTATCTCTTTTCTTCCCAATATTGAAGGTTGTATTAAGAATCTTTCCATACGTCCACAGCATTGAAAGATTTTAATGCTTTTATTAAAGAGCATCATGGACTCGTTAATGCCTATTTGAACCACTGGAACAGCATTAAGGCGGGGGGGGGGGGGGGGGGGGAGGTTTGATCAGTAATTATGAAGTTAGTACATTGTTTAAAACTCAGATACAGGTAGGTGAGACTTTGTTTCAATACCTCTCAGCAGTGTGGCAAAAGCCAGAGTGGTCGCCAAAATAATGCAGCCAGATCCTAATGTTGCATTTCATTTTCTTGCAAATGACTGGATCCTGCCAACAGCTAAACTACTTCAAGCCAAGACATTATTTAATTGAAAGCAACTAGAAACAAAAACCACAGATCTAAAACGTGAACATACTTCCATGACTTTATTTCCTATTACATCAATAGCCAGTCATACAAGATCATAAGCAGCTGGATGGCTTTTATTCCAGATCATATTTCTATGCAAGGTCTCAAAGTGACTTAAGTTGCTCTTCTCTAACAGTTTCAAATAAATTTTGCATTAAAAAATAGTGTTCAACATTGATAGTATTGTAGAAAATCTCCAAGCTAAAACCTCTAACATGCCTTGAAATAGATGTAATATGCCAAAAGCAGTTTGTTACCAGCTTGCAATGTAAGCAGTCAGTTGTTTAGCCCCATTCATGGTCACTGTATAAGTATTAGGAAACTGCTGTAACACGTTTGAACTTGTAGGGCTTATATGGTGCTTCATGACATGGTTATTATTAGCATTTCCCAGAATTGATTCTTAGCCAAATTGCAACTCAAAAAAATCATTCCCTTCCAAGATATGTAACTTTCAACCACGTACAAGAGCACTGATATTTTCAGGTTAATGGAGAAGGCCCCACATATTTCAATCACAGCTCCTTATAAATAACATTAGGGAGGGCCACTTCCTGCCCGGGAGATGGTCAAATTTACAATTGGCCGATAGATAGGAGGCTGCAGCTGGGGAGGCTTCAAAACTGCACCGAAAAGGGAGAAACAGGATCAGGGAAGCTGGTCGACTGGGGCTGAAGGAGGCTGAAAGATTATTCTGGGACCTGGTTGGAACAAATCTGCTTCTCCTGACTCACAAGTAGTAGGAGAGAACTATTTGACTTTGGGAAGCCTGAAACATCCACTGCAGAGCAGTGCCAGGAATCCTAGAACATAAGAACATAAGAAATAGGAGCAGGTGTAGGCCATCTAGCACCTCGAGCCCGCCCCGCCATTCAATAAGATCATGGCTGATCTGTCGTGGGTCAGTTCCACATTCCCGCCCTCTCCTCATAACCCTTAATCCCTATCAAAAACCTATCAACCCGCATCTTAAAAATATTGAGCGAGGCAGCCTCCACCACTTCAACGGGCAGAGAATTCCAGAGATTCACCACCCTTTGAGTGAAGAAGTTCCTCCTCAACTCCGTTCTAAACCGCACCCCCCTTTATCTTGAGGCTGTGCCCTCTAGTCCTACTGTCCTTTCTGAGTGGGAAAAGCCTCTCCACCTCTATCCTATCCATCCCATTCAACATCTTATACGTCTCAATGAGATCTCCCCTCATTCTTCTAAACTCTAACGAGTACAAGCCTAGTTTATTCAGCCTCTCCTCATAGCTCAATCCCTCAACTCCGGAATCAGCCTAGTAAACCTCCTCTGCACTCCCTCCAAGGCCAAAATATCCTTGCGTAAGTGCAGCGATCAAAACTGCACACAGTACTCCAGCTGCGGCCTCACCTGTGCCCTATACAGCTGCAGCAAGACCTCCCTACTTTTATATTCAATCCCCCTCGCTATGAAGGCCAGCATCCCATTTGCCTTCCTGGCCACCTGCTGCACCTGCAGGCTGGGTTTTTGTGACTCATGCACAAGGACCCCGAGGTCCCTCTGCACCATCGCATGCTGCAGTTTTTCGCCACGTAAGTAATAGTCCTTCCTATCATTATTCCTACCAAAGTGGACAACCTCACATTTGCCAACATTAAATTCCATTTGCTAGTTCCTGGCCCATTCGCCCAGCCTATCTAGATCCTTCTGCAGACTCTCCACACCCTCCGCACAATTTGCCGTTACACCAATCTTGGTGTCATCAGCATATTTCAACACCATACACTCGGTTCCCTCCTCCAGATCATCTATATAAATGGTGAATAGCTGAGGCCCCAGCACCGACCCCTGGGGCACTCCACTAGTCACCAACCGCCAATCCAAATAGCACCCATTGACCCCCACTCTCTGCCTCCTATCCTACAGGAAGGGATATCCTCCCACTTATTTAATTTGCAATGCCAATGAAATCATCAGACTGCAACTTTTATGTATTAATTAGGATTCCATCGGTGGCCTGAAAACTGCACTTCAAAAAATTATTTTTCTTTAAAACATGCAATTTAATTGAGAAATTTGACACTCATGAATGTAAATTTAGCTTTTCAGAAGCATCAAGGGGAGTTGATCAGTAATTACGAAGTTAGTACATTATTGAAAACTCAGTTGCTCTGAATTCACCAAGAGGATATTTTTTAAAAAAGAGGGTTTTTACTGCAAGACTAATGGCATAAAATGTCTTGGTAATTCAACTGATATCCATGGGGGTTGCAGTCTGGGGGTTCCTCATTACTGAATGCTCAAAGAAAGTCTATTTCAGGATTTCTGTATTATTTTGTATATATGGGCTAGGATTCTCCCAAAAAACTTAAGTGCCCAACAGACCGGAAAAAGGGAGAATCCCCTCCTGTTTTTTTTGGGCCCACTTAGTTTTGTGAATGTCCGGCACTGTGCGCATTACAGAGAGGTCAGTAGCTTGGTGCTGAGCGGGCCATTGTGCATGAGCCTATCTATAGTTGGAGACTGACACATACACAGTGGCACTCCCCCTCCTCCCAGCCAATCGCTGGCCTCCCAATATCTTCCCAACACCCCTCTCCAGATCACTAGTCTACTTGCAACCTCCCCTCCCCACCACCACACAATGGCCAGCCCCAATCCCTCCCCTACCAATCCCATTGCAGAGTGGCAGTAAGTCCCTCTATGGCAGCAGTGACACTGCCTGGTGTTAGGTGGGCAGTGCCAGCGTGCCCAATGGGCAGTGCTAGTGTTCCCCTTGGACACTGCCAGAGTGCCAGGCTGGCTGTGCCCAAGAGGCATCCCATGCCCCCAACCTCCTGGGTGGACTTCAGTGGTCTCTGTCCCCACCAGTGGGGTGAGCATATCTGTTGGTGGAAAGCAGTTGTAAACCCGCTGTTGGAACTTCTCCCAACGCAGAGAGAGACTAGCGGGCCTGCAGACTATAGTCCCGGGACAACTAATCATATGAAAATGATGATTTCCATGTGGTAATTGGCCCCACATTGGAAATCAGCATGGGGCTGATTACACAGTAAAAAATGGCCTAGGAGACTCGATCGGTCAAATGCTGATCACGAGACCTGCTAGCGGCCCTCTGCTGATGTTGGGCAGCACAAGGGCTGGGAGAATCCTGGTCAAGGAATCCAGAAATTGCTGTCAGTTTCAGTGGATTAATGGTGGCGAACGCTGGCAGCTTCATCATCAATACCACTACAAAATCATTGAATTATGAAATCTCCTATACATTGTTGGTTAGGGCTGCAGGGGAGGGGGGGGAGGGGGTTAGGGAATTCTGATGGCTCAATGGCCTGCACCCAAGTTCCCTGGCTTAGATCAATGGGGTGTCTCCTTCCAGAAAATTCTGCACTTCACGTCAGACAAAAACAAATTACACTGATACAAAATAAATTAAATACAAACTTGTATAGTCACAGTTACTGTGCCGGTTATATTATACTTTTTTTTATAGAACCAATTTAAAATAATAGTTCATACTAATGAACTGACATTTTGGTTTTGTTATTTCATTTCTGCACGAACAAATGTTCAATTATTGTATGTTCTGGTGACTTGCTTTGCAATTGAACGTCAACAGCTTATTTGCCACTTATAGAGAATAATTTTTCTTTGATTTATGCAGACAATGTTAGAGAAAAAAAAAGTGACTGTGATCTTGGTGCATTTTAATCATTTTCTCTGGAAACTGGGTTCTGACCCACTTCTGACTGGTTTCATTTTTCTTTCTCTTCAACAGCTATTAATAATCTTAAATTACAGAAGTTTCAGCAGCATTCACCTGTTGGCCACTAAGTTAAAGAACTCCGAATTTATTTCTTAGTGTCACAAGTAGGCTTACATTAACATTGCAATGAAGTTACTGTGAAAATCCCCTAGCGCCATACTCTGGCACCTGTTCTGGTACACTGAGGGAGAATTTAGCATGGCCAATGCCCCTAACCAGAGTGTCTTTCGGACTGTGGGAGGAAACCCACACAGACATGTGGAGAATGTGCAAACTCCACACAGACAGTGACCCAAGCCAGGAATCAAATCTAGGTCCCTGGCTCTGTGAGGCCATGATGTGGAGATGCCAGTGTTGGACAGAGGTAAGCACAGTAAGAAGTCTCACTGCTGGGAGGCAGCAGTGCTGACCATTGTGCCACTGTGCTGCTCTTGACTCAAAGTAGTTCATTGCTTGGAACTAAGTTATTTGAAAAGGGATTACCAAAGTGGGTGATGGTAATGTCAACTTAATATAATGAGACTAAAGCTTTGAGGTTAGAATTAAGACATTGTTAGTCAGTGTAAGGGGTTGGGGGGGGGGGGTGCGGTGGGGAGATTACAAAAAAGTAGCAAACTTCAGTGAAACATTCCAATTTCCAGTCAGATCATTTTGTACCTCGCAGAGTGTAAAATCTTACCTAAACATTTGGAACCACATAAAAGACACGCAACATACAAATAGATCTAATGAACTGACTATTTAATAGCAAACTAGCATAAAGCAAAGTCTTTACAAGCATTCAGGTTAATTAGCTTTTTTCTATTACCTTTCAGAGTTCATGCTGTTACAAGCACTGGGTCCTCCAGAATCAAATGAGAAGCATGAGGGGTATATCACCAGTCATAAAAGACAAAGTGCAGTTTGATGCAACAAAATTTATTAGTTTCAAACAGTAATACCTACTACTGAATGTTGAATTAGATCATCACTATGCTGAAAATGCAATTTGAGTTCATTGCCATAAATGGTGTGGATTCCTCCATGCATCAAGTTTTGCTTCCTACTACAAAGTGAAAAATAATCTGTCACATCAGAATGGGGAATACTCTGAATCAGCACAAGACTAATAGACAACGAGGTTGAGAAATGACAAATGTTGCGCTAGAAACTGCACATAACATTATTTTTATATTGCCAATATAGAAGAGAAAAAGAACACACAATTTCTTTGTGCCCTGTAACTTCCTCACAGTGGCAATCTCCGTACCAACTTACCTGCTCTTAAGGTGCTCATCTTGCTCATCCTTCCTGACTCAGGACGAGTGTGACCCAAGAAGCAAAGTGTATACCGGGCTTCAGCAGCAAAGTGCAAAAGGAGCGGAGTGAAGAAGATGCTTCCTCTTTTTAAAGTTAAAGTTTATTTATTAGTCACAAATAAGGCTTACATTAACACTGCAATGAAGTTACTGTGAAAGTCCCCAAGTTGGCATAGTCCAGCACCTGTTTGGGTCCATGCACCTAACCAGCACTATCTTTCAGAATGAGGGGGGAATCTGGAGCACTTGGAGGAAACCCACACAGACACAGGGAGAACATGTTAACTCCACACAGTGACCCAAGCCAGGAATCAAACCTGGGTCCCTGACACTGTGCTACCGTGCTGCTCGTTTTTCTGGCACTTGGTGGGAGGGGGTGATCACGCCAGTGTGGGATAGGGTAGGGTATCCTCTGGGGTGGTGGTGTGTCACATGCTGGGCTTAGTCAGCATCTTTAAAATAGTTACTTTGAAGTTAGGACAAGAACAGAGTACAGTGCAGGAACATGCCCTTTCGGCCCTTAAAGCCCATGCCGACCATGATACCCTATCTAAACAAATATACCCTTCTGTCCTTGGTCCATGTTCCTCTATTCCCTCCTGATTCATGTACCCATCCAGATGCCGCTTAAATGTTGCTAATGTGCCTGCTTCCATCGCATCCTCTGGCAGAGTGTTCCAGGCTACCACAACTCTCTGCATGAAAAACTTCCCCTACACATCTTCCTTAAATTTTCTCTCTTTCAGCTTGAACCTGTGCCCCCTTGTAATTGACAACTCCACCCTGGGGAAAAAGCTTCCGACTATCCAACCTGTCTATGCCTGGCATAATTTTGTAGACTTATCTCAAGTCTATCCTCAGCATCCATCTTTCCAGTGAAAACAATCCTAGTTTATTCAACTTCTCCTCATAGCCAATGCTCTCAAGACCAGACAACATCATGTGAACCTTCTCCAAAGCTTTCATGTCCTTCTGGTGGTGTGTTGACCAGAAAGTGCTTTTTTCCCTTCTAACTCTCTCAGAATAAGTAGGGAGTGTAAAACTGGCAGAACCATCCGAAGTTAGCAATTTTGTCAGATAGTTCCCAGCGCAGTGCAACTGTCCAGCTCTTCTGGACAATTGCGGGTAAACACTAACCTGAGAGCTTCTAAGGGGGATTCCCTAGCACACCTTTGGGGTACCCCCAAATTTGATGCTGGGGAGTCAGGAAGGTATGGACATAAGCTTCTGTTTTTGACATCATTAGTCTTGGTGTAAAAACCCTTGAATAAAGTTATGTGCTGGTGAATGAGAATAAACTGGGTTTCAATGGTGCACTAATTACTTGTGAACAACTTCTCTAGCCCAGAAAATCTAGTTTTATATTTGTCGAATGTCAAAGTTATCTATGCTATGCTGGAAAATTTCATTTTAAAAAATGCCAATGTTTTGCTTTCTGTAAAATTATAACCTAATGATAAAACCTCTCATTATTTCTTGGTTTGCTGTCTGTGAGACCTCTTCAAAGTGATTATCATGTTTGATGACATGATGGTTTATGGATGTCCAGTGATCCCCAATATTTATACCAGAGTGAAATGTTTTTCAGAATGAGGGAAGTCATTCACAAGAAATGTGAGTGGCATGGTGGCACAGTGGTTAGCACTGCTGCCTCACATCGCCAGGGACCCAAGTTCAACTCTAGCCTCAGGTCACTGTGTGGAGTTTCTCCCCCATATTGGCAAGGGTTTCCTCTGGGTGCTTCAGTTTCCTCCCACGGTACAAAGGTATGCGGGTTAGGTTGATCGGCCACGATAAATTGCCCCTTAGTGCCAGGGGAAGCAGCAGGGTAAATACATGAGGTCAAGAGGACAGGGTGTGGGTGGGATTGTTGTCAGTTCAGGCTGATGGGCCAGATGGCCTCCTTTTACACTGTAGGGATTCTATGCCGGGAAAGATTAAATGAGTGTTATATCTTTGTGGGGAGCTTTCTGTGACTTCAAAGTGCAAGTTCACTCACTTCGCCAGACAAAATCCAAGCCATTAGCTTGATAATCTTGTGTAATAATGAAGACGACACCCATCGTATGAGGACGGCCTCCACCAGGATCTTAGTCTGACATGAACCTAACTGTAACCCCCACGATTTGCCTGGGCTTGCAAAATCTCACTAACTGTCCTGGCTGGAGACAATTCACAACTCTTTAACCTGTGCTTAACCCTCTCTCCACTAGTTTTGTCTACACCTGTAATGACCTGATTACCTGTTAAGACTCGCATTCCAACCATTATCTTGCAAATTGAGTTGTGTCTATATATGTCCTGTTCACGAACACAACTAACTCTTCACTCACCTGATGAAAGAGCAGTGCTCTAAAAGCTTGTGCTACCAAATAAACCTGTTGGAATTTAACCTGGTGTTGAGAGACTTCTTACTGTGCATTAAACAGATTCTCCAGTTTTGTCTTTGGATACCACAGAATGAAACACATGAAGCAAATAAATGTGTTTCTTAATGCAAAATATATTTTAGACCAAGTTATTTATATTATTCCCAGTTCCTGTGGTGAGATTTATTCCATATTCTTCTCTTAATAGATGTGCCCACAGCATTGCCAAAATAAAATGCAGCTGAAAGACAAAAGAAGATTCAAAGTAAGGCATCAGAGGTTTATGTCATATGTAACTTTCTTATTACCTGTCCCAAGTGCTCATGCAGTCCATTATGGCATCAGTTTAAAATTAGAATTCAAGGGATACCACAGAATGAAACACATGAAGTTTTGAATAAAAGTTTCTGAACTTTTGAGCTCAACCTGAATATACATGTACATCAGAAGGTGCACCTGTAGAGAGGCAATCCTTCCAGATTCATATGGTCCTCCAGCCACTAGCAGGCATTAAACCAAACGAAATCACCTTCACTGCAGATTCAAATAACACAGCCCAGAAAGATTTATCCCATAATCTTTTCATGCTGATTTACTGTCTTCTCCAGGAAGGCTTGTACTGTCATGATGATTTTTCCCCAAATTTTCTTGGTATAAATTAAACATTTTATTAAATATTTTATTAAATATTGTAGATGTTATAAATATTTGACCACTACAAAACCAAAAGTTTCTACCTTTAGATTATCTTCATTCTTTCAGTAGTGATATCCTCCACACACTGCAGAATTTTGCCAATTCCACATTGTTGCAGACAGGCAAAAAACATTCAACAAGCTTACCTCTTGTACTGTTTGATGCCAACCAATTCAAAATACAAGCATGTTACCCACTAATCTTCTTCAGATCACTGGACTACAAAAGATCTCAGTACTCTGAAAAACAGCCTGACAAGTAAACACAAATCCAAATTTTAACCTTTTCTAAGGAAACTATAAGACAGACAATATTCATGTCACCGGACTGGTAATCCAAAGGCCTGGACTACTAATCCATGACAAAGTTCTGATTCCACTAAAATAGTTTGAAAATTTGAATTCATTTTTAAAAAGTATGCTGTGATAAAATCATAAAGCTGTTAAGATTGTTTTTAGAAAAGTATTTATCAATTCAGTCAGGTATTCAAAGAGGAATATAATATCCAAATCTAATAACATCATTATACTGTGAGGTTAAATTGTTAGCGATTGTATGTTCTGCGTAGAATCTATGTTTCTATCTGAACTGACAAGGTAAGGATAAAGCAAAAAGCACCCAAAAGAATGGGGCAGATCAAATTCCCAAATTGATATTCTTTATTAATAGTGGTTACACAATCACTTTGTAAGCCAAATATACAGGAAATTTTCTTCCTTTAGTGACTGTCATAGTATTTTACTGAAGAGGTCCTTGATAGTACCTTTGTTCCCAATTCCAATATTCTCAATCCTAAACAGGGAAATGAAACATTTTATCTCAATATGAGCAACCTATCAATCACAATCGTGCGGTTATATCTCAGGTGGTACACATGTTTTGAGGTATCCCTATGTTAAGCTCCTAGTGTTGTGTTTGTTATTAAGTTCATATGGTTACATGGTTTCAAGATATATGTTTTTGATCCAGGAGGGTAAATTTGATAATTCTCTGCAAGTGCACTCTAATCTATTCTAAAATCCAAGAACCATGAGCTAATGTAGGCATCATCCTCTGCATTCCTACTTTTTCTGGAGGTGTGTCTCATCTGATAGATGTGTTTTCCAAGTGCTCTGATTATGTCCTGCATATGTATTGTCACAATCTGACGTTCTTCGAATTCCCCTTGCTCTAATCGAAAATGATTCTAAACAAAATGAACAATTTACTCTTTACCAATCTCAGTATGTTCCAATCGCCTTTAACCTCTCCTGTGTAATTCCAATTTTCCATTCTTCCTGCATTATCCAGTGTACCTCTTCTCTGGTGACTATAATTCCTCCCTCCCCACAAAACCCAGGTTCCTCCTTCCCTTTTATTTCCCGATTCACAGCTATTTTTGGAATGTTATTTGTACCCAAAATACTTGTCCAATTCATCTGCCATCACCTTAGTTTCCAGATTCACATTCTATAGGACCAATGCTCACTTTGATAACTTTTTAAAAAAAATAACTCATACTATTTACCTTTATATTTCTAGCTATATGGGGTGTCAGGGAGGGGTAGTACCTCTGGTGGGGGAACATGTCACATCCTTTTCAGGGCGGTTTGTCCACCCTTTGTTCCCACTGGCACACAGCTGTCACCTGTGGCTCCCCACAGCTTTTTGCATGCGACAGCGGCCACAGTCTGGGCAACGGCTTCAATAAGCCGGCTAAACCAGGTGAGGGTAGCCAACGGGTCTCCTCCCTTGGTGAGATAAGGAGATGTCTATCCCAGCATGTGAAGGCAGACTCTGGCAGATTGAGCGGACGAGACTAATGGAAGGTCCGATGGTCAAGAAGGCGGTCTCTGCAAGCGTCGTGGAACACAAAGCGCAGGACAAGATACAGAAGACGTCCTGGTCATCCACTACACCTAGTCCCATCTCCAGCTGTCTTGACTCATATCTTGCCACTGGATCCAGATGGGAATTGGGAAAAGAGACGCAGCGCAACTCTCCCTCACTTTAATCCAAATCAAGTCTTGACACCATCATCATCCTGTTCAATCTTTGAAGCCCTGTGGCAATGGGCGAGCGACGAAGCAGCAGGTGTGGATACACTGGGAGCTGAAGTCACGGACCTGCACACAGGCGGCTCAGGTCTAATGGTTGTTTTCTGCTGACTGAAACAGCAGTGAAACTCGGTGTCTACCTGGGCGACTCAGCAGTCCTCTTCAGGAGCACACTGCTCACCTCCTTAGAACGAGAAAGGGGTTAGAAAAAGTGCCCTAAACATTGCCTGCTTCACTACACCCTGGCCAGTTTACCACGGCTGATGGGGATCCCATCTTGCAGTCGAACAAAACACAAGGTGACACTGCTCACCACTGGCACTTGGAACATGCTCAAGCTTTTGGACAACCCTACAGCAGACAGACCAGAGAGAAGAACAGCCTTAGTTGCCAGAGAGCTTGCAAGATACAACACTGACATTGCAGCCCTGAGTGAAACTCGTCTTGCCAAATGTAGGTTAGTTGACTGAAACTGGAGGTGGATACACTTTTCTGCAGCGGTTGTGACAGCAATGGGCGGTGTGATGCTGGAATTGGATTAGCTGCCAGGAGTCACCTTGTTCAGAAACTTGCTAGTCTACCCAAGGGTGTGAACGACCGGCTTACGATATTACAGCTTCCATTACAGAACGGGAGTCAAGCCACCCTGATCAACACCTATGACCCCACAATGAACAACAAGTTCTATGAAGAACTAGACACCCTACTTTCAACAGCGAGCAGTACCGACAAGCTGATCTTGCTTGGCAATTTCAATGCAAGAGTAGGGTGTGACTTTGCAACCTGGCAGGGTGTCATTGGGAGGCATGGAGTGGGCAAGTGTAACAGTAACGGCCTACTCTTAATGAAGACCTGTGCAGCGCATAACCTCCTCATCACCAACACAACCTTCCGTCTGCCTACCCGTAACAAGACCTCCTGGATGCACCCCCGCTCTAAGCGCTAGCATCTTATCGACTATGTCATTGTCAGGAGAAAAGACAAGCATGGTGTTAGAATGACCAAAACCATGTGTGGTGCTGACTGCTGGACAGATCACAGGCTCATTGTCTCCAAAATGAGGCTCTGTATCAGACCCCAAGAGGCGACCACAAGGAAGCAAGGTTATGAAAAGAACCAATGCGGCCAAGCTAAAGAACCCCAACATAGCTTCAGCACTGGCTGAAGACTTAAAAATCAAGTTTGCTGACGTACACCTCACAGGCAGCACCAAGGACGACTGGGAACACTTCAGGGGTGCTGTCCATTCATCTGCACTGAAGATGTTCAGGCCCTCTACCTGCCAGCAGCATGACTGGTTCAATGAGAATGATGAGGAGTTACAGGCTCTACTTTTGAAAAGCACCATCTTCATCAGGCCTGTCAGAATGACCCATCATCTGCTGCTAAGAAAAATGCTTTTACCAGTACTCAGGACAGTTCAGAATAAACTGTAAAATGCAAGATGCCTGGCTGAGCACCAAAGCAGATGAAAAACAGGGATATGCTAACAGAAACGACTTGAAACAGTTCTATAAAGCCCTCAGCACTCTCTACGTACCTCAATCTTGTGGGATATTCCCCCCCACTCCTGACTACAGATGGTACAACTTTCATTACAGAGAGGGCTCAGATCCTGCAGAGATGGGCTGAACACTGAAACCATCCCAACCAACCGTCATCTATTAACAATGAGGCAATAGACAGGATTCCCCAGATCAACAGCACCACGGATGACCCACCAGTAGTAGCTGAAGTCATGAAAGCTATCCAGTGGCAACGCTCCAGGGGCAGATACCATACCCACAGAGATCTACAAAGCTGCTGGTCCTGTACTTATTGAGAAGCTCACCGAGTTGTTCCAGTCCCTTGGATCCATCCCTCAGCAACTTAAAGATGCTTTCATCATACACCTCTACAAGAGGAAGAACAATTGGCAAGTATGCGACAACTGAGGAATCTCACTGCTCCCCATCACAGGAAAAACCCTCGCAAGAGTCCTGTTAAATCGTCTGGTC
Organism: Carcharhinus amblyrhynchos; assembly: GCF_965287045.1. NCBI lineage: Eukaryota > Metazoa > Chordata > Chondrichthyes > Carcharhiniformes > Carcharhinidae > Carcharhinus > Carcharhinus amblyrhynchos. The sequence goes on from NC_137350.1 coordinate 14,147,480, forward strand.
ACTCATCTGGAGCTGGACCTGCTTCCAGAGTCACAGTGCAGCTTCCGCAAAGGTCACGGGACTACTGACATGATTTTTGCTGCACGCCAACTTCAGGAGAAGTGTCAGGAGCAGAATCGCGAGCTCTACACAACCTTTGTTGATCTTGGAAAAGCCTTCAACACTGTCAGCCGACAAGGCCTGTGGAGGATCATGTCAAAGTTTGGCTGCCTCCCCAAATTCATTCAGATGGTACGCCAGTTCCCATGATGGCCAGCATACTGGATGGTGGAGAATCCTCTGAGGCATTCCCAGTCACCAATGGTGTCAAACAGGGCTGTGTGCTCGCACCCACACTGTTCAGCATGATGTTTACTACCATGCTGAATGATGCCTTCCAGGACAGTGTTGCTGGAATCAGCCTCAAGTACAGAGTGGATGGGAAGTTCTTCAACCTGAGGGGACTTCAAGCTGTTACTATAGTGAAAGAGACTGTTCTGAGAGACTTCCTCTTTACCGATGACTGTGCCCTGTATATTGGCTCAGAGCCAGAGATGTAAGTCAGTACAGACAAATTTTCCACAGCTTGTGACAACTTTGGAGTCATCGTCAACATTAAAAACATCGAAGTCATGCACCAGCCTGCTCCTCATGCACCGTATGCAGAACGCATAATCACAATCAAAGGGCAGGAAGTATAGGCAGTGGACCAGTTCACTTATCTCAGCAGCACCCTCTCCAAGCAGTGACTATTGATACAGAAGTTAACTGCGGAATAGCAAAGGCAAGTTCGGGGAACGTTGAAGAATCAGCCCAACAACTGAAGGTCCACAGCACCGTGGTACTCACTACCCTCCTGTATGCCTGTGAAACATGGACTATGTATCGAAGACATGCAAGACAGCTCAATCATTTCCACATGACTTGTCTTCGCAGAATACTACGCATCAGATGACAAGACAAAGTATCAGACACTGAAGTTCTCTCTACAGCAAGTCTACCATCAGTCCACACACTGCTGATGAGAGCACGGACCAGTGGACAGGTCACGCCATCCGTATGCCAGACGAGCACATACCCAAGCAGCTCCTTTTTGGGGAAATCTCTGCTGGAAGATGCTTGCATAGAGGGCAGAAGAAACATTTCAAAGACACACTCAAGGCCTCCCTGAAGTCGCTTGACATGGGCACGACTACCTGAGAAACGCTGGCACAAAACCACCCTACCTGGCGTTGCCTCATCCATAAGGGCTGTCAAGCTTGCGAAGCAAGGTGCACTACTGAAGCACAATTTAAGTGCAAGCTGTGCAAGTCCAGAGCCACCAGCGCATCAACTACACAGTGTTTACACAAGTCTGTCCAATATGTGCCAGGTCATTCTGTGCCCGAAATGGTCTGATCAGTCATCTTCGGACACATCGCATCCAGCCTCAAAATGACTAATGGTGTCAAGGTCCTCATCGATGACAATGGACAAACAACATATTTCTAGCTAGCTTTTGTCTTGTAATGTTTCCTTCCTTATCAATCTTTTGGTCATTCTTTGCTATAATCTTTCCAATCTTCTGACCTGTCACCCATTTTGTGCAATAATATGCTTTTTAAAATAATACTAAATATGAAAATATTAAAGTTTATTGAATAAAAGAAAAAAGAACACAGACTTCACCACTTCAAAATCTTTGTGCCGATAGGAATTCTGCCTCTGCTCCCAAAAGCACACACCACTATCTGGTTCCTGCACTGACAGGAATTTTGCTTGTCCCCAGGAACAGTATTTCACTAATACACAGCACTAACCTGTCCTTATGGTGACTGGAATTCTGCCTCTGCCTGGGAGTAGTGTTTTACTACTGGTTCTCATGCTGACAGGAATATTGCCTACCACCCAGAACATACAACACAACCAGTTTCCCTTTCACTTGGTGTACATAAACAAAATGGTCCCTGAAACCCCCTTTTATAACCAATTCTGGCATCACATCACACCTTGATCCAAAGTTGTTGTTAATAGTGAATAATACTGTAAGGGTGAATTTCACTGGATTTGGCTATTTGTGCACATTACCTTAAATACAAGAAGGCAGATTATTTGCAACCTTTATTTTAAACTGAACAGACTCCTTATTCATCAGGGGCACTTTACAAAATTAATCAAGCCGAGTTTGTTTTGATAGGGACCTGGTCAGAAAAAAAGTGTTTCCTACAGATGCTCAACATGTTCAAAATACAGATATGAATGTTAGTAGAGAAACAAATGTACAGAATCCAAAACTTATTAACTACCTAATTAATTATTTATTCCTCACAGGGTACTTTTAAGAATCATCTGTTGCTACATTACAGTACTAATGATGTAGTGTGCTGCAATTATAATCTGGCAGTGGATATTTGACTCACAAAATGCCACTTTTTTTGGTTAATAGCCAAAATTCTCCATTCAGTACATCCCACCACTGCGAGTGGAGAATTTGGCACTCAGCCAAATCTCCTCTCTCAGCAGTGGGACCAAAGAATCCCAGCTGCAGAAGATGTTGGAGAATTCCAGCCAATCTGTTCATACAAACCGGCAACTTGACCTCATTAGCCTGACTGAAAATACACGTATCGTAAAAACCTCTAAAAATGGTTAAGCAGGCAAAAGAACTTCTAATAAAATAAAACTTAAAATTTAGGCCATCTTACACATCCACTATTGGGAAAGCATGGATGTCCAAAATTAAGTTAACATTTTTCATATAATGTTTAAAACTCGTTGCTTTGTCTGCATTTTCCCTTAAACAAAAACTATTAAAATTAATGCAGAAGTCAAGGTTTTTCTGTAGAATTGAGAAACACAAATTTGGGTCCTTGTAATTGGAATAAAGGTGCGCGTATAATAATTATAGTGACTTTAAAATGTGTCAACAAAATATCTTTTTTACAATTTGTTTTGCATTAGACTCTGTACCCTTGATTTACAGAGGATATCTAGAACAAATAACTCAAATATATGCACAAGTCATCTGAAGTTATCCTACTTTTAAAATTTCAATAGAATATGACATCTCCGCTGAAAAGTTTTGGAATAAATATGCTCAATATTTTAAAACTGAATTATATATGCAACAACTACAAGAACAAAAATATAATTATTACAATTATTTAATGACATACAATAATATCTTAGAATTATTTCTAAATATTCTACAGACATTTAAAAACTTTTTTTAGTTACATGAAAGACATTTGAATTCTCCATAATGCTTCATATGGACAGGTTAAACTAGAACATGATCTAGTCTTAACTAGCTTCAGAAAATTCCTTGCAGCACAGTGATAGTATGTAATGCTCTTATGTCTCAATAGAAATGAAATTACTTAATTTAGTAGATTAAATTTCCCCAGAATATTTTATCAATGCAGTAGAAATAAGCATACTTCCTTAATGCAAAAGGAATAGTCCAATATAAAAAAAGCACATCTTATTAACATATGATATGACAAAACTGGATACATCTGAATTCCTTAAAAAAATGATAAAACCTTAGTCCACTGTATACAGACAGTTTAGTTGTTTTACACAATAGATTTGATAAAAATTGCTTTGCTAGTTCTACAACTGCAATAAGTACATTGAAGTTTAGTAAAATAATATTTGTAGTTCACCATGATTGCTCAGTCTTTGCTTTGCTGTTTAGTGCACAGTTAATAGGAGTATCGCTAAACATTCGGCACAGCTTAAAGTAAAATTAAAATATCCAAGTTTCAGTGATGGTGGCTTCCACCTGCTGCAGTGTTTTTTTCAGAAATATGGTGCAGGAAAGTGCTCTCACTTTGGCATCTATGGTTCACTGCTTCAGCATTGAAAAGGGCTGGTGGAGGTGGTAGATGTGCAACAGCTGGAATTGAAAACGTATGATGATGGGGATGAAGATGTAGATGAGAAAGTGGATGTGGCATTGGCCGAGGAGGAAGTGAGCTGAGAGAGCTTATGGTGACTGGTGGAGGTGGGGTTGTGGGTGTGGCAGCGAAAGAGGCAGGGGTGGAAGAAGGTGGGAAGTTGACAGGGCTGGTGACCCGGAAACACTTCTCTTTGTGAGCTTTCAACATGTTGGAGAACCGGAATCGTTGACCACAAACATCACAAGGATATGGTTTCTCCCCAGTGTGGGTTCTGCGATGGCGTTTCATATTTGGTCGGCTTGTGAAACTTTTGCCACAGATTTCACAGATAAATGGCTTTTCCCCTGGAAAGATAAATACACAGATTACAAAAATAATTTACAGATAATTTTGACTGACTAAAATATCTTTCAAAATCTGTACAAGTGTGCCATTCTCCAAATAATAAGCCAGCATTCACTTAAACGGACACGAGGCTTTTAAGAGGATTAAAGTAGCAAATTATAACAGTGAAACATCAGCAGAACTAACAGAATCCTCTTAACAAGCAATAGTTGTCGCAGCAGAACAAATATTGCAACAGATAAGCATGTTATGTTTACCTACCTGGTTAGAAACATTTTGTAGGACCTACAGTACTGTTTTAAATTTATAATTTATTTTCTCTATTTCTGTAGTTTATAAAGATTAGGCTTCTAGAAATGTGCTTTTGAAGATTGCAGCATGTGGTATTTCTCAAATTGAAAAAGCTAATTGTAATGGTTGCTGTGACAGATATTGTTTCACTTTGCATCACCAGGAACTAGTGTTGACTATGCTCTTTCCACTCCCAAGGGAAATTAAACCTGCAAATACTATCTGCAATAAACCCAACACATTGTTTTTAAAGGGACTGCACACTTCCATAACAATATCTGGAAAAATAGGTAAACACTTGTCATTAGACTAACAGACTAGAAAGCTACATGTCACTCCTTTACCTTGTATTGTGTTCCTTTCCAGCTTGCTCCTTCACTATCAAGACTCTGATCATAGACAACAATTACTTGCCTTTCATCTACCATAAAAATGAAGTAGGGACAAGTAGCAGTGTAGGTGTTTTAAATGAATATTTCCATCTCTACACAAGCAAAGTTTTATTTTAACTGACTTTTAAAAAAATATTAAAATCAATTCCTAGAATAATACAAGTTATACTAAGGTCTAAATTGGATTCTGTTCACAATTCTGGTTGTTGCAAAATATCGCTTTATCCTAATGGAATGTAACAGTATCTTGAAGCCTGTTGTAATTTCAATTTATCCAGAAGCAGGTTTTTAAAATCATAAATTCTGCAGCAGAATTGTACTCAACCACAATCTGCAATCTCATTCTCTGACAAGTCCGCCGTCACCATCAAATTCCCCTGGTTCAGTGATGAACTCAGGAGGCATGCGGCAGCAGCACCAGACATACCTAAAAAATGGAGGGTGTCAACTTTATGAAGCTACAACACAGGACTACTTTTGCATCTACATCACATGCCAAACAGTGGAAGCAGCATACAATAGCCAAATGATCCTACAACCTACAATCAGATCTAAGCTCTACAGTCCTGCCAAATCCAGTTGTGAATGGTGGTGGACAATTAAATAATTAAAATAACTAAATAACCACTGGAAGGGTGGTGGTGGGCAAGTGGGTGGGGAACCACAAAAATCCCCATCCTCAATGACATCAGTGCAAAAATACAAGGTTGAAGCATTTGCAATCATCTTCAGTGAGAAGTACTAGGTGGACAATCCACCTTGGCCTCCACCCGAGATCTCCAGCATCCCAGGTAGTGGTCTTCAGCCAATTCGATTAATTCCATGTGATATCAAGAAACAGCTGTAGGTTCTGATAACATTCAGGCAACACTGAAGACTTGTGCTCCAGAACCAGCCAAGATGTTCCAGTGCAGCTAAAACATTGGCATCTACCTAGTAATGTAAAACCTTACTCTGGTATGTCCTGTCAACAAAAAACATGACAAATCCAACTGGGCCAATTACTACCCATCAGTCTACTCTTAATGATCAGAAGGAAGGTGAAGGAAGGTGTCATTCACAATGCTAACGAGCAACACATACTCGGTAATAACCTGCTTATTGACAGTTTGGGCTCATTCAGCTCCTGGCCACCACTGCAGCTTTGGTCAAAACATGACCAAAAGAGCTGAATTCTGGAGGTGTGGTGAGAGTGGCTGTATTTGACAGAATGAGACATCAAGGGCCCTCGAAAAACTGAAATCAATAGGAATTGAGGGAAAGCTCAATACTGGCTGGAGTCATACCTTGTGTACAGAAGGAAGGTTAGAGATCAATAATCTCACCCCCTGGTAAGGGCTGTATGATTACTTCATTATCAGTGAACATCCTCACTTCTGACCTTATGATGGAAGGAGGCTCATTAATGAAGCAGCTAAAGATAGCAGGCCTAGGACTTCACCTTGAGGAACTCTTACAGTAATATCCTGGAACTGAGATGATTGACTTCCAAAATACGCAACCATATTTCTCTGTGCTAGGTGTGACCCCCAACCACTGATAGTGGCGCCATCTCCTGGAGAAGTTAAAAAAGGGTCAACTTCAGGAAGATTTCTAAGAAAATTTCCTGCGAGATCATGAGGCAAACCAAATTCAGTGCCAGGAAATCATGATTATTCATGACGCGAGAGCAAGTTATAGAAACATAAGATTATGAAGGGAATAGATTAGAAGCAGGGAAGTTGTTTCCACTGGCTGGTGAAACTAGAACTAGGGGGCAAAGCCTCAAAATAAGGAGAAGCAGATTTGGGATTGAGTTGAGGAAGAACTCCTTCACACAAAGGGTTGTGAATCTGTGGAATTCCCTGCCCAGTGAAGCAGTTGAGGCTACCTCATTTGTATGTTTTTAAGGCAAGGATAGATAAATTTTTGAACAGTAAAGTGTTATGGTGAGTGGGCAGGTAAGTGGAGCTCAGTCCACAAAAAGATCAGCCATGATCTTATTGAATGGCAGAGCAGGCTTGAGGGGCTAGATGGCCTACTCCTACTCCTTGCATTCTTAAAATATTGCGGATGCTGGGATCTGAAGCAGGAACAGAAAATGCTGGAAAATCTCAGCAGATCTGACAGCATCTGTGGAGAGAGAGTGGAGCCAACGTTGAGTCAGGATGAGCCTTTGTCAGAGTCATCCTGACTCAAAACATTGGCTCCATTCTCTCTACAGATGCTGTCGGACCTGCTGAGGTTTTCCAGCATTTTGTTCCATTATCCTTGTCACGTTGCAAGGTGAAATTAACTGATGCGTGCACTTTAATAGGTTCCTGTTCCTCCTTAACCAATTACCAGAAAATCTGTTTATCAAAAGGATGTGAACTATTCTGTATCCAGCTATTTTCTCAAACAGCTCATTGATCTTTCAAAGATTGACACAAAGCTTCAGCATAATTTAAAATAAAATCCAACTTGCACCAACATTTTCTTGCCCCAAGAACGCTAAACAAAAAAAAAACGCTATAGAATTGGGTACAAGTTTCCTTCTGGAAAACGTTATTTGTCGCAATGCAACTTTGGTCAGTGTGTCAGCATTTTCTACTTGGGTCTAAATGTATAGAATTTTAACTCACAAATGAAACCAAATTTTATTTCGCACACTTTAGTTCTTGATAAATTCAGAAGACGTCAACAGGGTAAGATGACATTAGCCATAACATATACAACAAAAACAAAATTGCATTCCACTTCAAGACATAAATCAGGTGTCAGTTTACCAAAGTAATTATGTTTGAGAGAAACAAGTTCCCCTATGGAAAAACTCACTTTCTGACATTAGCAATAGACAACATGAGCGTTAAGTGCACAGTGAAAATTAAGTTTTGGTTATAATTACAAATAAGTTTCACCACAGAACCATGTTCTTACCAGTGTGAGTTTTCATATGCTCATCAAAATACTGTTTCATGTTGAAGTCCTTGCCACACCACTGGCACATGAACTGTTTGTGACCAATATGAATACTCATGTGAGAGCGAAGTTGGTACTTGTACTGAAATCGTTCATCGCAGTTCTGAAATGAAAGGATTAATCTACCTTAACATTATTTGCATTGTATAACTGGGAACGTAATATGAATTTATGGCTCCTTCAAAAATTCTAACAGTGGTGGAGTGGTGAGCACTGCTGTCTCACAGCACCAGGATTTGGGTGACTGTGTGGAGTTTGCACATGCTCCCCATGTTTGCATGGGTTTCCAACATAAGGCCATAAGACATAGGAGCAGAATTAGGCCACTCAACCCATTGAGCCTGCTGCATCATTCAATCATAGCTGATTTTTTCTTCATCCCCATTCCCCTTATTAATCAAGAGCCTATCTCTGTCTTAAAGACCCTCATTGACCTGGCCTCCACAGCCTTCTGCGGCAATGAGTTCTACAGATTCACCACTTTCTGGCTGAAGAAATTTTTCCTCATCTGTTTTAAAGGATCATCCCTTTAGCCTGACGTTGTGCTCTTCAGGTGCTCCAGTTCCCTCCCACAGTCCAGAGATGTGTGGCTCAGGTTGATTGGCCATGCTAAATTGCCCTTTAGTGTCAGAGGGATTGGCAGGACAAAAACATGGAGTTACAAGGATAGGACCTGGATGGAATTGTATTGGTGCAGGCTTGACGGGCCAAATGGCCTCCTGCACTGTAGGAATTCTAATTATTTAAAATAATTTTTAATGAATCTCAGCTTCACGGAAATTACCACTTCAGTTATGATTTACAAACATTTAACTTTTTTTAGGTTATCTATACATGCATCTTTAATGAATAGTTTGCCATCAGCACGTTACCTTTTTTTTGGTCAGTTGAGTATAAAGGAGTACTGCCAATTAGCTCATGGTTACTTTATGTTAGCAAGAACAATGAACTGGCATTGTAGGAGAGACATAGTTCAAGATGCTCAAAGAGAACAATTCCTCATTTTATACTTTAGCTCTAATCCTGCACAGGCTTCACTCAGTTTCTCTGGAATCAATTTCCTAAGTGCACCATCTATTCATTTCTAGCATCCCTTTCAATGTACACACAGCCTATTTAATTCTTCTACCTTGTTTGATACCTAATAGATATTGGTGCAGGCACATTACTAAAAGCTAGGCACTACACAGAATATCCAGTCAGATTAAAAACCATTTTATTTCAGGTTGGTATTTCCCTTTTTAATTTGGCTATGCTACAATGCCTGTGGCATTACAGGCACTATAACCAGTGATCCATATCATAGAATCATTGAGCACAGAAGAGCCCATCAAGTCTGTACCAACATATTAGAAACACCTGAACTTCCACCTAATCCCATCTGCCAGAACTTGTGAATGTTATAATGTGCCAAGTGCTCATCCAGATAATTCTTAAAGGCTGAGGCAACCCGCCTCTACTATCCTCCGAAGCAGTGCATTCCAGACGGTCACCACTCTCTAGGTAAAAAGCTTTTGCTTTACATCCCACCTAAACCTCCTGCCCCCCACCTTGAATCTACGTCCCCTCGTGATTGATCCTTCAACTAAAGTGAACAGCAGCTCCTTATCCACTCTGTACACTTCGATCAGGTCACCCCCTGAATCTTCTTTGCTCCAAAGAAAACCCAAGCATACCCAACCTCTCTTCATACCTTCCATGTTCTATCTCAGGCAGCATCCTGGTGAATCTCCTTTCCACCTCTTCAGTGTAATCACATCCTTCCTATAATGTGGCGACCAGAACTGCACACAGTACTCTAACTGTGGTCTCAAAGTTCTATACAACTCCAGCATGACTTAAATAAAAGCAAATTACTGAGGATGCTGGAATTTGAAACCAAGAGAAAATGCTGGAAAATCTCAGCAGGTTCTCTTTTGGTTTTAACATGACTTCCCTGCTTTTGTAATCTATGCCTTTATCAATCAAGGCAAGTGTCCCATATGCCTCTTTTAGCTCCCTACAAACATCTCCTTCTGTCTTCAGCGATCTATGGACAAACATACCAAGGTCCCTTTATTCCACAGTTCTTCCCGATGTCATACTGCTCATTGAATACTTCCTTGTCAAATTACTCCATCAAAAGTATATCACCTTGCACTTTTCAGGATAAATTCCATCTGCCACTTATCCATTTGACCATTCTGTCTATGTCCTTTCTGTAATCCAAGACACAAGTCTCACTATTAAGCACCTGGCCACAATAAAATCAAAAGAAGATCAAGGCTCTTTGCTGATGTATACTTTTGTTGCTTGTTCTTTGGTACCTTATCCATGGGACATTATTCACGTGTAAGCTTTGATCAAGATTCATTACAGCTGAGTTCAGTTTATCAGATGCACACTCTGGTACATTATTCAGTATGTGCCACTCGAAAGTGGCCAGAGTGGGAACCCTATTGAGTACACCCTGGGCAAAATATTGAGGACAACTGTGGGGCATTCTTAAGCTCCAAGGAAATGTTACAATTAAAGTCTCTCCTTCAAAACACCCGATAATGCTCAAAAGGGATTTTGATGTTGGAAGGCGAACTCTGAACTTCTTTATGGAAAGCTCAAATGTAATGGAGATATTATATCCACTTTCAAAACGATATCTGAAGAGGCTGAGATTTAAGCGAAACTAGTAAAGATTTAGAATGAACTGTAAAGTTTGCCTAAATGAGTTAGTCACTTAAGTAGGCAGGTTCTTCATCATTAGAGTTAGTGCTTTCTCTGCTACTAAGCTTCATACAACATCAACACCTATTAAGGTCTTTGAAGGATAGTGTTTCTATTCCGATAAGATTGAAATCTTACTACCTCCAGGCTAAAATGTTTTGGCCTGCGTCAGACACTGGCCAAAATGATGGAAAATCAGGGTACAGGATTGATTTGACAGGGCTCCAAAACAGACTGGTGGGGCTGCTTTCACAAACTTGATCTCACCTAAAGTTCTGTATTCAGACTCTCATTGGGATCCCAACTCCAAAGCTTATGCTCCTCCCCCTACCCTTTTCCTCCTTCAAGATGCTCCTCAAAACCTACTTTTTCTCAAAACAAACTTTTAGTTGGCTGTCCTAGCCTGAACACAATTTAAGCTTTTGACTCATGGAGAACAACTACAGTTACTTTTGGTGTAGCACATGAGCCTTTGCCTTAGTGTCAGTTTTTGGTTGGTTAAACTCCTGTTGAGTGTCTGAGGACATGTTTTACTATTTAAAGACATGTAAATGCAGGTTGTTTGTGAGTGGATTTTAAATTTGAATCATAACCAATGAATGTCATAAAGAGGTGCTACTACAGTACTACCAGCCAAACCTTATGTTAAATCTTCCCCTGTAGCTAAATCTTCATATTAAACATATCCAACGTCGAATTTTGTTACACATGCATTGAAAAATGTAAAGCTGCTTTTTTAACTAAAGCATTAAGCAAAATTTTAATCCTTTTGTTCAATTCACTTGAAATACCTGATCTAGATATAAGGGTTACCTGGGTAGCAATAGTAGATGAAAGGATCCCATTTAAGAGTCAATCTGGGATACTGTAGATTGATTTCTAGGTTTCCTGCACATTGGAACAGTTTGTGTTGCAGGCAAAAGTAGCTGTTTTCTATGAACAGTTTAATTTGTGCTCAGGTAAAAGAGTTACATTCATTGCTTTTTTAAAAAAGTCATAGAATCAAACTCTCTACAGTGCAGAAGGAGGCCAAAGTGTATCATCTTACACTTTTCAGGGTTAAATTCCATCTGCCACTTATCTGCCTATTTGACCATTCCATCTATATCTTCTAGTAGCCCAAGACATTCCATCTCAGGCCAATCTTTGTGACTTCTTTGGATTATTAGACACGATCAGTGGTAGTGAAATCACTGGAGAGGATTCTTCAAGACGCAATTTATTCCCACTTGGAAATAAGTGGACGTATTAGTGAGAGGCAACATGGTTTTGTAAAGGGGAGGTCGTATCTCACGAACTTGATCGAATTTTTCGAGGAAGTAACAAAGGTAATTGATGAGGATAGGACAGTGGATATTGCCTATGTGCACTTCAGTAAGGTCTTTGACAAGGTCCCTTATGGCAGACTAGTGCAGAGGGTGAAGTTGCATGGGATCAGAGGAGAGCTGGCAAGGTGGATATAAAACTGGCTAGGTCAAAGAAGACAGAGGGTGGCAGTAGAAGGATGCGTTTCTGAATGGAGGGCTATGACAAGTAGCGTTCCTCAGGGATCAGTGCTGGGACCTTTGCTATTTGTAATATACATAAATGATTTGGAGGAAAATGTAACTGGTTCGATTAGTAAGTTTGCAGACAACAAAAGGTTGGTGGATTTGTGGATGGTGATGAGGACCATCAGAGGATATAGATCGGTTGGTGGATTTGGGCGGAGAGATGTCAGATGGAGTTTAATACAGACAAATGCGAGGTAATGTATTTTGGAAGGTCTAATACAGATAGGAAATATACAGTAAATGGCAGAACCCTCAAGAGTATTAATAGGCAAACGATCTGGGTGTACAGATACACAGATCACTGAAAGTGGCAATACAGGTGGAGAAGGTAGTCAAAGCAGCATATAGTATGCTTGCCTTCATTGGCCAAGGCACAGAGTTTAAAAATTGGTAAGTCATGTTGCAGCTTTACAGAAACTTAGTTAGACCGCACTTGGAATATAGTGTTCAATTCTGGTTGCCACACTACCAGAAACATGTGGAGGCTTTGGAAAGGGTACAGAAAAGATTTACCAGGATGTTGCCTGATATGGAGGGCATTAGCTATGAGGAGAGGTTGGAGAAACTTGGTTTATTCTCACTGGAACGACAGAGGTTGAGGGGTGACCTGATAGAAGTCTACAAGATTATGAAAGGCATGAACGGAGTGGATAGTCAGAAGCTTTTTCCCAGGGTGGAAGAGTCAATTACTAGGGAGCGCAGGTTTAAGGTGCGAGGGGCAAGGTTTAAAGGAGCTGTATGAGGCAACTTCTTTACACGGAGAGTAGTGAGTGCCTGGAACTCATTGCTGGGGGAGGTAGTGGAAGCGGATAAGGTAGTGACTTTTAAGGGGTGTCTTGATAAATACATGAATAGGTTGGGAATAGAGGGATATGGTCACTGGAAGGGTAGGGGGTTTTAGTTAAGTTGGGCAGCATGCTCAGTGCAGGCTTGGAGTGCCGAAGGGCCTGTTCCTGTGTTGTAATTTTCTTTGTTCTATCTTGGTCACATTTTGAACAATAAGAGCATAAATTAGTAAATTGTCTCAAAACATTATGAAGTTTTATATATTACTTTTAAATAAATCATGAAGCTCCTAATACCATTGTAACTGATTCCTATGGGGTTCTAACTACCTTAATATGTGTGGTGTCATGTATATCAGTGTAACTTGAAAATCCATATTGTGAATTTCTGATTTTACTTGCAAGTCCCTGAGAAGATAGAAATGAGATTTCCCATTTCAAAAGAACAATTATTTGAATACATTTAATGTCCAGCCATTAGTATCAAATGAGGCAAATTATTTTGGTTACAAAACTAAATTACAAATTTATTTTCCTTATTTATGTACTAAGTGTTAGACATTAAATTATGAAAGGGGAATGGTGATTTTTTTTAATGTCACAGGATAAATTGGTTTCATCAAGTAAACAAGTTTATAATTCATAAAACTAGTGTATTTCCACTACAGAACTCAAAAGCTTCAGAATTCATGTCCAAAACCAATTTTTAAATTTATTTTTGAACCTCAGACCAAAAAACACAAGTAAACGTATTACTATATTAACTCACCTCACATTTGAAAGGTTTCTCTCCTGAATGTTGAAGAGAATGGACTTTCAGTGACATACTGCGCTTGAAAGACTTTCCACAGGTTTCACAGGTGAACGGCATATCTTTTGTATGTGCTGAAAACAACAAATGTCCAAATGCCACACAGCACCACAAAAATCTTTATCATCTTTATATACATTTTTGTTTAAAAAAAAACACAATAATTTAGTAAACTTTGGAATGCAAATAGAAGACTTAAATCCACAAGAAAACAAACATGGAATAATCTTTTGGCATCAGTTTTTTCACCCAGCACAGCATTTAGTATGGTGATTTTTACTATATCTCAGCTGCACCTATTACTAGCAGAACCCGAGTAAAGCATTTTTAAAAATATGTTTTTAAATAGCTCTCCCATCAATCTCAGCCATTTTGCTCCACCCCTCTCCAACAATACAAAACCATCACAATTCTCTCTCCAGCTCTGAATAAGGGTCATTAGGACTCAGTGTTAACTCTTGTTTCTTGCTCCACCTGCTGCTGAACCTGCTGAGTTTCTCCAGCGCTGTTTTTATTACCTATATGCCCACTGGATTAGCCCCAATATCTACTGTTGGTTCTTCTCTTGGCTCAATGGAAATAAAGTGATGAATCTTGCCCTGTAAGGATACTAAACACTTCAAATCTAGATCTTTCCTTCAGACCAGAGTACAGAACAGTTGTTGGGTATTTTTGTTTTAAAAGCAACTGAGCTGCGATTAAGGTAAGTGCAGATATTGGGAGTATCCCAGTGGGGATACTTTATTTACTCAGCCAAGCAAAAATACTGTTCTAAAGATCCTGGCAGGTAGTTGAAAGAAACTCTTCACTTAAGTGCCAATGCCACCCTGTTGATCTATTCTAAAATAGTTATGTATGTTTGGTCTATTTTAAGGAGAGATGTCCATAGCTCAGACTTTTTTTGATTGCAGTCAATTTGGATATCAACGTGAGGAAACTGTAAAACTGCTCAATTCATTTATGGAAGATCAGCAGGAAGGATTCCAATCCATAGTTAAAGACCACTGAAAACAGTACATTGAACCTTTGGGTGACATTCCTGTTAAATTCATCGTTACATTTGAAGCTTCCATCCAATAATGCACCTTGAGACAATTTAACATCAGTCATGCTTGCACCACCTTAACTTCCAAAGAAGTCTTCTTCCCATATTAAGGCACTTACTGGTAAAATGGGAAACTGTAAGGAAGGTGCTGGGATCTCTGCTAGTTGTGAAGGTGGCCCCGTTTTCCCAATTACAATCATCTGATTCTCATTGGTTCAGCCAAGTTATCAATGCTTTTATTCAAAAAATGACAAGTCACTGTGTGTTAATGGTTCCCCACCATATCACCTACAGAAGAATGGCAGAATCATCCGAGTTTCCTGAACACCCCCCTCTACAGATGTCTGGGGGTTGCAACAAAAATGGTATGAATGGTGATCACCCCTCGTTGCTGTGGAAGTCATTGCTCATTGCTATGGGGCTGCCAGCCAATTAGTCCCAGCAACACCAAGACGACATCAGTTCTGATGCTGGGACCATAAAGAGGAAGATCAAGGCCTGCGAATCCCTGGAACAGGCAGGTCCAGGCTGTTTTGGACTGGGAAAGTTTGGGTAGGGTGGTGGATTTAACTTAAAAAAGGGGTGCTGCCCCATGATCAGCTTTCGAACAGTGACCTCCCTTTCCTTTCAGTTGTCTGTCTCAAGGCATGATTTATACTTATTTCCACCCCTCTCCCATATCCCCAGCCCAATTTTGCCTTGTCTCTCAGTGAAGCCAACTGACCTTGATAATACATTGCCCATGTCATAAAACACTTTCATCACATTACTGAGTTGCACCTTGACAAGCTATGGGGGTCAGTAGGCAAGTTACCCACTGTAGGATTCCTAACCTTTGAGCCGCTCTTGTAGCCACACTAGTGGCTAGTCCAGTTAAGTTTTTGGTCAATGATGACCCCCAGGATGCTGATCGTGGGGGAATTCAGCTATGGAAGTGCCATTGAATGTCAAGCGGTGATGGTTAGATCCTGTCTTGTCGGAGATGGTCTTGCCTGGCACTTGCGTGTTGTGAATGTTATTTGGAACTTGTCAGCCCAAGCCTGGATATTGTTCAGGTCTTGTAGCATTTGGATATGGACTGCTTCAGTATTTAAGGAGTCGCAAATGGTGCTGGACACAGTAATCAGCGGACATCCTCACTTCTGACCTTATGATGGAAGGAAGATCATTGAAAGAGCTGCAGCCACTCCAAACTGGCATGAATTGGGTCAAGGGATCCCACATTAGATCAGCATGAACAACATTAAAACAAAACTCACTCAATAAGACAAGCTCCTTTAAATGACCAACAATAAAGCAAAACATAGTATTGGGCAATGTACAGAACACATAAAAGCAATTTTGTATCAAATAAGTGGTACTGAAATAGATAAGAATGATGTGAACAGAGACTTGGGAGTCTTAACTTTTAAAGAAAGTATTTTCAGGAGATGGGAGGCAATGACAAGTTTGCATTTATTGTCTCTCCATAGTTACACTTCTTAACTGTAGCAGTCCTTGTAACGCTCTCATAAAAAATGTGTTCAGTAGAGAATTCCAGAATAATGACTTAGCAATTACAAAGGAGGTAATATATTTCCAAGTCAGGATGGTGTGGAACTTGTCGACATTTATTTTTTCAAAAAAATTGCTGCTCTTGATCTATTTAGAGAGATGCTATTCAAGTAACCCCAAAAGAAAATAAATTAAAGCTACAGGGAAAAGGTGAAGGAGAAGTAGTGTTGCTCTTGCTCAGAGCTGGCAAACATAAGTTGTATGGCTTCCTTCTGCACTGTAGCCCTACAATAATGATGTGGAGATGCCAGCGTTGGACTGGGGTAAACACAGTAAGTCTCACAACACCAGTTTAAAGTCTAACAGCTTTATTTGGTAGCAAAAGCCATTAGCTTTCAGAGTGCTGCTCCTTCATTAGTTAAGTGGGAGTTCTGTTCACAAACAGGGCATATAAAGAATCTTTACAGGGCATATAAAGACATCTTTATATGTCCTGTTTGTGAACAGAACTCCCACTTACCTGACTAAGGAGCAGCACTCCAAAAGCTAGTGGCTTTTGCTACCAAATAAACTTGTTGGACTTTAACCTGGTGTTGAGAGACTTCTTACTGTGCTGGCCCTACAATAGTCCCATTGCTACCGTGCATCTTATAAATTGTACATATTACAGGCACAGCAATCAGCAAATTAGAAGGTCTAGTCACTGAATTCTGTTCTATCCTAAATAGCAATGAACTTCTTAAATATTGGTGGGGTTACACTCATCTAAGCAAGTGATGAGCATTCCATTTCAATCCTGATTCAAGTACTAGAGACAATGAAGGCACTGAAGTGTTACTAGTTGAGGTACTCATTGCAGAGCACCCACCATTTGCCTTTTTCTTGTAGCTAGTGTGATATGTCAGATTACAGAGACACTTATTGTCAATGGTGACCCTCAAAATTTGATGGTGGTAGATCCAACAATTGTGGATCTTTTTTAAAAAAGAAAGGGAAATAGCTGGGATTCCTCTTGTTTGAGATAGTGACTAAATAATTTTGATGAATAAATACAATGGTCAAATGATGTTTAAGACTGTAATTAGCAAGCGTTTCACCCTCTTTCTTGATTTAAGCATATTAAGAAGCATTCTACTATTCCCTCAATCATAAGGTGATATCAACTTACCGACCATGTGTTTTCGAACATGAGCCATTGTGTAGAATTTCTTCTCACAAATCTCACAGGAGAATTTCTTTTCAGCAAAGCCATGAACAACTTTGATGTGCTCGTGCAGAGACCACAGCTTCTTGAAAGATTTTCCACAGGATACACACTGGGGAGGAAAAAAACAGGAACATCTTAGAAATTCTACTTACTGCAGGGCATGTCTGGTTAGCTGATACACTGTGGAATGTCCTACATTGAACGCCATTTCTCTCTTCCTTGCTGTAAAAGGGTAACCCATCTGTGGATACATTCTACAGACATTGTCACTCCTCTGGCAACTCCTCCAAATGATCACTGAGGTTACTTAGCTACTTCTCAAATATATTTTCAGCTAGGCAGAAATGATAGGCTGTCATAACTTGTACACACTTGACCCAGAACTTTCAGTGGTACCCTATAACTAGCCAATTGTAGAGGCAGAGAAATAGGTCTCTCCACTACAACTCCCACTCTCAGACAGCTCATTTAAAATCCAGAAATCAATAGTACAAACAGATTATACTTTGCTACCTATATATTTAATATACAACCAGATTTAATTCTGGACATTCAGTGGAATAACATCCTTTCTAAGCACATACGAGGTCACTGACTTTAGATCCAAGATGACAAGTCAGTATTTCTTTACTCGTGAGAAACCAGACCTAGACAACAAATATAATCACTAAAAGCCAACTCAGTATAAAAATTAATTTATGAAAGCAAATTGAATTGAGTTTTACGTCAAGGGAACTGCAATACTAAAGGGGAGGA
This sequence comes from Carcharhinus amblyrhynchos, assembly GCF_965287045.1. NCBI lineage: Eukaryota > Metazoa > Chordata > Chondrichthyes > Carcharhiniformes > Carcharhinidae > Carcharhinus > Carcharhinus amblyrhynchos. The sequence continues at coordinate 14,165,662 of NC_137350.1, forward strand.
AGTTATGCACCGTTTGTACAGGGCTGTGGTCAAACCCCATTGGTAGAGAATGGTGTTCAGTTTTGAGCACACACTGCACCTCGAAGAATATCTTTGGCATTGGAAGGGAAATGATGCATATTCACCAGTGTTCAAAGGGGCACCAGGACAAAAGGATTAATTTATGAGGTAAGGATGTAAAATGTGGTTGTTTTCCCTTGGGGTTTAGGAAATGACTGATGATTTCTCCTCTTAAAAAGCTGTGGATGATCAGTAAATGGAATGAGTTAAAAATCAACCATGATCTAATTGAATGCAGAGCAAAGGGCTGAATGACCTACTCCTGTTTATATCATCTGAAATGAACCTTCATTTTTGCTAAATGAGTAATATGGGCTGATGACCAAATTATGCAACAGAAAATATATTTCCATGGATCAATTAAGTTACTTGATTCATATAAACATATGCCACGTGCTTTGAGTTCTGTGTAAACCTGAATTCACTCTTCTTACAAATCATATTTGATACCTTTATTTTGATCAATTGGGTCTCTGGCATACATCGATACCCAATATTATATTTTAGTTTCCAAGTCAAGGTACTGAGAAGTCGATACCCACCTGTGAAGTTTCCATTTGAACAATATGCACCAAACAACTTCACTTACATAATTCTAGATAGTTTAGGTGCATGTTGCCAAGATTTAGGATGCCCAAGAAGGCCAAAAGGTACTGCTGGAATTAAACCAGTTCAATCACAGGTATGTTTCCTGCTGCTAGCCCAACTTTGGTCACCCTACCCAATAGGAAGTGGTTATTTGGAGCTAAGTGGACCCCAGCCTTCAGCAACAGGTTCCAATTGTCAGCCAAGCAGTAACGTGGAGTTCTGTGGACTAGTTTGGCTCAGGTATCAAATTACCAAGTTTTCCGTGCAGGATTGACTTGGTTCGGAACTTCCCATCGTCAGTCGTGTCATCTTGGAGCCACTCGACCCTGCCAGGAGGATAGTCACTAGTCAGCCATTGGACAACTGAAACAGGGACAGCAGGTACCAAAAGCTCACCATGAACAAAATGGGTGAACACCACAATTCACCAGTGTGGGTGCATGCTTACTACCTTCTGACTGCAACATGTACACACCGTTTACTCATGGAAACTTAAATCTGCATTAGATTTTTCATTATTCATAAATGAAACAAGCACTTTCTAAAGTATAAATTTCATACATGAGATTAGTAAAGATACCAAAAGTACAAATGTGTGAAACCACATGCATGGGGAGATATTTCATCTTTAAAGTTTGCAATTTAATACTGCAAGTTGGATTCCTGTGCCATCTACAGGAAATATCCAGCAAGTTCAGAGGTATGGTATTTTTTTCTGTAAACAAGGCAAAACATTTAAATCACTTTTCGTGAGAGCGCATGAAAAGGGAAAATTGAAATACACAAGTTTTAAAGATCTACTTAACACTTTTAAAATATACAATACATTTTGGCCAAATTTGAACATTCAAAAAAAAAACAAATAAAATAGTTAATAAGTATAATAATTGCCAAAATTAAAATTTACCTTCATATTCTGATATTCCATTCTGCAGTGAAAGTTAATTCCGAGTAATAATTTACAAAATAACAGTATTTAAAAATTCTCTTGAAAATGCTGATGTGTGCTATGTTCACAATTCATGAATTAGACAAACACATTATCTAGTCCGATCCTGCATCAATGGAAGATGTTTGATCAAGGACTTTGTCTGCCTCATGGTTGTTGGAGAGCCCATAACACTACTGAACAGCAGGAATCTCTTCTGCTGTTCTGACCAATGTTCAAAAAGTTTTTAAAATATATTCATTCAAGAGATGTAGGCCCAGCTAGCGAGGCCAGCATTCACTGCCAATCCCTAATTGTCCACGAAGTGGTGGTGAACTGCCTACTTGAACTGCTGCAATCCACGGCTTTGTAAGTTTTAGCCTAAGAAGCCTTGGTGAATTGATGCAGTGCATCTTGTAGATCGTACACGCTCCTCCCATTGTGTGGCAGTGGTAAAGAGAGTGAATGTTTGTGGACAGCATGTCAATAAAGTAGGCTGCGTTGTCCTGGATGGTGTCAAGCATTTTGTCAGTGTTACTGGAACTGCACCTAATCAGGCATGAGGAGAATATTCCATCACAATTGACTTGTGCCTTGTAGATTGTAAACAGGTTTAGGGAGAGTCAGATGAGTTACTTGCCACAAGATTCCTAACCTCTGACCTGCTCTTGTAGCCACAGTATTTACATGGCTAGTCCTGTTAAGTTTTTCGTCAATGGTAACCCCCAGGATGTTGATAGTGGGGATTCAGTGACAGTGATGTCATTGAGTGTCAAGGGGTGATGGTTAGATTCTCTCTTGTTGAAGATGGTCATTGTCTGGCACTTACATGGTGCAAATATTACTTGCCACCTGTCAGCTCAAGCCTGGATAGTGAGTAGGCTTTGCTGCATCGGAGCACGGACTGATTCAGTCTCTGAAGAGTCACAAACGGTGGTGAATATTGCACAATTGAACATTGCCATTTCTGACCTTATTATGGAAGGAAGGTAATTGATGAAGCAACTAAAGATGGTTGAGCCTAGGATACTGGACTTCTGTATTGATATCCTGGAACTGAGATGATAGAGTCATATGAGTTGTTGGTCAATCAGTGAAGAGTTTTCCCGATGCCCATTGACTCCAGTTTTGCTACAGCTTCTTGTTGCCACACTTGGTCCATTACAGCCTTGGTTCAAGGGCAGTTATTCTCATCTCGCCTCTGGAATCCCATTTTGTCCATGCTTGAACCAAGGCTGTAATGAGGTCAGGTGCTGAGTGGCTGTGGTGAAATCAAACTGAGCATCAGTGAGCAGGTTATTGCTAAGCAAGTGCCACTTGATGACCCCCTTCCATTACTTTTCTAATGATCAAGAGTAGACTGATGAGGCAGTGATTGGCCAGGTTGCCTTGTCTTTTTTTGTGTGTACAGGACACATTGGGCAACTTTTCACATTTCAGCAATAACATTTACTTGCCATACAGGAGTATGCAGTAAAATATTATAATATTTTGTAATATTTGAAATAACTGCAGGTTGAAATAATTTTTTTTCTGATGGGAAAGCTCCTATAGTTTTTTTACATTGATTGTAACAGGAAAAACTAAGTCACTTGAAGTTACACTTTTTAGGAGTGCAACTATAATTTTAAAACAAGAAATTAATGTATAGGCATGACGAATTTTTGAATAGGGAGAAATTAAGAAATTCAAAAGTTTTGGCAAGGTGTCAGCATGGGATTATTTGGAGCAGATTTTGATCAGAGTATTGGTACATCATCATATTCCAGAATAATAGAAGTGGGAGGCAGCACAGCCAACTTCCTGGATGAGTATGAATAGTTGTAGGAGTATAGCATTAGAGGGATGGGGTTTAAAAGAGGGGGAAGAGATGGTCTTGCAAAATGGCACAGAATGAAACATGATAGCTGTATTAATGACCTGAGCTAGTAACTAGACCCAAGGCTTTTGAAGCACAATGCAAAGAAAAAAATTATGAGCAATAAACTCTTCCTAGTACAGTCATTGCTCAGGTCTTTTGGCAAACTTTCTCTAACTCATAACAGTATACAGAGTCATGGTTCAGTTGCTGTAACATAACAGACAAGCAATGATTACTACTTTCTCCTGGATTTGTCAGAATGTTTATTTGCATTTATTTTTTGCTTAAAATTAAAATATGCTATATACTGAAAAAATATTTAAATTGTTCACGACAGTAATCAGAATAAATTCTATAACAAAACTAGAAAAAAAAAATCGCTTGTTTTGTTCCAAAAATCAGAAGATAGACAAAGACTTGTATCAAGAATCCCTTCACTGGCCATGACTGATATAGAGTCAGAGGTTTACAGCATGGAAACAAGCCCTTCAGCCTAACTTGTCCATGACCATCCCTTTAACCTCTAAGCTAGTCCCAATTGCCCATGTTTGGCTCAAATCCCTCCATACCCATCTTACCCATGTAACTGTAAATGTTTTTTTAAAAGAGAAAATTGTATCTGCATCCACTACTACCTCTAGCAGTTTCTTCCAGATACTCACCATCCTCTGAAAAAAAAAAATGTCCCTCTGGACCTTTTTGTATCTCTCCCCCTAACCTTAAACTTATGCCCTCTAGTTTTAGACTCCCCTACCTTTGGAAAAAGATTTTGACCATCTAGCTGATCTATGCCCCTCATTATTTTATAGACCTCTATAAGATCACCCTTGAGCCTCCTATGCTCCAGAGAAAAAAGTCCCAGTCTATCTGGTTTCTCCTTATAACTCAAACCATTAAGGCCCAATAGCATCCTAGTAATTTTTTCTGCATTCTTTCCAGTTTAATAATATTCTTTCTGTAATAGGGTGACCAGAACTGTACACAGTGTTCCAAGTGTGGCCTTACCAATGTCTTGTACAACTTCAACAAGACGTCCCAACTCCTGTATTCAATATTCTGATCAAAAACCAAGCATGCCAAATTACTTCACCACTCTGTCCACCTGTGACTCCACTTTCAAGATGCTATGAATCTGTACCCCTAGACCTCTTTGTTCCACAACATTTCTATGAAGGCCAATAGATATATATTGCTGACATTAGTCTAAAACTGTGGTGTTGTGTGATCCTGTTATAGCAACTGCAGTCTAAAAGACAATTGGGTTTAGATTATCTCCTTTAATTCAATGTTAAAAAGGAGAAGTTTCAAAAGTAGGGGGGCAGGGGAAGAATGAGTCTTCCTAGAAATCTGCCAGGAGACAAGTCCACGAGATCTCATTAAATTTGCTCAAAGATAAAGTACTTTGACCTGCTTGTTTTGGAGAAAAGACTCAAGCTGAAACTTCTTCAAAGTCTGGTACCAGCTTTAGCATCTTGGTGCAAAAGGAGGCGGCAGTTGACCTTGCCGTTGGACAAACTCAGACATGCAGTCACATTTAGGGGAGGACAATCCCCAACAGGTGCGGCTATGCCAAGTCAGGAAAAAAAAATGAATTTGTGTTAACCATCAGAACGTTAGTGAGAATGGATTCCCAGTTCAAAGAAACAAAATCTAAGAGGGGTTTAAGACCACAGAATCACCAGAGGCTTCAGGAGGTCCATTTGATTATGCTTAGAGGGTTGAGTTTGTTTAGGCATGTAACTGCCTTCTGACCTCAATGTTGAGTTCAACAACTTTAGACAGGAAGCTTCCCCTCCTTCTTAAACCACCTTCCACTTTGAAATTTGTTAGTTGTTTTTCAGGTCCTTGGCCTGCCACCATCCCTTCACTGGTTACCTGTCCTTGGCAGTTCAGCTGCTTCCATTAATGCATTCTGCTTACCTCACCTTTTGCCACTTTTAGTACTTTCATCACATTAAAATAAAAGGGGGTGTTAATGTCCATGACAAATCAATATTTCCTGTGCCCTGACCTATCCCTGGTCTTCTATTCAGCCCCACTCCCTCTACCCTTTTTCCAACTATCTAATTCTTTACATTTCTGCCTTTCTTCAGTTCTATAGAAGGGTCATTTACATCTGAAATTTTAACTCTCTCCACACATGCTGCCAGATCAGCTATTTTTATCCAGCATTTTCTCTTGCAAATTTATGCCGCAATTCTTCCAAAAAAAACTAAGTGTTGAATTTGTAGGAAAATGAAGTAATTCACATTTTTTTTCAGTGGGAGTTCACACTACAATCTCCCACACTGTGCACTGCAGAGGTCATCAGCGAGAATACCATTCAAGTTCAGGGGGGCAGGGCCTATTCACACTGGAGAAGCTGAAACCAGCTGGCCTCTGCGCACGCGCAGTGGCACCGAAATGTCAACCTCTCAATCATTGGCCAGTTCAATTACTACTCAGCCCAGGACCCTTGTTGTGCTGCCCCCCCCATAACCCCGTCACATGGCTCGATCACATTCCCTTGTCCATTCGTGGACCACCCCCACCCTCCCCTGCTCCCTGCCACAGCCTACCCCAATCAACAGCCACCCCACCTTTCCCCCCCAGCAGTGAGAATCCCCCCCCACTGGCAGACCACCTGCCCCCACCCCTCCCAGATCACTGGCCTCCCTCCAGACCCTATCGATCACAATGGCAGAGTGGCAGTGGGACCCCCCAACCCCCCTGATTGCTCCATTGGCCCTACCCCCATGCCCAGTACCAAGGTGCCCCCAGGGTATTGCCAGGGTGATGCCCAGGGGGATACTCCCCACCAACCAACCAGGCCAGCTGGTTTCAGCTTCTCCAGTGTGAATAGGCCCTGCCCCCCTGAACTTGAATGGTATTCTCACTGGTGACCTCTGCAGTGCACAGTGTGGGAGATTGTAGTGTGAACTCCCACTGAAAAAAAATGTGAATTACTTCATTTTCCTACAAATTCAACGCTTAGTTTTTTTTGGAAGAATTGCTGCCTAAATTTGCAAGAGAAAATGCTGGATAAAAATAGCTGATCTGGCAGCATGTGTGAAGAGAGTTAAAATTTCTCTTCTCCCTTCACTCCAGCAGGGTCAGGCCTCTAGTTCCCTGAAGTGGGGAGCTACTGTAATCCCTGCTGGACTGAAACACTCTGGTGGGGTGAGAGGGGCTAGCGGGCCTGGAGAATTCAGTCCTGGGCCTGCTAATAGCATTTAAACAGTATATAAAATACTATTTACTGTTAGCCCCGCTTCCCAATTGATTTTTGGTGCTGTGCAGATGCTGCCAGAAATCTGGGCCTGGGAGACGCAAGCATGGCACAAATGCTCACAGGAACTCCGTGCAAGGGGATCAGGGGTCATGGGGAAAAAGGCAGGAGAAAAATATCAGCCTTGATTGGATGGCAGAGCTGACTCAATGGGCTGAGTGAACTAATTCTGTTCCTATGTCTTATGAATTGGTTGGTGTGCAATTCTTCCAGCCTGCTGCACTAAAATCTCAGCCTTGGTCTATGTTGATTTTAGTATGTTTACTACAGTAAAAATCTTAAAATGCGTGAAATCTTGTGTGATCTTCTGAATTGGTTACTGGAATATTCATCAAGAGAATGCTGAAAAATGAATCATAAACCCATTAGTTGAGAAATATGACAGTTTCTGCACTTGCAGAAATTTATGTTCGCTTTGCAAAACTGTTTTAATTGAACTTTTAGCTCCAGTGATGAACTGGTTTACAGGATAGGGAAAAGTATAACAAGCAAGAGAGCTGCAAATGCAGACAGAAAATAATGTAAATTAAGAGGAGAGATAAGGAAGGAAAACCAAGATTGGTATTTTGGAGCTGGTATGCTGTGTTCTTTTGGAGTTGAAAAATTCCAGTTGGCCAGGGCAAAAAAAAAGCAGGAGTAAGAAATGTATCTCCATCACAGCCAGCTCCTCTATAGGGCTCAGGAGAGGCAGATATCCTTGCCCACTGCCAGTTTTGCTCTGTTGCCTTCTCCTATGAGCCACCCTATCCTGCTATGATAGAACCGTAGTAATTGAATAACACTGCATTTGGGTAAAGTGCATGAGGTAGCTGAGCAGCAGGCAAGTGAAAGGGTGGACCTGAAGTATGTGAAGGTGAGGTATCTGAATATTCTGAGAGCTCTGTAGCAGTGGCAGCTGCTGAGTGATCAGAGTGTAGTGCTCTCAGCAGTTTGCAATACATTCAGGTTGGTGGTGTGTTGGGTAGGAGATACAGAAAGAGCACTCACCTGACTTTAACTATTCGAGGGCCAAATCTTCAGGTCCAGATTTTGAGACTTCACCACACTAGCCACCTGTTCCCACTCTCTTCTGTGGGATGCCCAAGGGTCTCCTGGTCTTGCCGAGCCATAGTATAATGTTTTCTGCCTATTGTCACCTCTAATGCCTCTAGGACCACATCAGTCACTTTGGAACCCACTCTTTGCCCTGGTGCTCCATTATTTAATCACATAAATTAAAGTAATATTATTCTCTGAAACTTCTCTTTAAGAGGGACAGCTGCCTTTAAGAGGAGCGTGCTGGCTAACCATATGCTAATCAGTAATCTGTAAACTGTCTGTACTTTATATGCTCTGTCTGAGGCCAGAACTCTCCATTCACTTGATATCCACATCATAACCACATGCTGTCAGCACAGTTCTGTTCAGTCTCCTGCTAAGCGCAGGGCCAGCTAGCAGCGGCATAGAACAAGTCAGCAGCAAGGAAGCCGCTCTGTCCTGTGCTACAATCAGATATATAATGTAGAAGCACCCAGCTTAGGTGTAGCCCACCTCCATTGAAGCCATTCTGGAGAGGGTGCAAATTGCAAACCTGGGTCCAATAAAAACAGTGAACAAATTTTTACCTCCTGATGTTTAACAAGATGCAGGACTAAGCAAGTGTTCTTTGAAAGCCAACACAGGCATAATGGGCTGAATAACCTTCCTCAATACTTTTGAGTTCAAGATAGCTGCCAACACTGAGGTGAAGTGTTCAGATTTGTCACCTGGCTCCTGAGTGAGTGAAAAAAGGTCAGATGAGATATTCCAGGAATAACATTTGGCAAAGGTGGTTGGGGGTGTGACAGGCAGAAGTATCGTCAGAGGAATTCCCAGTACCATATGCAGTGGTTGGTATGCTTCTTGGAAGCCAGTTTGGAGTAGTGTCGATGAAAGCAGGGAATTTTTCAAATTCCAAGGCTGGCATGACGTAGGGAGACATGCCAAAAGTAAATTAGAAAGGAGTGTGTTTCTCATAACTAAAGGTAGTAGGAAGCAAGTACATGATAAGAAAATTATCACAAACATTTTCTATTTATTCTTGGGACTAGAGTGTAATGTTGGGGAAGCCAGGATTTATTGGCATCTCTGGTTGGTCTTGAGAAAGTTGTAGCCTTCATAAATCACTGTTTCCCATGTGGGAAATAGTGAAATTATCAGAAATCTATAAAATTGAAATATTTTCTGTTGATTATATATTAAAAAACAGTGGGAAATGTAAATTACATAAAGACACAGACAGCTTGGCTATGTTAATAGAACTAGTGCCTTTGATACGTTGACAAGCTTAGCAAATACTGCATGTTGATGAAAATGGGGAACAGAACATGAATATTTTCTTATGAATTTAAGTTAACAAAATTAATTGTTGAACTTGAGATGAAAACAAAATAACAAACCTGTAACAAGATTAGCAGGCGTCTAGAAGAAGAAGAAGATGCGATTTCCCCAATAATCAGGTAAGCAGGGGTTTAGAGAAATTGAGGTGTGAATTGTCATATCAGAAAAGCTGTTTACCAGTGGGGCAATACAAAGGCAAGGAATTGAGAGAGGTAGACAACCAAATCCACAGGGTGGAATATCAAAAATAAACTGAATAGTAAGAGACACAATTCTGTGCCTTCACTGAACAAAGAAAAAATGCTTTCCCAGACTTGATCATCTTAAGCTGTATTGCGGGACAACTATTAGCTAGATTTGACTTGGAAGGTTTTTGAGAACAGGGATATCTCAATAAGTGAGTTCACTGAATGTGGGTATACTGGGGAAATGTGAGATAACTTCAAATAAAATGGTGGTTTATAGTTATTAATATACTTAAGTGTCATAGTGCATATTAGTCTTATTGTGTGTGTTACTTTTACATTGATAAATACTATTTATTAACTGTTTACACAACAGTTGGATTGTACAACCTCACTGGGTTGTACAAGGTACAATTTGCATAATACTCAGCAGTAATCCAGGCCAAGTACAGAGTATAAAGCAGATATTCTCAGCTATCCTTACTAAATACCAAAATAATAATCAAATACTCACTTCCTTAAATGATTAAAAATCAACATGTTATTATTGAATGATCAGCATTCAAATTTATGCATAAAATTGGATTAATGAAGTTGCTTTGTGTATTTAGTTCCCTCAACATTGTTATGTTTCCTTGTAAGAAATGCTTTTGGTCTGTACTTTTAATCTTGCCTGAAAAAAATGTTGCATTTCCAGCCTTGTTTTATGTCAAAGCATAATGTAACTAACGTAACTATTGCACAGGAAATAAATTTAGAAAATGTATTTTATTTAGACAATTAGCATGTGTAAAGCTGGTCATAAAAATCCAAATATTCAATGAATGTAAAAGGGTTCTGAGGAATTTATGTTTTAACTTAAGATGAGGTGATGAACATATGCAGTTTGTTTTCTCCTGACACCTTCAATTTTTTTTCAAAGTAGTGAAGATCAGCACTTCACACTGGTTTACAAGACAATGGAGATAAAAATTCAAATTCATTAAAAAGAAAATGGACAAGAATTGTATTTAATTCTTCAACATCCTCATGAGAACAGCAGGAGATAGGGAAAGAGCTTGAGGGAGAAACAGTGATGGATTTTCCATTTTAAAACAACTTCCCATAAATAGACCTCAAAATTTGTGATGAAAATGTTAGATCTGAGCAACAGAAATATTTGTAATGTTCAGGACACCATGCAATTAGTATGAGAACTGAACTTTAATCATAACCTGTTGTGATTATCTGAATGGAAATGCTATCAAAAGGAAGACAAGATACCAGTTTTAAAAAAAAAGGACCAATTAGCAATTCACTTTTACTTCTAGCTGATTGGTTCCTAGAGCTATCACAATCACAACAACCGTTACCATGATTTTGCTAGACTTGTATCTTGCCAGTCCTTTGTAACAGTCATTTCTTTTTTCAGGGTGAATATCTTAAGTGCATTGAAGTTCGTTTTTAAAAGTTACATATTGGTGCCCAACAATGAAAGCTACAGTATAACTGAATAATCAAAGAGGATATTGCTTCAACGTGCACAAAGTTCTCTCAGTTATATCCATTTATCAAATGATAAAACCAATCTAATGTCCTTTACTTCGACATTCATATCAGGCCAATTTTAAACTTAACTACCTTTCCACTATTGAAAAGTACTCATTGAAACAAACACAAAAAAAATTTTGCTTTAGCGTGAGCAACTGCTGTGATGCAATGAAATCCCTTGTATCAGGAAATTTCTTATATCCACTAACTACAACAAAATAGAAAGGAATAATGCAACTATGGTTTCCATTCTACTGAAATCTTCACTTCATCTCAGCTATGGGACTAATTGGTTTGTGGCAGCTGGGTTTCATTGTGGAGGGTGGGCAGGGAAAAAAGAGAAATCAATTGGTTATTGCACACCTCAAGGGCAATTAACTAACACCACCACATGGATCACAGCAGAGAATCAATAATCAAGCAAGTCGATCTCCCAGACTAGGATAGAGTCAGTGATCTTGGGTACCTGATGAGGTTTAACTGAAGTGTCGCCAGATGCAATTTTTTAAAACCATCTTGGTCTTTTGGCTAAGGTGAAGCGCCAGATTAAGCTAAGATGGGATGCAACGCCCCATCTCGTCAGCTTGGATCGTACTCGTCCCATAGGGATATGGAAATGGATTCAATAGGATTTGAATTTTGTTTTGGAAATAGATAGTCCGGAAGCAGGCTGCTTAACTTGGCTGCCAGGCAGGGAAAATCCTGCAAGCTTAAAATGACAAAAGGTGAGCATGTGTCTTCAATCGGAAACAGAACCTGAAAAGAAATTGTCTTGTTTCTGACAGACGATCTACTTCATAATAAAAATGCAAGATGTACTTTATCAATTAATACAAAGCTGTAGCCTACCTGAATATTTTTTTCACACTCTGTTTGTTGATGAAGGACAAGTTCACTTTCTAGCACAAATTTTTTCCCACACTTATCACAGATCTGCATTCGACTGTGAGTGACATTCATATGCTTTTCAAGATACCAGCGATTATTGAAGACTCTGGGACATTTCTCACAGGTGAGATTCTGTTTTTCTTCAATCTGCTTTTCTTTTTGATTTGGAACTTTGGGGTTTTTACTTTGTCTCTTTCTCTGCTTAGACATACTAATCTTTGCACTCGCCCTTGAGGGAGTTGCTTCTGCTGCCCCAATTCTGCTAGTTCCCTTGTTTTTTCCATGTTTGATATAGTCTTCTATTTCTTCTTCATCTTGTTCATCATCTTCAGTGTCAATGTCATCAACCTCATCATCCCCTTCTTCATCATCGCCATCGCTGGAGTCAACCGTGGCAGTCTTCTCAGACTGTGAAGATACACCTTCTGTCCCTTTTGAAACATTCAAAGTCTGATTATTAAGATTTACCTCAACAATGATTTGTTCTTGGTTATAGGATCGTTGGCCATCTGAGTCATTAGAGTCTTCTGCATCTCCTTCCATTCTACAAACATCCTCAGCTTGCTTATTTTCTTCATAATATGCTTGGTCTCTTGTTTTTAAATGTCGTTTTGCCATTGTATCTTCCACTTTTACCAAATATGGTTTAGTCCCTTCTCTTGGATAAATCTTGGTAGATAAATCAAGTTCTTTGTCAGCATTACAATAAAATGAAGGCGAGATCTGAGAGCACTGTTTTCCCTCCTGGGCCATCCCAGAAACGTGCAAAGCACAACTCTCAATCAGATTCTTGCAAGCGTTGGCAATATGACTCATCTGAAAGACCCTGACTATATTTACCACCTCCTGTACATCATATGGAATCACATCAAGTCTAGATGCATAAATAAAGCATAATATCTGATTGAAACTTTTCAATGCAAGAATCTCAGTAATTTGTTCAAATTGCTGCAAACACTTAGTCCGTACGAAGAGTAATAGAAAGAACCAGCTAAATCCTATTTTGTTAGCAACAAACAGCTGCTTTTGTTTTATCACTATAATGTCGTCATCACAGAAGTGAGGCCCAAACATGCACTGCTCTCTTCGTTCATCAAACATGTGCAATGAAAACAGGCATTCTCCTGTACAGTGTTCTCCAACAAAACGTTGATGGCAGTCTTTCCAATCTTTAGCTGTAAGAAGAAGAAGAAGAAATAAATGTTACTACCTGTAAATCATCAAGTTTAATACATCTGGAAGTTTGACAATAACCAAGAAAGCATAAAAGCAACATAATTAGAATAATGTACAAGTGAATGAATAATTGAAATTACAGCACACATCTGCTAACAATGCACAGCCCAAATCTTCAGCTTGTTTCATGATCAGAACTGCCAAACTTCTCCTGTAATTCAGTTTTATTAATTTTTTTAGAATAATTTGCAAAAAAAAATTTACAATTATAGCCACAGGACAATGGATTCCACAGTCATTCTGAAGTTTCCCAATTTAACACCGATTTACATTAACAATTAATTCAGCACATTCTCCTCCCCATGTCTGAAAGGGTTTCCTCCCACAGTCCAAGGATGTACAAGTTAGGTTTTTGTCCATGCCAAATTGCCACTTAGTGTCAGGGGAACTAGCATGGTAAATACATGGGGTTATGGGTGGGTGCAGACTTGATGGGCTGAATGGCCTCCTTCTGCATTGTAGGGAATCTGTGGAATTCCTTAGAAGATTAATAAAATAATACATTCATCTTGCACCACAAAAATCTGAAGTTTAGATCTCAAAAACTACAATGAAGCTCATGGATCTCAAAGACAGTGGTTAGCTAATTTGACTGTATCATGCATAGAATTTCCCTCTGGTATTCAACAGATTAACTCAACGTATTTTAAAAGAATTCAAGTATTTTTCTATGAACTAAACTTTACTGTAAATAAACATGTTGTGGGGACTTTAGCACTTACTTTATCCATTTACATTAGGAATCATACAAAAATATACCAATAGGAAGGTCAAGTTGTCACCAAAAGTAAAAATTCTGACCCATGCGTTCTTTAAATAAAATGAGAATTTTTGTGAGGATACTAATAGTTACAAATAAAGGTGGGATACATGAAATTAAGATGCAGGTCAGCCAACAATAGTGAAAGGGTACAGATTTGACGAACTGAATAGCCAGCACCTTTTCCTATATAAAATAAGGTTGCATTTTTGATACTCTTACATTTTCTAACGTCTTCTGAAACTGGAAATTTTGAAGTAGAAAAATACATTGAATTGCAAGAGGGCGACATGGTGGCACAGTGTTAACACTGTTGCCTTACAGCGCCAGGGACCCGGGTTCAATTCCCAGCTTGGATCGCTGTTGAGTTTGCACATTCTTCCCTGTCTGCATGGGTTTCCTCCAGGTGCTCTGGTTTCTTCCCACAATTCAAAGGTTTGAGGATTAGATGGATTGGCCATGCTAAATTGCCCCTTAGTGTCAGCTAAGGTAAATGCATGGGGTTATGGAGATAGAGCCTGGATGGGATTGTGGTCAGTGCAGACCCGATGGGCCAAATGACCTACTTCTGCATTACAGGATTCTATGATTTCTATAAAGCTGCAAAATTCCTCAATCAGCTGTTTATAAATTATGTACATCTAGTGCAAAACTGAAAGATGTATCCACAGGTGTCCAAAATGTTATCAGCCCAGATGACCTCCATGCAATTCCTTCTGAGTGAGCCAAAGGTCAGATACAGGGGCAGAAGAGTTCAAATCCCACCACTGCAGTCTGAGATTTGATTTTTTTTCCAGAAACAGTTAGTTGTTCAACTAGTTCAGGAATATTCTTAGGCAACCTGTTATTTCACTGTCTAACCAAAGTGAAAAATCCAGTCCCACATCAGGGTGGTTGACTTTAACAGTCTTCCTGAAATGGCCTAGTAAGCCACTGTTGTCAAACTGCTATTAAGACTGCAAATGATTCAAGGGTAGCGCAATAACCTGCTTTTCAGAGCAACCAGCGATCAATCTTCCTAAAAGAATACAGAATCCCTGTGCGCAAGTCAACTTCTTGAAGAAAAATTCTATGTGCATGAACAACTTATAGGAGCTCTCGGATAAATTAATTCAAATTCAAAAAAAGGAACACTGATTGAGCCTTATCAGTGATAGCTATATCCGGTGAATTAAATTTCAACAATCAGAATTAAAAACCCTATGGTCTTGTTTAAAAATCTTCACAAAAGCCATCTTCTCAATCTGGCCTCAAGTATCCCATGGAAAGCCTTACATCCATAACTCAGCATCTGTTCCTTTTATTTTTGTAAATGCCTTGGGACGCCTTGTGCTGCACATAAGAGGCGTGATATAAATGCATACTGCTGTTATTGGTGATTAAATTGTCTAGGATTTTTTTCCATAAAAGTACATTACTTGGTGGGGTATTGCAATTGATTACTGCACATTAAGAGGCCATTAGGCTCATCATGTCTGCACTGGCTCTCAATGAGCATTTCACCTACTGCCACTCTCCTGTCTTCTTCTTGTAACCCTGGACACTGTTTGATACTTATCTAATTCCCTCTTGAACATCTCAATCACATGCTCAGACAGTGCATTCCAGACCCTAACTACTTGCTGTGAGAAAAAGTTCTCTCAATATCTTTGCTTTATTTCACCGATTGATCTCAAGTCTGTGCCACTGGTTCTCAATCCTCTCTCTGATGGACGCAGTTCCTCCCCATCTATCCTGTCCAAGCCCTTGAGATTTTGAATACTTCTATCAAATCTCCTTCCAATCTTTTTCTTCAAGGAAAAAATATCCCAACTTCTCTATCTATCTTCATAATGCAAGTTTTTCACCCCTGGAATCATTTGCATGAACCTCTTTTATACTCGTCACAAAGTCTTCACAGCCTTGATAAAATGTGGTGCCCTGAACTGTACATAGTACTCCGGCGGAGGCCTTATACAAGTTCAACATAACCTCCTTGCTCCTGCTCTATATCCCTATTAAAGTTAAGGATACTGTATGCTTTATTAACTAGTCACTCAACCCGTCATGCCACTTTTGATGACTGATGCACAGACACTCAGGTCCCTTTGCTCCCATATGTTTTTAAATTTGTACCATTTACTACTGTCACTCCATGTACTTCCTATCAAAATTTATCATCTTATTTCTACATATTGAACTTCATCTGCCACCTATCCTCCAACTTGCTTATGTCTTTTTGAAGTTCTATGCTGTCAGCACCATTTGCAACTCATCACATACTGAAGCAGTGTTCAAATGCAGCAAGACATAGGCGACATTCAGGCTTAATAAATTACATTTATGCTACTAGTGCCCCAGGAAGTTTTACAGGAAAGAATCCAGCCATCTCCCCTTGATATTACTTTTGCTGAATCCACCAGCATATTGGGCATTACCATTGACCAGAAACAGAACTGGACCAGTCATATCAATACTTAACTGCAAGAACAGGTCAGATGCAGACAATTCTGCAACAAGTAACTCAAGTCCCCAAAGACTGTCCACCATCTACAAGACACAAATCAGGATTGTGCTGTAATATTCTCCACTCACCTGGAGGAGTGCAATTCCAACAATATTCAAGAAGTTCAACACCATTCAGGACAAAACTTGATTGCCACCCTGCTACTATCTTCAACGTTTACTCCCGTTACCACTGATCCACAGTGGCACAGACTGTACCATATACAAGATGCACTGTAGCAGCTCAGCAAGGCTCCTTCAACAGCAACTTTCAAACATGCTATCTCTACCACCTCGAAGGCAAGCAGATGCATGAGATCATCACCAAGTTCCCCTCCAAGTCACACGCCCATCTTGGCTTGGAATCATAATGTCATGATTCTGTGCCTTTAAGAAATGTATTTGTCATTTTTTTTTGTCAGGGGACTGTTTTATACATCAACACTGATTGCGGTGCCGATTGTCTACTACCCGCAGCCCACATGCTGAACATGCAGCTTATTGGGGTTATTTGTTTTAATGAGTTAATGTAGTTTTGATATTTTTTGGACTGTCGCCTGGGGTTTCAGAGTCAGGTTTAATTAGGTTGATTGACATGAGAAAGTTACGTGAATGGGCAAAGTTAATCTGCAGAGTGACAAGCAAGCAGTTGTCTGCTGGGATCTGCCAAGGCAAGTTGTTTTCTCCCTCTCTCTGGAGTTCTGCCATTTGAAGACAGATAGGTATGTCTCTGGAGGCTGCTGTCAGAGAGTCAGAAGACAAGTGTCTCTTTTTCTCTGTCCAGAGGTGTTAAAAGGCTGGAAGACTAGCAATTTACATAAGCCTTTATGTTTTGCTAACTGATGCTGAAGAGAACTTTACATCTATGGGGAATATTGCTTAAACTGGAAATAATAGAGATAGTTAGCACTTAAAAATTATACCTCGTCATGTTTAAGTATCTCAAAATTGATAAAAGTTGCGCTAATTCCTTTTGATTATAGTCAAACTGTATTGTTAAATAAAGTTTGTTTTAATAAAAGCTTCTTAGTGGGTCAATAGAATCACACCTGAAGCAAAACACCTTATGCCCGCACTAATGTCAAATAAAAAGTTGGGGTCTAGGCCAATTTCATAACATACCTTGGAGTTTCTAATCTGGTTCTGAACAATTGTTATTCCATCACTGTTGTTGAGTCAAAATCCTGGAATTCCTTTCCCAATAGCACAGTGGGTGTATCTATGTCATATGGTCTGTAGTGTTTCAAGAAAATGGTTCACTACAATCTTCCCAAGTGCAATAAATGCTGGCTTAGCCAGTTATGCCTGCATTCTATGAGAGAATAGAAAATTCAGGACAAACTAAGGCAGTGCGCTAACACTATCAAAAGAAATCAGCTTGAGTTGGGCAAAGACATTTGAACTCAATGCTAAAATATTGGGAAAAAACGTTAGGCAAATTGCAATTTTATATAAAACCTGTGTGTTAATTATAAATCAGTTGCCTAAGAATTAACCTACTTCTGTCATGAGAGGAACTGCAGTTTGGTTTTGAGATGATAACAATCAAACTTGGAAGATATGCCTACAAGTTAATTGACAGAAAGCTAGTTTGTTTTTGTCAATACACCAGAAACAGAGTTTTACAGCACAGAAAGAGACCGTTAAAATCTGTGTACTCTATTCTAATCCTATTTTCCAGCACTTGATCCATAGCCTTGTATGCTATGGCATTTCAAGTGCTCATCTAAATGCTGCGAGGGTCCCCACTTCAACCAGCCTCTCAGACAGTGAGTTCCAGATTTCCATCATCCTCAGGGTGAAAGGCATTTCCTCATATCCCCTCAAAATCTCCTGCCCTTTCCTTAAATCTATACCAGCTGGTTATTGACCCCCTCTACTAAAAGGAAATGTTTCTTCCTATCTACCCTTTCAATGTCCCTCATAATTTTGTACACCTCAATCAGGTCCCCTCTCTGCTCCAAAGTACACAACCCCAACCTAACCAGCCTCTTTTCGTAGCCAAAATGTTTCAGCCCATCTTGTGAATCTCAACTGCACCCTTTCGAGTGCAAGCACATCCTTCCAGAGTGTTGACCTGAACTGAACATAGTACTCTAACTATGGCCTGATGAAAGATTTATACAGCTCCATAATAATCTCCTGTTCTTGTATTCCATAACATGGCTATATAAAAGGCAAGTATCCCATATGTCTTCTTAAACACCTTATCCCCCTCACCCTCTGAACTAGTGTCCTATCATTCATTGTATATTCTCGTACCCTGATTGTCCAATTCAATCATCTCACACTATTCAGGGTTAAATTCCATTTGCCATTGTCTGCTCGTCTAGTCTATATCTTCCTATAATCTTAGGCTTTCCCCCTCACTCTTTATCACATACCAACATGTGTGTCATCTGCACACTTACCGATTATACCTCCGACGTTCATGTCTAGATCATTAATATACACTCCAACTGCAAGGGACCAGCCAGCACTGATCACTGCAATACATCACTGGACACAAGCTTCCAGTTATAAGTGTAAGCTTCGCGAATCCTCCTCTGCCTCCTGTCACTAAATCAATTTTGGATCCAATTTGCAAACTGCCCTGGATCCCAAGGGCTCCTAACTTCATCAGTCTCCCATGCAGGACCTTGTCAAAAACCTTACTGAAGTCAGTGCAGACTACATCAACTGCACGGTCCTCACTTAGTTACCTCTTTAAAAAATTCAGTCCGATTTGATAGACATGATCTCCCCCTGACAAAGTCTTGCCAACTATCCCCGATTAATCCTTGCCTCCATAACTGGAGATTAATTCTCTCCCTCAAATTTTTTCTCAATTATTTCCCTACACCTCTATTGGCCTGTAATTACCTGTTTTTTTTTCCCCCTCTACTTCCCTTCTTGAATAATGGTATCATATTAGCTTTCCTCCAGTCTGTTACCTCTCCTGTGGCTAGAGAGGATTGAAAATTAGTATCACAGCCCTTGCAATCTCCTCCCTTGCCTCACACTGCAGCCGACGATAGATCTCATCTGGGCCTAGGGATTTATCCATTTTTAAAAACGAAGAACAGTACAGCAAAGGAACAGGCCCTTCGGCCCATCAAGTCTGTGCAGCTACCTCTCTAATCTAATATTTTCTTGCCTCTATGTGGCCCAATCCCCTCTATTCTCTGCCTATTTATGCATCAATCCAGATGCTTCTTGAATGTTGTTATAGAATCTACTTCCACTACCTCCTCCAGCAGGACGTTCTCGACATTCAACACCATCTCTGAGCAACTTGGCCCTTACATTGCCTTTAAAATTTCCTCCCTCTCACTTTCAACCTACGCCCCCAAGTAATTGACCCTTCGACCCTGGGAAAAAGACTCTGACTATCCACATGGCATGGTGGCACAGTGGCTAGCATTGCTGCTTGTGAGGGAGCAATGCTCCTTCACAGGCACCAGGGACCTGGGTTTGATTCCTGGCTTGGGTCACTGTCTGTGTGGGGTTTGCACATTCTCCCTGTGTCTGTGTGGGTTTCCTCCAGGTGCTCCAATTTCCTCCCACAGTCCAAAGATGTGCAGGTTAGGTGAATTGGCCACACTAAATTCTCCCTCAGTGTACCTGAACAGGCACCGGAGTGTGGCGACTAGGGGGTTTTCACAGTAATTTTATTACAGTGTGAATGTAAAGTCCATGTATACAATATCCACTGGTCTTCCCTGGTCAATTTTTCTTGTCACTTCCCCAAAAGAACTCAACTTTGAGAGACACAACCTCCCCTTCACAATATCATGCTGCCTAAAGTCTCTTCCAGATGTCAGTACATCATGCCCCTAAGAATCTTTGCCAATAATTTCCCTACTACTGGTTTAAGATTCACAGGACTGTTAAGTTCCCAGATTGTCTCTTCCAGCCTTCTTAAAACAGAGAAGGAATGTTAGCTGCTCTCCAATCCTCTGGTACCTTGCCTATGATTAAGGAGGATCAAAAGATTTAGATCACGACCTCAGCAAATTCTTCCCTTGCCTCTATTCGGGGAGAGACCCTATCAAGCCTTGGGGACTTGTCCACCTTAAATGTTTTTCAAACCCAAAATACCTCTCTTTATCTCAACATCCACCACATCCTTCTTCTTTGTGAATACTGATACAAAGTACTCATTAAAAAGAACCTCACCCACCTCATTTGCTCCATATACAAATTCCCTCCAGTGTCCTTGAGGGACCTACCCTTTCCTTAGTACCCTGTTCCTCCTGACAAACATAAAAAGCATTGGGAGTCTCCTTAATCCTGCCTGACAAAGACATTTCATGGCCCCTTTATGCCCTAAGTCCTTGTTTAAGATCTTTCCTGCTACCTTTTTATTCCTTAAAAAGCCTTATCCATTTTCAATTTCCTGAAACTTATGTACACCGCCACCTTCTTTTCCTCTAAGCTCACCATCTGTCTTGTCACCCGGGTTCCCAAATCTTGCCATCGTTATCCTTCAATTTTACAGCGACATACTGCCCCGAATTGTCAGCAAGTGACTTTGAAAAGACTCCCACATATCGGATGTGGATTTACCCTAAAACAGCTGCCCCCACTCTACATTCCCGAGCTCCTGCCTAATCCTTTCATAGTTAGCTTTCCCCCAGTTTAGTACTTTCACTCTGGGAATACTTTTCTACAAGTACCTCAAAACTTATAAAAATTGTACTCAAAAGCTTAGGCTTGCTAAAATCTTCTACACTTACGCCACTGTTCTCCACAGTGATCACAGATCCAAAATACTAATTTAATACCTCACCTACATCTTTTGACAGATTGCCACTTTGGCACCTACACTTTCCTGGTTACCCTCCTGTCCCTAATATGAATAGGCAACACCTTAAGATTTTCCTTTATCTTGCCCGCCAGTGTTTTATTCATTCACCCTCTTCACTCTAATTTTCCTATACGCCTCTGGGACATCCACTATTTTGAACCCTCAATCTGCCATAAGCATTCCCCACCCCTCTCCCCCCTCCCACTTATCCAATCCTGTATATTCCTTGACATCCAGGGTTCTCTGCACTTTTTGGTCTCACCCTTTACGGGGCATGTTGACCTTGTACATACTCCATTTGCTTTTTGAGCTATGCCCACTGCAAATGCAAGTAGCTGCTCCCAGTTGACTTTGGTCAGATCCTGTCTTATATTAAAAGCAGCTTTCCCTAATTCAGAACCTCTATTTCCAGTCTATCTTGAACTTTACCAAAATTATGGTTACCATCACCAAAATGCTTCCCTACTGACATCTGTGCCACCTGCCCTGTTTCATTCCCTGAAATTAGGTTCAGTACCACCCCCTCTCTTGTAGGATTTTCTACATGCTGGCTCAAAAAGCTCTCCTGGATATACTTTAAGAATTCCATCCCCTTTAAAGCCTTTCACACTTTGCCCATCCCAATTACTACAGGGGAAATCAAAATTCCCCACTATTACTTTTACACTTCAAGATTAGCCCACATATCTGCTCTCCTACCCCTCCTTAACTGTTTGGGGCCTGTGGTACACTCCCAGCAACATGATTGCCCGCTTTTTGTTTTCAAGTTCCACCCTCAATTGAAGAGCCTGCTAAGATATAATTGCTCCTTACTGCAGTAATTGATTCCATGTCAATAATGCAACACCACTTTCCCTTTTACATTTCCTCCTTCTCCCTCCCCTCCAGGTTTCACCCGAAGATTCTATAACCTAGAATATTAAGCTGTTAGTCCTGCTCCTCCCTTAACCATGTCACTGTGATAGTGATATTATACTCCTTGTGTTACCACAGAACCTCAGGATGTTTCCTGTGGAACCCCCGGGTTTTGCAGAATTCAGTTTGATCTAGTAATATGAAGCATAAACTTTTGATCGATTGATCACACTTGTGAAAAACATCATGTGAAAAGCCATACCTAATGTCTGAATCGTGAAAGGAACTCAGAAGCATTAGTGATAACAGGCACGTGACTGGCAGCCCACAGAGGAAATATGAAAATGATTTTGTATCGGCAGTACACGTCTTGGTGGTGAATCTCCACCCTATGAACCCAAATTGGGTAGGATTCAAAAAAAGTGTGGATGAGGATGTGCTCTGATAGAATGCAGCCCAGGCAGTGATACTGAAAATGACCGTGGTGTCAGCAATGAATTGGGCTATAATAACTGATATAAAATTTGTTTTTGTATTTTGTATCTATTCTGCAAAAACAACCCTTCATCACAATAAGAATGTTTCTCAGGGGTCCTGTCAGTACTCTTGGGAGGTCCAAAGGGTGGGAAACTCTGCACTAGATAATTAACTTGTCAATATCTTACATCATGCAAGTCATTCTCATCATTCAATCACCATAATCATCTATCCCAAACCATCCCACAATTCTACATTCAAAAGCACTGACCTTTGAGGCTAGTCCATACCTCCTTCATAGTGGTCATTATACTTGTATATAGCGAACATTCAATTCCATAATTATCATCAGGTCTCCAGTTTTCAATCAAATTTTTAATTCACTAGCATTTAGTATTGAACATCAAAATTAAAAGACAGATAAAACCTGGGTACAAAAGAAGGTTTTATTGATGTAAAATAATTCCATGTAAATTTGACGAATCAAATGTTTCGAAGTAAAATGCTCATAAGACATCGGTCAAAAATGGCAACCAAAGCATTAAAAGGCACAGACCCAGAGACAAAACTTCCAGCTCCTATGACTATTTGTCAAAGTGTTATGGCAAAGGAACAACTTATCAAATGTTACTTTTAAAAATTGCAGCTAGAGTTGCACCTAATTACAGACAGATAAATGCTGCCGTGAGGTCACAATGTAGGACAAAGTTCATCATAAGGTTCCTGCTGCCAATCATGAGAAACGTTTACTTCCTAAATCAAGCATGCCTAACTTTTATGATTGGTTAACTGTAAATGCAGGCTATTTCAGCCAGCAAGAGCCTAGGAAGCAGACTGTGCACCATGATTACTTTAATCCAAAATGCTATACTTTTCCTTCCTAAAAACCAAATAGGAGTTAGAACACAGTTCTCAAACCTAAACCTGATGAGCTATGCTATGTTCAAAACACACAACATTTGACATATTTAGGAAGTGTACAACACAATATCCAAATGAAAACCCTCCACTCTTTGCAAATACCACTTCTGGATCACATTCGATGCCTCTCTGGAACAGATAACAAAACCAAACCTTGGGATCATTAAAAAGAGGCACGTACAAGAACAAAATACTTCAGTGTTCCAGATTTATACTTTTTATTTATTACATTCTTAAAAACTGATACACCTTCAGCCTTGAGCAAATATTTCTAAATGTTTTACTCCCTTTAACATTTATATAAAAGTGGGCATTCATCACCTTTTCCCGAATTAAAATTTGGAAGAGTTTAAGCTTGTCCAAGAACGACTGGATCTAGCCTGAGTCTCAGAAGTAAGATGTTTAACAATTTAATAGCAATAGGGTCAAAGAGCAGAAGATGAATTCCATTGATGATTTTAGCTTGAAATGGGCATGGAAGAGAAACTAGAGAAAAATGTATGTTCAAGATTAGATGGGTAACTTTTTGAAATGGATATAATCTACAATGCTTTCAGTTAAGAATGGAGACTTCATCACCTGACTGCATTTTGCAAAGCAATATGAATGTAACTGAATATTGCTTAAGCAGCAAGGTATCACAAAGTGCTCCGAAGGAATAATGCAGCTGTTCCTCTTTTGCCATAATTGAATGTGACAAATTTCATTTACATCTTCTCAACTTTAATCAAATACAATGCTGAAATAAAATAAATCCAAATTCTTTAATACAGTACCCAAACAAGCAGGTAAAGTGTCTCTTTAAGATAGTCAACAGACCCAAGAACGAGCAGGTTAGAATTCAGTTTGCTTCTTCTGTTTTGTTGCTTTTCGGGAGAAGTAGAGTCAAGTATTTTCATCAAGCAACATGCCATTTGGCCCAACTAGTTTGTGCTGGTATAACAATTTTCAGAAACAGTTAGATTTCTTAATCAGACTTTTATACATCAATGCAAATATTAATTTTAAATTGAAAATGATAGGATAACAGCAAGGGTGTGGAGAAAATAGGTCAGCAAGATTAAAATAAAGTAGGGCAGATGGACTTGGAAAAATTCATAAAAGGAAATGAACTAAAAATATATTCCTCAATTTAAATCAGTGGAACAAAACTATTCTGCACACAATGTCCTTTTCTGAAGGCATCATCCACTTAACTGTTCAAGTCTCCTGTATTTAACACTGACAAAGTTAGAAGTGAGAAAAGATTGTAATCCTGTCATAAATCCTTCTAAATACAAAAAGACTTGTATGTCTAATTTTTAAGATAATCGCATTCAATAATGAGGGACACGAGACTTGAAATTTTGAGGGGTTATGGTTAAAAAGTATATAAAATGGAATTTAACAGCCAATCAAGAGAGTCAAAATGAATAAATAAATATTTGTCTGAATTTCACCGGCTGAAATCAAGTACAGAATAAATATTTGCCATCTTAATTATGATAGAATCCCTACAATGCAGAAAGAGGTCATTCAGCCTGCACGGACTATTACCCAGGCCCTCTTCCCACAACCTCTCACATTTTACCGTGGCTAATCCATCGAACTTACACATCTTGGGATACCAAGGGGCAATTTAGCATGACCAATCCAACTTGCACATCTTTGGACTCTGGGAGGAAACTGGAGCATGGAGGAAATCCACGCAGACACAGGAAGAATGTCCAAACTCCAGTCACTCAAGGCCAGAATTGAGTGCTTTGAGACAGCAGTGCTACCACTGTTGCCGTGCTGCCTCAATTATTTTGAGGGTGTAAATTTGTAACCTGATAATTACTTTTTCAACTGATTCAGTTCATGCAAAAGAGGGTAACATATAATTTAAAACAAGTGCTTTTAGATTTTGACTATGTGCAAACAAATACTAAAATGATGCAAAAATTCCTACAGAGTGCCTCTGGCTCATTTTTTCATTTATTTCGCAAATCAACCAGTCGCTTTCTCCACAGCCACCCACATGAAGTTCTTACAATATATCCAAAATTTACAATGAATGTAGAGCTCAGAAGCAGGCTATTCTGTCCATCTGACTTATGTTTATGCTCTACACTATTCTCCTCCCACCTTACTTCATCTCAGGAAATCAGCATGTCTTTCTAAACCTATTTTTCATGTGCATACTTCACGTTCCCCTTAAATAGGATGTTCTATATTCATATTGCTCTTTTGAGTAAAGAAGGTTCTCCTGAATTCCCTATTGGATTGTGACCATTTTATGTCTAGTTTTGTACTTCTCCATAAAATTGTAAATTTTCTTTACATCTATCTTATAAAAAAGTGATTTTACTACCTTAAAAACACCCAATAGTC
The DNA here is from genome assembly GCF_965287045.1 of Carcharhinus amblyrhynchos. Taxonomy (NCBI): domain Eukaryota; kingdom Metazoa; phylum Chordata; class Chondrichthyes; order Carcharhiniformes; family Carcharhinidae; genus Carcharhinus; species Carcharhinus amblyrhynchos. The sequence continues at coordinate 14,191,202 of NC_137350.1, forward strand.
ACCCACTGACCCTTCTCTTTTCTAAAGAAAGAGTACCAGCATGTTCAGCTTTTCCAGCCAAGTACATCCTTTCATATTTTTGTGAATATTTCCTGCATCTTCACACTTGAGGATACTATGCTATTGATATATTTTATATTTAAGGGACTTTTTTTTAGAATTCTGTTTTCTTTCTTACAAGCAGTCGTATGTCTGTAGGGATACAGCTCAAATGCTGGGAAAGCAAGATAATTACTCATTTTATTCAGTGTTTACTGAGGAGATGGCTAATGGACTCTTGTTTGCAAAAACAAGTCCCCTGGGGTTTTGCGATTATAGGAATGGAAGGTGAGTTTAGATACACAGGGTCAAGTGATAGTGGTTAATAGGAAGAGCTAGGTATGCAGCAGTGAAAAAGCTCTGTTCAGCTTCTGGTTGGGGTTGTTTAAAGATATAAGCCTGCAAGTTGCTCTGAAAATCAAAACCTCTCTGAAAGCTTCAAGACTGTTGACAATTTATTGCAAGTGCCTAGGCTTACAGCATATTTAAAATAGCATTCAAGTGTAAAGAGGAAATGTTGCTTACTTTGAATTGAAATAGTGATGAGTTAAAAAGAGTTGTTTTATTTAGGTTTTCCAACTTTGTTCAATTGTTAAGCTCCTTCACTTTTTGTTGGAGTAATATTTAAACTGTTATGAAGAAAGTTAACTTTGATAAAAAACTCCCTAATTTTTCAGTAGAATTACTTCTAAAGTGAAGCATACTATCCTCACATTTATGCCAAAATAGAAAAATTACTGGACTCTAGTCTGGCTTCAAAATATACCTTGGGTTCAGATCCAGAACCCCAGCACATTGGGGCCAATCATACAAAAGAAATTTGAAGTCTAAGATTAGCATGAAAACAGGAAGAGTTTCTGATCCATTTTTTGGGGAGACTCCAAATCTGCTATATGATGCATTAAAAAATTCAAAATCCTTTTCTCACTTGTAGGGGGAGGAGAGGGGCTTAGATTGCCCAAACTCTGGCAGAGAGCAGCAGAGGGCATTATTGCACATGCATAGGTCCCTCTGTTCTGAGAGCAGCGAGACTTGTCGCTCAGCCTCTGCTGCTCTCAGCCAGCTTCCGTGCCTCAAGCAAGCCTCACAACCCTCCATTCCAGCTACCATAGGGGCCCACGGCCTACCACAACCCGCATTCCACCTGGCTGGACTGACTGACTGACCTCCCCACCATCCTGTACAATTGATTTATGATACACCCCCTCCCACTGATTGCTGGGCAGAGTATGCAGTGGTCCCCACCACCAATCCACCCCCAATTAGGTGCAATGGGCAATGCCAGAGTGCTTCACTGGCACTATCCAAGGAGATCAGCCATTGCCCCCAACCTCCCTGGGGGGGCCTCAATGGCCTCTGGTTCTACTGATGAAGCCAACACATCTGGTCCAAGTTGCTGGGGACCAGCTATAATTCTTGCTGGAGAGAACGTTTCCTGAAGACGCCGCAGAAGTGAGTGAGCCTGGATGAATGAGTCCTGGCTCACTAAACACATGCAAAATATATTAAAATTAGATTATCATTTATTCAACCTCGAGCTGAAATGGGCGCAAGGCTGACCTCGCTGGATATCTGATGCCGGCAAGATCATGAGACCAAAAAAAAAAATCAGACGCGAACCTGATTTTTTTCTGGCTCTCACCCAATCTCATCAGCTTGCCCTGCCACAATGGCAAGATTGCCCTGATTTTCTCTTTTAAAAACAATGGAAACTGGAACTGGACAGTACTCGACATCTAGATTTTCTTGTTTAACGATCAAAAGTAAACAACTTTAAAATGAAGTCGCCACATAAAATATCACAGTCAATACCAGCCACACACAATTGTTTTCACATTACCAGTTTATTTCCAAATTGTAGCACTATTCATAAGAGTCATGCAGTATAGAAGAGGCCCTTTGGCCCGTTGGAGTTTGCACTAACAAAACTACACTAAATCCACCATTGCCTTGATTATTATGACATTTCAAGTGCTCAGCCACAAAGGTTGTGCAAGTTAGGCATTGCAAAGTCAATAGTAGCCAATAAATTACTTCCTTAACTTGAGTCAGCATCAAGTTAGTTAACAATAATGAATGAGATATTGTCTGCACACTCACTTAGTATGCGGTGGTGTTGTGATCAATTTCAGTATTCACGTGAAATTTTTATGCTACCAAATCTTTCAACAGCATAGCTGATAAAAGTTATGATTATCCTGCTGAAAGATACGGGGGCGGGGGGGGTGGTGGAGAGAGAGAGAGAGAGAGAGAGAGAGGAGAAGAAACGTGCACATCCCTGGTGAATTTGGAAACATTGAGACCTTAAGCAAAACGTATCTTTAATGTTTTTCCCATCCACTACAAATCAAAAAGGTGCTTTTAACATAAGGAAACAAATGAGTATTGAAAATAAAGAGTTAAGATGAAATTTTAATAGCAAACTGCTCCAAGCCAACACTGCCATAAGAACTAGGAGCAGGAGTAGGCCATCTGGCCCCTCAAGCTTGCTCTGCCATTCAATAATATCAAGGCTGATCTTTTTGTGGATTGAGCTCCACTTACCGTAACCCTTAATTCCTTTACTGTTCAAAAATGTATCTATCCTTACCTTAAAAGCATTAAATGAGGTAGCCTCAACAGTTTCACTGGGCAGGGAGTTCCACAGATTCACAACCCTGCGTGTGAAGAAGTTCCTCCTCAAATCAGTCCTAAATCTGCTCCCCCTTATTTTGAGGCTTATGCCCTCTAGTTCTAGTTTCACCTGCCAGTGGAAATAACTTCCTTCTTCTATTGTATCTATTCCCTTCATAATCTTATGTTTCAATGAGATCTCCCCTCGTTCTTCTGAATTCCAATAAGCATAGCCCCAGTCTACTCAGTCTCTCCTCATAAGCCAACCCTCAATTCCAGAATCAACCTAATGAATCTCCTCTGCACCCCCTCCAGTGCCAGTATATCCTTCCTCAAGTAAGGAGACCAAAACTGTATACAATACTCCAGGTGTGGCCTCACCAGCGCTTTATACAGCTACAACATAATCTCACTGTTTTTAAACTCCATTCCTCTAACAATGAAGGACAAAATTCTATTTGCCTTCTTAATTACCTGCTGCACCTACAAACCAACTCCTTAAGATTCCTGCATAAGGACACCCAGGTCCCTCTGCACAGCAGCATGCTGCAATTTTTTTACCATTTAAATAATAGCCCATTTTGCTGTTATTCCTACCAACATGGATGACCTCACATTCACCAACATTGTATTCCATCTGCCAGACCCTTGCCCACTCATTAGATTATCTATAACCCTTTGCAGATTTTCAGTGTCCTCTGCACACTTTGCTTTTCCACCATCTTAGTGTCATCTGCAAATTTTGACACACTACATTTGGTCCCCAACTTCAAATCATCGATGTAAATTGTAAACAATTGCGGTTCCAACACTGATCCCTGAGGCACACCATAAGTCACTGATCGCCAACGAGAAAAACAGCCATTTACCCCCATTCTTTGCTTTCTGTTAATTAACCAATCCTCTATCCATGCCAATGCATTACCCATAACACTGTGCACCTTTATCTTATGTAGCAGTCTTTGGTGCGGCACCTTGTCAAATGCCTTCTGGAAATCCAGATACACCGCATCCACAAATTCCCCATTGTCCACTGCACATATAATGTTCTCAAAGAATTCCACCAACTTAGTTAAATATGACCTGCCCTTCATGAACTCATGCTGCATCTTACCAATGGAACAATTTATATCCAGATGTCTCACTATTTCTTCCTTGAAGATAGATAGATTCAAGCATTTTCCCTACTATAGAAGTTAAGCTAACCGGCCTATAGTTACCCGCATTTTGTGTACCTCCTTTTTTAAACAGTGGCGTCATGGTAGCTCAGTGGTTGGCATTGCTGCTTCACAGCTCCAGGGGCCTGGGTTCAATTCCTGGCTTGGGTCATTGTCTGTGTGGAGTTTGCACATTCTCCTCGTGTCTGCGTGGATTTCCTCCGGGTACTCCGGTTTCTTCCCACAGTCCAAAGATGTGCGGGTTAGGTTGATTGGCCATGCTAAGTAATTGCCCCTTAGTGTCCTTGGATGTGTAAGTTAGAGCGATTAGTGGGTATAAAATGTAAGGATATGGGGGTAGGGCCTGGGTGGGATTGTGTTCAGTGTGGACTCGATGGGCCGAAGGGCTTCTCCCTGCACTGTAGAGTTCTATGATTCTTTGATTTGCTGTTTTCCAATCTGTGAGAACCACTCCAGAGGAGAGTCCAGCGAATTCTGGTAAATTACCATAGTGCATTTGCTATTTCTCCCACCATCTCTTTTAGTACCCTGGAATGCATTTCATCAGGGCCCCATTACCCTGCCCAACACTACTTCTTTCATGATAATGATAATTTCTAGGTATTACTTCTCCACTTGGTGTTTATCTCTGCAGCATCACTATTCGGTTCCCTTGGGATTTTCCCTTTTCCACTGTAGAGTATGAGACAACCTATGGATAGACTCACCCCACTTTGGGTTGTCAAGGCATGTAGTGTAAACCAAGTGCATGTCAAATCTGGTTTACAAAATTCAGGCGGTAATATTGCCATGTGTTCTTAATACATTTTGATGCTGCTGAGAGAACACACATCTATGCACAAAGCTCTTTGCTGAGCAGGGTTAATCAAGGAGCCAAATGACAAGTACCAGTCACAGAAGTTTAAAGACACACAACATACATATTATGTACTTTTCTGTTTACCAGTTACCTCAAAATAGTTGAATCTTTACCAAATGTCTGTTTGATGTTTTAAGTCAAAATTCTACTCAAATGCAAGCCATCTTAAAATGTTTCTCTCATGGCTTCCCCAAGATTATTATTGGCAGAAATTTTCCAATGCAGAGAAAAGAGCAGAGATTACAAATACAAAGACTCTTCACTTACTTGGATTAGTGCAGCTATAGCAATAAGTAGCCTGACACCATCCAGGACAAAGGAATCTGTTTGATTGCCACCACCATCTTTAACATTCACTCCCTGCACCACCATCACAGTGGTAGTCTGTGTACCAACAAGTTGCACTGCAACAACTCAAAGCTCCTTCAACAGCACTTTAAACTTACGGAATCTTTCACCTAGAAGGATAATAAGAGCAGATGCATAGAAACATAATCACCTTCAAGGTCCCTTCAAAGTCACATACCATCTCGACTTGGAAACATATCACTGTTCCTTTACTTTGCTAGGTCAAAATCATGGAATTTCCTCCCTAACAGCATTGTGGCTGTTTCTACATACATGGAGTGTTATGGTTAAAAATGCAGTTCACCACCACCTTTGAGGGCAATTGTCAGAGACGTTACATCCCAAGAACAAATTAAAAATAATACTCTTATGAATGGCAAAATATTGGCAGAGAATCATTTATGGCATAAATTGCCACTCAGCCCATCAAATCCATGCCTGGCTCCCTGCAGAAAAATTCAGTCTTTCCCATTCCCCCACTTGATCCCCATTGCCAGGGAAGTTTGCTTCCCTCAAATGCCTATCCAATTTCCTTTTGAAATTATTGATTGCTTTTGCTTCAGCCACCCTGTTGGGAAATGAAAAGATCACCTGGCCAGTCTTGCCTGTGCTGGCTCTGTGAAACTCAAATATATACGGTACTGAAGGGCGGCACGGTAGAACAGTGGTTAGCACTGCTGCTTCACAGCTCTAGGGACCTGGGTTTGATTCCTGGCTCGGGTCACTGTGTGGAGTTTGCACATTCTCCTTGTGTCTGCTTGGGTTTCCTCCAGGCACTCTGGTTTCCTCCCAAAGATGTGCAAGTTAGGTTGATTGGTCATGTCAAAATTGCCCCTTAGTGTACTAGGATGCTTAGGTTAGAGGGATTAGCGGGTAAAATATGTAGGGGTTTGGGGGTAGGGCCTGGGTGGGATTGTGGTTGGTGCAGACTCGATGGGCCGAAGGGCCTCTTTCTGCACTGTCGGGTTCTATGATTTTGAAGTGCAAGTGAAACTTGATACAAAGTAACTGTTATAACAGGCAAACTATTCTGAGAATTCCCCTTGTATAAGATTTCCTTAAAAAGCATTTATAAAATCACATAACTATTGCTTCTGCTACAGCCAGTGTTTGTGGCAAAAGTACTTCTAAAAACTCATTTTCTTAGCTCCCCAGACAGGAGCTAACATCCATTTTCACCTACCAAGAATATTATAAACAGAGGGAGAGGGGGGCACCAAACACCAGGCCCCGTGCTAGGCTAGGGGGTCCAGCTGTTGCTCTGAACTGAGTTTCTCATTCTGTGGCCTGAACAGCCCAAGACAGATGACAGACCTAAAAGACTGATTTTTGGAAAAAAGGGAACCCTCTTGCTTGAAATGCTGTGAAGTCTTTGAGCCACATGTTATGGATCTGCGACTTCCACAAACATCAAACTGAGATTTCAGATACACGCCTCTGGCAGAAAAGTCACATAGGCCTCCAATAAATAAATTGTTACAAGTATTTTAAATAGAGAAAGTGACTCCCCCCTCCCCCACTACACACACACACACACACACATTCCAAGCATGTCGAGTTCTACATGAGGAATACAGTACCAAATGTTATATACTCTAAACATTTTCCAAGAATTCTCTTCACAAAAGGTATTTTTCTATTAGGTGTGTCTACTGCTAATGTGTCAAATTAAATTAAATAGCAACAGAGTGAATGTGCAATTCTCTGCTTTAAAAAAATACATGTTCTGTTTTATCCTAGCAGATTTTGAGCATTACACAAAATGCCAAACAGTATATATGCATGCAACTAAATTTTGGATAACTGTTCAGAACATATTAAATTGCTGTTAAGAATATTAAGGTATAAAATTGTGAATGCATGATCCAAGGATTTGCTCTACTTCAAGGTAGAAACAAGAATTACCAAAAACATTTTACACAATTTTGCGGCAAGTTTTCAAAACTATTTTAATTATACTGAACACATGTTTGTGACATTGAATCTATTAGTTTGCAATGAATAACATGACTAAAATGTCTAAAACATTCTTTATCCAGTGAAATTTAATGATACAAATCAGCAGAACTTGACCTCGGAATGTAAAGAGTAACTATTTTGTTGACTATGGCAGCAATAACTAGATATTTTGAAAGCAAATGAAAATATTTTAAATGCACATCTTTAAAACCACAAATAGAAACTACCATTATATGGATATGCGCCTTGGCTTCACCTAGTTTTGGATGGAAGGTGAAGGAAAGTTCATCTATGCCACCACTGTCAAGAGAGGTGTAACATTTTACAGAATTTCATCACAGAATTCAAGTGGATTTCTTAATTTGATTTTAAATAACCCTACCAAGAAAATGCCCATCTTAAAACCTCAAAGGTCAGAATTTCTATTTATTGCAGATGCTGCATCAGAACGAAAAATTGGCAAGCCCAAGCAAGTCTGTGGTACCTTAGTCAGAGCTTTGAGGTATCAGTTTGAGTGCACACTGCTCTCTAGTAGTACTGAGACTTAACTATTAAATGACTGAAATGGCCAGAGGGTAAAAAAGGGTTACAGTATATATTGATACACTGAGGATATCAGTACTATTCAGACAGGTAGAAGTTTAATATTTTATGGTAATATTGTACTATGAGCTAAGTTCCAGACCTCAGTCAAGAAGAGTGCTAAACTCCAAGTTGTCATTTAGGCAATCACAAGGAATTGTGAATGACAAACAAGAGGTATCTACCGCTGAGGACTGAAGACTTTCAATTTTAACTATTGATAGATAGTTTTCAAAGAAATGCCCTGCCACTAATTCTGCACTACTACTAGAGAGGGAACAGAACAACAAAATCCAGTGCTAATTTCTTGGTAAATAGTCTGTAGTCAAGAATGGTAACGGCACAGCAGGAGATCTTTAGGCCCACTGCGTCCATGTAATTTGTATTAGTTGATAATATTAAGCTTTGTCATTTCCTGAGTGGATTTCACTTGCATTACCTATTTTTTCTACTGACTATGAGACTGCAGCTAAAGCTTATATTTGCTTATTATTGCTGAACTGCATTTTTATTGAGTTACCACCATCTCACATAATCAGAGCTGCAAAATTTTGAAAATACTTTACCATTGAGATGCTCAATTAGACAGGAAACAAAATTAATGCTGGCCACACAGCAGTTCTATCACAATCCAATGAAGCCAAAAATGCTGACTTCATTAAAATGCAGATCACAATTTGAACATCCATTTATTCATTTTTGCACCTCACACAGTAACACTACTATCCACAAATTCATCACTTTTAACCCAAGTTTCTAAACAACTTGTTCAGTTTATCTAATCATGTCCACCCCTATCTGGTCTGCAAATTTGCAGTGCATGCTCAGTATGAAATTTCTTATTTGAAGGTAGCAATGTTTGGAATAATAGTGCATTTAAAATATTAATAAAAAGGACAGGGTAAGCTATCCTTCATACAAGACAATGTGACAGACAAACCAATTATATTGCACAAACATCCAGGAATTTGTTACGAAGTTAGACTCCGTCCAATGGATTGAACTAATTAACTTACAATATTGTTAATTTGATCAGGTTTTGCTCTCTGAATTAACACGATTTAGAAATAAATGCAGCCTTATTCTTTTTGCTAGTTCTGTTTTCCTGTTCTACAGGAGTTTCTATCTTTCAATTTTCCCTTCATATTATTGTGGCTACAGTTTTGCCATATCTCTACATCGCATGACAGGAAGAGGGCGGCCTTATACAATTTTGATGTCAGATTACAGTTATAGTCAGGTGACAGGAAGAGTATATCTGAATGAGGTGTAATGTTTTACTTTAAAATACCAAATAATGCTATTCTCACTATGAAATGTTAGTATACAGCATACAGGACAAAACAAAATCAGATAAAATTAATGGTGCTGGTGAAACATTCTCACAAAGCAAGACAGAACACATTACTTCCCACACAAATGATCATTTGTTCAATGAACAGGTGAGATCTTGCTTTGGTGCTGTTTACACAGTTGGAAACATTTAAGTCTCAAGCACACAGGAAGAGCTGCTAGGCTGACATGTGAAATTTTGTCCCCATCCTGACAGGAAAGCATACATTTCTGAATCCATACAGGAAATCCAGTTGCAGCTATAAGATATGAACACAGTTATAAGAAGCCTCCCTTGTACAATTGCTCAAATAAATACACTTCCAAATGGGTGTGAACTCATAACAATCCAAGTCATAAATGAATAGTAAATTAAGTACCTAACAGTAACAATTCTTTATTACAACGGTCAAATACAATTTCTTCTATTACATATTTGTGGTATTTTTGTTTTCAGTCTGATTTTGCAAACATTTAATTAACATCCAAAAAAGTTATAAAATGCCCTTCATAATAATGGTAAGTAACTTGCTTATACAAATTAACTATGGCACTAAATGAGCAATTCTTACTAAGAGAGCAACATTTTCAATTCTAACAGATTTAGAATTGCTTGTATTTTTTTAAAAGCATCTGTTTCAGTTTTGTGTAATGCATAACTATCAAGTCCAATATTAATCACAGTAGTAAATTATGACCAGAGTTACTGGTTATAGTACAGGTATTTGGGTTGGAGAAAGAAGTTTATGCTAATGATTTATAATTCCACAGTTTATCAAACATTTAAAAAAGGAACAAAGGCTTTCATTTGGCTTTATTACATAATTCAACAGCTGGAATGTGGCTCAAATTTGACTTAAGACTTTTGGATTCTTTGCTGGAATCTGCTGGTAGAACCTGAGCTCAGCTGCCATGATTCTGATGTGCAACTCGTGTTGTTTCAACTTTCCTACAGCCCGTAGCTCCACCAGTTAGATACCAGAGCTTCTGACCACACTGCAATGTACTGCTGGGTTCTCTGCTTTACTTTGTGAGGATGTGGATATGCCAGCGTTGGACTGGGGTAAACACAGTAAAAAGTCTGACAACGCCAGAACTCTCCATTCACCTGACGAAGGGACAAACCCCGAAAGCTTGTGAGTTTACTATCAAATAAATCGGTTGGACTTAAACCTGGTGTTGTTAGACTTTTTACTTAGAGTCCTTAGCAGAAATCCACTCTTATGGGCCGAAGTCCATTTCTCCATTGGCTTGTGTCTCAGTGACCTCCATCACTGTTGCTACTTTCTATGGAAGCTGTATGGGTTAGGCTGCCTCTATTCTAGAGCCTGGCCTGCTTCTGTGTCATTAGTTTTCTGTTCCTTTGGTATGATGTTTTCACTTGATGCTGATCCAGGTTGGATCTGCTTTGGCTTGCTCACCCCCAGGGTTGTGCTTAGAATTACCTTCACTTTAGTCTCTGCCACTTGCTTCCAACAACCGATGAATCACTTGTGCTTTAGAACTTCACATCTGCCTTCTGTATCTCTCTATAATTTCCTATTCTGCACTGATCCTGCAGATTTTACCCATCACAATCATTTGGCTTCCTGGATTTTACTGTCAGCTTTTGGGATTCAATCCAACTGCTTCTCCCTCTTCTACTTCAGTACTGTACCAGTTGATATCTACTGCTAATCACCAAGGTCATACACATATCTCCATTTCCCACTGGACAACCTCCAGTAGTCTGCCCACTGAAAGTTGTGATTCTGAACATGGATGTTTATGCTTCATGTCTAACTTGACAAGTCAACTGCATCCCATGACTCGACCTCTGATTTTAACTTTAAGAACATAATAAGAACATAAGAAATAGGAGCAGGAGTAGGCCATCTAGCCCGCTCCGCCATTCAACAAGATCATGGCTGATCTGAAGTGGATCAGTTCCACTTTCCCGCTTCCTCCCCATAACCCTTAATTCCTTTGTCTATCAGAAACCTATCTACCTGTGACTTAAATATATTCAGCAAGGTAGCTTCTACCACTTTAATGGGCAGAGAATTCCAAAGACTCACTACCTGTTGAGTGAAGAAGTTCCTCCTCAACTCCAATCTAAACTGCAGCTCCCCCTCCCCACCTTATTTTGAGGCTGTGACCTCTAGTTCTGCTATCCTTTCGAAGTGGGAAGAATCTCTCTATCTCTACCCTATCTATTCCCTTCATTATCTTATATGTCTCTATAAGATTCCCCCCTCAGCCTTCTAAACTCCAACGAGTACAGACCAGTCTATTCAATCTCTCCTCATAGGCTAGCCCCCTCATCTCCAGTATCAGCCTAGTGAACCTTCTCTGCATTCCCTCCAAGGCCAATATATCCTTTCGCAAATGCGGCGACCAAAACTGCACACAGTACTCCAGTTGCAGCCTCACCAGTGCCCTGTACAGTTGCAGCAAGACCCCCCTACTTTTATATTCTATCCCCCTTGCTATAAAGGCCAACATTCCATTCACCTTCTTGATCACCTGCTGCACCTGCAGACTAGGTTTTTGTGATTTGTGCACAAGGACCCCCAGGTGCATCTGCACCATAGCATGCTGCAGCTTTTCACCCTTTAAATAATAATCCCTCCTACTATTATTTCTACCAAAGTGGAAAACCTCACACTTGCTAACATTATACTCCATTAAACTTTAAACTTGTTCATATTCTCTCCTCCCTATCCTTTGTTTACAATGACGACATAAGTAATGTAAAAGTTAGGAGAGCATGTAACTTGAATTCCATTTGTGTGTGCAGCATGAATGCACCCAAGCCCAATAAATTAGCTTTCTTTTTCCCCTTCTTAATATTTGGACCTCTCATTTCCACTCCTTTCTGTAACCGAGTTATGTTAGATTTTATTATTTTCCTCAAGTAATTCTCCTCCACAATCACTACTACAATTCCTCTGTTTTTCTACTCACCTATCAATGTCCTCGGGCCAAATCCCATAACTAGCCTATATACTTTGCAACATTTTCCAAAAGACTTGAGATATTAGTCTCTTTTTTCTTTATGAGCATCAACCTCAACATCTCCCTCACCAACTTCCCAGCTGCTGGGGTTAATCTCACCTAGCTACATACTGTTCCATTCACTGTTGCTCCCACTGGGCTCAGCCAGTGGATCAACAACTGCTGCACATCTCCACATTTTCCTCCATGTCCATTCACTCACCAACAAAGCCATTATTATCCATGACTTTATGACAGATAATTCTAATTATATCATGGTTTTGACAGAAATCTGACATATGGAAGTGACATATTGCTGTTTATAGAGTAGAATCCTACAGTGAAGAAGAGACCATTTCGCCTGTTGAGTCTATACTGATCACAATCCCACCCAGCCCTTATCCCTACAATCTTATGCATCTGCCCTAGCAAGTCCCCCCCTAACACCAAGGGGCAACCCAGCACACCAATCCACCTAACCAGTACATCTTTGGACTGTGGGAGGAAACCAGAGCACCTGGAGGAAACCCACATAGATACAGGAAGAATGTGCAAATTCCACACAGACAGTGACCCAAACTGGGAATCAAATCCAGGTCCCTGTGCCACCCATACCAAAGCAAGTCTGGCTAATCGTCCTCTTCAGCTCATTAGCTGCTTGAAACCCTCTTCCATAACAAATGTCACTTCCAGACATGACTATTTCAGCGCTCTCGTCTAGGCTTGGAGATTCCAATACCCATTAACTGTAATTGATACAAAATACTACTGCTTGGATAAGTTCCAATCATCAATCCTTCTGCTAGCTGAACTACATCAGCTCCCAGTAACACGTCTCCAACCTAAAATTCTAACCCTCATATTCAATTCACTTTTGAATATGGGGATTAGAATTCCTTTTGCTACCCCCTCCAGTCCTACAATGCTCAAGAAATCTGCATTCCTCTAACTCTTTAGCTCTTATTGTCCATCATTAGTGGCATTGCCTTCAGCCATTTAAACTATAAAATTTCATTCTTAAACCTTTTTTTTTGCTAAAAACTTGTTCGACTTAAGTCACCTCTCATCACGGCTGATTCTTTGATTCAGTGTCAATTTGCCTGATTACATTGCTGTGCATCACTTTGAGATGCCCGTCTACGTTAAAGACAAATCTTAATTTAATTGTTGTAATGCATGCTGCAACTTTTTTAAAGGATATGACAACTGACAGTTTCTGTAACCTCTAACCAAAACCCGATGCACAGATGAAATCTGTTCACTTAATGTATTGTCAGCAAGCAAAATATTTCCAGTGCAGCTACTCAATTGCTTTTGAAAACAGCTTATAACAAGAACTTTGAGTAATTCTAATCTCATTATTTAAGCAACAGAACACAAAATTAACGAGCAGTTAAATGTTAATTTGAAACAACTAATGTGAAAATACTACAAATATTTATTTGGTATGATTTCATAACTTAAGCTATGATCTTCATCAGGTAGAATCTCAGATAATCTCCATCTATGGTGCCTTAAATTAATTCAGGTCACTATTACAATACTTCTATGCACCAAGATTCTCACCTTCAGCAGCCGCTTTTCTCTTTTCAATAGGCATATTCCTTTTGGCTATTACATTGTTCCTCCAGGACGATATTCAGAATTAAATTCTCACTTCAATTTTCAGTCCTGTTTCCTGCTGTCAAGCTCCCTTAAAAATGCTTTGTCCAAAATTCATGCACAATTATTCCATAAATCTATTCTAATCCCAATAGATTTCCATGTCTCAAAAACTGCCCTAAACAGAGGTCTGGATTGTTCACATGCATTATTCAGCTTCTATATCTGCAGGCTTGGATGTCAACGAAGCCATCCACTTCCACTGTCAGTGCAATGGGACTGCTCTTCTTGGTCTCTTTTAGCTTTCCGAATTGAATCTATCAATGATATCTCTTCCCATTTCTGCACAGTAATGTATGGAATCCCCTAAAGTCCATGCTCTGCCTTCATTATTTGCACACTGCCCTTGGTAATATCATCCACAGTCAGCTTCCACATGTACATTGATTACATGCAATTATTTCTCCACCACCTCCTAGTGCTGTCATACTATTTCTGCAACATGCAGCCTCAGATGACCAGTAATTTCCTTGAGAGTACGAAGGCCAAAGTGACTAAATTACCCTCACATTGAACAGAGAAATTGGTCCAGTCACTGTCTTAGTCAGAGCCAGATTGTTTGCAATCCCATCATGTTCAAACTCAAGCTGAGCTGTCCTAGAATATGAAATGACAAAAGGTTAGCATGCAGGAAAAGCAAGTAACTGGGCAGTGTTGGCCTTTGCTGCAAGGGAATGGGGTGTAAAAGCAAGCAAGTCTTGCTATACTTGTACAAGGCTTAATCTAAGATCATACTTAGGTACTTTGCGCACTTCTGATCTCCCTACTTAAGGAATATACTTACATTGGAAGCAGTTCATGGATGGTTCACTAAGCTGATCACGGAGATATGAATAGAAGTTGAACCTAAACTCAATGGAGTTTAGATGACTAAATGAGAGGTGATCTTATTGAAACAATTCTGAGGGGGCTTTACAGAGTAGGTGTAGAGAGAATATTCACAAGGGGAAACAATCTGGAACTACGGAGCATCATTTCAAAATAAGGGATCTCTCATCTGAGATGGAAAGGTGAAGGAATTTCTTCTTGGAGAGTTGGTATTCTCTTCCTCAGAAAACAGTAGAGGCTAGGTCATTGAATATATTCTGGAAATTGGTTGATGTTATGGTCTACAGTAAAGATTGTGTCCTTATTTGTAGCTCCAAAAGAGGCACATTTCAAGTACAAATAATAATTTATGCACTGTTTGAATTGCGCAAGATGCCTGATTAGATAGCCAGCTAGGACTCAAAAAACCTATTTACTGGTATTAAGGTTAACTCTGAAGTTATTGCAATCCAAAGGAAAATAACTAATTGATGAACACAAATCACCTTTTCTACTGGAGGTATAATTTTCAACGCACTGAATTAAACAGATTTTTGATTTGAGGAGACAAGAGTTATGGGAACAACAGGAAAGTGGAGTTAAGGACACATGATCTCACTGAATGGTGGGGCAGGCTTGATGGGGGGGGGGGGGGTGCAAGGATCATTCTTGCTCCTTATTTATGATTTCATCATCCACAATATCTACCAAATATCGACTAAATCTGTCATTGCCTCTGCCCCTTAGTGTTTCTTTTACACTCTTCTAGTGTTTTATTGGCCAGTTTTCCATCTCCACACTAATTCATTCAAAATTCTACAGTCTTCTCTATTCCACATCAGCCATTGCTTGTGCTTCATGTCCATCTTTGCTTCACCAATTTTTTTGGGCCCTCTTCACCTATAATACAAAATTCTCATTGTGTTTTCAGGCAGTGGCTCACCACTGGCCATCTGCAAGATCTTCCGGTTCTGCCAAAATAAAGGATGTTTTGCATGGCTCACTCGCACCACTGCCAGGAATCACTTTGTGGGACCCACCTCTGGTCTTCCTGGTGCTCTAAGTCAACAAAAGTTTTCCATTCTCCTGAAGCGAGACCCTTCAGGTAAGCACATTTTGTTCACCTCACCATCACTTCAACCACTTAGACCTAATACTCTGAAATTCCTTCCTTTAAAACCTTCTGCCTCTCCAACATTCTCTCCTTGTAAACATAAGAACATAAGAAATAGGAGCAGGAGTAGGCCATCCAGCCCTTCGAGCCTGCCCCGCCATTCAATAAGATCATGGCTGATCTGTCGTGGCTCAGTTCCACATTCCCACCCTCTCCCCATAACCCTTAATCCCCTCGCTTATCAAAAACCCATCAACCCGCTTCTTAAAAATATTTAGCAAGGCAGCCTCCACCACCTCAACAGGCAGAGAATTCCAGAGATTCACCACCCTTTGAGTGAAGAAGTTCCTCCTCAACTCTGTTCTAAACCGCCTCCCCTTTATCTTGAGGCTGTGCCCCGTAGTCCTACTGTCCTTTGAGCGGGAAGAGCCTCTCCACCTCTATCCTATCCATCCCATTCATCATCTTATACGTCTCAATGAGATCTCCCCTCATTCTTCTAAACTCTAACGAGTACAAGCCTAGTTTATTCAGCCTCTCCTCACAGCTCAACCCCCTCAACTCCGGTATCAGCCTAGTAAACCTCCTCTGCACCCCCTCCAAGGCCAAAATATCCTTGCGTAAGTACGTAAACAGATAAACCACAACCACTGGCACTTCAAAGAAGTGTGAATAACTGCTCAAAATGGTAGGTGTGCTTAATAGGGTTTATCTGCTGTTGATATGGGTGGCTGTATGAGATAAATGAGGACATTTTAAATGTCAAGTACAGCATTGATCAATCTATCAGTCTTCCCGCCATCTTTCAGTTGTCTATTATCCATTTTATTTCTTACACCTGTGAGAAGTGCCAAGACATTTTGCACCAACAAGTGCCAGATAAATGCAAGTTACTTGTTTATCCATCCTGCTGGGCTAATGTCTGGGCGTCATGGTGGCACAGTGGTTCGCACTACTGCCTCAGTGCCAGGAACCCAGGTTCAATTTCTGGCTTGGGTCTTTGCCTGTGCAAAGCCTGCATGTTTTCCCCATGTCTGCATGGGTTTCCTCTAGGTGCTCCAGTTTCCTCCCACTGTCCAAAAGACTTGCTGGTTAGGTACATTGGGTACGCTGTGGGAGAATTTAGTGTGGCCAAACAGGCAAAGTGCAGCAACTAGGGGGATTTTCACAGTAACTTCATTGCAGTGTTAATATAAGTCTGCTTGTGACAATAATAAATAACCCTTAACCTTTATGTCCAGTTTTAAATATCACTAGTGGAAACCAGGATTCAAGTCAGTAGTCACAAACATTTGCTATTTAAGCATCTTCTGCTGGACAAACAGATTAACAGTTGACTGGAATACATTGTATTTCTCCAACATGGAGAGGAAAAATGGTGGCTCTCCCTTCTGGCCTCATCCCAGACCTTAAATCTTATCTTCTCGTACCAAATCTGCAGAGTGGTCTTGGATTTTAAAATCAGCAACAATCAGATTTGACAGTTACAAACTTAAAAATCAACCGTTGATGGAAGAGAACAAATGCCACCTAAATATCCGAGCACTGGAACAGAGGGGCTAAGTAGTATACTAGTATACACTAAAACATCAGAAATAGGCGTGTACATCATCACAGCTGGGTCCATCAGTGAGGAGGAATAACCAGTTGATGCTATGTTCCCTAGATAAAATGATCCCTTTCCTTACCTTTATCTGCAAAAAGGCAGAGATATCTTAAGTGCAAACAGTATTAAATTTAAGTACTGTTTGTATTGCACAAAAAGCCTCATTACTTTTACGAAGATAGGCTTGCAAAAAAAAATTGAACTGGTGTTAAGCTTTATGACACAATGAAGAAACAAAACAGATGTTTCTGAAGGTATTGTAACCCCAAAGGATAATGACTGTAATTAGTGAACTAAAATCACCTTTTCTACTTGAGTGGTAATTTTCAATCCCATCAGAATTTGCGCTAGCAATGGTAGTCATTTCAAAACTCTGTTTTCATCAACTTCTATGATTGCATTACTGCAAGTCAGTTGAATTGTAGTAAGTTAACTGATAAAAAGCAAGTGATTTTTGAAGAGGTAACAGGAAAGATTGGTGAGGGTAATGTTGATGTGGCGCACATGGACTTCTTAAGGGCATTTCACACAGTAGACATTTGACCAAAGTTATAGCTCATGGAATGAAATTAAATTTTTAAGAAAGAGAATTAATATTTTAAGATTGATGGGAGATTTTAGTGGAGTTTGCCAATTGTCAGTGTTGAGAACGTTGCTTTTCCCAATTTTTAGTAATGATCTATACTAGGTTTGCAGAGTGCTTTTTAAGATCTGCAAATCATAAAACAGGAACGGACACTTCAGTCCTCCAAACTTGTGCCGATCACAATGCCCCAACTTAAAAAACCTTCTGCCTTTACTTGGTCCGTATCCCTCTATTCATGTGCCCATCCAGATACCTCTTAAAATGTTGCTAATGTGCCTGCTTCCACCACCTCCTCTGGCATCATGTTCCAGGCATCCAGCATTCTCTTCCCCTGTATATTTCTCTTAAACATTCCCACTTTCACTTTGAACCTGTGCCCCCTTGTAATTGACACTTCCAGCCTTGAAAAAAGCCTCTCTGACTATCCACTCTATGCCTCAACTTTGTAGATCTCTATCAGATCTCCCCTCAGCCTCTATCTTTCCAGTGAAAACAATCCTAGTTTAGGACAAAGAAAACTACAGCATGGTAACAGACCCTTTGGCCTTCCAAGCTTGCACCGATCATGTTGCATGACTGAACTAAAACCCCTATCCTTCCAGGGGCCATATCCCTCTATTCCCATCCTACTCACGTATTTGTCCAGACATCCCTTAAAAGTCACTATCGTATCTGCTTCCACGACCTCCCCTAGCAATGAGTTCCAGGCACTCACCACCCTCTAAAAAACTTGCCTCGTACATCTCATTTAAACCTTGTCCCTCGCACTTTAAACCTATGACCCCAGTAATTGACTCTTCCACCCCAGGAAAAGCTTCTGACTATCCACTCTGTCCATGTCCCTCAATCTTGTAGGCTTCTATCAGGTCACTCCTCAATCTCCGTTGTTCCAGTGAGAACAAACCAAGTTTCTCCAACTTCTCCTCATAGCTAATGCTCTCCATGCCTGGCAACATCCTGGTAAAACTTTTCTGCACCCTCTCCAAAGCTTCCACATCCTTCTGGTAGTGTGGCAATCAGAATTGAACACTATATTCCAAGTGGAGCCTAACTAAGGTTCTATAAAGCTGCAACATGACTTGCCAATTTTTAAACTCAATGCCCCGGCCGAGGAAAGCAAGCATGGCGTACGTCTTCTTGACCTGTGTGCCTGAACCCAGATCCCTCTATCAATACTTAAGGATTCTGCAATTTACTGTATACTTCCTATCTTTATTAGACCTTCCAAAATCATTACCTCACATTTGTCTGGATTAAGCGCCACCTGCCATCTCTCCACCCAAACCGCCAACTGATCTTCATCCTGCTGTATCCTCTGATGGTCCTCATCGCTATCAGCAAATCCACCAACCTTTGTGTCATCCGCAAACTTAACAGCAAAAGGTCCCAGCACTGATCCCTGAGGAACACCACTTGTCACAGCCCTCCATTCAGAAACACACACTTCCACTGTTACCCTCTGTCTTCTATGACCAAGCCAGTTCTGTACCCACCTTGCCAGCTCACCTCTGATCCCTCTCCTCAGCCTCTCTCCAAACCTTCTTTGCACTCTCTCCAAAGCTTCCACGTCCTTCTGAGAGTGTGGTGACCAGAATGCATGCAATACTCCAAATGCAGCTTAACCAAGTTTTTATATAACTGCAGCATGGATTTCCCAATTCCTGTATTCAGTGTCCCAGCTGATAAAGGCAGGCATGCTACATGCCTTAATTACCTGTGTTGCCACTTTTAGGAAACTGTGGACCTGCACACCCATATCCCTGTGTTTGTTAATGCTCCTCAGGGTTCCGCTATTTACAGTATACTTTCATACTTATACCTAAATTTGATCCTCCTAAATGCATCACCTCACATTTGTCCAGATTAAACTCCATCTGCCATTTCTGTGCCCAAGAGCCCAATCTATATTCTGTTGTATCCTTTGCACTATCAGTAACTCCGCCAATCTTTGTGTCATCCACAAACTTACTCATCAGACCAGCCACATTTTCATCCAGATCATTTATATATGCAACCTACATAGGTCCCAGCACTGATCCCTGCGGAACACCACTAGCTACAGATCTCCATTCTGAAAGACACCCTTCCACTGCTACTGTCTTCTGTAACCATACCAGTTCTATATCCATCTTGCCAGCCTACCATGAATCCCATGTGATTTTAATTATTGTACCAGTCCGTCATGTGGGACTTTGTCAAACTATAAACTACATCCACAACCCTTATTGTAATTATCTTTGTCACCTCTTCAAAAAACTCAATCAAGTTGGTGAGACGTGACCTTCCCTGTACAAAGCCATGCTGCCTGTCAATAACTATTCCATTTTCCTTCAAATGTCCTTATATCCTGTCCCTCAGTATCTTCTCCAAAAGTCTCCCCACCACTCATGTCAGACTCACCAGCCTATAATTTACTGGATTATCCCTGCTTCCTTTCTTAAAAAAAAGAACGATATTGGCTATTCTCTAGTCCTCTGGGACCTTAGCTGTGGTCAAAGAAGATGTGAAGTTATCTATTAAGGCCCCAGCTATTTCTCTATTTGCTTTCTGCAGTAACCAGGAATAGATCCCATCTAGCCTCAGGGACTTCTCTATCTTAACGCAATTTAGGACACTCAACACTTCCTCTTTTGATATATTGACATTCACTAGACCATTCACACACCTATCCCTGACCTCATGCCCTTCTCCTTGGTGAATACTGATACAAAGTAATCATTAAGGATTTCACCCACTTCCTGTGGTTACATACATAACTTCCCTCCATTGTCCTTGAGTGGGCTTACTCTTTCTCCTGATATTTGCATTAAAAAACTCAGGATTCTCCTTGACCCTGTCTGTTAAAGGCATTCATGGCTGTTTTTAGCCCTCCTAATTCCATGTTCAAAGTTCCTTCTTACTTTCACCATAGTCCTCAAGGGCTCTGTCAGTTTAGATACCTGGACTTCTCGTATGCTTTTTTCCTTATCTTACAATTTCCCTCATCATCCACAGTTCCCAAGTCCTGCCATTTCTATCCTTCATTTTTCCGGCCTGTCCTGCACTTCAATCAATTGGCCTTTAAAAGCCTCCCACATGCCACGCATGGATTTGCCCTCAAACAGCTACTCCCAATCTACATTCCCCACTTCCTGTCTAATTTGGATGTAATTGGCCCTCGCCCAATAAGCACCTGAGGGCCACTCTTATCCTTAACTACCCGGCCTCCTCCCTGATTGGATTGTCAACATACTGTATCAAAAAGCCCTCCTGGACATATCTAACAAATTACTTTCCATCCAAGCCCCTGGCTATAAGGGATTCTCAGTCAACATGGGGGAAGTTAAAGTCACCCATCACAACTATCCTGCTTTTTTCCCCCCTCTCTTCCCCACCCACAACCCCCCTCCACCCTTCAGTATCTAGCTATACAACTGCTCCTTTGTCTCCTGCAGGCTGTTGGGAGGTCTATAGTACAGTCCCAACATTGTGATTCCACCCTTCCTATTCCTGAGCTCTACCCATAAGGTCTCACTACAAGATGTCTCCAATGTGTCCTCCCTCAACACAGCTATGATCTGCTCCCTAATCCGCAATGCAACTCCCCCGCCTCTTCTCTCTCTGTACTGTCTAAAACAACAATATCCTGGAATGTTAAGCTGCCAGTTCTGTCCCTTCTTTAATTATGTTTCCATAATTGCAATTACATCATAGTTCCATGCAGTAATCCAGGCTCTCAGTTCATTTGTCTTACCTGTTATACTTCTTGCATTGAAGCAAACATATGCCAGACCTACAGTCTCACTGAGCCCTGCAGCTTCCCTCTGTGCTGTGTTTATGTCAGTCTCACTATTTTCCCCTCCATCTCTGCTTACTGGCCTGCTGTTCCGGCTCCCACCTTGAAATCTTGGAAGTGTTGTGAACTGAGAGGAGGACAGCATAGAACTTTGAAAGGACAGAACAATGGAATGGGTGGACAAGTGACAGATGGGGTTCAATGTGGAGAAATGTGAAATGATTTGTTTTGGTAGGAAAAATGCATGGAGAGATAATATTTAAAAAATGCAAGTCTAACAAGGATGCAGGAGCAGTGGGACATGGGTGGGTATACGTAAATAATTGAAAATGGTAGGACAGGTTTGGGAGCATTAATAAGCATACAGTATTCCAGATTTCATTCTTAGGACATAGAGTACAAGAGACCAGAGGTTATGTTGCATTTGTTGTAAGACACAAGTTGGGTCTCAGCTGGAGTACTGCATCAAGTACTGGGGGCGAGACACTTTAGAAAAACGTGAAGGCATTTGAGAGACTGTAGGAAAAGATTCAAAGAATAGTTCCATGGATGAGGAACATCAGTTAGGAAGATAGACTGCAGAAGTTGGGTCTTGGAGGTGACTGAGAGGAAGTTTGATATATATTTGCATAATCATGAGGGATCTGTACAAGAATAGACAGGATGTAGCTGCTGCCTGTCATGAAAGGATTGGGAACAAGAGGACATAGATTTAATGTACCTGGCAAAGGCAGCATGAAGCAAAACCATTTGCTGTGTGAAAAAGTTAAGTCTGGAATGAGAGAATGGTGAGGGCATATTCAGTCAAGGTATTCATCAGGGAATCAGATTGTTATCTGAAAAATGATTAATGTGCAAGATTACAGGAAAAAGATGGCAGTATGGCATAAGGTGAGTTGCTAATTCAGAGAGCTGCTGCAGACACAATAGGCCAAATGACCTCCTTCTGCATGTAACTATAGTGATAAAATAGGGATTTGGAAACAAAACATGCTGAGAAAAATAAAGGATTCCAGTTATGTTATGCCTAAATTTGACACAGAAGTTTAGAAAATTCCTTATTTAAACAATAATAATTTTTAAAAGTTTATTATTAATCACAAGTAGGCTTACATTCATACTGCAATGAAGTTACTGTGAAAATCCCCTAGTCACCACACTCAGGCGCCTGTTCGGGTACACTGATGGAGAACTTAGCACGGCCAATTCATCTAACTTGCACATCTTTGGACTATGGGAGGAAACCTGAGCACCCAGAGGAAACGCATGCAGACATGGAGAGAATGTGCAAACTCCACACAGACAGTGCTAGGGATGTGGGTTCGACTCCCAGTTTGGGTCACTGAGGCAACGGTGCTAATCACTGTGCCACCATCCAAGTCTAGTTTCATATACTTGCTATAAATGACAAGTATGTGAAACTAGTTTACAGCATTACAAATATGAAGTTGGTAAGATTGTTGTTTTGGCATTGTCTATTTCAAGTAAAATGAAGTAGTGAATTCTGCTTGACAAGAAGCCTGAGTGGCTTGTTTGATATGGGGTCAATAGGCCCAAATTGATTTACTGGGGAAAAAGTGGATGTTCACACATGGATTATTTAGAGCATTTATGATGACTGGGTAGACTATTATGCCCGCTACAGGAATTGGAGCGGATGAGCGGTGGACTTTGGAATGGTCCATTGACCTTGAGCAGGATTTTACAGTTTTGAGATGAGTGAGGCCATAAAATTCTGCCCTTAATCTCAAAATCTCACAGGGAGGTGTTATGAATGTCAGGTTTTATAAACAGTTATACCTTAAATTTTCCAAATTCCTGGATAGAATGGAGTTGAAGGTTTAGAGGATATGTAATCAGAACTTCTATCTGGATACAAGGGCCCATTGATTCACATTGCCATGGAAATAGGCTTTGAAAGAGCTATTGGCCAAAGTCATTGTAGTTTCAGTTTACGTGGTTTTTAAGATGTCCCCGAATGTCAGAAACAGGCCAGTCTGCACCTGCAGAGATATAAGGGCAGCCAGTCTAAGTTAACTGACTGGAAAAGGGGAAAAGAAGCAAGCTGTCAGGAACTGAGAATAGCTTTGGAGTAGTTCCTAGAGGCTGAAGCGTCCATTTAACGGAGAAAATATAACCTTGGAAAGGGATTTGTTTCAGTAGTTTAGAGGACTGGTTGCCTGCTGAAGTATTTAGACAACATTGCTTTTAGTTTATTAAAAAATAAAAATCTTAGGACCTGAAATTTTGTCATGTGATCTTTCCAGTCACCGGAAATTGTTTTTTTTTTAAAACAAACAACGATTACTCTCTACCTTAACACAAGGATAATCTATTTTAAGCAGGAGGTAAAGTAGGCAAATGGTATTTTGGCCTTCATGGTGGCAGGATTTGAATACAGGAATAGGGATGTCTTGCTGCGGTTATATACAGCCTTGGTGAGACTACACCTGGAATAGTGTGTGCAGTTTTAACTAAGGATGGATGTTTTTACTATGGAGGGAATACTGCAAAGGTTTACTGGACTGACTCCTGGGATAGTGGGACTGATGTACAAGGAGAGATTGAGTCGATTAGGATTATATTTGCTGTAGTTTGGAAGGATGAGGGGGGAAACGATCTCAGAAATCTAGAGAATGTGAACTGCACCAGACAGGGTAGATACAAGAAGGATGATCCTGATGGTGGGGAGTCCAGAACCAGGATATGGCATAGGTTATTTAGGACTGAGATGAGGAGAAATTTCTTTCACCCAGAGTGGGGAACCTGTGGAATTCGCTACCATAGAAAGCAATTGTAGCCAGAACATTATGTTTTAATAAGGAGTTAGATATAGTTCTTGGGGCTAAAGGAATCAAAGAATTCAGGGGGCAAGAGATAGGGTTAAGCAGGAAAGATTACTGATCAGCCATATCGTAACAAATGGCAGAGCAGGCTCAGAGGGCGAAATGGCACTCCTGCGCCTATTTGCAATGCTTCTGTGTATGGTTCTACCTTGCATTTATATAGCAATTTTAACAGGATGCTTCACAGAAGCGTCATTAGACAAAAATGGCTACTAAATCCAAAGAGAGTTAATATCTCTCCTAATAAAACCCATTTCTTTTTAGCTAAGCTTTAATGTAGGGTCTTAATGAGGAGAGGTAGCAAGGCATAAAGGTTTAGGAAGAAAATACTAAAGCACAAGGGCTAAATGGCTGAAGGCTAATAGAGGGACAAAGGGACAAGGAAATTCAGCCATGAATCTGAGGAATGGGGAGATTTGCAAATATTCTAGGATTGAAGAAAGTTACGTCAATTGTAAGCACATTAGGTATTCAAACATGACTTAATATTAGGATGAGAATTTTAATTTAGAGGTATTAAGGAACCAGGGCTAGTGAGAACAAGAGTGTTAAGAGTGAAGGACCTTCTCTCCTAGGTCCAACTCAGTTCAGTACTATCCTTTTTATCCAAGCTTCAGCACAATACATCTTTGTGAAATTCAGTTGACAATTACAAATGAATGTATGTTCTAAATCCTGCACAGACTACCTTTGCATATCTCATATGTCATATTAAGCTGTAGACGTGTTAAGATTTGGAGTCCCATTTCATAGAATAATGAATTTGAAAAATTATTAGTTCCTAATAAGATTTTAATAACACATCAAGCAGTAATGGTGTCACAATAGGGTGCTGTAGATCAGCCTAATCCATGACAAAGGAGTTAAAAACAGAAACTATTGACTTTTCAACCTAAAATAGTTAATTTTGGAAGTTTGCTTGAATCACTTAGTCAACCAACTGGTCTGCCCTAGTCACTTGTCACTGTGATGCTGATGTTTCGAACCTTCTCAACTCCAGGCCTCAATTGAAAAAATAAACTATTTGCTTTTTGATTTTGCTATGGAATTACAGAGTGCTTGACATATTATTTAAAAGGGGGGGGTGGGGGGAAACCAACATGAGGATTCAGAGGAAAAATGTTATTTTCCCCTCAAATATGTTTTTTTTAAGTTAGTTTTATTATGACCTCTTTCTGCTCAGTGACTCCAATGACATCAATTACAACAATCCCACTATAGCAAGCAGTGGAGCACGCAAATTCAGACCGACCAGGGTACCAACCAGAGCTACAGGAAAGCAGGCTACTTGTTTGGAATAAAAAGTTTGCAGCAACCCACAACACCAAAGCAGCTCTCAGAAAGCTTTAAAAGTTGCAGGCATTCTTTTAACCAGACAAAAAAATCTCAGCCTCAAGTCTAAATGCCAGCAAAAAAAAAATTAGTCCTGGAAGCTTGCAGCAAGTTTATTATTTTTGCTTCTGCAAGAGATTTTAAACTCACATTCATCTGATGCATGTTAATCCATTTTTAGAATAAAAGTTCAATAGCATTAAACTCAGCTCATTAATACTGCACTTCCAATAAAATGAGCAATGATAGAAACATTAGCTGCTCCACTGTTAACACACAAACAAGAACATTTACAGTGTTTTGCTTGAATTATGTACCACCAATACAGGAATGGTAGCACATTTACTTGGATTACTGTTCAAATATTTTCCCTGGCTGCCGAGGACTTAGTCAGAATTACACAGGAGGCATAATGGCGAGTGATCATTTTCTTGAATACTGAAAACTAAAGTAAACTTCTAAAATCAAAGCACAATTAAAACAGAGTAAACTTGCTCCCAATAAGAGGCTTGAATTTTTCACTCACTTTTTCAGTAGTTAACATTTTCCTTTAACAATACCATCCACTGCAGTTCCGTAATAACTGCATTCTTTCCCTTATCCACCCAGCACAAACAACTTTCCAAGCGTGCAGACCAAACTGTATATTTTTTTTAAAATCTAAACAGTGTACATTATTCCTGCTTGTGATTTATTTCAAAGGTGCAGGAATGCACTAAGAACAGGCCTGAAATTAACTTCCATCATGATGCATGGCCGACGCTAAGTACAGCCACTCTCGCAATACACACTGAACCAAGTGCTGCTGAACCTGGTTTGCAGGTGTATTAATTTCTTCAACAGCTGTAGCACATAGTCGATACACAAGTGTTCTATAAACACTTGCAGTTGCAAAAAAAACAAGGAGGAACAATATTTTGAAACAGCCGTCTGAATAGTACCAATCAACGTAAGACCAACTATCAGAACGGGAACGATATATTTCTATGACTGTGTTTACCATGATTTGAAGCGACAAATGACCACGATCAGCATCGAACTTGAAGTCCTTCCGTTATGAAAGTAGGCATTCGTTCAACTGTCAAACCATAAGTTTGACCATATTTTTTAGTATGCACACAACGCATTCGGCCAATTAATTCTGTAATATCGCTACGGCAAAACAACATTTCAATCACAGTTCGTGTAATGAGAAGTGTAAATTGACAGCTGTATCAGGACCACAAGAATCCACCCACTCGCATTCTTTTAACCTGCTTCGTGCACGCAACGTCCAAAATTGGCGTACATTAAAACTGTTTCTCAAACTTGTTTCCCCGTCAATTCAGAACGGCAAAACAATACACAATGTCGGGGGGAGGGAGGGAGAGGAAGGAGGAGGGGAAGAACGAGGCCGCAAGGCAGTAAGTATTGCAGTACCCAGAGGGTTAAAATACATTTTGGTATTTGTACAGGGGCGTTAACTATGAATGAAAGTAAAATGCCATTGCCCAGCACACTTTGCAAACCAAGACTTGGAAAGCGCTCAAGACTTTTGACATCAGTTCAATTTTCTTTTCCAAAAAAAGGGACAAGAAATAATTCACCAAGCCTCGTTTCCCCTTATGATACAACTGCCACATCTGAAGTAGAACTGTGCAGGGAGGAAGGACATGTATTTATGTCGCTCATATTTATTATTATTAGGCCCTTGAAGGATTTAATCCCTCCATAGGTGACAGTTGCGATTATAAAAAGATAGATAAACTATCAGAGGGGTCCAAAAGAAGTGTATATGGAAAAAAGGAGGTAAATGTTCAAAACAGCGATTGCAGAGCAGTGGCAGCCAGATATTGAGTATCCGCCTGCCCTTCTCTCCGAAGGTTACTTGCCCCCGACTGGGGTATCTTGATTCCGCCACCCCCGGGGGGCAGGGGCACCCTGCCACCCGATCCAGGAGGGAGGGAGGGAGGGAGGGGGGTTGTCTTGCCCGCTCCACATTCCCCGTCTGGGAGATCTCTTTCCAATTCCCCCTGCCAACCACCACCCCTCCCAAAGCGCTGGAGAGGGTACCTATTCTGTCATGGACAGGCAACTGGACAACTTTCTGCACCCTCTTAGTATGTACCTAGGGTAGATATCTCAATCTCTGTCCCTAAGTGTTTCTAGAGTATGTTTCAACACCCTGGCGATAGGATTGTACCTGCTCCCCAATATGCCCCATTCCTGGTGTAGGTATCTTGCCAAATCTGATGCTGCACTTCTGGGCGTGTATCTAGTGTGTGTATCTCCTCCTCCTCCCAGTCATGACTGTGGGTGCTGGTGCATCTGCTTGTATCCACCCCCCAGGTGGGTGTATCTGCCTATATCCTCCCCACGCTATAGGGGGCCTCTGCTTCACCCAAACCCTGCTCTGATTTATTATTGTCATATGTAAACCTCCCTCCTCGACCAGCACATCCCCACCTTATCGCATCTTGTAAGTCGTTAAAGGGTCAAGTTTGGCAGGGCAGCAATACTTGGACTACGAAAGATATTTGGCTCTGGCAATTATGGAGGTCCTCTGATGTGGCATCTGTTCCCCTCTGCCCATATCCCACTTGGATATTTGCCCCCACCCCACTACAAGATGGCATATCTGCCCATGCCTTACTCTGATGGAATTGCTGCCCCCTCCAGGGGAAAATATTTGCCCCTCCCCAGCTCACTCTGGATGGTAATTTGCTCCTCTACTGCCCTGTCCCACTCAGGGCGGGGGGATATCTGATCCCCTTTGCCCCTACCCCACTCTAAATGGCATATTTACCCCACACCCTGCTTTGGAGCATTCACCCCTTTTCTAATGGGTATTTTCTTCTTTCCTCTGCTCACAGGTAGGTATTATCCTTTGCCCCTGCCCTGGGAGGGGTATTTGCCTATGCCTTGATGGGGTATCTGCCACCCATTGCTCTGCCCCTCTGGGAAAGGTATCTGCCCATGTTCTTATGCATTATCTGCCCCCCTTCGCCTATGCCCCACTCTGGGAGGAGTATCTGCCCATGTCCTAGTGTGTTCTGCTCTCCTTTGGCCATGACCCACCCCAGCAACCTGCCCATGATCTGATGAGGTATCTGCTCCCCTTTGACCATGCCCTGCACTGATAGGGGTATCTGCCCCCTTTGTGAATGGATACCTGTCCATACCCTGGGGGGGGGGGCGTATCTACCTTCCTTTGCTCATGCCCTGCACTGGTAAGGGTAGTGCCTATGCCCTGATGGGGTATCTGCCCTCTTTGCGAATGGGTATCTGGGGCGTATCTACCCCGTCCTGTTCTGGGAGGGTTGGGATATCTGCCCCACTTTACCTCTGCCCCGCTCTGTGTGGTATGTTTGGTGGGGGGGGGGGGGGTAGGGGTATCTACCCACGTCTCCCGGCCTTGTTATGGCAAGTATCCTCCTGCAGCTCAGGATCAGGGAGCTGTCATGTCGCCGCCCGGCGGCAGCTCCAAGCCCGGAGGGGGAGGGGAGAGAGAGAGGTTGGGAGGGGGGGCGGTTAGTCACAGTCAGTCAATCAGCCGGTCACTCACCCGCAGGGCCGGCAGCAAGCCCCTCTTCTTCAGAGCCTCGATCGCCTCATTTGGGTTCCTCTCACCGGAATAATAATAAATAATCATCAGTAAATAAACTGGAAGTGCTTGCACTATTTTAAAAAAAGGGGGGATTTGGGAAAGAATGAGTGGGGGGGGGTGGTGTTAACACTTTCCTTCCAGAATGATCTTTCCCTAGTCTCCCCTCCCCCTCACACACTGTCCCTGCTGACTGACTGGCTGAAGCCGGGCCGACGTGGCCAGTCGGTGCCGGCCGGGGAGGGGGAGGGAGGGAAAACTGGGGCCGCTGCCAAATACTGAGCTCTCCATTGGGGAGCTGTGGCGGCAGCGGCCGCGCGCCTGCGCACTGGCACCCCCTCGCACACCTTTTGCCCAATAGTGGGGCGCCCGGGCCGGCGCAGTGCGCAGGCGCGGCCGCTCGCTCTTCCCTCCCCGGCTCGTTCGTTCGTTCGCTCGCTCGCTCAGGGTCGCCCGTCCTCTCGGCCGCCGACCCCTTCCTGTCGAAAATTCTTCTCCCGCTAAACCGCCATCCCTACCCTCTTTGTAACCCCTCTGGCACCTCGTTAAAGCGTCAACTTTGGCGGCACTCGTACCATCAGAAATGTTCAGTTCTGGGGATTACGGCACTCCATCACCGAGGGGCCCCCCGGCATTTAAAAGAGTCGGCCGGCTGTGCGCATGCGCGGTTGCCCGTCTGGAGCTGTCAAGCTGTCAATCATCTTTTTCCCAGGTACTGGCTCTTGCACACCTTGTCTCCTCTCCAGTGCAAAACTAATGCATTCCACTGGCAGCCCAGTCCGGGGGGCAGCACTTCCCAATACATTGATAAAGTTTTAAAGTTTATTTATTAGTGTCATAAGTAGGCTTATATCCAACTTAAAGTTCTGAACTGTTGTTCAATCCACTTCAAAATAGTTTAGCACCACGTTTTATTTAAAGTTTATTTATTAGTGTCACAATTAGGCTTATATCCAACTTACAGTTCTGAACTGTTGTTCAATCCACTTCAAAATGGTTTAGTACCATGTTTTATTTAACGTTTATTTATTAGTGTCACAAGTGGGCTTATATCCAACGTACAGTTCTGAACTATTATTCAATCCACTTAAATTGTTTAGCCCCATATTTTGTTTAAAGTTTATTTATTAGTGTCACTTATAGTTTATATCCAACTTACAGTTCTGAACCATTATTCAATCCACTTCAAAATGGTTTAGCACCATGTTTTATTTTAAGTTTATTTACTAGTGTCACAAGTAGGCTTACATTAACAGTGCAATAAAGTTGCTGTGAAAATCCCTGAGGCACCAACTACGGTGCCTGTTCGGGTCCATAAGAACATAAGAAATAGGAGCAGGAGTAGGCCATCTGGCCTCTCGAGCCTGCACCGCCATTCGATAAGATCATGGTTGATCTGATAGTGGTTCAGTTCCACTTACCCGTCTGCTTCCCTTAACCTTTAATTCCCTTATTGATCAGAAATCTATCCACCTGTGACTTAAACACATTTAACGAGGTAGCCTCCACTGCTTCAATGGGCAGAGAATTCCAAAGATTCACCACCCTCAGAGAAGAAGTTCCTCCTCAACTCTGTTCTAAATTGACACCCCCTTATTTTGAGGCTGTGCCCTCTAGTTCTTGTTTCCTTTCTAAGTGGAAATAATCTCTCTGCCTCTATCCTGTCTAGCCCCTTCATTATCTTATATGTCTCTATAAGATCTCCCCTCAGCCTTCTAAACTCCAACGAGTACAGGCCCAATCTATTCACTCTCTCCTCATAAGCTAACCCCCTCATCTCCGGTATCAACCTGGTGAACCTTCTCTGCACTCCCTCTAAGGCCAGTACATCCTTTCGCTAATAAGGGGACCAGAATTGCACACAGTATTCTAGTTGCGGCCTCACCAGTACCTTGTACAATTACAGCAAGACCTCCCTTGCTTTTATACTCCATCCTCCTCGCAATAAAGGCCAACATTCCATTTGCCTTCTTAATCACCTGCAAACTGAGTTTTTGCGATTCATGCACAAGGACCCCCAGGTCCCTTTGCACAGCAACATGTTGTAATTTTTCACTATTTAAATAATAGTCCATTTTATTATTATTCCTTCCAAAGCGGATAACCTCACACTTGCCAACGTTATACTCCATCTGCCAGATTCTCACCCACTCACTTAGCAATACACAGGGGAAGAATTTAGCGTGGACAATGCACCTAACCAGCACATCTTTTGGACTCTGGGAGTAAACCGGAGTACCTGGAAGAAACCCATGCAGCACGGGAAGAACCTCCTATGAACTGCTAATGGGAAGAAGACTAAGAACTCAACTCCCTACTCTCCCACATACACTCATTCCACATCTACAAGCTGATAACTTGGACAAGGAGGGAGAAAGAGAATGAGTATCATTCCAGCCAAATCTGGAACTATGACAAATGTTAAAGTGTATTTATTAGTCGCAAGTAGGCTTACATTAACACTGCAATGACATTACTGTGAAAATCCCCTAGTTGCCTGTTTGGGTACATGGTGGGGGGAAGGGAGGTTGGAGAGAATTTAACATAGACAGTGCACCTAACCAGCACGTCTTTCAGACTGTGGGAGACAACTGCACCCCGATGAAACCCACGTAGAGTCTCTGGTGCCTGTTTGGGTACATGGTGGGGGGAAGGGAGGTTGGAGAGAATTTAACATAGACAGTGCACCTAACCAGCACGTCTTTCAGACTGTGGGAGACAACTGCACCCCGATGAAACCCACGTAGAGTCTGCACAGTGATCCAAGCCCGGAATGGAAGCCTGGTCGCTCGTTCTGTGATGCAGCAGTGCAAACTACTGTGCTCCTAAGGTTCCCTGCTGCCATTAGACTTTAACACTGCATGCTCTCTCTTCCTTCTCCCCATGTACTCTGTGAACGGAATGATCTGTATAGCGCACAAGAAATAATACTTTTCACTGTATCCCAATACATGTGACAATAGATCAAATAATAAATCAAATCAAATGTCTTGGTAAACCACTGCAATAAATGCCCCTTTTCATCCCAACACCTTGCTGCCTTCCACTTTCCGTGACAGCCACAATTTGCCTTTTTTTGTTCTGTGAGCTGTCACATAATTGCATCAAGTAAGTGCCAGTGAAGTTCGAAATTCACGGAGGCAGACATTTGCGAACACGCCCTCCGATTTTCACCAAAACAAAGTGCACTCCGATTGCGCTCACGCTGTATTTTTAAATCCCCTGGCTCAGAACTTGACAATAAATTGCAGCGAGTACGTGTCAGAAGAAACGCACAATAATTGGGGCTGCTGGACTCCGTTTGAAAGCTTCTGCAACTTAATTTACTTTCAAAAAAAACTAAACGCCCACTTTTCTCACGGTTATCTGGCAACTTTCCCAGTTTTGAACGTTTCAATTTACCCAAACAGCCAACCAGCCAGTTCTTTGCATTTGCCACATCTATTCCTGTGCAGGTTTCCTTTGAAACCGAACACTCACAGGTACGACTGAAGCTGTTATCCATTTTGAAACCCGCCGTTTCACTTTAAAAATAGCAGCACCGTTCACCTTCAAACAATGCTATTTACGGGTGAACCGATATTGATGTAAAAGATCTGAAAACGCGTTTGTTTACTTTTGGCTCAAGCTAACAATGTAAAACCACTTTTTTAAAAAAAGAAATACCCAGTGGTAACTGGTAAACAGAGCAGAACAGTATAGTTAATCGTAATCTTTTTCACACATTTGTCAATGTTGTAATTTAGGAAGCGTCCCTTTGCCTGCTTGTTGCAAGCTGGGCTGTAATTAAAGAACCATCCAACTGGAGAAAACGTCGAGAAGTAGCACAAGCGCCTTGAAATTAAAACTTGGGGTTTAAAAAACAAACGTGGCATTTTAAAAATCTAAGAACATATGCGTTTTAACAAAGCGGCGGAAGTTTGAAATATTGCACCCAGGACACCTCGCTTAACAATTAGTTAGCTTTAGAGTTGACTTTATTCTTGGCACCATCCTTTCTTGCAATTCTGGCAAACAGATTTTGTTAACAACATTCACCTTTGAAAGATGTAATTGGGACTAACTACTTCACGATACAGAACTTTACATACATTTGCCCCCAGATAATCTTTGATAAGTCATAAAATCATTTTTTTACCTCCTCTGAGCATCTCACCGCTGAAGAAACTCAGTGAACGGATCTTTATTTAACAATAAGAAGCCAGGGGTTTCGTGATGGTGGTTTTCATATATAGGTTGACATGCTCCATACGTGGGCTGACCTCGTAAGCATGCTTACCCAGAAAAGCTATATTTATACCACTGGTGAGGGATGGGCGGTAATGAATCGAGGTTTCCATAGGATCTGCAGCCTTAGACACCCATTCTTGTAGGTGTCATCATCACCTGGCTAACTGATGGATGGCAATAGTAGCATTTAAACTGCTAGCATTCCATTGTCGAATTACTTTTCCTCTATTTTTTTCAGAACTGCGCTGGAAAATATTACCTGGAACTTTCTGCTATTTCTCCCTTTAAATTATTTTCTTCCTCATTTAGATCCACTGTTGGGACTATTCTCAAATATTGGTCAACATTATCCTAAAAACTGACCAAAGGAGATGGACGAGAGCAAAATAGGCTGGCTTTTCTCTTAGGTTGCCTTCCCACATCAATTTTTTTTTCATTTCTACTTCATTCCCCACCCCCATCCAACAATCCCACCAACAACTTGTTTGAGCTCGGGTAATTACCATGAGAGGTATTCATATCTCCCCACCCCTGGCACTATGAGCAATGCTGTGAGAGATTAAATAATGTGGAGATGCTAGCATTGGACTGGGAAGCATAGTAAGAAGTCTCACAACACCAGGTTAAAGTCCAACAGGTTTACTTTAGTAGCACAAGCTTTCAGAGCGCTGCGCCTTCATCAGGTCTGATGCACTCCGAAAGCTCTTGTTACCAAGTAAACCTGTTGGACTTTAACCTGGTGTTGTGAGACTTCTTACAGAGATCTAATAGTATGAACATTTCACATGACCAATGCTGTTACAGCACTGAACCCCCTTTTATGCTAACCATACCTAGCACATACATGAAAGCATTTTAAAAACGTTATTGTTACAGTTATCATAGAATCCTACAGTGCAGAAGGAGGCTATTCAGCCCATCGAATCTGCACCGACCACAATCCTGCCTGGGCCCTATCCCCGTAATCCCACATATTTACTCTAGCCAGTACCCCAGAGACTAAGGGGCAATTTAGCATGGCAAATCTACATAACCCACAGTGACCCAAGCCGGGAATCAAACCCGGGTCCCTGGCACTGTGAGACAGCAGTGCTAACCATTGTGCCATCGTGCCGCCCTTTGTTCATTTGTTTCATGATGGCCCAAGTTATCTATAAACTGCATTAGGCTCATTTTTGTTCTGGCTACTATTGATTTTTTGTTACATTGCTTGACATTAATGCTGTTAAAATTTGGAAAACTGCAAATGCGAAAATAGTTGTCTGTCTAGATTTGACTAATAAAAAACTCGTGTGTCCCAGATTGCAGTGCTTTGTATAGAGACTTCACATTAAATATATTTTTCTTTGCTTATTACAATGTGTACAGAAAGAAATTTAGATATTGATTTCTCCAAATTTGAAGTACGGTGCATGGTTCTAGTCTCTATGTTCTAGATTAGAACTTAAAAGATTTACAACAGAATTGAAAGCGTTTACATAGTGGGAAAAGTAAAAAGGATGGGAATCTATTCTTCAGATAAAAAAAGCCTTGATGGAGATCTTTAAAAGTTGTAAGAGTTTGATAGAATAGACATAAATATAAAACTCTCACTTATGGACAGATGGTAATCTAGTGGTAATGTTGCTGGACTAATAATCCAGAGGTCCAAGCGAATGCCCTGGGGACATGCATTCAAATCTCACCGTGGCAGCTGGTGGAACTTGAATTTAGCTAATTAAAAAAATATATAAAGCTGTGACTCTGAAACTATCATCGATTTTTGTAAAAACGCATCTGCTTCACTGAAGGAAATCTGCCATTCTTACATGGTCTGGCCCAAAATAATGCCCTTATTCAAAAAGTGAGGGAGACAAAAACAAGTAACTATAGGCCAGTTAACTTAACATCTCTCATTGGGAAAATACATTATAAAGCACATAATAGCAGAACATTTAGAAATACATAATACAATCAGGCAGTCAGCATGGTTTCATGATGGGGAAATCATGCCTGACAAATTTATTACAAATCTTTGAGGTGGTAATGAGCAGGATAAATAAAGGGGAATCAGTAGATGTATTATTCTTGTATTTCCAAAACGTGTTTGATAACGTCCTGCACAAAAGGCTACTTAATAAAATAAGAGCCCATTTGTTGAGGGTAGTATATTAGCATGGATAGAGGAATGGCCAACTAACAGAAGATAGGGTGCAGAATTTTCCCATCCCCCTGCCAAAGGAATTGTAGTGGGTGGGGGGGACAGACCATGCAAAGTTCCATTGATCTTGGGTGGGATTTTCCAGTCTTGGGGCAAGCACGGCTGGAAAATCCTGTCCAGAGAGTTGGGATAAGAGGCATTTTCAGGAATGGCAACCTATAACTAGTGGAACACCACAGGGATTAGTGTTGGGACCACAATTATTTATAATGTATATTAATGACTTGATGTGGGAAGTGAATGTACCATTGCCAACTTTGCAGATGATGCAAAAATAGGTGAGAAGGCAGGTGTGAGGATGAGACGAAGAGTCTACAGAGGGATATAGACAGGTTAAGTTAGTACACAATAACTTGGCAGATGGAATATAATTTAAAAAATGTGAAGTTATGCATATTGGTAGGAAGAAACTTGTTGTTTTCCTCAGAAAGAGAGCGGAGTTCATGAAATGGCTATATAAGGTAAATAAAGAAAAGCTGTTCTCATTAGTTGAATGAACAAAGTCTAGAGCTCACAGTTTTAAGGTTTCGGGCAAGAGTTGCTGAGGTGAATGTCAGGAAGAACGTTCTTACGCAGCAAATGGCAATGACCTGGAACCCAGTGTCTACAAGGGCAGCAAAGATGAATGATTTCAAAAGGAAACTGGATGGCCACTGGAGGGAAATAAACTTGCATTGCTAACAGAAGCAATGGGACTGACTGGATTGTGCTATCAAGAGCTGGCATGAACTTGATGGCTGAATGGCCTCCTGTATTGTCATGACTCAACTTTATGATTCCTTGCAGAGAATATGGTTAGAACGTAGAATTCATTACCATATAGAATTCTTAAGGCAAGTAGCATCAATGCTTTTAAGAGAAAACTAGGTCAGTGCATAAGAAAACCAGGAACAAATAGACCATGTGAACCAATCAGCCCATTTCTCTGTTGTAAATACCATGTAGCAAGCTCACTCCAAAGGATATCCTTTTGTTATATAATAATATGTAATAAGAAGTTTGTGGGAGTTTTATTCATTATTGATCCAGATGTCACTTTTCAATTGATACTAGTTGCTAACAATTAATGAAAAACTGACTGTATAATTGTTGTAATGACGATGTCCATATTGCAAGTTTGTCAAGTGATAAGATGTAAATTTTATGTAATGCCAATAACTGACAAAGGAAGTCACTTGACATGAAAAATCTTTCAAATCAATAAAATTCCCCACACGGACCCCTTGTTGTTGGGTATGTTTGTTAATTTTAGCCTGCTTGACAAATTATGTCCCAGTTTGAAGTCGGCATCAAGTGCTTTTATTACTTCATCACACTTAGCATTTTCTTTGTCCATCCCTTGCCTGACTAGGATACCATCTGCACAGCCACTCATTGCATATAACAGCATACCGACCTGTTTGCTGCTCAATCTTCCTGCAAAGCCCGATACAGTGTGACATCTAATAAAATATTGGTGCAAGTTCAGCCACACATCTGCTTGGTTAAGACCTGTGATCTGCTCAAAGCTTTCCTGTAAAGGCAAAGACTTTCCATACTTGCTCTTCTACCTGCTCCCACCATATAATATTCTTGGTCTCATTGTACTACAGAACATTTACAGAATCTGCTGAGGTAAGGAAAACACTAACTTAATTGAGGAGCATCTTACTGTGGCTTCATCTTTCCATGAGGTCTATAAGAGAGAGCAATCTGTGTCTGCATGGGTTTCCTCCAGGTGCCTTGGTTTCCTCCCACAGTCTGAAAGATGTGCTGGTTAGGTGCATTGGCCAGGCTAAACTTTCCCTCAGTATACCCAAACAAGTGCTTAAGTGTGGCGATGAGAAGATTTTTACAGTAACTTCATTGCAATGTTAATGTAAGCCTATTTGTGACACTAATAAAAAAAAATGAGATGTTGCATCACCTCCTGCATACCGTGTTTCATTAACATGTCACACAGTTAGAATTAGCCCTTATACTACAATGCCCAGTCATCTTAAACATGAGGAGGCTACCATCTTTCAATGATGAAAGAAATCCCCAATAAAATCCCAAGTGTATGACATACATGTGAAATATATGTATCGTACAAACAAATATTGAAGTTGGTAAGAGAGCCTGACATCAATGATTTGATTCACAATATTGACTTGAGCCCAGTTGATAGCCAATCTCATCACTTCAGTTTACAAAGTATATGGTACATCCAACAACTGGGGTGTGGACAGGCGGGCAATTCTTTGCCTGTCCCATACCACATAAAATTGTGGACAAGTCAGGGTGAGCAGGAGGATGGCAGGAAGTCCCCAGGGGAATTTTACAGGTCTATTGTGTGCAATACTACTGACAGGAGATTGTAACATTCTGCTCATGGAATTTTCTCAGAATTTAAGCAGAACTATTTTCTTGGAAGCCACCAACAAATTGAAGAAGGGATAACAGCCCTGTGCTCACTCTCACAAGCACACAGCTGTAACTGTGGCAACTTTCTTCCCCTGATTGCCCTTAAGCATTCTGGAATGTCAACAAAACAAGGGAAAAAAATTACCAGGACAACTTACAAAAACAACCTAATCTTCAAAACAAACTTACACAAACACCACCTGAACAAAATCAACACAAAACAGACCTTTCTATCAAAGTTATGATACAATACCCAGTGCACACACCTCGTCAGCCAAATAGCAACTGACAATATCACAAACAGTGCAATAATGGTTACATTCAATAGATGCCTTAGTAGCTAACACAAGCCTCACTGTATAATTTTGACCAGTTGGCAATTGGATGCTGCAGAAATCCATCATCAAGCTTAAAATTCTACAAATTTAACTATTGAAAATTCAATAAAGGTAGAGTATCAGGCTTGAATTTTTCAGATGGTGGAGTTTTCCTTCAAGCCATCTGAATAGTCAGCAGGGGACATATCCCCGGTGACTCCAAATACCTCACAGACATTTCACACTTGAATGAGCATCAGTTGGCTGCAGGTGGTACTTCCACCCCTGACTTGAGAGAAAGTCCCAACTCAGCTGCCAGCTGAGCTGCAGAGGACTGAAGAGGAAGTTCAAGAAGATGGCTGAGCCTAAGTCCCAGGACAGGGGATGGGGTGGGCAAGGTATCTTTAAGGGATCCCAAGGCGGTTAGGGTAGGGCTGGCCTGGGGGAATGTAAAGCAAGACTTTGGAGCATCAGGGAAGAGGCTGGATGGGGGAGAGGAAGGTTCAGCACCTACTGGGCCTTAGGGGATGGGGAAGGGTGCTTCTAATAGTGGCGACCTTTGCCTGGCTTTCCCACCAGCCTGTTCTTTTTCAGGCTTTACCTATGTCAGGTAAATCCTCCCAAAAGCCTAATAATTGATGCTGTGTAGAAATGGTCCTTAAGTGGCCAACAAACGGCCACAGAAGAGCCTCAATTGGGGCAAGGGCAGGTCCAAGGTGGGTGCCTGCCTCAGTGTAAAAATACTGTGAGGTTGGGCTGAGCAGGAACACTGGGGGAATCCTGTTCCTCCAATTTCATATTTCTCCACCTACCTCCGGCAAGGAATTGTGAAATTCAGACCTCAGTTCAAAAGTTTATTTATTAATGTCATGTGTAAGTTTACATCAACTTGCAATGAAGTCACTGTGAAAATCCCCTAGTTGCCACACTTAGGCACCTGTTCAAATTTAGCATGGCCAATGCCCCTAACCAGCACATCTTTCGAATTGTGGGAGGGAACTGGAGCACCCGGAAGAAACCCATGCAGACATGGGGAGAACATACAGACTCCGCACTGCTGGGAATTGAATCTGGATCCCTGGCGCTGTGAGGCAGCAGTGCTAAATGCTGTGCCACCATGCCCACCTTCTACACAGACACAGGAGAATGTGCAGACCTTCAGTTTCTGATAGAAGAATAAATGAGAGATATGCTTGATGAATGTCATGCGTTTTGGTAGCAGAAAGGCTGAAACTGTTCTAGGGTTATACTCGGCTCAGTGGTTAGAATACATCAGTCAATTAAGCACACAGTAAACTAAATTATATTGGCAAATAAGTAGAACATAAGTGTGAGGTGGTCACTCTGATATTGTATCTGATCTGCTGCACTTTTCCCAATCACCTTAAATCTCTATCCTCTGACCATTGATCTTTTAGCCACTGGCCATTGTTTCTCTCTATTTATTCTGCCAGTTTTAACATTCCCATCAAATCTCTTCCTACCCTCTTCTGCTTAAAGGGAAACAACCCCAACTTCTCCAGTCAGTCCACTTAACTGAACTCCTTCACCACGCAAAAGTTTTAAAAAAACTATATGGAATAGAAAAAGATAAACCTGGCCATTATTGAGAACTTCAAGTTCCTTGATGTTTAGATTACCAACAATCTGTTGTGGTCCCTCCACACCAATGCTATAGTTAAGAAAGCCCACCAACGCCTTGAGTTTCTCAGAAGGTTAAGGAAATTCAGCATGTCTACCATGACTTTCGCCAATTTTTACAGATGCACCATAGAAAGCTTCCTTTCTGGATGCATCACAGCTTGGTATGGATCCTGCTCTGACCAAGACCACAAGGAACTACAAAGGTTGTGAACATAGCCCAGTCCACCATGCAAACCAGTCTCCCATCCATTGACTCCATCTACATGTCCTGCTGCCTCTGGAAAACAGTCAGCATAATCAAAGACCCCATGTATCCTAGGCATACTCTCCCCTACCTTCTTCCACAAGGAAAAAGATACAAAAGCCTGAAAACACGTACCAACTGACTCAAGAATAGCTTTTCCTTGCTGTCATCAGACTTTTGAATGGTCCCATATATATATAGTATATATCTCAAGCTGATCTTTCTCCACACCTATCAATAACTGTAACACTATACTCTGCACTCTCTCCTTTCCTTTTCCCTTTTGTAGTCTTAAATGTTTTGTCTATAGCACGCAAGAAACAATACTTTTCAGTGTATCCCAATACATGTTGAGTGCGTGCCCTAATGGATAAGGCCATGCTAAATTGCCCTTAGTGTCAGTGGTATTAGTTAGGATAGATGCATGGGGTTAAGGGGATAGGACCTAGGTGGGATTGTTGTCAGTGCAGACTCGATGGGCTGAAAGGCCTCCTTCTGCACTGTGGGATTCTATATGACAATAATAAATCAATTCAATATATCAAATCAAACCATGGCAGCAGAATTGTAAGTAAAATAGAAGCTCAGGGCTAATGTTAAAAAATCTTCAGTGTAGAAGCAAAGAGTAATAAAAATGGGAATGGTTTTCTGGGTAGGGCAATGGAGACAAAGGGCAGGATTTTCCAGCCGTGCTCACCTGAAACCGGAAAATCCCACTCGAGGACCTTTCCACAGTTTGCCCTTCGCCCACTACAATTACTGTGGCAGACGGGATGGGAAAATTCTCCCCAAAAACTTTGAAGCCCCTCAAGAGGCAGCAAAGTTGACTGGCCCCCTTCATCTCTACATTTCTTTGATGCAAAGTGTATTCCCTCTCCTCTTAAAGAGACACCTAACTTACTTAAATCTGAGAGCAAAGGCACATGTCATTTGAGCCATGACTTTGAGACTCTCAAATATTTGCAGAGATATAGCTGGAATTGAACCAGTTAAGTGCTCTGGTTTCTATCACTGAAAGATCCTGCATCAGAGACCACAAAGTAGGCATCATAGTCTTGAGTATATTAAAATGACTTTATTAACAAAGTATTATCATCTACATATATACAGCAGAAAATATAGTTACGGAATTGATTCCATCCTGGGTCTTTACATATCTCTGTCCATTTCTAGACTGAGCCTTAGATCATATGCCTGATCACTGTACAGATGGTATTGTAGTCAGTACCATTATTAAACCTCTATACACCAGACTCTACTACTATAGACACTGATAAGTCTCTTGATGCCTTTAAAAACAGTGCCATTCTACTAGCTGGGATAAGGGCTTGCATGGCTATTGAGTACTGAATGAGAAGAATCCACTTGGAAGGTTTGCTTTTCTAGCTAGTATGAATGTCATAGGCTGTCTTATTGACAATACTGTGGCTACTGTGGCCTGCTAAGATTGACATTTACCAGGATTCACAGCTACTGACGTGAATCAGGGGACATGGAGTTGGGGGTAGGGTGTTAGCGTGGATACAGGATTGGTTGTCAAATAGGAGGCAGAGAGTGGGGGTCAATGGGTGCTATTCGGATTGGCGGTTGGTGACTAGTGGGGTGCCCCAGGGGTCGGTGCTGGGGCCTCAGCTATTTACCATTTATATAGATGATCTGGAGGAGGGAACCGAGTGCAGGGTGTCGAAATTTGCTGATGACACCAAGATTGGGGGAAAGGCAAATTGTGCGGAGGGTGTGGAGAGTCTGCAGAAGGATCTAGATAGGCTGGGCGAATGGGCCAGGAAATGGCAAATGGAATTTAATGTTGGCAAGTGTGAGGTGGTCCACTTTGGTAGGAAGAATGGTAGGAAGGACTATTACTTACGTGGCGAAAAACTGCAGCAGGCGACGGTGCAGAGGGACCTCGGGGTCCTTGTGCATGAGTCGCAAAAACCCAGCTTGCAGGTGCAGCAGGTGGTCAGGAAGGCGAATGGGATGCTGGCCTTCATAGCGAGGGGGATTGAATATAAAAGTAGGGAGGTCTTGCTGCAGCTGTATAGGGCATTGGTGAGGCTGCAGCTGGAGTACTGTGTGCAGTTTTGGGCGCCGCACCTGCGCAAGGATATTTTGGCCCTGGAGGGAGTGCAGAGGAGGTTTACTAGGCTGATACCGGAGTTGAGGGGATTGAGCTATGAGGAGAGGCTGAATAAACTAGGCTTGTACTCGTTAGAGTTTAGAAGAATGAGGGGAGATCTCATTGAGACGTATAAGATGATGAATGGGATGGATAGGATAGAGGTGGAGAGACTCTTCCCGCTCAAAAAAGACAGTAGGACTAGGGGGCACAGCCTCAAGATAAAGGGGAGGCAGTTTAGAACGGAGTTGAGGAGGAACTTCTTCACTCAAAGGGTGGTGAATCTCTGGAATTCTCTGCCCGTTGAAGTGGTGGAGGCTGCCTCGCTAAATATTTTTAAGAAGCGGGTTGATGGGTTCTTGATAAGAGAGGGGATTAAGGGTTATGGGGAGAGAGCGGGAAAGTGGAACTGAGCCACAACAGATCAGCCATGATCTTATTGAATGGCGGGGCAGGCTCGAAGGGCTAGATGGCCTACTCCTGCTCCTATTTCTTATGTTCTTATGTTCTTATGAATATGCAACTAGGACGTATGTCACCTGTAAATTATAATCATTCATTTAAAAATTTCACTTTACTGACTTGGAAGATGATCCACAACAGTATCTCATTGGTTAGCCAGCATCCAAGATGTTGAGTAAAGGATACTAGGTTCCAAGGTGAGTTCACCAAAAACACATTGCTCTTCTTTTGCAAGTACTTTGACCTGAGTTGGTATTCTGAGACCTTCTACATATTCATTAAGACACTGAATAAAATGTGAACAACAATAACTTGAATTTATATACCATCTTTAACAGAGTAAACTTTCACAAGTGCTTCACATAAGCATTAAGAAACAAAATCTCAGACAAACCACACAAGATATTAAGATAGATGATCACTTGCTTGGAGAAAATATAAATGTTAAGAAGT
The DNA here is from genome assembly GCF_965287045.1 of Carcharhinus amblyrhynchos. Lineage (NCBI taxonomy): Eukaryota > Metazoa > Chordata > Chondrichthyes > Carcharhiniformes > Carcharhinidae > Carcharhinus > Carcharhinus amblyrhynchos. The sequence continues at coordinate 14,234,450 of NC_137350.1, forward strand.
GTTGTAACTGAGGAGAGAGGTAGAGAGGCTTATGAGTGGTATTGCAGAGCTCAGGACCTGAGGCAGCTGAATGCATATCTACCGGCAGTGAAGAGGTTAAAATGTTGGTTGCTCAAGAGATCAAATTTATAGAAGTGCAGGGATTTTGGTGTATTTTAGAGCTGGAGGAAATTCCAGAGATAGGAAGGAACCAGAATCATGGAGACATTTTAAATTAAAGGCATTACAGGAGTGATTGGATTATGTTACCAAGAAGTGGAATGCAGATGAGAAAGAGACCAAGGATAAAGAAGACAGGTGTTGTGGCTATGACTGGATGGATAAGAGTGCAACGAAGTGAGGGCAATCTGACTGAACAAAGGAGAGATATTGGAGGAGGATATTGTGGTTGACCATGTCATGGTTTGCAGCCAGGTCAAGGATACCAAAGAAAGAAAATAAACCACAGTCTGAATCACAGACACAGGGGGTGTTATTTCTGATTTTGATGAGGACAGTTTCAGTACTACAATTGAGCAAAAACAAGATTGGAGAGATTCAAACAAGGCATTCCATAAAGGGTAAGTACCAATTTGACAAAATATTCAAGGACTCTGGAGAGGAAAGTGAGGCTAGTAATAAGGCAGTAGGTTGAAAGAACTGAATGTTCAAGGATGGCATTTCTGAGGATGGGTATGAAGTTAGCCATTTTGAAAGTGAAGGGACGCTTGAGGAACAATCACAGCTAGCATGGGGCCAGAAAAGGATCTTGAGTTTCAGCAGTTTAATGTGAAATATGGTGAAGAGAGCAGGAGGTAGAATTTAAGGACAAGATGAGTTTGCACGTGGGCATGAAGAGATAAAATTAAGGAAAAATTCAGGATCAGAGTTCATCAGCGGGAGCCTATGGACAAATTTGACTTGGTAGGTGCAGGAAGAGAGTGGCAGAGAAAGCTGGAAAAATGGTTTCATTGGAAAAGCCCATGAGCTCCTTATAGTTGTTGGAGATGAGGGCGCAGGGGGCAGGGAAAAAGGAGATAGTTGTGGAGCAATGTAATCAGGCAATGGGGGTGCAGCAATCCAGGCAGGCCCAGCATTGATGAGTATCTGCACTCAGCCTGTGAAATGGCACCACCATTTCTACCACCCCATCCTCCCCCCTTGGCATGACTGCACGCTCCATTTTAAATGTAAGCCCCCTTCTTGACTTGGCCTCCTTAGTGCAACCAGCTTCTCTTTTCAAGCTAGGAGGCTTCTGCCATCCTTAATTTTATGGCCTGTGACTGTTTTCCTTTGAAGACAGATTTGAGACCACGAAACAATCCCAACCCGTGTTTTGCACTCTGAAGAGAAAATCCTACCCTCCGTGTCCGAAATGGGATAAGTTCCGTTTCCTAACACTATCCTTCACTGAATTACACAAATTCCCTCTATAATGCAATGGATCTTCTGTTTAAATGTATATTGTGGATTGGCAGGAACTGTATTGCATGTATTGTGCACCTGGATTTTTTTAGTACCCCAAAAGCACGTTTAATTTGATGGACAGAATCTTTCCTGAAGGCCATATTAACAGAACTACAGCTGCTATCTTCCTTTTATGACTATATTTAATTATACATGTTCTAACTCGTAATCACTTATTGGCATGCATTTTTGCATTGTATGCTAAAAAAAGCGCACTCAGAAATGTAGCTTATGTGTGGATTAATGCAAAATCTTGGAAAAGTATCCTATTCATAAGCCAAGAAACACTGATTGGCCTAAAACAAACATCATTAAGTCTTGTTTTCATCAGAATAGTTTGTAAAACCATAAGCATAGTTTTCCAAAAAGAGGAATGTTACTGTAAGCATAGAGGATAAAGTTATAGAACTGATAAAATAAAACAATCAATTGAAAATGTGAAAATTAAGTCACGAGTGGAATTAAAAGCCAACATTCATTGGTATTCAATGCATCACACTTGTTGTCTAATGCCATCTAATGGCCCAAGGTTGTTGTCAAAGACAACTGTGTTTCATAAATGACCCAGTGCCAATGTTGTCAGAAGATTGAAAACGCTTGTTTGGATTTAGTTTCTCTTTGCTGACAGATGATATCAATAAATGGCTGTTGCGGTCATCACTTGTATTGTCAGCCATTTCAATTTAACTTTTCATTCTTTCCATTACTGGTGTCCATGCATCTTCTCTAGACTTTTGGAAGGCTTGTAGCTAGAATGAGAATTTTTTCATAGTAGTAACTCCATTCATGTAAGATCTTCTATTTCAGCCACAGCCGATCTGGAACTGATTCTACATTAATTGTACCAATACGCTACGGAACTGATTTTGTTCAATTTTTTTCTCTTGACAAATGTAACACATGTTTGCCTGCTTCAAATGACGAAGGTTGAGTGTGAAATTACTCAGATGGGCTTCTTACTGGGTTCCCGCCCACCATAACCTCTGCACAATTTTACATTGGGTTTGTAAACAAATAACACTGAAACATGAATTGTTGCAGGGCAGGCAATGTCAACAGTGTTATGTTCCCTGCTGACTCTTCAGATGATATGAACTGAAACTCCACCATCCTAAAAGTCCTGGCCATACATTCATTGAGAGGAGAGAAAAAATAATAAAACTGTATTACATGCTTTTCTTGTCTCACCTGACTGTCCCACCTCAGCTTCTTTGCTGCAGAATCCTTCAATGCCTTTGTTACCTTTGAACTAAACTATCTAAATGCTCTGCTGATTGACTTCCCATCTTCCCTTCTTCGTAAATTTGCACTCATCCAAATTCTGCTGTTCATTTCCTGACTTGCACCAAGTTTTCACTCATCACCTCTATGCTTGCTAACTTAGATTGGCTCCTGGTCTGGCAACACATTGACACTAAAAGACTTGTTTTCAAAATTCTCCAAAGCATTTTCTCCTCCCTATCTCTGTAACTTCTCCCAGCTATACAGTTTTCCAAGATATCTGCACTGCTCTAATTCTGGTCTTTTGTGCATCCCTGATGTTAAATGTTCCTCATTTTACAGCCATGTCTTCAATTGCCTAAGCCTTATGTTCTTGAATTCTCCCTCTAAACTTCTCCAGCTCTCTGTATCTTTGTCCTCTTTGTTCTTATGTAGGCCAAAACTGCAGCCAATTTTGCACAGCAAGATCTCATAATGAGATGAATTACCCATTAAGTAGAATGACCTTTTGGCTCAGTGACAGCACTCTCACCTCTGAGGTGTTATAGCGTTCAAACCCTACTCCACAGAAACAAGTGACTCCAGGCATGTCTTGTTGAGTGGAGAACCCTGTTGTTTGGCTTTGATTTCTGGGTTGATGTCCAGTAAGATACTCAACATTCAGCTCTGCCCCTGCACATTCTATGGGTTTTGGGAACTTATAAATCACTCCCACTGCAGAGGATCCTACTGGCTCATGAAAAGAGCGTTCATATTGTACGTAACTGGTCACGCTGTTAGGAACAGACAGTCAATCAACGTATGAATCCTTCAACTGTACTATACCATTCTCTTCTCTAGGAGAATACACAAAAATATCAACAATTAGTTAATTTCTTTTATAGTGTTGGTTGAGGAAGGAACATTGGCCAGGACACTGTGGGCAATCTTTCTGTTTGTCTTCAAACAAATCCATGAGATGTTTAATAAAGGTGGGAAAAAGTGGATAACAGCCAGTCAGGAGATAGGTTAGTAATTAAATCTACAAAGAGACTGGGAACTTCCAGTTTGATCTGCTTTTTGGGTTTTGCAATGAGCAACCGAGTTTCCCAGGCTTTCAGAGTCCCAACAACTGGAGTGAGGTCAGGTTTGGAGAGCATTTAAGTGCCTTCTGCAGCACTGTTAGCAGGTCAAGAGGAGCGAGAATACTTTCCTTGGCGTCTTACAAACTACCTACCCCCAGATCCCCTCCTATAAAAATGCTCCCCAGGGTCAGGGATCCGACCATATCTCAGAATCGGAGCTGCCACAACTCCCCTAAGATCTGGCCTACTCCCCGCTGGGGTTGGGCACTGAGAAAGCTCTGACTACCCCCCTCCAGGATAGGACTCTTCTACTTGGGTTATGGCTCACACCTACCCACTCCCAGTCTGCTCTAGAGTGGTCCCTCTGTCAGGCTGACCTCTGGACAGGGAAAATGGTCAAAACCAAAAGACACACTGTCGAGGGAAACCCAGATTTCCCAGTTTCCTGTCTGAAAATCCAATCCAGCAATGGAACCTGGCTCTGTTCCAGGAGTTGAGTTTCATTTTCAGTCTAAGTCAGTTCAAAATGGTTGAAAGATGACATCAATCCTACCTGTAAGGTGCAGCACAAAGAGCATTCAATTCCCTGGTAAGCTTATTTGCATAATTATTAGCAAACCAGATGCACCTTCAGACAGGTCCAGGAGGACACAAATGGTGAACTAGGAAAGTTGCATGCATCGTCAAATTTAAAGGATTGGAGACAATTAAAAGTGTTCCTGGGTTTTTTGGGGGGCTGGGGAGGCGGGGGGGGGGGGGGGGGAGCGGGGAGGCAGTGGAATATAATGCTTTTAAAAGGCCTTCAAAATAACAGCAAACTGAATTATTGGAGCAGGTGTGCACTTGTGACTTGTTGAATTGAATAACGCTCCTCATGACCTTGTTTGATAACTGCTGAATTCGAGGTATTGCTGCATCAACTGCTTGCAAGAGGGTTGCATCACCAGCACTGAAGATTGGTATTGCAAAATAGCTGCAAGGAGGCGGACTCACATTTTAGGTACTGTCCCTGCAAAAGTCAGCCACATGCTCTGTGGTAGCTGCACGTGTCCTTGCACTGGATGGCAGATAACTGCATCTGCCTCATGTAGAACCATAGAAAATTACAGCTCAGAAACAGGCCTTTTGGCCCTTGTCTGTGCTGAACCATTTTTTGCCTAATCCCACTGACCTGCACTTGAACCATATCCCTCCACACCCCTCTCATCCATGAACCCGTCCAAGATTTTCTTAAATGTTAAAAGTGACCCCACATTTACCACTTTATCCGGCAGCTCATTCCACACTCCCACCACTCTTTGCATGAAAAAGCTCCCCTCTAATATTTCCTTTAATCTTTTCTCCTTTCACCCTTAACCCACACCCTCTGGTTTTTCTCTCCCCTAGCCTCAGTGGAAAAAGCCTGCTTGCATTCACTGTATCTATACCCATCAAAATCTTATACACCGCTATCAAATCTGCCCTCACTCTTCTATGCTCCAGGGAATAAAGTCCTAACCTATTCAATCTCTCTGTAACGCAGCTTCTCAAGTCCTGGCAACATCCTTGTGTACCTTCTCTGTACTCTTTCAACTTTACTTACAACCTTCCTGTAACTAGGTGACCAAAGCTGCACACAATACTCTAAATTCGGCCTCACCAATGCCTTATATAACCTTACCATAACACTCCAACTTTTTATACTCGATACTCTGATTTATAAAGGCCAATGTACCAAAAGAACTCTTTACGACTCTATCCACCTGTGATGTCACTTTTAGGGAATTCTGTACCTGTATTCCCAGATCCCTCTGTTCAACTGCACTTTTCAGAGTTCTACCATTTAGCCTCTAAGTTCTACTTCGGTTTGTCCTTCCAAAGTGCAGTACCTCACACTAATCTGTGTTAAATTCCATTTGCCATTTTTCAGCCCATTTTTCTAGTTGGTCCAAGTCCCTCTGCAAGCTTTGAAAACCTTCCTCACTATCCACTACAACTCCAATCTTTGTATCATCAGCAAATTTGCTGATCCAATTTATCACATTATCATCCAGATCATTGATATAGATGACAAACAACAATGGACCCAACGCCGGTCCCTGCAGCACTCCACTCAGAGAAGCAATCCTCCACAACCACCCTCTGGCTTCTTCCATTGAGCCAGTGTCTAATCCAATTTACTACCTCCCCATCTATACCTAGTGACTGAACCTTCCTAACTAACCTCCCACGAGGGACCTTGTCAAAGGCCTTGCTGAAATCCAGGTAGACACCATCCACCGCCTTCCCTTCATCCACTTTCCTGGTGACCTCCTCGAAAATCTCTAATAGATTGGTCAAACATGACCTACCACGCACAAAGCCAACTGATCCTTTTGTCATGTAAATGTGCCATAGCTTGTGGACCTCATTGCTAACAAACTGCAGCTAGACAAATCTGCCTCTTTCATTTGCATTGCACTGTTTCATGCCATACAATCGAAAGCAATGCATTTTGTGAAGAATAAAATTGTTAGTCAAGCAGTTACATATTACAAATATTAGGATGTGCTGGTGCAGCTTCCAAAAAGGAACCTCCTTTTGCTACTTCTGACGCTGTTTTAAAGTTTGTTAATCACAAGTAGGCTTATATTGCAATGAAGCTACTATAAAAATGACCTAGTTGCCACATTCCGGCGCCTGTTTGAGTACACTGAGGGAGTATTTAGCGTGGCTAATGCATCTAACCAGCACGTCTTTTGGACGGTGGGAGGAAACTAGAGCACCCGGCGAACATGCAAACTCCACACAAACAGTAACCCAAATTGGGAATCAAACCCAGGTCCCTAGTGCTGAGACAGCAGTGCTAACCACTGTGCCACCATGTGTGGTCATATAATCTCACCCCTCTTTACAGAAATGCGTATGCATGTATTGGAGGGAGGGCATAGACCCTCTTGGCAAGTTGAAAAAAAATTGAAGAAGGAACCAAAGAAACATTTGTTGAATGCATGGCCTTTTAAATGACTTCTGACCTGAATGTCTGATTGTCCCAACACTATGCCAGATTCCTGGATGTACTTTAGATTTCATCTAGTATGTCCATTGGCTGGAAAATAGCATGGGGGTCTTGTATTTCCCCTCTCTGATATTGAAGTGTAGCTTCCACTTGCTTTTTAATGGCCACTCTAGGTCCACCCAGAAATTTTTGTGGGGCAAAATGAGGTGGGATTAATTTTCTCCTAATTTTGTAATCCTGCTGGAACATAACAGATCAATGGAACATAACAGATACCAAGCTCATTCCTATAATGCTCATCAATTCTTGACCAGGTATTTGTCCAGCTTCTTATTATTACGCAATGTCTTGTGGTTTAAGTTATGCATATTGAGCACTGGGTCTGAACTTCAGGTCTTTTGAATTTATTCTTTCATGGCATGTGACCATTGCAGGCAAGGCCACTATTTGTCGCCCTTCCCTAGTTGCCTCTGAACTGAGTGGCTTGCTAATACATTTTGGAGGGCAGTTAAGAGTCAAGCACATTGCTGTAGGTGTGGAGTCACATGTAGGCCAGACTTTGTAAGGACAGCAGATTTCTGTCCCAAAAAGGACATGAGTGAACCAGATGGGTTTTTACAACAATCAACAATGGTTCCACAGTCACTGTTAAGAACATAAGAACATAAGAACATAAGAAATAGGAGCAGGAGTAGGCCATCTAGCCCTTCGAGCCTGCCCCGCCATTCAATAAGATCATGGCTGATCTGTTGTGGCTCAGTTCCACTTTCCCGCTCTCTCCCCATAACCCTTAATCCCCTCTCTTATCAAGAACCCATCAACCCGCTTCTTAAAAATATTTAGCGAGGCAGCCTCCACCACTTCAACGGGCAGAGAATTCCAGAGATTCACCACCCTTTGAGTGAAGAAGTTCCTCCTCAACTCCGTTCTAAACTGCCTCCCCTTTATCTTGAGGCTGTGCCCCCTAGTCCTACTGTCTTTTTTGAGCGGGAAGAGTCTCTCCACCTCTATCCTATCCATCCCATTCATCATCTTATACGTCTCAATGAGATCTCCCCTCATTCTTCTAAACTCTAACGAGTACAAGCCTAGTTTATTCAGCCTCTCCTCATAGCTCAATCCCCTCAACTCCGGTATCAGCCTAGTAAACCTCCTCTGCACTCCCTCCAGGGCCAAAATATCCTTGCGCAGGTGCGGCGCCCAAAACTGCACACAGTACTCCAGCTGCGGCCTCACCAATGCCCTATACAGCTGCAGCAAGACCTCCCTACTTTTATATTCAATCCCCCTCGCTATGAAGGCCAGCATCCCATTCACCTTCCTGACCACCTGCTGCACCTGCAAGCTGGGTTTTTGCGACTCATGCACAAGGACCCCGAGGTCCCTCTGCACCGTCGCCTGCTGCAGTTTTTCGCCCCGTAAGTAATAGTCCTTCCTACCATTCTTCCTACCAAAGTGGACCACCTCACACTTAATGAGACAATCTTTCAGTTGCTCTTGTATTAATTGAAATTAAATTCCACTGTCTGCTGTGTTGGGATTCGAACCCGTGTCCCCAGAAATTAGTCTGAAGTTATAGGTTATTATCCCAATGACAGTTTTGGTTTGTGCATATCAGTTCAAGCTATTAATGAAGTGTGGCTCAAAATCCCTAAAGTAAGGAAGGTAAAGAACCCTCCAGTTTACAAGACCTCTAATTGAAAATGCTAGCATTTGGATGTTGGGTGAGAATTCATAGAATCTCTAGAGTGCAGAAGGAGGCCATTTGGCCCATCGAGTCTGCATTGACTATCTCTGACACAGGCCCTTTCTTCTTTTGTATCCCCGTAACCCCAAATATTTTCCATGGCTAATCCATCCTGGGACATAAGGGGCAATTTAAATGGCCAATCAGCCTAATCCACACATTTTTGGACTGTGGAAGGAAACTGGAGCACCTGGAGGAAACCCATGCAGATATGGGGAGAATGTGCAAACTTCACACAGAGAGTCACCCAAGGCTGGAATTGAACTTGATTCCCTGGCACTGTGAGCAGGGGCTTGGTGATCATGTGCCCAACAATTAAGTAGCCACTGTGCCATCAGTAGGAGCATGGTTCCAGAAGAATTGTGAAAGTCAATGGGAACTGTGTTCCCAGTATAATGTCTTCAGAAGAGAAGAGGATTCTGAGGAAACTGCATTGGAATGCATTTTAGGCCAAGTTGCTAAAAGTGCCTAAGTGATAGATAATGGACCTTTGCTATTAGGTGGAGAATAAGTAACAATAGACTTCATTTTTAGAACAAATATGCTTCTAAAACAGAAAAGAACACCTCCTGTAAATTGATGTCTGAGACATTTAAAGCTTACAGAACACATTTTTGATTGAAATGTGATAAACAAGTTGGTGTAACTCTTTCCATGATTTAAGCTTTTCCTTCATCTAAGTATAAGAGGAAATGCAAACAAGATATTGAAGAACCCTGTTGTGAAAGCACAGCATTCACATCAGTGATGTAACTACAATATTTTTAAAGACAAACCCACAAAAAAACTAAATTAGGAGACCGCATTTTTAAGGCAAAATATCGAGAGACTGTAACCGCCATATAGAGCTACTAAATGTGGGTCAATGTCTGTTTTGTGGTCTTCAAGGCTGTACTAAAGCTGATGTATTTAACAAGGTATTAAAATAAAATGTGAAAAATTAATTGAAAGGAGTAAAAGGATATTTATGGTAAACAGTAATTCTGACAGATTTATAAATATATTGATATATTTTGTCTACATTTTGAAAGAATATATTTAAAATCAGGTTATTTTAACAAGGTTATTTGTGGATAAGAAAGTTTTGCATACATATATTGCACCATTCTTTTAATTATGTGTTACATTCTCAAATATCAACTTGTAATCTCATAAAATCCAACAGTGTGGAAGGAGGCCATTCGGCCCCTTGAGTTTACACCAACCACAACCCCACCCAGGCCCTAACATCATAACCCCATCATTTACCCTAGCTAGTCTCCCTGACATTAAGGGACAATATAACATTGCCAATCTACCTAACCTGCACATCTTTGGATTGTGGGAAGAAACCGGACTACCCGGAGGAAATCCACGCAGACACGGGGAGAATGAACAAACTCCACACAGACAGTGACCCAAGCTGGGAATTGAACCTGGGTCCCTGGTCCTGTGAGGCAGCAGTGTTAACCACCCGTGCTGCCCCCCTGTTCTGCTATATTCAAAATGATGTATTCAGAATAAATTTTTTACAATAAAATTTATACAGTCTGGACCAGGGGATTTTACATACCTCATACGCAAACAATGGAATAATAGTACAATTTGGATGAACGGAGGTAATGCACGCTTCATTTTATTGGCTTGGTTTAGAAAATAAAGAAACTGAAAGGAATACAGAAATAAACAGTGGAAATCTTGTATGATTAAAGTGCTATATGAACCCATAATTTGCCATCAAAATAATAGTGAGGCTAATGGTGCTTGTTGTTATTTATGTGCTACAGCAGCTTCAACTGAAGACAGCCACTTGCTTAGCAGCAGAAATTCAACAGTTGTCTGAGAAAGGCTGTTAACTTCTTGTTGTTTGGGTCACCGTTCAAATGCAGTGTGAAATTGTTGTAGTTGGGCAGTGCAGATAAAGTTTAAATGTGTCACTAGATGTTGGCCATTTCAGTCGAAGTATCCTTTTTTAACAATGTGCTAAGTCAACCTCTCTTACACTGTAAAATAATTATTACAAGTGTGCTGTCCCATTCTTTCAGGTTTTAATTGTTGGACATTCTAAAGCTGAAAAATTAGAAATTTACACGTTTCTTTCTTGCTTTTCCCTCTTCAATCTAATGTTTCTTTCCCTCTCTTTATTTCTCTATCTGTAACTGATTTAGCACAAAACCTATTCACACTAATTCACCCTTTGTTTTCCCAACTTGTGTTCTTAATCTCACAATCTTTGAAACTGGTTGCCCCGTTCACTCAAGTTTTTGATGTTTAGGCCAGAATTCTCTGATCTTGCTTGCTCCTCCCGGCTGCTGCCAGGGAAAACAGAGAATTTGGTGCTCAGCCAAAACGCCATTTGCTTCAGCGGGACAGGTAAATCCCAGCCATGGGTGAAGTCAGAGAATTTTGGCCTTGGTTTCTGTCAGCAGCTTGCTGTGCAAAAAAAGTTAAACTTCCAAACAGCAAACTTGGAATCCACGGAGGGAGGTTGGGTGGTTAGCAGTTTATTGGGAATAAGGTCGAGAAAGCATGAGGTGAATCTCCCAGCGAGGGCATAAGGAGAGGTAGGAAAAAAGAAACAAGAAAAAGGTATGAATTTAGTGCGACGGGGGGTGGGGGGGAGGGGGGGGGGGGTGGGCGGTGGAGGGTGTGGAGAACTTGAGGGCTGAGCTGGATAAGATGGGGAAACGGCAGAGGCAGTTGACGATCACAATTGCACTGACAAAGAAGTCTACTTTTACTGACATTGAGGGAAGGATTATTGTCAGACCATTTCAGCGGATTCTCTATCTCTTTCCTGTACTTTAATGGACAAATGAAGAACAAAGAAAATTACAGCACAGTAACAGGTCCTTCAGCCTTCCAAGCGTGCACTGATCATGCTGCCAGACTGAACTAAAACCCCTTGTCCTCCTGGGGACCATACCCCTCTATTCTCATCCTATTCATGTTTTGCCCAGATGCCCCTTAAAACTCACTATTGTATCTGCTTCCACTGCCTTCCCTGGCAGTGAGTTCCAGGCACTCACCATCCTTTATGTAAAAAGCTTGCCCCGTACATCTTCTTTAAACCTTGCTCCTTGCATCTTAAACCTATGCCCCCTAGTAATTGACTCTTCCACCTTGGGAAAAAGCTTCTGATATCCATTCTGTATCTGCCTCTCATAATCTTGTAGACTTCTATCAGGTCATCCCTCAACCTCCGTCGTTCCAGTGAGAGCAAACAAAGTTTCTCCAACCTCTCCTCATAGGTAATGCCCTCCATACCAGACAACATCCTGGTAAATCTTATCTGTACCCTCTCCAAAGCCTCCACATCTTTCTGGTAATGTGGCGGCCAGAATTGAACACAATACTCCATGTGCGGCCTAACTAAAGTTCTATAAAGCTGCAACATGACTTGCCAATTTTTAAATTCAGTACCCCAGCCGATGAAGGCAATCCTGTCATATGCCTTCTTGACTACCTTCTCCACCTGCGTTGCTATTTTCAGTGACCTATTTACCTGTACATCCAGATCCCTCTTTCTATCAATATTCTTAAGGGTTCTGCCATTTACTATACACTTCCTATCTGTATTAGACCTTGCAAAATGCATTACCACACATTTGTCCAGATTAAACTCCATCTGCCATCTCTCTGCCCAAGCCTCCGGCTGATCTATATCCTGCTGTATCCTCTGACGTTTCATAAGAACATAAGAAATAGGAGCAGGAGTAGGCCATCCAGCCCTTCGAGCCTGTCCCGCCATTCAATAAGATCATGGCTGATCTGTCGTGTCTCAGTTCCACATTCCCGCCCTCTCCCCATAACCCTTAATCCCCTCGCATATCAAAAATCCATCAACCCGCGTCTTAAAAATATTTAGCGAGGCAGCCTCCACCACCTCAATGGGCAGAGAATTCCAGAGAATCACCACCCTTTGAGTGAAGAAGTTCCTCCTCAACTCCGTTCTAAACCACCCCCCCTTTATCTTGAGGCTGTGCCCCCTAGTCCTACTGTCCTTTTTGAGTGGGAAGAGCCTCTCCACCTCTATTCTATCCATCCCATTCATCATCTTATACGTCTCAGTGAGATCTCTCCTCATTCTTCTAAACTCTAACGAGTACAAGCCTAGTTTATTCAGCCTCTCCTCATAGCTCAACCCCCTCAACTCCAGTATCAGCCTAGTAAACCTCCTCTGCACTCTCTCCAAGGCCAAAATATCCTTGCGTAAGTATGGCGACCAAAACTGCACACAGTACTCCAGCTGCGGTCTCACCAATGCCCTATACAGCTGCAGCAAGACCTCCCTACTTTTATATTCAATCCTCCTCGCAATGAAGGGTTGCTGAAAAGGAGAAAACAGTTTTGTGTAATATTTTGCATTTTACATCCCTCAGAGCAACACAATGCGCAGATTAGGGATGTTTACCAGATGATGAAACTCAATGGAAGTAAGTGTTGAATGGTGGATGCACTTTGATCCATTCAATATTATCATCTACATGTAGGGCAGCAGTTCTAATTTTAAAGAAACGTAGGACATACATGTTTCTATTTGTATATATACACTATATATAAATAATACATATAATTGGTGTGCCCTACTGTGGCCTGCCCTTACAAAGTTGTTGAAGCGCTGCTCCTTCGTCAGGCGTGTCTCACCTGATGAAGGAGCAGCGCTCCGAAAGCTAGTGGCGTTTGCCACCAAATGAACTTGTTGAACTTTAACCTGGTGTTGCGAGACTTCTTACTGTGTCTATCCCAGTCCACGCCGGCATCTCCACATCGTTTGAAAAGTTGTAAACAGAGGCCTAACGATGGGGCTTGAGGAGCTGGGGGGAGAGAGGAGATCGGGTAATTGAAGTAGTTAGCATCTCAACCTCCTATGGCCTGACCTCCCTCACCTGTAGCTGCCGCTCCCTCAGGGCCCTCAGCCGCTCCTTCCTCCTGAGCGCCTCCTCTTGCAGTTTCCCGGCTCCGTCCGCCATCTTCCCGCCCGCCGGCTGCCCAGCGCATCGCTATCCGCAATTCCGCCAACCTTTGTGTTGTCCCCACACTTACTAATCGAACCAGTTACAATTTCCTCCAAATCATTTATATATATATTACAAACAGCAAAGGTCCCAGTACTGATCCCTGAGGAATGCCACTTGTCACAACAAGTTCGTCTTCTCATTGTTTGAAATCTGACCCACTGCAGTGGTGTCATCAGCAACTTGAAAACAGAGTTGGAGCGGAATTTGGCCTCACAGTCATAAGTTTATAAGGAGTATAGTAAGAGGCTGAGGACACAGCCTTGCGGGGCAACAGTATTGAGGATAATCATGGAGGAGGTGGTAAGGATTCAGGAGAGTTGAGTACGTGGGAGGAATGAAAGGAAAGGAAGCATAATGGCAGAAATAATTGGGTATAAGAAGGTTAAAGAGAAAGAAGTAAACCTGGGAGTGAGGGAAGAATTGGAAGTAAAAATGATAGGTGTTGGTCTGGATCAACAGTCAAAACATTCACACAAATGAATCAAGAATAAACTCAAGTCTTTGAAGACTAGTTACATAAGCCTACTTACACAGCAATTAATAAGATGCATATATCTTGAAATCATATAGGGAGTAGAGAGGAGACAATAGGAAGGAGTCCAAAGTCAAAGCCAGAAATTTCCTGCTCAGATGAAATTGATATAGATAGGGTGGAGTCAGCAGAAAGAATTGGCAAACTGTAGTTTTGGAGGCAGGTGTGATTAGTGAAATTTAGAAGCTACTTATGGCACTGATGGGAAGTTATTTACAAGGGCATGCAGAAAGTGATGTGCTGAATCATTTGCAAGGAAGGAAAAGACAAAATGTTGCCAAAGTTTGGTCAATGAGATTCAGAAGCAATGGAGGAATGTACTATGCAGCCCAGGAATGTGAAACTTTAGCCAGGAACTACAACTGCAGCTAAAGTTGAAAAACTAGTAAAACCAGTGGCCAGTCACAGGCTCATCTAATAACCACAATGGGGGAAGGGCTGTAAACTGATCAAATTTATTCACAAATCAGCAATCCAGTGCAGAAGTATAATCTTCATGTTCAGGAAAGTCCAGGAATTATGTATGTGCTCCAGTTCTCACTGAGGAGTGCAAACAGTAGGGCATGAGGTGGACTGTAGTAGTTAAAACTAACAACTAATTAGTGCAAAAAACATCCTTGGAGCCAAGGGAACTTAAACAATGGAAGCCGAGAGATTACTCACTCTTTTCCTTTAGTCTATACCCACCTGAATTCCTTATAATTTCCAGCTTGTCATTCACTCACGGACATCTGTGAGAGAGGATATAAATGCAGCATGAATACTGGTATTAATGGAAGGTGGTTAATCATAGGTTGCATGTCAAATATGCTTCAGTACCATGATTTATTTAAACTTTGCCAATTTTCATCCTTTTATTTCATTCAGTGCTGAAGTTAGGGACTCAAACTGGAGAATTTTGTTTTATTCATTCACAAGACGTAGGCATCATGGAAAGATCATCATTTAATGCCTATCCATAATTGTCTTAACTGATCCAATATTTATTCTAAAACTAGAAGTGGTTTATTTCCCTTTTCTGTCTAATTCCCTTCTTTCAATTCCAAATTTTTATTGAATTCAAATTTCACCATCTGCTGTGGGATTTGAACCCCGGTCCCCAGAGGATTACCCTGGCTCTTTGGATTACTAGTCCAGTAACAATGCCATTATTGGTGCCACCTCCCCAGTCCTGGCTGTCAAGTGGCTCACAAGCCCAGAGTATATTATAAGAAGATAATCTCTGGAATTCTCTGCCCATTGAACTGATGGAAGCTACCTCACTGAATATATTTAAGTCACGGGTAGATAGATTTCTGATAGACAGGGGAATTAAGGGTTATGGGGAGAAAGTGGGAAAGTGGAACTGATCCACTTCAATAAGATCATGGCTGATCTGAATGACGGGCCAGGCTCGAAGGGCTAGATGGCCTACTCCTGCTCCTATTTCTTGTGTTCTTTTGTTCTTATGTAGTGCTGAGATGCTTCTTGAACGTAACTTGCCAGGCCACTTCAGTGGTCAGCTAAGAGTTAACCATCCTGTACATTACTGTACTGTAGATAATGATGGCATCTTCATAAGGCCCTTGATGATTTTTGGTCACCATTACAAATGCTAGCTTTTTAATTCCAGCTTTATGGAATCAATTGAATTTAAATTCCACAGCTGGAAGGATTTATGACTTGAACATATGCCTCAAGATGATTAGTCCAGGTCTACAGCTTACAAGTCCAGTAAGTAAGTCACTATGCTGTCATACTTCATGATATTTGTCCTCTTGCAGAAAAGCGTAGAATCCTACAGTGCAGAAGGCGGCCATTTGGCTCCACTACGACTCCCCATCCCCCTCCCAGACTTAATGTCTGAGGCAACAGCAGAAAAGAAAAGGACTTAATATTAGTATAATACCAACATGACCTCAGGATGCCCCAAGGTGTTTTACAGCTAAGTAATTACTTTTTAGTGTTGACATTTCTGTAATTAAGGAAACATGGCAGCCAAATTGACTACATCAATAATGCTTGTACACACATGGTAATCTAATTCTGACTAGATAATCTGCTGTTTTAGTTATGGTGATTGAGGGATAAATATTGACCAGGGCATTGCAGAGAACATTCTTTACTCTTTGACAATTGGCGTGGGCACTTTCATGGCAACCTTCCAGGGCAGGAGGGACCTTACATCTCATCCAAATGATGGCAGCTCTGGCAGTGCGGCGCTTCCCTCAGGCTATGTGAACAAATACTGAAGGGCAACACAGCTGAGCCCAATCCTGATTTTACCTGAGGTAATATGAATATTTTGATTTGATTTGAGTTAATTTATTATTGTCACATATGTTAATAATATACAGTGAAATGTATTGTTTCTTGCATGCCACACGGACAAAACATACTGCACATAGGGAAGGAAGGAAAGAATGCGGAAGGTAGTGTTACAGTCATAGCTAGGGTGAGGAGAAAGATCAACTTAATACGAGGTAGGTCTACTCAAAAATCTGATGGCAGCAGGAAAGAAACTGCTTTTGAGTTGGTTGCTACTTCTCCTCAGACTTTTGTATCTTTTTCCTGATGGAAGAAGGTGGAAAAGAGTATGTCCGGGATGTGTGGGGTCCTTAATTATGCCGGCTGCTTTTCCAAGGCAGCGGCAAGTGTAGGCAGTGTCAATGGATGAGAAAATGATTTTACTGATGGACTGGGTTTTGTTCATGACCTTTTATGGTTTATTGCAATATTGGACAGAGCAGGAGCCATACCAAGCTGTGATACAACCAGAAAGAATGCTTTCTTTGCTTCATCTGTAGAAGTTGGTAAAGAAATTTGTAGAAGTTTTACAGCAGAGTTAATGGAGGTAGTGATCTAGAGTAGAACTGTAGCTAGTTTCTCCTTACTGGAAGACACCGAGAACAAACATAGCATCACCTCCTGCAACTCTAATGGATATTAAAAGGTCTCATAACACCAGGTAAAGTCCAACAGGTTTATTTTGTAGCACAAGCCACAAGCTTTCGCAGCACTCCGAAAGCTTGTGGCTCATGCTACCAAATAAACCTGTTGGACTTTAACCTGGTGTTGTGAGACTTCTTACTGTGCTTACCTCAGTCCAACACCAGCAACTCCACATCACTCTAATGGATTTAAATTTGGCAAGCCTTTCCAAATCCTATATGTGCATATTCCATTGCTGTAAGAACCAGTGTAATGCCCACAATTGGTTTACAGATGGCCGGCCAGCTAACTACTGCTCATTGGTCTGTAGGAATTCTACCAATCAAATCTCTCCATATGATGACAACATCTGTGAGCTGGATACAGCTCAGTATTGCAGCATGAGCAAAGCCACGTGTTCCTTCTGAAATTAGCTCATAGGACAAAACTGATGGGTACATAGGAACAATTAGCACACAGCTAGTAGATTGGGTGATTCCAGGTAGTCATAAACATGTGACAAATATCAATGATAACATCTTTCGTAAAATAAAACAGCACCCCACAGGCACACAGCTGTGCAGTCAAGAGCATAACTTGCAGATATTGTATTCAGGAAAAGGATGATGACAGAGTTTCCAGTTTTTCTCATCTCAACTGCTGTGAAGTATCAGTGTCCAATGAGAACACTTGTGTGAAGCATTTTTGAACTCAGACATACGAAGAGCATTGAGCGTCTTAGTGGTCTTATTGATTTAGCTTCAGTTCTGATTAAATACTCTACATACTAGAGTTTTGAGTTTCTCTAAAACAGAAAATACTGTTGTTGATTTTTTTAGTCACCTCCTTCACTTAATCATGACTTGAATTGGTGTGCAGTGTTCCATTAGGACATGATTAGATGTTATATGGAATATGTGAAGAAATCATAATTATTCCAATTGGTGGTAAATATTACAAGATGATCTTGTGCATTGTTATCAAAGAACACAATGGAATTTAACAGCAGTCACCAATTATACCATACTCTGTTGACAAATGAAATGGCAAGCATTTCTGTTCCACAAATTTTGCTGTAATGGTGTACAAGGCAGATTTTTTTACACAAGGAGTGGTGGATGCCTGGAACTTGTTGCCGGGGGGAGGTAGTGGAAGTGGATATGGTAGTGACTTTTAAGGGGTGTCTTGATAAATGCATGAATGAGATGGGAACAGACGGATCTGGTCCCTGGAAGCGTAGGGGGTTTTAATTAAGCCTGGCAGCATGGTCAGTGCAGGCTTGGAGGGCTGAAGGACCTGTTCCTGTGCTGTAATTTTCTTTGTTCTTTGTCCTTTGGTGTAAAGATTTTTTAAACTGAAAAGTTGAAAGGGAATCAGTATTTTGTTTTGTAACAATGATTTATACAATGTCATAACTTAGAATGTTTGCAACTGAAATGGTACATGTTGTTGGGGTACCTTTGTCTCTTACTCAATCTAATATGGATTAGTCATAGGAGAACAACCACACCACTTTCTAAATTGTAAATCCAAGGTATTAAACAAAACCACAAGAAGCAAAAGTAAAATGCTTATTTGTGCCAAAAACAAGTTTTGTATTTCAACTGCATCTTGTATGTGTTCCAAAAGCAGTCAATAAGATGGTAAAATGGATTAGACAGTTAAACCTCACTTTCCTTGCCAACTGTAGCAGCTGCAATAGGTAACACAGTACCAGTAATAGATGTACCCCTAGCAGTACGCAGCAGCTGCTTGTTAAACCTTGTCTTCTGGTGAGCATTCATTCACACATGCAAAAAGATGACAACTGTCATCGGCGTTAAATATGTGTAATAGTAATTATAATTACAGATAAGCTAACTGGCACTTAGTATTCTAAATGAGTTTCAGTCACGTCTGATTAAGAAAAGCTGTTAGGAGCTGAAAATATCTTATTTAGATGTAAGACTCCTAGAATCATTTTGTCACCTTTCTTCAGCTCTCGAGCCATTTCACACTTCCTGATTTTTGTGAGCCAATTTTGAAAAAAAGAGCATTTGATTTACTTTTGGTGCTTTTTATTTGTATCTACTTCCTATTGAGCACTTCTGTATTAAAAACAATTCAGAAGAAATATTTACAGAGAATTTTTTTTTGTTGACCAAATTAAGTTGAAGGGACTTTTTGGAACTCTGAAAACAAACGATGAAGCAACCCCACCTAGGTTTCATAAGTCAACATGAAATAACTGTAGCTTTTTAGGTGGTGTAATGTTGTCATAATGTCACTGGATCAGCCGAGGTTAGTTGTTAGGGGACGTGATTCAAATCTCACCACGGCAACAAGTGGAATTTAAATTCAATGAATAAGTAGAATCATTACATAGAATCATTACATAGAACAGTACAGCACAGGAATAGGCCCTTTGGCCCACGATGTTGTGCTGAACATGATGCCAAATTAAACTAATCCTTTCTGCCTGCCTTTGGTCCATATCCCTCCATTTCTTCCATATTCATGTGCTTATTAAAAGCCCCTTAAATGCCCCTATCGTATCTGCCTCCATCACCACCCCTGGCAACATGTTCCAGACATTACTCTCTGTGTAAAAAATTTGCCCTTCACGTTTCCTTTGAACTTTCCTGCTCTCACTTTAAGTGCATGCCCCCTAGTATTAGACATTTCAACTCTGAAGAAAAGATTCTGACTGTCAACCCTATCTATGCCTCTTATGATTTTATAGACTTCTATCAGGTCTCCCCTCAGCCTCCGCTGCTCCAGAGAAAACGATCCTAGTCTGTCCAGCCTCTCCTTATGGCTAATACCCTCTAAACTATCTGGAATTAAAAGTCAGTCTCAGTAACGGTTTTCTTGTAACCCTTATGATTGTCACAAAACCCAACTGGTTCATTCATATCCTTTGGGGAAGGAAATCTGCCATCCTTACCTGGCCTGGCCGACATGTGCCTTCAGACCCACAGTAATGTGGTTGACTCTTTAACGCCCTCTGAAATAGCATAGCAAGCCACTCAGATTTATTATATCACTGCAGAAAAGCCAATAAGGAATAAAATTGGGACAGACAACCAGGTATCAAGCTAGGCACTGGAAACAACAATGACATGTCCAGAAGGATTAGCACTGAAAAATCCTCCTTAATAAAATCTGGGGACCTGAACCAAAATTGAAAGAGCATTCCCACAGCCTATAGTCAAACACCAGTCTGACATATGGGACACAGTGACCATCCCATCTCAAAAGATATATGTGTGTAATACCTAGACGGAATTGTGGACTTACCATCCTTTAGAATATACAAAGAATGGGTTTAAAGCCAGCAAAGAAAGTTGCTCCAATGTATATCTATGTGTGGTCTGTAAGGATCAGCCGCTTTATCACACTGAAGGTGGGACAGAGTAATAGCAGCACCTCTGCAAAATAACTATTTTTTGCAAGTATTTCCTGAATCTCTCTCTCTCTCTCTAAGTGAGGAAGCCCCAACAGCAAAAAGATCACAGCTGGAAAATGAACTGGGGAGCTTCCCTGCCAAGCTATGGAACCCTGGAATTGAAGAACCAACTATTCATCGACCAAAGTCAACTCTACTGAAATAAAATCACATTAGCCACACATCTACGCCTTGCAAATGAAGGACAGTTCTTTATACCTTTTTGTTTATATCTACTTCCTATTCAGCTCAATTCTCACTTTTATGTATACATGTGAATGCATATGAGTGTTTTCTACCATTTTTCTTTTCACCTTTTTGGTAGTTAATAAACTTACTCTATCTTGAACTCAAGAAAACCTGGTTAAATTGGCACCTTTGTAAACATAACTGTTAAATCTGGAAAAAGTACCCATGGGAAGGGAATCCCTGTTAGATTACCTCTGATGAAGGGTCATCCAGACTAGAAACATTGGTCTGTTTTCTCTCCACAGATGCTGTCAGACCTGCTGAGTTTTTCCAGCATTTTTCTGTTCTTGATTGGCGGTTGGTGACTAGTGGAGTGCCGCAGGGGTCGGTGCTGGGGCCTCAGCTATTTACCATTTATATAGATGATCTGGAGGAGGGAACCGAGTGTATGGTGTTGAAATTTGCTGATGACACCAAGATTGGTGGAACGGCAAATTGCGCGGAGGGTGTGGAGAGTCTGCAGAAGGATCCAGATAGGCTGGGCAAATGGGCCAGGAAATGGCAAATGGAATTTAATGTTGGCAAGTGTGAGGTGGTCCACTTTGGTAGGAAGAATGGTAGGAAGGACTATTACTTATGTGGCGAAAAACTGCAGCAGGCGACGGTGCAGAGGGACCTCGGGGTCCTTGTGCATGAGTCGCAAAAACCCAGCTTGCAGGTGCAGCAGGTGGTCAGGAAGGCGAATGGGATGCTGGCCTTCATAGCGAGGGGGATTGAATATAAAAGTAGGGAGGTCTTGCTGCAGCTGTATAGGGCATTGGTGAGGCCGCAGCTGGAGTACTGTGTGCGGTTTTGGTCGCCGTACTTACGCAAGGATATTTTGGCCTTGGAGGGAGTGCAGAGGAGGTTTACTAGGCTGATACCGGAGTTGAGGGGGTTGAGCTATGAGGAGAGGCTGAATAAACTAGGCTTGTACTCGTTAGAGTTTAGAAGAATGAGGGGAGATCTCATTGAGATGTATAAGATGATGAATGGGATGGATAGGAAAGAGGTGGAGAGGCTCTTCCCGCTCAGAAAGGACAGAAGGACTAGGGGGCAGCCTCAAGATAAAGGGGGGGCGGTTTAGAACGGAGTTGAGGAGGAACTTCTTCACTCAAAGGGTGGTGAATCTCTGGAATTCTCTTCCCGTTGAGGTGGTGGAGGCTGCCTCGCTAAATATTTTTAAGACGTGGATTGATGGGTTTTTGATAAGCGAGGGGATTAAGGGTTATGGGGAGAGGGCGGGAATGTGGAACTGAGCCACGACAGATCAGCCATGATCTTATTGAATGGCGGGGCAGGCTCGAAGGGCTGGATGGCCTACTCCTGCTCCTATTTCTTACGTTCTTATGTTCTTATGTTATGTTCTTGTTAGATTAAACCTTGTTGCTATCAGCGGAGAGGCCTGAATAAAGACAGAGCCAGTCATCTCTCCTCGGCCGGGCTTGTAACAAATTGGGGGTATTCCAGCCAGACAGTGATAAATCGAGGGCGTCCCGACAGGATGTGGATCAACAAATTTGGGAACCTTACCTGCGGGTGGGTGATCATAACATTATCAACATCCTGGGCCTTATTATTGACTAAAAATTGAACAGGACTAGCCATATAAATACTCTGACAGGTCAGAGGCTGGGAATTCCGTGGTGAGAAATGTTATATATGTATGTTGGGGGTTGGGGTGTGTACTGCCCCTTTAAGGGTGGGGGTCGTGTGACCCCTGAGGTCGCACTAGCTCCTCCCAGTTTGGAACCTGGTTATGCTGTCTAGGTCCTGGATGTGGGACAGTGCACACCTATAATAAAACGTTCCCCAGTGTTCAAGTTAGGAAGTCCACTTCACTGTTCTTCTGTGCCTTTCCTCGACAAGTACATCCATAATAAGTAACTCACCTCCTGCACACTATTTATGAGACACAAGGCAGGAGTGTGATGGAATACCCTCCACTTGCCTGGATGACAGCAGCTCCAATAATACTCAAGAAACTCAACACCATCCAGGACACAGCAAATCTCTTGATTGGCACCACTTCTATCACCTTCACCATTCATTCCCTCCGCCACTGACACACAGTGGCAGCAGTGCAAACCATATACAAGATGCAAGGTATCAACTCACCAATAATCCTTTAGCAGAACCTACTAAACTCATAACCTCTATGGCCTACAAGGAGAAGAGCAACAGATGCATGAGAATATCATCACCTCAAGTTATAAACCATCCTGACTTGGAACCATATTACCGTTCATTCACTGTCACTGGGTCAAAAAGAAACCTTCCCAACAACACTGTGGGTGTACCTACATTACATTGTTATGAAGTTGGATATGTAAGGTTAAAAATGTGGTGTTTAACAAATGTAAATATTGAAAAGAAATGCTGAAGCCAAAAGAAGAAATCATGTAGCACAGTCTCTTTGTGTCAGTGACTGAAAAAATCTGTTTTGGGTTCAGTGTTGAACTGTTTAAACTGCAGAATACAGGCTGCAGAAGCAGGTTGTTGCAATATTGGGTCCGATTTTACCATCGGGTGGCGCACATTTTTGGGTGCAAAAACTTGGCAAAGTTGGGCGTGAAATGAGTAGCGTGAGCCGTGCCCATCTCCATGCCATTTCCCCCGTTACCAAGGCTCAAAAATGGCCGCGACCTGGACCGTGCCTGAAAAGGTTGCAACAACAATTTAAATGCATTTGCATGCATTTTAATAAACTTAAATGGGCTGCCCAATTTTACCAGCACTTCTCCCTTTACCACCACATTTGCCCATCCAGAATCGGCATGAAACAGACATGCTCCACAAAACTCTGATTCGGGCACTCCATCGCCGAGGGTTAGTGAGGAAGTAAGTGCTTAGCATCCAATGGCTCTGTGCTGCTTACGGGGTCCTTCTGTTGTGGTCATTTTGTTTCTTGGGTGGGGGGGGCGGGGAGCTCTGTGAGTGTGTGGGGGGCTGGGGAGCTGTTGCTCAGCAGAGTGTCTGATGTCCGACTTGCAGCAAGGACCTGGGTCTTAGCACTGACCTCGGGCCTTGTAGGTGCTACTGGGTCCTAGGGCACTCAGCACTTTGCTAGCTGAAGGATATGTACAAAGCCCTTGAAAATTGCACTGCTGCAGCTTCTGAACTTTTCAAGGAGCTGTGATTCTGGGGAGCATGTGGGTGGGGGAAGGGGATCCGCTGCCACTCTGCCTGAGATCAATGGGGGGGGGAAGGGGAGTCCGCTGCCACTTTACCTGAGATCAGGAGAGAGGGGATTCCACTACCACTCTGCCTGAGATCAATGGAGGGAAGGGGTTCATGATCAGTCTTGGTGGTGGCGGGGTGAGGGATAGAGGGTCAGTAATGTTGGGAGGATGGAGCAATGTCTGTGGGGGCTAGGGGAAAGCATTATCCAGTCCAGGAGGGATGTGGCAGGGGAATAACATTCTATCCTTTGCTCTTTGCACATGCGCAGTTGAAGGCTCCAATCAGAGCTGCAGAATTTTGGGCGCATTAAGCCCCACCCACAGGCTGTTGCAGTGCAATTCAGAATCATAGATATTTTTGCAGGTAGAGAACGTATGGGGGGTTCCTCAGAACTGGCCTAAGAGTCAGATCTGAAATACTCCTAGTTTCAAGTCTGCCCAGCACTTAGAATCAAGATGGTAAAATGGGGCTCATTGTATCAAAGCTTAGAAGTTAGTATTCCAACATAGCAAAACAGGCTTTTGAATTGAACCAATGAGTTTAAAACAAACACATGGAGACACAGGACCAATGGAATTCAAATGTGAGGTTTGCTGACAGCCTCAAAGCCACTCAGATTGCAGGAATACTGTGAGGTAATTTCAGGTATATAAACTCGAACAAGGGAGAATAAGTGTTAGAGTAAACTTGCCATTTCTTTAGTCAGGAGGAGGGAGAGGCAAGGCTCTCATATAGAGTCCTGCAGTTTTGATATATATATCTTCAGAAAATTACCATCTGTAGAGAAGGAGATACCAGCTCAGGAAGTGTTCCAGATTGGGACATCTCAAGAAAGTTCATATTTCCAATAGACACCTGATATTGCATGACATGAGAGTGACTTGATTTCTGTCACGATTTATTTTATTATCCCTGAATGAGTCTTGTCATATTAGAACAACGATCTATTGGGATCTTATTCAGTTTGTTAGTTGTTTAATAAGATTGTCAACAGTTTTACAATAAAGTCCTGTTAATTGTTCATGAAGGAGAATGTCAGATCCTGCTTTAATTTACCAAAACCAGTAGCTTCCTACAGCCTCACACGCATTTGTATAAGATTACGAGGTATATCCCTTTGGGGGGGGGGGGGGGGGGGTTCCAAAATTGCGCAGAGAGACACATCTCCTCCGTGTTGTAACAAAATGGACTGTAACAGTTCAAAAACGCAGCTCACCCCCACCTCCTCAATTAGGGACAAGTAAAAGAACTAGGGATTGGTAACAGGCCAAGATTGCAAGAGCTTCGGAGGGCTCTAGTAGTACAGATTACAGAAGGGGAGGCCATGGAGACATTTATAAACAAGGTTAAGAGCTTTACAAGAATAGCAATAGTGCTATAGTTCAGTCTATCCTCAATAACAGTTAGGTAGAACATAGAACATAGAACATTACAGCGCAGAACAGGCCCTTCGGCCCACGATGTTGCGCCGACCAGTCTTTTTAAAAAAAAAACACTGACCCACAAATCTAACCCAATCCCTTTTCGTCCATAAACCCATCCATAGATCTCTTAAACGCCCCCAAACTAGGCGCATTTACAACCGCAGCAGGCAGGGCATTCCAATCCCTCACCACCCTCTGGGTAAAGAACCTACCCCTGACATCCGTCCTATAACTACCACCCCTTAATTTAAAGCCATGCCCCCTCGTGCTAGCATTCTCCATCCGAGGAAAAAGGCTATCACTATCCACCCTATCTAAACCTCTAATCATCTTATATGTTTCAATAAGATCCCCTCTTAGCCTCCTTCTTTCCAGCGAAAACAACCCCAAATCCCTCAGTCTCTCCTCATATGACCTCCCCTCCATACCAGGCAACATCCTGGTAAACCTCCTCTGCACCCTCTCCAAAGCCTCAACGTCCTTCCTGTAATGTGGGGACCAGAACTGCACACAGTACTCCAAGTGCGGCCGCACCAGAGTTGTGTACAGTTGCAACATGACGCTGCGACTCCTAAATTCAATCCCCCTACCAATAAACGCCAAGACACCGTATGCCTTCTTAACTACCTTATCTACTTGATTCCCAACCTTCAGGGATCTATGTACACATACACCTAGATCCCTCTGCTCCTCCACACTATTCAAAGTCCTCCCGTTAGCCCTATACTGAACACATCTGTTACTCCTACCGAAATGAATTACCTCACACTTCTCCACATTAAACTCCATCCGCCACCTCGCGGCCCAGCTCTGCAACCTATCTAAGTCACCCTGCAAACTATGACACCCTTCCTCACAATCTACCACACCACCGACTTTGGTGTCATCAGCAAACTTACTAATCCACCCAACTATACCCTCATCCAGATCATTAATAAAAATTACAAACAGCAGTGGCCCCAAAACAGATCCCTGAGGCACACCGCTCGTAACCGAACTCCATGACGAATATTCACCATCAACCACCACCCTCTGTCTCCTATCTGCCAGCCAATTCCTGATCCAAGTACCTAGATTACCCCCAATCCCATACATCTGCATTTTCTGCAGAAGCCCACCATGGTGAACCTTATCAAACGCCTTACTAAAATCCATATATACCACGTCAACTGCCTTACCCCTATCCACCTCTTTGGTCACTTTCTCAAAGAACTCAATAAGGTTAGTAAGGCACGACCTACCTGCTACAAAACCATGCTGACTGTCTCTAATCAATTCATTACTCTCCAGATAACTATAAATCCTATCCCTAATAATTCTTTCTAAAACCTTGCCCACAACAGAAGTAAGACTCACCGGTCTATAATTCCCAGGGAAGTCTCTGTTCCCCTTCTTAAACAATGGGACAACATTCGCTGTCCTCCAATCTTCCGGTACTATACCAGAGACCAACGATGACCTGAAGATCAGAGCCAGAGGCTCTGCAATCACCTCTCTAGCCTCCCAGAGAATCCTAGGGTAAATCCCATCCGGACCAGGGGACTTATCTATTTTCAAGCCCTCTAGAATATCCAGCACATCCCCGGTTTAAACTGCAATACTTTCTATTTTACACCCCTGCACCCCAGTGTCCTCCACAGCTACATTCATGTCCCCCTGCGTGAACACCGAAGAGAAATATTGGTTCAATGCCTCTCCAATCTCTTCCGGTTCCACACACAACTTCCCTCTACTGTCTATAACTGGCCCTAATCTTGCCCTAACCAACCTTCTGTTCTTGACATACCTATAGAACGCCTTAGGATTCTCCTTAATCCTATCAGCCAAAGTCATCTCATGTCCTCTTTTAGCCCTTAACTCCCTCTTCAACTCCCTCCTAGCCAATCTAAAGCTTTCTAATGCACTACCTGAGCCCTCAAGCCTCATCCGAACATAAGCCTCCTTTTTCTTCCTAACCAACGAATCAACTTTTTTAGTACACCACGGTTCCCTAGCCCTACCAAATCCTCCTTGCCTGACAGGGACATACCTATTGCAGACCCGCAGTAGCTGTTCCTTGAAAAAATTCCACATTTCGGACATTCCCAGTCCCTGTAATCTCATAGTCCAACCTATGCTTCCTAATTCTCTCCTAAGAAGAAGGTAGCTCCTTTGTTTTAATATTTTTCCCAAAATTGTAATATTTGGGGAGCTAAAGGAGATTCAGGACTTTCACTTGCATCCTTTTTTAAAATTTTTAAATCCAATGTGATGTTTTTGATTTAGGTTGAATCCAGAAATTAAATTAGCACAGTCACTGAGTTGTGTAGAATGCAAAGTGGTGCACTTACAGGAGTGTTCACATTTAGTTTGTATTTCAATGAAAGTGACCTCGAACCTGACTCATTGAACCACATAGCAGTGTCCATGCCATACTACAGAGCCTTGAGCACATAATGCATGTTAACCTTTCAGGGTAGTACTGCAATGTTGGAAGTGCTGTCTTCCAGAGGAGACATGGAATTATTCAAAGAGGAGTCATCCCCAGTGTCATTACTCAACCAATGTCACTAAACATAGGAGAAGGAGTAGACCATTCAGCCTATCAAGTCTGTTCCGCCATTTAATGAGATCATGGCTGACCTGTGGCCTAACTCCATATACCGTTGGCCTATATTCCTCAATACCCTTGCTTAACAAAAAAATTATCTATCTCAGACTTAAAGTTAGCAACTGATCTAGCATCAATTACCATCTGAGGAAGAGAGTTCCAAACCTCTACCATCCCTTGTATGTGGAAGTTCTTCCCAATATCTCTCCTGAATGGTCAGACCCGAATTTTTAGGCGTCGAGAGCTCAGTCTGGGAAATTGTTAACCTAATTTAACCTAAATTAGATAACCTAATTTTTAGACCATATACTCTAGTTCCAGAATCTCCAACCAGTGGAGATAGTTTATCTTTACTCTGTCTTTTCCTGTGGGTATCTTGAAGATTTTGATCAGATAACCGCTTAAGCTTCTAAATTCTAGAGAAAACAGGTCTAATTTGTATAATCTCTCCTCATAATTAAACCCCTGAAGTCCGGGTATCAGTCTTTTAAACCCATGCTGCACTCTCTCCAAGGACAACAAATCCTTCCTAAAATATGGCGCCCAGCTCAGCTCACAGTATTCCAAGTAGGGTCTAAGCAGGATCTTGTATAGCCACAGCATATCTTCTGTATCTTTATATTTTAGTCCTCTAAATATAAATGCCAGTATTCCATTTGCCTTCTTGATTATTTTCTGCACTTGTATGCGGCATTTTAAAAATCCGCACACCGGAACTCCCAGGTCTCTTCAGACATCTACTGTATTTAACTTCATATAGCCTAGAAAGTACTCTGATCAATCCTTTCTCGGTCCAAAATGAATAACCTCACTCTTGCTTAGATTGAAATCCATCTGCTGCAGTTTTGCCCATTCACCTTGTCAATTAACATCCCTCTGTAGTGTCATGCTATCATCAACACTGTCTGTAATGCTGCCTAATATTATGTCATCAGCAAACTTAGATATACGACTTTCTATGGCATTAAGTGGAGGTGCCGATGTTGGACTGTGGTGGGCATAGTTAGAAGTCTCACAACACCAGGTTAAAGTCCAACAGGTTTATTTGGTATCACAAGCTCTCGGAGCACTGCTCCATCATCAGGTGAGTGAAGGAGCAGCTGATGAAGGAGCAGTCCTCTGAAAGCTTGTGATACCAAATAAACCTGTTGGACTTTAACCTGGTGTTGTGACACTTCTTTCTATGCCATTATCCAAGCTATTAATAAAAAATGTGAACAACTGAGGCTCCAACACAGATCCTTGTGGGACACCACTCACCACAACCATCCAATTTGAGTACCTACCCATTATCCATATTTTTTGTTGCCTGCCACCCAACCAATTTCCCAGCTTTTTCAGTAATTTGCCCTCAATTCCATGGGTTTTTACCTTAGTTAACAGTCTCGTATGTGAGACTTTATCAAGGGACTTCTGGAAGTCTATATAAGTAAAGCCTTAGACATTCCTCTATCTACTACCTTAGTCACTTCAATAAATTCAATGTGGTTTGTCAGGCATGACCTATCTCTCCTGAACCCATGCTGGCTCTCTATGATTAACTAACATTTTTTGAGGTGTTTAGTTATCCTACTCATGATTATAGTCTCCCAACAATTTCCACACCACAGATGTTAGGCTAACTGGTCATAATTCCCTGGATATCCTCTTTTGCCCTTCTTAAAAAGCGTAATGAAGTGAGTAATTTTCCAATTCAGGAGCACAACTCCTGAATTTGAGGAACTCTAAAAGATCATGGTTAGGACATCAACAATCTGTTCCCCTACTTCCTTTAACAACCTTGGATGAAATAGGTTATCTATTGCTGTTCTTGAAGCTGCTTTAAGCTGTGTTCTGGTTTCTCTTCAGATCGTATAAATCTTTTGCCTTTTACTAAAGGTTTCCCTAACTTGCAACAGCATGTTCCAAAAGTATTTAATTGCCTGGAAGGCACTTTGAGACATCCTAACATTATGGCATGTGCTGTATAAATGAAAGTCTTTCTTCCTTAGGGGGGCTCAAGGTAGCTAGAAATATGAAATTGAAAATCACAGGGCACTAATTATTCACAACTAAAGTCCCCTAGTGGCTTAAACATGTAAATGTAAGACAGTAAGGTGGTATAGATCTCAGCGATTCTCCCAAAAAATTCGAAGTGTTTAATTCTCAGTGTTGAATTCAGGTAAAAACTGGAGTAAATCACACTGGTTTTTACAGCGGGAGTTTCAAAATGAATCTCCCACATTCTGTGAACTGCAGAGTGCCTCAGCGTGAATCAGTCCAAAAATCAGTGGATGGGGCATATTCCCACTGGAGAGGCCTGCAGCGCTTAACGGGCCACTGCTCATCTGCTGATCTGTCAGCACCGAGATTGGTGCATGCGCAGTGGCCCCACACTGCTGACCTCCTGATAGCTTGCATTGCCCACACACATTGCCAGCCCTCCGAACCCCACAGCCCATTCATTGGCCCCCCCAGGCCAGCCTCAGCACCCCCCCTACCATTCCCCCAGCTCACCTTGATGCCCTCCCATCTCATAGCTGTGATCTCCCAATTCTGCCCCCGCCCGATCACCTCCTGCCCCACCCCGGCAGCCCCAAACCCCCCCCTCCGCCATTCTGATCTTCCCCTCAGCCCCGACCCCATCTCCCCTCCTCCTCCAACCTCCAACTCTGATGGCCAGCCCTGATCTCTGGCATCCTTCCCTCTGTCACTCAGCCCAAATACAGAATGGCAGCTGAAACCCCCCCCACTCGCACCAATCGCTCCTCCCAGAGGATCCACCCCTGCCCCATTAGGCCCTTATCTCTTGGCATGCCCTATGCCTAGTGGGCAGTGCCAAGGTGCATTCTGGGCATTGGCACTTTGCCTCCTTGGGCAGTGCCAGAGAGCCCAGGCTGGCACTGCCAAGTTGACAATGCCCAGGGGCATCACACTAGTTCCAGCCCTCGAGAGGGGGCCTTGACGGCCTCCACTCCAATGGGATTGGGTTGCCAGCTCCCTGCAAATGCGGAGCTATACTAAACCCTGTGGAAGAGAACCACTCCTGGCAGGGGGGAAGATACTAGCGGGCCTGGAGATTTCACTGCCGTTTAATTGACATTTAAATGAACATTTGTATAATTTATTCAGCTCTGCGCTGATTTCTGGTGTGGAGTTGACGCCAGGAATCCGGCGCTCAGAGACTCACGAAGGCCCTTGCAGCTAGTGGGAAGCCTGTGAAATGGCCCCCACTCGAGTCTCCCCGCCTGCTGCATTACAAAAGCAGCACAGCAGGATGGGAGAATCGCCCCCATTAAACTTCTTCAGTTCAGTATTAGTCTATAATTTTTCAGCTAATCCAAATGCTGATGGGATCTGAGAGTGGGGCAAGGGGTATTTCCTGTGCAACAATTATCTTTAATGGCCGGGGGTTTTGCATTCAGTGACATCTGAATGTCACCAGTGATTCATTGCTGTTGAACTTTCTAGTTTAAAGTTTATTTATTAGTCTCAAGTAGGCTTACATTAACACTGTAATGAAGTTACTGTGAAAATCTTCTAGTCGCCACACTCTGGCACCTGTTCAGGTACACTGAGAGAGAATTTAGCATGGTCAATGCATCTAACCAGTGCGCGTTTCAGACTGTGGGAGGAAACCGGAGCACCCGAAGGAAACTGATGCAGACACAGGGAGAACGTGCAGATGCCACTCAGAGAGCGACCCAAGCTGGGAATCGAACCCGGGTCCCTGGCACTGTGAGGCAGCAGTGCTAACCACTGTGCCACCATGCAGAAAACAAGGAAGTGTAAATCTGACTATTCACACAGAAAATAAACTAAAGAGAAGAAAGATGGGATTAAGAACGAGGCAGATAGCAGAACAGAATTTTTTTTAAGAATAATAAGTTTACTCTTTTCTAAAAATTTCCAACAATGATTAAAATATGAAGGAATTAGAATGATGAATTACTTGTTGAGCTTTGGGAAGGCTGCTCCTCAAGGAATCTGTCCTCAGGGTGGTAGAATGCTCATCTCAGTTACATAACAGTCTGCCGGACACTTGGATATACAGGATAGGGAGAAAAGTGCTGTCATCTGTACCCATTAAAGTCAATCTTTCTAGTTTAATTCAGTCACAACTCCAATGTAATGTTCTGTTCATTCAGCTGTGCATAATTAAAAATGATAACACCTTATTGATGAAATTTAATGAAAATTAATAAAGCAAATTGGGAGGACGCATGCTCTCACAGAATATGTTTGTGCAACTGTGTGAGTGCAACACATTCCTTTGAAAACCATGATTGATTCCATTTATTGCAAGGTTAGATACATTCATGCTATTTAACATGATTGTGCATTTTATTTTGACATTAAAATCAGGTGATGTGCATTAGAATAAACTAACATTTTCAGTTTGCAAAACTACCTGAAGTACTGCCGAGTAATAATATATGTCGTTGATGCTTTTTGTCTTGCACCTATCAGGACAGATTCGCAAGAATACCAATTGTAAAGGCAACAACTATTTATCCTGCTTGGGAGAAGAGTGCTGATTGGTTAGCAAGTAGACTCTGATTGGTAGAGGTGTTGCCATGGGGAAGGACAGATTTGCAAGAATGAAAATTCTAAAGGTACAGCTGTTTATACTGCTTGAGAAAAAGACTGTTGATTGGTTAGTAAGTGGACTCTGATTGGTAGAGGCATTGCCATGGAGAATGCACCAGAGAATAGTTAACTGCCAAGGTTTTGTTTAAGTTCCAACCAGGCAGAGCGACTGTATGAAGGCATTGCCCAGGGTAATGAACCATAAATTTCTGTCCTCCAAGCTTTTGTTTAATTGAAAAAGGCACAATGCATGGATATGCTCCTTTTATTTGAAAAGGACAGGGCCCCGTGTGTGAGTATAAGTAGCTTCTAGCATGTGTAAGTGAGCCACTCTGCGAGCCCAAATGGCAATCTTAAATTGGTTGTCAGTGTAATTCTTAACCCAGTCAGGATATTTTAGCAAGTGTTGTCCAATCGCAGAATCACATCTATTGTTGAACACTATGGGCAAAATCTTACCAAAAGATAGCCGAGTGTTGTTTCTGGTGAGAAAGCTGGAGTGTTTCTCTCCAGATTCTACCAAAAGAAAATCGAGTCGTGATTCACAGTGTCATAGATGTGGGCAGGGCTTAAACATGCCAACACATCCCAGCTGCTCATGTTGTAGGGGGAGAGGTATTTCTTTGAAGGACAACCTTATCAAAAGTGCAATCAACCCCCACCCATCCCATCAGGAGTTCCTCTCGCTCCCCCCCCAAATCAGAGCGAGCTGTACCTCTGACCCTGTCAACCTGTGGTATCATCTGCCCTTTCTCTTGTCCCCCCCACCCCAGTCATCAGCCCCTTTCCCCCCCACAGTTGGAACCAGCAACCCCCCACTCATCGAGCCATTCCCAGCTCACAAGCACAGCAGGATTAACTCCTCCCATAAGGCTCCTCCAGGACATGCCCCTTGGCAGAGGTTGGCACTGCTAATTGGCACTGTCAGAGTGACACTGCCAGGCCAGCATGGTACCAACCTGGCAATGCCAACCTGTGCCAAGGGGCAGTACCAAAAGGCATTGCCTGGCCATGTCCCTCATCCTCCAGGGGCTATATTTATCTTTACGGCCTTGGGGAAATCCCCTGGGCAAATTCACATCTGTGTGAATCTGATGCGATCCACACTGATGTGGTGTCATATTGATGCGGTGTCAATATCTGGCAGGGGGGAATCAAGGTATAATAGGTGGGTATGCTAATGTATGCAAAGCAGGTTCATACCCACTATGGATGTGAATTTGATGACGTTACTAGTGTAGGTTGGAGAAAATCTGAAGTTGTGTTGTCGCTGTCAAAAACTGACTTACGGATCTTGAACCCCACCAATATATGCATAGACGCTTGCTAAACCATCCCTTGGTGCATTTTTCATGGCAACACCTCTACCAATTTGAGTCCACTTCCCGACAAATCAGTGCTCTCTTTTCATCTGCTATAAATAAATCTTTCTTACCTTTTCCCAATGGTACTCTTCCAAATCTGTCCTGATGAGTCCAAGAACAAAAACTTTGACAGCATGTCTCTTTTTTTCAAGCAATATTCAAATGCTGTACTACCAAATGAATATTAATACTCACCACTGTAAGGTGGCATTATAGTTATTTGATGAGACTCATACTCCAAAGGCCTGAGTAGTGTCTCAGGGATTGAGTTCAAATCCTGACACAGCAGCTGGGGTATTTAATTTCAATTGGTTAAATAAATCTGGAGTATAAAGCTAATATCAGTAATGGTGACCATGACATTAAGCTGGACTGTGGTTAGAACCAATCTGCTTCACCAATGTTCTTATTCAGTCGGGTTTATATGTGATTCTGTACATAGCAATGTGGTTGACTCTCAACTGTTCTTTGAAAAGGCACACTACTGCAACAGAATACAATAAGAATAAAACTGGTTGGACTATCTACCTGTCACAGATGTATCGGTCCATGACAGTATTGTTAGGAGCGGCAAGCACCTAGAAGGCAGCAGGCACATGGGAACATCTCCACCTCTGGGTCTCATACACCATACTTGGCTGGGTCAAAATCCTGGAACCAGCTACCTAACAGCGCTGAAGAGGAGTACTGTCACTGCACTGTGGTTCACAAAGGCGGAACATCACCACCTTCCCAAAATCAAATAAAAAGGGGCAATAGAAATTGGCCTTGCCAGAGGTGCCCACATACTGTGCAATAATAATAAAAATTTAGACATGACTGCTTCCATAAAATACTTGGTTAATAAAATATTCACACATTAATGCAAAGCCTAGGCTATCAATCCATTGAATTGCACATATTATTTTTGAGCACACAAACTAGGCTAATGGGCTGATGCAGTTGAATGATCCAATCCTCTGGATGGAATGCTAGTCTTGGCTACTTGTTCAGGTAAAAGTGCAAGAAATCCTCTTGGGTTCCTGACCAACTTTCCTCCCTTAACTAGTACAAACATTATTCAACTTATTGCTATATATGAAATATTGCTAACACAGAGAAGTTGCAGTGTTTACTTACATGTAACTGGAATTTAAAGTCCATTGCAGGGAACACACTGAGGTGCATCTCCTAGTATGAATGCACACACGTTAATAAGGTTCCACTCGTCTCACGAGGATCTCAAAAGTTTGTGAAAATCAATTCAGAACTCATTTCTCCAAAAGCCAGTGGATGCTGGGCAAATGCAACTTGAGATCACAAAATCCTACCGTGCAGGAGGCCATTTGGCCCATCTGGTCTGCACCAACCACAATCCACCCAGGCCCTATCCCTGTTCATTTACCCGATCTAGTCCCCCTGAAAATAAGGGGCAATTTAGCATGGCCAATCTACCTAACTGGCACATCTTTGGGCTGTGGAGCAAACTGGAGTATCTGGAGGAAACCCATGCAGACACGGGGAGAACGAGCAAACTCCACACAGACAGTGACCCAAGCCAGGAATTGAACTTGGATCCTGGCATTGTGAGGCAGAAGTGCTAACCACTGTGCCACTGTGCTGCCCATTTGAGTTAGGTAGGGATATGGTTAAATGAAGATGGGATACATTTTAGCTATGCTCTGCTTGGAGTAGGCCTGAAGACTGAATGGTCTACTCCTCTAATGTTTCCTATGTTCCGATATAACTCCTTCCTAAGAGATTTTTTTTGGACAGTTTTTTTATTATTTTGAAAATGTTTGTCTATATTCAGGACAGGTTCAGACAATGTTTGCACTGTGCCGTGCTGTCCACGGCCCTATGATCCAATTATACAATTCACTTCAACCTTCTGAAAACCCATAACCCAAATTACTTGGTACCCGAAGCTACTGCACCCTCCTATTTTCGTTCTTGCAATCAAGCATCGGATGCAGTGAGGGTGAATGAAAGCGATCATGTTTGCTCAAGATGTTTGGATAACTTGTCTTTGAAAGATTTTCCGTTGATGCAAGTGGGCGGCTACCAGGGTCAGTACAGGTTACGGAGATGATACGAAGCAGCAATGGAGTGGGTGGAAGGTGTGGGAAGTAGTATGAGGCAGACAAAGGGTGGGCGTGAGGGTTTTAAGCTGCATGTAAGTGCAAGCAAGAGAAGGGGAAGGAGTTTGAAAGAAAGATTTCAGCTACGTATAGGGAGTCTGCAAAGGAAACGAGAAGGCCGTTTCAATATGACGGTGAGAAAATGGGTGTGCAAGGCAGACATTGATGGGTTATTTGTAATTGAAATAATAACTGAAAATCTGTGACAACAATTGTTTGACATCAATCATTTAATCAAGTTAAAAGGCTTCAACATTCTTGTCTTCAGTAACAGGAGAGCAGAAGTTTAGAAATAATTACTGATTATTTAAATGAACGTTTTCATTACCTTTTTCAAGTTGAAATTTAGCTTTCTCTACCAACATTAATTGACGTATACATTATATATAGGGAGCATATATGTGGGTTAGTGAGTGAAAGGTGAAGTCAGTCAAACACTGGTTGACACTCTGATTAATTCTCAGCTCATTTACTCAAAAATTGGAAGCCAAACCTCCACTGATATGTTGCTCTGTTTACTAGATATAAACACGGAGGCAGGAGAGTACCAGCCACATGGCCTACCAGGGTAAGAATCCATGCCACTTCTTGCTATGAGACCTGGGGTGTCTCTTCTCTAAAATCAGCGGTGCTGGCAGCAGAGCTGCTGGTGGTAGTGTATCAACTCTGCCTCACATCACTACACTGAACAAAACACTCCTTTTCTGGAAGCCGGGTAAAAGATGATGGCATCAATTTTGAAATCTTTTCATTATAAAAGGTGGTTGCGTATTGTTAATGTCACTGGGCTGATCTAGTAATCCAGAGGCCCAGGCTAATACTCTGGGAATGTGGTTCAAATCCTACATGGTAGCTGATGGAATTTAAATGTAATTAAAACATCTAAAATTACCAGATGCCATGTGGGATTTGAATCCATTTTTCCCAAAACATTAGCCTAAGCCTCTGGATTACAAGACCATTGACCGTGCATGGAAAGCCTACAGTGCTGAAGGAGGCCATTCGGCCCTGGAACTTCTCCTTGATAGCACTGTGGGTGTACCTACATCACAGAGACTGCAGAGGTTTAGGAAGGCTTTTCACCACCACCAAGACATGGGTAACAAATACTGACCTAGCCAGTGACACCCAGATTCTGCGAAAGAATTAAAAATAAATAAACAGGGTACTACTGGTGCCAGTAGTTGTCCCTCTCCTGCTTTATTTTTGTTGATCCTGCTCACAAAATTGGATCTTTCAAAAGATTTTATTCATACAAGGTGCTGATTCGTTTAAATTTATTTATTAGGTCACAAGTAGGCTTACATTAAAAGTGCAATCAAGTTACCTGAAAATCTAGCCACCACACCTAATCAGCAGGTTTATTGGACTGTGGGAACAAACTAGGGCACCTAGAGGAAACCCATGCAGACACAGGGAGAACATACAGACTCTGCGTACACAGTGACCCGAGCTGGAATCGAACCCGGGTCTTGGTACTGTGAGCCAGCAGTGCTAACCATTGTGCCCAGGGCAAGCACATTGAAAGCTTCTCGCTGATCCCTGGGCGGGGGTATGAACTTCCAGTTGGGAAGACATGTCAGTTATAAAAAGAAAGGCCAGTAAAAACTCTGCTGGTTTTCAGCACAGTTGGGCTGCTGGGTGACAGTGATAGGGACATTGCACTGCAACATTGGATGTCAGACTGGTCTTGTACCTGGTGTTGTGAGACTTCTTCCTGTGAATGAGAGCAGGCTTGGCCAGTGCAGAGAGGGGAGACACCAGCTGAGAACAGCAATAATGTGATTTATACACAGTGATAAAAAGCAGTGACAAGTTATCAAAGGCTCCATGTAAAGTGTTCTTTCCCAGTCCACATCAATGCACTACATGTAAATTATTTTCCTCTTCCTTACTTCAAAGTGTTGGGCCACACGTGTTGCAGTTCTAAGGGCACACAACAGTATTTTTAGCATGGCCATTAATCATGCACAATCCTAGATGCCGTGGGAAATTTGACTAAAAGAAGCATCACAGAAAAATCTCTCACTGACAATCCATGTAGGTACATTCCAGCAGTGGATAACTCAGACGTGCAAACACCGGTTGAATTTTTTTTATTAAGAGACCTCGAAAATGATAGTTTTTTTTTAACCCAGCAGTTGAATTGTTCCCCGTCCCCTGTCACGTGGCCATTGTAGTGTCTCTTACCATAGCTGTGAGATTACTTTGTTCAGTCCAGATGGGCAATGAGACCAGTGACGTTCTGTCCCACAGCAGGTTATGCCTTTAGTAGATTATTTTGAGCTGAACAAGCTAATGGCCGTGCACAGCAATATATGTCCGTCACCTTGCAAACAAATTCTTTGCAATTTACTTTCAAAGCAAATTAGAAGCAAAATGAAAGTATTTTGAAACTGATGTTTCAAAACTCATTTTTATGAATTAAATTGAGTGATTTTTATGCTGTGTAAATCTTCATAGAAACCTAACCAAATTTCTTGTCTGCAACATCTGAATGCTACTAACATATTTAATTGCCAAGCATCCTTCCTGTTTCCTTTTGCCTCAGCGACTGCACTGCTTATAGAATATTTTTAACCCAAGATTTTGCCACTATCTTATCGCACATCAACATCTAAGCATTGACATTTTACCTGGTATTCTATTGATTTCCACATCAAAGAAGCACTGTCTCTGCTCTAGATCTGCTAATGCCAAATTCATCGGTTTCTAACATTTGAAGTAAAACAACACAAACAAAAATACATTTTTGTGTATGAGTAACTGTTTCATTTAACCTTTGTTTACAGGTTCTTGGATTTGACCATTAGACTATGGTTTGTAAAGTGTACGATGTGTGATACGGGAATGGAGTTTCGTATCGTTCTTGTCTGATCTGACTAGACCATTGTGAGATATTTACAATAAATTGACACATTTTAGAACATTGCTGCTACATTCATAGGCAGGATATTTACCAGAAGACAAAAGACAAGATTATGTATGTAGGGGATGCATGGTATCACAGTGGTTAGCGCTGCTGCCTCACAGCACTAGGGACCCGGGCTCAATTCCCCAGCTTGGGTCACTGTCCCTGTGGAGTTTGCACATTCACCCTATGCCTGCTTGGGTGTCGTCTGGTTTCCTCCCTTGGTCCAAAGCTGTGTGGGTTAGGTTGTTTGGCCATGCTAAATTGACCCTTAGTGTCCCAGGATGTGTAGGTTCAAGAAATGACTCAAGAATAGCTTCTACCCTGCTGCTGTCAGACTTCTGAATGGACTTACCTTGCATTAAGTTGATCTTTTTCTATACCCTAGCTATGACTGTAACTCTACATTTTGCACTCTCTTGTTTCCTTCTGTATGAATGGTATGCTTTGTATAGCATGCAAGAAACAATACTTTTCACTGTATGTTAATACATGTGACAATAATAAATCAAATCAAAAGGTTAGAGGGATTGGCGAGGTAAATATATGGGGTTATGGGATAGGGCCTGGGTGGGATTGTTGTTGATGCAGGCTCGAATGGTCTCCTTCTGCACTGTAGGGATTCCATGATATAAACTTGAAGCCATCTCAATTTATGGATAGAAGCAGAAAGTAAAACACTTCAGATGCTGGACAAACTGCATTATGCCTGAAATAGGCAGATCTATTGTGCTCCCATTTACATTACAGGCCTCTCTGAAAATTGGTATCAAACAGGCCTTGGATGTGAATGGAGTGGCTAAGGAACTTTCAACACTCCAACACCACCCTACATACACCCCTGTCCCCTAACTGTCCTTCTGTTGTCACTGTGAGCTGCTGTTACTCTGGTGAGAAATGGTTAATGGACAGTTAAAAATTGTGCCCCTATTTCTTCAATTTTGTAGCAATTTGATTTAATAATTCAATAATAAAATTCAAGTCATCTGCTCAAAAAACATGCATTAAATTCATTAATTGTAAAAATTACTTGCCTGATAGGCAGTCCAACTTTAAGCTTTAGTTGCACCTTCTCACTATCATTTCCTCTCTCTACACCAATACTGATGTGGTCAAAGTTTCTCTGAACTTTTTAAAAATCACTCTTCCTAGGTTGAAAGTTTGGTGTATTAGGTGGTTTTTCTCCTTCTATGGGTGGGATTTTCCGGTCGCCTAAGACCGGAAATTTGCACCCAAGCTCAACAGACCTTAAAAAGTTCTGCTGACTTTTCCATCGCGCCCACTACGATTCCTGCAGCAGGCGAGACAGGAAACTTTTTGCTGCGCTCTCATCCATTCTCACGCTGAGAATGAGAGCCCAGAATACCTTACAAAAGCAAAATACCATGGATGGAATCATAACATTATAGAATAGTTGAACTACAGAAGGAGACCATTCAGCCCATCATGGCTATGTTGCTCTGTAGCAGAGCAAATCACCAGTTGTCACTTCCTGCCATTGCCCCATAGCCCTGAAAGTCTTCCCACTTCAGAAAATGGTCCAATTCTCTCTTGAAAACTACTGGAAAAAAGCCTAGTTGGATTTCACGTGTACACTGTCGATACCCAGCTCTACCTCACTTGGCCTCTGTCCACTACATCTAACTTATCATGCTGCTTGTTCAGTATTAGGTAAGAAGAATTTCCCTCCTGTGAAATATTAGGAAGAACAAAGCTATTTTCTTTAATCCTTGCCACAAACTCTGTTTTCCAGTCACCATCCCCTTCTCTGGCCATCGTCTAAAGAATGGGTTTGGTTGCAACCTCAGCATCCTGTGCAAGGCCACACTGTGTACAGTTCTGGTCACCCTTTTACAGAAAGGATATTATTAGACTGGAAAGAGCACAGAAGAGATTTACTAGATTGCTACTGGGACTTGATGGTTTAAGTTATAAGGAGAAGCTGGATAGACTGGGACTTTTTTCTCTAGAGCGTAGAAGGCTGAGGGGTGATCTTACAGCGATCTATAAAATAATGAGGGGCATAGATCAGCTAGATAGTCAATATTTTTTCCTGAAGGTAGGGGAGTCTAAAACTGGAGGGCATAGATTTAAGGTGAGAGGAGAGAGATGCAAAAGTGTCCAGAGCGGCAATATTTTCACGCAGAGGGTGGTGAGTGTCTGGAACAAGCTGCCAGATTAGTAGTAGAGGCAGGTACACTTTTGTCTTTTAAAAAGATATATGGGTACGATCAGTATAGAGGGATATGTGCCAAATGCGGGCAATTGAGACTAGCTTAGGGATTTAAAAAAAGGGCAGCATGGACAAGTTGGGCCAAAGGGCCTGTTTCCATGTTGTAAACCTCTACGGTTCTGTGACTCTATCCTAATTGGCCCCGAGCTCAGCTTCTGACCCCATATGCAACTCTAAACATATATTAAATACTCAAGTATTTAAACATGCACTCCAGAATCCACATGTGAAAAGGTGTGGGTAGGACTTATTGTCTATGTTCCTGAACTGGAAAAAATATAGTAGCTGTAATTTCCTGGCCGTTCACACTGGCGGGATCTTCCAGTCCTGCTCAGGATGTAGTGTCACTGCGGGTCTCCCAGCGGCAAGGGGTGCATTCAATGGGAAACCCCATTGACAACGGAGGGACCAGAAGGTCCTGTCGCCAGCCAGTGGTGGGCCTCCTCCACTGCTACAGGTTGCGTAGAAAATCCCACCCAGTGTACTTTTGGAGGTCTTGCTACCTGAGATTAGAATTATTAATTGTATTTTATACAGGTTGTGGACATTCACTTGCTCTCCTATTAATAGGAAGTTAGGTGGCGTATGTTTGTTATGCGTATCTCTGTAAATAAAAGCCCAAAAAGAGATGTGCAATGAATGTCTGCAGTTCTATCCTTTACCACCAGACTTTCTGGAGCTTAACAAAAATGTCAGTCACGTCCATGTAATGGTCTAGACTTTTTAAAAGAATTTCCACTGTGCTGGGTAACTGATCTCAGCTCTACCCATGAGGGGCAAGGCTTGCAATGTCCAGACACTTCCCAATTAGTGAGGGTTTGAAAATAGACAGCCAAGTCAGGCTCTGGACCTTGTAACAGTTGCGTTAAATGCAGCAGTGGTAATAGCACAGGAGGGAAGCCTTTTTGACTGGGGAGTGGTATGCATCAAAATGAGATATAAGACAGAAAACAAGATCCTTGGTATGGAACATTGGAGCGAAAGGGCAAATTCTAAATTATGAAGGCTGTACATATCTTTGGTGTCCCCTTTGTGGAAAGCATGACCCATTGATATGGCGGAGCAAGAAAGATGGTGCAATAGATAGACCCATGGAATGGAAATTGAGCTCCCAGCTTCTCTCTTTGCTAGCAACAACAAAGAATGACGTGTGTGCCACATCTTTCCACAGGAACAATTGAGGGAAACGTGCCTTAAATGTCATGTTTTAAAACACATTGTAATCAGGCACTTTCAAACAAAATGGGGTCTGAAATGATAGGTCTTTAAGAAACTTGATGCTACAGTTTTTTTATGTCTTGGTTCTTTATAACTATGAATAGGCAAGTTGTCAGTTAGCACATCTCAGTAATCTATAAACATCTCACACCTTTTGAGTTGTGAAGTCAATGGTCCCAGGCATTCAGTGGGAGGTCTGACACACAACAGAGTGAGAGACAAGACACACAGAAACAGACTGTTTAAGACAAGATGACTGAATGATGTGGCATGTTTTGTAGCTTTATATTATTGTATGACAATAAAGTGTAACCTCGAAGCTAATCATTACTGCTAGTCAGCATACTGTGAAAAAAATGCATACTGATTCATATCAACTCTTTTTTCACAAGTGTTTGCTCACTCCTCCTTTGAAGAGATTGAGGAAATATTTTGTGCAAATGTAAAGCTAAATCAGATCACAACAGGTTACTATTGCTGCATTCCCAGCTTACACCAATTGGTAGAAGATAGTGAGAATAAACTCGTAGGAG
Organism: Carcharhinus amblyrhynchos; assembly: GCF_965287045.1. NCBI lineage: Eukaryota > Metazoa > Chordata > Chondrichthyes > Carcharhiniformes > Carcharhinidae > Carcharhinus > Carcharhinus amblyrhynchos. Next base: position 14,277,147 of record NC_137350.1, read on the forward strand.
ACATGAGTCTCAAGGGTGTGACCCTTGAAGTGGGGAGTGGGGCGGGGGGGAGGAGCAGGTTCTTTGGGCCGTGTGACTGGCAGGGACCCTATGGATCAGCCCAGCAGGAAGCTGAAGGAATTAGCAGGAGGGTGTGGACCATGGGTCGAGAAGGGACTGGCAGATGGAGCCCGGGACTCCAAAGGAGCAGTCACACTTGTAGTCTAGTCTTAATCTGATGTTGTTATATATAATGATTTTGTTGGCAATAAAACCTTTATTGTTAAAGCTGCGTTGAGTCGCCCTCAATGTATTACATTGGCAACGAGGTAAAACATCAAAGTTGTCGGAGATCGCAGTGTCCAGCTAGAGGTGGAGGAAACTTCAGCATTGAGAAGGTACACTTATTTTGCAATGAAAAGGAAAGATCTAACAATTTGACTCAGAGGTCGATGACTGGGAACAATGTACAGAAAGACTGTGATATTACTTTGTTGCAAATGAAATAACCACAATAAAGACAAGGGAAAGTTATATTAGCTAAGATCAAGTGTAATATTGACATGCTGTACTTGGTTGAAGTCATTAGGTTACATTTTAGTTTCATTTGAAGCAATTTTTAAAAGTGGCATCTCAGCCTTTTGGCTAAGATGCAAATGAGATCAAGTCTCGGAGTAGAAGCTATGCCTACTCCAATCAGCCTAAGACTGATTAGCCTAGATCAAGCCCCAGACAAGAGGTGAGAGCCCTGTCTTGTCAGCTTGGATCGGGAATGTCTCAACTCGTTGAGACTCTGAAATGGACTTGATTAGATTGAATTGGAATAAAAACTAACAGTCTGTAACTCTCAGACTTACAGCTTAGTGAGAACATTAACATCGCTCCAGACATGAAGTCCTTTGACTAGATAGTGGAGCTGGTCAAGAACCATTGTAAGCCCCACCCCATGATCATTATGCTTAGATACAAGTTCCACACCACCATCCGTGAGCCAGGAGAGACTGTTTCAGGTTTCGTGGCAAGACATATAGGATTGGCCAGTTTTAAAACTGGTGAATTCAGCCCAGCGTTAGATGAAACGTTAAGGTTGTGGTATAAACAGATTAACCAGTCAAAAAAGGTTTCTGGTAGAGACCAGAATCACCTTTGAGAACGTTGTGGAGCTGGGCCAGGTGACTGAATGCACGGAGCAGTGTGTAACAGAGTTGCAAGGTTTGCAAGGAGTGCCAAAGGAGGTAAATTGTTTGTGGCAGGATATGGCTGTGGTGCAGAAACAGCCCAGGAGCAGTTGCAACAGTGTCCAATAGAAGAGGTGCAACATTGAGGGCCGAAGTGTGTTTTCGATGTGGTGGAGAACACTCCCAAGAAGTCTGTCTATTTAAGACTTAAGTGTGTTTCAAGTGTGACAGGAAAGAACAGTTAAAGTCATAGTGCAGAGCAAATCAATAGTCATACAGGTTTACAGCCTTCAGCCTAACTTGTCCTTGCCGCCCTTTTTTGTAACCACTAAACCAGTCCCAGTTGCCTGCATTTGGCCCACATCCCTCTATTGATAAGCGAGGGGATTAAGGGTTGTGGGGAGAGGGCGGGAGTGTGGAACTGAACCACGACAGATCAGCCATGATCTTATTGAATGGCGGGGCAGGCTCGAAGGGCTAGATGGCCTACTCCTGCTCCTATTTCTTATGTTCTTATACTCATCTTACCCACGTCTAATGCTTTTTAAAATTCTAAATTGTACCCGCTTCTACTACTGCCACTGGATCAGGACAGCCAGTGCAAAAAAAAAGACAGCAACTGCTAGCTTAAAGTGCTGGAGACAATCTGGATGAAGAGCCCAAGCAAGGCACCCAAGCCATTCACCCAACTAAACAAAGTGCCCCCAATAAAGATAACTTTGCAGGTAAATGGCAAAGCATCAAAAATGGAACTGGACACAGGGGTGGCTACCACAGCCATTGGCAAACAGGCATTTTGTTATCTGCAAAAGTGACTCCAACCATTTAGAGTAAGTGAATCAGCTGCCATGTTGTCCACATATACTGGAGAGACACTGCAGACTTTAGGTGCAGTAACAGAGACATCACAACCAGATGGTAAAGCTGCCGGTATCCAGGGTCACAGACCTTGTTTAATGAGACGTAGTTGGTTAAAACAGATACAGCTAAACTATTTGGAAGTTTTAAATCTTCAGGATGAATGTTTTCAGGAACTACTGTATAAATATTCAGAGGTCTTCTGACCTGAATTAGGATGTATACGGGGAGCCAAAGATAAAATCTATCTGGAGCAAGACACGATGCCTAAATTTTTTCAGGCCCACCTGGTCAGTGACTTATGCCCTTCATCAGAAGGTGGAAATCGAGCTTAAAAGGCTGGAAGATTTGGGTATCATAAAGCCCGTACAATTCTCCGAATGGGCTGCACCCATGGTCCCCATTTTAAAACTGGATCAGACAGACAGAATTTGTGGGAATTGCAAATTAACTGTCAATAAGGGAGCACAAATAGAAAGGTGCCCCAGTCTCAGAGTTGAAGATCTCTATGCTAAACTGGCTGGAGGTTTAAAGTATACAAATTTGTACCTCAGCCATGGCTATGAGTTGGATGAGGACTTGGAAAAATTGATAACAATGAACTCACACGAGGGGCTGTATCAGTATACCAGATTGCCTTTTGGAGTCTTATCACCCTGTGCCACTTTCGAGTATACGATGTAGAGCCTATTGCAAGGCATCCCCAGTGTAGTGGTTTATTTGCATGACATATTAATCACTGGCAGTTCATCTGAAGAACACAGATCCAATTTAGAAGAACGTTGAGATGTTTTAAGGAAGTAAAGTTTATTTATTAGTCACAAGAAGGCTTACATTCACACTGCAATGAAGTTGCTGTGCAAATCCCCTAGTCTCCACACTCTGACACCTATTCGGGTACACTGAGGGAGAATTTAGCATGGCCAATGCACCTAACCAGCACATCTCTCGGACTGTGGGAGTAAACCCACACAGGCATAGGGAGAACGTGCAAACGGCACACAGACAGTGACCCAAACCACAAATTGAACCCAGGTCCCTGGCTCTGTGAGGCAGCCCATAGGGATTAGACTGAAATGAGAGAAATGTACATCAATCGTACTCGGGATTCAGAGTTGGTTTGAAAGGTCTATGTCCTTTGGTAAAAAAGGTTAAAGCTATCAAGGAGGTTCTTGTCAAGAGATATATCCAAGCTGAAATCATTTTTAAAACTACTATGGTAGGTTTAGAAAAAAAACGCTTCTACCATTTTAGCCCCACTTCACTAACTGTTAAAAAAGTACAAAAGATGGAAATGGGGAGCAGAACAGAAGGAAGCATTTGCAAAAGGTGAACAGTCATCTGTCATGTTGGTATATTTTGACACAAACAAACCCTTAATATTGAACTGTGGTTCTTCACTGTTTGGAGGGGAGCTGTTTTGTCCTAACAGATGCCTGATTGTGCAGATAGGCCCAGTGCCTTTTTCTTTAAGAACGTTATCTGGAGAGGAAACATTCCCAAATAGATAAGGAAATTTTGGCTGTCATCTGTGCGGTTTAAAAGTACCATCAGTAAATTTATGGCCGACATTTTACAACAGTCTCAGACCACAAGCCTTTGTTAGGTCTTTTCAGAGAAGATAAGCTGGTGCCTCCAGTCGCTTCTGCAAGGGTGCAGAGATGGGCTGTTCGGCTAACGACCTACCGTTATACCTTTCAACACTGCCCAGGTCCTCAGATATCACATGCGGATGCACTGAGTCAGTTACCTTTGCCACAAACAGTAACGTCACCACCGGTTCCTCAAGAGATTACACTGGCTCTGTATTTCATTGACACCTTGCCAGTTTCGGCATAACACATAAAATTGTGGCCAGAAAGAGAACCCTGTTCTGGCGACGGTAAAGAAGACGGTCATGCAAGGGTGGCACTATGAGAAGTCAGAATTGTTGAAACCCTACCAAAGTAGAAGGTCAGAAATAACCTGTGAAGATGGGGTGTGTGGCCCATCCCAAGAGAGACGATTCTTGTTACAAGTATTACATGACTCTTATCTAGGTCAAAATATAATGAAGATACTAGCCAGGGGCCATGTGTAATGGCCTGGCATTGACAAAGAAATAGGATTAGTCAATGCTCCAGTTGCGAGGCTCAACAGGCTGTACCACATGCAAGGGATGAGGTCAACAACAGGCATGGCCATCATTAACAAGTTAAGGGAGATATTCACTATCCCTGGCAATCCAGGATTGGTACATAATTCATGGCAGAAGAATTCCAAAAGTTTCTCAAGTCCAATGGTATTTGCCAGCACCTTGCCCACCTGGCATCAAATGGGCTGGCAGAGTGGGCAATACAAATATTTAAGTCATCAATGAAATAAGCAGGCGAACAGGCCTCTTTCTTTAGGCATAGCCAGTTTTCTATTATCATTTAACACCACTCCAACCATGACCACAGGTGTCCCACCAGCCGTGTTACTCATGGGGCATTGGTTATGAACAAAATTGGGCCTGACTTTCCCAAATTTGGCTGGGAGGGTGGAGGCTGGGCAAGCCTCCCAGAAGATCATCATGATTGAGGAAAAACAGAGTGTTTGAAGTGGCAGATGCAGTCTTGGTTAGAAACATGGCAGCTGGCCTGGCCTGGGTAGTTGCTAAAATAGTGGAGCGAACAGGACTGATCTCTAATGTTGTGGAGGGGCATAGGCTGCAGGCTTAGGAAACACGTAAACTTCCTGAGGGGGAGAGCAGTAATGGACACGGTGGATCCCCAGCTGATCCCTGTGGTTAGTTTGAGGCTGCCAAGTCTGGTTATTGGAATTTCGATGATGAATGTGGGGCCTGTGCAATCTATGGGAGAGGAAACAAAGGAGCCTGATGTAGCGGAAGAGCCTCTGGATCCAGGATTAATGAGACTGCCATTCCCGTCTGGCCGTTTAACATGGATGAGCTGCAACCAAATTGAGGCACTCTAGCAGAGCCAGGAAGGACCCGCACCGTCTGAACCTTTTAATGAGTTTTCCAGAGCTCTTTCTGGATACCCTTGTTGTATAAGAGCCTGTGATGTGCCGAATAATGTTTTTCTTTGTTACTCTTTCAAAGTGTTTTCGATTTTGGGAGGAAGGAAAGAGGGGGTGTAATAGTGTGGCTGCGGATGGGAAGGGGGTTGGGGGGGGGGGGGGGGGGGGGGGGGGGATTGTTCCAAGGGCCACGTGACCGACAAGGACCCAATGGACTGTTCCGGCAGGAAGCTGAGGCATTCGGCAGGAGGGCACGGAATACAGGGATGAAGAGGGACTGGCAATTAGAGCCCAGAAATCCATAGGAGCAGTTGTACTTGTTGTCGAGTCTTACTTCGATGTTCTTGTATAAAGGTAAGTACTCTGTAGGCAATAAAGCCTTTATAGTTGAAGCTGCATTGAGTCACCCTCATAGAACATAACAGCACAGTACAGGCCCTTCGGCCCTCAATGTTGTGCCGAGCTATGTCCAATCCCAAGATCAAGCTATCCCACTCCCTATAATTCTGGAGTGCTCCATATGCCTATCCAATAACCACTTGAAAGTTCCTAAAGTGTCTGACCCTCGATATATCATAGATTCCCTACAGTACAGAAGGAGGCCATTCGGCCCATTGAATCAGCACCGACCACTCAGGCGCTATTCCCTTAACGTCACATATTTATCCTGCTAATCCCCCTGACACCAGGGTCAATTTAACATGGCCAATCAACCTAACCCGCACATCTTTGGACTGTGGGATGAAACCAAAGCACCTGGAGTAAACCCACAGACACAAGGAGAATGTGCAAACTCCACACAGACAGGGACCCAAGGCTAGAATTGAACCCGGGTCCCTGGTGCTGAGAGACAGCAGTGCTAACCACTGTGCCACCTTGTCAACCCTCACATTATGCCATCCCTCAAGACATGTAGAATGTTTACAGTCATGATTGATGGCACTGAGCCACAGGACATATCTACAGGAGACCTGAATTTGTAAGAGTTCTATAGCTGCAGCAGAATAAGTGTGTAAGAAACCGAGAGCTGGACAAGGAAAGAGAGGAAGGTGTTTGGGAAACACAAATAAGGGGCTGAGGAATAAAGGCTATGCCGCAGTTTAAGAAGGCAGAAAACTAATCCAAAGAGTGGGATCATAGTCAAAATTTGATTTGACCTGCACTGTCCCTGAGTGAGGCAATACTGCTCATTTCATAAACCATTAAGTATTCTGCCCTAAATTACTGCTCCCTCCCACTGATAGGCCTATTCTGTAGTATAACTGATAGCTGGGGGATGTGCGAGAGTGAGCCGTGTTAAGTTGTCCTCCACTTCCTATTCACGTCTGGTGGAGAATCCCTGAAATCTCAGTTACGCTGTGAACCCATCTCCCACAGACAGGCAGAGTGTGAGTTTATATTGCACCAGTATATGTTGTAGCTGAGTTAGTCTGCATTTTTTTTAAAAACGCTTGTGCCGAAGTGAAAGACATCTTCCTGTGGCTGTACCTCATTTTTCTTTGTACTCTTTCGCTTTCACTATTTAACCTTATATCCATTAGGTCATTTTCCAATCGCATTCCACAAGATAAAGGCACCATAGAGGTAAATACAAACATATTTTATGAAGTTTGGAGTACTGATTACATACAATTATGTTGTAATCAATTTTTCAAAAAATTCTCATACTATAGCACTGTAATATATTCCCTAATATTTCCTTTTCCCACTCACATACATTAAAAAAAACAAGTATTTTACTTCAGGTGGGGGAAGAGCAAAATACTTGCATGTAGCTGAATTAATTTGCATATATTTCATGTTGAGATTCAACTTTCCTCTTCATAATTAATCCACTCAGTATAAGGGGTGACCAGACATTTCCAATAACCTTTACAATGACTGTACAATCACACTCTTAACTATTGTGTTTAAGCATTTCTGACCTTAATCACACAAGTGTCTTTTTTTCGCTGATCTTGTGATTACCACTGTTAGCAGGCAGGGACAGTTCGGCTGCAAACTTCTGTACAGTCAACCCTGATGTTCTAAAAGAAACACAGGGGAGGTGCAGTTTAACAGAATGAGTCACCGGCCTGTAACGTTCCACCAAATTCTCAGCCCTCACCGCAAACTCCATCCTTTCCACTGGGGCGGCACAGTGGTTAGCACTGCTGTCTCACTGCACCAGGGACCCATGTTCAATTCCACCCTCAGGTCATTGTCTGCACATTCCCTCCATGTCTTCATGGGTTTCCTCCAGCTGCTCTGGTTTCCTCCCACAGTCCAAAAATATGCAGGTTAGGTTGATTGGCTATGCTAAATTGGCCTTAGTGTCAGGGGGATTAGCAGGGTAAATATGTGGGGTTATAGAAATAGGGCCTGGGTGGGATTATGGTTGGTGCAGACTCAATGTACCAAATAGCCTTTTTCTGCACTGTAGGGTTTCTACAATGCTGAAACTTCCCTCTGTCTCCACCATTAAAATTAAATAGAAATGTAGAGTAACAGGCTTTTTGGCCCTGCAGGACTTCCCCACTTAACTTCATCTAAACCTATTAACGTATCTTTTATCCCTTTCTCCCAAATGTACATCTCTAGTTTCTCTTGAAATGGATATTTGCTAATACCTCAACCTGTCCCAGTAATAAGTCACACACTCTAACAAACATCTGAGTAAAGATACTGCTCCTGAATTCCTTACTGGGTTAATAATGTGAAATAACTTCTCAAAGGCCAGAGTCCCTTCATTAGATTCCCTTTACTTACACAATCAGTAACAATCCTAAGGTATAAAGTCAGAATCAGGATTGTCAGTAGCCCCAGCTCTCCTCAATATATATCCAGATAAGATTCCCTGATTGGGCAGTCTTTTTGGCCAATCAAATAAACTAACTCAAATTAACGAGGGGACAAATTAAAATGGGCAGATCCCAAAAGGAGCCTGAATCAAAGGATAAAATGGAAAGGGAACTTAAAACAACAAATCAAAATGTGATTAAAAGGGTCAATAATGTACCTCGGTCCCTGCGGTGCTCAGTGGCCACGGAAGATCTTAACAGTACCCTCGGACACCGCATTCTCCCTCTCCAGGGCTGCAAATATAGACGCAATATGGGGCAGACAATCAGGCTGAACAACCTCCATGGTCAAACACTGCCTGGACTTGTAGATAGCAAGTTTTGCCAGGCCCAGGAGCAGGTTCATGAGGAGGTCCTCCTACTGCAGGCAATCATTCCCTCAATCAGGGAGCTCATACTCCAAGGGCCAGCCTCATGTGCCTTGTTGCGGTCATTAGATAATGGCTATCTTATATTTAGTTTTGGACACTCCACAAATGGAAAAATCTTCTTTGTCGAAGTTTCAAATCTTACCAGATACATCACTTTTGGCCAAGCACCGGTATGAGTGTTTTTTTGTTTCATGAGAGGTGAGCGTATGTTGCTCATCCCTAATTCCCTTGAACTGAGTGGGTTTGCCAGGCCTTTTCAGAGGGCAGTTAGGAGTCAACCCCGTTGCTGTGGGTCTGGGACTAATTACAGACCAGACCAGGTAAGGATGGTAGCTGACAGTAAATAGAACCAAACAACCAGGCCAGAATTTTCCAGCTCCAGCAACACCCCACCCTCTTTCCTCATCATCACTGTACACATCGGCGAGACCGGAAAATCCCACCAGCGTGAAGGGCTGGAAAATTAGTTTCTTGTGGATGACCTTCCTCATACTGGGTAAGGCGTCAGTCCACGCTTCCATTGCCATTCACTGGGAAAAGTTTGTTGTCACTTGGTTCAAACAGAATGCCCTCAGGCTCTATATTCTTTCCGTTTCCGTAAACATTTAATAAAGGCACACGTGTTTAAAATTCAAAGAGCATAAATCACATATATGTGGCTTGATAAATAATTTAGCAGAAATCTTTCAACTATTCCATCAAAAATAAATCCTCCTATAAGAACTGCCCTGAACACAATTCCATGAATGTAAGTGCACCACTGGCGCTGCCAATTTTATATGAGAACTGCATTGAGGCCATTCTAGTACAAAGCAGATTGCATTAAATCTCCTCATGTAAAAGTAAAATCTCCCCATATAAAACTGGAGAGGGCGTATGCAGTGTCCGAGGGTACTGTTAAGGCCCTCCATGGCCACTGAGCACCGCAGGGACTAGGGTACATTCTTGACCCTTTTAATCACATTTTGATTTGATCTTTTAAGTTCCCTTTCCACTTTATCCTTTGTTTCAGGCTCCTTTTGGGAGCTGCCCGTTTTAATTTGTCCCCCAGTTAATTTGAGTTAGTTTATGTGATTGGCCAAAAAGACTGATAATGATCACCTGCCCAATCAGGGAATCTTATCTGGATATATATTGAGGAGTGCTGGGGCTACTTTTAAAAAAAGTGGTGCCGTTAGCTAGCACAAAGGTTTATTGTGTTGGTGCCTGGATCTCATCAAAGCGCCACACCAATACAAACAGTGAGGTGGCATTAAATGTCATTGGCATCCAGCCCCAGCTTCTGTTGCCTGGATATAAATGATGGGCGGATTCCAATGTATTAAAGTTAAGTTCCAAAACTAAGATTGATATTGCTTCAGTGAGAAAGACCATTTCACTCTCATTCAGAAATACCAAATATCATATTCTCAAACTCATCTTACAATCCAGCACCCCCCACCACTCCACCCAAAGCCCATTTTACAGCTCAGCCTTCAACACCATCGGCACGGTAGCACAGTGGTTAGCACTGCTGCTTCACAGCTCCAGGGACCTGGGTTCGATACCTGGCTGTGGGTCACTGTCTGTGTGGAGTTTGCACATTCTCCTCATGTCTGTGTGGGTCCCCTCTGGGTGCTCTGGTTTCCTCCCACAGTCCAAAGACGTATGGGTTAGGTTGATTGGCTATGCTAAAATTGCCCCTTAGTGTCCTGAGATGTGCAGGTTAGAGGGATTAGTGGGTAAAATATGTAGGGATATAGGGGTAGGTCCTGGATGGGATTGTGGTTGGTGCAGACTCGATGGGCCGAATGGCCCCTTTCTGTACTGTGGGGTTTCTATGATGATTCCTATGAGACTCAGTTCCAAACTTTGTGGCCTGGGGCTCAGCTCTTCCCTCTGCAACTGGTTCCTAGACTTCCTAACCCATTGACCGCAGTCGGTAAAGATAAGCAACAATACCTCCTCCACGATCATCTTCAACACTGGTGCATGCAAGACTGTGTCCTCAGCCCCTTCCAATGCTCCTTATACACCTTTGACTCTATGGCCCAATTCCCCTCCAACTCAATTTTCAAGATTGCTGATGACATCATTAGAGTGGGTCGGATCTTAAACAATGATGAGGCACAGTCCAGGAAGCACACAGAGAATCTGTTGAACTGTTGCAGCGACAATAATCTCTCCTTCAATGTCAACAAATCAAAGGACATAGTCATCGACTTCAGGAAGCCTAGTGGGGGGCATGCCTCTGTCTACATCAATATGGACTAAGTAGAAATGGCCATGTGCTTCAAGGTTTTAGGTGTCCAGGTCAACAACAATATAGGACCCTTTACAGGACCCTTACCCTTGTCAGACCCCACTTGAAGTACTGTGCGCAGTTCTGATCACCTCACTTCAGGAAGGATGTGGAAGCTATTGAGAGGGTGCAGAGGAGATTTACAAGGATGTTGCCTAGATTGGGAGGCATGCCTTATAAGATAGGTTGAGGGAGCTAGGTCTCTTCTTCCTGGAGAGACGAAGGTTGAGAGGCGACCTGATAGAGGTTTATAAAATGTTGAGAGGAATAGATAGGGTGGATTCTCGGAGGCTATTTCCCAGGGCTGAAATGGTCGCTACGAGAGGACACAGGTTTAAGGTGCTGGGAAGCAAGTACAGAGGATATGTTAGGGGAAAGTTTTTCACTCAGAGGGTGGTGAGTGAGTGGAATCGGCTGCCGTCGGTGGTGGTAGATGCGAACTCGCTGGGGTTTTTTAAAAGACTTCTGGATGAGTATATGGGATCTAATGGTATTGGCAGTTACAGATAGTTCTATGGCCTGGTAGGTATAGATGTGATCGACGCAACTTGTGGGCCAAAGGGCCTGTTTGTGCTGTAGTGTTCTATGTTCTATGTTCTAACAACCTATCCTGGTCCCTCCATGTGGAAGCTATTGTTAAGATAGCCCATTAATGCTTTACTTTCTCAGGAGACAAAGGAAATTCAGCATATCTGCTACAATTCTCATCAACTTTTACAAATCCACTTGACAAAGCACTCTTTCTGGTTGTATCACAGCTTGGTATGGCTCCTGCTCTGTTCAAGACCATAAGGAATGACAAGAGTCGTGAATGAAGCCCAATCCATCACTCAAACCAACCTCCCAGCCACTGACGTTGTCTACACTTCTCACTACCTCGACAGAGCAGCCAGCATAATCAAGGAACCCATGCACCCCGGACATACTCTCTTCCACTTCTTCCAGCAGGATAAGGATATAAAAGTCTGAGATCACAAACCAATCAACTCAAGAACACTTTCTTCCCTGCTGCTGTCAGACTTTTGAATGGTCCTACCTTGCATTAAGTTGATCTTTCTCCACACCCTAGCTATGACTGTAACACTACATTCTGCACTCTTTCCTTTGTCTGTACAGCGTTCAAGAAGCAATATTTTTCATTGTATACGAATACATGTTACAATAATAAATCAAATCAAATCAAATCTGTCTTTGGATGGATCCTTGTGTGAAGAAGAATCTCAGTTTTGAAGTTGCCTTTCCCTTGTTATGGTGTCAGCCATAGCCCAGATTGTAGCACTATTGGAAGGTTATGAATTCAAGTCCCACGCCAGGGCTTGAGCACAAAAATCTTGATTGGCATTCCAACGCAGTGCTGAGAAAGTGCTGCATTATTGGAGGTGCTGCCTTTCAGATGAAATGTAAAACCAAGGCCCTGGCAGGTGGATGTAAAGTTCCTGTTGTGAGCAGGGCTGTTATGTCCAGTGTCCCCATTCATTTTTATCCCTCAAACAACATCACACTATCTGGTCAATGTACATAGCTGTTCGTGGGATCTAACTGTGTGCAGCGTGACTCCCATGTTCCTAGATTAACACAATCACTTCACTTTAGAAATACTCCATTGTTTGTAATCATCTGGGATGTACGGTGATTGTGAGATGCAAGCCTATCTTTGGAATTATATCCTGTGGTCCTATTCTTGGTGGTTAGCTTGAAGCAGTGTTTTGGGTCCACTTTTTCTGTTTACGTTCTTATACACCTCTATTAAATCTCCTCATAGGTGTTTCTCTCATGGAGGATGAAGCTCAAGTTCTTCAGTTTTTACTGAATATTGTAGCCTTGTTACGAGAGATCAGCCCTATGACACTTCTCTGAAACGTCTCTCCTGTGCACCAGTGATCAGAATGGGACACTGTATTCAACTGTGAGAACTTCAATCTTTGTTATGACTTTTGCAATAAAGCAGCTCATGTTGTTTCATATCTGAGAGGGAAGGACTAAGCAGTAGTGGGTTTAGCTCATATAGATTCTAATTCCAAGTTCTTTTATTTGTTTTTGGGATGTGGGTGCTGCTGGCTAGACCAGCATTTACTGTTCATCCTTCATTGCCATAAAGAAGGTGGCGGTGAGTTGCATTCTTGAACTTTGCAGTCCTTGTGGTGTAAGTACACCCACTGTGTTGTTAGGAAGGGAGTTCCATCATTTTGACCCAGCAACAGTGAAGGAATAGCAATATATCTCCAAGTCAGGTGGTTTGAGGCTTGGAGGGGAACTTGATGTTTCCTTGTATCTGCTGGCCTTGTCCTTCTAGGTTGTACAGGTCACAGGTTTGGAAGGTGTTTTCACAGGAACGTTGGTGAGTTGATGCAGTGCATCTTGTAGATGGTGCAAACTGCTGCCACTATATGTCGGTGGTGGAGGGAATGAATGTTTATTGTGGTGGATGGGGTGCCAGTCAAGTGGATGCTTTGTCCTGGATGGTGTTAAACTTCTTGAGTGTTGTTGGAGCTACACTCATCCAGGGAAGTGGAAAATGTTCCATCACATTCCTGACTAGTGCCTTGTAGATGGTAGATTGGCTTTGGAGAGTCAGGAGGTAAGTTAGTCTCAGCGGTTTTCCCAGGCAATGACCTGCTGTAGTCACAATTTTTATATAGCTAGCCCAATTCAGTTTTTGGTTAACAGTAACTTCCATAGAATCATAGAAGCCTACAGTGCAGAAAGAGGCCCTTTGGCCCATCGAGTCTGCACTGAACACAATCCCACACAGGCCCTACACCCATATCCCTACATATTATACCCACTAATCCCTCTAACCTACGCATCCCTGGACACTAAGGGGCAATTTCTTAGCATGGCCAATCAACCTAACCCGTACATCTTTGGACTGTGGGAGGAAACTGAAGCACCTGGAGGAAACCCACACAGACACGAGGAGAATGTGCAAACTCCACGCAGACAGTGACCCAGGCCAAGAATCGAACCCAGGACCCTGGAGCTGTGAAGGAACAGTGCTAAATGCTGTGCTACCGTGCCACCCCTACCGTGCCGTTCCAGGGTGTTAATAGTGAGGAATTCAGCAATGGTGATGCCATTGAATGTCAAGGGGGTATATTTAGATTTGCTCTTGTTGGAGTCGGTTATTGCCTGGCACTTCTGTGGTGTGATTGTTACTTGCAACTTATCATCCCAAGCCGAATGTTGTCCTGATCTTCCTGCACATGTGCACGCACTACTTCAGTATTTGAAGAGTTGCGGATAGTGTTGAACATTGTTCAATCATCCACGAATATCCTCAGTCTGACCTTATGATGGAGGGAGGATCATCGATGTAGCAGCTGTATGTTTGGGCCTAGGACACTACCCCAAGGGACTCCTGCAGCAATCTCCAGGACCGAGATGATTAACATTAAAAAAAAATTATCTTTTATTTGTGCTAGGCATGACTAACCCATGGAGAGTTCTTCCCCTGACTTCAGCTTTGCTGGGGCTGCTTGATGCCACACTCAATCACATTAGTGTCAAGGGCAGTCACTCTTGCCTCACGTCTGGAGCTCTGCACTTGTGTCACGTTTGGACCAAGGTTGTAATGAGGTTAGGAGCTGAATGGCCCCAGCAGAACCCAACTGAGCATCAGCGGGTAGGTTATTGCTGAGTAATTGCCGTTTGATAGCATTATTAACATTTTCCAACGGGTTGCTGATAATTGAGAGTAGGCTGATAAGTTAATAATTGGTCGGGTTTTTGTGGGTAGGACGTAGTTGAACAATTTTCCACGGTGCCAGGTATATGCCAACATTTAAAAACTTTAGACTGAATTTTACACACTCCCTTGCTGCTGCAAGTGAGGATGGAGAATTTGGTGCTCAGCCAAATCTTCATTCACAACAGTGGAAGCCAAGGATCCCACTGGCATGAATGGCTGGAAGATTCTGCCCTTAATCAATCAGTCAACCTAGGAGTAGCAGGGATCCCAAATTTTGCTCAGTATTTTACCCCCCCCACTCTTGGTATCACAGAACTTGCCAACAGAGCGCTAACTTTCCTGTAAATAGAAGAGATAAAAAACATAGCCTGCTCTGCTATTCATTAAGATCATGGCTGATCATCCAACTCTATAGCCTAATCCTGCTTTCTCCCCATAATCTTTGATCCCGTTTATACCAAGCTGTCGCTTGAATACATTCAATGTTTTGACATCAACTACTTCCTGTGGTAATGAATTCCACAGGCTCACCACTCTTTGGGTGAAAAAATGTCTCCTCACCTCCCTCCTAAATGGTCTCTCTGGATCCTCAGACTGTGACCCCTGGTTCTGGAATCTCCCACCATTGGGGACATCCTCCCTGCATCTACCCTGCCTAGTCCTGTTAGAATTTTATAAGTCTCTATGAGATTCCCCCCCCCTCATTCATCTGAACTTCAGCAAAAATAATCCTAACCTGTTCAATCTTTCCTCATACATCAGTCCCGCCATCCCCAGAATCAGCCTGGTAAACCTTCACTGCACTCCCTCCAGAGCAAGAACATCCTTCCTGGGAAAAGGAGACCAAAACTGTACACAATACTCTAGGTGTGGCCTCACCAAGGCCCTGTATAATCGCAACAACACATCCCTGCTTCTGTTCTCAGAACCTCTCCCAATGAAGGCCAACATGCCATTTACCTTCTTCACCGCCTGCTGCATCTGCATGCTTACCTTCAGTGACTGGTGCACAAGGACACCCAGGTCTTGCTGCACACTCCCCTCTCCCAATTTATAGCCTTTCAGGTAGTAATCTGCCTTCTTGTTTTTGCTTCCAAAGAGAATAATCTCACACTTATCCAAATTATATTCCATTTGCCATTGATTAGCCCACTCACCTGTCCAGATCATTCTGAAGGATTTCTGCATCCTCGTCACAGTTCACCCTCCCACCCAACTTGGTATCATCTTAGCATCATGAACAGTTCTAATTAGTCAGCAAAGGCACTTTGTATTAAGTATACTCCTGTCTTCCATTTCACGTAGGAAAGCTCCAGCACAGCACATTGTAGTCATTCTGCTATTTTTAATAATTTCTTGCTCTGCAACTTACAAGTGGATAATATGTTCCATGGTATGGACTTATTTGTTTAGATTTTTACCTCAGCTTTTCCCCTTCGATGTAGTCCACCCCCTCACATCAGTCTTACACCTCTGCTACTAAAGCAAGAAGAGTGGGTGAGCGGAATTACAAACTCCTCCACGGCCTTGTTGCTCTGTGAAGCAGTCAGCTTTATGCTTATCTTAAGCACCTGATCTCAGGTACATGCCAGTTAAAACTGCTATCATTGTTTCTCACTGTGTGACTGGGAAGTCCCCACCAGTGTAACTTGCAGCCACTTGGCTGCAACTGGCAAGAGAAGGGAAATCTCACCTTGAGCCCACAATCCAAATTGTGGAGGACATGGAAAAGATGTTGTGATATGGTCGTGGAAACTCTTCCAATGTAACAATTTAAACCCATTAAGTTAATGTCAGAGTTGCACTATAATACCGCCTAGGTTCATCATGACTGATACCCAACAGAAATGTACATATGTTTAATAAATGTGACACATGAGTGGATAATCAAGAACGCAAAATATTTACAGATAAGGAAGGTCTCTTCACTAATCTTAAGTCACTGATGAGAAGCACACTTCAGTGCTCCATTGCAAGATCAAGTTGTTCCTTAAATGATTTCAAGGCACTTTTGTTGCAGAAAGAAAAGCTAAAATTACTCCAATATTTCCTCACACTCAGCTGCCTTATGGCAAAAATCAATAAAAGTAAAGTTAATTCATTAGTCACAAGTAGGCGTACATTAACACTGCAATGAAGTTACTGTGAAAATTCCCTAGTCATCACACTCTGGCACCTGTTCGGGTACACTGAGGGAGAATTTAGCATGGCCAATGCACATAACCAGCGCACCTTTTGGATTGTGGGAGGAAACCAGAGCACCCAGACGAAACCTACGCTGACACAGGGAGAATGTGTAAACTCCACACAAACAGCGACCCAAGCTGGGAACCAAACCTGGGTTCCTAGCATTGTAAAACAGTAGTGCTAACCGCTGTACCACTGTTCCACCCCATATTGTGGCTCTTCTAGTACTGGTTCCAGTGTTTGAAACTCTTCCTTAAGTCTCTGTGACCATAACGAACACGGTAGCGAAGGTGTGGTCTGACCAGAGTACTGTACCATTTGATTACCACTTCCTCTCTACTGTTTCGTTGGCATTGTTGATTGCTGTGCTGTACTACAGAATTTAGTCAGGTCTAACAATGAATCTACTAAAACTCATGTGTCCCATTCAACCTTAGCTTCACCCTTCAGGGAGTGGTGCGCTGTTTATTTTCTCTTCCTATTTGCAGTTACGCTGTTGCACTCATATAAATTTTCACCTGCCTTAGTTCTGCCCATATTTATTCAGTGCATTCTGTGATTTCTGAGTTGCCTCCTTTGGTTTGACTATCTTTCTACGTTGGTGTCATGAGCAAAACCTCCCTTTTTTTCAGATTTCTGAGTCCAGATCATTTAGTAAATGAGAATCAATCGGGTTCCCAACACTGAGACCCGGGCGTTGGACAGAATGATGGTGGGGGTAGTAGCACATTTCTTATTGACAGAATCAATAATGAATGCACGCTGGCACAATGGTTAGCACTGCTGTCTCACAGCACCAGGGTCCTGGGTTCAATTCCCAGCTTAGGTCACTGTCTAGTGGAGTTTGCTCGTTCTCCCTGTGTCTACATGGGTTTCCGCTGGGTGCTTCAGTTTCCTCCTGCAGTCCAAAGATGTGCAGGTTAGGGTGATTGGCCATGGTCAGGGGGATTAGCAGGGTATATATGAGGGTTTATGGGAATAGGACCTGGGTGGGATTGTGGTCGGCACAGACTTGATGGGCCGAATGGCCCCTTTCTGCACTGTAGATTCTATGATTATTTTCTATCTTTCAGTCAATTTCTTTGCCATTACAAGATGGACATGAAATCCAAAATTCAAATTGATTGCTTCAATTCACTTGTGAACACAGATCTTGGTCCACCTTAGGTGGGTGCGTCAAGTTCTTGTGCATCCCTCAGCATGAAGTCTTAGACTTCAGAACGAGCCAGTCTATAAAAAATGTATCGATAAATATCATCTTTTTGGATCTGGTATTCTTGTGAATATGTCTTGTTGAATGCACGATGAAAAACTTTGACAGCATGTTCCTTTTTTCAATAATATTCTTTTTGCAGTGGAAGTTATTGTTGTCACAAGTGTGGGGAGTTACCATTGGACTGGAGCTCTTCACACATTTTACACACAGCTTCCATGTCACGTTCTCCCAAGTACGGTGGAACAGTGATTTGGTGCAATGTGGAATTCCCACTAATGAAATTGTCTCTCCCCATTTTACCAGAACATTATTCCAGACCAAACCAGACATTCTCATGAAGTTTTAGAGCAGTGATGGGCAATCTAGGCTGGTGAATGGGCCGCATGAGTGGCTCTCCTTTATCTCAGGGGCCGCAAGATTGAAATCAGGCTTGTTCACTAACCATGACCTCACAAATATCATTAACTATATTTAATACAAATCAAATATTTCAAAGAACAAAGAACAACACAGCACGGGAAACAGGCCCTTCGGCCCAACGAGCCCGCGCCACCATTTTGACATTGTGAGTCTCCTCTTCCATTTATGACCCTTGTCTACGCTTATGGCACTCCACATTGGAAACCAGATTGAGGGGAGGCTAATTTAGGGACACCAGTCAGCCTGATTGGTGTTACACCAATCAGCCTAAGAGCACATCTTTGGGGTGTGGGAGGAAACCGGAGCACCCGGAGAAAACCCACGCAAGCATGGGGAGAATGCGCAAACTCCCACAGACACTGGCCCAAATCCATGTATCTGCACAGCAAACAGTGATAGTCACTGAGCTGTCGTGTTGCCCAGCAGCTGGTCCAGTTTAAGCATACACTAACGATGTGAAGCACTAGGCTACTCTCGAAACATCCAAGATCTCATCTAGTATTGTAGAAAATGCTAAGTCAGTTACATCTTAATAGAACTGTCATCAACTTAAAGTGGTAAAAACAAAAGAAATATTTGAACAGAGCTCATACTCAATGTTATGAACAATCAACATGCACCTCATTGCACGTTGCCCTTGTTTTATGTGTGTATCATTTCAGTTCCCGTCACCATTTTAGAATAACTCTGTAGCACAGATAGTTCTTCAAGTGTAACTTCGCAACAATTGGTAAAAAGGCTAAAATAAACTTGCAATTGCATTCTGATCCGCTCACTCGACTTACTTTGCCCTAGCAATTCCAACCCCCCTCCCCCATCTCCTCCCTCTCACAGCCCATACACTGGAAACCACCTTGAGATTATGATTGGGGTTAATACATTGGTGAGTCACACACAGAGGAAGCAATGTCCAATCTGTCCTGATCTCAGCTGGAGCAGCAAAGCCAGCACGACAGCCGTAGTTATGGGGGATTTCAATCTACGTATAGATTGGTCGACCCATGTTGGACGCGGTGGGCTCGAGGAGGAGTTCTTGGAATGCTGCCGGGATAGTTTCCTCGAACGGTGTGTGTTGGAGCCGACGAGGGAGCGAGCTATCTTGGATCTGGTGCTATGTAATGAGGCGGGTAGAATTAGGGACCTTGCGGTGAAGGATCCTCTTGGAGAGAGTGATCATTGTATGGTGGAGTTTCTGGTGCAGGTGGAGGAGGAGAAAGTGGGTTCCCGGACGCGCGTCCTTTGTTTGAACAGAGGGGAGTACGGTAGGATGAGAGAAGAATTGGCGAATGTGGACTGGGGGAGCGCATTGGAAGGTAGGTCTGCTGAGGAGCAGTGGAGGATCTTTAAGGAGATCTTTCTTGGTGCTCAGCAGAAATTTATTCCGATGGTCAAAAAGGACAGTAGGAGGAGAGGTAATAAACCGTGGATAACGAAGGAGGTGAAGGAAAGTGTTAAATTAAAAGCGGAGGCGTTTAGAGTAGCAAAGAGTAGTGGGCGAGAAGAGGATTGGGAGAGGTTTAAATGTCAACAAAGATTGACAAAGAAGATGATAAAGAAGGGTAGGAGAAACTATGAAGCTGGGCTTGCGCTTAAAATAAAAAAGGATAGCAAGAGTTTTTATAGATATATAAAAAGGAAGAGGCTGGCTAGGGTGAACGTTGGTCCCTTAGACGATGAGAAGGGGGACTTAGTGGTAGGGGATGGAGATATGGCTGAGGTCCTGAATAACTTTTTTGTTTCTGTCTTCACGGAGGAGGACGTGAATAATTTGCCGGGTGTTAGAGATGGAAAGGTGGTAGGACTGGAGGGTCTTAATGACATTACTGTTACTAGAGAGGAGGTGCTCGACAGACTGGAGGGACTGATTGTGGATAAGTCGCCAGGACCGGATGGAATGCATCCGAGGGTTCTGAAAGAAATGGCGGAGGTGATAGTGGATGCCTTGGTGGTTATTTTCCAGACATCGCTGGATTCCGGGGAAGTGCCGGAAGATTGGAAAGCGGCTAATGTTACGCCGTTGTTTAAGAAGGGTGCCAGGCAAAAGGCAGGGAATTATAGGCCGGTTAGTTTAACATCTGTTGTAGGTAAAATGTTAGAATCCGTCATCAAGGAGGAAATAGCGAGGCACCTTGAGAGGAATTGCTTGATAGAGCAGACGCAGCATGGTTTCGTTAAAGGGAAGTCGTGTCTGACAAATTTACTGGAGTTCTATGAGGATGTGTCTAGGGCGGTGGATAGAGGAGAGCCGGTGGATGTGGTCTTTCTGGATTTTCAGAAGGCGTTTGACAAGGTACCTCACAGGAGGTTATTGCAGAAGGTCAGGGGACAGGGAGTTGGGGGTAGGGTGTTAGCGTGGATAGAGGATTGGTTGTCAAATAGGAGGCAGAGAGTGGGGGTCAATGGGTGCTATTCGGATTGGCGGATGGTGACTAGTGGAGTGCCTCAGGGGTCGGTGCTGGGGCCTCAGCTATTTACCATTTATATAGATGATCTGGAGGAGGGAACCGAGTGTAGGGTGTCGAAATTTGCTGATGACACCAAGATTGGAGGAAAGGCAAATTGTGCGGAGGGTGTGGAGAGTCTACAGAAGGATCTAGATAGGCTGGGCGAATGGGCCAGGAAATGGCAAATGGAATTTAATGTTGGCAAGTGCGAGGTGGTCCACTTTGGTAGGAATAATGGTAGGAAGGATTATCACTTACGTGGCGAAAAACTGCAGCAGGCGACGGTGCAGAGGGACCTCGGGGTCCTTGTGCATGAGTCGCAAAAACCCAGCTTGCAGGTGCAGCAGGTGGTCAGGAAGGCAAATGGGATGCTGGCCTTCATAGCGAGGGGGATTGAATATAAAAGTAGGGAGGTCTTGCTGCGGCTGTATAGGGCATTGGTGAGGCCGCAGCTGGAGTACTGTGTGCAGTTTTGGGCGCCCTACTTACGCAAGGATATTTTGGCCTTGGAGGGAGTGCAGAGGAGGTTTACTAGGTTGATGCCGGAGTTGAGGGGGTTGAGCTATGAGGAGAGGCTGAATAAACTAGGCTTGTACTCGTTAGAGTTTAGAAGAATGAGGGGAGATCTCATTGAGATGTATAAGATGATGAATGGGATGGATAGGATAGAGGTGGAGAGACTCTTCCCGCTCAGAAAGGATAATAGGACTAGGGGGCACAGCCTCAAGATAAAGGGGGGGTGGTTTAGAATGGAGTTGAGGAGGAACTTCTTCACTCAAAGGGTGGTGAATCTCTGGAATTCTCTGCCCGTTGAAGTGGTGGAGGCTGCCTCGCTAAATATTTTTAAGACGCGGGTTGATGGGTTTTTGATAAGAGAGGGGATTAAGGGTTATGGGGAGAGGGCGGGAATGTGGAACTGAGCCACGACAGATCAGCCATGATCTTATTGAATGGCGGGGCAGGCTCGAAGGGTTAGATGGCCTACTCCTGCTCCTATTTCTTATGTTCTTATGAGTAACACTGACCGAGGGTACCATTTCTTATCACTATCCAGTGACCTGTGCAGGAAGTGAACACACGTGGGAGTGAAATTAAGGACAGAATTTGGTCTTGGCGGTGGAAAGAAAGATTTGCATTTAGTCAGAGTGTTTCCTGGCCTCGTACAATCTTCAGGCCATCTCATGAGGAACAAAGACTAGTCACTTGCATGAGGGATACAGGAAGGGGTCTAACCAAATCAGTGGAACCCACGGGACTGGAGTCATTTTTGTTAGTTGAAGGAAGGGGAAGAAACTGGAGGAGGCAGGAAGAGGAAAGTAACTGTATATTGACTAGTTTTTCAGTTGTTTTGCCATCTGTGAGGAAGGGCGGGTAACACCAGCTGCGGCTGGTTGAATGACTGATACACTATCAGGGCAGCATGGTGCTTCCCAGACAGCTGATCCAATTGTTCTTTGGCTAAGCACAGATGGAGTAGGAACAGAGAGAGGAAGAGCAACAGGGGAGAGAAGAAACACAAGGAGGTAATTAGGGGTCTAAGTGGCACGGGTTAGAACGAGCAAAGCAAATTTAAGCAGCAACATCAAAGCTAATGTCTGCAGGACTTAGCAAAAAGGAAACAATGGAACAAGCAGGAAAAGGTGCTGTTCACTGCTCACCATGTCCGAATGGACCATTGATAAAAAGGCTGAAAAATCATATTGTGTGATAAATTATATTTTACTGCAGGGTGAGAAAATACATTTGCTCAAATTCAAAATATCTAATTTATCTTAGAATGGTTTTTACAAATAGGGTCGGTGGTGGTGAAATGATTTGGGGCTGCGGGCATCACATCAGAGTTGCAAGGCCAATTGTGAAAATGTCTGTCTTTCTGCTTAGTTTAGTCACAGAGGTTTATCAGTTTATAACCATTTTATTTCTTTCTCCCTAATCATTTCAATCCTTTTGCCTTGTCCTCTACCCTCCCCCCCCCCCCCCCCCCACCCCCTTGGAATGTGCCAGTCTGCAAACATTAAGATGCCTGCGTTGATCTTTTTGGAGCTGGGTTTGTTGCAGTCATCAGTGTGAGTGAGGAGTTACTGCTGGACTGGAGCTCTTTGCACATTTGACACACAGCTTCCACGTCATATTCCTCCAAGAAAGGAAGAACAGTGACTTGATGCAGTGTGGAATTCTCACTGCAGGTTTGTGAATGGGGTTTACGCACTCACAAACTTACCCCTCACCGTTTCACAAGAACCATTTCTCACACCAGACATTCTTGTGTGCTTTTGGAGTAAGTTTATAAATTCCGTAGCCCAGGTTAATGTTCCAGTGTGGCTTCACAACAATTGGAGCAGAGCTAAAATAACCTAATATCCTTTTTATTCCTGTACAGGCTGAGAGAGAACGTTCACACCATTTAGTCCAGGTTGATTTTAAATCTAGTATTTCATTATTTCCTTATGCCTCCAATTTTATACTGAAACTGAAGCACTTTTTCCCCCAAAATATACACTATTTATAAAGGCCTTTATGTCTCCAATTTTACACCAATAACTCTGTCTTGCAAATCAGATTCCATCACATCACTTCTCACACCCACTCAGTTATCGGTGACTCTCATAGAGTCATAGAATCCTTACAGTGCAAATGGAGGCCATTCTGCCCATTGAGTCTGTACCGACTCTCCAACAGATCATCCCACCCAGGCCCTATCCCTATAACCCCACATATTTACCCCATTAATCTCCCTAATCTACACATCTTGAGACAGTAAGGGGCATTGTAGCATGGCCAATGCACCTTACCTGCACATCTTTGGAGTGTGAAATACAGATTAAATAGCTGAGGGGGTGAGCAGTGGGACTATTGTGCCTTACTTCTGGATACAGAGCAGAAAACGATTTACTAACCTAACCAGGTCAGGAAAAGTGAGCAGGTTTGCTGAATAAACTACACCCTGCGGTTTATGACACCACCCCCACCCTTTAACTCTGCTTTGCAAATCAGACTCCATCACATCGCTCCTCACACCTACTCAGTTATCAGTGACTCCAGACCTTCAATATCATTTTATCATCTTCCCCGTTTATCCATTTACTCACCCAATCCTCAGGCACGTATACACCCCCACAACTAATGCACTGCATCCACCAATCACTCACTAATGTGTTTCTTTTTTTCAAGCCTTGCCTCAGCTTGAAGAGCGTGCAAAAGGTGATGGAGGGAAAAGGGACTGGAGGTGGCTGCCACAAATAGCTCACTAATGCAGAGGAGGAGATTTTGGAGATAAGAAACACATCTATATCTCTCTCAATAAGAAACAAAGACATGGGAACTGGTGACAGTGTTACAAATACCTCTGATACACACATGCTGACTGTATTTCACCAATGACTGCACTACGAGAAGCCTGAGTATGAAGATTGGCCATGCCTAATTGCCCCTTAGTGCTGGGGGGGGCGCTTAGCAGGGTAAATATGTGGGGATAGGGCCTGGATGGGATTGTTGTGGGTACAGATTCAATGGATCAAATGGCCTCCTTCTGCATTATAGGATTCTTTGATTCTATGAAACAGTAGCAAGTGAAGGTTCAAGCAATTAGAATTCACGGTGGGGAAGCAAGTGTGTGTGTGTCAAGACAGTATGTTGTTAAGTTCCCATTTTTTCTGACACCACATAAAATATATTGATTAGAACCACTTTCATGCCTTGGTCATTATTGTATGATGAGTACCAATTTAGCCTTTCATTTGTTTCACAGTGATTGTCAGTACAGGGGAAGATGGTGGTGTAGTGATAATATCACTAGGCTAGTAATCTAAAGGCCCAGGTTATTCTCTGGGGACATGGTTTCAAATCTCACCACAGCAGCTGAACATAGAACAATACAGCGCAGTACAGGCCCTTCGTTCCTTGATGTTGTGCCGACCTGTGAAACCAATCTAAAGCCCATATCATTATCATCCATATGTTTATCCAATGACCATCTTAATGTTGGCGAGTCCACAACTGTTGCAGGCAGGGCATTCCACACCCTTACTACTCTCTGAGTAAAGAACCTATCTCTGACATCTGTCCTATATCTATCACCCTGCAATTTAAAGCTATGTCCCCGCGTGCTAGCCATCACCATCTGAGGAAAAAGGCTCTCACTGTCCATCCTATCTAATCCTCTGATCATCTTGTATGCTTCTATTAAGTCACCTCTTAACCTTCTTCTCTCTAACAAAAACAGCCTCAAGTTCCTCATAAGACCTTCCCACCATACCATGCAACATCCTGGTAAATCTCCTCTGTACCCTTTCCAATGCTTCCACATCATTCCTATAATGCGGCGACCAGAACTCCAAGCAATACTCCAAGTGCGGCTGCACCAGAGTTTTGTACAGCTGCAACATGAGCTCATGGGTCCAAAACTCAATCCCTCTACCAATAAAAGCTAACACACTGTACACCTTCTTAGCAACCCTATCATCCTGGGTGCCAACTTTCAGGGATATATGCACATGGACACTAAGATCTCTCTGCTCATCCACACTATGAAGTATCTTACTATTTGCCCAGTACTCTGTATTCATGTTACTCCTTCCAAAGTGAATCACCTCACACTTTTCCGCATTAAACTCCATTTGCTACCTCTCAGCCCAGCTCTGCACCTTATCTATGCCCCTCTGTCACCTGCAACATCCTTCCACACTTCCCACAACTCCGCTGACTTTACTGTCATCCGCAAATTTACTAACCCATCCTTCTACGCCCTCATCCAGGTCAATTATAAAAATGACAAACCGCAGTGGCCCTAAAACAGATCCTTGCAGTACACCACTAGTAACTAAACTCCAGGATGGACATTTCCCATCAATCACCACCCTCTGTCTTCTTACAGCTAGGCAATTTCTGATCCAAACAGTTAAATCATGCTCAATCCCATGCCGCCATATTTTCTGCAATAGCCTACCGTGGGGAACCTTATCAAATGCTTTACTGAAGTCCACATACACCACATCAACTGCTTTACCCTCACCTACCTCTTTAGTCACCTCCTGAAATAAGGTTTGTGAGGCACAACCTACCTTTCACAAAACCATGTTTACTATCCCTAATCAAATTATTCCTTTCTAGATGATTATAAATCCAAAACTTTGCCCACAACAGAAGTAAGGCTCACTGGTCTATAATTACCAGGGTTGTCTCCACTCCCGTTCTTGAACAAGGGGACAACATTTGCTATCCTCCAGTCTTCTGACACTATTCCTGTAGACAAGACGACGTAAAGATCAAAGCCAAAGGCTCTGCAATCTCCTCCCTATCTTCCCAGAGAATCCTAGGATAAATCCCATCCGGCCCAGGGGATGTATCTATTTTCAGACTTTCAAGAATTGCTAACACCTCCTCCTTATGAACCTCAATCCTGTCTAGTCTAATAGCCTGTATCTCAGTATTCTCCTCAACAACATTGTCTTTTTCCTGTGTGAATGCTGATGAAAAACATTCATTTAGCGTCTGTCCTATCTCTTCGGACTCCACGCACAACCTCCCACTACTGTCCTTGACTGGCCCTAATTTTACCCTAGTTGTTCTTTTATTCCTGACATACCTATAGAAAGCTTCAGGGTTTTCCTTGATCCTACCTGCCAAAGACTTCTCATGTCCCCTCCTGGCTCTTCTTGGCTCTCTTTTTAGGTCCTTCCTGGCTAACGTGCAACTCTCAAGTGCCCTGACTGAGCCTTCATGTCTCATCTTTACATAAGTCTCTTTCTTCCTCTTCACAAGAGATTCAGCTTCTTTAGTAAACCATGGTTCCCTCACTCGACCACTTCCTCCCTGCCTGACGGGTACATACTTATCAAGGACACACAATAGCTGTTCCTTGAACAAGCTCCATATTTCAATTGAGCCCATCCCCTGCAGTTTCCTTCCACATCCTATGAATCCTAAATCTCACCTAATCACATCATAATTTCCTTTCCCCCAGCTATAGCTCTCGCCCTGTAGTATATACCTATCCCTTCCTGTCGCTAAAGTAAACGTAACCAAATTATGATCACTATCACCAAAGTGCTCACCTACCTCCAAATCTAACACCTGGCCTGGTTCATTACCCAGTACCAAATCCAATATGGCCTCGCCTCTTGTTGGCCTATCTACATACTGTGTCAAGAAACGCTCCTACACACATTGGACAAAAACTGACCCATCTAAAGTACTCAAACTAAAGCGTTTCCAGTCAATATTTGTAAAGTTAAAGTCCCCCATAACAACTACCCTGTTACTTTCGCTGTTATCCAGAATCATCTTTGCAATCCTTTCCTCTACATCTCTGTAACTTTTCAGAGGCCTATAGAAATCTTCCAACAAGGGACTCTCCTTTCCTGTTTCTAACCTCAGCCCATACTACCTCAGTAGACGAGTCCACATCAAATGTTTTTTCTGCCACCATAATATTGTCCTTTACTAACAATGCCACATCTCCCCCTCTTTTACCATTTCCCTGATTTTACTGAAACATCTAAACCCTGGAACCTGCAACAACCATTCCTGTCCCTGCTCTATTCATGTCTCCGAAATGGCCACAACATTGAAGTCCCAGGCACCAACCCATGCTGCAAGTTCACCCACCTTATTCCGGATGCTCCTGGCATCGAAGTAGACACACTTCAAACCACCTTCCTGCCTGCCGGTACACTCCTGCGACCTTGAAACCTTATTCATGATCTCACTACTCTCAACCTCCTGTGTACTGGAACTACAATTCAGGTTCTCATCCCCCTGCTGAATTAGTTTAAACCCTCCCGAAGAGCATTAGCAATTTTCCCCTCAGGATATTGGTACCCCTCTGGTTCAGGTATAGACCATCCCGTTTGTAGAGGTCCCAACTATCCCAGAATGATCCCCAGTTATCCAGGTATCTGAATTCCTCCCTCCTGCACCATCCCTGTAGCCACGTGTTCATCTGCTCTCTCTCCCTATTCCTCGCCTTGCTAGCACGTGGCACGGGTGACAAACCAGAGATAACAATTCTGTTTGTTCTAGCTCTAAGCTTCCAACCTAATTTCCTGAATTTCTGCTTTACATCCCCATCCCTTTTCCTACCTATGTCTTTGGTGCCTATGTGGACCACGACTTGGAGCTGGTCCCTCTCCCCCTTAAGACACAATCCGAGACATCTTAGACCCTGGCACCTGGGAGGTAACACTCAACGGTATGGAATTCAAATTCATAAATAAACCTGGAAATGAAAATTTACTTTCATGAATAGGTGGCGGCCATGAAGCCATCATTAACTGTCAGAAAAACCCATCTGGTTCACTAATGTCCTTTAGGGCAGGAAATCTGCCCATCCTTACCTGGTCTGGCCTACACTCCAGACCCATCGCAATGTGGTTGACTCTTAAATGCTTCATCTGAAATGACTGAACAAGCCAATCATTTCAAGGGCAATTAAGAATGGGCAACAAATGTTGGCCTTGCCAGTAATGCCCACATCCCATGAAAGAAATTAAAAATACATGAATGGGGAATGAGTAATTGAAAGAATGTTGAGTGTGAAGGCGGATGTGCGATGGGGATTATTGCTGCTGAGGGGAGTGATCGATGGATTTAATTTGCAATGTTTCCCTGTGTGAATTACTGTGAGCTGAACGTTTGCACTACTGGGCCATCCAGAAATTCTTCTGGGCAGCAAGTATACAGCTGCTCTGGTGAAGGGTGTCCCATCTTTATCCACTGTGTACTCCTCATCCCAAAACCAGCGATGTCCCTCTCTATGCTGTGCAATGGTAGGCAGGACACAGAGCACCACAACACCACCAGCCCTACCTTGGCATCGGAAATGTATAGTCAACATTTTGAGTGGCTGCACTTCAAAATGTACCTCATTGGTTGGAAAACAATTTGGGCTATTCTTTGGTCGTGAACGGTGCTATGTAAGCGCAAGTCTTTCTTTCATTTTTAATCTTCTGAACTGCACCTCGAATTCCCCTTCCATTTCATTGGTCACTTTCCTGTGTTGGAGATGTTACACTGAAAGGCAAATCAAATTCATTTGTAAAATACCTTATCCGTTCTCCTAACGGGACACTAATTGCTGGATAACCCTCTGACCACCTGCACTAAGTAAGGTGTCAACTTTGGCAAGTAGGTTACTTGAAAGCATCTAAATGTGCCCCTGCCAAACCCCCTGGAAGATGTTGGTAAAATATTGCTCTGACAAAAGGTCATCCTGACTTGAAATGTTGGCTCTATTCTCTCTCCACAGATGCTATCAGACTTGCTGAGATTCTGGAAGGTATTGAGCTGGAGCTGAATCTAAAATGAAATTATTTTAAATCGGCACCCGTCCCCAATCTGCTTGTTACTTGCGGTTAAAACTCCCCCCACTGGCTTAAACTGGGAATATTAGTTCTCAGTGGAGTTTCCATGCAACTCCACAACATGTAGTCATAGAAACAGAGGCAGATTTGGAATGAAGCACATCATGCCTAGGCACTGACCAATGTAGGGACCCCGTACTGACGGGTGCACCGGGCATCCAATCAGAGCCTGATCACTCTGCATTTGCTGGTAGGCTCAAAAAATACTAATGAGCCTATCAGCAGGTAATGTGGAGCGAAATCAGATTCTGATTGGTGAGTCCAAAAGGGCACTGCTCCAAACTGTACAAATGGTTAACTTGAAGTGCGAAGAACAAAGAGGCGACTGGGTGGGAAGAGTGAGACAGAGGCTGCTCAGGTTTTATTGTTGTTGTGAAAGGCACGCAGGTTTACGACTTGACCCAGGGCTTGGGGCGGCCAGCAACAACGAGGCGCCCAAAGTCACCATGAGGTGAGGTCAGCTGCGAAAGGGGAACAGGTTCGCGATTCATTGCAAGACAGGCCGGCGACAGTGAGGCATGAGGTGTGACACCCTGAATCAAACCCCAGTCATGAGGGGACAAAAAGTCTTCAAGGTAAGAGGCTGCCTTGAAGACCCCAAGCAAGTGAGATTGTGAAAATAGAATCATAGGATCCCTACAGTACAGAAGGAAGCCATTCAGCCCATCAAGTCTGCATCTACCCTCTGATAGAGCATCTTACCCAGACTCTATTCCTGTAACTCCATGTATTTACCCCACTAATCCCCATTCACGTCTTGGGACAATAAGGGGCAAGTTAGCATGGCCAATCAACCTACACTGCACATTTTTAGAGTGCGGGAGGAAACCGGAGCACCCGGAGGAAGCCTGGGCAGACAGGGGGCAAACATACAAACTCTACGCAGTCACCCAAGGCCAAACTTGAACCCAGGTCCCTGGTGCTGTGAGGCAGTAGCGCTAACCACTGTGCCACCCCAATGAGTGTGAGGGATGAGGAGATGGGGGTGGGGGTGGTGGACAGTGAAGAGCTGCTTGGCCCCAGAAATGAAGGTGAGAACGGGGCCCTATGAACTGTAAATCCACCTCTGCTTAGCAGAAACAACTCCCAAATAATTGGAAGAGGAAAACACATTTTTGAAGAACATTCAGCCAATCAAAATTTTAACCATTAATTCCTTCTCTCTCCTGCATTCTACCTTCAGCCATTTCCTGGTTATTTTTTACATAGGTTAAATATCGATTGGGTGTGAATTCTTCTCATGACTTCCCATCTTAATCCTAGTTTCCTATTTTGTATTTGAATTTGCATTCATATTTGAATATCAGCTCATCTTTAAAAGTTCTGTCGGAATCGACTTTGCAGTTGGTCTCAGAGATGATGACTAGCAAAGGACTGCAGGACTTTGATCCGATACATGACTGCCTGGTGACATGCTGCTCCTACAGGTTAACATGCCATTAGTCATGTGTGTTAGAATGTAACCGGTGACAACTTTGTAATGGATG
This sequence comes from Carcharhinus amblyrhynchos, assembly GCF_965287045.1. Taxonomy (NCBI): domain Eukaryota; kingdom Metazoa; phylum Chordata; class Chondrichthyes; order Carcharhiniformes; family Carcharhinidae; genus Carcharhinus; species Carcharhinus amblyrhynchos. Next base: position 14,307,459 of record NC_137350.1, read on the forward strand.
TAATGTGACCAATGAGAACAAGATGTAAGGGTCAGCTGACCCTGTAAACCATGGAACCAATGACAGAGTGATGTGATAGTCAGCTGACTGGCTGATTCACTATAAATAAGGAACTATGTAGAATTGTGTGTAGCTTGGAGTGGCCTAGGGTGAGGCCTCAAGTTTGGAGTAATGATGTTTCTTTATCAAGCCCTTTCTTTGATTTATAAGTTGGAGTAAGCTTTGTTGTATTTTCATTTTGAAGAGTTCCTTCTGAAGAAACGATATGTTGTAGGCAGATTTTGAACAGATCCAACAACTGGATTTCCATGCGGTTCTGTGGGCCAATAGCAGCAGCAGAATTGAATTCAACCACAATCTGTAATCTCATGGGCCAGCCTACCCCTCCACTCTATCATTACTGCCTAGCCAAGGAATCAACCCTGGTTGAATGAAGAGTAAGAAGTCTCACAACGCCAGGTTAAAGTCCAAAGGTTTATTTGGTAGCACAAGCTTTCAGAGTGCGCTCCTTCTTCAGGCGAGTGAAGAGTTGTGTTCACAAACAAGGCATACATAGACACAAACTCAATTCACAAGATAATGGTTTGAATGCGAGTCTTTCAGGTAATCAAGATTTAAAGGTAGAGACAATGTGAGTGGAGAGACGGTTCAGCAGGTTAACATGTATCCAGCCAGGACGCAATGACAGTGGACGAATGAACACCACTCGACAATCACCAGGCAGGAGTGTTCTCTTCCTGTTAGGGAACGCTCCAGCAGTCACGGACATTCAGCCTCTGATCTTTGGGTAAGCCTTCTCTAACGTGGCCTTTACAAGACACGACAACGCAGAATCGCTGAGCAGAAACTGATAGCCAAGTTTCGTATGCATGAGAACGGCCTCAACTGGGATCTTGGGTTCATGTCACACTATCTGTAACCCCATGACTTGCCTGGGCTTGCAAAATCTTACTAACTGTCCTGGCTGGAGACAACACACATCTCTTTAATCTGTGCTTAATCCTCTTGCCACTCACATTGTCTGTACCTTTAAGATTTGATTACCTGTAAAGACTCGCATTCCAACCATTATCTTGTAAATTGAGTTTGTGTGTGTATATGACCTGTTTGTGAACACAAGTCCTCACTCACCTGATGAAGGAGCCTGAGACTCCGAAAGCTCGTGCTACCAAATAAACCTGTTGGACTTTAACGTGGTGTTGTGAGACTTCTTGCTGTGTTCACCCCAGTCCAACACCGGCATCTCCACATCATGAATGCAGAGTGCAGGACAACATGCCAGGAATAGCATCAAGCATATCTAAAACAGAGATGTTAACCTGATGAAGCTGCAGCACAGGACTGCTTGAATACAAAACAGCAGAAGCAGTGTGCAATAGAGAGCAAAGCAATCCCACAACCAAAGGATCAGAACTGAGCTCTGCAGTCTTGCCACATCCAGTCTTAAATGCTGGTGGACGATTAAACTAACTGGAGGAGGAGGCTTCACAAATGTCTCCATCCTCAATGATGGAGGAGCCCAGCACATCAGTGCAAAAAAGGCTAAAACATTTGCATTTGAATGTAGCACAATCCATCATGCAAATCAGCCTGCCATCTAGTGTCTACACTTCCTGTTGTCTCGGCAAAGCAGCCAGCATGATTAAAGACCCATGCATCCCGGACATTCTCTCTTCCACCTTCTGTTGGGAAAAAGATACAAAAGTCTGAGGTCATGTACCAACCAACTCAAGAACAACTTCTTCCCTGCTGCTGTCAGACTTTTTTGAATGGACCTACCTTGCTTTAAGCTAATCTTTCTCTGCATCCTAGCTATGTCTGTAACACTACATTCTCCACTCTCTTGTTTCCTTCTCTATGAACGGTATGCTTTGTCTGTATAGCACGCAAGAAACAATACTTCTCACTGTATACATGTAACAATAATAAATCAAATCAAACATTCTTCAGCCAGACCTACGAAATGGATGATCCATCTTAGCCTATTCCTGTTGTCCCCAGCACATTAATTCCCTCCATGTGATAGCAAAAAACAATTGAACACACTGGACACTGCAAAGGCTATTTACTCTAACAATATTCTGGCAATCGTCATTTGTGCCCCGGAACTAGCTGGGACCCTAATCAAGCTCTTCCAGTACAGTTACAACAGTGGCCTTTCCCTGACAATGTAGAAAATTGCCCAGGTATGTGTCATGCACAAAAAAAACAAAGCAAATCTAACCTGGCCAACTCCCATCCCATCAGTTTCCTCTCAATCATCAACGAAGTGTGTAAGGTGTTGTTGACTGCTATTAAGTAGCACTTACTCAGCAATACATTGCTCACTCTCACACAGTTCGGGTTCTGCCAGAGCCACTCAGCTCCTGATCTCATTACAGACTTTGTCTAAATATGGACAAAAGAGCTGAACTCCAGAGGTGAGATGAGAGTTACTGCCCTTGACAGCAAGGCAGCATTTGATCAAATGTGACGTCAAGGGGACTGAGCAAATTTAGAATCAATGGAAATCGGGAGGAAAACTTGCCATGGGTTGGAGCCAAAGTTGGCACAAAGGAAGGTGGTTGTGGTTGTTGGAAGTCAATCATTTCAGTCCCAGGACGCAACTGCAGGCATTCCTCAGGGTAGTGTCCTCAGCCCAAACATCTTCAGCTGCTTTATCAATGGCTCTCCCCCACCATAATGTCAGATTTGTGGGTGTTTGCTGATGATTGCATAATGTTCAGCACCCTTTACAACTCCTCAGAAACTGAAGCATGTCCATATGAAACAAAACCTGGGCAACATTCAGGCTTTGGCTGATAGGTAACAAAGTTATATTCAAGCCACACAAGGTCCAGGCAATTATCTTCAATGAGTGAGAACTCAACCATCTCCCAGTGACAATCAACAGCGTTGCCATCACTGAGACTCGACTATCAACATCCTAGGGCTTACTGTTAACAAGAAACTTAACAGGGCTACCTACATAAATAATTTGGCTACAAGAGCAGTTCAGAGGCTGGGAATTCTGGCGTGAATAATTCATCTCTTGACTCCCCAAAGCCTGTCCACTATCTAAAAATGCACAAGGCATGACCATGATGGAATACTCTCCACTTGCCTGGATGGGAGCAGCTCCAACAATACAAGAAGCTTGAAAACATCCAGAACAAAACAGCTTGGTAGTTGGACACGCCATCCACTACTTTCAGCATTCACTCCACCAATTCACAGTAATGACAGTGTACCAGCTACAAGATGTATTGCAGCAGATCGCCAAGCCTCCTTTAACAGCACCTTCCAAATATGTTACTTCTGCCACCTAGAGATACAGAGTAAAGTTTCTTTATTAGTCATAAGTGGGCTTACATTAACACTGCAGTGAAGTTACTGTGAAAATCCCCTAGTCACCACACTTTGGCATCTGTTCAGATACACTGAAGGAGAACTTATCATTCCAAACCAGCACATCTTTCGGACTGTGGGAGGAAACTGGAGGAAACCCACACAGACATGGGGAGAATGTGCAGACTCCAAGCTGGGAATCAAACCCGGGTCCCTGGCGCTATAAGGCAGCAATGCTAACCACTGGGCCACTAAGGGCAGCAGATGCATGGAAACACCACCACCTGCAAGTTCCCCTCCGAACTATACATCATTCTGACTTGAAAATATATTGCTGTTCCTTCGCTGTCGTTGAATCAAAATCCTGGAGCTCCCTCCCCAACAGCACTAGGGTGTAGCTACACCTCAGGGAGTGCAGCAGTTCAAGAATGTAGTTCACCACCACCTTCTCAAGGGTAATGAGGTTTGGGGCATAAAGTTTTGGTCGAGCCAGTGAAGCCCACATCCCATGGGAGATTAGAATAAAGCTTCACTGGATTGAAACATCCTTTTTAGATGTGTCTGATGTTGCTTCTGGCATGTTTCCTTGCTGTCCTCATTGAAGCAGAGTTGATCCCCTGCCTTCATGACAATGGTAGAATGAGAGATATGCCAAACCACCAGGTTCCAGTTTGTTGTTGCATACAGTGCTGTTGCTACTGATGGCCCACAGTGTTAACATTGCAAATGCTGATTATTGAGTGCATGCTCCAGTTGTGGTTAAGAGCAGCTGATGCTAACTGGGGAATGGTTAGGGCACGTTTACATATATATATATACATGATGCGTTCTTTTTATGGGTGGCGCAGTGGCACAATGATTAGCATTGCTGCCTCACAGCACCAGGGACCTGGGTTCAATTTCAGCCTCAGGTAGCTATCTGTGTGGAGTTTGCACATTTTCTCCATGTCTGCATGGGTTTCCCCAGGTGCTCCGCTTTCCTCTCACAGTCCAAAGATGTGCAGGTTAGGTTGATTGGCTGTAAGTGTTCCAAGATGTGAAAATTAGAGGGATTAGCAGAGTAAACATGTGAGCTTGTGGGGAATGGGACATGGCGGTGGGCCTGGATGGGACGCTCTGTCGGAGAGTTAGTGCAGACTTGATGGGCTGAATAGCCTCCTTCTGCACAGTAGGGATTCTATGGTTATAAAAGAACCGGCACCCAGTGTGGTGGAAGGCAAGAGTGGAGGAGGACCTCCCCATAGGACTGCTGCTGGACCTGATTAAGGTGACCACTAACAAGTCCAGGCAACAGGCGGTCAAAGGCGTCACCTGCTCTGACTGTCTGCCCCCCTATCACGGCTACATTCACAGCTGGGTGGCCTTGGAGAGGGAGCAAGGGTGTCCACGGTCATGCTTCAGGCCCTCCGTGACCAGTGGGCACTGCGGAGTTTGGGCAATGTCGGGAATGATATTTTGGTTGAATTAGTTAAATTTCCATTTGGTGTTCTATTTTAGTTACATTGCCCCACCAGAGCCTGTCACCTCTGTCATTTTTGTTTGATTTATTCATTTTATTTAAAGAGTATTCAAGAACCAGTTTCCACCTCAAGAGGAGGGAACTGTGTGGAAAGGAAGAGGAGTCTATACCTATGCTTCTTTGAGTTTTGTGAATAAGCCAATGTTGAAGACAGACGGGTTCCAACTTCTTCCTTCGCCAGACTGACGTTCACCGAATTTACACACAATGAAAGAGATAGTCATCAACTTCAGGAAGCATAATGGAGGGCATGCTCCTGTCTACATCAATGGGGACGAAGTAGAAGTGGTTGAGGGTTTCAAGTTTTCAGGTGTCCAGAACGCCAACAACCTGTCCTGGTCCCTCAGCGATATTGTCATTAGGCTAGAATCCAGAGAGCCAGGGTAATGCTCTGGGGACCCGGGTTCAAATCCCACCATGGCAGATGGTGAAATCTGAATTCAATAAAAACCTGTAATTAATGCTCTCTGAAGTGGAGGGCAATTAGGGATGGGCAGTAAATGCTGGGCTGAGCCAGCAATGCCCACATCCCGTAAAATGAATTAAAAAGCCTCTAATTTCCCATGCAGACAAAGCATCACTCCTCACCTTGCCCTCGCCCTCCCCTCACTAGTGCCCCTGCTTCAGGCCTGCTGTTACTTAAAGTGATTCTTGATGTGACCTACTGGAGGCAGGAACTCTCCTGAAAACTAGAATTTCCACCTCCAGTACGCAGCAGCAAAAATAGTTTCTAATCAAGCTGCGCTGGGATAGGTGAGTCCGTCCTCTGTGAAAGTGGGCATGTGGACCAGGCCTCAGCTGTTGGCATGAAGGTTAACATCCCAGTTCCCAACGACAAAGTTGATTCAGACAGAACTTTTCACGGTGATGTACTATTCAAATATAAATGCAAATTCAAATACAAATTAGGACTCTGGGAATAAAGTGGGAAGTCACATGAAAAATTCTCACCCACTGGATAGTCAGACTGTGCAAAAAGTAACCAGGAAACATCTGGAGGGGATCAAGATAGAATGCTGGAGAGAGCAGGCACTGAGGTTAAAAAGCTGGTTGGATGTGGTCATGTTCTGTCAAAAGAGGGCAGGCTTTTGGATTTAGTGTGTTTTCCATTTCCATGAATGGCGGTGGATAATTAAACAACTAACTGGAGGAGGAGGCTCCACAAATATCCCCATTCTCAATGATCATCAATACAAAAGACAAGCAACTGTTGTCACCAGAGGTACTGGGTGAATCATGCACCTTGACCTCCCCCTGTCCCCAGCGTCAGAGATGTCAGCCTTCAGCCAATTCTGTTCACATCACAGGATATCAGGAAACAGCTGAAGGCACTACACCCTGCAAAGGTTACGGGCCCTGACAACAGCCTGGCTATGGTACTAAGACTTGTGCTCCAGAATTAGCTGCACTCCTAGCCAAGCTATTCCAGTACAGCTAAAACACTGGCAGCTACCTGGAAAAATGGAAAATTACCCAATAATATGCAGCAGCAGTTGATGCTTGTCTTGGTGTACGTCCCTGGGAACAGCCTGTACATTCAGAGTCCTGCGTCACAGAGCTGCTCGGAATGAACCATGACAAACACCACTGCATCTCTCTCTGGACCTTCTTTGCAAAGGCACATTCCCCAAGGAGGTGTGTGACCATCTCTTCCCGTCCCCTCAGCCACTTTGAGGGGAGCATGCAGTGGTGCAGAGATATCAGATGCATGTGAAGGATCTGATGGGGAGTGCCCCTCTCACCACCAGCCAAGCTAGGTCTTGGTGCCTGTTTGAAAGGTCAGGTGTTCTGCCAAATATCTCTGACAGTCGGCTCAGGGAACCATCCGACAGGATCCACCATCTGCTTTTCCATCAGGGCCTCAAGGACATTTCAGGCCATTGCTTGATTGCCTTTCCAGTTGAGAGGATATTGAGTGTCCATACTCTGTAGCAATGTGGTAGATTGAAAATCTATAGACTACCACATGGTTAAGGTCACAAAATGTCAGTCTGTTGATGAGTTAGATGAATGCATTTTAACACCAGATCAAAAAGAAACATTTTAAAAGAATGTTTGGCTTTGGTATCATGTTAATGAAGTGATTTGCAACTTTGAGAGATGAGTCCTTAAGATTTGCGAAATATGCACATGTCTATCTTCTGTCTTGTGGCCAGGTGCTGCCCTCTTTACCCTGATGAAAAAACTTAAACTTCCTTTCACTAGCTTTCAGCGTTTGCTTGTGCAGGAAGTGGCTACACAGAATTGGAAAATTCTGCGTAGGTACTAAGCTTGAGTTACGATAAGAGCTCTTTATTGGTTTCAACACTTACAAACCGCAGCATTTGAGTGGAAAAGCAAAGTGATACCCAAATACAAACCATATTATAGATCACAAAGCAAAATTAAAAGCATCAGAATATCACCCAGACTTTCACAGACCCAGCATTTTACTGTTAGTGGTTGTCAATATGGGATAGACAAACCTTGAAGGGACCGATGGAAAACAAAGTTTATGAGGGGGCAATGATAACACGCAAGTAACAACCTACGCAATATGGGCTGGCAAAGAGATTCACTAGTCTTCCCTTCACAAGCGGGTTTTGGAACTGCTTCAGAATATCTGATTAAACAAAGAGCGAAATCAGATGACTTTGTGGAAAAATGCATCCTGCTCAGTTGGAGAGCAAATAGCCACAGTCTGATCCTTAGTCCATGTTGAGTTAGTGATTCTGGTAAGGGGACATCTCTGTAGGGAGCTATCAGTACCCCTGGGCTAGGGAAAGATACTAACTCTCCTCTTGATTGCAGGAATAATGGTATGTTATGTGCGTGAATTGATAGTAATTACAAATCGAGCTCAGCTTTATCTGTCTCTTGACACTTGAGCCTTCATTTTCCAGTTGGCATTATTTTAATGCCAGCATTAACACTATCGAGGGAGAAGAGTGGATGAGGAAATAGATTTGCTCCAACATCATCAATCTATAATAACATAAAGCGCACAGAAACTCAAACTCTGGGAGTCATATTGCATTGGCAGATCTTTAGTGAAGCTGTGTAAATTCAGACCCCATTGCAAATTGCACTTACAATGCAAACATAATGGCAGGGATGAGCTATTGGTCCCTGCAAAGACATTTCAATTTGTCATGCCACCCAATCGCCCAGCACCTCACCTTCCGATTGGGCACTTTACAACCTTCTGGACTTAACGTTGAGTTCAACAACATCAAAGCGTGAACTTGCCCCTCCACCTTCACCCCATCTTCATTTCTTTTATTTCATTTCAACTCATTCATCCATTTTATCATCCTTTTTTCTCAATCCCACCCCACCCCGTCCCCCCCAGTTAAAAGTTATGGGCTTTAAAAAGAGTCATTCTGTCTCTCCAGGATAAGGTTGAATGCTATGCTGGAACTCAAGGTTTCTCGGTGACTGTCAATAATGTCCAATGAGAATTTCTGAGCTAACTTGGGGTCAATCTGATTTAAAGGGTTAAGTGGACGATTTGCAGGTATCTGACCCCCATCAAAGAACAAAGAAATTACAGCACAGGAACAGGCCCTTCGGCCCTCCAAGTCTGCATGGAACTGCCCAACTGAACTAAAACCCTTTACCCTTATGGAGACCGTATCCCTCTATTCCCATCCTATTCCTGTATTTGTCAAGACATCCCTTAAAGATCACATTGTACCTGCACTTCATACACGAGGTGGCACAATAGTTAGCACTGCTGCCTCACAGTGCTAGGGACTCGGGTTCGATTCCTGGGTAGGGTCACTGTCTATGTAGAGTTTGCACATTCTTCCCATGTCTGCGTGGGTTTCCTTCAGGTGCTCCGGTTTCCTCCCACAGTTCAAAGGTGTGCAGGTTGGGTGGATTGGCCTATGCTAAATTGCCTATTAGTGTCCAAAGTTGTGTAAGTTAGATGGATTAGCCATAGTAAATGTGTGAGATTATAGGGATAGGGTGGAAGTGATGCTCTTTTGGAGAGTTGGTGTGGACTGAACAGGCCGGATGGTCCCTTTCTGCACTCAAGATTCTATGGCTCTATGATCATGTTGCATCTCATTTTCCAGTCCCCTTACAGATCTGTGTCACTGACATCTTCATCCAGTTAGAGTTTTTGGGCCCATTGTAGTCTGTTCATGTCAGATATAATGCCCTAGATTTTGTGGTCTGCTGCGAAGCAATGGCATTTGCCATTGATCTTGAAGAATGCCACTCACAAAGATCTAGTGATCATTGCAGCACAGATTTATTGTTCCCGATGTGAGTTTAAACGTGTGAAGTTAAGGAAATCAGGTTGCAAATTCCAGCGACATTGATGTGATCTAGCTGGGTAAGCACCTAATCACACTGAAGAATTCTCACAGACAACAAACCAGAAAATAAAATACATTGATTACCCTTTATGTTTCATAAATTTTACTGAGCGCAAAACGAATATTGGGATTGTATGTATAGGAGCAAGGGAGAAACTTGATATTTCATAAACAACCTTTAAAAAGCAATTGTTACATTGCAGAAGTAACACTCATGCCACACAAGTGTCAGGCAATGATCATCTCCAACAAGAGAAAATCTAACCATCTCCCCATTGCATTCAAAGGTGTTACCATCACTGAATCCCCCACTGTCAACATCCTGGAAGCTACCATTGACCAGAAACTGAACTAGACCACCTATAAACATTCTGTGGCTAAAAGTGCAGATGTTAGTAATCCTGCGGTGAGTAACTCATCTCTTGACTCCCCAAAGCACGAGATACAAGTCAGCAATATGATGGAATACTCTCCAATTGCCTGGATGAGTGCAGTTCTAAGAACACTCAAGAAGCTCAAAACCACTCAGGACAAAGCAGCTCACTTGATTGGAACTCATTCCACAAATACTCACTCCCTCCATCAAAGCACAGTGGCAGCGGTATGTACCATCTACAAGATGCACTGCAAGACAACACCTTCCAAACCCATGGCTGCTAGACAAGAAGGACAAGAGCAGCAGATACGAGGGAACACCACCTGGATGTTCCCCTCCAAGTCACTCACTACCTTGACTTGGAAATATATCGCTATTCTTTCACTGTCACTGGGACAAAATCCTGAAGCTCCCTCCCTAACAGCACTGTGGATGCACCCACTCCACAGGAACTGCAGCAGTTGAAGAAAGTAGCTCATCACCACCATCTCAAGGGCAATTAGGGATGGGTAATAAATGCTGGCCAGCCAGTGATGCCCTTGAATTAACTTTTAAAAATTGAACAATCATTAATGGAAAAAATTGGCAACACACAAGTACAAAACTAGTTTTCTAGGGCCAGAAAGATTATTCAGCAGTAGTTATAATTTTGCACAGCGCTAAAGCCCAGATAATATGCACACAATTCCCACAAACAGCAATGAAACAACTGACTCGATAGTCAGTTGATGTTTTATAATAGAATATAAATTCCAAAAATAGAATGAACTAACACTGAGCAATTAATTAGAGTTCACTTAGTACAAAATTATATAAATAGCATTCAAAATGACAACAAAGCGAGGTCAGTTTACACTATCCAATAGACCGATAGCTGCGACTATTCTTTACATTTTCAAATCATAGGCCGGAATTCTCCCACCCTGCCCACCACAGAAATTGTAGTGGGGGTCGGGGTCATGCAGAGGTCAGAAGTTCATTGACCTCAGGTGGGATTCTCCAGTTTTGGGGTGTGTGGTCGGAGAATCCCACCGGTAACCTTTTTCCTTTGACAACAATGATTGGCAATGGTTGACATTCGTCATTCCCTGCTCTGCTACATCAGTCTTTATTTCTCTCATTACCGTCTCCTTTTGCATTGCTTCATGATCCCTTCTGTCAATTAATGCACCCGATCACAAGATCTTTCCTTTTGTCACTTCCTCCCACCCCCTGCGTTTGTTTAAAACATGCTACATCTTGAACTTTTTCCAGTTCTGATTATTTCCAGCCTTTTCCGTTTGGCCACATGATCTGTTTCGGTGACATTTTGTAAATAACATCTATTTGCTCTTCCAACAGTTTAGCATCCACCTGAGGAGGCAGTTGTATAACATCTCATCCAGAAGTTGGTGCCTCCAACACTGCAGCACTCTGAGTCCTGAATGGAAGTGTCATCCAATCTATGGAAATGAGACTTGCTTCTCTAACCTTCTGACCGAGAATCCTAACAGTGAGCTAAGGCTAATGTTTACCTTTATAAAATGTATATATCGTACACACGCAAACATAAGATATTTTAAAACTGAAGTATTTCGGAACCATAATGAGACATATAAGTAAACCCATTTGAACAATTAAAATATTCTTGTCCCTGGACTGATAATGTACTTGGGCCCACAATTCAATGACAATATAGTGTTATCAGTCAAGATGGGTGGCAAATGAGCACAGTACTTCACTTGAGACTTACAGAATTACCCCCACAATTTGTTCACTCTACTCCCATTAAAAATATCTTTGCTCTCTGCTTCTGATTTAGAGTTCATGAATTTTCAGGTGATGTCAAAAATACCCAAATATCAATTGGTATCCTCTGTGAATACAAAGTCCAAAACGACAGGAGTAAACACTGGGACACATTTCTTGATGTCCCAGCACTGTACAAATATTTTGGAGTCATCCTTCAGAGAGGGCTGCACTGTTGATATTTTTGCTTCCAAGCTGATGGGAGGTGTGTTGGTGTCAGCTGGCTGGTGTTACAGTCACCCCAGGGTCAATTCAGTCTGGTCAACACCCATTTTGGAGTGAAACGACCCATTTCAGAAAAACCAGTGCGGCCACTGATTTGAATCAAAACCTGGGACACTTTGGTCACCTGGCCAGTGCCAACACCAAGCCAGAGGTCAAAGGTAAAAGGATGGGCTAAAAGTTGTCACCAATCCTGACAGCCCGTATGAAATATGGTTCAACTGCTTCATATTTAAACAAAGAACAAAAAACAGCACAGGAACAGGCCCTTCAGCTCTCCAAGCCTGTGCTGGTCACATTGTCCTATCTAGACCTGTAATCCCTCTATTCCCCCGTCTGTTCATATGTCTATCCAAAAGTCTTAAATATCACTAACGTGTTTGCTTCAATCACCTCAGTTGACAGTGCGTTCCAGGCCTCCACCACCCTCTGTATAAAAAGACTTCCCTCGCACATCTCTACTGAACCTTTCCCCCCTTACGCTGAACTTGTGTCCCCTTGTAATTGTCATTTCTGCCCTGGGAAAAAAGCTTCCAACTATTCACCCTATTTGTACCCCTGCTAATTTTATAAACTTTTATCAGGTTGCCCCTCAGTCTGTCCTTCCAGGGAGAAAAATCCCAGTTTATTCAATCTCTCCTCATAGCTAATACCGTCCATACCAGGCAACATCATGGTAAACCTTTTCTGTACTCTCTCCAAAACATCCACATCTTTCTGGTAGCGTGGCGACCAGAATTGGACACAGTATTCCAAATGTGGCCTAACCAACGTTTCATATAACTAACATAATTTGGCAACTTTTATACTCGATGCCTGTCTGATGAAGACAAGCATGCCATATGCCTTCTTCACCACCGGAACAGATTTGCAGTTATTCTCCACTACCTCTGTCTAATCTATGATTGCTTCTGTTTGAGCTATATTGAGGTACATCTGTATCTGAGTGGGTCCTGTTGAAGCATTTCAATAGACAGGAGTTACCTTCCAGCAGACAAATCGGTATTTGATGGCGTTGGGCTTCATCCTCTGGATAGATGGGTACAGTAACAAAGAGTTACCACAAAAGATCCAGGAGCATTTGATAGCAGCAGCAGCAGCAATAGTCAGACTGAGGTGAGTCACGAACCAAAGTAGAGCAAACCATTGTGTGCTTCAAAAAAAAACTCTTAGAATTGTTAAAATACTGCAGAAGATCATCCACTATTTGGTAATGAAATGAGGACTGTAATTTTCTGGTTGGAATATAAAGATTGATTTACTGCAGTGGAACTAAAAGCAAAGAGTCAAGAATTGAGGAAGATCACATGGATAGAAATTTCTTAAAAGGTATTTTAGGAATCCCAATTGTCTGACCTTCATCTACACGTGTGATTTTTCCTTTGTTGTTATTGGTCCTTAATTTGAAATTTTCAAGCCATTTCTTTCAGCAGTACGATTGGAGCAATTACCTTAAAAGAACCTTAAAAGAATAGGCCCTAATAAATGTCTCAACTCAGAATCTCCAACACATGGGATGAACTGACTTTCACTCTGCTTATTTTCAACTCAAGTCTGAAGTCAAAGCTAAGTTGGTGGGGTGAGGGAAATGACTCTGAGAAAACCCTTCTTCGGGCAGAACAGGGAGTATTCAAATCATTCGAGTGCCGCAGTGTCAGTTCTGGTAGTTTTCGGCTAACCTTTGGTGCCACTGTGTGGTTAGGCTAAAGTACTGCATCAAATAGTCCTGACATAATTCAGTAAAAACTCCCAGAATTAGTAACAACAATCACATTTTGATTTAATGTTTTAAGTTTCCTTTTGACTTTGTTTTTTTGTTTGGGCTGTCCCCTTCCTTCTGGGGAGCTGCCCCTTTTAATCTGTCCCTAAGTTAATTTGAGTTAGTTTATTTGGTTGGTGTCAGAAAGAGAACCCAGAATTAGTTAACATTCCCCATGCCTGGCTTTTCTAAAGAAATTGCTAATATTCTTCTCGAAGCAATTTCAGCACACTTTTGGAGTGGGGGTGGGGTACTTTACCTTTTCATGCTGTCAGTGATCAGTTTGAGACTCTATATTTAGACACATTTTGCATTCCTACAAGACCCCTTCACAATCAGAGGAAGCAGGGCAGTGACTTATCTTCCCTTATCGCTATCTGGGGCAAACATCATCCGATTATATGAAATATTGACTAATTTTAAATCCAACTGAGCACATTTTATGGAACTCTTAACATAGCGAAAGGAGTATAAGGGTAGGGATCTTTTGCTACAATTGTATAAGGCATTGGTGAGACCATACCTGGAATATTGTGTGCAGATTTGATGTCCTTCTCTGATGTTCTTGCTATAGAGGGACTGCAGCGAAGGTTTACCAGGCTGATCCCTGGGATGGCAAGTCTGTCATAATGAGGAGAGACTAAGTCAATTAGGATTATATTCACTGGGAGTTCAGAAGTGTAAGAGGGGATCTCAGAAATTTGTAAAATTCTAACAGGGTTAGACAAGATAGATTGTTCTGGATTTCCCCATCACTGTTCCCAGTGGTGGGGAAATCCAGAACTAGGGATCATAATTTGAGGATAAAGAACTGAGGCAAGGAGAAATTTTTTTCACCCAGAGGGTGGTGAATGTGAGGAATTCACTACCACAACATTGTGTGATTTCAAGAAATTAGATATAGTTCTTGGGGCAAAAGGAACTAAGGGATATAAGGGGAAGGGGGGGATCAGAATATTGGATTTGATGATCAGCCATGATCAAAATGAATGGTGGAGCAGGCTTGAAGGGCCGAATGGCCTACTTCTTCCTCTAGCTTCTGTTAGCATGTTGCACTGATCTCCTAACTTATAAAATTCTAACAGGATTAGACAGAGTAGATTCACAAATAATGCTCCTGGTGGTGGTGAGTGGGGGGGTGGGGGAGAATCCAGAACTGGGTGCAGGGAGGCATAGCTTCAGAATAAAGGGGTAAAGCTTTTAGGACTGAGGTGAGAAGAAATTTCTTTACCCACAGGATGGTGAGTGTCAAATTCACTACCACAGAATGTAGTTGAGGCCAAAACATTGTCTGATTTCAAATAATAATTTAGATATAGCTTTAGAGGCAAAAGGGATCAAGAGTGTGGGGGTGGGGGGGGTGCGGAATCAGGATATTGGATTCAATGATCAAAATGAATGGCCAAGTAGGTTCGAAGGGCTGAATGGCCCACTCCTGCTGCTAGTTTCTATAAGCAGTTAATAAAGCATACCAGATCCTGGGCTTTATAAACAGGGTCACAGAGTACAAAAAGCAATGGAGGTATGATAAAACCTTTACAAAACACTGGTTCAGCCTCAAGTGGACACCATACTTTAGTAAAGATGTGAAGGCATTAGAGAGGTTGCAGTAAAGATTGATTCCAGGATGCTTCAGTTATGTGGAAACATTGGAGCAGAGCAGATAGGGAGAAAGTGTTCATGTTGGCAGAAGGATAGAAAACCAAAGGGCACCAAGAGAAGGGGATTGGTAAAAGAAACAACGGTAACATAAGGGAATTTTTTTTGTGTAGCAAGTGGTTAGAGCCTTGACACATCGAATGTGTGACAAAGGCAAACTCAATTTTATCTTTCAAAGGGCAATTGGACAATTTTGAAGAAAAAATTTTCAAGGCAGAGTTGTACACGCAGAGAGCGGACACAGACATGAGGAGGCGAATGGCTTCATTCTGTGCCATAAAACTTCTATTAAGATATACAAGTAAAACTCAATTGTATTAGCTATCACTGAATAAGAGCACAGATCTTGCAGAGCACCAAACAAGGAATTCTTGGAATAATACTGATCTTCTGCAGGTGTGAGTGTGCGTGCGCGCGCAGACGATATATTTTGATGCTCCAGTACATGCACAACCTGATCCCACTGGACAATAACCTGAGTACAGTTGAAGCTTTCAGAATCTGGACAATGTTATTTCAAACCAGCTACTGGGAAGCACAAGACGACATCAAGGATGTTGTCTGGTTCGCTACTGGTGGAGAATAAGGCTGTGCCTGCTCGACAAACACCCATGGCCTCTCCAGCCTTCCCCGTAAAGAAAGCAGAATTAAACAAATCTGTGTCATTACTCACTGCACATTTTATAACATCACAAAATGCGATCATGCATATAGGGAATAGAATCATACATTGCAGATCATTCGGCCCATCGAATCCCACCCAGCCCTAGCACATACATTTACCCTAGCTAGTCCCCCTGACACTAAGGGGCAATTTATCATGGCCAATCCACCGAACCCACATATCACTGGAGTGTGGGAGGAAACTGGAGCATCAGGAGGAAACCCACACAGACATGGGGAGAACGTGCAAACTCCGCATAGACAGTACCCCAGCCAGGGATCGAACCTGGGCCCCTGGCGCTGACAGGCAACAATGCTAACCACTGCGACATCCCAAGGCACAAAAGTAAGTTTATATTAAATGACAGTAGCACAATTTATGTCAGTGGCGTCAGTGCATTTATTTTGAGTTTAAAAAGAAATCAACTTTCTTGTGCATCCATTACAAGCCATTAAACACACCTTTACACGCTGGCTACGCAAATACAGAATAGACACAGAAACATGAGGAGGTTCTGGAGCATCCTGCTGTTTTGTATTGAAGGAGCAGTCATTACAGTAC
This sequence comes from Carcharhinus amblyrhynchos, assembly GCF_965287045.1. Lineage (NCBI taxonomy): Eukaryota > Metazoa > Chordata > Chondrichthyes > Carcharhiniformes > Carcharhinidae > Carcharhinus > Carcharhinus amblyrhynchos. The sequence goes on from NC_137350.1 coordinate 14,323,641, forward strand.
TGTCACACTTGCACTGATTTTAATCCCAGATCTCCAGCATTACACTGTGTTTTAATCACAAAGTGCATGTCTTTTTACTGCATACTGCAAATTATATTTTGCAAATTCAGCCATCTGTTCCACATTTTGTTGGAATGCAGAAGCTTTTCGGTAATTTTTAAAAAAAATAAGAATTCAATATTTGGCTGTTTGTGAGCCATATATCCTATCAACAGATTTTTTTTGAAAATCAGAGAATTACCTTAGCAGAGACAGTATAAACCACATTAGTCATAACTGGCTTAAAAAGCCAGCTGCAGCACACAGGAAAGACAATGCAAAGGAAATCAAATGTCGAACCATTTATTGATTGACTTTTCTTAACGTCATTCTTTCTAATCCTTGTCTGACAATGCGATTTGCAGTATCAAAGGTTGTATTGCGAGAATGGACATGTGTATATATAAAAATGTTTTAGCCAATTCGGACAGACCACACATTCTGACAAAGTTCTTAGTTAATGTGTGGGTAACTGGAGTAGTGTCGACTGACCAGATGGTAAATAGGTTACATTGCGGGATCTTGAGAGCTGGAAGGCAATGTCTTCTGCTGCTTCCAGTTTTCTCAGTTCAATCAAACCATCCCCAACTTTTGCTAGAGAGTTAGCGATCAGCTCTGCAGCTTTGGAGTCTCCTTCAGCAGAAATGATTGCTGCTTTTTTCTGTTGCTCAGCCTATTGAAGAAAACACAAATATTGCAAGTAACTATACAGAATTTGTAGTCCGAACAGGCAATTGGATCAACTGGTCCATGCACATACATATGCTTCGCAGGTGCTTCTTCCTGCTCTCTCCATCTTACTACTGGTATATCCTTCTCTTTTCTTCCATATGTTCTAGCTTCCTCACAATTTACCCATTAATTTCAACCAGTCCGTGCATTAGATAATTTCACATTCAAACCACCAAGTAACTTTCTCTTGAATTGTTTTATTAATCTATCAAAAAAAGCCCAGCAAAAAGGTCACTTTATTTAAAGCTTAACTTTCTAACAACTTTTCTTATTTTAATAAGTAACCTGCATTTAGATTTCTCCATTAACCATCAGTGGAATTCACTATTTTAGCTATACTGTTTAATGTACCCCATTGAATAAAGATTTTCCAGAAGGCTCACTGGATGGTTCGGCAGGGGGAGTGGGGGGGTACGCGATACTGAAATTTTAATCCAAGGTGGCACTCGGTTCAATCTCTTGTTGTACTGAGCTGCACAAAGGCTAAGGAGGAGAGTTTTAGTCTAATTCATATCAGAAGCAAAGCAACAAGAGGGCAAGGGTGCACGAATTGTGAATGTGAATACAGTGAGCACAGTGAACTTGCACCCATCTCCTGGTGTTAATACTCACCAAAGCCCACCTAGGACCACACTGCAGCATAAGTTACTGCTTTTAGCAAAGAGGGGTTAAGATTGAGAAAGCAAGAAAAAAAAGATCAAGGCTGGAATTTTGCCGGCACGAGAACGGCATTTTCCACTGACCTTGGACAAGATCGTACAAACCTTGGGCTGACGTGCTGGTAAAATTCCGCCCAAAGAGTCTGAAACACCGCTGTGTTTGTAGTTGTAAAGAATTTCAGGTTATATTCACTGTGCATTTGTGTAAAATAAATTTTAAATTTTCAAAACAATTCCAAATCCAAAATAACAATCCAGTTGGACATTGGCTTTTAGAAGTAAGCTGCACTCGTACTCATTCAATAGATTGGAGTGTTATGAATTACATCTTTCCATTGAGCAATGGCAAAGCCAAAGAGGTTTGTTCTGCTCCTCAAAAAACAATTTGAGCTTAGCCCTCGATTCACCTTCTGGTCACATGCTGAAACTTGAACCAGATGATGTCTTGACTGACCTCCAGCTTAGCTAGATCACTGATCCAATTTTGCCTCTTTCCATCTCCTGCACTATCATAAACTTCAGGCTAACTACCGCAATCAAACAGTTTCTCCAGTGATCCACTGTACAGTTTGAATCCTATAATAATTCTCAATCACTACCTTTAAAGGCCTCTACTGATTTATTGTGAGCAGCTACATCGGTTTAAAAAATTCATTTACAAACTCCTTTGTGGTTTTTTTTGTTCTATCTCATGCATCTTTGACTCAATTCTAAGGCAGCACAGTGGTTAGCACAATTGCCGCACAGCATTAGGGACCTGGGTTCAAATCCAGCCTTGGGCGACTGTCTGTGTTAACTCATATATTCTCTTTGTGTCTGCATGGGTTTCCTCCCACAGTCCAGAGATGGTGTAGGTTAGATAGATTGGCCGTGGTAAATTGCCCCCTGGTGCTCTAGGGTGTGTAGGTTAGTGGGATTAGTAAAATAAATGCATGGGTTATGGGATTAGGGTTTGAGTAAAATGCTCTGTCAGAGAGTGGGTGCAGACTTGATGGGCCAAATGGCCTCCTTCACTACTTAGGGATTCTATAAGGCCCTCCTCCCTCTTACCAGTGGCAGCAGAGGCTTAAGCAAAGAGAGTGCTGCAACATGGAATGTGCCCATTCCTCTCTCACATCTATAATATAGCTAGTCCTTAGTGAAGCTTTACAGAGGGCTCCTGAATTCCTTCATGCTTCCTTCAATCCCATATACAATAACATACCAAGCACCTTCCATAAAGATGACTTAAAATATGCCAGGGGATTTCCAGTCTGATCTTTTGCTCCTGCCTTTTGGAAGAGATTTGAAATATTCTCTCTTCTCTTTATTTATTGTCACAAATAGACTTATATTTACACTGCAATTAAGTTATCAGAGAAAGCTCCCAAACATTTGTCCAGGTGGCTATTTTAAAGACATTACCATGATATTATTTGAAGAGCAGAGTTATCTGAGTTCTCTATGAGTCATTCCTCAACCAGAATGGGTTAACTGACCTTTCAGTGTAATTGTTGTTTAAGACAATGCTTTGCAAAGAGTAACTCCTGAATTTATCTATTAACAGCCACTACACATCACAAGTTCTCAGGACCAGAAAAAAGTTCCATACAAAATGTAGGCTTGCTTATTCTTTTAAATTTCTTACAATTAAAGTACCTTATGCCTGGGATATAAAGCTTATCTTAGGAAGAAAGGTTGAACAGTTTGGGTCGACATCACTGGAGTTTAGAAGAATGAGAGATGATCTAACTGAAAGAGGGGATGTGTTAGGGTGTACACTGGGAGGATGATTCTGGTCTCCTTATGGGAGACCAGAATTAGTGGAAGCAGCTTAATAATAAGTCTTTTGCTTTTAGGGTGAGGAATAGGAGAAACTTTTTCTCTCAGAGGAGTGACAGTCTGGAATTCTATTCCCCAGAAAAACAGTGGAGGCTGGGTAGGTCACTGAGTTAGACAGATTTCAGCTCGAGAAGGGAGTTGGGGGTTATGGGGGTGGGGTTGGAAAAGTGGAGTTGAGACCGCACTCATATCAGCAATGATCTTACTGAATGATGAAGCAGCCTCGAAGGGTCACTTTGTCCAAGTCCTATGTTCCTAATTTAAATGAGAGCAACTCATTTTCTACCTAATGTAAATAATAAACATTCACTGCTTTAAATGCAATAAACAGAGATGACTGATTGTCTAGGCAAAAATCTATAACTGGGATATAGTGAATTAGTGTAAAAAATTCTCCAACTGATCTGAGGGGGTGATTGCACGTGTCATGGGCTGATTGAGGCATGTCTGCAAGTTGTTCACAATCATATGGTGTTGACTTTCAAAGAATCAGTGTGTTTAGAAGTCCAAGTTGGCTTATACTGAAAACTCAACAGCCATTTTGCATTGCCCATACCTCTCCTTGTGACTCCTATTGCTCATTGCTAAAGTCTAAGAGTTTAGAAAAACGTAGGTCACAAATTGACTTCGGTAAATTCCTTGCCTGGCATTGAAGTATATAACTTAGGTGTGAAGTTGCCGATGTTGGACTAGGGTAGGCACAGCAAGTAGTCTCACAACACCAGGTTAAAGTCTAACAGGTTTATTTGGTAGCACGAGCTTACATACTTGAGGTATATAACTTAATGTGGGGAGTACATACCTTTTCTACAACGAATCTGGCTCGCTCAGCTTCCTGTTGTGCAACCTGCTTGAGCTCGACAGCTTCCGTGAACTCTTTGCCAAAGGTTAAATGAGTCTAAGAAAAAGATACATTTCAGGATGAGCGATATTAAGTGAATAACGCAAAGCACGTCCAGCTACTCAAATTTACACCAATGGGCTGGGACATTAGAATTTCACATTTAAAATCCACAGTTGCTGTAGTTCAAGAGCTTGATCGATAAGCAGGGAAGCAGGATTTGTTTTCTCCACACTGCAACGTCAAATCGATAAATTCTTGCAGGTCTTGCAAGTTCACGGCCTCAACTGGTAACTCAATGCTCATTTTGTTAAGTTCACTGGAGCAGAGTTTCAGAACAGCCTGGAGATTCCCAACAAAACCCAACTTGCTCCCAGAAAGCAAAGTCTTTGACAAAGTCCCACATGGGAGGTTTATTAAATCACGTGCATTAGCCTTCTTTAGAGTGATCTGACATAATTGGCTTAGTGGTAAGAGACGGGGGAGGTGACAGATGGCTGCTTTAATGACTGGGGACCAGTGGCGAACCACAGGGATCTGCTGGGCCCCCTATTGTTTGTCATTTATATAAATGACATAGATGACAACGTGGGGGGGGGGGGGGGGGGGGTGTTGGATCAGTAAGTTTGCTGATGACAAAGGTTGGCTGGGTGGTTAACAGTGAGGCTGACTATCCTGGGTTACAGGAAGATGTAGACAAAATGGTCAAATGGGCTTTGACCATTTGGATAAGTGGCAGATGGAATTTAACCCTGAAAAGTATGAGGTGATGCACTTTGGAAGGAATAATTTGATAAAGAAGTGTACTTTGAGAGGTCTGACACTGGGAAGATCCAAAGAACAAAGGGGCCTTGGTCTGTTTGCCCACAGATCCCTGAAGGCAGAAAGACAGGTTAATAGGGTGGTGAAAAAGGCTCATGGCACACTTGCCTTTATCAGCTGGAGTATAGATTACACAACTAGAGGTCACGAGGAGTTGTATAGAACTTTGGTGAGGTCAGCTGGAGTAGTGCGTGCAGTTCTGGTCGCCATGTAATAGGAAGGACGTGAATGCACTGAGGGGGTGCAGAGGAGATTCACTAGGATGCTGCCTGGGATGGAAGTTCTGAAGAGAGGTTGGATAAGCTTAGGCTATTTTCGTTTCAGAATACTGAGGGGAAATCCAATTGAGGTGTTCAAGATTATGAGGGGCACGAACAAGGAGAGAGGGAACAACTGTTCCCTTAAGAACATAAGAAATAGGAGCAGGAGTAGGCCATCTAGCCCTTCGAGCCTGCCCCGCCATTCAATAAGATCATGGCTGATCTGTCGCTGCTCAGTTCCACCTTCCCGCTTTCTCCCCATAACCCTTAATCCCCTCTCTTATCAAAAACCCATCAACCCGCATCTTAAAAATATTTAGCGAGGCAGCCTCCACCACTTCAACGGGCAGAGAATTCCAGAGATTCACCACCCTTTGAGTGAAGAAGTTCCTCCTCAACTCCGTTCTAAACCGCCCCCCTTTTATCTTGAGGCTGTGCCCCCTAGTCCTACTGTCTTTTTTGAGCGGGAAGAGTCTCTCCACCTCTATCCTGTCCATCCCATTCATCATCTTATACGTCTCAATGAGATCTCCCCTCATTCTTCTAAACTCTAACGAGTACAAGCCCAGTTTATTCAGCCTCTCCTCATAGCTCAACCCCCTCAACTCCGGTATCAGCCTAGTAAACCTCCTCTGCACTCCCTCCAAGGCCAAGATATCTTTGCGCAGGTGCGGCGCCCAAAACTGCACACAGTACTCCAGCTGCGGCCTCACCAATGCCCTATACAGCTGCAGCAAGACCTCCCTACAGTCAGTTACGAGAGGGCACCAATTGAAAGTGAGGAGTGGGAGGTTTTTTTTTTGCAGCGGGGGGGGAGGGGGGGGGGGGGGGGACTTGAGGAAAAATTTTTTTACTCAGAGTGGTGACAGTCTGGAATGCACTGTCTGGGAAGGTGGTGGAGGCTGGATGCCTCACATCCTTTAAGAAGTGCCTGGATGAGTACTTGGCATGCCATAACATTCAAGGCTATGGGCCAAGTGCTGGCAAGTGGGATTAGATGGGCAGCTCAGGGCATTTCATGTGTTGGTGTGGACTCGATGGGCAGAAAGGCGTCTTCTGTACCGTGGTAATCTGTGATTTGCACTCTTTTGGCAGATAGGATCCCTGCACTTGAAAGGCTTGAGGGAAAAGGAAAAACAAAGGGAAAACACTGGAAATAAACCACTTTCCAACTCTCAAACAATCAGATCCTGCAGTTAGTAAATGCACAATCAGTACACTATAGAGGACCAAACCTTCCAGCTTGCACACCTTAGCTCTCAATGAGAAAAATTACAATACTTAAATCAGAATCCACATAGCATTCCAATTAACCAAATTCAACTTCCAACAGATCTCACAGACAAGTCATTGTTCACAATCATATTGTGTTGACTTTCAGAGAATCAGTGTTTAAAAGTGTGATTGCTATTCATATCCTTACATTGATGGTGGATGATTCATCCAATGTATCCTTATTTTAATTATTCATTCATGGAATATGGGCATCGCTGGGTGGCCAGCATTTATTGTCCATCCCTAGTTGCCCAAGGGTAGCTGAGGGTCAACCACATTGCTGTGGCTCTACAGTCACATGTAGGCTAACCAGGTAAGGATTTGCTTGCTCAAGCAAAAGAGCATCAAGCCACAATAGAATGGTCTCCTCCTGCAATGTTAACCTCAACTGTTTTACAACACTAGTGCAGTATTGCTGCAGCCAGTGTCTTTCAGAAGACATTAATGAAGCTGTTTGAGTGTTCAGATGGAAGTAAAAGATCTACTGGCACGAGAGTTCTTCCAGTATCATAAGCACCACTTCTTCAGTTAACGCCACTAAAACTTGATTAACTGGTCATTTAAATTTAATTTAATGTTTGAGAGATCCTACAGCGCATAAATTTACTGTAGCATTTGCCCAATAGGCAAATGTGAGGGCAAATCACAATTTGTTTTTATATGGTCAATAAACTCAGCTTTTTGGTGATTCAGAACTTGAGCTTGCTTAAAAAAAAACATGTTGAAGCTTTCTGCCTTGCATTAATCAGCATAATTCAATCGGAAAATCCATTTAAGATGGTCAGTTCAGCTTGTGACGAGGTGCATTTACCTGTATTAGAAGTTACATATATTAATATACAGAACACTGTTCTTTGCAGACAGAAAGAACACATACGCACATTGTCACTTATTTTGTTTAGCTGAAACAGGTGCAATCATTTGCTGCTTCACTCCCCAGGGATGTGTCTTGACCAGGGTCAAGCTACTGGGTTTAAATTTCAAACAATGCTTGGCAGTTACATCAGTCACCATCAACTGGTGCATTCTCCATGACAACATTTCTACCAGACTCCACTTTCCAACCAATCAGCATTCTCTTCCCACACAGTATAATTTGTTGTTTTTTTCTTTATATTGCTATTCTTGTGAAAAGCTTTGACATGGCTATTTTGACAGCAACTTTGTAGAAAATTATGTCAAAAATATTGATTTTTCTACTTGAACTATAAGAGAACAGCAGTAAAGCAGCCGAAGGAAGTAGCCCTAAATATAAAAAGGCAGGGAAGAAAGAAAATATAAATTTGAATATCATTACCAGTGACACATCATCCAGGATGAGTCCGAAGGTAGAAGCTCTCTCAGTCAGATCCTCGCTAACCTGTCTGGACACCAGCTCTCTCTGAGTGATCAGTTCACCAGCATCAAATCGGGCCTGGAAAGTTTTCAATTTTTAATTAATTTGATAATTCAATTTTTTCAATACAAGAAAAAGAGTCAAATGGAATCACCATAATTTATAATTCAAGTTATCACTCCAGTGTTTATGACAATGTGAAATTCACTGACGTTGAATACTGGTTATCCACTTCACATCTGTAACATTCCAGACATCAACAACGCAAGAGGCTGACCTTAAGATAAATTATAATAATTCAATTTTGAACTATTGAAATTCAAAGTCACTACGTGGAAACATGCATATCCAAGGCACACAGATGTAAAACTCGTTTAGATGATCAAGAATCATTTCGACACTTCAAGGAACTGCCCACATGTAGATATTAAGTATGACTATAGTGCAATGAATAACACAGTCTTGTGTTTTGCAGTAAGGTGAGCTATCAAATACTTACTTCATTGCTGGGGTTTGTGCATCTTAAAAAAAACTATTTACAATTATAAAAATTTAAAGAAAAATACTTAAGGGCAGATGTTAATGTTCCAGGTGACAACACTGAATAAAATAAAACTCCAGACCTGGGCGGTGTACAATAATGAAACTGTGTTTGATCCATCCCACTTCAATATGCTGCAAATGGATGAGTCTTAAAATTCATCCACTCTTGTTCATCCACTTGAAAAAGCCAAAGAACCTCCCAAACAGAATTGAAGAGATATGGGTGACACAGCGGTTAGCACTGCCACCTTGCAGTGTCAGGTACCTGGATTCAATTCCGGCCTCAGGTCACTGTCTGTGTGGAGTTTGTACGTTCGCCCTGTGTCTGCGTGGATTCCTTCCAGGTGTTCCGTTTCCTCCCACAGTCCAAAGATGTGCCAGTTAGGTTGATTGGCCGTGCTAAATTGCCCCTTAGTGTCAGCGTAATTAGCAGGGCGATTGTGTGGGATTACTATCGATGCAGGCTCGATGGGCCAAATGGCCTCCTTCTGTACTGTTGGGATTCTATTCTACAGCATGGAAACAGGCCCTTCGGCCTAACATGTCCATGCCGCCCAGGCTTCTGAAACTGAGCTAGTGCCATTTGCCTGCGTCTGGCCCATATCCCTCTACATATTTCCTATCCACTTACATGCCCAAATGTATTTTAAATGTTGTAATTGTGCCTGCCTCTACCACTTTTTCTGAGCTCATTCCAGAAACGCACCACCCCGTGTGGAAAAAGTTGCCCCTCAAGTCCCCAAAGTTGCTCCCTCAGGGTTGTGTATGTTTGAAAATCTTTTCCCTCTCACCTTAAACCCTCGCTTTCCAGTTTTGGACTTGTCTACCCTGGGGAAAGACCTTGGCTATTCACCTTTTCTATGATGACCCTCATGATTTTATAAAGCTTAATAAGGTCCCACCTCGCCCTCCTATACTTCAGGAAAAAAAATCCCAGCCTATCCAGCCTTTCCTTATAATTCAACCCTTCCAGCATGGTAACATCCTTGTAAATCTTTTTTCCACCCTTTCCAATTGAACAACATCCTTCCAATAGCACAGCAACCAGAACTGTAAACAGTACTCCAAATGTGGCCCTACCAATCTCTTGTACAGTTGTAATATAATGTTCAACTCTTGTACTGAAGGCAAGTGTGCCAAATGCCTTCTTCACCACCCTGTCAACCTATGATGTCACTTTCAAGGAACAATGTATCTGCAGCCCTAGGTTTTTCTATTCAACAACACTCCCCATTAACTGTGCAAGTCCTGCCCTGGTTTGTCTTAGCAAAATGCAACACCTCATTTATTGCACAAGTGCATTGCAAGTGAACTTTTTTGAATGCAACATCTATTTTGGGAACAGAATTGCTTGAATTCCCAAGTTATAAAATGATGCATAAATTCTCCTTGGGATGTTACAGCCAGAAATATTAACCACGCGTCCATTCCTTCTCTGCAGAACTGAATCCAAAGTTTTACCCTAACTGCTTCTGTATTAATTTGAGAGGTCCATAGCAAACTTGGCAACTAGTTGTACGAACACAAAAAATGACAAGCTTCGGCGTCGTGTATGTTTGAATAAGTTCACCCCTCTCTTCTAAACTCCAAGGAATACATACGCAGACTATTTAGTCTCTCTTGATAGCAGAGCCCTCTCATCCCAGGAATTAGTCTGGGCAAGCTCCTTTGGACTATCTCCAACGTTACTATAGGTGTGCAAGATATGTGGTAGAAAAGCTGCTGCAATGCAGGGAGTGTTGGCTCACTTGGTTAATGGTGGAAAATTCACATCATACACTGATTAGTCTGGAGAGCATACACCAATGTAGTAAAGGTTTTAACCGTGTTTAGTCCTAGTATTTAGCCCTATCCCTTTCCCACAAGACTAGATGACACTTACAACAACAGACTTCAGGATTTCTGTGGTGATGGATGGCAGTACTCTCTCATCATAATCTTCACCAATGGTGGTATAAATCCTAGGGAGCTGATCTGTCACTGGCCTGAAGAGGATACGCAGCGTAATGTTTACATTCTGTAAATCTGGAAAATGAAACAATAATGAAGTCAAGTATCTCAGATTCTTAAAAGGAATTAGCTTAAGAAGCTTTTCTGAGTATATAGCATTTACATATTTCATAATTTTTAGACACCATGGCCAGCATCCACCATCAACAGTTCAAATGGGGAGCTAGAATTACCCTTTATGGTTAAGGAAATTATACTGAATTGTAAAATCAACAGGTTTGACCATTTACTGCTATTTAAAATTGCATATTTTCAGAGAATATCACTTCAATTAGATAACTTTGAGGGATCAGTAGACTGTCTTTATTACGACTGAATCACTTATTTTTTTCCCCTTACCTTTACTGCCTGTGATAACAGGAACATTACGTGGCCGTGATCGGCAGTCAAAGATAATTGGTCTCTGTACCCATGGAATAAGGAAATGGGTGCCTTCTCCACTAACTTTATTTTGAACACCACGAAATCGATCAAATATCACTGCTCTGTGTCCAGCATCAACTAGGAAAATAAAGTTAGATGTCAACAAATCAGCATTATATATGGATAGAAGGCTAACTTGTAGAGACATTTTACGGAACTGACTGAGGCAATTAAATGCTTCTTAAACAGTAAGTTTATGCATGATACAATGGAAAGCAAGTGACCACCTGAGACTGCCTTGAAAGTAACTTTCCAGTCTCAGCCAAGGGCAATTCCCTTCATCAATCTTGCTGGAGGCCAATATTTTAGTTTTTTTTGTTCATGTGTTGTGAGCTTTTCCTGCAGGTTAGCATTAATTGTCCATCCTTAGATGTCACCTGAGCTACATTCCTCAAACATTGCAGTGTTGCTAAGGTAGGTAAGGAGTCCCAGAAGTTAGACCCTAAGAGAGTGGAAGAACTGCATTATGATTCTAAGTCACGATTGTGTTTGATTGGAGGAGGGCTTGCAGGCGGCAGTGTTCCAATGAATCCAATGCCCTTGTCCTTCTAGGTACCAGAAGTTACAAATTTGGAAGGTGTGGATAAAGGAGCTTTGGCAAATTGCTGCAGTGTATCTTATAGATGGCATGCACTGCAACTATGGTACACCAGGAATGGAGGGGGTGAATGTTTATGGTGCCAATCAAGCAGGCGGTTTTGGTCTGAATGGTGTTAAGCTTGAGAGTTTTTGGAGTTGCACACACTCAGACAAGTGGGCAGTATTCCATTGCATACCCAACACGGATGGTGGAAAAGGCTTTGGGGATTCAAAATACCCACCCTCTAACCTCCTCTTACAGCCACAATATTTAACTTCTGGTCCAGAAATTAATATGGAAATTGTGGACAGAGTCAACTAAGTTTCAACATTGCAGATGATAAAATATTAAGACTGCCATCATCATGCTGGTTAGACATTGGAAAACCTTGGAAAGCATGTGTAGTTTCCTTTCAGCATTAGAACACAGAACAGAACAGCACAGTAAAGGCCCTTCGGCCTTCGAGGTTGCGCCGAGCTATGTCCAAACCCAAGGTCAAGCTATCTCACTCCCTATCATTCTGGTGTGCTCTCTGTGCCGATCCAATAACCACTTGAAAGTTCCTAACGTGTCCGACTCCACTATCATAGCAAGCTGTGCATTCCACCCCCCAGCCGCTCTGAGTGAAGAATCCACTTCAGACATCCCTCCTGTATCTCCCACCACGAACCTTATAGTTATGCCCCCTAGTAACAGCTATATCCACCCGGGGAAATAGTCTCTGCACATCCACTGTATTTATCCCCCTCATCATCTTATAAACCTCTAAGTCGCCTCTCATTCTCCTCCGCTTAAAGAGAAAAGCCCCAGCTCCTTCAACTTTTCCTCATTAGACCTACCCTCCAAGCCAGGCAGCATCCTGGTAAATCTCCTCTGTACTCTCTCCAATGCTTCCACATCTTTCTTATAGTGAGGTGACCAGAATTGCACACAATATTCCAAATGTGATCTCATCAAGGTCCTGTATAGTTGTAGCATAATCCCACGGCTCTTCAACTCAAACCCCCGTTAATAAACATTAACACACTATAAGCCTTCTTCATGGTTCTATCCGCTTAAGTGGCAACCTTCAGAGATCTGTGGATACAAACCCCAAGATCTCTGTTCCTCCACGTTCCTCAGAACCCTGCCGTTGACCCTGTAATCTGCATTCAAGTTTGTCCTACCAAAATGAATCACCTCGCACTTACCAGGGATAAACTCTATCTGCCACTTTTCTGCCCAGCTCTGCATTCTATCAATGTCTCTTTGTAGCCTACAAGAGCCCTCCACCTCATCCACTACTCCACCAATCACGGTGTGATCAGTAAATTTACTAACCCACCCTTCAGCTCCCTCTTCCAAGTCATTGATTAAAATCACAAATAGCAGAGGACCCGATGGAGTTTAACTGGAGTTTACTTTGTTGCCTCAGCCAAGGTATTAATGGGATATTCAAAGTATCTTCTTTCGTAAAGACAGACATTCATCACTTTCCCTAACAACTAGGTTACACAACTCGCACCTAACATTACAATAATATCATTACTGTATTAAAATGGATAGAGGCATGAACTACATTTAAAGAGGGCCAACTTGAGAGAACAGAAAGCTACCTTACGCTCCCAGAGTACCACATGATGGGAACCATAAGATGCCCTTCGAGTTTGCTCGAATCGATTCAATACGATCATGGCTGAACCGACATTTCTCATGTCTACTTTCCTGCCCTTTCACCGTAACCCTTGATTTCCTTACAGATCAAAAACCTATCTAGCCTTAAATATACCCAAGGATTCTGCACCCACAGCTCTCTGTGGCAAAAGAGTTCTAAAGACACACAACCCCAGAGAAGAAATTCCTCCTCATCACAATCTTAAATTGGCATCTCTTTATCCTGAGACTATATCCTCTGGTTCTACTCTCCCATGAAGAGAAACATCTTCTGAGCATTTACCTGTCAAGCTCCTTGAGAATCCTATGTTTCAATGAGATTACTTCTCATTCTTCCAGTCCCAACCTGTTTAACATTTCCTTATAAGACAATCCCTCCACATGGGGATCATCCTAGTGAACCTTCTCTGAACTGCCTCAAATGAGATTTTATCTTTCCTTAAATAAGGAGACCAAAACTGCTCAGTGTTCAGGATGTGGTCTCACCAGTACCTTGTACAGTTGCAGCAAAATCTCCCTACTCTTACACTTCAACACCCTAGAAATAAAGGCCAACATTCCATTAGCCTTCCTGATTACCTGCTGCACCTGTGAACTAGCTTTCTATGTTTCGTGCACAAGCATGCCGAAGTCTCTTTGTATTGCGGATTTCTGCCGTTTTCTCCAAATAAGTACTTTTTTTGCTCTCTCTTCCAAAATGAACTTCACATTCTCCCCCATTATACTCCATTTTGCCAACATTTTGCCCACTGACTAAATCTATCAGTAGAATCATCGAAACCCTACAGTGCAGAAATAGGCCATTTGGCCCATCAAGTCTGCACTGACCACAATCCCACCCAGGCCTTACCCTCACATCCCTGAATAATTTACCCAATAATCCCTCTAACTTACGCATCTCAGGGCTTTTAAGGGGCAATTTTTAACATGGCCAATCAACCTACCTGCACATCTTTGGACTATGGGAGGAAACTGGAGAACCTGGAGGAAACCCATGCAGACACGAGAAGAACGTGCAAACTGCACACAGACAGTGACCCAAGCCGGGAATCGAAGCCAGGTCCCTGTAGCTGTGAAACAGCAGTGCTAACCACTGTAATTCTTCGCAAACTGTTCGAATCCCTCTTGCAACTTACTTTTCTACCTATTTTTGTGTCATCTGCAAATTAAGCTATAGTATATTTGCTTTCTTCCCCTAATTCATTCATATGTATTGTACAAAGCTGTGGTCCTAACCATGATCCCTGTGGAACACCACTGGTTACAGTTCACCAACCTGTTAAAGAATCATTTTTCCCATAAAACCATGGAATCCCTACAGAGCAGGAGGAGGCCACTTTTCTCATCGAGTCTGCACCAGCTCTCCAAAACAGCAACCAGGTCCTTTTTCTTGTCCTATCCCATAACCCCGAGCATGTACCATGACTTAATCCACTGAACCTACACATCTTTCAACATTAAGAGACAATTTTAGATAGCCAATCCACTAACCTGCACATCTTTGGACTGTAGGAGGAAACTGGAAAAAACCAATACAGGAATGGGGAGAACATACAAACATCACAGTCACTGGAAGGCCTGAACTGAACTCGGATACCTGGTGATGTGAAGCAGCAATGCTAATCACTGTGCCACAGCGCTGCTCCTACTCACTGTTTCCTGTCCATTTGCTAATTCTCTATCCATGCCAATACACTACCTCTAACACAATGGGCTCTTTGACTTAACCTTTTGAGGTATCTTGTTGAATGCCTTCTGGAAGTCAAAATGCAATACATCTACTGGTTCTCCTCCAACAAGCTGGGACTTCCGCAAAAAAATGAATAAATTAGTTAGACATGATTCCCCTTTCACAAAGTCATGCTGACTCCACTTGGATGTGCTATCACTTCTTTATCAATTGAATCCAACATTTTCCTAACAATAGATGTTTGGCTAATCGGCCTAGTTATCAGATTTTGCCTCCCTCCCTTTCCGAATAGTGGAGTCACATTGGCAATTTTCCAATCCTCCAGTATCCAAGGATTTTTAGAAAATTACAATCAATGCACCTACTATCTCTGTAGCTACTTTTTTTAGGATTCTAAAATCAAGCAATCAGGGCCAGGCGACTTATCTGCCTTTAGCCCCATTAATTTGTCTAATACTACTCCTCTACTGATGGTGACAGGACTTAATTGCTGCACCATTCTTCAGTAAGAATGAAATGTTTGAAGTATCTTCTCTCTTAAAGACTGATGCAAAACATCTGTTTAACTCCTCTGCCATATCCTTGTTCCCCATATCTACCTCCCAAAAGTCATTTTCTAAGTGGTCTATTCCCACTTTGATCTCTCTCTTCCTGCTTATATATTTAAAGGAGATCATGTCAGCTTTATATTCCTCACTAGTTTGCTCTCAGTTTATTTTCTCTCTATTATCTTTTTAGGTCTTTGTGGAATTCTGAATTTACCCCAGTCTTTGGGGCTATCACTGACTTTTGCCTCCTTCTTTCAACTTAATACTCTTAACTTCCTTGGTTAGTCATGGTTGGTTTATTCCTCACTTAGAATCTTTCTTCCTTAGTGGGATATATTTTTGCTGAGAGTCATGTTTGCTTACTGTCATTCCTGCTTAACTATCCGTCCGTCCCCTGTAGCTAATTCTATTCTCATCCCATTGTAATTACTTTTATTGAAGTTAAACACAGTTGTTTCAGACCCAAGTTTCTTACACTCAAACTCAAATATTAAATTCTATAATGTTATGATCACTACTTCTAAGGAGACCTTTTACTCTAAGGTCATTTATTATACTTGACTTGTTAACCAATTACCAGATCCAATATAGCCTATTGTGTGTTTGGGGCCATTAAAGATTGCTCTATGAAACTATCTTTAATGCACTCCACGAATTTGTCGTTGTAACTGCTCTTTCCAACTTGATTACCCGATAAACATGAAGATTAAAAAAAAAATCGTGGGCAGCTTTAAACATACTCCTTGCATATTTGCAATTCCGGAAGCAGAAAAATGTACCTAGTATACATTCTGCCCGATTTTCCATTTTTCTAAATAAACGGGCAGAAAAAACTCCAGTTGAGTGACCTCTCCCTCCAGGTCCTGTGCACGCACCCCATGAAAAGCACAAAACAGGAGACTGCTTGAAGAATTGCCAGACTGAAAGCAGTCTTAGGGTCAAGAAGTCATTACAAAGAAATAAGTACTCTCAACACGTGAAAGTAACTTCACTGGAAAGCAAAGCCTCCAAATTTCTCACAACCATATGGATTTTATGCAAATAACCCCTCCATGCCATAACTATATGTCGCTGAGAAGGCAAGAAGCTGGCTAGCTCAGTTCAATTGGCTTCTAGGAAATGCAGTGGCGGGGAAGTCGACAAAATTTGCACCTTGATTATGAAAAAGCTCCACCATGTTGCACGACTGCACCTCTATAAATGGAACAAGTACTACTGAAAATACACCAGCAACAAGTTTAGCTACAGTTCAAGGGTTGGTCATTAACCAATCTTTATGTTTACACTCGGAGAAAGCTGACCTTTTCAGTCAGGGACTGAGTCAACAGCAGCTTATTCATCATGCGAACATAAGGACAGCATTAGCTGAAAGAGCCATGTGCACTGCAGCAGCTTTGGCATAAGAATACCTAATAATGGACAAGTGCAAGACAGTTTTGCATCAAGAAGCACAGCTTAAGTCGATCCTATGAAAAATTGCTGGTAAACTGGACAAAGAACACAAGCTACATTTTACAATAATTTTTCTTGCGAATTAAATTATGCCATAATGTAACCTTGAATTCACCCATATGTATCCAGTTCACTGGAGATACTGGAATTAATCTGATGTTTATGTGCTTAATGGGGAGGAAAAACTAGGGAGAGCAATTTGTTGTTCAAAGATATCAACTCTCTTTTTATATTCCTTCCAAAGTTTTAGAGTTTTGGATTCAAGTCTCATTCCAGGATTGGAGCACAAAATTCTAGGCTCTGAGTAGTTGTCTTTCGGATGACCTCTCTGATGGATGCAAAAGATTCCATGACGCTACTTCCAAGAAAAGGGGAGTTACCCCCACTCTTCTATTCAACTCAGTGGATCACTCCCAGGAAGACAGCAGAAGAACTTAGAGGTGGCCTTAAAGCATCTCTGAAACAAAATCATTCCTTCATCTCCTGACAGTCTCTGGGCTTGTGGCTGATCAAAATGGAGAAAGGCCACATTCAGAAAGACACTCAACACATTTGTCAGGAGCAAATGGAAGCAACAAAGAAAGCACTCAAACCTCCAAACACCTAAACTGCCCAACCTTCCAAGCACTACCACACGCAGGGCAGGTAGAGTCTGCAGATTGCACACGGAATGCATCAGCCATCTCAAAACCCATCGAGTCAGAGTGGAAGACATTATCAGTCCCAAAGTAAATTGGTCAGAGAGGGGCTTTCCTTGGGGAGAAAGGCTGCCATGTCAAAGGGGCGAGAATAGGGGATGCAGTATGACACACAGCAGAAAGTAAGCGTGCTGTCGTTCTGCTTAGCTTTTCAAAACAAAGGAGGCTTGAGGTTAGGTAAATAAGAACCAACTGTTTTTGGTGGCAGAAAGGTCGATAACCAGACAGAGATTTAAAGTACTCAAGAAAACAAATCAGAGGGTAGTAAATTCGTCAACCCAGCATTTGTGGACATGGAACTGAAATATTGAAGCATAAGTGCTGCCATCTGCAGCGAATCCCAATTTAAGTATAACTAAAGGTCTTGATGATCAATCTTAGTTTGAGATATATATTTCAATGATTAGTCATTTATGCATTTCTGAAAATAAGAGTTGAAAAAGCATTTTCTGTTCCTGCCAGAGTCAAGGTTTAGGTTTTTGACGGAAGATAATGAATGCAATAAAAAATGAAGAGTGTGTGTTTTTAAGAAAATTGAGAATCAGAAAACTGTTCCCCAATAGTTGTGGAATGGATCAAAGGCATTTGGTAGCACTTGTTAAAATGTGGGTGAGGTTATTAAATCCCCTATTCTAGGATGGAGTAGAGTGAGGATTTATTCCCCCCACAAGATGTGGTGATTGCCTCTGAGGTGCCTTTTAATTTCTCCAAATTTTCATGCTCCTTTCTTTACTGTTTTTCCCTTGGTCATTCTTGCAACACCATACTCTGAGTCACAGTAAAATAGCATTTATATTAGTAAAGATATTGCAGATGCTGGAAATCTGAAACAGGAAATGCTGCAAATACACAACAGGTCAGAGAAAAGAAGCCATGAACTTTGATATCACTGCAAGGAGGTGACCAACAGCATCATGTATATCAGGCCAGCAGCATTTGGAAATGAGGGCATGTTTGGTTTTGTTATTTTATGATGCATTGTTCTGATGTTTTGTCATTCGAATAAAGATTGATGTTCATTTGTCTTCAGCACGATTGTCTGATCTTTAACACAATTTCCACCCTCAGATCCAGCCAAATATTTTGCCTATCCCAGCACAAATGCAAGCTGCCGCTCTGTGTCATTCCTGTGACATCAATAACAGGAGTATTCTGGTGAAGTTCAGAGAGTTGCCCAATGTAAATATTCCCAACAGCACTGTAGTTTCCCCAAGGTCAAACAACCTTCCCCATTCTCGAAACAGCTTTGTGAAATATAAAATAAGCTTGGGAAATCAAATGAAAGAATTTAATACAGGAAATAGCACAGTGGAAAGGACAAAAATAATGAATGGCCTCAAGATAACTGCAGCTAAAATTGAAAGCGTCTCAAACTCAATTCTCAACAGTCCCAAACAATACAGGGCAACATTCAAGAAGCCATCACAATGCTGAACGTCTGGTCTATCTCAGTGATAACATATCTTCTTGAGGTAGAGCTCCATTTGACTTCAAGCCCTACTCTACAATAATTGAATCTTTCAGGTTAAGTTAATGCCCAGACTAGCTGGTTAGATGGAATGTAAAGACACCGCACCATTATTTTGATTAAAACTCAGAGCACATGGTGTATTAATCTATAATTATCCCTCAGCTGCCACAATAAATGGGCATTCTCCTCATTCTGTCTAGGTTGGCTGTCATATTTAACTTTAGAACTGTGCAGTGACTGATGATACTGAGACTAAGAAGCACACAGCATAAACACAAGTTATGTTCTTTTGTGGATTAACTCTCCTCTCTACAGCACAGGAAAAGGCCCTTCAGTCCATCATGTCTGCGCCAATAACAACCTAACTAGTCTAATCCCAATTCCCAACACTTAGCCCAAACTGATTCAAGAGGCAGGTGGATGAACAGTTGGTGGTCATGACAGAAACATATAGGTCTTCTGCACCACATGAAGGATGTTTCCAACAGTACCTCTGCTCATTCTTGGCACCGGACATCAGGATCAACACTCTAACCATGGGGCGATCACATATTCCGTCACTGAAAACACCTCCATATGTGTGGTATGAGGCTACCATTCTGCCAACTCATACTGACAATATACCACATTCTTCCATTATCAGTTTGCCAGAAAACCAATTCTGGTTCAATATGGAGTGCATTAAGCTATGCTGGAAGCAACCTCAGGCATGCAGCAAATGAGGTGCCAACATGAAGCTGCAGTACTGGACCACTTGAATTAGTTTTTAAGGAAACAGATATAACACTTGGGACAAAGGGGATCAAGGATATTGGGCAGGGAAGAGGGGGGTGGGGGAGGAGGCAGGATTAGGTGGGGCAGCATGGTGGCACAGTAGTTAGCACTGCTGTCTCAAAGTGCCAGGGACCCAGGTTCAATTCCCAGCTTGGGTCACTGTCTGTACAGAGTCTGCATGCTCTCCCCATGTCTGTGTGGGTTTTCAATAGGTGTTCTAGTTTCCCATCTCAATCCAAACAATATGGTTAGGTACACTGGCCATGCTAAGCTCTTCCTCAAACAGATGACATGGTGTGGCAACTACAGTATTTTCACAGTAACATCACTGCAGTGTTATTGTAAGCCTACGTGTGACAGATGAAAACACTGTCACTATGCCAGAGGACCAATCCTGCTTTCCTGTAGAAGGCATTACATTATGCTGGAAGCAACATCAGGTGTAGCAGCAAATGAAATGCTAACCTGCTGTAGTTTTAAAGAGAAGTTAGACATAGCTCCTGGGGTGAAGGGATCAAAGGATATAGGGGAAGGCAGAATCAGGCTATTGAGTTGGATGATCAGCCATGATCATAAAGAATGGCAGAGCATGCTCAAAGGGCTGAATGGCCTACTCTTGTTTTTAATATGCCGAGGGGAGCACTTTGGGGATACCACAACCACCAGATTAGGGCAAAACTGTATCCAATGGTGGAGCTGCCAGCATTAGACTGGGGTGGGCATAGTAAGAAGTCTCACAAGCCCCAGGTTAAAGCCCAACAGGTTTATTTGGAATCATGAGCTCCTTCATCAAACAAACCTGTTGGACTTTGACCTGGGTTTGTGAGTTTTTTTTTCTGCGCCCACCCCAGTCCAAGCCGGCATCTCCATACCACGTTCAATGGTGGTGGGCAATTTTCACTGTAATTTCATTGCAGTGTTAATAATAATCCTACTTGAATAAATAAACTTAAAAACAACCCAGAGGAGAAGAAGCCTTCGTGACCCCTCAGTGCTGGCCGGGCTGAGCACCTTGACCCCGGGCAGACGGTAAATGCAAAGCCTGGCTGAATCCGCCGCCGCTCACCATTGTAAAGCGCCGAATTGACCACCCCTCCGACGATGGCCAGCCCGAGGCCGAACTTGCCGACGGTTTCCAAGACTTTGGCGGCCATTTCGCTGGGACACAGAGAGCGCTCACCCTCCGCCAGGCCGCACGGTCACCTCCAGAACACCAGTACGCACACTCCGCACCTCCCCGCTCACACTCACCAATAAAACCGCGTCCCATTGGCTGGCAGGAGCGTGATGGTGCATCATGGGAGATGTTGTCCTCTGGCCCGGAAGCGCCTGGAACTACAACCCCCAGTGTCCCTTGCGCCTTTAGACTGATACACGTGGAGTCAGCATGCGTTGCATTGGGGTGTTGGTCCAGTTGCATCACTTCTGTTTCCTATCTCCCATTTACCTTCTGAAAATTACATATCCTTATTCACACCGTAGAATATTGAAATATTTTCATAAAATGCCTTTTGTGCACTGACTTGGCCAGTGAAAGAAAATTTATTAAATGCTGGAAATACCCAGCCCGTCAGGCAAGGCAACAGCTTAGGTGAGAGGAACGTTGCAAGTAGATATCTTAATTTTAAAGTTTGTTTATTAGTGTCACAAGTAGGCGTACATTAATACTGCAATGGAGTTGCTGTGAAAATTCCCTAGTCACTGCACTCTGGAGCCTGTTCGGGTACACTGAGGGAGAATTTAACATGGCAAATGCACCGAACCAGCGTGTCTTTCGGACAGTGGGAGGAAACTGGAGCAAACCCACGCAGACATGGGGAAAATGTGCAGACTCCACACTGATAGTGACCTAAGCCAGGAATTGAATCCAGATTCCTGGCGCTGTGAGGCAGCAGTGCTTGCCTCTGCCGTCAGAACTTTAGGGATGTAACATGTTTTAGGGGTGGCACAGTGGTTAGCACTGCTGTCTCACAGCGACAGGGACCCAGATTCGATACAGCCTTGGGTAACTGGAGTTTGCATGTTCTCCCCACGTGGGCAAGTTTCCTCCAAGCACTCCGGTTCCCTCCCACAATCCAAAGATGTGCAGGTAAGGTGGATTGGCGATGCTAAATTGCCCCTCAGTGTCCAAATATGTGTAGGTTACGGGGATTAGAGGGTGATTATGTGGAGTTATTGGGATAGGGCCTGGGTGGGGTGCTACGTTGGATAGTTGGTGTCGACTTGATCAGCCGAATGGCCTTCTGCACTGTAGGGATTCTATAATTCTAAACAAGTACAAAGGCAGGTATGCGAGAGAGGAAGAGAACAAAATGTCTGGTGGAAGCAGAGCCTGGAAGAGAAATCATTTGTCCTGGTGCTTATCCTGTTTCACAGGCCCTTTTTCCCACCCCACTAAATCTCCCCCCTCAATCATGTACAATATTTCTTTCCCCTTTCAAGATTTACCAATCCATTTGCCAAACAATCACAGAAAACTCTTGGTAAAATCATAATGCCCATTGTTGGCATCTGATTCAGGTGCTCTGCCAGCTAGTCCCAATTGCCCACGTTTGACCCATATCCCTCTAATCCTTTCCCATCCATGTACTTATCCAAATGCTTTTTAAATGTTGCTATTGAACCTCCCTCAACCACCTTCTGTGGCAGCTCATTATATATACGCACCATACTCTGCATGAAGAAGTTATTCCTCAGGTCCCTTTTAAACCTTTCCCCTCTCATCTTAAACCTTTGCCCTCTAGTTTTCAATTCCCCTAACCTGGGAAGAAGACTAAGTGTGTCCATCCTACCTATGCCCCTCATGCTTTTATACACCTCAATTTTTCACTCCTAACGGAACACAGTTAACAAATATTCCATTTTCAGTTATATTGGTACTCTCAGTAATCCATGATAAACCTTCATATGGTGTTCTCACTCTTACTCATTTCAACCTATGATTCTATGATTTTAACCTGCACCTTTCAGATCTCAGAGTGATGGATTAGAGGCATTTGGTGGTGTGGTTGTGTTTCTGCTCTTGCTTCTCAGGATTTGATGAAATATTATTTTTTGAATTTACAACAGAAAGCATGCATACATTGGGTTTGATCTGTGTCATTTTGCAACTCAGGATGAGCAGTAAGATGCTGGCCAGCCAGCGACATCCATGTCCCACAAATGAATAAAAAGTATCCACCTAACATGCATGTTGTTGGAGTGTGGGAAGAAACCGGAGCTACTGGAGGAAAGCCATGCAGTCACAGGGAGAATGTGCAAACTCCTCACGGATGGTTGCCCAAGGCCAGAATTGAATTAAGGTCACTGGCGCATGAGGCAGCAAGTGCTAACCACTCCTGTCAGATACTACCACATTGTGTTGTATGAGTTATGCACATGGACATTTGAAAATGGAAAACTGGCCATTTCCTGGCCCATTCGCCCAGCCTATCTAGATCCTTCTGTAGACTCTCACCACCCTCCGCACAATTTGCCTTTCCACCAATTTTGGTGTCATCAGCAAATTTCGACACCCTACACTCGGTTCCCTCCTCCAGATCATCTATATAAATGGTAAATAGCTGAGGCCCCAGCACCGACCCCTGGGGCACTCCACTAGTCACCATCCGCCAATCCGAATAGCACCCATTGACCCCCACTCTCTGCCTCCTATTTGACAACGAGTCCTCTATCCACGCTAACACCCTACCCCCAACTCCATGCCCCCTGACCTTCTGCAATAACCTCTTGTGAGGTACCTTGTCAAACGCCTTCTGAAAATCCAGAAAGACCACATCCACCGGCTCTCCTCTACCCACCGCCCTAGACACATCCGAGGTGGTCCACTTTGGTAGGAATAATGGTAGGAAGGATTATTACTTACATGGAGAAAAACTGCAGCAGGCAACGGTGCAGAGGGACCTCGGGGACCTTGTGCATGAGTCGCAAAAACCCAGCTTGCAGGTGCAGCAGGTGGTCAGGAAGGCGAATGGGATGCTGGCCTTCATCGTGAGGGGGAGTGAATATAAAAGTAGGGAGGTCTTGCTGCGGCTGTATAGGGCATTGGTGAGGCCGCAGCTGGAGTACTGTGTGCAGTTTTGGGCGCCGTACTTACGCAAGGATATTTTGGCCTTGGAGGGAGTGCAGAGGAGGTTTACTAGGCTGATGCCGGAGTTGAGGGGGTTGAGCTATGAGGAGAGGCTGAATAAATTGGGCTTGTACTCGTTGGAGTTTAAAAGAATGAGGGGAGATCTCATTGAGACATATAAGATGATGAATGGGATGGATAGGATAGAGGTGGAGAGACTCTTCCCGCTCAGAAAGGATAGTAGGACTAGGGGGCACAGCCTCAAGATAAAGGGGGGGCGGTTTAGAACGGAGTTGAGGAGGAACTTCTTCACTCAAAGGGTGGTGAATCTCTGGAATTCTCTGCCCGTTGAAGTGGTGGAGGCTACCTCGCTAAATATTTTTAAGACGCGGGTTGATGGGTTTTTGATAAGAGAGGGGATTAAGGGTTATGGGGAGAGGGCGGGAATGTGGAACTGAGCCACGACAGATCAGCCATGATCTTATTGAATGGCGGGGCAGGCTCGAAGGGCTAGTTGGCCTACTCCTGCTCCTATTTCTTATGTTCTTATGTTAAGAAGCATTTAATCGCACTGTGCTATCCTGATGTCAAACAGTGCAGAGTGCAAGAAAGGTGCTTCCTATCCACCATATTGTAACTAGCATTGAGAAAGTTGACTCCTCTCTCACCTTATAAATATTAATATAAACATAAATATTAACAATTGTGACAAGGTTTAGGAGATTTCATTGAGTTACTTCAATTGAGGAAAATGTAGGGTTAATCCTTACCTAATGCGTGTTATGGTTCAGGTCAGAAACTCCACAGTGTTTTATCAAGTCCACCTGGAAAATAAGTTTTGCACCTTGAATTTGCGTGGGATAAGCATGAGTTGTTTCACCTCAGATATGATTCAAATGACCCCCTAGGGAGCTTTTATCAAACAAAGGTTATTTAAGAATATAGTTAACATGTGTGGAAAAAAATTAGCAGTAACTTTTCTCAATTACTGACAAAAACAAAACAACCGCAATGATGTATAACCCTTAACAAATATACCTAACTTCCAGTCAAAACTTCCTTTAACAAAGCCCTTTTCGCAGGTTTGTCTATTGCACAAATCTTTGCAGTGTGGGAGGAAACCGGAGCTCCTGGTGGAAACACGTGCAGCCACAGCGAGAACATGCAAACTCCACACAGACAGTGACCCAAGGCCAGAACTGAACTCAGATCATTGGTGCTGCAAGGCAGCAGTGCTAACCACTGTGCCACCATGAATTGTCAACACGTACTCAAAAAATGGAGCAGATTCATTTTTAGGCTGTTGAGTTTAAATAGATTGTTAGAATTGTAATGTTCTTTTACAGCCGAGAGCTGTGCTCTTTGTACACACTTTAATGTGGACAAAATAATTCATTAATGCAGTGTTGATGACCTGTAGTACCTTACCAGAACAAGTGAACACAATGGTTGAGCTTGGAAAATATGTTAATGTTTTGAAATTCCTCTTCATTGCCAGAAATATATTCTTATCCGATCTTTGTTTCAGTGGAGTTATTGATCTGCAGGAAGTCAGAGGTGTTGCATTATGGAGCAGGTTAGCCTAGTTTCGAGCTCCCTTTTGCTGGACACTTATTTCACAGAATCATAGCATTTCTACAGGACAGAAGGAGGCAATTCGGCCCATTGAATCTGCACTGACTCTCCAACAGATCTCCCCTCCCAGGCCATATCCCTGTAACTCCATATATTTACCCCGCTAATCCCCCTAACCTGCACATCCTTGGATACTAATGGGCAATCTAGCGTGGCCAATCCCCTAATCTGCATATCTTTGGACTGTGTGAGGAAACTAGAGCACCCAGAGGAAACGCATGCAGACACGGGGAGAATGTGCAGTCTCCACACAGACAGTCACCCAAGACCAGAATTGACCCTGGGTCCCTGGTGGTGTGAGACAGCAGTGTTAACCATTGTGTTACTGATGATCTGAATAGAGGCACCATTCAGAGGTGCTGAGAGGAAGCTGGTTGATTCTCCATAAGGAGAGAGAATGAATCAGAGAGCCACTGACATGGGATTGAACTTGTACAATTCCCAGTAGCTAGCTGTTGGTGGAGCTATGGGAGTGCATCTCTTAAGTTTTTATTTCCACTGAGGAAGATTTGTCTAAAGGGAAGCTTTAGAATGAAGAGACCTGTCGGCCAGGAAAATCAGTTACCTAATTCAAACAGGGAAACTATTGCTTTAATGCACACATAAGCTGGTTTGTTGTTTTAATATTGAAATTTAATGACAACATGTCAATGTTATGCTATTCTCTCTATTAGCTTTCCGCGTAAAATAGAAGATTGCTTGAAATTAAGATTTGGCATTTAAGTGCTTTCCTCCCTCCTTTCATAGAATCATAGAAACCCTACAATGCAGAAAGAGGCTACTTGGCCCATCGAGTCTGCGCTGACCACAATCCCACGTAGGCCCTGCCCCCACATATTTACCCACTAATCCCTCTAACCTACCCCTCTCAGGAAATTAAGGGGCAATTTTAGCATGGCCAATCAACCTCACCCGCGCATCTTTGGACTGTGGGAGGAAACCGGAGCACCTGGAGCAATCCCATGCAAACACGAGGAGAATGTGCAAACTCCACACAGGCAGTGACCCGAGCCGGGAATCGAACACAGGTCCCTGGAGCTGTGAAGCAGCAGTGCGAACCACTGTGCTACCATACTGTCCTCAAGTAATTGGCCAATGCAGCGGCATGCTTCATCGGCACATTGGCTGACCAATGGCATCACAGCCAAGTGCCATTCTTTGACTGTGACGCTAGACATTGTCAGTGGGTCATTCAATGAAGAAAGACATTGCAATTGAAATTAGAGAGTAGTTAACCTTAACAAGAGTGAGGATTTTTTAAGATAATGAATATCCACAGCAAAAATGTTTGGAGAAGTTTGAGGAACTAGAATCCCTACTGTACTGATGGAGGACATTTGGCCCATCGAGTCCGTACTGACCACAATCCCACTCAGGCCCTATTCTCGTAACCTTACATATTTATCCTGCTGATCCCCTGATACTAGGGGCAATTTCATCATGGCTAATCAATCTAAAACGCACACTTTTGGAGCATGGGAGGAAACCGAAGCACCCGGAGGAAACCCCTGCAGACACCAGGAGAATTTGCAAACTCCACAGTGACAGTGAAGGAACAGTGTTCAAGTTAGGATGGTGCGTGCCTTGGAGTGCAAGGTCCAGGTGGTGGTGTTCCCATGTATCTGCTGCCCTTGTCACTTTCGATGGAAGTGGCTGTGGGCTTGGGAGGAGGTGTCAAAGGAGCTTTGATGAGTCAATGGAGTGGATCTTGTAGATGGTAGACTGCTGCCATTGTGCATTGGTGGTGGAAGGAGTGAACCTTTGTGGATGGGGTACTAATCTGACAGACTGCTTTGTCTTGGATGGTGTCAAGCTTATTGAGTGCTGTTGGAGCTGTACTCATCCAGGTAAGTGGAGATTATTCCATCACAAGCTTGGCCTCTGCCTTGTAAATAGCGGATAGGCTTTGGGGAGTCAGGAGGTGTGTTACTGATCACAGGATTCCCAGCATTTAACCTGACCTTGTAGCCATGGTATTTATATGGGTGGTCCAGTTCAGTTTCTGGTCAATCCTTTGAATGTTGATAGAGTATTGGGGGATAACCACAAAATCAGTTACTGGCTATACACCAGATAAACACTCCTAGCGTTGGGGCTAATATATTTACACAAATAGAGGATTAGGGAACAGACAAGAGGCAAAGCATCGGGATAAATGGGACATTTTCAAGTTGGTAGTGTTATGGTCCAGGTCAGAAGCTCCACAGTGTTCAATGGAGCCCGCCTGGATTATATATTTTGCATCTTGAATTTGGCTAGGATAAGCATGAAATTTTTCACTTCAGGTATGCTTCAAATGAGCCACTAGGGAGCTTTTATCAACAAAGTTTATTTAGGAATATAATTAACATGTATAGTAAGAAAATTAGCAAGAACATTTATCAATTACAAATAAGGAACAAAATAACCACTATAATGTATAACTCCCAACAAATATATCTAATGTGTTCCAATCAAAACCAAAACCTTCCAAAGAGAAAACCTTTTAAACAAGTTCAACACAGCAAAGACTAATGCTCATGTGATCCTGGAAATTGAGTCCTTTGGTTGGAGAATTGAAACCTCTCAGTCTTGATGCACTCAGAAGCTTCCCAGAACATCAGAGATTTTAGGCAAACTACTAACAGCAGATTATTTCCTTCAGGAAGGCAAAATCTTGCTTTACGATTGCCAGCAACATTTCCAACTAAAACAGGGAGGGAGAAACTTCTGTTCAGCTTACTATCCCTATTGAAACCCAACTCGAACAGAAAATGAAACTTTAACTCACTGGGGAAAGAACCTGGCTAAAAACACATGCCTATCCTCCTAACAATGCAGGATTATGAAACTAATCTCAGAGTAAACACCAACATCCCCATTTAAACCATTTAAGTAGCAATAAAAGGACTCACCATAGTCAGCCTGGCAACATAATGACATTGTTAAGGCTGTGAGGTGAGAAACATTGACTCTGAGAGAGACAGAGATCATGATTTAAAAAAAATCTCTCATAGGTACACCAACATCACAGTAGGCTGTAACTAGTGGAGTGCAGCAAGCATCAGCACTAAGGCCTCAGAAATTTGCAATCTGTATTACTTAATTAGACAAAGAGACAAGAGGCAATGTATCTAAATTTGGTGATGGTACAAAGCTGGATGGGACAGTAAGCTGTGGACAACTGATTGTTCCCCTGGCTGGGGAATCTAAAAGTACAGGAACACGGGGCAGGGTCTCAGGATAATGGGGTGGGAGTTGGTGGTCATCATATGGGAATGAGATGAGGAGAAATCTTTTCACTGAAAGGATGGAGAATCTTTAGATGTCTCTATGTTGTGGATGGTCTATCATTGAATATATTTAAGAATGGGATAGACAGATTTTTGATCTCTCAGGGGATGAGGAATGTGGGGAGCAGATGGGAAATGGGTATGAAACTGAAGATCAGCCATGATTGTATTAATTGGCAGACCAGTCTCAACATGCCGTATGCCTACTCCTGCTCAATTTTCTATGTTTTATATCTATTCTTATGTTCTTATGAACCAGCCTGAACTTATTCACAAACAACATGCACACATATAGTTCTCAGGAAGGCTAACTGGCTTATCTGTATTCAGTCCCTGACTGAGGTCAATTGTAGCATCTTCAAGGTCTACGGTTTAGATAGTCAGTTTCCAATTTCCAATGCTGCATTAGTCAGCAGAAGCTGCATATTTTAAGACCTTTGATCAGCTTAAAGCACTATTCTTCCTTTGTCTAGGCATGCATTTGACTCTAACTAAACCAACAACTTGTGGATGGCCAGATGCCAGTGGCAAATGACTTTAATGTACTGGGAAAAATAAGATGAGGATCTCATCCACCAGCCACTCTCAATATAGAATCAAACCACAGAAGTGGTAAACAGTAGCATTGACTGTTGCTTCAGAGAAAGAAACAATGAGCTTATGAAAGGACTTGCTACGAGAAGAAGGTCTTGTTCAGGCGAATACAAAAGGAGTCGTGGCATAAGCGTGATGTTAGACACCCCCAGGGGCAGTCTTTCTCTGAAGCCAAATATGAAGACGGCATTTAGAAGTTCTGAAATACCACTTAACCATAAAAATTAACCTGCTGACCCGCCTACAATGCCTTCATAACTGAGTATGTTTCTCTCTTAAAACGATTGTAGTGTTTTGTTACGGTTAACGACTGAGTCATCCTCCATGGCATTTTCTTGCTTTTTTTGTCTGGGTAACAAAAGCAATTTAATGAACAATCCAAGAAAGTTTCAAAAAAAAATCCAGATATTTGAAATATGCTTAGTTTGCGAAATGTGAGGTGCAACTTTGACATGGTTCAGTTTCTAACGTATCTGTCGTTACTGTTTTGTGAAAGAGGGCTTCTTTGCAGTAAAGACATGAGCATTGTTAAATTACAATGGATAGTTACACATCGGAATGACCTCACAGAAAAACCTTTGTTAAATGGTACAATTTCTGGAATAAACAAATTTCCTACACATATAATGCAATATTGAAATACGCAGTAATGAGCTGTCCGAGGGTACACTAACTAGTTATTGATTGTTGCAGTTAACCCAGAGCAATGAATATAAACAGTATTAATAAAGTAGACTTCACGTATAAGACTATTTTCTTCACTGGTTGAAAATATTGAGAGATGTGCTGAAAATCATTACAAATGTTAACGCAAAAGTTGTCTTTATAAATGACCCCTTTCTCACATCTAACATTCAACTTCTCTTGCAATCGTTCTGTTAAATCGTAACTCATCTTACAGTCTCCAACTCCAATCCATTCATTCCCCGAATCTTCCTTCCCAAAAACTACCAATTCATTGATTTATTTTGTTCATTTTCCCATGTTGCTTCTCACTGTGAGCTGCGAATGCTCACCATAATTCCTCAACAAAAAAGCCATTAGTTGTTTTGTACTCTCCAATGGGTGATATAGCAAAGGTTGTTTAAACATTTGTTTTATTCAGTGACAGGAAAACATGGCTTTTAAATATTACTAAAGCAGATTGTTGCAGATGTTGGAAAGCTGAAATAATAACTGGAAATGCTAGAAGCACTGAGCAGGTCATGGACAGCATGTGTGGTAAGAGTGAAACTGAGTTAATAGACTGAATAATACATGAGTGAGCAATGTGTGTGTGTGACAGAGAGAGGTGTGTGTCTATATGTGGGTGTGTGTGTGTGTGTGTGTGTGTGTGTATCTGTGAGCAATGACTGTGTGTGTTTGTGAGAGAGAGGTGAGTGACTGTGTGTGAAATGAGTGTCTGTGTGAAAGATGATTTTGTGTGTTTATGAGATGAGTGTGTGTGACAAAGACAAATGAGTGACTGTGTGTGTGAGAGAAAGATGAATGTGTGTGTGAGAGAGAGACGAGTGTGTGTGACGGAGAGGTATGTGACTTTGTGTGTAAGATGAGTGCATCTGTGTAAGATGAGTGTATTTGTATATGAGATAAGTGTGCGAGAGATGAATGTATATGAGAGAAGTGAGTGACTGCTGTGTGAGTGAGAGAGGAGTGAGTGTGTGTGAGAGGCGAGTGTGTGTGAGAGATGAGTGTGTGCAAGAGAGAGAGATGAGTTTGTTTGAGAGAGAAATGAATGTGTATGTGTATACATGTGCGTTTGTGTGAAAGATCAGTTTTGTGAGAGATGAATGTGTGTGTGTGAGAAAGAAAAGCAGAGGTGATTGTATATTTATCAGGAAGAGGTGTGGATGAGAGAGAGGTGAATGTGTGTGTGTGTGTGTGTGTGTGTGTGTGTGTGTGTGTGTGTGTGTGTGTGTGTGTGTGTGTGTGTGTGTGTGTGTGTGTGTGTGTGTGTGTGTCCAATATGAGAATCCAGCATTCCACTTGTATTCCTATTTGAGCCAGAGGAGAAGCAACATTCCTCCCATGAAAAATGGTAAGACTTAAGTACACTTTTAACGAGATAACTTTTTCAGTATAGTAAACATGTACATATAAGAAATAGAAAATACTTCTATAAATTTGGCTTTTGTATGTTCGTACCTATTGTGCAAAAACAATTTTTTTTGTGATTTAGCCCTTCAACATAAGCACAATGTTTCTCAGGGGTTCAATCAGTGCCATTGGGAGCTCAAAGGGGTTCCATAACTGGAAATATTTGGAAAGCCTGATATAATCCAGTATTACAAGGCTTGCTATGAACTTTCCCAGTCTCAAAGCTCATCTCATTGGCAACATAAATCACATGGGCTTTGTAGCCAGGTAGAAATACTAATGAACTATCCTATAGACGCCCAACTCCATTCTATCTTGGAATAAATAGACAGTTCAAAGCGTAACCATTTACAAAACTTGACATTCCTCACACCTCCGTGAGACTTGGAGACTAACAGCCCACCCAGAGTCATCACTGATGACTTTCCAATTGTCCATGTGTGAACAACTTGCACCTCCTTAGCAAGTCTTGTGGCCCTCTTGACCCCATAAAAATCAGGTTTGATGTTAGGTGGAATTCAGAGCCGCTCACATGATCCACTTCCATTACTCTTGCTTAGCTCAAATTAAAGTGACAGCTCCAGAAAATAACAAACTTAAACTTTTGCATTTGTAACAAGTGTAAGGCTATGGATATGTGCTTACATTATTTTATGAAAGACAGAACAGATAATGTTGACAGAATTGATTTAAACTGTGCTCTTGCCATTTTATTTGTTCTTCACAATGACACCAATAACATTGAAGAAAGATGCAACTTTGAACAATGTACCAGGATATTGGCAGGGTGTGTCCATATTATTAAATAAATGCAGCAATTCTGTGTTACTGAATGGAACCCTTCTAGGATTCATCAGGAGAAATGGAATGATTGGTCATGGGTGTGTTACTAGTGGTACTTTCAAATTTGGGTGAGGAATGGAGGGAAGAGAGGAGAGCAGATGGAGCAAAATCAACTGCTGCAAGAGACAGAGACGGGAGGGTGAACTGCCCTGCTTCCTCCCCTTGGGTACAGAACATCAGTCTTCCTCTGAATCTCTTCCACCAGGAACTCCACTCCCACACCTGAGAAGCTGTGTGCTCTCTCCCTCAGTCCCTGAGCCGATCTGTAAATGCCATTCAACGTATTTCACACACTTGGCGGCACGGTGCAACAGCGGCTGGCTCTGCTGCCTCACAGCGTCAGGGATCCGAGTTTGATTCCCGGCTGTGTCACTGTCTGTGTGGAGTATGCAATTTCTCCTCGTGTCTGCATGGGTTTCCTCCCTGGTGCTCCGGTTTCTTCCCACAGTCCAAAGATGTGTGGCTTAGGTGGATTAGCCTTGCTAAATTGCTCCTTAGTGTCAGGGGCACCATCTAGGGTAAATGCGTGAGGTTATGGGGATAGGGCCTGGGTGGGATCGTGGTCGGTGTAGTCTCTATGGGCTGAATGGCCTCCTTCTGCACTGCAGGGATTCTATGATCCTCTGATTCAGTGGAAGTAGTTGTGAGTAGTTCACATAAACTGCTCTAGGAAATCTGTGTCTGATCAACCCTTTGTCTGATGCAGCTCCTCCAGACAAGTTCAAATGATGGTAATCACAGATTAGGACCAAAGTTGTGTGTTAACATCAGACTTTCAAATAGCTATGTCTCATTAGTGAAGGATCTATGTGCAGGAACAAGGGTCACCGATGGTGACTTCAACAAGAACACATTTGCCAGAGGGGAACCTAAGGCTGGTTCCAGTTCCTAGGAAACAACCTCCCTGGGATCGTCATTCCCCTGACAGATTGATCATGTCAATATAGGATGGTCATATGGCTATGGAACTAAAAAATGGACTATATCATATTGGAAATAGACTGTGGATTCTTCACAAAGTATTTGAAATTATGTGAAAACAACAAATGTGTAATTGTACGTAAATAGGTTAAGTATGCTGTTGCCGTTATGAGTAATTGTTGTTTCGAGGGGACGGTTATGTATGTTGGGGCATAGTCCCTTTAAGGGCATGGCCAGGTGACCTGGGGTGTGTGGTGATCTGCTGGTGACTGTCCTGAAAGGGCAATTGTCGTTTGGAGAATGCAGTGAGTAAGACTGCATTCCCTGATGCCAGGAAGTGGAGTGAGATCTTCAAGATATCCCTTGAGACGAAAGAATTTAACACTATTCAGTCCCTGCTTTCACTCAGTATCTGAAAAACCCTCTCCCTTGAGTGCCATGCCCATCAATGAGAAAATAAGACATTCAGGCACTGGAAGCAGTTCAGAGTAACTCCATGCGGATGATTCTTCATCTCAGAGTCTGAGGCATGACGTGCTGGTTAGGCATGATGTGGAAATGTTGGCGTTGGATTGGGGTAAACGCAGTAAGAAGTCTCAGAACACCAGGTTAAAGTCCAACAAGTTTATTTGATAGTAAACCCACAAGCTTTCAGGGTTTGCCCCTTCGTGGCTCTTTGCCCCTTCTTGGACTTTAACCTGGTGTTCTGAGACTTCTTACTGTGCTGGTTAGATGCATTGGCCACGTTAAATTCTCTCTCAGTGTAGCCAAACAGATGTCAGAGTGTGGTGACTACAGGAGGATTTTCACAGCAACTTCATTGCAGTGTTAATGTAAGCCTACCTGTGACACTAATAAATAAACTTTAAACTTTGAGTAATGATTGAAGAAACTTGGGATTTTCAGATTTAAAGGAATGACATCCTTTAAATTGAAGTATCAACAGCTTGCATTTATATAGCACCTTTAACATAGCAAAATATCCCAAAGATGCTTTACAATAAAAACATTTTGACACCAAGCCACAGAAGGAGGCATGAGGAAAAGTGGACTGGGGTAGGCACAATAAGTAGTCTCACAACATCAAGTTAAAGTCCAACAGGCACTCAGCTGATGAAGGAGCAGCGTTCCGAAAGCTCGTGCTACCAAATAAACTTAAACAGATTGGTAAGTAGTCTCACAACACCAGCTTAAAGTCCGACAAGTTTATTTCGTAGCACGAGCTTTCGGAACGCTGTTCCTTCATCAGCTGAGTGCCTGTTGGACTTTAACTTGATGTTGTGAGACTACTTATTGTGCCTACCCCAGTCCAACACTGGCAACTCTACATCAGTAAATAGCTTGGTTAGGAGCATGGCTAGTTCTGGAGCACTAGTCTTCAGTACTACTGTTGGAATGTTATCAAGGTCCAGATGGTAATTAAAATCAAAGTCAAACATAACACACAGTGGAAATAAAATCCTGTTGGGTTTTCTTGACACTAACAAAAACCACAGATCAAGAGTGAATGCTTTTTCTTTTCTGAGCTGTTTTTCAGTATTTTGACAGGAGGTTATTCATTTAAATCGCTTATGAAAAGACACTTATCATGGATGATAATTACTTCTGCTACAACTGAACCATCACCACTTGCAATGGAAGTTCCAGGCTTGCACATCTGGGGGAGTTGTTGGCATAGATTTATAGAGCATTGTGTGATTAGCTCTTGTGAACTGTGAATAGAGGAATCAAAGTTTAAAAATAATGTAGACAGTAACATGTTAGAACGGATTTTACAAGGTGCGAGACCCTGAAAAAAGTAACCCTTAACTATCTGTACCTCTGTTCTGCCATTCACACATTCCGATCACTTAATGGACACCTTTAGCACATTTCTCAGCCTTTATCATTACCAGTGGCATTTTCTTTGTCTAATTATAGGCCCCCCCCACCCTCATAAATCTTGTCCTGTTTTCTTCGCTTTCTGATGAAGGGTCAACGAGACTCTCCACAGACGCTGTCAGACCTGCTGAGAGTTACCAGCATTTTCTGTTTTTGTTTTAGATTTCCAGCACCTGAAATAATTTGCTTTAATCCAGGACTTTTAAATAAGGGTAACAGGAGGATTCTAATGTTACAGGATATTGTGTCCGTTGCAAGCTCTCGTTTGCTCCTGTAATTGAACCTATAACTATAACCATCACACCTTCTCAAAGAAAGATAAAGGGGTCAACAAAATCTCTCTAACAATTGCCAGGAAGCCACTTAACATGGAGAGACCTTATCATAAATGTATATTTTTGGTTATTTTCTCCTGCCTTTGTCTAAAAACCCACAAAACTGCTTTCACAGTTTTCTGTGTGTTTTATATCTCATCCATGAAGTCGTTGTCTAGGCAATGAACAGTGGCAGCCTGTTTCATGCCGGTGCTGAACTTGATCCTGAGCTTTGCGGAACATCGGTATGTAGAATCATAGAATACCTACAGTGCAGAAGGGGGCCGTTTGGTACATCTCGTTTGCACCAACTCTCCCACAGACCATCATACCCAAACCCTATCCCAGTAACTCCATATATTTACCCCCTAACCTACACATCTTGGGATACAAAGGGGCAATTTAGCCTGGCTAATCCACCTAACCTATGCATCTTTGGACACTAAGGGGCAATTTTCACATGGCCAATCCACCTCACCTGCGCATCTTTGGGAGGAAACCGGAGCGCCCGGAGGAAACCCACGCGGACAGGGGGAGAACGTGCAAACTCTGTACAGACATTCACCCGAGGCCGGAATTGAACCCAGGTCCTTGTTGCTGTGAGGTAGCAGTGCTAACCAGTGTGCCACCGTGCCGCCTGTGTAAACCGTGTAAACCTTCCAGCAGGAATCACTACTTTTGTTGTCTATTTTGCAAAGAAGGATGAGGAACAAACTTACTGGCCGGAACCCCATCACCTCGCCCGCCACGGAATCGGCACGGGCGAGGGTCCGACATTGGAAATCTCCATCGACCTTTTGAGGGATTTCCGGTCTCATCCAAGTGAGGCCATAAAATCCCGCCCAATGAGAAAAATTATGGAGCTTCAATCAATTTTATTAAAATTCATCTGAAATTTCTTATAAAGAAAAAACTGTGAACAAAGAGTCAAGATTAATTATTGTTTGCCAACGAGGGACATACACGCGATGGGTCGTACTTGGGCTGCTCTTGGTTGTTCGAGATTGGCCCAGTGCTTCATGTCGTTAGTGTATGCTTAAACTGGACCAGATGCTGGGCAAGACGACAGCTCCGTGACCATCGCTGTTTGCTGTGCAGACACATGGATTTGGGCCGGTGTCTGCGGGAGTTTGCGCATTCTCCCTGTGCTTGCGTGGGTTTTCTCCGGGTGCTCCGGTTTCCTCCCACACCCCAAAGATGTGCTGTTAGGCTGATTGGAAGTAATAAATTGTCCCTAAATTAGTTTCCCTCAATGTGGATTGCCACAAAACAATAGATAAGGGTCATGGGTGGAGGGGGGGACTGGTAATGTTAAAATGGCGGTGCGGGCTCGTTGGGCCGAAGGGCCTGTTTCCCGGGCTGTTTTTGTTCTTCGTTCTTTATTAAAACTAAAATTAGAATCATATCTAGCACTGAAATAAAAGAAGTACTTTTGGAACACCCTAGAAAAGGATAAGTGCTAGTTGTCATCTGAGCTTCGGTTTATTATTTTTTGCTACTATTTCTTGTAGTCCTGTCAATTGTTTGATTGACATTTCTGAAGTGCACATTTTTCAAAAAAATAATAAAAAGACAAGAATGATGATGTCACAAACCAAGATGGATATTAGACAATGTTTTCTCTTAAATTTGAAATTCGACTAAAATGTTGAAATTTGATTAAAATTTGGCAACAAAAGGGAACACACAGAGGGTGGTGGGGGCCTGGAATGCACTGCCAAAGGAGATGGTTGGGGCAGATACATTAATGATATTTAAGACTCATCTGGATAAGCACATGAACAGGCAGGGTATAGAGGGACACTGGCGGTTAGTCTAGGTAGGGCAACGTGATCGGCACAGGCTTGGTGGGCTGAAGGGCCTGTTTCTGTGCTGCACTTTGTTTAAAAGGCTAGTCTAAAATTAGGGCACATGGTAAAAAAATCGCCCAGATAACCATTGGCTGTTCTTCCCTTTGAGAGGGAGAGCTGACAGGTGGGTGATTTGAACCTGAGGATCACCACACCTCAGACGTTGTGGGGGGAGGGGGGGGGGGGTGGTGGGGGGAGGAGACAAGGTCGAGAAGGTGGGATTTTCATGATCTCCCCGTAACTGTGAATAAGAGACAAACTTAAACTTCAGGAAAGAAGCTAAACAGCTGATCTGTCCAGTCAAATCTTACTGCATTGAACGTTCAAAGGGATTACTGCCAAGAAATTGCAGCCTGATTTTCTACATTGATTGAAAGATTACTAAACGTTAAGTTCTGTAAAATAGGTAATCAATAGTTATTCAGTCGGTAATCAACATTAGAGCATATCTGGCAAATCATTATGTACTTTTTCAGCAGAAAATCAGCTTGAATCTTTCATCCGCATCCAAGGATTGTAGGTTTCCAAATTAATTCCCTTATAGAACCCAGATTAGTTTACATTAATTTTAACCAAAAAAAAAGCTCCATTACAAGCAGAGTGCAGTGCAATGCTGAGTGAAATAGAATTAATTCCTAATGACAAAGTCACCACAGATGAAGTCAGAGACAAAGATGCATTAACAAGATCCATGCTAACAAAGCTAATCTCATCAGACGAATAAGTATTGGCAATTACACTAAGCTCTTGGTCAATTTTCATTAATCAGCATTTAAATATCACTTAAATCTATAACTTAAATGTGACCAAATGCTTTAGCATTAACTAGATTTTACTTGACAGCTTCACAGAGCTATGATCAATGTTCATCATTACAGTGTGTCCTAACAAGATTAAGTTTACTGTTTGTCTGCGGAAGTATGATTTAGTGGTGATTACTGAGACGTGGTTGCAGGAAAACCAGATTTGGGAATTGAATGTTCAAGTATACACAGTATTCTGGAAGGATAGGCAGGAAGGGAAAGGAGCTGGCATAGCTTTGTTGGTTAAGGAAGAGATCAGCGCTGTAGTGAGAAATTATATAGGCACTGGAGTCCAAGATGTGGAATAAATCTGGGTAGAAATAAGAAATAGCAAGGGAAGGAAGTCCCTGGTGGGATTATTCCATAGGACCGCAAACAGTAGTTCAGCAGTGGGACACAGTATATAACAAGAAATACTGAGAGATTGTAAGAATGGCACAGCAATGATCATGGGTGATTGTAATATGCATATTGATTGGACAAATCAAATTGGCAAGGGTAACATTGAAAGAAAGTTCATTGAATGTATGAGAGATTGTTTGTTTTTGGAGCAATATATTGTGGAACCTCCAGGGGGCAGGCTATTCTAGATTTGGTATTATGTGATGAGGTAGGGCTAATAAATGATCTCAGCGTTAAGGATTCTCGAATGCAGAGTAATCATAGCATGTTAGAATTTCAGATTCACTCTGAGAATGAGAAACCTGTCTGAGTCCCCCCATACCAACACTACAGTTAAGAAAGTCAACCAGTGCCTCTCCTTTCTCAGAAGACTAAAGAAATTTGGCATGTCAGCTACGATTCTCACCAACTTTTACAGATGCACCATAGAAAACATTCTTTCTGGTTGTATCACAGCTTGGTATGGCTCCTGCTCTGCCCAAGACAGCAAGAAACTACAAAAGGTCATGAATGTAGCCCAGTCCATCACGCAATCCAGAAGTTTAGTGGGCTCCCAGCTGGGTGCCACAGTCCACGCATCTCTGGGACTCGAATTTCTGGCATTGTCAGCTCCTCGCTGGAAATCAGCGCAGAGCTGATTAAAATATTAAAATTACCATTTAAATCTTATTAGAGGGCCTGGGACTAAAGTTTCCATACCCGCTAGCCTCTCCCCCAATCTCCCTGCCCCACCCCATTACCAGAAGTGGTTCGCTCCAGCGGGGTTCACAACAGCTCCCCACTAATGGGGACCTGGTGGCCTGGTCCCACTGGAGTGAAAGGAGGTCATTGAGGCCCCTAAAGGAGGTCGTGGGTAAGCAGGGTGACTCCTGGGCATTGCCAGTCTGGCAGCGCCAGCCAGGTCCCCTGGCACTGCCCAGGGGGCAAAGTGGCAATGCCCAAGGGGCATTTTGATTCTGCCCACTGGCCATTGGGCAGTGCCAAGGGGCAGGCCAGAGTGGGTGGGACCTATTGAGGATGGGGTCTATTGGGGGAGATCAGTGGGGATAGGGGGTGTCCCACTGCCGCTCTGCATAGAGATCTGTGGCAGAACGGGAGAAAGACTGATCAGGGCTGACTATCAGGGTGGGGTGAGTGCTGCGGGAAGGGGGTCAGGATTGCTGGAGGAGGAGAAGGGAGTGTCAGGGCTGTCGAGGGGGGTGTGGCTGCCTGGGTGAAGGGGTGTTCAGGGCTGTTGGGGGATGGGAAGGTTGGCAGGGTCGCAGATGGCCTGAAGATGTCTGGGAGGCCAGCAATCGGGGAGTGGTGGTGGGGAGGGGAGGGAAGGGCAGGTGTTGGGGGGGGCGGTGGGATAGGATTGAAGGGGCAGCACAGTGGGGTTTGCTGTGCTGGCCAGTGATTGGGAGTCCGGCAGTGTGGGGCTACTGTGCATGTGCTGATCTGGGCTCAGCCCTATGCTGCCGGTCTCTCCAGCGGGAATAAGCCCCGCCACCGGATTTTCATTGTGAATTTTGCTAGGGCATTCTGCAGTGCTCAGTGTGGGAGATTTAATTCTGAAAATCCCACCCAAAGAAACAAACGGGAATCACTCTGGTTCTTACGCAAATTCGGCACTTAGACTTTTTTTGGGAGAATCCCAGCCTATTTCTTTCAAAGGGTCATGAGTCTGTGGAATTTGGTACCCCGGAGTGCAGTGGAGGCTGGGATATTGAGTAAATTTAAGGAAGAGTTAGACAGATGGAATGTATAGTATTGACTTTGATTTTAACCTGATAATTGTGCCTTTAGGATGTTGGTTGGTTGGGGCATTCTCCCCATTGACCGCACCATGTGAGACTGCTAGGCCATTTAAACTCCCTATCCAGGCAGCCTGGGCTAAAGTTGTGACTGCTCATCCACCTCAATAGCCTGATTCTACCTTCCTCCCAGCTTGTTTGATCCACATGGTAGCCACATGGCTTTCCAGCACTCTTGGAAGGCTGCCCAGCAAACCTGTTGGGTTTGCCATCACCCTCCATAGGGCTCCTTCATAACTAGACAAGTGACCTAGCACCAGGAAGGGGTGCTGTTAAAAGCCACTGCCCCTAGTGTTGCCCCCTCTAACACCCCCTCCGGTGACCCCCATCTTACAATCCACAACCTGCCTTCTCTTACATTTGATCTGTGGTTCCACAGTGCTCCTGGTCTTCTGATGGGTGAGTTGCTGCCAGTTGATACTCTTTCCTGCTGATGGTAACACATTCACTGGGGCTTCATCCATGAGGGACCTCAATCACTAGGGAGTATTGATGGTGTCCACCTGAAGGGTACTTCTGTTGGGCCTCACCCATGGAACTGATGGGGATTCCCCACTGGCTCTCAAATCGGGCCCAACAGAATCCCTGTGACCATAAGTAAAGGTTTGGTATCCCACACATACTGGCTTACTGGAGTCTAGTTTGGATCATTGAAACGTTGTGAGTTACAGTGAGAAACTGTTGGGAGATAGAGTAATATCACAGAGTAACTAAGTTCAATGACAGCCTAAATATAGTTAAACTCATCGCTGGAGTTCAGAGAGAGACAATGTAATGACCTCTCGCTGCCTATTCACATCTTCACAGTCTATTTCTCATGAATGCCAACACTGCCACATTTGTGCCCACATTGACTCACTTGGTCCATGTTTTTTCCATGATCAAAGTCTAAATTATAATTGCTGTGATAATCATCTGGATATGACTCACTAAATCCTGCATTATTCTAGTAATTGTAGTTTAGACAGTCTAAAACTAGAAAAATAATTATAATGATTACGGCAACGATTATGTGGATTACAAAGTGTGTCACAGGCTTCCGTACGGATCTTTCGGGGCTGCCATTTTTAAAGGGGCACTGTGCTCCTAAATGTACTTTCGGAAAATTATTTCTTCTTTTCTTACAGAAAATGCAATGACACAAGTTACATTGACGTCCATCACTCAAACAGGTGAACTATTTTGTTAAAACTGCGGTCAAGGGTATTTCGCAGACATGATTACCACGATTGTTTTCAATATTTTACAGCGTGATTTTGACATTTCTTGAATATTGCTGAAAAGAGAGACATGTTACCAAAGCTTTTAGACTTGCACTCATCAGGACAAATGCAAGAATGCCAAATTTCGAACCATCACAGCAATTTATACTGCAGGAGAAAAGGGTGATGGTTGGTTGCTGAGTCAAGTCTGAGGAATTGCCATAGAGAAAACAATGGGGAACTAGAAGCTAGAAATGGCATACATTCAAACGCAGCAACCGTTCTTTGCAAACAAAAGGAATATGTTCACACCTTGCCCATTTTGTGAATTACCAGGAAACTTGGGGACCCTGTTGCTTTCTCCTTGGCAACACTTTATTATGTTTGGGCCTAACTATGGACAATAAAAAGACCACAATGTAGGTAGGTATAATTGAAACAAGGTTTATTGATCAGCTTAACAGTAGCACAATCAATCCAAGACTGACTCCCCCAGCTCCATCCTGGGTGGAGCTTGAACCCTGGGTCACCTGACCTGCTCTCTTAAAGGGGCACACACCCCAACTACATACATAGCACACCTCAACCAACTGGAGTCTACTCGTAAGCATCACTTGACAACACTTCACAACTGGAAAAATAGAAGCAGCGTTTATGACCTGCAATTGTTTACCTCAATGTTGGGTCGAAAAGGTACCTAAATCAGGAGTTGAGTTGCTGTTCCTCGAGCTTTCATTGACCTTCATTGGAATGTTGGAGGCTAAGGATAGGGAGGTCAGAGTGGAAATGGGGTGGCTGATTAAAATGGTCAGCAACTGGAAGTGTGAGGTCACTCTCGAGGACTGAATGGAAATGTTCAGCAAAGCGCTTACCTGAATTTGTGTTTGGTTTCCCCAGTGTAGAGGACACTGCAGCAAATATTTCTACCAAAATAGAAGAAGGAATGTCTGGGACCTGAGCGAGAGGGATGAGGGGCAGATTGCAACTCTCTATGCTGGCGTGGGAAGGAGTTGTGATAAAGGTAGAAGCATTGGAGGCAGTGAGTGAACCCAGCAGGATGTCACAGAGTGAATTGTACTACGGAGTGCTGAAAGTGGTGAAAAGCAGGTGTTTGGGCAGCATGGTGGCACAGAGCTTAGCTACTGCCTCACAGCACCAGGGGCGCAGGTTCTATTCCCAGCTTGGGTCACTGTCTGAGCAAAGTCTGCATGTCCTCCCCATGTCTGTGTGGGTTTCCTCTGGTGCTCTGATTTCATCCTGCAGTCCGAAAGTTGTACTTGTTGGATACATTGGCCATGTTAAGTTCTCCCTCAGTGTACCCGAACAGGCGCCTGAGGGTGGCGACTAGGCGATTTTTGCAGTAACTTAATTGCAGTATAAATGTAAGACCCCATGTGACACTATTAAATAAGCTTGTTTCTTTGAACGTTGGAAGTCTTATTCCAGATTTCCTGCATGTAAAGTAATTTGCTTTTATTTTGCATTTTATATTGAGCATTTCACATCCCAAGACATTGTGCAGTGCCTCATGGCTAATGAATAACGTTATAAGTTTAGCTGCTGTTAAAATGTAAATCAATTTATTGGTTGATTTGTCCTCAGCAAGGACCCTCAAACTCCAGTGAGAGAAAATGTTTTTTGTGATTTGTTTGAGGCATAAATAATTGCCAGGACAGTAAGTGCACTCCCCAACACTTCTTTCAATAGTATCATCAGATCCTTTCTGTTGTTCCAATCATAAAATGCAGCGTTCCCTCAGCAAATGGCTGACATTCTTATGCTTTTCTCTCAACTCCTGCAGTGAGGCTTAAACCCACATCTTCAGAATCAGAGGCCCTACTCAGCCAGTGTGAAACATATTGCACTGTTTGTAGAGTTGTAGGATGGTTAAAGCATGGAAGAAGGCCATTTGATCTGTTGTGTTTATGGTAGCTCTTTGGCTGGACCTCTGAGGAGGAGCATTCAGTATAAATCATCAAAGCAACCCTAGTGACAAGGGCAAAAGCAGCAATAGAAGGAACAATTCCAGCAATAGCAAGTGTAGGTGCTTCCTCCTCAACCACAAGTTGTTCAATGGGACAGAGGAACAAAGAGCTCCAGCTCCAAAAGGCGATATTTTCAGCGCAAGAGTTCACAGGCCAAGGATGACCTTCTTCAACATATCAGAGCAACCATGCACTCAGGAGGTGCCAGCTCTTGTGGCAGGTAGTCACTCACTTCTATACCCTCCTGGAAGCAGCCCCTGTCCGAGAGGAACAGGTGGGCACTTATTGTCAAGTTCACCACACCTTCAAATCCACTTTACAAAAGATTAGGCTGGTCAGACCCAGAGAGCCGTTGGCTTTGTAGCATTGTTTGGATTTCCATAGGTCCAAAAGGCAATAAAGACTTCACTAGATCAACCAAAGTATCTTTGTGAATCCAGAAAGCCTTTCACTTCTGACCACTGCAAGGTGATCATGTGTATCTTCAGCAGAAAGCTACGTGACTCCATCATTCCTCAACAAGCGAAGGAGAGGATATAACAGGAGCCATCAGTTTGTACAAGATACAATTCAAGTAAATGTACAAATGTGGAAGCACCTTTCAAATGCCCCAGTCTTCAGGACTGGTACAGTCTGTTGTGCCCTTTGCAACATGACATTGGAACAAGAGGAGGTGTAGAATGGCTGACATCCTTGCAGGAGGAGAGGTTTGATGTGTCCAGGTGTAGGGGTTTTTTCAGAGGCTAAGTATTGAGCTCAACTTTAGTTAATACAAAGGCTTTTGATGACAGTATCCTGATGAAAGATGTTCTTTATTGTCCAACGTACCCTGGGAGAAGGATTGGGTGGTCCAACACTTCTGTGAAGTTACATCACAGTGACAAGACAATTATACAACTTCCAAAAGACATTTTACACACCTTCTGGCTCATCATGAGTCAATCATCATTAGTACAGGTCAATCTTTATTAATAAATGTCACATACCTTGGTCAATTTCAGATATTCTCTGACAGCATGGGAATAATAAGTTCTAACGGTTTCTGCCCAACTTTCCCATGGCCTCCTGTTCTGGACTCTTATCTGGTTTAATACT
Organism: Carcharhinus amblyrhynchos; assembly: GCF_965287045.1. Taxonomy (NCBI): domain Eukaryota; kingdom Metazoa; phylum Chordata; class Chondrichthyes; order Carcharhiniformes; family Carcharhinidae; genus Carcharhinus; species Carcharhinus amblyrhynchos. The sequence goes on from NC_137350.1 coordinate 14,368,027, forward strand.
CCGCCTCTTGGTTAAGTTGTCTGGAACCACTAGCTTGTCCTTCCTCAATGAATGTTTCCTTCACTGAGCTGTCTGGTACCCATGCTGATGACAGCTATGCTTCTATGGGTGTATTGTAATAAAGAATGTGGTTCACTTCATTGAACTATTTTCCCATGATGCCTTAGAACTCTGTGCCGTTAGCCAAGCTGTGACACACTTTTCAGAAATACACGTTTAAATTCTTTAGCTGTGGTTATCATTGTTTCTATGCAGACAGTCCCTCTGTAACATATATGTATAAGGTAGTCTGTGATTCTTATCACAAGTTAACCCATTCTGTTTTAATAGTTTTTGTTAATGTTTTAATCCCAGAGTATTTCAAATCCCTCTAACACCAGGAAACCTGCCTCTCCTCCCTTTGAACCCATCTCAATGCATCTCATTCTAATAGCCAGCCATGACCATAATACTCTTTCAGCATCATCAATGCCACCCAAATCATTTTCTGGCAATAAATTTCAGGGATGAAAAGTAGAGACCATGAGAATGAAAAGTGCACATAGTCTCGCTGTTATTCATATAAAATATCTTTCTCTTATGCTTTCTATCCCCTCTACATTGTGCTACCTTGTGGCTTCAGCTGAGTTGGAGCTGGGCTCCCCATCTCCCCTGTTCTGACACAAGTATTACCTGTGGAGGGTGTCTGATGGGTTTTGGAGATATTGAAAGGGTAGGCATGGTGATCAGGACAGGAGGCCGTTTGCGCTGCTCTGTCTGTCGGGGGAACAAAGAGGGCGAGGCTGCAGGAACTGAGGGGTTGGGGTGGCACCAGTAGTGTCCCCGCTGCCATGTGCCCTTTCTTCATCTTCCCTCTGAGTGTCCACTGGTACTTCCATGTTAGCGAAGGGCAAGAGACGACTTGCTGCATGTCAGGGTGGTATTGCAAGGCTTTGGAGCATCCCCAGTAAGGTGGTAGACAGCTCACAACCTCTGATGGCTTCTCTTCCCCATGACAGTGCTAAATACATTGTGCTCAGTTCTTGCCAAAAAATTCCAAGTGCCGAATTTACAGGATAACTGGTATAATTCACGATTGATTTTTTCAGTGGGAGTGCAAACTCGAATCAAATCTCCCACACTCTGTGCAATGCAGTCCTCACAATCATGAATATTATTAAAAGCCTGGGGTTGGGGGGTGGGGTGGGGGGGAGGGGTGTGGTGTGGGGTGGTGGCGATGGGGGCCTATTCACACCAGAGTCTGACAGTTCCGGGGCACTGTGGCCCTGATCTGTCAGCCTGCAGTTTGCTGGCCAGCTCGATCACTGGCCAGCCCGGGATCCGCACAGTGCTGCCCCTCCCGACACCTCCGTGGCTCAATCACGGCCTCCACGTGCATTCCCAACTACCCCAATCCCCAGCAACCCCTCTCTGCAATGACGATGCCCCCTCTCTCCATCCCCACCCCGGAAGACCCCTCCACCCTGTCAGAATCCCTGCACAGGAGACAGCCGCCACCCCGCCCCCCCCCACCACCCATCCCCCAGCTGGCAGCTGCACCACCGCCCCCCCCACCCACCACCCCCCCCCATCCCCCAGGAGGCAGACCACCCAGCCTGCCCCGATCGTGGCCTCCCTTCAGCCCTGATCAATACCCATGCAGTGTAGCAGCAGGACCCCTCATCCCCATGGATCACCCTGTAGGCCCCACCCCCTTGGCCCTGCCCCCTTGGCACTGCCTGATGCCCAGTGGGCAGTCCCAAGATGCCCCCGGGCATGAGCACTTTGCCCCTTGGGCACTGCTAAGGTGCCCCAACCCCAGGGGGCACTACTCCACTGCCACCCAACCCTCTGTGGGAGCTCTGATTGCTCCCCCTTCCACTCCAGCGGGGTCTCCTGCTAGTTCCCCTAGAATGTGGGGAGTTACTCTGAACCCGGCTGAGTGAAATACCCCTGGTGGGATGGGACATGCTATCGCGCCTGGGGAATTTAGTCCTGGGCTCGATAATTGCATTTAAATAACATTAAAAACAAGTTAAAATGACTTACCCGGTCTTCCCACTGGTTTCCAGTGTGGTCTTGACTGGGCCTACTCTCCTGCGGTGGGAGATACACATGCGTCAGTAACGTATGTGCGAATCCCGTGAAATGCCAACACACACATCCCCCAACCCAACACGCCAAAAAATTAGCACGTTGCGATGTGAGAATTGGGCCCATTAATCTTGTATCCGTGTCGAAATGGTAATTAGTTATTCTTCACTCCAACTCCCTTTCATCTTAATAATTTTTAATGAATTAATGAATAATTTTTAGCACAACTGTTTACAACTCAATACCAACAACACCTTATGGGATTTTGGGAAATCTACCCATGCTAAACTGTTGCCATTGTCTCTAATTGTAAATATCTTGCATCTTCTTCTCAGTAAAACCATCAAAGCTTTCCTTCCATCTCAAGATGGATGAAAGTTTAGGTGCGAATGCGAGGCTTAAGTTACAAACAGATCATGAATGATTTTGTTGAATGGTGGAGCAGGCTCGAGGCGCCGAGTGACCTAATCCTGTTCCTAATTTGGATGTTCCTATGTTCATACAGACCACCTAGGTTTGTCAGGACCTAGTTGCATGAACAGGTTGCATGACCACCCCACATTTGCTCTAAATTTAGCATCACTGTATCAAAATCTAATAATCCTGCAGATCTCAAAATTGTAACAAGGTGGACCTCCATTTTCTTTCAAAGGGTTTGTATCACCGGTTTCCAGTGTGGTCTCGATTGTGCCTTTTTGTGTGAAAATGCACTAATTATTGAGGAAAAATCTACCAGCGTGGTTGCTGCCTCACAGTACCAGTTACTTGGTTTGATTACAACCTCAGGAAACCGTCTATGGGGAGTTTGCATGTTCTCCTCATGTCTGTGGGTTTCGTCTGGGTGCTCCGATTTTCTCCCACAATCCAAAGAAGAGCACGTTAAGTGGATTGGCCATGCAAAATTGCCGCTTAGTGTCCCAAGATACGTAGGTTAGATGGATTAGCCATAGCAAATATGTGGGGTCACTAGATAGGGCGGGAGGGAGAGAGGCCTCGATAAGATACTCTGTCGGAGAATTGATGCAGGCTTGATGGGCTGAATGGCCTCCTCGGCACTGTAGGGATGCTGTGATTCTTTTGTGCAATGTCACATATTAAACATGTCAGGACCATTTAAACACACTTGTCCCATAGCTGAATGGTGATAGTTCTTTACCTGCTCAGCCCAACAAAAGTGCACTCACCTGAAGCCACTGACAAAAATTCTCAATGCAATTGTGGTATTAGGAAATGTTCCGGAAAGTTCAAGTTCAAGTATTTCTTGAAGTAAATCCTTTGTCTTGCAATCCAGAGAAGAGTTTCATCATTCTTATGATTTTGTGTTGAAAAGCAATCTATGATAAGGAATTACTGCAAATGAGTAGCATAACAACTTCTCGCTCTGTCTCCTTAACGTTGTGTATACTTACACCCTCTACACGCCAGTGTTTTAAAGTTTATTTATTAGTGTCACAAGTAGGCTTACATTAACACTGCGATGAAGTTACTGTGAAAATCCCCTAGTTGACACACTCCTGCGCTTGTTCGGGTACACTGAGGGAAAACTCAGCATGGCCAATCACCTAACCAGCACGTCTTTCAGACTGTGGGAGAAAACCAGAGCATTGGGAGGAGACCCACACAGACACAGGGAGAACGTGCAGACTCTGCACAGCCAGTGACCCAAGCTGGGAATAGAGCCCGTGTCTCTGGCGCAGCGCTAATCACTGTGCCATTGTGCCTAGTGCCTTGGTGACTAGTGGAGTGCCGCAGGGATCGGCGCTGGGGCCTCAGCTATTTACCATTTATATAGATGATCTGGAGGAGGGGGCTGAGTGTAGGGTGATGAAATTTGCTGATGACACGAAGATGAGTGGTAAAGCAAATTGTGTGGAGGGTGTGGAAAGTCTGCAGAGGGATCTGGATAGGCTGGGCGAATTGGCGAGGACCTGGCAGATGGAATATAATGTTAGCAAGTGTGAGGTTATCCACTTTGGCAGAAATAATAGTAGGAGGGATTACTATTTAAAAGGCGAAAAGCTGCAGCATGCTACGGTGCAGAGGGACCTGGGGGTCCTTGAGCATGAGTCGCAAAAACCCAGTCTGCAGGTGCAGCAGGTGATCAAGAAGGCGAATGAGATGCTGGCCTTTATAGCGAGGGGAATAGGACATAAAAGCAGGGAGGTCTTGCTGCAACTGTACAGGGCACTGGTGAGGCTGCAACTGGAGTACTGTGTGCAGTTTTGGTCGCCGGACTTGCGCAAGGATATTTTGGCCTTGGAGGGAGTGCAGAGGAGGTTCACTAGTCTGATACCGGAGATGAGGGTGTTGGACAATGAAGAGAGACTGAATAGACTGTGTCTGTACTTGTTGGAGTTTAGAAGGATGAGGGGGGATCTTATAGAGACATATAAGATAATGAAAGGGATGGATAGGGTAGAGGTAGAGAGATTCTTCCCGCTTAGAAAGGATAGCAGGACTAGAGGGCACAGCCTCAAGATGAGGAGGGGACAGTTTAGATCGGAGTTGAGGAGGAACTTCTTCACTCAAAAAGTGGTGAATCTCTGGAATTCTCTGCCGGTTGAAATGGTGGAGGCTACCTCGCTAAATATATTTAAGTCACAGGTAGAAAGGTTTTTGACAGACAAGGGAATTAAGGGTTATGGGGAGAAAGCGAGAAAGTGGAACTGATCCACTTCAGATCAGCCATGATTTTATTGAATGACGGGACAGGCTCGAAGGGCTAGATGGCCGACTCCTGCTCCTATTTCTTATGTTCTTATGTTCTTATGTGCCATTCCTGTGTGGAATTGTCTGTGTAGACGCTGCCTGATGTACAACATGGAGCAGAAAAGCTTTTTTTCCCTGCATTATTTGCCAAACTGCATACAAACATTTAATGAAACTTATTAAATACCAAAAAATTAACAAGTGTCAAAATTTGAGGCCCTTGAGGCCAAGACCAAATGGCCCTCTTAACTGCCTCCCCAACCAATTGGCCCCGATCTTCCCATCCATAATAAATTCAGTCAAGATTTATAATCATGTCAAGTTATTGATAACAAAGACATCATACTGCTTTTGCAATTATTTCTTCTCCAAAATGCTTCTATGTTTGGTAATCCTTCATGGGTGTTGCAAGTTGATTGAGTTATTCAGTTGTTGGGTTGGACATTTCTAATTCCTGTGCAACTGGAAGCACTGACTCACTCTGCTTATTAAATGTCACAATTGACTGTTCCTGGATGTATCTTCTTTCCATGCACTGTCCCCATTATCTTCATCACCAGCCTTTCTCGGAATGGCTCACTGCCGCATCCCCAAATAATGAGATTTGAAATGATTTCTCCATATGAAGTACATCCGAAATCCTCCACTAAAACCCCATGATGCTATTCAGTGAATTCCATTGTGTTGGCTGCTAGGTCCGAACGTAAGCCAGAGTTCTCAAAGCAGTTCTTAAATGCTCTTCTATATCAATCCAGTAACTGATCATCGGATCAATGCAATTAAGCACAATGCTATCCATTAAAATAGCGTCGCTGGCAGATTGTTCATTCTGTGCCAGTGAGATCCAAGCACGTGATCACTATTCTACAACATGGAGCTGCATTAATTTTCAACCCACTCATTGATTCACAGAATAGATTGCAGTGGGCAGCAAAAATCCTGCTTAATGTGCTGGGGAGTTAGTCATTGATGAATACATTTTGCTGCTCTTTCAAAACATATTCTCATAATATTTTAATCTAGTTTGCAAATAACTCATGGGTGGCACAGAGGTTAGCACTGCCACTTCACAGCTCCCGGCAACCAAGTTCAATTCTGGCCTTGGGTCACTGTCAGTGTGTGGTTTGCATGTTCTCCCCGTGTCTGCGTGGGTTTCCTCTGGGTGCTCCGGTATCCTCCCACATGCCAAAGATGTGCAGGTTAGTTGTGTAGGCCATGCTAAGTTACCCCTTAATGTCAAAGATGTGTAGGTTTGGGGGATTAGCCATGGGAAAGTACGGGGTTATGGGGATCGGGTCTGGGTGGTCGAGAGTTGGCGTAGGCTCAATGGTCCAAAGGCTTGTTTCTGCACTGTAGGGTTTCTATGATTCTCACTAGTTAGTGATGAGTTGGAATTTGCCATTGTGTACTAGTGGTTAACCAAGGTCAAAATTCAAATTGGCGCTTCTGAATGTTAAACATAAAATTTCACCTCACAGAAACAGGCCATTCTGCCCAACTGGGAATTGAACACAGGTCCCTAGAGCTGTGAGGCAGCAGTGCTATCCATTGAGCCACTGTGCCACCCCGGGGCCTCTTCAATACCACCGAGGCAATATATGGACCCCACATCCTCGGCCTCAAACCAGTGTGGAGTAAGGATGAAATCGTCTTGAGAGACAGAGAAAACATCAGCCTTCTATGGAGACAACACTCCAAAGAACTCCTAAACTGTGATAAAATCATAGATGAGGATGTGTTTGAGGAAATCCCCCACCTCTCCATCAAAGAGGATCTTGGACTCCCACCAACTGTGGGCAACATTTGAAGAATGGAAAGGCCGCAGGAATGGCTGGGATTCCAGCGGAGATTTTCAAACTGGGAGGAGAAGAGAGTATCTGTCATCTTCATCAATGTTACTGAAAATCTGGGATAGGGAAGACATTCCTGCCCACCTCAGGGTGCCATCATCACCACCATCTTCAAGAAAAGAACAGAGCAGACTATGGCAACTAACAAGCAATCTCCCGTTCTTCATCACCAGAAGATCATTATCCCAAATCTCACTAACTGCCTTCTCCCAGTCTCTAAAGTAATCCTTCTGATAAAGCCAGTGTGGCTTTTGACAAGCTGTGGAACAGTGGACATGGTTTTCACTGCTCAACAGCTTCAAGGGAAATGCCAGGAGAAATATCAGTCTCTTTACATGGCCTTCATTGATTGACCAAGACTTTTCACTCAGTCGATGGGGAAGTGCTTTGGAAGACTGTGCTGAAGGCTGATTGTCACGTGAAATTTATCTTCATCCTCTAACTCTTCCATAACAGGATGTCGGCGACAGTCCTCACCAATGGAAACAAGACCTTTGAGCTCAATACTGGAGTCAAGCAGGGAAACCATTATCGTCCTCAGCCTTTCTGCCATCTTTAAGTTTATTTATTAGTGTCACAAATAGGCTTACATTAACACTGCAGTGAAGTTACTGTGAAAATCCCCTAGTTGCCACACTCCTCTGTCTGTTTGGATACACTGAGGGAGATGTAGTTTTTTGCGGTCTCGGTCAGAGCAGGAGCCATACCAGGCTGTGATACATCCGGATAGGATGCTTTCTGTGGTGTATCTGTAAAAATTGGTAAGAGTTGTAGAGCTTTCAATTTAATTTTAATTTAACAGTGATTCAGCAACAAGCAGGCAGTATTGCATGGGTTTGCCAATACTATTTCATTGTATAGAATATTCATGTTCCTAGTGTAGGAAAATAAGCTGCCTTTGCTTACAGTGCATAGTGATTTCCTGCACATGAAATTAGCCTTTGCTGGGCATATTGTAATTCTAAGAAAGAATAAAAACAAGAAACACAATATGTGGTTGAGGTAGAAATACACCTGAATTGATTGTAATGGAATAAGCACATAAGAAAAGGGGGAGACGATGGCCTTGTGGTATTATCACTAGAATATTAATCCAGAAACTCAGCTAATGTGCTGGAGACCCAGGTTCGAATCTCGTCATGGCAGATGGTAAAATTTGAATTCAATAAAAAAAAATCTGGAATTAAGAATCCACTGATGACCATTGTCAGAAAAACCCATCAGGCTCACTGATATCCTTTAGTAAAGGGAATCTGCCATTCTTACCTGGTCTGGCCTACGTGTGACTCCAGTGCTATAGCAATGTGGCTGACTTTCAGCTGTCCTCAAGGGCAAGTCGGGGTGGACAATAAATGCTGGCCTAGCCAATGATGCCCATGAATGAATAAAAAGAAACACAGGACTTAGGAACAGGAGTAGGCCATTCGGGCCTTCAGGTCAGTTACATCATTCAACAGGATCATGGCTGATCCCCAACTTCACTTTCCTGTTTGTATCCCTCTCCCTCCTTACACCTTGATTCCCTTGTCTAGGTACAATGACACTGCTTTCTGTGGAGAAGAATCGCACAGACCAACAGCCAGCCCTCTGAGAGAGAGAAAAAAACCTCTAATCTCTGTCTGAAAGAGTCAACCTTTTATTCCGGCGCATGTAAAACAGGTGACGGATCCAATATCACCCGCTTTGTACAAGATGAATTTCTCTCCCCTCTGTTCCTTTAAATAACATTACCTGGACTTTTAAACCATGCCGCTGATCAAAAATTGCACAATAAAACAGCAGCCAGCACTGATTAGTTTTTTGAGATTTAAATAATGATCGAAGTTTTATAAAAATGAACAATTAGTTGTTAGTTGAACCCGCGCATCTTTGGCATGTGGGAGCTTACCGGAGCACTCTAACAATGAATGGTGTTAGGGATGTAGACATGCAGGTTTTTTTTTACCCAGGACTCGGGCACAGCATTCATCAGCAAGCACAATAGTGTCAAATGACAGTCAGTAAATTCATAAGCAGCTAACTGTCAGCCATCACTCGGAGTTACACAATGTAATTGTACCCTTTTTAACTTGCAGATCAATGAACCTGAGTCAAACTCCAGTCGCTGATTCTTTGATTCTTTTCTAACCTGAATGGTTCGGCAAAGAATGGGACAAAATTGAGATGTCTTCAACCATGCAAGTAACCCGATTCTGCGTGACTTGCCCACAAGTACTCAAATGTTCCAATAAATCATTCCCGCACTCCCATTCCAAATGGGCCAAAATCAATAACGGAAAAAATAATACCTTGGCTAAATATCATCAGGCTCCTCTCAAGACTCTCACCTGACAGAGAATGGATCCAAGAAACGGATGGGGAAAGATCAGTGCAGCCAATTTACAGCACTCCAAATTTTCCCATTATTGACCTCCTGGCAGATTCTCCAATTGAGATTCCAATTCCTATTTTAATTCTTCTCAGAGGAATCATACAATCCCTACAGTGCAGAAGAGGCCATTTGGCCCATTGCCCACAAGTCCACCCAGGTCCTATCCCTGTAACCCAGCATATCTACCCTGCTAATCCCAATGACATTAAGGGTTAATTTGGCTTGGCCAATCCACCTACTCTACACTTCTTTGGATTGTGGGGAGAAACTGGAGCAACCGGAGGAAATCTGTGCAGACACTGCAATGAAGTTACTGTGAAAATCCCCTCATCGCCACACTGAGGCACCTGTTCACGTACACTGAGGGAGAATTTAGCATGGTCAATACTCCTAACCAACACATCTTTGGAGTGTGTGAGGAAACTGGAGCACCCGGAGGAAACCCATGCAGACACATGGAGAATGTGCCAGCTCCACACAGACAGTCACCCGAGGCCGGAATTGAACCCTGGTGCTTTGAGGCAGCAGTGCTAAGCGCTGTGCCACCATGCTGCTGGATGATATTGGACCCACCACTTGTTCTACATGCACCAGAATAAAATGTCAACTGTTTCAGACAGAGGATTTTTCCTTTCTGAAGGCTGAGGTGAGTGCTGATGAATAATAACTCCTTGTCATTAATGTCCCAGTAACAATGGGTGCCATAAGACCGTAAGAAATAGGAACAGGAGTAGGCCAATCAGCCCTTCGAGCTTGCTCTGCCGTTTAATAAGATCATGGTTGATCTAACAATCAGTAAGTCCATTTCCCTGCCTTATCTCCGTAACCCTGAATTCCTCTACTAATTAAAAGCCTATCATTCTTAGTCTTGAAAATGTTCAAAGACTCACCCTCCTCAGCTTCCTGGGGTAAAGACTTCCAAAGGTTCACCATTTGTTGAGAGAAAAAAGTTCTTCCTCAAACCACCTTAAAGGAACACCCCTCTATTCTGTGACTGTGCCCTCTGGTCTCACACTCTCCCATGAATGGAACATGCTCCCTACATTTACCCTGTCTAACCTCCTAAGAAGGTGATATGTTTAAATTGTACTGTTTCCCATTCTTCTGAACTCCAAGGAGTACAGACCCAACCTTTTTTAATCTTTCCTCATTTGGCAGTCTCTCCATAACCGGGACCATCCCAGCAAACCTTCTCTGTAATGCCTCCAATGATAATATATCCTTCCTGAGATAAGGGGACCACAATTTTCTAAATGTGGCCTCACTGGTACTGTGTTCAACTGCAACAATGCCTCTTTACTTTTATAATCCCTTGAAATAAAAGCCAGCGTTTCATTTACCCTCCCTATTCCCTTCTCCACCTGGATGCTAGCTTTCTGGGTGTTGTGAACATGGAACTCAAAGTTCCTTTGAGTGACAGCTTTCTGTAGTGTATCTCCATTTAAATAATAATCCACCTTTTCATTCTTTATTCCAAAATGAACAATCTCACATTGAATTCCATTTGCCAGTTTTCACTTCACCCCTCATTATCTCTCAGGAAATTATTTATATCTTTGTTACAACCTAGGCAGTTAGGGGAGGCGATGGCCTAGTGGTGTTACTTTAGCGATAATGTTTTGGGGACCTGTGTTCAAGTCCTACCACGGGAGGTGGTGAAATTTGAATTCAATAAAAAATATCTGGAATTAAGAATCTATTGATGACTGGGAAACCATTGTTGATTGTCGGAAAAACCCTAATTCACTAATGTCCTTTAGAGAAGGAAATCTGCCATCCTTACCTGGTCTGGCCTACACGTGACTCCAGAAGTAGTTGACTCAACTGTCCACCAAGGGCAACTAGGGATGGGCAATAAATGCTGGTTAGATGTATTGGCCATGCTAAATTCTCCCTCAGTGTACATGAACAGGCGACAGAATGTGACGATGAGGGGATTTTCACGGTAACTTCATTGCAATGATAATGTAAGCCTGCTTGTGACACTAATAAAATAAATTTAAACTTAAATTTCTCGTTAGGTGGCCAGGAATCAAATTTGGTTTAAAAACGCTCCCATGAAATACCTTGACATGTCTTGTTAGATTAAATTCAAAGTTTTGTTATAAGCTGCCTTACGTCTGTGGAACATGTGAGTTATGAATGTTTTTGCAGTTGTAAAAGAATTCAGTAAATATTCAGTAAATAGGGGATGTTACCAAGTTACAGCTGTAACTGTGGATAACTTTATTGACCTCTTCAATGCATTCAGATGCTAATCAAGGAAGATCTTCACCTTACCTCTTGTAATTTGATCTGCACTGAATCCCAAAAATATTAGATAGCAAATCCTCAGGATAAATTAAGAAATGTATTTCCCTTGTGGGAACAATCCAATCAATGGTGTATTGAAGCATCAGAATTGTTGACTTAAAGCATTGACATTTAATAAAGTGCCTGAAATGGACCATTATTAGCCTGATATATCCCATACAATGATGTGCTGCAGTGCTCTATAATAAACTTACTGCCAGTAACCACTTCCTCAAACCTTGCCAGACATTTCACTTCTCACTTTGTTGCTAGGATCCGCAAGAGTGCAGACAGATTAAAAAGCTTCTTTGTGTAGGTTTTTAGTCCTTTAATCCTTTTCTCTGTGTTGGTGCTGCATCATACTCTCTTAATTGCAGCCATGCGTAAGCAGACCTGGCCACCAGGTTTAAATGTAACTCAACCATTTTTAGATTACCTACGTATTATATCCATTGTAATAAACTAACAAGGTCAAAACACCATTTTGTACTAATGCTGATGTAAAAAAATCTTTTGTATTCTGTACTTTATAATCACTCACATGTATTAATTAAGAATTATTACATAATTAGGAATCAGCCAGAAACAGATGAATGACCAAGTTGTGAATCTGAACTAAGCTGTAATTGAAAAAAATAGTCATTAATTCAGTAGTTACATTAAAGCTGGATTTAAAACCATTTAAAATTTTTCTGTCCCGCCTGCCATGGGTGGGAGGGAGGCGGACCAGGCAAAGGTCTATTGACCTCAGGCGGGACGTTCTGGTTTTGGGGGGAGCATGGCCGGAAAATCCCACCCTTTGTCTTTCAATGAGGATCAACCAAAACTGTGGCAATATGGACAATAGACAGTTGTCCGGTCAGATAAGAAAAGACATCCCGAAAGAAATATTGTCCTGTCAGGAGCTGACGTACAGAGTTAGTCAAACAGGTCACTTGTTTGTAGCTGTAACTCAGTTTTGTGTTAAGTAAGAAAGGCGCCACATTTCGGAGCCGCACCTTCCCCATCACAATGAAGCCACCCCCCACCCCACCCCCCCCCCCCCACCCCAACCCCCCACCCCTTAGACCGAAACCTCGCCCTTGCTTCCAGAATCCAGAAAACAAATTACAAAAAACAAAGAAAATTACAGCACAGGAACAGGCCCTTAAGCCCTCCAAGCCTGTGCTGACCTGAACTAAACCCCCGATCCTTCTGGGGACCATATCCCTCCATTCCCATCCTATTCATGTATTTGTCCAGACACCCCTTAAAGCTCACCATTGTATCTGCTTCCACAACTTCCCCTGGCAGCGAGTTCCAGGGACCACTGCCCGCTATGTAAAAAACTTACCTCGTACATCTCCTTTAAACCTTGCGCCTTGCACCTTAAACTTATGCCCCCAGTAATTGACTCTGCCACTCTGGGAAAAAGCTTCTGACTATCTGCTCTGTCCATGCCCCTCATAATCTTGTAGGCTTCTATCAGGTTGCCCTTCAACCCTCTGTTGTTCCAGTGAGAACAAACCAAGTTCACTAATAGCTAATGTCCTCCATTCCAGGCAACATCCTGGTAAATCTTTTTGGTACCCTCTCCAAAGCCTCAATATCCTTCTGGTAGTGTGGTGACCAGAATTTACCATTATATTCCAAGTGCGGCCTAACTAAGGTTCTATAAAGCTGCAATATGACTTGCCAATTTTTAAGCTCAATGCCCCAGCTCCCTCTCTTAAACCCACCCGCTTCCCACCACTGTTCCTCTTCTTAACACTCCCAAACCCTGCTAGCCCCAGGCCTCGGATTACTTGCTCTGGGAATCTGAGGCTTTGGGCTCCACTCTTCAGATGAAGTCCCATTGACTTCAATTGATGCCTCCTTGGCACTGCCGAGATTGATGGAGCTGCTGGCCAGTCCCAGAAGGCAACATTTCCACTACAAGGGGGCGTTAGGATTCCCACTTACCCCTTGTTAATCAGTCTGGCTGCACTTTATTCCTGAGAGGTTGGTCAGTATGGAGCCAGATGGTTTTAAGCTGATGTGGTTTCTGGGGTTGGGAGTTGTCGAGCCATCTACCCCCCCCCCCCCCCCCCCCATGTGATTCCATCCATTAACTCTATTTCTCTCTCCATAGACACTAAGTTTAAACTTATTTATTAGAGTCACAAGTAGGCTTACATTAAAACCGCAATGAAGTTACTGTGAAAATCCCCTAGTTTCCACACTCTGGCACTGTTCGGTTACTCTGAGAGGGAATTTAGCATGGCCAACCAGCACAACTTTCAGATTGTGGGAGGAAACCAGAGTACCCAGAGGAAATCCACGCAGACATGGGGAGAATGTGCAGAGTCTGCATAGACAGTGACCCAAGCCGGGAGTCGAATCCAGATCCCTGGCGCTGTGAGGCAGCAGTGCTAACCACTGTGCCACCCCACCAGACTTGCTAAGTTTTTCCATCATTTTCTGTTTTTATTTCACAATTTTATAGATGGATTTTTTTTCCAGCCAATTTTCAGATGTAACTGAACATGTTAGAAAGCTGGTAATGGATTATTTTGACCTTTCTTTATCATTACTCTGAGTTTTACACATTTTGAAAAATAGCCCCCTCTGTAAGGCTGGCTTTTTACTCACTAGTCAAACCCAATTACACAATGTCTGATAAGAAAAACAAAACTCAGCATGATATTAGAGTCTGAAACTCAATTTGCTGACTTGTTTTTGAGATTGGCACATGATTTTAATTTCCCTATTGAGTTATCACTTACTCTTTGTCGTAATGGAATAAAAGAGTTAATTTATGAGCATGCATTAGGGTTGGATTCCCTTGCATCGAAAATGAAGGGATACTTAAGGTGCTTAAGATGATTAAAGGATCTGATCACCAAACTCCCTTATTCTGGACTTTGTCACCTGGTGCTAACTAGTGCTAACCACTGTCCCCACTGCTTCGCTGTCTTGTGGAAGTTGTATAGGGTAGCACGGTGGCATAGTGGTTAGCATTGTTGTTTCACAACGCCAGGGACCAGATTCCCAGCTTGGGTCATTGTCTGTGCAGAATCTGCACATTCTCCCCATGTCTGCGTGGGTTTCCTCCGGGTGCTTCAGTTTCCTCCCACAGTCCAAAACATGTGCTGGTTAGGTGCATTGGCTATGCTAAATTCTCCCTCAGTGTACCCAAACAGGCGCCGAAGTGTGTGCGGGGATTTTCACAGTAACTTCATTGCAAGTCTACTTGTGACACTAATAAATGAAGTTTAAAACCTTGGTGAGATTGCAGCTGGAGTATTGTGTACAGTTTTGTCTCCTCGTCTCAGGAGGGATCTATTTGCCATGGAAGGGGTGCAATGGATGTTCACTAGATTAATCCCTGGGATGGCAGGATTGTTTTATGAAGAGAGATTGAGGAGGCTAGGCTCGTATTTGGGAGAGTTTTGAAACTTACAAAATTCTGACAGGGTGTGACAGGATGGATTTAGATGTTTCCCTTGGCTGATGTGTCTAAAACCAGGGGACATAACCTCAGGATAAGGAGTGGGTTGTTTACACTGAGATGAGGAGGAATTTTTTCCCTCAGAGGGTGGTGAATCTTTGGAATTCTCCACCCCAGAGGCTCAATCACTGAGCATGTGCAAGACAGAAATCGATAGGTTTCTGGACACCAAATAACTTGGAAATAGTGCGGGAAAGTGGCGTTGAAGTAAATGATCAACCATAATCTAAAGAATGTATAGCAGGCTGGAAGGGCTGAATGGCCTGCTCCTGTTCCTAATCATTGGATAATATGAGATGCCTGGATGCTGTAGGGATGAGTGGTCTTCTAACCCCTTCAGCTGGGCACTGATTCTAACGTATCTGAAGTGGCACAACCATAGAACCATAACAAAGTTACAGCACAGAAGGAGGTCATTCGGCTCCTCCTGTCCATGCCATCCCAAAGACCCCCAGGTGTCCTTTCTAATCCCACCTTCCTGCACATGGCCCATAGTCCTGTAGTTTACAGCATTTAATGTGCAGATCCAGGTACTTTTTAAGAAGGGTTTAGGTCTCTGCCTCCACACCAACCTCTGGCAGCGAACTCCAGACACCCACCACCCTTTGCAATAAAGACGTTCTTCATGTCCCCTCTACACCTCCTGCCATTTAACTTGAATCTATGTCCCCTGGCTCCAGAATTCTCCGCCAAGGGAAACAATTTTATCCCGGCTATTCTATCTCTTCCTCTCATAATTTTGTATATCTTTATTGAGTGACCCCCTCAGCCTTCTTTATTCTAAGGAAAATAACCCCAACCTACCCAATCCCTCCTCATAGCTACACTCTTCCAGCCCAGGCAACATTACCTGCTGAGCCTCATAAACAGAGAGTATAGTTTGAGAATTTAACACGGAAATTATAAATATAATGTGGCCCCCTTTGCCTGCATATGCTTTGCTGCTGAGTAAGATATAAAATTGCCAGATGTAGAAAGGATTGGTGGCAACTTGCCAACTATGGTTAATCACAGAAGGTTGAATCATTTGCCATGCCCTCTTTCCTGAAGGATGATATATAGCAAGACATGCTGTGATTGAGGTGTCTCGGAAGGGCCATTCAAGGTAATTGTTGTTCAAGCATTCACATATTTCACTGAGGTTATTGTGGGGTTTGCTTTCACAACTTTCTTAAGGAAGAGGAGGCTCCACCTTTGTTACCTGCCTCTATCGGGGGATGTGTGGGTACAGAGCGCATTCAATGCTGCCTGACCCATCTGGCATCGCGCCCTGTTCTTCTTCCATACAATTTAAATTTGTGATTCCCACTGGGAAAGCCATTGTTGCCTGGCAGAGTGGGCTGAAGAGGATACATTGCCAACTCCTGTCCTTGTATTCATAGAGTCATAGAATCAATCCCTACAGTGCAGAAAGAGGCCATTCAGCCCATCGAGCCTACACCCACAATAATCTTACCCAGGCCCTATCCCCGTAACCCCGCGTATTTACCCTGCTAATCTCCCTGACACTAAGGGGCAATTTAGTATGGCCCGTCCATGTAGCCCGCACATCTTTGGAGAGTGGGAAGAAACCAGAGCACCCCGAGGAAGCTCACGCAGACATGGGCAGGAAGTGCACATTCCACACAGACAGTGACCAAGGCTGGAATTGAATCTAGGTCGCTGGTGCTATGAGGCAGCAGTGTTCACTACTGTGCTACTGTGCTGTCCTTATCTACGACAGCAGACAGGAACACACCCCTTAACCCTAACCAGAAACATGATTCGGGAGAGTTACAGGTGGTCATCAGTCAGAGACTAATCCTGACTAAATTCTCGGCTCTGTAAATTCACTACTTTGGCCTATCAGCCTCAATTTTCTCACTGTCAGCTGTTCTCCCAACTCTAACACAGTATAATGTGAGAAAACTAAGCCAAGCGTTAGAATATATTCACTCGTAAACATGGCGACAACAGTACATTGCGGTACCAGCTGTGGGCAGGGGTTCGCCATCATGACGGCATGTGGTTTCAAAGCTCCGAAGTAGATCCCATGCCTGTAAACCAGGCATCAGCAAAGATGATCCAGCACCACTGGCAGGGAACAACTTCTCCTGGAGTACTGTGATAGGCTTTTGTTTTTTACAATCGACTTATTTAGCCATCAAAATCATAGAAACCCTATGGTGCAGAAGTAGGCCATTCAGCTCATCGAGCCTGCACTGCCAGCAATCCCACCCAGGCCCTATCCCCGTAAGGACATAAGAACATAAGAAATAGGAGCAGGAGTAGGCCATCTAGCCCCTCGAGCCTGCCCCGCCATTCAATAAGATCATGGCTGATCTGTCGTGGCTCAGTTCCACATTCCCGCCCTCTCCCCATAACCCTTAATCCCCTCTCTTATCAAAAACCCATCAACCCGCGTCTTAAAAATATTTAGCGAGGCAGCCTCCACCACCTCAACGGGCAAGAATTCCAGAGATTCACCACCCTTTGAGTGAAGAAGTTCCTCCTCAACTCCATTCTAAACCGCCCCCCCTTTATCTTGAGGCTGTGCCCCCTAGTCCTACTGTCCTTTCTGAGCGGGAAGAGCCTCTCCACCTCTATCCTATCCATCCCATTCATCATCTTATACGTCTCAATGAGATCTCCCCTCATTCTTCTAAACTCTAACGAGTACAAGCCTAGTTTATTCAGCCTCTCCTCATAGCTCAACCCCCTCAACTCCGGTGTCAGCCTAGTAAACCTCCTCTGCACTCCCTCCAAGGCCAAAATATTCTTGTGTAAGTACAGCGACCAAAACTGCACAC
Source organism: Carcharhinus amblyrhynchos (assembly GCF_965287045.1). Lineage (NCBI taxonomy): Eukaryota > Metazoa > Chordata > Chondrichthyes > Carcharhiniformes > Carcharhinidae > Carcharhinus > Carcharhinus amblyrhynchos. The sequence continues at coordinate 14,385,580 of NC_137350.1, forward strand.
AGTACTCCAGCTGCGGCCTCACCAATGCCCTATACAGCCGCAGCAAGACCTCCCTACTTTTATATTCAATCCCCCTCGCTATGAAGGCCAGCATCCCATTCGCCTTCCTGACCACCTGCTGCACCTGCAGGTTGGGTTTTTGCGACTCATGCACAAGGACCCCGAGGTCCCTCTGCACCATTGCCTGCTGCAGTTTTTCGCCCCGTAAGTAACAGTCCTTCCTACCATTATTCCTGCCAAAGTGGACTACCTCGCACTTGCCAATATTAAATTCCATTTGCCAGTTCCTGGCCCATTCGCCCAGCCTATCTAGATCCTTCTGCAGACTCTCCACACCCTCCGCGCAATTTGCCGTTCCACCAATCTTGGTGTCATCAGCAAATTTCGACACCATACACTCGGTTCCCTCCTCCAGATCATCTATATAAATGGTAAATAGCTGAGGCCCCAGCACCGACCCCTGGGGCGCTCCACTAGTCACCATCCGCCAATCTGAATAGCACCCATTAACCCCCACTCTCTGCCTCCTATTTGACAACCAATCCTCTATCCACGCTAACACCCTACCCCCAACTCCATGCCCCCTTACCTTCTGCAATAACCTCTTGTGAGGTACCTTGTCAAACGCCTTCTGAAAATCAAGAAAGAACCCCCACGTATTTACCCTGCTAACCCCCCTGACACTAAGGGGCAATTTAGCGTGGCCAATCAACCTAACCTGCGCATCTTTGGACTGTGGGAAGAAACCGGAGCACCCAGAGGAAACCCGTGCAGACACGGGGAGAATGTGCAAACTCCACACAGAGAGTGACCCGAGGCTGGAATTGAACCCAGGTCCCTGGCGCTGTGAGGCAGTTGTGCTAACCACTGCACCACCGGATGATATCACCTGACTTCACCAACTGGGGCTGCACCCCCATCATTTCTAACAGATGGAAGGATGACAATCACAGCCAGCGAATCACCCAAAAACATTATCATTTTAAATCTAGTTTTTCTGGTACTGTACAAACTGGATCACATCCCTGTTTCTTTTGTGGTGGGATGTCTGTTTGCCATAAGTTTTTTAGTTTAATTATTGCTGTCACAAGCGGGCTTACATTAACACTACAATGAAGTTACTGTGAAAATCCTCGAGTCTCCACACTCTATCTCCTGTTCAGATACACTGAGGAAGAATTTAGCACGGCCGATCCACCTAACCAGCACATTATACTCCTTCTCTGGCAAATATATCCCTCTTTCAACAAGGAGACCAAAACTGTGCCCAATACCCCAGCTGCAGTCTCGCCAAGGTTTTAGAGTTCATTTATCAGTGTCACAAGTAGGCTTACATTAACACTGCAATGAAGTTACTGTGAAAATTCCCGCGTTGCCACAGCCTGGCACCTGTTCAGGTACATCGAGGGAGAATTTAGCATGACTAATGCATCTAACCAGCACGTCTTTTGGATTGTGGAAGGAAACTGGAGCATCTGGAGGAAACCCATGTGGACACGGGGAGAACATGCAGACTCCGCACAGACAGTGACCTGAGCCAGGAATCAAACCCAGGTCTCTGCACTGTGAGTCAGCAGTGCTAACTACTGTGCCACCGTGCCAAAAGATGCCTCCCTATCACTCATCCATATTTTAGAACAGATCTTGAATCCTCCAAAGTGGTGCCCATTCATAATGGGAGGAGAGCTTTGTTGCAGGATGCTACAGAGGAATGATTGGCAGGAGCTCTGCAAGTGACTTCTACATTTCAAAATCATTCTATGCTATCCTAATAGTACTGGATGGCAGGAAGCACTATTTCTGGTATCCACTGTTACCTTATTGCAAATGATGGAAAATGCATCGAATAACATAGTTCTGTTGTTTTCATATATCCATCCATAAATTAGGAGGTGAGTGCGTAGCTGGTTGCTTCACATATCTGGCGGGAGTTCAGGAGGGCATAAAATATGCAGATGTTTACAGTGTGCAAGTCCATTTCTAACCTTCCTGTCTGAATTATCTTAAATAGTCACAGCAAGGGGTAGGAAATGTGTATTTATGGCCCAAATATTTAGAATTCCAAATTGCAATGAGCAACCACAGAAAGCATTATTCACCCACCCTGCCTCTGGCGGGTTTGGTGGTGGGTGGGAGTGGAGAATCTAGCAGGAGCCAAAAAGTTGGAAATTTGCCGGGGGGGAAAAGCACACTGCACATCTGCCAATAGTGGGTGAATGTCGCGTCAGTCTCAGCACTGTGCTATGATGTGCTTTCAGAGTCTTCTTCAGGCCAACAGAAAAGGCTTCATTTATAACACAGTCACATGAGCTGCATGCTCGCAGCCAATCCAAAGTACGTCTGCAATTTGCATTAATTAGCATCTCATTAAAGCAGTTGGCCACTGGAATCCCATCAGGCCTTTCAATCTTGTGGCATGTCAATATGAAATTACATTGGTCTAAAGCCTGATTGATAAAGATCGGTGTTCTTTTTTATTAATCCGTGGGACATAGGCTGGGCCAGCATTTATTGTCCATCCCTAGTTGCCCCTTGAGAAGGTGGTGGTGAGCTGCCTTCTTGAATCGCTGCAGCCCACGTGCTGTGGGTTGACCCACAATGCCATTCGAGAGGGAATTCTAGGATTTTGTACAGGGTGGTTCTCAATATGTCAGAGAATTTGAGGTGAGTGCAACATGCAAAACCTACCTGCGATAATGCTATGCTATTCCTGATGCACCGCACACCACTCTGCCAGGGCAGGTCAGTTCCTGTCCTCCGTCTCCATGCCAGTCCCCTCTTCATGGACAGCACTGTACTGCTGGACCCATGCACTCTCCTGCGTTACTGATTCCGATCAATACTGTGCCTGGCGTTTGGGATCCAGGGGTCATCTTCCACCTGGTGCAACACATCAGTATCCATTTGGACAGCACTGTGCCATGGGAGTTACGCAGCCACCACAAAAATGGTCTGAAGATTGACCAGGGGTGGAGTGCGAGGTGAGGCCTGGGAGGGTGCTGACAAGGGGAGCAACGTTGAACAGGCATCATGCAAAAGTCCATCATCCTCATTGTCAGTTATGCTTTTGGTCCTGGTATCTTTCAAGATCAATCAGTACACAAGGAGATGATTAAACATTTCAACTGCCCTTGACTGCTGCAGGTGCCAAACTGATAAGAAAATATGTACCCTGTGATCCCATAATAAAAACATAAGTGCTCGGAGCAGGAGTCAGCAATTCAGCCCCTTGTCCCTGCTCTGCCATTCAATACAACCATGGCTAACCTCATCTTGGCCTCATCTCCACTTTCTTCCCCACTCCCCACAATCCTTCATCCTGCTACCAGTTAAGAATCTACCTATCTCCTCCTTAAATTTGTTTAGTATTCCAGAGCTCTCTGGGGTGGAGAATTCCACAGATTCACAACCCTTTGTGTGAAGTAATTCTTCTTCATTTCTTAAATCTGCTACTCCTCAGCTTAAAACAATGGCCTCTCATTTTAGAATGTCTACCTGGGGGAAACATCCTCTCTGTGTCTACCCTGTCAATCTCCTTTAGCATCTTATATACCTCAATTAGATCTCCTCTCATTCTTCTAACTGCAATGAGCATAGGCCTAACTGCTCAATCTCTCTTCGTGAGACAAGTTCTTTATCCCTGGAATTAATCTAGTGAACCTGCTCTGAGCCGCTTCTAATGCATTTACGCCCCTCCTCAAGTTAGTGGACCAAAAGTCATGTGAAAGTGCAGCAGCAAGACATGCAATACGTATCAGTGGAAGCTTTCTATGTTCAAATTGGCTGCCATGTTTCCTACATTACAATGGTGCCTACACTTCAAAGATACTTCATTGGCTTTGGGATGACCCAGCACCATGAAGGCACGAAAGGATCAAGTTCTTGATCGCTGTGATTGCAGAATTCTGTACCATTGTTTCCTATGACTGCCGAGATGATAGCAGGAGAATCAGACAGACGTTGGTTTCAATGGCTCAATTCTACTGCCCTGCCCACCAAGGAAATTGGAGTGGGCGAGGGATGGACAACGGGAAGATCTGTTGAACTTGGGTGGGATTTTACGTTTTCAGGACAAGCGAAGCCATAAAGTCTTGTCCATCGTGTCCAACATTTCCATTGGAACTGGAACAATATGCACTGCTGTGTTGTTCTGGAGGAACTTGTGACCAACCCCTTGTCCAGGGGTGTGTGACATCCAAATCTAGGAGAGGGGGAAGGTGGAAAATAAAAAGAAACTGGTTTTATTGCCTTGGCTTATGAAATAGTGACAAATACAGTGATTCAGGTTGGCAGAAGATGAATGTGTGTTGATGATTCATCCTTACTCGAGGCGAATCTTCAACATTTAACAGAAAACATCCAGTTCAGAGTCAATTTCATTTGCAATTTCTGTGCTGGAACATTTAATTCCAAACTTAAAAAAATTCCTTTTATTAGGAAGATTAATTCAGAAGTTTTTGTCGGCCACTCATTTACAAAAAGCTATGGGAGGAAGTTGTACACAATAAATATGCCTTTAAATCATTTATTTAATAAATTATTCAATTTTGAGATCAGTTCATTAAAATTAAAATGGCAGCAGAGTGGTTAGCACAGCTGTCTCACTGCTCCAAGGCACAGGGGTTCAATTCCGGCCTTGGGTCACTGTCTGTGTGGAGTGTGCACGTTCTCCCCATGTTTGTGTGGGTTTTCTCCAGGTCTCCAGTTTCCTCCCACTGCCCAAAGATGTGTGGGTTATGTGGATTGGCCATGCTAAATTGCCCCTTAACATTAGGAGGACTAGCAGGGTAAATAGATGGGGTTACAGGGTTAAGACCTGGGTGGAATTGTTGTCAGTATAGGCTCAATGGGCTGAATTGGCTTCTTTCGGTGGATAAATGTGTAGTGGTCCATTTTGGCAAGTCCAATGAGATGAAGGAGTACAATATCAAGGGTAGGAGTCTTAGCAGTGTTGAGGAGCAGAAGGACTTTGAGGTCCGGGTCCACAGGACTCTTAAATCGGCCTCGCATGTGGAGGATGTGGTCAAGAAGGCATATGGTGTACTAGCCTTCATTAATTGAGGGATTGAGTTTAGGAGTCGGGAGGTAATGCTGCAACTTTATAAGCCCCTTGTCAGACCCCACTTGGAGTATTGTGTGCAGTTCTGGTCGCCTCACTACAAGAAGGATGTGGAAGCTATTGAAAGGGTGCAGAGGAGATTTACAAGGATGTTGCCTGGATTGGGAGGCATGCCTTATGAGGATAGGTTGAGGGAGCTCAAGGGAGCTGAAGGGGATGGATAAGGTAGAGGTAGAGAGATTCTTCCTGCTCAGAAAGGACAGCAGGACGAGAGGGCACAGCCTCAAGATAAGGGGGGAGCAGTTTAGAACGGAGTTGAGGAGGAACTTCTTCACTCAAAGGGTGGTGAATCTCTGGAATTCTCTGCTCGTTGAAGTGGTGGAGGCTACCTCACTAAATATATTTAAGACACGGGTAAGTAGGTTTTTGGTAGGCAAGGGAATTAAGGGTTATGGGGAGAAAGCAGGAAAGTGGAACTGAGCCACTACAGATCAGCTATGATCTTATTGAATGGCGGGGCAGGCTCGAAGGGCTAGATGGCCTACTCCTGCTCCTATTTCTTATGTTCTTATGAGCTAGGTCTTTTCTCCTGGAGAGACGAAGGATGAGAGGCGACCTGATAGAGGTTTATAAGATGTTGAGAGGAATAGATAGGGTGGATTCTTGGAGGCTATATCCCAGGGCTGAAATGGTGGCTATGAGATGACACAGGTTTAAGGCGCTAGGGAGCAGGTACAGAGGGGATGTCAGGGATAAGTTTTTCACTCAGAGGGTGGTGAGTGAGTGGAATTGCCTGCCGTCAGCGGTGGTAGAGGCAAACTCACTGGGGTCTTTTAAGAGACTTCCGGATGAGTACATGGGATTTAATGGGATTGAGAGTTATAGATAGGCCTGGTAGGTATGGATATGATCGGTGCAACTTGTGGGCTGAAGGGCCTGTTTGTGCTGTAGTGTTCTATGTTCTATGTAAGGATTCTATGATTCAGTAAAATTGTACTGTCATTCTTCCATAGAATCATAGATTGATTGGAATACAGAAGTAGGCCATTTGACCCATTCTGTGTTTGCTTTCTCTGCAAGAGTAATTGAAGTCATCACACTATTCTTTCTCCAGGTGCCTTTTTGAAAGCCAGGATGGACTTGCAGGCAATATATTTGACATCCTACCTACTATCTACGCAGAAAAGGTTTTCCTTATGTTGGTCCCTTTGCTCTTCATCTTATAATAAGTGTCATTTGATTCTTCATTCTCCTATCACAGTTTCTTTCTATCTACTCTATATGGACCTCTCATACTTTACAACACTTCTAGCAAATAGCTCTCACTCTTTTCTCTTCCAAACAAGACAATCCAGCTTTTTCAATCTATTTATCTATGGAACTCCTCATCTCAGGGGCAACATGGCGGCACAGTGGTTAGCACTGCTGCCTCACAGCGCAGGGACCCGGGTTCGATTCCCGGTTTGGGTGACTGTGTGGAGTTTGCACATTCTCCCTATGTCTACATGGGATTCCTCCGGGTGCTCCAGTTTCCTCCCACACTCCAAAGATGTGCAGTTGAGGTGAATTGGCATGGTAAATGGCTGGGGCTATGGGGAAATAGTGGAGGGGAAAGGGTGGAGGAGAGGGCCTGGTTGAGATGCTCTTTTGGAGAGTCGGTGCAGGCTCGATGGACTGAATGGTCCTTTTTTTGCACTGCATGGATTTTATGGTTCTATGGAATCAATCTTGTAAATCTGTTCTGCAAGATTCTGCAGTGTGGTGCCCAGAACCGAATACAGATGAGGTCAAAGAAGTGTTTTCTAAATATTCATCATAATTTCCTTGGTTTTGTGACAAAACTCAGGATGTCATATACATATCAAATCACTGTCCTGCCATTTTTGATTCCACAGCATTGAAGCTGACCACCATGTATTGGGAACACATTACACAATGTTTCCGTTCAGGCCCGACTAAGGTTCACTTCATTCGTACATAGCAGACCTCCAGATAATGGCCAATTAGTCAACTGTGTCAAAGATTACTCTTTTTTTTCCTTAAATAACCTCAGTATCCCAATGTTTCAGTCAAACTTCTGGTTCATTTCAAGAATAAATTTCGAGATGTGGGCGTTGAGTGAACAAAACCCAACCTTGGAATTCTGAAGAACACTTTGTACACAATTTTTGGAATTGTCATTAAGAGATCTGTTAGTGAACTGAATATCTGATTAAAAGTGTTTTCAAGCTGTCACAACAATGGGCCACATTATATTATACCCAGTACTTGAGGTAGAGAATGGTGGGATTGGGCGGGGGTGGGTGGGGAGGGGTGTGCGGTGCTGGGGAGGTGGGCAACATACTGAAGATCTGATCTCATGGATCTGAATAGTTCTGAAGAGCTATTTTTTTAAACCACAGTGAGATGACAGGATGCCACTGGCTTGTGAAAAGACTGCCCCTGGAAAGGGAACAAAGGCGTGTGTGGGAAGCATCTAGATTCAGATTAACTGATACTGAATTTGGCAAAGAAAACATCTCTGCCTTTTGACTTGTAACTGGCAATTTCATCAGGTTCACCTTGAATGCCCTGGGGGAAATTGCAATTAATTCAGTTGGTGGCCATTTCTTGAAATCTGCGCTGCTGTAAGTTTATTTATTAGTGTCACAAGCAGGCTCACATTAACACTGCAATGAAGTTACTGTGAAAATCCTCTAGTCGCCACACTCTGTTTGTTTGGGTACACTGAAGGAGAATTTAGCATGGCCAATGCATCTAACCCGCATGTCTTTGGGACTCTGGGAGGAAACCTGAGCACCCAGAGGAAACACACGCAGACACAGGGGAGAACGCGCAAACTTCGCACAGTGTCCCAAGCTAGGAATTGAACCCGGGTCCCTGGCACTGTAAGGCAGCAGTGCAAACCTTTTTCCATATGCTGTACATGGCCTTGAAAGTCTGACATATTTGTGTGCGGTGTCACTCAGTACTGAATCGCAAACATCTAATGAATCAAACTTCCTCCTCCCACATAAACAAAATGTATACAACTGGTATAACTTAATGTTCTGTTCAGTAAAACACCAGCAACATCTTACATTCTTAGCTTGTGAATGTAGGGTTTGGAACTGTTGACTGACGAACCAATTTTTTCTTTTGCAATATCTGGTGAATAGCTTATAGCTGTAGTTCCCGACTCCAAACATTTTTTTGCCAATTTTGCAAAATAAGCAGTCAGCAAGTTCCTAAAAGAAAACCACAGGCAGATTATTTGCTTCAATTTGGTCTTTCTTTTTATCGTTTGATGCAGGTTGTGTCTTGACATTTTCAGCTAATGGTTTCGCAATGAAAGTCGACAAAGGTTTGGTGCATTACAATACTTTCAATACTTTTTTACTTGTTCATAGTGCATTAAGGCAAATGAGCTTGGGAAGCCCACAGCTCCCCATTGCTTTCTCCATGGCAATGCCTCAGCCAATCAATCTTGTCTACCAATCAGCATCCTTTTCTCGCCTGTTGTAGAAGTTGTTGTGAGTGTTTGAAATTTCTCATTCTTGCATTTGTTCTGATGAGTGCAAAGCAAAAAGCTTCAGCAACATGTTTCTCTTTTCAGCAATATTCAAGATTAGAATGGTTTTTGCTGATATTAGTGGACTAGGGGTATGAGGGATATGGGGATGGGAAGTAGCGGTTTCTTGGCTGAGGGGTCTGCTTTTGAATCCTACTACAGCAGATGGCGGAATTTGAATTCAGTTAAAAAAAATCTGGAACAATGAAACCATTGTTGATTCTTGGAAAAACCCATCTGGTTCACTAATGTAGTTCAGGAAAGGTAATTTGCCGTCCTTACCCAGTCTGGCCTACATGTGATTCCAGAGCCAAAGCAATGTGGTTGACTCCCCACTGCCCTCTGTAATGGCCTAGCAAGCCTCACTCAGATCAAGGGCAACTAGGGATGGACAATAAATGCTGGATAGCCAGTGAAGCCCGTGTCCCACAAATGAATAAAAAAAAACTGCCTGAGGATTCTTTAAGGTTATTGACAAGAGAACCTTCTTTAAAATAAAATAATTCAACCATTTTGACCATGTCTTTGATAATTCTAGCTGAAAATGATTCCCTTTCCTTGCATTTGGACTTCTATAGTTCCTTTGTCTTTTAAATATGGAAGAGATACATATAGTAATTAAACTTATACAGGCAAAAGAAGTGACTTTCACAACCGCTTATAGGCGATGCAGTCAGTCCAGCCCTAAACTAAATGGTTAACTCTTAGTGACCCAAGGACACAAGAGTTGGGCAATAAATCAAATATTACCAGTGTTATGTACAAGGAATAAATATAGGTAAAAATTGAATATAATCCTTTGCTGTTCTGAAAACTGGCTGCCTAAGAAAGACAGACTAAAGGAGAAATTAATTAAGGGTATTTAATTAATGACTTATTGTGCCACAAGAAATGTTAAGTATTTTAAGATTGGATTGGGGTAGTAAGGTGTCCTGTGTAATTATGGTGCACCAACTTATCCTCATTCAAAAATGGCCATGGTAGGCCTTAAAATGGCTGCCAAGCGTCAAACGACTTCTCTTCACAACTACAATCTTGGTCCAGCTTCTGGAAGGCTCCAAACGGATTAAAAGTAGACATTCCCAAACATGAAAGGACGTTTGAAATTCAATGAGGGTTGCAAAAGAGTAGACAGAAACTCATTGACTTGGTGGCTTTAATACAATTAAGACATTTACTAATAAGGACTTCAAGTTTTGAAAAGCCTTGGCCCCTTTGAACCCAACAGGTGGTAAAAAGAATTTAAAACTGTAAGGGAATTATCACTTGCTTTACAAGGAATGATGATGCAGCATGACAGCAGCTGTTTTGCTTCTTGCTGTCCTGAGAAAGACTTTGTGAATGCCAAAAAAAGCCATCTAGACAAAAAAAAAGCAGCAACTTGTCAAGTTGTAAAGTAACTGGGCATCTGAAAATGCCACACCTGCAGAACCAGAGTCTTTCCTCTTCACCTGCTGAGCTTACCTGTGAAGGCAGCCTCTGGCCATTCAACACCTGCAGAGACTATCCCTACACTCCCCAATCTTCATTTTAGGCAATCTAACACTTTGATGTCAAAATACCAGCCTGGCACTGAACAATAGAGACTGGACGCCATTCACTTTTATATATACTGGGGGGAGTTCTCCGGCTATTCACGCCAGGGGATTCTCCAGTCCTCCCCTGGGTTTTGCAGCTGTGTAGGGTGACATCAATGGGAAATGCCATTGACAGTGGCGGGTCTGGAGAATTCCACCATCAGCGAACAGCGTGCACCCTCTTGCCATTGAGAAACACGTGGCTGGAAGGCTAGAGAACTTCCCCCACTGTTTTTACCTTCACCTCTAACTAATCCCTGTGTGTGTCATCACTTTTACCTTTTCTTAAGTAATGTCCAGAGCAACCATGTGAAATAAACTAATATTTTCTTTTTAAGTAGTTGTTTGGTGGCGAAGAACTTGAGAACTGCTGAAAAAAGAGGCAAGGTGAAGCTTCCCGCATGAGAACACTTTGCAAGAATACTAGTAAAAGGCGAAAACAATAATTTGTACTGTATAAGAAGAGAACTGATTGATTGGCAAATAGACTCTAATTAAGATTGTCAATCAGGGTCACAGTGCATGCGCTGGAAGCTACTTATATATTCAGATTTGATTTCCAATTTGATTCATTATTGTCACTTGTATCAGTAGTATACAGTGAAAAGTATTGTTTCTTGAGTGCTATATAGACACAGCATACTGTAAGTAGAGAAGGAAAGGAGAGGGTGCAGAATGTACTGTTACAATCATGCTACCTTTACCAAAAGATATTTCCTTCTTGAAAAGCTACTTGTTTTCTTCCATTTTTCTTCCCTCCAGTGTGATGTGAAGGGCAATAAAAGCCAATGAGACTCTACATTACTGCTATATGAATACAAAGGGCCCTGTTCACCACAGACAGAAAGAACAGGTACGCATATTGCATCTGTTTCAACTACGTAAGTAAGTGACAGCCATTCACTGATTCATTCCCCAGTGGCATACCTTAACCAATCGAATTCTAGCTCCCTGGTTTAAAATTCAAGCAATGCTTGGCAGTTAACTGCCAGTTACCACCATCAGCTACATTCTGCACGCCAATGTCTCTACCAATCAGAGCCCGGTTGCCATTCAATCAGCACTCTTTTCTCATACAATATAAATTGTTGTTTTTCCCTTATACTGGTAATCTTGTGAATGTTCTGTTGAGTGCAAGATGACGTGCCTTTTTTTCAGTCTTTTTTTCTTTTTAAGTGAAAAGGCTTTGCTACCAGATTATTTTTAAGTAATTTGTGCTAGATCATGACCGTTTTCTCACTTCAATTTCAGACTCAAATTTCCCCGCTCTGTGCATTGCAGAGGTCACAATTGTAAATCTCATTAATAACCTGGGGTGGAGGGGCCTATTTGCACCACAGTCTGACAGTCCTGCATGTGCAGTGGCCCTGGTCTGTCAGTCTCCCCTTTTGCTGGCCAGCTCTATCCCTGGCCATACCAGGACCACAGCAGTGCAGCCCCTCCAGCTCCCCCCCAGAGCCTGATCGTGGCCCCCAAAACAATTCCCGGGCCAGCCCCGACCACCCCTCCCTATCCCGGAGCGCCCCAATGTCCAACCCACACCCCCCCAGCAGTGGCGATCCCCCCACCCCCCCTTACCCCGGCAGACAACCCCCCAGCTTGCATCCCCCAGAGTCAGATCTCCCAAGGAAGCAGGTCAGCCCCACCAGACCATCCCCCCACAGCCTGCCCTGCTCCCTGGCCTCCCTCTACCAATCCTGTCTGCAGAGTGGCTGCGGGATGCCACCCACCCCCACTGATTGCCCCTCTGCCCCAATGGGCAGTGCCAAGGTGCCCCCTGGGTATGGGCACTTTGCCCCTTTGACAGTGCCAGGGGGCTCAGGCTGCCACTGCCAGGGTGCCCATGCCCAAGGGGCACCACCCCTCTGCCGCTCGTCCTCCTCGGAGGCCCCAGTTGCTCACCTTTCATTCTACCAAAAAAACTGCGTGTCACGATGTGAGAATCACCTCCAACGTTTTAGATCTAATCGGCTCACTAATGCTTTCTCTCTCCACGGGTGCTGTCAGATCTGCTGAGACAATCCAGCATTTTCCGCTTTTATCACAAAAGGCATTATCTGGTCAATATTGCAATACTGTCTGTGGAAGATTGCAGTGTCCAAATTGGCCGCTATGTTTCCTGGCTTTTAACACTCAGCAGACTTTGAAAAGTACTTAATTGGCTGTAAAGTGCTTTGAGACCTCCGGCAGTTGTGAAAGACAGTATATAACTGCTGCCTTTTACAACCACAAAATGGACAGCATGATGGCACAGTGTTTAGCACTGCTGCCTCACAGCGCCAGGGACCTGGGTTTGATTCCCGGCTTGGGTCACTGTCTGTGTGGAGTTTGCACATTCCCCCCGTGTCTGCATGGGTTTTCTCCGGGTGGTCCGGTTTCCTTCCGCAGTCCAAAGATGTGCGGGTTAGGTGGATTGGCCACGCTGAATTTCCCCTTAGTGTCAGGGGACTCGCTAGGATAAATGCATGGGTTTATGGAGATAGGGCCTGGGTGGCATTGTGGTCAGTGCAGACTCGATGGGCTGAATGGCCTCCTTCTGCACTGTAGGGATTCTATGAAATCTTTCCTTGACAGGAGGCGCAAGCCTGTAATCTATATCTCTGTAAATAAAAACCTACAATGGGCTGCAGCTTGATCCTTCACTGCTTGGCTTCATGGAATAGAACATTGATGAACAAAGACTGGTTCAAGATAAGGGAAAGATGCATTATTCGTTACTTGTAAGAACTTTAATCTCAATATCAACCCTTTGACAACAAATCTTTTATGTTGTAATGAGAGCTGACCCTGAAGACCCTTCAGCACTGCAATCTTGAACTGATTAATTAAGATAGCACTCCCTCTATTCTGTCCACTGTAACTCTATCTAGACACAAGAAGGCTTACATCGGCTGGAAACCTGACCATCAATCATTGGAGATATCAGTCTGTGTTTGCGAGTTTTTCAAAACAAATAAGATGCAGCATCAAATGTCGCTAATGGAGATAACCCAATGGTTCCTTACCACCAGATAAAGGCAAAGAACTGCCTTGGTCTTGTGATGTTAGAATAGAACAGTTGAAGCAATGCCTAAGAATACAGTTTGTTGTTGGGCTTATTTGAATCTTCCTCCATGCTCAGGATGAATTTACCCCTGTTTAATGTGTGGTTAGTGGCGTGAGTTCCTGACAGATTAATATTGATTTTGTTGAGGGTGTCGCTGCCCTTGTCAATAATTAAGCTGTTAATTTCAAGTCTGTTTCATTTAAACATAGATGTCAGCATGGCAGAAGGTGTTAATTTTGGTATGTGAAACTGGAGTCAGATTGGTGATTTAAGTTTCATACTTGGCCAAATGTTTAAAAAAGTTTAAATTTAAAATCTACATCTTGTAAAATTACATTTAGCACATCAGATGTACAAGTTTCAAGTATCATTTCAAACATACACAAGTTCAAAGATATCCCAATGATGTCTACTATTTTTTATACAGTGTATTTACAAGTTTAAACATTTGGCTAAGTGTGAAATGTGGAGCCAAATTTTTCCAGGTGGGTCGTGATCCCTTTGTTGGCCTGAATTCCAGGTTGGGAACCAGTAAGTGGCCACAGTGGAACATCCCTCGCAATCTCCTCACCAACGGACAAAAGGGAGCCATCTCTGGGAGTCCCGCCCAATTAAGGAAAGTGGGTGAACCAGGGAAACAGATCGGAGGGCTTGCTGTATTGTCTGGCTGCCAGTCCCACCAGACCACACTGAGGCAGGCCGGAGACTGCAAAGATGCCTCAAAGCTAAAACTTATCAATAGCTGGAGTTGTTGGGCCAACAAAGTGCAGGAGAAGCCCCTTCACATGGTGATTTGTAACTACAGCTGTGGCTATCAAACCAGTGGCCAGTGATGTCTACTCAGTTTGTTACTATTGGCTTCCTCTAGTTCAGTTCCTTGTTCCAGCCTCAGCAGGGGACATACCCACTGTTGGTAAGTCCTGCTAGTATCATCATTTCTTCAACAATTCCTGGAATTCCCTTTAATAGGCTAGTGGCTGCTGTTAGCATACAGTGAAAAGTATTGTTTCTTGTGCGCTATACAGACAAAGCATACCACTCATAGAGAAGGAAATGAGAAAGTGTAGAATGTAGTGTTAAAGTCATAGCTAAGGTGTAGGGAAAGATCAACTTAATGCAAGGGAGGTCCATTCAAAAGTCTAATGGCAGCAGCGAAGAAGCTGTTCTTGAGTTGGTTGATATGTGACCTCAGACTTTTGTATCCTTTTCCCGATGGATCTTTTTCCCTGACACTAATGGATAATTTAGCATGGCCAATCCACCTAACCTGCACATCTTTGGACTGTGAGAGGAAACTGGAGCAACCTGAAGAAACCCATGCAGACATAGGAAGAATGTGCAAACTCTGCACAGACAGTGATCCAAACTGAGAATTGAACTAATGCTAACCACTGTGCCACCGTACCACCTTGAGATACACCCACAGTATTGGAGCATCTTCCAGCAGATTCCTGGTTTCTACGTTTCGTGAACCTTCTGAGCGCGTCCAAAATTTTTTGCTTAATTCCAAGTTCCAGCTTTGTCGTTTTAGCTCTGGGCTCCCTTTCAACTTTATTTTTTGTGGAATTTTTTTGTTATGAGTGAGTATTGCTGCCAAACAATGATTGCTGATGTATTACTTGGACTTCACAAACGTTTTAACTACCACAATTCTTTATACATCTTGGAATAATGAGAATGAATCCTGAGGCATCCCGTGCCAGTGACTGTACTAATGACCTTTTCTGAATTATGAATGACTTCAAGACATTATTTGAAACTTGGATTAAGTCACATAATTTCTGTACTTGCTCCTACGTTGCGAGCACTGCAGCACTGTTCAATGGTAGCTAAATTAACATTTTAATACAAGTTCCATAATTGTCCTGCAGTAAAAATAGTAATGATATGACACATTTCTCCTGGTATGCAGCATATTGTGTGGAGGGGCAGGAAATTGGGTCAGAGTTGCTGAGTTTCTGCCTGTCCACTGTCAATTTATGGCCTCTTTTAAGCTAAACAGACCCTATTATATCAAGAAACTGAAGGTATAATGCCTTTCCAAGCTGTGGCTTCACTGACAGAGAGTGGAGTAGAGGTGGAGGGTATACAGGGAGGCTGTGCATTTCATCGATAGAGCGTGGGGGTTGGGGAGCAGAGCCATGGGGCTGTGCAGTTTCACAGGAGTGGAAGGTGCTTAGGGAGCATTTTCTGATTCGTAAACCTGTCATTATAAAATGGATCAGCATGAATGGCGTGGCATGATGGCACGTGGTTGGCACGGTGGCACAGTGATTAGCATGGTGGCACAATGGTTAGCACTGCTGCCACACAGCTAAAATGCTCTGTCAGAGAGTCGATTGGGCAAAGTGGCCTCCTTCTGAACTGTAGGCATTCTATCACTGATTACACAGGTCATCTCAAAGGAGGAAGAGAAGGTAAGTTAAGTCACAAAGGAATGTTCAGGCATTTTTTGGGTGGATATTCCTTTTCATTTTGCCCAGTTTTTGGATGCAAGTTTATGGATAGTTGTAAATGTGCATTGGAATGCAGTAGCCATCATTCTTAGGCATCCTTGGATCTGAGTTCAATCCTGGCCTCTGGGCACTGGCTGTGTGGAGTTTGCTTCCCGTGTCTGTGTGGGTTTGCTCCGGATGCTCCGGTTTCCTCCCACATGCCAAAGGTGTATGGGTTAGGTTGATTGACCATGCTAAATTGCCCCTTAGTGTTGGGGGGATAAGCAGGATAAATACATAGGTTTATTCGGATAGGGCCTGGGTGGGACTGTTGTCGATGCAGGGTCGATAAGCTGAATAGCCTCCTTCTGTACTGTAGGAATTCTATGATTCTACGGAGGAGGTTGCAGATACATACAGACAAATTAAATAAGTGGGCAAAAATCTGGTAGAGGGTGTATAATGTGCCAAAATGCAAAGCTGGTCACTTTGGTGGGAAGTATAAAAAAGCAGAATATTACTTAGAGAACAGCTGCAGAATTCTGAAGCTCGGGGAATCTAAGTCTTATAGTGTACGAATCAAAAAAGGTTAAGAGAGAAAAGGCTGGAAAATCTCAGCAGGTCGAAGAGCTGTGTTTTGAATCCAGATAACTCTTTGTCAAAACTTTGACAAAAGGTCATCTGGACTCGAAACGCAGTTCTTTTCTCTGCTTACAGATGCTGCCAGACCTGCTGAGATTTTCCAGCATTTTCTCTTTTGGTTTCGGATTCCAGCATCTGCAGCGATTTGCGTTTAATCATGAAAGGTTAGAATGCAGGTACAGCAGGTAATTAAGAAGCTAATGGAATGCTACTCTTTATCACAAGTGGAATTGAAAGTAAAAGTAAGGATGTTATGCTTCAGTTATACAAAGCATTGGTGAGACCACATCTCAAATATTGTGCACAATTTTTGTCTCCTTATTTAAGGAAAGATGTAAATATGTTGGAGGTGTTTCAGAGGAAGATTATTAGGTTGATATCTGGAATAAGCAGGTTATCTTATGAGAAAAAGTTGGACTTGCTTCCACTGGAGTTTCAAAGATCGAGAGGGTGACTTGATTGAAGTCTACAAGATGCTGTATGGCCTTGACAAGGTGGATGTGGAGAAGATATTTCCTCTTGTGGGCGAGTCCAGAGCCAGGGGGCTCTGTTTGAAAATTCAGGGTTGCCCACACATTTACCCCCCCCCAATCTCCAGAAAATGTGCAAACTCCACACAGACAGTGACCCAAGGCTGGAATTGAACTTGGGTCCCTGGGGTTGTGAGGCAGCAGTGCTAACCACAGTGCCACCTTGCCGTCCTTATGTCCTCTTCACAACATACTTTCCTACCTACCTTTGTGTCATCTGTAAATTTAAGCTACCTTGCCATTGCTGCCCTCACCTAAGCCATTGATACAAATTGTAAAAATTGAGGCTAAGCATGTTCTCCCGTGTCTGTGTGGGTTTCCTCCGGGTGCTCCAGTTTCCCCTCACCCTCCAAAGATGTGCGGATTAGCTTGACTGGGCATACTAAATTGACCCTTAGTGCCCCAAGATATATAGGTTGAAGAAGTGGGGCCTAGGTAAGAGTCAGTGCAGACTCGATGGGCCGAATGGTCTCCTTCTGCATTGCAGCAATTCTATGTTATTCACATTTTCTCCAGTGGTCAAGATGCATTCTGAGGTGCTTCAGTTAGAGGTTTATAACATGGAAACAGGCCCTTCGGCCCAACTTGTCCATGCTGCCCAGTAATAAGAACATGACGTATATTTCAATATTGTCATTATAGAGAGTAAACTTGTTCATAAACTATATACATCAGTCATGTTGCACTCTGCAATGCCTCAACACATTAGCTTCAACATAAGGTTAAGCACACAGTCTGAGGGGCTTTACCCAGTTACCAGCCCCTCAGTCTACATTGCCTTACACAGTGACCTTTCCCCATTGCCCCTTGGTGGTGACTGCCCCAAGCTTGAGTGACCTTGGAATGTGTCAGTCTGCAGCACTACACGTTGTAGAAAATAACAGAGGTACGAACATGTCAAAGGAGGTACACAGAGAGCAAACTGTGCCCGGTCAGAAGGTAAATGGTCACTGGATGATACGAGGCAGATGAATAGTGATCTTCCACATCAAAAACTTCTAGTCACTTTCTCGAGTTTCTCATTGCCATGCATTCCATGGGCACACAGCACATTGACAATTACCGACTGAACAATGCTAATCACTATGTTTAACTCCTTTCACGCGCTGATGTTAATTACACAGCAGCCCCCAGTATGACACTTCTTGTTTGGATGTTTTATTTCCTGAATGTTTTTTTCATGTTAGTTTAATGGTAATTATTTGATGTTTTTGCTGGAATCACTGCCGTTTGAGACTTATTTATATGCAAATTATATACAGGATGCAGAACAAAGGTATCTTTTAAATATAGGCCACGATTTCAAGCAAAGATATACCACAACGTAACATATTTTGCATTGTGCGGCATGGGGATTTCAGTGATTTCCACGATTAACGTTTATTATTGTACAACAACGGCCTCTTAATAGTGGTTTGTAGGAATGAAAATTTGCATTGTCAGATCAAGAGGGGGGTGGGGTGAAGGGTTGTGGGGGTAGACAGGAAAATGGAGTTGAGACATTACCAGGTCAGCCATGATCTTATTAAATGGCGGAAAGGCTAAATTGCCCTCTCTTGTTCCTAAGTCCTTTATTCCTTTGAGGAAATTGCATTAGATTTCCTTGGTAATCAAGTAGGCATTTTGTTCTCACTGGAACGACGGAGGTTGAGGGGCAACCTGATGGAGGTCTACAAGATTATGAAGGACATTGACAAAGTGGATAGTCAGAAGCTTTTTCCCAGGGTGGAAGAGTCAATTACTAAGGGTAAAGGTTTAAGATGCGAGGGGCAAGGTTTAAACATGTGCGAGGCAAGTTTTTTTACACAGAGGGTGGTGGGTGCCTGGAACTCACTGCCGGGGGAGGTAGTGGAAGCAGATGTGAAGTGACATTTAAGGGGCGTCTTGACAAATACATGAATAGGGTGGGAATAGAGGGATATGATCCCCAGAAGGGTAGGGGGTTTTAGTTCAGTTGGGCAGCACGGTCGGTGCAGGCTTGGAGGGCCAAAGGGCCTGTTCCTGTGCTGTAATTTTCTTTGTTCTTTGCATCTGATAGAAATGTTTAGAAGGTCAAAACAGGACAAGAATGGAGATACAAAACGGATGGTATTGTACTAACTGCCGAGGTGAATTCTTACCCGGCTGTCTATTACAATAACGTGGAGATGTCGGAATTGGACTGGGGTGGGCACAGTAAGAAGTCTCACAACACCAGGTTAAAGCTCAACAGGTTTATTTGACATCACGAGCTTTCGGAGAGCTATTACTTCATCAGGTTAGTGTTGACTCGCCTGATGAAGGAGCAGTGCTCCGAAAGCTCGTGATTCCAGATAAACCTGTTGGACTTTAACCTGGTGTTGCGAGACTTCTTACTGTCTACTACAATAGCTGGTGTGGTGCCTGAGATTCCTAACTGAGAAATCCTCTTCCCGCATCATTAACGAGAGTTTTATCATTTACACACAGTTTAAACACAGAGTAAATCTTCCCTATTTGCCAGACTTTTTCACTCTACCAATATATTTAAAAAAGCAACCACAGGATAAGTAGTAAAAAACACTAGCGTAAACGCTGAAAAATTCCCTAACCTTGTGTAGTTAAAAAGGCAATTGGATTTATTGCTGCAAATCAGTGGGCCTATGGAGAAATTAGTGGAATTCAACTCCCACAGCATCAATAAAATTCTTGGCATCCCAACACAGAATTTGACTTACTCAAACAGAGTAAAGCAGCGATCTTGGATATGAGTTCAAATTCACATAACTCTCTCTTTTGGATCAGTAATGTTTCCCAGGAGCAACATATGTGTGCAGTCCTTCCCCACTTCTCATTCAAGGCCAATGCGATCTCAAAGTGCTCTTGGCTTTATGAAATTGCAACTCAAAGAATAAGTGCAGAGGACCCAAGGGTCGGACCTGGAAATGTTCCACTTCAAGATTATTTTCAAACTTGGCCAAATTTAGCCTCCTTTTGTGGATTGTGTTCCCCAGAGCTGTACACTATGGGCCGCCTGTTAGATAGAAATGTCATCCTGACGCACCCAAATCAGTATAGGTTGAGGAAGGAGCTCAGACTTGGCAAGGGGTGAGGCAATATAAATTAAAAGGCATAAATTTTAAGGGCGTACAGGAACTGTGGGTGTACATACTCAAATCTCTGAATGTGGCAGGACAAATTGAGAAGGCTGTTAAAAAAGGAATTCACAAGATTTAGCTTTATAAATAGAGACAAAGAACACAAAGGCAAGAAATCAAAGAACCCCTACAGTGCAAAACAAGGCCATTTGGCCTACTGAGTCTGTACTGACTCTTACGCCTATCCCATAACCTCAAAAATGTACCCTGCTAATCCCCCCCAATTTACACATTTTTTAGTTACTAACTAAAATAAGGCTTACATTAACACTGCCATGAAGTTACTGTGAAATTCTCCTGGTCGCCACAGTATGCACCTAACGAGCACATCTTTCAGAATGTGGGAGGAAACTGGAGCACCCGGAGGAAACCCACACAGACATGGGGAGAATGCGCAAACTCCACACAGTCAGTCACCCGAGGCAGGAATTGAACCTAGGTTCCTGACACTGTGAGGCAGCAGTGCTAACCACTGTGCCACCATGCTGAGCATAACATTTAGAAATTGCTGGATGGGTCTTAGCTGGGATATTGTTGGCAATTCTTAGCTGCACACATTAAGAAGGATGTTAACATCTTGGAAAAGGTACAGAAGTGAGTTGCCAGGGAATTGGAGAGACGAGAGCGGCTGAGATTCCTCTCCTCAGAGTAGAGGAGTTAGTGAGAGATTTGATTGAGTTACTCTTAATCATAAAACAGTGAATAAGAGCAGACTATGTTCAGTAGCAAAAGAGTCAGTGACCAGAGGTCACAGATTTATGATGAAAGAACCAGGGATGACAGGCTGAAAAATAATTTTACGCAGCATCTTTTTATTTGGACTGCACTGCTTGTGAGGATGGTAAATTTAAAACCAAGGTCAGACCCAGAAATGTCCCAACTCATGATTATTTTCAAAGTTGGCGAAATTCTGTCTTTTTTTCTAAATGGTGATGCTTAGAACTTTCCAGTTCTGCTTACGGCAACCCCGTGCCATGGGTTTCCCAGCAGCAGAGGGTGTAAACAATAGGAAACCCCTGTTGACAGCGGTGGAACTGGAAGATCTTGCTGCAGGCCAATGATGGGCCACTTCATGGGGGGTGGGGGGGGGGAATGGGAACAGAAAATCCTGCTAAATATTTCAAATGTGATCCAAACTTTGCCCAGCTGTGTGACAATGTCCCCTTTAAATTCTAATTCTCTAGTTATAAGGAATAATATTGTTCTTTATTTGGGGCTGATTATCAAAATTCCCTTTAACATTTAGTTCATATGCATAGCCAATGTTTCAAGTGCATGGCCCTTTAAATTTGTTTGTGTGGTTGCATTTTGCATCGTTTTTCGTAAAGCAAAGGCCTGTGAAGGACCTTCTCTTAAGATATGCCAACAAAGCATTACTGACTTCCACCTTTTAGTGATTTGTATACTTGGATCCTTAAATATCTTTGAAACTGCATGTTCCTATATTTTACCACTTACATAATAATTGGACCAATCCTTTTGGTTCAAGTTGGATGACTTCACACTTACCTGCATTGAAATCTATCCGCCTTAGCTTTTCCCACTGAATCAATCAATGCCTCTGTATAATTTTATGCTTTCATTTATATTACTTATTATGTTATCAATCTTTGTGAGATTGATAACTTTCACAATAGTTTTCTATTGTGCTATTTAAGTCATTAATAAATATCGTAAATAATTGAGGCCCAGCAATTGAACTCAACTAGTCACTTCTTTCTAATTTAACACATAACCATTGCCCCTAGTCTCTGCGAGGGGTTTTCCAAAGCCCTTTTCACTGGTGGTATCGTCACGTCCTGCCAATGGTGAACCCCACAACAGGACTGGAAGATCTTGCCAATGTCCAATGTCGAACCACAACTGTGGAAAGCCTACCACAGTGGAGCTGGAAAATCCTGTTCTCTGTCTTTTACTGACTAATCAATCTCCTATCCAGACCAATAATTTGCCCTCAATTTGATGAGCTTTATTTTAGACAACAGTCACTAATGTGGAACTTTATTAGATGTCTTCCGGGAGTTCATAAGAACTACATTCATAAACATTCCCCATCCAATAATTTAGTTACTTCCTCAAAAAATTCAATCAGGTTCATTAGATATGATCTCCTTGTAACAAATCCATTTTGCCTCAACCTAATCAACTCAAATTTTCCTAAGTGCTCAGTCTGTTCTAATTAAAGATTCCAATAATTTTCCCATAACAGATATTAGACTAACAGATCTTGCATTTTCTGGTTTCTATCATCTATCTTTCATAAAAAATGAAGTTACATTTGCAATTTTCAACTCTAAAGGGATAATTTCTTAATTGACAGATCTTTGGTTGATTACGACGATACCATTGGCAATTTCCTTCAAAACAGTTTAGTGGAAACTGCAGGTTGTGGGGGTTTGGTGATTTTTTTGGAACTGCTGTTTTACTTACATTAAATTTAGTGAGATCCAGTCCTTGATTATTAATAGTTTCCCTGAAATGTCAGGTATATTATTCCCGTCCACTACTGTGAGGACTGGCATAAATTAATTATTCAACAATTCTTCCATTTTCTTAATTTTATTTGCAACAATTATTGGTTTTTAATTGTCCTCATTATCTTTGATTTCTCTTGTTCTTCCAAGATAATTGTAAAAACCTTGATATTTCTCTCCGTGTTTTCAGTTTGCAGTTCTTGATAAGTTTTTTTTGCCTTCCTTTATTCTTTATATTGATTATATAAGTTGATTATTTTCTCAGTGAGCAAGTTGTATCGTAGATTGTACAATCTATTGTAGATTGTACAAAGGAGGACACATTTATTCAATCCGGAGGTCTCTACTTCTGACCACTTGTGTTTGAACCCTGAAAATGGCATCCCACTTCATTGTATGTGACATTTCCTGCGGCCTACTGTTGACTATTTTCCAAGAAATCATAATGTTGGTTTCTTACAATATAATTTATTTATTTATTCATTTGTGGGACATGGGCATCACTGGCTGGCCACATTTATTGTCCAGCTCTAATTGCCCAAGGGCAGTTGAGAGT
The DNA here is from genome assembly GCF_965287045.1 of Carcharhinus amblyrhynchos. NCBI lineage: Eukaryota > Metazoa > Chordata > Chondrichthyes > Carcharhiniformes > Carcharhinidae > Carcharhinus > Carcharhinus amblyrhynchos. The sequence goes on from NC_137350.1 coordinate 14,408,565, forward strand.
CAACCACCTTGCTGTGGTTCTAGAGTCACACATAAACCAGATCGTGTAAGAAGAGCAGATTTCCTTCCCTAAAAGACTTTAGTGAACCAGATGGGTTTTTCTGACAATCATTTCATGGTCATCTTAATTCCAAATTATTTTTATTGAATTCAAATTCCACCAACTGCCGTATCAGGATTCACAGTAAGAAGTCTCACAACACCAGGTTAAAGTCCAACCAATGTATTTGATAGTAAACCCATAAGCTTTCGGAAACACTGTTCCTTCATCAGGTGTGTGGAAACTTTTCACACACCTGACAAAGGCACAGCGTTTCCGAAAGCTTGTGGGTTTACTATCAAATAAATTGGTTGGACTTTAACCTGGTGTTGTGAGACTTCTTACTGTGTTTACCCCAGTCCAACGCCGGTATCTCCGCATCATGACTACATATCAGGATTCGAACATGGGCACCCAGCGCATTTGCTGAATTTCTGAATTAATAGTCTAGCGATAATACCACTAGACCATTGCCTCCCCTTCCTGAGTAAAACATACAGCACAGAGTTAATAAAGATGGCAGGAAGGTCCCCAATTATAATAGTGGGGCTTTACATCCTTTTCAAAAATAGGTACAAAGATTTAAATAGAAGCAAAAAATAATGCAATGCCTTGAAAGGACTTTTAGGTGGGAATAAAAACAGAAAATGCTGTGGAAAGAACAACAGAGCAAACATTTTGAGTTTTCGGTAGGCCATTTGATCTGGGTATGGTGCAACTTATGAATGGGTATGCCACAAACATACCCGAAATCTCAAGGTCAGCAACATTAGCATTCGAGAGGCAGATAGCAAACCATATCCAGTGTAGTGTAGGTGGGCTAGCTGTACCGAAGATTAACGAAGAAGGTTAAATAATCCAGTTTTCTTGCTTCCCTGCTGCAACTGAAAAACTGCGACATATTGTCCCCTGAGCCCTTACCAAAGAATTGACATATCTTGCACTTAAAGGCATTCAGGCACACAGTACATGATATAATTTATTTCCTTCCTCTGAATTGCATTGTGCAGGCTCAGATTCAATAGTATTCCAGGCATCTTGCCCTGCTCACTCAAATAATAGTGACAATGGGGAGAAATTTGGCCTTCCATAGAACCATAGAAAAGTCACAGTACAGAAGGAGTCCATTCGGCTCACCTTGTCCATGCCAGCCCAAAGACACCCAGGTACCCTTTCTAATCCCACCTTCCTGCACCCAGCCCTTAGCCCTGGAGCTTATAGCACTTAAGGTGCAGATCCAGGTATTTTTTAAAAGAGCTTAGGGTCTCTGCCTCCACCACCAACTCGGGCAACGAATTCCAGATACCCACCACCCTCTGCGTAAAAATCTTCTTCCTCATGTCCCCTCTACAAGTGCTGCCAATTATCTTGAACCTATGTCGCCTGGTTCCAGAATTCTCCATCAAGGGAAACAACTTTCTCCTGTCCACTCTATCTCTTTCCCTCATAATTTTGTACATCTCTGTCAAATCACTCCTCAGCCTTCTTTGTTCCAAGGAAAATAACCTCAATCTATTTAATCTCTCCTCATAGCTACACTCTTCTAGCCCTGGCAACATCCAAGTCTATATTTTTGATTTGTTCAAGGGTTTTGCTGGCTAGGCCAGGATTAATTGTCCATCCCTAATTGCCCTCGAGAAGGTGATGCCTTTATCAAATATCAATTACCAAAGTGCTCAAGATTGTTCAGATTTAAACAAACTTCCTTGACCTTAAATGGTGTTGATTCCTGACGGGTTCAGTTCTTTAGGAGCTTTCCCTGAGCACAAGCATTGGAGTTTCTGCTAGGCCTTCTTATTACTTGGCTGCAATGTAGATTGTAGATACCAGTCTCAGACCAGTGGACACAGTAATTCAAATAACCAGAGCTGTGATGTTCAACCTTTGCTTTTATAACTTTTAGTCTTTCATGGGATGTGGATATCTCTGGCACTTATTGCCCATTCCTAATTACTCCAGAGAAGGTGGCAGTGAACCAGCTACTTGAACTGCTGCAGTCTGCGTGTGGTGGGGGGGACTTCTATTGGGCTACTAGTTACAGAGTTCCAGAATTTTGGCACAGTGACAATGAAGGGGTGGCACACTGACACAGTGATTAGCACTGCTGCCTCACTGCGCCAACGACCCGGGTTCGATTCCTGGCTTGGGTCACTGTCTGTACTGAACCTGCACATTGTCTGTGTGGGTTTCCTCTGGGTGTTTCTGTTTCCTCCCAGGAAACAGTGCTGGTTACGTGTATTGGCTGTGTTAAATTCTCCCTCAGTGAACCCAAACAGTCACTGGAGTGTGGCGATTAGGGGATTTTCATTGCAGTGTTAATGAAAGCCTACTTGTGACAATAATAATTAAACTTTACTTGCATGCCAGGATGACGTGTGAGAGAAATCTGGAGGTGGGGGGTGGGGATCTTCCCATAAGCCTGCTACTCTTTGAGGTGAATATGACACCCTCTGAATCCCATTATTAGGTGAGAGCCCTGCATCATTATACCAATTGGTTAGCTCAGTTAGCTGGATGACTGGCTTGTGATAGAGAGTGACACTAATGATATGGATTCAATTCCTGTACTGGTTGACGTTATTCATGAAGGTCCTGTCTTCTCAACCTTGCCTCTTGCCTGGGGTTGTGGTGATCCTCAGGTTAAATCATCACCAGTCAGCTCTACTCCTCAAAGGGGAGCTGGTCACCTAGTTACATGAAGGATGTAAATAAGGTTGAAAGATTGCAGAGAAGGCTCACGAGGATGTTGCCGAGACTTGAGAAGCTGAGTTACAGAAAGAGATTGAATAGGTTAGGGCTTTATTCCCTGGAGCGTAGAAGAATGAGGGGAGATTTGATAGAGGCGTATAAGATTTTGATGGGTATAGATAGAGTGAATGCAAACAGGCTTTTTCCACTGAGGCTAGGGGAGAAAAAAAACAGAGGGCATGGGTTAAGGGATAGAGGAGAAAAGTTTAAAGGGAATATTGGGGGGGGGCTTCTTCATGCAGAGAGTGGTGGGAGTGTGGAATGAGCTGCCGGATAAAGTGGTAAATGTGGGGTCACTTTTAACATTTAAGAAAAACTTGGAGGGGTTCGTGGATGAGAGGGGTGTGGAAGGATATAGAACATAGAACATAACATAGAACATTACAGCGCAGAACAGGCCCTTCGGCCCACGATGTTGCGCCGACCAGTTACAAAACAATGACCCACTAACCTAAACCAATCCCTTCTCGTCCATAAACCTATCCACGGATCTCTTAAACGCCCCCAAACTAGGCGCATTTACAACTGCAGCAGGCAGGGCATTCCAATCCCTCACCACCCTCTGGGTAAAGAACCTACCCCTGACATCCGTCCTATAACTACCACCCCTTAATTTAAAGCCATGCCCCCTCGTGCTAGATTTCTCCATCAGAGGAAAAAGGCTATCACTATCCACCCTATCTAAACCTCTAATCATCTTATATGTTTCAATAAGATCCCCTCTTAGCCGCCTTCTTTCCAGCGAAAACAACCTCAAATCCCTCAGCCTCTCCTCATAGGACCTCATAGGACCATGGTCAGTGGGACTAGGCAAAAAATGATTTGGCACAGACAAGAAGGGCCAAAAGGCCTGTTTCTGAGCTGCAATTTTCTATGGTTCTATGGGAGAGCAGCCAATGGTCATCTGGGATTATGGCGACTTTAGCTTTGTTTATTCTGGGATGATATCCAAACAGTCCAAAGGTGTGTGGGTTAAGTGGATTGGCCATGCTAAATTGCTCCTGAATGTCAGGGGGACAAGCTAGGGTAAATGCATGGGGTTATGACGATAGGGCCTGGGTTGGATTGTGGTCAGTGCAGACGTGATGGGCCGAAAGGCTTCCTTCTGCAGTGTAGGATTCTATGATTCTATGATATATTCACATGAAATTAGTAAGCCAACATTTTTTTCCCAGAGAATGAGCTTTGTAATTACTAATTATCTCTAAAGATCTGGTTTGGATCCATTTCCAGTTGTAATATATTTGTCACAATTGGAGAGATGCTATATCCATTCATGTGGTACAAGTCTGAGCTGAATGAAATCCTGGTAACTATAAACAGTAATGTTTTGACAGAGTTACCCATGCGTGGGATGATCTCCATATCTGATATGCTCCTACCACAAAAACCACAACCTCTCTAGTTTGTTTTGTTTTTAAAAAAGTCTGAATTCGAAGGAGTTTGTTAAGGAATAATTAAAAGGGCGCGTGATGACAGCTTTTCCAAGCTGAAACTGGTTTGTCGAACTGTCAGCAAACAAAGTCTTTAACAAATTGGTTTTTCTTTTTATTTGCATTTTAAGTTTACAAATTTTCATTTTGGTGAACATGCTCCAACTCTGGGTCAACAGAAAACATTTGGAAAAGAATATTTGAAAAGGAACAGAGATTTGTTAAATGTGATCCATTTTACTATGATTCTGGCATTTTGATATCATGAGAGACACGGCCACATTGTGGTATGAGTATTAACTAGTGCATTTGTCATTATTTACCCAAACCAAGTCATGTTAAACACACAATTTCACCAGGTAACGATTTGACGCAAATTATAAGAATTAGATTTTCACCTTCATGTTTTTTGCCCTGGGGATTTCTTGTGAGACTGGCTAAGTGCAAAAACTTCTCGCTGTTGTTTACAAGATAGCTGAGAAGGTCTGTAATGATGCATGTTCACAGACTTCAGTAGAAACACAGAAAAACCCCATGGCTGCTCCAATCTCCTACAAGGCTTCTGACTGTCTTCTGCCTAAAAGAAGATTCCACCCCTTCTTCAGCCCGAATAGGTTTCCCAACCCAGGTGACTCTTCTGTGTGTTGCACTTAAAGGGACAAACCGCACAAATCACCACAAGGTCCAAATCCTGTTCATCCTTCTAGCTTCTTCCAACAATTGATTTTTGTATCCAGTTTGCTACTTTTAACAGTTTTTTGAAATTTAACCACTGCGGTATCACAGCAGTGTAGTTAAGCTTAAGTTTATTTATTAGTTTTGCAAATAAGCTTACATGTGCAGTGAAGTTACTGTGAAAATCCCCTAGTCACCATACTCCGGCGCCTGTTTGGGAGTTCACTGAGGGAGAATTTAGCATGGTCAAAAGCACTTTTTCCGGACTGTGGGAGGAAACCGGAGCACCCGGAGGAAAAACACCCAGACACGTGGAGAACGTGCAGACTCCGTACAGACGTTGACCCAAGTCGGGAATCAAACCCAGGCCTGTGGTGCTGTGAGGCAGCAGTGCTAACCATGACTCCGCTATTTCCAAAATCCCAGTAAATTCTGTCACTCAATTATTCTAACCACTGTGCCATTGTGCCACCCCTGTAGCAGCAGTCACTGAGTAAGTTAGCACGTCAACCACATCACGGGTGGGATTTTACAGCATCATTCATCCCAAAACCATAAAATCCCACTCAAGGTCAATGGACCTTCCTATCCTCCGCCTCTCGCCCATTCTGATTCCCATGGTGAGCGGGCCGGTAAAATTCCAGCCCACATTTAAAAATCCGGTTAGGTTGTTCTACAGTCTGTGTATTATTATATTAACAAGTGATATCCAGAAACGGTGATTCTATTAAACAGCCTGAGATTCGGGCAAATTCTATGAAGAATATCAGCGGAAGGGTATTTACAGAACCGGTAGGATTATGTGAAACATTATTACATAACTTCTCAAAAGGATGACTCAGACTACTGGATTTTCAGCTTGGAAAAGTGTGGACCATTTACTTGGGTTTTCCCTGAAAGGTTGAATTTGATCTTGGAAGGATCAGTCAGATTAAGGAAGGCAGCAGATAAAAGCAAAGGTTGACCTCTGTACCACGCAATCATCACCAATAATTGTTAAAGGAATGATTTCCGTTGAGTCTGTTGACTCTACATATTTATTCCAGTCTCTTCTTTCTTATCAGATCATATTGCTTCCGAAAATAGGTTCCAGGGCAATTTTATGAAACTGCTTCTGGTGAGGAGCTTTTCTTACCTGAAATATATAACAGAAATTCGGATAACTCAGCACAGAATATCATGGGGACTGTACAACTAAACTGTCGATCTGTGCTCTTGGTGGGGTCAGCTCCTTAAGTTTGTTAAAATTGTTTTAAGCATCCAGAGGAGGGAGCTGCTGTTTCCTGCACTTCTCTACAGTAATCAGGACTAGAGACTCCTTAGTTATGAAGAGAAGTTGGGGGTAGGCTTGGTATATTTTCGCTGGAGCAGAGAAGGCTGAGGGGCAACCTAATCAAAGTGTACAAGTTTATGAGGGGCATGAACAGAATGGCTAAGGAGCTGCTGTTCCCCTGAGTTGAAGAGTCAGTCATGAAAGGACATAGGTTCAAGGTGAGGGGTGGGATGTTTAGGGGGAATGTGAGGGAAAAGTTTTTTACACAGAGATGGTGACAGCTTTTTAGCCCAGAGGGTCTAGAGTCAGCTGCCTGGAGAGTGGGAGAGGGGGGTTTCCTCACATCCTTTAAAAAATACTTGGATGAGTACTTGGCACATCATAACATTCATGGTTATGGGTCAAGTGCTGGTAAATGGGAATAGATGGGAAGTCTGGTTTTTCTCACGTATCGGTGCAGACTCGATGGCCTGAAGAGTCTCTTCTGCACTGTATGATTCAATGACTGTTCTGATAACTTTCTTCCCATTCCCTCATTCATACCACTCTTGCGCTGCTTTAAGAGATTTCACAAAAACACAGGCAAACCTTTGCTATTAAGGATTGAGGGGGATCTGACTCCAGAGTACGCTGGCAATTTAATGTTGACGCAAAGCCAGATCATTGTAGACTGAAGTGAGAGCAACTGTACAACTAATCTCTAACCCTCACCCATCACAGTTAGTGGGCTTCCCATTCTAGTGTTGCTGCCTCTGGCATAAAAACATAAGAGAATAAACAATAGGAGCTGGAATAAGCCATTCGGCCCCTCATCCCTGCTTCCAATACGGTCATGGTTAATCTAGTCCTCACTCAGCTCTGTTTTGCTGCCTATTCCCAATAAGCCTTGACTGCCAAGAATTTGTCCCTCTCAACCTTGAATATTTTCAATGACTCAGCCTGCATAATCCTCTGGAGTAGGTGTAATGCAGTTAAAAAAAACACTCAAAATGCGCAGCAGTTCCACGTCACTGATCTTTTATCTCAGTGGCATCAAACTATAGGTAGCAATGGACAGAATGTTTTGTATGGAAAGATGTGTCTCTTTTCTTACCCTTGGAATGTGTATTCCAATGAAACAATTCAGCAGCAAGTTGTCATGAATTTAAAATAAAGAAGGATACTTTTCTCATACAATTACCCTATCAGCGGCATGCTGGCTCCTCTGGTTTCTCCCCACAGTCTAAAAGACACGCTGGTTAGGTGCATTGGTCCTGCTAAATTCTCCCTCAATGCATCTGAACAGGTGCTAGAGTGTGATGACTTGGGGATTTTCATAGTAATTTTATCATAGTGTTAATGTAAGGCTGCTTGTAACTAATAAATAAACTTTACATTAACACAACATTGCACATTTGGTTTTGCACATGCAAAAACATACACACACACACACACATAAAGATTAAATACAAATAAAGATAGTGTACTTGATTACTGTTAATTCTGTCTCTGGGATATTGGTTTGAACAGCAACCCAACTGAGTTACTGTGGTCATCTATTGATACCTGGAATGATCCTGCAATGTAGAAGTTGAGAATCATTGTCATCTTCATAAGAATTTGCTCTGGGGTCTTGTTCTAATTCCTTGGGTAATTGCAGCTTCTGCCCACATTGTTCCTCAATCATGTTGAGCTATCAAGTCCTTTGCAAAATACTTACATGCTGCAAGGCCCCTTTTGCTACCTTTTTTTGGCTACATTCGGTGCTGTTCCAGAATAATGGGTTAATAGCTATGGTGAAAAGTAAGTGATCTGTATCATGATGTAACATCGTTGGTCTTGTGCAAGTGACTAAGAAGACAAGATTAAATAGTCTGAGAGAATGTACTAATATAGAAGCTTAATGTATCGTTATGCAAATAAAGTAGCTTTTTAAGAAAATACTGTAGTTGGGCCTCAGTAACTTAGAAGCAGATGGAAAGCTTCCCAATACAGATTAGGCCACAAGTGACTGAAGGAGAGATCCAAATACTATTCAACTTGGGAACCAAACCACAAACTGCTTGTTTCTGCTATTGCTGTCTCCCCCTGACATGGTAGCCTCAAAGGCCTCTCTCCTATCTTTTCCACTATTCCTTTAGCCGTGACAGTGTTCAGTTGCAGCCAAGAGGCAGATCTCCAATAAATAATAATGATTTTCCAAACTCAGCCAAAGCAGTCAAAATGTGTCTCCAGAATCCCCAGTTGCCAAAACCGTTTGCCCTCAGTGTTGGTTGGGGTCCATTTTAATATTTGTGCCGTATTTTCTGGGCTTAAAATTTAGTGAATGAAATTTTCCCAAACACCAATTTCTAAAGGGGTCCCAATACAAGTACAGAACCCCTATCCAACTATCTTAAAGACATTATTTCTGGCAGCAGCCAGGGATGCCAAAAATTGATGTCTACTGCATTCCAATGCACACTTATAGATAGCCATAAACTTGCATCCAAAAACTGGGCAAAATGAAAAGGAATACCCACCCAAATAATGCCTGAATATTCCTTTGTGACTTAATTCACCTTCTCTTTCTCCTTTAGATGATCTGTGTAATTAATCATAGAATCCCTACAGACCAGAAGGAGGCGGCCATTTTGCCCATCCAGTTTGGACCAACTCTCCAACAGAACATCTTAGCTGTGAGGCAGCAGTACCAACCACTGTGCCATCGTACCAACTACTGTGTCACTGTGCTGCACCATTCATGCTGATCCATTTGATAATGATAGGTATATAGGAGTCAGAAAATGCTCCCTAAGTACCTTCCACCTTTCATCCCTGTGAAACTGCACAGCCATGATGTGGTAATGCCAGCTTTGGACTGGGGTAAACACAATAAGAAGTCTCACAACACCAGGTTAAAGTCCAACAGGTTTATTAGGTAGCAAATGGCACTAGCTTTCGGAGCTCTGCTCCTTCGTCAGGTGAGTGGGAGATCTGTTCACAAACAGGGCATATAAAGACACAAAACTCAATTTACAGAATAATGATTGGAATGCGAGTCTTTACAGCTAATCACTTCTTAAAGGTACAGACAATGTGAATGGAGAGAGCATTAAGCATAGGTTAAAGAGATGTGTATTGTCTCCAGATAGGACAGTTGGTGAGATTTTGCAAGTCCAGATAAGTCATGGGGGTTACAGATAGTGTGACATGAACCCAAGATCCCGGTTGAGACCGTCCTCATGCGTGCGGAACTTGGCTATCAGTCTCTGCTAAACTGCACAGTCTAAACTGCACAGCACCATTGCTCTGCTCCCCATTCCCCATGCGACATCACTGAAATGCGCAGCCTCCCTGTATACCCTCTACTCCTACTCCACTCTCTGTCAATGAAACCGTAGCTTAGAAATGCATTATATATTCAACTTCTTGATGGATGAGAACCTGTGAAGCTTTGGATAGTGGGAGAAAACTGGAGCATCCGGAGGAAGCTCACTCAGCCAGAAGGAAAATGTGCAAACTCCACACAGACAGTCACCCAAGGCTGGAATTGAACCAGGGTCCCTTGCACTTTGAGAGAGCAGTGCTAACCATTGTATCACCATGCCGCCCTTGGACTGCAGTTCTTCGCACCAATAAGAAAGGTATGTTGCTGCTAACCATGCTCTGAGTATTGAAAATAAATGTGAACTTTGGACATGTAAAAACACTGTCCCTACAGCACACATATGGATGAGTCATACAGAAAAACAAATGAACTATAATTTATGTCTTGTAGGTTTATGCGATGCTTGCAGACAAATGGAAAATTTCACTTGAATACGGTCAGAAAAGTGAACATTAAAAATACCAATCAGACAAAAATATGATGAATTATATACCTACAGATTTATAGACATCTGTAAAATGTATTGCCACAATATTTCAATTATTTCGCCAAATGAAACCATAATCTAATGGGAGTTACTAGAGAAAATTAAGAATTCCAGGAGACATTGGTGTGGTCGGCTCGATAATAATAATCCCATTGTCAATTTGCACAGATAACAAAGATAACTAATCAGCTGGAAGGCCAGGCTGCCAGACAATTCACCAAAGCAGAAAGCATCAAATGAGCTAATTTATAATCAAATGCAGAATTTGGATTACACTCAGATAGTATGAACTGTTCCTGTAACTGATACACCAATAATGAGGACAAATCGTAGGAATGTCCTGGCTACACTGCCATTTATAATATTTCCTTAATTGTTTGCTTATTTTCTTTAATTAGATCCAGGAATGCTTGTTTTGTGTGATCTGAATCAGCGAATGCCTACACCACAGAAACCAACTGTTTAGCCCATGATGTCTCTGCTAGCTCTCTATAAAAGCAACGATTCACCCTTTCCTCCTGTTTTTTTCCTCCTCTTCTATTTGTGAGATTGGAGAATTGTGATGATGGATGTTATTTTTGAATGTTATTGGTGTTGTGGAGGCAATCTGTAAAGTAAGCTCTGTTTGATTAATTAAACTGGCGGTAAGGTTAATCGAGATAGCTTGTCTGTAAGAACTAAGAGATGAAAGGGTAGAAGTGTTAGGTTCATGCGTTTGGAATGAAAAGTTATGGCGTGTTTGAAATTATAAGTAAACAAGTTGGGTCTAAAATTTGCATTATAAGATAAGTGGAGACATGGTTTTTCAGCTATTGAATTTCAAAGGGAAGTTCACAGAATCACAGAATACTACAGTGCAGAAGAGGCCCTTTGACCCATTGAGTTTGCACCAATGCATGAAAGGCCCTGACCTGTCCTCCTAATCCCACTTGCCAGTACTTGGCCCATAGCCCTGAATGTTATGATATGTCAAGAACTTATCCAGGTACTTTTTAAAGATTGTGAGGCATCCCGCCTCCACCACTCTTCCAGGCAGCACATTCCAGACTGTCACCGCCCTCTGGGTAAAGAGGTCTTCCTGAAATCCCCCCTAAGCTTCCCACCCCTCACTTTTAACTTCTGTCCCTTTGCAACTGACCCTTCAACTAAGCTCCCTATCCATCCAGCTGCTCCCTATCCATCTTGTCCATGCCCCTTATAATCTTGAACCCCTCAATCAGATTGCCCCTCAGTCTTCTCTGCTCCAGAGAAAATAACCATATAATGTGGTGACCAGAACTGCCCACAGTACTCCAGCTGGCCTCACTGAAATTCTATATAACACCATTGTGACCTCTCTACTTTTGTAATCTATACCCCGATTGATAAAGGTGAATGCGCCACATGCCTGTTTCACCACCCGATTAACCTGCCTTTAGAGATTGGGGGACAAACGCGCCAAAGTCCCTTTGTTCTTCAGAACTTTCCAGTGTCAGATCTTTCATGATATACTTCCTTGTCAAATTACTCCTTCCCAAGTGTATCACCTCACACTTTTCAGGGTTAAATTCCATCTGCTACATTTGACCATCTCTATATCTTCCTGTAACCCAAGACATTCAACCTCACTGTGAACCACCTGGCCAATCTTTGCATCATCGGCAAACTTACTGATCTCATCTCCCACATAGTCAACTATGTCACTTATATAAATGACAAACAATAGGGGGCCCAGCATGGATCCCTGTGGTACTGTACTGGTCACTGGCCTCTAGTCACTAAAGTTCTGAAGGGAGAGGGAACTTTTACAACTTATGAAGGTATCATAAGTAAGCAGAGGATGGTATATTAAATTTTGGTTGACCCGAAAGAAGAGGCAAAATAGGAAAGCATCAAAGTTTTTAAATATATTTTGAGAAGTTGAGTTCAAAGAGGTGTTTGAGGAGAATGCAACCAGAGATGGCAGGGATAAAAACTATCTAAAGGGAGATGCTTAGCTGATTTGTGGTGACTGTGTGTGCAAAATATCCTGGAGAGCAAATCTGTGTGCTGAAAAAGTGTGGGAATTGTGAATTTGAAGCAGCCATCCAGAAAAGTTTTGTTTTTCAGAAAGAAGTTGTTTCTTATAAAATGTTAAGAGGACTAGACAGGATAGATGTAGGGAGGATGTTCCTGATGGTGGGGGAGTCCAGAGCCAGGGTATCACGGTCTGAAGATCCGGGATAGACAATTTAGGATGGAGATGAGGTGACATTTCTTCACTCAAAGAATAGTGAGCCTGGAAGTAGTTGATGCCAGAGGAAGTAGTTGATGCCAGAGGAAGTAGTTGATGCCAAAACATTGAATGTATTCAAGAGGCAACTAGATATAACACTTCGGGCAAATGGGATCAAAGATTCTAGGGAGAAAACAGGATTAGGTGATTGAGTTGGATGATCAGCCATGATCGTAATGAATGGCGGAGCAGGATCGAAGGGCTAAATGGCCTCCTCCTGCTCCTATCTTCTAAATTTCTATGTTTCTCTGCCTCTATATCCTTCCTCAAAATCATCTTAAAACCTACCTCTTCAATCTGGCATTTGGCCATCAGCCTTAATATTGCCTTTTGAAGTTCAGTGTCTAATTTTACTTTATAATGCTTCTGCAAAGTTCCTCGGTTTTATTAAAGGTGCCATATAAATATAAGTTGTCCATTTCTCTCTACCAAGAACTGGACAGACTCCCATTTAGAATTTGTGAGCAGTTTTGAGCCCCATATCTAAGGGAGGATGTACTGGCCTTGGAAAGGATCCAGAGGAGGTTCACAAGAATGATCCCTGGAATGAAGAGCTTATCGTACGAGGAATGGTTGAGGACTCTAGTTCTGTGCTCGTTGGAGTTTAGAAGGCTGAGGGGGGATCTTATTGAAACTTACAGGATACTGTAAGACCTGGATAGAGTGATCGTGGAGAGGATGTTCCCACGAATAGGAGAAATTAAAACCAGAGGGCACAGCCTCAGGCTAAAGAGACAATCCTTTAAAACAGAGATGAGAAGGGATTTCTTCAGCCAGAGAATGGTGAAACTGTGGAACTCTTTGCTGCAGAAGGCCATGAGGCCAGATCATTGAGTGTCTTTAAGACAGAGATGGATAGATCCTTGACTGATAAGAGGATCAGGGGATGTTAGGGGGAGAAAGCAGGAGAAGGGGATGAGATAAATATCAGCCATGATTGAATGGTGGAACAGACTTGATGGGCTGAGTGGCCTAATTCTGCTCCTGTGTCTTATGGTCTCATTGTCTAAGAATGCCATGAGCAATTAGATTGCTGTTACTTCAGCACTCCCACTGAACCTGAAACACAGAAGGATGTTCTTCTTTGCACCAGTGTGACACCTTTGCAATTTACACACCAACCAGCCTGTGACATATTGAGTTAAAACTTAATGCCAAATGATGGCATGATCTTTTATTTTGATTCCTTCAAGGGATGTGAGAATTGCTAGCTGGGCTGACATTTATTGCCCATCCCTAATTGCCCTTGAGTTACTGGAACCATTTCAGGGGGCAGTTAAGGATCAGCTACATTGCTGTAGGTCACATGTAAACCAGACCGGGTACGGATAATTGATTTCCTTCCCTAAAGGAAGGAAATTAGTGAAACAGATAGGTTTCTTTTCCAACAATTGACAATGGTTTCATGGTCACTGTTGGAGAAGTGACCTCAATAAAGAATAGATGAAATAGTTCATTGCTCTATGTATGACTTGGTGCAGCATTGTTTATGAAAGTGAGATAAGTATTTATGTCCCTCCCCAAAGATGTGTGGGTTAAGCCGATTGGCCATGCTAAATTACCCCTCAGTGTCAGTGGGATTAGCAGCGCAAATACGTGGGAATAGACTCTGTTTGGGATTGTTGTCAGTGTGGGCTCAATAGGCCAAATGGCCTCCTTTTGTACTGTAGGGATTCTATGATTCTATTCTATAATTCCATGCTGTATCTACAACATCTTAAACAAATAAACTATTGTGACTTGTTGTTAGTATTTGTGTGAAGTGTAGACTGGATTGGAAAATAGTAGTATTTATTGATACTGTTATTTCAATTCATCTTCTGATCTAACGATGTTCTCCAGGGGCTGGTGGAGGTCTGATTCCCAGTTAGAAAACGCCATTTGTTGAACAATAAAGTTGAAAATATGAACAGGTTTGAATTTTGAATTCTTAAAGCTTGCACGGATGATCTGAGGAAAAATTTGAAATCTCCAAATAGATGAACACATGTGAGGAGTCCATATAGAGAATCATCAGAGAATGGAGTATCGGTATATGTTTGACTATAGATCAATGGACTCCATTTAACATTCATCTTCTTCCAGAGCGGATCTGACTGTATTAATATTAACTTGAAAGAGAAACGAATTGATTGCAAAACAAGCAAATATTTTAATACCAGAAGAATTAAAATAATCTATTTGAAATAAATTTCCAGCCTGTAAACGTAGGCATTTTAGTTGCATCACTATCTCTCTAGTGGTTCCCTAACTCATTATTCAGGATTGATCCAGGCATTAGTCCATTTATCATTTTGGATTACCCTTGTGTAATGTTAAATCGCTAATCTCCTTTCAGTATTTGTAGTAGTCAATTAGTGATATGATTGCCAACTGTTTTAAAGTTTAATCTGCTGTACAAGACAGTAATTGACACAAGCACTGAATGAATACGACTCTGATGTCTGTTGGTGCAGTTTGCTTCCTTTGTTGGGATCCAGTTAGCAGTTTTAACATCTATGGCAAAAGGTAGGGAGAGGAGGAAAAGAGTGTTTGAGATTTAGAGAGGACTTCCGGAGCTTGTGGCCTTGGCAGCTGACAGCAAGGCCACCAGTGATGGAGCAATTAGAATAGGGGATGTTCAAAAGGCTGGAACGAGGACACTTTAAAAAAAAAGCAACAGAGAACTAAAATAAGAAATGATTTTTCAATAATCGCATTCTAAAAATAGACAGGAACATAGGTTGGAATTTTACTGCCCCGCCCTCCATGGGAGTAGGAGTGAGCGAGGGATGGACCGTGGAAAGGTCTGTTGACCTTGGGCGGGATTTTATGGTTTTGGAACGAGCAAGGCCATAAAATCCTGGTCATGGAGATATACAGCATGGAAACAGACCCTTCGGCCCAACTCGTCCATTCTGACCAGGTCTCCAAAACTGAACTAGTTCCAATTGCCTACATTTGGCCCATATCCCTCCCAACATTTCCCATCCATGTACCTGTCTAAATGTCGATTAAATGTTGCAACTTTACCCCTCCCTACCACCTCTGGCAGCTCATTCTGTATTCACACCACCCTCTGAGTGACAAAGTTGCTCCTCAGGCCCCTTTTAAATCTTTCCTCTCCCATGTTAAACCTATGCCCTTTGGACTCCCCTACCCTGGGAAAAGACCTGGGCTGTTCACCTTGTCTATGCTCCTCATGATTTTCTAAACCTCTATAAAATCCCCTCTCATCCTTCTACATTCCAGGGAAAAAAGTCTAAGCCTATCCAACCTCTCATAATTCCAATCTTCCAGTCCCGGTAACATCCTCGTGAATCTTTTTTGCACCCTTTCCAGTTTAATGATGTCCTTCCATGGGGAAACTCAAAGGGCCCTCCCCACAGACAGCAGCCTCTTCCTGCTTGCTCACTCCTGCCCAAATGCCCATGCCAACCACATTATGCCATGGACAGTACATTGTCAAGGTGAATTGGCTTGGGATATATGTTTGTTGTGGGTTTGGGGTGCATACTGTCTCTTTAAGAGTGCAGATCATGTGACCCGGAGGGGGTTAGCTCTGCCCATTTTGTAGCCCAGTTAAGCAGTCCAGGATCCAACTGTGGGACACTGCACACCTGTAATAAAGAGATCTCCAATGTTTAAGGTTATGAAGCCTATTTTGTGGTTCTTCTTTACCATACTTCACTCCTTCTTACCTGATGAAGTAACAGTGCTCTGAAAGCTCGAGATTCCAGATAAACCTGTTGGACTTTAACCTGGAGTTGTGAGACTTCTTACTGTGCCCACCAAAGCTGGCATCTCCGCATCTTACTTCACTAAGTACGTACATAACAGTAACAAGACCAATTGACTCTCCATTATTTATTTCTATAGGATGAGTGGGAGGACTGTTGATTTTGGATGTTGCGATGAGTCACATGGTGGATGGGACGGTGAGGGGACAGGAAGATTGGATGGTGGTGGGGGTGGGGGCTGGACACTTGGAAAACATACTCGGTGGGGGCACAGAAAATCCACAGACAAGCTCTTATTCTTCAGGGCCAAACTGTTCAGCCTTCCTGTCGTAGGGTGAGCCCTTCATCACTTTCGCACATTGTACAAAACGTGAGCTGCTAGCCCGGGGAAGGCCATCAGGGTATGATGATACCTCAGTCACAGAGGTACAGGCTCCACACATCGGCTCCCCCTGCCCCTGAGTGACATTAGCTGACTGGGAGGAGAAGGGCTGCTGGTTCCTGTGGCGAGGTGATTAACGATGCAGTCAACCTGCTCTATTGGCTTTTCCAGTCTTACCGCACATTGCACAACACTGAAATAATTATTATCCCGTGGAGTTTAATATTAAAATTAAAGATGTCAACAAGTGAGAGTGAAGCTTTGGTACGATCTCAGGGCTTGCTCTGAATTTGATCTCTGTCTCCATTTAGCCCAATTAAATCACCATTTCTTTCCTCACTCCCAGCTGTTCATAATTCTACAGGAAACCACAGAAAACACAAACAAGACAATTAAAAACCATCCTTTGACTGAAAGATTTATGAAGATGAGTTTGAGAAAATGAGAAATGTATATGTTTTTAAAAACACATAGCACCAAGATGTCCCCGTGATTCATTTGTAAACACAATTCTTGTAGCGAAGGTCTAGTGGTATTATTGCTAGACTATTAATATCGAGACTAGAAGCAGGAGTGGGCCATTCAGTCCTTCGAGCCTGTCCACCATTCTTTTTGATTATGGCTGATCATCAAATCCAATATCCTGATCCACCTTCCTCCCCTATCCCTTAATCCCTTTAGCCCCAAGAGCTACATCTAATTTCTTCTTGAAATCAGGCAATGTTTTGGCCTCAACTACTTTTTATGATAGTGAATTCCACACACTCACCACCCTCTGGTAAAGAAATTACTCCTCACCTCTATTCTAAAAGGCCTTATCCTCAAATTATGACCCCGAGTTCTGGACTCCCCCACCATCGGGAACATTCTTTCTGAATCTATCCTGTCCAACCCTGTTCGAATTTTATAAGTTTCTATGAGATCCCCTCTCACTCTTCGAAATTTCAGTGAATATAATCTTAAACAACTTAGTCTGTCCAGACATGACAGATCTGCCATCCCAGGAATCAGCCTGGTAAACCTTCGCTCTACACCCTCTATAGCAAAGGCATCCTTGGAAGTAAGGATTAATGCAGATACTCAGCTAATGTTTCTGGGGTCCCGGGTTCGAATCCCACCATGTCAGTTGGTGGAATATAGAGTAATAGAGTCATAGAATCCAACAGAACAGAAGGAGGCCATTTGCCCATCAAGTCTGTACTGACCACAATTCCACCCTGGCCCTATTCCTGTAACCCCATGCATTACCCTGCTAATCCCCCTGATACTATGGGGTAATTTAGCATGGCCAATCAGCCTAACCCCCACGTCTTTGGACGATGGGAGGAAACCCACGCAGACATGGGGAGAATGTGCAAACTCCACACAGACAGTGACCTGAGGCCAGAATTGAACCTGAGACCTTGGTGCTGTGAGGCAGCAGTGCTAACCACTATGCCACCATGCTGCCATTGAATATGAATTCAATTAAAAAAAGTCTGGAATTAAGAATCAGAAAAACCCATTTGATTCACTAATGTCCTTTAGGGAAGGAAATCTGCCGTCCTTTCCTGGCCTGGCCAATGTGTAACTCCAGAGCCACAGCAATGTGGTTGGCTCTCAACTGCTCTTGGTCATCGAGGGATGGACAATAAATGCTGGCCAACCAGAGATATGCATGTCCCATGAATGAAAAAACAAAAAGCAAACCACTTGGATGTCTAAGTTTTGGTATCTGGCGTATGCTGAGTTAGTTGATCTCAGCAGTGCGGCGGAGAAGGGAATTAAAAATCAGCCTCCCTGTCCCTCTTCACCATCCAGTAAATCCAGCCAGAGAGTCACTGCATGTGACAATGCTGAGTGATGGCTTATGGTCAGCTGTGAAGGTTCACATGGTAGAGTAGCCTGTGGACAATATAGAGGCCATTTTACAAGTCTCCACATTACACCACAAATTGGATGAGATTGAAGAAGGTTGCAACCTCTTGGTTGAGGCAGTTCAAGGACAACCTGGGTACATGAAACCCTACCTCAGTCACATTGGTGCCTTTAAGAGAAGAGGGATGAATGTCAAGATGGGGGAGGTGATGCGGGAGGGTGGAATATTTATAACTGCGGTGAAGAGAGAGGAGTTGAGCTTGCAATTTAATAAGCATATTATCTTACAGAAATTCATAACACTCACTTACCCTTGCCTGGTAGGTCAGCACATGTTCTAATAGATTCACATGATGCACACATTGTTCCTATTAACAATGCCCCCAATTAAAATTGACAGCCACTCCAACGCCAATAAATTCAAACTAAACCAATTTTTGCGAGATGAGTTGTGCAGCAGCATTAAGAAAAGGAAACCCATTTTGCAACGCAGCAACTGATCTAAACGCACAAGCTATCTCGTTAAAGCAATGTATCAATCATTTATTCATAAATGCACTTCAGCGGGAGTCACGGGGATAATATAAACCTGTATCTCGGAGCAGTGCAGCTCATAACTTTGCAATTATTTTCCAAATGGACTGGGGAATTCTTTCTACTGTGCCTGGACGGTGAGGCCGACCCACTATTGGACTGATTTCTCATTAAGAAGTTATGCAAATTACCGTGCTGTGGTCTTTTATTGAAGCGAGTTGTTTCCAGTACGTCCGTATGCAGAATGGGTCTCATTACACAGGATAGTTTCCTTGCAATGAAATTAACAAAATGTGCCATTTCCATTCTTTCATCTTCTACACAGAAGAGAGTGATAAAGAAATATCAACGTTTTTCAGTTTATTCGTCCAACTTAATTTTTTAGGTGGACTGAGGAATAATGTAACATTCGACAAGTGTGTGATCTAAAGAGAGCCCATGAAAGTTAAGCCCCTCTGGCAGAATGAGACATATGGATGGGAGAGGCGATGGCCCGGTAGATTATTAATCCAGAAACTTAGCTAATGTTCGGGGGACCTGGGTTCAAATCCTGCCAAGGCAGTTGAGTGGAATTTGAATTCAATAAAAAAAAATCTGGAATTAAAAATCTACTCATGACCATGGAACCATTGTTGATTGTTATAAAAAAACCCACCTGGTTCACTAATGTTCTTTAGGGAGGGAAATTTGAGGTCCTTACCTGGTTTGGCCTACTTGTGATTCTAGAGGCATAACAATGTGGTTGACTGAAAAGGCCTAGTTAGCCATTCAGTTCAAGGGCAACGAGGGATGGGCAATAAATGCTGGCCAGCCAGTGATACTCATGTCCCACAAATGACTAAAAGAATTACTAGTGAGGATGGAACAGATATGGGTACGTTCATTGGTATTTGGTGTGAGGCAGAGAAAGCAATCAGGTGGCTCCTTTTTTTTTGTCTTTAATCACAGGCTTCTTCAAAGAATTCTGGCACCTGTACCACTGCTCTGTCTGAAAGGAGATGAAAGAGAAGACCTCTTGTTATGTTTCCTTTTCATGACTTTGGAATGTCTCAAAACACTTTCCAGCCACCAGAGGTGGAAATGCAGTTGTTAAGCTCGAAATACTTCACCCAAGATCCAACAAATTGTAAAAATGAGAGAATCTGCTTTTTGGTTGATGAATAAATGTCAGTTAGGACACCTGGGGGAAACTCCTGTGCTGTTCTTTGAAACAGTGTCATCGGAGTTCTTGCCTCCACTGGTGTGGGAAGGTAGTTTAACCCCATATCAAAAAGAAAGCAAATCCAATATTGATGCATGGCCCAGCTGGGTGACAACTAAAGCTTTTTACACCAAAATTCCTGGACTAGGATTTGAACTCATGACATTCTGGATTGGAGTTGAAAGTGCTATCTGCTGAGCCATGGCTAGCAAATGGCCCAGACTGAAAATCAAACTGAGAACTATCGGACGTGTACGTCTCAGCATCAGGTGCAACTAAAAATCAAGGTTGGAATTCTCTGGCCATTCACACCACTGGGATTCTCCAGTCCCACTGGCAGCGCAACGCCCGCCCGTGGGTTTCTCGCTGGCGTGGGGTGAATTTGCTGGGAATTCCCATTGATAGCAGTGGGAGCAGAGTATCCTGCCACGAGCAAACAACGTGCCACCTCCCACCAGCGGGAAACATGTGGCTGAGACGCCAGAGAATCTGGTCCCAAATCTTTGCGCCCCTCCCATTTCTATTACCGTCTGCAGTATAATTTCTATTGAAGTTGGTTTCGGTATGTTCAAACAATCCCGTCTCGCAGGAATCGTAGTGGGTGAGATGGAAAGTTTGGCAGACTGTTCAAACGTCCATTGAGCTCGGGCAGGAATTTCCTAGAGAATCCTGAAGCCAATCATATTTGAAAAATATAACTTTTCAGTGCTTCCCTATATACCCCCATAGGCTGTAAATATCGAGTTGATTTTTTACTTCACCTACTCCTGATCACTGGCTTTTATATGCAAATATTCTGCCTCTTGCCTGGAAATGGTTCAAAATGCTTTATGATTGTACATATTCATATATCATATACTCCCTACCGTGCAGAAAGAGGCCATTTGAGCTATCAAGTCTGCACCATTCACAATCCCACCCAGGCCCTATCCTCATAACCTCACTTACCTACCCTGCTAAGCCCCTGACACTAAGGGGCAATTTAAACTATTGAAATATTGAATTTCATTTCTCAAATACAGTAATCTGGGATGTTGTATTTACAGTAAGATTCAGGCAGACCCTAAATGAGATTAGGTTATATAATAGCATACATTTAAGTGCCATTCAGTGGTTTAACATGAAGGCAATAAGGTATAAAAAATGCTTTTCAGGATATAGGTAGTATTTTCTTGAATATCTTGATTATGCTGTGGTAAAGGTGGAGTGAGTTTATTAAACTAATGAATTTATATAATACACAATTACCTCCACTGTGTTCCAGTGATGTAAAGTTTGTAATGACCTCATTGACTGCAATAAATGCATTTACAAAAACTTTTAAAGGCAATTTGCCCTTAAATTAAATTTTGTTCCAGGAATTATTTATCTGATTGACTTCAATCCTTTTAAAAACCACAGGAATGTGAATGCCTCCTTATGAAATTAAAATTATTTTGAGTTAGTGATTCTAAGACATAAGAAGGACTGTTTGGTTGGTTGTATAGATTGTTCAGAAGCACCGTTGCAACAAGAATGGTCTTTTATCTTGGCCATTAATATCATAAATTTGTCTCTGCTTCCTTGTGCCAATGTATTTCTTTACATATTCCTTCATGACTTTATTTAAAAGTGATCTTGACCCTCAGATTATATTTGTGATTGAATTTTCTTACTTCACAGCAGCACCTTTATATTTATATTAAGACAAAGAGAAAGATTTTAAGATTTGATTTTATTTATTATTGTGACATGTGTTGTATACAGTGAAAAGTATTGTTTTTTGCACGCTATACAAAGCATACCGTACATTGAGAAAGAAAGGAGACAGTGCAGAATGTAGCGTTACAGCCATAGCTAAGGTGTAGGGAAAGATCTTCTTAATCTAAGGTAGATTCATTCAGAAGTCTGCCAGCAGCAGAGAAGAAGCTGTTCTTGAGTCAGTTGGTATGTGACCTCAGACTTTTGTACCTTTTTCCCGATGGAAGAAGGTGGAAGAGAGAATGTCTGGGGTGCGTGGAATCCTTGATTACGTTGGCTGCTTTTCCAAGGCAGTGAGAAGCGAAGACAGAGTCAACGGATGGGAGGCTGGTTTGCGTGATGGACTGGGCTTCATTCATGGCCCTTTGTAGTTTTTTGTATTGGTCAGAGCAGGAGCCATACCAAGCTGTGATACATCCAGAAAATTTGTGATGTTGGTAAGAGGGGTCTTATAAAAAGTGCAGTCAATAGTGTACTGCCTCTGAGCCAGAAGCTAAATCTTAAGGTTTTAAGTCCCAACATCGGACATGATGGCCATGGAAGGTGTGTTCTTCATGTGGCCAAACAGGTTGATTATCAACCTACAACTCCTTCCAATATGCCAATGACAGACAACAGGAATGGGAGAGTCTTTAGTCAACCAGAACTTTGCAGAAGGCAATAGCAAACCACTGTAGTATCTTGCCAACCATAACCATGCGCCATCAAATGGATGCCCATGGTTGCCAATACCTACTCAGGGCATGGTACCTGAAAAGAGTGAGGTGCATGCCAACCAACTCAGCACACACCAGAGATCATCCAAGTGGTTCGCTTTTTGTTTATTCATTCGTACATATGGACATGGGTGTCATTGGCTGGTCAGTATTTATTGCCCATCCCTAATTGCCCGAGGGCACTTGAAAGTCAACCACATTGCTGTGGCTCTGGAGTTACATGTAGGCCTGACCAGGTAAAGACAGCAGATTTCCTTCCCTAAAGGACATTAGTGAACCAGATGAGTTTTTCTGACAATCAACAATGTTTTAATGGTAGATTCTTAATTGCAAGCTATAGGCTGAAAACATTTTAGCATAAACTATATTTTGTAACCTGTGTTATCCTTAAAGTCTGTGTGCATTTGTGAAGTGAGAATGAAGCGGCAGTGCATTATAGTCAAACTTTTCATGTTTAATAAATGTTTTCTTCTGTTAAAAGCTAATTGGCATATCTGATATTTGGCAGATTCTGGGACCTTACTGTCCAATAAGGAATAGTAACAAATGACTTGAGGAGGATTGCTTATTTGGAGAACTGGTGTCGACACGATGGACTGAAGGTGACTGTAACAATCCTATGACTCAGTGCGGAAAAAAATATGAATGCTTTCGCATTTTCCATTCTGGCCAACCTTGTGATAAAGTTGGGAATGATTGAAGGGGGAATCAGGATATTGAATTTGATAATCAGTCATTATCAAAGTGAATGGTGGAGCAGGCTCGAAGGACTGAATGACCTACTCCTGCTTCTAGTTTCTATCTTTTTATGATTATTTTTGGTTTGAAAACAGTTAGAGCAACTTGGAATTTATTAAGTAGCAACATTCAAGTGAATTTCTGAGTTGGGTATGAAATGTTTGTTGTTTTGTGGTATAGTTAATCTGTGGATTGCTCATACATGTATCTGGCTGCAACCCAATTAGTCTTTAGATTGATTAAGAGCTTATTATGTTAAGTATCCATCTGAGAGTCTATTGATTTAGTTTGTCCTCAGGTGATGGAACAGATTAACTTGTAATTTTCTATTTTTTACATCATGATTTGGAGATGTGGAAAGGTCGCAAACGGTAAAATAGAATCGTCCCAAACCTTTACGTCATTGTTCACCAAGCAAGTTTGCTCTTCCTCCAAAAAATTTTCTTTATAAAAATGGAAATCAGATGAAGAGATGTCCCAAGAAAGGCTGCTGTATTTCAGCTCTGCTCATTCTGCAAGCACATGGGTCTGGGTGACTGCTCTGGGTGTGCAGAATTTACACATCAGCTTTCAGGCACTGTGGCAAGCCTGGAAATATGATGTGGAGATGCCAACATTGGACTGCAGCGTAAGAAAGAACGTTCCGAGGCATGGTTCACTGGAGAGACCATGCAGACACTATGACAAAGAATAAATGAACACCACTCGACAATCACCAGGCAAGACTGTTCTCTTCCTGTTGGGAAACACTTCAGTGGTCACGGGCATTCAGCCTCTGATCTTCAGGTTCGCGTTCTCCAAGGCAGCCTTCATGACACACAACAGCGCAGAGTCACTCAGCAGAGACTGATAGCCGAGTTCTGTGCACATGAGGACGGCCTCAACCGGGATCTTGGGTTCACGTCACATTATCTGTAATCCCCATGACTTGCCCAGGCTTGCAAAATCTCACTAACTGTCCTGTCTGGAGACAATTCACATCTCTTTAACCTGTGCGTAAAGCTCTCTGCACTCACATTGTCTGTACCTTTAAGACTTGATTACCTGTAAAGACTCGTATTCCAAACATTATTTTGTAAATTGAGTTTGCGTCTTTATATGCCCTGTTTGTGAATAGAACTGCCACTCACTTGACGAAGGGGCAGCGCTCCAAAAGCTAGTGGTTTTTGCTACCAAATAAACCTGTTGGATTTTAACCTGGTGTTGTGAGACTTCTTACAATCCTGGGGATACTCAGCAGGACTGGAGACAGAACAGATTAAGGCTCTGAGTTGAATATGATTCTTCTTCAGACCTTCTCCAGTTCTGAAGCAGTGTCAAATTCAACCCAAACCGCTAACTCTGTTTCTCTCTCCACAGTTGCTGTCAGTCCCGCATTGTATTTCCAGCAATTCCTTTCTCGATTCCAGAGTCGAGAGAGTTGGCTTATGAGCAGAGACTGAGTGTTCTGGGACTATACTTATTGGAATTCAGAAGAATGAGGGAAGATCTTATGGAAACATATAAAGTTATGAGGGGATACGTAAGATAGAAGCAGGGAGGTTGTTTCTGCTGGTGGGTGAAATAGACTAGGCAGCATGGCCTCAAAATAAGGGCGAGCAGATATAGGGCTGAGTTGAGGAGTGACTTCTTCACAGAAAGAGCTGTGAATCTGTGGAATTCACAGATCTGGAATCGAGAAAGGAATTGCTGGAAATACAATGCGGGACTGACAGCAACTGTGGAGAGAGAAACAGAGTTAGCGGTTTGGGTTGAATTTGACACTGCTTCAGAATTGGAGAAGGTCTGAAGAAGAATCATATTCAACTCAGAGCCTTAATCTGTTCTGTCTCCAGTCCTGCTGAGTATTCCCAGGATTGTAAGAAGTCTCACAACACCAGGTTAAAATCCAACAGGTTTATTTGGTAGCAAAAACCACTAGCTTTTGGAGCGCTGCCCCTTCGTCAAGTGAGTGGCAGTTCTATTCAAAAACAGGGCATATAAAGACGCAAACTCAATTTACAAAATAATGTTTGGAATACGAGTCTTTACAGGTAATCAAGTCTTAAAGGTACAGACAATGTGAGTGCAGAGAGCTTTAAGCACAGGTTAAAGAGATGTGAATTGTCTCCAGACAGGACAGTTAGTGAGATTTTGCAAGCCTGGGCAAGTCATGGGGATTACAGATAATGTGACGTGAACCCAAGATCCTGGTTGAGGCCGTCCTCATGTGCACAGAACTCGGCTATCAGTCTCTGCTGAGTGACTCTGCGCTGTTGTGTGTCGTGAAGGCTGCCTTGGAGAACGCGAACCTGAAGATCAGAGGCTGAATGCCCGTGACCACTGAAGTGTTTCCCAACAGGAAGAGAACAGTCTTGCCTGGTGATTGTCGAGTGGTGTTCATTTATTCTTTGTCATAGTGTCTGCATGGTCTCTCCAGTGAACCATGCCTCGGAATGTTCTTTCTTACGCTGCAGTCCAATGTTGGCATCTCCACATCATATTTCCAGGCTTGCCACAGTGCCTGAAAGCTGATGTGTAAATTCTGCACACCCAGAGCAGTCACCCAGACCCATGTGCTTGCAGAATGAGCAGAGCTGAAATACAGCAGCCTTTCTTGGGGCATCTCTTCATCTGATTTCCATTTTTATAAAGAAAATTTTTTGGAGGAAGAGCAAACTTGCTTGGTGAACAATGACGTAAAGGTTTGGGACGATTCTATTTTACCGTTTGCGACCTTTCCACATCTCCAAATCATGATGTAAAAAATAGAAAATTACAAGTTAATCTGTTCCATCACCTGAGGACAAACTAAATCAATAGACTCTCAGATGGATACTTAACATAATAAGCTCTTAATCAATCTAAAGGCTAATTGGGTTGCAGCCAGATACATGTATGAGCAATCCACAGATTAACTATACCACAAAACAACAAACATTTCATACCCAACTCAGAAATTCACTTGAATGTTGCTACTTAATAAATTCCAAATTGCTCTAACTGTTTTCAAACCAAAAATAATCATAAAAAGATAGAAACTAGAAGCAGGAGTAGGCCATTCAGTCCTTCGAGCCTGCTCCACCATTCACTTTGATAATGACTGATTATCAAATTCAATATCCTGATTCCCCCTTCAATCATTCCCAACTTTATCACAAGGTTGGCCAGAATGGAAAATGCGAAAGCATTCATATTTTTTCCGCACTGAGTCATAGAATTGTTACAGTCACCTTCAGTCCATCGTGTCAACACCAGTTCTCCAAATAAGCAATCCTCCTCATGTCATTTGTTACTATTCCTTATTGGACAGTAAGGTCCCAGAATCTGCCAAATATCAGATATGTGGAGAGAGAAACTGTGGAGAACTGTGGAGAGAGAAACAGAGTTAGCGGTTTGGGTTGAATCTGACACTGCTTCAGAAGTGGAGAAGGTCTGAAGAAGAATCATATTCAACTCAGAGCCTTAATCTGTTCTGTCTCCAGTCCTGCTGAGTATTCCCAGGATTGTAAGAAGTGTCACAACACCAGGAATTCCTTGAAGCAGTTGAGGCTATCTCTTTGAATGTTTTTAAGGCAAGGATAGATAAATTTTTGAACAGTAAAGAAATTAAGGGTTATGGTGAGCGGGTGGGTAAGTGGAGCTGAGTCCACAAAAAGATCAGCCATGATCTTATTGAATGGCAGAGCAGGCTCGAGGGGCAAATGTCCTACCCTCCTAGTTCTTATGTTCTTTTATTTCAGATTTCCAGCATCTGCAGTATTTCGCTTTCATTTTACTGCAGCTATTCCATTCGAACTGAACATTAACGCAAGTAGGGCATTCTGAAAGGATCTACTTTCCTGAACTGCCCTGTGCTAGCCTGTGTGTATTCCTGAGCTGAGTATCATTTACATGTTCTTGAGGACCTTCTCTATGTGAGAAATGCCTCTGGTTTGGAGCTCATTGACTGATTAAGGGAGATGAGGTTTAAAAAAGATTTCTTGCACCTTAAGAAGGTGGATATTATAGATTGTAACACAGCCCCCTTCCATCTGGAAATGTGTTGCTGCGGTTCAATGGGACACAGAACACCCTGGATGGAATTTTAAACTGATAGACTCTGGCCAAATGGAGGGATCAAAGAGCAAAGAACAAAGAAAATTACAGCATAGGAACAGGTCCTTTGGGCCTCTAAGCCTGCATCGACCATGCTGCTGGTCTGAACTAAAACCCCCTATCCTTCGGGGGACCATATCCCCCCATTCCCATCTTATTCATGTATATCCCTTAAAAGTCACTATCGTATCTGCTTCCACTAGTTCCCCCAGCAGCGAGTTCAGGGGCACCCACTACCCTTTGTGTAAAACATCTGCCTCACACACCTCCTTTAAACCCACCACAACCCCCGGCCCCCCCCCCCCCACCCCACCCTCACCTTAAATGTATGTTCCTCAGCAATTGACTCTTCCACCCTGGGAAAAAGCTTCTGACTACCCACTCTGTCCATGCCCCTCATAATTTTGTAGACTTCCATCAGGTCACCCCTCAACCCCCATCATTCCAGTGAGAACAAACCAAGTTTCTCCAACCTCTTCTCATCGCTAATGCCCTCCATACCAGGCAACATCCTAGTAACTCTTTCCTGTACTTTCTCCAAAGCCTCCACATCCTTCTGGTAGTGTGGCGACCAGAATTGAACACTATATTCCAAGTGCGGCCTACCTAAGGTCCTATAAAGCTGCAATGTGAAATATGGATCATTAGTGGACTGGGAAAGATTTGGAATCTCCACCATGCCTTCCCGTGGCTCTTTATGTCACTAGCCATGATATCGTCATCCCACTTTCGAGTTTCCCGATTAATCAGGTCAGGGCAGGGTGATGTCAAAGGAAGGATTTCTGATGGAAGGGATTCCAGTATGTGTCAGTAAAGCTCACCAGATATAGGTTATTTGAACCATAGCGACCACACGACTGGCAAGGAAATGTCAGAAGGCGCTTCCCCGAATCCCTCCCTCTTATCTGGAGGTCCTGCCGTGAAGTATAAACTCCCAGTGACAGGAGGAAGAAATCAGCCTCTCTAACTGAGTAGGAGTAGATGGGAGTGCCTGAGGAAGTGTGGTCTCTATCAATCTGGAGATAGGCTACCAAGAGGATCCAGGACCTCAGGAGGGCGGGGGAGGTGAGTGGCGTAACACTTTCAGGGGTCAAGCCCCTCATTCTGACTTTCCCAGCATTCCCCTGCACAACACAGCTCAGGACAACACATCCAGCAGCTGCACTCATTCCTCTGTCTCCAGGCACCTCCTGCACATCCCCATCTGAACAGCCAATTCTCACACTCATCCTCATTCTACTGCCCAACTATTGTTGACGGCGATTCTCTAGCCTCGTGCACCCTGGCACAAATTGCGTAATTGTTGGATAATCCCACGAGATGGGCTGAACGCAACTTTCCTTAGTGAGGACCTCCCTTCAGCCACATAATCTGGTTCACATTCAGTGAATCAGGATTGAAATATGCATGGTCAGTTCAAAACTGGATTCACCCAGCCCCGGGATACACTGACCCTCTGGTGCAACAGGATCCCGACACAGATCAGAGGACCTACCAGCATAATTTCCACCTTGGTTACCACAAACTAGACCCCCAACTATGGATAAATAGCCCCGCTGCCTTGTGGTTATCTCTGGAGACAAGAAGACTAAGGGAATAAACCCTGAGAGAAAATCCAGAGGGGAGCTCCTTTTGTGGTAATCAGCCATCCAGCAGGCAGCTTTCCAGAAACTTCTGCAGCAGAACTGCTACCAAACAGCACTGATTCATCCTCCACTTTGGACAATATTATCAATGCTGAGAGAGGGGGTCCTGGTGTTTGGTGGCTCTGGGTCTCTGAACTATATCGCTAGGCCTGTGTCCTGGAGAAGACACCCCAGCTTTGTGGTTTGTACAACATGCAATGAAACAGTTACCTGCTATAAGTTTCTGCTTGACTGTTGGAGAGCGCAGGTGCTGGGGTTACCTCCAACAGTGAGAGAGACCATCACCTCTCTTTGGATGGCTACCACCTGCCTCAAGTTGGTCCATGCCCAGTCAGTTAGGTGGCATCCTGCCATGACCTGCTTGTCTCATTGGGTGCTGGCAGCTTAGACATCTCTCGCCAGGCAGGTTGCCATGCACCGGGCAAGACAAGCTGATCAAAGAAGACAGCAGGCTTTCACATTGCCAGTTGGAACATAAGGAGCGAGTCCCCTGGCCTTATTGATATCTTTCTGCATGTTGATGATGCACAGAAGGCAGTCCCGGTGGACAAGGAACTCACAACACTCAATGTGGACATTTCTGTGCTACTAGCAACAAAGTGGACGAGAATCACCACATATTCTCCTGGGTGGAGAAAACTCAGGAGGCAATAAGTGAGCACAGTGTGGGTTTCACACTAACACTCTGCTTGTGATGATTAAACCTCCACAAAAGGCTCAGAGAGACATCTTACATTTCACATGTCAACAAGTGCTGGCCCAGTTAACCTCATGTATATCTGTGCCCGACATTCTCCTTCATCAGAGGAGTCAAGGGTCAATTCTGTGAGGCAGCTGACGCTCTTTTCAGCAGGATTCCCAGCGCTGAGGGACTGTACCTTCTCGGTGGTTGGGTTGTGACTACACAGCTTGGTCAATGTGCATCGGGCACCAGGGAATCAGCAAGGTGAACAAAAACGGACAGAGGTTGCTGGAGCTGTGCTGTTACAGGATTTACAGGATACTGCGAGGCCTGGATAGAGTGGACATGGAGAGGATGTTTCCACCAGTAGGAAGAACTAGAACCAGAAGGCATAACCTCAGGCTACAGGGATGATTCTTTAATACAGAAATGAGAAGGAATTTCTTCAACCAGAGGGTGATGAATCTGTGGAACTCTTTGCTGCAGAAGGCTGTGGAGGCCAGGTCATTGAGTGTCTTTAAGGCAGAGATAGATAGGTTCTTGATTAATAAGGGAATCAGGGTTTGTGGGGAAAAGGCAGAAGAATGGGGATGAGAAAAATATCAGTCAGGATTGAATGGCAGAGCAAATTCGATGGGCTGAATGGCCTAATTCTGCTCCTATGTCTTATGGTTACCAAGGACTCTGTGTGACAAACAGCTACTTCCAAACCAAACCCTGTCCGAACGTGTCCTGGAGACACCCAGCTCTCATCATCACCAGAATCAACAGTGTCCTCATCAGTTGTGACATCAGTTGTAGCTGTCACAGCGCCAACTGTGACACTGAACACTCCTTGGTGTGTAGCAATGTCAGTCTTCAGCCAAGGAAACTATACCACTCTGAGGAGAAGTAGCGACCTTGTATCAGCACCTGCTGACCCAGAAAGGGCCCAGGAGTTCCTCAACATACTCAAACAAACTCATTCAGACAACAAGGACCAAGATCAGAATGTGGTGTCAAAGTGACATCATTTGTGCAACAACATCCATAATTACACTCACTGCATACAGGAAAAGGGATCAGAGGAATGCTGACTGGCTTCTCAGACTGAAATGGTGTCAGATCTCATGAACTGTGAGCAAGTTCCCAGCAAACAAAACCCTGATACTCTCAGGACTACCAGAACCGAAAGTTGTGAGAGTCCATTATCCAGGATCTCATAACTCAGCATTTAGAAGGCAGTGGTATAATCAAAGTCAGCATGGATTTACAAAAGGGAAATCATGCTCGATGAATCGACTGGAATATTTTGAGGATGTAACTAGTAGAGGTGACGGAGGAGAACCAATGGATATGGTTTATTTAGACTTTCAGAAGGCTTTCGACAAGGTCTGACATAATAGATCAGCATATAAAGTTAAAGCACATGGGATTGCTGGTAATGTCTTCAGGTGGATAGAAAGCTGGCTAGCAGACAGGAAGTAAAGCATTGGCATAAATGGGTCTTTTTCTGATTCGCAGTTAGTGGCTAGTGAAATTCCGCAGGGATCTGTGCTAGGACCCCAACTGTTCACATTACTTATTAATGATCTGGAAGAGGGAACTAAATGTATTATCTCTGTTTGCAGATGGTACAAAGTTGGGTGGAAGGGTGAGCTCTGAGGAGGATTCAGCAGCTGGCTTCCCAGGGTAAATAGATTCCGTCCACTCTCCCTACTGGCGTGAATCACACTTTGCCTCTTTTTTTCTCTAAGTGGCTTAAGATAGCACTTGGGAGCTCATCCAAAAAATGGGTACGATTCTTACCCATTTTCACGTTCGTTCAGCACTTAGTTTTTTTTGTACAATTGCCCCCTTTGAGTTTTTTCAGCACTTTCTGTTTTCATTTCAGATCTCCAGCATCTGCAGTATTTTGCTGTTATTGCCAAGTATAATCTTTAATAGTTCAGTATGGTAAATGTTCTATCAAACTGTAATCTGAACAGTTCAGGTCAACACTGTAGCATATCACAGGAATCATTCTGCAACAGTTGTAAGACAAACAGGAGTATAATTTTGAAAAAATTGCTTTGAGGACCAAAAACCCATAATTATAATCTATCATAGCCTAATAGGCACAGAGTTTAATTACTAACAGGATAATTACCTACATTTATATTCAATAATTCTGCGAAAATGTCATTGCTAAACCACTTATGGAATGACATGCTTGGGAAACTCTCAATAGTTCGTTTCCCAGTTCTTTCTCATTTTAACATTTGTTTTGAATAAGGGATGACTAATTATGGTTTTAAAAGCAAGAAACAGAAGCATTGTGCAATTATGT
This sequence comes from Carcharhinus amblyrhynchos, assembly GCF_965287045.1. Lineage (NCBI taxonomy): Eukaryota > Metazoa > Chordata > Chondrichthyes > Carcharhiniformes > Carcharhinidae > Carcharhinus > Carcharhinus amblyrhynchos. Next base: position 14,440,423 of record NC_137350.1, read on the forward strand.
GATAGTTCACACTTGGTTGATTGAGGTCTTATGTGTTAATATCAATTGAAGTAGATAGGAGGAAAAATCTAATTTGTTAACACGGGAATGGTCAGTAAATCATTTAGCTTAAACTCTAAGCTAAAGACGAAGGGTAGAATTTTCTGTTTCTGGAGCAAATCTGAACTTTTAGGATGGCCAAAGAGTTGGAGGGAATACATTTCCACCAACCCCGACTGCAATTTTATGCTCAAATGAGCATTGATTGAGTTACAGAGAAACATAGGAACTTAGAAGCATAGAAACTAGAAGCAGGAGTGGGCCATTCTGCCCTTTGAGCCTGCTTCACCACTCATTTTGATATGGTTGATCATCAAAATCGATATCGTGATCACGCCTTCCGCTCGTATCCCTTGATCCCTTTAGTCCCAAGAGCTACATCTACTCTATTCTTGAAATTGCACAACCTTTTGGTGTCAACTACATTCTGTGGTAGTGAATTCCACATGTTCACCATCCTCTGGGTGAAGAATTTTCTCCCCACCTGAGTCCTAAAAGGTTTACCCCTTATCCTCAAGCTATGATCCTAACTCTGGACTCCCCACAATTGGGAACATTGGGGCAGATTACCCCATCCTGATGCACATGTTTTTTGGAGTTGGGAGATGCATGTATCGGCTATTTTGCGGGATTCGTGCGTGCATTCCCGACACATGAGCGTCTCCCACAGCCAAAGAACAGGCTCAGTTGGGACTGGCGGGAAGAGAGGTAAGTCGTATAAGTCTGTTATTCATGTATTTTAAATATCATTATCGGGCTTGGTACGAAATTCTCTGGGTCCGATAGTATCTCCTGTCCTGCCAGGAGTGTTTCAGTCCGGCAGTGTTTAGAGTAACTCACCAGTTGTGGGGAACTAGCAGGGGACACTGTCGGAGTGAAGGGGGTACAATTGGGGCCCTCCAGGGAGTTGTGCGATGGAGGGTGGTGCCTCCTAGGCATGGGCACCCTGACAGTGCCAGCCTGTGCCCCCTGGCACTGCCCAAGGGCAAAGTGCCCATGCCCTGGCGGCATCTTGACACTGCCCATCGGATATCAGGCAGTGCCAAGCGAGCGGAGACTAGAGGGCAGAGATGGGGCCTAGGAGGCGGGGACAATGGAGCGGGGCCCATGGGGTGGGACCAATGGATGGGATCTAGGGGCAAAGGGGTGGGGCCAATGGGCAGAGCCTGGAGGGCAAGGGGGTGGGGTGAAGGCAGGGGGTGGGGCTAAGGAGGCAGGGCCTATTATGGGCCAGGTCTAGGGAGCGATCAGTCTCCAAAAAACCCCATTGTCTCTGGTTCTTTGCCAATCAATTTAAATACTGTTCTTTGTTTACTTAACTTTCTGCAGACAGATTTTCCTGACTTACTCTTTCAAACCATTCATGCTTTTAAATACATCTGTCTAATCCCATCTTCATCTGCTCTGCTTTGAAAACAATCCCGGCTTCTCCAGTCTCTCCACAGACCTGAAAAGTCACCATATAGAATTCCTGCAGGGCAGAAGGAGACCATTCGGCCCATCGTGTCTGACCGACTCTCCGAGCACGCCTTACCCAGTCCCACCTCTCCAGCCCTATCCCTGTAAACCCTTGCATTTACCATGGCTAATCCACCTTATCTGTACATCTTTAGGCTGTGGGAGGAAACCGGAGCACCCGGAGGAAACCCACGCAGACACAGAGGGAATGTGCAAACTCCTCACCCAAGGCTGGAAGCAAACCCGGGTTCCTGGCGCTGTGACGCAGCAGGGCTAACCACTGTGTCACCGTGCCGCCCATCCCTGGTGCCATCCTGGTAAATCTTTCCTGGTGCCATCCTGGTAAATCTTTTTGCCATCCTGGTGAATCCTCTCTAAGACATCCTTCCTAAAGACAGAGTCTCGGCTCCCTGATGACACATTCTCGGCTCACTGACCGACACTCTCTTTACTCGGTGACAGACGCACTCCCGGCTCACTGACAGACATGCTCTTGATTCCACTAAGCCCAATCAGTGTTCTATGAGTTCTAATTTAACTTTCATGCTTCTATACTTTATGCCTGTATTTATGAAGCCAAGAGTTTTATTTGCTTGTGATTGTAAAGTAAGAGAAGGTTACAGTGAAAAGCTGAGGTGAGGCACCGAGTGAGGTAAGTTTGACGTGTTGGGACACTAGGAGCCAATGAAGGGCAGAGAGCTCAGGGATGATGGGTGAAAGGAGGCTTTTTTAGGCCAGGAGATAATCGCCAGAGAGCCCAATGAGCTGAATTTCATGGGAGATTGGGATGGGAGATGTAACACAGGATTGTGGAATTGGTGATTATGTAGATTATAGATACTATTGCAGATTGTGTGTGAATGATAGTGCGTGAGTTTGTAATGCCAAAGTTGATTTGATTTGATTTATTATTGTCACATGGATTAGTATACAATGAAAAGTATTATATTCCTTGCGCGCTGTACAGGCAAAGCACATCATACATAGAGAAGAAAAAGAGAGGGTGCGGAATATAGTGTTACAGTCATAACAAGTGTGTAGACAACTTAATCTGAGGCAGGTCCATTCAAATGTGCAACAGCAGCAGGGAAGAAGTTGTTCTTGAGTCGTTTGGTACGTGACCTCAGACTTTTGTATCTTTTTCTCGACGGAAGAAGGTGGAAGAGAGAATGTCTGTGGAGTCCTTGAATATGCTGGCAGCTTTTCCGAGGCAGCGGGTAGTGTAGACAGAGTCATTGAGTATTTGTCTCACCTTTCCACTGCTCAGCGCGTTCCTTGAAGTCAGCTGGGTTGATGTAATCAGAGTGTGTTATTGAAACAAAAATATTTAAGATTAATGAAATAGAAAAGGAATGGATCCTAGGATTAGTCAGAAATTTTAGGGCTATGTTCAAACAAGAACACTAAATGGGAAACTCATTCATTAAAGTCACTTAAGAATAGACGGGGTGGAGTGAGAAGTCAAGATAAATTATGAGGCTCTTATCAGGAGGTTTGCAAGCGGAATCATTACTTTTGATTATGTTTTGTTACAGCGACATGAGCTAGATTGAAAGAAGAAATGTCAGAGAATTAACATGCTGGGTCATTTTTCATTTGGGCTTTCAGGGTAAAGCACAAGACTTATGAAGGCTTATGAAAACTCTGCATGCTGTCGAGTGTAGTTTAAGTTGAAAATCACCCCGATGTTTGTACTCTTTAACTAAAATGATGGAGGGCTGCTTAGTTGGGATGATCATGTTAAAGACTTTAGAAACAAAGATTAGAAACTACTGAGGGTGACTTAATCATGCCCAATGTTTGATGAGAACCAGCAAAAAACTGGAGGAGACAACAGTTCTGGCTACGAATGAAACTAAATTGTGAAAACAAATGAGAATTTTATGAGTTACAATTTGGTACTTGTTGCAGCCATTTCTCAGTGTAAAATGGAAGCAAAGTAATTGGACATTGTGGCTGGAATTCTACCACCTTGTCTACCTCAGAATTGGAGCAGGTGAGAGTCCGACACCAGAAATCTTCATCAACAATGGGTGGGAATTTCCAGTCTCGCATGAGCGAGGCTGTAAAATCCCACCCCATGAGTTTGATCTGTGCGAATGACAATGCCGCTGTTAAATTTGTGGCCTGTTTGGAAGAAGCATAAAACAGGCATTAGACTCCCTTAAATATATTAATTAGGGACCAATAGCAATTGAGGGAGCCTTTGCTGAAATGAGTCAGTGGGAGATGGAGGTGACGAGACATGCCCCAGTCCAGGATTGTTCACTGGCTTCTAGGTCTGTTTCACTATCTGAAAGATAACCTTCATGTGGAATCAGAAAGAATGGGAGCACTCCCCCGCAATGCCACAGAAACTGCTCTCAACTCCGTCTCCCGACAATTTGCTCCAAATGCCCCTCTGGGCCTCTCCTGAGCAATGCAGCACGGTGGCACAGTGGTTAGCACTGCTGCCTCACAGCGCCAGGGATCTGGGTTTGATTCCTGATTCAGGTCACTGTCTGTACAGAGTCTGCACTTCCTCCCTGTGTCTGCGTGGGTTTCCTCCGGGTGCTCCGATTTCCTCCCACAGTCCGAAAGCTATGCTGTTTAGGTGCATTGGCCATGCTAAATTCTCCCTCAGTGTTCCTGAATAGACGCCAAAGTGTGGCAACTAGGGGACAGTAACTTCATTGCAGTGTTAATGTAAGTCTAGTTGTGACACTAATAAATAAATAAATAAATGCTGTGATAGCGTGAGCCATTTAAGGAGCAAACGCTCATGGATACGGTGGTCAAGAGTCACAGGGTCCTACTGGGGGCCTATCAGGAGGAAGCATGTGAACTGTCACCTATCGGGTGCTAAGGCGCGGGTCCTGGTCAGAGGGAACTTTTAGTGTGAGCCCAGGAATTGTTGGAACCAGCTCTAGATCTTCACTGAACTTGTTTGTAGTAGTTTAACTATCCGTCCATAAGTTACCGCTGTGATTCAAGGCTTACTCGCTGTGATGAAGAATTTTCTTCCCTGGAGGGAGTGCAGTGAAGGTTTACCAGGCTGATTCCAGGGATGGCAGAATTGATATATGAGGAGAGATTGACTAAGTTAGGATTGTTTTCGCTGGAGTTCATATGAGTGAGGGTGGATCTCATCAAGACTTATAAAATTCTAACAGGACTCGACATGGTGGATGCAGGGAGAATGTTCCTGATGGTGGGGGAATCTAGAACCAGGGGCCACAGTCTGAGGATTCAGGGAAGACCATTTAGAAGGGGATGAGGAGATATTTCTTCACCTAAAGAGTGGTGAGCCTGTGGAATTCATTAGGACAAGAAGTAGTTGATGCCAAAACATTGAATATATTTTAGATATAGTGCTTGGGACAAATGGGATCAAAGGTTATGAGGAGAAAGGAGGATTAGGCTATTGAGTTGGACGATCAATCATGATCGTGATGGGTGGTGGAGCAGGCTCGAAGGGCCAAATATCCTCCTCCTGCTCCTATTTTCTATATTTCTATGATACCTCGTGCTACAACGAGGTAGATGTTGTAAGAGATCTTGACAGCGGTGCCTTCTCTTGGGTGAGCTGTGGCAGTATTCCAACTCACTTTGAATACGTTATTGAAGTTTGAGGACAGATTTCCACCTATCCTTCAGCCTGGTTGTTCGGATATGTGCTGCTGCTGCTGGACCTGAAAAAAACCCCAAACAAATTCCTCTTCTGATTTCGAGGGCATAAGACGTGAAGTAAAAACGCATGGCGTTGAGGGAGACTTTTTTGCTGCTCTCTCTTCAAAGAATCAGAATACTTTGATTGTGTAGCAGTTATTTTGTAAAGAGTACGCGACTTCTGATGGGCTGAAAAGGGAGCAGATTCCAGAGTGCCCTGGAAAGAAGTGCTTTGTATCTTCATTTTTGTCAGCACACTAACCACCGCGGATCACATTACACCTGAACAGTACATCAAAGTCACAGGTGGCAGATGGATGAACCCCTCGAGAGGCCTTAATAGACGTATTAGTTGACATGGGTCATTTGCTACTTCTGTGCACCATCTCAGCGAATGAACTAGAAGAACGGAGGAAGGGAACAAAAATAATCCAACATTAGTTCCCCAACTCATGTTTTTTTGACACGGAATTTATACTTATTTTGTTGGAGTCACTTATTGATGTTTAAACTGTTTGGGTTTATCGAGGGGAAGAATGTGAAGTGGGGCATGGAACTTTTGGTGTCCATTGCTGGCAACAAGTAGTCCCAGAATGCAAATTCACCCACACCAAAAACGATCAATAATATCTTCTTTTGTCCGCTTAGTGCAGCCAATAGTCTCAAGGGAGTAAGGGGGGGGGGGGTGGGCGATGGGATTACTTCACATTACCAAGGACGTTTTCTTCGTGCAAAGTTGTAATTTTCCCAGAATCAGGTGAAATTGAATCTTGTGTACAGATATGAAAGATAGAACATAGAAAAACTACAGCACAAACAGGCCCTTCGGCCCACAAGTTGCGCCGATGATATCCCTACCCACTAGGCTTACCTATAACCCTCAATTCTATTAAATCCCATGTAGTCATCCAGAAGTCTCTTAAAAGACCCTATCGAATTTGCCTCCACCACCACCGACGGCAGCTGATTCCACTCACCCACTACCCTCTGAGTGAAAAACTTACCCCCGATATCTCCTCTGTACCTACTCCCCAGCACCTTAAACCTGTGTCCTCTAGTAGCAACCATTTCAGCCCTGGGAAAAAGCCTCTGAGAATCCACCCGATCAATACCTCTCAACATCTTATACACCTCTATCAGGTCACCCCTCATCCTTCGTCTCTCTAAGGAGAAAAGACCGAGCTCTCTCAACCTATCCTCATAAGACATGCCAGCCAATTCAGGCAACATCCTTGTAAATCTCCACTGCACCCTTTCAATAGCTTCCACATCCCTCCTGTAATGAGGCGATGTCAAAATAAAGATGTTAAAAAAGATGTTACTTCTGGTACTGAATCATGAGGTGCATTGTCATTTTGGGAGCTCCATGCAAACATGGAAGCCTTGTGGTGCCGTGGGTAGTGTCTCTGCCTCTGAGCCAGGTTCGAGTCCCATCCCCGGACTTGATGGCCAAGGAAGGTGCGTTCATAACGTGGTCAAACAGGTTGAATGTCAACTTGCAAATTCTTCCACCACGCCAGGAAGGAGTTTTACTGCTGGCAAAAAGAGCAGGAGGGACACCTGGTCAGCCAGGCTTGATGTGGAGTGGCACCTCTCCCAGAGGCTATGAGCCTCTGGTGACAGACTTGCGACAGTTTCCAGGAATAACTAGCTATGGAAGCAAACAAAATTCCGCCTTAGTAGTGTACTGTTAGATGACGGGAAGAAATTAGAAAAGTTTAAAATTAAAGTTTATCTATTAATGTCACAAGTAGGCTTACATTAACACTGCAATGAAGTTACTGTGAAAATCCACTCTAATGCCTGTTTGGGTACACTGCGGGAGAATTTAGCATGGCCAATGCATCTAACCAACACGTCTTTCCGACTGTGGGAGGAAACCAGGGCACCCGGAGGAAACCCATGCAGCCAAGGGACAACATGCAGACTCTGCACAGGCAGTGACTCAAGCTTGGAATCGAACCCAGGTCCCTGGCGCTGTGAGGCAGCAGTGTTAACCCACTGTGCCACTAGGTGACAGTCTGTTTGGGGGTTTACACATTCTCCCCTCTGGATGCTCCGGTTTTCTCTCACTGTCCAAAGATGGACAGTGAGTGATGGCTAGGTGGATTGGCCATGATTAAAAAAAAATGCCCCTTAGTGTCTCAAGATATGTAGGTTAGATAGATTAATCAAGATAAACATGGGGGATAATGGGAATAGGACAGCAGAGAGGGCCTGGGTAAAGTATTGGTGTAGATTCAATGGATCAAATGGTCTCCTTCTGCACTGTAGGGATCCTATGAATATAAACATAGCTTCAAAATTGCTCACTAGATAGATACATAAATGGCAGTAGGTTTTCTGCAGCTCTGAGGAGGGAAAGAGCAGAGTTAAGTTTCCGTTCATTGAGTCGGGGAGTCAAATGTCAGGATGAAGCAGAGCTCTATTGTCCTGGTGTGGTGTCCCCCTGGCTGAAGGAATAGATCAATTGTAGCCATCAGCAGAAATGGGTTAATTGAAGGAAGAAAAGTGAATACAGTTGACCCTAATATCTGGGTCAGAGGTCTCATTCTACAATTAAAACGGCCAATTGCAGATGGCGGTGTCAATATTTCAGGTTATGTTAGGGGCCCTGGAAGCCAATCAATGGTAACAGAGTGGGGGTCTGCTGGGACAAATGGACAATAATCCAGTAAGCTATCGTACAATCCAATCAATTTTACCCAAACTCGAGTTTCTTCCAGTCACTGACTAACATATGCTGCTTGGCTGAAAGGTCGATAACATCTGCTGAGAACTCGCTCCTTTTGTCTATCTTGCCTCCCTTATGTATCAAGCCGGTCACTGACGTTTATCAGTGTGGACAACTAGAAGGCTGGAACTGGTTTCAACAAAGACCATCTGTAAACTGAAGTGATGTGTAAGATTCACAGGGAAAAAAAGCTCCAATTTTCCAGGTATCACAGACATGCACATCTCTGAAGGCTTAAATGTAATTTAGTATTGAACGTTTCTTACTGTCACTATTTTTTAAGGATGCATCACAGATCATGAACAAGCTACCTCTAATGCAATGAGTTCTGTGTCAATATCTTGCCTGGAATTGGGAAAGAATGGAAAATAAATGATTTGATTTGATTTATTATTGGGATACAGTAAAAAGTGTTGGTTCCTTGCACACTTTACAGACAAAGCATACAGTTCATAGAATACATAGGGGAGAAGGAAAGGAGAGAGTTCCAGAATGTAGTGTTACAGTTAAAGCTAGGGCATAGAGAAGAATCAACTTAATATGAGATAGATCCATTCAAAAGTCTGATACCAACACAGTAAGGAGATAGTTATAATAATAAATCAGTTTTCTGTCCTGCAACAAGGAGGCCTGACCTCCCCTTCCATGAAATAATTCCATCCATTGATTCTGTTTGCACTCCCTGCTGCCTCAGAAAAGCAGAGTGAGAAGCCTCACAACCTCAGGTTAAAGTCCACCTGAAGAAGGATCAGAGCTTCAAAAGCTATTGACTTTTGACTTTGACCTAGTGTTGTGTGAGACTTCTTATTGTATCCACCACAGTCCAACACCAACATCTCCACATCAGAAAATCAGCCAGCATAATCAAGGACCCCATGTACCCCGGACATTCTCTCTTCCACCTTCTTCCGTCTAGAGAAAGAAAGAAAAGTCTGAGGTCATGTACCAACATTCAGGCCTGACATAAATAGGGCAGGAAAATCAACTAGGGAAAATTGATCCAAAGGTCAATGTCCAGGTACAAAGTCAATCAACTTTTCCCCTCAAAAATATCAAGTTGAAAAGGTTGATATATTGGATTATTTTTGCACAGTCTGAACTGGGAGATGAGGAATATTTGGGTGTTAGCCAAACAATAATAGAAATACTATTTAACAGAGAAGAAAGATAGATTTGATTTTGTTTTCATAATTCGTAATTGTGATATTACACAAGTAAAACTGCTGTTAAAGTGTGGAATACAGTTTTTAAAATTGAATGGGATTTAGTTTTTGACAGCAGTAAACAGATCCTTGTGGTTAGAGCTGAACAGCTTGGGCATGAAATCTAAGCCCAAACCATATCCCTGCTGGTGTAGATTGTTGATTGAGACTTTGGAAAACTGGCTGGAATTAGATCGAGTTAGGGCTTGCTCCCATTCTTTAAGCTCCACCTATTTTCTGATGCGAAAGGCCTTCTTCCTTATTGATAGATTCAAGTATTTTCCCCATCAGTTAAGTTAACCGGCCTATAGTTACCTGCCTTTTGTCTACCTCCTTTTTTAAACAGTGGTGTCACATTTGCTGTATTCCAATCTGCTGGAACCCCTCAGAGTTCAGCAAATTTTGGTAAACTGAGCACATTTGCTATTCCCCCACCATCTCTTTTAGTACCCTGGGATGCATTCCATCATGACACAAATGTTTGTGTCATGAGCTGACCCTGGTCTACCCTAGGAATTTTACCCTCTATAGGCCCCAGCAGAACTCTTGCTTCAAGGTAGATTGCACAGAGATTGATTAGTAGTCCAGGAATAACTAGCTATGGAAGCAAACAAAAAATCACCTGAGGCACCTTTTCCTTCATCTCAGAGATGGATCTACTGGCGCTCTCATGGCATGGTTCTGCACAACAACCCCAACCTCTGACAGAATAGGGTGGATATGGCAGATGTCCTCTTATTTCCCAGATATAACTGCCCAGGGGGGTCTCGGTTTGCTGAGTTGGCTGGTTAGTGATGCAGAGCGACGCCAACAGCGCGGGAGCAAAGACTTTATGATGGGACAATTGAGGAACAGTGGGGGACTTTCAAAGCAATTTTTCACAGTGCTCGGTGAAAAAGGAAGAATGTAGGAAAAGGGATAATCAGCCATGAAATAAAAGAGGGTATCAAATTGAAAGATAATGCACACACAAAGTGGCAAAGGTTAGTGGGAAACTTGAGGATTGGGAAATCTTTAAAGGTCAACAGAAAGCCACAAAAAAAGTTATAAAGAAAAGTAAGATAGATTATGAAAGTAAACTAGCTCAGAATATAAAATAGATAGCAAAATTCTCCAGAAATATACAAAACGAAAGATGTGTAGGTCAGGTGGATTAGTCATAGTAGATGCATGGGGCTAAGGAAATAGGGCCAAAGAGCAAGATTTTCTGGTCCTGCCAAAGGTGCTAACCTCCACCACCCTTCCTTGGCAGGTTTTTCAGCAGCAGGATGGGTGAGTCATGCCAATAGTGGGATGCTTCTGCTGTGTCAAAACACATGGGGGGGTGAGCATAAAGTCTCACACAAAATGAATGATAACTGACCTGTAAAAGCTGAATTGTATAAAACTATTACACCTAGAAGCCAGACTGAAATGTCATTGACCTGAAATGTTGACTTCTCTCTCCCATATATGTTGTCTGTTTAGCATTTCCAGCATTTCCTGATTTGATATCAAAAGATTTTAGATTTGATTTGATGTATTATTGTCGCATATATTAGTAGTATACAGTGAAAAGTATTGTTTCTTGCACACTATACAGACAAAGCATACTGTTCATAGAGGAGGAAAGGAGAGGGTGTTACAGTCATAACTAGGGTGCTTCTATTGCCTGATTTTCAGTTTAGAAATATCTAAATCCTGAACATCAGAGGGGTGGCTATTTTAAACTTCAAACAGAAGGTGCTGGAAAAGCTCAACAGGGCTGGCACCATCTGTGGAGAGAGAAATTTTGGGTGGCACAGCAGTGGTTAGCAGTGCTGCCTCCAGTGCCAGCGGCCCAGGTTCGATTCCTAGCTTGGGTCACTGTGAACAAAAATTGTGCCAACAAATAAAATGTCCTAAAATGCCCAGGAGCTATGGAAGTCAGCCTCCGATTAAGTGGAAAATTTTCCCGTCCTGCCTGTCATGGGAGTTGTAGCGGGCGGGGTGGGGCGGACTATGCAAAGGTCCATTGACCTCGGGCAGGATTTTCCAGTTTTGGGGCGAACACAGCTGGAAAATCCCGATCCAAATGCTGGCAGCTTGACATTGAGTAAGCTACAACACTATTGTAGAGTTCAGGCAAGCATGACAAAAACTGGGTAGGTAAGAATCCAGATCAGTGAACAAAATAATGGCAATGGTGATTTGTGAGTGAAGCGAGCGCTATGTTACACTGGAATTATCATTCCTTCTCGGAGCTGAATGGCAGCCCTGCTTCTCTGGAAAGAGATGTCGCAGACGTAGCATTCAATCTCCAGAGTTGATTTAAATTGACAGACAGGAAATGGCCAGGTTTCTAAGTGTCCAAAAGGTACCAGAAAAGAGGCCTCGCTTGCTGGAGTTGAGAGGTCAACCATTCAAGCTGGCAAATAGAGTCATTCAGGGAAGGGAAAAAAAACATGCTTGAAATATGTGTCAAACTGAAGAGGCTCCTCTTGCAGGATTTCCATCCTGTCTCGGCCCTCCAGGCATCTGAGCAATCCATATTACACGAGGGGAAGGACAAGCAGTGGCAAAATGGAACAAAGCATTTTAATGCCACTTGACTGAGGAAACAACTAAGAGGGAAGCGATTTTTCTGAATGAGTGCCTGAGTCTTTCATTACTAACTAAGGAAGCAGAAGAAATTGATGTACCATTTCCTGCTCCTCTCCTTGCCTCCATTGAACAAATGTAACAGGTTCGCAATGCTAAAATACTGACTGGACATGTTAGCCCACGAGCTACAGTAACCTCAAATATACATTGGAGGGGCTTCATAAACTTCCTTTTCAGAGCTCAGGTCAAAAGCACACAACAGATTTTTTTTTAAAGCTTTATTGTTCCTATAAGTGCAGCAGCTGAGGACAATTTGGACCACATCAAAGCTTGTACAAAATCTCAGTATTACAATGGAGGCTGCAGTTACTGTTGTTTTAAAATGTCACATTTGATTGGTAGGGTTTTTAATTTTGGTGCATTCCAGTAATGTGAAAAGGTCTCTGGAGGGCAACTTAATCTGAAATAGACATCCACGTGACTAGTCTGCTGTGCTAACATCCAAACATATCTATTGTATTGCAGTTAAAGCTGCTTTTCTTATCATGTGGAACATCATGTTAAATGTTTAAAGTTTATATATTAGTGTCACAATTAGGCTGACATTAACACTGCAACGAAGTTACTGTGAAATTCCCCTAATTGTCGCACTCAGGTGCCTGTTCAGGTACACTGAGGGAGAATTTAGCATGGCCAATGCACCTAACCAGCACGTCATTCAGACTGTGGGAGGAAACCGGAGCACCCAGAGGAAACCTACATAAATACAGAGAGAATGTGCAAACTCGACACAGACAGTAACCAAAGCCGGGAATCCAGCCAGGGTCTCTGGCACTGTGAGGCACAGTAAAAAGTCTGACAACACCAGGTTTTAGTCCAACCGATTTATTTGATAGTAAACGCACAAGCTTTCGGGGTTAGTCCCACCTGACGAAGGGACTAACCCCGAAAGCTTGTGCGTTTACTATCAAATAAATCGGTTGGACTAAAACCTGGTGTTGTCAGACTTTTTACTGTGTTTACGCCAGTCCAACGCCAGCATACCCACACACTGTGAGGCACCAGTGCTAACCACTGTGTCACCATGCCACCTTCCTGTACAATTAACACAACTGAAATATCTTTTGTCGAGTAACCACTCATAATGGAGTCAGGCACTGTGCCTCAATTCAGCCTCAAATGAAACACTGCCAAGTACCAAACATATCTTGATGCATTTTGTCCTTCAACTCAACATTGAATTTCTGGAATGATTTGCTGGATTTCTTGTAAACAATGGAAATATGTAATTGAATCTGATTGATGTTAAGGGAAGGGTGATACTTCCGATTCCTGTGTTAACACGGGAAAAAAACCTTCGAGAAAGTCGTTCCCTATGTGTTTTTTATTCATGGGGATTTGGATGTTGCTATCTAGGCTGCATTTATACGGGCAGCACGGTGGCACAGCAGTTAGCATCGCTGCCTCGCAGAGCAAGGGAGCTGGGGATGAATCCCTGCTTGGGTCACTATCTGTGTGGAGTTTGCACATTCTCCCCATGTCTGCATGGGGTTCCTTTGGGTGCTCCGATTTCCTTCCACAGCCCAAAGATGTGCATGGTTGATTGACCACGCTAAATTGACCCTAATGTCAGGGGATTAGCAGGGTAAATATGTGGCGAAAGGGGAATAGAGCCTGGATGGGATTGTGGTCGGTGCAGACTCAATGGGCTGAATGGCCTCCTTCTATGCTATAGTTATTCTATGATTCTATGATCCCCAATTGTCCTTGAGAAGTTGGAGCTGAGCTGCTTTCTTGAATGCTGCAGTCCCTGTGGTGCAGGTACACCTATTGTGGGTGCACCTACAGGAAAGGAGTTCCAGGATTTTGACCCAGCAACAGTGAAGGGATGGCGATATAGTTCCAAGTCAAGATGGTGATGGGAACATCCAGGCAGTGGTATTCCCATGTGCCTTCTGCCCTTGCCCTTCTTGGTGGTAGTGAGTGTGCATTTGGAAGGTGCTGCCTAAGGAGCTTCGGTGAGTTCCTGCAGTGTATCTTTTAGATGGTATACACTGCTGCCATTGTACATTAGTGGTGGTGGGAATGAATGTTTATGGATGGGATTCCAATCAAGTGGGCTGCTTTGTTCTGCATGCGTCTAGCTTCTTGAGTGTTGTTGGAGCTGCACTCTTCCAGGCAAGTGGAGAGTATTCCATCGCACTCTTAACCTGTGCCTTGTAGATGGCGGACAGTCTTCGGGAAGTCAAGAAGTTAGTTACTGACTGCCTCTGTCCTACTCTTGTAGCCACGTATTTAAATGGCTAGCCCAGTACTGTTTCTGGTTAATGATAACTTGGGATCTTAATCAATTGGGCCAGTGGGCTGATAAATGGCAAATGCAATTTAATTCAGATAAATGCAAGGTGTTGCATTTTGATAGATCGACCCAGGACACAACTCAGCTAATGGTAGAGCTTTGGGGAGAGTTACAGAACAAAGAGATGTAGGCATACAGTTTCATAGGTCTTTGAAAGTGGAGTCACAGGTGGACAGGGTGGTGAAGATGGCTTTCAGCATGCTTGGTTTTAATGGTCAAGACATTGAATTGGGACATCTTGTTGAAGTTGTACAAGACATTAGTAAGGCTACACTTGGAATACTGTGTACAGTTTTGGTCACCCTATTCTCGAAAGATAAAAGGGTGGCATGGACAAGTTAGGCCAAACTTGGCATGTCTCTACAAAAGAAACCTGAGGGCAATTTTTTAAACTAGTGCATTTTTGTTATAAATGTAATTTAAAAAAAAATGGAGCAGAGGAATATTTTCAATGGGAAATAAATCACCATGGATTTTCATTCCTCTTTTTCAGGTGAAAACAAGAAAGAGTGCATAAACGATTCACTAGGATGCTACTGGGACTTGATGGTTTGAGTAATAAGGAGAGGTTGGATAGACTGGGACCTTCTTTTCCCAGGAGCGTAGGAGGCTTAGGAGTGATCTTTTAAAGGTCCGTAAAATAATGAGGGGCATAAATATGCTAGATAGTCAATAGCTTTTCCCAAAGGTAGGGGAAAACTATAGGGCATAGGTTTAAGGTGAGAGGGAAGAGATACAAAAAGGTCCAGAGCAGCAATTTTTTCACACAGAGGGTGGTGAGTGTCTGGAACAAGCTGCCAGAGTTAATAATGGAGATTGGTACAATTTTGTCTTTCAAGAATCATTTAGACAATTACATGGGTAAGATTGTTATAGTGGGATATGGGCCAGTTGCGGGCAATTGGGAATAGCTTAGTGGCAAAAACTTAGCGGCATGGACAGGTTGAACTGAATGGCCTATTTCCATGCTGTAAACCTCTACGATTCTATGACTATATTCTGTACCCTCTCCTTTCCTTTACCCCTTTGAACAGTATATTTTGTCTGTAACGGGCAAGAAACAGTACTTTTCACTGTGTCTAATACATATGACAATAATAAATCAAATCAAATCAAGTCAAACCTGGGTCAGAGATATGGAACTTCAGGAATATTTTGGGCTATCTCTGTTTCTCAGTGTGGGATCAGAGGGTGAACAAATGCTCCTGGGAGATGTCCAACTGGAGGCAAAACTTCAAAGAGAAAATGAGAAAAAAATTGGAGGGGAGGAAAAAAAATCTTGTTTTCCAAATGGCTTTGAAATGTAATTCTATCGCCGTAATAAATCTATTTCCATTCTGAATAGAAATTGACATTTAAACTGCGAGCAATTTACCATCAAATCACTTGTGCTGTAGTGCAAGCTCTGTGAAATACAGCAGCAATTAAACTCTTCTGAAAATCGGCCATAATTCAGCTACATCTGTGCATTTTCATCTCATTTCGCTTTTATGTTTCAGATACTCAGCGGAGAAAGCTTAGCTGAGTGCCTCAGAGAGAAATAGGAATTAGGAAAGTGTAACACGTTATTGACCAGCCTTTGAGAAGCTTCCAAGAATTAACCACTGTCCAGCGAGCTGGAGGATTCTAAAACATATCGGTAATTAGCCACAGAGCAATATATTGATTAGACAAGCGATTGCAGCCGGTCAGAGGAAACTTTGTGCATCATGTAGGTTACTAAAACCCTAACAGTTATTGATTTCATCTTGTCAGGACAGTTTAGTTCTCTGGTGCTGAAATCATTTGGAACTAAAATAGGTTCATTAAAGGAAAGAGCTTGTACCAAGGTATTTACATAAAATATGATTCCTTCTTATTATTTTCTGATGTTATTGTAAAGCCTTTTTCTTCCAATTTAGAAATGTCAATATATTTTACATTAGCCAGTAGAGCAAGGAAAAAAATTTTGAGAGGAATTTTTACCTTAAAAAGAGGAATGAAAATCCATGCTGATTTATTTTTTATTGAAAATGCTCCTCTGCTCTATTTTTTTTAAAACATTATGTTTATAACAAAAATGTATTTGTTTTAAAAAATGCCCTCAGGTTTCTTCTGTAGAGACATATCAAGTCATAGAGGTATGGAATATAGAAGTATGGAAACAGGCCCTTCAGCCCAACTTGTCCATGCTGCCCTTTTCTTCAAACCGCAAAGCCAGTCCTAATTGCCTGCATTTGGCCCATATCCCTCTATACCCATCTTACCCATGTAACCGTCCAAATGCTTTTTAAAAGACAAAATTGTACCCACCTCTACTATTATCTCTGTCTGGCAGCTTGTTCCAGACACTCACAATCTTCTGTGTGAAAAAAATTGCCCCTCAGGACTCTTTCTTATCTCTCCCCTCTCACTTTAAACCTATGCCCTCTAGTTTTAGACTCCCCTACCTTTGGGAAAAGATGTTGACCATCTAGCTGTTCTAAGCCTGTCATTATTTTATAGACCTCTATAAGATCATTCCTAAGTCTCCTATGCTCCAGGGGAAAAAATCCCAGTCTATCCAGTCTTTTCTTATAACTCAAACCATCAAGTCCCACTAGCATCCTAGTAAATCTTTTCTGCTGTCTTTCTAATAATATCCTCTCTATAATAGGGTGACCAGAAATCACTGTCTCATTGCTGAGACATTCTTTGACACCTGCACTGGCAATTTCTTCATCTAAACATGTTAGGAAAGACTGTTGCAAGGGTCGGTGCCCTCCACTTTGCAGATTCTGATGTTGAAGGACAGCTTTAGATGGTTAGACTTGGGAAGGACTTTATCCCTGGAACTGGCACAATGGTTAGCACTGCTATCTCACGGCACCAGAGACCCGGGTTCAGTTTCAGCCTTGGGTGACTGTCTGTGTGGAGTTTGCACATTCTCCCCCGTGTCCGCGCGGGTTTCCTTCGGGTGCTCTGGTTTCCTCCCACAGTCCAGGTTAGGTGGATTGGCCATGCTAAATTGCCCCTTATTGTGTAGGTTAGGGGGATTAGCCTTGATAAATGTTACGGGGATAGAGTAGGGGAGAGGGCTTGGGTAAAATACTCAGTCAGAGAGTTAGTGCAGATTTGATGGGTTGAATGGCCTCCTTCTGCACTATAGGGATTCCTTTCTATGAACTGGCCAAGGGAAGGCTAGAACTACAATGGATGCCTGGCAGTCCATGCCAATTCTACTATTCAATGCATGGCCACTTAGTGCTGCAATAACTTCAATGGCATTAGAAGGTCAGTAAAAAAGAGGAGCCAATTACACTTCCCAACAGTGCACTGTCACAAGCAATTATAACAAACTTCTCACAGTGATAAAGAGTACAAGTAAGCTGCACAATACCCCTTACCCCCAAGCCTTAACCTGGAAGCATTCCTTCGTTCACATCTTCACATCTATTTATACTCCCAAAAGCCTCACAAGGAATATAACTGATTCTTGCAAACATCTACAATTAAAGCATTATAGTTTGCATGGTTAGTACCCGCATTTTAAGCATGTCATCCCCAACTTTGACTTTCTGTTCCTCGTACGCTGAGTCAAATCAGGCATCCGAGGCCTTATTGAATGGGGCAAGCAACTGAGTATCCCCCTAAGCAATCAAATTGGTGGTTTGTGAGATGAGAATTCTTGGGCTGAGATGTTAGCCAAAATGAGAGTGGGTGAATTTAATGCTGAATCAGTTACAGAAACAGGAATACAGTGAAGAAAAGAAAGACTGGAAGTTGAGAGTAAATAAAGAGATAGAAATGGAAAGTAGATAAAACATAAATTTAATTTTACTTCAAGATATCCAACAATTAAACATGGAAAAATGAACCTTTACGGTTGTAATAGTTAATGTTCTGTGTCAGAGAAGTTCATAGGCAGTAATTAACAATTAGCACATTGTTAAAAGAATCTCAAATAGCTAATCGTGGGCTAATTAAACCTACATGGAGCTTAACTGACTCGAGAGCAGTCTCCTCGAGTCACTTCAGATCAGTTCTAACTTTCTGTGCAAAGTGATCAACTGCGCAGCTGTAACAAATACATGTTATTGAATCCATTTCTATAACAAGGCTCACAGCAAGATGCCACTTTCCAATGTGGAACGTTGGAGAACAAATTCTGAATTTCCACATTTCATGGGTGTACTTACCCTCAACTGTATCTGCTCCAGCAATTGCTCTTAAATAACGCTCTTAATAAATAAACGTGCTCACAAATCAGATAATAAATAATTATTTTTGATTGATAAGGGCAGCACACTGCCGCAATGGTTGACACTGCTGCCTCATGGCGCCAGGGACCCGAGTTTGATTCTGGCCTGGATGACTGTCCATGTGGAGTTTGCACATTCTCACAATGTGCAAATTTTCCCATTTCACCCACCATGGGAATTGTGGCGGGTCAGGGGCGGACTATGGAAAGGTCTGTTGACCTCAGGTGGGACTTTTCGGGGCGAACGCAGCCGGAAAATCCTCCCTGTCGAGACTGCGTGGACATTCCTCTGGGTGCTTCACTTTCCTCCCACAGTCCAAAGACATGCAGGTTAGGTGGATTGGCCGTGTTAAATTGCCTGCGAGTGAATGTGTGTGCCTGCGCCTGTGTGTGTGCATGTATGCATGAGTGTGTGCATGTGCATGTGTGTGAGTGCTTGTGTGTGTCCATACTTGATGTGGTTTACTGCCACTCAAACCTGTTCCAAGTGAAAGTTAGTTACAGAAACAGACAAAAGTCAAACCAATGCACCATCAGGGTGCAGAAAGGTTGAGAGAGAGAAATATGATTAATACTTCAAAAGAGAATTGGATAATTATCTGAAAAGAATTGCAGGGTTAAAGGGAAATGGCTGGGGGCGAGGTGAATTGTTTGTTGTGGTAATTCTATGATTCAGTATGGCCAACACTATTCACCTTATCTTCACTTTTATGACAAATTATGTACCATGTTCTATGTTTTATATATGGCGACAACAGGAGAAAGAAGCACATTAATTTCTTAAAGTTGCTGTTTCAGTCAAAGGTTATGAATTGCATAATTAACTGAAATGAACATCTATTTGCCTGAATCCTTTATAATGACCACATTACGTTCAAAGTTTTTTAAAATCAGCTTGTGGGACATGGGCATTGCTAGCTGGCCAACATTTATTGCCCATCCCTAGTTGCCTTGGAGGACAGTTGAGAGTCAACCACGTTGCTGTGGCTCTGGAGTCACATGTAGGCCAAGCTGGGTAAGGACAGCAGATTTCCTTCCCTAGAGGACATTAGTGAACCAGATGGGTTTTTCGACAGTAGCTTCATGGTAATGAGTGGATTCTTAATTCCGATATTTTTTATTTCACCATCTACCATGGTGGGATTCGAATCTGGGTCCCCAGAACATTAGCTGAGTTTTGTTAGTTAATCTGGTTTGGTTAGTTAATCTCGTTAGTTTCAGTGCATTTAGAATAAACAACCTTTAACCACTTGAAGACACAATGTGTGGGCTAATTTCAGCATTCCAGACATTTTGCACCAATTTGTTAAGGTGCTTATAAATCTGAACTATATCAACGTGACAATGAACTCCATTGGTTCGATCTGTATTCCAGAGGAACCTTTGTTCACTTAACAGCACTAAGCACTGTGGCTAAGCACTTCCACCCTGGGGGAAATCATTCCAGGAATAGACACAAGTCAATTATTCCTCGAATGATTTCCTTGTGATGGAAGTGCTTCAGCTTGCTGACACAGCTCTGTCTAAGAACCAATTCAAACTATGGCTTATTGGAGTTGTCAGGGCAACAATGCGGATGTTCTTCATAGCTGAAGAAGCAGTTTATGAACAAACTAAAAATTTAGCATACAGGTTTAAATGTCCTATAGCAATTCCGTGTGACAAGAATATTGGTTACCTCCCAATGGGACTCTCAGGTTATTAAAAGAAAAGGTTAAAATGATTACATTCCTCGGGATCTATCTGTGCTTGGATTAGTCTTATTGCAACAGAGAGAATGGACTCCTCTGCAAAGAAATAAAATGCACAAGGAAAATACAAACAGAAAATGCAAACAGAAAATGCTGAAAAAAACTCCACAGGTCTGCCAGAATCTGTGAATAGAGAAAGAACGTTCACATTTCGAGTCCACATTATTTCCTTTCATCTGCTGAGCTTTTCCAGAATTTTGTGTTTTCACTTCAGATTTCCAGAATCCACAGTATTTTGCATTTATTTCAATGTATGAAGATGTTGACAGCATCATTGAGCCACACAACAAATGGTTTGCTAGGGGGTGTCCTGCTGGCACAATGGTTAGCACTGCTGCCTCACAGCAGCAGGGGCCTAGGTTCAATTCTGGCCTTGGGTGACTGTGTGGAGTTTGCACGTTCTCCCCATGTCTGCTTGCTTTTCCTTCGTGTGCTCCAGTTTCTTCCCACAGTCCAAACATGTGCAGGTTACATGGATAGGCCATGCAAAATAGTCCCTTGGTGTCCAGGAATGTGTGGGTTGGGTGCATTAGATACATTGGCCATGCTCAGTTCTCCCTCAGTGTACCCGATCAGGTGCCTGAGTGTGGTGATTAGGGGATTTTCACAGTAACTTCATTGTAGTGTTAATGTAAGCCTACTTGTGCCACTAATAAATTAACTTTAAAAATTTAAAAAAATTTAAAAACTTGATTGGCCACGGTTAATGCGCAGGGGCAGAGTGGGTGAGTGGGGATGCTCCTACGGCGAATCGGTGCAGACCCGATGGGCTGAATGGCCTCCTTGTGCACTGTAGGGATTCTATGACTATACTTCCCGAGTCTTGTCCATGAAACAGGCTTTACAGTGGCTGAAGGGCCTGTTCCTGTGCTGTATTGCTGTCATTTATCATCACTTAACAATTAGACTCCTGTAGTGATAAAATTCAACTCGGGTGAGTAAGTAAAGTGAGATGACGTGTCAGCAAGATCAACAGTCAGAGCCAAAACCAAGTTTGTGTGCTGGAATCTGAAAGAAAAAGCAGAAAATTCTTGGAAATCCCAGGGAGTCTAACAGCATCTGTGGAGAGAGAATAGAACCAATATTTTGGGTCTAAATAACTTTTTCCTGTGCTGAAGGCAAAAAAAAGGATGAGATTTATACTGTAAGGGTGAGGGGGTGGTATTTGCCAAAGATGCCACAGAATCCTTACAGTGCAAAAGGAGGAGATTCGGCCTATCGAGTCTGCATCATCAACAATCCCATCTAGGCCCTATCCCCACAACCCCACATATTTACCTTGCTAATCCCCCTGATACTAAGGGGCAATTTAACATGGTCAATCCACCTAACCCACACATTTTTGGAGGAAACTGGAGCACCTGGAGGAAACCCACACAGGCATGGGGAGAACGTGCAGACTCTGCACAGACAAATCACCCAAGGCTGGAACCGAACCTGGGTCCCCGGTGCTGTGAGGCAGCAGTGCTAACCACTGTGCCATCGTGCTGCCCCCCTGTCATAGACTCAAGGCAAAACGGAATGTAATTGGTGGTGATCATGGCTAAGAACGGTGCTGATAGCGGCCATTAAGAGGTCAGAATGTGTAAATGTCAGAACAGAGATAAGCAGACTGTCAAAGGACAACCTGAAACAGGTAATAGATGGCCCTAGTCCAGTTACAGCTTGCATTATTATAGCACCTTCCACATGGTAACATATCCAAAGGTGTTATTTTGGACCATGATTGGCACTGAACCCAAGGAGGCATTAGAGGAGGTGACCAATAACTTAGTCAATGAGATAGTTTTTAAGGAGCCTTTTAAAGGAAGATCGAGAGAACAAAGAACAACAAAGAACAAAGGGGCTACGGGAACTCCAGAGCAGAGAGATAAGACAAATGAAACCATGATCCCACAGGGACATGGAAGCACACAGCTCTTCAATTGTCTGAAACACGTTGAAACACAATGTAGGAAAGTGGGAGCAGTTACACTTATGCCTTTACCAGCTGCTTCTGGCAGCTACTGTGCTTTGTAAATCTCAGTCTAAATTACCAAGAGTGCACCGTGAATGTAGAAATGGGGAACTTGGAGCTGCAATGCCATTGCCATTTACCACACTATTTTGAGGTGAAGCCGCTTGGGTCTTTCAGGGCAGGTAGGGCCAGAAAGAGCAAGGACGAGCGCGGGGAGCTATTTACAGGCTTCTCCATGATTTTTTGGCACAGAAAAAAATTGCTTGCGCCTTTATGCACTGCTAATGTGAGAAAATTCACCCTATTTTCCACTCCAAATCCACATTATGCTGGAAGCAAGCCTGAATCTTTCCTAAAATTTCAAAATTTTATTTAATTCCTCTCAGTCTTCAATTCTTCCTCAAATCTTCAGGGCTTTTTAAAACAAAGCTTTCTATCAAAACTATTACTTCCTCATTCGGCATTATTTCTTGGTGAATTTACCGAACCTTATTTGTGTCCCACAGCATGGGTCTTTACGCATTAGCTTCTCAATAATAGCAAAGAAAATCTCTATTCTAACTTGGCTGGTTTTCAGAATGCTAAGCAAACATGCTACTGCAGCAGAAACGAAACTGCATAACACAGGAAAACACATCAGGTTATCTGATTGTCCTCATGTCTGGGATGCTGTCTCCAAATGTGGGCATGTGGACATCCATGTGCTAGTGACCAGAACCCCAAGTTACATTAAGAAGCCAGGCCAGACTGTAATAAAGCTTTGGAGGCAGAATCCTTTCACCAAAATCCCTTTATTTACTAAATCCAACAGTAGCACACAAAGTGCTAGCAGTTAACAATCTACCCCTGGGGGTGCCAGAGGAACTGGCACTCCTGTTTAAGTACAAGGCAAAGACTCCCTGATTGGCCCATCAATTGGATCCTTAATCAGGGAGCTCATACTCCATAGGCAAACCTCAATGGCCTGATTGGCATCATTACACAGACCCTAACAATTTTTCCATTTTAACATAAATATGAGGAAAGGTTACTTCCTTCCAGGAATGGTTCCACTGGCAAAGCAAGAATGTTTTACAGCAAGATAAACTTTATTTAATAACACTGTTTAAATAGAATTCTAACAAATGAAGCAGCTTTACCATTAACAGTTCAACACTATTTAAAAATAAGAAGCAATTTTACTTTCTATCTTATGCCTATTCCAGTTCCAAATAAGCCCCATTCATGCATGAATCAAACCCACTTTTCAATGAATACAGTTAGAAAACGTAAGCATACTTGCTTTAAAATTTGTTAACAGTCTTGGAGTTTTCAGAGAGTGATAGAGTTCTAGAAGCCTGCAAAATCCTTCTAACTTCATCCTGACCTCAGTTGCAAACTGAGCTGCTTTATGCAAAAGCTTGTTTCCCTGCTACAGACCCAGGACTGCATATAAACCACGTAATCACATGGCCATATCAATCACTCGAATCAGAAATCCCAATGAAGCTTAAATAAACAAAAATCCATTAACTCTACTTAACATAACCACTTGCAAGGCTAAAATGAGTAACTATCTTGTTCTCTCAGGATCTGAGTTGTGTTCCATCCAAACATACCACCTGCCTGTTGCATAATTTTTAAACATTCTCCTTAAACATGCAAAAAAAATCCATATGAATTGCATCACCATCATCACAATGAGTGGCATGGAATGACACTTTGTGTGAGACCTTTTGCTTTCCCTGCCATCTCTCTTTCTCCTCTTTTCCCAAATACATCAGAGAGGAAAGATAGGCTTTTGAAAAAAAATTTTCCACTGTTGGCAAAATACTGCTGGGTGAAAAATGCCAAGAGGAAAGGTGAAGAAAAGCTGTCAGAAAGGGCCAAAATGTTTCTTTAATATCCTTTAAGTGGACTTCTGTATCCTTAACATGTCTAATAACATTGGGCTGTTCAGTTATCATGGGTGAAATTAGGAAATAATGTTCTAGACATTAGATCATAGAATCATAGAACCCTACAGTGCAGAAAGAGGTCCTTCAGCTCATTGAGTCTGCACCGATCACAATCCCACCCAGGCCCTATGCCCATATCCCTACATATTATACCCACTAATACCTCTAACCTACGCATCCCTGGACACTAAGGAGCAATTTCTTAGCACGGCCAATCAATCTAATCCGCACATCTTTGGACTGTGGGAGGAAACCGGAGCACCCGGAGGAAACCCACGCAGACACGAGGAGAACGTGCAAGCTCCACACAGAGTGTGACCCGAGCCGAGAATTGAACCCAGGACCCTGGAGCTGTGAAGCAGCAGTGCTAACCACTGTGCTACCGTGCCGCCCCGTAGAGAACATGCCGTACATAGAGAAATGGTACACAAGACATTTTCATTGATATTTAGTATTTAAACATTCGTTACTGTGGGAATACGTGTGATGTGCAAAGCCAGGAGAGTTTGGACAACATATCCATACATGAACATCATCATTAACAACAACAAAATGCATTTATATAGTGCCTTTGGTGTAGCAAACTGTTCCAAAAATATTTCACAGGAGCATAATCAAAACAAAATTGACAAGGAGCCATAAAAGGAGATGTTAGCCAAATGAAGGAAAGGTTGGTCATAGAGATAGATTTTAATGAATGTCTGAATGGAGGAAAGAGAGTTGGAGAGGTCTAATGAAGGAATTTCAGAATATGGGGTCTAGGCAGCTGAAGTGATAGTCATCAATAGTGTAGTGATACAGGGAAGACAATGACATAGTGGTATTGTCACTGGATTAGTAAGCCAAAGACTCAGGGTAATGTTCTGGGAACCCAGGTTCGAATCCCATCATGGCAAATGGTAAAATTTGAATTTAGTACAAATCTGGGATTAAGAATCTATTGAAACCATTGTCAATTGTCATGAGAACCCATCTGGTTCACTCATGTCCTTTAGGGAAGGCAATCTGCTGTCCTTACCTGATCTGACCTACATGTGACTCCAGAGCCACAGCAATGTGGTTGACTTTCAACTGCCTCCAACAGCAAGTAGGGATGGACAATAAATGCTGGCCAGCCAATGATGCCC
Source organism: Carcharhinus amblyrhynchos (assembly GCF_965287045.1). Lineage (NCBI taxonomy): Eukaryota > Metazoa > Chordata > Chondrichthyes > Carcharhiniformes > Carcharhinidae > Carcharhinus > Carcharhinus amblyrhynchos. The sequence goes on from NC_137350.1 coordinate 14,465,416, forward strand.
ATGTCCTATGAATGAATTTTAAAAAAGTGATTAAAATCTGAGATTTCAAGAGACCAAAACTGGAAGAGTTTGGGTGCCTTGGGTGGTTGTAAGGGTTGGAGAAGATTACAGAGGTAGGGAGAGGTGAAGTGGTAAAGGAGATGGGCAATGGCATGGAAGGATTTGAAAACAAAGATAAGAATTTTAACATTGAGGCATTGCTTAACTCGGAATCGAGTGAGCACATGGGCGATGAGTGAATGGGATTAGGTGCAAACGAGGACCTGGACTGCAGAGTTTGAAATGAATTGAAATTTATGATGAGTGGGAGATGTGAGACCGGCCAGGAATGCTCTGAAATAGTAGGCAACAAAGTCATAGATCAGCGTTTCGACAGCCGATGAAATGAAGCAAGGGCAAAGTCTACAGGAGCATGTTTAAGAAGATCCTGTCATTAGCAGCAGTGGGCAACCAGAGAAGTGCACTATCCCTTACATTTCCCCTTGAACTCAACCTTTGTTTATTAATTCAAACTTAGCTCCCTAAATGGTTACAGCAAAGTGCATAGGTGATTTAGCACTTAAGACATTAATTGATTTTTCAAAGTCTATTTTCTTTGAAATGTTTACATTCCATGAAAGTTTAATGAGATAACCAACTGACATTGAATCTCATATTTTTGATTCCTTAATATCTGAAATTTAAACACATTGAGGAAGTCAGTCAGAAATTGTGATGCCCTCTGCTCCAATCTCTGGCATAAATCAGGGCTTGAGGGATCGGCTCCTCACCTGTCAGAGTCCCAATCTTTCTAGGGAGTGGCGAGCCCTGTTTAGTCTGCTTCAGATGGATAGATACTTTCTTTCAATATTCCCTTGGGCCTGAGTCCTACATGTCAATTCTTAAGTCAGGTGTGCAGCAGTGGTGTGGCAGTAAAGGTGGGGGTAGAGGGGGTGCAGGTTAGCCAGCAGTCTTCACATTGATGGATCAACATGCTTTCTGCTTAATGTGCCTGAATTTGGGCACAAGGTAGAGGACTTTCCCTGAGGAGTGAAAGCTTTCAGCAGATGGGACCTGACCTTGAAAAGCACAGGTAATTCCACTGAGATTTATAAAGGTGAGTCAGGAGGAGGTGGAAGAGGAGATGTGTTCCTCCTGCTCTGATTTAAATAACTCCTCAGAGGCCAGGGTCCCTTCACCAGATTCCCTTTATTTACAAACTCCATTCCATTACTAGCCTGCTTCTGGTACAAAGTCAGAATCTGGAGTGTCAGCGGACCTTATTTATATTTAACTAAGACTCCCTGATTGGGCAGGCAATCATTACCTCAATCAGGCAGCTCATTCTCCAAGGGGCCAACCTCATGGACCTCATTGAAGTTATAGAAACATAGAAATATAAAAGATAGGAGCAGGAGGAGGCCATTTGGCCCTTCGAGCCTGCTCCACCATTCATCACGATCATGGCTGATCATCCAACTCAATAGCCTAATCCTGCTTTCTCTCCATAACCTTTGTTCCCATTCACCCCAAGTGCTATACCTAGTCGCATTCAATGTTTTGGCATCAACTACTTCCTGTGGTAATGAATTCCACAGGCTCACCACTCTTTGGGTGAAGAAATGTCTTCTCATCTCTGTCCTAAGTGGTGTACTCTATATGTTCAGACTGTGACCCCTGGTTCTGGACACCTCACCATCAGGAACACCCTTCCTGCATCTACCCTGTTTAGTCCTGTTAGAATTTTATAAGTCTCTTTGGGATCCACTCTCATTCATCTGACAAGGATTACACTGACAAGGATATCTTGGCCTTCCCCACCCCACCCTCGCCGCCTCCTTCAGTGCTGATTGTGGGCATTACAGAGCCTATGTCCCTCCTCCCAACCACCCCAACGCCCAACATTCCCACCTTACTGGGAACTATTACCATGGGTTCCCAAACATTGGTTTGACTGCCCACTCACCCCAAGTGTTGTCTCCTGCCGGCTGGCAGTAATGGCAGTCTGCCAACTTTGGGCGGGAATCGATCTCTGAGAATGTTACTGAAGCCCAGAAGTTAAAATGTCCACTGGGGATGGAGGGAAGGTTTGATATGAACCTTGCATATTACACTCAATTCTCCCCTCAAGTTGAAATTGGGACTATAGCTTTGAAAACACGGCCTTTTAAAATAGGTGTCTAGCATTGTAAGGCAATCATAATTGATTTAACGGGAAACGCGGTGGCACAGTGGTTAGTACTGCTGCCTTACACCGCCAGGGACCTGGGTTTGATTCTTGGCTTAGGTCACTGTCTGTGTGGAGTTTGCATGTTCTCCCCATGCCTTTGTGGGTTTCCTCCGATTTCCTTCACAATCCAAAGATGTGTGGGTCAGGTGGATTGGCCATGTCAAATTGCCCTTTAGTGTCAGGGGGACTAGTAAATGCATGGGGTTATGGGGATAGAGCCTGGGTGGAATTGTGGTTGGCTCAGATTCAATGAGCTGAATAGCCTCCTTCTGCACTGTAGGATTCTATGACTCTAATGGGGGTCAGTAAGTGTGTTCCAAACTGCAATTTTTCACTTATTTATATGAATGTTTTCTTGCTGACACTTACAGCAATTAACGCAAAAGCTAATGATAAGCTAACTCTTTTTTGTCCTCCGCACCATTTCTGAATCCAGTGTGTCTCCCAGATAGAATCCACCAAACTAAGGTGCTCGGGAGAGGGTGAGGTGCCTCACGTGTGGATGCCAGGCAGGGTCAGACTGTGTGGCAGATCTGTTTGCAGACACTCATGCCATCGGCCCACATCTGGAGATAGAGAAAATCTGTGCCAGGTTTTGACAGATAATTCATGCATCCAGAGGCTTATTTCCAAAGGAACCTGTGACATTATGGTGCCATAGCCTGTGTAAAGTGTATGTGTGATGTTAAATCATAGAACCATCCAGCGTAAGAGGAGACATCTTGTCCATCATGCCTACTCCAGCTCACTGGAAGAGCTTCCCAGTCAGTTCCATCATACACATATACCAATCAGGGGCAGGAGTAGGCCATTCAGTCCCTCAAGCCTGCTCCACCAATCAATAAGATCATGGCTGATCTGATTGCAACTTCAACCCCACATTCCTGCCTATTCCTGTTAACCTTTCACCCCCTTGCCTACCAAGGATCTATCTAGTTTTGCCTTTACTTTAAGGATTCTGCCCTCAGTGCCTTTTGAGGAAGAGAGTTCCAGAGACTCATTTACATCCTTTCTTAAATAAGGAGACCAATACTGCATGTCATACTCCAGATGTGACCTTAACAACTGGAGCATAGCCTCCATTCTTTTGTATTCAATTCCCCTCCCAATAAACAAACTTAATGCCCTTAGCCTTGGAAACGTTTACTATTACAAAAGGAAATTGGATAAATATATGAAGTTATTATTGAGACTATTTCCATCACCCTTTCAGGCAATGTATTCTGTAACAACTTGCTGCATGAAAACATTTCTCCTTATCTTTCCTCTGAATATTGGCCAATTTTCTTAAATCGATGTTCTTTGGTTATTGCCTTGCTGTCAGAGACAAAATGTTTAGGTGTCAGTTTCACGATCGAACCATCGCCGTTATGGTGCACGGCAGCACAAGTCCAAAAGCTCCAATAAAGGTTTGTGTCAGTGCTTCTTCTAGTGGTTTCACACCATGTTAGCTGCACATTGATGTGGAATGCGGGTTCTGGTTAGATCCTCCATCACAATTAGCAAACTCTGGCAGATCGTCCCTCAAAAGGATTGTCAGAGGATGCAGCAGGATATAGATCGGTTGGAAATTTGGGCAGAGAAGTGGCAGATGGAGTTTAATCTGGACAAATGTGAGGTAATGCATTTTGGAAGGTTCAATGCATGTAGGAATTATACAGTAAATGGTAGAACCCTTAGGAGTATTGACAGGCAGAGGGATCTGGGTGTACAGATGTACAGGTCACTGAAAGTGGCAATGCAGGGGGTAAGGTGGTCAAGAGGGCATATGGCATGCTTGCCTTCATTGATCGGGGCATTAAGTATAAAAATTGGCAGATCATGCTGCAGCTGTACAGAACCTCAGTTAGGCCTCATTTGGAATATTGTGTACAATTCTGGTCACCACGTTACCAAAAGGATGTGGATGCTTTGGAAATGGTACAGAAGAAGTTTACCTGGATGTTGCCTGGCCTGGAGGGTATTAGTTATGAGGAGGAGTTGGATAAACTTGGTTTGTTGTCACTGGAATGACAGAGGTTGAGGGGCGACCTGATAGAGGTTTACAAGGTTCTGAGTGGTCCTGGACAGCCTAGATAGTCAGACGCTCTTTCCTAGGGTAGAAAAGTCAAGTACTAGGGGAAATAGGTTTAAGGTGTGTGTGGGAGAAAGTTTAGAAGAGATGCGTGAGGAAAGTTTTTTACACAGAGGGTAGTGATTTTCTGGAACCTGCTGTCCAGGGATATAGTGGGAACAGGTGCAATAGCAGCATTTAAGGGGCATCTAGACAAGTTCATGAGTAGGATGGGGATGGAAGGATGCAGACTCTATAAGTGCATATGTTTAGGCAGGCATCATGATTGGTGCAAGATTGGAGGGCCGAAGGGCCTGTTCCTGTGCTCCACTATTCTTTATTCTTTAAAACATTTCTGTCTGGAAACCTTTTTCTCAACTCCTCTTGTAACCTTGTGAACACAGGAGGCATCAATATCCTGATCTTCCACCTTCTGCCATGCTGGCTACACAATGATTCTATTCCCTTCTGCTTATGACTAATCTCCTTGAGTGCACCTTCACAGGAGAACATCCAACCATCTTCAACAACAGGGCACTTCTGGCTACATCGCCCCATTGGGCTGGGAGATAGGCTGTGAAGGAAACCAGCTATCTTGAAATGGGAGCAGCATCTCTTTAATCAGATCATCACCACGCCTCAGGTCTTGTGGTGCAGTGGGTAACATCCCTGCCTCTGAGTCAGAAGCTCCAGGTGCAAGTACCACCCCAGGACTTGATGGCCAAGGAAAGTGAGCTCATAACGCGGTCAAACAGGTTGAGTGCATCAACCTGCAAATCCTTCCAAACACGAGTAGCCAGTGTTAAGAACAGGAGAGACTCCTGCTTAACCATTCATAATGTGGAGTGGTGCCCCTCAAGCTAATAAGCTCCTGGCAACAGACTAGCAACTTGTTCTGGGAATTATTAGCTATGAAAACAGATGAATCATAGAATCTCACAGTGCAGAAGGAGGCCATTCAGCCCATTGCCTCTACACTGACCACAATCCCCCCCAGGCCCTATCCTCATAACCCCATGCATTTACAGTAGCTAGACTATCTTACACTATGGGGCAATTTAGCATGGCCAATCCACCAAACCTGCATATCTTTGGAGTGTGGGAGGAAACCAGAGCATTCGGAGGAAACTCATCCAGACACAGGGAGAATGTGCAAACTCCATACAGACAGTGACCCAATCCGGGAATCGAACCTGAGTCCCCGGTGCTGTAAGGCAACAGCACTAACCATTGTGCCACCATGCTGCCCTGAAAGTCAGCCTTAGTGCACCATTAGATGTGGAAAGAGAGTTAGAATGGAATCACCATATATCAGGTATAGTTTACCCTGTGTTCATTGCTATATTCATCAGTTGACCTGATGACATGGTTAGCGATCTGTTGTATGACGTGGCATAGTCCTGTACCTCTTCCCCAACACAGGTCACTGGCTTCAGGGTATTGGGGTCCTCTCAATGGTTCCCCAACATGCCCCCCAAATCATAACCCCCTTCATGATCCAAACCTGCATGATGCCCCCCCCCCCACCCTTGCACAACCCCCCGACATAGCTCCCACTTAGGCTACACACCCTTGGCACTGCCAGGGTGTCCAGTGGGCATTGCCAGTGTGCCAGGTGGATACTGCCAGGTGGGCATTGCCCGATGGACACTGCCTGGCGAAGCCCCCATCACTGATTTGCACCTGTGTAATGTCCCGCCAGAGAGGTGGGAACATTCCGGGAGTTGGGTGGGAGGGGGTTGAACTCGCTAATGAGATTGAAATCAAGTCCTCCTCTCCCACTTTCTGGTCACAATCCGCTTTGCACCAGTAGGAAAGGGCCGGGATGATTGCAAACCATTTGGCATTGGGTGCGGAACTGGTTTTTAGGCCCACACACTATTCTCTGGGATTTTTGCAATCCACACCAGGCATGGTGAGATCGGGAAAATCGCACCCCTCCTTCCCCCATTAACCACCTTCTGGGCTGAAAATTCTCCAGAGCTGCCAGTGCTGTAAGGGTTAATTACATTTGGGAACACATGGCATTGAAAGCTTCATCTTTGTCAGTTCTCATTTTATCAACTTCATTCAGTCAGCTAAGAACTTTTGTTTTCTGTAAAGGGAAGTAGTGAGTGAGATGCCTCGGGGCTCAGCACTGGGACCACGACTGTTTCTTATTTACATCAATGACTTGGGCTCAGAAAGCCAATGCAAACTGATGAAATTTGCTGATGATAGTAAACCAGGAGGGTCACTGAAATAGGAGGAGAATGCACAGAAATTATAATACAAACTGGACCAAAACATGGACCGAGCAGGAAATTTAAGTGGAGTATTTAATGGAGAAAGAAGAGTAGACAGTTCACTGCCCCACTGTGGCTGAATATTAATGGGGGTGAAGATGGCAAGCATGACACTAGTACCACCCCACCCTGCCCCCCACACACCCAACACCACCCCCGCCCCATTCCTGGAAGCAAAATTGCCATGAAGCCAACCCGCCCTGCACCCGTAACATGCTACTGGTGAGTTAAACGAAGGCCAGGCATCCCTCGCTGGGGAGGACACCTCAGGAACTGCTGGACCATCTGATCAGATGGCAGCTCCTGCCACCAGGGGAACAAGATGAGGGAGGGACAGATAACACAGAAACAGTTAAGTTCAGGACACAGATGGGCTGGGCAGATGAGGAAGGAGGGTGGGTCTGGTAGGTGGTGGATTTAGCACTTCAGGTGGGTAGGGAAGAAAAGGGGTTCAATTTTAGGGGAGGCCACCCCCCTATCGGCAATCGCCCTTGAAGAGTTTATTTAAAGAATTGAGCTGCCCACTCCCAGAAGACTGCCCTAGCCAAATGTTTTATGTTGCGAGCAGTATATTATCAAGGTCACTTGGCTTGGGTAATAAGCCTAATTAGTCCTTGATTGCCTGTGTAAATATGGCATGTAGGCTGCCAATTGTGGGGGTGAGCTCAGGGGTGGGTTGGAAGGCAGTGATATGGACAGATATCCTATTTTATGTGCCCACCCTGTCGAGAAAACACACAGCTAGAGAAGTAAAAGGCAGCCCCCAAGAATGGTTTTGAAATGGTCACAGATGAAATTGGCTGAGAGCCAGGAGTCTTACTGAACCAAACACAACCCATTCAACCGTTGCAGCGCAGCAATCAGGAGAACCATTCGAACATTGAACCAGACTGTCAAAGCTATTGATTCCAAGCTGGGAGTCGTCATGTTCAAATTGCATTGTTCTGGTCAGACAGTCTCTTAAACACTGGGTCAGATTTTCTTGTCTGACCATGAGGCTGACCTGCACCAGCTGGGAAAAGGAAGAACCGGGTAGGACCAGGGGACTCCTGTTGCCACCTGCATCCCCACCTCCCCGCCAGCTCTGTCCAGTCTGGGGGCCGGAAATCCTGATCTCCGCAGGAAAGGGTACGGATCAGGAGCTTGCGTCTCATTGTAATGACAGTGTCAGCTCCCTTGTCATGATGGGCATTTCAGACCTCCCACAATTTTGAAGGAGTTGGGCCGGCTTTTGACATCAACATAGTTTGCGCCAGCTCAGAGGTGTTGGGAATTATTTGGGGGTTTGCATTTGGAGTCAGGAACGTATGACGTGTCAGTCTGAAATGTGTTGCAAATTTCACATGGCTCAATAAAATATTGTAGCATAAACAATATCATTTTTAAATACGTTAGTTGATGTTCAGCTCTTTTTTGAAAAGGTAAGCAACCATTAAATTGCACTGTATTGTGTTAATTCAAATACTTTACCTTTGGATAAGGCACAATTCTCCATTGCACAATAATTATTTTAAGATTTGACTGTGTAAGTTGTACTCTTTGCATTCATGTTCACTTCAACTTAAGCCGCAGCCATCTGTTGCCTGTTTCAAAGTTTTGACGGATGTCTGAGCTTTCACTAGGGGACTAGCAGGGTAAATATGTGGGGTTACAAGGATAGGGCCTGGATAGGATTGTTGCAGGTGCAGACTCAATGGGCCAAATGGCCTCCTTCTGCACTTTAGGGATTTATTCTATGATTCATCCCCCTGTCCTTATCTAGAAGGAAGTCTGCCGTGTTTACTTAGCCTGGCCTAAATGTGACTCCAGAGCCACAGCAATGTGGTTAACTTGCAACTGCTCTCTGAATTGACCAAGCAAACTACTCATCAATTGTGTGGATAGCATGTGGATTGCAGCATTTCAAGAAGGCAACTCACAGCATCTTCTGGAGGGCAACTAGGAATGGTAATAAATAATGTTCAGCCAGTGACACCCATGAACCATGAATAAATAAAACTATGTTTTATGAATGGTGGATGGGTCATGGCATTGGCCTTGATTGAAATGACTGTTGACACTCAGAAACAGTCTGAGAAACTCAGTTTGAAAGAAGAAATATTACACCAGGCGTATGTTTGAAGGGTCATTCATTTATATCTCCTTTTAATGTGCACTAACAGGCCTGTGTAACTTTGCTCTGAGATCAGACATGTGATTACTAAGGAGACAGACTGCACCTGCAGCGATGTTGCTATGTCACTTTCCTATTTGTGAACTTAATGGGCCTGGATCTGAAAATAATCGCCTTATTTTCACAGATATTTGACAAAGCTCTCCTGGTTTTATTCTGACTGGCCCAGTTAAACTATTTTAAATGCAGAAAACCTGAAATCAAAACGGAAAATGTCAAAGATGCACTGCAGGCCCATCAGCAGGTGAAAATATTAACGATCTGTGGTTTGGTTTTTAATAAATGGTTTCTGCCAATCACGTGTCATATTTTCTCCAGATGCTGACAAACCTGTTTTCCACTTACTGAAAAAAATCTGATCCTTAGAGTTCCACTTTTCTTTCTGAAGAAACTAAGTGTTGCCTGTCAAATCAGCAATATCTAATAAGTTAAGGTACATGTTTATACATGTGAACTCCTGATTATATATTACACCGGGGAAAATAAATTAGTGCCCCTGAACTACAAGTAGTCTTTAGTTCTGTTTCTAGCTCGGATACATGCTCGGCCTTTTGACAACTCTCATCAGAAATAAAGTAAGATTATTTATTAGTGTCACATGTAGTCTTACATTAACACTGCAATGAAGTTTCTGTGAAAATCCCCTAGTCACTGCATTCTGGTGCCCGTTCGGGTACACTGAGGGAGAATTTAGAATGACCGATGGACCTAACCAGCACGTCTTTCTGACTGTAGGAGGAAACCAGAGCACCCGGACAAAACCCATGCAGACACGGGGAGAAGGTGCAAACTCCACACAGACAGTGACCCAGGCCTGGAATGGAATCCTCAAACTCTTCTTCCCAAAGCAAATGTTTAGTGTTAGTGTGCAGTTCATAATATTTCTCAGCATGTCCTGCATTATCGTTGATTTTGTTACAAATGCAATCATTTTGCTTTCCTGTATTACTCTTAATCAACCTAATTAGTTCATGAAATGTTGTAATTTTCTTTCATACACATGGAACAGGATGTTTCGTACAATCCTTGAAACAAAAATCAACACTCACTACATAATGAAAAACCAGGAACAAAGTCCCATAAAAAGATAATTTAACAAATTATTCTCATTAGAATGTGACAATTCTTCAAGATGTAAAGTGCTGTTATGATGAAAGCACTACACAATCTCTGACCTCCTTTGAATAAATATTAGAAATACTTCCTTAGCATGACTTAATCCACTCTATTTTGCACTAATTAAACAAATTTTGACTGTAGACAGACATTTGCACTTTATTTGAAAATTGGTTTAATGTGCTCTGTTGGTAGATTGTGACTCATTGACCACAAATGCAATTAAGATATGTTTCTTCTGTTTGGGGAGTGGGGAGGGGCAGGTGGTGAGCTTAATTTTTGCTTCAATCTTCTGGGGAATAGCACAGCAGTTTAAGTTTACTGGGTGCAAAATGTACTTAGAATCCCTACAGTGTAGGAGGAGGTCATTCGGCCCATCGAGCCTGCACTGACAACAATTCCACCCATGCCCTATCTCCGTAAATCCCACATATTCACCCTGTTAACCCCTCTAACCAATGCATCTGGGGACACTGAGGGTCAATATAACATGGCCAATACATCACCCGCACATCGTTGGACTCTGGGAGGAAACCGGAGCACCCAGAGGAAACCCATGCAGACAAATACTTCTATTATTGTACAAGAAATGATTGGGATAGAGCTCAGTGGAACCACCTTTACGATATATTTAAGTACCTACAGCACTCCGCCAAATATATTGTTGTAATCCTTGGCCAAGGCCCAGGATGTTTTTAAGTATAAGTTTTTTTATTAGTGTCACAAGTAGACTTACATCAACACTGTAATGAAGTTACTGTGAAAATCCCCTAGACACCACACCCTGTTTGGGAACACTGAGGGAGAATTTAGCATGGCCAATACACCTAAACAGCATGTCTTTTGGACTGTGGGAGGAAACCGAAGCGCCCTGAGGAAACCCAGGCAGACATGGGGAGAACGTGCACACTTCTCACAGTGACTCAAGCCGGGCTTGAACCTGGGTCATAGGGTCATAGAGTCATCGAGGTTTACAGCATGGAAACAGGTCCTTTGGCCCAACTTGTTCATGCCGCTTTTTTTTAAAACCCCTAAGCTAATCCCAATTGCCCATTTGGCCCCTATCCCTCTATACCCATCGTACCCATGTAACTATCCAAATGCTTTTTAAAAGACAAAATTGTACCCGCCTCTACTACTACCTCTGACAGCTTGTTCCAGACACTCACCACCCTTTGTGTAAAAAAATTGTCCCTCTGGACATTTTTGTATCTCTCCCCTCTCACCTTAAACCAATGCCCTATAGTTTTAGACACCCCTCATTATTTTATGGACTCTATAAGATCACTCCTCAACCTCCTACGCTCCAGAGAAAAAAAGTCCCAGTCTATCCAGCCTCTCTATATAACTCAATCCATTCTAGTGAATCTTTTCTGCACTCTTTCTAGTTTAATAATATTCTTTCTATAATAGGGTGACCAGAATTGCACACAATATTCCAAGTGTGGCCTTACTAATGTCTTGTACAACTTCAACAAGACATTCCAACTCCTGTATGCAATGTTCTGAAGATGAAACCAAACATGCCAAATGACTTTTTCACCACTCTGTCCACCTATGACTCAATTTTCAAGGAACTATGAACATGTATCCCTAGATCTCTTTGTTCTGTAACTCTCCCCAATGCCCTACCATCAACTGAACAAGTCCTGCCCTGGTTCAACCTACCAAAATGCATCACCTCACATTTATCTAAATTAAACTCCATCTGCCATTCGTCAGCCCACTGGCCCAATTGAACAAGATCCTGTTGCAATTGGAGATAAATTTCTTCACTCTACTATGCCACCAATCTTAGTGTCATCCAGGTCCCTGGAGCTAAGAGGCAGCAGTGCTAACCACTGTGTTACTGTGGTGGAGATCCAATTAAGGACTAATAATGTTTCGTTTAAAGTAGATAACCTTTAGTGTTGAGGGGGAGTAATAGCCATACCAGTAGTCATGGAGGAGAACAGTAACCTTTTAATAACAGTGCCCAGTAAAAGGGTTCAACGAGATGAAAGCCTGAACAATGTTTCACTACAGAGACATGCATATCAGGATAGTAAGCAGTTAGTTCCAGACACCTGATCTTCAGATAAGAAAGGGAGAAAGATACTATAGTGTGGGATTGTTTTCAGCTGGGAAAGGCCATTAAGCCGAGCAGTTGGAAGGACTTATTGATGTAACTAAACCTCAGACTGATTGGGTATTATAATCAAGCAAGTGTGAGGTTATCATGATTGGGTTTTAGTATCTGTATGATGTTACCTTAATCAATAACTGTGAGTGGATGGAGCTAACTCCCATGCCTTGATTGATATATACTAATTACTAGTAATCAAATTTGAAATTATAATTGCTTGTATTCCCGAAATCTGCACTCTGACTGATCTTAAAGATTGAATCAGGTTGCTGTAGCACCACAGTCGATAAATCACTTCGAATCTACTCCGTTACCTTGTTGGGCTACTTGAGGGGAAAGGTAGTTTTAACAACAAATAAAACATCGTGAAAGCCTTGTAACAATGTATAAAGTAGATTAGGCTGGTAGAACATGCAACTTGAGGGGCTGATTGTGACCCTCTCCTCCCCTCCCCTTCCCTTTGCAAAATGCCCTTTAAACAGGTAAGTTTCAATGGAAGAACCTGCATGGAGCTGCTCCTCCAATCACAGCCTGTTTCTTGCCCATGATCGCTGCTTACAGGCTTACTAGTGAACCTATCAGCATCAAGTGTGGCAGAGAAACGATCTGTGATTGAAGGAGCCGCAAACACCCTGGCGGTGGCTTCAGTGGCTGGGGAGTTAGGCCAGGAAACCCAGCCCAGGAAGCCAAGGGCCTGAGGAGCTGATAGCTGGGAGGCAAGGTCAAGGGAATGGAGGTTCTCTACTGCAGAATGCAGGGAGCAGACATGTGGGAATGTGTAGGCCAGGTGCCTAGAGCAGGTCAGAGTTGTTAGGAGGAATAGGGTCCCACTGGCATCTGAGTAACTGACACCTTGCGTGGGAGGAAGTGTGTAGAGAATGTGTGAGGGGGGGAAGAAGAGAGGTGGAGGGGGGGAGGATGGAAAGTATGAGGAGGTATAAGCGAGTGTCAGGGGGACATGAGTGAGTATGGGGGGCATGAGTGAAAGTATGAGGGCAGTATGAGCAAGAGTGTGAGGGACATAAGAGGGAATGTGAGAGGTGTTGGGCGAAAGTAAGTGTTGGTGCAGAGTGAAAGAGTGAATGTGGGTGGAGTGAGAGCGTGAAAGGGGGGGTGAGGTTTGAGAGGGTGTGGGTGGAGTGAGTGAGAGTGAGAGAGAGAGAGAGAGAGGATAGATGTGATGAGAAAGAGTGCGGGTGGGCTGCGGTGAGAGAGAGGGGAGAGAGGGAGTGTGTCTGGGGCACAATGTGTTCATGAGTCTGGCTCACCCCCACATCTCGCATTCACCCTCACTCACGTACACACCAGCTCTTCCACTCTCAAAGTGGGTGAGGGTGATTGTGTGAGGACATGGAGCCAGATACATACCCTCTCACTCTGCTCTATGCTAATGCTACGGGAAGCTGTTTTGTTTCATTCCTCAGTTTATTTTTGAAATTTATATTTCATGTTGTGCCAAACCTAATCTTTCAGAAATTTGCACATCGTCCCCTTGGGTGGGAGAAAAATATGAAATGTGGTCCTGGTAAGAAGAGGTTAGACAAGCCTGAAATAGATTTTCAAGACATCTGCTTCTGGAATAAAGCCACAAGAATCCATGGGTTTTGTACAAACAAAAATAACACTTATTGTACAAGTTCCGAAAGATGAAACAATTTAGATTATGTATCTTATACCTTAACATTCAGGGTAGTGTGAGACACGCGTGAGTAACAGATGAACTACAGAGTAAATGACAAAGAGAAGCAAGACAGGATTCCTGGATTTCACCCATATGTCAATCAGCACCAGTCAACAATTTCTGTGAAACCGGGGAGGATGTGGTATTGTTGCTAGACTAGTAATCCAGTAGACCCGTTGGGAACCCAGTTTGAATCCCACCACAGCAGATGGTTAAAATTTGAATACAGCAAAAATCTGGAGTTAGAAGTGTTAAAAAACCCATTTGGTTCACTTATATCCTTTAGGGAGGGAAATCTGTATACTTATCTTGCCTATATGTGACTTCAGATCTAAGCAATGTGGTTGACTTTGATATGCCTTCTGAAATGACTTAGCAAGAGCAATTAGGGGTGGCCAATTTCCTCGCTAAATATATTTAAGACGCGGGTAGATAGGTTTTTGGTAGGCAAGCGGATTGAGGGTTATGGGGAGAAAGCGGGAAAGTGGAACTGAGCCACTTCAGATCAGCCATGATCTTATTGAATGGCGGGGCAGGCTCGAAGGGCTAGATGGCCTACTCCTGCTCCTATTTCTGATGTTCTTATGTTCAATTAATGCTGTCCTCCAGCCTAAAAGTTGGATGTTCTGCCCCCATTGCTCTAGGGCACAATTTTCAGCAGTGGAGACAACCTGGCATTGACTGGCAGCACTTTCTTCCAGTCCTGCTGCTGTCAATGTCTCCTGTTGTTCATACTCACTGCCACTGGGAAATCCGCGGCGGAGGGTCAAGGTCGGTGGGACTGGAAGATCCTGCCAACTGGAATCACTCGAAAACCACCCCCAAAAAGTGCTATGATTTTGAACCTCTGGATACAAGAAAACGCAACAGGGAAATTACCTTCCTGCCACGGGAATCGTAATGCTGGACCATGCAAAGGTTCTGTTGACCTCAGGCGGCATTTTCCAGTTTTGGGGCAAGCGTGGCTGGACAATCCCACCCAACGTCTTTCCAGCATTGAGATTGAGGCCTTTAAATTAACAAAATAAAGCAGAGTTTGTTCAGGTGGATAGGTTATTTGGGCGATAGGAGGATCTGTACCAAATGAGGTGAGATGCCAGGAGATACTTCATTTCACCTGGTATCGGTAATCTGTTGAAGAGGTTGTAATACTATATGATTCACTGCAGCCTTTTAGAATTACAACTAGCTTGTATGAGTGGAAGAAGGTGAATGTAGATTGTCCAGAAGTTAGTGTTGTTATCATTTACTGTAATTTTCTGGAGTTTGCTTGATTAACTTTGGGGGCTGGAGGTAAATTTCCGAAGTTTGCCTGTAAAAAATTCTCCAGATCACGTGACTTGAAGGTGGACTGTTCATGCATGTTGTCCGCACCATGTCTAGATGGGATAGATTGGCCATCCCCTACTCTTTAATGAACGGCACAGTGGCACAGTGGTTAGCATTGCTGCCTCACAGTACCAGAGACCTGAGTTCAGTTCTGGCCTCAGGTGGCTGTCTGTGCGGAGTTCTCCCGGTGTCTGTGTGCATTTCCTCAGGGTGCTCTGGTTTCCTCCCACAGCCCAAAGATGTGAAGCCTAGGTGGATTAGACAGACTAAATTGCCCCTTGGCATCAGAGGATTAGCTAGGGTAAATGCATGGGGTTACAGGGATAAGGCCTGGGTGGGATTGTGGTTGGTTTTGGGGTTGGTGCAGACTCGATGGGCCAAATGGCTCCTTCTGCACTGTAGGGATTCTATGAATTTGTTTAAATTAAACATCTGGGGAGAGGATAAATTGGGGAAACATTCTTTTCTTAGACACTGTGGCCCACTAAAACAGTGTCTGAAGTACACAAGCTTACTCCTAACAGGAAACACATCAAAGGCCATTTAGCTGGGTTGTGGTGGAGGGGAAAGGGGAAGGTTAAAGAGTATGTGATTACACAATCTACAGCTCTGTGAGCCTGAAAAGATTGTGGGTTAAATGGGAAAACAAGAGAATGTGGAATTCTCTCTAGGAGCCATGGCCTCAGTAATGTTTCTTTCCCATAACAGCCAGCACTGCATCCTCCCTGCTGGTTAAAACATGCAAATACACTTGTCCTCCTGTAGGTTTCTGCGGCTGCGAGCTGTTATGTACCACTTTCTCCCTGTGGGAAAGAGGGATGTGGTTGAATGGGTGCTGTACAATAACATGGCTGTCACGCTTGAACCACTGCCAATGTGCGTGAGCTGTGAATTGTAGGTATGTGCTAAGGTGAAGCATATAAAGACTGTGTATTGATTGCTGGAGATTGTAGTGGATGGGTGATGGGGGTATACTGAACTGAACAGCAAACGAGGCCAGTTGGCAGGAGTAACTTGCTTACCTTGACAACTCATGTGAGATCATTAAACTTCTTTCTGCTCTGCATTCACGTTCTTAGAGCTAGGTTCCTGTCTTTGGCTTCTGCCACAACTTCTTCCTCTTGAAACATAGAAATATAGAAAGTAAGAGAAGGAAGAGGCCATTCAGCCCTTCAAGCCTGCTCCGCTCTTCATTATGATTATGGCTGATCATCCAACTCAATAACCTGATCCTGTCTTCCCCCCATATCCTTTGATCCACTTCTCAAGTGCTATATCTAACTCTTTTTGAAAACATTCAATGTTTTGGCCTCGACTACTTTCTGTGGTAATGAATTCCATAGGCTGACCACTCTCTGGGTGAAGAAATTTCTCCTCATCTACGACCTAAACCATCTACTCAGTATCCTGTGAACCCTGGCTCTGGAAGTATCAGTATGCTTCATAGGAACATAGGAATGTAGGAATTAGGAGCAGAATTCAGCCCTTCGAGCCTGTTCCATCATACAGTCTGATCTCTCGCTGGTCTCAAATCCACCTCCCCACCTGTTCCCCATATCCCCTTATCCCTTTTTTCATTAGAAATATAATTATGTCCTTCTTGAAACCATTTTGTGATTCAGACTCCACTGTGCTATGGGGTAGCTTGTTCCAGACACTCACCACGCTATGGGGCAGCAAGTTCTACAAATTCACCATCCTTTGCAAGATGTAGTTCCTCCTTATCTCTCTGGAATTGAACCAGGTCCCTGGCACTGTGAAGCAGCAGTGCTAACCACTGTGCCACCGTGCCGCCCTTAAATCTCTGCGAGGGAGAAATAGAGTTCTTACTCATGAGGACATCCTCACCACTTTTTTCCACTTCCAATGTGTCATTCTGAAAGGAACCTGAGGCCAAAATCCCTGTTTCAGCAGCAGTGCTGTTATGAGGAGGAGGCAGTGGTGTAGCGGTATTGTCACTGGGTAATTAATCCAGAGATCTAAGGTAATCCTGTGGGGACATGGGTTCTAACAGCAGATGGTGAAAATTGAATCCAATAAGCATCTGGAATTAAAAGATGACCATGCAATCATTATTATAAAAAACCCATCTGGTTCACTTTTGTTCTTTGGGGAAGGAAATCTGCCATCCTTATCTGGCCTGGCCTACATGTGACTCCGGATCCGTGGTGGACTCTTAACTGCCCTCAGAAATGGCCTAGCAAGCCGCTCAGCTGATGGGAAATTAAGGATGGGCAACAAACCCTGGCCTTGCTGGTGCTGACAACATCTTATGAAGGAATTAAAAAAAAAGGGAAAAAAGGAAGTTGGAAAAAAATTACAGACCGGAAAACATAAACCTATCATCAATGAACAGAGTGCCTCAAGCGGAGAATAAATCAAGCTACCACCCTGCTTTGCACTCTCTTCATCAGTAGAATAGCTCAGTGAAGCAGGATATAACAAATGAGAACATTTGACAAATGCTGATACCTTCTGATTGCACTAATTTGGAAAACTTCACAGGGGCAGGTTCCAGAATGTTTCAGCTGCCAAGCAGCTCAGAAAATTCTTGGAGCCTAGTTCCAGCCGAAAATCCAACAGGAGAACTCTGATATTTATTTATTGAGTCTGACACAATATCATAAAAATACAATGATTAATCTTGCAGACAGTACTGATATAACCCCAAACATCTTTCTCATTATCGGATGCACTTTATAGCGATCACTTCACGACAGCATATAAACAATTTGAATAAAGATACGAGCTAAAAATTCTGATGTCTTGAATTGAAAGCCTTTTGAAAGGACTCGAAACATATGGTTGGCTCGGTCAAAGTGGTCAGAATTGACAAATGACCGGTTTCAGAAAATTAGCTTACAACTACTGTAAACTTTCTGCCAATATCGCCTCAGGTCTGGGATAATGTTACATCAGCGACAAATAGTTAACCCCTGTCCATGTGGTAACATCAATTATTCCCTTTGATCCAGACTTTGGAGAGATTAAGATATTTCACGGTTCAAGGATATTTTTGTGCTGTTGGTGAATCCTGATGCATGCTTACAAGCATGTCATCATTTTGGACATAATGCTTGAGGAATTTCCATGTTCACAATCTCTGCATTCTATTCCATCCTAAACTGAGGTTCCGACCCTAAATCTTTTCTATGAGTTCTGTCTGCAGCCTCGCCTGTCCCCACCCCTGAGCTTCAGCCAGCATTCCAATGGAAACCCCATCCAAACCTATGTCCCTTCAAGAGAGGATAGCAGCAGACTTCAGGAGCACACGGCCAAATGGTTGAAATGATAGATACGGGACAGATACAATTTGAATTGGAATATGAAGGGATGCAGCTATGTTGGGAATTGAGAGGCAATGTAATGTAAACACCACTATTTTGAGGAGGGGGGGAGGAGTGTCCGAGCCAAGGTCCTTGAGGATGCATATTCACAAATCTTTGAAGCTAACAAGGCAAGGTGACACAGAGCTTAGCACTGCTACCTCACAGTGCCAGGGACCCGGGTTCAATTCCGACCTCGGGTCACTGTCTGTGTGGAATTTGCACATTTTCCCCATGTCTGTGCAGGTTTCCTCAGGGTGCTCTGGTTTACATAGAAGATAGGAGCAGGAGGAGGTCATGGTTGGGGAGTCCAGAACCAGGAGTCATAGTTTGAGGATGACTGAGGTGAGGAGAAACTTTTCCACTCGGAGATCAAAGAATATGGGAGGAGAAAGGTGGGAGTAGGATATTGAATTTGATGATCAGCCATGATCAAAATGAATGGCAGAGCAGGCTCGAAGGGCTGAATGGCCTCCTCCTGCTTCTAGTTTCCATGTTAAAATGTGACTGTTCTCACGCTCCCCCGATGGATATCCCATTCTCTAATCTCCATAAACTTCAGTTCTGAAAAGCTTGACTACAATTGCCTATCACTCCTATCCTTCATCTTCATTGGCTCCCATTTCCCCAATACCTCAAAGTTGAATTTCTTATTTCTGTGTTTAAATTCTTTATGATCTTAATTCTGTCCTATCTCTGCAACTTCCTTCATCCTTACATCTCTCCATCTCTCCCAAACAAACTGACCCAATGCTCAATTTTGTGCCCCTCTCCCATCCCAACCCAGATAGCAGGCATGGAGGGAGATAAATAGAGTAGTACGACAGTGACGCCTGTTCCATCCCAAGGGCCCACGGCTATTTTTACTGGTGGCAGGAAAGGCAACAGATGGATTGTTCTCCTCTGGGCCAATTGAGGCTCTTCAATGGCCAACTCAGGGTCACCTCCTGCCACTGTTGGAATGTCATGATGTAGAGATGAGGCATTCCATTCACTCATGTGGCTTTTGCGTTGCTGGCTGGATGCCCAGCATTTGTTGCCCTTCTTTTATTGCCCATGACTGAGTGACTTGTTCAAACATTTCTGAGCGCATTTTAAGAGTCAGCCACATTGCTGTTGGTCTGGTCAGGCCAGGAAAGGATGGCAGATTTCCTCCCCTAAAGGGCATTAATGAATGGTTTTTTACAACAATTGACAATGTTTTCATGGTCATCATTAGACTTTTAATTCCAGATCCCCAGAGACGGGTAAGTCTCACATCACATGGTTTTCTTTTTCTGACATATTTTGAAGTTTCTTAATTTAACACTTCTTATTGATAGTCTTGTGAATGATCTGCAGAGGAATACTTTGTGCCTTTGATAATTCATTTATATGTTAATACCATCTTCCAATATCTTGAAGCAGTGAAGGCACATTGGAACTACCAGAGAGACCATTCAGTACATTCAAAAAGTTTGTTTATCAGTGACAAGTAGGCTTACATTAACACTGCATCAGAGTCATTGTGAAAATCCCTTAGTCACCACACTCCGGCACCTGTTTGGGTACACTGAGGGAGAACTCAGCATGGCCAATACACCTAACCAGCACATCTTTTGGACTGTGGGAGAAAACCGAAGCATCCGGAGGAAACCCACACAGAGATGGACAGAACATGCTGACTCCACACAGACAGTGACCCAAGCCAGGAATTGAACCCAGGTACCTGGCACCATGAAGCAACTGTGCTAACCACTGTGCCATCCGTGCTGCCAATCCATTGAGAAAGACCCATCTCTATCTTTCATCATAACAAGCAATTATGCTGAACTGACTTATGACCTTTATCTCCATTACTCGACCCAAATGTCCCACTGTGTTTGTTTTGTGAAAATAAAGTTCTGTCGGAAATTTGCACTTTGCTATTTTGAACCTAATCACTCTCATGGTTTAATTAGCAGTGGTGTTTGTCTTTTTTAAAATCATATTGACTATCTTACATCCCTCTTTATCTCTCCTATCCAGATCGTAAACCAAAGTCTCTACTGATTTTCTGAATAAACAGGGAATGAATGTCCCAGTGCCATGTTCAAATGATAATGAGTGAATTGATGATAATTACATAAAGCTAAAATTGTGTAATGCAATGATAATTTATGGTAAGATATAAGCATTATGTCCACGAAGAACAGCAGTAATAAACTAATAATGTCGATGTATCTATGGTTCACAAGCTTGTACCTTCTTTCAATCTACTTCTGAGAAACCAACCACCACACATTTCTTTGTTACTGCCCGCTGTGTGGTGTGAGTGAGGGGACACTCACAGGTGGAGTGGTGCAGAGCCAGAACCACTGAAGAAATGACCCCAGGGTATCTCTGAACAACACCATCTCAGAGGATGATTGCTTGTTCTACATCAGTGTATGAGAGCGGGATTGGCCAAAGGGCCCAGCTGCTCTGCCAGCTGTTAGTTAATAGTCTCACCATGTCAGTGCTTCTCTTTTATTCCCATATTTGCAGGTGCATATTTGCATAAACTTTTCCAGTGACTTGCTTAGGGCAGGCGTGCCTGTTCCCTGCTAGCGGCCACTTTGGAATAAAGTCCAGTATCTGCCGTTGTGTGGCTGGCACGTACTCTCATCTGCAGTTACAGATCCCTTTGCACGTTTGAGGTTCCTTAAACAAAGCTTCTTGGGGGGAGGTGGGGGGGAGGAGGGGCACTACAAAAAAAAGACTTGTTTTCCCTGCCCACAGTGCATTTTTTAAATTCAATCGTGGGACATGGGTGTCACTGGCTGGCCACTATTTATTGCCCATCCCTAGCTGCCCTTGAGAAGGTGGTGGTGAGCTGCCTTCTTGAAATGCTGCAGTCCACACACTGTGGGTTGGCCCACAATGTTGTTAGGGAGGGAATTCCAGGATTTTGACCCAGCGACTGCGAAGGAATGCAGATATATTTCCAAATCAAGATGGTGAGTGGCTTGGAGGGGAACTTGCAGGTGTGGTGTTCCTGGGTATCTGCTGCTCTTGTCCTTTTAGATGGAAGTGGTTGTGGGTTTGTAAGGTGTTGTCTAAGGGTCAATTTCAGCAGTGCATCTTGTAGATATTACACACTGCTTCGACTGAGCGTCGGTGGTGGAGGGAATGGATGTTTGTAGATGTGGCGCTAATCAAGTGGGCTGCTTTGTCCTGGATAGTGTCGAGCTTCTTGAGTATTGTTGGAGCTGCATCCATCCAGGCAAGTTGGGAGTATTCAGGCTTTGTTACATATAGGCTTTGTTCTCTTACTGCCAAATGTTCCGGAGCTTTGGATGACTCTCATTTTCCCAGGGGCTCCTTGCCTACTTTTACCTTGTCAGGATCCTTCTTCTGGGAATGGATGGACACCTTGGAGTTGGAGGAAATGGAGTTGTCTCTGAAGAGAGGAAGCACTTGATGCAAGAGCGCCGAAATGCTGACCTAACATCCGCTGGGATTGCCTCTAATATCAGCTTCATCCATTGGAATTGCCACAACTGCAGAGGAAACTGTGGATGTTTCTTGAAAATTGCCACCCACTCTTAATCTACATTTTTGTGTATTTCAAAAATTCCAGTGTCAAAAAGGCTTTAAAATTATCGTTAATAGACTGCCAAAATGTTTACTTATGAGGTATTTGTTTTAACTGAATGAACTAGAGACCTTCATCTTTCTTCTTTGCAACTGAATGTGTGGCATGTGTTGTGTATTAACACCATTTGATTCAAACTAACAGTAGAATCTCAGGAGACCACAAGAAGGTTCAGAGTCAGCAGAATCATTAATTTTTCTGCCTTCAATCTAATCCAGTGCCAGAGGAACCTCCTCAGCATTATGTTGGCTCCATCGAGATTTTATAAATCTCTTCAGAAAAGCATTTGAAACATAGAAACATAGAAATTAGAAGCAGGAGTAGGCCACTCAGCTCTTCGATCTTGCTCTGTCATTCATTTTGATAATGACTGATCAGAGAATTCAATCTCCTGATCCTCCCTTCCCCATATCCAAATATCCCTTCAGCCCCAAGAGCCACATCTAATTTCTACTTGAAATCAGACAATGTCTTGGCCTCAATTACATCCTGTGGTAGTGAATTCCACACATTCACCACCCTCTGGGTGAAGAAATTTCTCCTCACTTCAGTTCTAAAAGGTTTACCCCTTATCCTCAAACTATGACCCACCCACAGTTCCAGACTTCCCCACCATTGGGAATGTTGTTTCTCTATCTATCCTGTCTAACCCTGTTAGAGTTTTATAAGTTTCTATGAGATCCCCTCTCAGTCTCCTAAACTCCAGTGAGTATAATTCTAACTGTCTTAGTCTCTCCTCATATGACAGACGTGCCATCCCAGGAACCAGCCTGGTAAACCTTTGCTGTGTTCCCTCTATGGCAAGGACATCCTTCTTCAGATAAGGACACCAAAGCTGCACACAAAGCCATTGGTTATGGCTTGTCTCAAACTGCTTCTATGCATCTTATGCAGTGATTTGTGATATTTCTAGAACAACTTTCTATGTGGGAAAACAACCCTTGTGTTCCCTGTAGCTCTTTTATCTTGTGGAGGACCCAACTATCTGGCCCTCAGATCTGAACATTGTTAGAATCCCTACAGTGCAGAAGGAGGCCATTCGGCCCATCAAGTCTGCACCAAACACAATCCCACCCAGGACCCACTCCCATACCCCGCATATTTGCCCTGCTAATCCTCCTAACACTAAGAGTCATGGCCATTCAACCTAATACTCACATCTTTGGAATGTGGGAGGAAACCGGAGCACCTGGAGGAAACCCACGCAGACACGGGGAGAACGTGTAAACTCCACACAGATAGTGACCCAAGTCGGGAATCCAATCCAAGTCTCCGTAGCTGTGAGGCAGCAGTGCTAACCAATGTGCCACCGTGCCACCCATCATGGAGAATTTAAGCTGGAAAACACCTCTGCGACTCTGTTAGGTCTTTGCTGCCAGTCCAGAGATACTTTCTGATACAGCATGACAGTTAGAAACAGGCCTGTAGTAAGAACAGATCTCAGCAAATTCAACTGCCCTTTGTAATGAAAAGGGATCTGTGTCTAGCTCCCACCAGTAATTCCTCTTTCACTGTCCATGCTGGTCCATAACCTGTTACCATCTGTACCTCCATATGTTCAACCAGGCACAGTCAAACAGAATTATGACCCACTGTTTGATCAGGAGTAAGATGAAGGATTCCATCTGTTCATCTGTTCACTTGTGCCTGTTATCTGCTGTTAAGCTCTGCAGGTAGCACAGGGTGTAGGAGAGAAGGTTTTCAACTGCCTCATTTCAGAAAATTGAGCATTGGAGTCAGACCTGAGTAAATCAATCTAATTTGTTAACTTTTATTTATTTTTGACAATGTTGGCAAATTAATTCCTGTCCAATAGTAGAGCACTTCTCCACTTGCTTCTTGTTTTTTCTTAGAATCATAGAATCTCTACAGTGCAGAAGGAGGCCATCCAGCCCATTGAGCCTGTACTGTCAATAACCCCGCCCTACGTATTTACCTTGGTAGTTCCCTGACACTAGAGGTAATTTTGCTTGGCCAATCCACTTAACCCATACATCTTTCCTACATCTTCCCAAATAGGGAAATAGAAAAGGGCGATAACTAGTTGAGGACCAGCATGGACAGTGAAAGAGGAATTACTGGTGGGAATTAGACACAATTCCTTTCCATTGCAACGGGTGGTTGAATTGGCTGAGATCTGGAAACTGGTTGTTTGCCCTTCTCCTATGGGGGAATATGTATTGAAAGAGGCTGAGCAGTGATGGAAGACCCTGGACAAGATAACTTCCAGCAATCCCTAAAGAGTCAACAGTGTTTGAACATTTTGACCCAAGTGTCAATGCCATTTACACTGATTTGTACCTTCTGTTTGATATGAAAAGGGGGATGTTTGTGTTTTGAAATGTAACCAGACAGATGTTTTGTCTGGGAGTCATGTAATTATGCCATGAGACTATCTCACTGGGGGCAGACATCTTAACAGGCAGCTCAGCAAAGCCCCTCATTGAGAAGGCACCGAGGAAATGCTGTTGTCCTTGAACTTGAAACAAGTGATGCGATGCCCAGTGCTGGGTTTTTGCGTGCTTTTAGAATCGTTGAATTCCTACAGTGCAGAAGAAGCCATTTGGGCCCATTTAGTCTGCGCCAACTCTTGACAGAGTATTTTATCCATGCCCTCTCTCTATCCCTGTAATCCCACACATTTCCAATGGGCCAATCCACCTAACCTGAACGTCTTTGCACTGTGGGCGGAGCACCCAGAGGAAACTCTCGCAGACATGGGGAGAACATGCAAACTCTACATTGATAGTGAACCGAGGCTGGAATTGAACTCGGGTCTCTGGTGCTGTGAGGCAACAGTGCTCACCACTGTGCCACTCCTTGAAGAAAACACATTTCATAGAGAGAAATAACATGGAAGATTATTGAAGTTTTATGGTAAATCTTAAATGAAAGTCATACTTTGTAAAAAGGGTGCTGTGTTTAAGTTTGTACAAGAAGAAGTATCTGTGGCTTTGTTCGACTCAATTCCTTTTAAATGTATTGATTTTTATCACAGACAATAAACAATGAAGATGGATATCCTATACTTTCAGGAGCTGCTTCCTGGCCCTTAACAATTAGAATAAATTAAAATGTGGGCTGGATCACTGCCCTTCAGCATCACTCAGCAAATACCTACACTGAAAGACTTGTATATTGATAGAAATGATTTGACAGAGTGTAAGAATGTTTAGTAGAGTGAAGGGCAACAGTGTAGAAGTCGTTTTCCTCGCTTTCACTTTCAGACAATCAAGACAGGCCAGAAGTCTGTTCCCCTTCAGCGTAGTGCTTGAGGTCTCGCTCCTCGTCCTGTCTCCCTCTCTGCCCTCGCCATCTCGTTCTCTCTCTCTCTCCTCATCACTCTCTCAGGACTCTGTTGCCAAGTTGATAGGAGTAATAACTCTCAAAACATTAGGCTAAGGTCCAACAGGCTTATTTGGAAACACAAGCTTTGAGAGCACTATGCCTTCATTAGGTGGGTAACTCACCTGAGGAAGGAGCTGCACTCTGAAAGCTCCTGATTCCAAATAAACCTGTTGGAACTTAACCTGGTGTTGTGAGACTTCTTACTGTGCCCACCCCCAGTCCAGTGTTGGAATCTCCTCATCAAGTTGGTAAGAGACTCTGGTCTTCAGTTTTTTTCCATTAAGGCAGGAACCAAGGCTATCAGATTTGCTATCGCTAAAGATTTTATTAACAGCAATAAGCAATAAAAAATGTATAATTCTCCTGGTGTCTAGGATGAATTTAGTTTATTGAATTTTATTTTGTTAATACCACAAGGAAGCTTACATTAACACTGCAATGAAATTACTGTGAAAATACCCTAGTTGCCACATTCCACCGCCTGCTCAGGTACACTGAGGGAGAATTTAGCATGGCCAATGCACCTAACTAGCACGTCATTCAGACTGTGGGAGGAAACTGAAGCACCTGAAGGAAACCCACGCAGACATGGGGAGAACGTGCAGATTCTGCACAGACGGTGACCCAAGCCAGGAATTAAACCCGGGTCCCTGGCATTGTGAAGCAACAGTGCTAACCACTGTGCCACCCATAGTACTGAGTGGCTTGAAATGAGTGAGAATTAGTATATGAACAATTAATGCATTGTGTGAAAGTCATTTATTCCTTATGTTAGCGCATTTAATTTTTATGTGTTAAGAGGTGAAGGACTGTACAAAGAATACAATTCATGCAAACCTCTTCTGTCTGAAACTGAACTTTAAGGGAAAAATATTCTCAAGCATCAGTTTACTCCCCATATAAATTTCTTGGATCAAACAAGTTCACATCATGGGGAAGTGGAAACTGAACTGCTGAGATGAAATAATTATTGCTTCCTGTCTGACTTGGCACAGTGACAGTGTAACCCTGAAATTCCTGGACATGGGAATGTGAAGGTTGCAAGGGGAATTGGGGTAGGATTTAATTCTGTTGGGTCTGTGCTCCAGGGTGACTCAAAACTTTTGAAGATGTTTTATCTTACAATTAGAAAAGTGGCTAAGGCTCGTTTGACTCACCACCAAACTCATAGCCAAGAAACTCATTGTACTGCACAAAAATCATGACCGACAAGTTTAATTCTCCAACTTGGCAATGAACCGAGCTGCTTGGGCACCCTCAGGGTCTAACATTAAGCAGCTGCAAAACTGTTTTTAGAGATGGTTTCATTGCTGTAGAGTTGTGAGATGGAGAAACTGGCCTTTTGACAAGGTCAGTCTTTGTACCAAGGACTGGATATTATAGGGAGTTGGAGATAGAGTCCTCATTCATCCCAGCATTGAGATTGGAGGCCAGCCCACCTCTGCTTTGCCAGTTTGCCTCATTTAACTGTCGCTTGTTTGTTTATTGGCTTAAAGTGGATCTTCTCCCCGAGCTAGGGAGGAAGTCCTGCCTTCGGGAACTGCTAGCCAACAGTACCAGGAATGCAACCTCTTCCAGAGAAGGCAAGCTGCGATACAGTTGATCTCCTGAAGCCTCCCTGGCACTAGTAAAATTGCAATGGGTGAATATGGGCAGATGTCGAGAAAGGTGTCCATGGTTTGGCACCATATGTACTGTATCAACCCCACACCCGACCTCTCCACCCATTACCACACCAACCTCCCTCTAGCAGACTGTGTTATCCAGCCCAAAGTTTTCTTAAGAATGAATAACATTGTCTTGTAGAAGTGCTCCTGGTAGAAGACCACCTGCGCACCTGCGCAAGGATATTTTGGCCCTGGAGGGAGTGCAGAGGAGGTTTACTAGGCTGATACCGGAGTTGAGGGGATTGAGCTATGAGGAGAGGCTGAATAAACTAGGCTTGTACTCGTTAGAGTTTAGAAGAATGAGGGGAGATCTCATTGAGACGTATAAGATGATGAATGGGATGGATAGGATAGAGGTGGAGAGACTCTTCCCACTCAAAAAAGACAGTAGGACTAGGGGGCACAGCCTCAAGATAAAGGGGAGGCGGTTTAGAACGGAGTTGAGGAGGAACTTCTTCACTCAAAGGGTGGTGAATCTCTGGAATTCTCTGCCCGTTGAAGTGGTGGAGGCTGCCTCGCTAAATATTTTTAAGAAGCGGGTTGATGGGTTCCTGATAAGAGAGGGGATTAAGGGTTATGGGGAGAGGGCGGGAAAGTGGAACTGAGCCACAATAGATCAGCCATGATCTTATTGAATGGCGGGGCAGGCTCGAAGGGCTAAATGGCCTACTCCTGCTCCTATTTCTTATGTTCTTATGTTCTTAAGATTTCAATTTTAATTGATATACTGCACTATTTATTTATTTATTCGTGGTACAATACGCTTACATTAACAATGAAATGAGGTTACTGTGAAAATCCCCTAGCTGTCACACTGCGGTGCATGGTTGGCACATGGAGGGAAAACTTAGCATGGCCAATGCACCTAACCAGCACATCTTTGGATTGTGGGAGGAAACTGGAGCAGACTCGGGGAGAATGTGCAGACTCTGCAGAAACAGTGACCCAGCCATGAATTGAACCTGGGTCCCTGGCGCTGTGAGGCAGTAATGCTAAACGTTGTGTCACAGTGTCACCCCCATGCCACTGCTAGGAGTTACTGTTGAAGAATTTCTGTCTATAAGTGACAAATCTTGTTAAATGATTAGCTAAAATATCTTGTATGAATGGAGTTCTTCGTATAAAGGAATTGGAATGTACTTACAAGATAATCTGCCGTGGGAGAAGAAATGAACCTTAAATGTGCAGAATGTAGTTTTGATGATAGCAGAGGACCACAGGCACAGAACAAGATTATTCAACTCATCATGTAAGTTTCAGCTGAAAAAACTCGCCACCCATTCTAATGCCACCTTTCAGCACCCGGTCCTGCAAGTTACAGATTTCAGGAACCTTTACATGAGTTGAGGGTCTCTGCCTCAATCACCAACCCAGACAGTGAATTTCAACCACCCACCATCCTTTGCATAACTTTTCCTAATATGTCACCTAATCCTTCTACGAAACACCTTATGTCTGTGTCCCCTGTATTGACCTCTCCATTTGGGGAAGCAGGTCTTTCCTGTCCATCTATTTTGGCCCCTTACAATCTTGTACGCCTCAATCAAGTCACCCTTCAGCCTCCTCAGTCTTAGAGAAAGACTGCCCAACCTACCTCAAAGCTGCTATTTCCAAACCCTGGCAACATTCTTGTAGATCTCCCCTGTACTCTCTCCAGAGCAATAATATCCCTCCTGATAACGATTGTATGCAAACCTCCAGCTGTGGAAAAGCCAGAATTTGGTACAGTTCCAGCACTACATCCCTGCTTTCATATTCTGCATCTCATCTACTAAAGGAAAATGTTCCATATGCTTTCTTTACCACCTTATCTACCTCTTCTGCCACCTTCAGGGACTCATAGACATTTACTGCAATGTTTCCCGTTTCCTCTGCCCCTCTAACTATTTTCCTGTTTATTGTGTATTCCCTTGTCTTGTATACCCTCCCCACACTTCTCCGGATTGAATTCCATTTTGTGGAGATGCTGGCTTTGGACTGGGGCAAACACAGTAAGAAGTCTCACAACACCAGGTTAAAGTCCACTGGCATTTGCTACCAAATAAATCTGTTGGACTTCAACCTGGTGTTGTAAGATTTCTTATTGATTTCCATTTGCCACCTTTCTGCCCATTCTACTAATGTGGTCATATCATTCTGGAGTCTACAGTTATCCTTTTCACTATCAACCACATGACTGATTTTTGTATCATCTGGAAATTTCCCAATCATGCCTTCCACATTTAAGCCTGAATCATTAATGCATACCATGAACAGTGAAGGATCCAACACTGAGTCCTGTGGAATGCCACTGGAAACAACTTGCCTTTTAAAGAAGTTTATTTATTAGTCTCAAGTACATTTTTATTGTGAAAATCCTTTAGTCACCACACTCCGGCATCTGCTCGGGGGGAGAATTTAGCATGGCCAACGCGCCTAACCTGTACATCTTTCAGACTGTGGAGGAAGCCAGAGAATCTGAAGGAAACCCACACAGACACGGCGAGAATGTGCAAACTTCACACAGACAGTGGCCCAAGCCGGGAATCGAGCCCGGGTTCCTGGCACTGTGGGGCAGCAGTGTTAACCACTATGCCACCGTCCCGCCTTCAAAAACACCCATCAGTCATTTTACAAGAACACCCGTCAGTCGTTACCCTTTGTTCCCTGTTGCTGAGATAATCTTGGATCCTACTCGTGGGCTTTTACTTCCCTGAACAGTCTGCCATGTGGAATCTTGTCAACCGTCTTAGTAAAATCCATGTAGGCTACATCCAGTGCACTATCCTCATCGTTCCTTCCTGAGGACACCCACAGACCTTCCAATTGGTGGGGATTTGATGGCAGTACTCAGCAGATCTGTTTCACTGAATTGCTATACCCAACCAGGACTGATACTGAAAAAAAGGGTACAGTCCTGGGAACACTGCTATCTCTTACCTCATTAGCATAGAACTGATGTTTAATGCAGATATAGAGCTAGTATTGCTCCTCCAGCATCATGAGTAATGAACACCAATGCGAGCTAGCTCTTGTCTCCGACTCCATGACTTCTGAAGAATGGCATTTCCTAGGGAGATGATTAGAAAATTGGTCCTATAACATTCAGCCCCGTGTTTCTTCATCTTGAATAATATGTTTTTTCTGCCAGTTGCTTCAGAACTCTCTCACAAGTTTGTTGTGTTTTCTGGGCTAACTTGAGGGAAATATTCTGGATTTATTCTATACCTCCTGTTGGATTTTCTTGTCCCAGCAATGGTTGTTTCTAACTGGTGCAGACATGATGGGCCGAAAGGCCTTTTCTGTGCTGGAGAATCATGGAATCCTACAATGCAGAAGGAGGCCATTTGGCCCATCGGGTCTGCACCGACCACAGGCCCAACCAAGCCCTTTCCCAATAACCCCATGAATTTACCCTAGCTAGTCCCCTTGACACTAAGGGGCAATTTAGCATGGCCAATCCACCTGACCTGCACATCTTTGGGCTGTGTGAGGAAACCAGAGCACCCGGAGGAAACCTACGCAGACACAGGGAGAACATGCAAACTCTACACAGTCGAGAATCAAACCCAGGTTCTGACGCTGTGAAGCAGCAGTGCTAATCACTGTGTCACCGTGCCACCCCAACCCAACCAGTATGTGTAGCCCTTCACTCTTCAAATGAGTAAATAGTTTTAATCACATTTACTCAGACCTCTATTATGGGCTTGTTGAGGGGGAGGAGAGAGACGGGTGAAATGGGAAAATTTGGAGACCAAACAAAAGTCAATTAATCCCACCCCATACTGGTCATCACACTCACTGTTTAAAATGTTATCCACCTCAATGGGGACTTCTTGCCCCAGTCTTCTTTCTAAACTGTCCAGCTTAATCCTCTCTGAGCCTTACCACATTGCTCGCTCCCATTACATTTGGTAGGAACTTTGTTGCCCTTCTGTGCACTTTCTCCAGTAAATGTTAGGCTGCAGAAGCAGTTTTCATCCACATCATGGTGATTTGCATTGAGCAGGGTTGGGACAATAAGTTATTGTGATTTATTGCCAGAGCATTTGATGTATTCTGAAAACCAGTCTTTGAGTTGGCTCCGAATCCAATTTATGTCTCCATGTAGTTAATTACAGTTGGCCCAGTCAGTTACAACACAGAAGCAGCCATCCAACCCGACCAGGCTCTGTAGCTCTTCACTCTTCAGGCGAGTAAATAGTTTTAATCACATTTACCCAGCCTGTTTTCATATCACCATGCCCCACCCCCCCCACCACTCTCCCGTCCCTCTACCCCCCTCCCATCCACTCTTCCCTCATTCACGGTGGCACAATGGTTAGCACTGCTGCCTCACAGTGTCAGGGACCCAAGTTCGATTCCCGGCTTGGGTCACTGTCTGTACAGAGTCCACATGTTTTCCCCGTGTCTGCGTGGGTTTCCTCCGTGTGCTCTGGTTTCCTCCCACAGTCTGAAAGACATGTTGGTTAGGTGGATTGGCCATGCTAAGTTCTCCCTCAGTGTACCCGAACAGGCACTGGAGCGTGGCGATGAAGGGATTTTCACAGTAACTTCATTGCTATGTTAATGTAAGCCTACTTGTGACACTAATAAATAAATTTCACCTTTCCTAAATTCACTTGGACACTGACAGGAGACTCACTTTTTGTTTTAAGAGCAGGAAACGTGAAACAGGATGGTTTCCAGGTTCTAAACCCTGCTCTGGGTTGGAACGGGTCGCTCTGTTGGAATTTTGACCAGACTTTAATTGACATGCAGACAAGCTGCCCAATTAAACATGGCAGGTCATCTTTCAACATGGAGCTGCCCTCACACTAGCATTTTAAAAATCTATGAAAAAATTATAAAAAACAGCTGACCCACCAGTGTGGAGGAAGAACAATAAACCCAGAAGGTCTTTAGGCCTGCCTGGAGGACTGGCACTGCAGCCTGCCACTGGATGACTGTATTGGGAAATTGGAGGCTGTCTTCAAACTCCTAATTGACATCTTTTGGCTGTGCTAAACAAGGTTCCTAATGGATTTAGTTAGCTGTCTGCCTTATGGAGCTGGGTAGCCTTGTTGGTCTCCAATCCCAATTTCCCCCAAAGTGGCCAGCCCTGGAAATGCTGTTTGGAAATGGGCATGCAGGCTAACATTGTTATTTTCAGGCCTGGTCTACCTCTGTTCTCCACCTTAGCAGAGACTGAAGACCCCGTCCATGGTTACTGCATCAGCCACAGTGCATGGAATTGAATTATTTTGTAATGACTTCAAACAGGGAAATGAGATGGGCCTGTTAGAATATGAACTCCCTGATTAAGGGCCAGATTGATGGACCAGTAAAGGAGCCTCTTCCTTTGTACTTTAACCAGGCTTGTCAGTTCCTCTGGAACTCCGAGTGTAGGCTGCTAACTAAAAGTACTCTGCTGTCAGACTTGTAAATAAAGAGATTTTAGTGAAGGAACTTCTGCCTCCGAGGACTTATTACATATTTCTGAGTAAAGACTTTTCTGTTGCCCTCTGTTTCAAATTTCTTATATCTTATATCTTGCATCTGTTATCCCTCGACTACTGAGGACAACTTGATTCTATCTACCCCTTTTTCAATATTCATAATCTGAAACATGACTGTGGCCCCACCTTCTCCTTTGCTGAAGAAGTAAAAGCTTCTTCCAAATGGTTCTTCCTATTTTCCTGGCTCACACCGTCAAATTCTACATACAAGAGATGCCCAAAGGCCCATCTTGTCTTATGGGCACATAGCGACATATCATGTGAGGATGTATCAACTACTCACTTGAAAACTAATGGGATGGTAAACCTACTACCCCCTCAGAAATCAGTCCTATCTCCCTACTAATTATTCAATCTCTTCATCACGGGCAAACTCCACCAAGTATTCCACAATTATTTAATACCTGTATTTCAATAATCCGTAATCCTTTGCAATAATTTATAAGGAATAGTGAAATATTCAATTTGGAACAAAAGTTGTTCTTCGCTGACTTTGCACCTTTATCTGCAATGCTACTAGACGTCTACTGTGGAAGGTAAATTGAAGTTATTAAAGTTTTATCATTTGCCTTGCTGCCTTTAATCTCACAGCAGCATAAGGTAAGCATCTTCCTCTTAAAATGGCCCACACTGCAAAAAGGAAACACTAGTGAACTTTAAAGTGAAAAGTGTTGGATAATCAGTTAAATGGTAAACACAAGGTCACATGTAAATCTCATACAAAATGGCAGGCGCTTA
Source organism: Carcharhinus amblyrhynchos (assembly GCF_965287045.1). Lineage (NCBI taxonomy): Eukaryota > Metazoa > Chordata > Chondrichthyes > Carcharhiniformes > Carcharhinidae > Carcharhinus > Carcharhinus amblyrhynchos. Next base: position 14,498,538 of record NC_137350.1, read on the forward strand.
TTCCCATTTACATCCAATTCATTGGAATCGAGATTGCAAAGTTCAAAATACCTCGGAGGTGTATTTTTAAATCCTGAGAGCATAAGGCTCTGCTCCCAACATCGCACTCAACCGGAGCACAAAACAGAAAATAGAGTATGGAGATCGAACCATAGAATCGTTAAACTGCGGGAGGTGGCGCATTGAGTCTGCACAGATACATTGAAAGAGCATTGTGCCCAGGCTCACATTCCCTCTGCCCTATCCCCATAACCCCAAGTATTTAACCATGGCCAACCCATCTAACTTGCACATCTTTGGACTGTGGGAGGGAAGTGAAGCACCTGGAGGGAGCCCACACAGACATGGGGAGAATGTGCAAACTCCACCCAAGGCTGGAATCGAACCCAGGTCCCGGGCACTGTGAGTGTTGCAGTGCTAACCACTGTGCCCACGGTGCCATCGTGCTGTCCTATTGTCATCTTACAAAGATTCAGGAACATATTGCATCAGATACTGGGAGATCTGAAGAGATTCCCATATGCTCCCCAAGAGACCTCAGAAGGGAAAACTAAAAGTGCTTCATTCTAAAGCTTACGGTATTTCTAGAAGTTGGATATATTGCGGCAAAAATACTAAACTCATGCAGGAGACAAGCAACACATTCATGTTGCCTTCAAATATAGATGACACAATTTGGAACTGATAGCAAAGGAAAGACATGGGAGAAAATGCATCAGGGCCAGAGTATTTTCAATGAGCACAACATTTTTTGAAACAATACCCTCCTTGTTCATTCAGTTGGAATGTAACCACCTGGCTGGCTTTTCAGTGTAATTGTGAATGTGGTGAGATTCCACCCAGTTGTTCCTCCTAACACTGGGGATTATTTTTCGGAAAGATCACTGGAACACTGCAAATCTGTCTTGTCAGTGGGTTGCTGCCAGATTGATTTAATTCTGTGGTTTCAATGGGATTGTTGTTGATGTTTTGCAGAAATTTGCAGAATATATGTGGGAACTGTCTTTTGAAAAGAAAGAAAAAGGAAGTGAACTAACTGAACACTACTGGAAAGACTGGCACTTGCTCAGAGAGGGTTCCTGCACTACTTCTTCAAGGAAAATGTCTGTCTCCGAGTGAAGCTGTGGAAAAGACAAGAATCATCATGGAATTTCTTCTCGCATATTATCAAACCAAAATCTTTCCTATCTTACTGAAAGGAATTCTATTACTGTTTGTGGAAGAATCTATTTTCATAGAATCCTCACAGTGCAGAAGGAGGCCATGCATCCCATTGAGTCAGCACTGATTCGATTGGGGCAACTTTTGTTGTGATCTTACAATTTAGTTGTAGTGCCCCTGTCTTTGGAAGAGGGGATACCTGTATGCTACGCTCAGATACTGGCCTCAGTTTTTTCACTAGGCAACATGCATTTTGTCTGTTCCTGAAACTTCACTTTGACCATGTCCTTTAACAATGCTTGCAATAATCCGTTGCCATTATACCTTTCTCGGTTATGTTCTGTCATATTCTTGGGGTCATCACTGCCTTTCCTTGACTGTCTAGTGGTGACATTAGGGTTCCAATTAAAAAAAGGGGTCTTTTAACACCTGCTATACACATTCTCCAGTGAGAACTGATTACATGAGCTCCCTCCCTGTAGTTGGATAACATTGCGACCCAGTGCCCTCTATAGATCCTTAGAGCCTTTTAAACAGTGTCCCATAATCCCTACAGTGTGGAAGGACATCATTTGGCCCATTAAGTCTGCACTGACTCTCCAAAAAAGGCGCTACCTTGGCCCACTCTCCGGCTCTATCCCCATAACCCCACATATCTTTAGAAACTAAGATGTAATTTGGCATTGTCAATCCACCCAACCTGCGCATCTTTGGAGTGTGGGAGGAAACCGGAGCACCTGAGGAATCCCACGCAGACACAGGGAGAATGTGCAAACTCCACACAGGCAATCACCCAGGGCCGGAATTGAACCTTGGTCCTTGGCGCTGTGAGGCAGCAGTGTAAATCACTGTGCCACCCTCTCAAGTGATAAGGATATTTCAATGGCTTTTTTAAATTGGGTTCTGCCAAGAGCTTCTTTTTGGTAGTAAGATCATTGATGCCATGTACCAATCTGTCTTGCAACATTTCATTAAATTTGCAATATTCTGTCAGTTTCCGTAACCTAACCAAGAACTCTGTGACAGGTTCCTCAGCATTATCCCAGCCATGTTGAAGTGATATCTCTGAAGTGTAATAGCGGGCTTCAGGTCGCAACTGTTTTTCACCAGGTCTACCAACTCATTAAAAGTTTTGGAACCAGGGGCATCTGGATACGTCAGACTTATTATCACGTTGAATGTTAGTGCCCCATGTGCATTAACAATATCATCTTTTGTTTTTTGTCTCCTTCAATGTTGGTAGCATGGAAAAAGTAACACTTGCACTCTTAAATTAGGCCCAGTCTCCCCCACTGGTATCATAGGGTTCAAGTTTCTTGAAAAGAGGTACAATGGCTTGTCTTACTGGAGAAAGTTCTTGACTTACAGAGGTTCCCCAGTGGGAGAGATGGAGAAAAAAAATTATCCTCGTCACCAGTGTGGCAATTCAATCAAACAGCAGGTTCCTGTCACCAAAGACCTTTTATTGTGCACCTAAGAGAAGAGCCACACCTGTGGCTCACAACTGGACTGTATACACCTCAGGACCTAGAACAATGGTCAGGGTTGAGCAGCAGATCTATAAGCCCCCGCTGTCCACATCCCAATGAATGAGACTGTGCTCACTCAATGAGGTGCTTAAAGCCCACAAAGCCCACATATTGATGATTCTCCCTGTCCTCTGTTCCAAACAGAACAAGCCCATCCTATAACTCTCTTCATTTTTAGCCCCACGGACTTCAAACTATTAATATTATCTGTGTTAGACCTTTGCATAAAATAATTCTCCCACCCCATTGTCGACCAATAGGACGGCAAAGTAAAGGAAGAGAACAAAACATAATAACCAAGGGTGGCACGGTGGCACAGTGGTTAACACCGCTGTCTCACAGCTCCAGGGGCCTGGCTTCGATTCCTGGCTTGAGTCACTGCTTGTGTGGAGTTTGTGCATTCTCCCCATGTCTGCGTAACTTTCCTCTGGGTGCTCCGGTTTCCTCCCAAAGTCCAAAGATGCGCTGGTTAGGTTGATTGGCCATGCTAAATTGCCCCTTAGTACCCCGGGATGTGTACGTTAGAGGGATTAGCAGGGTAAATATGTGAGGTTGTGGGTGTAGGGCCTGCGTGGGACTGTGGTCAGTGCAGACTCGATGGGCCAAAATGGCTTCCTTCTGCACCGTAGGGTTTCTATGATTTCTATGATTCTAAGACAATATAAAAGATCATATAAAATGTAGTGAGAGGCACACGATAGCTTCTAGATCAATTACAATTTCCTTTTAGTCGGTTATCTGACTCACCCAGATGCCCAGCACAGTGAGTTTCTGAGTCAAATTACTGAGGAACCCTCAAGATTGCATTCACTCAAAACTGGGCACTCACTCTCTCCCAACAGAGACGTGTTGCTTCTCTAAAGATTGGAGACCATGGGGGAGGGCAGTGCAACGGGTCAGGAGAGATCAGCAGAGGCCATTTCACGGGCTACCTGCTGGGCACTATATTATCCACACATATCTGGGGCCAAGATCTGTAGCGTCATCTGCTCTGCACTGGAAATTGGCACAGCGCTGATTTCAATATTTAAATCAGTTCTTCCATCTGATTAACGAGCCCAGGGCTGAAGATTCCACACCCGCTAGCATCTTCCCCCGGCAGGAATGCTTCACTCCAGCGGGGTTTACCACTGCTCCCTACGAGTGAGGCAGAGGCGGCTGACCCTGTTGGAGGGAGCAGAGGCCACGGATGCCCTCTGGGTAGTCAGGGGTAAGAGGAGTGCCCCTTGGGTTGTGCACAGGCAAGGGGAACCTTGGCACTGCCCACTGGGCATCAGGCAGTCGCAAAGGGATGGAGTCAGGGGGCAGGGCCTAGAGGGGACAATCGGTTGGGGTGGGATCTTGCTGCCACTCTGCATTGTGACCGATGGCAGAGGGTGGGTGGACAGCGATTGGGACTGGTTATCACTGGGGGAGGGGGGGGTTTTGAGGTTGCCAGGGGATCAGGGCTATTTGAGGAGTGGAAGGCCTGCGAATGCTGGGTGGATCGGGGTTGTGGAGGTGTGTAGTGGGTGGTTCGGACTGTGGGGTGTTGTGGGGGAGGGAGGTGGTCAGAGAGATCGGGACTGGTTGGTAGGGCAGTGGGGGGTGGAGGTGGGACATCGGGCTGCCCTAGAGAGACGCAGGAGGCCTGCAATCAAGGGGCAGAGGAGTTAGAGAGGTAGTGATGGAGGGCTGCGAGGCTAGCCAGCAACAAGGGCCAACAATGCAGGGCCAATGCGCATGAAATGTGATGAAATCCCGGTAACTTGTTTTTAAAGTGGCTGTCATCAAATTTTTTTTTGTCTTTCGCAGTATGTGGGTATCGTTGGCAAGGCCAAGCCCTAATTTCCCTTGAACTGGCATCTTGCTCGGCTATTTCAGAGGACATTGAAGAGCTGTGGATCTGGAGTCCCATGTAGGCCGGACCAGGTAAGGATGGCAAATTTCCTTCCTTAAAAGCAACCAGATGGGTTTTTACAACAATCAGTGATAGATCCAGAGTCTGAGACTGACTTTATATTCCAGATTTTATTAACTGAATTCAAATTCTATCAGATGCTGTGATGGGATTTGAACCACGTCCCTGGTTCTCTGGATTACTAGTCTACCATTATGCTATTGTCTCTGCCATTGTATGCCAATGAATAGTGCCATGGAATCTCATACTTTACCTGAGAGCAGATGGGACTAAGGTATAAGAATTTATCTAAAAGATGTCAACACTGACAGTGCAGAGTTCTAATAACCAAAAGAGAAAATGCTGGAAAATCTCAGCAGGTCTGGCAGCATTTGTGAGGAGGAGAAAGAGCTGACGCTTCGAGTCCAGATGAACCTTTGTCAAAGTTAAAAGGTCATAGAAAGTGAGAGATATTTATACAGCAAGGTGAAGCAATGAAAGATGAATCATAGCCACAGAAACAAGGGGAAAGGTTAAGAGGTTCTAGTAACCTGCTGGTAGGTACTCTTTAATGTCTTTTGGGAAGACTGAATGGCCAAATTACACAGAGATGTTGCACAAGCAGAAAATACCAGATTGCACAAGATTATTGTGGCCAGGGAAGAGCTTCTGAAAAATTGACCGAGTGTCTACGTGGACTGGGCACTGTGTGATACATAGGGATAATATTTTAGAATGTCAATGTAAAGTATGTTTGCAACATCTGGCACACTGGAAGCGAAACACGTCAAAATGATTTTACATTTCAAAGCATACATACCCCACTTTACATACACATGGAATGTTTTGAATTAGACTTTATTATCGATGATCAAAATAACTTGACATATTAAAAGATGTCAGATCTGATACTCCGAAATCCACAGGGATCGAATTGTGTGCATATTTAAAAGGGCAATTGGTCACGATTGTTTTCAGATGAAAGACATTGCTGTCATTATTTTGGATTCATCAAAGCTCTATTCTGGGGCATTACAAAACCACCTGCATATTGGACCTCTGAATATTTGTAGGTATAAATCACAATCTTCTAATCCAAGCATTTTAATCAAATGGTGTTTTCAAGACATTTCTTAGATTTTCCCTTTCCTTTCGGCTCTTCTCAAAGTGAATGATGATAGCGCTGAGGAATTTCCCCACACCCAGCCACCCTGAGGCAGCTCTGAAATTGCTAATTACAGCTGAATGAAGACGAGTTTTGTGGCAAAGCCAACAGGAAGTTGGACCGAGACAGGAACTCATTTCCTATAGGGTCCTTCCAGTCAGCAGACACAGCTAACTTGCTGACTGTGCAATTGTATGCCAACCTAGAAGTAAAAGAGACCCATTGTGCCACCTAGATCTCAAGGAAGGGATTAATATAATTTTTAATAATTCATGGATGGGTGTTGGTGACTCTCTCATTGCTGAACCATTAGAGGGCACTAGAGTTCAATTCCATGGGATCAGAGGTAAGCTGGCAAGGTGGATACAACATTACCACTACACTACTGCTTCCCCTGTGACTAATACAAATAAGCAAAGGGTAAGTCCCTAACAAATGTTTTCATGTGCCACAATTTCATTTGTAGAGGTGTCAAAAAGAGCAATTTTGCAGTGGAATGATGATTTGTCAGGATTAGGCAGCTTATAACAATTGTTCCTTCATCATCACCCAGTCAAAATCCTGGATATCCCTCCTTCACAGCACTGTAGGGGTAACTTCATCACTCAAGAGGAAAGCTCACTCCCTCCCTTTCTCAAGAGCATTTGGAGATGGATAACAAATGCTGGCCTTGCCAATGACACTCAAATCCAGACCAAATCAAAAAACAAAACACTCTTACCAGGTCACAAATGGTGATGAATCTGTTTGGTATTTTTAACTGAAATGGCTATACAGCAGGTTTGAGAGTTTACCCAGCTTGGGCCAACATGGCTTGGATTTAATGCCTTGTCCAAAAGGTGGAATCTCTGACTGTGCAAACCTCTCCCAGTGCTGGAGTGTCATCTGGATTTTTGTGCTCAAGTCTCAGAAGCAAGACTTCAACCTAGAACCTCTGGCTGAGAAAGTACCATAAGACCGTAAGAAATAGGAGCAACAATTAGGCCATTCGGCCCATTGAATCTACTGCACCATTTGATCATGGCTAATGCGTTTCTCATTCTCCCACCTTTTCCCCAAAACCTTTGATTCCCTTATCAATCAAGAACCTATCTTACAATGTTTCCAACTGGACAATGTTACTGCAGTTTGAACCTTTTGGGATGACATGTTGTACAGAGATGTTGTACAGAACAGGCTTTGCCTGGGCATATTTAATTCTGTCACTACCGTTGTCCTTGGTCCCTGTGGAGACAAAGCTTTTTTTCCTTTTATTGTAGCGCTGACTCTAGTGGTTTTTCTCAATCACACATAACTGGGGTCAGTTTTTTCTGACTGGCACTGTCTGTTTATGAACCATTAACACGCTTGTACTAAATTCTCCCACATACGTTTTAGGTGGTAACCTGACTGGGTCAATGTCAGGATAATCTAGTATAAGAATGTCATGTACTGTGTGTGAAAATGGTACTGGTTGCAATGTACGAATCATGTCAGTTTTAACCTCCTGAGACTGTTACCCTGGATTCTTGGTTCCACATCCCAGCACTAACTCACAAGCACAGCTTCAGCACTTTGTCACACTGCGTAGACTACTGCTGCTGCAGAGAGGTACCTTCAGCTCCCATGGCCAGTAGCACTGAGTCACCAACACTCTGCTGTCTCCTTGGACTTTCAGGTCTTCTCCAGCTCCCTCATTACTTAAAGTTTGCCAACCGTAGACCTTTTATTTTGCTCGGAACCGCTTTTCCTGCTTCTCTTAGGGTAGCACATTGGCACAATGGTTAGCACTGCTGCCTCACAGTGCCAGGGACTCGGGTTCAAGTCCAGCTCGGGTCACTGTCTGTGTAGAGTTTGCACATTCTCCCCATGTCTGCATGGGTTTCCTCTGGGTGTTCCAGTTTCCTCCCACAATCCAAAGATGTGTGGGTGAGGTGGATTGGCCATGTTAAATTGCCCCTCAGTGTCAGGAGGGGTACCTAGGGTAAATGCATAGGGTTGTGGGGATGGGGCCTGAGTGGGATTGTAGTTGGTGCAGATTTGATGGGCTGATTGGCCTCCTTCTGCACTGATTCTATGATTCTGTTCCTTCTACTTTCATTTTCCCCAGTCTAGCATTCCCCTTGCAGTAGCACTGTGTTCCTTGGTCACATTCCAGGTGTGTTCACACCTTTTATTTCTTTTCACACAGGTGGTCTGTGCCCACCCCTTGGCACGAAGAACTGGGAAGGCCAGTTTACACATGCACCACTTGCTCCTGGTCTGTGCCATGTGTGAAAATTCTTGAGGCCAGCTGTGAGTTATAGTTCCCAGCCCCAACTCACTAATAAAGACAAGTTTGGATCTTGTGATAACTGTTCATATTGTTTTTGAATGTATGCACATCATACGCAGCTGTGGTCAGCGAAAAAGGATCAGCACTCGCCTTGGTTGTCCTTCCAGCTGTGTACAGAGTTACAGCACACATCATATCTGTGCCAGCCATCAAAAACCAATCTATTCCAATCCTATTTTCCAGCACTTGGTCCATAGCATTGTATGTAACGGTGTTTCAAGTGCTCATCTGCTTGCTTCTTAAATGCTGTAAGGGTGCCCGCTTTTACCACCCTTTCAGGCAGCGAGTGCCCATTTCCCACCTCTGGGAGAGAAAATTTTGCCTCAAAACTCCATTAATCCTTCTAACCTACACATTGTGGGACACCAAGCAACAATTTAGCATGGCTGATCAATCCATCCTGCGCATCTTTGGACTGTGGGAGGAAACTGGAGCACCACGCAGACACGGGGAGAATGTGCAAACTCCACACAGACAGTGACCTGAGATTGGAATCAAACCCAGGACCCTGGCGCTGTAAGACAGCGATGCTAACCACTGTGCCACCGTGCCTATCTCTAGAAATTTAAAACACAGTAACACTTTGTCTCTTTTATTTTTCTGAATCCTGTCTTTTTCCTCTACACTTCATTTCACTTTCTATAGGTGATTTTATGATGCATTAAACATTCTAATTCAATTGCTGGTTTCTCCTCTGTAGAGCTCAATGAGAATTCTTCAATGTGATTAGTTGAAGAAACATGCAGTTGATTTCCTGTTTTTTTAAAGACACAATTATACCTGCCTCTACTACTATCTCTGGCAGTTTGTTCCAGACATTCACCACCCTCTGTGTGAAATAATTGTCCCTCTGGACCCTTTTGTATCTCTCCCCTCTTAAACTTATGCCCTCAGTTTTAGACTCCCTTACTTTTAGGAAAAGATGTTGACTATCTCACTGATTTATGTCCCTCATTATTTTATAGACTTCTGTAAAATCATACCTCAGCCTTCTACACTCCAGACCTACCATTCAAAAGTCCCCAAAGAGTATGTGTGCAACTGTGAATGCAAAGAACAATGATCGCTATTCCTTCCCAAGGTCATCAATGCGAAAAATAAATGATATTTTTAAATTTTAATAGCAGATTATTAACTTTGTATTTGTTTGATGCTCAGAGCTATCACCTTTAGACAGACTTAGTGGACTCGCCTACTTCAAGGGCGTTCAAATGGTCAGTGGATAGGCATATGGATAATATTGGAATAGTTTAGGTTAGAGGGTCATTAGGTTGGTTCCACTGGTCGGTGCAACATGGAGGGCCGAAGGGCCTGTACTGCGCTGTAATGTTCTATGTTCTTACTAAAAATTAAACAGAATTACGTGTTTTTAAGGTAATTCATAATTTTAATAATTACTTCAATTAAACAAAACTAAGCAAGCATGATTTGTTTGCAGATCAATATTTTTCACTTGGATTGGAGTTTATTTTTTTCGAAATCTGATTTAGCCCTTTATTGTTCTTTTTGTGCCATTTAAGAGAAAGTTAATCTTGGAACATGATAAGTGAAGTATCACTCTCACATTGTCCAGTGTGAACACGAGCAGATATGGAAGAATTTTTTTTTATTCCTTTCATGAGAAGTGGGCATTGTGCGTAAGGCTAGCGTTAGTTGTCTTTCCCTAATTACCTTTGAATAGAATGACTTGCTAGGTGATTACATAGGGCAGTTAAGATTCAGCCATATTACCTTGAATTTGGAATCATGTGTAGGCCAGACCACGTACAGATGGTGGATTTCCCCTCCTAAAGGGCATTAGTTAACAAGGTAGTTTTAAAGTTTATTTAATAGTGTCACAAGTAGGCTTAGATTAACAATGCAATGAAGTTACTGTGAAAATCCCCTAGTTGCCACATCCTGGCACCTGATTGGGTACGCTGAGGGAGAATTTAGCATGGCCAATGCATCCAACCAGCATATCTTTTGAACTGTAGGAGAAAACCAGAGCAGCCAGAGAAAACCCACGCAGACACATGGAGAATGTGTAGACTCCAGACAGACAGCGACCCAAAGCCAGGAATCGAACCCAGGTCCCTGGGGCTGTGAGGCAATAGTGCTAACCACTCTGCCAGCCATGAAAAGTGGGCATTGCTGGCAAGACTAGCATTAATTGCTCATCCTTAATTACCCTTGAACAGAGTGACTTGCTAGGTCTTTTCATAGGGCAGTTAAGAGCAACCATATTACTTTGGATTGGGAGCCATGTGTAGGCCAGGCCAAGTAAGGGTGGTAGATTTCCTCTCCTAAAGGGCATTAGTGAACCAGGTAGGTTTTTGCAACAATCATTAATAGCTCCATTACTAAGAGTAGCTTTCAATCCCAGATTTTATTAATAGAATTTAAATCCCACCGGTGGGATTTGAACCCATGTTCCCAGAGTACCTGAATTATTGGTCCAGCAGCATTACCACAACACCACTGTCTCTCCCCAAGGGTATGCTTTGAAGTGGAGGGTCAATAAAGCTTGTGCTTGTGGATTTTCTGATCAATTGTGTGTCCCAGCCTCATGTGGGGTATTGGGAATAATCCCACAACTCAGTTCTTGTAAGAGTTCCCATTGAATGACAAAAGGTCGTGCTTGCCACATAATTAAAATGGAAATGACCTCTCAGCACTGTTAAAATTGACAAAAGTAAAAATGTCTGCAGCTACTGGACCACTTTGTGGAGTTGGACGCCCCCAGAGAGGGTAGGCTGCAGGCTTATTGGGAGCAATCCAGAGCAATGGTCCCCTGGCCTATCCCTAGGAGATACTGGCCGGACATCCACAATGAGTCAGGAAGTTCCATGCCTGCCTACCTTAGTTCCTGCTCTCATCTTATGGGCGTCACAATGGCAGAGTGGTTAACACTGCTACCTCACAGTGCCGGGTTCGATTCTGGCCTCAGATCACTGTCTGTGTGGAGTTTGCATGTTCTCCCCATATCTGCGTGGGTTTCCTTCGGACGCTCCGGTTTTCTCCCGCACTCCAAATTAGCAGGTTACGTTGATTGGCCATGCTAAATTGTCCTTTACTGTCAAGGATTAGTAGAGTAAATATATACGGTTACAGGGCTAGGGCCTGAGTGGGGTTGTGGTTGGTGCAGACTCAATGGGCCAAATGGCCTTCTTCTACACTGTAGGGATCCTATGAACTTAAACTCTATGAACTTATCACAAAACCCCACTATTGGAGCCCTTTGAATTGGGTATTGGATTTTATTTCTGTTCAGTAGGCTATTCTTCTCCTTCTTCACGGAATGAGAATAGATCAGCAATTCGCAATCACATGTGGCATTTTAATTGATTTTGAATGTTACTTTGAAGTTTCTGCCAAAACTTAAACTGACCAGCAATAAAAGTTCAAAGCAGACCATTGAGTCCTTTGCCAATGTAGAGCAATTAGTGAGGCATTTCTGGTTAACCAGATGTAAATATTTAATTTTTAGTGCTAATTTCCATGACAAAAAGACATTTGGAGCAGGTTACTATGCTGTTGAAAGTAAAATAAACGGACAAAATTTGAAAGAATCACCATTTAATGCCAGTGTATTCGGCAATCAAGGGAGACTCTGTACACTGAACTAGTTTGCTATCTCGAATAAGATAAATAAGAAAGAAAGATTGAAGTCATAAAATTCATAATTTGTTAATACATACAGAAATATATAATTAGTTGTGTTAATTTAATTGCATCATTTATGATTTGATTGATGGCATAATCATTATAACGTGTATGGTACATGATTAATCACAAGTAATATTGTGATAGGGACGGTTTGCTAATGGTATCATTTGTTATGTTAATCTTCTTTGTCAAAAATGTACTACTCACACACAAGGATGGGTGAGACAATAATGTGGGCTCTTTCTTTGAAGATTGGAGTATATACACTGGGACACCGTGGGTAGGATTTTCTAGCTGCATCACCCCAAAACCAGGAAATCCCGTCAGAGGTCAATGGACCTCTGCATGGTGAAACTCCCCCCTGTGATGCACATGTCTGACCTCCACTGCTACTGCTTGCAGATTGATTACAAGTCCTGGGACTCAAACATCATATCCTGTCAATGTGTATAATGATTGACAGTAGTTTCGCATATGCCGCCTTAAAGGTACATGCAGGTCACATCACAACATTTTCCGCTTTCTTTTCAAATTATATGTTGGACAGCGAAGAAAAATAATATTGTCTGGCACTTTCCAGCCTTCTCCATGGGAGATGCAGCAATCCATTCAAATACCTATTGACTTCAATGGGACTGAAAGATGTCGTTTGTAGGGATGGCAGGAAAATTCTGACTGTTGTGTCTGAATATATTTTAGCGCAGGGGAATAAATTTACAAGTCTTTGAAATGTGTTGGTCATTTTCCTATCTGCCCAGACGGAGTTGATGGTTGCTGGAGGTTGCTGTACATTTTCAGAATGTTGGTGTGCCCAAAGATGGCGATTGCAAAGGATGATGGGATACGATAGCCAAATGTGCATTAAGACTGAGCCAAACAGGCTGTAGCCCTAAATGAACATTGGACTGAGACAAGTGGGCTGCAAGCCTTAGACATCAGGAACATACAGGAAATAGGCCACCCCGAAGACAATGGACTCTCTCTGGTCAAACCTACTTGTTTACCAGACAAAGGGGTGCCTTAACCCCTTATTTGGGATGACGGTGCCTCCAGCACCCAGAGGCATTGCTGCTTGGTACACACCCCGAAATCCGTGTGGCAGCACCCGATTGGACTCCATTGATCAGTGTGATCGAACCCTGATTGATTGATTGTGATCGAGGGCCCGCCCTAAAGGACGCGAAATAATCCAAGGATAAAGGTGCTGCACAGCACACTACCAGCAGCAGCAGCTGTCGAGACCAAGCACCGCGAAGGATGGCCCTGGACCATCCAGAGGAGAAGAAAGAAGAACAGACCAGACCCAGAAGATCAAGATCAGACCAGACCAAAGATTAGACCATATCGAGGAGACTGCAGAGATCAACATGAGGGTACAGGCCAATATCTGCTTGGGTACTTGTTAGCCACTCACAGTTAAGTCAAAGTCCAGCATTAAGTTTGAATCTTAATTATTCTGTAAAAGTAACTACCATAACTAATATTAATTGTGTGAATGAGTAAGTGTTATTGTATTGATAAGAAGTCGACTCTCAGTCTTTTGTCCGCTGTATAAGGTTTAAAAACACACTGTGTGGCAAGACACACCACTGATTAGGGATACTTAGTTTGTGTTGTGTCTCAAAATATTATTCATCCTTTTCTAGTTTTGAAATTATTCAGCTTTGGCGAATGTTTGGTCACACTATCATGTCATTTGGTGTTTGTACTTAACAGGATCCTGGATGTGGGCATTGGTTGATGATATGTCCTGGATTCCAGACGCTATTAGTTTGGCGTTAGCTTGGACCTTCCTGTCTAAAGTGCAGATTGGTTAGTTCATTACCTGCATGCCAATCATAATAATTTCACTTCCCTCGTTTATCAAGTAATGCATCACATACTCCTGGGAGCATCAACAAGTGATGACTTTGAGGATTTGTTGGCTGAATAGTAATTCCACGATGGTTCCTCAGTATGATGAAGTTTGCATCTTCACAAAGGGTATACATATTTGATTCAAATAACTTCATGTAGCCTATTGCAGAGTCAGTGATTTTTCCCTGTTCTGATGGTGCTCCTTATGATGTGTGTCCTCATCATTGTCTTGACAATACTATGGGTGGTGATCAAGGATAGGTCATTGCATTTCACTAGCCCTTCAATCATTGGATCTGTGGTGTCCACAAAATAAAATGTCTGGGGTGAGCACAGTGGTTAGCACTGGTGTCTCACTGCACCAGGGACCCAGGTTCAATTCGGGTCACTGTCTATATGGAGTTTGCACATTCTCCCAGTGTCTGGGTGGGTTGCCACCAGGTGCTCTGGTTTCCTTCCACACTCCAAAGATGTGTGGGTTAGGTTAATTGGCCATGCTAAATTAGCCTTAGTGTCAGAGGGATTAGTAGGGTAAATGTGAGGAGTTATGGAAATAGGGCCTGGGTGGGATTGTGGTCGGTGCAGACTTGATGGGCTGAATGGCCTCTATCTGCACTATAGGGATCCTATGATTCTATTCTATATCTTTCTCAAATGCTTCCATTGAGGTAGGTGTGCTCAGTTATTCTGTCGGTAAGGTCTCCTGGCACGAAGTTGCAATCATGCCTCTTATCTCTGCATCTATTTATGAATTGGTCAGTGGTCTCTGTTGGCTGTTGATAAAAGTCCTGGATCCCAGGTGGTGTATTCTGAAATTGAATTTTACTCATCATTGATCTTCAAATGTTAACCAAGTTTTATCTGAATTCTTAAGATGGTTGTTGGATGACCAGCCTGCCTATCAGTAATTCTGGTTTGTGTGGAGATGACGCACATGGACGGAGAGATGTTACAAGAAAGTGGTCACTCTGATTAAATGAAATGCCACATTTGCAGGAAATCACATCCGATTCTTGCTCTTTCTGAATAATAGAAAATAAAATAGGTTATCTCGGAAAGCAATAAAAACTGGTTTATATCGGATTATGTTTAAGTACCAGAGCATCTACGGCTTCCTAAAATCTCTTATGTTCCAAAATTGGGAAACTGATAAAAAATATGTTAAGATTAAATGACTTTGCATCAACCAATTATGGGCATCACTGTCTCGGCTAGCATCTATTGCCTATCCCTAATCATCCAAGGGGGTTGTGAGCTGCCATCTGGAACTGCTGCAGTCCCTGTTGTGTAGGTACACCCAGGGTACTGTTAGGAAGGAAGATCCAGGATTTTGACCCAGCAATAGTGGAGGTACAGCAATATATTTCCAAGTCAGGATGGGTGAATGAGGAACATATTAGCTTGCAGCGGGAGATGGGGGCAGGGGAAACGCAGGTCTCCTCCCATGGGACATATCCCCTTCCTTCCCAACTTTTTAAGGGGCTCACTTAAAAGAAACAGCCTGCCCATTTCTGCCCATGCCAGACAGATTATGAAATGGGTGGCACATTATTCAGGTTAGTTAGTTGGTTGATAACAAGTTTAATTGACAGTCAATTATTTATTTAAAATGGGCGGGTGAATCGCTGATTTTGGTGTTCACCCACTTGCCACATTATGGGGATGGTTTGGGACTGGGTGCGATGGTGGTGGGCTTGCCACCCTTTGTATTATACATGCCCCTTGCTACCTAAAACACACATGGTGAGGGTGTGGTGGAGGGGTGCACGGAGGGGACACTTAAAATTCAGCCTGATGATCAATTGTAACTCTTTTAAAGAGAAGCCAATCATAAATAATTGGGACGTAGACTAAAGCTGCATGCTGATCACTGTTGTACACCTTTTTTTTACACTTTATTCAAATGGTGACAATAATCAGTTAGAGAGAAATAAATTTTAAAAAGGTTAATGAGCGTTTATTTTACTTCAGTGTCATTACAAAAGGATTGTCAGTGTGAAAGAAAGAAATTCTAGATTGCAGCAATTTTGTCTGCCAGTCCAGAACATCATTAAAATCCTAACTGTAAAATGTTGTGGGTTCCTCAAATCACCAACACCAAGGATTTCCAACAAAGGTAGGTTATTACTCAGCTCAATTGTTACATACGGTATTTGTGTGCTGCCCGAGATCCAAGGGATGACTCACATGCCCCTGCCAATGTGACAGCACAGTTGCACAGTGGTTAGCACTGCTGACTTACAGCTCCAGCGACCTGGGTTCAATTCCTGCTTTGGATGATTGTCTATGGAATTTGCATGTTCTCCCTGTTTTCCTCCGGGTGCTCCAGTTTCCTCCCACATTCCAAAACTGTGCGGGTTAGGCTGATTGGCCATGAGAAATTGCCCCTTAATGTCCAAAGATGCATAGGTTAGATGAGTTTATGGGGACAGGGTGGGAGAGGGGGCCTGGGTAAGATACTCTGTTAGAGGGTTGGTGCAGACTCTGTGGGCTGAATGGCCTCTTCTGCACTGTAGGGACTCTATGATTCAATGATGTCCTATATAGCCTCATCTTCAACTTCTCAAGTAACTACTCGGTCTACACAAACATTGCATTCCAATTAACCAAACAACTTCCATAGAAAATAGGAGCAGGAGTCAGCCATGTGCATCCTCAAGCCTGCTCTGCCATTCAGTTGGATCATGGCTGATCCTCTACCTCCAGGCAATACTCTTGCACCTTCCCCATACTTCTTGAAGTCTTTACAGTCTTAAATGTGTCTTTCTTAAATATATCTAATGACTTGACCCCCACAGCTTTCTGTGGTAGTGAAGTCCACAGTTTTATCACCCTCTGAGTGAAGAGGCTTCTCCTCACCTCATTCTGAAATGACCTAACCCTGTTAAAGATGCACTTTCACAGACTTCAGTAGTGAAAACAGAAAGTGCTTATTTATTATTAATAAGAATTAAAGAACAGCCTCATAGCTGTAGCTAGCTCCCAAAATGTCTCCTTGCCTAACAGCTTCTTTCACCAGGGGTGATTCCACACTCTGAGTCCCGATTGGTTTTCTCAGACCATGTGACCCTTACTCTGCTGTGTTACCCTTAAAGGGACAATCACCACAACCCTGTATCCTGAGACTACAACCTCTTGTTCTAGACCCCTGCTGCCAGCCAGAAGAAATATCCCTGCATTCAGTTTGTTCAGAGTTTTATACATTATCCCTTCTCATACTTCTAAATTTCTGTGAATACCTGAGTAAGCCAACACAATCACTCCTCCTGTGACAATCCTGCCATCCAGGAGTCAGTCCAGTGAACCTTTGCTGCACTCGCTCTATGGCTAGTATATCCTTTCTTAGACAAGGAGACCAAAACTGCACACAATCCTCTAGATGTGGTCTTACTGTACAGTGGCAGTAAAGACATCCTTGCTCCTGTACTCAAGTCCTCTTGCAATCAAGGCCAACATACCATTAGCCTTCTTAACTGCTTGCTGCACTTCCATTTGGATTTATTACTGTGTGTAGAATGCGTTTCCTTGTTGTGAATAATCAATATATTCATGAGAACATTCTCACTTTTAACCTTATACTGGAAGGGAAGGTCATTGATGATGTACCTGAGGATAAAGGGGTCCACGACATTATCTGGAAGGACTCCTGCAGTGATGTCCTGGGGTTGTTTGAATGGGCGGAGACTTCAGTCCAACCTTGAGCAAAATAACTAATGCCCAGTGCCACTGCTGGCCACTTACATTTCTCATGAATGACAGTGTTGCCTCTGGAAGTGTCCTGGAAAACGTCCTTCCATTTAGTGGTGCTATCATCTTTACATGATTCAATTTACCTTGCCATTGACTGCAGAACTGTAATATAGGTTGGAACTTTATTATCCTGCCTGCCATGGGAATCAGAGCGGGCGAAGGTGGACCATGGAAAGATCAAATGACCTTGGGTGGGATTTGGAATACGCAAGGGCGTAAGATCCCATCCATTCGCTCATAGAGTCATACAGTGAGAGAAGTCCCTTCAGCCCATCGAATCTGCACTGACAATATCTACCACTAAAGGCATGCTAATCCCATTTTCATGTATTGTTCCATAGCCTTCAATATTATGATATTTTAAGTGCTTATCCAAATTTTTTTAAAGGTTGTAAAGTTTCCAACCTTATGAAGTGGGGCATTTAATTAATTAATCTGATATTGCCTAATATTATAAACTAACCTTGGCAATGATTTATTTCTAAAGTAATGCAGTTTCCATGTATACATAGCTATACATCGTAGCACCTCATTTAGCCTCAAACTAGGTGTTACTTGCACATTTGATCCCCGAGGTTACAAATGGTATTCCCAGATGTTTCTGTGTATTCCCAGAATTTAAATCTGTCAGTTACATGGGCTTTTCATTTTGGGACTCCATTATCCCCATGAAGAACGATTGATTAGTCAGGAAATGCTCTAAATATGCATTAACAACTTCAAAGAACGTGACTGACAAGAACTGCTGTTTGAAGTTAAATAAATGGCTGCGGATCAGAATGCTCAGTTTAAACAGAGACATTCCATCATCATCAGGTAACTTCATTCGTCTGGGAAGAGGTTGCTTTGCGGCAACTATATGTTGTGCAGTTTAACAGCTAACATGTACACTGTTTGTTGCTGTTTACCTGTATTTATTACCTGATCTACGTTTTGTCAACTTGTGAGAATGCCTCGATCATCAACTGCAGCTTGTACTTTGATCAATTTGTGTAACCACAGCTGGAGAACATTTGATTTCCTCCTTGCACAACTGGAATGTACAACTGTTCAGAAATTTACACAAGATAGCCTTGCATCTACATATCCCCTTGTAATAAACTCAGAGCACTCCAGGCACTTAAAACTATGAAGCATCTTTCCTCTGAGTCAGGAAGCTGTGGGTCCAAGCCCCTCTCTTGAGACTTGAGACCAAGGCTGATACTCCAGTGCAGTGCTGAGAAAGTGCCACACTGTTGGAGGCGCTGTCTTTTGGATGAAATGTTAGACCAAGGCACTATCTGCTCTATCAGCTATAAGATCCTATGAGACTATTTGGAAGAAGACTGAGTGTTATCTGTGTTATTAATCCTACAAATAACATTGCCAAAATGGATTATCTAATTGCTAATTTATGGGAACTTGCTATTCACAAATTTTTTGCCATGTTTCCAAAATCACAAGGGCATACACCACAGTTTAGTACAATACGCCACACCTCAGGTGAATACACCACACTTCACAAGAGTAAACAGTGCTTTACAGGAGTAAACCATGCTTGATACGAATAAATCACTTCACGTGAGCACACCACATTTCAGGAGAATATACAGCACTGTAATATGTACACTTCAGTTTACATATTACAGAGAAAGAGGTGCTGGAAGTCTTAAAGCACATCAAGGTAGATAAATAACTGGGACCTGATGAAGTGTATCCCAGGACACTGTGGGAGGCTAGGGAGGAAACTGCGGGTCCCCAGCCGAGATATTTGAATCATTGATAGTCACGGGTGAGGTGTCTGAAGATTGGAAAGTAGCAAATGTTGTGCCTTTGTTTAAAAAGGGCTTCAGGGAAAAACCTGGGAACTACAGGCCAGTGAGCCTCATATCTGTGGTGAATAAGTTTTTGGAAGGTATTTTGAGAGACAGGGTCTTTAGGCGTTTAGAGATGCAAGGACTGATTAGGGACAGTCAGCATGGCTTTGTGAGCGGAAAATCATGTCTTGCAAATTTGATTGAGTTTTTTGAAGGGGTAACCAAGGAGGTAGATGAGGGCAGCGCAGTTGATGTTGTCGACATGGACTTTAGCAAGGCCTATGAGAAGGTATTGCATGGTAGGTTGTTGCATCAGGTTAAATCTCACGGGATCCAGGGTGAAGTATCTATAGCGACATAAAATTGGCTTCTTGACAGAAGCCAGAGGGTGGTTGTAGAGAGTTTTTTTTCATACTGGAGGTCCGTGACCAGCAGTGTGCCTCAGGGATCAGTGCTGGGCCCACTGTTATTTGTAATTTATATTAATGATCTGGATGAGAATATAGGAGGCATGGTTAACAAATTTGCAGATGACACCAAGATTGGTGGCATAGTGGACAGTGAAGAAAGTTATCTCCAATTGCAATTGGATCTTGATCAATTGGGCCAGTGGGCTGACGAATGGCAGATAGAGTTTAATTTAGACAAATGCCAGGTGATGCATTTTGGTAGATTGACCCCGGGCAGGACTTACTCAGTTAATGGTAGGGCACTAAGGAGAGTTCAGAACAAAGAGACCTAGGAGTACATGTTCATAGCTCCTTGAAAGTGGAGTCACAGGTGGACAGAATGGTGAAGAAGGCATTCAGCATTCTTTGTTCCAACGGTCAGAACATTGAATACAGGAGTTGGGATATCTTGTTGAAGTTGTGCAAGACATTGGTAAGGCCACACTTGGAATACTGTGTGCAATTCTGGACACCCTATTATAGAAAGGATATTATTAGACTAGAAAGAGTGCAGAAAAGATTTACTAGGATACTACCAGGACTTGATGGATTGAGTTATAAGGAGAGGCTGGATAGACTGGGACTTTTTTCTCTGGAGCGTAGGAGGCCGAGGGATGATCTTATAGAGGTCTACAAAATAATGAGGGGCATAGATCAGCTAATAGTCAGTATCTTTTCCCAAAGGTAGGAGAGTGTAAAACTAGAAGGCATAGGTTTAAGGCAAGAGAAGAGAAATACAAAAGTGTCCAGAGGGACAATGTTTTCACACAGAGAGTGATGAGTGTCTGGAACAAGCTGCCAGAGATAGTAGTAGAGGTGGGTACAATTTTGTCTTTTAAAAAACATTTAGATAGTTACATGGGTATGAGGGATATGGGCCAAATGCGGGCAATTGGGACTACTTTAGAGGTTTAAAAAAAAGGGCAGCATGGACAAGTTGGGCCGAAGGGCCTGTTTCCATGCTGTAAACCTCTCTATGATTCTCTCTAGGAGAATATACCACATTTCTCAAGAATACATCATACTTTGCAAGAATATACCATACTTCACAAGAATTCATAAACATCTGGACAATGAAGTACACTTCAGTTGTCAAGCAGTTTGGTACAATCTGAGGTTTTGAAAGGTGCCATATAAATGCAAGTCCTTCAAGTGTTTAATTACATTTATTGAAACAATAATCATCGCAAACTTTTGAGTTTACTAGCTGCTCCAATGACTGAACATTTATTAAATTCCTGTAGTTCAAATCCAAGGCAGTAACTGGTAAACCAATTTTAAATTTATGCAGCACCTTTTTTAAGTTTATTTATTAGTGTCACAAGTAGACTTACATTAACACTGCAATTAAGTAACTGTGAAAATCCCCTAGTCCCACACTCTGGCACCTGCTCAGGTACATTGAGGGAGAATTTAGCAAGGCCGATGCACCTAACTTGCGCGTCTTTCAGACTGTGTGAGGAAACTGGAATACCCAGGGGAAACCCACGCAGACATGGGGAGAACATGACCCAATTTAGTGACCCAAGCTGGGAATTGAACCTGGGTCCCTGGCACTGTGAGGCAGCAGTGCCACCCATGCGCCACTGTGCCATCCCATATTCCCGTGGGTTCTGATTCCAAGTGCACTGTTATTGTGCTTTAATAAAAATCGTCCAGTCATATGCAATTGCACTATAATAAGACGAGTCGATTTCAGCTTCAAATTACTCTGTTTTTTACATACAAGAACACATGCAAATTAGTACAAAAGTGCATAAGTATTTATTTGAATTGTACATTGCTTTGGGATGACCTTTGACACTTTATTTGCAAATAAATCATGGGATTGTGGGTAGAAATTTGAAACCACTCCAAGCAGCTTCTGAGTTTGCAATATTCTGACTCGCTTAGCAATGCTGTTCCTCTTCAGGCTTGCAGGTTACATTCTCAGCATGTTTGGAAACTGTATGAAGCCAAATTTATACCAAGTTAAATAAGAAATATGGATATGATCGTATGATATTAAATTGAACTATCCATAATTGGATATCAATTGATTTCAACCCAGAAGGAATTTTAAAAAAACAGTTCTGATCAGTATCCTTATCTCCTAACTTTGTTTTCCTATAAGGGGAATTGAAATAAACTTATTGCAAAGTTTAATTTTTCAAGTTGAAGCGTCAGTTTCCATTTCCTACCTTGAGCTTCATTTTTTGCACCATGTTTGTGGTTTGCAAAGCCGCAGACATTAGTTGGGGTGAATGGAATACTCCCAATGTCAGCACCATATAACCCCAGGTCTTTGGCCAAATGCAAAAGAAAAGGGTTCCTTTGAATGTGAAAATGAATTCCCAGTCCGTTTTTAAGCTGAATGAGATTTCTTTTGACGTGTTCAATAAGATTTGTTTGTTTATATCCAATGAGGATATGAGGAAGCTGGTCTTGACATTAAGTGCACACTTTCATACAGTTCCTCACACTGGGGAGAGTTGCAGAATACAGATCAACACAGTTCCTAATTATCACATTTTCTCATTTCAAACTTGAAGGATTGTTTTAAGAAATGAATGTAACTCTTCCATCCCCACCACACCCCCTGAGGGAGAATCTTATTCTTTTTATTGCAAAATATCAAATGAAAGATGCTCTTAATAAATTCACTAATCCTCCAAGTCACATGGTTTATCACAGATAAACCCAGGAGCTATTTTATTAGCAGCAAAAGCAGAAAATTCGGGAAAATCTCAGCTGGTCTGACAGCAACTGCAGAGAGAGATGGGCTGTGACGAAGGGTCATCCAGACTCGTAACATTGGCTCTGTTCTCTCTCCGCGGGTGCAGTCAGACCTGCTGAGATTTTACAGCATTTTCTGTTTTTGTTTCAGATTCCAGCATCCGCAGTATTTTACTTTTGATTTACTGTTTTATCGGCGAGTGTGTGATGAGTGCGTGAAGAACGTCTGAAGGGAAAAATAACAATGATGCAACAATTAGAGATTGGTTACAGATCCTGCAACTGGAGGTCAGTCAGATTTCTGTGGTAATTAGCTAAAATGCTATTTTGTACTCATTTGAATTTGTTATCTGGTTTCCTTGTGGTTCGAAAAGAATATTTATTATTAGACCATAAGGCCATAAGAAACTGGAACAGGTGTAGGCCGTTCGGCACCTTGAATCTGCTCCACCATTATAGGATCGCGGCTGATCCAACATTCCTCATAGAACATAGAACATAGAACATAGAACATTACAGCGCAGAACAGCATATCCACTTTCCTGACCTTTTCCCATAACCTTTGATTTCCTTACTGATCAAAAACCTACTTATCTCAGCCTTAAGTATACACAAGGGCCAGAACTCTATCACTTTGCCCACCACGGAATCGGTGCGGGCGAGGGCCTGACAACAGAAATCTTTATTGACATTGGGTGGGAATGTCTGGTCTTGCCCGATGACTCTGCCCCCACAGTTCTCTGTGGCGAGGAGTTCCAAAAACTCCCAATCCATCGAGAGAGGAAATTCCTCCTCATTTCAATCTTAAACAGGCACCCCCTTTATTCTGAGACTATGTCCTCTGGCCTTAGGCTCTCCTGTGAGGGGAGCCACCTTCGCAGCATCTACCCTGTCAAGCACCTTGAGAATGCCATGGTCAGAATCTTACCACCATTCACGCTGGTGGATTTTCCCATCCTGCTGCAGTGAATGGAGATTTGGCTGGCGGCCAAATTCCCTGACCTTGCTGCAGCCGCAACACGGTCGGTAAGATCGCGCCCTGTATATTTCAGTTGAGACCACCTCCCATTCTTTGAGTCCCAGCCTGTTTAACCTTTCCTCAAAAGACAATCCCTCCACATCAGGGATCATCCTGGTGAGCCAGGATTTACTCCAGGCAAATGATTAGGACCTTTATTTTTGAGAAGGTTGAAGATTCTGACAGTTTCTCATTTATTGTTTAATGATTATGAGATGCTGGCTAATTACCAGGAGCATTAAGAAACATAAAAAGGTGCAGTTTTCTTCCAGTGGTGACTCTCTCAGGGGTGATTCTCCCAGCCACTGTTCTACAGGCCAGGAGACTTGAGCGGAGGCCTTTTGTGGGGTTTCTGCTCACTACCATGGCCTCCGCGAGACTCCAAGTGCCAGATTTCCGGTGCCATCAACTTCACGACAGAAATTGGCACAGAGCTGAATAATTAATGCAAATTCTAATTTCAATACAATTTAAATCCCATTAGTGGCTCGGGGACTGGAATCTCTGGGCCATTAGCATCGATCCCCCTGCCAAGAGTGGTTCACTCCAGTGGGGTTTACACCAGCCCCCCACTTGTTAGGAGCTGGCAGCCCCACCCCACTAGAGTGAAGGGGGGACAATCGAGAACCCAACCCGAGGGTCAAGTGCTGGTGCCCCCTGGGCATTGTCACCTTGGCAGTGCCAGCCTGGGCCCCCGACACTTCCCAACTGGTAAAATGCCAATGCACAGGGGGCACCATGGCACCTTCCGAAGAGCATTGAGCACTGCCAAGGGGATGGGGCCTAATGGGGGTAATAGGTGGGAGTGGGGGTGGGGTTCCCGCTGCCACTCTGCATTTGGGCTGAGTGAGACTGGGAGGGAAGCCAGTGATCAGGTTAGCCATTGGTGTGGGGACGGGGGGGTGGGGTTAGCCTGCTGGGGGTATGAGGCTGCCGGGTGTGGGGTGGGCCAGGACTGCAGTGGGGGGTGGTTGTAAAGACTGGTGGGGGGAGTACAATGAGGAGGATTAGGGCAGATGGCGGGGAGTGTCGAGGCTGTCCCAAGCATGTTTGGGGGAGGGCAGCAATAGAGTCATGGCGGGGGGAATCAGAGGGCCAGTGGTGTGGGGGTCATGGGGCAATCACTGGCCAGCAATTGGGAGGCTGGCATTGGGGGGCTACTGAGAATGCGCCAATCTCAGTGCTGACAGATCGGTGCATGTGTAGTGGCCCACTCAATGCTATGCTGCCAGCCTCTCCAGCGGGGATAGGCCCTGCCCCATGATTTTCAATGGGATTCATGCTGGTGCACTCTGCAGCGTATAGGGTGTGGAAGATTCATTTTTAAACCACCACAGGATTTACTCCAGTTTTTACGTGAATTTGACATTTAGAATTTTTTGGGGAGAATCGCCCTGTCCAAAGAAAACAAATGTTTAATGTTTCCATTAACACATTTCAAAGATTCCTGATATTTACAGCTTCTAAGAACGCTCTCCATGTAGTGTTTAAATTTTAAAGAAATTACCTGTTTTATTTCAGATTCCAAGCATTACAACTGCATTTTCTCAGTTGTGGCCTTTCATATGTGTCTTGAAGGATTGGTGGAATTATCAGGTATAACTTTCATTTGATATTTTAGAAAAAGAGTAAGAATTTAGATCAAAAACATCTGTTGATAAATTAAAACAGTGGCCGGGATTCTTCCCAAAAAATTCTAAGCATCAAATTTGCCTGAAAACTGGAGTAAATCCTGTTGTTTTTTTCAGCAGGAGTTCGAAGAAGAATCTCCCGCACTCTGCGCAATCCACTCACATTGTCTGCACCTTTAAGGCTTGATGAGCTGATTAGCTGTAAAGACTCGCATTCTAATCAGTATTCTGGAAACTGTATGTGCCTTTATATGCCCTGTTTGTGTTCAGAACTCCCCACTCACCTGACAAAGGAGCAGCGCTCCGAAAGCTAGTGACGTTTACTACCAAATAAACCTGTTGGGCTTTAACATGGTGTTGTGAGACTTCTTACATTGTAGAGTGTACCAATGTGAACCATGTAAAAAATCTGTAGGCGGGGCATATTCCCATTGGAGAGGCTGCCAGCATAGCACTGAGGGAGCCACTGCGCATGCGCTGATCTGTCAGTGCCAAGATTGGCTCATGCACAGTAGCCCCGTGCTGCTGGTCTCCTGATCACTGGCCAGCCCCGCGATTCCATAATGCTGGCTCTTTCACCCCACCCACCCATGGCCCTATTGCTGACCCCACCACCACCTCTTAGCACGTCCAGGCCCAGCCCCGATGCCCCTGCCGCCAGCCCAACTCGATCACTCCGCCCCGACAAGTCCAACGCACTCTCTCCCCCTGAAGCCCTGATCTCCGCCCTCCGGAATTCCCAGAAGCCCTGACCTCCACCCGACAACCCGTATACCCAGCCCCGATCGCTGGCCTCCCATCCTCTGCTTGCAATCCAAGTGCAGAGTGGCAGCAGGACCTCCAACCCCACAGATCCCCAAATTAGATCCCATCCCATCAGGCCCCACCCCTTCATTAGTCCCCACTCCTTTTAGGCCTGCCTCCAGCATCTGGCTCTGAGCCCTTGGCACTGCCCCATGCTCAATGGGCAGTACTAAGGTGACCCATCCATTGGCACTTTGCCCCTTGCACAGTTCTTGGGGCTCAGGCTGGCACTGCCAATGTGCCAATGCCCAGGGGGCACCTCCCCCAGTACCCAACACTTTGGGGGGCCCTGATTGCCCCCCTTCACTCCAGCAGGATCACACCTCTACCTCCCCGAAAGTGAAGAGCTACTGTACACCCCACTGGAGTGAACCACACCTGGTGGATTTGGGGGGTGCTCGCAGGACCCGCTAATAGCATTCAAATTACATGTAAATTCAAATTAACATAAATCATGGCCCTGGGAGATATGCTCATGGCAGGAACACATGCACCGAGTCCTGTGCATGCCCGGCCGTGAGATTCTCCCATCCCGCTGCACCAGAAAATGAGTGTGGTGGGGTGGGAGAATCACCCCCAATAACGACCCTTTAAAAAACATGAGTGAAGGCATCCAATGTGCCAGACAAAAAAGTGAAAAGGCAGTGAAGGAAAAGTTTGTGAAATTGGAGAAGGACACATCACCTCGCCTTGAGATGCTCCCAATGTTGGGGTGGAAAACTCTCACAAGCAGGAAAAATGTCCAGCACCCGCAGACCACAACTAAGGGAAGTTAGGACATTTTATTATAGGAAAGAGAGGGCAATAAAACCAAATTAAACCCAAGAAGTGGAAGAACCACAGACAAAAACGTGACCTTCACTGGAGAAGCTAAAAAAAAACAAATTAATTATTGTAGGATTAAATTCCACATAATTCAAAATAGATACTGGTGCAGGTGTTTTGGTATTATCTGACTATCTGATTGGGGAAGGCATGGTGGCACAGCGGCTAGCACTGCTGCTTCACTGCGCCAGGGACCCGTGTTCAATTCCGGCCATGGATCACTGTCTGTGTGATGTATCTGCACATTCTCTGCATTGGTTTCCTCTAGGTGCTCCGGTTTCTTCCCACACTCCAAAGATCTGTAGGTTCGGTTGACTGGCCATGCTAAATTGTCCCTTAGCGTCAGGGGGATTAACAGGGTAAATATGTGGTGTTGTGGGTTATAGGGATTGGGTGGGATTGTTGTCAGTGCTGGTTTGATGGGCCAATTGGCCTCATTCTGTACTGTGGGGATTCTATGATTCTAAATAAAATAATAGCGTGGAGTTCAAAGACTATTTCCTCGGGTGGATGTAGCTGTTACTCGGGGGCATAACTATAAGGTTCATGGTGGGAGATATAGGAAGGATGTCTGAGGTAGGTTCTTTACTCAGAGAGTGGTTGGGGTGTGGAATAGACTGCCTGCTGTGATAGTGGAGTCGGACACTTTAGGAACTTTCAAGCAGTTATTGGATAGGCACATGGAGCACACCAGAATGATAGGGAGTGGTATAGCTTCAACTTGGTTTTGGACAAAGCTTGGCACAACATTGAGGGCAGAAGGGCCTGTACTGTTCTATGTTCTATGTTTCATGAGTTAAAATGTCACATTATAGCCATCGGCCAGTCAGGTGCAATGTCCAGGAGGGACAACACTAAAGGTAATTAAGATACAAGGATGAAGGAACTTGGAACCACTGTATATGATAAAGAACAAGGAGACAGCTCATTGCTGAAAGCACGTTTGTATCTGAAGCTCATTTATAAGGTTGATGAAATTGCTGATGAATAAACCAATAATGTATTCAGAAATTAATTTCCATTCTTATTTTCAGGCTTAGGGAAGCTGAAGACAGAATATCACATAACCCAAAGGCCAGGCACTCAGCTGTGTCATTTCACAGTGAGGAGCTTCCCTCACTCACCCTTAGACAAAGTCAAGAGTGAGATTGAACACACTTTGCAAAATGTCACCTCTCTGGTAACTATACCAACAAAGTGGTGTTCTGGAATGGTCACAGTGCCAAAGTCTAATGGTTCAATTCGTATCTGGGTGGATTTGGCTGAGTCGAGTGCAAGGTCCACCCAATGTCATCATTGGATGAAAGTCTCACCTTATTAGCAAAAAGTACCCTCATCACGAAATTGGATGCTCGCAGTTTATTGTTTAAACTTGAATGTAATAAGATTAACCAGCAAACCATAAAACCTCTTATGAAGGTGTACATGGACGTAAACTATTCTACAAGTGTTTTCAAAACTGCTGCTAAGAGTAACTTGCTGCTTTGTCAGAAGCCTTGATGTCCCATGGATCAGACAATTACATGGGATATGAAAGCAGTTAGTACTGGCTTCCGCCAGTGGGCTCTGGACAGTGAATCCAGATTATGAACTACTTTTAGCATCCCATTTGGTCATTATTGTTTTAACAGAACATTCAGAATTGCTTCTGCACTGTGATATTCTAAGGAATGCTGTCTCAGACTCTAAGGCACTGAAGGAGTAATATGGACAAGATTCCTGTACTTGATTCATCAAGGGAAGGATAGGACCATTGAGTAAGAGCGGTCCTCAAATTCCCACAAGAAACAGGTTTGATATTAAATGAGAAATGTGAATTTGCAAATCCTACACCAAAATTCTTAAGCCACATTGCGCAAGTTTTGGGAATTATGGCTGATCAGTAGAAACAGTAAAAAGTCTGACAACACCAGGTTTTAATCCAACCGATTTATTTGATAGTAAACGCACAAGCTTTCGGGGCTAGTCCCTTTGTCAGGTGACAAAGGGACTAGCCCCGAATGCTTGCGCGTTTACTATCAAATAAATCGGTTGGATTAAAACCTGGTGTTGTCAGACTTTTTACTGTGTTTACGCCAGTCCAACGCCGGCATACCCACATCATGATCAGTAGAAAGCCAAGGCCACAGAATTGTAATAATTCCTTGGGATGGTCAGTCAAGTAGGCAAGTTCCTACCAAACCTAGTAGAAATCTACCAGCTGTTTTGTTAGCTGTTGAGACAAGATCAACAGTTGTATTGGAACACGGACCAGTAAAATGCTTTTGACACATCAAAAATCTGATTTGCTGACAATTTTAGTGGTGGGGGATCATCAACCAGTTTGGATATGGTATTGTTTCAAATTCAAAGAGATGGAAAAAGAAGACAATTTATTACACCTCAATATTTCTCATGGACACAGAAAACCAGTCAGAAAATAACATTAGCAGCTACATGGGTTGGCGAGAAGTTCTCTGATTATAACAGGGGATTAAGGTTTAAAATTGAAACCAGTCTTTTGTTACACCTCCCAATCTAAAGTAAATTGCACAAACATCACTTACAATTCAGTGTTTTAGACTGAGACTCATGAGACATGATTCAGTTACTGGGTAAGTTGAAAGGAAGTAACAGACAAGAGCAGATGGACTATTAAGAATACCAAGAAAAGGAATCAAGCTGGAAAATTTAAATTTTATTGATGAAGGGGAAGGATATGTTTTCCTCATCACTAAATACCAGCCATTGACAAAAGGCGATGAGCCTGGCACCAATCACTCCATTGAAAAGTAAATGACAAATTGTCTTGCATGTACAGTGAATAACCAACATCAGAGTCCATCACTGGTGCCCTCCAAATTTCCTTCAAGGCAGTGCCTGGGAATAGATTTATTTGAGTTCAAAGGCAAAATTTTCCTTACTGCCATTGATTGTTGCTCTAGACAGGTTGATGTGAGTAGATTGTACAGCAACAAGTCTTATTGTTCTACTGTGTTGTAGTAATGTTTTTCAAAGTTCAAATTGGGTCTTTCAGCTCTTGAGAAAATTCTCAAACTCTTAGCATTTGTGGGTACATTGCAAAAGAATTTGCTTCAAAAGTTTGCTTAGTCAGTGGTGATTTAGACAAAATGTTGCTGCATGTTAAAATTCTCCAGTTAATTGAACTCTTGTTTGAATGTCATTTAGCCCAATCATTCCCATGATTGAACAAGATGCTTTGCTTCGTTCTTATCGATGACAGCTGCAAAGCCTCAAGCAGTTTCCTGCAATCATATGCTAACTGGTTGAATGAGAATTTAATTGTCCAATTAAAATTGTAAAAGGAATTAATGGTTTTTGCTTGATTTTACTACGTATTTTTTCTATTTTCTTTTGTGAAGAAAAAAGTTAATATATTGTAACAGATTATGCAAAGTTCATACAGATGGCTGCATCATGTTATCAAATCTGCCAAAAACTTAAGCAGGCATCATTAGGAATTGTAGGACAAAATAATTCATCCTAAATATCTTAGACATACACAGCACCTTGTTTTGGGTTGATGTGAGTAGTCTGTACAGTAACAAGGCTCATTGCTATGGTCTGCTTGTCATCAGCTTTTGGCTTTCAAAACAAATTAACATTTTTTTGGGTGGGATTTTCCAGCCACGCTTGCCCAAGACTAGAAAATCGCACCTGAGGTCAACGAATGTCTGCATGGTCCATGTCCCACCTGCAATGATTCCCATGATGGGTGGATGGGAACATTCTGCCCTTCATGTCATATCCTTTCGATGTTAAAAGAATTTACATGAAAATACTCTGTCGGGCTCTATGGTGGCATTTTCACCTCAGAATCTGAAAATTGTGCTTTCTGAGGGGATGCAGTGGCATAGCGGTATTGTTGCTGCACTAGTAATCCACTAATTATTAGTAATCTGGTTTGAATCCCACCATGGCAGATGGTGAAATTTGAATTTAATAAAAATCTGGAATTAAAAGTCTAATGACGACTATGAAACCATTATCGGAAAAACCCATCTGGTTCATTTTTGCCCTTTAGGGAAGGAAATTTGCCTTCCTTGCCTGGTCTGGCCTACATGTGACTCCAGACCCACAGCAATGTGGTTGACTCTTAACTTCCCTCAGGGATGGGCAATAAATGCTGGCCGATGTCCACACCCCACGAACAAATAATAAATAAGGTCCCAATCCAGGAAACTCAGTCCGAAACTTAATTTACTGTGAAGCACATTGGGGCATCCTGAGGTCATAAGAGGCACGATATAAAGGCAAATCTTTCTCCAAGGGCAGTCGGAAGCCAGAGTGGAATGAAGAACTGAATAAGAAAATGAAATGCAAGGCAGTAGTAAGAGTTTTGGTAGCAAGTTGGAAGCTGTCTATCAGAGTGTTCCTGGGATCAGTAGTTGATCCTGTCTTGAATCTATGTTAATGACTTGAATGTAGAAAGCGATTTCTTAAAAAATGCTTATATTTAAAAAGAGCCATCTCATATTCTGATGTCATAGAGTCATAGAGGTTTACAGCATGGAAACAGACCCTTCAGCCCAACTTGTCCATGTTGGAAAGAACAATGTTAGTATACTGCAACAGATTATGCAGAGTTCATACGGATGACTGTATTTTTTTTTAAACCCCTAAGCTAGTCCCAATTGCCCGCATTTGGCCCATATCCCTCTGTACCCATCTTACCCATGTAACTGTCTAAACGCTTTTTAAAAGACAAAATTGTACCTGTCTCTACTAATACCTCTGGCAGCTTGTTCTAGACACTCACCACACTCTGTGTGAAAAAATTGCCCCTTTGGACCCTTTTGTATCGCTCCCCTCTCACCTTAAACCCATGCCCTCTAGTTTAGAACTCCCCTACCTTTGGGAAAAGATATTGACTATCTACCTTATCTATGTCCCTCATTATTTTATAGACCTCTATAAGATCACCCCTCAGCTTTCTACGCTCCAGAGAAAAACGTCCCGGTCTATCCAGCCTCTCCTTATAACTCAAACCATCAAGTCTTGGTAGCATCCTAGTAAACCTTTTTTGCACTTTTTCTGGTTTAATAATACCTTTTCATTACTAAAGTGACCAAAACTGTACACAGTATCCCAAATGTGGCCTTACCAATGTCTTGTACAACTTCAACAAGATGTTCCAACTCCTGTATTCAATGTTCTGACCAATGAAACCAAGCATGCTGAATGCCTTCTTCACCACTCTGTCCACCTGTGACTCCGCTTTCAAGGAGCTATGAACACGTACCCCGAGATCCCCTTGCTCTGTAACTCTCTCCAACGCCCTACCACTAACTGTCATTGGAAAGTGGTTCACATCTAATCAGTTACTTTTACAATGTAATCTCTATTTTTGTGTCGATACAAACAGTCCACAATTTGATCACATAAAGACCTCAAAAAAAGAAATGAGGTGAAGGAGCAGTTAACCTTTTGTGAGATTGAATGACGGAGATGGAGAATCTAGAACATTAAAAGAACTCTTTGAATATTGGGATTTAATTCTTATGTTCAGCCTCTTGTTTATTTGGGTGGCACAGCATTGCTGCCTCACAGCTCCCAGGTTCTGGGTTCGATTCCTGGCTTGGGTCACTGTCTGTACAGAATCCGCACGTTCTCCCCATTTCTGTGTGGGTTTCCTCCGGGTGCTCGGGTTTCCTCCAACAGTCCGAAGGATGTTCAGGTCAGGTACATTGGCCGTGCTAAATTTCAAACTTTTTATATTAATACACTATTATCAACTATCATTTTTGGATTTGGGTAGTTATACAGCTTTGTGTCCATGAGTCTTTCCCGTTTATCCAGGCTACAGACTGGCTCTGATACATGCTTGCTTGCACCAGTGGCTGAGTTCTAGGTGACGTATACACTTTTAGGATAAGCTTGAAATGCAGTTATAATTGGTAAACTGGATCCTTTGCTTATAAAAAGCATTCATGCAACAGGCGCCGGAGTGTGGCGACTCGGGGATTCTCACAGCAACTTCATTTCAGTGTTAGTGTAAGCCTACTGATGACACTAATAACTGAACTAAACTGAAACTTATGAGATCACAACAACATTACAGTATTCTTCAGTAGGCTGCATAGAAATGGAAGCCTGGATTATGCCCTGTTTTGGGTTTGGAAGGTGGAAACTAGTGACTCTGAG
This sequence comes from Carcharhinus amblyrhynchos, assembly GCF_965287045.1. Lineage (NCBI taxonomy): Eukaryota > Metazoa > Chordata > Chondrichthyes > Carcharhiniformes > Carcharhinidae > Carcharhinus > Carcharhinus amblyrhynchos. The sequence goes on from NC_137350.1 coordinate 14,531,223, forward strand.
GCTCAGCAGCTATCAATTGAGTCAAACTGATTAGGAAATCATAACAGAAGTTGCTGGAAATGCTCAGCAGTTCCAGGCAGCATCTGTGGAGGGATACAGAGTTATTGCTAATGATCTTTTATTGTGGTGGTGGGGATGAATTCATAGCCCACACTAGAATGTATCACAGTACTGACCTACATTGATAGAAAATCACTCCAGGAACAGCCTTTTTTCACTATTGTTGGGCTGCGTTACAATTTCCTGTGTTGCAATACTCCTTTTTATCACACTTGCAGAAACAGCTTTGGCTATACGAACATGCGAACACGAACAAGTGACAGAACAGAATCGGAGACACATTGAGGAGCAGATATTTTTGTGATTTGCAATCATTTGATCGTGTCACACATGGCAATTGGGGAGGGACAGAGAAAAGAATAAAAGAAATGTTAGTCACTCTGCACATTCCGAATTGAAACACTCCTGACCTTTATGATGTAATTGCAATACCAAAATAATAAGGGGGATTCTTGTGACTCAAATTCTTTTAATGTCAGCGTTCAGGATATAATGCAACATGCTGTCCAATAAAATGACTCTGTCATGAGGGACAATCATTTTGATGACAATTGCTTTACTATAGTGCTTGAGAATGACATTGTAGTCTGAGTAGAAATGTTACATTTACTGTTCCTCACACTAACTGCTAAAAGCAAAGTTGGAAAGCCACTGATGCATTTATGTAAAATCTGATTGTGTTTCTCAGAAACATCTCAAAGTGTTTTTATTCATCACTTTGCAATGCAGTGACCACCACTCTGCAGCAACGCATGACAAGGTCAAATGACAGCACTCTATAAACCTCCGAGACAAGAGAAGAAGGTGTCGGTGGTGCTATGCATCCGAGTTGAGAAGAAGGGGGAACGTTCTTCCCCTTTGTAACAGTAAGCTGCCTTGCACTGACAGAAGGTGTCCTCTATTGCAGTAGGATGTTTTCCTGTTATTGTTAATTTATGAAATAGACCATCGCCAAGCACATTTGGAATGTAAAGGGAAAGTAAGGAGATGTGGGAACGTTGCCAAGGCAGGAAGGAAATAGAAATGATCGATATAAGATTCTGTACGAGCCTAAATAACTGGGCTGAATGACATTGTTTTGTTTATTGCATTACATTTTTTGTGTCGAGATGAAAATCTGTCTTTGTGTTGCATGAATGCTTTTTATAAGCAAAGGATCCAATTGACCGATTACAGTTTACCGATTATAGCTGCATTTCAAGCTTTAGCATAAAAGTGTATATGTCAGCTAGAACTCAACCACTGGTGTAGGCAAGTAAGCATGTATCAGAGCCAGTCTGTAGCCTGTATAAATGGGAAAGACTGATGGACATAAAGCTGTACAACTACCCAAATCCAGAAATGATAGTTGATAATAGTGTATAAGAAGTTTGAAATATTCACTACAGCCAATGTACAAATCTTGCAGAGACCCTTCAAAGGGTCAAATAACACTGGAACTGGTGTTCCAAAGGTCCAAAGTTCTAGGCCAAAATACATTACAATTATATCTTTCTGATATGTAAGCTACTCCTTCTAATTAGCTTAGATGTGTTTCATTTCACGTTACTATGTCAGTCCAACACATAACGGACACCTCAGCCAATTGTGAAACACTGCTTGACTCGATAATCTTTAATTCTAATAATGTCTGCATACTCTTCAGTCCTTTCCTTTAATGTCTCGCCATTTCACTGAAGCATCCACTTTCGCAGGAGAGGAAGTGTTTGCTTTGTTCAGCAGAGAGATGGCACTGAGAAGAATTGTTCTGACGTTTTGAAAGGGATTGATCAACAATGCGGTGATCCTGTGTAATATGGGAAAAACCAAACGCAGAAACAATCGACCTCAGAAACAACGTTCAGACATCCCAGTTCCCCATTTTGGACTCTTTTAGAATCTACACTGGACCTCCCAATCCCTCTCCCAATGTTTTAGAGCCATAGACATTTACAGGATGGAAAAAGGCCATTCGGCCCATTGTGGCAGTGCCAACTCTTTGCTAGAACAATCCAAAAATCTGATGAAAGGTCAGGTAATAGTGTATTAATATGAGAAGTTTGAAATATTCACTGCAGCCAATGTATAAATATTGCAGAGATCCTTCAAAGGGTCAAATAACACTGGCTGGTGCTCAAGGCAGCTCCAAAGTTCTGAAGTACTAAGCTAAAATTCATTACAATTATATTGTTCTGATATCTAAAGTACTCCTTCTAATTAGCTTATACTTGATTTCATTTCACATTAATATGTCAGCCCAATACATGATGGACAGCTCAACCAATTGTGAAACACTGTTTGACTCAATAATCTCCTTTAATTCTAATAATCTCTGCATACTCAATGATTGTAATTAATGACTAGTTGAGTCATTAAACTGACTTAAAATATTGGCTGCCACACCTGCTGATTTTTCCCCCAGCTTTTTCTGTTTTTAATCCAAAGCTAATCCTACTGTCCATTCTCTGGGCTGAATCTTGCCACATAGATGTATTTGGAGGTGAGATGTTGGGGAAATTCTGATAGTTTCCCATAAGTCTTGCTCCCTGCCACTTATAGGCCAGATGACCAGGGGTGGGCAGCAAGAGGAACTGGCAACCCACTTCACGGAGGCTTTTAGCCAAAGGGGAGCATTTTCAGAACCCACTGGCATTTTTTCACTGTGGGAATAGTCCCCTACTGAATCCAAAGGCTGTAAACTTGCAGTTGCTGCTGTCTACATGGACTTTAGCAAGGCCTTTGACAAGGTATCGCATGGTAGGTTGTTGCATAAGGTTAAGTCTCATGGGATCGAGGGTGAGCTATCTAAATGGGTACAAAATTGGCTTCTTGATAGAAGCTTGAGGGTGGTTGCAGAGAGTTATTTTTCAAACTGGAGGCCTGTAACCAGCTGCATGCCTCAGGGATCAGTGCTGGGTCTACTGTTATTTGCCATTTATATTAATGATTTGGATGAGAATATAGGAGGCATGGTTAATAAGTTTGCAGATTACACCCAGATTGGTGGCATAGTGGACAGTGAAGAAAGTTATCCCCAGTTGCAAGGGGAACTTGATCAATTGGGCCAGTGGGCTGACAAATGGCAGATAGAGTTTAATTTAGACAATTGCAAAGTGATGCAGGACTTACTCAGTTAATAGTGAGGCATTGAGGAGAGTTACAGAACAAAGAGATCTAGGGGTACATGTTCATCGCTCCTTGAAAGTGGAGTCACAGGTGGACAGAATAGTGAAGAAGGCATTCGGCATGCTTGGTTTCATCGATCAGAACATTGAATACAGGAGTTGGGACGTCTTGTTAAAGTTGTACAAGACCTTGGTAAGGCCACATTTGGAATACTGTGTGCAGTGCTGGTCACCCTGTTATAGAAAGGATATTATTAAACTAGAAAGCGTACCGAAAAGATTTACCAAGACGCTACCGGGACTTGATGGTTTGAGTTATAAGGAGTGGCTGGATAGACTGGGACCTTTTCCTCTGGAGCGTAGGAGGTTGAGGGATGATCTTATTGAGGTCCATAAAATAATGAGAGACACAGATCAGATAGATGGTCAATATCTTTTCTCAAAGGTAGGGGAGTCTAAAACTAGAGGGCATAGGTTTAAGGAGAGGGGAAAGATACAAAAGTGTCCAGAGGGGCAAGTTTTTCACACAGAGGGTGGTGAGTGTCTGGAACAAGCTGCCAGAGATAGTAGTAGAACTGGGTACAATTTTGTCTTTTAAAAAGCATTTAGATAATTATATGGATAAGATGGATATAGCGATATGGGCCAAATGCAGGCAATTGGGATTAGCTAAGGGGCTTTAAAAAAAAAGGGCGGCATGGGCAAGTTGGGCCGAAGAGCCTGTTTCCATGCTGTAAATCTGTATGACTTGGAGGGAAGGCCGTCGATGGCTCCTCTCATCAGCCTAATTAAGGAGTAACAAGGATGAAAAGGCCACAGCAACAATAGTATCATGATGTAGAGAAGCTGTGTTAAGTTACCTCTAAATAATATTTCCAGATCCTAAAGAGTAACTTTGACAATAGTGTTAAATGGACAATGACCATCGACTGCCTAGCATCCATCTCCCCCAACAAGCAATTGATCCAATATTGCCCATTTAACTCTATTGCCCAAATCAAAATGAGCACTTTAGTGTGATAGTAGAAGTGAACAAGGGGATGGATTGTATCAGAGATTGAGTAGAAAGGAGGGGCTTAAGAGGGAAACATGCAGAAGGAAGAAACTAGAAGCAGGAGTAGGCCATTCAGCCCTTCGAGCCTGCTCTACCATTCATTTTGATCATGGCTAATCATTAAATTCAATATCCTGATCCCCCTTCCCCCCCAATATCCGTTGATCCTTTCGCCCCAAGACCTATATCTATTTTCTTTTTGAGATCACACGATGTTTCGGCTTCAACTAGTTTTTTGGTAGTGAATTCCAGACATTCGCCAGTCTCTGGATGAAGAAATTTCTCCTCAGCTCAGTCCTAAAAGGTTTACCCTTTATCTTCAAACTATGACCCCTAGTGCTGGATTCCACCACCATTGGGAACATTCTTTCTGAATCTACTCTGTCTAATCCTGTCAGACTTTTGTAACTTTCTCTTCAATCCCCTCTACTTTTCTAAACTGCAGTGAATATAATTCTAACTGTCTTAATCTCTGCTCATATCATAGACCTGCCATTCCAGGAATCAGCCTGGTAAACCTTCATGACTAGCCAGCGATTCCCATGTCCCATGAACCTCAATAGCAAGGACAACCTTCCTCAGATAAGGATACCAAAACTGCACACAAAGCTCCAGACGCGCCCTCACCAATGCCCTGTACAATTGCAGCAAAACATTTACTCAAATTCTCTCGCTATGAAGACCAACAAACCAATTGTCTTTTTACTGCCTGCTGCATCTGGGTGCTTACTTTTAGTGATTGATGGACAAGGGTACCAAGTTCTCTCTGAGTATCCATCTCTCTCAATTTACACCATTCAAGTAATAACGTCTCTCCTTGCACATTTGATTCATGGCACTTCTCCTGAACCCATATGCAAGGCAGCCAAACTGGGCTGCAATAAGATCCAAAAGCCAACTAGAGCCCCCCTCGAGCAACAGTTCAGCTTCTTGGACAGTTCTTGCAAATCACTGAGATTTCTTTTATTCATTCATGGAACATGGGCATTGCTGGCTGGTCAGCATTTATTGTCCATCTCTAGTTGCCCTTGAGAAGGTGGTGATGAGCTACCTTCTTGAAGCGAAGCAGTCCGTATGCCGAGGATTGACCCACCAAGCCTTTAGGGAGAGAATTCCAGGATTTTGATACAGCGACAGTGAAGGAACGGCGATATATTTCCAAGTCAGGATGGTGAGTGGCTTGGAGGGGGAACTTGCAGGTGGTGGTGTTCCCATGTATCTGCTGCCCTTGTCCTTCTAGACGGAAGTGGTTATGGGTTTGGAAAGTGCTGTCTAAGGATCTTTGGTGAATTACTGCAGTGCATCTTGTAGGTAGTACGCATTGCTACTATTGGTGGAGGGCATGGATGCTTGTAGATGTGTTGCCAATCAAGCAGGCTGCTTTGTCCTGGATGGTGTCAAGCAAAGTAGAGACGATTTGTCAATTTGTTCTAAGACTTTACCTTGCCGTGGGTGATACCACATGAAGCCATCTCTGAACAACTTTCAGCATGATGAGGAAAATGAAACTGACCGTATGACGCAAAAGAAGATAATGAGGAAGCAAAATAGCTTTAACACTGGTGTCTAGCCAGATCTGTTCAATAGCAGCTCAGTGAAGAGTGTTTCAGTGGAACAATTCCTAACAATCACAATTAATCTTAATATAGTGGTTGAAATGAAACAGAAAATGAGATTTATGAAAACTGAATTTCATTACAATGGACTAGCAAGCTGAATATAGACCCAGTGAGATCTAACAAAGGGAAATAGATGCATAAAGAGATAATACGTGAATAGGCAGTAGATGACATTAAAAAAAAGCATATTACAAGTCTTTTTATAAATTTGTCTGATTTGTGACCATTGAGGAAATCTTATCTTGGAGACAGGAAACTAAATGAAGACTTGCATGTGTCTTCACCGATGTTGCAAACATAGCAGCAAAAAGAGATAAATGAATAGGTTAAATATAGATAAAGTGGAAGTACTTTAAAGGTTGGCAACACTCAAAGAACCAAAGCCTCCCAGTTCAGCCAGGATGCATCCTGGTTTACTGAGGGAAGTAAATTGGAAAGAGAGAGGCTACAATCTTCCCATTCTCCATGTGAAAGGAGTTGATGCCTGAAGGATTGCAAATATTACTCCTGCTGCTTATAAAAGGTTAGAGAGCTACACCCAGCAATGACAGGCAATGTTGGGGTAAGTTATTGAAACAATAACCGGGCCAAAATGAATTGGGAGAGTATGTTCGAGCTGTTGATGCCATATTCCAGTTCTCCCACAAGTTAGCGCAGAACTCTTTCATACTCAGATAGCAGCAAGGGTAAGGAGTATCAGCACAATGTCACGCCGAGTGTGTGAGTGAGAGTTTTAACTAGAAATTCAAAGAATATGGGATCTGCCTAAGCCCTGGCATCTCCAATGCTGCATTCCTATGCTTTGCCAGTGTTAAAGGCAGCCTCTTCCATTGACACAGGACCTGTGGAGAGGCAGGATCTCTTGTTATTCTTACTCCCTCTTTCCTGTTATGTGCCAGTTTTTCTTAAAAAGAGGAAAAATAAGTTAGTCTCTTCCCTGTGTAAATGTACTGAAGCTAGTTCTTCACAGTGGTTAGCACTGCTGCCTCACAGCGCCAGAGACCCGGTGCCAAGAGGTCACTGACTGGTGTTGAGGGTATGTGTGTAAATGGGAAGTGATTCAGGGAAGTAGCCTACCCTGTTTGGAATAGAGGAAAGTGGGGAAATGAAGGATTGAAGTATTAGGTTACAGTAAAAAGGGTGCAGTGGTGTGCAAAGCTTAAGAGTGAGACAAAGCAAAATCTTATAAGTCTTGGAAGGTTATTAATTTTATTATTCTGCACTGCTAGGTCCTGGGAACCATGCTTGTGGTATTTACATTTTCTATCACATTTCCACATGGTTTTACTGTTCACCTATCACTCATTGAATAGAGCTTCTTTCTCATTGCTGATTTGCTTCATGTACAACACATACACTGCTGATTCATAGCATCCAGAGACCATGCTACAAAAAATATTGCTTACTATCCACCATCGAAAGGTGCATTTTATTCTTAAGAGGCTGCAATCTACCTTTAAATAACGGTTCCATGGCCAATTCTCCCTTCCAATCAGTGAGCTATCTATATAGATAATGATTAACATTGGCAACTCATCAACTGCATTTAAATTAGGTCTAATCATGAAAATGACAAGGGCCCATGGATGAATGTATTGGGAATTTGGAGTAGGATGCCCCATCATTTGATCAATGCTACAAGTCTAAATTGACTCCACTGGCTTGTACTTGAGTTTCTGTCATGGTGTAAATGTTTACTTTCTCAGGAATAGTTTGTTGGTACTTTACTACCTCCAAGTGTCATGTAATAGGTTGACAGACTTTAATACTTGATATCATGCCCTTGTCTCCATCAATGATGATGAGTGGAGATGGTTGAAAGCCTCAAGTTTCTAGGTGTTCAGATCACCAGCAATCTGTCCTACCCCTCCACACTGACGCCATAGTTAAGAAAGCCCACCAACTCCTCTGCTTTCGCAGAAGGCTAAGGAAATCTGGCATGTCCACTACGGCTCTCACCAATTTTTACAGATGCATTATAGAAAAATCCTTTCCGGATATCTCACAGCATGGCAAGACTCCTGCTCTGACCAAGACCATAAGAACCTACAAAGAGTTGTGAATGTAGTCCAGTCCATCATGCAAACTAGCCTCCCAACCATTCACTCAGCTGTCACTTCTCGCTATCTTGGGAAAGCAGCCAGTATAATCAAAGACCTCATGCACCCTGGATGTTCTTTCTTTCTGTTGAGAAAAAGATATAAAAGTCTGAAAACACATGCCAACCAACTCAAGAACAGATTCTCCCCTGCTGCCATCAGACTTCTGAATGTTGCTATCCTATATTAATCTGATCTTTCTGTACATCCTAGCTATAACTGCAACATTATATTCTGCACCCTCTCCTTTCCTATGTACTCTATGAATGGTATGCTTTGTCTGTATGTAACAATAGTTTTCACTGTATACTGATACATGTGACAATAATAAACCAAATCAAATCAACTTCCTCGCTCCACTGGCTCCACTAGTTCCACCTCTATACTTCATCCCATGGACTTCTGAAAGCATACGCCCTCCTATTTGATGTGAGCATCACTCTGCGATACTGCACAGTACAAATATAGGTCGGAGAGTACCAATTATCTCCCTTGTCTGGGCACAGATATGTTGCAACGACGCAGCATTGCTCAGATACAATGCCACCTCTACGCTGCTCACTGATCACAATAAGTGAAGCTCAGCTTATGGTACAAGCAATCAGCCTAGGACCAGGTTCAGCGGAATACAAATGCTGGTTCAATTTCAATGAACACAGAGCTGGCACAACAGTTAATTGTCTGTGAATGTGGAAGACTGGAAACCTTTGCCCATAGAGTACGAGGATCACTAATTATCTCTCAGGCTGACAGTCATTAAAAGCACTTAAACTCACTGTCAGGTTGCACCTGGAAGCAACAGTATGTTGTACAAGTGTTCAGTGGAATAGTTGAGTAAATTATTAAATATGTTGTGATACAGATATCTGCTGCAAGCCTGTTTCCGTTTGCAGTTAATGGATACACTAACTGGAGCGGAATCTTTCTTCACAATTGAGCTGTGCGTTTACTAGGATCCAGCTGAGTAACCCGGGCTCTTTGTGTTTCGACACTTTGAAGTGATCAGTTCAAGCACTGTGACTATTTAACCAGATCATACCTAAAAGACCCTGCAGGGCACTCAACTGTTCACTACAATCATTCAAGCTGTTCTGCCCCACTGTGGTTCCTCTTCAATAATGCAGCAACAATACCTTTCACCCAATTTGAGAGACTGGTGCGTCTAATCGCTAATGTCAGCGAGTGTCGTCTCTTACAATGAGGTGCTGCTGAGTACTGGTCAGAGAAGGTTTAATGGGCGCAACTGCTTCCGTCACGTTATTCGCTCCAATTCGTCTTTAGTAAATGCAATTCTTTACCAGCTGTTTGCTTGCCCGAGGTAAATTGATTCTACTTTTTTTTCAATCTCAAACCAAAGACTGGCAATTGCTGGAAATAAAAACAGTAAATGCTGGAAAATCTCATCAGGTCTGGCAACATCTTGGAGATTAGAGTTAACAATTCGAGTCCCTATGACTCCTTTAGTGAAAAAGATTCGTACAGTGCCCTGGATAACAATCAGGAATGACAACCGTGTTGCATCATTCTTTTTCTAACCGTTGGTATTGAGGTCAACTGTAGCATCTCCCAGTTGTGATCATTTTGATTCGAGTTATTATTGTCACTGTACTACTATACAGTGAAAAGTATTGTTTCTTGCTCACTATTACAGACAAAGCACACCATTCATAGAGAAGGAAAGGCGAGGGTGCAGAATGTAGCCTTACAGTCACAGCTAGGGTATTGGGAAAGATCAACTTAGTACGAGGTAGGTCCATTCAAAAATCTGATGGCAGCGGGGAAGAAGCTGTTCTTGAATCAACACAAACCAATAAGAAATATATATTTTCTGTATTCCCCCTCCCCCCAATACGTCTCTAAATAGGTCAGCATGGTGGCACGTGGTTAGCACTGCTGCCTCACTGCACCGGGATTCCAGCTTGGGTCACTGTGTGGAGCCTGCATGTTCCCATGTTTGCGCGGGTTTCCTTCAGGTGCTTCAGTTTCCCCCACAGTCCGAAAGATGTGCTGGTTAGGTGCATTGGTGATGCTAAATTCTCCCACAGTGTACCCGAACAGGTGCCGGAGGTGATGACTGGGGAATTTTCACAGTAACTTCATTGCAGCGTTAATTTAAGCATACTTGTGACAGTAACCAATAAGCTAAATTTCTAAGTCAATATCTGAGACACATCAAAAAACTTAATATCAAAGTCAAAGTTATAAAAATAAAACCCTAAAGTTGACCATTTTGTCAATGAATACAATAAAAATGTCAAAAAAAATAACATCAAATAGTGGCCAAATTTAGGCTAATGTTTCTTCTATGCCACACCCAACGGCAAGTTTCAAACTCAACTTCACAACCCATTATATGTTTTGTATTCTGTATATTCTGTATTGAATATTTTCAGGAAGCAGTTTGATATAGCACTTGTGGCAAAGGGGATCAAAAGATATGGGGGGAAGGTGGGATCAGGCTAGTAAATGGGATGATTAGCCATGATTATTATGAATGGCGGAGTAGGCTCGAAAAGCCAACTGGCCTCCTGCTGCTCCTATTTTCTATGTTTCTAACATTGGTCTATAAAATGGGTCACAACTGAAATAAGATTGGACTGTTTGGGGAGGTAGGAAATTGTGAACCAATGGTTCATTAAATAAATCAATTGCCATCTACTTGCTTTTGGACCCAATTGGCACTTAATGCAATAAAGAGGGAGTTTTCCATTGCTTGAGATGTAATGCCCTGAAGTACAATCCCTGTGGTCAGGCAGGTAAATTGTGCAGTCAACATAGCACAGCAAGGACGCACAAGCAACAAATGGGAGCAATGACAAGTTTATTTGTTTAGGGTGACGTTGGTTTAGGAGCAATATTGGCTAAGGCACCAGGAATACTCACCTCTCCTCAAGTATTACATGGTGGCACAGTGGTTAGCACTGCTGCCTTACACCTTCAGGGACCCGGGCTCAATTCCAGCCTCAGGTCACTGTCTGTGAGGAGTTTGCATGTTCACTCCATGCCTGCGTGGGTTTCATCCAGGTGCTCCAGTTTCCTCCCAGTAAAAGCTATACAGGTTAGGTTGACTGGTCATGCAAAATTGCCCCTTAGTGTCAGGGAGATTAGCAGGGTAACATGGGGCTAGGTGTTAGGGAGATTAGCAGGGTAATACAGGGATAGGAGTGGGATTGTTGAAGGTATAGCCTTGATGGGCTAAATGGCTTCCTTCTGCACTGTAATGTGGAGATGTTGGTGTTGGACTGGGGTGGGCACAATAAGAGGTCTCACAACACCAGGTTAACCTGATGTTGTGAGACTCCTTACTGTTCTGCACTGTAGGATTCCATGATTCAATTACAATGAGATCTCTGACATCCACCTGAACTACAGGGACAGATAGAGAAAGCCTTTGTTTAATATATTCTTCTAAAATAATAACACTAGTTTGCACATTCTCCCCATGTCTGCGTGGGTTTCCTCTGGGTGCTCCAGTTTCCTCCCACAGTCCAAAGAAGTGCAGATTTGGTTGATTGGCCAACATAAATTACCCTTAGCGTTGGGGGATTAGCAGGGTAAATACATGGATAAATACGTGGGTTATGGGGATAGAGCCTGGGATTGTTGGTGCAGGCTCTGTGGGTTGGATGGCCTCCTTCTGTACTGTAGGGATTCTTTGATTCTATGGCTGGCAATGCAAAATCCCCCCACTATTGCATTTTGTGTTAGTTGAGTCCAACATTGAATGGGTTGTAGTGAAGTTGCTTAATGAATGGGCCAAATGGCATTTACTTCATTCACACTTTCTTATCTCTTTAAAATCTTATGATCTCATTTCACAGCAGTCTACCACCTGGTTGAAACCCAGGTCTAAGAATTAAATGCATTGTATGCAAATCCGCATAGGTGCATTTGGAAATTCTACTCAGATCAGTCTAATTGTTCTTTGGTAACGTACAGTTGTTCTTTTCCATTACAAATACAATGCATAAGATGCAGGATAGGTGCATTACAGTATGGATCCCAATTAGTTGTCACTAACTATAGCAAATGACTGACTGTTCAAAAAGCAGACCTGAAGGAATAAAAGCACTTAAGACAAATTAGAACAGAAATACGATCCTACATGTAATGTAAAGTTACATCGGAAGAAGCACCATTAGACTGGAGACGCCAATGGAAATGCAGCGTAATAAAGTTTAAGGGTGCAGTAATATGTTAAATCAACATTTCAGTCAATCCTTCAACATTTCCGCTCGGCATCACAGAACAGAATTTGGGCTGATGCAGTCTCTGAACTTACAAGAAGCTACGTAGAAGTTACCTCTACCTAGAAACTGAAAATGTTTCATAGTGTCATAATCAAAAGCAGAGTTTTTTGATAGGGATTAGATCCACAATTCCAATTTTGGAATGAAGTCAGCATAAATAAATATATCCATGTGCCTCTACATGTGTGTCCACCAAGAGTTGGGCCAGTAAAGTGGTGGAGTTGGTTGCCAGCTTTATCGCTTCCCTAGTGGAAATGAGAGCTTGGCAGATTCTGCTGCAAATCTGTAATGGGATATTCCTCTGCTCCTCTCACCCTCCCCCCACCCCCACCTCCCATTAATTCTCAAGGGATGACGTGACTATTAATCCCAGGGCGTGTTTAAACCTAGTTAAAGTTTTTGCTGAAATGAAAGATTATGCTGTTATTTAAGCCTTGCAGCTATTTTTAAATGCGAATTTAATGCGTCCTTAGATCAGACTGTTATGATTCTTGACTGGAAGGTGAGAAAATGTTGAGAGGAAAGTTTCTGGCGCTCATCTAAAAGTTGCAGTTGCTCATTTCACACATTTTGGAAGTAAGAAAGTGAATAACCTTTTTTGAAAAAAATAACTCTGTCCATGTCTCAATGAGGAATTGCATCTGTGGTACTAAGCGCAATAGACCAAGAAGTTCCAAGATTCGATCTCCAGTCCGTCTCTGTTATGCGATCATGGCTGGATACTACACTTTGCTGTAGTGCATTTATGATCAGGAAGGGGGAAATCAATGTGGTCACTTGGACAAAATAGCAAAGAGCGGTCAGCATGGCGCAGTGGTTAGCATTGCTGCCTCACAGCTCCAGGGACACGGGTTTGATTCCTGATTTGGGTCAATGTCTGTGTGAAGTTTGCACAGTTTCCCCATGTCTATGTGGGTTTCCTCTGGGTGTTCTGGTTTCGTCCCACACTCCAAAGTTGTGCGGGTTAGGTTGATTGGCCATGTTAAATTATCCCTTCGGGTCCCAGGATGCATATGTTAGAGGAATTAGTGGGATAAATATGTGGGGTTATGGGAATTGTTGTTGGTGTGGACTCGATGGGCAGAATGGCCTCCTCTGCACTGTAGAGTTTCTATTCTATTTGATTTGATTTATTATTGTCATACGTATTAGTGTACAGTGCAAAGTATTGTTTCTTACGCTATACAAAGAATACTGTTCATAGAGAAGGAGAGGGTGCAGAATATAGTTACAGGCATAGCTAGGATGTAGAGAAAGATCAACTTAATATATGATAGATCCATTCAAAGATCTGACAGCAGCAGGGAAGAAGCTGTTCTTGAGTTGGTTGGTACATGACCTCAGACTTCTGTATCTTTTTCCCAATGGAAGAAGATGGAAGGGAGAATGTCCGAGGTGCGTGGGGAACTTGATTATGCTGGCTGCTTTTTCCAAAGCAGCAGGAAGTGTAGGCGGAGTCAATGGATGGAAGGCTGATTTGCATGATGGATTGGGCTATGTTCACAACCCTTTGTGGTTTCTTGCGGCCTTGGACAGAGCAGGAGCCATACCAAGCTGTGATACAACCAGAAAGGATACTTTCTATGATGCATCTGTAAAAGTTAGTGGGAGTCTAATATAAATTTGATCCAATACAAATCAGTGCACAAAGGGAATAAAAGCGAAAATTGTGGCAACACTGAGCAAATTGGGAAAGAATGGAGAAAGGAAGATACTAATTTAAATCTTCCATCACTATTGGCTCGAAAGATCAAAGCATAAAAGCAATTTGGGTGGAAATAAGAAAGAGTATAGGAAATAAATCACCGGTGGGAATCATTTATATGCTCCCTAGTAGTAGCTGCTCTATAGGACAGAATATAAATCAAGAAATAAGGGGACTTAAAGAAAAGTATTGACGTAATTGTGGGCAATTTTAATCTTAATGTAGATTGGATTAATTAAATTGACAAAAATAGCCTGGAGGATGAGTGCAAATGTATTCAGGACAGTTCTTAGAATAATATAATCTGGAGCCAACCAGGGAACTGGCTATTTTGAACCTGGTAATGTATATTGAGACAGGATTAATTAATGAAATCATAGTAGTCATAGTAAAGAGTCCTGTCAGCAAGAGTGATCATAACATAATGTAACTTTACATTCAGTTTGAAGGTGATTTACCTTAATACTACATGGGAGTCAGGGCTGCTGGTGGGAGGTGGGGATCGGGGCTGTGAGGTTGGGGGGGGTGGATTTCGAGGCTGGCCAGGGCATGTTTCGGGGAGGAGGTAGTGATCAGGCTGTTGAGGGTGTGGGAGGGCAGCGATGGATGTTGTGTGGTGGCCAGCGATTGGTCTGGCCAGCAATCAGGAGGCCAGCAGACAGGGGCCACTGCACATGCACTGGTCTTGACACTGAAATATCGATGCATGCGCAGTAGCCTACTCAGCGCTATGCTGCTGGCCTCTCCAGTGAGGATAGACCCCACCCCTAGCACACTCTGCAGTGCACAGCGTGTGGGAGATTCTTTTTTAAATCCCACTGAAAAAAATAATGGGATTTACTCCAGTTTTTACACACATTCGACACTTAGAATTTTTTGGGGAGAATCATCCCCAACATAGCTTTATGAAAGGGAAATTGCGTTTGACAAATTTATTATAGTTCTTTGAGTGGTTAAAGGGGAACCAGTGGATGTAGTGTATTTGAATTTTCAAAAGGCACTCAACAAGATTGCACGTGAAAGGTTACTACACAAGATACGAATGACCTTATGTTGTTGGGGTGATACATTGATGTAGACAGAGGTTTGGCTATAATTAACAGGAAACAGAAAGTCAGGATAAATGGGTTATTTTCAGGTTGACAAACTGGAACAATGGGAATCCCATAGGGATCAGTGCTGGACCCCAACTATTTACAATCTAGATTAATGACTCAGATGAAGGGACTGACTCTATTGTAATCAAATTCGTTGTTGAAATGGTGATAGGTAAGAATCCAAATTGTGAGACAAATACAAAGAGTCTGCAAAAGGATACAGCTACATTAAATGGATGGGCAAAAATCTGGCAGATGGAGAATAATATGGGAAAATGTAAGGTTGTCCATTTTGCCAGGGAGAATAGAAAAGCAGAATAATATTTAAATAGTAAGAAACTGCAGAAAGCTGCAGTACAGAGGGATCTGGGTGATTTTGTACATGAATCAAAGTTAGCGTCCAGATACAAGAATTAATTCGGAAAACAAATGGAATGTTGGCCCTTTTGAGAAGGATGTAGGATAAAAGTAGGGAAATCCTGCTACCTCAGCAAATGTACAAAGGCTGCACCCAGAGTATTGGGTGGAGTTGTGTCTTCTTACTTTAGAATAATAATGCTTGCATTGGAAATAGTTCAGACAATATACACTAGGCTCATTCTGGAGATTAAGGGGTTGGCTTATTAGAAAAGGTTGAGCAGTCTGGGCTTATACTTGTTGGGAGTTAAGAAGAATGAAAGATGACTTTATTGAAACATGTAAGACTCTGAAGGGGCTTGGTAGGGTGGATACTGAGACGATATTCCCCATGTGTGGAAATCTATCCCTAAGGGCTCCCATTTAAGATTGAGATGAAGCAGAATATCTCCTCTCAGAAGTTCATTGGTCTTTGGAGTTCTCTTCCTAGTAGTGGAGACTGAGTCATTGAATACATTTCAAGGTTGAGTTGAACAGATTTTGATCTGCAAGTGGTTAAGGGTTATGGAGGGAGGGGAGGGTCAGACAGGAAAGTGAGGTTAAGGCCAGGATTTGTTTTTAATCCCAGATGGCACCAGAGCGAGGTGGCTTCTTGCAAACTGTGCCCAGCATGCCTCTTAATTCTATCTTCCACTCTCATTCTAAAACTTCATTCTAACTCTTTTAAACTGTACTACATTCTGCACTCTCTCCTTTCCTTCTGTATGAACGGTATGTTTTGTCTGTATAGCGCGCAAGAAACCACACTTTTCACTGTATACACGTGACAACAATAAATCGAATCAAATCAAAATTAAAGTTATTTCAGCCATGGTGTTATTGAATGGCAGAACAGGTTTGAATGGGCTGAGTGGCCTAATCCTGTCCTTATTTCTTATCATCCTTTAACAGTGTTGTTTATAAGCAATGGAAAGCGTTCTGTCTTTTCAGTGGTGCGTTTGTGAAGGTGGAAGTGGCGAAGGGAGAGCGGATGTTTGGCTGTAAAATTATTGTTCAGCTAAATTCCTGTCCTTCACTGTGCTTTCCTAATGAAGTATACAGTTAAAGCTGAGTGGCTGTGTGTATGTGAGCGTTAGTGACTGGTAAACACTCACAACCTTCTGATGATTTAATAAACCACAATAATAAAACTGAAGTGCTTTTTAAATTCAATAAAACGCTGAGTGCATGGGATGGACTACAACAATGTCCCATTCGTTTTATAAATACATATCTTACACCACTGTTTTCATGTTTTCATGGCACGACATTTGCGATGTATGGGTACCATTCGAATTCCTATGGCTAAATTGCACTCACTTTCAAAGCAGCCTTTCTTTCTGTAAAATATACAGATGGTTTTAAGACTACACAAGTGTTTAAAAAAGCGCAGAAATATTGAACGAAAACTCCCTTTGGATGTCCTTATTGTGAAATGATACTCAGAAAATCAGTCTTTGTCAGGTATAATTGGAAAATTCATTTTCAAAGAAATCTAGTTTACATTAATTAAATTTACTACATTTAGCAGGTGCAGTGGGGTGATTTATCTGTATTTTTATCTATCCAGCTTGGTTGGGAATTTAACCTAGATATTTGCAGGATTAAGGTCAGCCTTTTCCCCATTCTCATCACTTTACTGAGTTAAGTGAGATTGGAAAGTTCTCAACCCGTTCTCCAGCTGAAATCAGTCCATTGGCTGGTCATTCTCACTCAACAAGACCATAATGGCAGCTAGATTGGGGCAATGGAATGTATTACATTGGTGTCATATTAATGAGGACTCTTTAGTGCAACATCAGTAATTATTTCCAACTACCGTTAAAACATGTCTGATCTGCGCTAAACTCATGCTGTCGTTCAAATAAAGCAATCAATTTTCAAGATTGTTTCAGGTGGAATTGCAATATATCACCTTTCCCCTCCCAGAATAAAGTTTTATTTTTGAAGGATTTGTTAAATAACTGGAATTTTCAAAAAACGACTGACGAAGAATTCCACCATGCAGTTTTGGTGCATTTTTGAGTGTAGTTCATAATACCCCATTGCTTAGTGTGAGGGATGCTCCGACATACTGCTGGGTGGAAGGGAGGAATGGAGTAAGGGGAGGATCCTGGAAGGTGAAATGAGATAAATTAATGCCACCTTTCACTGCTCCAACAGGTGAAAAAATGGAAACTGTGATCAGGATGCAGATGTAGCAGGTTTTAGAAATAATTGAGTTTGGCTTATTGGTTCACTGGGGTTCACTTGTGTAAACTTCAGCTAAGGGCTGACTGTTTCAAATTTGGTCCTGATGTCCCCAAGATCCAACAGTCTGCCACACTCACTGTACACATAGATATTGGTGCACATAAAATCAAAACCAAGGTACAAAGGGGGAATTGCAGTATCACAAGTAAGTGGGGTGATTCTCCCAGCCCACTGCACTGCTCTAGTAATGTGCAGCTGATTTCAATATTTAAATCATAATTTGAATGTCATTAGACTAAAGTCTCCAGGCCTGCGAGTGTCTCTCCCTCCCTCCCCCCACCATCATTGTTCAATCCAGTAGGTTTTACTATTGCTCCACATTAACAGGGGTCAGACGGCCCAACCCCACTGGAGGGCACAGAAGCTAATAAAGCCTCCCAGGAGGTTAGGGGAAAAACGGGTTGCCCCTTGGGCAGCACCAGTCTGGCAGTGCCAGCCTGACACCCTGACACTGCGCAAGGTGCAAATTGGCAATATCCAAGGGGCACCATGGTACTGCCCACCAGGCATCGGACAATGCCAAGGGGGTGGGGTCTGAGGGGCAGGGCCAACTAGGGGGAAGAACTTGTTGGGGAGTGCGATCAGTAGGGGTCCCAGTGAGATCGTGGTTGGCTCAGGGACGTCCAGGAGGCCAGTGATTGAGGTGGGGAGGTGGGCAGGTCAGTAGGCTTGCAATGGGGGTTCGTGGGCCTGGCCAACGATTGAGCTGGTCTGCAATCAGGAGGCTGGCAGGACGGGATCAGTGTGCACTTGCCAATCTCAGTGTTGACAGATTGGCGCGTGCACAGTGGCCCACTCAGTGCTATGCTGCCGGCCTGTCCAGCAGGAATAGGCCCTACCCACTGATTTTTCAAAGTGAATCATGCTGAGCCACTGTGCGGTGCGCTGAGTGTCAGAGATTTAATCTGAAAATCCTGCTAAAGAAATCAGTGGGATTTACTCCCATTTTCATGTGAATTGGAGACTTTGAATTCTTTTGGGAGAATTGTGGCCAACATCTTTCATGTGCAATGTTACACCAAGTCCCACTGCCCTCTCAGTTGGATGTAAGCGGCAAAATTTTCCAGCCGTCCAACCGCATGCTTCCCGTCAGCAGGAGGCGGTGTGTTGTTTGCTAGCGGCGGGATTCTCTGATCCCGCTGTTGTCATTGTGATTTCCCACTGACGTCACGCCATGCCAGTGGGAAAACCGTGTTTGATTTGATTTATTATTGTCATATGTATTAACATACAGTGAAAAGTATTGTTTCTTGCGCACTATATAGACAAAGCATACTGTTCATAGAGAAGGAAAGGAGAGAATGCATAATGTAGGGTTACCGTCTCAGCTAGGGCGTAGAGAAAGATCAACTCAATGCAAGGCAAGTCCACTCAAAAGTCTGACAGCAGCAGGGAAGAAGCTGTTCTTGAGTCGGTTGGTACGTGACCTCAAACTTTTGTATCTTTTTCCTGAAGGAAGGGAAAATGTCCGGGTTGGGTGCAGTCCTTAATTATACTGGCTGCTTTACCGAAGCAGCGGGAAGTGTAGACAGAGTCAAAGGATGAGAGGCTGGTTTATGTGATGGATTGGGCTACATTTACAATCTTTCGTAGTTCCTTGCGGTCTTGGGCAGAGCAGGAGCCATACCAAGCTGTGATACAACCAGAGAGAATGCTTTCAGTGGTGCATCTATAAAAGTTGATGAGAGTCATGCCAAATTTCCTTATTCCTCTGAAAAAATAGAGGTATTGGTGGGCTTTCCTAACTATATTGTTGGCATGGAGGGACCTGGACAGATCGTTGGTGATCTGGACATCTAAAACTTGAAGCTCTCGACTCTTTCTACTTCATCCACCTTGATGTAGACAGGGAGATGTTCCCCTTTACGCTTCCTGAAGTCGATGACAATCTCCATTTCATGGTGGGAAAACTGTGATTGGCAGTGCGCTGCCAGAGAATCCCACTGGCGTGAACGGCTGAAGAATTCTGGTCAACATATCTCACAGCATTGTTTAGCAGCAGATTGAGCGTAGAAGTTCGGCATGGTGGCCTGGCCAATATCTATCCCCTAGCCTTCATCACTGAAACATGGTCATGATCATATTGCTGTTTGTGGGATCTTGTTGTCTGCAAATTGGTTACTGCATTTCATATCTCACAATAACGGCTGCACCAAAAGTATTTGGTTGCTTGACTTTGGAATACACCTCAGCTGTGAAAGACACGATAAAAGCAAACTTTTTCTTTTACAGGAAAAAAGATAGTTAGAACATAAGAACATAAGAAATAGGAGCAGGAGTAGGCCATCTAGCCCTTCGAGCCTGCCCGGCCATTCAATAAGATCATGGCTGATCTGTCGTGGCTCAGTTCCACATTCCCGCTTTCTCCCCATAACCCTTAATCCCCTCGCTTATCAAAAACCCATCAACCCGCATCTTAAAAATATTTAGCGAGGCAGCCTCCACCACTTCAACGGGCAGAGAATTCCAGAGATTCACCACCCTTTGAGTGAAGAAGTTCCTCCTCAACTCCGTTCTAAACCGCCCCCCCCTTTATCTTGAGGCTGCGCCCCCTAGTCCTACTGTCCTTTCTGAGCGGGAAGAGTCTCTCCACCTCTATCCCATCCATCCCATTCATTATCTTATACGTCTCAATGAGATCTCCCCTCATTCTTCTAAACTCTAACGAGTACAAGCCTAGTTTATTCAGCCTCTCCTCATACCTCAACCCCCTCAACTCCGGTCTGAGCCTAGTAAACCTCCTCTGCACTCCCTCCAAGGCCAAAATATCCTTGCGTAAGTGCGGCGACTAAAACTGCACACAGTACCCCAGCTGCGGCCTCACCTGTGCCCTATACAGCTGCAGCAAGACCTCCCTACTTTTATATTCAATCCCCCTCGCTATGAAGGCCAGCATCCCATTCGCCTTCCTGACCACCTGCTGCACCTGCAGGCTGGGTTTTTGCGACTCATGCACAAGGACCCCGAGGTCCCTCTGCACCGTCGCATGCTGCAGTTTTTCGCCACGTTAGGCAAGTTAGGCAAAGCATTAGAAGATGGAGTTGTAACTGAATGAGGAGTTAAGCCCTTATATCAGAGGAAGTGATCTATGCTGATCTAAAAGCAAAATTCTTACCTCTTTTTAAAATTAGATTCCTTTTTTCATATGCATTTTAAAGCATAAAGCTTACTGGGGTGTCATTTAATATGGGATAGAAGCCAAGTACAATCTTAGGCAGAATCCATCCAAATCAAAACACATTTCACATTTAATAGTTTTGTATATCAGCAAACAGATATATTGCATATGGTGGCACAGTGGTTAGCATTACTGCCTCACAGCACCAGGGAACTGGGTTCAATTCCTGGCTTGGGTCACTATCTGTGTGGAGTTTGCACTTTTTACCTGTGTCTGTGTGGGTTTCCTCTGGGTACTCCAGTTTCCTCCCACAGTCCAAAGATGTGCAGATTCGGTGGATTGGCCATGATAAATTGACCCTAGTGTCAGGGGATTAGCAAGGCAAATATGGGAATAGGGCTTGGGTGGGATTGTGGTCGGTGTAGACTCGATGGGCCGAATGGCCTCCTCCGGCACTGTAGGAATTCAATGAATACTGAGCTAAATTTTTGCATGAGGGCTTGCATGAGTCCCAAAAATCCCTGACAAACAGTGTACCAGACTGACGAAAGCTCAGCTTACTGAATGAGCAACTCTGAGCTGCCACTAGTTACAGTCTGAATCCGTACATCCAGCAATAGAAAAATCCAATGTAAAATCTAAAAGGCACTGTAACAATCTTTCAGGAAATACTAAGCCATCGTTAATGGATGGGAAGCGGTGTCACATAAACAATCAGGGCAGGCTTCAAAGGACCAGATTATTTTTCAAATTATGTCCTAAGTGTTTTGATTTCCGCCATTAGCTGATGAGAGGACAAGTGGAGCTCTGAAAGGATTGTAGTGTAAGGTGGTAGGGGATCTGATTGATCTGCATTCCACAGAAGGTCACAGCTGATACAGCCAGTCAATCCGTTCAGTATGTTTTACAGTCCTCAGGGGTATAAAGGTAACATAATCTAATTAGATGTAAAAGAAAAATTGGAATAACAAGAGAAAATGCTGGAAATACTCAGTCGACCTGGCAGCAACTGTGGAAAGAGAAACAGTAAATGTTGCAGACTGATGATGTCCCGTTGCTTTTTTAAATGTATTTTGTAAACAACCCGAGAGCATTCAGAGGCAAAGCGTACAATCCAGTCGGACACTTCTCCCGTTAAACTGTCAGCAGGGATTAAGTTAACAGCGAAGGATATTAAAGAGGACACTATAATTGGGTTCAAGTGACAAATCCTGAAGGAAGACGGGATTGCTCAAGTGTGATGACAAGTGAAATCAGTGATTCATTATAAAGCGATGGGCCTGCCTGCGTGGAATTAATGCTCTTCTCCTGCTCTTACCATTCATTGATTATTGTGAAAACAAAATCTGCTAACTGGAGACATTTTTTGGTCTTTTATGAGCTACACAATAGATACATGGTCCCTTTGTTCAGTCTTTATGGCGGCACGGTAGCACAGTGGTTAGCACTGCTGCCTCACAGTGCCGGGGACCAGGGTTCAATTCCTGTGTTGGGTCAGTGTCTTGTGGAGTTTGCACATTCTCCTCGTGTCTGTGTGGGTTTCCTCCGGGTGCTCCGGTTTCCCCCCCCCCCCAATACCCCAAAGATGTGCAATATCGGTGGATTGACTATTAGTTGCTCATTAGTGTCCAAAGCTGTGTGATGGGGAGCGGGCCTGGGTAAGATACTCTGTCAGAGAGTCGGTGTTGACTTGATGGGCCGAATGATCTTCTTCTGCGCTGTAAGGGTCATGTGGGATTCTGAGGCGCTTATACATTCAATGTAGACACGGCACACAATTGTCTTGATGTCAGCTTAAGGTAGTAGAGTTTTAAAGTTTATTTATTTGTGTCACAAGTAGGCTTACACTGTAACAGTATAATGAAGTTATTGTGAAAATCCCCCAGTCACCTCATGCCTGTATGGGTACACTGAGTGAGAGTTTAACATGGCCAATGCAGCCTTTCTGAGGAAACCGGAACACCCGGAGGAAATCCACGCAGACATGGGGAGAATGTACAGGTTCCACACAGACATGCACAGTCGGAGAATTCCATCCAATATTTTGAGTTCACTTCTACAGATTCTGTAGAAAAGTCACAGGAACTGGAAACTTTTGTTTCTCTCTCCACAGATGCCGTCAGGCTTGCTAAGCTTATCCAGCATTTTCTGTTTTTATTTCAGATTTCCAGCATCTGCAGTGTTTTTGTTTTTATTAAGGAATCATTCAAGGCGGAAAATGGAACATGCGTTGGAGAGGAATTTGTGGGAGATGCTGTTAGTCTGCAAATTCAGAAACTGTGTATTACCAAAAACAAAACAAAAGTGACAGGCTGAAGTATCAATAGCTGTCTGTGCAGACTTAGCGTACGGTCGGAGAGTAAGAGATACACGTAGGAAATGTTGGAAATAAGCTGGTTTGGCAGGATCAGTGGAGAGTCAGTAGATAGAAAAAAATCCATCTTAGTTGGTGGCCCTTCATTAGAGGGCTAACCCAGTCTGCCAGATGTGATGGGGCAGTGGATATCCCTGCAGGAAGCAACATCTTCAAGAGAAGTAGGAATACAAAAACAATTTGACATATTTTAGGGAGCTGGACAAATAAAAACATGGTTTTCTTTTATTGCAAACTGCACATCTGTTCACTGTGACCTTTCGTGAATACATTGAACTGAGTTTCCAATACATTTCTCCGCAACATGTTTAATAGGATCTTAAAAATTCCTGCGTACACACACACACACCTAGTTGGTTAAACTGTGTATGGCTGTTCCGAGTTGTACAATGAAGCTGTATTAATGTACATGTGTCGATCCCTCCAGCTAGACTTTCTTCCAGACTGGTATCTAAAATAACATTCTTGGCAGTGTGGTATTAATGCTGTCCATTCTAACCACTAATAGCCTCCTGGCAAAAACCGAATCAATCCTGTATTGTAGCACCGGGTCCTGGGCCCCACTTCCCGCCAGGGCAACACACTAAAGGCCACTGAAAAGCATCTTTCCTTCAAGATGATGGACAATATCAATTCAGCAAGGGGAATGCCTGCCACTTGGCAAGTGTTATTCTGCTTAACTTAGGGGCTCGATGCAGAATGTATCCTTAAGTGAAATTATATTTGTATATTCAGCCTCATAAGTGGACACCAATGTTGAATAATTAGCACTTGTGAAACATCCAGGGGTCCAGGCATCAGTGACCAGTTCTCAACTTCAACTGCTCCCTGTTCAGGGTGACACTACTCACTTATCACAGCAGGGGACTGGTGTTGGGGTGTGACAACTTGAGACTTTAATACAAGGGAATTCTAAAAAATTGATTCGCAGGATATGGGCCAAGGCCAACATTTATTGCCCTTCCCTAATTGCCCCGGAGAAGGTAGTGGTGAGCTACCTTCTTAATCCGCTGTCCATGTGGTGTAGGTACATTGTTAGGGAGGGAGTTCTAGGGTTTTGACCCAGTGACAGCGAAGGAACAGCGATATATTTTCAAGTCAGGATGGCTTGGAGGGGGGAGGTGGGGGGACTGGCGTGTGGAGGATCTCCAGGAGGTAGTGTTCTCAGAATTTGTCACGAAAAGTCCAGTTACAGTGTTTACACGATGATTTAGTGTCATTCCGAGTGTTTAAGAGGATTGCATTCACTCTGGCCAATTAAAAACAATGAATTGATTTGCAATCGTAATATTGAGAGGGACTGCAAAACACAAAAATGACCCAATGGACAAATTCATAGAAAGGTAGGAAAGGGAGACTCTGCTTTGTGAAACCACATGTCCAAATTGCTCATACACAAGTCATTTTTTTTCCGGTATTGAAAAAATCACTTTATTAGATTTCCACATAACACAAACTCTCTCAAATTGCCTCTCAGATCTCTTCACTCTCTGTCCTACAGCTAGCCCCAATTCCCTGGGGATATCTCTGTCCCCTTGACCACATTCCCACCTTCCTAATGCTGTAATTAGGCTAAAGGTCAAAGACTTCTAAACTTCACAACTCATTCCAATGGACTAAACCCTCCTGCACAGTGTGAGCCACGGGCTTACTCCCACCTGTTGTCTGGAGGGGTCTTGACCCATACACACAGCTACTGGCAGTGGGCTAGTTTACATCGAAATGTCCCCCTCCCCCTTCCCAATTGCAGCACCTTAGAATATCTGGTGTGCAGGGGTCACTTAGGTCTTGCTCCCACCCAGTGGGCTATCAGACAGTTGGCTGGTAAATGTAACTGTCCTCAGTCTGGTGTTATAATATGTTGATACTTACACTTTCAATATAAAACAGATAATTAACCATCACCTGCAATATATTGGAAGTTGGCTCCTAGTGGCCTGGACATTGTCCCAAACCTTCAAATTTCAACTTATGCGTTGTTCTACAGAGCTTTGGTCAACATAACAATGCCCCTACCCCCACCAGAGCTATACTAAATACATTCACACACTCATTCACACACACTCTCACTCACACACTTACTCGCTGACACACACTCACCCCTGCACATATATACACACACTTATATTCGGTCGCACACACACACATTCACACACACTCTCTCACATTCGCTCTCTCCCACACATTCACTCACACACACTCTCTCTAACACACACACTCATACACACTCACCCCCAAACTGACTCACAATCATACTCGCTCACACAAACACTCACACACTCTCTCTCGCATTCTCACACATACTCTCACACACATTCACCCCCCACACACATGCACACTCGTTCACACTCACACACACACTCACAATGTTACACACACACACACTCACACATACACACTCTCATTCACACACACATATATTCATTCACAAAAACAGTCACACTCACATATCCCCACTCACTACTCACACACATTCTCTCACACACACTCAGCCCCCAACATACACACACACTCATTCAGACTCATAGTCACACACATTCACACACACACACTCATTCACACACAGCTCTGCCTGACCGCACATTTGAAGAGGTGTGTTTGGAAGGAATCTTTCATTCAAGGCTCTCATTCCGGAGGTTGTTGCTGACGATCTTGTTTTCAATATGCCAGCTCGCTGTGTGCGGGGAGGGGATGAGGGATCCAGCCAGCCAACCAGTGAGAAGCTGGGAGAGATGATTGGGATGTAAAGGCTGGTAGGCTCAGCCCCAGAGGCGCAGCACTGGTCCTCACTCCCTCACTGCCTTTCACACACTGGAGATGTAACACAGGCTGAAAGAGCAGCGCCTACTCCACTCTAAAGCCGCATTCTCGCTTCCAGAGTAGGATATAGACGCCAATCTCGTTGTCAGGAGGCAGCACAATGGCACTTGTGCAGCTCATTTTGCTTTTTGCAGCGGTAAGTGCTACTTCTTAGATATTTTAAATGCTTATTCGGATTGTGTAGAGCTCCTGCCCCTTCCAGCAGAGGGGGGCGGTGGTGGGGATTCTAGTGCGAATGGGGATTAACAATGTGTTTCCTCACCCCGTTACCTGTGATCATCCGGCACCGTAACAAACCTGCACTGTGATGGAGCTTAAACCTCTCGTTTATCCAGCAGCCTCTCGAAAGGGAATTCCCAGATGTCAGGTAGAAAATGCACCCTGCTCACTCTTTGCAGGGGATTGAGTGTTTTTTTTTAAATAAGAGTCTTTCCTCTCCGGCCATCTATGCCTCTCCCCGAGAAACTGCAGTGACATCAGGCTGAATGTGTCAGAGACACAGAGAGGTTCCAACCAGCCCCCTTCATCTCCCCCCCTCCCTGCTCTCTGCATCCCATTTCAGATTTAACTGGGAAGCACTGAATCACCCCAAGCCCTCACTCAGTCTGTCCCCATCCTCGGAAAAGGTTTTCCAATTAGGGTTTCAAACTGAAAAGGTGATTCATTCCTCTCATTGGATGGATAGACAGGTTCAAACACATTTCACCCAGACCCCCAAATCTGTGCAGAGATCACTCAGAATTGGGGAAGTAGTTCCAATTCCCTTTCGATCCCACATTACTGCTTTTTTGTTTTAGGAAAGAACACTTTCTGAGATTCTCTCCCCTGTCACTCCCTTAAATCCGGGCTGGTTCAATCCCAACCCACTCTCCAACTTTACAAGCCACTGGAAAGAACCAATTTATAAATCGTGGTTTACAATTGTCCCTGAATCTTGGGATGGGAAAGCTGTGCAGACTCGGTGCAATGTATCCTGTTGCTCGTCTGACTCTCTGCGGGAAACAAGGGGAAACATTCTATCCACCAGGCGAATCTCCAGATAGGCATCTCGTTCATGTGACTGCCTCGCTCACCCAGTCCCGACTTCCAAAGGCTATCCCGCATGAAAATATTTCACCTTTACAGACACTTGAGCAGGTGTGAGTGTGGGGCAAAAGGGGAAATGAAGAACTGAGGACAAAATTCTTAGCAATTTGAACTTAGCCTACCGCGCTGTTTTCAGACAAGGGGAGAAAAAAACAGACAGGGACTTAGTCAAAGTGACCAACTGTGCGGCTAAAAGGTAGCACTGAAAGGGCTGTTGAGGGCGGGGGGGGGGGGGGGCGCTAAAATTAAAATATACCTATACTCATAGTATAGTGGCGTGTCTTATTATACATCAGATGAAATGTGGTGAACGGGTAAAGGACAAGAACGAGTAGTTTATTGAAACCATTAGTCCATTTTATAAATCTTGCCGTGAGCGATATCAAGAGATGTAGACAGCTAACTTTATAATAAATCAGAGGATTAAAAAGAATGCAGGCGAGGTTCTGTCCGAGATTCTTGTTTTAATTTGCCACACGTAACTATTTTTAACAGACATTTTACAATTTACAATTGTCTGATTAGAATCAGACCCTGAAACTCTTTTCAGGGAGGGCGTACATTGAGCCTGGCTGTTCTTGCAAGTGTATGCAGCTTCTTGCCACAGACTAAATAAAATCCATTCCTTCATCGATCTGGCCAGCAAGGGGCGCAAACAGCAAGTGACCTCGTTTATAGATTGCCTGAGAGTTTCAGAGCAACCGCGAGAGACATCGAAATACTCTTTTAGAGAATACGCTTTCTAAACCAACACCCCTTGTCCTTTTGGGGGAGCAAGTCAGTAAATAAAACAAACAACAGCGAGCAGGGCGAATAATTCATCAGCTCCCCGGATATTCATCATTCCTCCAGCTCACCTTCCAATTGGGTTTATAAAAAGGACCACAGGACTGGAATATTTTTCAGAGACGGGTTTGTAGGCTGTAGAATGTTTTGCTAAAGCTGTGTTTTGATCCACACTCGGTTAACCCAATTCAACCCAAAAAGTAGAATTGAGCAAGTGCTCGGAAAAGAAGGATATTGAAGGATATAAGGGTGAAATTGGATTAAAACCCGATTGCTGTAGTGGGAGACAGTGGTATTGTCGTGGAGCTAGTAATCCAGTGACCCCCCCCCGGGTCATGCTCTGGGGGCCTGCGTTCGAATCTCATCATAATAGATAGTGAAATTTCAATTCAATAAAAAGGTAGAATTATAGGATTAGTTATCACCATGAAACCATTGTAGGCTTTCATATTTTAAAAAATGTGATTCACTAATGCCCTTTAGGGAAGGAAATCTGGCATCCTTATGTGGTCTACCCATGTGTCCCCTCAGGATTGGGCAAGAATGCTGGCAATGCCCATGTCCCATGTAAAAATAAGTTAGGGGACATGTGTAAATGAGCCAATGGTGTAATTTAGCTGCCCCAGCCTGAGACCAGCAATTAAAATTGATGAGAATATATTGGGAAACGATAAATCTATATCAGGTAGAAGATTCATTTTTAATTGCAATAACGCTGACCAAGGGTCATCCAGACTCAAAACTTTGGCTGTGTCCTCTCTCCACAGATGCTGTCAAATATGCTGAGATTTTTCCAGCACTTTCGGTTTTTGTTTCAGATTCGCAGTAATTTGCTTTTTTAGATTCATTTTTAGGTTACCTGGCTTTTATTGGTTGGCTTGTAAACTATTGAAGCCAGGCTTCTTTCTCCCTCTCCAGATTATGTTTCTAATTGCTTGTCTCTCCAGATTGTGTCTCTAATTAGCAATCACTTGCTTGAGTCTGCCATCACCAGCATTCATCTATAATTTACTAAATTACCTTGTACAATTTTCACCTAGTGTTAGTGATTTAAAGTAAAATGTTCAATTGGTAGACATAACAAGTGAAGCGGTAGTGCTGTATCCTAACAGCCACGCCGTGTTAGCTCAACATTAAACTGCATGATAACATTTATGTATTTTGAGCTGTGTCCCATAAAACATACCAATGCAATTTATTAAGAGCTGCCAGCTCATCAAGGAGGCATCAAGTCAACCAAAACATCCAACAACTTGCTCTGAAAACTCTGCTCACATTCTGAGAGCTGTTACAAATGGCACTACAATGGCTGAGACAATCCACAACATTCTAAAACAATCAACATTATATAAAAATCAACAGCATACTAAATTTAAAAAAAATCTTAACATAAAATCAATTTATCCAACTTTCCAATATTAATGGATCCATTGGAACAAAATCCAGGTTTCAGACTTGTATTTTTGCCAAACTTAAGTGAGTTCTTCCTTGGGCTAAATCAAATCCGTGTATCAAGTTTCGCCATTCATTTTTGAGATATTATTTACGAACTAACAAATGTGAGTGAAAGTATTACCTTTGCCCATCTTCAGTGGCAGAGGGAATGAGCTGAGTGCAATGGGTATTGGAGCAGTACAGTGAGATATCAAGAAAAAGGTTTCCAATGAGATGTAATTGTGAGCATCTGTACTAATCTCAAAAGTTGCCAGGATGGGTTAGGAAGAGGGTGACCCGACAATTAGGCACACTGGCAATGAGGACCGGGACTCTCCCATCTCATTCACTCCACCACCACTGCCAACAGAAACAGAGAATTTGGTGTTCAGTCAAAATTCCATTCAATGCAGTAGGACCACAGAATCCTAGTCGCGGGTGAGTTCGAAGGATTCTGGCCAAGAAGCAGGGTAGAAACTAGGAAAACTGCTTTAAAACTTGTAACGTGTACAGTCCCTAGTGCACAAATGTCCATACCACTCTGGGAAAATTAAAGGTAACTGTTCTAATGGCATAAACTCATTAAAATCAATTTCAAAATTGTAAATATTTACAATGATCAACTGAAAAGAACGATAATTTGATTGGAAACATCTTTTGATTTGTGTGTTTACACTTATGATCACCTCAGCACAATGTCTTGGCTTTGCATTAGGGAAATCCTATTGTACACATAGCTGAATAAACTGAATTAACTCACTGGTGTTTACTGGAACTACATTAACAGTGAATCAGATCTAACCTCTAACAACTATCCTTTCAACCAAATGCCACGGTGTGGCAGTTTATTTGGCTAATGCTGTGCTAACAAGATTGATTCCATTTAGATATGTACAGAGATATATTGAGTAAGTTTGATAGCTGGTCTCCGTGAGAGGAAGGTCATGAAAACAAATGAAAAACAGCTAAAAACACAACACTACAGATATTTAAAAAAAGGGATTATTCAGCTATTACAATAGATTTTGTGCAAATCTTTCCCATCACATCATAATCAATGAGAAATAGTGTGACTAATTGCTCATTCCTGGGAAATAGGTCTTGGCTAAAGGCCAAAGTTTGTGTCATTGATCATAGAATCCCTACAATGTAGAAGGAGGCCATTTGGCCCATTGAGTCTGCACCGATTACAATCCTACACAGGCTTTATTTCTGTAACCCCACATATTTACCCTGCTAATCCTCTTAACACCAGGGCCAATCCACCTAACCCACATATCTTTGCATTGTGGGAGGAAACCGGAGCACCCGGAGGAAACCCACACAGACATGGAAGAATGTACAAACTCCACACAGACAGTGATCCGAGGTCGGAATTGAACCCGGGTCTATGGTGCTGTGAGGCATCTTGTTTCTGTCAAAGCATGGCTTAATCACCTCATTTATCTTGGATCTGTGCTTAAAACTAAATGTAGATGAAGAGGCTTGGGATTAATTGGTAGCACTTCCAAAGATCTGGCAAAGGCAGTGATAACTCCAGCAGTGACCTCTATCTGCATGGTATAATTCTTTATCTTTTATTCATGTACTTTGTTTTTCTCTTCAAAACTTGTCTCTTTCTTGTCTTAGTCTGAGTTCGTTCTGTTGTTGACCAAATAAAACATGCTCTCAAACAATGGCACACCATCAGCATGCTTATCAAATAATGTAGTAATGATTTTTAAGCATGGACATTGTTCACTGCCTATATTCTGCCGACATGTTAAAGTAGTGCTGTTTCTTGTCCACAACGGATATTCAGAGGAATAAAAAAATCATTGCCTGAATTTGAGACTCTACTATTTACCAGGACTTCCAAAAGTAGGGCCAGATGTTCTGAGGTTTCATTAAATGGTTTGGAGACTTGCTTCCAAAAATGTGTATGATTCATCAAAAAACAGGATTACACACTACCATCCCACTCCCATGTCCATCCACCTGTGTGCTTGGCCCCCTGTGAAGTAGGTTATTAAGAAGCAGAGGGCACAGCTCAGAAACTAGCAGGTTCACATTGCTAGGATTGGGATGCGCTCAGCACAAAATGTCTTGTAGTATTGGGCAATGATATAGGCTGGGAATAGAGGTAGAATGGAGGCAGAGATGGGGAATTAGGGAATGGAGTTCAAGTTCAGGATCTTGTGGCACAGTGGGTAGCACTCTGAGCCAGAAGCTCTGGGTTCGCGTCCTATCACAGGACTTGATGGCTAAGGAAGTTGCATTCATAATGCAGCCAAATACGTTGAGTGTCAACCTGCAAAATCCTTTCAGACACACCACTGGCTGGTGATAAGAGTAGGAGAAACTCCTGCTCAGCTACACTTGATATGGAGTGGTGACCCTCAAACTACAAGGTCCTCGCAATAAATTAGTGATCTGTTCCAGCAATAACTAGCTATCGAAACAGATGAAAGTCTGCCTTGGTGCACCACGAGTGTGGAAAGAGAACTGGAGTGGGGAGAGTTCAAGTTCAGGGGAGGAGTTGATCATGGAACAATGTGTCTGATCATTGAAAGGGAAATAGAATGGCCGGGTCTGGGAAGGTCGAAGCATTCCTGCACCTCCTGGCCCACAAACAGTGGCAGAAAGGCACTTACCTCTTCTTTGCAGCAGTCCACCATTCCCTTTAGCTGCTGGGTCTCTCACAGCTCAGCAAACTCAGTAGGCAAAAATTAAATTTAAAATGGAGATAATATCTGATGCACAGAACCTCATTTAAGTATTGAAATGAACAAAGTGCTGCTTGGGGCAGGCAAACAATGTGCTCCCTTGTCCTGTCTCCATCAAAACCAGAAATTTTAAGATGATTTTTGTTCTGTACGCACACCATTTGAAATTATAATATACCCATGGTCTATCTTGACCCCAATTTCATGCAGCACGGTGGCACAGTGGTAACATTGTAGCCTCACAGCATCAGGAACCCAGGTTCAATACTGGCCTGGGTCACTGTGTGGAGTCTGCATGTTCTTCCCGTGTTTGCATGGGTTTCCTCCAGGTGCTCTGGTTTTCTTCCATAGTCCAAACATATGCAGGTTGATTAGCCATGCAAAAATTGCCCCTTGCTGTCAGGGGGATAGCAAGGTAAATACGTGGGGTTACAAGGATAGGGCCAGGGTGGGATTGTGGTCCCAACTTTCTGAATATACTTCTGTCTTTTTTTTATATTTGATTTGATGCAAATTAACATGATCGATATGAATGTCCAGGACATGGACCATTTTCCATTCTTTGTATGAATGGCATAGCGGTTAGCACTGCTGCCTCACAATGCAAAGAACCCTGGTTCGATTCCCAGCTCGGGTCACTCTCTGTGCGGAGTCTGCACATTCTCCCTGTGGCTGTGTGGGTTTCCTCCGGGTACTCTGATTGCCTCCCATAATCAGAAAGACGTGCTGGCTAGATGGATTGGCCATGCTAAATTCTCCATCAGTGTATGCAAACAGGTGCCGGAATGTGGCACTAGGGGATTTTCACAGTAACTTCATTGCAGTGTTAAGATAAACCTACTTATGACATCTAATAAATAAAAACTTCCTTGCCAGACTTGATGCTGCAGGTTGGGTTTACAGGAAGCTTGCATCAATTTGACTTTAGGGTCAATGAGTTCAATATGACCATATGTCTATAAAAAGATTTAAAGAGAGATTGAAAGTGCTGTGCAAGACCTTTCCCTTCCTGCTTGAGGAGAGAGGAACCGAAGGAACTGTGCACCCTTTTTTTAGCATGTTGCCTTTCCAAAGGATTGATGTAATTGTTTTTGTGTCCTTGTAAAGAAATGAAAACTATAGGCGACAAGTGCTTCTGCAGAGAGGAGACTCTTTGCGAGTTTTGTCGAAGTAAAATCATATGTAATCACCCTGTCACAATGGTCTCCAAAAACATCCTTAGGTGTGAATCATCATCCTTCGCATGTACAGTGTCTGCAGTCTGGCTATCCAAAAACTCGAGATGCCTGAATTACAGATATTTTTATAAGAATTTTAGTTAAACAAGTAAAATATCTGAAGGGAAAATGCTGGATAAACTCAGCAGGTCTGGCAGCACCCAGGAAGAGAAGCTGAGTTAACGTTTCGAGACTATGGTCTTTCTAATTTACTTCACATTCCCAACAACCGCATCATTTTGCTTCTAAGTAAAATAACTGTTTATTTGGCCAGATGCTGCATTGTCTGATGTAAAGAGACTTGGAAAACAATTTGACTTTATGAAGTACATTTGATTAGAATATGAAGCTCGGCGTCATATTGCAATGAGCTTTCCAGCATTTGTACGGAATAGCGGCAGGAAGGATACATGTGGTGAGTGCATACTTTGCCCCTTAGTGGATCTCTGAATCAGAGACTGCAAAAAAACACCCAGAGTTTTACCACCGATCCAGGGTGCAGCTCAATTTAAATGAATCTGCTAAAATCTCAGAAGAGCACCTTGTGCTGTATCGATGTAATGTTTCCATTGCCTCTCATCCATCAATCTGAGCTACAGCACAACCTACATTGCAGAGGTGATAGAGGAAGGTTCTATCTAACCTTACCTCTTAGACCCTGTGACCTGACCTGTCACTTTGACTTTGTTTCACATTTCCTTTTGAAGCATCCATTTTCTGTTTTATTACATCCAGCCCCTTCTTGCTTCCTCTTTGAATTCAAATCTTATTCACGGATATTTCTTTTGTTATCACTGAGCCCTTGTCAGTCAGCAGAGAGGAAGTTGATTTGTGCTGATGTCTACAAGTTAGTAATGTAAACCCAACTGCTTGCGATTTCAGCTGACGGAGGCCAGAAATGCTTCCTGCTCTGGGTGGCATGGCTTGATGTGCAGAGGTTTACTGGCTGTGACAGAAGAGTTGGTATATTGCACAGTAGGCACCATAGGATCCCTACACTGCAGAAGGAGGCCATTCGGCCCATCGAGTGTGCACCGACTCTCTGACAGAGCATTTTACCCAGGCCTTACCTCATAATCCCATGCATCTAGCCCACTAATCCCCCGAACCTATACATCTTTGGTCACTAACGGGTAATTTTAGCATGGCCAATCCACCTGATCTGCAGGTCTTTGGAGTGTGGGAGGAAACTGGAACATCCGGAGTAAACTCACGCAGAAACGGGCAGAATGTGCAAACTCCACACAGACAGTTACCCCAAGACTGGAATCGAACATGGGTCCCTGGAGGTATGATGCAGCAGCAGTGCTAACCATTGTGTTACCGTGCTGCCCATACACTACAGTACATCAATGGGATGATAATGGCGAAACAATTGGGATAAGTATTTTGCCTAATTTCAATTAATAATTTGACACAATTTCATAAAATAAAACTTCTGTTTGAAAATTTTGATTCACATTTTCACAGACACTAGACCCACAGATGTGCCATTTAATAGATTGTATATTGGTTGATCCTTCAATGTGCAGGAAGCCTAAATAACAATTTACCTCACTTTAACCTTGCCAATTTTCCCCACTAATGGACAATTCCTATTTGAATTGAGGCAGGGTTTTGTGAGCAGTGCTGTGGTGCACATTTGGATTCCTATATGGATCTTGAGATTTTAGTCAGCGTAATAACTCCTCACAGAAGGTATCTAAAGGCTTTCGGTCTCTGAAAGAGATCACTCTGCGTTCAGAAGAAAAATTCTCTTCGAAAAGCAAGAAGAAAGATTTCTTGTATTTTCAGTAAATCAGTCACACAAAATATTAAAATGGAACTATGGTTGGTGAATGTAACATTAAAACAAAATGGGAAATAAACAAACATAACAAGATAACACAGAATAACTGTACACCTTTGTGTTTGGATGTGTCTCAGTTGATTCTCTTACTTTAACTTTTTTCAAAGTTTATTTATTAGTGTTACAAGTAGGCTTACATTAACACTGCAATGAAGCTACTGTGAAAATCCCCAAGTCGCCACACTCTGGCGCCTGTTTGGGTACACTGAGGGAGAATTTAGCATGGCCAATGCACATCTTTCGGCTGGTGTAGGTCCATGGAAAAACTCAGGTTGGGATTTTTCTCCCCATCCGTGGTGTGGCAGGAAGCAGCTGGTGGGGATCCTTTGGTTCCAATTTGTCAATGGGGTTTCCCGTTGAACGCCCCTTCCACCTGGGAAACCTGTGGTGGGAGTGTCATCGGCTGGACCCTAACATCCCACCGGCGTGAATGACAGCAAGATTTCGGCGTCAGTTTTATTTTACACTTGAGCAGAGAGGAGGCGGAAGTGTGGAAATAGTCCTCAAATGGCAATTTGTCTTCCCATTTTTTCCCACCTATTTAGAGATGTTACCTATTTGAAGGGAGTTGGCAGGGGGGTGGAATGAGTACTCACTGTGACCACATTGCTCTTGCACTCAAGTGAATAATAAATTAAATTCCTGATAATTTATGAACAATTGAGATAAAATTACCCCAGAAATTGAATTGATTCTAACAAACATTACAGGTTAATGGATCATTGCTACATTCAGTAGCTAGGTTGAGTTAGCTTGTTAAGTAGCAATAACCTGAAAGTCATGTTACATTTGAGTGTAATGGCTGTCGAGTTTCATGTTCAGTGTTGAATGTTATGTCCTGTTTGAGTTAGCAGAGGCACATTACAATATTTTGAGATTCTGTAAATTTCTAACTATTTAATTTGAACTCAACTTATTAGATGGTTTGAACCAACAGTTGCATTGAGGCCATTGAATTGGCTGAAACCTCTGATTCTTGTACTTACAATTGTAAAGTGCGCATGAACTGAGGGTTATTGGGAACAAGTCTCATTCGTGAAATTGTAATTCGAATTAAAAATGTCACAAGGAAAGGACTCAAACTTCATGACTCTGGTCAATACTTCCAAGAAATACGTAGAAATTGTAAAATATTAAACAGAACCTTGCACCTTCAAAGCACCTTAAATAGAAGCAATTATGAAGTTGAATGCCAGAGATTTCCATGTCTCACCCACCCGTGGAAATTGTAGCAGCAGAGACAAAAAAATTGGTGGAACATTTAAAGGTCTGTTGAGCTCAAGCAGGAATTTCGGTGTTGGGATGCATGGCTGGAAAATCCTGATCTACGCGTACAAATTTTGCTAACTTAACCAGCACAGTGGTTAGCACTGCTGCCTCACGGTGTCGGAGACCGGGGTTTGATTCCCGGTTTGGATCACTGTTTGTGTGGAGTCTGCACATTCTCCCCGTATCTGTGTGGGTTTCCTTTGGGTGCTCCGGTTTCCTCTCACACTCCAAAGATGTGCAGGTTAGGTAGATTGGCCGGATAAATTGTCCCTTACTGTCAGGAGGACTGGCTAGCATAATTGCATGGGGTTAGGGTTGGGATGGGATTGTGGTCGGTGCAGACTTGAAATGCTCCTTCTGCACTGTAGGATTCTATAACTCAGTCTCCATTCTGGAAATTGACCTCTTAGTTTGAACTTAAGCTTTGATTTTAAAGCCATTGAAGCCTGCTAAAGGTAAAGCGGAAATTTAAGTTCAACCTTAGTTGAAATCTACCTGCTTTCTCAATTGTTTAAAAAACATCTTCAATTATTTATCAGATTCTGTGACTATAATCCTCTGTCTGATCCTGCAACTGATCCCAGTGTGGGTGGACGATATGAAGTGTTGCTTTGGAAATTATTTTGGCAAAGTTTATTTAGCATGGCTGCCTAATTCAAGGATAGTTGATCTTCTCAGCCAACCGCAACGTATCCAACAGCTGACCCACAAAGTTCCTTAAGCGTTTAAGCTTTGAGGCTGGAATTCTCTGGCCTTTCACGCCCCAGTGCAAGCAAGGGCAGAGAATTTGGCACTCAGCCAAATCTCTGTGCACAGCAACAGGATCAGAGCATCCTACCGGTGTGAACGGTGGGTGCTTTTCGTTGCTTCAGGTGGGATTAAGATTAGGCCATTCAACCCTTTGAATCTGTTTCTCAATTCAATAAGATCATGTCTGATCTATGCCCTAACTCTGCAAACCTGTCTGAGATCCATACCTCTTTAAGCCTTTGGCTATAATGAAAATTGCCGATTTAAAAAGAACAATTGATCCAGCATCAATTGCCATTTGTGAGAATTTCAAACATCTACTACTCCTTGTGCGTAGAAAAAAATCCTAATTTCATTCCTGAAAGATCAATGTCCCATTGTCCTGGACTCGCAACCAGTCTCTCTATCCCATCCATTTCCCTAGATATCCCAAAAACATTAATTCATCCCTTAATCTCCTAAATTCTAGATAATATAATCTAATTTCCCCTTGAGAATTAATGCCTGGAGTGCAGGTAAAAACTTATATCTAGTTACCGGGAAAAGTCTATTTTTACGTACCCTGTGGCATTCTTTCATCATTTAAACATTCCTATAGTATCATGTTTTCTTCTAATTGTCCATATTAGGAAAATACTTCTTCATACATGTTCCTTCAGATATTCTTTGATATAAAGGCTAGTATTTTATCAACCCTTTTAGTTTTTGCTCGTCCCTGTCTCCTAGAATCTAGGGATTTCTGTAGAAGTTATAGAATCCTACAGTGCAGAAGGAGGTCATTTGGCCTAGCGAGTCTGCACTGACCACAATCCCACCCAGGCCCAATCCTTATAACTCCATGCACTTACACTAGCTAGTCCCTCTGACACTAAGAGGCAATTTATCATGGCCAACCCACCTAACCCACACATCTTTAGACTATGGGAGGAATCCGGAGCACCGGGAGGAAACCCACGCAAACACAGGGAGAATAGACAAACTCCACACAGACAGTGACCCAAGCTGGGAATCAAACCTGGGTCCCTGGTGCTCTAAGGCAGCAGTGCTGCCATGCTATCCCTTTATTTGAATCCTTATATCTCTCTGCTCATCCTAACTTCTCCACATTTAGACCAAATGCTTAGTTTCTTAAGTCATGTTTTGTCAGTCCAAATGTTGGGTAGGATTTTCTGGCCATGCGCGTTCCCACACTGAAAATTCCCACCCGAGATCAACAGACATTTAAACAGTCAGCCAAATTTTCTCTCCCGCCCATTATGATTCCCACGTGGGCATGATAGGAAAATTCCACCCGTTATATCCGTTTGAACAGACAGAAATTACTTCTGTTTAATGTCTCCTTGAAATGTTAATATCTTCATCAACACATGAACAGATTACTTGCTCAGGTCCTAGATTGGAGGTTTGAACCCACAGTTTATGACTTGGAGGTGACATTCCCACCCAGTGGGGTAAATGGACACTACTCAAAGGAGCCGGATTTGAAAATTTCAAACAGGCTAATCATCATTTTCCATCTGAATAGCCTAAGCAAAAGGCCCAAGGAATTGTTACTAACCAGGATAGAACTGATTAATCTTTTAAGAGTGGATGCCAGCTGGATTCTATTTTTAACAGTTAGCTTTATCATCAGTTTCGGCAAGCTAGGTCACCTGACACAAAGAATTTAGTTACATTTTTGCACTGATGATTTTGATAGGAATGAGATTCCAGGTAAATAACCTGCCAGCTTTCTTTGACTTGGTCACTTTGACCCTGTGCCAACTTGGCTATTAATGTGTCAAGCTGTAAGTGGCTTGCGATGAATGAGTCAACTTGATACTCCAGGAAAAAAAGCAATCAAAGCTCTGTCAAGTGAAACATCCATTCACTCTTCAAATCTGAGTTTTTTTTAAAAAACATAGATTTAAAAATATATCTTTTGCTTTGCTATATCTCCGTTGTGAATGATTTGTGCCAGTTATAATAAATTAGGGTGAAAAATGTGAAGTGGAAAGATATACACTACAATATATTAAGCCTGAAATATTGCCCATTGTAGCACTTTGGCACCATAGAATCCCTACAGTGCAAAAAGGAAGCCATCAGGTCTGCACCAACTACAATCCCACCCAGCCCCTATTCTCGTAACCCCTCATATTTACCCTGCTAATCCTCTTGAGCTAATTAGAGCTAACTTAGCATGGCCAATCAACCTAATTCACACATCTTTGGACTGTGGGAGGAAACTGGAGCGCTTGGCAGAAACCCGCTCAGACATGGGGAGAATGTGCAAACTCCATACAGACAGTGACCTGAAGCTGGAATTGAACCCGGGTCTCTGGCGCTGTGAGGCAGCAGTGCTAACCATTGTGCCACTGTGCTGCCCACTGTGCCACCATAGCCCAATGCTGTCAGTTGCAATTGAATTTTTATTTCTTTGAGAACATATCATTATGGAAGTAATTACACATTTGGACTGCCATGAGATAAATGTCATTTAATGATGACCTTGTTCCCAAATGAAAACTGCATTCAAATTCATTATTACTTGCCTTCAAAACTGAAAATTGGCTCTGCAGTAAGTTGTTACTTTCTCGTGGTTGCTGACTTGTGGTCTTGATGAGACACTGTTGGAGTTGTCTGATCTCACTGTCAGCAAGAATTAAGAATTTGGTCCTCAGCCCAATCTCCATTCACAGCAGCGGGACTGGAAAATCCCAGCCGCGGATGAGGTTGGAGAATTCCAGCTGTGAATGAGGTCTGAGAATTCCGGCCATGGTTTTTGAGAATTGTAACATACCCCCTCTGCGTTCTGCCTGTACGTGACCAATTATTAGCAGCACACTAGTTAATTCATTGAGCCAGTTATGAAATCTTATTCTTGGCAAGGCAATGAGTACCTAGAAGATAATTTCTGTATGAAATAGGTCTGGCTGCTATTGACTTATCATTGGAAAGGTGAGATACGTCTATCTACACTTAGCAGGATCGGACAGACTTGCTAAACGGGTAGCTATGATAAATATTGGTTAGAAAAACACCCGTTAGCTGAGCATTGAAGTCATAGGCAGTGTTCTTCCAGCTCGTGAAATACCTTGCATTGGAAAATCAATCTATGATCTAGCTCAAGGAATTAACCTTTGTTATTAACCTAGAGATGGAGAGGAACACATTAGGATTCCAGATATAGATAATCGAAGTTCGCCGAGTGGAAGGGTAAGAATTACACAAAGCCAAGTATAAATTTAAGCAAAGTGAATAAACACGTGAAATTATACATGGATGAAGCTCAGGTGGAAGCTTCTGGAACTGTCTTTTAGTTATTTAAAGTGGACGCTGATGAACTGTCAAGACGGCCACCGGGGAGTTAGATGATTTAGCTTGCTCAGCAGTGGCTATCAAGCATCCAGAAAGTTCTGAAGTAAATAACCATATGTGGAGACCTCCCCTTGGAATGGACCTATTGGGACAAATGTTATCTGTTCAATTCAAACCTTCCATGGTTCCCATTTCTCTCAAAACACAGAGTTAATTGCCTCCTGGACTCTGTCTTCAGGTTCGCATTCAACAAAAGAAACCTAAGGAGACCAGTTAAATGTGAGAGACCACAATCAATCTCCTATTTTAGACCAACGTCTGTTTAACTTTAAGACACACTAACTGGACAGAGGCTGTTGACCATGTGACCAAATCTGGCTTCTGATTCTGAGATCCTTTATTATCCCCATGGTCCAGAAGGGTCTGGGCAGACCACTGGACACCAGCAAGACAATAGCTGCAGAGGAAGGCAGTGCCAACTTCACCTTTTAAAAACCATCAGCTCTGAAACTGGCTGCTGGTCATGAAGCAGCCAAAGTACACAATCTATCAAAGTTTCAAAGTCCAGCTGATTATCAATCTACTAGATATTCAACTAGAAGAAACTTACAATTTGCTGTGAAACTTTTACTAAACAAAGTTTTTGCTTCATAGAACCGTAGACTCTCTACAGTGCGGAAGGAACCCGTTTTGTCCATTGAATCTGCACCGACTCTCTGACAGAGCATCCCCCTCCAGGCCCTATACCCCCCCCAGGCCTTATCCGCATAACCCCATGTATTTACCCTGCCTATCCCCTATGTTAAGGGACAATTTAGCATGGCCGATCCATAACCTACACATCTTTAAACTATGTGAGGAAACCAGAACACCTGGGGGAAATGCACACAGATATGCAGAGGACATGCAAACTCCATAGACCCAGAATTGAACATGGGCCTTTGGTGCTGTGAAGCCACCCCCTCGTTATGTTAAACTCATGAAAGTTTGCTGCTGAATTATTTGATTGAACATAAACATAAGAACATAAGAAATAGGAGCAGGAGTAGGCCTTCTAGCCCTGCTTGCCTTCATAGCGAGGGGGATTGAATATAAAAGTAGGGAGGTCTTGCTGCATAGGGCATTGGTGAGGCCGCAGCTGGAGTACTGTGTGCAGTTTTGGTCACCGCACTTATGCAAGGATATTTTGGCCTTGGAGGGAGTGCAGAGGAGGTTTACTAGGCTGATACCGGAGTTGAGGGGGTTGAGCTATGAGGAGAGGCTGAATAAACTAGGCTTGTACTCGTTAGAGTTTATAAGAATGAGGGGAGCTCTCATTGAGACGTATAAGATGATGAATGGGATGGATAGGATAGAGGTGGACTCTTCCCGCTCAGAAAGGACAGTAGGACTAGGGGGCACAGCCTCAAGATAAAGGGGGGGCGGTTTAGAACGGAGTTGAGGAGGAACTTCTTCACTCAAAGGGTGGTGAATCTCTGGAATTCTCTGCTGTTGAAGTGGTGGAGGCTGCCTCGCTAAATATCTTTAAGACGCGGGTTGATGGGTTTTTGATAAGCGAGGGGATTAAGGGTTATGGGGAGAGGGCGGGAATGTGGAACTGAGCCACGACAGATCAGCCATGATCTTATTGAATGGCGGGGCAGGCTCGAATACACTAAGGGTAAGAAAAGACACGATTCTATCCATCCCAAAACATATTGATTACAGGTGGTCAGAGAGCAGGTACATTTTGGACATGACACTCAATAAATACACTTGGAAAAATCAAATGATTGCCGCAAAGAGATTGGTGCATGAATGTGAAAGAGAATAATGGAACTGGGTGGATATGTGGCAGTGGGAAGTTGTGAGACCTTAAGGATTACAGAAACATAACTCATATCCACAGATGGGAGTAAATTAAAAATATGGGAGGCATAAAATAGGAAGATAAAATCAGGAAAGGTAAAGGAATAGATTTATAGGGCTGACTTTATGAAACAGTGCCCCTGATGAAGGATATATTGGGAAGTCAAACTCGTGGCCCCTTAATTTATTTTCTACATGTCAAGTTGTTCAGTGTGCATGCCTGGATTTCCAGCATGTGTTCCTGCCAGACCTAACTACCTGCTGGGAGTGCAGTTCACCAATTCAGAACTGGGATTTGGAATTTTTACTGGACAAAGTAGTATCCTGGGAGCAGATGTAACATAAAATGGGCTGGCATTGGCTAACAGCAGGGCAGGAAATGTGATTGTTAGAAAAAAGAACAGGACAAAGATCATAAAATATCATGTGATGAGATATCGCAGGTATGTAAAGGTGTTTTCAATCAACACAATATAAACCAGAACTAGTTTCATAGAAATGAAGACTTTGTAGAATCTGAGCTGATGGAGTGTGTGATAGGGTCGTTTCCCTTCCTTCGAATCTACAAATCTTTTATCATTCGCATTCTAGGCTTTCAGCTGCATTTCACATGAAAGACTTAATTAAACTGAAAGCCACAGGAATCCCCACAAATAAGACCGGATCAGAAGCTAGCCACCTGGGTGGCACAGTGGCACAGTGGTTAGCACTGCTGCCTCACAGTGCCAAGGACCCAGGTTCAATTCCCATGCTTGGGTCACTGTCTGTACGGAGCCTGCACATTCCCCCCTTGTCTGTGTGGTTGTCCTCTGGGTGCTCCGGTTTCCTCCTGCAGTTCAAATATATGGTTAGGTGCGTTGGCCATGCTCAATTGCCCC
Organism: Carcharhinus amblyrhynchos; assembly: GCF_965287045.1. Taxonomy (NCBI): domain Eukaryota; kingdom Metazoa; phylum Chordata; class Chondrichthyes; order Carcharhiniformes; family Carcharhinidae; genus Carcharhinus; species Carcharhinus amblyrhynchos. The sequence continues at coordinate 14,574,294 of NC_137350.1, forward strand.
TTAGTGTCAGGAGGTTAATAGGTGGGGATAGGGGCTGGGTGGGATTGTGATCAGTGCAGAATCAATGGGCCTCCTTTTGCACTGTAGGGATTCTGTGATTCTATGAATATTCATCACAGATACTTTGCCAGACCAAGTTGCAGTGTTATTCCGAAATTCCACAGCAGCCAGTTCTTGAACTGCCGCTCTTTTCATCCCACATAAATAATCTGGGTAGGAAGGTCAACTGTGAGTTCTCGGATTTGCTGCCCTGCAATTAGGTGACAGAGAGAGAGAGAGACAGGGACTGCAGCAGCAATGTCTGGAAGAGTTTAGATGAATTAAGAAATTTGGAATGACATATTGTACATCTGGTGGAAGTTAAACATAGAATAAATTAAATGGAATTACTAAAGGAAATCTTAAAAGGGACTTGGAAGTAGCAATTAGTGTTAACTGGGGTCTCTCAATAACAGAATTCATGATCCAAGTCCCATACCTGGGCGGGAACCTTGCATCCTCTCTCGGGCAGTGCTGTGGCACAGTGGTTAGCACAGTGCCAGGGACCTGGGTTCAATTCCCAGCTCGGGTCATCAACTGTATGGAGTTTGCACGTTCTCCCTGTGTCAGCGTGGATTTCCTCTGGGTACTCCGGTTTCCTTCCACAGTCCAAAGGTGTGCAGGTTAGGTGCATTGGCCATGCTAAATTGTCCCAGAATGCGTAGGTTAGAGGCATTAGCAAGGTAAATATGTGGGGTTATGGGGATAGGGCTTAGGGGGATTGTTGTCGGTGCAGGCTCGACAGGCTGAATGGACACCTTCTGCACTGTAGGGAGTCTATGATTTCTAATGGCGAGTTTGACGGCAGAGTGCATTTAATCGGGTGGGAGATTGGCAGATAGGTATCTCACCACCTTCCTGCTTTCACCACAATTAAATCTGCTCTGGAAGTGCCATGGAAGCCTTCCAGTGCCGTTGGCAATTAAAATGCTTCATAGGCAATTAATTCCCACTCATCTTGCCACCATTGGTATTCACCAGGTGGACTCATCATGTGGGTACCACAACAAGTAAACCCTGGTGCCTTTGCTGGTGGCCTTCCAGAGGTGTTCTTCATTCTTCATGGAGCAGCATGGTGGTACAGAGGTTAGCACTGCTCCCTCACAGTGTCAGGGACCCGGGTTCAATACCGGCCTTGGTTGACTGTGTGGAGTTTTCACGTTCTCCCTGTTTCTGCATGGGTTTTCTCCGGGTGCTCCTGTTTATTCCCATGGTCCAGAGATGTGCAGGTGAGGTTGACTGGCCATGCTAAATTGCCCCTTAGTGTCAGCGGGATTAGTGGGGTTATGAAGTTAGAGCCTAGGTGGGATTGTTGTTGGTTGAGGCTTAATGGGCCAAATGGCCTCCTTCTGCACTGAAGTGAGTCTATAATTCAAAGGCACTAGGCATCTGATTGAGGGATTTGGCATCAGGGGATTAGGGGGCAGCTGCGCTGAGAGCTGCCCCCTTTCCCTTGCTAACAGCTCTTCTCTCGACCCTGGAACCCCTCGCCCTATGATTCCTTCTGGCCATCGCTCACCGTGCTTGAGTCTGCCTCGATCCGTGGGCCTTGGGTAGATGTTGTACCAGTGGCAGCCACCACTTCCCCAGTGATGCTTTCGATGCTTCCAGCTGGGAATGTAAAACACCTTCACTTCCACTAGATTTCACCCCTGGAGAAGATTTCAAGCTATGGACTGAAATTTGGTGTGGTACGGAGAGAGTTCTGCATTGGCTCAAAGCACTAATCCTTGAATGGGAGGTTTGCCTGGTGCTTTATCTTGATGTTCAGACTGTTGTTGAAGACTCTGTGACTCTGCTCAGTAATTCCCCAGTGCAGAGAGAAATTGGTTATGGGGATCCTCACTGAGGTACATAGAATGGTTGAGGTAATACTTCTGAATTACTTTACATAAAACTAAGAAAAGTAGCTGAAGATCCCAACAAGAAAATTCTTCCTCAAGCTGCAGGGCAATTTTTTAAAGCTTTTATTCGGACTTTTCTTACATTGCTGTTGCAAATTTTGGACTCTGCGCTGTTTGGTGAATCCATTTTTGTTGCTTCTGGTTGCCACTTGATTACGATAGTTTATATGCCATGAAAATCCCTCTGGGTCTTCAGCTTTTTAGAGTTAGAGGAGGTGCATAGGAGAATTGTGTGCAGATCCGGTAGTGCAAATGGTGTTGCATTTCCGCACACCTACATTGGTGTGCATTTTACTTTGACAGAAAGATAGTGCATTTGTTGACTTAAGTTCCTAAAGAAGTCTAGACCTGGCGACACCATATAGCCTGCAAAGATCAGAGCAACGGTAGTGCTGCATTGTTTTTCCGAGACATTCCGGTCACCGTTTTCCTGCTTTATGTAATAGTGCATGAAATAAGGAATGCCAGGGACATCATCCTGCACACACTCTGGCTATACATGCCAAGGTAACGCTAACTTTATGGTCGTCTAAAAGCAAATTGCAGCGGATGCTGGAATCTGAAACCAAAAGAGAAAATGCTAGAAAATCTCAGCAGGTCTGGTATCATCTGTAAGGAGAGAAAAGGAGCTGATGTTTCGAGTCCAGATGATCCTTTGCCAAAACTGAGCTTTGACAAAGGGTCATCTGGACTCGCAACGTCAGCTCTTTTCTAATGTGTCTGCACATTAGTATCTGGTGGGTTAACGAGGTAAATACATGAGGTTACGGGAGTAGAGTCTGGGTAGGATTGTTGTCAGTACAGGCTCAATGGGCCGAATGGCCTCTTTCTACACTGTAGGAATTCTATGATAGTTATTTCAGGAGAGAAACTTGTTGAAGTCAGATTTTCAGAAGCGGTGAGGGAGATATTCCAGTGAAGGATACAAAAATGCTGCAAAAATGATTAAAATATTGCATGTTAAAGATACAAATTAATGCTATGCGTCCCATCTAAACAGCATAAATTTGTTATGCATGTACTTGAAAATTCCAATTGGTAAAGTCATGACAAACTGTGAATGGAAATGATTGACAAGAGTAAACACCCTGTGCGCCCATCAGAACTTCCCTTTCATTCTCATTCTTAGCATGTGCAGTTAAAGCTATTCCAAGGTATTAAGTGGCACTTTGAAAGTGTTTTCAATATGCTAATTCCTGCCATAGTCTGTATTTATCATCAAAACAACACTTGTTTAGCATGACAATGTGGTTAGCACTGCTGCCTCACAGCACCAGGACCCAGGTTTGATTCCTGGCTCGGGTCACTATCTGTGTGGAGTTTTGCACGTTCTCTCTGTTTTTGCATGGGTTTCCTCCGGGTGCTCCGGTTTCCTCCCGCAGCCCAAAGATGTGTGGGTTAGGTGGATTGATCATGCTAAATTGTCCCTTAGTGTGCCAGGATGTAAAGGTAAGGGGAATTAGTGGGGTAAATATGTGGGGTTACGGGGATAGCGCCTGGGTAAGATGCTGTGTCAGAGAGCCGGTGTAGACTCGATGGGCTGAATGGCCTCCTTCTGCACTGTAGGGAGTCTGATGTTCAAATTTTACCATAGCAGCCGGCAGAATTTATAAATTCAATAAATAAATCTAGAATTAAAAGTTAGTCATAGTAATGGTGACCATGACAACTGTAGTGATTGTTGTATCATTTAAAACAGCACCAGAGTGTCACCTGACTCGGAACTGTTGGGAATTGAAAGGAAGTGATCACCTCAGAGTGTGGTGTCCTCTCTCAGTTTGAATACATCAGAATAGCCAATGTTAAGGTTGGAGCATTGCCCCAGGCAGCCCTGGGCTGTAACTGCTTGTTAGTAGTTTTTTGTTAGCACCTTCTGTTGTTAACAAAGTCTGTTGATGATATCCAAAGTGCGCCGTGCTATTACAAGATGCTATTACAACATGCCATTACGTTTGGTAGCTTTTGCTACCAAATAAACCTGTTGGAACTTTAACCTGGTGTTTACCCAAGACCAACGCCAGCATCTCCACCTCATGATTACAACACCCATCAGTGATTGCTGGCAAAAACCCATCGCTTTGCTGACGTCTTTCAGGAAAGGAAATCGACCGTCCTTCCTCAGGCTGGTCGACATGTGAATTCAGACCCACAACAATGTGGTTGACTCTTAACTGCCCCTTGCACTGGTCCAGCAAACCATTGCATTCAAGGGCAATTAGCACCAAATCATAGAATCCCAACAGAGCAGAAGGAGGCCATTCGGCCTTGCATCGACCACAATTCTACCCAGGCCCTAACCCCATGCATTTACCCCAGTTAGTATCGCTGACACTAAGGGGCAATTTAGAATGGCCAATCCACCTAACCCACACGTCTTTGGACTGTGGGAGGAAACTGGAGCACCCACAGGAAACCCGCACAGAGACGGGGAGAATGTGCAAACTCCGCACAGACAGTGACCCAAGCTGGGAATTGAACCCGGGTCCCTGGCACTGTGAGGCAGCAGTGCTAATCATTGTGTCACAGTGCTGGCCTTGCTGGCGAGTCCCGCATCCCATGAAAAAGCAAAGAGAAACATGGTCAATCCACCCTCAAGCCCATGTCCACTCACTGGCAGATATAATGAAATGTTCATCTTGATGTGCAGTGTCAAGGACCACCTCCTGGAGCTCCACCTCCATGCTAGCTGATAGCAAGCAGAGGTCAGGTGCTGGCTTGTTCAGTTATCTACCTGCAGATCAACACTTACTCTTTGTTAAGGCTGCATTTCATTTCTCTGCAGACTGTCCATTCTCTCTGCTCTCCTGTAATAGCTGCAGTCCAGGCTGCCAATCAGTTGAAAAGACTTCAGAGTTCTCTTTAAATGATTATTGTTCTCCTCTGGTGCTTCGTCTCTTAAATTACCGTCAGCCATTTAAATTTTAGCACAGGATAATTTTCTGCTCTGTGCCTACATCCAACTCTGGAGCTAAACTGGTGTAGAATTTGAGTCAAATTTTGCAGTGGAATTAATTTGGATTCCTCGCAGCAGCCTTCATCTCATGGGTTTTAACATTACAGCGAGGGAAACAAGACATCTGAGCGGCACAGTGCCACAGTGGTTAGCACTGCTGCCTCACAGTGCTAGGGATCTGGGTTCAATTCCGGCCTCGGGTGACTGTCAATGTGGAGTTTGCACATTCTCCGCGTGGGTTTCCTCCGGGTGCTCAGGTTTCCTTCCAAATCTGAAAGACATGCTGGTTAGGTGGATTGGCCATGCGAAATTGCCCCTTTGTGTCCCAAGATGTATAGTTCAGAGGAATGAGTGGGGTTAATATGTGGGGTTATGGGGATAGAGCCTGGGTGGGATGAACTGTTGGGGAATCGGTGCAGACTCGATGGGCTGAATGGCCTCCTTGTGCACTGTAGGGATTCTATGATTTTATGCTTGGCTGATCATCCAGTACCTCCTATATCTTTCATCAAAACATTGATATTAGCATAGCAACAAATAGTTAAGATGCTGCATATGATAATGTGGATGAGGCAATGTTTCATATCGCTGCCCCACCACTACTCCTCCAGCAAGGTCTCCATTAAGCTGGTGGTATTTGCATGTGATGGGATCGACTCTGGTGGCAAAATACTGATAAGGTCAGAAAATCACCCTTGATGATGTGAACGCGTGTCAATCCATGGTACTGGAACTCAGTGGGCATTCTTGCGTACCCCTGCAAAACTTCACTAGTGATGAAAATGTGTTGGGGGAGTTGTCCCAATCTGGTTTTCCCCCCACCAGCTGCCTAATTTTTCTTTCACCTCCCACCTTCCCATCCCCCTTCTCAAAGCCCGCCACCCTGGGTCAGGGACCCACTTCAGCTTAATGACCCTTCATCAGAATTCCCGCTGAATGGCCACTGATGTGAAACATTGGGCGTAATCTTCCCAAAAATTGGCAAAGGCCGAAAATCTCTGACCTCACCTGTGGGTGGGATACTCCAGTCCCGCTGCTGTGAGCAGAGATTTGGCTGAGCGCCATATTCTCCGTCCTCGCTGGCCAGCGGTAGTGGGTCATGTGAGCCCAGAGAATTCAGGCTTAGCTGTCATGTTCAGACTGAAAACTGGCGTGTTTCTCCCCAGAGAAACAGATAGGTTCCGTCCAGACCTTCCCACACTTTGCCATTTTAAAGCAGGGGGTGTGATTTGTGCCATCATTGTGTGGGGCGGGACCTAAAGACTCCAGCAAGCCCAGTTCCACAGATTCCGGGGTGCCATTTCTAAAGAGTTGGCACTGCCAGGGTGCCAGGCGTAGAGCCAGGGCACTGCCTTGCCATGTCCCAGTGGGGGGCTGCACTGGCCTCTGAGCACCAGTCGTGATCATCATGTCTGGTCTCTGTTTTTGGAGTGAATCTTGTTGGCATTACGTCATGGTGGTGGGTGGGAATATAGATGGGATTTTCTGGCTGCACGTGCCCCGAAAATTCCCGCCCAAAGTCAATGGATCTTTCCATGGTCCACCCACCCGCCCACGACTGTTCTTGTGGGAATGGGAACATCCGTTCCTATCTGACATTCCCGGAAGATGTGGAGATGCTGGCATTGGACTGGGGTAACACAGTAAGAAGTCTGACAACACCAGGTTTAAGTCCAACCGATTTATTTGATGATAAACTCACAAGCTTTCGGGGTTAGTCCCTTCGTCAGGTGAATGGAGAGTTCTGGCCACAGACAGAGCATATAACAGCACAGACAGTTTACAGATTACTGTAGTAATAAATTGGTTGGACTTAAACCTGGTGTTGTCAGACTTCTTACTGTGTATTCCCGAAAGAGACAGTGTTAAGCTGGTTTTGGATATTTAAATATATTTAAATGAATGGCGATCAGGCTCATGCCCTCACTGGATGTGAACCTGATTTAAAGAATAAATAAAGAATAAAGAACAACACAGCACGGGAAACAGGCCATTTGGCCCAACGAGCCCGCGCCGCCATTTTAACAATCTGCTTTTCCTCCTCCACCCTTGACCCATGTCTGTGCTCGTGGTACCCCCATTGGAAACCAGATTAAGGGGAGAATAATTTAGGGACAATTTGTTACACCAATCAGCCTAATCTTTGGGGTGTGGGAGGAAACCGGAGCACCCGGAGGAAACCCACTCAAGCATGGGGAGAATGCGCAAACTCCCACAGAGAGACTGGCCCAAATCCATGTATCTGCACACGTCGCTAGTGGGAGTGGGGGTGTGGGAAACACATTCTGAGATATCCAGAGGTTAGCACTTCAGCCTCACAGCGCCAGGGGCCCGAGTTTGATTCCGACCTTGGGTGACTGTCTGTGTGGAGTCTGCATGTTCTCCCCATGTTGGTGTGGGTTTCCTCCAGTTTCCTTCCACGCTCCAAAGATGTGTGGGTCAGGTGGACTGGCCGTGCTAAATTAATCCTAGTATCAGGGGGATTAGCAGGGTAAATATGTGGGGTTATGGGAATAGAGGCTGGATGGAATTGTGGCTGGTGCAGACTCAATGGGCCGAATGGCCTCCTTCTGCACTCTAGGGATTCTATGATTCTACAAAATCCTGTTACAGCCTGCTCCTGAGAGGTTCCAGTCATAACGGGATTTGTGGCTGTGTTGAACGGGGAAGAAAATCTCCCCCATTAACTCTCTTTGTATCACCAGAGATGCTACCAGACCTGCTTCACACTCCCTGTATTTTTGCTTCAAGCTGATATATTCTGACCTCTCAAACGTATGCAAAATTACAACATGTCTTTTGATTTTCTTTTTCACAAAGGTATCTCTGCACAATGCTGAGGAGCACTGCGAAAGTAAACAATATACCCACGATGGGAAATGTTGCTCTGTGTGCCATCCTGGGGAAGGTGTGAAGACACCATGCGGAGCGGAAGACACTCAATGTGAGCAGTGCTTGGACAGTAAGTACACTCTACTGCCTGATCCCTTGTTCTGCCATGTTTTCTTGTTAGCACAGAACTAACCGATAAAGAAGACTATCCACGTGTGAAGGAAAATTATTTCTCTTCATCACAAAGATGAAGTTCTCAGCTAATAAAATCCAACCTCCTCTCTCATGGTAAATAACAGTTTCATGAAAGGAAAGCTTAACATATTTGGAATTAAGAATCCACTGATGTCCGTGAAATCATTGTCGATTGCTAGAAAAACTATCTGGTTCATTAATGTCCTTTAGGAAGGAAATCTGTCATCCTTACCTGGTCTGGCCTACTTGTGTCTCCAGACCCATGGCCAATGTGATTGACTGTCAACTGCCCTCCAAGAGCAACCAGGGCTGGGCAATGAATGCTGGACCCAGCCAGCGACACCCATGTCCCACAAATGAATTAAAATATATCTATGCCTGTTTGAAAAAAAGGGTGGAATTTTCAGGTTTTTTAAACTAAGTATTGTTTTGGGCAGGAGGAACAGTATATAGACTGCCAGCTCCACCACCACCTACCCCACCCCTACGAGGACAGTAAGAGGCAATTTAGCATGACCAATCCTCCTAACCCGACATCTTTGAACTGTGGGAGGAGCACCTGAAGGAATCCCATGCAGGGAGAACGTGCAGACTCTGCGCAGAGGGTGACCCGAGGCTGGAATCGAACCCAGGTCCCCAGCACTGTGAGGCAGCAGCGCTAACCACCGTGCCACCTACACTTACATGTGTAAACTCCACACAGACTGTCGTCCATGGCTGGAATCGAACCTGAGTCACTGGCACTAACCACTGTTCCACCCAATGTACGCTCGTAAAGCCAAATAAAAATCGGTGCGATTGCTACTGAGCGTTATTACAAAGTGCATCTTGCAGCCTGAAACTACACACAAGTTCTCAAGCCTTCTCATTGGTAACAACTGGGTAGTTAGTGTTCAGAGAGATGATAAATGAAGAGTGCTACTATGTTTTCAGCAAGCTCTGTTTAAATCAACTGTTTTTGACTTCATGCTGCAACATTCTAAATACTTGATTTATAAAGACAATCGCAGGGCTATAAACGACTGTTGCTGATGTTACCGAGTCAATGCTTATCCTAAATATAGTCCTTTTGATAATTTAGTCTTGACTAAAGACTTTAGTCTTAGATAATTTCTCTTGACTAGGAGGAATTTAATACATGTTTGCATGTTTACGTTGATGAAGCCATTTATTCCATATGCAAAGTTGATACAAATTCATTTTAGCTTTCATAAATTATTTTTCTGTTTCTAGGAGGCAGGGAGGAAAGTAAAGTTAAATCCACATCTGACCAGCCATGGTTTTATTGAATGGCAGAGCAGACTCGGGAAGCCTTGCAGCCTATTCCTGTTCCTATTCCTCATCTTCTGCTCTTGAATGCTGTGGAGAAAATTACTTTGCTTTTCCCATTTTTTTCAGGCAGCAGAGTGGTTAACACTGCTGCCTCACAGCGCCAGGGACCGGGGTCCGACTGTCTGTGTGGAGTCTGCATGTTCTCCCCATGTCTGCATGGGTTTACTCTGGGTGCTCCTGTTTCCTTCCACACTCCAAAATGTGTAGGTTTGGTTGATTGGCCACGCTAAATTAACGCTTAGGTTTGGGGGGGCTGGGGGTTAGCAGGGTAAATACGTGGTGTTACGGGGATAGGGCCTGGGTGGGATTATTGTTGGTGCAGGCTTGATGGGCCAAATGGCCTCCTTCTGCACTGTGGGAATTCTTCTATGAACTCCAATTAAAAGCAAAGCTGCAATGCTGTGTTCCACATCCTGTGGCACTCTGCCAAGTAATTTCGAAAACTGCTGAACAACTGCACACCTGTCGTTGTGCTTCATACATGCACATGCAAAAATGTCAACCACTATCAACGCCAATAATTAGTGAGGCAGCGGCAGTGATGGGGAGTAATGATTAAACTGCTGCTATATGGGGTTGGGAAGAAGTGACTCCTGCCTCCTGCCGGCCCCCTGCAAAACTTCAAGCTGATGGTAGCCATTTTTCTTTAATGTTACATTCTCCCTTCTGTTGCTGAAGTGCAAGGGAAGTTAAGACTGGTTTACAAGTAGGAGTCTATCAACCCAAACACTGTGATGTTGACAGGGGTAGGAAAACCAGGAGATGGACAGGTGTCCTGTGCAAAACCTATGGGTTAGGTGAGCTTTGGCTGTTTGTTAATATGTCCAAAGTATTCCCAGATGTAGGAGTAGGTTACTAGCTCATTTGGTGATGTGGAATTACTAGAAATGTTCACTGAGGAGCTGGGAGGTTATTTTCTTATGGCTAATATCAGAGAATAGAATCATAGGATCCCTATACTGCAGAAAGAGGCCATTTGGCCCATTGAGCCTGCACCAACAACAATCCCACCCAAGCCCTATCTCCGTAACCCCACATATGTACCCTCCTGGTCTCCCTGATACTAAGGGACAATCTAGCATGAACAAACAACCGAACCCGCGCATCTTTGAAGTTTGGAAGGTAACAGGAGCACCCGGAGGAAACACACAGACAGACTGTGCAGGGGAGAATGTGCAGACTCTGCACAGACAGTGACCCAAGTCTGGAATTGAATCCGGGTGCCTGGCGCTGTGAGGCAGCAGTGCTAACCACTGTTCCACCCCCTACATTATTGCATAAGAAGTAGTTGAGATATTAGATATGTATCTTAAGATCATTGCAATCTCTTGAACTTGCTTTGAGTGTCTTAGAGGATCAAGGTCAAACATTTGAGATTATTTCCCCTGGAACTGGCCTAAGAATAGTCCTATTTTCACTGAAACCTATGTTACCTATCCTTCATTATTTCCCAATACACAATCCTGTGAGTATGCGTGAAGACAGTACCAGCAACTTTGTTTTTAGTGCACTCTCCCTCCCTCCAGGCAGATTGGGCCTGTTTCCAAATGTCGCAACAGATTATTTGAATTTTGAATCTTACACAACAGATTAAGTATGTTGATTTGACGAGTGATTGCATCGTTTTGAAGAAGTGGCCAACATTCAGGTTTTATTCTTGATTTAATGTATAGGGATAACCAGGGGGAATGGAAAAAATGTAGGGACATGTCAGCCACCATAAGATCAGGAGAATTGAAATGTTTGTGAGAACATAAGACCTACGGGCAGGAGTAGGCCATCTGGCCCTTCGAGCCTGCTGATCATGGCTGATCTTTTCGTGGACTCAGCTCCGTTTACCTGCCCTCTCATCATAGCACTTAATCCTGTTACTGTTCAAAAATGTATCTTTTCTTTCATTAAAAACATTCAATGAGGTAGCCTCAACTGCTTCACTGGGCAGGGAATTCCACAGATTCAGAACCCTTTGGATGAAGAAGTTTCTCCTCAACTCAGTCCTAAATCTGCTTTCTCTGATTTTGAGGCCATGCCCCCTAGTTCTAGTTTCACCTCCCAGTGGAAACAACTTCACTGCTTTTACTTTATCTATTCTCTTCATAATCTTATATGTTTTTATAAGCTCTCCCCTCTGAATTCCAATCAGCATCGCCCCAGTCTACTCAGTCTCTCCTCATAAGCCAAACTTCTCAACTCCGGAATCAATCGAGTGAATCTCTTTTGCATCCCCTCCAGTGCCAGTATATCCTTTCTCAAGTAAAGAGACCAAAATTATACACAGTCCTCTTGGTGTGGCCTCATTAGCACCATATACAGCTGCAACATAATCTCGCTGCTTTGAAACTCCATCCCTCTAGCAATGAAGGACAAAATTCCATTTGCCTTCTTAATTACCTGCTGCATCTGCAAACCAACTTTTTGTGATTCATGCACAAGGACACCCAGGTCCCTCTGCACAGGAGCATACTGCAATTTTGTACCGTTTTAAATAATAGTCCATTTTGCTGTTATTCCTACCAAAATGGATGACGTCACATTTGCTAACATTGTACTCCGTCTGCCGGACCCTCGCCCATTCATTTAGACTACCTATAGTCTATAGAGAGAGAGAGAGAGAGAAACATTGGCTTGTCTGCCAGTCCCATACTGCTACTGAAATCAAAACATACTGAACAGGTCTTGAAAATAAACTGCACTAAACTTTCAAAAAATGCAGTCGATTTTCCTAACTAATCCCAGCATGCCTGCTGAGTTTTAAAATGTGGCCAAGTTAAGATTTTAAAAGGTTGGCATTTAAATGTAAGTGCAGAAATATCTTAAAATGAAGTCTGCATAAATCAAGCAAACCATACACAGGATCCACAGCAAACAGGGCTACGCCTACAAAGTGTCCCACATAATTGCTTCACTTCACTGTGTTTCAGTTGTAATGGTATTTTTATAAGTACAGCAGTGGCTGTGTAGATCTTCTCCAGAGTCTTCAACATATCATTGATGAAGACGAACATCTCGCAAGGGCCATCCCCACACCCCCACTTCTTGCCTTCAGACAACCACACAACCTCAAACAGACCATTGTTCGCAGCAAACTACCCAGCCTTCAGGAGAACAGTGACCACAATTCCACACGACCCTGCCACAGCAACCTCTGCAAGACATGCTGGATCATTGACACGGATACCATCATCACACGTGAGAATACCATCCACCAGGTACATGGTAAATACTCTTGCAACTCGGCCAACATTGTCTACCTGATACGTTGCAAGAAAGGATGTCCCGAAGCATGGTACATTGGGGAGACCATGCAGACGCTACGACAATGGATGAATGAACATCGCTCGACAATCACCAGGCAAGACTGTTCCCTTCCTGTTGGCGAACACTTCAGCGGTCACGGGCATTCAGCCTCTGACCTTCGGGTAAGCGATCTCCAAGGCAGCCTTCACGACACACGACAGCGCAGAGTCACTGAGCAGAGACTGATAGCCAAGTTCCACACACATGAAGATGGTCTCAACAGGGATCTTGGGTTCATGTCGCACTATCTGTAACCTCCGTGACTTGCCTGGGTTTGCAAAACCTCACTCACTGTGCTGTCTGGAGACAATACATATCTCTTTAACCTGTGATCAGTGCTCCTTCCACTCACATTGTCAGCCACTTTAGAACTTGGACAGCAGGTTAGGTGTAAAGATTCGCATTCTAATCAGTAATCTCTAAACTGTCTGTGCTTTATATGCTCTGTCCGAGGCCAGAACTCTCCATTCACCTGACGAAGAGGGAGTCCCCTCGAAAGCTTGTGAGTTTACTATCAAATAAATTGGTTGGACTAAAACCTGGTGTTGTCAGGCTTTTTACTAGCTCTTCAGCATGCAGGGCAGCATGGTGACACAATGGTTAGCACTGCTGTCTCACAGTGCTAGCGTCCACACAGAACGAAAGGGAAGTTCTGATGGTTACACAGGGTGTTTACTCTTGTAGATCATTTCCCATGCACATCATAGAATCATACAGCACAGAGGAGGCCATTTGGCCCATCAAGTGTGTACCGACCACAATCCCATCCAGGACCTATTCCCATAACCCCACACATTTACCCTGCTAATTCCCCTGACACCAGGGTCAATTTAGCATAGCCAATCAACTTAACCCGCACATCTTTGGATTGTGGGAGGAAACCGGAGCACCCGGAGGAAACCCACGCAGACACGGAGAGAAAGTACAAACTCCACACAGACAGTGACCGAGATCGGAATTGAACCTGGGTCCCTGGTGCTGTGAGGCAGCAGTATAGACTACTGTGCCACCCTTCATGTTGCATCATCATCCTGTCTCCAAATGTCATCTGCATTTTTCCTTTGCCACCCTTTAGCGAAAGATTAAATAGCTGGAAAGGTACAGTACCTCAGTGGTGCGATTCGAACCCGGATCCCCAGGATATTAGCTGAGTTTATTCTATTGTGCAAACCGATAAACTTGCCATTGATATATTATTTTCAATTACAAATGTTAACAAAATTTCTGCATTTTTTTGAGTTGGGACTTTAAAAGAATCTTGTGTCTTTGCAAATTCGTAACTGTCCCCACTGCCCCCACATGCATTCATCACTCATGCTTCCTTGCTGCCAAGAATTACGTTGTTCAGTATCCTTGTGCTTATTCAAAGAATGTGTCAGAGTGCTGGTTACTGGAAGATGACACATGAGATTGAAACTGTGAATAATCTCATGGTTGTCAGAGAGCTTAGGAGCTAAATTCTCCAGACGGAAGATTATTGCAGTGCTGTTTGAAGGAGTTGAGAAAAGCTAAGGACAAGTAAATGGCTGTCAACCATATCAAAGTTCATTTTCTCTAGCTCCCTAACTCACTTTTATTAAAACAGCGAGCTACATTTATAATCTCCCTCATGATTTTGCTCTTCATTTCAAATGTTAATTGGTCATAAAGTTCTCCTTAATGTATTTTATTTTATTAATTTAAATAAATGAGGTTCCCTTTCAATTATTATTTTTCATGACCCTAGAGCTTGAACTTCTCCAACCTAGCCTTTTCCCATAGCACATCCCTATCAGACACAGGGGGAGGCAATGGTGTAGTGATATTTTTGTTGGGCTCGTAATCCAAAGACCCTTGGTGATCTGGGTTCAAATCCCACCATGGAATTTGAATTCAATAAAAATCTGGAATTCAAAGTCTAATGATGACCATGAAACTATCATCATAAAGCTCATCTGGTTTGCTAATCTTCTGTAGGGCAGGAAATCTGCTGTCCTTACCTGCTTTGGCCTATGTGTGACTCCAGATCCATAGCAATGTGATTTACTCTTAAATGCCCTCAGGTATGGGCAATAAATACTGGCCCAGTCAGTAATACCCACATCCCCTGAATGAAAAGTCTGCCTCTCCTACCTTCTATCCTTACTAATGCTTGCTTTCTCTGGGGGGGAAATGGTTTGACTCTTGGGTTTTAAGACGAGTGCTCCAACCATTGAGCTCTGGAGCCAACCATGAATGTATTAACTGACATTCCACCAGATTCAAATCCTTGTTTACAGATTCTGTAACTCTGGGTTTTAGTCTAGTGACAATACCTGGAGTCAAGGGGAGAGGTGCAGGGTGGAGCATCAGTATTGTTAATTGGATTTGGCTTTTCCTATGTTACATGATCATCTTCATATCAACCATAATTTCTGGGTTTGATGGGTGGCTTTGCAGCCTGCTGCACTTCCTACCTCCTAACCCTGCCCATTGATCCTGGCTGGGGACTGACACTCATTCTCGCTGACCTGCCTGCACCAGTGGCTGGGTTCGTTTGCAGCTAACAAGTCCTGGAATGTCTCTGGAACCCTGGGGCCTTCCAGGGCAGGAGAACTACCTGCTTGAACCACTCAGCTCCCCAATAATGGAGACTGCAGATACATTTTGTAAAAAGAAATGGTTGCCAGTCACAGCTTCAGGGAGGATATTAGGTATGTTTGACTACCTGTGGATGTTAGAGATCTGGGAAATACAAGGAGGCCATAGAGGCTTGTGGCCCGTGAGTTGATCATGCATTATGAATCATAGAATCCCTACAGTGCAGAAGGAGGCCATTTGGCCCATCAAGTCTGCACCAATCCCATTCCCACCCCTATAATCCCATGCATTTACCCTGGTCCCCCTGACACTAAGGGGCAATTTAGCATGGTCAATCCACCTACCCCACACATCTTTAGACTGCGGGAAGAAACCAGAGCACCCAGAGGAAACCCACATGGACATGGGGAGAATGTGCAAACTCCACACAAGCCTGGAATTGAACCCAGGCCCCTGGCACTGTGAGGCAGCAGTGCTAACCATTGTGCCACCATGTTGTCCTTTGCTTTTATGTGGGCTCAGTTCTCTTATAGTTAACATTTTTGAAAAGCAATTTAACCTTTACCTGTGACAGAGTTCATGTGTATCAGCAAAGCAGGCAACAGCTGTAAGAGAACATTGCATTATGCATGTTTATCCCAAGCACATGGACAGTTGATGTATTGCTTCATGCAAGATTCACTGTGGCTCCCAGTCTCGGTTCAGACCCTCTCTATGTCTGTTCTTATCACTGTTCATGACAGTTCATTACATTTTAAGTTTATGACACTCAGTATCCTGCTCCAACAGCTTCCCTTTGTCTTCTGTATCTTCCATATTACCTGAAAAAAGGAACCATGTTTAAGGAAGTGCTCCCCTTTTGCTGAATTAACACTGGGATACTCCTACAATCTGGGCCAGATTTTCCCTTTTGAAGGGGTAATCATCAGATTGCTATGATCCTACCTCCTGAGTGGCCATACCTACCCACCAGACCATCCCCCCTTGACAGTCAGCCAGGCTGGAATCAGGGCCACAGTCCCTCGAAGCAGAGCTGAGGTGGGAATGGAGGTGAATGGTCTTGTCAAGGTGCTCAGGTTAAAAGTCCTGTCTCCATTTGCTGGTACATCAGCCACGCTGTGTGGATGAATGTGAGGCCTCCTAATCCTCATCCCCCTCACCCACTTCTTAATCCCCATGTCCCCCTCAACCTGCAAGCCCCTATGCCCTTCTATGGCCCAGGCATCTCCATATTCCCATATGCCAGCATTGTGGCACAGTGGTAGCACTGCTGCCTCACAGTGCTAAAGACCCAGGTTCGATTCCTGGCTTATGTCACTGTCTGTCTGGAGTTAGCATGTTCTTCCTATGGCTGTGTGGGTTTCCTTTGGGTGCTCCAGTTTTTTCCCACACTCCAAAGATGTGCTGGTTAGATGCATTGACCATGCCAAATTCTCCCTTCATGTACCTGAACAGGTGCCAGAGTGTGGTGACTAGGGGATTTTCACAGTAACTTTGTTGAAGTATTGATGTAAACCTACATAAAACTTTATAATAAATAAAGTTTTACTCACACATCCAACACCATCCTCATACTCACCCAGTATTTATTATGTACAGACCTTTTAAGTCTTGGAATAGTAATTGGAAGTCTTTGAGATGCTCATAAATCTGTAAAGATAAATAAACATTCAAAAGTCACTTCATAAAAACCCAATCCTCTTAAGTAGCAGGGCTATAGTCTCCAAAATAGCTATGTTAATAATTCCTGCTAAGCTGGTTGCATCAATTGGGTTTGAAGCTTTTCTGTAAAATTTTCTATCCTTATTGTGACGATTTCTGTGTTCAGTGACACTAGAAAATTTTGCCCAATCAATTACTACATTAAAAACTCTTTATACTTATATAGCATTTATGTTATGGCATATAAAGTTGTCCATACCTTTTGACCTTTCCTGCCAAAAGATTCCTGACTCAAAGTTAGCATTCCCTCATGGATTATGACATCTCTGAACTGTCATGAATGACACCAGCTACCAAAACAGGCCTGACTCCATGAAAATAGCCTAGGGGGTTTAGAATGTCCTCCCTGCAATGGAGCCAGCCGGGGTGAGAATATTTCTAGTGTGTTCTGAAATATTCCAGGGAACATAATCCAATTAGATGATATATTTGTACAAAGCAGCAGAGGCCTTACTGCCCATTGAGTCTGCACTAGCGTGCAAGAAACACGACTTTCCACTTAATCCCATTTACCAGAACTTGGCCCAAAGCCAACATGGGAATCGCCACGGTAAGGATGGAAAATTTTACAGACCAACAAAAAGTTTCAAAGCCAATTGATGCATCTAGTGCACAAAGCACTTTTGGACATCCTGAGGTCTGTACAAGTTGTGAGGACAATGCCGAGGCCAGTGGCTTCTGTGTCGAGTGGCTCTGTAAAACCTGCATCGAGCGTTGGAGTAGAAATTTTTCCTGCTTTTTGACTGTGCTAGAGAGACTCAACAAAATTTGTCCCGACAAAATAACTTGTCTTTATTTACAAAACACTGCATGCAGTCTTGGCAAAAACTTGAGTTCAGAAAGCTGACATTACGACTTGCTAATTCTGTTTCCAAGTCTGCCCCTGCATAAAGAATCAATTCAGTATTTATACATAATCATTGTCAGTTTGTGTGACCAGAGCTTAATCAGAAATTCGATCAATAATATCATAAATCATGGTACAGCTTGCTAACCTCCTAAAACTCTTTGTCTCGTTAGTCATACGTTTATCTTGTCCTTTGATAGAACAGAAGAAGGCCGATGACTTCATCATTTCTGACCTTATCTTGCCTCACTCATCCAGCCCTAAGTTATATGGAGTCAGCCTTATCAGGTCTTGACCTTCTCTGGTCTTACTCGTATCTTAGGTTATGCGGAGTCAGTTTTACTTATTTTGTACCGAATACTTGACCAATTTTCCCACCACGTCACTACTTCATTCGTACAACTTCACACGAGGCCTATCAGAGAGTCAAGTTTACAGAAGATCACAACCTTCCTCCTTTCCCACTCTGTTCAAACTAGCCGGCGTTGGGAATGGGAACCCCACCTTCCCTGAGAAAATCCAGTCTTTTGTCAGTCAGCACTAGTTATCCGCTCATGCAGAACATCTTGTGCTGTCATCTGTGATTCCATCTATGCAAATCTGTCAACTAGAAATCTCATTACTTCTTATTCATTTTCAGGAATCTATCAGCTCCGAGTTTGCCTTTCTCATCCTGTAGTGCAACATTTCATTGCACAGATACACTTGTTCTTCCAAGCTCATCAGCCTTAAAATATTCTGATTATATTTTTCACTTCCTTATTCATTCACTCACTCCAAAACTGCAAGCATTGGCTTACACACAACAGCATTAAGTAATTAGGTGGGGGGGGGGCACAGGTTCAAGGTGAAAGGGGGAAAGTTTAAAGGAGATGTATGGGGAAATGTTTCACACAGAGAGTGGTGGGTGCCTAGAATGCGCCGTTAGAGGAGGGGATGGAAGCAGGCACATTAGCAACATTTAAGAGGCATCTGGATGGGTACATGAATAGGGGGGGAATAGAGTAAGGGCAGATTTAAAAAAAATTAATTAGGGCATCAATAGACCACTCCAAAGATTTACAGGTTAGGTTGATGGGTCATGCCAAATAATGCTATTGTAAGGGGAATTAGCAGGGTAAATATGTGGGGTTTTGGGAATATGGCCTAGTGGGATTGTGGTTGGCGCAGACTCAATGGGCTGAATGGCCTCTTCTGCACTGTGAGGATTCTATCATGATTGGCATAGGCTTGGAGGGCCGAAGGGCCTGTTCCTGCACTGTACTTTTCTTAGTTCTTTGATGATTTACTTCAAGCCAAAGCAATTTAAAAATCTCAGTCATGCTTGACAGTTAAAAGTTAAAGTTAGAAAAGCTCAAATTTGCACTCTTAAGATGAAGCATAGCAACACTAAAGTTGAACATCACCTGATTAATCAAATGCACAGAATTGAAGCTGCCCTGATTAACTCTTTCCATACTGCTCTCTTGCAGCCTTCAGTTCAAACTGTCTTACACCTCTTTCTTGGAGTCCTTCCTACAACCCATGCTCCTCTGGGGATCACCTTTCAAACTCTTCTCCATTCCTGTTTTTCTCACGTCTTTTCTGATCTTTTTCCAAATTGGGTGTGGCTCTCTTCATCTCCCTTGGACCCAAACTGTCTACATCCTGTCCAACCATCTCCTTCAGATTCCTGTGCCTCACTCTCAATTTTGACATATGTGAATCTCAGCCTTGTCATCAAATGCGACTCCAGACATCGCAGGTCTCCACTGTTGGCGGAACTTACCTGAATCCTTTGACCATGTCCTACCTTGGGCTTCCACACATATCACTACCTCCTTAAAAGAATCCCTCCTCTCCACTGCCCTTTTTGTTGCTGGCAAATAATTAGAATGAGGATATCTGGGGGTGAAGTCACAAAGCACTTCTTTACATGAATCCGCAACTTTCTTTCTTAAAGGTTCTGAGGCTAGGTCAATTGAACATGTCCAAGATTTCTATTAGGTGAGGCTTTTAAGGGTAATGAAACCGAGGTAAAAAGATGGGGTTGGACAGATCACCCATGAGGTAATTGAGTAATAAATCAGAATGATGAAATATAAGATCAGCAGAAACATTGCAGACTGGCGATCTCAAAAGATGCAGTCACATTTCATTAATTGTCATGCACCAAATCTTAATCAGCTCTAAGCTAGTTAGCTGTAGCTTCTGTTCAGTTTTGTCTAATATCAGGATTAACGGACCACCAAGCCAATTACGTTGGTCGTGTACCTCAGTGAGACACTTCTTTGGATGCACGCCCAGCAGAACTGAGTTTTGTTTTGATAGCGCGGGTCATTTGCCAGTTGAAGCCAGGTAGGTTTCACACGGTTGAAGATTTTCATATGAGTTCGATTCTGAACACCAAAATTACCAAACAACGCTTCCTCAAAAAAATTTTTCAACACATTTCTGTCTTCATGCAGGAGTAGGTAGTTCAGGGGAGATGTGATGAAAAACCTTTTTTTATCCAGAGGGTGGTGACGGTCTGGAACGTGCTGCCTGGGAGGGTGGTAGAGGTAGATTACCTCACAGTCTTTAAAAAGTATCTGGTTGAGCACTTGGCACATCATAATATTCAAGGCTTTGGGCCAAGTGCTGGTAAATAGGATTAAGTGGGATGTCGGTTGTTCCTGCCATGTCAGTGCAGACTCAGTGGGTGGTAGGGCCTCTTCTGCGCTGTATGATTCTATAGTCTAACTGGACTAGATACCCAGGAATCTTTCAGAAAAAGATAGCCACATTCTGTGGCCAAGAATAATCTTTAGTTGTTGTGTAAAATTGACAGCATGGAGTAAGCAGCTTGAAATCATTTGAAAGGAAAATTGGGCACTTACTGTGGTGCCAAGGAAGTCTTGTGGCACAGTGGGTTAGCGTTCCTGTCTCTCAACCAGAACCTCAAGGTTCAAGTCCCACAATGGCAGACGAAGGTGCGTTCATAATGAGGCCAAACAGGTTGAGCGTCAACCTGAAAATCCTTCCAAACGTGCCAATCGCTGGCAGCAAGAATGGGAGAGACTCTTGGCCGGCCATGCTTAGTGTGGAGTGGCGCCCCTCAAGCTATCATCCCCCAGTGACCTGTTTCGGGAACTTTAGCTATGGAAACAGACATAAATCTGCCTTAGTGAACCATAAGGTGCGGGAAGAGATTGGAATTAGAATTATAGTATTCAACTTTCAATAATAATATGGCAGTTACTTGAAAATTGCCCTCATTAAATAATTACATTAATTTTTTTAAATGCTTTTACTTTTAAGGTGTTACGTTTATGGTGACCTCTTGCGGAAGATAAACATGACTTTCTTGGGTCTTTTTTTGGATATTTATTGGTGTATACATTGGCGTAAACCATTGTTAATTGTCATAAGAGACTGAATTGTAAGGAAACTTCTGTGCAACCTTTAAAAAGGCAGTTCAACCTGCACTCTGATTCAAAAACATAACCAATAATACCAAATGTTATGACGTTTCCTTAACCATCATTGATTCTCTAATAATTTCAAACATCATTAGGCAATCAGAAGCAGGTACATGTTGTAGTACATGTTGTACTTATGAATATTACATTGCAACTTGGTAATTCGGTCTGAAAGACATATAGAGTTGGAGTGTCGATTTTGGCACCGGATACCACATTTTAAGAAAGATGGTGTGGAAGAAATGAACTGAAAAGTACCAGGGATGAGGGACGGAGTTAGATAAACTCGAGAAGGTGGTGTTCTCCTAATAGCAGTGAATGTTAAGAAGTGACTTGGTCTAGGGGTTCAAAGTCATGCAGGATTTTAATGAGTTATTCAGTTGAAGCTATTTTCAGTGGAAGAAGAGTCGGCAATCAGGTCACAGATTTAAAATGATTGGCAGAAGGATAAGAGATGGCACAAAGAAGCACTTTTCGGGCAATTGAGTTGTGCTTTGAAAACCAATTAATTGTCTGAAAAGGTGATGGAAGAAGATTCAACAGTAACTTTCAGAAGGGAGTTAGATAATGGGAATTGGATAAAAGGGAAATGGATGCTATTCGGATTGGCGGCTGGTGACTAGTGGAGTGCCGCAGGGATCGGTGCTGGGGCCTCAGCTATTTACCATTTATATAGACGATCTGGAGGAGGGGGCTGAGTGTAGGGTGATGAAATTTGCTGATGACACAAAGATGAGTGGAAAAGCAAATTGCGCAGAGGGTGTGGAAAGTCTGCAGAGGGATCTGGATAGGCTGAGCGAGTGGGCGAGGACCTGGCAAATGGAGTACAGTGTTAGCAAGTGTGAGGTTATCCACTTTGGCAGAAATAATAGTAGGAGGGATTACTATTTAAAGGGCGAAAAGCTGCAGCATGCTACGGTGCAAAGGGACCTGGGCGTCCTTGTGCATGAGTCGCAAGAACCCAGTCTGCAGGTGCAGCAGGTGATCAAGAAGGCGAATGGTATGCTGGCCTTTATAGCGAGGGGGATAGAATATAAAAGCAGGGAAGTCTTGCTGCAACTGTACAGGGCACTGGTGAGGCCGCAGCTGGAGTACTGTGTGCAGTTTTGGTTGCCGCACTTGCGCAAGGATATTTTGGCCTTGGAGGGAGTGCAGAGGAGGTTCACTAGGCTGATACCGGAGATGAGGGGGTTGGACTATGAAGAGAGACTAAATAGACTGGGGCTGTACTCGTTGGAGTTTAGAAGGATGAGGGGGGATCTTATAGAGACATATAAAATAATGAAAGGGATGGATAGGGTAGAGGTAGAGAGATTCTTCCTGCTTAGAAAGGATAGCAGGACTAGAGGGCACAGCCTCAAGATAAGGAGGGGTGCAGTTTAGATCGGAGTTGAGGAGGAACTTCTTCACTCAAAGGGTGATGAATCTCTGGAATTCTCTGCCCGTTGAAGCGGTGGAGGCTACCTCGCTAAATATATTTAAGTCACGGGTAGATAGGTTTTTGACAGACAAGGGAATTAAGGGTTATGGGGAGAGTGCGGGAAAGTGGAACTGATCCATCTCAGATCAGCCATGATCTTATTGAATGGCGGGGCAGGCTCGAAGGGCTAGATGGCCTACTCCTGTTCCTATTTCTTATGTTCTTATAAATACTTAAAGGGTAAAAAATACAGGGCTTTGAGGAAAGAATGGAGAAGTGGGAAAGATCAGCCTTGAAGGCTGAATGGCCTCTTTCTGCGCTGCACCATTTGACATATTTGTTAGGTGCATGGTATACCAAAAGCAATATTCATAAGCCTAACCTGAGAAATTGGCATTGTTTGCACAGTGGATGCATTATATTATCCTCAATTAGGATTCTAAACCAGTATTAAGTTCTCTATCGCTTGTACAGTTTGTGCTCAAGAAGTTTACAGTATTAATGTACAGGTGGTGGTATTCTGAATAACGCTCACTTTGGTTTGGGGTGTTCTTTGCATAGGTCTGGAATCTGTATTCCATGATTTTGAATATGAAACTCCAAATCAAAGAAGTTTGGAGGAGGATTTCGCTCAGAGTGTGGAGGGAACTGTAACTTGCTGCTTGAAAGGGTGGTAGAGGCAAAAACTCCCAGAGCATTTAAAAAGTACTCGGCTGTGCACTTGAAATGTTGTAACCTACAAGGTCAAGGACCAAGAGCTGGTTCCTTGTTGGCCAGTGTGGACAGGAGGGGCTGAATGGTCTCCCGTCACGCTGTAAATTTCTACAATTTTAAGAAGCAACGAGTGGTTAATGCATATGGTTGAACAGCAACAAGTGAAGTGCCAGGGATCTGATTAGTTCCTTCATCTGGCTTTGAGGGATTCGGAGACATACCTACTTTAAGGACTGGACATAGCCTCAACTCCCATGTCACAAGGAATAGTATATCTACAGTTAAACTATGATAGGTCAGAGGTGTATTCTTATTCTTTGATGCAAACTACTGACAAACCCAGTCCTGCCTGCCAGAGAGATCTTCCAGTCCCGCCGAACGTGACCCTCCGCAATGGGTTTCCCTGCAGCAGGACAGGCGAGCCACGCAAATTTTTTAAAAATTCACTCATGGGACATGGGCAACACTGGCTGGTCAGCTTTTATTGCCAATCCCTAGTTGCCCTTGAGCTGACAGGCTTGATAGGCCATTTCAGAGGGCAGTTGAGAGTCAACCACATTGCTGTGGCTCTGAAGTCACATGTAGGCCAGACCAGGTAAGGATGGCAGATTTCCTTCCCTAAAGGACATTAGTGAAGCAGCTGGGGTTTTCGGGCAATTGACCATGGTTTCATGATCATCAGTAGATTCTTAATTCCAGATGTTTTGTATTGAATTCAAATTCCACCAGCTGCCTTAACAGGATTTGAACCCAGATCTCCATAACATTACCTGAGTTTCTAGATTAATAACCTAGCAATAATACCACTAGGCCATCGCCTCACCTCAGATATGCTGTAGACATCAATGGGACCAGAAGATCCTGTCGATGGTGTGCGGTGAGCTCCCTTCGCTGCTGGAAAACACATCACTGGGGCGATGGGGGGACTGGAAAATCCCACCTTGAGAAACAAGCGAATAACAATAAGTGGTAAGGTGGACTGGTGTTAGACTGTGTCCGTGAATCAAATCATCCATTCCCTTTATGTTGACTTATGAGGATCAAGAATTTCCAGTCTGAGAATAGCAACACAACACTTTGCCTCAAATTGTTGTGGCAATGTTCTCAACAATCCGTGTAGAAGATTGAAAGCTCATTGCCTCATAAAGGTGCTTCATATTTTCAGAATTTGTTAGTGTTGCCACAGTTTATCACTCAGCAAGCTGGATTAGTGCCAGTTGGAAGTGCAAGATGTTCCAGCAGGTTGGCCCTATCTCTCTCCTTTTCTCTTTTGCAAAGAATAATCACAAAAGAGAACTCGTGATGCATTCACCTGGTTGTTGATAAAGACGAGAAACAGAACAAGCTCCCTTAGGAATCTTGGCGTAGATATTGCAGTAGGAATGCGAACACCCATCTATTATGGCCAAATGTTTGCATTCCCCGAGAAAGCTCTACTCATCGCTTATGCCATTTCTCTCATTTTGGCCACAATGGCATATTGTAGCTCTTAACATGTCAAGAGTTTCTGGCATGGCTCTTTATGAAGACAATTACTTCATTTGTAGACTGTGATTCGGAATGATTCACAGTTTGGCTGATTTATCTGAAGCTAGGTTAGCAATCGCACAGCAGGTTGATTGATGTCACAACTGCTCTCCTGATTTCTGGAACTTCCATTAGTCCTGACAGAGAGCGACAGGGGCATCCATCAATCAGTATTGGGTCTGATTTGTTCTTTTATGGTGAGCAGGCAGGGAATTTTATGCTTTCAACTCGGTTTGGGTGACACCAGCTGACAGGAAGCACTGAAATAGATGAGAGTTAAAGAGCAGCTATTAAGGAGACTTCAGGTACTTTTCATCCAACCTGTCTTTGATCAGATTGTTCCTTGGCAGGTATTGATGCAGCTAAGTGATTTGCACCACTTCATTGGAGCTTTTAATATCTGACATTGGGCTGCAGATGGGTTTTTGACAAGTTGGATACTTAAATATCCTACCTTAGCAAGTAAGGTTTGATGTATGAGGGCCAATCCCTCAATTCCAAGTTCCTAGTGGGGAATACAGAGCACGGATCTGAGAATTGGAACTGTAATCGGCTGCCCTCATGAATCACAAGGGTGCTGAATTATCCCCAAGGTTCTATCATTCCTAGGAGAAATGATGGAAGGGTTGGATTTGTTTTGGACACAGATTTCACCATTCATTGCATGGTGGCACTGCTGTGCCACAGCACTGACGACCCCAGTTTGATTTTGGCCTTGGGTGGTCTGTGTGGAGTTTGCACATTCTCCCCGTATCTGCATGGGTTTCCTTTGATTTCCTCCCACAGTCCAAAGATGTTCAGGTTAGGTGAATTGGCCATGCTAAATTGTTCCTAAGTGTCCAAAGATGTGTAAACTGGTGTGGATTAACAGGGTAAACACGAGGGTTATGGGACTAGGATCTGGGTGGGATGCTCAGTCGGTGCAGACTCGATGGGCTGAATGGCCTGCTTCTGCACTCGGGTTTCTATGATTTATCAGTCACTTATGTATTTTGAGAAGCACGCAGATGAAAGCTGATCTCGTACCTTTAATATACTGACAGCAGGATTTTTCATGCTGTTCCTAATTCCACTGGACGGTGAATCAGGAAACATACCGACATTCCTCTTGAGAGTGAAAATCTGGACCTGCTGTCTGGTTTACATTTAAGAACTTGATTGAATCTCCACAAAGCCCACCGGCTTCTGCCTCATTATTTTGAGTGTGACTGCTCCAGGATAGGATTGCGGACAGGGAATGGGGGAAGGAAGGACGGAAAGTGGTTTTGAAGCATGTTGAAGCTGGGGAATGGTCTCTCTAGCACGGCGTTGTAACAAAATGAAGGGAGCTATGGACTGATGTTGGAACTGAGTTTGGAAAATTTGAAAAAGGAACAATGCAAGAGAAGTATAACACTCGGTGAATTGCTCAGTCAGGGAGCAGACATAATTGGCGGAATGGCCTGTTTCTGCACAGTAACAATTCTCTGTGCCCATTATTCAAAGCTTATTTATTAGTGTCACAAGTAGGCTTACATTAACACTGCAATGAGGTTACTGTGAAAATCCCCTAGTTGTACTCCGATGCCTGTTCGGGTACACTGAAGGAGGATTTAGCATGGCCACTGCACCTAACCAGCCTGTCTTTTGGACTGTGGCAGGAAACCAGAGCACCCAGAGGAAACCCATGCAGACACGGGGAGAACGTAAATGCCACACAGATAATGACTCAAGCCGGGAATCGAACCTGGGTCCCTGGCGCTGTGAGGCAGCAGTGCTAATTACTGTGCCACTGTGCTGCTCATAAAGTTCCGTGATCATAGAACAATTCTGTTAATTGACCTCAACCTTCTTATCCTTTTAGTTACCTGAGGTCCTTCATGTAACAAACCAAACCACTGAATTTTGTAAGAAAAATGGAAAAGCGGAGTATATTTAAAAAGTGTGATAGTGAGAAATGTTGGCGTTCAGGTGGACCTAGATGTCCTTGCAGACAAATCACAGAATATTAACATTCTGGCACTGTAAACAGTTAGGTAAGCAAGTGAAATGTTAGCTTTTACTACAGAAGAATAGCAGTACAAGTGTAAATAAGTACACCAAATAAGACTTTGGTGAAACCACATCTGGAGTACTATATACAGTTTTCATCTCTTTATCTAAGGAAGGATATACTTATTTTACGCAGATCTTCACTAGGATGGGGGATTATTTTAGGAGGCGAGATTGAGTAGTCTAGCCCTACATTCCCTTCAGTTTGAAAGAATGAGAAGCTCTTACCGAAACATATCCAATTTTTAATGTCTTTAATAGGGTAGATATCGGCTGGGGATTGTAGAACCAATCTCAAAATAAGGGGTTGATAATTTGTAAATTAAGGTATTTTGCTGGAGGGACTTCTGCCTCTGAAGACGTATCACATCACCTCACGCTTTGAACAAAATTGTCTGAATACTAACAATTTTTTTTAGCGTTGATGTGACCAATGTTGAACTGGAACTGGAGTGCTCTGGGTAAATTTTCAACCTGCCACTTGTTGCTAGTCAGCCAACTTTCTACAATCGGCAGTCAATCCCCTCTGCTAATCACCCCCCTCAAATGACAAGTTGAAAATCCACCACCTCAGCATTGCACCTGGGTGATTCATTGCACTTGGTGGGTTTGATTGAACTGTGTTGACACATTGTTAGTATTTTACAAAGTAATGCCATTTTCTTCTAGAAAAAGACTGCATGGTGGTGTTACTCTTTGTTATATAGTGCGCCTGGATTTGCTCCATTGGTGTGGGTTTTTTAGAGATTGAGATAAAGAAGCTTACCATGATGTTCAGTCAATTTTCATTCCCTTGCATGCTTTGAAAGTCAAAACTGTCAGGAGGCAGTTACACAGTAGTGTGTGACAGCAACACCCAGACAATAATATAACCTGTTTTGTGACAAAATGTTGGAAATTTGGCCATGATGTTACTATACAAATGTTCACTTTTGACCATATATATTCTTTGTTCTTTAGTTGACATGTTTATTCTGAAGAACTGACTTAGAATCCCTACAATGCAGAAGAAAGCCATTCGGCCCATCGAGCCTGCACCAACAATAATCCCACCCAGGCTTTATTTCTGTAACCCCATGTATTTAAGTTTAAGTTTATTTATTAGTGTCACAAGTAGGCTTATCTTAATACTGCAATGAAGTTACTTTGAAAATCCCTTAGTCGCCACGCTCCAGCGCCTGTTCAGGTGCACTGAGGGAAAATTTAAGCATGGCCAATGCACCTAATCAGCACATCTTTCAACTGTGGGAGGAAACTGGAGCACCTGGAGGAATCCACACAGACACGTGGAGAAGGTGCAGACTCCGCACGGACAGTGACCCAAGCCAGGAATTGAACCCGGGTCCCTGGTGCTGTGAGGCTGAGACTGATAGCCAAGTTCTGCACACATGAGGACGGCCTTAACTGGGATCTGGGGTTCATGTCACACTATCTATAACCCCCATGACTTGCCTGGGCTTGTAAAATCTCACTTACTGTCCTGGCTGAAGACAATACACATCTCTTTAACCTATGCTAATGCTATCTCCACTCACATTGTCTGCATCTTTAAGACTTGAATAGCAGGTTAGCTGTAAAGACTTGCATTCTAATCGGTATTCTGTAAACTGTGTGTGTCTTTATATGCCTTTTTCTGATCAGAACCTTGCACACACCATTTCTGAAAGCTTGTGGGATTACAATCAAATAAACTGGTTGGACTTAAACCTGGTGTTGTCAGACTTCTTGCTGTGAGGCAGCAGTGCTGACCAGTGTGTAACCGTGCCACCCTACCCTGCTAAGCCCCCTGACACTAAGGGGCAATTTAACATGGCCAAGCCATCTAACGTGCACATCTTTGGACTGTGGGAGGTAACCAGAGCACCCAAAGGAAAGCCATGCAGACGCGGGGAGACTGTGCAAACTCCACACATATAGTTACCCGAGACCGGAATTGAACTCAGATACCTGGGGCTGTGAGGCAGCAGTGCTAACCACTGTGCCACCGTGCCACTTCTCTGTTAAAACAAGGAAAGTTAATGCACTATTCGTTCACATTTTAATATTTATTATTTCTACCTCAGCTGGCTTTATTTTTGTAGTGAAACATTTGGCTGCCCTTAAGCTGGAAGCCAAAGGTTGTAATTCGTCTGAAGGCCAGCATGTTGCTGCTTTAAATAAAATGCTATTCTTCATATAAAATGCACAAGAGACAAAGGAATAGAATATTTGGCAGCCAATAAAATATTTTAACTCTTCTGTATTTGGATAGATTTTCAAAATGTGGCAAAATCTCAAAGGGCCAGGGATTCTTGTAAAACAAATTTATGTGCACCAGTTAGTGGCAGTTATGTTCAGACATCCATAAAACGCATGTCAATTAACTCTTGGCATTGATGTTCAGATAGAGCAAAACTCTTAAGGTGATTTCCTTTCTGATGGGCAACAGCCAGCAATAAAAGGAAAATTAGCAGCCAATTCTAACGCTAAATTCCATTTTAAATTAACAGCAACATTTTCTGAGACAGCCTTTACCCTGCCAGTCATTTTATAAAATTTCAGCCAGAAGTGCTTTGGCAACTTCTGATCAGGTTTAGATTTAATTACTGTTTTTGAATTATTGTGACGAATAATGTAGACTCAAAGTAGTGGGATGCAATGAACCACCCTATTCCAGTCAACAAAACGGCTGACATTATCTTCTCAAGGGCCTGGCTCCGGAAATATTTTGGTTTGATTTATTATTGTCCCAAATGTACAGCGAAAAGTATTGTTTCTTACGCACTATGCAGACAAAGCATACCGTTCATAGAGAAGGAAAGGAGAGATTGCAGAACGTAGTGTTACAGGATATAGAGAAAGATCAGCTTAATGCAAGATAGGTCCATTCTAAAGTCTGACACAGCAGGGAAGAAGCTGTTCTTAAGTCGCTTGGTACGTGACCTCAGACTTTTGTATCTTTTTCTCAATGGAAGAATGTGGAGGAGAGTATGTCCAGGGTGCGTGGGATCCTTAATTATGCTGGCTGCTTTGCCGAGGCAGCAGGAAGTGTAGACAGAGTCAATGGATGGGAAGCTGGTTTGCATGATGGATTGGGCTACATTCACAACCTTTTGTAGTTTCTTGAAGGGCCCTCTTTTACCATTTTGATTCTAAATGCTGGGTGGGCTTGAAACGGGGAGTGTTTCAGGTCCGATTTTTAGACCTGTTCTCAGTCACCGACATACGCACTCTGCCTGAAAAAAACCAGTGATTCTGAGTCATGCTGCACAAGCCTGTGGGCGGGGCTCAACATGCCCAAAATCCGACAGCGCCAATCAGAGCTTCCAACTGCGCACGTGCAGAAAAAAATGATAGGATGCTGCTCCCCTGCCATATCGCTCCCACGGTGGATAATGGCCCCTACAGATATTGCCCCACCCCCACAACATTACTGACCCCCTTATTCCCTCCCCCCACCCCCCCCTTCCCCCACCGATCACAGAGTGGCAGCAGACCCCCTCCTTTCCCCTCACTGATCTCAGGCAGAATGGCAGTGGACCCCCCCTCCCCCCCCCCCCCACCTTCCCCTCCCCCGATTTCTAGCAAAGAGCCATTGGATGCTCGGCACTTACATCCTCAGTAGCTGGAGCGCCCAAATCGGACTTTTGTGGAGCATGTTTATTTCACGCCGATTCTGGAGGGGCGAACGCAGTGGTAAAGGGGGAAGTGCTGGTAAGGTTGGGCGTGCAGCCCATTAAGTCAATTTAAATGCATGCAAATGCATTTGTGCAGTCCCGATCTTGGCCATTTTTGGGCCTTGGTAAAAGGGGAACTGGTGCGGAAGGAGGCATGGATCACACTACTCACCTCACGCCTGATTTTACCAAGTTTCTGCACCTGAAAACGGGCGCAACTTGATGGTAAAATCGGGCCCAAAGTCTGTGAAGCTGTTAGAAGGTTGTAAAATCTTAATTCATTCTTAATGTCCTGTAGGGTCAATGGTGGTACACTACCTCTGAGCCAGGGCTGCCAGTCAAGACCTACATCAGGGCTTGATGGTCACAGAAAGTGCATTGGCAATGTTGCCAAACAGGTTGATTATCAGAGAGTGAATTCTTCCAATAGCCCTGGTAACAGGAAGTAAGAGAAGGTGAGTTTCCTGGTCAGTCATAGTGCAGAGGGCAACTGCAGACGACAGCAATACTTTGCCAAACATAATCATGGACCAGTCCAATGGTTGCCAATGTCCTGTTAGGGTTTGGCATTGGAAAGAGGAGAAGGAATGTCCGACAAGGAAGGAAATCTGCCCTCAGCCTTTATGTGGCGCCAGCCTTGCTTGGATGTGGTTGACTTTTAAGCATGTTCCTTCTAAACTGTGTGGTCGTGACACAGAAAGCTTAAAGAACCATGGACAAGTCAATCCCTTTCAATCACTGTGCAGTCACACAAAACATTTTAAATTGTCCTTTTACTTGAAAAACTCGGCCGCACACTCTTAAAACAAAATTACAGGGTGCGTCGCTCTTAACTGCTCTCTGATGTAGTCTAAAAATCAACTCAGTTCTTGCGATGGGCAGTAAATTTCTGACCTTAACAGTGGCATCCATGAAATAAGTATGAATCTAAAGAAAATATATGTTTGGACTTAATTGATTGCTATTTCTCTTTCATCCTAGGTGTCTCTTATTCAGATGTTGCAAGCCACATCGAACCCTGCAAACCTTGCACAATGTGTTTAGGTACAAGAGTGATTGAAATCCCTTGCATGGATAACTTTGACACTTCCTGCGTTTGTATGAATGGGTATTATGAAGACCCTGATAATGTCGGAGGAGAGTGCCTTCAGTGTGATCTTTGCGGTGAAGGATATGGGGTACTGGAACCGTGTATTTCTAAACAGAACACAATCTGTGAGACTTGCCCCGCAAACACTTATTCGGACCAGAAGAGCAGTGTTGATCCTTGTCTCCCCTGCACCATCTGTGAAGATAACGAAGTTTTGACTTTGGAATGCACTCCTTTCAAAGACACAAAGTGTGACTGTAAGTTCTCCATTTCTTTTTCCTTGTGTGTCATTCACTGAAAGTGTCAAATCTAAGGGCTAGATGTTGCAGTCAGCAGTGGAATAACATCAACAGCCATTCATTATACTCACACCTTCCCACAGATTTCCTGTGAGCTTTTGCAGTGGAAGCTACAGCAAGTTCAGAGTAACAAGTGAGACAGGAGATCTGGGACCTGTGTAAACAGGACATGGAGCTCTGTATCTCTTTAACCGATCAGATTCAAGAATCATTAATAAGGCATGCAGTGTCTGAACCAGGAAATGTCAGAAAGAATAGTTAATTCAATCGCAAACAGGGGCAGAAAATGAAATAAAGAGAGGGAAAGAAAACATTTTTTTAGAAGTTGCTCAATTTTAAAAAAAAAATCACTGACAGTAACTGAAAGGTGATGAATGAGGCTGCAGGTTAATTCGATTTGATTTATTATTGTCACATGTATTGGGATTCAGTGAAAAGTATTGTTCCTTGCGCATTATACAAACAAAGCATACCACACATAGAGAAGGAAAGGAGTGGTTGCAGAATGTAGTGTTACAGTCATAGCTTGGGTGTAGAGAAAGATAAACTTAATATGAGGTAGGTCCATTCAAAAAGTCTGATGACAGCAGAAGCTTTTCTTGAGTCAGTTGGTACGTGACTTCAGACTTCTGTATTTTTTTCTGTTTGCATCATGTTTTTGCATTAGTTGAAAGTTTTTTTTTGACAGCAATCAGAATCTATCATGTTATTAAAAAATAACTTCACTAGAAAGATAAGCCTCACAATGTCTGATGATTTTTGTGAATACATATCAGCCCTTCCTTGTATCTCTTGCCAAAATGCTGGTACAGCATACCTTTCGGAGGAACAGAATAACATAAAGACCAAACTACTGATTTCCTTGTTTAATTAGGCATTGTATCATCACTAGAAGTTGCTGTCAAACTCATAGCTAATAACAATGAGCGTCGATTGTCTCACTGGCATTTTTACTGCAAAATTCAGCATTGCGGAGGTTTATTTGACAAATATTCGAATATAGTAGCACTATTCTACGTCGAATCACATTGGTTTGATTCAGGGATTTAGTGCCCTGTCATTAGAAGGAACACTCACTAAACTGAACTTGCTTTTGCTGATGAAAAGAAGATAACAGAGGTGTTTAATATATTGACAGGAACAGTTAATGTAAGGTAACTTGGTCTCTGAGGTCAGAATGTGAGTGGCATTTTGGCTTAGTGGTTAGCACTGCTGCCTCACAGAGCAAGGGACCCAGGTTCAATCCCCAGCTTGGGTCACTGTCTGTGCGGAGTCTGCATTGGTTTCCTCTGGGTGCTCCAGTTTCTTTCCACAGTCCGAAAGACCTGGTTAGGTGCACTGGCCATGTTAAATTCTCCCTGGTGTACCCGAATAGGTGCCGGAATGTGGGGATTTTCACAGTAACTTCATTATGATGTTAACATAAGCCTACTTGTGACACTAATGCATAAACTTTAAAAAAACTAGATAATGCTGATTCATTCGGAATTAGAGATTTCATAAGGGCAAAATTGGTCACTGTTGCATCCATTTTCCAGACAGAAAATGAGAGGAGGAGCAAGCAATTAATTTTGAGGAGCTGTGTCCCCTGTCCAAGTATGTCTGAGATATGTTAGATACTACATTGGTTTTGGCTATCATTCCAATGTCATGGCCCTGGGATATGTTAATAAGGGGCCTAAAATACCTTCTGAGGATCCATCCTTAAAATTAGTTAATGTTGTATGGAGCAAGCATAGGCCTGCTTCAGTTAATTCACTGGTTTTATAGACACATAGAAGATAGGAGCAGGAGGAAGCCATTTGGCCCTTCGAGCCTGCTCCACCCTTCAACAAAAAACAAAGAAAATTACCGCACAGGAACAGGCCCTCCGGCCCTCCAAGCCTGCACTGACCGTGCTGCCTGACTTAACTAAAACTCCCTACCGTTCCAGGGATCATATCCCTCTATTCCCATCCTATTCATGTATTTGCCAAGATGCCCCTTAAAAGTCACTAGCGTATCCACTTCCACTACGTCCCCCAGCAATAAGTTCCAGGCACCCACACCCTCTGTGTAAAAAATCTGCCTCATACATCTCCTTTAAACCTTGCCCCTTGCACCTTAAACCTATGCCCCCTAGTAATTGACTTCCATCCTGGGAAAAAGCTTCTGACCATCCACTCTGTCCATGGCCCTCAGAATCTTGTAGACTTCTATCAGATCGCCCCTCAACCTCAGTCGTTCCAGTGAGAACAAACCAAGTTTCTCCAACTTCTCCTCATAGCTAACGCCCTCCATACCAGGCAGCATCCTGGTAAATCTTTTCTGTACTCTCTCCAAAACCTCCACATCCTTCTGGTAGTGTGGCAACTGGAATTGAACATTATACTCCAAGTGCGGTCTAACTAAAGTTCTGTAAAGCTGCAGCATGATTTGCCAATTTTTAAACTCCAGTGGTCCCTGCTAAGGCCACATTGTGAACCAGGGAGGATGTTCCCGATAGTGGGGGCGTCCAGCATCAGGGGTTACAGTCTGAGGATTCAGGGTAGACCGTTTAGAATAGAGATGTGGAGACATTTCTTCACCCAAAGAGTGGTGAGCCTGTGGAATTCATTACCACAGGAAGTAGTTGATGACAAAACATTGAATGCATTCAAGAGATGGCTAGAAGTAACAACTATTAACACAGAAACCATTATAAAATGATTCTTGCTTGCAGATAACTCTCTTGCAGACTGAAAAACCCACCTAAAATCTGCATGTGCTCAGAAACCTCAACAGACAACTAAAACAACTACGTTAAAACAATTACACAGGAGGAAAGGCTCATTTATAAGAACACTGTACTTAAAATAATGCTGCAAAACTTTCCCCCTTTCATTCCCCCACAGGACAGAAATACAAAAAGTAATTTCTTATGCGAAAACCTGTTAGGAGCTTTGCAGTTGTGTTGTGACCTACGCAATATCTCTGGTGAATCTTGCATTGATGGATCTGGAATCATCGACATGGAACTGAGCTGAGAATACTTGAATGAATATTCTTCTTCCATTCCCATAGCAGAGTCAACTTACAAACTTTGAGTCTCAGGAACAACTTGCTGGTGAATGTCCACAGCCACATTACCTTGTTATCAGTAACAGTTGCTGCCTCCAAAACTCTTTCTGAACCTAAGTTATACCGTAAACGAACAACCCTTCCATTTTGCAGCCTTACGACCCAAGATACTGGACCACTTTGGTTTAAAATTCTTCCCGGTAACCACGCCTCTGGTTAATACCCTGATGTAGACGTAGTCATCCAGTTTGAACTGTCTCTCTTTGGTATGATAGTCGTATCCCTCCTTCTGATTCTCTTGTCTCCTCCACACATTTGCTCTGATATCTGGATGAAACAAATCCAGATGAGACTTTGGCTATCTAACCAATAATAATTCAGCTGGAGACAGCCCGGTTGTGGACTGGGGCATTTTCCCATGGTACCATGCAATGTATCCAATTCATCCCTGATCACGTCTGGATACTTCTTAACAACAGCCTCAGTCACCATTGTGTGTTTGATCTTGTCCCAGTTCATTGGAATTTTACTGAGCCAGTCACACCCGAGCAAACTCTGCCCCTTCCCTCCGATTACAAAGGAGGCCTGCCCTTGATTCTTGATGATATGCAATACGGGCTCTAACTGAGCACTAGCCCTTACTCAGACTTTGGACGGCACGGTGGCACAGTTGTTAGCACTGCTGCCTCTCAACACCAGGGACCTTGGTTCAATTCCCAGCTTGGGTCACTGTGTGGAGTTTACACATTATCCCTCTGAATGCATGGGTTTCCTCTGGATGCTTTGGTTTCCTCCCACAGTCTAATGATGTGGATTGGCCATGCTAAATTTCCCCTTAGTGTCAGGGGGATTAGCTAGGGTAAACACATGCGGTTATGGGGATGATTGGCGGTGCAGACTCGATGGGCCGAATGGCCTCCTTCAGCACGGTAGGATTCTATGTGATAACTTCCAGTTGGACTTCTAGGGCAGAGTTTTCTCATCCTGCCCACCATGGGAATTGTAGCCATGAGGAGTGAACCATGCAAAGGTCTTGACCTTGGGTGGGATTTTCCGGCCTTTAGGAGAGCGCTGCTGGAAAATACGAGTTCCCGCGGTGATAGGTAATTAACAAAACAGGCGGAACTGGTATCCAGAGCCCTTTATAAAGCAGGCCCTTGAGCGGGTCCATTTCTCTACCATCACGAATGGGACTTACATACACACATCACAGGCACGTGGTTTAAACTGTTGCTTTATAAAATGAAACACCATTCTTTTCCGGTTGGCCTCCTGAGTTATTACACAAATTATGACTGGGGTTAGAACGGATTATCCTAAAACACAATTCTGGTGTTTTTCAATATAGATTAATAGTTATGTAAGCATTGCTACCAAGTCAGGTTTGTTTTCTTGTTCTGACAAAGGGTCACCCAGGCTCGAAGCATTGGCTCTATATTCACTCTCCACAGATGCTGTCAGACCTGCTGAGATTTTCCAGCATTTTCTGTCTTTGTTTCAGATTCCAGCATCAGCAGTATTTTGCCTTTATCTCTGTTATCTTGGTATTGTCTTTAAGGAGGTACTGATTTTAGAAAGAATTTGGGACTGGGTGGAAATGTCAGTTGCCTTTTACCTCCCTGACTTGGAACTGAACCCAGCCCAATCTGAGGGTGTGGGTGCTCCGTTTACGTGAGTTAACACAGGCGCTTCAAGTAGACACATTAGCAATGCATGCACATCATATTGAAGTCCAATGAAGAGAAGACATCACCCTGCAAGCTTCAGTCATCCTGACTGGCCCCAGTCCAAATTGAAATCAGTAGATTTGACATTGAAAGGATGTAAAAGCCAAACCTCATTCAGCTTCCGGGATGAGAGATTTTCATTCGCTCTTGCATTGTTTCTTCAACAATATCTTTAAAAAAAAAGGAATTTTTGCAGAAATGACTTGAAATAAGTACTAGAGGAACAGACTAGTGTAAAACTTGGTTCCATTAAGAACACATGATCTGTAGCCTCCAGTAAAACATTCACTGCTCATGAGTCATTTACTAGCACTGAATCTCAATAAATCATTGTCTGTATAGGGAGTCACTCACACTGTTGAAGTCTTATCTCTATTGCTCCCATAGAGGCTGTTAGTCAGATGGTCTACTCTCTATGCTGAAGAAATCAATAATTTGAGCTTCATACTTATTCAGATGCTAAAATGTTACCGTAGCCTTTGACAGGTTAAGCGGAATCACTCTGCAAATGCGACTGGACCGAAATACCATAGTGGTTCTTGGATGACAATGGGGAGTGTCTAAATAATTTTCAGAATGCAGGCATTTTTTTGTTGTCCTGTGCAATATCATTTTAAGATGGTACATTATAGATAGCTATCGTCAGGCTAAATTTTTCTTCCTGCATTCTCAAGCTGAGGCGGTGAGTGCACAATCAAGAGGAGACAAGCGCTGGCTCATCCATTGCCACCTCGCACCTTGCAGCCTTCATTCAGCTAATAAAAAAATCCCCTCCGAATTCATGCTCTCGGTATGATGAGTGATGTAATGATTTGTAGAGGCTGAATGGGTGCCATTTATTTCATCTTCATAATTAATGCAGGGCTATTGAAGAAAACATCATAATGAACCAGTCATTATTGTTTTTTTTAAAATCATTGAAAGGCGTTTATTGTCCTCTGCATATCTGGGTAAGGTATAAGTTTGTGAAAAGGTCACAATGCAAATATATAGTACCATGCAGTTTGGCAGGAGCGAACTTGCTCCTTCACAACTGGCTGTATTCCAGATGGGCAGAGGTAATACTAGGAAACCTTGGCTGCTGGACATGTATAGCAGTTTTTGATGAGTGAATAGTAGAGGTCTGGTGATTCTCTGTTATCCTTGAAGTTCGTGCTAACAAGGTGATAATGTGGAGCTGCAGATTCTGATGCTTTTCTATCTGTAGGTGCAGGTTCTGGATGACACTCAGGGAAATGGAGCAGCATGGTGGCACAGTGGTTAGCACTGCTGCCTCATAGCTCCCAGGGATCTGGGTTTGATTCCAGCCTTGGGTGACTGCGTGGAGTTTGCATACACTCCCTCTGTTTCCGCCGGGTGCTCCGGTTTCCTCCCACAGTCCAAAGATGTGCTGGTTAGGTTGATCGACTGTGCTAAATTATTCCATAGTGTCCCAAGGTTAGAGGGACTAGCCATGGTAAATATGTGAAGGTGACAGGGACAGGGTGGGGGGATAGGAGCTGGGTAAGATACTCTGTCGGAGAGTCAGTGCAGACTTGATGGGCTGAATGGCCTCTTTCTGCATTATAGGGATCCTGTTTTATGTCCAAGCCAAGACATTTGAAGTTTAACAAGCTGATCAAACTCCTTTTATGGATTTTCATTCTCCAGGTACCATGTCCCAAGAGGGCACTAGTGACCATGGACTTCCATTGGATTTGTCCAGAAGTAGCCACTCTAACAAGACCTCCCTGTTTTAAAAATAAAGTTGTTAATTGTAATCTAGCTAATTTAAAAAAGGAATTCCTTTAGTACTGTTCTCAAAGTAGGGCAAAATATCATTCCACACAAGAACTATTTCCTTTGGTTATTTGTTTTGAAAGGCACCAATACAATACGACAAAAAAAGAGGCCCAATAGAGAAAAGGACTTGTATTCGTATAGTTTTTTCATGACTACCAGACATCTCAAAGTGCTTTAGAGTCAATTTAAAGTGTAAAGAAGTGGGCGGCACGGTGGCACAGTGGTTAGCAGTGATGTTTCACACTACTGGAAGAATATGGAGGCTTTGGAGAGGGTACAGAAAAGATTTACCAGGATGTTGCCTGATATGGAGGGCATTAGCTACAAGGAGAGATTGGAGAAACTTGGTTTGTTATTACTAGAGCGACAGAGCTTGAGGGGAGACCTGATAAAGTCTACAAGATTATGAAACGCATGGAAAGAGTGGATAGTCAGAAGATTTTTCTCAGGGTGGAAGAGTCAATTACTAGGGAACACAGGTTTAAGGTGCGAGGGGCAAAGTTTAAAGGAGATGTATGAGGCAGATTTTTTACACAGAGAGTAGTGGATGCCTGGAACTTGTTACCAGGGGAGGTAATGGAAACGGATATGATAGTGACTTTTATTGACAAATACATGAATAGGATGGGAATAGAGGGATATGGTCCCCGGAAGGGTAGGTGGTTTTGGTTAAGTTGGGCAGCATGGTCGGTGCAGGCTTGGAGGGCCAAAGGGCCTGTTCCTGTGCTCTAATTTTCTTCGTTCTTTGATCTTTAAGGCGAAGGGAATCAAGAGGTATGGGGGCAAGGTGGGATCAGGCTATTGAGTTGGATGATCAGCAATGGCCAAAATTAATGGCGCACAGGCTCAACGGGCTGAATGGCTTCCTCCTGCCCTTATTATCTATATTTTTATGTTAACTCCTTTATAATTGAGGAAAGAAATTGAGGTAGATGTTAAACTGTTTTGGCTTCACAGCATTTTCGCAGTGACTTCATTGCAGTGTTAACATAAGCCTACTTGTGCTGCTAAGGAATAAACTTAAACCAGCTCATGAGAAAGGATCTTTCATAGAGCTGGTTCTCTCATTTACTAATGTATTTATTGAAAAAAATATCATTTTGGGAAATAGAAGATGACAAGTGATTAACTTTTGTACAAACTGGATAAAGATAGGCTACAGACAATGTGTTAACTTTATTGCATCCATCACCAGCGTATTTGTACAAATCCTACCGTACCCCATCAACAGAAAAGCTCACGACACTTGGTTTTCTGGCTGGGGAAATTAGAAATGTGTGTCACATAAAGACACAGAAAAAAGACACAGAATGTCTGTGCGACATTCCTCACAATGGGATGTGCAGGGGCAATAGGTTGGAACCTCAGTTGAAGAAGGTTAATGTTGGATTACCCCAATGGGTCCTTATCTTAATGGGAATAGGTCCTGGGTGGGTTGTGATCAGTGCAGACCCGATGGGCCAAATAGCCTCCTTCTGCACTGTCAGGATTCTATGATTCTATGATATCCCTTTAAAAAGTGGGCAGCATGATGGCACAGTGGTTGGAACAATTGCCTCAAAGTGCCAGGGACCCGGGTTCAATTCCGGCCTTGGGTCACTGTCTGTGTGGAATCATAGAATCATAGAATCCTACAGTGCAAAAGGAGGCCATTCGACCTATCAAATCTGCATCAATCACATTCCCACCCAGGCCTGAACCCCATAGCCCTATGCATTTATCCTAGCTAGTCCCCTGACACTATGGGGCAATTTAACATGGTCAATCCACCTAACCTATACATCTTTGGAGTGTGTGAGGAAACTGGAGCACCTGGAGGAAACCCACGCAAACACGGGAGAATGTGCAAATTCTAAAAGGACTGTGATCTAAGCCGGGTCCCTGGCACCATGAAATGGCAATACTAACTCCTGTGCCTCTGTGCCATCCACCACTATGTGGACTTTGCACATTCTCCCTGTGTCTGCATGGGTTTCCTCTGAATGCCCCGGTTTCCTCCCACACTCCAAAGATGTGCGGGTTAGGTTGATTGGCCATGCTAAATTGACCCGAGCGTCAGGGGATTAGCAGGGTAAATATGTGTAGTAACTTGATGGGTCACATTGAGAGTAAACTACACCAAAGGTCACTTGGAGACTGAACTAGGGAATAGTTGTTCCTCTAAGTTTTGTTTTGTTGAAAAAGGTTTAGGTTAGGTGGATTGACCATGCTAAATGGTCTCTTGGTGTCCAGCGATGTGGGTGGATTAGCCATGGATAGGATTATGGAGATAGTGCTGAAGGGGGTAGATACTCTGGGCAATTATACGCAGAGACTCTAGATATAAGGGATACGCTGGGCAATTTACCACCTGGTTTGTTTTATGTTCTGTGCTATGAGTTTTGGACCCTCTACGTAGCGCCTCCCCCGATATTAAAGTTGAGGGAGAAATTGTCATGTGTACATTAACACAAGTCCCGCCGGTCTGTAACTCCCAGGTTGGAAGACAGTTATTGTACTCTATTTCCCAGTTAAAGTTTTAAACAATATTCCTGAGACTGGGGCCTCATTGCAAAGTGCAACAGCAGCAGCTGTTGCTGGTGTCAAGTTTTCTATAAAATGGAAGTGTTTTACTGCACGATTCACACTTTGCTTGTAACCTTGCATCTATGTTTTCACCCTGTAGCATTATAAAATCTTACACGGTCCCCTTGAGTTATACGGGATGCAGTTAAAACTTAATAATTAGCACTTAACTTGCACACATGTGAGAGTCGCCACTTCTGTGATCCGCTGTAAGGGATTTGAAATGCTTCATATGGGGGTAACTGCCAAATATTCCTGAATCAAAGCATTTATATGTACTCTGCACTTTGATATACTCTAAGGAGAGACCTCAGAGCTTTGACAGATTGGGACCAAAGGAACAATGGTGGCTCAAGGGGTCAAATGATTTATTTCCTTGTCAGGAAGCAGAGGTTATAAAAGGGTTTATTTGGGCTGAGGAGGTATGAAATTATACTTCCCTGACATATTACAGCTCAATGAATTGATAATTTATAGGCTCATATCTGTAATGTCCCCACCCAGCGACTTCCTAAATTGTCAGGGTGCAGGGTTCAGGGAACAGAAACGCTGGGCCATATTCTCCGACCTCACCCACAGCTGGGATTCTCCAGTCCCGCTTCAGTGAGCGGAGGTTTGTCTGTGTGCCAAATTCTCCAATCTCGCTGGCAGCGGTTGTTGGGACCAGGGCAGGGGGCGGTCGGGGGGGGTGCGGGTGGTGAACAGCCAGAGAATTCCAGCCATTGTCAAGCGGGTTGGGATGGGAAATCGGAGAGTGGATCCTTTCTTAATACCTCATGATTGGTTAAGAATTTCAGGTTTCAAAGAGGCTTGGAGCGAGGGGTTTGAATCAGTAAAGGAACAGTGTGAGGTTTGAATCAGTTTCCTGGAACAGTGTGTGTTGGAGCCGACGAGGGAGCGAGCTATCTTGGATCTGGTGCTATGTAATGAGGCGGGTAGAATTAGGGACCTTGCGGTGAAGGATCCTCTTGGGGAGAGTGATCATTGTATGGTGGAGTTTCTGGTGCAGATGGAGGAGGAGAAAGTGGGTTCCCGGACGTGCGTCCTTTGTTTGAACAGAGGGGAGTACGGTAGGATGAGAGAAGAATTGGCGAATGTGGACTGGGGGAGCGCGTTGGAAGGTAGGTCTGCTGAGGAGCAGTGGAGGATCTTTAAGGAGCTCTTTCTTGGTGCTCAGCAGAAATTTATTCCGATGGTCAAAAAGGACAGTAGGAGGAGAGGTAATAAGCCGTGGATAACAAAGGAGGTGAAGGAAAGTGTTAAATTAAAAGCGGAGGCGTTTAGAGTAGCAAAGAGTAGTGGGCGAGAAGAGGATTGGGAGAGGTTTAAATGTCAACAAAGATTGACAAAGAAGATGATAAAGAAGGGTAGGAGAAACTATGAAGCTGGGCTTGCGCTTAATATAAAAAAGGATAGCAAGAGTTTTTATAGATATATAAAAAGGAAGAGGCTGGCTAGGGTGAACGTTAGTCCCTTAGAGGATGAGACGGGGGACTTAGTGGTAGGGGATGGGGATATAGCTGAGGTCCTGAATAACTTTTTTGTTTCTGTCTTCACGGAGGAGGACGTGAATAATTTGCCGGGTATTAGAGATGGAAAGGTGGTAGGACTGGAGGGTCTCAATAACATTACTGTTACTAGAGAGACGGTGCTCGACAGACTGGAGGGGCTGATTGTGGACAAGTCGCCAGGACCGGATGGAATGCATCCGAGGGTTCTGAAAGAAATGGCGGAGGTGATAGTGGATGCCTTGGTGGTTATTTTCCAGACGTCGCTGGATTCCGGGGAAGTGCCGGAAGATTGGAAAGCGGCTAATGTTACGCCGTTGTTTAAGAAGGGTGCCAGGCAAAAGGCAGGGAATTATAGGCCTGTTAGTTTAACATCTGTTGTAGGTAAAATGTTAGAATCCGTCATCAAGGAGGAAATAGCGAGGCATCTTGAGAGGAATTGCTTGATAGAGCAGACGCAGCACGGTTTCGTTAAAGGGAAGTCGTGTCTGACAAATTTACTGGAGTTCTATGAGGATGTGTCTAGGGCGGTGGATAGAGGAGAGCCGGTGGATGTGGTCTTTCTTGATTTTCAGAAGGCGTTTGACAAGGTACCTCACAAGAGGTTATTGCAGAAGGTCAGGGGACATGGAGTTGGAGGTAGGGTGTTAGCGTGGATAGAGGATTGGTTGTCAAATAGGAGGCAGAGAGTGGGGGTCAATGGGTGCTATTTGGATTGGCGGTTGGTGACTAGTGGAGTGCCTCAGGGGTTGGTGCTGGGGCCTCAGCTATTTACCATTTATATAGATGATCTGGAGGAGGGAACCGAGTGTAGGGTGTCGAAATTTGCTGATGACACCAAGATTGGTGGAACGGCAAATTGTGCGGAGGGTGTGGAGAGTCTACAGAAGGATCTAGATAGGCTGGGTGAATGGGCCAGGAAATGGCAAATGGAATTTAATGTTGGCAAGTACGAGGTGGTCCACTTTGGTAGGAATAATGGTAGGAAGGATTATTACTTATGTGGCGAAAAACTGCAGCAGGCAACGGTGCAGAGGGACCTTGGGGTCCTTGTGCATGAGTCACAAAAACCCAGCCTGCAGGTGCAGCAGGTGGTCAGGAAGGCGAATGGGATGCTGGCCTTCATAGCGAGGGGGATTGAATATAAAAGTAGGGAGGTCTTGCTGCGGCTGTATAGGGCATTGGTGAGGCCGCAGCTGGAGTACTGTGTGCAGTTTTGGGCGCCGTACTTACGCAAGGATATTTTGGCCTTGGAGGGAGTGCAGAGGAGGTTTACGAGGCTGATGCCGGAGTTGAGGGGGTTGAGTTATGAGGAGAGGCTGAATAAACTAGGCTTGTACTTGTTAGAGTTTAGAAGAGTGAGGGGAGATCTCATTGAGACGTATAAGATGATGAATGGGATGGATAGGATAGAGGTGGAGAGACTCTTCCCGCTCAGAAAGGATAGTAGGACTAGGGGGCACAGCCTCAAGATAAAGGGGGGGGGCGCGGTTTAGAACGGAGTTGAGGAGGAACTTCTTCACTCAAAGGGTGGTGAATCTCTGGAATTCTCTGCCCGTTGAAGTGGTGGAGGCTGCCTCGCTAAATATTTTTAAGACGCGGGTTGATGGGTTTTTGATAAGAGAGGGGATTAAGGGTTATGGGGAGAGGGCGGGAAAGTGGAACTGAGCCACGACAGATCAGCCATGATCTTATTGAATGGCGGGGCAGGCTCGAAGGGCTAGATGGCCTACTCCTGCTCCTATTTCTTATGTTCTTATGTTCTTATGTAAAGGTGCACAATATGATACGCACTGAAAAAGTAATGGAATGGGTATGAAGGAGAAGATTAGGGTTAGCACTGCTGCCTCACAGTGCCAGGGACTCCGGGTTCAATTCCTGCCTCAGGTCACTGTCTACGTGGCGTTTGCCCATTCTCCCCGTATCTGGGTGGGTTTCCTCCGGGTGCTCCGGTTTCCTCCCACACTCCAAAGATGTGCGTGTTAGATTGGTTGGACATGCTAAGTTGCCCCTAGTGTCAGGGGGATTAACACGGTAGATATGTGGGTTATGGGAATAGGGCCTGGGTGGGATTGTGGCCAGTGCAGAGTCAATGGGCCAAATGGAGTCCTTCTGCACTGTAGGGATTCTGTGATGTTCTATGAAGTGTTGTGAGGTGGGTGTTGATCGCTCACAACATTTATTCCCAAGTTTGCCGTCGCATAGTAAATATGTGGATCGGCCATGATCTAATTAAATGTCAGAAC
The DNA here is from genome assembly GCF_965287045.1 of Carcharhinus amblyrhynchos. Taxonomy (NCBI): domain Eukaryota; kingdom Metazoa; phylum Chordata; class Chondrichthyes; order Carcharhiniformes; family Carcharhinidae; genus Carcharhinus; species Carcharhinus amblyrhynchos. The sequence continues at coordinate 14,619,018 of NC_137350.1, forward strand.
TGACCCAATGGCCTGAATGGTGACTCAGATTTCTATGTTTCAATACATGTTTTTCCAGCATGACAGTTCTGTCGTTTAAAAGATTGTCCAACATCCCTTAACAGACACTTAGGCTCGAATGTTACGGCCATTCACCCTGGTGGGATTTTCCTACCCTGTCGCAGTGAATGGAGGTTTGGCTGGGTGCTGAGGTCTCCGACCTCGTTGAAGTGGGAGCGTAACACGAACAGTTGGTGAGATTGCACTCCTGAGGTGGAATATTTCCGTCCCGCCCGCTATGAGAATCACAATGGACACAGACCATGAAAAGGTCCGTTGACCTTGGATTTTCCCATTTTGGGTTGAGCACTGCTGGAGAATCCCACCCCTTTATTTCTAGGACGGCCTGTTGGAGACTGACCCTGGCAATCTTCTCTTGCCTTTGCCTCCTTGTTTAGTTTTGTGAGCATATGCACTGTAACCATTGGCCACCAGGGGGAGTTATGCTCACCAGGACCACCTCCATTGCCTACCCCCGTGGCTCTTATGATTGTTGGTATCTCAGCCCCCAACCCCATGCACTCCCTACAGCTCTCACGGTTCTTTTACCTCAGAGCTGGTCATCTTGCATTCTGCCTAAATATCGTACTTTACAGTTACACCCAAACCAGTTCAGTAAGCTCCATTTCACAAAATATCAGAAAACCACAAATTTGAGGCCAGCAGGCACCCATTACCCATTTTATATTAGTTCAGGTCAAACACATGGGTCACCCACTGTAGCAAATACCTTGAACTCCCGACCAAAGGTCACTAACTACTATGTTTCATCAGTGTCAGTGGAAGGTTACCAGCTTACCCCTGCTGTAGGAAATTGAACACCCAATCTGCTTTGCCCTGTAAAACATACAGTCCCTGATCCACGCCTAGGGTGGCCATTAGTCATTAATTTGTCACATTCGAAGAAAGGCCAATTGATTTTGTTATCGCTGTTGCATGCCAAAGTCCCGGCACTATGAGCCATATTCCCTCCAAATGGCACAACCTGACCTTCCTTTGAAGCTTAATACAGCAGCATAGCTTGTTGTACATAACCCAGTGAGTCATTTGCTGAGCTTAAGAGGTCACTCTTAACAGTGATCATTTTTGCCACTGGTGTGGCTTAAATGCATCAACTGTTAGTCGCTGGCCATACATTTGCGTCTCGTTGAAAAGTTGTGAAAGACAAAGTGTCTTTATCTGTCAGTTTCATGGTTGAGTTTACATCATGAATCCAGAGAACTAATACTCTATAAGAATTTTCCTTTTCTAGAGAATTCCCAGTCAGGACTGCAGTTCAGTATATAGCAACAATATCGGATGTTTCACATTTATGTTGCCGATATTTATCGATTATAGTGCTGTATAGTTTGTTTTATGTTGAACACACACCTCAGAATAGACATACGGTTCATCCATAAAACCATAAGATACAGGAATAGAATTAGACCATTTGATCCAATGGGTCTGCTCCACCATTCGATCATGGCTGATAAGTTTCTCAACCCCACTCTTCTGCCTTTTCCCCATAGATTTTGATCCCCTTATCAGTCAAGAACCTGTCTATCTCTGTCTGAAAGGCACTCATTGCCTTCTGTGGCAATGAGTTCCACAGATTCACCATCCTCTGGCTGAAGAACTTCCTCCTCATCCAAGCACTCAAGAATTGAAACATGTGACTTGTTATCCTAATATTTGGTGCTCCTTAAGAGGAGTATCTGGTAGAAAGGATCAATGATTAGTTAGATTAATCTATTGCTTCTTGGCCTTTTGGTTAAAATCAGGCCCAAGACAGGATGCAATGCCTTAGCTTGGATCCTGTTTGTCTCTCTTATGTGGACCTTGAATTGGATTCAGTTGGATTTTAAATTTGGTTTTTGGAGCGAGCAAGGACTGGATTTGCTCAGTCCAGTCTGAGCACTGGATTTGTAAATGGAGTAAAAAAGTTTTAAGAATTTTTTTTAAAATAAAGAAGGATATCAGCAGTGGGAATTTGAACTTGCAGTACAGAGCATCACTAACAAACCATGGCCTTCTATAGCTCATTGATAATGGATAATGCAACTTGATTCAGCAACCATCCTCAGGTCCCCACCTCAGAACAGTGTTCCCTTCGTACAGTTGTTCTCATGCTGGCTTTTCCTGTCGCTTCCCTGAGGGAGATGGACAATTCTGTGCCTAACTGTAGATCATTCTGTGCTAATGGATCATGCCTACGTTAAGTTGGGTGAGGCTGTAACTGGTACAATGCTTCATACTTTCTCACGGAGGTGCTCCTTGTGGCTTCTCAAATAACAATGTAGTAGCAATTAATGCAGAATGACAGACAGTTTTCTGTTGGGACTTTGTACTCAGTGGGGATTAGTCTGGGGTCACCCAAATTAATTTAACCACCTTTCTGTAGTTGATAAAGGGCAAGAGTGTCAGCTGTTTAACTACCTTGGATTCAGAACCAGGTTTAGACCATTAGATATAGGAGCACAATTCGGCCATTTGGCTCATCGAGTTTGCTCCGCCATGCAATCATGGCTGATTTGGTGTGGCAACAGTGGCACAGTGATTCGCACTGCTGCCTTGCAGCACCAGGGACCCGGGATTGATTCTTGGCTTGCACATTCTCCCCATGTCTATGTGGGTTCCTCCAGGTGCTCTGGTTTCCTCCCACAGTCCAAAGATGTGCAGGTTAGGTGGGTTGGTTATGCTAAATTACCCCTTAATGTCAGGGAGACTAGCTAGGGTAAAATGCATGGGGTTATGGGGATAGGGCCTGGGTGGGATTGTAGTCGTGCAGACTCAATGGGCTGAATGACCTCCTTCTGCACTGTAGGATTCTATGATAAATTTCTCAACCCCAGTCTCCCACATTTTCCCTGCAACCTTTGATACCCTTACCAATCAAGGACCTATCTATCTCTGTCTTAAATACACTCAATGACCCGGCCTCCGATGTTTGTAACATTTTGTAACATATTGCGCTGCTAAATCCAAATATAGCATTTGTCAGAGACAGGATTACCCTATAATAAACTGCAGATTATTTCTGAATAAACCTGTGAAAAATGGAAGATAATCACTCACTATAATAGACACAATTTTGATGGTTTAAGGATGTTTCACACCTAAGAAACATTTCTAACCTGGAGTGTCTGGATGATTGATATGCACAATAATGATTATCGCGAGCACAAAAAGTGACTGAAGATACCTTTTCTTAAAAAAAAGCACATAAATACCAAACGCACACATGCACAAACAACTTGGAAGTTTAAAGCTGTAAGGTAATCTCCAAGTTAAGAGTATGGCTATAAAATATAACTGTTCAATCTTTGCCCTCAGTTTATGACGTTACGCGAAACCCTCGATTAGATTTCAGCCATGCAATCGTTCCCAGGTATCCATTATTCCCTAACATACTAGGTATTCTAAATATTGTTCATGCAATTAATCCATTCACAAATTTTAACTGGAGACTGTGCCCCATATTTTAAATTTTTTTTATATCTTCTTGTTTCTATTTAATGCTTTCTGATGCTTTAGAATGGTTGGTGAATAGTTCAAATCTCATGTATTTAATCACTAACTGGAGAAATTGAACAGTTTCTTCACTTCTCTGGCTTCAGCTGTGTTAGGAAATGTGTGAAAAGGAGTCGGGGAGGTCATGTAACAGTTTTCATTTGACCTTTTGCTTTCACAAGACTGGGATGCAGAATTGAGCCCTATACACGCAGCAGACCATCAGTGGATCTCCTGTGGATTTCTATGTGTAATCAGTGAATGATTACAAGTGTAGAAAATCAGTAATGTGCCTGGCTATTAGTAAGTTCTGATAGAAGAGTTACAGAGTCAGATAGGTTTCTGATTTTTTAGCACAGCAGCTAAAGGTTATGGAGATAGGCAGGAAAGTGAAAGTAAGACCACAATCTGATTGGCCATGGTCTTATTGCACGATGGGGCGGACTAGGCTCGATGGGCTGAATGGTCTACTCCTGCTCCTATTTCTCATGATCGTAAGAAGCCAAATCTTCCATAAAAAGATTATAAGCAGGATTTTCCAGACATGTGCATTCCAAAACAGGAAATTCCCACCTGCACTCAGCGGAGCTTTGAATGATCTGCCAGATTAGTGAGGGTTTCATAGATTCCTTACAGTGCAGAAGGAGGCCATTTGGCCCATCGAGTCTGCATCAAACACAAACCCCACCCAAACCCTAGCTCCATAACCCTTCGTATTAACCCTGCTAATCTCCCTGGCACCAAGGGTCAATTTAGTATGGCCAGTCCACCTAACCTGCATATCTTTGGACAGTGGGAGGAAACTGGAGCACCTGGAGGACACCCAGGCAGATATGGGGAGAATGTGCAACCCCACACAGATAGTGACCCAAGCCGGGTCCCTGGTGCTGTGAGGCAGCAATGCTAACCACTGTGCCGCCGTGCCGCCTTTGATGAATGGACAGGAAGGTGAAGTTGAGGCTGTGATGAGATCAGCCTGTGATTTAACCCCTCGAGCCTGCGCTGCCATTTAATATGATGATGGCTAATCTCATCTCAATTCTACTTTCCTGCTTGTTCACTACAAGCCATCAAACCTTTACTAATTAAATTTGTAATTATTCATAACGAAGCAGCCCGCTTGATTGGTGGCCAATTCCCTGTCTTAAACATCCACTCCCATGTGGTATCAGGGCAGCACAGAATGCACTGTTATGTGGGCAAGGAGAAAGTCCTCCAGGCCCACAAGAAGTGCTTAATTTCTCCTTGCTTCACTGAAGCCACCCGGTTGCCAAGAACAGGGGAATCTAGCCCATTCCAGTTAAATTCAAGGCCTGAGAAGGTTTTTTTAAAGATATTTAATATGCCAACCTGCTTCCTGGGGACAGGTATCTGCCCATCCCTGAAACCTCCTCAGTAAATCCTCCAAGTTCTTGATGTAGAGCTGGCTTCCTAGGGTCAGCATTCAGCAGTCACAGGCATTCGACCTCTGATCATTGGGTAAGCGTTCTCTGAGGTGGCTTTCACGACACACGACAGTGCAGTCACTGAGCAGAGGCTGATAGCCAACTCCTGCATACATGAGGACGGCCTCAATTGGGATCTTGGGTTCATGTCACACTATCTATAACCCCCATGACTTGCCTGGACTTACAACATCTCACTTACTGTCCTGTCTGGAGACAATACACATCTCTTTAACCTATGCTGAGTGCTATCTCCACTCACATTGTCTGCATCTTTAAGACTTGAATAGCAGGTTAGCTGTAAAGACTCACATTCTAATCAGTATTCTGTAAACTGTGTGTGCCTTTATACGCCCTTCTCTGATCAGAACTTTCCACACACCTGACGAAGGAACAGCGTTTCCGAAAGCTTGTGGGATTACTATCAAATAAACTGGTTGGACTTTAACCTGGTATTGTGAGACTTCTTACTGTGTTTACCCCAGTCCAATGCCAGCATCATGTCTGGAGTTTGCACTTTTTCCCCGTGACTATGTGAGTTTTCTGCAGATACTCCGGTTCCCTCCCACAGTCCAAAAGGCATGCGGGTTAGCTGGATTGGCCATGCTAAATTGCCCCTTAGTATCAAGGAGACTAGCTAGGGTAAATGCATGGGGTTATGAGGATAAGGCCTGGGATTGTGAGACTGTGGTCAATGTGGACTCAATGGGCTGAATGGCCTCCTTCTCTGCTGTAGGATTCTATGATTCTATGATTCCTGGCATGCTTGTCATTTTTGCTTATTTAAACTCATTCCACTAAATGACTCATGTTAAAATCCCCTCTGAAATGTTTTTTGTTGGAACTTTAACCACAATCTTTGCAATTCAACTGCGCTCAGGAGCTAATTAATTCTGAGTGTAGTCAATGAATGCTCAGGTAATTATCTCCTGCTCCGCTCTTCACATCCAGTTGTCAGTCTCTTTTGATGCCTGGGGAGATGTTTGAGATTGAAATAACTATAGAGGAAGGTCATAAAGTGGATGAATATAATTAATGCAAACTTTGCAGTGGCATCAGCATTTTACCACTGAACATAAGAATGCAATGGTGTACGAGGGCATCTTGAAGGGAATTGCTTGATAGGGCGGACGCAACACGGTTTCATTAAAGGGAAGTCGTGTCTGACAAATTTACTGGAGTTCTATGAGGATGTGTCTAGGGCAGTGGATAGAGGAGAGCCGGTGGATGTGGTCTTTCTGGATTTTCAGAAGGCGTTTGACAAGGTACCTCACAAGAGGTTATTGCAGAAGGTCAGGGGACATGGAGTTGGGGGTAGGGTGTTAGAGTGGATAGAGGATTGGTTGTCAAATAGGAGGCAGAGAGTGGGGGTCAATGGGTGCTATTCGGATTGGCGGATGGTGACTAGTGGGGTGCCCCAGGGGTCGGTGCTGGGGCCTCAGCTATTTACCATTTATATAGATGATCTGGAGGAGGGAACCGAGTGCAGGGTGTCGAAATTTGCTGATGACACCAAGATTGGGGGAACGGCAAATTGTGCGGAGGGTGTGGAGAGTCTGCAGAAGGATCTAGATAGGCTGGGCGAATGGGCCAGGAAATGGCAAATGGAATTTAATGTTGGCAAGTGTGAGGTGGTCCACTTTGGTAGGAAGAATGGTAGGAAGGACTATTACTTACGTGGCGAAAAACTGCAGCAGGCGACGGTGCAGAGGGACCTCGGGGTCCTTGTGCATGAATCGCAAAAACCCAGCTTGCAGGTGCAGCAGGTGGTCAGGAAGGCGAATGGGATGCTGGCCTTCATAGCGAGGGGGATTGAATATAAAAGTAGGGAGGTCTTGCTGCAGCTGTATAGGGCATTGGTGAGGCCGCAGCTGGAGTACTGTGTGCAGTTTTGGGCGCCGCACCTGCGCAAGGATATTTTGGCCCTGGAGGGAGTGCAGAGGAGGTTTACTAGGCTGATACCGGAGTTGAGGGGATTGAGCTATGAGGAGAGGCTGAATAAACTAGGCTTGTACTCGTTAGAGTTTAGAAGAATGAGGGGAGATCTCATTGAGACGTATAAGATGATGAATGGGATGGATAGGATAGAGGTGGAGAGACTCTTCCCGCTCAAAAAAGACAGTAGGACTAGGGGGCACAGCCTCAAGATAAAGGGGAGGCGGTTTAGAACGGAGTTGAGGAGGAACTTCTTCACTCAAAGGGTGGTGAATCTCTGGAATTCTCTGCCCGTTGAAGTGGTGGAGGCTGCCTCGCTAAATATTTTTAAGAAGCGGGTTGATGGGTTTTTGATAAGAGAAGGGATTAAGGGTTATGGGGAGAGGGCGGGAAAGTGGAACTGAGCCACGACAGATCAGCCATGATCTTATTGAATGGCGGGGCAGGCTCGAAGGGCTAGATGGCCTACTCCTGCTCCTATTTCTTATGTTCTTATGTTCTTATGAAAGGAAATTTTCTACTGATGGCATTTTCTTTGTCTGTGTTTGCGCGTGAGGAGTCTGCGATGAAGAACTTGCTGTAGGTAGCCTGAGATTGAGGCTACTTGCAATCCACTCGGCCTTCAAGCTGGTTTGATATTGGCAACAATTACACCCATCTGGGGAACTTATAGTGGGGGGGGTGAGCCATGTGGTGGTGGGTGGAGAGAGGGAGCAGTGAAGAGCAAGATGTGGCATTGACAGGGTTAGAAGCCAAATATATTGGATGTTATAGTGATGTAGAGAATCGCCTGAGACGCAGCAGTGCTAACCACTGTGCCACAGTGTAATCATTCAAATATTAATAGAACTCGCATCAACTTCATGTGGTAAAAATAAAAACATTTAGACTTGATTGGAAGCAGAGGGAGCATATAGTGCTCACGGTCAATGTTGTGAGAAATCAGCAAGCACCTCACTTCACTCGCCCTTGTTTTATGTGTGTCATCCCAGTAGGAAACAAGCTACATAGACAAAAGCTAATGGCATGGGGCAACAGTCAGCACAATGTCTTATGGGTTTCACCTAGAACCCAGATAGGCCACATGTGGCCCTCAGGCTGCCCACCACCATTTTAAAGCAACAGAAGTTGCTCAGAGGTGCCTTGTGCATGTATTATTTGGGTTTCTATCAGTCTGCAGGATTTAACTGACGTGCACAAGAATCTGTTGCAACACAGTTACGATGAAATGGATGTGCAAGGGAGTTTAGAGTCACAATTAAATAGTCTTTGCAAACTAAGAAATTATGCAGGCCAAGATTTTCCAGCCCCGGTGTGGTGGGTTCATCTGCTGCGGACGTGGTGAACCAGCCAGAAGTCTATTGATTTCAACAAGGACTGGAAGATCCCACCAGTGAGAGGGGCCGAAATACCTGGCCTGCAATATTTGTTATGAGAAAGACTTTGGATATTTACCGTTGAATTATTGTAAGAATAATTCCCAATCTCTTTATTCACTGCTTACTGTTCAAGTTCTTTTATGAGTGCAAATGAGTACATGAGTGCGTGTTCCGCTTAGAACAAGACAATAGGAATTTTACAGAGGATTGTAATCTGATACTGGGGAGGCAGTGGGGTGCTTTTAGTTACTGGTAAATCTTTTACTAGCCGGGACAAAATGCCAAGCTGTCAAATGAGTTTTAGTAAATCGTGCAGGTGTTTTGTTGAAACAGTTTTATTTATGGCTTCAAAGATTCAGAGGCATTTCTTTCAAATTGCACCGAGCTGTGTACCACATAAACTTTGGTATTTTGCCTGCATTGTTTTCCTTTCTACTAAGTAGCTGCCTATTTGGGTAGTGGGTGACATGGTGGCACAGTGTTTAGCACTGCTGCCTCACAGAACCAGGAACCCAGATTCAATTCTGGCTTTAGGTGATTGTCTGTGTGGAGATTGCACATTCTCCCCGTGTCTGCGTGCACTTCCTCCAGGTGCTCTGGTTTCCTCCACAGTCCAAAGATATGCAGGTTAGGTGCGTGCTAATTTTTCCTGAGCTTCCGAAGATGTGTAGGTTAGGGGGATTCATGGAGTAATAGCGCAGGGTTCCGGGGATAGGGTGGGGAGTGAAAAGCAGTGAACGTTAAAGTACATTTGATGCTTTTTAGATGAGATGAAATTGTTATCAAACACACTGGATTTTGGGGTGCTATATTTAAACATTTTCATTAAGTAAACTGTTTAGACTTTAAGAGTTGTTTAGCTATATATGATCAAAAATAATTTGATTGGCCTTTTGACATATGCTGATTCAGGGCTCGTATAATTCATGTAGGGTATTCGATCTCCTGGCAATAGAGAGGAATTGAAAAGATTACACAGTTACTCAGTAAATGCACATTTAATTTGGATCCACAAGAAACAAATTACTAACTCAACAGGAACCCTGGGAAATCCAGAATGCATAATTCCAACGATGGATATCAAATCTTAGTGAATGATTATCAGTAAGATAGGCATCACTAATTTGGCAAAACTCTTTGAGGTAGGATGAGCATTACTATGTGAAAACTATATGTGAAATTGTTTGAAAAGTTGCCTTTCAAACACATGCAAACATGGAGCAGAAGTGGACCATTTGGGCCTTGCTCTGCCATTCCATATAATCGTGGCTGATCTTTTGCCTCCACTTGCTGACCCGCTCTCCAAATCCCTGAAATTCAAGAATCTGTCTGCCCCATCCTTGAATGTACTCAAAAACGGGCAGTGGTGTAATATTGTTACTGGACTCGTAATCCAGAGACTTGGGTTGAAATCCCACCATGGCAGATGGTGGTATTCAAGTTCAATAAACAAAATCTGGAATTGAAGATCTAATGATGGCCATTGTCAATTGTCATAAAAACCCATCTGGTTCACTAATGTCCCTTTACGGAAGGAGATCTGCCGTCCTTACCTGTAGGGCTGGCCTACATGGTGACTCCAGATCCACAGCAATGTGGTTGACTCTGAAATAGAGAGCAGTTAAGGATGGGCAATAATTGCTGGTCCAGCCAATGATGCCTACATCCTGTAAATGAATTTTTAAAAAATCACTCTGGGGTAGCAAATTCGAAAGATTCACAAGAAGGTTTCTCATCAGCTCCGATCCTAAATGATCAACCCCTTATCCTGAGGCTATGCCCCATGTTCTGGAAGTCCCAGGAAGAAGAAACAGCCTCTTTATATTCATCTTGTTAAGACCCTTTAGACGTAACCCCAACATGATGACCTCTTGTTCTTTTAGACTCCACAGAGTATAGGCCCAATTTGCTCAGCCTCTCAGTATAGGACAGCCTTCTTATCCCCGGAACCAATTAGTGAACTGTCTACAAGGCATGTATACCCTATAATAACCTTTCACACTAACGCTGATTCTTGGATCTTAGCCTCACAAAATTATTCCTAAAATAGTATCCAGTACAACTTTAGCATAAATGAGAAACTAGTCATTGTGGTAGGTAAGAAAACACATACGTTATTATATGTTAGTGGTGAAAAGGGGAAAGAATTAGACATGAAAGCAGACATGTTACAGTGTTACCTACACATTGCTTGATTTGTGAACCCAGCAGAGTACAAAGTAATGCCTCAGGTGAATTGGAACCTAAAATGTGCCATCAATCAGTGTAACACATTCAAAGATCAAGTACAATTGCTGCATTTCTACAAGGTATGTTGCACTGACATCATGGTCTGTGCTTTTAAAGCTGAAAACAAAGGCACCCTTTCTCTGCCAGAACATATTAGCTGTGCTTTATCCTAAAATATTCAGCAATGAAGGAGAGCTGTCATTAGCTTTTGTGTTGTTGAGCCACCAGTTCGAAGCAACTGGTTTCTGGTTCAACCACATCTGATGGGTGGAGACGGGAAGAGCAGCTCCTGACAGGGTCAGGTTCAGGGGCGGCAACGTGCTGACAGGACAATCTACATCTGTAAAGGAGGAAGAGAGAAATTTGCTGACAGGTGGGATTTGAACAAAGCATCTCTCCAATTCTTGACAGAAGGAGAAATATTCTTTTCTTGTCACTTTTTACCCTGTCTTTGTGAGGCCCAGTTTGTGAATTGCAATAGTCTTTGGGTGGGAGTTTCAGGCCTGGACAATGGTGGGTATTATTGCAGTAAGAAGTCTCACAACACCAGGTTTAAGTCTAACCAGTTTGTTTGATAGTAATCCCACAAGCTTTCGGAAACGCTGTTCCTTTGTCAGGTGTGTGGAAGGTTCTGATCAGAGAAGGGCGTATAAAGACACACATAGTTTACAGAATACTGATTAGAATGCGAGTCTTTACAGCTAACCTGCTGTTCAAGTCTTAAAGGTGCAGACAATGTGAGTGGAGATAGCATTAGGTATAGGTTAAAGAGATGTGTATTGTCTCCAGACAGGACAATAAGTGAGATTTTGCAAGCCCAGGCAAGTCACGGGGGTTACAGATAGTGTGACATGAACCCAAGATCCCTGTTGAGACCGTCCTCATGTGTGCAGGACTTGGCTATCAATCTCTGCTCAGCGACTCTGTGCTGTTGTGTGTCATGAAGGCTGCCTTGGAGAATTCTTACCCGAAGATCAGAGGCCGAATGCCTGTGACTGCTGAAGTGTTCACCAACAGGAAGGGAGCAGCCTTGCCTGGTGATTGTCGAGCGATGTTCATTCATCCGTTGTCGTAGCAGAGTCACTGAGCAGAGATTGATAGCCAAGTTCTGCACACATGAGGACGGCCTCAACCAGGATCTTGGATTCATGTCGCACTATCTGTAACTCCCATGACTTGCCTGGGCTTGCAACATCTCACTTACTGTCCTGTCTGGAGACACTACACATCTCTTTAACCTATACCTAATGTTATCTCCACTCACATTGTCTACATCTTTAAGACTTGAATAGCAGGTTAGCTGTAAAGACTCACATTCTAATCAGTATTCTGTAAACTGTGTGTGCCTTTATATGCCCTCCTCTGATCAGAACCTTCCACACAACTGACAAAGGAACAGCGTTTCCGAAAGCTTGTGGGATTACTATCAAATAAACTGGTTGGACTTTAACCTGGTGTTGTGAGACTTCTTACTGTGTTTACCCCAGTCCGACACCAGCATCTCTACATCATGGGTATGACTGCAGGCCGGATAGGAACATTTGGAAAGCCATTGAAAGCCATCTTACCAGCCCATTCATGCCAGGCTCCTGCTGCAGCGGGGCAGGGGAGTTTGAACCCCAGCCAAATCTCCATTCACAGAAGTGGGATGGGAAAATCCTGCTGGTGTGAATGGCCATTATACTCCAAATAGACTTTCCAAATTTTCCCATTTCTCTCACGCCCTGCGCCGCCACCCCCCCCCGCACTCCCCGCACCTGCACCCCCCCCCACACCCCCACACCCCACCTTGCGCCAATACCTGCCAGTATCATGGGGTGGAAGGGGTGTGGGCAGATTGGGGCAAGGTGGGGTGGGGGAGGCTGGTAGTGGGGTGATCCTTATTTTGAAAGCAAAATGATCTTAATTAATATTGTGCATTACAGGTCAAAAACCCTTAAATATTGATACTCCTGGTGTCCCAGGCACCAGTTTGTTATTTAGATAGCTCAGCAGTTATATTGGCTGGAATTCTCCCATCCTGCATCCATGGGAATTGGAGGGGGCAGGGGGTACAGACCATGAAAATGTCTCGAGAAAACCTTGAGCAGGATTTTCCAATTTTGAGGTGAGTGCGACCAGAGAACCCCATACGTTATTCCCATTGAAGCCAGCCTTTGAATGCTTGGACTTATTCAACAGGAAAACAAGGCAACTTGTGCAAATAGAGATTCCGTGATGAATATGTCACCGTGTGAATATAAGACATTTGGGTTCAGCAGGATATATTTCCTCCCATCAATTTCAATCCAGTAAAATCAGTGAGTGGAGAATCGTGTAGGCTGAGAAATCAGTGCCTCTTTTACTCCTACACTCCCCATTGTGAACCCGTATTTGGCAAAATTATGCACCATGGGTGCCCCAGCTCATTCCTTTCATTGCTGTGCCATAATATTCAAAACTATTTAACCGAGCCACAAACAGCTTGAATCATTCTGCTATTGAGATGATTCAGGGTAGATTGTACATTGCATATTTAGGACAGAAATAGGTCATTTAGTCCGATTGCTCTTTGGCAGTCTTTAGAATCGACATGACCAAGTGTAGGATCGACATGCTGTGCTCGGTTGAAGTCATTATGCCACATTTTAGCTTCACTTGAAGCAATTTTTTAAAAGTGGCATCTCGGCATAAGGTGCAAATGAGATCAAGCCTTGGAGGAGGAGCTATGCCTACTCCAATCAGCTTGGATCATGCAGATCAAGCCCAGGACAGGAGGTGAGAGTCCTGTCTTGTCAGCTTGGATCGGGAATGTCCCAACTTGTTGAGTCTCCGAATTGGACTTGATTTGATTGAATTGGAATAAAAACAAAAAAAAACTATATCAGCATATCTTTCTACTTATTTCTTCCTCAAATATTTATCTAGCTTCCCTTGAATGCAGCTATGCTATTTGTATCAACCACACCATGTGGACTTTTTACATTCTAACCTCTGTTACGGGCATGTGGGAAGGGTTAAAAATGACTCCCCTATTATATCACTCCATCACTGACCATAACAGGGTTCTTTTGTGAATATGTAAGGACAAAGGTATTTACTCAAAGTCTGTACTTTTAACATTTATATTGTGATTGTAAAGAAACTTGTCTGGCAGGCTTTCTACAGTTTAATACAAAAGGGTTAACTTTCATATACACATTCACACTCAAATACACACACATCCACATACACACACACACACACACACACACACACACAGTTGCAAATTATAGAGTAGGTCATAATAAAAGCAAATTACTGTGGATGATAGAGTCTGAAACAAGAAGAGAAAATGCTGGAAAATCTCAGCAGGTCTGGCTGCATCTGTAAGGGCTTTGACAAAGAGTCATCTGGACTTGAAACGTCCTTACAGATGCTGCTAGGCCTGCTGAGATATTCCAGCATTTTCTCTCTCCATAGAGTTGGTTGTCACTGCCTAGCCAACTTAAAGTTCAATGTAAAAAGGGAAAAAAACAGTAGAATTCATTGTTTATGAGTAATGTGATGGTATCTGACTTTTCTACATGGTGGTTTGAGATTCCAAGAATTGAAGCCCATATAAAATGACAATTACCAGAGACAATTTATTTTTAAAAATGCAATTTGCCTTTTTCAGAAATCAATGATTTTTTTGCACCTAAAGTTCATTTTAAAGGGACTTCTCTACCTCTGCGCTGGATTTTTAAATAGTTTCGAGATTGGGCCCTGTAATTTGGAAAGAAGGGAAGGGAGCTTGTTACTACTTCATTGGCAGCTCTTCCAGTTTTTGCAGCTTGCGTGCTGTAATGAAAGCGGTTTTAAAATTGTTTATTCTAGTCACATGACCTCTCTCCCTGTAATGATTTCAGATGGTTTTTGCTTCACTGATTCTGAGATGGACTGGTACTTTTGTTTCATGGCTGAAGTGATTAGATTCTGTATTGTTCCAGCCAGTAACACCTTAACTATTCATTATCCACCTTGATAGGATAGGAAGAACATCTTTCTCTCTAGCTATTGCGAGTCAACTTGTTGTTTCCACTTTAAGAGGTAGAGTAATACAACTGGAAATGTTAAATTCTGTGTAGTTTCAGTCAATGTTTTGAAGCAATTCTTGGCATCAGTAGTTGCAATATTCTGTGGAAGCACGATGTGGCAATGTCTGAATTGTAATTCAAAGTTGAACTTTCTGGAACTGGTCAAAGTGCAATATCAGATGTCAGGTGATTTATAGCAGCCATCTTAAATCAGTGTCCCTTGATTTTAAAATGTCTTTTTTAAACAGTTCAATACAGGTGTGATCAGCTGGTGAAAATATAGATTGTTACCACTCATGCCCATTCATGACATCACTCTTATAAATCCAATAAGGAATTCAGATGGAGTCCTAAGTGACCATCTGATATTTATGATTCCTAGTTTTGAATTCCCTACAAGCAACAACAGTTTCTTTACATTAACCTATCAAACACCTTCATCATTTTAAAGACCTGCATTTTGTCACCCTTTAGTTGTTTACATTTCCCAGTCTGTGCAGGTTTTATTGATGATTGTAACCCTTTAGTTCTGGTAACTTCATTGCAGCGTTAATGTAAGCCTACTTGCGACACTAATAAATAAACTTAAACTTAAATCATTTTACATTTCCTTCAAAAATGCTTCTTTGGCACTTTGGAGCGTCCTAAGGTTGTGAAAGGCGCAACTTAAACACAAATTTATTTTTTGCACTTCTCTAGTACCTCTGTATTCTTATTGCAAAAGAAAATGAAGACCAGAACTATGCTCCAAGTGTAGACTAAACCAACCTTCTATAAAAACTTAACACAACTCCTTTTCAATTCTAATCTATGAGTGATTCCTGTGTCATTGTCAACAGAATCAAAATTGCGCGTATCCATCTTGAAATCTGAAAATGGAGCTGTGTTAAGGCAAGGAGACTTGTTTCAGGGAACAATGAATTTTACAGAGCTATTCACTGGATTCTAATGTGACTTAAATCATCGTAATGTGATGGTGGCGTCACAGTAGGCTGCTGTCACTCAGATGAATCTAACACAAAGTAACTGCTGGTGTTTCAAAGACAAATTGCAGACAATTATTGAAACTCCCAGATTCCGCCTCCCACTCTATAATCTTGTGTTCTTTCACACTAATACTGCTGGGTTGATACGTCATAGAAGTCACCAAATGTTAGACCTTGAATACCAATACTTTCATATGACGAACAAAGCTAATAATGCAATTTCTAGTGTGGTAATGCCATTGGCCTTTTTTATTCATTCGTGGAACTTGGGCATTACTGGCTGGCCAGCATTTATTACCCATCCCTAGTTGGAGGGCAGTTGAGAGTAGGCCAGGCCATAAGACATAGGAGCAGAATTAGGCCACTTGGCCCATCGGGTCTGCTCTGCTATTCAATTACAGATGATATTTTTCTCATCCCCATTCTCCTGCCTTTTCCCCATAACTCCTGATCCCCTTTTCAATCAAGAACCTATCTAGCTCTGTCTTAAAGATTCTCAATGACCTGGCGCTCACACCCTTCAGCGGCAAAGAGTTCCACAGATTCATCACTCTCTGGCTGAAAAAATTCCTCCTCATCTCTGTTTTAAAGGGTCATCCCTTTAGCTGAGATTGTCCGTCCGGTTCTAGTTTTCCCTACTAGTGGAAACTTCCCCTCGACTTTCACTCTATCCAGGCCTCGCAGTATTCTGTAAGTTTCAATTGATCCCCCCTCATCCTCCTAAACTCCAATGAGTACAGACCCAGGGACCTCAATCGTTCCTCATGTGACAAGCTCTTCATTCCAGGGATCATTCTTGTGAACCTCCTCTGGATCCTTTCCAAGGCCAGCACATCCTTCTAGATGAATTAAGGACAGCAGATTTCCTTCCTTAAAAGACATTAGAGAATCAGGTGGGTTTTTCTGACAATTGGCAATGGTTTCATGGTCATCAGTAGATTCTTAATTCCAGATTTTTTTTTATTGACTTCAAGTTCCACCATCTGCCATGGCGGGATTCAAACCCAGGTCCCTAGAACATTAGGTGAATTTGTGGATTAATAGTCTAGCAATAATACCACTAGGTCAGCACCTCCTTTATTCGCGATGCTACTTGAGAAATGAGCTTCTTCCTGCAAGAGAGGTAGGTTAATATGATATGTTCCATGGTCTGGAACGTCTCATATCTTAAATTTATGGGGCAGGAGGCTGTATTGGCCATGCTTAGTGGAAAGCGTTCAACTAAATCTGCACAGCCTTTGAGGGGGTGTGGGGGGTCATGCTCAGTGACCTCTGTTGTTGGTTCAGTGATGAGATCTCGGTCCTGTGTGCTGCATGCATGCCTTGGTTCCATCCATCTGGATAATGGGCTGACTCCACTTTCCAGCTCAAGATTAGCTGCGACTTTCCCAAATCGTAGTCAGTATGATTTTTAAAGTGCTTCTTTGGTGAATGCTTTTCGTGAAAGGGAAAATCAGTGGCACTCGTGGCTTTTTTCCATCCCTTTGAATATGCTGGGGTTGTAGTGAATGGACAGATAGGGTAATACACCAGTAAGAACCATGCGGTCAGAATGGACAGAATCTTTCCTGACACTATTAGACCTGGACTAAAATTCATGATATGACTGTGCAGTAATGAAACTAAATTAGTTCTTCATTAATAACCATAAGAAGCAAAGTTAAACAACATGAAGCACTTTGGAATTTTTTAAATACACTAAAGGTGATACATAAGTGCTCGTTATTTTGCCGATATTTATTAATCTGTTCTCAACTGAGAGCTGGACTAGGTGTGGCTAATTGTTAGAATTTCCTACCAACATCACATTATATTTTACTCAAATATTATGTACAGTTCTGGGTGACACAATATAGAAAGGATATGAACACATTGGAGAGAGTGCAGAAGAGGTTTACAGGAACGGTTCCAGGGATGGGAACCTTCAGTTATGAGGATAGATCAGAGAGGTTGGGATTGTTCTCCTTGGAGAGAAGAAGGCTAAGAGGAGATTTGACAGAGATGTTCAAAATCTTGAAGTGGCTGGGCAGAGTAGATAAGGAGAAACTGTTCCCACTCGTAAAAGGATCAAGAATGAGAGGGCACAGATTTAGAGTGAATTGCAAAAGAAGAAAATGTGATGTGAGATAAACCTTTTTCCGACAGCGAGTGGTTTGGGTTTGCAATGTACTGCCTGGAAGCGTGATGGAGGCAGGTTCAATTGAAGCATTCCAAATAGAAACAATGTGCAGGTGTACAGGAAAAAGGCAGGGGGATGGCACTAAATCATGATACTCATTTAGAGAACCAATGTAGACACAATGGGGCGAATGGCCTTCTTCTGCACTGTAACAATTCTGTGAATCTACAGAGTGGAAACTTCCTGTAGAAAACAATTGGCAAGTTTATAGGTTCCCTTACACTCAAAGAACAGGTGAAATAGGGTGTGATTTCAACCCCTTGGGGAAAACCCCATTGTTTTTACCTTTGGATTGATGGATGTTTGATCCTTTTTGTGTTATTTTAACCTTTTTTAACATAGCATTTACAAAAGAGAAATCATACTTGATGAATCTATTGGAATTTTTTGAGGATATAATGAGTAGAGTTGACTGAGGAGAACCAGTGGATGTGGCTTATTTAAACTTTCAGAAGGCTTTCGACAAGGTCTCACACAACAGACTATTATGTAAAGTTAAAGCACATGGGATTGCTGGTAATGTCTTGAGATGGATAGAAGGCTGGTTAGCAGATAGAAAGCAATGAGTTGGCATAAATGGGTTGATTACTGATTGACAGACAGTGACTAGTGGGGTTCTGCAGGGATCTGTGCTAGGACTCCAGCTGCTTGCGTTATATATTAATGATTTGAAAGAGAGAACTGGATGTATTATCTCCAAATTTGCAGATGATACAAAGTTGGGTGGGAAGGTGAGCTGTGAGGAAGATGCAGAAATGCTTCAGCGTGATTTGGACAGGGTGAGTGTGTGAGCATATGCATGGCAGATGCAGTATAATGTGGTTATCCACTTTGGTAGCAATAATAGGAAGACAGATTATTACTTGAATCAGTGTAAATTGAGAGAGGTGAATATTCAGTTGGAGTCCTTGTGCATCAGTGGCTGAAAATAAGCGTGCAGGTCCAGCAGGCGGTAAAGAAGGCAAATAGTATGCTGGCCTTTATAATGAGAGGATTTGAGTATAGGAATAGGGATGTTTTGCTGCAGTTGTATAGTCTGTTGGTGAGGCCACTGCTGGAGTGTAGGTGTTGCAGTTTTGGTGTCCTTATCTGAAGAAGGATGACCATGTTATAGAGGGAGACTCTATGAGGAGAGACTAAATCGGAGAGGATTATATTTTTAGAACAGTGAGACAGGACCTTATAGAGGCTTATAAAATTCTAACAAGGTTAGACGGGGTAGATTCGGAAAGAATGTTCCCAATAGTGGGGGAGTCCAGAACTAAAGGTCATAATTTGAGGATAAGGGGTAAATCTTTTAGAAATGAGATGAGGAGAAATTTCTTCACCCAGAGGATGGTGAATGTGTGGAATTCACTACCACAGAATGTAGTTGAGGCCAAAAGGTTGTGTGATTTCAAGAAGAAATTAGATATAGTTCTTGAGGCTAAAAGGATCAAGGGATATGGGAGGCAGCGGGGGGTCGGGATATTGAATTTGATGATTAACCATGATCAAGATGATTGGCGGAGCAGGCATGAAGGGCTGAATGGCCTACTCCTAATTCTAGTTTCTATGTTTCTATTACAGGACCTTGCCATTCAGCACACTTCCCTAACTAGGAGGTTCAGGTTAATCTCTTCACGTTTCAAGAAGAAATACCCTCTCCCTCCACTCTCCTTACTACCCTCCTCCTCCTCTTCTCCCCTAACCACCCTCTTCTTGCTTTCCCTTGCCCATCCTTGATGAGTGTTAGTGACTTTTATCACTGACATGCACTCAAGGGCCAGTAGTTTTAATCCCATTGGGTTCTGGTGTGTAAAACAGCAGGGTATCATGACATGTCCAATCAGTGTGAAAATTCACAGGTTGTTTTCATCATCAAAGAAACTTAATACCCCTAAAAAATTGTCACTTTATCAGTGGTCATATCTAGTTTCTGATCTACTCTGTAGCCACTGTCAATGTTGATCCAAAACTGGCCACTAGGAGGTGAGCTTGAGCAGTTTCCAATGTCTCCTGTCCTTCCAAAGAAATAACATTGGACTGCGCGACCAAACCACCTTTCCCCAAATTATCCCCATTCCGCATGTTGAGATGCTTAAAAGCTTTATTTGTTAAATGCTCTGTGTTGGGTGACGTGGGTTGGAACAAGTTGTGTGTAATTCAATCAGGGAAACTCAATCTACAATCTCATCAAATCCTGACCCAAAAAGTCCTTGGGTGACGAGAAACATGGGACAAAGCAAAAAAACAATTTCACAATCTTTCGAAAGCTATTACAGAGGTATAGTTAGAATGTTTTTGGTTGTTGTGATGATTGAGTGGAAATGCCAGAAGCAGTTGTACTATTTTAGCCAAGGATGTTTCCCTGAAGGAGTGACAAAATTATCAGAGCTGTCATTTACAAGCCCTCTTTAAAAACAACTCAAAGCTGTGACGTATCCAGTCGTTTTTCTCTTGTTGTGAATGACTGCATGTATCATAACAAGCAGTGATCTGTCAATGGCTCCTGGCAAAAGGAATGATGTGAAAATGTGTAGCACGCAATTAGGAATAAGGGCAGGTACTTCTCGAGCTGCCAGTCTTCACGGAGGTCACTCTTTACCTGTAGCAAGCGATTGCGAATCAATCAGCTTTCACAAAAGGGTTGTACACCTGGTGCTGTATTTATGTAGAGAGACCATACCCACTGCCATATAGATGGCCCATCTCACCTGACACAAACGCACACGCCACGATGGTACAGTGGTTAGCACTGCCTCAGAGCACCAGGGACCCAGGTTCGATTCCCAGCTTATCTGTGTGTAGTCTGCATGTTCTCCCCGTGTCTGCTTGGATTTCCTCTGGGGCTGCTCTGGTTTCCTCCCACAGCCTGAAGGAGGTGCTGGTTATGTGCATTGGCCATTCTAAATTCTCCCTCAGTGTACCCGCACAAGCACTGGAGTGTGGTGATTAAGGGATTTCCACAGTAACTTCATTGCAGTGTTAATGTAGGCCCACTTGTGACACTAATAAATTAACTTTCACATGGATCTCAACATTGTTATAATTTATTTATAAGACGTGGGTAGCATTGACAAGACCTCATTTACTTTCTATCACTAATGGTCCAGAAAATATGTATTTGGACTCCATGGACTACTACAGTTCTTATAGGATTCACGGACCCATGATGGTAAACAAATGGTTGATTCCCCTGACACTTTAGTTACATTTTTAGAGTTAATTTATTTTCATTTGGAGAAGATGGTGACCGAGTGGTAATGTCCCTGGACCAGTAATCTAGAAGCTGATGCCCTAGGGACACAGGTTCAAATCCTACCTCAGCAGAATTTAAATTAATAAAAAGATCTGGAATTGAAAGCTAATTGGTGACCATGGAATCATCATTCATTGTTGTAAAGACTAAAGGACAAGCACAGCAGATACATGGGAATGCCACCACCTGCAAGTTCCCCTCCAAGCCACTCACTATCCTGACATGGAAATATATCGCCGTTCCTTTGCAGTCACTGGGTCAAAATCCTGGAATTCCCTCCCTAACGGAATTGTGCGTCACCCCACAGAACATGGACTGCAGCGATTCAAAAAGGCAGCTCACCACCACCACCTTCTCAAGGGTAATTAGGGATGGGCAATAAATGCTGGCCAGCCAGCAATGCCCATTTCCCACGGATGAATCTAAAAAAAATCTGGTTCACTAATGTCCTTCAGGGAAGGAAATCTGCCGTCCTTACCTGACCTGGCCTACATGTGACTCCAGATCCACAGCAATGTGGTTGACTCTTAAATGCCCTCTGATACGGCCTAGCAAGCCACTCAGTTCAGGGGAAATTGGGGATGGGCAATAAATATTGGCCTTGCGAGATGGACCATCAATATGGCAGTGGATATGGTCTCTTTACATAAGTACTTCACCAGGTCTCAATACTACAGATGCATAACCCTTTTGTGAAAGCTGATTGATTCGCAATTGCTTGCTACAGATGAAAACTGATCTCTGTGAAGACTGACAGCTCGAGAAGTACCTGCCCTCATTCCAAATTGTGTGCTGTACGTTTTCACATCATTCCTTTTGCCAGGAGTCATTGACAGGTCACTGCTTGTTATAATTCCTGGATGGATGCAAGCCTAGATGTTGACAACTTTCCCATACTGAGGTCAACGGACATTTCCATGGTCCACTCCTCACCAGCTTCAATTCCCATGGCAGCCGGAATGGTAAAATTCCGGTCTAAATGTTTCCTGCCATGGGGCACTCTCGAACAAGAGGTCACAGGTATAGGTTGGGAGGCAGTAGATTTAAAACTGAGATAAGGAGGAACTATTTCTTACAGAGAGTGGTGAATTTGTGGAACTCGCTGCCCCATAACACCGTGGATTGTGAATCGTTGAATGGTCCTGAGAAGGCGATAGATATATATCTAATAGAAAAGGAATAAGACGATGTGGGGGAACAGGTGGGGAGGTGGATTTGAGACCAGGGAGAGATCAGCCATGATCTGATTGAATGGTGGAACAGTCTTGAAGGGCTGAATTTGCTTACTTTGGCTCCTAAATTTGTTCCTATATTCCTATGACACAAGTTCCCTCTTGACAAGTGCCAATTATTTCTGGGTGAGCTTTGATGTTGAGTGTTGGCAGGTGAGCCAGATCCTGCCCAACTCTCCACATGCACAAATCACCAGATAGTTGAAACATTGGCTCCTGGATCCCTGAGCCTGGAATGTGTAATTTGTGTGGCCCTTTGCCTGCATGAGATCAGCTCATCCTGCATAACCAGTGATTAAACTGGCTGCTTTATATTCTGCATCTAATCACTGCATGAATGTACTGAACCATCAGAGAAGTTGGCTGGAGTCATTTAGCCAAGCGTAAAAGGGGCAGGTTGTTTTGTAGGCAAGATTTAACATAGCCCTAAATGTGAAATATTCAAAAACAAGTGTGGTCGTGTCTTGGTTGGTGGGAAAAGTGCATGATATTCAGGACAGCACACATTCAGTTGGGTAACGTTCGCATCATAATATCTTTATCCCATTCATTTCAGCTCATGCATTCATGGGAAAACATGATCTGTGCTTATGTTCAAATACATGCAGATTTAAAAATCAGATTTAAAATCATTTGTTTGATCAGAGCAGCGAGGCATTCCCATTGGTTAATGTATAAATATTTCTAACAACTCATTTATCCCATGAATGCAATACAAGCTGCTTTCAACACAGCATGTCACTGAGATTAGGATTGCCACCCCTCAAGGGTTGGACTCGAGTCTGCAAGCGTGGCACAGTGGTTAGCACTGCTGCCTCACAGCACCAGGGATCCCTAGCTTGGGTCACTCTCTGTGCGGAGTCTGCACGTTCTCCCTGTGTCTTCCTCAGGGTGCTCCGGTTTCCTCCCACAGCCCAAAAGACGTGCGGGTTGGCCACGCTTAAATTCTCCCTCAGTATACCTGAGTGGCTGGAGTATGGCCACTAGGGGATTTTCACAGTAACTTCATTAATGTAAGCCTACTTGTGACAGTAATTAATAAACTTTAAACTTTACATCCTTCCTTAAATAAGGAGACCATTGTTGTACACGATACTCCAGGTGTGGTTTCACCAGTGTCTGGTATAACTGAAACATAACATTCCTACTTTTGTATTCAATTCCTCTTATAATAAACCATAATACTTTATTAGCTTTCCTAATTACTTGCTGTACCTGAATGCTGGCTTTTTATGATTCTTCCAGCGGGATACCCAGATCCCTCTGCATCTCAGAGCTGAACAATTTCTCACCATTTAGATAATAAATTTATTTTTTATTCTTATCACCAAAATGGACAATTTCACATGCCCCCACATTATACTCCATTTATGAATCTTTGCCCATTTACTCAACCCATCTATATCCCTTTGTAGCTTCCTATTGTCCTCTTCAAAACTTACTTTCCAACCTATCTTTGTATCATCAGCAAATTTAGCAACCGTACCTTTGGTGCCATCACCCAAGTCATTTATATAAATTTTAAAAAGTTGAGGCACCAGCACTGCTCCCTGTGGCACAAACCTTGCCAACCAGAAAATTACTCATTTATGCCTACTCATGTTTCCCGCTCGGAAGTCAATATGTTACCCTTATTCCATCAGCTTTTATTTTCCTCAATGACTTTAAATTTCTGGGGGCATTTGAACAGCTACCAGATCAAAGTACAGTGCATTGACTCATTCCTCTTTATCTACAGCACACGTTATTACTTCAAAGAGCTCTAATATATCGGTTGAATGTAACTTCCCTCTCACAAAACCATGCTGACTCTGCCTGAGTCCCTCAAAATTATCCAATTCTATTTGAATAATGGAAAAGGAAGAGTTCGAAAAAAAAAATCAGGTAACTTTGTCCCTTGGGGAGACATAGCAGTTAATACTGCCGCCTCACAGCACCAGAGACCCTGGTTTGATTACCAGCTCAGGTCACTGTGCAGAGTCTGCACGTTCTCCCTGTGTGTGTGTGGGTTTCCTCCGGATGCTCTGGTTTCCTCCCACAGTTCAAAAGACGTGCTGGTTAGGTGCATTGGACATGCTAAATTTTCCCTTAGTGCACCCAAACAGGCGCCGGAGTGTGTTCACCAGAGGATTTTAATAGTCAGTTCATTACAGTGTTAATGTAAGTCTACTTGTGACTAATAAATAAACTTTAACCTTATTTCCACAGACATTAGCATTATTTGGTTTGTGAACCAGTGGCCTGTAGGCTGATGATTTAGCACGAGTTAAATTTGCCTTTTACTTCATGCACCATTAACCATAATACCTTGCAAATGTATAAAGCTGCATGAAAAATGAAAAGTGAAAATTCTATCTATCATTGTTGAGAATTTCAGTGTTCAATTAAAATAAATAAAGTGGTTTAGCATTGCACAAGGCTGTCAAACATTTGCATAATGGAATAGACTTATCAGCTTTGATTAAAAAAATCCTGGATCTCCCCAGGGTCAAAGCCAGCATATGACAGAGTTGGGGTTTGGGTGAGATTATCGAATCATAAAATGGTTGCAAAAGGACATTTGACCCATGACCACACCTGCTCTTAGTAAGCATGGGCAGCACAGTGGCACAGTGGCTAGCACTGCTGCCTCACAGTGCCAGGAACCTGGGTTTGATTCTCACCTTGGGCGACCCTGTCTGGAGTTTACACATTCTCCCTATGTCAGCGTGGGGTTTCCTCTGGGCGCTCCAGTTTCCTCCCAAAGGTGTGCAAGTTAGGTGGATTGGCCATGCTAAATTGCTGCCAGGTAATGAGCCTGGGTAAGATGCTCTTTCGGAGGGTCAATGCAGAATCGTTGGGCCAGATGGCCTCCTTCTGCACTGTATGGATTCAATGATTCTAAGATTTGCTGGACTAGCACTTGGAATATAGGCTGGAATTTTACCGGTATGCTCTCCCATGAGGGCGTCTTTCAGCATCTGTAGCTGTCTGCAGATCCGGTGTATGCAGACGGCTTGTCTGTAGGGGTTGGCTTCTTTAGGGTGGAAGCTGGAGACTGAGCATCGTAACGTTATCTGTGGGCTTGCGGTACGGTGAAGTACTGAGGTGACTGTCCTTGATGGAGGTGCTTGTGTCCAAGACTACAACCGATTCTGGAGAGTAGTCCATGGTGAGTCTGATGGTGGGATGGAACTTGTTGATGGAACTTGTTGATGTTGATGGAACTTGTTGATGGGTTTCTCCAGCAGAAAGCTTGTATTGTGTGAATGCTGCTGTTTGTTTTGATGGTATGAAAACGAATTAACAACTGAGGAGTTAACACCTTCATTTCATATCATGCAGAAGTGTGATAAGTCAGCTTAATTTGTTGCTCTGAAGTTCCCACCTCTGCTCATTTAATCTGTTCATGTTAAATGAAATATCACTAACACTAAAATATTGGAGAAATTCCGGTTGAATACACTAAGCGTTTGTAAACTAATATCCAACGGTGTCACTTCAGGACTTTGAACCCTGGCATCTAGTTGATGTGTAGATGTTCCTTCGAAGAAAAAAGACACAGACCCTTCAGTTCAAACAGGTGGCAACCTGAAACTCAGAGTGAATTGTTTTATAATTAGTGTTTGCTTTCTCCAGTCAGCAATGAAGTATTGTGAGGTTTCTGCTCGAACCATTAGATTCCTTTTAACGTCTCAGATTGTTACTAACAGGAGTAATGTAAAGTGTGTAAGTGGCCTGATGACTCCCCTCTGTAATGCTACACACTCAGATGGAGGCACTTTTGCAAATAAGTTTGAGCAAAAATGTATTGTAGATCCAATTAGAAACCAATTTAACCTTCAGCGCAGGCCGCAAATTCCCTGTGGTTTTCCTGGTATCCCAGTGACCCTTATCTTGCTCCTTTAGCTCCGACACAAAAATGTTTCTTTGAATCCGAGGAACTGACTTGAATCGCACCTATCCCAACTCAGGATGTTGCTCCAATATATCTTACAGCCACAGTGAAGAATTTTGAAGTGTTGGAATGATCTGGGAGTCATCAGAACATTACCAGCAATTATTAAAAACTGTTTTTCAGCTCCACCTATGAATTCTGATTAATTTGGAAATAATGCCTTACATTTTCCCATCTACTCCCACCCTTTTTTCTGCCAGATCTGTGTGATTGTTTGCCATGACTGGCATGGTGGCACAGTGCTTAGCACTGCTGCTTCACAGTGCCAGGGACATGGGTTCAATTCTGATCTTGGGTGACTGTGTGGAGTTTGCACATTCTGCATGAGTTTCTTCCAGGTGCTCCAGTTTTCTCCAAAATGTACAGATTAGGTGGATTGGCCATGTTAAATTGCCTCTCCAAAGATATATATGGGGGGGATAATTATATGGCCTGGGGAGGTGCTCTGTTGGAGAATTGGTGCAGACCCGATGGGCTGAATGGCCTCCTTCTGCAGCGTAGCAGTTGTATTCTATGAACCTGATGAAGTGTATCCCAGGACATTGTGGGAGGTTAGGGAGGAAATTGCGGGTTCCCTAGCTAAGATATTTGAATCATCGATATTCATGGGTGAGGTGCCTGAAGACTGGAGAGTGGCAAATGTTGTGCCATTGTTTAAAAAGGGCTGCAGGGAAAAGCCTGAGAACTACGGGCTAGTGAGCCCACATCTGTGGTGGGTAAATTGTTGGAAGGTATTTTGAGAGACAAGATCTGTAAGCATTTAGAGACATAAGGACTGATTAGGGATAGTCAGCATGGCTTTGTGAGTGGAAAATCATGTCTTACAAATTTGATTGAGTTTTTTGAAGGGGTAACCAAGAAGGTATATGAGGGTAGTGCAGTTGATGTTGTCTACATGGACTTTAGCAAGGCCTTTGACAAGGTACCGCATTGTAGGTTGTTGCATTAAGTTAAATCTCATGGGATCCAGGGCGAGGTATCTAAATGAATACAAAATTGGCTTCTTGACAGAAGCCAGAGGGTGGTTGTAAAGAGTTGTTTTTCAAACTGGAGGCCTGTGACTAGCAGTGTGCCTCAGGGATCAGTGCTGGGTCCACTGTTATTTATCAATTATTATTAATGATTTGGATGAGAATATAGTTTGCAGATGACACTAAGATTGGTGGCATCATGGACAGTGAAGAAAGTTATCTCCAATTGCAACGGGATCTTGATCAATTGGGCCAGTGGGCTGATGAATGGCAGATGGAATTTAATTTAGGCAAACGCAAGATGATGCATTTTGGTAGATTGAACTAGGACAGGACTTACTCAGTTAATGGTAGGGCACTGGGGAGAATTACAGAACAGAGATCTGTGGGTACATGTTCATAGCTCTTTGAAAATGGAGTCACAGTTGGATAGATGGTGAAGAAGGCATTTGGGATGTTTGGTTTCATCGGTCAGAACGTTGAATACAGGAGTTCGAATGTCTTGTTGAAGTTGTACAAGACATTGGTAAGGCTTGAAATACTGTGTGCAATTCTGGTCACCCTATTATAGAAAGGATATTACTAAACTAAAAAGAGTGCAGAAAAGATTCATTCGGTTGCTACCGGGAATTGATGGATTGAGTTATAAGGAGAGGCTGGATAGACTGGGACTTTTTTCTCTGGAGCATAGGAGGCTGAGAGGTGATCTTATAGAGGTCTATAAAATAATGAGGGGCATAGATCAGCTAATAGTCAGTATCTTTTCCCAAAGATATCAGGGATCAGGGGGAGCATAAAACTAGAGGGCATCGGTTTAAGGTGAGAGGGAAAAGATGCAAAAGTGTCCAGAGGGGCAATTTTTTCACACAGAGGATGGTGAATGTCTGGAACAAGCTGCCAAAGGTAGTAGTAGAGGCGGATACAATTTTGTCTTTTAAAAAACATTTAGATACTCACATGGGTACAATGGGTATAGAGGGATATGGCCTAAATGCGGACAATTGGGATTAGCTTAGGGGTTTTAAAAAAGAAAGGACAGCATAGACAAGTTGGGCTGAAGGGCATGTTTCCATGCTGTAAATCTGTATGACTTTTTGACTCTAACCACACTTTGCTGAATCCTTTACCCAGAGTACCTGTCCACCTTTTCTTGGGGTGGGCACTAAATGCCACTGAAATGTGTAGGGCAAGGTCATGCAAAAGAGGGAGATACGCAGGACGTTCTTGCATCATTAGGAAGATGGTCACTGGTCATTTGTGAGTCTGAGGTTCCCAGGCTTCCCAGGACGGAGGAACTGGAGAGACTTGCTCCCAGGTCAGAATAACATGCACTCACCCTCAGGACATGGTGGAGATTGGTGCCTAGTGGAGGGCACAGCATGGGTTCTGAGACTTTTGATATTTCTCGATTAGCTGCTTGCTTCCTTCTGCCTGGGCTGGTCAGCAAATTGCTCATTTGGTTAAAACAAATCAATCAGTAAAACAAACAAACGAAGGAGAAGTGATAGTCCCTGGTGAGTCAATGTGATTAAACAACACATTGAAAGGAAACTCAACTAACTAAATTAAAATATCATTCCCAGAGCGTGATGATGCACCACAACCCCAGCACTGCCCACCGATCATGGAAAGCCTGAAGCTTGCCGGTGGACACCATGTGCTCCCTATACAAGAATTTGGCAGCAGTGTAGGGGTAGACAGTCTGTAATATCGTAAGATCATAATATAGAAGAGTAGAATTTAGCCATTCGGCTCATTGGGTCCGCATCGTCATTTGATATGTTTCTCAACCCAATTCTCCCGTCTTTTTCCCGTAATCTTTGATCCCCTTACCAATCAGGAATCTATCTATCTCTGTCTTAAATGCACTCAATGACTTGGCCTCCACAGCCTTCTGTGGCAATGAATTCCACATTTTAAGAGGAGGCAATGGCTTAGTGGTATTATCGCTAAATTATTAATCCAGGAACTCAGTTAATGTTCTGGGTTTGAACCCCGCTTAAGCAAATGGTGGAATTTGAATTCAATAAAAAAATTCAACTGGTGACCATAAAACTATTGTCGATTGTCGTAAATACCCATTGGTTCACTAATGTCCTGTAGGGAAGGAAATCTACCATCCTCCTTTGGTCTGGCCCACACGTGACTCCAGGGTCACAGCAATGTGCTTGACTCTCAATTACCCTCCAAGGGCAACCACGGATGGGCAATAAATTCTGGCTAGCCAGCGACACCCATGTCCCACGAATGAATAAAACAAAATGTAGCTCACCTACAATTTCTCAACACAAGCTGAGGTAGGGGATAGTTCAGAAGTTCTTATGTGTATCCAGTTCTTCATGAAAAGAAATTAACATTGTTGGTTTTGTGAGTTTCACTCATGGTCAATTACACAAGGATGGGTTTGTGATTTTGCTGCAGGAATTTCTTGGAAGCTGAGGCAGTGAAAGGTAATTAGATAATCATGATGTTGCAGTGAAAGTACTCATATCTCTGTAGAATTTGCCACTTAATGGTATGGCTGGCAAAGTCACTGCATAACCAGGGAAGAGAGCAGCAATTTACTGACTAACATTTATAAAGAGCCTGTGCTATGTTATTATATTTTCACTCACAAGCCATAGCAATGTGACTGTTTGTGATGATACATAAAATGACAAGGACTCTGATGTCCATTTTATAAATGAATGAACCCTCTTTAGTGGCTGCACGTGGAGAGAGCTTAGAGCTATTATTAAACGATTCACACAACATCAGAAGGTGGCCATTAGGCACATGGAGTCTGCACTGACTCACTCAAAGAGCATTCTACCTAAGCGAGGTTGATTGGCCATGTTAAATTGCCTCTTAGTGTCAGGGGGATTAGCAGGGTAAATACGTGGGGTCATGGGGATGGGGTCCGGGTGGGATTGTTGTTGGTGCAGGCTGGATGGGCAGAATGGCTTCCTTCAGTGCTGTAGGGATTCTATGAACGCGCTGCCAGGGGTGGTGATGCAGGCAGATACAATAGGGGTGTTTAAGGGGCTTTTAGATAAGCACATGAATGTACCAGGGATAGAGGGATATGGACCAAGAGCATACAGGAGAGGTTAGTTCAATTTGGCATCATATTCGGCACAACATTGTGGGCTGAAGGGCCTGCTGCTGTGTTGTTTTGTTCCATAAGAGTGGTACGGTGGTACAGTGGTTAGCACTGCTGCCTCAGGGACCCAGTTCCAATTCCCAGCTTGGATCACTATCTGTGCAGAGTCTGCACGTTCTCCCCTTGTCTGCGTGGGTTTCCCCCGGATCTCTGGTTTGTTCCCGCAGTCCGAAAGACGTGCTGGTTAGATGCATTGGCCATGCTAAATTCTCCCTCAGTGTACCCGAACAGACCCTGGAGTGTGGCGACTAGGGGATTTTCATAGTAACTTCATTGCAGTGTCAATGTAAACCTACTTGTGAAACTAATAAAAAAAAGTTACGTTTTATACAATATTGTTCATAAAAAATCAACTATACTGCAATGCAGTGACATAGCAATAATGTTACAGATATTTTTCATTCATGAATAATGGGTCAAAGGACCAATAGTGTTGGAAAAATGTTCCAGTAATTAACTGGTGGACAAACATATTCCTTACCGGTTATACAATACCAAATAATCATGTTTAAATCAGTCTATTATTTGTGCCTTTTCAGCGACATGATGCTATTTATATCAAATTGAGCGCACAGACACCTTCTATAAATGGAAAATAGAGATGTGTTTGTTCTGGACGGTAACTTAATCTTATATTGCTGCTGATGTTTATCAGATAGGTTTCGCTTTCACCCTTTATAGCATCATCACCTCTGCGTGACTGTGTTACTGGCCAACAATTCACTTCCAGCCCCCACCACCACCACCACCCCCCCCCGCCGTCCTCTATATTTTGCTACAAAAATGGAAGATTAAGTGATCAGTGATGAACCACTGCAATTCTTTGATTTGATTTATTATTGTCAAATGTATTACTATACAGTGAAAAGTATTGTTTCTTGCATGCCATACAGACAAAGCATACTGTTCATAGAGAAGGAAAGAGAGTGCGGAATGTAGTGTTATAGTCATAGTTAGGGTGTAGAGAAGGTTCAACTTAGTGCAAGGTAGGTCCATTCAAAAGTCTGACAGCAGCAGGGAAGAAGCTGTTCTTGAGTCGGTTGGTACATGACTTCAGACTTTTGAATCTTTTTCCCGAAGGAAGAAGGCAGAAGAGAGAATGTCCGGGGTGCGTGGGATCCTTAATTGTGCTGGCTGGTTTGCTGAGGCAGTGGGAAGTGTAGACAGAGTCAATGGATGGGAGGCTGGTTTGTATGATGGACTGGGCTTCGTTCATAGCCCTTTGTAGTTTCTTGCGGTCTTGGGCAGAGCAGGAGCCATACCAAGCTGTGATACAACCAAGTCTTATCTGATGGCATCTGATCACCTGTATCCTTCATTTCTATAGATACCTGAAATATGTCCTGCAAGGTCTGAACCTGCCTTTATTTCTGAGTCCCAGTTATTATATCAGGTGCAGGCCCAATCGTCGACAGGACCTTACCACTGAAAATGAATTACAACCATTGCTGTTAGTCAGGAAGACCTGGAGCTGGGATGGTTGTGGAGCCTTCCTGCAGCCACAAGGTCCCCCACAGTGAAGGAAACATGATCAGAAGAGATAAATAGTGTTTTCAGTCCTCCAATGCCCTGCTATCTGCTTTTTCAGCCCTCTGACCAAAATTGGAGTAGGCCTATGTCTTCTGGGTGCCCTTCTTAATGGATTCCAGTGCATTCCTCAGACAAGGAAGGGGGGAGCTTGGGCTGGATTTTAGTAATGATGCAGACAGTCTTTAACAGCCAAAATGAATGCTGGAGAATTTTAAAGAGAAGGAGTTCTTTGGAGAGGCAGGACAATCTTTTGGAGAGCTCCTGGAACACCTTTCGGAGGGGCCAGGTGACCTTTAGGATTGATGAAGGGGCAACGATCTGAAAGCTCGTGCTACCAAATAAACCTGTTGGACTTTAACCTGGTGAGACTACTTACTGTGCCCACCCAGTCCAACGCTGGCAACTCCACATCACTTTTCGGATTGTTAAAGGTTGACATGAATGTGTGGAAAAAGTAGATAAATGCATTGGAATTGTTAAGTTCTCAATATGTTTAAAACTTCGGTCAATCTTTTTGTGAACGGCCTATAATTTAAACAAATCCTTTGCTTGCAGAACACACAGGATCCTTTTTCAGATGTTAGGTTTGCAAAGCTGGGAGTTTCCCTGATGTGGGAATGAAAGTCCAGGCCCACTTCATTTGCACTTATTGTAATGCTAATTTTCAATGCCCTCTCAGAAATTGCTTAGAAATTTCCAGGGAAGTGTGTCAAGGATCCCTTACTTCTTTCCCTTCCTTTGCGCCCAGGCAATAAGCGTCACCAGCCACGTAACAAAGGGAAATCAGACCCACTATCTTGTCATTTTTGGGACACCTGTTTGAATCTTACCCAGAATGATGGCAGATGAATACTCTGTATCTCCTTAACAACTGTAAGAGTCCTTATTGAAGTGAGTGTGATGATTGGCAAACCATTTTCTAGCAATCAGGGGTTAAGACAAATTAAGCCTTTATTCCCTTGTATTCAGAAGGTTGAGGGATGACCTGATAAAAGTCTACAAAATATTTACAGGAAAAGACAAGACGGATAAGGATAAGCTGTTCTCAATAGTTGAAGGCTCTGGAACCAGGGGCCATAATCTAAAGATTAGGGCCAAGCCATTCAGGAGAGATGTTAGAAAACACTTCTACACACAGAGAGTGGGGAGGGTTTGGAACTCTGTCCCTCAAACTGCTGAGGATACTGATTCAATTGTTTGGTTTAAGTCTGAGATAGACTATTTTTTTTATTGAGCAAAGGGTATCAAGTGATTTGGACCTAGGGCAGGTACATGGAGTTAGGCCACAGATCAACCATAATCTTATTGAATGGCAGAGCAGGCTCAAGGGGCTGAATGGCCTCCTCCTGTTCCTATGTTCTTAATCATAAATTCACAGCATAAAACAAGTTAGTACTAATTGGTATCAGAAACCAGAGTGACAGATAGTTGGTAAGTTTTGCAATTTTGTCAATGAAATTCTTTTTTTTTGTGTGTAGAGCTTTACTTCACATTTTCACTCCCAGAAATAGCATTGGAGTTCTTAATACTGATTTTTTAATGTATTCATTCATGGGACGTGGGTGTCACTGGCTGGCCGGCATTTATTGTCCATCCCTTGTTGCCCGAGAGCAATTGAGAGACAACCACATTGCTGTGACTCTGGAGTCACATGTAGGCCAGACCAGGTAAGGATGGCAGATTTCTTTCCCTAAAGGACATTAGGGTTTTTCCAACAATTGACAACGCTTTCATGGTCATCAGTAGATTCTTAATTCCAGATTTTTTTTATTGAATTCAAATTCCACTATCTGCTGTGGCAGGATTTGAGCCCGAGTCCCCAGTTCATTAGCTGAAATTATTAACTGGATTAATAGTCCAGCGATAATACCACAAGGCCATTGCCTCCACCTATATCACACAATATAGGTTATATTGGCATGTGGAAGAGGGAAACAAACTGACTAGACATGACCAATAATGGTGGGCAAGAAACACTCTCCCTGCTCCTCAGTTTTCACATCCGCCTCTTTAATAGGTAAAAGTACTATGCTTTGGAAGAAGAAGGGGGAAAAAAGAGCTCACTGTTTCATTGTTATATTACTCAATGGAAAATCAGAGCTATCGCATTGGTGAAAATTTAAGTGAAGGATGGGTGGATAATAATTCCAAACACAGTTTAGATCAAAGAGTTAAACTCAACCTTGTTTGCACATAGAGGGCACAGTCAGAAAAATGCACATGCATACTCCTCACTTACAATGTAGCTCTGTCCAAGTCTAGCACAAACTCTTTGGCATAAAATGTGCTCTAATTTTTAGAATGCGTTCTTTTAGTGATATGTTCAAGCACTGCAGATCTTGGATATTTTGCTGGCTTTAGGCAACAGTCATATTTTTTTCTGTCAACAAATAGCGCATGAAAACACAGAGTCCATTCAGTACTGTGTTTAGCTTCCAGTGTACAACACAGCCACATCTGTGTCCTCCTGCGTTGGTCAGGTGGTGTCAATATTGGAGCAAAATGGGTGGAATTGATGCCAAGCGATGGGGTGGGCAATCTGATTTCTGGAATGTGTGCAATATGGACTTTAGATGGCACCTCTGGCTTACACAGGGAAAGGAGTCCTCTTGTTGGCCATTGAATGTGACTCTACAGTGGAAACTTCTTTTCTGAAAAATGGAGATGAGCCAAATACAACGTAACTGAAACATACACTACAAATTGTGGCAAATGTGTTTTTTTTTGTACTTATTCATATGACATAGGGTGTTGCAGCCTGGCCAGCATTTATTGTTCATTCCTAATTGCTTTTAAACTGAGTTGCTTGCTAGGCCATTTCAGAGGACAGTTGAGAGTCAACCACATTGCTGTGGCTCTGGAGTCACATGTTGGCTAGAACAGGTAAGGACAGCAGATTCCCTTCCCTAAAGGACATTAGTGAACAAGGTGGATTTTTCCAGCAATCATTTCATGGTCATCAGGAGATTCTTAATTCCAGATTTTTTTAATTGAATTCAAATTCTACTGTGACAGGAATGGAACCCGGGTCCCCAGAACATTACTGGATTAATAGTTTAATGATAAACCAGTAGGCCATCACCTCCTGCTTAGTCAAACATAACACAGAATAAGTTATTTTGGCTTGTGGAAGAGAGAAACAGCTGACTAGACTTGACAAACAAGGATCATCAACAAAAAAAATGTCTTTACTCATATCTTGTCCAACAGTAACTGGTAAAACCACTCTGCTAATAAAATACATTTCCAAGTTTTGGATCTCACTGGGTTTGATACAGAGCCAAGTACTGTTGAGAGATTACAAGTGAACCTTCAAAAACAAAAATATGCACTTATCAGGGATCTGCCAAAGCAGGTTTCAAATCTGGGTCCCCAGGAAAGTAGCTAAATTTCCTGGATTAATAGTCTTGCAATAATACCACTAGGCCATCATCCTCCCAGTCCTAATTGATATCCCATTGCATTCCTTACAGATAACAAAGTTCAAAAATAACAATTTGAGTATCCAAAAATAATATACAACACTGGCCAAGTGCTGGAAAGTTATGTGCGCAGTTAAAAGTTATTTTCCCTGCCCTCAGAATATAAAAATAGTAAGAAAATAGATAACCATGACAAATATATAGCATGCATCAGATGAGATAAAATATCCCATAATAAATGTGGGATATTTATTAAAAATATACAGAATTTTACAAGTGTATTCAGCTGTGTATAAATTAAGATATTAATGTTTAAAATGACTTTATACCTTAACGCATTTACTGAATTGAGGTTCCGTTCTGAGTCAAATGAAGAATTGTGTCAGCACAAAGAAAACCCTGAAATAATCAAACGCATTCAGAATGAACTGAGTGTCAACATGTTGTGGCAGCACGGTGGTTAGCACTGCTGCCTCTCAGTACAAAGGGCTTGGGTTCGATTCCTGGCTTGGGTTGCTGTCTGCGCAGAATCTGCATGTCTTCCTTGTGTGTGGGTTCCCTCCGGGTGTTCTGGCTTCCTGCCAGTCCGAAAGACATGCTGTTTAGTTGTATTGGTCATGCTAAATTCTTCTTCAGTGTACCTGAATGGTGGCAGGGTGTGGTGACAAGGGGGTTTTCACGTAATTTCACTGCAGTGTTAATGTGACACTAGTAAATAATCTAAAAGTAAACTGTCACTGACAGCCAATTTGCTACACTGTAATGACTTTAACGAGATCCATGAGGTGGATCTGTTAGACTATGAGCTCCCTGATTGAGGCAATTAATGTTGTCCAATCCAGGAGCCCTGCAGAGGTATATAATGTGGAGTATCTGGGTTACCAGCACTCAGGGGTTATAGTCTATACTGGGAAGCACCTATCTCAGCATTACTAACTATTGGAAATAAATATACATTGGTGAAGGGACATTGGCCTCACTAGAGTTATACAATTCCTGCTTTGTTGGCCGAGAAAGTTTTTTTAACAGTTTTGTAATGTCAGAAACAAATCTCAAGCAGGGCATAGCATAGATGGCAAGCCACACACCTCTATATTAACATGCTTCAAATGGACTTGTAGGTCGCTATAGGACATTCAAAGGGACATATGGGTAGCTTACTCATGCCACAATTACCAACATTTGAAGTGACACCTTTGCTGGAATTCTACCATCCTGCCCGCCACAGAATTGGAGTGGGCAGAGCTGGACAATGGAAATGTCCATTATCCTGGTGCGGGATTTTCCAGTCTCGCTCGAGTGAGGCTGTAAAATCCTGCCTACTTGTCAGATAGGAAGTGTCATGGTGGAAGTATTGCAGAGGATCTTTCATGGCTACAAATAATTTGATTTTTTTTTCTTCTTGTGAGATGTGATTAGGCAGAAAATTGAAAAGGGGCTAAGTATTTATGCAGTGTGGCTATTGAAGGAAGTCAATTGGAGAAAAGCTAAATGTTGAAACCTAGAAGGGGGGGGGGGGGAAGAAAGCACACTGAAGCAAAGATTCAACAGTTCTGGTGTAGATGATGCCTGAGATTAATGGAATGGGAATTGGGCTATCAGACTATGTAGCTACAAGGGGAGATTGGAGAGTTTGGGGTTCCTTGGAACAGAGGAGTCTGAGGGATGACATAATAGGAAGGAGTAAGGAAAAAGTAGAACAGGAGGAACTTGTTTTCCTTGGTAGAGAGTTCAAAAAACAGGGTTCATAAAAGTAACAGAAGGATGAGAGGGAACCTGAGAAAAATCCTTTATCCACTGAGGGTGGTGAGTGTCTGGAATTCATTGCTTGGGTTGGTGATGGAGACATAGACCTTAAATTTGTTTAAGAAGTACCTGGACCTGCACATTAAATGTTATTTAAATGTTATGTACACATTATTAAAGCTATAGAATTCTACCACTTCGCCCGCTACAAAATGGAAATGTCCGTTGCCCTCGGGCGGGAATTTCTAGTCTTGCTCGAGTGCCACCGTAAAATCCGGCATAATCCAACATTCAGAGGGTGGTAATACAAAACTGATTACTGCCTGGCGATCACTCTCAGTCATCCATTCATCTCGTCAACAAAATGCGATGATGCAATACATCAGCAAAAAATTAACGTGGCCAGCCTGAAGAAATGGTAGCTTGACAGCGATATTAACAATAATCTAAGGAGGAATCCCATCAGCTTTCTCTGTGCTCTATCTATTATTCAACAGCATTTTATGAAACCCAAATAGCTGTTGGTGCAATTTGGTCTCTTCCCTGATCCCTCATGGCTACCAAAACTCATTTCATTGTGCTTTTAATATTGCTGCTCGAATTGGGCAGGGGAAAGGGTGGGGGGTACATTGATACTGGGGTTGGTGAGCTTGCATTAATTGTCATTCACAGCATTTATTTGGTTTCCCTGAAACATCATTGTATCATTGTAGAGGCCCAGATTTTGCCTCGATGAGGCTTAGTTGCATGTTGTTAAAGAATTAAGATCTGGAGTTCATTAACAAATGGGAAGGCCCATAGCTCGTCTCTCGTGTTGTGTCATGAACACAGTACATTCCTCACTGCGCACCTTCAATTTTAACTTTCCTTTCCTTTAAAACACACCTCTTAGATCAAGCTAAAGGCAAAATATTGCAGATACTGGAATCTGAAACAGAAACAGAAAATGCTGGAGAAAGTCAGCAGGTCTGAATGCCTCTGTGGAGAGAGAATAGGGCCAATGTTTTGAATCTGGAGGGCTCTGACGCTGGGTCTTCCAGACTCGAAACGTTGGCTCTGTCCTCTCTCCAGAGGTGCCGTCAGACCTGCTGAGTTTCTCCAGCATTTCCTGTTTTTGTTTTTGATCAAGCTTTCGAACAACCACTTAAAATCTCCTTCTTTCCTTAACGTCTTTCCGATGCTCTGTGAAACACTTAGGTCAGTTTTTATGGCACAGTGATTAGCACTGCTGCCTCAAAGCGCCAGGGACTTGGGTTCGATTCACTGTCTGTGTGGTGTTTGCACGTTCTCCCCATGTGTGTGTGGGTTTCTTCTGGGTGCTCCGGTTTCCTCCCATAGGTGTCCCAGTTTGGTGGATTGGCCATTCTAAATTGCCCCTTAGTGTCCAAAGATGTGTAAGTTAGGGGGAATCAGTGGGGTAAATACATGGGGTTACAGGGAAAGAACAAAGAACAGTACAGCACAGAAACAGGCCCTTCAGCCCACCAAGTCTGTGCCAACACAGATGCCTCCCTAATCTAATATTTTCTTGCCTCTATGTGGTCCATACCTCTTTATTCTCTGCCTATTCATGTATCTATCCAATTGCCTCATGAACATTGTTCTAGAATCTGCTTCTAACTCCTCCTCCGGCAGTGTGTTCCAGACATTCACCACCCTCTGTGTGAAAAAACTTGCCCCTTACATCTCTTTTAAACTTTCTCCCTCACGTTTTCAGCCTATGGCCCCCCCCGACTAATTGACCCTTCAACCCTGGGAAAAAAAGACTCTAACTATCCACTCTTTCCAAGCCTGTCATAATCTTGTAAACCTCAATCAGGTCCACCGATGCTCCACTGAAAACAATTCAAATTTGTTCAACCTTTCTTCATAGTCCATATTCTCCAAACAGGGCAACATCCTGGGTAAATCTCTCCTGCACCCTTTCCAATGTGTCAACATCCTTTTGAAATATGTAAAGGCACTGGCTTCAGCTGGCACAGGTCACCTGACATGTATGCAATTACAAGTCTAGAAGTGTGGATGACAATGAGGACATGCCAGGGCAAACCTCCTATGGAACTTCACACCTTCTGGTGGTGCCACTTGCTTGTATGATGAGCTGAAGTTGGCAAACCGGCTCTCGCCATTTCCATTCATGTAAAGCTACATTCCAAGTCAGTTGGGGAGAGAGCCACACTGTGACTTTCAGCTCACCTTTGCTGTGCGCATTGCCAGCGACATGGGCACAAAATCCCATGGGACCCAGAAAATGAGAATCTTGCTGGCGAGATCACATTTACCTACCCTGCCAGCCACTCACCGGTGATGTCGTGAGGTTCTCACCCAGAAAGGGCAGGAACCTCATTCCAATAAATTTTAATATAATTAAAGGGGTTCCTTGCCACAATAGAAACTCCCCTCTCCCAGGCATGCCGACGAGGTTTAAAACTGCTTTGGAAAAACGTGAACTAGGTAGAGGGAAGCTACCCAGGATGCACAGCTAAGTATAGCCCCTGAGGGGAGAGGGATATGCCTGGGTAGTACCCTGCCATTGCTCCCAGCAATGCGATGCCAGGGCAGTGCAAAGAGGGCCCCTCTGGGGAACTCCATGGGGAGATCTCTGTCGAGCTGGCCTTGTTGGCTTTAACAGGTTTATTTGGTAGCAAACGCCACTAGCTTTCAGGGCTTTGCCCCTTTGTCAGGTGAGTGAATCAGGTGTTGTGAGACTTCTTACTGTGTTTACCCCAATCCAATGCCAGCATTTCCACATCTTCTTGGCTCTATCAAGCACTAATTCTCCATCAGGAAGGGACTAGACAGGGTAGAGGCAGGGAGGATGTTCCTGATGATAGGGGAGTCCATGACCGGGGGTCACAGTTTAAGGAATCAGTGTAGAAAATTTAGGAAGGAGGTGAGGAGACACTTCTTCGTCCAAAGAGTGATGATCCTGTGGAATTCATTACCACAGGAAGTAGTTGATGCCAAAACATTGAATGTATTCAAAAAATGGTTGGATATAGCAGTTGGGGTAATGGGATCAAAGGTTATGGGGAGAAAGCAGGATTAGGTGAGATGGACGATCAGCCATGTCTGTAATGAATGGTGGAGCAGGCTCGAAGGGCCAAATGGCCTCCTCCTGCTCCTATCTTCTATGTTTCTATGCATGGGCCTGGCCTCCAGATTTTTCCTGCACAGTGTGCTGGATTATCTGGAGGGATAACCTGGATGTGCAATCTGCGAGCTTCACATTGGTTTTCTTGCCTCGCTTCCGTGCACAGAATGGAAAATTCCACCCTCGGCATATGGGACAATGGCTATGTAAAAGGTGTTGAGATATTCCTCCGAGCCCATCAGGGGAAAGAATGGTCCATCCAGAAGTGCTGGCTAGCACATTTTTAATCATCTGGACCATGAAACAATAGTCAAGGTCCATCCAAACATGAACTAACCAATTACTTTCTGTGGAATAGTCAAATCATTGAGAGGTCATGAGATCAGGATCACATTTTGAGATATCTTTTATTACAATGCCCTAGTCTTTTTGAAATAATCTGAAGAGGAAGTATGCAAATGGACCAGTAACACTATCTCCCTGCTTCTCAAGTTCAGAGCACTACCTATGTTACAATTTGGAATCCATTCCAGAGATAGAGAATTTCCATGAAAATGATCTTTGGCTGCTTTTTAAAAAAGACCGATTACAATTTAAAAGAGACCATCTCTAGAAATTGAGGTGTACGCCAGCCACAACTCTACAGGAATTTCAAGATCACCGTGGGAAAAAATTGCCTTAGCCACGAACAGTAAGACTCATAAAAAATGGCACTCTTTATTTTTTGTTATGTTTTATCATTGAATCTGAATTTGGCCAAAGGTGCACCCTCTCCACTGTGTAACTTTGCAGCCAGCGTGCAAGCGGTTATGTGGAGACACTGAATTGACATTTTTATCTTTTGTATTAAATCACAAAGAAATTTGTTACGATTGATAGAATGAGTGTGAGAGAAAAGGCACCATCCTCACCCAGTCGTGACATCACACTGATACATACGCAGATGAGGAGCACTGAATAGTTCCCACACTGGATAGGCAGATATGACTGTTTCAGTGCACATTGGAGCAGTATCATTTTTGCGATGCTTTGACAACACCAGAAACGATGCTGGTGTCAGCACACCCACTGGTGAGTCTTGCAGACTGTGTAAAGTTGTAATCATTGTAATTGTAAAATTAGTGTTGAGTCTTTCTCATTAGCATCTTCACAAAAATAAAAATTTGAAGCAGCCAGAAGAGAAATCATTCCTTTTCACGCTTCTGTTTTATGGTTGTGTAATATATATGCGTGTGTTTTTTTTTGGGGATTTTTGATTTTGATTTGATTTCTTATTGTCCCATGTATTAGCATACAGTGAAAAGTTTTGTTTCTTGTGCAGTATACAGACAAAGCATACCGTTCAAAGCGAAGGAAAGGAGAGAGTGCAGAATGTAGTGTTACAGTCATAGCTAGGGTGTAGAGAAAGATCAACTTAATGCAAGGTAGGTCCATTCAAAAGCCTGACGGCAGCAGGGAAGAAGCTGTTCTTGAGTCGGTTGATACGTGACCTCAGACATTTGTATCTTTTTCGTGACAGAAGAAGGTGGAAGAGAGAATGTCTGCGGTGTGTGGGGTTCTTAATTATCCTGGCTGCTTTGTCGAGGCAGCAGGAAGTATTGACAGAGCCAATGGATGGGAGGCTGGTTTGCATGATGGATTGGGCTACATTCATGAGCTTTTGTAGTTCCTTGTGGTCTTGGGCAGAACAGGAGTTGTGGTACAACCACACAAGCTGTGATACAACCACAAGGAATGCTTTCTATAGTGCATCTGTAAAAGTTTTGGTATTAGTTTTCCTGTGTCTTCTTAATGTTAAACATGTCATGCAGTAAAAAATGTAAATTGTGTGCATTTTATGGCGTATAAACTGCTCGGGGTCCAGGAAGGTGAGGCTGGATTTTAGGGCCACACACTGGGTGTGTTTTTGGTGAGGGAGCAGGTAAAATATGAGGGAGGGTCCAGCCAACCATTGCCCGTTCCCCTGTTCCCAATCTGTCCTCCATAAAATACGAGATGAGTATGAACTGAAATCAGCTTGTGACCCACCCCGTTCATGGGCATTATGCTGCCCACACTCCAATATGGTTGGTGCAAGCAGGTAGGTGGGAGTGGGTAGACCCTTTCTCGAGGGCCAAGTTGGAAAAGGGCTGGAAGGGTGAGGGGGTTAGCACATCATTTAGGGGTGCCCTGTAAATGCTGGAAGCAGCCCCGCACTCCGTCCAGTCATTACACCCCCTCTTTGTCCCTCACCACAGCCCTCCAAAACTCAACCCCACACTCCCTCTTCCTCCCTCTCTGGACTATCAGATCCTCCTGTGCTCTGGAGCAGCAACGCTGGCACAGTGGATAACTGTCTCCTAGTGCCAGGGACCAGGCTTCAATTCCAATCTTGGGTCACTGTCTGTGTGGAGTTTGCACATTCTCCCCATGTCTGCGTGGGTTTCTTCCGGGTGCTCCAATCTCCTCCCACAATGTTCGCCACCTGACAAAGGAACAGCCAGTTCCAAAAGCTAGTAGTGTTTGCTACGAATAAACCTGTTGGACTTTAACCTGGTGTTGTGAGACTTCTTACAGAGAATTCCAGTCAAGGTGTCATCACCCAGATCTGTGAATTAGGCCTATCTGGTGAAATTTCAGTGTCGACAGGGGCTCAGTGATAGCATTCCCGCCTCTGAGTCAGATGATTTTGAGTTGAAGCCCCCACTCCAGGGGCTCCAAAGATGTGCGGTTAGGTGGATATGCCATGCTAAATTGCCCTTTAGTGTCAGGGGGACTAGCTAGGATAAATGCATGGGGTAATGGGGATAGGGCCTGGATGGGGTTGTGGTTGGTGCAGACTCAATGGGCCAAATGGCCTCCTTCCACACTGTAGGGATTCTATGATTCTAGGACGTGAACACCAAATGGAGGCTGGCGGGAAGGGAATCCTGAACTGCTCATGGTGAGATATTAAACCAAATCCCTATTTGGTCTGTCAGAAAAATCTGGATTTTGCAGGAGGAGTCCCCTGGATTTTGTGGCCAATATTTATTCCTCAAACAACATCACCAAAAAAAAAAACAAACCTGGGTTGGAACTCTCCACGTCTCCACACACCACTCCCCCCACCCCCCCTCACCCTTCCCAGCCCCCCAGGTCACCATTTCCCACTCTTGGCATCATCCAGTCCCACCAAAGTGGACAGTGTTCTGCCTGGCTCTCCCATCGGGGGAACTACGGTGGGGACCGGCCCCAGTGGGACCAGCAGATCCCACCCCAAGATCATCTGGTCACAATCCCATTGAAGTTCCTGGAACATTGCAGTGCTCAAAATTAGCTGCCATGCTCCTCATTACTAAAGCGTAATGTTCTTCATGGATTGTAAGCAGCTTTGAAACATTGAGAAATGCACTAAATAAATGCAAGTAGTTTTTCTTTTGTGTTCAAAGCGAGAGTGATCATCAATTGGTTTCTCTAAAATATTGAGCTCAACTATATTGTCTGTGAATATCCATTTCCTAATCTTGAGCTGACCGTTAATTAAATAAAATCTATCAATTCGCTTGAATCCAGCAGTATAGAACTGCAATGAATCATTGGCAGTCCATGTATCCACTGTGTAGGACACTGGGGCATGTATGTGAGATTTGAGGAGCTTAAATTATACTGAAGACACAACTACAGTAGGCTAAAAGGGAAAGTTCAATATTGGTACAAATGATGGGCGTTTCTCATAGAAAGGGGCGCATGCTTCCCAAGTATATAGCTCCTATACAAGTCATTTAGCAACGATCAGGGCCAGTGTTACATTTAATGCCATGCGTTCCTGGTGATTTCTTATCATAATAATTCTACTACTTTGCATTTTTATTCACATTTTCATTGAAATGCATGAAAAGAATTAACGTGCATAAAAGAAACCCATAGCACAGAGTTCCAATAACGTAACGCGTCTTTAATCTTAATTCTGGTTTCATGTTTATTCTTAGCACTGATGAAAATATGCAAAGTTAATTTTTAATTGAGATCTGGGTGAACTCCTACAGTAAAGGATACAACAAAGAGCGAAAAGTAAGGCAGAAGATGAGAGAAATCTAAAAGTATTGCCTACCTGAAGGAAAATGTTGGTATTAAAAGTATGCAGATTGGAGAAAGACAGCAAATAGTCAAAAGTTTTGAGGCCTTGGGGACAGAGTGGTTTGAGCAAGAGATGAATCTTGATCTCAAAACGGAGAAGATGGAGAGAAAGGAAAGAGCATTTAAAATGCTATCTGGAATGAGGGGGAACAACAAAATTTTAGAGAAGGAATGACTACAGTAATACTGATAAAGTAATGCAGTATAGGTTATATTGTTGTGTGGAAGTGAGGAAGAAACTGCCTAGGCATGACAAACAAGGATCATTTT
This sequence comes from Carcharhinus amblyrhynchos, assembly GCF_965287045.1. Lineage (NCBI taxonomy): Eukaryota > Metazoa > Chordata > Chondrichthyes > Carcharhiniformes > Carcharhinidae > Carcharhinus > Carcharhinus amblyrhynchos. Next base: position 14,663,422 of record NC_137350.1, read on the forward strand.
AAGGAAATAAGTTTTTATTTGTATCTTGTCTTTGTATCTTTGTACTGGAGAATAACTGGAAAAACTACCCTGTTAACAAAATAAATTTTCAAGTTTTGGATCACACTGGGCTTGAGATAGAGTCAAATGCTGTTGAGAGGTTACAAGTGAACCTTCTAAAACAAAACATGTAGGTGTAGCAATAAGTAATGTAGCTGTCAGTAAGATGGAAGTGGAATCTGAGTGGGTAGAGATAAGTGATATCCAGGGATCAGTTACACTAATAGAGGTAGTCTACAGACCACCTGGTAGTGGAAAGCAAGCGGAGGGAGGAACGGAGCAAACAAATTAGAGAAATGGGAAGAAAAAATAATCATGACTAATTTCGACAATCCTCATCTTCATTGGCCCCAAAGAAGTAGATAAACACACAGTGGCATAGTGGTTAGCACTGCTGCCTCCCAGGTTTGATTCCTGGCTTGGGTCACTGTCTATGCGGAGTCTGCACTTCCTCACCATGTCTGCATGGGTTTCCTGTGGGTGCCCAGGTTTCCTCCCACAATCCAAAAAGGTGCGCTGGTTAGGTGCATTGGCCATGCTAAGTTCTCCCTCAGGGTACTTGAACAGGTGACGGAGTGAAGTGTCTCTGGGATTTTCATAGTAACGGTAAACCTACTTGTAACACAACTTCTAAAGTGGATGAGTGAATGGAATTCCTGCCTTGTGAATAGGGCTCACTACCCACTCACTTATCTCATATTGGTGAAAGTTGCTAGTGCTGGGAATGGAGAGAGGGGAGTGAATCCTGGAGTTAGCTCCCGCCAGTCTAAATGTGAAAACTGGCTCTATGAACATAAGATAGTCAATATGAAATCCTCCCCTCAGTCATTGAAGATAACTGTGTAAGATTATTTCTTACAGAGCGCCGAACACTGCCTATCCTTAAATGCAGCACAGAAGATGACAAGATGTGCATTATAATGATTTAGTTTCCTTTGAGGTTCAAACACATTGAGGGTAATATTGCCTGTCAGCTTGAACTGCATTAGGCATCACGTTGTTTTGTGACAATGCTCAATGCTCCCAGTCACAAACCACCCTCAGTAACCGATCTCCATCTATTGATCAATTGTGTTAGAGCGCTACCTGCATTCTGCAGTGTGTTCAAAATTGCTACAGCGTCACAAAAATCCCATCTCCATTTGTCAGTCAGAAAAAGAACCATTGAAATCTGTAATAACCATCAAATCTGATAACCATCTGATAACCATCAATGTCACTTTGTTGTCACTGATTTCTGAGCAGAAGAACTTTGTTTTTTTTATTTACAAACTGATTGTGTGGGATTTTACAGTCCAGTTCGTCCCAAAACCGTAAAACTCCACCCGAGGCCGACAGATCTTCTCATGCTCTGCCCCCTCACCCACTCCGATTCCCGTGGTGGGTGGGCCAGTTACACCAAGGAATTAGAGGAGAGATTGAAATGCTTCATCTAACCTGAGTAGTTTCAATTAAATTTGAAATAAAGACACAACTCCCATCTTAGTCAAAATGTTAAATGGATTCATTCAGTAAAACTTTTGATTTCAATTATGTGCTGTAATGGATATTAATGCTGCTTCTTCAAATCCAGATTATACTTTGTGCATTATTTTGGCAAATGTTACTTTTTTTTTGCTAAATCAACATTCGCTACCCCAAAGTGCGGTGTATGCTAGGGATAGCGTGTAAATTTAAGGAGGAGTTAGACAGATTTTTAATTGGTAACAGGGTGAAAAGTTATGAGGAGAAGGCAGGAAAATGGGGATGAGGAGCATATCAGCCATGATCGAATGGTGGAGCGGACACAGTGGGCCAAATAGCCTAATTATGCTCCTATATTTTATGAACTTATGAACAGCTAAATTCTGTCCAGCATTATTCATCAACAGAACTTCCTGGTTACCACAAACTAAATCCAGCTTCAGCTAGAAGGATTCAGTTAGATACAGAGAGACAGGGATACCGTTGATAGTATTGGCCACTACGTTGGGTGTTCACAAAGAATGGTGTTAGAGGCATAATTATAGATCTTTCCCATCTCCAGCTATGGTCAATGTTCAGTTAACATGCTATGTGCCAGATTTTCCGACAATTAATACTGAACAGACAGTAAACTGAGTGGACAAACAGGGAAATAGACCTTTCCCAGCACTGCTTCTGATCCTGCTATGTGCAACTGGGAGGACAGGCTGAAATAACTCCATCCCCTGGTACCAACGCCTTCAAATATAGGGCAGGATTCCACCACCCCCACCCCCCCAACTTCTTGTGGTGTGTTTCACAGCAGCGGAGGTGACCCGCCATTGCCTGGTGGCAGGATCCTGCTGCTGGCAAAGGGATTTCCCATTCTAAGCGCCCCTCCACTCCTCTGGGAAACCCGCTGGCAAGAAAAATCTGGCCATGGCCTGAATGATCAATTATTTCGTTGTTTGGGGATCTTTTGGAGCTAATGTACTGCCACATCAGCCTATATAACAGTAATAGCTGGTCACCAAAAGTGAAGCTTGTCCCAAATTTAATTTTGTGGAAGTGGATGAGCTTTGTATGGGTTAAATTTAGGCTCTGTGGGTTCTGCTGCATATAGAACTGGGTGGAACAGTCAAGATCTTATGTGGAGAAGTGTAAAAGATTGGGGGTGGGCTAGGCATAGACGAACCACAAATCACACACTTACAAAGTTCAATATCACATTGGCACTAAAAATCCACACTGGTGGTTTCAATGCCCAATATTCTCTTGGGAACACTATGGTTTGTGCTCCACTTCAACTTTGTAGTACATGTCTATGTTTTTGTCTCCATTGGTTAAATATAAATTTAACATAGAATATAATATAATATAATAATATAATAATAATATAATATAATAGAACATAGAATCCTACCGTGCAGAAGGAGGCCATTCGGCCCATTGAGTCTGCACAGACCACAATCCCACCCAGGCCCTTTACACGCAGGCTTATGCATTTATCTTGGGGCAGCATGGTAGTACAATGACTAACACTGCTGCTTCACAATGCCAGGGACCTGGATTTGATTCCTGGCTTGGGTTGCTGTTTATGTGGGGTTTGCACGCTCTGCCTGTGTCTGTGTGGGTTTCCTCCTGGTGCTCCAGTTTGCTCCCACATTCTGAAAGAGGTGCTGATTAGGTGCATTGACCCCAACAGATGCCGGACTGTGGCGACTGGGAGAATTTCACAGCAACTTCATTGCAGTGTTAATGTATGCCTTACTTGTGACTAATAAACTTCAGCTAGTACCCATGACACTATGGGGAAATTTAGCATGGCCAATGCACCTAACCCTCACATCTTTGGACACGTTTGTTCCTTTAATATGTTGATGATTTCCATAAATGGTGTGATCTTAGCCAAAATATCAGAATGTAATCAAATATGGCAGTGAAGTTTGCTGGGTCTCTGAGCAGGGACAAATTTAAAAAAAAAGGTAATAATGGCATTTAACTTTCCAAATCCTGTCATCTATTGTATAAATAAATGGAGAAAATTAAGAATTTGGAACAGGATTCTGCATTGAAGTTTCTAAATCTACAAAATTGTATAATGTGTAATGAATGGAAACAGATTTCTCATTTGGAACAGGCTCACTGGATCCAACTGGACAAATTCTTTTGACAAAAGAATGATCTAGATTGTAAACAGACACACTCAATGTTAATACTCATATGGAAGAATGCACTCTGTAAAAGTATTCAGTGCGGCAGCATTGAAAATAATACGTTTCTGACTTTGTATTTTCAGCAGGAAACTTGACAAAATAGAAGTGTATTTATGAGGAACAGGTTGGTGGGGGGGAGGTGAGCTGGAACTGATGGTTTTATTTTACGAACACCTTCAAATACAGTGGTGGGGGAATATGAAATTCAGCCCATAAGGTTGTTGAAGGGTGTTCAATGCAAAGATAATCATTAATAAATCCAATAAGTAATGCAGAGACTGTGCTGGGATTACAAGTAGTCCCAAAGAGGAAGAGATGATGGGCAGGATTTTACAGTCTCGCTTGGGTGAGACTGGAAAATCCCGCCAGAGCTCAATGGAGATTTCTGTTATCGAAACCGTCGCCCACACTGATTCCGTGGCACACGAGGTGGTAGTGTTCCGGCTGATGTCTCCCTGATTTGGAAAACGCCTGGGGATTTTGGGCGGTCCTAGCTGGGAAACCACAGAGAGGTGGTTCAGGGGTGGGGGGGATGATTGTGGTGATAATGAGGAACCTGCTGCCAAATGAAATAGTTGAGGCAAATATCATAAATTCAATTGAAGAATCGAGGTAAGTTCTTAGAGGTTTACAGCACTGAAACAGGAGGGAGAAAAATAGATTATGCAGGGATAAAAGCAAAATACTTCAGATGCTGGAATCTGAAACGAAGGGTCATCCGGACTCGAAATGTTGGCTCTAATCTCTCTCCGCAGCTGCTGTCAGACCTGCTGAGGTTTTCCAGCATTTTCTGTTTAAGTTTATGCAGAGGGCTGTCTCTAACATGATGGACCAAAAGACCCACCTGTGTTATAACCTGTAATATAGAATTATGATTCTATATTACAGGACTGGATTATGTATAATGAGAGGGGAATCAAGTGGAGCACAAACTGCAACCCAGCCCAGTCGGGTCTGTTTCCATGCTGTAAATTCAATGCGATTTCACGGAAAGCCTTCTGCTCAAGGCATCACATTGGAAAATTACTCCAACGGTGTCTTTGACATACAAAAATATCCCAAAGTACGAGAGAGAAGCATCAAGGAATGGGTGCTCTCATTGTGGGGTAACCAATTACTTGATTGGTGGATTTTTAAGAAGGTTTTCAACATGCAAAGAGGACAATAACGTTAGAGGATTCACAGAGGTTGGGTGATTGGGCTGAGGGCTGGTAAGTGTGTAGCTGTCTTCCGTCAAACCTGATACAACAAGGTGCCACTTTAGCTCTGTTAGAACAAGAGAACAGAAGAACATATGCACCCCCATTTCTGACCCCAAATTAATTTTGGACAGATTGGTGTTGATGGGATGTTGGGATCTCTATACGTTAGAAAGAAGCTGACAACTCTAAACATTGATATGTTGGAGGTACTCAGATTGGCGATATGGGCAATATCAAGAAAACGATAGGCTGGAGTACTTTAGAGACGTTGAACCACTGTGGGATGTAGGTGCTACTGGGATATCTATACACTGAGAGACAGAGAGGATCTCAATAGATTGAAATGTGTATGAGACGCTGAAATATTTGTTCATTGTGACATGTTGAAGGCACTAAGATGTCTACACACCAGACGATTTAATGGATGACAAAGTGTCCATACACTGAAATACAAGGAATTGGAGAAGAAGTTTTGTGAGGTTTCTCCCTCCTTTCTGCTATAGTTTTGATGGAAAATTGAGAGAAAGCCTGTGGAAATTATAGACCACTTTGATCTCATATACACCAGCACATGCTGGAAACACTGGGGATACCAGTTCACTCACTGAGATAGCTGGAGATATAGGGGACGCTGTTATCATTATATACTCTCAATTCACTGGGATATCAGTCCACTGGGATGGGTTGGAAGCATTGGGTAGTTAAGCAGTAGGTGATTTAAGGAATGCTGCAACCACTCTGCTGGAATAGTGTAGGAGACACAGGGATTGGGAATCTGATACAATGGGTGGTGTAGGGATTTAATGCACCAAAGTGTTTCAAAAGAAATTGGGACATCCCAATGACAACAAGTTAGCCATATGGTTAATGTGGGGAAGGAGAAGCAAATAGCAAGCTGTGCACAGTATCTTTATCAGCTGAACTTTGTTTACAAAGAAACAAATGGGGAAGGACACTATTGTTGTAGTAGAGACATATAGATAAGTCTGGCTCTGCCAACTCAATAATGTATCTATTAATATATCATGTTGAAGCAAATAATCTTTGGAGATTAAGAGAGACAAAGGGTGGAACCTTCTGGCCCTTCATACTAGTGGGATTTTCTGGTCCCACTGCAGTGATCAGGGAGCGCCAAATTCTTTTTCCTTGCTTGCAGTGGCGGTGGGGTGTGAATGGTGGTAAGATTGCACCCAAAATGTTTAAAAGTTAAGGCACAAGAGAACATTTAACAGATTTGATTTGATTTGATTTATTATTGTCAAGTATTGGGATACAGTGAAAAGTGTTGTTTCTTGCGTGCCATACAGGCAAAGCACACCTTTCATAGAGTACATATGGGGAGAAGGAAAGGAGAGAGTGCAGAATGTAGCGTTACAGTCATAGCTAGGGTGTAGAGAAAGATCAACTTAATGCAAGAAGCTGTTCTTGAGTTGGTTGGTACCTGACTTCAGACTTTTGTATCTTTTTCCTGATGGAAGAAGGTGGAAGAGGATAGATTTACAATGCTTTATCAGTGGGTTCTGAAAGTAGCTTATGATGAACAAATCTTATAACTTTCTACTTATATTTGAAAACTGAAGCCATGCTAAGTAACTTGATGGCCACTAGCTGTTTGGAAAAGCTTTCAAAGATAATGAACTGGGAATGAGTGATACAATGAGTTAACAACATGCTTTCCCCTCTCAGATTCACAATTTCTTGGGCAAATTGATGGGATGAAAGTGCTCTCTTTTTTTCCCTAGCTGAAGACTTCAAATAAACTAGCCAAAGGAGAGTCATTGGAAGGTTGGTATGAGGACAAAACTGGAATTGATGCAGTGGGAGCTGCTGTAGATATTGCAAATTAAAACACAGCAACCTGTAAATAATTGCTGACAATATCAGCCTTCCATCCTCCAAAGCTCAACCACATCTCGTTCAAACTTTGACCAAGGCCTTGTCCAAGTCTCATTCTGTCCTTCCTAACCTCCTTCTGGTTCCGTCATGCTTCCAGTTTAAATCCCTTCCCATTCCAGAACACTCTCAGTTCCATAAACTCTGGCAATTCGCAACCTCTCTGAAATAACTCTGTTACTTTTATCCAAGCCTCTTGTGTGACCCCCTCCCTTTGCTCCATAGTAACAATTGTGCCTTCAGCTGCCTAAACCCTGATCTGAATCCCCTCTCTAAACCCCATCATCCCTCCGCATCCTGAATCTTGTTTAGAACGCTCCTTAAAACTCACTTCTATGGCAAAGGTTTTGTTCACCTTTCCTAATACTTTCTTTCTCCAGTATCAATTTTTGTTTGGTTTCATAGAATCCCTACAGTGCAGAAGAAACCATTCAGCCCATTGAGTCTGCACCAACTCTCTGACAGAGCATCTTACCCAGGCCCCATCCCTGTAACCATATACATTCACCATGGCTAATCTATCTAACCTACACATCTTGGGACACTAAGGAGAAATTTAGCTTGGCCAATCCACCCAACCTGCACATCTTTGGACTGCTTGGATTGGAGGAAACTGGAGCACCCAGCGGAAACCCACGCAGACATGAGGACAATATGCCAACTCCACACAGACAATGACCCAAGATTGGAATTGAATCCAGATCCCTGGTACTTGAGGCAGCAATGTGAACCACTGAGCCACACCCTGCTCTGCTAGTTCTGTTAGTTTCATCTCTGCTAGTTCTTTTGGAGTATTTTATGAAGCTAAATTTGTAGTTGGTCCCTTGAATTTTTAACATTACCAGTCTGTCTGAGCGAGAATGATTAAACATTGAGCTTTCCATACTGTCTGCAAGAGGTTGACTTTAGGGAGTTTTAAATAAAAAAGTTTCCCATTCCAAAACAGTGACATTCCTCACCTTGAAGTCCTGAAATGCAAACTAAAATAAACCATGAGTTTTTTGATGTTTTGTTTCCCTGGGGATAGAGAAAAATTAATGGGGCAGTCGAAAATTGATCACAAGTGACATGATATTGTCAACACTTCCTTGCGCTGTATCTATATAGAGAAATGTAAATGGTCTTGTCAAATAACTTTGCAAGTGCAAAGTTAATCTTTAAATTGCAGAATTCTAAATGAACAGTTACTCGCAGACCCTGATGCTCAGATGCAAGTCCAGAGAAATGCCTTGACTATTATAAAAATGCTGGAAGTATGAACATTGAGTAACACCATGAATGTGCTGTAGTTTTGGACAATATTTGGTACAGCACAACTGTTTTTTATCTATTACCAAATGGATGTGATCAACTCAATGATATTCACATATGACTATGGACATACTTATGGCATAAAGGGAGCCTTATAAAGAACAGCTAACAATTATGCCCTGGCCAGAGTATATCTTCTCTCATACTGCCCATAATTAGTATGTCTTGTATGGAAAGTAGTATGCCTTTTCTTATCCTAAGTTTTAAAGTTTGGAGTTTATTTATCAGTGGGCTTACATTAACACTGCAATGAAGTTACTGTAAAAATCCCCTAGTCACCACACTCCGGTGCCTGTTTGGTTACACTAAGGGTCAATTTAGCATAGACAATGCACCTAACCAGCACGTCTTCTGGTCTGTGGGAGGAAACTGGAGCACCTGGAGGAAACCCATGTAGACACGGGGAGAATGTGCAAACTCCAAACAGACAGTGACCCAAGCCGGGAATCAAACCTGTGTTTTTGGCACTATGAAGCAGTAGTGCCACTGTGCTGCCCTATCAAGGCTGATATGTCTCACTAGATCAGTGAAGCTAATTGGCTTTTATCCCAACATTTTCCTAGAAAGTAAAGGTTTAAATAAAATACTTCCAGGAGAACATAATTTTTATACAAGTAGTAAGTAGCTCCCTTATATTGAAATTTGTCTGCGTGAGGAGAATAGGAAAGGGTTAGTGTTAGAACTTATGAAGGAAATCCCACAATATCAATGAAGTGAATGAGGATGGTACAAACGTATCTGGGTAGTCCTATAACTAGACTGCATCGTGATGGGAATCATCCATCCTACTATTCCAGGTTTGCATTCTATTTAATTTTCAGCAGCATCCTTCCTTCTTTCCAACAGTTCTTTTTTAAACAGACAAACCATCTTCATACCTGTCTGGAAATCAAAGAAGAAACGCACATGAACACATGAAATTCAATTTGGTTTTGTGTAGAGGTCCACGGAGTTAAAATAATAAGTGAAAGCTAAGCTTCAAGTGTAATACACAGCTTTTGCAACACCCAAAGCGACAATACACTCCTTGGGATAGTAGTAAAGTTTATTCAGTTGGCAAGATGTGTCGGAACTGTATATTTGAGTGACATCTGACCCCCAGATTAAGAATTCCTTTTGATATTGCAATGCAAACTTGGGGCACTGCCATGTTCGAGACGCATTGTCAAGGGAGTCTTGCAGTTTTAAGTGGCACAGTTCTGTGTTTTATCCTCAAAAGGCACACCGTGATCTTGTTGCAATAATTTTAGCTTTCAGACCAGATGCTTCCGTCAGCTAATAAGTACCTGCTATTTCCTTGAGTGGCTCAGCCATTGTCAGCATTTGAAAGATGAGGAAGGAATTTTGCGACGTAAAAAGTTGGAAGCTGAACTGTAATGTCGCGATCATATTGGTTTTACAGCAGAATTGTTGTTTTTTAATATGATGAAAGGATATCCGGCTCACAGTAAATTTGGGAGCAATTAATGTTTTGTGCTTCGATGAAAACATAAGCCTGCAGTGAGCCTGGGAAATTGGATGCGTATTTCTCATATTTGCATTAGTTTTATTGGCAGACTTGCTTTCAACTCAAAAGTAAGCCCGTCTTCCCACAAGTGGTCCAAGCCCCTTCAAGCAGGTTGATTTTAAAAAAATTATGCGATTAAGCAATGTTTTTGGCCAATTCAATCACAGAAAATATTTTCCCCATACTGTAAAACTTAAGCATCTTGGCTGCTTCGTGACTTTGTGATAGATAAAATTCTTCAAACATTTGTTCCCAAAAATAAATGAACAATTTATGGCCCGGTCTTAGAAGAATATCAGAAATGGGAGCAGGGGTCGGCCATTTTGTCCATATGTACATGTACAATACTTTTCTGCCGTTTTCAGATGTTTGCAATTGCAAGTCACATTTGTAAAAACAGTGGACATTTTCAATAGACACGAACATCTGGTTTTGAAGCTACTCTGCCCAAGACCGCAAGAAACTACAAAAGGTCGTGAATGTAGCCCAATCCATCACACAAACCAACCTCTCATCCATTGACACTGTCTACACTTCCCGCTGCCTTGGCAAAGCAGCCAGCGTAACTAAGGACTCCACATACACCGGACATTCTCTCTTCCACCCTCTTCCATCGGGAAAAAGATATAAAAGACTGAGGGCACATACCAACCGACTCAAGGACAGCTTCTTGCCTGCTGCCATTAGACTTTTGAGTGGACCTACCTCGCATTAAATTGATCTCTCTCTACATCTTAGCTATGACTGTAACATTACATTCTGCGCTCTCTCCTTCCCTTCTGTACGAATGGTATGCTTTGTATAGTGCACAAAAAACAATACTTTTCAGTGTATGTTAATATACGTGACAATAATAAATCAAATCAAAGAGTGGGTGTATATCTCATCTCTCTGTGAAATGAAAGCCCTGGAAGTTCATTCTGAGATTCATATTAAGAATTATTGGGGGGTGAAGAGAGCAGGGGAAGAGGAGATTTCCTCTCTGTTTTGTGTAACAGAATAGTAAACCTGATCATGAAGAATAGTTGCACAGAATGCAGAGAGGAAATCTCCCATCGCTGGAGCAGTGCAGACAGAACTTTGATCTGTGTCTGGGTCTCATGTTACCTGACCACGGGGTGAGGGGCTGGGGGGAGGGGGGGACAATGTATCGAAACAGACACCAAGAATAGAAAATGTACTTTAGCTGATTTGCCTTGTGTCAATGTGTCAAAGTGATTAAAAAATATGTAGTACTTAATTTTATTGTGATGGACTAACTCCATCTAGGTTTCCTTCCACGCTGAGCTGATTGTAGTTGTGACACTGCGTCTCTAATCTATTTCCGTCAGCTTCATTTAAATATTGATTGTGGCATCCCAGTGCTATTTGTGTACTGACTGAAAGCTTACCTCTGGAAGGTTGGAGGTGGCGAATTTAGTATCCCTGCAGCAGCTTAGTGCAACGCAGCGTTCTTGTGTCTCTAACAATTTGGTTCATTGCAGCGCCCAAGGCTGGTGCTTCTTCAAGGCACCCAGCCCCCATCATTTACAGGCTCTTCAACTAAAGCTTTATTTGCTCAGAAAGACTTGTCAGTTTTGTCCCTTTTGGAAGGATTTATCTGGGTGAAAGCCAGGTGGCCTTGGCAATCGATTCAATCCCGTCAACCCCACACAGCCAGCCAAAGTTCACTGACCTCACCAAGTCAGCCAAGGTCACGGGGACAATCATAACTTGTGAGAATACAGTGAACATATTTTACATTTCCAGCTGTCGCTTGAAAATTATCGACAACTCACCACTGTCATGCAGGATTCTCACTTTTTCCTTCCCCTGCACATTCCTTCATTCACAATTTTCACTTAAGTAAGCCGGAACAGGTGCATGTGACAGGGACTTCCTTCTCTGCACCTATAGTATTTTATACAATCATCAAATCATAAAATGTGACGTGGAGACAGGCCCTTTGGCTCAAACTTGCCCGTGCCGACCAAAAAGCACTTCTAAGCTAGCCCCATTTGCATACATTTGGCCCAAACCCCTTTCCTATCGATGTATCCGTCCGAATGCCTTTTAAATGTTGTCAGTCTGTCTGCCTCAACCAGAGGCAGCTCATTCCTCAAATGTACCACCCTCTGTGTAAAAAAAAAGTTGCTCCTCAGGTTCTCATTAGTTCTTTTAACTTAAATCTGTGCTCTCTAGTTCTCGATTCCCCAACCCTGGGAAAAAGACTGAGTGCATTCATCTAGGTTGCATTCCATAAACTGCTGAGTGGAACATCTTCAGGCTCTACTTATTTCTTAAAGGGGGCAAACGACACACTGTCAATAATAATGGAGTGCTGCCTCACACCGTCAAGTCTCTTGCTACAGAACCTGGAATCTCCTTTAATGAGGGAATATTGGGAAATTACAATTGAATTCATTGAATAAAAATATTTTAATGAAAACATAAGTGTTCTATATTGAGGTAGCCCACTTAGATGTGAACAAATTCAAAAATATATTTTTTTAATCAACGATTCGCAAAACAGGAAATCATTTTTGATAAGGTGAAGATGGTTTTAAAATGGGAGCATTGGTCGTTGTTGAGGAGGATGCACGAATGAATGAATGACTGATTTAATTCATTGATTCATTGATTCATTCGTTTCTGTTCAAAGTAGATCTTTAGCTCACTATCATTAGCTTCATCCTGAGGCCTGTCCCACCAGAGTCAGATGGGGTGGCACAATGGTTAGCACTGCTGCCTCACAGCGCCAGGGACCCGGGTTCAATTCCCGGCTTGGGTCACTGTTTGTGTGGTGTTTGCATGTTCTCCCTGTGTCTGCGTGGGTTTTCTCCAGGTGCTCTGGTTTCTTCCTACACTCCAGAGATGTGTGGGTTAAGTAATTGACCATGATAAATTGCCTGGGTGGGATTGTTGTTGGTGCAGGCTCGATGGGCCGAATGGCCTCCTTCTGAGCTGTATGGTTTTGTTTGTTTTTGCAGTTTTAGTCACCAGTGGTTTGCCACTGTGTTTCGCTCTGAGGGGCAGGGTGGGGTGGATTCTTCCAAAGTGTGCTTCCCCCAGGATGAGAGACAAACCTGCACAGTAAGGCTGGCTCCACAGATATGAGGACAGACCAGTCTCAAAGTGATGATACAGACTTCCACCCCCACCACCCCCACTGCACCCCCCCACCCCCCCAGCACAACAGACATTGCCACCCATTCTCTGCAAAGTATACCCCCCAACCAACATTACTGGGAAACCTATCCCACCCTTCATTCTCACCCAACCCTTAGACCCACTCCTCAGGGGCCACACTGGCCTTCATACCCTGGCTTGGTCACCTCAACCAGAAGAGATTCCTCTTGGCTTGACACCACGCTGGTGGTGGGGGGAACATGATGACCCCGGAAGAAATGGTGTAAAGCTATTTGAGTATTTAAATCTATTAAAATTGATGATAATTAGGATCAAACCCCTTGCCTGGGTGGGAACCTGTTGACGTCACTGGAGGTGGAGGGGTGGGGGTTTTGCAGGGTGGAAGGGTGGGGGAGGGGAGATCTCATTCCTCCCCAGCACATATCTCATGGCCCTGTCACTGGAGTTAGTGGCCACAACCGCGGTGAAAGGGCCTGTAAAATTATCCCCGATATGTTTGCTAGGGAAAATCTGGCAGTGGCGCTCGTTCTTCTGATGTTTGAAGGTGGCACAGTGGTTAGGACTGCTGCCTCATGGTGCCAGAGACCCAGGTTCGATTCCGGCCTTGGGTGACTGTGTGGTGCTTGCATGTTCTCCCTGTGTCTGCGTTGGTTTCCTCCCGGTGCTCTGGTTTCCTTCCACAGCCCAAAGATGTGCAGGTTAAGTGGATTGGCCATGCTAATTTGCCCCATAGTGTCCAAAGGTGTGTAGGTTAGGTGGATTAGCCATGTTGAATGTTGGTATTAAGGGGATTGGGGCAGGTAATAAGGTGGTCTTTTGGAGAGCCGGTGCAGACTGAATGGGCACAGTGGGGATTCTATGGTTCTATGGTACTGGTAAGAAACAGACTCTGTTGCCCAGCTCAGCCCAAGCAAAGGGGCTGGTGGTTCTAAGAAGACATGATGTGGGTATGCCGGCGTTGGACTGGCGTAAACACAGTAAAAAGTCTGACAACACCAGGTTTTAGTCCAAAATAAATAGGTTGGACTAAAACCTGGTGTTGTCAGACTTTTTACTGGTTCTAAGAAGAGGCAGCTTTGCAATCCCAAACAGGCATTCTATTTTGGTGCAATTCTTGCCGTGACAGTTTGATCAGGAAATTGAGGCTTGGGGAGATGTGTAATTCAGGCCAGCCACCTGCTCCACACATTTTATGAAGCCGACCTCAAGAAAGCAACCAATAGAAAATGGATTGTTTTATGTTCAGATTAACAGAACTGGAGTTATGGTCCTGGCTGCTAAAACAGTGCTTTGATGAACACAGTAATATTGGCAATGTGTTCAGTCTCTGAAGCATGTGCTTGCACTGAAATCCCCTGGCTTAAATCTCTTGTGTTTGTTATTATTAACCTTACATGTGCCAGAGTCTAAGGGATATTTTTACCCTGAAAAAGAAAGATACTTAATATGCCAGATCATTGAAGCAAATTCTATAAATAACCCATAAAACTATTTCACACAGATCTGTTCAACAGAACAAGGAATCTGTTCATTGTAACTTTTCAACTCAGTCTGACTGTATGGCCAGACGGAGTGTGATACCAACGAGTTGTAAATCATTATTAAGCACTGGCAAGTGGTATTTTATTGTGGCTTGTGAAAGTTTTCTTCAACAACTGAGTTAAGCACCATCACCGCAGTAGTTTTAAATCAGTTGAATGGGGACAAAAATAATGATTGTAGCAATGAATTTCTTGGTGACTTTGGCTTAATTCATGTTTGTTTCAATATAAATCGTGTGCTCAGTTTGGAAATAGAAAGCCTTCTATTTCAAGCAACTGTTGGCAGCAGTGGTAGTTCCACAAATATCCAGGATAAACTTCGTCAGCCTTGGTGTGTCTTCAGATGACTGAGGAACCCGTTTTTTTTGTCCGCAGGTTGTCCCTCAATAGGGGCATGCTGCTGCATGGGACAAATGGAATTCGCACACCCCGGATTTGTTTCATAGAATCATAGAATCCCTACAGAACAGAGGAGGCTATTCGGTCCACCGAGTCTGTACCAACCACAATCCCACCCAGGCTTTATTCCCGTAACCCCACACATTTACCCTGCTAAGGTCAGTTTAGCATGGCCAATCGACCTAACCTGCATGTCTTTGCACTGTGGGAGGAAACTGGAGCACCCAGAGGAAACCCACGCAGACACGGGGAGAATGTGCAAACTCCACACAGGCAGTGACCCAAGGCTGGAATTGAACCTGGGTCCCTGGCGCAGTGAAGCAGCAGCGCTAACCACTGAGCTGCCATTTCCCTCCTTCCTCTGCCACTGCCGTTCTGCCTTGCCGCCAAGCCACTGAGCCTGGAAATGGCTTGCACCTTGTTGGACCAGGTGGAGCCATATCCAGTAGTCTGGAGCTTTCTCCTTCCTCAGTGGTATTAACATCTCTGAGCTTTATGGTGCTCTTGAGCTTATGCTTATCTATTTTCATTTGGCTGTCCTTACAGAGTTACCCAACGGGGAGTTGGGAGAAGAGAAACTTCCGAGGGAGGCGCTTTCTGGGCACCAGGCATAATGGTCCATCCATCAGATTTGATTCCTCAGGAGCAGGCTTTGACGCTGGTCAATACAGCCCCATGAAGGACTCTAGCTTAGTCTAGCACTCTCCCCATTTGATTCCCAAGATTTGATGCAAGCACCACTGATGAGAGCTCTCCAGGATTCTGATGTGGTGTCAATAGACAGTCCAGCTTTCACTGCAGTAGACAAGGGTTGTCAACATAATGGCCTTATAAACCAGGACCCTTGTTGACTTCCAAAGTCCCCTGTTGTCAAAGACACAATGACAGAGCTTGAAGAAGGCAGCACTGGCACAGTTGTTTTGGTTAATGCACTTCCTCTGTGAGGGTAATCTCTTGAGAGAGGTGGCAGCTGAAATAAGGGAAGTGCTGCACATTCCCTTGAGTCTCTATTGTTTGTCATCCAGCTACATAGATGGCAGTTGGCATCAAGTACTTGCAGATTAGGTGTAGCATCGGTAAAATCATAGAGTCCCTACAGTGCAGAAGGAGGCTATTTGGCCCATCAAGTCTGCACTGACTCTTGGACAAAGAATCTTAGCCAGATGCCCTTTTGGAGAGTTGGTGCAGATTTGATGGGCTGAATGGCCTCCTCTGCACTGTGGGAATTCTGTGATTCTATGATTTTGTAAGTTCATTCCCAAATTACTTTTTAAAAAAATTTCTTTTGTGTTTCAGTCATCACTTCCTCACTACCTTTGAATGTAGTTCCTAATCTGATCGCACTCCCATAGTGAAATCATAGCGAGCTCCAGTTGTAATGATTATAACACAATGTTCACTGCCTCTTTATATTGCATTCTGAAGGCTGGTTACTCATCCACAAGCAAGAGTGCTTTACTCATAATGAGATGTTTTATTATTGAAAACCTCTGAAGCTCAAACACTTTAACACAAGTAGAATTGTGAGACTCAATGATCAACTTTATCTACCTGCCATTATTTAATGTTTTATCAATTTCTACTCTGTCCGTTATGAAATCATCTTTTTTTTTTACCATCTTGTATTGAATTCAGAACATTTTAAAATGTGATTCCAATTTCTTCAATTCAGTGATGGAATGATGAATTTATCACCAATTTTATTTAAAGGATTTGAATAGTATGCGTTCTGGATGAAGCTTACTGTAAAAAGGTGATGTGAAGTGACATTGATAATGTGAAGTAGGTGGGACCATGAGAATCATAGAATCTACAGTGCAGAAGGAGGCCATTTGGCCCATCCAGTCTGCCCCGACAATCCCACCCAGACCCTATCCCCGTAAACCCACATATTTACCCTGCTAATCCCCCTGACATTAGGATCAATTTAGCATGGCCAATCTACCTAACCTGCACATCTTTGGAGTGTGGTAGGAAACCAGAGCACCCGGAGGAAACCCACGCAGACACAGGGAGAACGTGCAAACTCCACACAGACAAGTGACCCGAAGCTGGAATTGAACCCGGGTCCCTGACACTGTGAGGCAGCAGTTCTAACCACTGTGCCACTGTGATTAGCAGTCTCTCATTTGTCAATTCTAAAATATAGCATATATAATGAGATTGCTTTAGAAAGCAAATTATTTTGAGATTGAAAAAATGATCTACTGTGTCACCACAAAAAAAATTAAACGGACCTCATTTATTCTCTCTTCAGCTGTTGTTAGTCCAAGATTCACGTGGGTGAACACAGCGGGACCTCCGAAGACTGTCACCACGGCAGAGATAATGACCACCACTGCTGTTCCCAGCTCACCACAGTTTATTGGGCAAGACAACAATAATAGCATCATTCCTGTTTACTGCTCCATCCTGGCTGCTGTTGTAGTGGGACTCGTAGCCTATGTAGCTTTCAAACGGTTGGTGTTTTGAATGGCTTTATTTTTAACAGCCTGAATGTGATTGACATTATTTATTAAGTTACAGTGATAGGAGTATGTGTGAATGTGCAATACAGTGTGATCTAATATTGAAAATGTAACTTGTGCAATGCTGACTCAATTATGGAGTGGCATTTAAAGAGCCATATTATTTATTCATTCTCCTTGCTTTCAGTTAAGTAGTCATTATTTTTATTAGGTTGCATTTTAGCTTCATTTGAAGCAATTTTTTAAAGTGGCATCTCGGCCTTTTGGCTAGGATGCAAATCTTAGATCAAGACTTGGAGGAGGAGCTATACCTACTCCAATCAGCTTGGATTATGTAGATCAAGCCCCAGACAAGAGGTGAGAATCCTGTCCTGTCAGCTTGGATCGGGAATGTCTCAACTTATTGGGATTCTGAATTGGATTTGATTTGATTTGATTGTATTGAATTGGAATAAAAAAGAATTGTCTTTTTGCCCCCCTGATGGCAGTGTGAGGCTTTACTCATTGTCATCCCATCCTCTTTTCCATGGTCATCGTTCTATTTTGGGTATTTCACACTTGATCACCTTGTGCGTGTATTTACTATATAGGAGGGATATGGAAAGGTTATTATGATGTGGAGATGGTGGCATTGGACTGGAATGGACACAGTAAGAAGTCTCACAACATCAGGTTAAAGTTCAACAGGTTTATTTGGAATCACGAAATTTCGGAGCGCTGCTCCTTCATCAGATGAGTGGAGAGGTAGGTTTCACAAACACGACATATTTAGACAAAGACACAATTGGCCTGGGCTTGTAAAATCCTACTAACTGTCCTGGCTTGAGACAATTCACTGCTCTTTATCTTGTGGTTATCCCTCCATCAACTCACATTGTCTGTACCTGTAAAGACTTGATTACCTGAAAAGACTTGCATTCCAACCATTATCTTGCAATTCATTCTTTGTCTATATACGCCGTGTTTGTGACACTTACCTCGCTACACATCTGATGAAGGAGCAGCGCTTCGAAACCTTGTGATTTCAAATAAATTTATTGGACTTTAATCTGGTGTTGTGAGACATCTTACTGAAAGGTTATTAGGTCGAACATGTTTGCCTTGTTTTTTTTTGTTGGGCTCACCCGATGTATCTACCCTTCTCCTCCACCAGTTCCTGAATTCGCTAACAACTCTCCAGCTCCTCAAAGGTGACCAGGGAAGGGGCCAAACTCATTAGTTCCTACAAAGACTAACAATAACAGCTTACATTTCTAGCATCAGTGCAGATGCTGAAAAAGGTATGTTACAGCCTTCTGGACTTAACACTGGGCTCAACAACTTCAGGGGCTGTGTTTCCCACCGATGGGAGGTGGAGCGTTGTTTGCTAGCGGTGGGATTCTCTGGTCCTGTCGCTGTCAATGGGGATTCCCGTTGACATCATCCCATCACGCTGACAGTAAACCCGGGGTGGGGATGGGCTGCCAGAAGGACCAGAGACTCCCGCCAGCATGAATGGTCAGAGAATTCCAGCACAGATCATGAGCACTGTCCTTTATCCTGATCCCCCTTTTTAATGCAATTATTTTAGTCCCAATACTACCCCCTATCAGGCATTGTTTTTAAAACTTGCTGACACAGAACACTGCCCTTTGTTCTGCTATTTATGCATTCTGCTATCCGACCTTTATGCCACTATCAGCACCTTCTTTAATCTTTAACACTACCATTAACACTCCCTTTATCTTCTGCCCATGGCATCTTTGTCAAATCTCTCCTGACCTCCCACCTATTCCCGGGCCTTCTGTTCTGCTCCACCCTGTCCTCTACAACATAAAATCCATCAAATTTCTTCTTCTCTTTAGCTCTGAAGAAGAGTCATACGGGCTGGAAGCGTTAACTCCGTTTCTCTCTCTACAGATGCTGCCAGATCTGCTAAGATTTTCCAGCACTTTTAGCATTCATATAACCTTTAATGTTGCATGGTGCCTCAAGGTGCTTCATAGATGCGCTATCAAATGAAATTTGACAGCGTGCCCAATTAGGAACAAGTAACCAAATGTTTGGTCAAAGAGATAGGTCTTGAAGAAGTAAAGAGATGGAGAGGCCCAAGGAGTGAATTCTAGACCTTAGGCACTCAACAGCCGAGGACATGACTATCAATGTTGGGTGTATTAAAATTGAGAATGTGCAAGATTTCATAATCGGAGGAGTATAGATTTCTATCAGCATGTGTGGCTGCAGGAGGTTAAAAGATAAGGGGAAGTGAGACCCCATGGAGGGATTTGAAAACAAGGATGAGAATTTTAAAATCAAGGCATTCCTTGTCTGGGAGCCAATGAAGGTTAACAAATACAGAGATAGGTCAACAGGACATGATGCGACCAATTGCACAGATAGCAGGGTTTTGGATGAGTTTATGTTAAATGGTGGGTGGAATGTGGGAGGCTGACCAGGAACATGGTGAGGTAGCCAAGTTGAAGCTAACAAAGGCACAAAAGAGAGTTCCAGCAGCAGATTATTTAGGGCAGGTTGATAGTGGGCAATGGTACAGGGGTGGGAATAGGCAGACCGGACATGGTTACTGTGTGCACAGGTGGTTGATGTTATAAGTTTGTAAGAGTTAGAATGAAGCTGCTTTTTGCTCCCGAGGCAGGTAACTCAAGATGAGGCATTTCCTGCTTGGTGTGCTCACTTTGGGGGGAAAAGGTGTCGTGAATGGAGTGATTTTCACTCAGAGTGGAGGCGGAGAATGAGTTTAGAGTGGGGTCAGGACTGCCACCTTCCCAGACATAGGTAGCCACAATAGAACATAGAACATTACAGAGCAGCACAGGCCCTTCAGCCCTCAATGTTGGGCTGACCTGTGAAACCAATCTAAAGCCCGTCTAACCTACACTATTAAAAATATCATCCATATGTTTATCTAATGACCATTTAAATGCCCTTAATGTTGGCGAGTCCACTACTGTTGCAGGCAGGGCATTCCACGCCCTTACTGCTCTCTGAGTAAAGAACCTACCTCTGACAGCTGTCCTATATCTATCACCCCTCAGGTTAAAGCTATATCCCCTCATGCTAGCCATCTCCATCTGAGGAAAAAGGTTCACACTGTCCACCCTATCTAATCCTCTGATCATCTTATATACTTCTATTAAATCACCTCTTAACCTTCTCCTCTCTAATGAAAACAGCCTCAAGTCTCTCTGCCTTTCCTCATAAGGCCTCCCCCACCCCCATACCAGGCAACGTCCTGGTAAATCTCCTCTGCACTCTTTCCAATTCTTCCACATCCTTCCTACAAGGCGGCAACCAGAACTGTACGCAATACTCCAACTGCGGCTGCTCCAGAGTTTTGCACAGCTGCAACATGACCTCATGGCTCCGAAACTCAACCCCTCTACCAATAAAAGCTAAAAAAGCTGGTCCTCACTCCCAGCTCTGCAATCCTGGGCCTCACTTCCAGCCCTGCAATCCTGGGCCTCACTCCCAGCTCTGCAATATTGGACCTCAACCGCAGCTCTGCAATCCTGGGCCTCACTCCCAGCTTTGCAGTCCAGGGCCTCACTCCCAGCTTTGCAGTCCAGGGCCTCACTCCCAGCTTTGCAGTCCTGGGCCTCACTCCCAGCTTTGCAGTCCTGGGCCTCACCCTTAGCTTCGGAATCCTGAGCCTCACTTTCAGCATCGCAATCCTGGGCATCACTGCCATATGTAGAACCCTATTAAACAAGTCAAACATCTTCTGAAAAAAGTGAAATTTCTCAACTTCCAACCTCACTTTCAAGGCCGGCACTATGGTTAGCACTGCTGCCTCACAGTGCCAGGGACCTGGATTCAATTCTGGGCTGTGGGTGACTATTGGAGTTTACTTGTTCTCCCTGTGCCTTCCCTCCGTGGGTTCCCTCTGGGTGTTCCCACAGCCCAAAGATGTGCGGATTAGGTTGATTGGCCATGCTAAATTGCCTCATTGTGTCAGAGGGTTTAGCAGGGAAAATTCTAAGGGGACAGGGCCTGGGTGGATTGTGGCCAGGGCAGTCTCGATGGGCCAAATGTCCTCCTTCTGCACTGTAGGGATTCTATGACTTTCTCATTTGAAATGGCCACCCTCCAGAACTATCCCCCAACTCCAGCACCTCAAGCCAGTTTTGCATATTGTCAGTGCCCTTAATTATATATATTCACCTCTGAGTTTATGCATTTCCAGCAAATGTGAACCCATCTGCAAATCTCAGTGACCTTATGTTAGGTTGACTTTTGCTTCCCTTTGCACTTTCCCTAGAGCTACTTGTGTTGTGTTTAGCTGGGTTCCTACTTTATTCCCTGGAAGAATCAATTTTCTATGCATTTTCCGCTCTGCAACCTATCTGTCCCTTTCTTTCCCTTTATAATGTTCCTCGAATCATTGTGATTTTTGATTTATTTCTTTTCCCCTCAGTTGGAACAGCTGTAAGCAAAACAAGCAGGGAGCCAATAACAGGACGGTAAACCAGGCACCGTCTCCAGAGGGTGAGAAGCTGCATAATGATAGTGGAATCTCAGTCGACAATCAGAGTCTACAGGAACAACAGAAACAGCAGCAGCAACAACAGCAACAACAGAACCAAGGTGGGTGCTGGGAGTTTACAAATAAATCATTATTTCATTTGCAGGACTACCCATCACAAAGATAGTGTCTGTGCGGAGTCTGCACATTCTCCCCATGTCTGCGTGGGTTTCCTCCAGGTGTTCCGTTTTCCTCCCACACTCCAAAGATGTGTGGATAAGGGGGATTGGGCATGCCAAATTGCCCCCTAGTGTCAGGGGGACTGGCTAGGGTAAATGCATAAGATTATAGGGATGGGCCTGAGTGGGATTGTGGTTGGTGTAGGCTCGATGGGCTGACTGTAGGGGTTCTATGATTCCTGGGCTGCTGTGATAATGAAGGCATTACTGCCAAGGAGGGCAGCTGATGAAGGATGTATAATGTAGTGCTGACATTTTACCTTTCAGTCTGCCCTCCGAAGGTTAAAGAGTGATTATTATTTTAAAAAGCTCTACTACTTTGGGTGGAAGTTAGAAATTGGATTGTCGAAAAACAGCATAATGATCATTGAAGATGTGATCAAATAGCATGGTAGCACAGTGATTAGCACAGCGCCAGGGACCCAGGTTCAATTCCCGGCTCGGGTCAGTGTATGTGTGGAGCCTGCACATTCTCCCTGTGTCTGCATGGGTTTCCTCCAGGTGCTCCAGTTTCCTCCTACAGTCCAAAGACGTGCTGGTTAGATGCATTGGCCATACTAAATTCTCCTTCAGTGTACCCGAACAGACACTGGAGTGTAGCAATAGGGGATTTTCACAGTAACTTCAATTACAGTGTTAATGTAAGACTATTTGTGACTAATAAACTTTAAATTATACTTAGATCAGCATTTCTATTTAAATATCTGAATCTAATCCTGGGGAAATTAATTCAGTAATGAATTTAATAAATTGACATTTTACATTTGCATCTTTTATCTTTCTGGATTGGGTGTCCAATGACTTTAATATCTCAACAGGCGGATTCCATGGCTACAAGGGTTCGAAAAGTTCATCAGAAGGCGACCAATCAGTCCCCTGTTTAGGAATAGAATCTGCGTGATCAGACATTGCAATACCAGACACAATGTTCATGGTGCAAGTTTGAAGTGAAAATACATTCCTAGAATAACTTTCCCTATGGCAGCTGTCAAGGTCTTTGTTGGGAACTACTCCCTCCTGGTCAATCAATTCATTCTGTTACTTCAGTTGACTCTAAGTTACTAACAAAAGACAGGTGCTCCTGTTGATTTATAAATCCTTCAACTCAGCCTAAGTGGGCCTGTGGTTTGCCTTTCCTGTTTGTAGGTAACCAGCGCTGGTTTCACCATCAGTTGCACCCTGAGTATTGACTCATGCGGCTGTTAATCTTCGCTGCCGACTAGTTGCTGAGATCCTCTTTCTTCCTTCAGTGCTACTGGTAGATTTCCACAATGAGGGCTGTTGAAGATGACAGGAGAAGCTACGAGGGGAAGTAGACGCCTGTTGATTCTGTGATGTCAGTGGTGGTAACAGTCCAATCTGAAATCAATTTTGTGCCCATTAAGATGGCAGATTTAATAGCATTTGGGTGCCTCTCTGTAGTTGGCTTGCCCTTGGTCGCCGCCCAGTTAAATTCTCATTTAAACCAGACACAGATTTTTCCACAAGAAAAGAATGATCCTAATAACTGGGGGCAGCCCTTTTGTTCACTCGCTCAATTAAGAAGCTCAATGCGTGCGTAGGTGGTTGGAGAGGTGCTGAAATTAAAACATTACCCATCAGACGGAGTAGAAAAATACAATTTAAATGCAGGCAGCCTCCTGTTTAATTATG
Organism: Carcharhinus amblyrhynchos; assembly: GCF_965287045.1. Lineage (NCBI taxonomy): Eukaryota > Metazoa > Chordata > Chondrichthyes > Carcharhiniformes > Carcharhinidae > Carcharhinus > Carcharhinus amblyrhynchos. Next base: position 14,686,924 of record NC_137350.1, read on the forward strand.
TTTTAATAGAGAATTTTGTTTTAGAGTGTTTTGTTACTAATGGAACCTATCTGAATAGCATTGCCTCCTTTTTGACTTAATCAGGCAAGCACCCAAAATTATTTTGTAATTGCACATGCTCAGTTTGTTCGTTTTTAAATACATTGCTGCTCCCGACTCCCTTGCCACCCTCTCGCTGCCCCTCGTCACCCTCTCGCTGCCCCTCGCCACCCGCTTGCTGCCCCTCGCCACCCACTTGCCACCCACTGGCTGCCCCTCACCACCCACTGGTTGCCCTCGCCATCCACTCGCTGTCCACTCGCCGCCACTCCTGACCTACTCACTGCCCCTCGCCACCCAGGGCCAATGCACTGCCGCTCTGCCTGATTCTGGAGTGTGCTTGCGCTGCCCAGTGTTGCCACTGCATTCCAGACGGGGGTGATGACCCTGCTGGAAGGTTGTGTCCTGAAGCAGGGGTAGAGTTATCTTGCCTCTGCCTGACTCCATTCAGCACCCTGGTGAGGGCTCCCTCCGACAAACGTGGTGCTGCTTCTTGCCTGCCATCTCCTACAGCCACAGTGGAACAAGAACTGTGGAGCCATTTATATGGATCTGCCCAATTCTTGCTGTTAAGTCGTTGTGCAGTGGGCAGATCAGAGGGAACACGTCACAGGAATGGTGTGAAACCAGTGGGAATAGAAATTAATGCTAATGAACCGTAAGATTCAGCCTGGAAACATACTGACATCGCTGGTCTGAAACACTCCGTTTTTTGCACTGGAATTAACAGTGGTAAGATTTTGCCCTGTGTATCAATAGCATCTCCGTTGTTCGGCAGAGTGAAGAAAGCCTGACCATCTGTCCCTGTGCTTATGTTGCTATTTTCTTTCCTTCCACACCCACTCACAATCCTTCAACCTTTCAAACCTCTGGGTGAGATCAAGTATATCATCCTCTGGAGATCTGGCCGCCTAATGAATGTTTGTGCAGCTGGCGAGGGGTATGCCTTGTGAAGGATTCTTTTCAGTGCAATGAAAAAGTATCCAAGCTCAATTATTCAAGTCCCTTTCTTGTAATTCTGAGCAGCCGAGCCACCAATGCACAAAATATCAAATTTTCACATTTCAAGAAAGACGCAGTCTTCAGACAGTTACAATCGGTGAAGGAAGGAAGATTTCCAAGCCAGTTCGAAGGAAGCAGTACCACGTGATGCCTACAAATATAGGCAAGGAAGACTAAGAGCATTGGTTAGAATGCTCTTAGTCTTCATCGGTTAGAACATTGAATACAGGAGTTGGGACGTCTTGTCGAAGTTGTACAAGACATTGGTAAGGCCACACTTGGAATACTGTGTACAGTTTTGGTCACCCTATTATAGAAAGGATATTATTAAACTAGAAGAGATTTACTAGAATGTTTCTGGGACCTGATGGTTTGAGTTATAAGAGAGGCTGGATAGACTGGGACTTTTTGCTCTAGAGCGTAGAAGGCTGAAGGGTGATCTTATAGAAGTCAAAAAAAAATGAGGGGCAGTTAGATAGTCAATATCTTTACCAAAAGTAGGGGAGTCTAATACCAGTGGGCATAAGTTTAAGGTGAGAGGAGAAAGATACAAAAGTGTCCAGAGGGTTGGTGAATGTCTGGAACAAGCTGCCAGAGGTAGTATTAGAGGCAGGTACAATTTTGTCTTTTAAAAAGCAGTTAGACAGTGACATGGGTAAGATGGGTATAGAGGGATATGGGCCAAATCCGGGCAATTGGGATTAGCTTAGGGGTTTAAAAAAAGGGTGGCATGGACAATTTGGGCTGAAGGGCCTGTTTCCATGTTGTAAATCTCTATGACTCTATGATTCTCGAAAGGAAACTTGGAACACAGTAGAAAATGCACCATCAATGAGAAGATTGCAAGAATAATTATTCCCCATAAAGATCTTTTCATTAAAATGATTTTATTGTACTCAGGTTGTTCCATCATGGTTCTAATGCAGTATGCACTATAGTTCAGTATTCCCTAAGCTTTACACCTCTCACTGAAACTTATATAGTTCTAACAAGTTTGGACAAGATTCAGAGGCCGGGATTTTCCAGCTGCACTTGTCCCAAATTTGGAAAATCCCACCCGAGGTGAAAGACCTTCGCATAGTCCATGTCCCACCCACTGCAATTCCCATGGAGGGCAAAAAGGGAACATTCCACCCAGAAAGATGTCCCTGTTGGCGGGTAAGTCCGGAACTAGGGGCCAGAGTTTAAGGATAAGGAGGAAACCTTTTAGGACTGAGGTGAGGAGGAATTTCTTCACCCAGAGAGTGGCGAATGTGTGGAATTCACTACCATAGAATGTAGTTGAGGCCAAAACTTTGTGTGATTTCAAGAAGAAATTAGATATAATTCTTGGGGCTAAATGTATCAAGGGAAATGGGGAGAAGATGGGATTAGGTTATTGATGATCAGACATGATCAAAATGAATGGCAGAGCAGGCTCAAAGGGCTGAATGGCCTACTCCTACTTCTATTTTCTATGTGTCTATGTTTCTACATGGTTTGGTACTTGGATATAATGAAGAAAATAAAAATTGACTCTTGGACTGTTTGACACATACAACTTTCAAAGTTGCTGTTTTGGCCTGTGTATAATGAGGGGTTCTCCAGCATTAACAGCAACCCAAGCTGGGAATACTGGAGAACAGCAACCCAAGCCGGGAATCAAACCCAGGTCCCTGGCATTGTGAAGCAGTTGTGCTAACCACTGAACTACCGAATCCAAATAAACATTTATATGGCATTGTGTAATCTCCAATATAAACATCTGGAGATACTGTGACAAAGAAAGCCCCGTCCTTTCCTTGATTTCTTTTACTTTTAAGACATGGCACTCACTTTATCCAGTTCAAGAGTGTTATGATTGATGCTACATTAATATTGTAATGTCCTGATGGTGCTTGGTAAAGAAGTGCTAAAAGTGCCAAGGCGGCATGGTGGTACAGTGGTTAGCATTGTTGCCTCACAGCGCCAGGGACTCCGGTTCAATTCTGGCCTCGGGTCACTATCTGCATGGAGTTTGCCCACTCTCCCCATATCTGCATGGGTTTCCTCCAGGTGCTCCTGTTCCCTCCCACAAACTGACCATGTGCAGGTTAGGTGGATCGGCCGTGCTAAATTGCCCCTTAGCGTCCCAAGAAGTGAAGGTTAAGAGGATCAGAGGGTAAATACATGGGGTTATGGGTATAGGGCCAGGGTAAGATAAAAAAGGTGGGTTGGTGCAGACTCACTGGGCTGAATGTCCTCCTCTTGCACTGTAGGAATTCTATGATTCTATACAGAACCAGAATATCAAAGGTTCAGGCCTTTCTGTTACTCTTCAGAATAGGATCCAAAATGGTCCTCCATACACCATGGTGTACAGTGATATCGTGGATTTTTAATGAGAGTAAAGCACTTGGTGGTGATGTGTTACAGTTCACTCAGGATGTCTGAGTTGCTGTGACAACAAGCACTGTTGCATGCATGGTGCAATCTGTGGACAATGATGTTCGAGGGTCTAACATTCTTTCCATCACATGGCTAACTTGGAATCTCTCCCACTGTTACGGCGAGTCTTTGTCAAGTATTGGAAGGATTTACAGGCTGGCACTCAACCTGTTTGGCCGTGGTTTAATACCCCTTCCTTGGCCATCGAGGTGCTGGGGTCAGACTCCCAACTGGAGCTCCTGGCTCAGAGATGCTACCCACTGCACTGCAAGCAGTTAATTACAAAGAAAGTGTGACGTGAGCAGAATATCTCAGAATATTAGAAATCTGCAGCAAAATGTTTGCTAGTTGTGTTTATATCTAGTCGTTCACGCCCTGCTGTTGCTAATAGCGAGAATGGAGAATTTGGCACACATTCAAATCTCTGTGCACTGCAATGGGAGGGGATAGTCCCAGCTGCAGGCAAGGCTGGAGGATCTGGCCCATGATTCCTGGTGTAATTCTAAAAGTGTAGCGTGCACTTAACCAAAATAACACTCTCAGTAACATGTAATCATTTACCTATTCCTGGAAGCGTTGGTACATCTTCAGCCTCAAGCCAAATTCCATTCAGACATTTGAATTACGACACTTACATCCAGTTTCTCAGGGTTCTTGTAGCGAGGCAGATTTGTTTATTATGGGCGCAAAGGCAATTTCATTGGTGAAACAGGGCCAGAATGATTGGGGCAGGTGAGAAACTGGGCATCTTTCATCTCCTGCCAATCTTACCACCTCGCCACACCAAAAGTCAGGTGGGACTAGGCCATAAGATCACACCCGATCAAGCCTCTGTTCATCTCCTTCTGTGGCTTGGTATCAGAAGTATTCTTGTAGATTTTGCTCTCGTTGCTGTCAGGACATTTTGCTATATTGAATGCATTATATAAATGTAACTACTGATTGTATGGGGGATGTTTCCAGGCGCACTTGTCCCAGACCAGAAAATCCCATCCGAGGGTCAACAGACCTTTGCATGGTCCTGTCCCATCTGCAGGTGGGACAGGAAAATTTCATGCTATTTATTTGAAGCTCTTTGGAGCTTCTCGCCTGGCTTTAACAGGACTTGTGGGATCTCTGGCTTTAGGTTAAGTCGGTGTACAGACAGAATTGGATGTGTCATTACTGGACAGATTAAGATGAAAATGAGGCATGAGGAATGGTCGATTATTAAATTTGGATTTGGAAGGCAGCAAAGGTTAAGAGGAGATTTGATAGGGGTGCTTAAACTCATGGACAATTTTGATAAATACAGAAAATGTGTTTTCGGTGGCAAAGCAGAGAGCAACAAATTTAAGGTGATGGGAAAGGCCATATAAGGATACCTTTCAGAGTGCAATGTTGTGAACTGAACAGGAAGCACACTCAATAATATAAATTCAAAAGAGAATTAAATAAATAATGGAACAGAAAGTGTTCATAGGGTAATAGGAAATGGTAGGGGAGTGGGGCTCTTGGCACAAGTACAGTCAGTCAGATGGTCCCTTCTGTGCTTAACGTTTTCTTCATTAATGTCACAAATGGGCTTACGCTAACACTGCAATGAAGTTACTGTGAAAATCCCGTAGTTGCCACATTCCGGCATCTGTTTGGGTACACTGAGGAAGAATTTAGAATGGCCAATGCACCTAACCAGCACGTCTTTTGGACTGTGGGAGAAAACCAGAGCACACGGAGGTAACCCATGCAGAAACGGGGAGAAGGTGCAGACTCCACACAGACAGTGACCCAGGCCGGTGAATCGAACTTGGATCCTTGGTGCTGTGAGGCAGCAGCGATAACCATTGTATCTCCGTGCCGTATCATGTTGTGAACATGAATGAACCACAGACTCGATTTTAGATTCGAAGGAATTTTCCCCTTCACACAGATTTGTGAGAATGTAAAACAGACTAAGATCGTAACATCTGTAGCAAAGAGCTGGCAATGCAATAAATTTGGATTAATTCAGCCTTGTTCAACCATTTAATAAGATTATGGCTAATCAGGTGGGTGAAAGGAAACTCCGGGAGTACACACTGTCAATGTGAAGTAATGCAATCCCGATACCTTATTTCATTGTTTAAGTGTGCCCGAAGTTGAGAGGTTTCCTCTATAACAAGCAGAAGTAATGACGACTAAATCACATAAAAAGCAAAACAGTGCAACATCAAAACAGACTGCCAACTGAAATTAGACAAAGTGATCACTCCAAAAGATTTTCCTTCTGATGTGACCTGCTTTAACACTTCTCGGTGGCCTAGTGGTACTATCTCTAGATTATTTATCCAGATACTCAGCTAATGTTCTGCAGGATCCGGGTTCGAATCCCACCACAGCTGATGGTGGAATTTGTAATTCAACAAAAAAATACCTGAAATGAATCTGCTGATGACAATGAAACCATTGTTGATTACCAGAAAAACCCATCTGGTTGTCCTTTAGGGAAGGAAACACACCTGGTCTAGCCTACATGGGACTTCAGAATCACAGCAACTGCCCTCTGAAATGGGTCAGCAAGCCATTTAGTTCAAGGGCAATTAGGCTTGGGCAATAAATGCTGGCCCAGCCAGTGATACCCATGTCCCACGAACAAATAATAAAAAAAATTGAAATGTAATTTATCATAAGATAAGAAAGTGTTGTGCCTAAAGTCTTACTGAAAATAAGAAATACATTTGAAAGTACACGTTGGTTAAATAATAGTTATTGAACTTCAAAAGTACATGGTTGTTTGAATTGATTTGAGATATCTCATTGTGATAGGGCACTATAAATTATGCTTGGATGTTGATTTTTAAGTGAAGCTTTAATACCTCATCTCAATTTATCATCACCACCATTCACAGCACCAATAATGAATCTGAAACCATCATCAACTAATGTCACATTGCTCTCCAGATACATTTGTCAGGATGGGGTCTAATGAGACAGTGTTCAGAATCTTGCACAATGTAAGTGGGAAAATGTTCAGTTTTCTGCTTTTATACTTTAACGAAATCCTATTCCAACAGGTGGCACAGTGGGTAGCACTGCTGTCTCATAGTGCTAGGGACCCAGGTTCGATTCCTGGCTTGGGTGACTGTCTGTGGGGCATGTTCTCCCCATGTGTGTGTGGGTTTCCTCCAGGTACTCCGGTTTCCTCCCACAGTCCAAAGGACGCGTTGGTTAGGTGCATTGACCACGCTAAATTCTCCCTCAGTGTACCCAAATAGGCACCGGAACGTGGAGACTAGGGGATTTTCACAGTAACTTCATTGCAGTGTTAATATAAGCCTACTTGTGACAATAATAAATAAACTTTAAAAGCTTTAATGATAAAGCACCATCTGTTCACACTCACAGTTCTTGTGGTTAAATGGTTGTTGTTCTCAGTCAGAATGCTAAGGTGAAACCATACATTTAATATTTTTGCTTGTTATAAATACATATGCACATCATGTTGGATAATGCCATTTATTTAATTATGATATTAATAGAATCAAATTCAAGCCAATCTCATCAAGTTCGTTTGTAAACGTCCAAACTCAGAACAACGAGAAACAGAAGGGGCTGGATTTTTAACTTAAGAGTCAAACGGTCTTTTAAGACCATAAGATCATAAGACCAAAAACTATAGGAGCAGAATTAAGCCAATTTGGTCCATTGAGTCTGCTCAGCCATTCAATCATGGCTGATATGATTCTTATCCCCATTCTCCTGCCTTCTCCCTGTAAGTAAGAAGTCTCACAACACTAGGTTAAAGGTCTTGTTATGAGATTTCTTACTGTGTTCTCCCTGTAAGCACAGGAAGAAGTCTCACAACACCAGGTTAAAGTCCAAGAGGTTTATTTGGCGCTAGCTTTTGGAGTCTCAGGTGAATGAGGACTTGTTTTCACAAACAGGGCATATACAGACACAAACTCAATTTACAAGATAGTGGTTGGAATGCGAGTCTTTACGGATAACCAAGTCTTAAAGTACAGAAAATGTGAGTGGAGAGAGGGCCAAGATAGGTTAAAGAGCTGTATATTGTCTCCAGCCAGGACAGTTATTGAGATTTTGCAAGCCTTGTAATCCATAAGACCCTACGACATAGGATAACGGATCTATTAAGGTCCATTTGAGGCTGACTGGAAGTTTCCTGTCTAATTTGGGGAAAAATCACTGACTGTCACCTACGCGGTTGTGACCCCCATCTGACCCAGGAGTCGTGTTTCTGATATAAAACCCAAAATCCTGTGCTAGGTGTGTCTCTCTTGACAGGAGGTATAAAAGAAAAAGCAATGGGGATTGGAAACCATTAGTCACCATCAGGCACCAAATTTAATCAAAATTGCAATGTTGTTAATTTGGAATAATTTGAACAGTCTGTCCCTTTAAGAAAAAGGGGATGCATGGAATGCCAACCTGTCAGCTGATAATACACCTCAGGACACACAATGCCCATTGTGCACATTGATGTGAGCTGCAGTGCTGTTTGCATGAATGTGTTGCAAAGCCAAATAAAATCCATTAATAATTTAAACTTGGTAATGCACCCAGGGCTCCCTTCCAGTGCTCCAGTCTCAATCAATGAATGTATGAATGGGCCATTGCCCTATAATGTTTCTTAAACAAGACTTCTTTAGGATTGAAGGGTAGTAGGGGAATAGGAGTGAAGAAATTTGCCACTTGTGCAAGGTTTTCTCCCCCTAGTAATGGTTCCTGGCTGCAGAGCTACATAGAGTTTAATCTGTGGAACCTGTTCCGTAAAGCTGCTTTCCATCTGCTACCTCAATGGAAATTTTATGACATCCGAGTATCCATCTGCTTGCTGGGTTTATTTAGGACCACCCAATTTTACAGGCACAGATATTTATAGTTAGATGCACAATGACAATGAATTGCAAAGGTAGCTGCCAAAACCAAAACAGACACAGTCCTGTAGCCATACCTGCAAGTCCCTTTCAATACAGGGCATCTCTCTCACTGCTGTCAAAGTAATTGCTGCTTCAAACCATTACTTAATGAAGTCCTTCTATGCCACATCAGATACCTGCCAAATCTTCCAGCCTACTTGGTACAGGTCTTTTGTTTCTAACAGCGCAAGTTCCATTTTGTCATTGAAAGCACACAACTCTGCCATGCATGTGGGACGAGAAAAGCTCCTTGCCTCACATGTTCTTTTTTCATTCATTTGTGGGACAGGGGCATTGCTGGGCCAAAATTTATTGACTGTCCCTAGTTTCCCCTTAAAACTGAACTAGGTCATTTCAGAGGGCAGTTGACAGACAACCACATGGCTCTGGAGTCACATGTAGGCCAGACCAGGTAAGGATGGTAGATTTCCTTCCCTCAAGGACACTAGTGAACCAATTGGTTTTTGCCAACAATCGACAATGGTTTCATGGTCATCAGTAGATTTTTAATTCCAAATTCTTTTGGAAACACGGAAACAAGCCATTCATTTTAACCAGTCTGCATTTGCCCTCATACAAGCAAGTGTAGGCGGCATGCTGGCACAGTCATTCGCATTATTGCCTCACAGCACTGGGGACATGGGTTCAATTCCAGCCTTGGGTCACTCTCTACGCAGAGTGTGCACATTCTCCCTGTGTCTGTATGGGTTTCCTCTGGGGTGCTCTGGTTTCCTCCCACAGTGCAAAGATGTGCAGGTTAGGTGGGTTGGCCATGCTAGTGTCCCGAGATATGTAGGCTAGGGGGATTAATGGGATAAAGACATGAGATTATGGAGATAGGGCCTGGGTGGGATTGTTGTCAGTGCAGATCCTTCTGCACTGTGGGGATTCTATTCTAAATCACCCTATTTACATTTCTTTGCCTTGTTGCAACATTTCTTTGTCCTTCATCAACTCATTTTTCAAGTTTGACCCACCTTTTTCCTCAGCCCCATAACCTTAGAGGTGAGTGCCACAGTCTTACAATTTGCCAGTGTGGGATAGATGGGTAGCACTGTCAGGAGGATTGGGGGATCCTTGTTAGGTGTCAGGAAACGAGAACTTGGCCTGGGAGATGGTTTGATTAAATTCTTCAGCAGCTACTTAAGCTGCTTGCTTGCATCTTCCTCCAAACAGGCCAAATTACAAAACGGGGAAGGTGCGGCAAAGTACATTTAAACCAAGTGATGGAAGTAAAAAAGTAAAGGCCCCTAAAAAACAGTGTAAATCTAACTTTTTAACTCATTGTACCATAAATAAAGCCCACACTGAGAGTGAAACCTGTTTCCTGAGCCAGGCAGTGCCTCAGAACAGGCTCTAAAATGTCCAGAAAACCACCAATGCCACTACTTTCCCCGGAGGATAAGGAAATTTGCCTCTCACCAACTTTTACAGATGCACCATAGAAAGCGTCCTTTCCAGTTGTATCACAGCTTGGTATGGCTCCTACTCTGCTCAAGGCCGCAAGAAACGACAAAGGATTGTGAACATAGCCCAGCCCATCACGCAAACCAGCCCCCCATCCACTGACTGTTTACACCTCCCACTGCCTCGGAAAAACAGCCAGCATAACCCAGGACCTCACGCACCCAAGACATAATCTTTTCCACCTTTTTCTGGCGGAAAAATGATATCAAAGTCTGAGGTCGTGTACCAACCGATTCAAGAACAGCTTCTTCCCTGCTGCCATCAGATTTTTGAATAAGAACATAAGAAATAGGAGCAGGAGTAGGCCATCTAGCCCTTCGAGCCTGCCCCGCCATTCAATAAGATCATGGCTGATCTGAAGTGGATCAGTTCCACTTCCCCGCTTTCTCCCCATAACCCTTAATTCCCTTGTCTACCAAAAACCTATCTACCCGTGACTTAAATATATTCAGCGAGGTAGCTTCCACCACTTCAATGGGCTGAGAATTCCAGAGACTCACCACCCTTTGAGTGAAGAAGTTCCTCCTCAACTCAGATCTAAACTGCGCCGCCCCCCCCACCTTATTTTGAGGCTGTGCCCTCTAGTCCTAGAATGGACTTCATTTGTATCAAGCTGATCTTTCTCTACACCCTAGCTATGACTAACACTATATTCTGCACCGTCCTCTTTCCTTCTCCCCTATGTACTCTATGAACAATATGTCTTGCCTGTACAGTGCACAAAAAATAATATTTTTCACTCTATCCCAATACATGTGACAATAATAAATGAAATCTAATCAAAGCTTTATTGAAGCAACTTGCTGCTGTGTTGCTATGAGAGGAAATACCATCTTTATTTGTGCAAGATTTGAATTGCAGCTTGCTCAGCTGGTACAGACACCAGAAAATCTATGCAGGAAATTTCTTCAGGAGAAAAACAAGAACGAGGAATTAGCACTGACTTTTCACTTAACTGCAATTTTTTTTGGCTTAGGGTGGAGGAAAATCAGCTCCTAATGTTTAATTGTAACTTTTCCTCAATGTCAGATTTCAGTAAGATGTGATTATGGACAAAATGAAAGGAATACAATCAAACGATATTCAGCTCTTGCATCATAATTAACTAAATGCTGCCTACTTGACATTCTGTGAAACTGTCCTTTAATTATGGTTCTGACCCCATCAATTAATAATAAATCATTTCCTGGGAAAATTGGATCTTGTCTATTAAATGCAATTTAAATTGTCACGCTGTCTCGGTTGCTCTACAATCAACTGCCTAAGCAACGCACGCCAGAGCATGTAATGATCCACTGAAAACAGATGGCCCGCTCCAACCACTTAACGGGTTACTTGCCAACACAAAAAGAGCTGTCAGATGTGAGCAGGCTGTTGTCAATTTTCAGCTGAGAAGAGATTTAGCAACAAGTACACTGAAGCCCTGTGTTATCCAAGGTGCCCCCCTCACCCCCGCCATCCCCACCTCCCCAACCTCTGCAATCCAACCCTCGCAACTCTGGCAACTTGTGCCTTGATTGTCCTCAAATTGACACGGGATCGTTGGAAAAGTTTAGTGGCGATGTGCGAGGTAAGTGTTTTACACAGAAGGTGGCGAATGAATGGAACACACTACCCGGGGAGGTGGTGGGAGCAGGTACGATGGTGGCATTTAAGGGGCATCAAGACCAATACATGATTAGGATGGGAAAGGAAGTGCATATGGTTTTAGTTTAGGCAGGCAGGCATCATGATAAGTGCAGGCTTGGAGGGCCGAAGGGCCTGTTCCTGTGCTGCACCCTTCTTTGTTCTTTGATCCGAACGCTTGATCCTGCTTTGCCACACTTGAAAGGAAGACAGGGCTGATGGAATTCTAGACTCAGTGTTTTACTAAATCTAACTCATCTGACATTTACTTGTGAGAACATAGGCGGCATGGGGCACAGTCGTTAGCACTACTGCCTCATAGTGCCGAGGGACCCAGTTTCAATTCCAGCATTGGGTGACTGTGAAGTTTGCATATTGCCTGCGTGGGTTTCCTCCCACAGTCTAAAGATGTGCTAAATTGTTCCTTCTAATCCCCTTTAGTGTCAGGGAGATTAGCAGGATAAATATGTAGGGCTATGGGGATAGGGCTTGGGTGGGATTATTGTTGGTATAGGCTTAATGGGCTGAATGACCTCCTTCTGTACAGCAGAGATTCTATAAATCAATGATTCTACTTTACTGGCAGGTATTTATTAGGCTGGTTAATGACAGATGAAATATAGTCTTGGATTTACTGCTGATAACAATAAAATATTACCTTGTTTACATATTGATGAACACCAATTGGGTTCATAACAAAATCAACTTCAGCCATTTAATATGGGATTGGTTGCTATGTGATATACTCCTTCCAATTTTCATTTTTGTTGACTTTAAATGGATATTGCTCCATTTTGGTTTGAAAATGTGGCGTGTGAGAAAAGTGGTGGTTGATGAGTAATCTCATTACTCATGAATATATAAGGAAGTGGATTTTTGATTTGATTTAATTTATTATTGTCGCATGTATTGAGATGCAGTGAAAAGTATTGTTTCCTGCATGCTGTACAGAGAAAATATGCTGTTCACAGAATATATAGACGAGAAAGAAAGAAGAGGGTGCAGAATACAGTGTTATACATTAAAAATTAGCTTTATATAAGGCAAGTCCATTCAAAACTCTGATGGCAGCAGGGATGAAGCTGTTCTTGAGTTGGTTGGTACGTGGTCTTAGACATTTATATCTTTTTCTCAACGGAAGAAGGTAAGCGGCATGCTGGCACAGTGGTTAGTGCTTCTGCCATATAGTGCCAGGGACCCAGATTCAATTCCAGGTTTGGGTCACTCACTGTGTGGGGTTTGCACATTCTCTGCGTGGGGTTTCCTCCAGGTGCTCCGGTTCCCTCCCACACTTCGAAAGATGTGCTGGTTAGGTGCATTGGCCATGCTAAATTCCCTCTGTGTACCCGAACAGACGCTGGAGTGTGGCAACTAAGGGATTTTCACAGTAACTTCATTGCAGTGTTAATGTAAGCAGATTTGTGACACTAATAACCAAATATTTGGTTTGAAAATGTGGTCTATGAAGAGATTGAAGTGGTTGAGGAGTAATCTAATTGTTCATGAATGTACGAGGAGTGGACTTTTTCCTTTCATTCATATATATACAGTAGTAAATGCGGGGTCACTTTTAACATTTAAGAAAAACTTGGACGGGTTCATGGATGAGAGGGGTGTGGAGGGATATGGTTCAAGTGCAGGTCAGTGGGACTAGGCAAAAAATGGTTCGGCTCAGACAAGAAGGGCCAAAAGGCCTGTTTCTGAGCTGTAATTTTTTATGGTTCTATGATTCTATCCCCTGCATTGGACATGTCTTGCTGTTTAACAACTGCTCTGTGTTTGAGTTTACGTGAAGAGACACCCTGAGGTATTCACAACACTCTGTCTAACTTCATGGTTTCTTTCTCTCTTGTGTCCGTAGCCGCACAAGCGCAACCAAGTCTTTACACCGCCCTGCCTCCCCACAAGCAGGAAGAGGTGGAGCAGCTGCTGAACCAATGCGAGGAGGATGCTGAATGGTGCAGCCTGGCTGGTTTGCTGGGATACAACGAGGAGCATATAGACACCTTCAAGCAGGAAGAACACCCGGTGCGTGCCCTCCTCTCCGACTGGGCGGCCAAGGACTCTGCCACCACGGACGCACTTTGCACTGCCCTACGGAAACTGAAAAGGGATGACATCGTTGAAACACTCAGCAGCGAACCTACGGCCACGTCTGCTGTGTGAGGGCGAACGGGTCAGCAACAGCCTTAATTCTCTGCCTGACTGTTCCTTTTGGAATCAGAAACAAAACAGTGGCTATCAACAGAGCGTCTGAAGGAAAAGGGAGTTCAGTCCTATGCTTAAGAACACCCTTACGTGCACTGATCCATAACTTTCAGTATTGTCCTGCCTTCTCCCCTTTTAAAAAAAGAGTGACTGTGTGCCGCAGAAGCAGAAAGCGCTTTCATGTAATTATGTCAAATTTTGTCTTTTCTGTAACCACCAGGGAAAAAAATAATGATCACACGCACATTTTCAGATGGGCCAGGTTTGATGAAAACCCGAATGCTGAAACGGGATATATGTGTAAATGTCAACGCATGGACATTTTAATTAATCTTCTTTGTGCTTCAGCGTTCTTTGCTGAGCAAGAAAGTGTGTTACAGTCTTGTAAATTGTTAGCAGCCCCCTCCGCATGTATCCAGATAGTGTTTGTGTAGCCAATTCTAGCATAGTCCAAAGTACCAGTGATGTTCTGGCCACTTCCTGGTTCAGGATGTTTGTGCGTCTTTTTACTGTGAGGTCTCTGGAAAGTTATTAATGTTATCCGAAAAGGGCAATGCAACATGACTTTGGGATTTTTGACAATAATCCAACCATTCATGATTCAGTATCAGGGTCAGAAATAGCTTAGTCTCAATGTTAGCATGCACGGGGAGACCTAAACCATTTGTCCTCGCACTCAAGCCACATAGAGTTGCTCAACAAAACAACTGGAGCTGAGGGACCCAACTTGAAGGCCAAACATGGGTAACATGACTCATCACAATATAGAAGTCGCACACCCATTTCTCGAAATCATTCCAGTTGTATCGACAAAAGATGGAATTGAAATATCTCGGATGTTTTTTTCCACTGCCTGTTCCGAGGTCAGACAATAATGTTAACCTGTTAATAATTTCCACTCCTGAAAAGAAGTCTGCAATTGGATTCTGGAAAGAATGAGTGGGCTTAGCATTGGACAGAGTTTGTGACTGTTCCTGATTCCAGGCCAACTGCAGGCTAAGATCAAACTTTATTTTTCAATTGTTAATTTGAAGTAGTTAAGAAATGCCATCCCTGTGAGGCAGAGGCCGGAATTCTCCCATCCCGCCCACCACTGGAATTTTAGCGGGCGGGTTGTGGACAATGCGAAACCCCATTGACCGGGTGGGAATCTCTGGCTTTTAGACCAGTGTGGCCAGAGAATTCTGCCTGGAATGTCTGAACTATTGTTTGTCACTTAGTCGAGAATAACAGCGTTAATGAATCTTGCACCAATTTCTTTCCATATGCAAAATGACTTCTAACTAAAACGTGAGACCGGTAAACAGATGTGTATTGAAAATAGTTAAGTGCGTTTGAACAGGGCAGCAGCCAAAATCCAGCTCGTGATTGTAACTTCAGCATCTAGTAGAGACCCAAGTCTTCCTGGAGACAATCTTTGAAGGAATGAAACTGCTGTCCTTTTCTTTAGTGGCCTCTATGTAACTCCAGTCCCACACCAACATGCCGTCTATAATAGCCTAGCAAGCCACTCATTCATATCGAAACCTTCTCAGGGCAACTAGGGATGGGCGATGAATGCCAGACCTGCGGATGGCTATATCTTGAGAATTTTAAAATAGGTATATCCGTGATGAGCCAGTTACTCTGAATTGTTTGGTTAGTATAGAAGTCCCACTGGTATCAGTCTGGCAACTATTTTTTCCACATATCAGTTAAGGAGAATTTTTCAATCTATTCCTGTGAGATGGGTGTCAGTCTTCATTACCATGAAAACCATTGGGTATTCTGGGGGGAGAAACTCCATGCAGCAGTGCCGCACGGCCACAGCTGAGAGGAACGCCTCGAAGCCACTGGGTACAAGTGTCCCAACAGCTAGAAATGTGGTCCAGATGTCAGGGAACAAAATACTGCCTAACGGGCACAAACGTGAACTGCTAAATAAAGCTGTCCCCGTTCTGAAAAGATTCTCCATTTCAGTAAGTTGGTTGTTAAATATTTCATCCAAAGTCTCTCCATTGCCATGTTAAAAATGTATAATTTTCTTTTAGATTGCTGAATGTCAAATCTTTTACTAATTAATAAAGTTAACAGTATTATAAAACTGGTTCTTTGGAATTCTTATCACAGAAATGATTGAATGGAAATTGAGGCAACTCTTTTTGTTCCTTAATCCAGAGTCTCTCCTTCATGCACATTTTTCCTGCCCCCGCAGTCCTTGCTGAAGCCACATCCTTGTTGAGATGGATTATGCCGCGGAAGTTTACTTTTCCCTTTTGAGAGAGCCTCTCACGTACTATGAAGTTCCTGGCCCGTGAAGAACTAAAGAACTTTTCCACAGCTGAGTTTAATGTACCTACTGCAGACTACAGGAACATCAATATAAAAACATACACCTTAACCACAAAGGAACCCAATTGTGACGTACGAACTGAGCTTTATATCGTTAATGCGGATTTAGGAACCTGTCATAATTGCAATGGTGAACAATGGGAAGGCCAGGCTGAGCTCCTTCAGCCTGTGCACAATCAAGATACTGAACTTCCAGTTGCTTGCCATTTTAATACACGATTCTGCTCCCATGTCCACATGTCTATCCTTGGCTGCTGCAATGTTCCAGTGAAGCTCAACGCAACCTGGAGGAGCAGCATCTCATCTTCTGGCTAGGCACTTTACAGCCTCCCGGTCTCAACATCGAATTCAACAACTTCCGATGATTTGCTCTACCCCAACTCGATCCTTTTGTTTTCATTTTATTTAGTTTTTAACTGTTCTCTACCTTTTATTTCTTTATTGTCTTTCTTTATTTTTCTTCCCCCCACTCTTTCCCCCCACTTTATCCCCCCTTTCCTTATCCTTTCTCCCCCTTTGCTTTCCCTTCTCAGTTTTACCTCTCTCCCACCTATCTTCACCCCCCCTTCCCCCACATCTTCATCTGTCATAGCTTACCCTCCAATTTCAGTTTCTCTGCCATTTGGGTCATTCACATCTTCTATTCTCTTTATGGGCTGCCATTAGCAGCCTTTCCCCTTGTTTTTGTGTCTGTGACTCACTTTTCATTCTCTCACCCTTCAGTGTAAACATCTCCCACTTTCCATGCGGTTTAGCTTTGACAAAGGGTCACCTGGATTCGAAGCATCAGCTTTTTTCTCTCCTTACAGATGCTGCCAAACCTGCTGAGATTTTCCAGCGGTTTCTCTTTTGGCTTAATATCCTAGGAATAAGGTAGAGTTAATTTTCTGTGGTTTTATTACCAGTGTGAGCCTATCCCTCAGGCCAAGCATTATCACTCAAATACTGTATTGAACAAGAACATTTGTTCCTGATTCATACGTAAACACAATTAGTTACTGAAAACTCAACTTCTCAGTGTTGGAAGATAATCTACTTTCAATTGTTTAGCTGGGGTTTAACGGTGCCTTATAATAGAATTAGAGAATTATGCAGCACATGGGGGGACCAATCAATGCAGTGAGTTTGTGCAGCTCCTTTGAAGGGCAATCTCATTAGTACCACTGCCCCACTCTTTCCCGTCAGTGCAATTTATTTGTCCTTCAAGTAATTGTCAAATCTCTGTTGGTAAACTCCTTTTAAATCTGTTTCTTCCACACTTAGCAGACAGTGCATTCTGAATCCTAACTACTTGTGGGATGGAAAAGTTTTCCCTCATGTCACTTCTGGGTGTGGCAACCATTATAAATCTGTGTCCCTTGGTTATCGATGCATCAGTTATTAGACACAATTCCTCTCTATTTACTCCATTGTTGTAAAACCATGCTTCATGAGGAATGACTTTGTGGATTGACTGGCAGGAAACCCCTAACTGATTCTTCTTCAAAGACTAAAGCCACATTCCAGTGATTTGGGATTATAGTCAAAGATGGTTGCACATTTGCATCACTGTACCTTCTGCATTACAAGTCCATTAAGTGGACCCACTGTCTGTAAAACTGCTCTAAGAACAATGGCCAGAAAAGAGGATAAATAGGGGCCATTTCCCATCCCACCAGCAAAGCATTCAGACAACCAAGTGATTACATCTGTCCTAGAGAAAGTGCTAGAATCTTATATTACGAGAGTTGTAATAGGCTCCTTGATAATCATTTTATTAAGCAGAACCAACATGGCTTTATGAAAGGAAAATCGTGTTTAACAAATCTGTTTTTAGACAAACTAACATTCAAGGTGGATAAAGGGGAACCAGTAGATGAGGTGTACTTGAATTTCCAAAAGGCATTTGATAAGTCATCAAGAGTTACTACAAATTACAAGAGCATGTGATATAGGGAGTAACATATTAGCAAGGATAATGGATTGATTGGCTAACAGGAAGCAGAGAGTAGGGATAAAAGGGTCTTTTACAAAATGACAAGCTGTAACTACTGGAGAGCCGTAGTGATCAATGCTGGTTCTTCAATTATTTATGTCCTATATTGATGACTTTGATGAAGGGAGCAGCTGTACAGTAGCTAAATTTGCCACTGGCAGGAAGATAGATAGTAAATTACCTTGTCAAGTGGAAGTAGAGTGTCTGCAAAGGGATATAGACAGGTGAAGTGAGTAGGTTAAAATCGGGCAAATGGACCATCATGTGGGTAAATGCAAACTTGTTCATTTTAACAGTAAGAGGAGAAAAACAATACAATATCTAAATGGAGAGAGATTACAGAGCTTGTTGGTACAAAATGACATGAGTGTCCTGTACATAGATCACATAAAGTTAGTATGCAAGTAATTAGGAGTGGAATATTGGCACTTACTATAAAAGGAATGGAAAATAAAAGTAAGGAACTTTTACTGCAGCCAGTATACAGGATTTTAGTGAGACCACATCTGAAGTACTACAGTTTTAGTCTCTTTATTTGAAATATATATATAATTGCTTTAGAAGCATTCAAAACCGGTTCACTGGACTCGTGAATAAAGGATGAACAGGTTAGGCCTATACCCATTGGAGTTCAGAATAATAATAGTATGTGGTCTTATTGAAATGTATAAGATCTTAAAGAGACTTGATAGGATGGAGACCCGGAGGCTCTTTTCTGTTGTGGGTAGACTAAAACTGGATGGCATTGTTTAAAGATAAGAAGGCTCCCCTTTCCAGACAAAGATGATAAACTTTCACTACCTAAAGGTTATTGGTCTGTGGAATTCTCTTCCCTAGAAAGGAGAGGAGGCTGAGTCTTTGAATTTATTCAATGCAAAATTAGGCTGATTTTTGTTAGGCCAAGGGAATCGAGGGTTATGGGGGACAAACAGAGACGTGGACATCACAACCAGATCAGTCATAATCTTACTGAAAGGTGCAGCAGGCATCTAATGGTCTATTTCTGTTCTGACATTCCTACGTTACTCAACTCGATGGATTCAAACCATTCAATTAATCACTTGGATACTGGGAACCTGGCTGAGATAAGAATCCCCAGGCATGATCGAATGAAGGTATGTGGAATACACTAGTCATGGCCATACTTGGATCATTGGGCTGTTATTCTTGTCTGTTGGCCTTAGCAAGTCCTAACCCTACTTATCTGTGCACTGCCCCATTGTCGCTGGTCTGAGAACTGCTGTAATCCCAGCAACTGTCAACACTCCTCATGGTGCTGATGAGACTGGAGAGCTGACGATCCTTGGATTGGCCAGAAGTTCTTGCAGATAGGACATCTGACAGTAAAAGGGGATAAGCCAGGACTGTGGCCTTCCTGTAGGCCTGTGAGGCATGAATGTGTTCCTCCAGATTGGGTGCCCTGTAGCCGATAGAGGGGCCACTGCCTCAAAGTAGAATCCTGGGCAATGCTTCTTAAAAAGTCAAGGACCTCATATGGTTCGGTAACTGTTTTGTTGAAATACTTTGCCAACTTGAAGATTTGTATTTAAACACACCCAGGTCACTCTGGCCTTTAAAATTGTACTGTTTAGCTTGAAATATTTCTGCTCATTCTTACTAACAAAATGTATCACCTCATACTTTTCTGCATTGGGTTTCACCTGGCGTTTTCCAACATTCCACCAGCGAATTGGAAGTTATTCTTGAATCCTATTACCATCATTCTCACTGTTTGCTACAGGCATGGTGGCACAGTGGTTAGTATTGCTGCCTCACAGCACCAGCAACCCAGGTTCAATTCCCAGCTTGGGTCACTGTCTGTGTGGACTTTGCACATTCTCCCCGGGTCTGCGTGGATTTCCCCCAGATGCTCTGATTTCCTCCCAAATCCAGAAGATGTGCTGGTTAGGTACATCAGCCATGCTAAATTCTCCCTCAGTGTACCTGAACAAGCGCTGGAGTGTGGCGACTAGGATATTTTCACAGTAACTTCATTGCAGTGTTAATGTAAACCTACATGGGACACTGATAAATAAACTTAAACTTTGGATTTTCATGTAATCTACAAATTTCAAAATGTTGTCTATCTACTTGCAAAATCCAAGTCAGTAATGAATAGGAGAAACAGCAGTAGTGACTAGTATAGAACCCTGAGTAAACCGGCTGTATATCCCAGTGGAGCCTAAAATAAAATCTACTCGCCACGGGTTGTATTCTCTTTCCCTTACTCTGTTTTGTATTCAGAATTACATGGCTTCAAGTTTACTGGCAACCCAATTGTTTGATCATTTATTAAATATATTGTGTTACTACATATGCAACATCACATATACAGCATTACTGGGAGGCTCGGTGGCACAATGGTTAGCGCTGCTGCCTCACTGCACCAGGGACCCAGATTCAATTCCTGGCTTGGGTCACTGTCTGTGTGGAGTTTGCACATTCTCCCTGTGCCTGTGAGAGCTTCGTCTGGATGGTCCGGTTTCCTCCTATAACCCCAAAGATGCGTGGGTTAGGTTGATTGGCCGTGCTAAATTGACCCTTAATGTCATGGGATTAGCAGGGTAAATACGTGGGTTTGCAGGAGCAGGGCCTGGGTGAGATTGTGGTTGGTACAGAGTTGATGGGCTGAATGGCCTCTTTCTATGCAGTAAGGATTCTATGCCCAACAGCACTGTCCTCTATCGGCCTCTCTGTCATCTCATTACAAAACCTATCAAAGTTTGTCAAACACAATTTGCCATTGACAAATCCATGCTGACACCTTTATTAGTCATGCTTGTCCAAGTAGTTGATAATTTTCTCTTAGATTCTGAAAATTTCTCCATCACCAACATTAAACTGACTGATCTATAATTTTATGCTTATTTTTCTCCCCTTCTCCTGAACAATGGGCAACATTTTTAATCCATCAGTCCTCTGGCACCCTCCCTAAGAAGGATTGGAAAATTGAGGCTGATATTTCTGCAATTTCAATAAACTTGATTCTAACGTGGTTCTGACAAATTTCTCTTCTGATGTAAAGTATTGACTTTGAGGCAATGTTGCCTCTGCTAATAGATCTCCATTTTGCTGCCCAATCAGTCCAGCCATCCTCTGACAGATGGCAGCTTTCAGTCAATTCGATTAGCTCCACACAGCATCAGGGACTAGAGACATTGGATATAGCAAAGGCCTGTTCTCCAGATTTAGCCATGTCTGCAGACAAGCTCTTCAGTGCAGCTACAATCCTGGCTTCTGCTACAAATTATGAAAAATTGCCAGTGTATGCCCTGTCCACAAAAAAATGGCAAGTCCAGTCTGGTCATTTACAATTCACCTCCCAGCATTCTACACTCAATCATCAGCAAAGTCATCAAGACGCCAATAATAAATTGAACATGCAGCAGTTACTGCTCCATAATGTCTTCTTAGCTTCCACTATGAACACTCAGCACCAGATCCCATTCCAACCTTAGTGTGAACATTGACAAAAGAACTGAATTCCAGAGGTGAGACAAGAGTGACTGCCACTGAAGTCAATGGAAATCTGGGAATCAAGGAGAAAGCTCCCCACTCATACCAAGTCATACCGACAGCAAACAAAGATGATAGGAGGCACCGCTGCATTAATTCATCAGGACAGAATTGTTGGTTTGATCATCTTCAGTTACATCGTCAACAACATTCTCTGCACCATAAGGTTAGCAGTGGGGACTTTTGGTCCTTGCAATGTTCAATTCCATTTGCAACTCAGCAGGTAATGAGGCAGTTCATGTGCAATGAGACCTGGACAATATTGAGGCATGGGCTAATAAGAGGTGGGTACATACAACTGCCACATGATTACCATTTCCAACGAGAGAGAATAAAACCAGTCTTCCCCCCTCCACTTGATGTTCAAAGGCATACCCAATATCAAATTCCCTTCAGTGGGCATCCTAGGAGTCACTGTTGACTAGAAACCTAAATGTTGACCAGAAACCGTCACCCCAACTTAGAAATGTATCATCATTCTTTCATTGATATTGGGTGAAAATTTTGGAAATCCCTATCTAATAGCACTGTGGGTGTAACCACACCAAACTGACTGCATTTGTTCAAGAAATCAGTTCACCACCATCTTCTTAAAGGCTATAAGGGAAGGACCAATTAAGATGTAAGAAATTGGAGTGAGGCTAGAACATCTGGCCTTTTGAGCTTGGTCGGCTATTCAACACAATCATGGTTGATCATCTACCTCAATTTACTTTCTTCCCCCCATATCTCTCCATTTTGAGTGGCACAGTAATTAGCACTGCTGCCTCACAGCGCCAGGGACCCGTGTTCAATTCCAGCCTCAGGTGACTGACTGTGTAGAGTTTGCATGTCATCCCGTGTTTTGTGGATTTTCTTTGGGTGCTCCAGTTTCCTCCCACAGTCCAAAAATGTACAAGTTAATTTGATTGACCATGCTAAGTTGCACCTTGGTGTCTTAAGATCTGTGCGTTAGGGGGTTAACGGGCTAAGTATATGGGATTACAGCAATGGGACCTCAGTGGGATGAACTGTCAGAGAGCTATTGCCAACTCAATGAGCTGAATGGCCTCCTTCAGCACAGTAGCGATTCTATCAAAGATCAAACATCATCAATGGAGCATCCACAGCAATCTAGGGTAGGGAATTCCACTGATTCACAATCCACTGAACGAAGAAATGTCTCCTCATCTCAGCCCCAAAATAATCAACACCTTATCCTCAGACTGTGGCACCATGTTCTAGATTCCTCAGCAAAATGAAACAATGAAAGTGGAGTCACAGGTGGACAGTGGGGTGAAGAAAGCATTCGGCATGCTTGGTTTCATTGGTCAGAACATTGAATACGGGAGTTGGGACGTCTTGATGAAGTTGCACAAGACATTGGTAAGGCCACACTTGGAATACTGTGCAATTCTGGTCACCCTATTACAGAAAGGATATTATTAAACTAGAAGGAGTGCAGAAAAGATTTACTAGGATGCTACCAGGACTTGATGGATTGAGTTATAAGGAGAGGCTGAATAGATTGGGACTTTTTTCTCTGGAGTGTGGAAGGCTGAGGGGTGACCTTACAGAGGTCTATAATGAGGGGCATAGACAAGATAAATAGTTAATATCTTTTCCCAAAGGTAGGGGAGTCTAAAACTAGAGGGCATAGGTTTAAGGTGAGAGCGGAGAGATGCAAAAGCGTCCCGAGGGGCAATTTTTTTCACACAGAGGTTGGTGAGTGGCTGGAACAAGCTGCCAGAGGTAGTAGTAGAGGTGGGTACAATTTTGACTTTTAAAAAGCATTTAGACAGTTACATGGGTAAAATGGGTATAGAAGGATATGGGTCAAATGTGGGCAATTGGGATTGGCTTAGGAGTTAAAAAAAACAAAAGGGCAGCATGAATAAGCTGAGCTGAAGGGCCTGTTTCCATGAGGTAAACTTCTGCGACTCTCTGACTCTATAATGCAAATTGTTCTTGTTGCCATTGTCCAAAGACTAAGCAGCCACAAACAAATGTGTGATCTTTTTAGTGAGTGTAATGAGGGTAGTTCTATCTCTGGGCATCATGGTGACACAATGGTTCACAATGCTGCCTTACAGCACCTGGGACTGGGTTTGATCCCAGCCTAGGGTGACTGCCTGTGTGGGCGTCCTCCGGGTGCTCTGGTTTCCTACCACAGTCCAAAGGTGTGCAGGTTAGGTGGACTGGCCATGTTAAATGACCCTTCGCATCGGGGGGGACTAGCAGGGGTTAATAGTGTGGTTATGAGGATAGGGCCTGGGTGGGATTGTTGTCAGTGCAAGCTCAATGGACCGAATGGCCTCCTGCTGCGCTGTAGGGATTCTATGATTCTATTGAATCTTGGACGGTGCTGCAGAACCCGTTATCAGGATTATTTTAATGAAATTCCACTTTTGATGCAATGCATTGCCTAGTGAGAGCACAGATGGCAGCTATGCTGCTCAAATAGAATACAAGGCTGGTTTACATGTCCATTTCGGCTCAGGGGTAGTGCATCAGCCTCTGGGATAAGGATTATGGATTTAAGATCCCTTCCAGTGACTTGTTCAAAAAATCTAGCTTAACATTCCAGTGTTATATTGAAAGAGTGCTGCACTGTTAGATATGCTATCTTTCAGATAATATGTTAAACCATTGCCCAGCCTATCCTCTTAAGATTACATGTAACTGTTTTGAAGAAAACTATTTATACCCAGTTATTCTCCAATCAGTCACTAGAATAAATGATCTGATCTTTGTCACATTCCTTGCTATGTTCAACTTGACTGCTATATTTCTTGCATTATGACAGTGACCACATTTCATAACTACCTAATATTTTCTAGTACGGTTAAGGATTTTTCTGAGGTCTTGAAAGGTGCTATATAAATGCAAGTTCTTTCCGCAGTAAGAACGTAGTTTATGCAGCAAGCCATATCACTGAAATTATCCCTTTGTTCATATACATTTCGTTTTTCTAGTTCTTGAAAATGAGTATTGGTTCCAGGAGTGAGGCTGTGCATTGACCATAAGAAAGATATGTATGACAGAGTCCTTTGTGAGATTAGAAACCAAGATAATTCATTGCCAGTAAGTGACCTGCATAAAGATATAGCCAGGACATTGTAGAATCGTAGAATCCTACATTGCAGAAGAATTTGGCCCATCGAGTCTGCACTGACCTCAATCCTATCCAGGCCCTCTTCCCATAACCTCATGCATTTACCCTAGCTAGTCCCCCTGACACTAAGGGACATTTTAGCATGGCCAATCCACCTAACTTGCACATCTTTGGACTGTGGGAGGAAACCAGAGCACCCAGAGGAAACCCATGCAGACACAGGGAGAATGTACAAACTCCATACGGACAATGATCCAAGCGGGGAATCGAACCCAGGTCCCTGGAGATGTCAGGCAGCAGTGTTAACTACTGTGCCACCGTGTTACCCCAAAGGTCAATCAGCTACAGGGAAATTCAAATAGAAGAGAGTGAAGGAGCATCTAATTTCCTATCCGTGACCTGATAACGAACAGCCCTGAATCTAAAACTAAGTAATTGGGTGTGAAATTGAACAAGCAAAATCTGTGGCCCACTCTGGTTTGAGTGGATGTCAATTGGTGATAGACAAAAGTACATGTGTGCTTCTTCAATCTGTGGGTGAGCTGTGGACTCAGAACACAAGCCAAAATCAGCAAACTGGCAGGTTTAATGCGTGGGACTTTTAAAGATGGGTCAATCTGCCAAAATATGCAGCTGGAGGGATAACAGCTCCCCAACGGTAGCACAGCATTGGAAAATTACCCTCATGGCATGCAGGCTTCAACCACAAGTCATTATTGCCTTCTTACAATGTATTTTCTTTGCGCTTTGATTTTCTTTGAACCTCCTTTTGAAATGACTCCTCAGAGGCCGATATTGCTTCACCAGATTCCTTTTATTTACTAACTCTATTCCACTCCTAAGAGTATTTCAGGTACAATTTCAGAATCCAGAGGGCCAGTAAACCTGAAAATCCCATATTTATATTTAGGTGAGGCTGTCTGATTAGGAAGGCAATTATGGCCTCAATCAAGGAGTTCATACTCCAAGAGGCTAACCTCATGGACTTTACTGAAGTAATTACCCCTTTGGTGTTTATTCATTCTTCAGGAGAGAGTGAAAA
Source organism: Carcharhinus amblyrhynchos (assembly GCF_965287045.1). Taxonomy (NCBI): domain Eukaryota; kingdom Metazoa; phylum Chordata; class Chondrichthyes; order Carcharhiniformes; family Carcharhinidae; genus Carcharhinus; species Carcharhinus amblyrhynchos. The sequence goes on from NC_137350.1 coordinate 14,712,528, forward strand.
TTACACTTGGAAAGGAGAGGAATTGCATTGAAATGGCACCTTTCAGTGGGCAGATTCCATTACAGACATATAACCCTCCTGATCTGATTGTTTTACTCTGTGCCCTTTCCGGGTGAATACTTTATGCCTAGCTGGTATAAACAGAAATATATCCTCACTGTTATTGTGTCGGAATTCAACATTACAGAGCGAGATGGGCAGCACAGTGGCAGAGTGGTTAGCACTGCTAGAGACTCAGGTTCAATTTCAGCCTCAGGTGACTGTCTGGAGTTTGCACATTATCCCCGTATTGCGTGGATTTCCTCCGGGTGCTCTGGTTTTCTACTACAGTCCAAAGATATGCGGGTTAGGTGGATTGTCCGTGGTAAATTGTCCCTTAATGTTGGGAGATTAGAGGGGTAAATATGCGGGGTTAAGGGGATAGTGCCTGGGTGGGATTGTTTTTGGTGCAAGCTCGATGGGCCGAATGGTCTCCTTCTGTGGAAGCTCTGTTCTATGATTCTAAATATAATGTGAAGTAAGTTTTATCTTCGTGTTACATTTTATTACTACTTCATGCAATTAATTACTTAGAAATTCACTCTTACTCAACATAATTTTATGCTAAATAAGATGTCACAAAATAAATAATATGATTGATTACTTTCTAATGACAGCCATTCAGGGAGAAACATCAGGCCAGGACACCAGGTTAGACGTTGTTAGAATAAACCCCTTCGTCTCTTTTGCAGTAATGTGGCACAGTAGCTTCAAAAGAGCATAAGTTGGTTCCAATCTCTCACACCAGACAGAAGCCTCTTGAATAATTTAGGGGTGATTTCCATTATAAGGCATTTAAGTTGAGACAACACAACTATAATTCATATTAAATCTTTTGGCAATAGACAAAGGATATTAGATGGCTACCTTTCCAATGTACTATTGATACTTAGGGGACTTGTGGCACAGTGGGCAATTTCCCTGCATCTGAGACAAAATCTCTAGGTTCAAGTCCCACCCCAGACTTGATGGCCAAGGGAGATTTGTTCATAATGCGGTCAAACAGGTTGAGTTTGTCAACCTGCAAATCCTTCCAAACATGCCAATGGCTGGTGGAAAGAGCAGGGGAGACTCCTGGTCAGCTACACTTGATGTGGAGTGACGTCCTTCAAGCCATAAGCCCCTAGTGACAAACTAGTGATCTGTTGTGGGAATAACTAGCTATGAAAACAGATGAAAGTATGACTTAGTGTGCCACTAGTCATGGGGAGAGAATTGGAATTGAAACTGTGGAGTTTATTATTGAGGAGAAATGATATTAAACGAGGCCAACATCGGAAATAAAACACTATGTTCAAATTTCAGAACACCCTGCAATTGAGACAAGTCTAAATGAATCACGTGTTGTAGTTCCCTGCCTGACCAGTCTCCCTCATAACTGGCTTAAGTCCATTTTCCTTCTCTTCTCTCCTTTTTGTCCTGATACTTGTCTAAGCAACTGAACACTGTGCATTTCATTGGTAGCCAAGGAATGGTTTTAGGTGGTGAGAGAGGAGTGTCCCAGTCCACTTGTGAAACCAAACTATTTCCTGTGCCAACTGTGATGGATGAAATTGCTTTTCCTGCCAGCAATATTCTTTGACCCCCCCCCATTGTAACCACAGGAATACAAAGGGCAGAGAATTTGGAGAGAAGGGACAAGAAAAGGCTCGAAACAATGGAAGAGAACATCAGAAAGAGATTAACCAATATATGCTTCTCATCGCACTGGGGGTAAAAATTGGATAGCCTCCTCTGGGCAAGGGGTGGTTTATGATGAACTCCTGCCATGTTAGGGGCAGCACATTAACATAGTGCTGATCAGTGCGTGCATGTATCAGCAAAGGGCCTGATAGAGGGGCTTAGCTTTAGTAAAAGGGAACCTGCACCTTTTAAAGGGGAGCTGAATTGTGGTTGCAAGTTGTGGTGGCAGGTTTTTTCAAATCTGTGCTGTGGTACTTGGTGAAATGAGTGGAATTGAGAGCAGTTGCTGCGCAAGAGGCCTTGATGGAAGAGGGGAGAAAGGGAGATGCCTGCCATGTGCAGTGTGACAATAGGGGCCCTCCCTTCAGATACATGCTTGGGAGGCAGTGGGATTGACAACAGACGTCAGCCATTTACTCCTGAGGGAAGGAGATATTTCTTCACTTAGAGTGCTGTAAATCTTTGCACTTCTTTACTCCAGAGGCCTGTGGATCTTCAAATATTCAAGGCATAGATTGAGAGATGTTTGGATACTAAGGAAATTAAGAGATACAGGGATCGGGCGGTGGAGTTGAGGTAGAAGACCAGCCATGATCCTATTGAATGGCAGAGCAGGCTTGATGGGCTGAATGGCCTTCTCCTATTTCATATGCTCCTACATTTCAATCCTACTGCTCAGTGTTAAGGTGTGAGAGTCCATGTTTAGCTTGGCACAGAGTTTGTGAAGAGATTGGAGTCCATTCTATGCAACATTAACTGGGAACCACACTGTGGCACACAGTGTGGAACGGACTGTGATGAGGTGTCCGATGGCCAATGGCATATCTTCCATTGCGGCACAGAGATTCAGAAAAATGCCTGATGCTGCAGGGGAACCTCGGGCAGCTGCTGATATTGTTTTGAGTACCGCTATTGAAAGGGAATTTTAGAAGATCATCAATCTCTTTTTATCCTGAGAGAGTGGCAATGGCTCCACGGAATAGGAACCTGCTGTCCTTTCTGTCACGGTGACAGTATCAGTGAGCTGACACTCTGCCAGCACCCTTGCCCGTCAGCCCATCCAGCTCATGTTGAGGAAGTGCAATCTGAAGCCACTAAGCCCAAGCCTACTTGAGGCTGCCTTCCAAGGCTATTCGCAGTCTCCTCAATCATAAACTCGCAGCTTTCCCCTCCCGTGCTTTAGCCACTCAGGAAATACCTTGCAGGAAGATGAAGACAGTTAGTGAGGGAGAGTACACTGGTGACATGGTGGCATGGCGGTTAGCACTGCTGTCACACAGCGCCAGCGACTCCGGTTCAATTCCAGCCTCGGGTCAATGTCAGTGCGGATTATGCACATTCTCCTTGTCTCCACGTGGGTTCCCTCTGAGTGCTCTGCTTTCCTCCCACAGTCCAAAGATGTGCGAGTTAGGTTGATTAGCCATGCTAGGTTGACCATATTGTCAGGGGGATTAGTGGGTTAAGTATATGGGGTTATGGGGATAGGGCCAGGGTGGGATTGTGGTCACTGCAGACTCAATGGGCTGAATGGCCTCCTTCTGCACTGTAGGGATTCTATGGGATTAGTTTCATTTTGTATGCATCATTTAATCAGTCGGTTGATAAAATTGCTTTAGAATTTGTGTATGACGGTTGTTTCTATTTCCACAATGAAATGTTGGAGAAACCAGGAAGTACTTTCAGAAAGAATATGATGTGATGGTCAGTGAGGGGGAGAAAGTTAAGAGGTTTGGGACAGTTGCTGAATGGAGAGATGTTTTTGGTGTCACTCATGTTCCCTGTAGCATAGCTGTCAATAGAGATTTTCTGTATAAGTATGCACAGCCCTGACTGGGAGCAAGAGATGTATTATGAGTGGACAATTGCTGTCACTCAATGTCTAGCCTTTAACATGCAATGCTTGATCAGATGCAGCTGGAACAGGAAATGGCCATGGAATGACAACATCATGGTTGGTGCGTTCATCTGTATGACACGTGGCCTGTGATCACATACCAGCTGCAGTATTGAAGGAATGGAATCCTTTCCGGTTGATAAATTGAACTGACCTCAGTGACATCTTTTATTCAACAAATTAGGAGATGTTGTTTGTATCGGCTGAAAGGAGCCAGAGATATCAAAATTAAAAGCCCCGTTATCTTGACAACTGTAAGTAATGTTGTACTTGTCCTACTTTGAGTTTACGTTTGTGGTTTCAGCAGCTGACAAATTTCAGTGATGACCTTTTAAGTGGAAAAGAAACGTGTCAAATTTTGTCCTTATTGTAGTTGTTGTGAGACAATTTCTTCTTAAAGACCATTCATAAATTCAAGCACCTGCTGCGATCCCTTCCTCACACCACATCCCCACTCCCTCTTCTCGAGTCTTGTACCGTGATGCCTCCCCAGATGTGCTCTGTGTCCACCCCACCATTCCCTCTTTCAGCAGCTTGTCCTGCTCTGCATGGCCTCTCTTCTGTGAGGAGTGGGAGGGAAATAACGTTCTCCAATAGAAGGAGGAAGGAACATGCAGCAGAGGCAAAGAGGGCATGTCTGAAGGAAGCTGAGTCCATCAGCAACAGGAATGTCGTGCCAAGTTCCTGGATGCAGTGCAGGAAGTAAATAAATGACTTAACTACATTAGGAAACAGTAAAAAGTCTCACAACATCAGGTTAAAGTCCAACAGGTTTCTCTGGTAGCACGAGCTTTCAGAGTGCTGCTCCTTCATCAGGTGAGTCTGTTCTATTGAAGGAGCTCACCTGATTTGCTCACCTGGTGAAGGGGCAGTGCTCCAAAAGCTCATAATTCCAAATAAACCTGTTGGACTTTAACCTGATGTTGTGAGACTTGTTACTGTGCCCACCCCCAGTCCAATGCTGACATCTCCACAACTTAAGTCAGGAGAGGTAGCACGATGGCATTTTCGCCTACATTCCACTGTGTGGGTCGTCCCTGTGATCTCAACAGGGATCTTGGGTTCATGTCGCACTATCTGTAACCCCTGTGACTTGCCTGGGTTTGCAAAACCTCACTTACTGTACTGTCTGGAGACAATACACATCTCTTTAAACTGTGATCAGTGCTCCTTCCACTCACATTATCAGCCACTTCAGGTCTTGAACAGCAGGTTAGGTGTAAGGATTCGCATTTTAATCAGTAATCTCTAAACTGTCTGTGCTTTATATGCTCTGTCTGAGGCCAGAACTCTCCATTCACCTGACGAAGGGGGTAACCCCGAAAGCTAGTGAGTATATTATCAAATAAATAGGTTGGACTAAAACCTGGTGTTGTCAGACTTTTTGCTGGGAAGAGTCACAGAACAAAGACATCTAGGGGTACATGTTCATAGTTCTTTGAAAGTGAAGTCACAGGTGGACAGAGTGGTGAAGAAGATATTCAGCATGCTTGGTTTCATCAGTCAGAACATTGAATACAGGAGTTGGGATGTCTTGTTGAAGTTATACAAGACATTGGTAAGGCCACACTTGGAATACTGTGTGCAGTTCTGGTCACCCTATTATAGAAAGGCTATTATTAAACTGGAAAGAGTGCAGAAAAGATTTACGAGGATCCTACCGGGACTTGATGGTTTGAGTTATAAGGAGAGGCTGGATAGACTGGGACTTTATACTCTGGAGCATAGGAGGCTGAGGAGTGATCTTATAGAGGTCTATAAAATAATGAGGGATACAGATCAGCTAGATAGTCAATATCTTTTCCCAAAGGTCGGGGAGTCTAAAACTAAGTTTAAGGTGAGAAGGGAGAGATACAGAAGTGTCCAGAGAGGCAATTTTTTTGCACAGAGGGTGGTGAGTGTCTGGAACAATCTGCCAGAGGTAGTACTAATGGCGGATACAATTTTGTCTTTTAGAAAGCATTTAGATAGTTACATGGATACGATGCATTTAGAGGGATATGGGCCAAATACGGGGAATTGGGATGAGCTTAGGGGTTTAAAAACAAAGGGCGGCATGGACAAGTTGGGCTGAAGGGCCTGTTTCCATGCTGTAAACTTCTATGACTCTATTTATGGCATCTGGGCATTGCTGGCTGGACTGGCATTTATTGCCCATCCCTAATTACCCTCCATTTCAGAGGGCATTTGAGAGTTAACCACATTGCTGTAGTTCTGGAGTCATATGTAGGCCAAACCAGATAATGATTTATGATTTCCTTCCCTAAAGGAGGTTAGGGAACCAGGTAAGATTTCATAACAATCGACAATTGTTTCATGGTCATTATTAGTATTTCAATTCCAGATTTTTCTGGAATTCAGATTTCACCATCTGCCAGGGTGGGATTTGAACCTGGGTCCCCAGATCATAGGCAGAATTTTACTGGCACATCTGACTGAGACTCATATGATCCCACCCGAGGCCAATGGGCAATGCCATTCTCCAAACCTCGTCCGCCCCTGGAATTGGGGCCAGCGAGTCAGTAACATTCCGGCCACAGAATCCCTACAGTGCAAAACAGACCATTCTGCCTTATCAAGACTGCATCAACTCTCTAACAGACCATATTACATGGGCTCTCCCCCCCCAGCCCTGCTCTATTCCCGTAACAGCACATCTTTCCCGTGGCTAATCCATCTAACTTAAGGGGTAATTCAGCATGGTCAATCCACCTAACCTGTACACCTTTGTACTGTGGGAAGAAACCAGGGCACCAGTAGGAAATCCATGTAGACACTGGAAGAATGAGCAGACTTCACACAGACAACGACCCAGGGCCGGAATTGAACCTGGGTCCCTGGAGCTGTGAGGCAGTAGTGCTCACCATTGCGCCATCGTGCGGCACGGGATCTTGTTCTGCATCATTGGATTACTAGTCTAGGGACAATACCACTACGCCACCACTTCCGCACGCTTGCATTTTCTAGAACAGTCGGACTGTATCATTTAGACATACAGCTTTCCAGAGATATGTCAGCCTGAAAAATAAAGATCTTGAAACAATTCAAAACAGGATGTGGGGTTACCACATGCATCTGAAAGCAATACAAAATGTGCCAACTATCCAATTGTGCTTCATATAGTTTTGATTTGTTGATTTATTTGCTGAGATTGTATATTAAAACAGTTTCATTTTGATTTGGCTCAACGCTGGGCCAAACAGCTGTGAGTAGGTGTTCAGTGTTCAGCATTGTCCAGACCAAGAGAACCTCTTTCCATTTACCGCATGGTATCAAGAAAGCAGATAAATAAATAAAATTAGCTCCTGTTATCTAGCGATCAGAATTACTATTTTATTTCCCGCATAAAAGAAACTAAAGTTTTACTAAGGGCTGGGTGGTGAATGTTAGAATATCAACTGTGCTCCTCCGAGTTCCTTGGGTTCGAATCCAGCATCAGGAGTCATCACCCGTGTTCAAAATGCATTCATGGCTTGTTAAATTTGTGGGAGTGATCATTAATGTTCGAAAGTGATCATTAGGCATTAAAGATATCAAATGTAATTGGGAGTTTATCCTTATAGCTTCCTATATGTTTTGATGAGAAAAACAAATCCCTCTGCTTATTTTTAACAGTATTCTCAAGAATGTTCCTCACCCCTTTCATTTCTATCGGCGTATAGAATCATAGAAGCAGAAGGAGGCCATTTGGCCCATGACATCTGTACTGAAAGAGCAGCACGGTGGCACAGTGGTTAGCACTGCTGCCTCACAGCGCCAGGGACCTGGGTTCAATTCGAACCTCTGGCCCCTGTCTGTCTAGAATTTTCACATTCTCCCTGTGTCTGTGTGGGTTTGCTCTGGTTTCCTCCCATAGTCCATAGATACGCAGGTTGATCGGCCAGGCTAAAATTGACCCAAGTGTCAGGGGCTTCAGCAGGATAAAATGTGGGTTTAAGATAAATAGGGCGCGGCTGGAATTGTGGTTGGTACATACTTTGATGGGCCAAATGCCCTCCTTCTGCACTGTAGGGATTCTATGATCTTAACCAATGAAAGGCTCCTTGAACTCTGGGGGTGATGTGTGAAGTAATTTTAGGCGGATTAAATCCAATACCTGCTGTAGGCTCACACTATAAGAACCCATTTATAGGACATTAAATTAACAGATAGCTGGTATTAGGGATGAATATTGTTGCAGTTGGCAAAAATACGTACCTGAGGCTGGAATTTAAATTTAGCTGCTATGGTGGGATTTGAACCCATGTCTGCAGAGTGTCAGCCGAGCCCTCTGGATCAGTTGTCCAATGATATCACCACTACTTCCACCATCTCCCCGTTACATGCGAATACTTTTAAAATGTACCTCCTAATATCTGTGTGGCCAAGGAACGAGTACAATGAGTCTTCCCACACCAGTACAGAGGGCAAATCATTGACCTGGGGTGGGGGAGTACATGGACAGGTAGGAGCTGATCAGTTTTGTCACAAGAGCCTCATTTGGGCAGATCATAGAAATATATTGGTAAATGATTCTGACTGTAACACACTTGTGTTTGAATTCCTTTATCCTTTGCACTGGTTTGGTCGATTCCAGCCATAGAACTATCCATCAGAATATTGACGCTTAGATACCTGAGCTTCACCCTGTAGGGAACACCCATCATCTTGCTGAGCAAAAGCATCTTCTACATACTCACCAGTGAAGATCAAACAAGCCTCCCTTACGTCCATTCCAGTACAATGAAACTTTAAAGCTGTGTTATAAAACAGTGCGGGGAATTATCAAATTAAATTCAAAATAAAAGCTAGTGGATCCTGCCTTGTGCTCTGATCAAATCATAGCACCTCACTGTTGGCACAATGGTTAGCACTGCTGCCTCACAGTGCCAGGGACCCAAGTTCAATTCCTGGCTTGGGTCACTGTCTGTGTGGAATCTGCACTTCTTTCCCACGACTGCGTGGGTTTCCTCTGGTTTCCTCACGCAGTCAGAAAGACATGCTGGTTAGGGTGCATTGGCTGTGCTAAATCCTCCCTCAGTGTACCCAAAGAGGAGCTGAAGTGTGGCGACTGTAAGTCAACGTGAATGTAAGACTACTTGTGACACTAATAAATGAACTTTAAAACTTTCATGTCATCCTCAGTTCCACATGTCCAGTAATTGTAAAATCTATAATCCTTTTTTGTTGCTGTTACCACTAACAATTTGGGCAGCGATTTCCAGGCACTCACTGTGTAAAAAGGCTCTTCCTCATGTCCCCTCTTCAGACCTTTTGCACGTCCTGATTTTCATTTCCTTCATCGCTGGGGTATTTATGCCTTCAGTGACATCGATCTTAAACTCTGTAATCTCTTCTTCCAACCTCACCACCTCCCCTCTCACATCCTGTGAGGCACTTCTTAAACTCTCGACCAAACTTTTGTTCATTTCTCCAAATATCTCCTTTCATAATTCTGTGTAAAATTTTGTATAATAACATTCCTATAAAGTGACTTCGGATGTTTTACTGTGAACAAGTTGCTATGAAATTTGTTAGTTGCGATAACTCCGTCTTCCAACACATTTGAACACTCAAGATGCTGTTTTGTTTTGGTACTTGTAATGATCTGGGAGAATGTTAGAATCATAGAATCCTTACAGTGCAGAAGGAGGCCATTTGGCCCATCGAGTCTGCATCAACAACAGTGCCATCCAGGATAAAAGCAAATTATAGCGGATGCTGGAATCTGAAACCAAAAGAGAAAATGCTGGAAAATTTTAGCAGGTCTGGCAGCATTGTTAAATAAGAGACAAGCTAGAATATTTCTAAATGCTATAATAGTTTATTGCAAAAGAGTAAACAATACACGAGAAATGAGACGATGAGTCTCACTGCCATTTGCCCATCATCGGGGACCCCAAAAACAATAGCTGGTACAGTTTTGTGATCCTGGTTCGAAGTGAAGTCCAATGTACCCGGTTCGAAACTCCCCCACCTTTTACAGTGTGGCCCAAACAACCTTACATGAGACTTGGTAAAAGCAGAGGCTTGGAAAACAATATACAACGACAGCACTGGAAGATCAGCTTGTTATTGAAGTGCAGCTGCATCTTTTTAGCTTCTCACAGTTTGAATATTGCTGAGTTGACTGGCAAATGTGTAAACTCTTTACTCGCTTTACAGATGCTAAATATAAAGATCAAAATGTACTGGCAGTTATTAGGCAGAGGTTGACGGAATATAAGCACAAGTGTTATTTCTTCAACAAATAACTAATCAGTTGGTGGATTCCTTGTAAAACATCCATTGTGGAGTCTGTAAATGTATTGTGCAGAGGACGTTTACAAGTCATCTCAAGAATCTGGCAATGTTTAATTTAAATTTTAAGATACAGTGTAATTGCTGTTTTTTTTTCTCATACAAAGCATACTAAAATAATTAAAAAATAATCTCCGTGCAGCCAATTGGCAGACCTTGATGTTTGTTCAAATGCTGTTTGACCGTTTAACTTTTTCCCCTCAAGATTGGATGATATGGCCAACATTCGCATTCTCAAAGAAACCAGAATCATATCTTAAATAGTTATTAGGAGGGCTTTGTTTCATTTTTTATCATAGAGCATGGCTGGTTAGTAAGATGCTGAGTTTTAATTTGCTAATTGTTGGCAATGATGCCTGGAGAGGGGGTTGGAATCAATGCCTGTGGTACTCAGAGATAATTACTAACAGAAACATGAGGTTAAGAGGCTGTTGTCCTTCTAGTTACTTCTTTACATACCGCTCACATCTGACAGGCAGCTTCCAGCTCCGTGGATAAGATCTAATTTACCCTTCATTTTTGGTAATTTGCACCAATTCAAAAGTCCAAGTTGCTGACTGTGACCCATTTCAACTGATTTCAGAGCAAGTTAAACATTCTGCGTGGCACAATCTGATACATCGGTTCTTTACAGTGTCCGAATTTATATACAATGCAGTTGAGGGGACTAAATAGATTTCTGTTTCAATTTGTTGGATATTTTCAGGTGGATCTCACAACGGCGAGCAGATAATCCTATACTTCAGCTTGACATCAATATTTAGCAGCATGGTGGCACAGTGGTTAGCATTGCTGTCTCACAACGCCAGGGACCCGGGTTCAATTCCAGTCTCGGGTGACTGTGCACATTCTCCCCGTGTCTGGGTGGGTTTCCTCCGGGTGCTCCAGCTTCCTCTCACAGTCCAAAGATGTTCTTTATCCAAAGTTGATTGGCCATGCTAAATTATCCTTTAATGTCAGGGGGATTAGCAGGGTAAGTACGAGAGGTTAGGGCCTGGGTGGGATTGTTGTTGGTGTGGCCTCGATAGGCCGAATGGCCTCCTGCGGTACTGTAGGGATTCTATGATCAATATTAGTCATTCATACAAGACTGCACCATCAGGGAATGAGTGTAAGATAATTGCTACCCTGCTGTGTAAATGATTATTCTTGACAGATTAATCCAGCCTAATCGCTAATGGATGCCTTTAATATGTTAATGTTACCTTTTCTGTAAAGGCTTTAGCAATATTGAAAAAGAAAGTAATGAAGAAACAAACGTGTTTACAATGTGCCTTTCACGATGTATTTGGTTTACAATGAAATATTTTGCAAACCCAGAAACTATTATAACATAGGAAAAAATTAGCAGCCATTTTTACATGGAATGTCTCACAAACAGCGATGAGGTAAGTGGCAGAGAATTTGTGCTCGCGTTCATCAGATCCATACAGTGCAGAAGGAGGCCATTTGGTCCATCGAGTCTGCATTGACAGAAGTCCCACTCAGATCCTATTCCCTGTAACCCTCACATATTTACCTTGTTAATCTCTCTGACATGACAGGGAAATTTTACATGGCCAATCAACTTAACTGCGCATCTCTGGGTGGCATTATCGGTTCAGGGATAAAACCAATTAGGACTGGGTAAAACCCCCAGCTAGTCTTTCAAAGAGGGTCATGGAATGTTTTATGTTCAGCTGAATAAGAAGTAGAACCTCAGTCTAATTTCTCACCTGCAAAACAGCAGGAGGAAATATTTTGCAGAGTCTTCGCTTCAGAGGCTAGATTGATACGATAGAATATTTGTTCAGTGGAAGTTATGGACATTATGGAACAATTGGCTTTCCATATTCTTTACTTTCCTGTAATACTTTTTAAAGTGACTTTTTTTTAGTTGTAAATTATCCAAACTCTTTGATGTTTTGTCTACTTTGGTGCCACCTGCCACTCCTATCCCTGTTTGGCTCAGATTTTATGTCACCACCAACACAACTTTCAGCTATTGGGTGGCACGGTGGCACAGTGGTTAACACTGCTGCCTCACAGCATCAGGGACCTGGGTTCAATTCCAGGCTTGTGTCACTGACTGTGTGGAGCCTGCACATTCTCTCCATGTCTGTGTGGGTTTCCTCTGTGTGCTCTGGTTTCCTCTCACAATCCAAAAGATGTGCTGGTTAGGTGCATTGGCCATGCTGAATTCTCCCTCAGTGTACCCGAACAGGCGCTGGAGTGTGGCGACGAGGGGATTTTCACGGTAACGTCATTGCAGTGTTAATGTGAGCCTGCTTGTGGCACTCATAAATAACTTTATAAACTTAAACTTCTGTACAGCCGATTAATGAAGAAATCACCAGGTTCTCCTGGCCACTGGTCACATTCATTAAATTTAGTTATTGCAAGGATTTTGTTACCTCTGAGGTCAAAGTAAATACCAAATGATTTTAAAACTTTGTCAAACTTTGCAGCTGATTTGCTAACTTGTTGGTTAGCTATTATATTGTTGGCTATTTGGTTTACTGAATAAAGCAGTGTGCTATTTTGTTCAGATTCTGGGCATAATTTTACCGGCATGTCTTCCTGAGGTTCATACAATCCTACCTAAAGCCAAAGGGAGCCTTGTCCGCCTCGGAATCAGGGCGGCTGTGCCAGTAAAATTCCAGACTCTGTCTTTTATTCCAGACCTGAAGCTATCACGTATTCTCCAAAGCTCCCAATTCTATGATTGATCTGAGCCCTGGATGGGTCCAAATGATCTGGAAACCCTGCTTTGGACACCCCATGAATCCTACATTCTATTCTGGCTTCTGAGATCCGGAAGTGGTGCAGACAGCAGCAACTCTAACAAGACAGCATAAGGGAGAAAGATCATGAACCTGCCAGGAAAATTAGAAGGATATAATAAATAGAAGAGAAAAAAAATTCAGTGCTGAAAGGGGCTGGAGACAACAAAGCCCTTCTGCAAAGAATCATCCATACTAAGACTTTTCAGGTTTAGATAGAGGAGGCAAAATACCCTGGAGTTAGTCAGGAGGCAGTTGAATACAGCAATGGCTGGGCTAGTTAAAGATGAGGTAGGTGGGCTGAAAGGCATCCTCATCTATGTTACAATGTAACCAACGGTAACATGCTGTAGTGGTCAGCTGACCTGGTAGAAGTAGAAAGCAAATGGGGATTGCAGAGAGCATTTTGTGGCCTAAGTGTTGATGCAATGGAGTTTCTTTATTAAACCTTTACTTTGATTAACTTTGTGAAGTTAATATTTTCCTTGCTTGCTCTTGGAGTATTTTACTGTCAGATGAACAATATAATTCACATTTTAAAAAAAGCAAAATCCCATAGTAACAGCAAAAACCAAAAAGAACGTTTGCAACTAATTGCAATTATTCATCCTGTTTTCAGTTTCCAAAGGTCGTCCTTGATGAGTCGCTCATTAAATTAACAGCAATCCCCCCCCCACCCCCCGATTGGAAAATATCGATGTTACACAGTTCTAACAAATTAGCACTCTTCAGAAGTGAGTCTGCTTTCACAATGCAGAGTGTGTTAACAAAGGGTGAAGCGACACATTGTCCAATCTTAAAGTGCCCGAGAGGAAACAAGAGGTGTGAGACTCTGTGATTTTTAAATCCTGCCCCCGTATCCCCCCTCTCCCCGTCCACCTTCCATGAGCCCTCTTTCAGAGCCCAACTGCTAGAAGCGACCTATCTAGGTGGGGTGGTTTACTTTTTGTGTGAACTAGGGATTGGGATTGTGCCAACTGTTGCCTTATCCCCCTAAACCAGAGAGCCTTTGTAGCTAAGCATCTGCATAGCAGATGTCAGCTGTTTCTGGTAACATGTGGCTTACTTGCTGCAGTGTTATGAGCTCTAAGTTATTGCAATTCCAAGCCAGACTGCTGTGAAATGTGTCTTTTTTTAAAATGAAAATGCATTTGCCATTTCTTTTAATTGCACCTAATATTTGGCACATGTTTTTCTTCAAACCTAATAAATAAAATTCTTGCACCCATTAATTAAAGTCTGCCTGCATGCTTATATATAATGACCCATGTCCCATAAAGCATGCAGCCTTAGAGTGCACCATTGTTACCAATAATTCTCTAATATGTTTTGAGCACAATCAATCATTCTTTCAGAGTGGCCCTGATGTGGAGCTATTCCTGTCCAGTGATGTGATCGCTGCTGTATTGCTCAGCAGAGTTCTACATGGAACGATTGGCAGTGATCATTTCTAAATACCAATTGTGCAGTGAATCAGGAAAGCCCACCAACGCCTCTACTTTCTCAGGAGGCTAAAGAAATTTGGCATGTCCGTCACAACTCTCACCAATTTTTACAGATGCACCATAGAAAGCATCCCTTTCCAATCCTTTCCACAGCTCAGCATGGTTCGTGCTCTGACCAAGACCATAAGGAACCACAAAGGGTTGTGAATGTAGCCCAGTCCATCATGCAAGCCAGCCCCTCATCCATTGACTCTGTCTAAACTTCCTGCTGCCTCGGAAAATTGGCCAGCAATAATCAAGGATCCGACGCAACCCAGGCACACTCTCTTCCACCTTCTTCTGTAGGGAAAAGGATACAAAAGTCTGAGAACACATACCAGCTGACACAAGAACAGTTTCTTCCCTGCTTCTACCAGGCTTTTGAATAGGCTGATCATATATTAAGCTAACCTTTCTCTACACCCTATCTGTAACTGTAAAACCGTAATCTGCACCATCCCGTTTCCTTCTCCCCATGTACTCTGTGAATGGTATGTTTTGACTGTACAGTTTGCAAGAAACAATACTTCTCACTTTATTCCGATATATGTGACAATAATAATTCAAATAAATAAGAAATCACGCAGGGTCTATGTAGTTGGTTCCCTATAAAAGACTGTGGAAGGATTTATTTCTGTGACGTTCTAATCTCTCTTCAGAAATTGTAAGTGACAATAATGCACATAAATTGCCATTGCGACTGATATTAAAAATCCAGTGAATATTTGAAATGTGAATCAGAAAAGAAAATACTCAAGGGTAGCACAGTAGTTAGCACTTCTGCCTCACAGAACCAGGGACCCAGCTTTAATTCCTGGCTTGCGGCACTGAGAGTGTGGAGTTTGCACGTTCTCCCCGTGTATGTGTGGGTTTCCTCGGGGTGTCCTGGTTTCCTCCAACTGTCCAAAAGACGTGCCGATTAGGTGCACTGGCCATGCTAACTTCCCCTTAGTGTATCCGAACAGGTGGCAGAGTGTGGCGACTAAGGGATTTTCACAGTAACTTCAATGCAGTGTTAATGTAAACCTTTTTGTTACAAGTAAATAAACTTTAATATTAATTTTAAGTGCGTATAGCAACGAGTTCAGCTTCTGAAAGAGTTTTTCTGTTGGAATTCTTCCTTAAACCATCACTTTTTTCGGTGTTAATTGATATAGTGTGTGTGTCCAGCATTTTCTGCAAGTTTTTCTGTTCTACATGTATCTAACCAGAAAGCAATATAATGTGGATGCTGTAGAACTAAAAGAAAAACATGAACAAAAATTCTAGCATTTTCTATCTTTAGTTCATGTACCTATGTAGGTTTTGGAGAAGAGTACTTGCTTTAAATTGATCTGACAGGAGGGATTGTTAAATCAACACCAGGGTCACTTTATTAGTCAGTGAAATTTAGAAAGTTGATGAACAATTGATTGGAGGAATTACAAAAGCAACCCTGAAGAAATATGGGACGTTTGTAAAATAATTCCTTATGTCGAAAGCAGACGTGTGTGTCCCTTGGGTTAAGAAAAGGACATATGGTAAAACAAAACCAAACTGACCATGTCCGAAAAAAAAAATGGATTTAAGGAGAAATGTTTTTACAGGTTTATGGGAAAAACAAAATCTCTGGGGAACAAGAAATGGTAGCGAATGCAACTCAGGGCACCAGAACCTGCGATAATGATAATGAAGATAGCACAAGAGTGGGGAGTGAGGTAGTAATTACAAGGTGCATCTCAATTGTGTCAGGAGCCAGCAGATCACCAAGGTCTGTACAAGGCTCTTCGGAAGAGACAGGTTGGGTCTGATAGGTGGCAGAGGTTTTAAGTGTCTTTATTGGCACCCAAAGTTGGCACCCAGATTGATAGGGTTGTTAAGAAGGTGTACAGTGTGTTAGCTTTTATTAGTAGGGGGATTGAGTTTCGGAGCCATGAGGTCATGTTGCAGCTGTACAGAACCCTGGTGTGGCCGCACTTGGAGTATTGCGTACAGTTCTGGTCGCCGCATTGTAAGAGGAATGTGGAAGCACTGGAAAGAGTGCAGAAGAGATTTCCCAGGATGTTGACTGGTATGTTGGGAAGGCCTTATGAAGAAAGGCTGAGGGATTTGAGGCTGTTTTCATTAGAGAGAAGGTTAAGAGGTGACTTTATAGAGGCATACAAGATGATCAGAGGATTAGGAACGGTGGACAGTGAGAGCCTTTTTCCTCAGATGGAGATGGCTAACATGAGGGGACATAGCTTTAAATTGAGAGGTGATAGATATAGGATAGATGTCAGAGGTAAGTTCTTTATTCAGAGAGTAGTAAGGGCATGGAATGCCCTGCCTGCAACAGGAGTGGACTCGCCAACATTAAGGGCATTTAAATGGTCATTGAACTTAAGAACTTAAGAAATAGGAGCAGGAGTAGGCCATCTAGCACCTCGAGCCTGTCCCGCCATTCAGTAAGATCATGGCTGATCTGAAGTGGATCAGTTCCACTTACCCGCCTGCTCCCCATAACCCTTAATTCCCTTATCGATCAGAAATCTGTCTAAACATATTCAACGAGGTAGCCTCCACCACTTCAATGGGCGGAGAATTCCAGAGATTCACTACCCTCTGAGAGAAAAAGTTCCTCCTCAACCCTTTCATGTGTTTTGGATAAACATATGAATGATATTAGAATAGTGTAGGTTAGATGGGCTTTAGATTTGTTTCATTGTTTGGCGCAACATCGAGGGCCGAAGGACCTATACTGCACTGTAATGTTCTATGCTCTATGTTCATGACTGAAGATGATGAGGGTCAACCCTATGACGCAGAGCTGATGCTTAATTTGAATGTGGCTGTAGTCTCTCATGGACTTTTGAACTGTCAGCTTGGTAGTACAGAACTTGAACCTTGCTGAAGAGAGACAGACATGTGTGTCATCTTGCAGGTAGCAGGATAAAAACAGTGCCAAATTTCAAATGATCACAATTTATACAACAGGACAAAAGAATGCTGATTGGTTGGCAATCTGACTCTGATTAGTCAAGGTATTGCCATGGAGAAAGTGGTATGGTAGGACAGTGGTTAACAGCGCTGCCTCACAGCGCCAGGGACCTGGGTTTGATTCCCAGCTTGGGTCACTGTGCAATGCTGGAATTCCAGGTTCAAATCTCATCCAGGGACTTGATGGTCAAGGAACGCGTATTCATAAATATCAATCTGCAAAATCTTCCCCATTACACGAGTGGCAGATGGTTAGAGCAGGGCAGACTCATAATCAGCCAAGCTTGACACAGTGTGGTAACCCTGGTACCATAGGACTAGGTTAGATAATAGGAGGTGCTTCCTTCATAAAGTGATGCCCACTATGGAGAACGTTGGCATGGTTTTGCTGCAGGCAATAAAGGTTCCTGTAAAAGGAAGAATCTCAACATATTCCAACAGCTCAATGGATGCTCTTTCATTGCAATCTCCTGGAGCTTAATAACCTTCAGCAGTTGGGGAGGAATTTCCCAGAGTTGTTCCAAACTGGAACAGCATTCTTCTCTTACATTTCCTACGAGCAGGGGATTGGATACGAGCAAAAGGGGATGACAGTATGTGGAAGTGGCATCAGGACCAGAAAGGTTTGATAGCTTTGTTTCTCACATGTTATGTTCGTAACTAAGAAATTAATCTCAGGATCAGCGTCCTTATTAGGGTGGTATGGTAGCACAGTGGTCAGCACTGCTGCTTCACAGTTCCAGGGACCTGAGTTCGATTCCCGGCTTGGGTCACTGTCTGTGTGGAGTTTGCATGTTCTCCCCGTGTCTGCGTGGGTTTCCTCTGGGTGATCCGGTTTCCTCCCACAGTCCAAAAATATGCGGGTTAGGTTGATTGGCCATGCTAAAAATTGCCCCTTAGAGTCCAGAGATGCATAGGTTAGTGGGATTAGCGGGTAAATATGTAGGGATATAGGGGCAGGGCCTGGGTGGGATTATGGTCAGTGCAGACTCGATGGGCCAAATGGCCTCCTTCTGCACTGTAGGGTTTCTATGATTCTATTAGATTGCAGTCACAGGAATCAGAATTAAGCATTTTTTCCCTTATATTTTTCCGCCAATTTCTGTTACTTATCTGAGTCAGATAACCAGTGCTTCAACTGTTCCCACCAGGTTAACTTTGCGGCTTAACCACACTCCTGCACTCTGGAATAAATTTCCTGTCATTTTTCTGTAGCAACAAGTATATTTGTGTGGATTTCCTCTGTTGAGTATTTCTCAAAAATTTCTGAGAGTTTTTTTTATTATTCATTCATGGGACATGGCTGTTGCTGGTTGGCCAGAATTTATTGCCCATTCCTAGTTGGGAATCAACTACATTGCTCTGGCTCTGGAGTCACATGTAGGCCAGACCAGGTTAGGATGGCAGATTTCCTTCCTTAAAGGATATTAGCGAACCAGGTGGAATTTTCCAACAATCGACAATGGTTATCAGTAGATTCTTAATTCAAATTCCACCACCTGCCATAGTGGGATTTGAATCCAGATCCCCAGAGCATTAGTTGAGTTTCTGCATTAATAGTTTTGCAATAATACCACTAGTCCATCACCTCCCCGTGTTAATGTTCATAATTCCTGTTCCACTAATAGCCAGAGGAAATTTTGATCTAGTATTGGTTAGGAGATTTTGTCCATCCCTGTTCCTGCTATTATCATATCAACACTCCGTTCAAAACATTCAATGGAATTTAAAAAGTCAGGGAGAAAATAGAAAAATAAAGTTCTACTTTTTGAGGAAAAACTGATGGTTAGATTCCTCACTGACAATTGAAAGGCAGTGTTTCAATCACTTCAATCCTTTACGTTCAATTACCTAGAGATCAAACAGAGCCAACATTGAAAATGTGAAAAACAAAAGTTCATTTGGTATATTCACTGCACAGATTTTCTTACTTTACTGCAACAAGTTGTCATCTAGTTCAGCTGGGACCCCACTGCCTTTGCGTTCAAGGACCATGCACTCAAACCTCCAGAGATGTGAGCTAGACGAACATTGCAGTCCTGTATTGTGAAAGTACTGCTCCCTTTTGACCGAGATGCTCAAATGAGGTGGTTGTGTCTGTTTCGTCAGGAAGATGTATTTGAAAGAAGAGTAGTTGGGTTTTTCCAGACGTCCTGGCCATCTTCAAGAGCACATCCTTTGGCCATTGCATTTCATTGCTGTTTGTGGGTAACTGACTCCATACACACACGGGATATCATGTTTCCCAATTATTCATCCATGATTACACTTCACTTGGCAGGCAAGTGGTTTGGGAGTTTGTGAAAGAGCAAGTTAGCTATTTTTTTTAATGTGGGGCCTGTTCGGCCTATTACTTGAGGGGAAACCCCAAAGGAGATGTTTTGTGAAATTGTTCCTGACTGTTTCTCACACAATAATACTCCACAACTCTGGGATAGAATCATAGAATCACTACAGTGCAGAAAAAGATCATTTAGCCCATTGAGCCTGCATCTAAAACTATCCCACCCAGACCCTATCTCCGTAGCCCCATGTATTTACCCTGCTAATCCTCCCTGACACTAAGGGGCAATTTAACATGGTCAGCCCACCTAATCTGTGCATCTCTGGACGGAAAGCAGAGCACCCAGAGGAAACCTACACAGACACAGAGAGAACATACAAACTCCACACAGACAGTCACCCGACGCTGGAATTGAACTCAGGCCTCTAGAGCTGTGCGGTAACAGTGCTAACCACTGTGCCACGATGCCAATATCTGTAGGGAGCTAGGTGCATTATGTATTAATAAATATTCTGTATTAATTAATTTTTTTGTGTTCACAAATGGAGTGTGTGAAAGTCTGCATCATTATAATATCAAGCAGTGGTTAGCGCTGCTGCCTCACAGTGCCAGGGACCTGGGTCCAATTCCTGGCTTGGGTCACTGTCTGTGTGGAGTTTGCACGTTCTCTCCACGTCTGAGTTCTCCGGTTTCCTCCCACAGTCCAAAAATGTGTGGGTTAGGTGCATTGACCCGAACAGGTGCCAGAGTGTGTCACCTAGGGGAATTTCACAGTAACTTCATCGCAATGTTAATGTAAGCCTTACTCTTGAATCATAAATAAATTTTTATTTTAATGTTACAATGATTGAAACAATTATTCAATCCTGAGAAGCTGTATCCTGCAGGTGACACAGTTACAAAGTGCAGGAAGCAGTGTCACGGCATTACTGAGAGTGAGTAATGTAAGAGGTGCTTGAAGATAGGGGGGTAAAGTTTACCCTTTTGGGTGCAATTGAGCCAAAATTGTACTTGCTTTGAAAAATATTAATTTCCCCTGAGTTTCTGCCAAAGATCATTTGCTGATCAGACAAAACCTAGCATGAGCCAGGACCACATTTTAAAAACCTATTTTTAAAAATTGTGCTTTGAAAGATTTATCGTCATATTTGGAAATTTGTCTAATACAGGTTCATCAAAGGAAGCACAAGCATTTCTAATCCGTGTTGATCCACCATGCCTAATAAACCTGGGCTGGAACCTTCCCTTCCCACCTGCTGTGGGAATCGTAGCTGGCGGGGCTGAAAATTTGGCAGACCATTGAAAGATCCGTTGGCAGCGTGGTGGAACAGTGATTAGCACTGCTGCCTCACAGAACCAAGGACCCAGGTTTGATTCTGGCCTTGGGTGACTGACTATGTGGAGTTTGCAGTCTTCCCATTCTGCGTGGGTTTCCTCCGGGTGCTGCGGTTTCCTCCCACAGACCAAAGATGTGCAGGTTAGGTTGACTGGCCATGCTAAATTGACCCTTAGCGTCAGTGGGATTAGCGAGGTAAATACATTGGGTTACTGGGATAGGGCCTAGGTGGGATTGTAATCAGTGTAGGCTCGATGGGCTAAATGGCCTCTGTCTGCAGCTCTATGATTCTGTGAATTTGGGGGGGAATTTCTGGTCTTGGGGCACACACAGCCAGAAAATCCCATCCTTGATTTTAAATTACTGACTCGCATTTTGAACAAATATAGAACTGTTTCCTCCCTGTGTATATTGAGGTCTTTCATCTGTTAGTCATTAGTCAGTCTCTAAATGAATTAAAAGCAACATCACATTTAATTTTTTTAATCATTACTTTTAGTCTAAAATATCTATCTAATTTTATAAAGCTAGACTGGAGGCCTCAACCTAATCAATGGAAATGTCTGATGGTGAATAATTGACTCTGAACGGGTGACCAATGTTGTGGACAGATTGATTTTGGGTGACACAGTGATTAACATTACTGCCTCACATCTCCAGGGACCCGGGTTTGATTCCCGGCTTGGGTCACTGTCTGTGTGGAGTTTGCACATCCTCCTCGTGTCTGCGTGGGTTTCCTCTGGGTGCTCTGGTTTCCTCCCACAGTCTAAAGATATGTGGGTTAGCTTGATTGGCCATGTTAAATTGCCCCTTGGTGTCCTGAGATGTGTAGGTTAGAGGGCTTAGTGGGTAAATGTGTAGGGATATGGAGGTAGGACCTGGGTGGGATTGTGGTTGGTACAGACTCGATGGGCCAAATGGCCTCTTTCTGCACTGTAGGGCTTCTATGATTCTATGAACTAATACAGGTTCATCAAAGGAAGCACAAGCATTTTCTAATCCGTCTTGATCCATTAGGTGCATTGTCCATGCTAAATTCCCCCTCAATGTACCCGAACAGGAGTGTGGCAACTAGGAGATTTTCACAGTAACTTCATTGCAGTGTTAATGTAAGCCTACTTGTGACTGATAAATAAACTTTATTTTGTATGGGATTTAGGTTTCTGTATAGGGAGAGATTCAATTTCTGCATTATCATATATCGCCCACCAGATAGATATGGTTCCAATCTCCCACTTCAATAGGTCGA
This sequence comes from Carcharhinus amblyrhynchos, assembly GCF_965287045.1. Lineage (NCBI taxonomy): Eukaryota > Metazoa > Chordata > Chondrichthyes > Carcharhiniformes > Carcharhinidae > Carcharhinus > Carcharhinus amblyrhynchos. The sequence goes on from NC_137350.1 coordinate 14,734,496, forward strand.
ATAATTCCACTCCATAATTGTGCTCGATCATCCTCCAATGCCCCTGATTAGTCCAGTTATCTTCTCTGACTTAAACATTGTCACTCAAGTCTTCTGTTCTCTTTGCTTTCTGGCATCCCGTCACTGGTTCTGCTAGTGCACAATAAAGACGGAGTACAGAACACTCAGTGTAAGACTGGGAGCATTATTCCCAGAGACATCAGAATTCCTGTACCTTACGGTCAATGAGCAGATTTTGAAGGAAAAACAGTAAAGTTAGTCAACTACATTGAAATTAAACAGCAAATGAAAGAGAGAGAAAGTACAAGAGAGTATTTGTGACCTAGTTGGCATCTTGTTAATTAATCGGCGAGTTTAAAACTTGTAATTTAAAAGAAACAGAACAGGACTTGATTCATTTAAATTGCACTTGTGTCCTAATGAGGTACAGTATTTCACAATGAAGTAGTTGTAGCTATTTCATCCATTGATGTTTGTCCAATGCAGATCCTATCTGATGATCTGCATATGGGATTCTTGTGCACATGACTAGGGGAGAGAATCTGAGGTATTTTCCACTTGACGTCTCGGGCTTTTAATGAAGATTTTTTTAAATACCAAAGAAGGCTAAGGAATCTTATCTACCCTTTATGAATGGGAGTAGTACTGCATCCAAAAGTGGACAATAATCCAATATTAAAAATCAGCACTACAATCCGTGGCCCATTTGGGTCCCATTCCATTTCAAGTTTAATTCCCCTTAACTAGGTTGACTGTTGTAGGCAAAATATCAACCCTACTCATATTGTGGCAGGTATTCTAGCACTAAATTAATGGTGTCTCTGTCCAGAAATAAGCAATCTGTTAGATATCAACTCTATGTTAAGAGATATGGAGTAGATTTTGGCACATAGAATGAGTCAGGGAAATTCCTGTCTTGACCCGCCGTTATCCGTAGACAGTGCCCGCAAAGATGGATGTTCATTTTTGGAAAAGGTGAGGTGGGGGAAAGGCAGGCAATGGCTATAATCAGGCCAGCCAACCCACAAAAATTTCAGAGGCAGGCATAAGTCTACAAATCCATGACAGACCTCGGTAGACCAATCCAATCAGTCCCAGCCCCCTCTCTATCTCCATTGCCTTGCAGGTTCACATCCTTCCGGTGACCATCCAATTTCCTTTCAAAAGCATTGACCCGGCTTGTGTCATTCTGGTAGGCTGTGAGTTCTGGGTCATTACCGCTCACTGCAGTTAAAAAAATTATTCCTCACATTCCACCCTCTTGCCCAGAAACTTAAACATTTGTATAACCGTCCCTTGTCTTTGTACCACCAACGACTGGGAACAGTTTTTCTGTGTCTACCTTATCTGAAGTGTCAAAAACATGTCCATCACCGTCAAATTTCTCCTCAATCTCCTTTGCTACAAGGAGATCAAACCACAGCCTTTCTGCAACCTAAAGAAAAGACACTGGGAAACCTCAGCAGGTCTGGCAGCATCTGTAAGGAGAGAAATGAGCTGATATTTCGAATCCAGATATTGCCAAAGCTTTGACAAAGGGTTATCTGTGCTCGAATCATCAGTTCTTTCCTCTCCTTACAGATGCTGTCAGACCTGTTGAGACTTTCCAGCATTTTCTCTTTTGGTTGCAGATTCCAACATCCGCAGTAAATTGCTTTTATCTAGTGTTCTCTTCAATCTTGGATCTGAACTCCCCCATCCTGGAACTATTCCAGTAAATCTCCCACACCCTCTCAGTGATCTACACTCTCTTCCCAGAGTGTGGTGATCAGACTCGAGTTGGAATTATGCAGAGTAGGTAGATCTTGAGGCTAGTCAGTGTGCGATGCTGATTTAACACCAACGCTGTCATCTTGAAGCTTAAAGATTCAGTTAATGGCTTCTCCTAACTGCACACAGCTGAACATGTGTTCAGCAGCGGGAGTGAGGTCCGCCAACAATATATTAAAGAATAATCACCAATTTCAGCTTAGCTACTGATTGATTACCGTCACTGAGTTTGTATAAGGGTTCGCTGGTTAGTTCTCTTAATAGAAATGTTTGAAAACTCCAAAGAGTGAAATAGATGTTGACAGGATCTTTGCTGACTTCAAGGTTTCTGTTCAGTCCAATTGTTGCCAGATATGGATACAGTAGCTTGTTTCCCACTTGGCCTACAGAATAACAGGGAGTAGAATGAATAGAGACGGTACAGGGCAGCACAGTGGCACAGTGGTTAGCACTGCTGCCTCACAGCACCAGGGACCTCAGCTTGGGTCACTTCTTGCAGAGTTTGCATATATTTTTGTGTCTGCACAGGTTTCTTCCCACAGTCCAAAGATGTGGGGGATAGGTTGATTGACCATGCTAAATTGTCCCTTAATGTCAGGGAGATTAACAGGGTAAATATGTAGTGTTACAAGGATAGGGCTTGTTGGGATTGTTGTTGGAGCAGACTCGATGGGCCAAGGGGTCTCCTTCTGCACTGTAGGGATTCTCTGATAAACTGTGAGGAGGAGGGAAAGAAAGTGTCTCAACATGAGGCCATATACACCTTGGATTTTCAGAGAGCTGTGCCTCATCTTGAGCAAGCAGCATGGTCTATCTGCTTCATTGAGGAGGTGCCTTCCAAAATCAGCTCAAATTGCAATAGCATTGCAGCTCAGAATTGGCAAGGATGGCATTGTCAGTGGCTATGAAGGTGACTGAACTTTTACACATCAGACTCCCTCCAGGCTAGTGTAGGTGATATCTGCAACATTGGCCAGTTTGACATTCATGGGTGAGATTCTCCCACCTCCCAGCCACGTGTTTCCCGACAGTGGAAGGTGGCGCGTTATTGGCTAATGGTGGGATTTTCCGATCACGCTGCCGTTAATGGGAATTCCCATTGATGTTACTGCACACTGGCAGGAAACCCACGGGTCGGGTTGCACTACTGGCGGGACTGAGGAATCCCGTCGGCATGAACGGCCGGAGAATTCCAGCTCGGATAATATCAGGGAGGTCACTGAAGGTTTATATGCAAACAGCTGAATACATTTGTCTCTTAGCAAAGAGGATCAGATAGCGCAGGTGCTCAGTTCCTTCAAGAGCAGGCTCCCCTATAGGATGTGCCTGACATGTTGCTTTGCAGGTACCATATTTCAATCCGGTGATTTATGGCAACTAGAGAGGATGTAGGACTGAATTGAGGAAAAACTTCTTCACACAAAGGCTTGTGAATCTGTGGAATTCCCTGCCCAGTGAAGCAGTTGAGGCTATATCATTGTTTTTTTTCAAGGCAAGGATGGATATATTTTTGAACAGTAAAGGAATTAAGGGTTATGATGAGTGGGCGGGTAAGTGGAGTTAAGTCCACAAACAGATCAGCCATGGTCTTATTGAAAGGCGGAGCAGGCTCGAGGGGCCAGATGGTCTACTCCTGCTCCTGGTTCTTATGTTATTATGTTCTTATTCCACCTTGCCAATGTGCAACTGGTGTGATCATAGTGCATCACGCAGGTCATCACCTGGTCACCTGACAGTGTGCATTGTGCCTTCACTCTGCAGTGATCCACTGTACTGCTTGTATTTGTGACTCCAGAATGAACCAAACAAGGGCTTCTAATGACAAGGGCTGACAGCTTGGCTCAGGACTGGTATGCAACCCATACACATATAGGCAGCATGGATATGATGAAAACCATGTAGCCACCTTCCTCCTCCATGTAACTCCTGAAGTCCAACCAAAAGCTGGGGATCGGCCCCTTCAAATGCTCAAAGGGGCCGGAGCCTCACACATGCTCCAGACACATGGAACACAGAATACTCAAGTCTGAATATATAGGTAACCTGAGAGCCTACTGCTGAATGGGACTTCTACACGCAATACTCATCACACCAGATCCTCAGTGGAAAGGGGAGGACTTCTGCGTAGACAGCCTGAAGAGAAGTGAAGGGTATGCAGCAGAAACCTGTGAAAAACAGAATGGCACGAAGGGGATTTCCCTGAGATGTCTCAAATTGAGCGGTTGAGGTATGTTCCCCTTTTTATATGAGCACAAATAAATCACCAGTTAATGTTCAACATCTGAATACAATCAAATGGAGTCATTGTCTTGTTGGAGAGAGGGAAGTATACTGAGTGACTGTGAATTTGGGTGATGTGCCTGTCATGGTTGAACACTGCCAGCGAGTGAGAAATACCAATGTGCTATAGCCATGCTAACTGTATGAGATTGAGGTGAAGCATCTAGAAGTCAGATAGGAAGTGTGTTTGATGGAGGTTATTGGTGGGTGAGTGATCCATTGAGCAGTGGTGGGATACGTTCACTAACCTTGACTACGTGTGTGATGTCATTGAACTTTTTGTCGCACTGTACCAAGGTACTCAGGGTGAGACTCTTGACATTTCCTGCCATAGTTATCTATTCCCACTTTCTTTGGAGGGTTTGTCTAGGGGGGGTTCTCCTGGTATCTTATGGATGAATGACATCTTTGCTACAATGCACCTCCTGTATCAAGGCCTTGAGTGCAGCATTGTAAAATCATGGAACTTCCTGTCTGCCATGCTGTGACATCATTGAATGTTTTCACTCAATGATCACTTTTACAATGACTTACAACAAATCCTCCAGTCATAATAACCTCCTTTTTAATTTGTGTTTTATTCATTTGTGGTGTATGGGTGTCACTGTCTGGCCAGAATTTATTGACCATCCCTAATCACCAGTGAATTGAGTGGTTTGCTTGGCCATTTCAGGGGGCAGTTAAGAGTCAACCACATTGCTGTGGCTCTGGAGTCACATGTGGGCCAGACCAGATAAGGGTGGCAGATTTTCTTCCCCAAAGGACATTAGCGAATCAGACGGGTCTTTCCGACAATTGACAATGGTTTCATGGTCATCAGTAGATTCTTAATTCCAGATTTTTTTATTGAATTCAAATTCCACCATTACTGTGGCGGGATTTGAACTAAGGTCCCCAGAACATTAGCTGAGCTTCTGTCTAGCGATAATATCATGAGGCTATCTCTTCCCCCTGAAATGGTGCTCGCTGTCTTTAAGTAACGCGGGCTATCTTTAACTTATGCTTGCCTCTCACAGTTCTGTTCAGGTGTGTGGCCACTTAGCATGGCACTGAGTGCTGGTTCAAGATACAATTGTTTTAAAATTGCAGGCAGACTAAAATGCGCCTTCTGCCTGTATTGGAAGCAGTGACACAGGATAATCCCTCATTATGGGCCCTGATTTTGGACCCTGTCCAGTTTTGCAGCCTCCCAGTTCCTAATCAACAACAGATAACTCGCACCTAAGGGCTTGTTTGATCTACTGGAAAGTTTACGAGAGACATGGTGCCTAGCTGCAAGAATTTAAGCATCTATAGGGTATCACATGGCCAGAAATTCAAATCAGATGCTCAGAATATGTCTTGGGTTTGACCATTCACCCTTAACATATCCTTAAGCACTCGTCAAGGGCAGCATCGAATAACAATCATTAATGATTAATGAGTTGTTGTTGATTATGGGATATTGTTTTGCCATTGCCAGGTCTGGCTGATTAACAAAAGCTTACTTACAACCCCTATAGAAATGATCAAATTGTATAATAACTTACAATGACTCATATCTGATATACTTCCATGATAAACTTTCACAAGACCCAGTGTAAGATGATACACTAAAGACAACAGATTACCTTGTACAGCTACCCCGGTGTGTGATGATATCAGGTAATACGCTGTCAGATAAAGGTGTGACTATATCGTTTCAGTAGGGCATCTTCGTTCCTGAAGCAAATGTACATGTAGGGACCGTATGTTAGCACCTTGAATCCCAACTGTTTCATTCTGCACTCACTTTACCGTGGTAATTAATTACATTTTGAGTTGAGATCCAGGGGTTGCTATTGCTACCTGCACACAGGAAGTTAATTACTTTACATACATCGTGCATTGTGGAATTGAGACGGCCTTTCTTTGCTTGAAATGTTATTTAAATTTATTAATGCATGTAGAATTTTTGCTTAGTTCCGCTTTCACCCAAAGATCAACTTGTGGTTACACAGTAAATTTAACCCAGTAAAGCGTCCCTGGGGCTCTCAGCTGCATTATCATTAAAATATTTGACACCAAACCATATTAGGAGATATTAAGACCATTTGATCTGACAATCTGGGTAGGTTTGAAGGTGCCTGTTAAAGGGGGAAGGAGAGGTAAAGAGGTGGCTGGGTGTAGTGAGTGTACCCCAGACCCCGGGCCAGATTTCCTTCCAGGTACACGAGTCTCCTCATCCACCAACAGTGCCACGCACCCCCTCCCCTCTCCTCCCCACCTCCCCTGCCAATTGGAGAATTAGCAGGAACTCTGCTTTGCTTCTGAGGGTGAAATCTGATGTAATTACTTCCACATTCCAAGCATCTCATTGGTCAGTGTTGGGCATCTCATGAGATGAAGGCCCTGGGGGGTGGAAATCGCACCTCCAAAAGCTGCTGGCCAATCAAAGGCTGGTCGCTCTCCATTGCCAGCTGGGAGCTGTGGCTAATACAGGTAGTGCTGCAAGGCCCAACCAGGATTCAGGTGCGCGGGTGGAATGGGAGTACAGGGAAGGAGTTACCGGTCAGGGAGGGAGGTGGAGGGCAGACGAAAGGATAAGGGTGGTGGCATTAGTAGCCCACCCTCTTCCCAAAGCACGTCCCTAGATTGGGCACCAGATGTCTATCAACAAGGGACCTCTCTTTTTCCAAGAGGCCGCAAGCCATCCAATAAGCTAGGGAGCTGGCATTAACTGGCTCATTAATGAGCTCACATATGAAGAATTGATTGTAATGAGTTCCAACGATTTGACACAGTCAAAGATACTCGCTCATGACATAGCCAAATCCAATCTTGGTACTTTTGTCCACTTTGATTTAATTTGATTTGATTTATTATTGCCACATGTATTGGGATACAATGGAAAATATTGTTTCTTGCGAGCTATACAGGTGAAGCATACCATTCATAGAGTATACAGGGGAGAAGGAAAGGAGAGGATGCAGAATATAGTGTTACGGTTATAGCTAGGGTACACAGAAAGATCAGCTTAATATAAAGTAGGTCCATTCAAAAGTTTGATGGTAGCAGGAAAGAAGCTGTTCTTCAGTTGGTTGGTGTATGATCGCAGACTTTTGTACCTTTTTCCTGATGAAAGAAGGTGGAAGAGAGAATGTCCGGGATCTGGGGGGTCCTTGATTGTGCTGTTTGCTTTTCTGAGGCAGCTAGAAGTGTAGATGGAGGGAATGGATGAGAGTCTGGTTTGCGTGATGGACTGGACTACGTTCATAACCGTTTGTAGTTTCTTGCGGTCTTGGTCAGACCAAGAGCCATACCAATCTGTGATACATCCAGAAAGGCTGCTTTTTATGGTGCATCTGTAAAAATTGATGAGAGTCATAGCAGACATGCCAAGTTTCCCTCACCTCTCCATGTCTACTCCGGTGGGCTTTACTAAATCTTGTTTAAAGCTGACAATCTGGATTTTAATTTAGACTTTGAGAGGTTAGTTTTTCCACAAGATTTGGAGGCCACTGTTGTTAATCCTTCAGGCCAATCAAAGGGCAGCAAAGGAACTTGTCGGAATTCATTCCATTACTGCTGCTGTAAATGTAACACAAAAAGGTATTGCAATGAGCTAGCAGTGTCTAAAATTATTGATGTGCTTGTTTTAATGTTTGTCCTCAGAGAGATTGTACGCAACAAAAAGGCTGAGAATTCACAAAAGTAATATTCTGAGAGGAACTCTTGGGGCAATGACCAGCTGTGACCATTTAGTTTCTTCAAAATAACTGGGAGCTGTTTTATTTTTAAGGTCAGGGGGTTGTTCCTCGGGGTCAATTCTTTAAATGGCCTAACTTGAGACTCAAAGCATAGTGGAGAAATTGTAATTCCCTAATAAGTTGCAAAGTGAGGTTAGAATCATGATGAACTTTAATCAAATAACAAATATTAAACTAAGATTCTCATTGTTAGGATTCGATAGCCATGTAATAATATGATGCATATCAATGATCCGTTAGCAGTGAATTGTAACTTTAGAAGCTAACTCCAGTAGCAGTGCTAGTCTCTCCGTTACTTTGTACTTTACATTAATGGTGGGAGACTTGGGGGTGGGGGGGGCGCATATTGGAAGAATCCACTCCATCCATATTCAAGCCATTGACATGTATGTTCTTGTAAATTATGTCTCGCGCACTTCAACGCTCTCAGTGTAAAACAATTTTTATTCAAGTACATCAAGAGAATCAATTTTTGACAAGATTAGAAGAACAAATGTAGGCATTTGCTGGAATTCTCCAGCCGTTCACGCTGGCATATTTCTCCGGTCTCGCTGGAAGCGCTCTCCGGCCTATGGGTTTTGTATCGGATTGGGGTGACATCAACTAGGAATTCCCATTGACAGCGATGGATCCAGAAAACGGCATTGTGGGTCATCCCACAGCACATGGCCTGAAGCGAATCAAGAAGGCGGCTCACCACCACCTTCTCAAGGACAACTAGGGATGGGCAATAAATGCTGGCCTAGCCAGCCACTGGCATTTTCAGCAAACCAGTGTCGGCTTAACTTATTGTTTCCCACTCCTCAAATATGACTTAATGTTTGATCTGGCTCACTTTAAATAATTTTTTAAAAATAACCACGGAATAGGTGTGAAGTGCCACTAAACAGGTGCCTATTGTTGATTAACTTGGCCAAGACCTGCTTCTCCAGAACTGATTTCCACAGCTGCTACGTAAAGGCCACTAGGCCAAGCGGGTGTGTGTCACACTCATTTCCCCCTCCTGTCTATCTGGCCACTGTCATGCAGTACTTGATTACTGAGATCCTCCAACTGGCCAGCAACATGTCCCAGGACAACAAGACTCACATCACCTCTTGCCACTTGCAACGATGAGGAGCTCCACAAGGTGCTGGCAGGAGTCACCATAGCCTAGGGCAGGGTCCTGTCCAACTTCCAGGCTCTGCTACTGCCCAAGATAGCCAGGTGCTGAAAAAGGCATATGCCTGAGGGGAGTGAGGGGAGAAGAAACAAGCTAAGGGACTCACTCATGACCAAATCTCATCCAACAAAGGTAATTTCAGCATCACTCTTATCCTATCACACATGGAGATCAGTGCAGGGTTATGTTCAATAAATATTTTGTTCCTGTTACCACAACTCTTCTAAAATTGTCATCTCAATAGTGAAATGATTAGAACTGTAAAATGTTCTTCATCAATTATTTTTTCATTTCCCCCAGTTAAATAAGGATTATTACACCATTTATAACATTGTGCAAATGATGAATAAAGATTAGCTGATGAGGTTGTGTTTAAGCTAGTTTAATTGTAGCTCCTATAGCTAATGTTGGATAGTTACAGTTTAAGGAGACAAGCAAAGGAGCAATTAATTTTGACCCATATTAAAACGGAGGGTATGGTTTGTCACACGGTACAGAGCTGAAGTACGATTAAACAATTGCTGGCGAATCTGCAAAGTTTTTGAGGTAATAAAAATACCTATTAATGCATAAACAGTGCCATAAAATGGGCATCATTTCCTGTGTATTTGGTAATAGCTGTGATAATGGCATCCAGTAACTTAATAAATGATGTGATAATTTATTTACATTCCATCAAAGGTTGTTTTGTGTGACTGGGCAGTCTTTCAAAAATAGCCTAATGTCCTATTCAGTATCAGGTTGTGCCTTTTATAGCACAGTATGTGGAATTAGAAGCATATTCAAAATTTTGGCAATCCCTCAATATTCCCTTTCCTCAATATTCCCTCCCCTCACTACTCCTTTCCCTCAATATTCCTCTGCCTCAATATTCCCTCCCCTCAATATCCCCTTCCCTCAATATTCTCTTCCCTAAATATTCCTCTGCTTCAATATTTCCCTTGCTCATTATTTGTCCCCTCAGTACTCCCTTCCCTCAATATTCCTTCCCTCAATATTCCCCTCCTTCAGTATTCCCTTGCCTCAATATTTATTCCCCTCAATCTTGCCTTCCATGGCCAATTTTGCTGAAGGCTCCTACCTTAAAATAAAATCCTGTTTCGTTGCTTCAGGTGTTGGCTAATGCTGTACATTTTCTGCCTTTATTCTATTTGACTTTGGGGCAGTTAGAGTCATACGGTGAGCTGCCACAGTTGGCTTCACTATTAGAATTGTACTGCACTATTTCCATTCAGAGACATTACTCGTCAGAGAGCAGAGTAGCTGCACCTTTCCAATCCAGCTCAACCCTCCTGGAGCATAACACAACTGCAACAACCTTGCCAAGGGCATACTCAGCTGTCAACAGTTGCTGTTTGCATGTAATCCCATATAACTCCACCCTTTTCTGTAATGTAATACAGGATTAGTAGTGATGTAGTGATAATGTCACCAGACGGGCTATCCACAGGCCTAGGTTAATTCTCTGGGGACATGGGGTCAAACGGCAGCTGGTAGAATTTGAATTCAATTAAATCATTTGGAATTAAAAGCTAGTCTCAATAAAGGGTTGTTGCTGTCATTAAAATCCACCAAGTTCACTAAACTTGCCATCCTTTACCTGGTCTGTTTGGCTTACAGCAAAGTGAGTGACTCTTAAAAATGGCCTAGCATGTCACTCAGTCGTACCAAAAATGTGAGGAAGTCAAAGAGCGGGAATTAAACCGGTTAGACTAGTTGCCATCAACCGGCATCAACAATAGCGTACCCAACTCTGTGGACCCTGCAGTGGTCCTTCTTCGTGATATCTGGGGGCTTGTGCAGTCACGAAGCAGCCTGATGTAGTCATTCTCACATACTCAGTTTCACAGACAATGCCCAGACACCCATCCCAGTAGAAGGGTGTAATGACTTCAATCAGGGCCAGTGAGGTTTGCCTATTGGAATATCAATGCCCTGATTAAGGAGTGAATTGATGGCCAACCTTGGAGTCTTTTCCTTGCATTTAACCAGGAGTATCAGTTCCTCTGGCACTCCTGAAAGTAGAGTGCTGACTGATAGCACTCTGTTGGAATTGTAAATAAAGGGGTTTTGGTGAAAGATTTCTGCCTTCAAAGACTTATTACAGAGGGACAGGACATGCTTACCAGAGGTGGCAACACAGTGATATACAATCAAAAGGAAGTAGTCCTGGGAGTCCTCGACATGGATGCCAGATACTACAAGGTATTATGTCATTGGGTCAAACGTGGTCAAGGAAGCCTCTTGCAAATTACCAGCAACACTGCTCTCCTCTCTCAGCTAGAGAATTAGCACTCCTCCATACTGAACGCCACTTTGAAGAGGTACTGAGACTGGGCAAGAGTAAAGGATGTACTCTGTGCAGGGGAACTTCAACTTCCATCACCAACAGTGGCTCAGTAGCAACACTATTGACCAAACAGGCTGGGTCCTAAAGGACATAGCAGCTAGAATGGGTCTGTGGCACATGGTGAAGGAAACAACAAGAGGGAGTAATGTACTTGACCTTGTTCCCACCAATTACATGTCACAGATACATTTGTTTATGACAGCATTGGTAGGAGTGACATAGGGCAGGCTATTTAGCACTGAGGTGAGGTGGTGAAGCAGTGGGATTCTCTACCTTACAAAGCTGGAGAGGCAAGTCACTGAATATATTTATGAGAAAATAGATGGAGTATGGGGAGAGTGTGAATATATCACATTGAGCTGGACAATCAGCCATGATCATATTGAATGGTGGAGCAGGCTCGAAAGGCCGAATAGCTTATTCCTGCTACTATTTTCAATGCCTCGAACAAGTTCAATGCAACCCCAGGGAGAAACAGCCCTCGTGATTGGCACTGCATCTACCACATTCACTCCTTTCACCATTGATAAAAATTGGCAGCAGTGTGTACAATCTACAAGATAAACTGCAGCAACTCACCAAGGCTCCTTTGACAGCTCCTTCCAAATCCTTGACCTCGACCACAGAGAAGGACAAGGGCTGCAAGCGCATAAGAACACCTCAACCAACCGACAAATTTTCGCCCAAGCCTCCTGACTTGAAACAATACTTGTGTTCCTTCACTGTTGCTGGGTCAAAATCCTGGCTCTATCTCTCTAACACGCTATGGGTTTACCTGCACCACATGGATTATAATGGCTCACCAAGGCTACGCACAGCCACTTTCTCAAAGGACAATTAAGAATGGGCAATAACTGCTGGCCTAGACAGTGACAATCACATCCCATGAAAGAAGAGAAAAGAAATCTGATAGAAGGAGATATTTGCCATCCGTAGAATGGCTTGTGCTGATTTTAGCTTTTTCCCATCTATGTGCCTGCTATATACACACACACACACACACACACACACACACACAAACAGAAGCCAGGAATTGAACCCCTGATGCTGTGTGTCACCATGCCACCCTTTAACAATATTTGTTAAATTCTTTACGACTGAGAAACATCCTCAAAAACTGATTCCACAGACAGGCATTAGGGAGCACAGATCTTTATTGCAGTCTCACTTGCTTCATACTTCAAGGACAACTGCCCACTCAAGGCGGTCCCCAGAGATCACCCCAAATCTGGGTTCCCCTTAAAGGGGACATACATAACAATACCCACATTGATGGATAATTTCCCTTCCCTGGCCTGGGAGGATTGAAAACAACAACTGCAATCTTCAACTGCTGGCCAGCTGTGATCAGCTAACTCCACACAGATGAAGGATCAAAGCTGGAGTTTTCCTTGAGAGTGCTGAACGGAGCTTATTACCCACAAAGCCATGATAAGAACTCAGTCACGCTGTTTAGCATGAATTTAAATATGTTTATAATCTTTGTGGTTTCAATTATTTGACAGTAACAACTAAACTTTGATATCAAAATATGTAAACTAATTTGTTTAGGATGTTGGTGGCCAGTATTTTTAACAGGATAATCCCCTTTATATACACAATATAAATATATGTAATTACACACGTTCTTGCAGCCTCAAATTTTCCTTGGTTCGTTTGAATCAGCTAAAGTTTATTTTTCCTTAAGGAGCATTTATAATAGAATATTTATTCAATCGTAAAAATTGACCCATTCGGTGCTTGGTACGATCAATTTATATTTCATCCTTTGAGTTTTACAATAGCAGCGTAGAATGGAAATGCTGAGCGTGTATTTGCCACAATTTTAAAGTACTTGGATGGTATCACCATTTTGAAAAATAATGATTGTAATGATGTACGCTACAGATTTTGTCAGGAACACTGAGGGTGTGATCCTATCCGTCATTTGTGCCGTGCTCCCACTGTAGCGAGGTTGGAGAATTTGGTGCCCAGCCAAATCTCCATTCACCGTACCGGGATGTCAAAATCCCGTTGGTGTGAATGATGGTAATATTCCGGCCAAAGGGCATTTATTAACAAGGAAAAGCTTTACGGTAGCTGGCAGTGCCCCCCAGCTCTCCTGGAACAGCCAACTAGCTGCTCCAATCCCAACATGTCTACCACATGTCTTCAGACTATCAAAGAGAGAGTATCAGTGCCCCCAGGGGTGATTCCCCACACTCAGTCCCAGTTGGTCCCTCAACCAGGTGACCCTCCTCTGCTCTCCTGCCCTTAAAGAACAACCACTACAATCACCACACTGGTCTTATAAGGTACAAGAGTTCAAGGCTGACCTGGATTATTGCTCTACTGGCAATGGAATTTGAGTTGATTTATTATTGTCACATGTATTAACATACAGTGAAAAGTATTGTTTCTTGCACGCTATACAGATAGAGCATACCGTTCATAGAGAAGGAAACGAGAGAGTGTAGAGTGTAATGTTAGACATAGCTAGGGTGTAGAGAAAGATCAACTTAATGCAAGGTGGGTTGATTCAAAGGTCTGACAGCAGCCAGGAAGAAGCTGTTCTTGAGTCGGTTGGTATGTGACCTCAGGCTTATGTATCTTTTTCCCAAGGGAAGAAGGTGGAAGAGAGAATGTCTGGGATACGTAGGTCCTTAATTATGCTGGCTACTTTGCTGTGGCAGCAGGAAGTGTAGACAGAGTCAATGGATGGGAGGCCGGTTTGTGTGATGCATTGGGCTATATTCATGACCTTTTGTAGTTCCTTGTGGTCTTGGTCGGAGCAGTAGTCATACCAAATTGTGTTTCAACCAGAAAGAATGCTTTCTTTGATGCATCTGTAAAATGTTATCATCTTTAAAATGGCATTTCTTTTCCTCAAATTTTCTAGCCACCTTTTTTAAGTCATTCAATTGCGCTAAAATCTGTGGCCCTCCCACTGCCCCCAAATTCCACCAACACACCCCCATTCTTCATTTTCCCCCAATGACGCAAGTGTAGGAAAACTAATTGAGTTCTAGCTTGCCGAAATTCACACAAAACTCCAGGCGTGGCCTCACCAATGGCCTATATATTTACAGTAAAACATCCCTATCCCTATACTCAAATCCTCTTGCTATGAAGGCCAACATACCATTTGCCTCTTTACTGCCTGCTGTACCTGCGTACTTATTTTCAAGCGAAGGATGCTTGAGGACACTAAGGTCTCGTTGAGTATCCACCTCTCTCAATTTGCACCCATTCAAATAATAATCTGCCTTCCTATTATTGGTACCAAAGTGGATAGCCTCACATTTCACCACATCATACAGAATCTGTCATGTACATGTCCACTCAACTCAGCCTGTCCAAATCATGCAGAATCCTCTTCACAGCTCACCCACCCAACCAGCTAGTGTCATCTGGAGATTTGGAGATAATATATTCAGTTCCCTCTTCCAACGTATTAATATATAATATGAATAGTTGGGGTCCTAGCTCAGATCCTTGTGGAATTCCTCTACTCACTGCCTGCCTATCGGAAAAAGACCCATTTTCAAATTTGGTGATGTTATCTTAAGGGAGTGAGGATTCAAAAGTGAGCAAGTGATGCTTCAGTTATGAAGAGCCTTGGTCAGGCCCTTGAACCTGGACTTTCATCCTTGAGTGGGGCAAGGGAGTTGGGAAAATTCCTGGCTTGGCCTGCCTGCTGTGGAAGAGAGCACCCACTAAGACGGGAACTTCTCTCCGTAAGGACGGATGCAGGTCAGAGTCAGGAGCTGACCTGTAAAGAAGTGTGGAGTCAGCCATAGGGACTGCCAGCTATAGAAGTAGGCTGCTTGAAACACCCACCTCAGTGTCATGGGATTTTGACCCGGTGAAAAAAGCAAACTTAGAAGTTGTATACACTCCTTTCACCCTCCAAACGCTCCCCATGCTTCAACCACGTCGCTTCAGGCTTCCCAACCCCCCTTATTGTCCCCCATGTCTTCTATGCCCAGCTACCCACCTTCCTATCTCCCTTCATGCCCCCAAACCTTCTGTTCATCTACCCGCCCCAAATGACGCCGTGTCTCTTGTACCAACCTCTATTCTCTGCAAAGAAGGCATGATGGGACATCAGGGTGGATAGAGGGGCAAAGGTTGGCATGGAGGCATGAAGAGCTTATGTTTTAAAAGGTTCTCTGTTGCAGAGGAGGGTTCATGACTCCTCTGAAATGCTGAGAATTATGACTCTTTAAACACCTTGCTGTAAGGAGGAAGAGTTCAGAATAACCTGGGACTGAAAGATTAATAATCAGAGTGAATACAGTACATAGAAGTCACAAAGCACCTGGAATATATTTCATATACATGGAGATGTATATAACTACTGTTAGAAAATTTAAATATGTATTTTTGAAAATGTATCATATTCTGTATAAAAAGCATATATCTTAGCAAATGACTCACTGCTGGCATGATGATGTAGTCAAGTAAAAACAATCACATTCTTCAGAACAATATAGTTACCAGTGAAGGGAGAAAGTAATTCTTATCAGTATCTCTAGACAGTCCTAATTAATAGATTAATCACTAGCCAAGGACAGTACTAGAGATCTCAGACAGGTCAATGAATAGATCATACATTATACAGATAAGGAGGTCTAGGAAATGTTAAGAGGCTGTGAGAAAGACTCTTAAAGTCCACAAACTCACGTATTCCCATGCTGTCAGAGGGTAAATGTTATTGGCCAGCATAAATAATCCATATTCATAATGATTGGCTCATACCTGAGCAGGATGAGCAGAAAGGTGGGCAAATGACTTGTGAAAATTGTATGATTGTCATACTGACAGTAATGTAATTTCAGAATGATTTGGAACTGCCTCAAATTTCTCTCCCTCATATGTTGACCAGGTCTGGAAGATAAAGGAACATCTTTAACCAGAATTCTGTCCCCATGAGTCTTTTTGTTAACTGAGCCGTGATTCAGTGAAAACCAGCTTAATGCTACACCTCTGAAAAAAGCTCCAATAGTTGCCTAACTCAGTGGTAATATGCCTTTAAGGAATAGCAGCATGACATTTCTAGAAAGGAAGTGTGTCATACAACCAAGTCTTTGTTTCACTTTTGCTTTTGAACAGAGCTATGTGTATGTGCTCTGTTCAAAAGCAAAGGTGAAACTAAGACATGGCATGGCACACTTCCCTTCTAATGATGTCATGCTACCATCCTTAAAAGGCATATTACCACAGACTCCATGAAAATTGTGGAAGATTAGGGTAATGCCTATCTCTGCAATGGAACCAGCCAGGTCGGGAGTGCCAAATGTGGTCTTCTGACTGTAAACTGCGCAGATCCGTTCATTCTCAAAAATCACAGAATCCAGGAATGGAGTTGGGAATCCAAGAGCCGGGCCCTGCCTGCCATTTTTAAAGGAATCCTGAGTCAACCTGACTCAGTGAAAGTCCAGGCCTTGGTATTCAGTTTTGGGCACTGAATTTCAGAAATATACAAGACCTTTGCAAGGAGTACAGTGCAGATTCTATAGAATTATATTGTGATTAAAGGATTAAATGATGAGTAGGGCTTACATAAACTTAGTCAATATATTCTAAGCATACCCATGTTGATTGCTCAGGTAGCTTTGACACAACAGGATGGTTTACTATAACCATTTCAGAAGGTTTGTATACCAAGTAAGGAAGTCAAATTTCCTTCCCTGTTGGATTTTAGGGAACTTGATGATTTTTAGTGACAATTTTCATCTCATTATTCACAAGGGCAACATTTATTCCAGATTTATTAATTGAACTGAAATTGCACCAGTTTAGAATTTGAACTGCTTTAGCCCTTGATTGCTAATGCAGCAATATGCTACTGTTTGACTATCACACTTGGAACAGAGAACTGTAAACTAATTGAATGGCCTGAGAGATTGAGTGGCCTTTTTCTGTTCAAATTTTCTGCCTTGCTGTTTTATACTTCGAGAATATTCACTTTTCAGGTCAAAAAAGACTTTTTTCTTTGTCTCTTCCAATGAATTAATATAACTTGTGATGATACTGTGCCTTTAAGAAGTATGTATATATATATCATGTTTCTTGTAAGGGGTATGTTTAGAATTCAGATCTGTTGTGCAGGATGCAAATTTGTCTATGAAATCAAGCAGTTACTGCTTGGTTCTGAAAGAAGCAATACGTGTCTCTCTATCTCTCTCTCTCTCTAGAAGTTCTCTGAAAGCTCCAAAACTGACAACCTAAGTACAAACCTGTACTTTGTTAATTATTTTTAAAGAGGAGATTTAAGCCTATAAGAGGAATATTGCTTGAATTAGAAATCATAATGAGAGGCTGGCAGTTAGAGAATTGCATTTTGTCTTTTTAAAATATTATTCACTTGTTAAAAATTAAGCTAACTCATTTGTTCTCGTTAAACAGTGTTGTTAAATACAATTCTTTTTATAAAAGCTTGCCAGTGTGTCATTAGAGTCGTGCTTGGGGTGAAACATCTTATTCTCACATTATTGCCAAAATAGCAAGTTGTTGGTGTCTAGTCTGAGTTCATAACATACCTTCCAGTTTCTAGTTTGCTATTCTAACAAACCTGCCATTCTGCTTACTGAGGGACCATCAAAACCAGTAGACAGTAGTCCCATTATTGGCTGAATATCTGAATACTTTATTACAATTCAAAGCAAGCATTCACTGTAGGTTCTCAACAGGGATTCTCGTTCACTTCAGGAACTCTGCTGCTATGCTCTCTGCCTTGTTATGTGTTTGTCATTAAGGGAATGTCAGCATCGTGATTATGTTACTGGTTTGGTAATCCAGAGGCCTGAGCTAATGATTGAGAGACACGCTCTTAAATCTCACTAGCAGCTGGGGAAAGTAAATTAAATCTGGAATACAAAAGTAACTAGTATCAGTAACAGTGACTGTAATGCTACCAGATTGCCATAAAACCTATCTGGTTTACTATTTGCCTTCAGGGGAAGGAAATCTGCTGTCATACACCCAGATGGCTTCGATGTGAATTCAGATCCACCACCATGTGACTGACTCTTAGCATCCCTCTGAAATAGCCCAGCAAGCATACTCAGTTGTATTGAAATTCATTATCTTAGATCATCTTTGCTTTGGATTTGGAAACCCAGTAGCGCAGTGGTTAGCACTGCTGACTCAGCCCCAGGGACCTGGGTTCGATTCTGGCCTTGGGTGACTATCAGTCAGTGTGAAGTTTGCACATTCTGCTCATGTCTGCATGGGTTTCCTCCCACAGTCCGAAGATGTGCAGGTTTAGGTAGATTGACTGTGCTAAGTTGCCCCTCAATGTCAGCGGAATTAGCAAGGTAAAAATATTGTGTAATGGGGATAGGGCCAAGGTGGGATTGTTGTCAGTGCAGGCTTGATGGGGGAAATGGCCTCCTTCTGCACTGTAAGGATTTTATAATTCAATGAGATGGCTGTGTATCACCAACACCTACTGCCCTGGGCATAATCAACCTATTCCTTTCTCAAGATCATCTTGTGCTGCAGTTCTCAATAATAATACGAATGAGCTGGCTAGATGCAATGGGAAGAGACAAGGAAGGATGAACTCACTTCCCCTGTTGTTATAAGCCTATTCCTCTGATGATGCACTACTGCTGCCATCTCTTCTTCATTGTCTGGTATTAACTCCCTGCCCTCCTGCGTTCTCAGAAACCACTTTGCCTGTGCTCTGTGCCCTCTTGAACACGTCTCCCTTTGATCAGGCTTTTGATATTTTTCCCAGGGCCTATTGCTATTTTTTTCATTGAAATGCGGCCAAGGTGGAATCTTGGAGTTTGACATCATGGCCACAAAACACAGCTTCCGAGGAGGAGACTAATATTCATGTCGCTCTATCTATAACATCGGTATAGCTGGTAACATGTTTACCGAGCCAGCCTTCCAAGAAAAAATAACTGTCATTTAATGTATTAAAAAAAAGCAATAACTTCATCATGTTATCTCAGACCAGGATGGAGAGATTCCATTATTTGATAGGTGGATTAAGAGTGACCTGCATTTACCCCTAACCTGGATCATGAGATATTTCAACCATGTGTTTGGCAAATGTCGAAAAATTCCTTGAGCATCCTGAACATATATTAAGAAAAATCATTGAAGTATTCCCGCAGGACTGACTTGTACACTCCGAGGGATTTGAAATATTTAAGCCTACACAGCAACTACTTAGTTGACGATGCCTAGAGGCAACTACTGTTGTTTCAAAATATGGAGTTGATAACTTCAGACTCTACACATAGACACAGTTGCTTTGAATCTAACATGCTGTCTATATTAGAGCATGAAAAGTTAGGTCATTTACTCCAGCAATGTGCCACTAATTAATCCATCCATGTTGTTCCTATCAGAGGCACAATTACATCAAGATTTGTTTCTGTATTTGCACAATGCAATGCTAAAAAGGAGTTAAACTTCTCCACTTTTAATCTATATGGACTCACAGAACCCTCTGAGGGCTGTGTGGTTCAGAGCATATCATTCACAGCTCTAACTACATCTTCAGCTTCGAAAGCTCAGATCACATGCATCATCTGGTTCGGTATTTAACCACAAGGAGCCTAAGGATGATACAAAATCAAAGAGGAACAGAAATTGCTGGAAACTCTCAGCGTCTCTGGAGGGAGAAACTGAATTAACAGACTCCGCAAAACAGGTGGGCTTGTGGTCAGGCGAGACTGGACCTGGAGCTACCTCCAATCCCAGCACTTGCAGATTTAATTCTACCCAGCTTGATTTTGAAGGAATTTGGGATACCAATAGCTGAAGAGAGCTTGAGGGAGAAGGTAAATGGTGCCCCATCAAGCACTGGAATACCCTGATGGAGACCATCCCTGCTTCCCCCTCCCCTGTCCCCCTCTCCCACTGCGGTTGGGCATTGAAACTAACTCACTGCCCTCTCAAGCTCCCACAGCAGGTGGCTTATCCCCCAGAGTCCGGAAATTAAACCTGCCAGTCAGGCTGACTTTCGGGGATGGGCCCTGTCAAAGAGAGAATGCACATGGTGTGGAGTTAACAGCATGGAGCGAATCCAAAACTTCCGGGGTTCCTGGTAGAAGCTCGACCTTGCATGTCACCTCCACCAGCAATATGGCTCATCCCAATAAGGGTCAGACCCAATATTTGAGGTCCAAGGCCTTTCATCAGATCTGGAAGATTCTGCGGATGAACTGCTTTTAATTGCAGAGCTGTAATTTTACTGTAGACTCCTCACCTGATGAAGGAGCAGCACTCTGAAAGCTTGTGATACTGTTGGACTTTAACCTGGTGTTGTGAGACTTCTTATGGTGCCCACCCCAGTCCAATGCCAGCATCTCCACATCATGACTACCACTGACACTGCAAACCACCAGGTCAAAGTGGAGAGGATCTCCAAGAAGATTGAGCATATTGACACAGACGTCAAGTTCACAGATGCAAGAAAACAGACACTCACCTGATGAAGGAGCAGCACTCTGAACTGCTTGTGATACCAAATAAACCTGTTGGACTTTAACCTGGTGTTGTGAGAATTCCTGCTATGGTTTTACTGGTATTTTGACTGCTGCAGGAATAATGTAAGCTCTTATACAATAGTTTAACTGTGGCTCGACAGTGGCATTCTTGTCTCAGATTCAGAAGGTTGTGGGTTCAAATCCCATTCCAGAAACTTAAGTGTTAATTAAAACAAATGGAGTTTGAAGGAACCATCTTTCAGATAAGATGTTAAACTGTGACCTGTTTATTGTAACTTTGTTTTCAGAACATATTCTTGT
Organism: Carcharhinus amblyrhynchos; assembly: GCF_965287045.1. Taxonomy (NCBI): domain Eukaryota; kingdom Metazoa; phylum Chordata; class Chondrichthyes; order Carcharhiniformes; family Carcharhinidae; genus Carcharhinus; species Carcharhinus amblyrhynchos. The sequence continues at coordinate 14,755,541 of NC_137350.1, forward strand.
TTCACATTCTGTCAGATAGGCAGGTACTTGAAACATAAATAATCAAAGTTCTACTTTGATGAGAGAGTCAATGGCCTGAATTCTCTGGTCTCCCACACCCCACTGCCACTGACAGTGAGAAAGGAGAATTTGGCACTCAACCAAATCTCCGTTCACTGCAGCGGGACTGGAGAATCCCAGTCATGGTGAGGTCGAGAATTCCGGTCATTGAACAGGAAGAATGATTGGATGGTCATAGAGCCTTTCCTCATCCTTAACCTCCAGATGTCCTGATGATCAACCCTCTCTGGGTGACCGCAGAGACTGGCAGATATCAGTTAGCAAACACCAATCTAGAAGTAAATAAACATAAGAACAGAAGAACTAGGAGCAGGACTGGGCCATCTGGCCCCTCGAGCCTGCTCTGCCATTCAATAAGATCGTGGCTGATCTTTTTGTGGACTCAGCTCCACTTACCTGCCCACTCACCATAACCCTTAATTCCTTTACTGTTCAAAAAATGTATCTATCCTTGCCTTAAGAACATTCAATGAGGTAGCCTCAACTGTTTCACTGGGCAGGGAATTCCATAGATTCACAACCCCTTTGTGTGAAGATGTTTCTCCTCAACTCAGTCCTAAATCTGCTTCTCCTTATTTTGAGGCTATTGTCCCCTAGTTCTCGTTTCACCCGCTAGTGGAAACAACTTCCCTGCTTCTATCTTATCTATTCCGTTCATAATCTTATATGTTTTTTATAAGATCTCCCCTCATGCTTCCAATGAGTATTGCCCCAGTGTACTCAATCTCTCCTCATAAGCCAACCTTCTTAATTCTGGAATCAATCTAGTGAATCTCCTCTGCGCCCCCTCCAGTGCCAGTATATCCTTTCTCAAGTAAGGAGAACAAAACTGTACATAGTACTCCAGTTGCAACATAGTCTTGCTGTTTTTAAGCTCCATCCCTCTAGCAAATTCCATTTGCCTTCTTAATTACCTGCTGCATCTGCAAACCAACTACTTGAGATTCTTGCACAAGGACACCCAGGTCCCTCTGCACAGCAGCATGTTGCAATTTCTTACCATTTAAATAATAGTCCATTTTGCTGTTATTCCTACCAAAATGGATGACCTCATAATTACCAACATTGTACTCCATTTGCCAGACACTCGCCCACTCACTTAGATTACCTATTACCCTTTGCACACTTTCAGCGTCCTCTGCACACTTTGCTCTTCCACCCATCTCAGTGTCATCTGCAAATTTTGACACACGACATTTGGTCCCCAACTCCAAATCATCTATGTAAATCACAAAACAATTGCGGTCCCAACACTGATCCCTGAGGCACACCACTAATCACTGATTGCCAACCAATAAAACACCTATTTACCCCCATTCTTTGCTTTCTGTTAGTTAACCAATAAAAGCTACATTTTTCCAGATGTTGAACATTTTTTCCATGCAGATGTGTAGCTGGGGATTTAGGGGGCACTGGTGGTCCAATCGCTGCCCAAACTTGTTTTCCTAGCCAATCACAAAGCTGGGGTGCCCAATTTGTCAAATGGGAAGTTTTCTTTGGTTAAAGGAATCCCGGGAGGGATCAGAATGGCTGGACTGCACATTGATTCCTGGGGTTTCAGAATCCACTGGAATGGAGAGGAGACATAAGAAGGCTGTTCCTGAGGTCACAGAATCCTACCTGGAGGTGGTCCGGTAGGATATGAGGAACAGAAGTAAGTTGAGGATGGAAAATGGCAGGATTCTCAGGATAGATGGATGTGAATGAAAGTGGCCAAGGAAGTGGGAAGCAAAAGGATGGCACTTTGAACCCAGAGACGGTGCTCCAAGAGGTTCAAAAACCTCAAGAGGACAGGACAGGGGAGTAACAGTTTCAGGTATCAACATCCACACTCGGTCTCTTCTAGCAATCCCCTTAAACAACACACCTTGCATCTCCCCTCATCCCCCTCTCTCCAGGAACCTCCACGCACCCCTAGGTGAATAGTCAACACTCAAAATCATCCTCATTTTGTGCTTTTCACCTGGCATAATTGAGTTTCACTGTTTAAAGGCTTCCTAGCCTATTAGTTTCACTGAAGAAACATTCCCCACTGTGCTCCCACCTGACTGTAAGATGGGATAAATATACTTTTAAGGATATTAACACAATATGTGAAATATGGACAAAATTGGCTGAAATATGGGCAAATTTAAAATTCTGTGTTTCATGGATTTAAAATGGCTGCAAACAAGACCTCGTCAGACAAAGAAATGTACAGCTTTAACAAATCCATCTGGGAGTTGCTTAAGAGGACAAAAGACAATGAGTCATGGCAAAACTAGCCAGCTAGTTCTGCCAAAACAGGCCCTGCTAGACCTGGCCAACTATGCTACCCATTACAACATTTATGGACAGTACACATCATAGACTCCAAGTTGTCCGTGAAATCTAACAAGTTTGGTCCAAGGCTGTGTCTTGCAAAACCATCTTGATGGGAAAGCGATCAACACCCCCTGAGAGACATCAAAAACAATTTCGCACTTCATCAGCACCAAACACTCATCAAAACCCATTGGGAGAAGCCTTCCAGAATCTCAAAGGCTGCAACTTTTTAAAAATTGGATTAATTCAAAGGACAGGAGACTTTTTTTGGCCTGAGAACACTGCTTGTTCACACCTCCACAGCCAAAAGTTCTTTCCAAGCAGAACATACCGACTTTGACTGAGCCACAACCTTGCACCTTATCAGCTCCAACAGTTGGAAAGACTCTAAAATTACTCTTCAACCACCAAAGGAAGAAATTCAGCAAGTATTTACCAGCAAAGATCCAGGATTAAAAAAAACCTGCATTTTCGGACACAACCCTAGACTGATGGCCTTGGGTTGCACAGCAAAGATTTTTATACCTACCTGACCATGCAACCAAGGTGCGTGTCCCTTGAAGGCAAGATGGCCCTTACCTTTTCTTAAAGACAGGACCATCTCTCTTTGATCCCAGGAGTGGTGAGTATAATCTACACCCCCCAGAGATCCCCAATTAGCCAAGTATTGAGGAATGGTGGTTGGGAATTGTATAAAATGGTGTAAACCTAAAAATATCCGTTGTGTCACTATAGCCTCTTCCTTCCATAGCATAGTAACTGGTTACGTGTGCATGTTGACAGGTCTGGTTAATTTCATTCCTTCCAGAATAAAATTTGGCCTTTTACCCATCCATCTCTCTTGTCATTCTGGCATCGCAGGGCTAGAACATAATTCTGAAATCTAGAACCATAGGGGTTCAGGCACCTCGAAAACGCTCACTCAAGCGGGTTCACTGTGGCTTGTTTTCTTTCTCTCCTGCAAAGTTGTCCCATTGTAACACTTACACCATTTCCTCTACCTCCAGGAGAGGTGATGTGGAGATACTGGCATTGGACTAGGGTGGGTGCAGCAAGAAGTCTCACAACACCACCTTAAAGCCCAACAGGTTTATTTGATAGCATGAGCTTTTGGAGCACTGCCCCTTCATCAGGTGAGTGGAGGATTTGGTTCACAAACAGGGCATATAAAGACACAAACTCAATTACAATAGTTGGAATGAAAGTCTTAACAAGTAATCAAGTCTTTACAGGTATGGACAATGCGAGTGGAGACAGGGTTAAAGAGGTATGAATTGTCTCAAGCCAGGACAATTAGTGTGCAAGCGCAGGCAAGTCGTGAGGGTTACAGATAGTGTGACATGAACCCAAGATCCTAGTTGAGGCCGTCCTCATGTGTGCGGAACTGGGCTATCAGTTTCTGCTTGGCGATCCTGCATTGTCGTGTGTCGTGAAGACTGCCTTGAAGAACGCTTACCCCAAGATCTTTAGTGAGACTTCTTACTCTGCAGGAGAGACACACACAAGTCGGGGAGTGGTAGCAGAGACCATCCCGTGTGGAGTAAAAGACCCCATACGTGACTAACTGGTGAATTACAAACATCTCAAGACATCTATGCACAGGCTGTTAAAGTCAAAATGCTGGTTTAATTCCTGACATAATTGATTCGTTGAATATTTTAATGACTTATTTGCCAGCTGTATTGGGGTTTCCTGTTCACTTGTAAACCTGCTTGGATTAAACCTGTAAGTGGCTTTACCCCTGATTGTTCCCAGAAGGAAAATATTAAAGTCTACAGAGCTTAGTTGCAACGATCCTTCACTTATCCCTGGAATCATTGTTTTTAAAGGAAAAAACTGATGGTTGCAAATTATTCAAATTCAGCATTCAATAAGTTCTCAAATATCCATTTTCTCCTTGGACAATGTGTCATCTGAAATAAAATGTCAGCTCTTTTCTCTCCTAACAAACGTTGCCAGAGCTGCTGAGGTTTTCCAGCATTTTCACTTTTGCTTTCAGATTCCAGCGTCCTCAGTAATTTGTCCTCAGCTCCCTGGATAACCTTTCTTTCCCCCATGTAACCATGGGGCGTAAATTTACCGGCACGTCCGCCCAAGGTTTGTACAATCCTGCCCGGGGCCAACAGAGGATGCTGTTCTCCGAGCTTTGGCCGTCCCCAGATTCCGGGTGGGCGTGCCGGTAAAATTCCGGCCTTTCTTGGTGATGAAGACATCCATTCTGTGCTCTTCATTCTTTCAGCTAACAGTGCTTAATGAATTGAAAGAGATGTTTGACCCATTAATATACTCTCAGTGCTGAAGCTGAAGTCAATTAAATGTTTTAAGAAACAAATTAAGTATAAAATGTCGGCAGCTAATGACATCCTAGTGAGGTATTCCATAATGTTGAGATGGTTTTAATTAGCCATTATCTTTTGGAAATGTGAATTCTTTTCTTCAAATTAAGATTGAATTTCTCTAGTGCCATTCATTAATTCTTCATGTTGGATTTAGTGAGTTATTTCTCCTACCATTAGCTACACAGGGTACTTGTCCTAAAGTCTCATTGCTGATGTCCACTCTCTTTGTGATTCCCCTGACAGTTAGCTGACATGAAGGGCAGGATTTTCCAACCTTTCCCTTTGGTGGGATCTTTACAGTGGGGTCCCCAGCAATGAGACGGATGAGTCATGCAAAAAACACCATATATTGTGCATGTGGTCTCTGTCACTTTAAGACAGTACCGCAATAGAGGGTCACTTGACTTGAGGGAACAGTAGAAACCGAGAGTGAGTGTTCACACCAGAGGTTCGGGTCATCTTGTGGCAGAATCTTCCGGAAGTATGGAGTAAGCATGTAGAACAGGGGCTGTGCTCCAAGGTTGCATAAACCACCTGTACCTATGTTTCTCTATTCAATGAGTAAGTAGTCTCACCACACCAGATTAAAGTCCAACAAGTTTATTTGGTAGCACGAACTTTCAGAGCACTGCCCTTTCATTAGGTGAGTGCAGGATTTGTTTCACAAATGGGGCATATATAGACACAAAATCAATTACAAGATAATGGTTGGAATGTGAGTCTTAACAGGTCTTTACAGGTACAGACAATGTGAGTGGAGAGAGGGTTAAGCACAGGTTAGAGATGTGAATTATCTCCAGCCAGTTAGTGAGATTTGGCCTGGGTTTGCAAAATCTCACTTAATTTGTGCTTGAAAGTGGGCGTAGGGGAAGGTTGGGGGTGCGGGGAGTGGCTGGGAGGTGGGAGAGGTGGGGGTGTTGGGGGTGAAGGGTGGGAGAGGTGGGGGGTTTGGCGTGGGAGTGTGGGGCAAGTGGAGTCCGACCTTTGCACTCTGAGGAGTTAGATGATCCCCAGATTCTGGACGGGATTCTCCGGCTGCGTGTACTCCAAGACCGGAAAGTCCCACCCAAGCTCAAATGACCTTCAAGTGGTCCACTACATCTTCTGTCTCCCACCCTATGGTTCCCACTGTGGGAGAAACGGGAGATTTTTTACCTTTAGTTTTCATACCCTGAAGATGTAACACTGAGCTTATACAATTTGCTGGTTAGGTTGTAGTGAGAATACCGTACCTGGTTTTGGCTGCCTTATGATAAGGAACGATACCAGAGTCATGGAGAGGTAGAGAACAGATTGGTTCAGACAATACCATAAGAGGCTTTAGTGTTGAAGAAACTCTGGAAAATAATGGACTCTTTAGATTAGAGCAAAGAGGGAGGTTAAAAGGTCCGATAGATGAGTGGAAAGAATTTTCCTGACTCACCCTATCAAAAAGCTACCCAGTTTTGCACAGTCTGGTGAGTCTATAACTGATGGGTGGCACAGTGGTTAGCACTGCTGTCTCACAACCTCAGGGACCTGGGTTCAATTCCAGCCTCGGGTCACTGCCTGTGTGATATTTGCACATTGTCCCAGTGTCTGTGTGGGATTCCTTCGGGTACTCCACTTCCTCCCACAGTACAAAGATGTGCAGGTTAGGTTAATTGGCCATGCTAAATTAACCCTGGTATCAGGGGGATTAGCAGCATAAATATGTGGGGATATGGGAATATGGCCTGGGTGGGGATTGTGGTTGGTGCAGAATCGATGGGCTGAATGGCCTTGTTCTGCACCGTAGGGATTCTGGGATTCTACGATCAAAGCTTACGAATCTCAACAGAATAAAGGGAGAGTTTAGAAAATTAAAAAAGAAACTGAAGACTAATAGATTTTACAAAAGAAGAAGATAATTATTTGAAAATTAAGCATTTAAGAGGAAGAGGTGGATAGCCGTTTCACAGGATTGGCACAGGAACAATGGACTGAGTGGTCGTCTCTCGCACTCTAAAGTTCCATGATGTCACATGGAAGACGTCACTCATTATATAAGGCTTTAAAAAATAGTAATTATCAAAGGTCACAGAGTCTATTTATTATCATCCTCTAATTATCTCTGGATTTGAGTCTCCAAAAACGAATCACAGTTGCTGAAAATTGTCCTTTCAAATCACAAATGGGTTTTCTCAGAGAACTGCAGCAGCCCGCCTACTCAGATGCAAGTGGTGCACTTTTAACAGGAATCCATTGCAGCTAACTAATATTCAGCAAATTTTAATAATAATATTGCTTTGAGTCTGGCTTGAATAAAAGAGTCAGCGGACCTGTACTTAAGGCTCAGATTTTGTGATCAGTCTGAAATAAGTGACATTCATTACACTGCAAGCTTTCTACACAGATGTTCTTTGGGCTCTGGTCTCCTGGCCAACATTCATCCCTCACTTAACATCCCAAAGAACTGATAACCTGATCATTATTACATTGTTATTTTTGCGTGTTTGTTGAGTTCAAATTAGCTTCCATGTTTCCTACATTACAACAGTGACCACATCTCAAAAAGCACCAATAGACTGAGACGTCTGTTTGTCATGAAAAGTGATATTTTAATTTGAGTCTTCCTTTTTCATCCCCTCTTGAGCCAGAAATTCCTCTCAGCCAACAATCCAAAAAGTTGGCTGAAGCACGCTTAACGAGTCTGAATCAGGAAGTGACAATTAAAACCTTTAAACTCTGGCACAAGAAGCAAAATGTATTCATTTGTGGGACATGGGCTTCACTGGCTGGCCAGCATTTATTGCCCATCTCTAGTTGCTCTTGGAAAGCAGTTGGGAGTCAGCCATGTTGCTGTGGCTCTGGAGTCACATGTAGGCCAAACCAGATAAGGATGGCAGATTTCCTTCCCTAAAAGACATTAGTGAAACAGATTGGTTTTTTTGACAATGGTTTCGTGGTCAACAGTAGATTCTTAATTCCAGATTTTTAAAATTGAATTCAAATTCCATTATCTGCCGTGGCAGGATTCGAATCCAGGAATAAAGACAGGGACGTAAATTTTGGAAACAGAGAGAAAAACATTTTTTAAAATAATCTGTAGGAATGAGGGACTAAGAAGTTAATCTTTAGAGTCAAAGAGGTTTTGTTTTTGGGAGTAATTAAAATGTAAGTGTGACGCTGTTGAAAGGGTAATTACTGGAATGGACAAGGTCTAACCCTCTCTGTTGTGTTCAATCTATATTTAAGAGGTAAGAAAAGGAACTTGATGCTGTTCGATGTATTAGAATTGGTGAGTCAGATGCTGAGATACTGCTATTGCATAGTTTCTCTTGTGCTTCAGAGCCCTACAGTACAATAGCATTCACTGGAAACCTCTCTGCGACTCGCATCTCAGTGTTCACTGCTAGTTCAACCACAATGTCTGGTCCTTTGTGCTACTAAATTGGAAATGGAAAATGCACAGAGGATCCAGGCTCAGGCAAAAGTAAAGAGAAGCTACAATATTGTGTTAAATTGTTCGGTTTCTGATTGCATGTTTGGCACATTGTGAGTCAGGGTGTGGAGAGAGAAATCGATAGTAAGAAGTAAATGTAAAAAAGCAGACATTTTCAAAGCACTGAAATAAACCTCCTGTTCACGCACACAAACTGGTGAGTGTCATCTCTGAAGCATAAAACACAGCGGCGAGGATTCTCCAGACTTGTCAGACAGCTGACAGGAATTCCCAAGCCCCACTGAATGGGGCATCGGCCAAAAATCGGGATTCCTGGTGGGAGTGAAGGCATTCGGAATTCATCCCCCCCACCAATCCCGATCGGCTTCCCATCCAGATCTGGCGGCAACCCGATTATTACGCAAATTGTGATACAACGAATGGACTGTGTGACCCATTTTGTGGTCTCTTGGCATCTACCTGCCTCCCCAGTGGGAACTGTACCAGGTGCTGGTGATGGCCAGCATGGAACTGGCGCGTTGGACTCCGAGGGCATTCAAAGAACTCAGTCCAATGGCCATTTGCCTCACCGTCGCTGCAAGGCTGTAGAGGGAGGGAGTTCAAGATTCCTTGGGGTTGGGTGAGCTTGGGCTGAGGGCAAAGAGTTGACATTGCCACTCTTGTCTGGGATGGGGGTTTCATTACTGGATTGCTCCTTCGAACCCTGGCAGACCTGATGATCGCCCTTGGCATGATGATTCCAGGTAGCTCTGTGATCAATTTCTGCAGTTCTGAAAACTCCAGCATGATGCCACCACCAAACACATCTTCCCTCACCTCCCCTGTCAGGGGCAGGGGCCATTCCCTCCATGGGACTCCGGTCCACTTCCCCATCTCGTTCCACAGATGTTGCCAAATCTGCTGACTAGTACCCACTTCCTGTGCTCCAGGAATATTCAGCATCATTTCATGAATCCATCATCTTCACAAAGCTCAACATGTGACAGATACCACTAGCAAAGCTCAGCTAATATCGTACAGCTTTTCCTGCTCAGGAAGATGTGTTTTGGCTGCAGAATGTCCAATGGACAAAGCTCAGTATTCAGCTCATTCCAAAAGATTGCTCCTTCAGTCAACTCAGTCTAGTTGACGATGTGACCATCCATTTAAGGAACAGTGTGTATCAGCTGCATTCGCTTGATTCACACATCACAATCTGACACTTAACAATGAACAATGCGTTTTTGCAGCAACTGAGATTGACGTTCTGAGGGTTCACAGTGACAGCTGCTGGAATAAAGCATCTGCACAAAGGTGTTGAAACCATTCACATGTATCGAATGTGACCAGAATTCCAAGATTTGGGGTCCTGCCCACCAGTTTTTAATTCAGATGGAGCCACCCCGACTCCACAGCAATCCAACCCATTGTGATAAATGTTTTGATGTTTGACATTGTGTGTAAGTATGTGTGTGTGTGTGTGTGTGTGTGTGTGTGTGTTTTATGTGTCTGTGTCTGTGTGTTTGTGTGTGTGTTTTATGTGTGTGTGTGTGTGCGCGCGCGCAACTGTGTTTTGTGTGTGTGTTTATGTGTGTGTCTGCTGTGAATCAAGCCTGCGAGCAAGGGAAAGCATTGAATTAAAGCTGTACACAGAACCTGGTGAGATCTTGCCGGCATACCTCTGAGACACAAGTTGGGATTTTCCAGCCACGTGTTTGCTCCAAAACCGGAAAATCCCACCTAAGGTCAAGGGACATTTACATGGCCACCTGTGCCCTGCCAGCTACGATTTCCATGGCGGGTGGACGGGAAGATCCCCCCCACAATATCACGGTATGCAACATACAACATCACTGTTTCGGCTTACATTCCAAGAAATCATAGAAACCCCACAGTGCAGAAAGAGGCCATTCGGCCCATCGAGTCTGTACCGATCACAATCCCACCCAGGCCCCATCCCCATATATTACCAACTAATTCCTCTAACCTACACAACCCAGGACACTAAGGGGCAATTTAGCATAGCCAATTAACCTAACCTGCACATCTTTGGACTGTGGGAAGAAACCGGAGCACCCGGAAGAAACCCACGCAGACACAGGGAGAACGTGCAAACTCCACACAAACAGTGACCCATGCCGGGAATCGAACCCAGGTCCCTGGAGCTGTGAAGCAGCAGTGTTAACCATTGTGCTACCGTGCCGCCCCTGTTCAGATTTCACAACTTTCAGCAACATATCACAGAATCATAGAATAAAATCCCTGCAGTGCAGAAGGAATCCATTCGGTCTATAAAGTCTGCACCAAAATGTCGAATCTGTTGACATACAACCCCTCTACTAGCATTCAGTCAAATGAATGACAACAGTATCTTGAAGACGGAACTCCCTTTGCAGGACATACAGGCTGGAATTTTATCAGGGTGGGCGAGGCTCGCAGATGGAATTCTCTGTTGATCTCAGGCGGGATTTTACGAGCCCCACCCGAGCAAGGTCGTAAAATCCCACCCATACATTCCGGAATCACAAGATCATTGACTTTTAACTCGGGGAGGACATCTCAAGGAGCAATCATTTGCAATAATCCAGAGACCCAGGATAATGCTCTGGCGATCTGGGTTCGAATCCTACCACAGCAGGTGGTGGAATTTGAATTCAATAAAACGTCTAATGATAACTGTGAAACCATTGTCGATTGTGGTATAAATCCATCTGGTTTTCTAACGTCCTTTAGAGAAGGAAATCCGCCGTTCCCACCCAGTCTGGCCTACATGTGACTCCAGATCCACAGTGATGTGGTTGATTGTTAATTGCCCCCTGAAATGGCCTAACTAGCCACTCAGGTCAAGGGCAATTGAGGATGGGCAATGAATGCTGGCCCAGCCAATAACGTCCTCATCCCATGAATTCATTTTTAAATAATTGCTCCCTCTCTGTGTTTGATTTCCTGTGTTTGAATATTTCCAACATTAATAATGTTCATGATGTTTCTTTTCATCCTGACATTTTGTGACTTGCTCCCCTCTCTTATTTCATTGCAAGCCTTGGTTGGGTCATTATTTTTCAGAAACCTGCTCCATACATCATTCATTCCTTTGTCTGCATGGATTTCCTCCGGGTGCTCCAGTTTCCTCCCGCAATCTAAAGATATGCAGGTTCGGTGGATAGGCCATGGTAAATTGCCTCTTTGTGTCAGGGGGACTAGCGGAGTTACAGGGATAGGGCCTGGGTGGGTTTGTTGTCGGTCTAGGCTCGATGGGCCGAATGGCCTCCTTCTGCACTGTAGAGTTTCTATGATTTTTATGAATGTAATCCTTAGTGATTGCTTGCCCACATGTAGCAGTCTCGAAGCTATAATGCACGAGAAAAGCTTTTCCTCCCCCACTCCTCTCTATATTACACTCAACTGGAATCCCAGCCATGAAATTATATACATAACTGCTTGGCGAAGACTTAAAGTACCATTCTCTGGGGAGCATTGATATACTCTTTAATGATTAGCGAGGCTGCAAATACATCTAATGTCCCCATGGAGTCACACAAATTCCATTTGGTCAGCTGTTTCTCCTCTCAGAATGAAGAGTCTTTCTTTCCAACAAAATCATAACTAGTAATGACTATGGGCATCATAAATTCTTAAAGCCATACTTGGATCAATCATTACTGCTTTTACATAAGGTGCTGGAACTCAACATTGCTAATGTTAGAAACCTGGATCAAAGAAATAGAACAAGAGAAAAACACTTAGCAACCAGTTGAACAGGTAGTGTCCCCTGAAATGCGATTTAAAAATAACATTTCAGACATGCCAGGAAATGCTTCAGCCTTATCAAAAGATTCTGTGCAATTTTTGCCAAGATTTTTCTTTGTCTAGAATTTCTCTCATTTTCATGGACCAGGCGTCTCATATGGACTCCATTTTCAAAATTAATTTGTGGGATATGGGCATTGCGGGCTGGTCAGCATTTATTGCCCATCCTTAGTTGCCCTTGAGAAGGTGGTGGTGAGCTGCCTTCTTGAATCACTACAGTCGGGTTAGCCCACCATGCCACGAGGGAGGTAATTCCAGGATTTTGACCCAGTGACTGTGAAGTATCGCCAATGCGGGGCAGGCTCGAAGGGCTAGATGGCCTACTCCTGCTCTTATTTCTTATGTTCTTATATTTCCAAGTCAGGGTGGTGAGTGGCTTGGAGGGGAATTTGCAGGTGGTGGTGTTCCCATGTATCTGCTGCCCTTGTCTTTATTATATTCCTTATACATCTATGACTCTGTGGCCAAATTCCCTTCCAACTTGGTTTTCAGATTTGCTGATGACACCACCGCAGTGCGTCAAATCTCAAACAATGATGCGACGGAGTACAGGAAAGAGAGAGAGAATCTGGTGAACTGGTGCGATAACAATAATCTCTCCTTCCATATCAATCAAATGACGGAAATAGTCATCGACTTCAGGAAGCAAGTGGAGAACGTGCCCTTGTCTACATCAAAGGGGATGAAACGGAAATGGTTGAGAGCTTCAAATTTTTATGTGTCCAGATCACCAACAACCTGTCCTGATCCCTCCATGCCAATGCTATAGTTGAGAAAGCCCACCAACACCAGCCTTTTTCGGGAGGCTAAAGAAATTTGGCATGTCTGCTACGACTCTCACCAACTTTTACAGGTGCACCATTGAAAACATTCTTTCTGATTGCATCACAACTTTGTATGTCTCCTGCCCCATCCAAGACCACAAAAGACTACAAGGGATCATGAACGAACCTGAGCCGATCATGCAAATCAGCGTCCCATCCACTGACTCTGTCTACACTCCACGCTACCTTGGAAAAGCAATCAGCATAATCAAGGACCCCACGCTCCTCGAACATATTCTCTTCCATCTTCTTCCATTGGGAAAAAGACACAGAACTCTGAGATCACGACTCAAAAACAGCTTCTTCCCTGCTGCCATCTGACTTTTGAATGGACCTACCTCCTATTAAGTTGATTTTTCTTTACACCCCAGCTATGACTGTAACACTACATTCTGCACTCCCTCTTTTCATTCTCTATGTACAGTATGCTTTGTCTTTATAGCACGCAAGAAACAATACTGTTCACTGTATACTAATACATGTGACAACAATAAATCAAATCAAATCAGATGGTCGTAGGTTCTGTCTAAGGATCTTTGAGGAATTTCTGCAGTGCATCTTGTAGATAGTAGCAGTGTTGTGTACTGAGTGTCAGTGGTGGAGGGAGTGGATGTTTGTGGGTGTGGTGCCAATCAAGCGGGGCTGCTTTGTCCTGCTTGGTGCCGAGCTTCTTGAGTGCTGTTGGAGCTGCACGCATCCAGACAAGTGGGGAATATTCCATCACATTCCTGACTTGTGCTTTGTAAATGAGGACAGGGACAGACATATGTGTTTCAGTGTTCAGTGGTTCTTTTTTGATGTCTGTAGCTGTTGCTGGAGGCCAATGAACCATGATTAGAGCCTAGAGATGTCTTTGCCTCCCTCTGGGCAGATGGGTGACCTACACCAGGTGCATTGTTCAGTCAGTATCACTTAGGTAACAGATTCACTATGAGGGTATCTGGTACCAAAAACAAACCTGTTCCTTCTCAAAGCAGCAAATATATACGTCAACTAATGTGGTTAACTTCAATTGTCCTCTGAAATGGAGGACAGTTAGGGATGGGCACTGAATGTTGGCCCAGCCAGTGATGTTCATATCCCATAAAAATGAATTTTAAAAAACCTGCCGCGCTGCAAGTTTTTACGGTTCCAATATTTTATTCAGTGTGTGTGATCTAGTGTAGGCGCAAATAAAGAGTTGAAATCTGGGTTTGTAAATGGCTAACATCCCATGTAGCAAGAATAATGCTGTCCATTTGATTGCATGGCTTAAAACTGTCTTTATCAAATCTTCTGACCAACATCTGCTGGCTGTTTATACTGGAGGGAACTTCCGGTTCTGCTGACAGCGCACTCCCACCGCGGGTTTCCTAGTGGTGAAGGGTGCAATCAATGGGGAACTCCATCCACATCATCAGGACCAGAAGGTCCCACCACCAGTCAATGGTTAAAGTCCAACAGGTCTATTTGGAATCATGCGCTTTTGGACCGCAGCTCCTTCCTCAGGTGAGCAGACATGGCACGATCCTCTTGAAGGATTAATTTTAATTTTGTTCTCATTAGCCCTTGAAAGAAAATTGGAGAGTGTAAATTGAATAAATCATGCTTCAAAAAAGTGCCCCTTAGGATCACAATTACATAGCTTGCACTGTGCTGTGTATTGTTCTCTGTTGGTGTAAATTAGAGCAGTTTAATTTTTTGATATGCAAAAACCAAACTGTGAACAGTTCCAGTTTGCTGATGAAAACAAAGTGGTATGATTGCGATGTCAACGCATAGATACAGTGGAAATTGAGTTCATCACTAAGTTTAATGAACACACTCACATTAAGCAGTTGCCTGTTGGCTGTTGCAGCTTAACCGCTTTCGAATGGCAGGCCATACAAATCCCAAATAAGATGCCAGCAATTAAAAACTGAATGAGCGAAAACTTCCCCACTGCTCCCCAATCCAAGTTTTTCCCTTTTTTGTCTCGGAAATGCTTCCTTTTGCTGGGATAACATGGAACAGGCTCAGGCCACACACCTCCCCCCGCGACCCCCACCACCCCCGACCCCAGAACTCCCTGACCATTTTCATCGATCAGTTTCAGCTGTAACATTTGGCAGATTTTTTGACCATGTTAAGTCTGATCTTGTTTTTTGTCCCACATTGACATTATCGTGACCCCTGTTTGAATCCATAAACCAGATTTACTGAATTAACTCCCCCAGTTGAAGAAACTGGGGGAGATGATTCAAGGCAGCACGGTGGCACTACTGCCTTATAGTGTCAGGGACCTGGGTTCGATTCCCAGCTTGGGTCACTGTCTGTCTGGAGTTTGCATGTTCCCCCCTGATGTCTACGTGGATTTCCTCCAGATGATCGGGTTTCCTCCTACAGTCCACAGGTGTGCAAGTTAGGTTGACTAACCATGCTAAATTGGCCCTTAGTGTCAGAGGGACGAGCTTGGGTAACTGCATGGGGTTATGGGGATAGGGCCTGGGTGGGATTGTGGTCGGTGCAGACTTGATGGGCTGAGTGGCCTCTTTCTGCATTGTAGGATTCTATGAAATTACCAGTAAAAGATTTTACTCTGTGTGTGACTTTCACTTTAACACAAATCAGAGTCAACGTGAGTCAAATATAAATCACGGTTAGTGTGAACTATAAATTACGCACAGAATAGCCGATATCACAAAGAATATCTCACAGAATTTATAAGCCGTGCACTCCACCTACATGGTTCACATTTTCAGAAATAAATTTCTTTAAGTTTGGCTCTTCCGAGCTTGGAACACAAGACACCAATCTCTCATTGAGTATTGGGCAGACATGCTGTGACTCGGTACATGAGAACAATTATATACAGAGGTAGAAACCACGAAGATATCAGGGAGATCAGGAGGAATTTTTCCATCCTGCCAGCCACGGGAATCATAGTGGGTGGGACAGGACCATGCAGAGGTGAGTTGAACTCAGGCATTGGGATGACTGTAGCCGGAAAATCCCACCCATTTAATGTGGTTGCTCTGCTCAAAGTAAAAGTGAATCATCAAATAGAGTCCCTACAATGCATAAGGAGGCCATTCAGCCCATCGAGTCTGCACCGATCCCAATCCCACACAGGCCCGATCTCCATAACCCCACATGTTTACCCTGCTAATGTCCCTGACTCTAAGGGGCAATGCAGCATGGCCAATCAATCTAACCCACATAGCTTTGGGCTGTGGGAGGAAACCGGAGCACCCGGAGGAAACCCTCGCTGACACAGGGAGAAGGTGCAAACTCCACACAGACAGTGACCCGAGGCCGGAATTGAACCCGGGTCCTTGGCACTATGAGGCAGTATTACTAACCACTGTGCCCGTAATTAACTACTACTTTTCTTTAATGTTTTATCTTCAGGGTGAAAGGCCATCGCAACACTCATGCTGCTTTGCTCTCCCTACTCCAATGATGAATCCTAGTACATTGGGAACAGTTTTAGGGGACTAGGTAGCTAGAAAGGACAGATGGGTTGCAATGCCCTTTCAGGGCGGTTTGCTAGTGGTGCTGGGGAGGATTTACATTAACTTACAAATGATAAAGTCAATTGTAACATCAATCCCACCATCCTGACTGAGATTACAAGGAGCAAGACTCAAAATTGAAAATTTCCTAGTCCGTATGGCACTGTGCTCTACTGAGGAATGTATCGGAAAATAAGTCATTCGACAGCCTAGAAGTTTTTTAATGCTAAGAATTTTAAGCTATTATAACTAATATGTAAATTTTGGAGTTTGTTCTCTGAGGACCCCCTCTCCTCCAACACCACGTACCCGCCTTCTCTTGGAAGACAGCCAAATATTCATTCACATCTGGCCAATAAGTTTTATGAATCACACAATTTAAGGTGAAAACATCTGAAGGAACTGATTGATATCCAGTTGTAATAAAGCTGTTAAACGTGATGGAGGACAGAAATGAGAATGCAATGATTAAAGTCGCCTGCTTATAGGACTCATTAGAGAATTCAATTACAACATAAATAGGCTCCATTTTAACCTTGGTCACTTGCAGTTCCAAATCCAGTCTCTTTCTTCTCTAATTCAAGTCCAATTATCATGATGACAGTAATAAGAAACACATTTATAGACATTGATGGTATCTTCTGAAGGCTGCCTGCAGTTGACTGGAATGCAAAATACAATATAAGCTTTTGAATCATTATTCAATATTGCAAGAAGCAGCAGAGAGGATATGGCCCTAAAATGACAGGGTAATATGTACCTCCCACTGTATACTTACCAATGGTGAGAAAAGAAAATGCATCAGAGACTTGTTGTTGTCTTGATGGTAAATCTACCACATGGTGTGATGTTGGAGCATACAAGCTGTTTCACCTCTGACTTCTGCTGAGGTGACATCAATGACTAACTATCAGCCTCAGAGTCCCTTCACCCTAGCTCATTCCCTACAACCTGATCCAGTAAGGCCTCCTTTCTTGTTTGCCCAGAAACAGACCGATCGTGAAAAATCTTCTGAACACACTTCAAAGACTCTCCTCCCTCCCTACCCCTTACAGTATTACTGTCCCTGTTTATACTGGCTATTTAAAGTCTCCCATTAAAAGTGAAGGTGAAGTAGCCATTGTCCCAGATGATCATAGGCCGCTCTTTGTCTCAAAAGGTGCCTTGCACTTGTGATTATACAAAAAGAAGGATAAAACAGGTGAATGTGTGGCTGGATAGATGGTGAAGGAGGAAAAGCTTTAAAATCCTAGTGCATTGGGACCAGTCTGAGGGGACTGATGGTGATCACCTCTAATCCTACTCAAAATGATACTAGTCTTGACCCCTTTAGGATGCCCTCTTTCTCCAAGACTGTAATGTTCTCTTCAACCAATACTGCCCTTTCTCCTGCTATCTTCCCTTCCCTATCTTTCTTGAACAGCTTGTCTCCAGGAATATTTAACATCCAGCCCTGCATTACTTTTCGAGCCAGGTCTCTGTTATCACAGTGACATTATACTTCTATTTTGTTATCTGTGCTCACCAACCTTGTGCATCTGTAGCTAGGTGAAGGGACTCTGAAGCTGATATGTAGCCATTGAAATCATCTCAACAGAAGTCAGAGGTGAAGCAGCTTAAATGCTCCAACATTACACCATGTGGTAGATTTGCCATCAAGACAAAAACAAGTCTTTAATACATTTGCTTTTCTCACCATTGATGAGTGTACAGTGAGAGGTACTTATTACCCTGTCATTTTAGGACGATATTCTCTCTGCCGCTTCTTTTTGTGATGCAGAGTGATGCCAACATCATGGGTTCAATTCCTGTACCAGCTGACATTATTCACCCAGGCCCACCTTCTTAACCTTACCCTTCACCTGAGGTGTCGCTGTCTTCAGGTTAAATCACCGTCACTGCCCTAAAACTGGTCCCAATCTAAAGCCTTCCTTTATAATAAATGAGCATCTGTTTTACATGTACAGAAATCTTATTCTACACCAGCTCTATATCTGACATGGGGCTGGGTTTTCCCTAGAGGTGGGTAGGGGAAATTGGAGGGCCCATGTCAGGAGAAAGTACCTACAAAGGGGGCAGGTTCTAACTGGAATTGGCCCCTCTGCCCCCAGACAAATGCAGCCACAAAGGCAGCTGGGAGCCAAGGATATCCATTTTGTAAGCGAACCTCGGTTTTCTGGGACTCAGTCCCAGGACTAATATTGACAACAATGCAAAGAAGAACCCTCTAGTATTAGAATGTAACCGGTGATAACATTGTATCTGTTGTAATGGGACTAATAGTAACAAGTTAAGAGGGTCAGCTAACCACGCAACCATGTGGTGATCAGTTGACGAGCTAACTCAACATAAATAAGAACTTGTTGGGGATTGTTTTTTTTGCTTGGAATGGTCCAGGGCGAGGCCTCAAGTTTGAAAGAATGAAGTTTCTTCATCAAAACTTTCTCTTTGATTTATAAGTTAGAGTAAGTTCTGTTAAATGTTTACTGTCTACCTTTGAAGAGTTCTTTCTGCTTAAACATCTAGTCCTCATCTTTCACATCCCTTCACCCCCCCACACACATCCCTTCACCCCCCCCACACACATCCCATACCCCATCCATGCCAACTCATGTCCCACTTTATGGCTGCTCATTCCCTTCATACCAATTTATGGGAATTCCATGCTCATTCACCTAATACACACTCTGAACAGAACAATAAGTAATTCTGTGTGAAAATGCTTTAAAATGGCATTCATTCATAACGTTCTACTTTCTTAAAACAAATCTTCTGACGAGCACCCTACAAACATGTCACCATCCATACCTTTAAAGCAGAAACTACAAACACTTCTTTATCTTTTGTAAGTAAGCATTGTGAAATTAACAGAATAGATCACAGAACAAGAGGTGTTAAAGAAGCAATATTTTGCCTTGGCGCCAACTGTTTCTGTGAAGAAGGTATTATGAGGTTGAGCTGAAAATCCACGCAAATGGGTATGAGGGACCAGGGGGAGATGCATAGAAACATAGAACCCTACACTGCAGAAAGAGGCCCTTCAGCCCATCGAGTCTGCACTGAACACAATCCCACTCAGGCCCTACCCCCATATCCCTACACATTATACCCACTAATCCCTCTAACCTACACATTCCTAGACACTAAGGGGCAATTTCTTAGCATGGCCAATCAACCTAACCCGCACATCTTTGGACTGTGGGTGGAAACCGGAGCACCCAGAGGAAACCCACACAGACATGAGGAGAATGTGCAAATTCCACACAGACGGTGATCTGAGCCGGGAATCGAACCCAGGACCCTGGAGCTGTGAAGCAGCAGTGCTAACCACTGTTCTACCATGCCGCCCACATTGATTGGCAATGGGGCATAAGCAAGACGTTTTGAACTTGCCCTTCAGAATGTTCCCTCATTCAGACTATGGTTCATGACACTTTGACGGGATCCATGACTCTTTGAAAAGCTGGCCTTACCCCATGAAAATCACTGGGGGGGCTACAAGATGTCGATCCTTGCAATGAAGGCAGTCAGGTTAGGAATGAAAGGTGGCACGGAATCATAGAATCCCTACATTAGTGTATGAGCCTGCACTCATGACAACCCCATCCAAGCCCTATCCCCGTAACCCCAAGCATTTACCTTGCTAGTCTTCCTGAGACTAAGGGGCAATTTAGCATGGCCAATCAACCTAACCTGAATACCTTTGGAGTGTGAGAGGAAACCGGAGCACCCCAAGGAAACTCACCCAGACGTGGGGAGAATATGCAAACTCCACACAGCGAGTGACCCAAGGTGTAATCGAACCCGGGTCCTTACACTGTGAGGCGGCAGTGCTAACCACTGTGCCATCCTGATGACCTGCACCATCCTGTAACCTTTTCTGGCCTTGATGTAAATTGGGAGATACAGGGAATTGGAGCAGGAATTCCAGGAATGAGTTTCAGTCACCATTTCTAAAGGTATGTGGAGTTTCCCCGAATCTTCGAGAATCCAGCCCATCGTATTTTACATGCTTGGCCACATGCAGGTAGAACATGACACTAGAGAAATACATTTTGTTTACAACCACAGCCAAGTGATTAGTTATCTGGTGAGTACAATAGACTACAGATTATTGCATTTCATACAGTCGACCCAGACCACCATGAGGAACGATTTGAAATCCCAGCGGCATTTCTGCTTCAGGCACTAATTTTCAATTATGTGTCCAGAGCATTGCTCGTTCAATTAGAGGTGTTGAGAATCAATTTGATTCAGTCATGGTCCCACAAGCCAACAGATGGTGTTTCTTGAATTGGACACGGTGAAAAGGAACAGCCCGAGCAAACTTATTTGACAGAAGGAAAAAACAAAGGTGAGAATTATTGGTGTGATGAACGTGCCATGTGATTATGGCTATCCATTAATCATTCATGTGTACAATGATGCTCTTGGTTCATCCTTGGGTGTTGCATACCTTGGGGCAGCAGGTTAGAGATTCCAAACAGTGGTTCTCCTCCCAAGCCCCTATTATACAGTGGGATACAGTTATGTTACTGTAGTAGTGTGGCTCTTGATATGGGGGGCTTGCATGTTCCGAGGGTTACATGACTAGCGAGGACCCTATGGATCGTTCCGGCAGGATGCTGAGCCAATTGGCAGGAGGGTGTGGAACACGGGATGAGGAGGGGCTGGCGATTGGAGTCCAGGGAATCCAGGGGAGCAATCAAACTTGTAATCTAGACTTACTTTGATGTTCTTGTAAATAAATTCTCTGTTGCAACAAAGCCTTTATAGTTAAAGCTGTATCGAGTCACCCTCAATCTATTAGTTACGTATCCCTCTCTTTTTCATCAATGGCCTTCTTATACCTCTCTGCGGATGATTTAACTTGCTATTCCCTGAATATTTGCACAGCGTAATTTTTATTCACAATGCCCGCCTACACAGGGCTAAATAGAGCAGTAGCTGTTTAGTTCTTTCACTTTGGCATTGAAAGTGGTCATTTTATACAGTAAAGAAAATAACATAGAATCCTGACATTGCAGAAGGAGGCCATTTGGCCCATCGAGTCTGCACAGACCACAATCCCTCCCAGGCCCTATTCCTGTGACCCCACACATTTACCCTGCTAATCACCTGACGCTAGGGTCAATTTAGCATGGCCAATCAACGAAACCCACACATCCTTGGACTGCGGGAGGAAACCAGAGCACCTGGCAGAAACCCACACGACAGTGACCCGAGACCAGAATTGAACCTGAGTCCCTGGCGTTGTGAGGCAGCAGTACTAACTGCTGTGCCACCGTATATGCAACTGTGGGTGGTAGGGACGTAGAGACTTTAATCATCCAGGGCTTTTGCTGAAGGTGCTAAATCATTTGAGCCCTTTTTACAGTTAAAGTCACTGCTTAATACCAGTGATTGAATAACAGCTCCCTCCGCAACATCCACTGTTCTGTATGTAATTCGAATATTGTGTTCACTTGCACATCTCCCTCATCTGTACTGTAGGAAGGCACTGTCATCTTCAAACTTCTATTCAAACCAATGTATGTTTTGAATTGATTCCAATTCTCAGAACTGAAAGTAGCTTTTGTTATCAATTTTATCTGAACTTTATTAGGCCATTCTAATTTTAAGCATTCAGTTTTCTGCCGACGATATACAACATCTGATATAATAGTCCAATAAGACAAATAGATTAAAGAGAAAGATTATTTATTCGTCACAAGTAGGGTTTACGTTAACACTGCAATGAAGTTACTTTGAAAATCCCCTATTCGCCACACTCTGGCACCTGTTTGGGTCAATGCACCTAACCAGCACATCTTTCAGACTGTGGGAGAAAACTAGAGCACCTGGAGGAAACCCACTCAGGTACGTGAAGAATGTGCAAAATCCACACAGACAGTGACCCGAGCCAGGAATTGAAGCCAAGACCATGGCGCTGTGAGGCAGCAGTGCTAACCACTGTGTCACCATGCCGGCCCAAAAATGGTGGCAAGTTGTGACAAGAAACTGAGTAATCAATCTCATGAGGGTATGTCTTCATTGCCATTTCTGTTAACTGTGCACTTATAAAGTAACAGCTACTATTAAAGAATGAGACTAGCTATGCTCTGCCAAAGGAGTGGGTAATATTTAAATGTGGCGGAAATGTTATTGGAAGATGCTTCTATTCAATCATTTTACATCCATGCAGTAACATTTAGCTTGTATGTAAAATGCAATTAGTATGTGCACTTTGTGCTTTCACTGTAGAATTTGAAACCTATTCATTGAATATAACAGGTACTCAATCAGCAGATGAGTATCTCTATTTTAGGGCATTCCTGATATTGCAGAATTTGGCTGATGTTAGCGAGTCTCAGGGTTTCTTTCTTATTCTATTTTGCTGTACATTCAGAATTCAACTTTCCAAGATTTCAGTCAGTTACTCCTTTCTATTCTGCTGCTCTCCCTCCAGGGTTCAATTCCGGCCTCGGGTCACTGTCTGTGTGGAGTTTGCATGTTCTCCTCATGTCTGTGTGGGTTTCCTCCGGGTGCTCCCGTTTCCTTCCACAGTCCAAAGAAGTGCTGGTTAGGTTGATTGGCCATGCCAAATAGACCCTAGTGTCAGGGGATTGGCAGGGTAAATGTGTGGGGTTGTGGGAATAGGACCTGGGTGGGATTGTGGTCGGTACAGGCTCAATGGGCCAAATGGCCTCCTTCTACACCGTAGGAATTCTTTGATTTTGTGATTCCTACAAATGCAAAATGAGCCATGCATTTTAGTGACGTGGTCTCCACCTGGACTGTTACTTGTGGCAAAGCATTCCCTATTCTAAGAGCCCTTTAAATAAAGCGATTTCTCCTATTCTCTCTCCACCTTCTTTCAGTGACAATTTTAAATTGAAGACTCCTCATCACTGACTCCCCAATTAAAGGAAATAGAACATAGTACACCACAGCACAGTACAGGCCCTTCGGCCCTCAATGTTGTCCAATCCCAAGATCAAGCTATCCGCTCCCTATAATCCTGGAGTGCTCCATGTGCCTATCCAATAACCGCTTGGAAGTTCCTAAAGTGTCCGACTCCACTATCACAGCAGGCAGTCTATTCCACACCACAACCACTCTCTGAGTAAAGAATCTACCTCGGACATCCCTCCTATATCTCCCACCATGAACCTTAATATCGTGCTCTGCATATCAGAGCTTTAATTACATACCCCCTGCCTTCTTTATGCTGCAACTCAGACATGCAATATTAACTACTGCTACCACTACATTTACGTTTCACATGGAGTTTCAGCTTTACTTTTAACATGTGTTTTATACCAAGCCAGACTGTCCACAGTATTGTCCAACACTTACTTTGCAATACCTAAAGCTAAGCAGCAAAACAGACTCTTTAAGCACATGCATCATTCGCTTTCAAGTCTATTCTGAAGGTGATACTCCAAAAGTGGTACGTTTTTATGAGCATCACAGGGGACATTGTAGGAAACTATCCAATTTGGCTGGAGTTAAACTTAAAGGAGAATGGAGGCAGACGCTTCTGGTTTAGCTCTTCAGAATTTGGCAGAAGTTTGCTGAAGGTTGGAATTTGTCATTGCAAAATTGACTGTTACAATATTTACAGGCTTAGTATTTAGTCTCGACCTGAGTAATCGTTCCTGGGTTTATCCTTCTGTGGAAGATGCAATCGCAAGATTTTAAAGTTTAAGGTTTATTTATTAGTGTCACAAGTACGCTTACGTTAACACTGCAATGAAGTTACTGTGAAAATTCCCTAGTTGCCACACTCTGGCGCTCGCTCGGATACACTGAGGGAGAATTTAGCAAGACCAATTCACCTAAGCAGCATGTCTTTCTGATTGTGGGAGGAAACTGGAGCACCCAGAGGAAACCCATGCAGACACAGGGAGAGTGTATTCTGCACAGACAGTGTTCCAAGTTGGGAATCAAACCTGGGTCCCTGGTGCTGTGAGGTAGCAGTGTTAACCAGTTTTGACGAGCTTTGACAAAGGGTAGTCTGGACTGGAAATATCAGCTCTTTTCTTTCCTTACAGATGCGAGCAGACCTGTTGAGATTTTCCAGCATTTTCTCTTTTGGTGCCAACCACTGTGCCACTGTGGTGCCCTGGGCACTTTCTTTGTAAATGTTAGACCATATTGGCTTATGTTTTCCTTGTGATCATTTATCTTGAACATCCAGGCAAGGGCTTAACCTTTTTGCCCTCACCTGGTTATTTTTCTTCAATGTTGAGAGGTGGTGAGGTGTGCAGGGGGAGGCGAAACAACCTTAAAGCAGAAGTGAAAGTCTTCAGGGATGGAGAAAGGGCTAAATCCAAGTGAAAATCTTTGGGTTCGTGTTGAAGTGCTGCATGCATCACCAAACAATTGTGCATCAGTGAGTTCCCTGTGTTTGGTTTCTGAAAGGTATAATGAAGGGTGTTGTTTCCTTGGATCTGCAGCACTGCAGTGGTTAAAAAGTACATTATGTGTTCCAACTGGCATTGATGTAAGGGTGTAGTTCCATGAAAGCAGAGCTTATTAAAGCATGTACACCCCATTCGCTTAAAGCCAGAGATTATCAGACCTGTACTAACAAGTGGTGTGCAAGGTTATTAATTTTAATTACTCCAAGCTCACTTACACAGGAATGATTCATAATCCAAGCTATTTGGTTTTGATTAACCTCTTTCATACAGCAGGAGCTGAGCTGAACCAGTTCCAAATAGAATTCTGGATCTCACTATTCATTGTATGCATATACAAAACACAGCAGTGAGCCCTTGGCTTATTTATAGCTTTCCTGCCTCCCAGTCAGAAAGTGGAGGGTTCAAATCCTATGCCAGCCAGACCCAACGCGTGGAGATGTCCAAATCCTGGGCTGAGGTCCAATAAGGTTCAGAGACAGGGTGAACCTATGGCTCAGTCAGAACATTCCTGCTACTGAGACTGCCCATGAAGGGTAAGTGAGCTTTAGTCCTAAGTGCAGCCCATATCAGTTGGGTGGTACAGTGGCACAGTGGTTAGCATTGCTGCCTCACTGCACCAGGAATCCACATTTGAATCCAGCCTTAGCTTCGGGTATAGAGTTTGCATGTTCTCCCCGTGTCTGCATGGGTTTCCTCCGGGTGCTCCAGCTTCCTCCCACTGTCCAAAGATGGGTCGGTTAGTTGGATTGGCCGTGTTAAGTTGACCCTTAGTCTCAGGAGGATTAGCAGGGTATGTACATGCAGTTACAGGGATAGGGCCTGGCTGGGATTGCTGTTGGTGCAGCTCAATGGACCAAATGGCCTCCCCCCCAGAACTTGATTGCCAAGGAAGGTGTAATTCATAATGTGGTCAGACAGGTTGAGTGTGTCAACGTGTAAAACCTTACAACACACCAACAGCTGGCGGTAAGAGTGGGAGAGACTCCTGGTCAGCCTTACTTGATGTTGAGTGATATCCCTTAAGCTGTAAGCCCTTGGTGGCAGACCACTGACCTGTTGCTGGAATTACTAGCTGAGGAAACAGATGAAAGTCTGCCTTAGTGCATCACTTGGTGCAGCAAGAGAATTAGGATGGGATTAATTGGTTGTATTTAGATACTGGTGCTTCAGGCAACATTAAGCAAGGAAATATATATAGAAATGAAACAAGCATCAACCGTCTACCTAATACAGCCACAATAGGCATAAGTGGAATAAGGAAATATCCATCAAAAGGTTGGGGAGTGTGGGGCTGTGGGGGGGGAGTTGTGGTGGGGGGTGGGGTGGTGATGTTTCTCTGTGTAGCAATCCTCAATTGTCCTGTCGAAGGGCAGGTACTAAGCAGATCCTTAATGGTGGTGAGAAAATGGTGGGTGGCTGCTACACATCTATCAATGAAAAGTAGCATCATGACAGATCTAATAATCACACCAAAGCAAATTTGTGGTTAATCATCTTGACTGGGTGGAGAAACTTAAAAGAAAGCGAGGAGAAAACGGACTTTAGAAAGCTGCAAAAGGTAAAGAATACATTTTCATTTTAGCTAGCTAATTGGCTGCAATGTTGGGGTTCTCATGATTACAAGTTATCTTCTCCATGCAGCTATGCAGCGCCCTTTGGCTTCCTGCGTCGGAAGGCAAGGCTGTTGTTTGATGTTGTTCCAGTATCAATCAGCAGTAAGAGTGATCGAAACAGAACGTCTCAGCTTTTGGACAAAGCAGAGGGAGGCATTCCATCTAGTGGTCTGGCTAAGAACTGGAAGGGCGAAAAATATAAGTAACTCTACCTGCTCAAATGCAGGTGTGTTAAAGTCACCTGGATTTCAAGCTGAGCTTTTGTGGCAGCTGTTACAAGGTATTTTATGGTGACGTACCTACCCCATTCAGATGCCTTGTTGACAGGTTTGAACCCAATCACAGTTCAGCTTGACAACTGAACTAAAGTTGGGAATTGTCAGTTTTCATGAGTAGTACACCACTCTCACCTTCACTGACTGTAATCCGGAAGTGGGAATGCTAATCCCCTACTTGCATTCTTCCTGTCTGTGCAAGGACCTCCAATACTCTTGGAACTGCGCAGTAATTTTCAACCTTAGGCTGTTCCGCTTGTACCTGCTCCAATATTTTCTCCTTGGATAGCTTTCATTTTGATTTGATTTGATTTATTATTGTCACACGTTTTAACATTCATTGAAAAGTATTTTTTCTTGGGTGCTATGCAGACAAAGCATGCCGTTCATAGAGAATTCAGTTGTCAGAATTGCAGCTTCAATGCAATCAAGATGACAGTTAAACCCCAAAAGTGTTAATGAGTATTAATTGTGCTGTTTGTAAAAAACATCCTACTTACTTAGAGGGGTGAAGACTTACTCTGCCACATGTGGATAATCTATTAGTAAAATGATTTATTTCCATGCACACCTACATTGTCAAAAGCAATCAAGACAATGGTGTCTGGCATTATAAATATTGGAAGTTGATGCATCTGTACTTGGCACACATTACGTTAGGAAATGATGAAGAAGTTTCACTAACGATCCCAACTTTTCAAAATCAAAAGCAGAATGAAAATCCTGCAGCAAATTATGACATTCAAGTGGGGAGGAAGCCAATGTTACTGTGCTGTCCATTCAGGTTTTAGCTCTCCACAACAAGGAAGAACACTTGCAATCCACTAAGAATTTGACTGGATGCCAAATTGAGCCAGCTACTGTTGGGGCCCCATCAGACTGCTTACATTTATCCTCATTGCTCAGGGCAATGATCCCTCTACCATACGATGGTGATGATGATGAGGATGATTGTGGCTTAACCATTATTGCAGATGATGATGAAAACCTAGGATTTATTTCCAATTAATACAAATCCTGGGTTCTCTGTTGACTGCAAAAGTCTGATTTTCCTGAGGAATGATTTTTGACACAAGATACATTGGATCTCAAATTAACCCAAGGCTTTAGCATGTTTTGTTTGGTACCTTTCGGTACTTTTATTCCAGCCAGAAAACCCAAATCAAGTTGAACCCAAATGACGATCATAGATTTTGGAGTGTGGGAGGAAACTGGAGCACTCGGAGGAAACCCACACAGACGCAGGGAGAATGTGCAAACTCCACAGTCAGTGACCAAAGCCAGGAATTGAACCAGGTCCCTGACAGTACTCAGACAGTAGTGTTAACCACTGTGCCACCACACCATTGAGTGGTAGAGTGATCTCAACACCTAATTCTTAATGGCCTGAGAGATTGGGCTTCAGGCCAATGTTTCAGGTGAGAGCATAGCTTGTTCCCCATGTGGGGAACAAACAGATCCAAACTGACAAGATGGGACATTGTGCCCCATTTTGTGTTTGAATCAAACAAGATCTAAGCTGACAGGATGAGGCATTGCACCCCTTCCCGGGCTCGATCTATTGTTTCATCTGAGCCGAAAGGCCAAGGTAGTTTTGAAAAATTGCATGAGGGAAAGCCTCAGTTTTACCTCATTGGCCACCCTGATCCTTCACTCCACCCTAACCTGGGCAAACCATTGTCGTAGGTGTGCCATGCCCCCAGTGCAAAGGCTTGTCCCCTGCTTCATCTGATTGGAAGAAAGAAATTTTGCATGAGCATTTAATGGTTATACATAAAAACTGGAGTAAATATTTCTGTCCATCCCTCTTCAGAAATCATTGTGGGCGGAAGGAAAAATTTGGCAGACCATTGAAAGGTCTATGGAACCTGAGTGAGAATTTCTGGTCTCAGGGAGGATGCAATTGGAAAATCCTGCCCCTAGCTCCAACGCCGCGTCTACAGCTCCATTGAAATAACCTCTTAAATGCCACTGAAATTCAGTAGAGATTTCTGATAGGTCATGCTGAGAAATGGTTAATAGTTAAATCAGTGACGGAAGGGAACAGAGAAAGCGAGTTTGTGTTTGAAAGCTGAGACCTGTCCTGATAATGAAACTGTAATTTAATCCTTAATCAGTCAAACACCAAACAATGAAAGGCAAACTCAGATTTTCACACATGGGAATCCTTTACTTTCATGTATTATGGACATTAGTCAGATGACAGGTCTATTGTATTTGTGCTTTTGAGCAGATTAAAATGGATGTAATGGGTCAGCGGGTATTATCTTCCTACTGACTAATGATATCCCATTCACCAGTCACTCAGACTACTTCAGCCATATCTATGCTGGGATAGGATTTCCCTGGGGTCGCTGAATGCTGTTGATACGCTACACCCACATAAAGTACAATGATCGCAACACTTAGGAAGCAGAATGATTGGGAACTCAGGCCATTTGTGGAATGAGGTGGTCCCGTTCTGTACCCTACCGCACAGTCGAGGAAGTTGAGGGGAAAAAGATGTTTCATTTACACAGAAGAAAATACTGACCAAAATTGAGGCTGCTAATGGGAGAACGCAATCGCCAAAATATTGTTAATTTATTAGTCGCAGGTAAGGCTTATATTAATACTGCATGAAATTACTGTGAAATTCCCCCAGTCACTGCACTCTAGTGCTGAATCAGGTCAATGCACTGAACCAGCACATTTTTCAGAATGGGAGAAAACTGGAGTACCCGGAGGAAACCCACGCAGAGACGGGAAGAACGTGCAAACTCCGCAGAGACAGTGACCCAAGCCGGGAATCGAACCCAGATCCTTGGTGCTGTGAAGCAGCCCTGCTAACCACTGTGCCACCATGCCACCCCACCAATACTGGTAAGAATCTCGATAACTCCTTTCAAACCAAGTCTTTGAAATGGAATCTGACCTCTTCTGTCACCATGAAGCAAAAAGCTTAATTCTAAAAGGGATGAAGCTGCAGGGTCTGATCCCTCCAAGTAAAATTAGATTTCAGTTTGTACAGTAACCATTAAATTTAAGTTTCAAGTTTGTTTACTCGTGTCACAAGTCGGCCAACATTAACACTGCAATGAAGTTGCTGTGAAAATCAAAAGAGAAAATGCTGGAAAATCTCAGCAGGTTGGGCAGCATCTGTAAAGAGTCAAAATGAGACTCGAAATGTCAGCTCTTCTCTCTCCTACCAGCCCTGATGGGATTTTCCAGCATTTTCTCTTTTGGTTTCAGATTCCAGCATGCACGGTAATTTGTTTTTATTTACTGTGAAACTCGCCTAGTCGCCACACTGTGGCACCTGTTTGGGTGCAGCGAGGGAGAATTTAGCATGGCCAATGCACTTAATCAGCATATCTTTTGGAGTGTGGAAGGAAACCGGAGCACTCGGAGGAAACCCACTCAGACGCAGGGAGAATGTGCAAACTCTGCAATTAGTGACCACAGCCAGGAATTGAACCGGGTCCCTGGCACTACTCAGACAGTAGTGTTAACCACTGTGCCACCATGCCATTAAGTGGTGGAGTGATCTTAACACCTAATTCTTAATGGGCTGAGAGATTGGGCTTCAGGCCAATGTTTCAGGTGAGAGATAGTTCTGCAGCTGATGCTGTTGTGTTGGGAATTTTGAATGCAGCTATTTTCCCAAATAATATTTTTGGTAGGTCTTAAAAGCAGATGAATTAAGGCTATTGACTTACATTCTTTGAAGAGGGGACAAATAATTTGACAGGCTAACATAAAGTCTATTGACTTTGGATGGGAATTTCCGATTCCGCAGAGGGCGGAACTGGAAAATCTTGCCCTTGATGTTTCTAAAAAGGAGAAAACCCGAGCCACAGTTGAAAAAAATAAACCCTCCAAGAATATGGAGGCAGTCAGGAATAACATGAACTAACTGACACAAGGAAAATCAAAGACCACTCCATTCCCTGCACACATATTTAACTGACAGCTTCTAACGTTAAAACAATCTGATTTTATTCTCTTTCAAGTGCTATTGCTGGTAAATAGCAGTTAATGCTTGTATGATGACCACAGCGTCATCAAGCTACAATAACATCCCCAATAACAAGAGTAATTGATCTGAATCAGCCGCAGTCATTAACTGGAAGTCAACCCATGGAAACCATTCCCATTACATATCTTAGTTCCTGTAACTGTCCATGCAGAGTGTACAGATAGAAGGAAATGCCCATTAAACCTAAGAATTTTACTGCTTTATCTCCCACATTGACTGTGGACACTTGTTCACAGACATAAGAGTGAGGAAGTTAATTCAGTAATGTTGGACCTCAAGGAGAAAAAGATATCACACATTCAACAAATAGGTACTAACGGGGCTTGGCATTAATGAGCCTCCCCGTGGCAGCCTGAAAGAACTGGAGGAAACCTTTAAAGCAGTTCTGATCTTGATTATAGCCGCCTATGTTTGATCTGGCAATGGTTCAGGTCACGACCCTGTGACCGCCTCCCTCAGAAAGCAAGGTTTTCCAGATACATTGTTCTGTGGATAACTCCAGACAGAGAATCATAGAATCCCTACAGTGCAGGGAGAAACCATTCAGCCCATCGACCATGCATCGACAACAAACCCACCCTGCAACCTGACATATTTACCCTGCTAATCCCCCAGACACTAAGGGGCAATTTAGCTTAGCCAATCAACCTAAACCGTGTATCTTTGGATTGTGGGAAGAAACCAGCGCACCTGGAGGAATCCCACGCAGACACGGGGAGAACATGCAAACGCTACACGGACAGTCACCCAAGGCTGGAATTGAACCCAGGTCCCTGCCGTTGTGAGGTAACAAAGCTAACTCCTGTGCCTTCCCTTGTTCTGGTCTATAAACTCAACTGGGAGTTTAAGAGTTCCTGCAGTCATCACATCTAACAGCTCACTCTTCAGTCACAGCTGTCATATCACAGAATCCCTACAGTGCAGAAGGAGGCCGTTTGGCCCATCAAGTCTGCACCAACACTTACCCAGGCTTACCCTGTTATCCCATGTATTTACCCTGCTAACCCATTTATTTGGACACGCAGGGACAATTTATTACGGCAAATCTACCTAACCTACACATCTTCGGACTATGGGAGGAGACTGGAGCACCCGGAAGAAACCCATGCAGACATGGGGAGAACGTGCAAACTCCACACAGACAGTGACTCCCAGGTTTAAACCCGGTTTGCTGGCACTGTAAGGCAGCAGTGCAAACCACTGTGCCACCATGCTGCCCTATCTATTGCTAAGATGTATGTTCACCTCCTGTGTTCTACTGGGATCAATAGTCAACTTGCATTTCTATCTATACCAACATACAAATTAACAGGAACAGGCCATTCCTGTCCTTTCCTTCATTCTGTCTGAAGGTATTTGAAGAGATACTTCATTGTCATAAAGCCTGACAACTTGCGAGTGGAAGTCCTATTTAAAAATCAGAACCTATAATGTAAAGGAATATGTTTGTAGGATGATAAAGCAACAATAACTGTGAGCAGTTGCTGGCCCCTTTAAATACCATCTTGAACATATTTATATGTAAGATTGGGAAATGGTGTTATTTTGGCAGAAAGATTGAGAAATTGCATTGATATTTTAGTGATATGACGTAACTGCGATATACATATATTTCTAAGTCTCTTGCTTGTTTCAGACAGGTGAGCTCTATTCCAGAACCCCACCCATCCCCTGGTAACTTGGACAGATAAGATCCTGGCCTGCACTCTTGTCCTTACAAACACAAAGAGGGTGGAGAAGAGATTAAGATCAATTCTAAGGCGCAGACTTTGCAGTTAAATTCTTTTCATATTTCAAAATGATCTCGAGCAGCAGGGCTGTCTACCTCAGTCCTGGCTATTTGCAAACACACCCGAGGAGATGCTGATATTTTGAGCAAGTTAAGTCTTGGATAAATTCTTCAGCACTGAATGATAGTCTACCCCCCGTCGTCCCCCCACCCTCCCCAGCACTCGGGCTGGGGTTTTTCCACATGTGTTTTGCAGTGACAGAAGTAGCCCGCCTTTGGCTGGTGGTGGGATCTTGTGCTCAGGCCACAGTCAATGGGGTTTCCCATTGGATGTACCTCTTCCCACCAGGAAACCCACCATTAGCAGGACTGGAAGATCGTGTCAGTGTGAATTGCTGGAAAGTTCCAGATTTAGGGTGGGGCCATTTGCCACAGGTACAAATCCCACCATGGCTGCAAACTATCACAAGAAGTCAGAAATGGGACTTGCGCCAACGCGATTTCCAATCAGAATATCAACTGATGACGTGATCATGTACACATCCAGGAAGGGTGCAAATCTGATTTGCATTGATCCAAATGCATTACAATGTACTTAGCCAGCTTAGGATCAAATCTTCCGACCTCACTGAATCTTCCCACCCACCAGGTGTGGCGTAGCACCGGCATTTTAAACATGTGAAGCAGGCGCCATGAGCTCTGAAAGGAAGGGGTGAACACCCCTCTCCGATGTGTCAGGGAGTCCAAGGGGCCTGACACTGCCCAGTTCCAGAGAGGGGCTTACCAAGATGTTGGGGGGTGCAGTGCTCAGGGGGTGATGAGACTGAAGGAGGTGGGTCTTAAGGGGCTGGGTTGATGAAAGTCAGAAAGAAAACGAAAAGTGATAGCAACTGACAGCCGGGGGATGGGTGGGGGGGGCGGTGGTCAGGAGGACAATCATTAAACATTAATGGAGTAGCTGTCCAGGAATCTTAAGTGTAGTGACCTGACAGCAATGAGATTTCGGAATGATGCAGCTTGAGGAAGATGGGTGCCTATTAGTCCCGCCTGTCTCTAATGCAAAGTAATTGTGCCCTCTGATATTTCTGAGACTCAAGCTCATCAAACTAATCGGACCTCATGAGTTAATCCTGAGCAATGTCAGCTGCTCACATCCTCAAAGCCAACAAAGCACTCACCCTGAGATTGTTCATCTGGATGAAGGAGCAGTGGCTCCTTAATTTTCCTTTGCCGGCCCACCTCGCTCTCAGCGCAGGCTCATTCCTGCTCCTTCCCTGTGTACCTCCATGACCCACTCCTCCTGAATGGAGTCGGGATGCTTAGCTTGGGCACTCCACTACCCATTTTCCCTCTCTCTCCCTAGTTGTGGACTATCTCCTGTTGTAGGGCACAAAAGTGGATAATGTGAGTGAAAGAGGCATAGAGTCATAGAAGTTTACAGTATGGAAACAGGCCCTTCAGCCCAAATTGTTCATACTGCCTAGTTTTTACCACTAAGCTAGTCCCAATTGCCCACATTTGACCCATATCCCTCTATACCCATCTTACCCATGTAATGTTTTTTAAAAGACAAAATTGTACCTGCCTCTACTACCGCAGCTTTCTCTAGACAGTCATCATCCTCCAAGTGAAAAAATTGCCCCTCTGGACCCTTATGTATCTCTCCCCTCTCACCTTAAACCTATGCCTTCTCGTTTTAAACTCCTCTACCTATGAGAAAAGATAATGACTATCTAGCTGATCGTTATTTTATAAACCTCTATGAAGCTCTCCCCTAAGCCTCCTACCTCCAGGGAAAAAAAAAGTCCCAGTCTATCCAGCCTCTTCTTATATCTCAAACCATCAAGTCCTGGTAGCATCCTAGTAAATCATTTCTGCGCTCTTTAAACTTTCACAATATCCTTCCCAATAATAGGGTGATCAGAATTGCACACAGTATTCCAAGTATGGCCTTACCAATGTCTTGTACAACTTCAACAAGACATCCCAATTCCTGTATTCAATGTTCTGACCAATGAAACCAAGGATGCTGAATGCCTTCTTCACCACTTTGTCCACCTGTGACTCCACTTTCAAGGAGCTATGAACCTCTGAGATCTCTTTGTTTTATAACTCTCTCCAATGCCCTACCATTAACTGAGTACGTCTTGCCCTAATTCGATCTACCAAAATACAATTATCTAAATTAAGCTCCATTTGCCATTCGTCAGCTGGCCCAATTGATCAAGATCCCTTTAGATTCCTAGATAACCTTCTTCAGTGTCCACTATGCCACCAATCTTGTCAGAGACCCTGGGTACCAGCAACCTGAGACTCTCTTAGTTGATTTGAATATAAATAGCATTGGACACCATGCATAATCCAATGCGAGGCCTTTAATGACTTGTGCACAGGAGAAACACATTACAGTTGTCCTGCAAGTGTTTCTGAAGTTATAGAAAAACAACTCAGCAATTATAGTCAATTACAGCAAATCAGAAATAAACAATTTCTCTAATCCTGCATTTGCATACACATTCACCAATTAAATCCTGGCTTTTTGCCTTTTCTCATTCAATGAAAACTGATTTCTGCTAATTCTTCAATTGCATAGCATATCCCCATATCTCGTCTTTGGTATTTGTTTTGGAAATATCTGGTCTTCTCACCCTCTGGTGAAGACTGAAAAGCAGAATGTTATGGGCCTATGCAGGTGAAAATTAGCATATTCATGCTGAAAAGCAGACACTGACTCCTTTGAAGATCTGCAAGCTGATAAGCATTTTAAAAAGTGCACAGAGAAGGCATGAAGCTTTAATTTGAACAGTTTAGCTTTGGTACAATGTAGCTTCCAAACTATGAAACTTCAATCTGAGCATTTTAACTTCTATATCATCCGAAAAATTGCTAATCATGCTGCCTAAATTCTCACCCAAATCATTAATATAAATAACAAATCCCAGCACCAATCTCTGAGGCACATCGCTGGTCAGAGCTGGACTTTTGTTGAGTCAGAGGTTGGTGACAATTGGCATGTGCAGGCACTGCATCAAAGCAAGTCGGGGTTCTGATGAGAAGGGCCAGGGGTGGGTTTGAGGATGATGGTGGGAAGGCGGGTGTTGGGAACATGTGAGGTGGCAACAGCTAGTAGGTTCCCAGTGATGTTGTGGGGGTGACAGAAGGGTGGAGTGCCAAAGGGAGACAGGGAGCATTTACCCTGACTGATCAGAGAAGCTCATTCACCTTCTTCCAACATTTCACTCCCATTCTCTTGGTCAGGCTCTCAGCAGTGCTGCCATCATCTCCCAGGTGAGATTTGTGACCTTGTTGGAGGGCCTCCTGCCAACCTGAGAGTAAGTTGTTGCCTCCACGGCATCCAACATATGGGCAAGGGCCCCCTCCATGAATTGAGGTGCCAGTTTCCTTGTTGCCAGCCTTTTGGCTTGAATCAGATCAAAGCTGTGGGGCCACTTAAATGCAGCACCCCCGTGGGTAAAGTGGTCAACTGACCCCCATGGCAGGCAAATCAGACCCGACATTTTTCAGGAGGGGAAAACCATTTTCAAAGTGCCTAAATATGGTGATCTGGATCGCACCGCTGGGGCTGACAGGAATCATTCCGATGTTCTCACCGAAAATGATATGCTGCAATTTTTATTTGGAAATGTCTGCCCATTTCTGCCCAAGACGTGTCAGCCCTCTTCTGAGTACAAAGGCACCATTTGAAACTGAGAAAGAGGAGACAATTGACCTCACATAAAAGTGTCTAAAAGCCTGTAGCCGAAATGTTACAGTCATTCCCGCTGACAGGATTTTCCCACCCTGCTGCAGTGAACGGAGATTTGGCTGGGCGCCAGATTCTCCGACTTCACTGCAATGGGAGAGTGGCATGAACAGCCAGTAAGATCACTCCCTGAAAACGGGAATGTTCCACACCAGATCTTTGGGTGATAACGGCACTGCAATCTTCCAACACGCTGTCAACTGGGAGCTTTGTGCCAGTGAAGGGGCAGTGGGGGAGGGTTGGTGGGGGAGCCTAAGAACAGTGGTGAAGCCAGCAGCAGAGCGCTCAGGCTCCATAGTGTAGGGTGCTCCAATCTGACAGTGAACAAGGAGACCTTTCCCCTCTCCGCTGCCACCCCCCCCACCACCCACCCCCATGGGCATCAGACACTCCTCCATTATTGAAGGCATGCTTTCCCCTCACACAAACACAGGTTGCCAGCATTGGGTATCAGGGCCCTCCTAATGAGTCCCTTGGCGGACCTCCTACGCACCTTCCCCTGCATTTCCCTCTCCCACTTGCATAGCCCTCCTCCTTCCACCACCAACTTAGTCTACATTCATGTCAATTGGCTTCACAGCGATCTCGCTGGCAAAACAGGGCAAGATTTTCGCCCGTGATCTTCTTGGCTCGCCACGTGGACCGATGTGGCGGGTTGGTAAGTCTGTACCCAGACTGTTCTCCTGGGGTCCTAGTCAACATCTAACCATTAACCAACACCACCGAAACAGGTCATCTTATTGTTATTACATTGTGGTTCATGGGATCTTGCTGTGCACAAGTCAGTTGTCACATTTCTCACATACTCACAGCAAATACACTTCAAAAAATACTTCATTATCTGTAAAGCACTTTATGAAGCACTGAAATAGTGAAATACAAATATTTTCTTTCCTTTAACTATAAAGTGTACACATCCGGTGCCCATGTCATGACTGCATGTCCCATCTCAACCATTTTCTGATCCTGAAATGTATTCCAGGCTTTTCCTCCTGCATACTTTCCTCGTAAATATTAAGAGCAAAATTTGATCCAGTGGCATGACCTCGGGCCCAATTGAATGAAAGGGGAGAATTGAAATCTTCTAATGTAGCAGCGTGACAAATGACCTGTCCGTTTGTCAGACACTTATTACCACTGATGTCTCAGATCTTCAATAACTGTATTATTCTAACCAAATAAACAGGGCTAGAGATAAGGGCAGCCTATTGACACTCGGGGTAGAAAATGGACTTAGTGTCTATATTCAGCACTATAAAATATGCATTAATTAAACAATGATGAGACACATAGTTAGAATTTTCTTTGGTCTCTCCCATTTTGAGATAACAACTACAGGTCTCAAATTCTGTTGATTAAATTCTAATGCTGTTTGTGCTATGTTCACAAAGAACCAAATTTGATTGTGCCTTATTTTCATCAGCAGCAATGAAGCTGCTAACATCAGGTTAAATAAATGCCCATGTGATGTTAAACAACTCACTCATGCACAATGCTTGCTATCATTCACATTCTGCTTACTGTCATGCAGAGTTCTCTCTTTCCCCTATCCTGCTATCACAATGTTCTGTTATATCCCTGAACAGGCTACTTCTTTCATTAAAGTGACCCAGAGCTGTACATCCAACTCTGGCTCCGAAACCGCAAGATAATAATGAAGGAAGATCAGGATGTACTCACATCTGGAAGAGAATAGGCTTATTAGCGATAAGCACCATGGTTTTGTGAAGAGGAGGGCTTGGGCGGAATTTTACCGGCACGTTCGCCCGAGGTTCATACGATCCCGCCCGAGACCAATGGCGTACGCCATTCTCCGAGCTTCACCTGCCCCTGGAATTGGGGTGGGCGTGCCGGTAAAGTTACGGCCCATGCCTCACAAACTTGATTGAGTTCTTTGGGCCGGCACGGTGGCACAATGGTTAACACCGCTGCCTCACAGCGCCAGGGACCTGGATTCAATTCTGGCCTCAGGTCACTGTCTGTGTGGAGTTTGCACATTGTCCCCGCTTCTGTGTGGGTTTCCTCCGGATGCTCCGGTTTCCTCCCACAGTCCAAAGATGCGCGGGTTGGGTGGATTTGCCTTGATGAATTGGCCCTTAGTGTCAGGGGGTCTAGCAGGGCAAATGCGTGGGGTTATGGGAATAGGGCCTGGGTGGGATTGTGGTCAGTGCTGAGTGGCTTCCTTCTGTACAGTAGTGATTCTATGATTGTAACCAGGAAACCCAAAAACTAACATTGCTGATAATTCACAGACTCCGAGCGGAATTATTCGGACGCGTTTGTCCCAAAACAGGAAAACCCCGCCTGAGGTCAAGGAACCTTTGCATGGCCTAGTAGTCCGCCCCAAGTCTGATACAATTCCTATGGTGGGCAGGATAGGAAAACTACCCCCCCCCCGCATCATATTTAACATGCCTGGAAAATTGGAGAAATGGAATTTTGATATTCATGTGCTAATATCACCAGTAGCAATTTATAGATTTTGCCCTTAAATATATTATGAAACCTTGCTCTCATGTCATTATTATCTTTACTGTGGTTAAACAAAACAGTACAGCACAGGAACAGGCCCTTCGGCCCACTATTCCTATGCTTCTACACGGTTTATATCCCTTTGATTTTCCTGTCCTGCCCACCATAGGAATTGTAGCAGGCAGGGTACAGATCATGCAAAGGTACCTTGGGTGGGATTTTCCAGTTTTGGGGCGAGCGAGGTCGGAACATCCCGCTCGATGAGTCTGTGAATTATCAACAATGTTAAATTTTAGGTTTCCTGGTTAGAAACATAGAATCCCTACAGTGCAGAAGGAGGCCATTCAGCCCATCGAGTCTGCACTGACAACTGTCCACCCAAGTTCTATCCATGTAACCCCATGTATTTACCCGAGCTAATCCCTCTGACACTAAGTGGCAATTTAGCATGGTCAATCCAACTATCCCGCACATCTTTGGAGTGTGGGAGGAGATGGGAGCACCTGCAGGAAACCCACACAGATACAGGGAGAATGTGCAAACTCCACAGAGAGAGTGACCCAAGGCTGGAATTGAACTCAGGTCCCTGGTATTGTGAAGCAACAGTGCTAACCATTGTGTCACTGTGTTTCCCCTTGTTAGCATATCCTCTTCCTGCCTCCCTGCATGTATCAGAACAGACTCAAAATATTAAACCCTTGTCTCATATGAGATGCTGATGGATAGTTCCTGTTTTTCTTTCTATCGAGCATCTCGCTGTTTAATCCAGGTCAACTGAGGTCATGAAAGTCGAGTAACAGGAAATATAGAATATAAAGGCTCTCATACACAAAATGCCATATTGTAATATTGATGCTGCAAGGTTTTAATCTCCTTTAAATTAATTCTAATGCCATCGGCTGGACATACATATGTATTGAACGCTCTTTGAAAAGAACACTTTTCCTAAACAAAGGACACTAGCTTTCAACAGCTTCTAAGCTGCATTTCTTAAGGGCACAAACCTCTATGAAGACAGACTCAATGGAATGCTCAAAGAGAAAGAGAGGTCACATGATCCAGCTCTTGGGTCTGAAAACAGTACTGGATTTTTAATGATCAGACAGAGACATCCAGAAGGGCAACAGCCTAATCTCACCTCTTTCTTCTGAAGCTCCTCTTATTAAAGTTTAGCTGTTTGTGATTAAACAAAAACACCAGAAGACCTCATTGCTGCAAACCAAAAGTTCATAAAATATAATTCTGAATCAATCAGCAATGGCTGCAGACTGTTCCAATATAGAAAGAAACCCTTTAGCTGTAAATACACAATCCAGGAATAACTTTTTTTTCCGGCTTTACTTGTTATTTGGCCATATTTTTAAGATCCAATAGTCTATAGAGTTTTGCTTTTTTTTGCCTGCTTGTGGGCATGGGCAAGGATGGGCACATGTGTTGTTTTGTATTAGTGGACACATACATACATTTCAAACCTCTGCAATGAAACTAGCTATTTGCTTCACTTAAGGAGTTGGTTGGCATATTTCTTACATCAAGTTATACACCATTAAGTATATATTACATTGACAGTGTTACCTCTCTTTTTAGTGCAAACTCAGTTATGACCAATCAGGACTGTATCAAAGAGACAAGCCAGTTTACCCTGGTTAATCTGGTGGTGACACAGTCTGATAAGCAGTTGATCTGAACCAATACCACTCAATTTGTACTGCCTAAAGTCATAATGTCTCCCATTATCTCTCCAATGTTTGTTAACATCTGTTTTCCTTCTTCATTCCGAAGCCAGATATCAGTCAAAAAATTGAACCCCTTTCAGCTTTCAAAGTGAAGGATTTTGTGGCCCTTCGCATCAGTGGGATCTTCCAGACCCATTGAAGGCAACAACTGTGGCAGGTTCTTTGTATAAGCAATTGACTATTGACTTGAGCAGGACTGGAAGATCCTGCTGCCAGCTAATGGCAAGCCACTTTGGCCATCGGGAAACTAGACACGGGGGGGGAAGTGAGGAGTGGGATAGGGGAGAGGCAGTGTTGGGGAAGCAGAAAATCCTGGCCACAATCTGTATAATGCAGTTTTGTGTACATCGGCATGGGGCAACACAGTAGTTAGCACTGTTGCTTCACAGCGCCAGAGACCAGGGTTCAATTCCCGGCTTAGGTCACTGTCTGTGTGGAGTTTGCACGTTCTCCCTGTGTCTGCGTGGGTTTCCTCTGGGTGTTCCGGTTTCCTCCCACAGACGTGCTGGTTAGGTGCACTGACCCAAGCAGGCGCTGGACTGTGGCGACTAGGGGAATTTCGCAGTAGCTTCATTGCAGTGTTAATGTAAGCCTTACTTGTGTCTAATAAATAGACTTAACTTATCTAGTGAGTTCTGAGAACTGTTCATTGTAAAGGGGACTGTGATAGGAACACAAGCAAAGTACAAATGAAACCTTTGACAGGGCAAATTACTGGTAATGTACAAGTGAGTTGGAAAACGGCTTCAATGCATTCCACGCCTAAGCATCAGGGAAGTAGGTCTCAGTGGGGTTTTTTTCCCCTGTTTCAATCTTTTTATGCCATAATGCCACAGAACCGTAAAGGTTTATGGGATCTGAAATACACACATTGAATCTTTTAATAAACAAAATATAACCTGATGACATTTCCACATGTTGAATCAATGCAATCCTCATAGGGTTAAACAGATGGAAGATTCAGCTGACTCTTAAGTGGCCCAATATACAGCGCGAGTCAAAGGGATTTTTGTGCACAAGTTCTTCATTAGTCCATCGACACTAGAAACTAAACAATTTCCCATTCTTTGATGCTGAAGTACATGGCAGTTATCCAGATGCCTCAAACCATGTAACTAATACCTCGCCGAGACTTCAGTAAGTAATATTGACAGTGTATGTCTTGTCTCTCATTTGCATCGATGATTTATTTCCTGCTTGACCAGCATGGTCTAAGAGTCCCTCAGTAGCCAACACATGAAGACATTGGGCTGTAGGGGAGCCCAGTCTTCACAATGGCAAACAAGAGTGGCTTGAGCCTAAAGCGACGTGCAGAATGAATCAGCATGTAATTAGAAGGTATCAAAAAGCTTTATGGTTGTGACAGGACAGCAAAGCAGTTAAGTTATAGCATCAGTTGGGTTCACAAAGAGGCAATTCATGAATTTCAGCTTGAGACGATGTTGCCCTGTAAATCCAGCCAACTTGACTTTAAGGACCAAATAAATCAACGGGTGTGTGCAACATCATGATGTCAACTGTCAGCAGGGGTCAGAGGGGCTTCTTCTACCAACTGCGAAATGCATTCAAAAGAAGCCACGTTTGCCCTGAAGCCTCTGTGATACTCATTGACTCGCCTCGCTTCTGTGTATTTGACAACTGTGTCCTGACTGGCTGATGTGTATTCCAATTGTCCCTGGTGTTCAAGCTGTTACTTTTATGTTCCTTCCAAAAATAAAGCTGCAAAGTTACCCACAACAAAGGACCAGCTTTGTGCTGACAGTCGATCACTGTTCAGCTATCTCCTCCCCGTCGCGTTTGTACTCATTCTGCAGTCCCCACCCCACTGCCTTTGACAGGAGGGTCTGAATTATAAGGAGAGGCTGGATAAGCTGGGAGTTTTTTTTTCCCTGCAGTGCAGGAGGATGAGGAGTGACTTATAAAGGTTTATAAAATCATGAGGGTCATAGATGAGATGAATAGCCAAGGTCTTTTCGCCAGGGTGGGGGAATCCAAAACTAGAGGGCATAGGTTTAAGGCGAGAGGGGAAAGATTTAAAAGGGACCTGAGGGGCAACTTTTTCACACGGAGGATGGTGCTTATACGGAATGAGCTGTCAGAGGAGGTGGAAGAAGCGGGTACAATCAGAACATTTAGGCAGGTACATGGAAGGGAAAGATTTAGAGGGATATGAGCCAAATGCAGGAAAATGGGACTAGCTCAGTTTAGGAAACATGGTGGACAGGACTAGTTGGTCTGAAGGGTCTGTTTCTGTGTTGTATATCCCAATGACTTTATGACAGTATGCCTGTGTTCGCAATGACTACACATCTGTAAGAAATTAGACAGTGAGTGATCTGATAGATGATCATTGCCTCTGAACAGTTCATTGCAGGCCAGTTAGTGCGCGAGTGCGTCAGGAAGGTATCTCCTTTTGAAAATAGAAGCAACCTAATTGTATTTTTTTTCCTTGTCTCTTGGCAGGATCTTGTTATGACATATTCTCACAGCAAACTGGCAACAGCTCCAGTACCTCAAACATCAGTGATGATTCAGCATTTGGACTCGAGCCTTCCTGGAAATTTGTGGATTCAAGTCCCACTGAATACAACATCCAGCTGACGCTGAGGGGTTGCTGCACAGCCGTGGCACAGTGGTTAGCACTGCTGCCTCATGGTGCCAGGAAAACGGGTTCAATTCCTGGTTTGGGTCACTGTCTGTGCAGAGTCTGCACATTCTCCTCGTGCCTGCATGGGTTTCCTCTGGGTGCTCCGGTTTCCTCCAAAAGATGTGCTGGTTAGTTGCATTGGCCATGCTAAATTCTCCTTCAGTGTACTCGAAGAGGAGCTGGAGTGTGGCGACTCGGGCATTTTCACAGTAACGTCATTGCAGTGTTAATGTAAACCTA
This sequence comes from Carcharhinus amblyrhynchos, assembly GCF_965287045.1. Taxonomy (NCBI): domain Eukaryota; kingdom Metazoa; phylum Chordata; class Chondrichthyes; order Carcharhiniformes; family Carcharhinidae; genus Carcharhinus; species Carcharhinus amblyrhynchos. The sequence goes on from NC_137350.1 coordinate 14,798,655, forward strand.
CTTGTAACACTAATGAATAAACTTAAACTGAAAGGCAGAGATACTGGGTGGGATTCTCAAATCATCCATGGCAGGACCCATTGTGAATGATAAAGGAAAATCTGGCATCCAGCCAAGCCTCCATTCACTTTCAGCGGCCCTGGAAAGTCCCAGCCGCAAATGAGGGCAGAAGATGCGGCGTCTGTCTTTCAGATGAATTGAGGCCCTGTCTGTCCTCGCTGATGAATGCAAAAGATCCCACGGCACTAATTTGAAAACAATTTGCCGGACTATAGAGTTGTAGGGTTTGGATTAGCTAATTTGCTCTTGCAGGGAGCTAGCACTGACTTGATGGGTCGAACAGCCTCCTTCAGTGATGTAATCATTCTACTGCGGGTATTCTATGATTCTATGAAGCCCAGTGAAGTTTTTCTGGCAAAAAAAGCAGATTTTTCGTTATGTTGAACTTTCCTGTATACTAATTTGCTATTATATTGTTACATCACAAAAACGACCACCCTGCAAAAAAATTACTTCATTAGTTGTAAAGAGGTTTGAGTGTCCTGAAGCTGTGAAGAACGCTATAAAATCAACAGGAATTATTCTGGCCAAAGGAGTGAAAAAAGGCAATAAGTGGATAATGTTAATGAGACTTCTTGTTTGAAGCTCAGAATTTAGTATAAGATTCAATCCCAACTGTTGATTACCACAACGTGAGCTTGCCTGGAGGAGCGGTATGGAAAAGGTTCAACCTACATGAGCAGTATGTGGACTCCTTGCACCTACTTCTGACTGTGGAATGAACTGGTTGAGACTGTGGTATGTTGCAGGATGGCTCAGGTACTGAGGGAGCAGCTGGGATGTGGCACTGGAGGTCCAGAGGAGGGAGGGATGTCCTGTCTCCGCAGCGAGGAAAACACGTCCAGCACTTCCTTTCTCTGGGAGCTTTCTATAGAACATCCAATATGGTGGACGAACACAGCATTTATACTCTTTTGAGGTAAAGTCCTCAGAGAATTCCTGTAAAAATTGTGGCTCAAGTGTTGTTGAAGTGTTAACAAATTTTCCCCGCCCGGCAAACTGCTGGTGGAACCAAAAAGGTTTTGCCCAAGGACGAAGAGAAAGAAAAACAAAGAACAGCACAGCACAGGAACAGGCCCTTCAGCCCACGAAGCCTATGCCGACACATGATGCCTTCCAAAACTAAAGACCTTTAGCCTCTATGTGGTCCGTAGTTTTCTATTCCCTGCCTGTTTATGCATCTGTCATTGCCATGGTATCTGCTTCTACCATCTCCTCTGACAGCACATTTCACTTACTTGCCAAATTCTGTGTAAAGTTAAAATAAAGAAAGAAAATTATTTGCATCGACAATTCATTATTTGTATCATATTGATGAACTGAATCAACAATCTGATCAATTAATTACATTTAGAAGGGGTACAATGCAGGTTTCAGTTATAGAAATGTTATTTTCAATATGGTAGATGTTCTGCCATGTTACTAAATGTAATAAATGTTCAATAAGTATTGTACAAGCTACTTGGAGCTGGAACTCAGTCTGAGCTATCAGCAATCAACATTTTTTGCCAAGGGCCAAACTGATTTAAGTGATAAAAATTTGGATTTCTTTCAGTCAATTTAAAATTCAGTCGATTTAAAAAGATACACTTGGCTGCACTTTATTATTGGTACTTTATTTTTGCATCCATTTTTAAACATCTTGTTATTTTATTGTGATATTATGTGCTAATATGCTTGCAGGGTTGATTAGAACTTTTTGATTTTCTAGGCTATTCCTCCTTCACCCTACTATTGCAGCTCTTGGCAATGTATCCTGTTACCTTTTTAACATGTGTCTCCTCCTCCTCCTAGTCACCAGCTTAGATGACCAGGGGCAAAATAGCAATAGATCTGGGAAAACTTTAACATAGTGGGGACAGTGGGTGCTCAATTGAGAAAAAGTGCTGGCTAAGAGAGGAAGCCAGCCCCAAGCCACTGACTTCCAGGATTTATGGAGGTGAGCTAAGGGGTTGAGTTGGCAATCCAAATACGTTAATGAGGCTGCTATCTTCTGATGAAACAAGAAGATAAAAGCAAATTGGCACAGTGGTTAGCACTGCTGCCTCACAGCTCCAGAGACGCGGGTTCAATTCTTGACTTGGGTTACTGTCTGTGTGGAGTTTGCACATTCTCCTCAAGGGTGCTCCAGTTTCCCTCCCGCAGTCCAAACATGTGCATGTTAGGTGCATTGGCTATGCTAAATTGTCCCTTAGTGTCCCAGTTGCACAGGTAACCTGGATTAGCGAGGTTGATATGTGGGGTGATGGGGTTAGGGCCGAGGTGGGATTGTTGTCAGTACAGACTTGATGGGGTGAATGGCCTCCTTCTGTATTGTAGGGATTCTGTGATTCTTCTACATTTCAGAAAAAAATACTGTGGATGCTGGAATACTGGATTTTCCAGCATTTTCTGTTATTGTTGCTGATTAAAGAGAACCAGCTTTGTAGGTTTTATATGGACTTTGCATCACCAGGTTTCAGGAAACCCAAAAGTAGAAGTGAGGTGAAGGTAGCTTTAAGAAGAAAATAAGTGCTTTTATAGCACTGTTTGTGGGCCTAAAGAAACACTAGCTTTCCCTAGCCTCACAAGTTCTATCTCCCCTCTTTGACAACACCTATCATATTAAAGCTTTAGAGACAGGGAATCAGATCCCATTTGGAGTTAAGGTACAGATGCCCCACCCCAGTGTCAGGGATTAATGTCCTCACATGATTGGGGGATGGATTCCATCTTTAGATTGAACCCTCCACTGGGGTCAGAATCAGACCCACTATTATACACTGCTTTCCCCACACCTCAGTCACAGTACACTGTGGACTGAGCTAACCTTGAGGTGTGATTCCCAACTGACTGGAAGTCAAGCCAGTAACCAGGCTGACTTCTGACTGGAGAGCCTGTTATGGCCAAAACTCTGCAACATGCAAAGGTTCAGACCCCCTCCAACATATGCCACCTGCCCCAGCCCTACCACACTCCCCCCAACCCCACATCACATCCCAACTGCCCATCCATTCATCCCCTCTTCCACTCCACCACTACCACTGAATTCTGGGTCCCTTGTCTGAAACTTCCCCTCTGCACCTATTTAATTAATAGGATAGAGATTCTTTCCAATTAACCTTGTTATTCCTGTTTCCCCTTCCAATTTGCCCCATTCTATGCTCACCCTATAGCATGCTCTGCTAGCAATCACCTACCCTCAGACATACCAGCCACTGTGTGTGGAGACAGCAAGAATGAGAGTATGAGTTAGTCAGCCGGTCAATAGGCTGTTTGATGATCACAGCTGTTCAGTCTTTTTCACAACCAATGTAGGCAAATAAATACCTATTCCAGCTTGAATTACTGATCAGAGTTCAGGAACAGCAACCTTAGCTGTTTCTTTCTCTCTCCTCAGGCCAGGGGGGATTTTGAGATCAACTGTAGTACCTCTTCTCCCACGATCCTTCAGCCATTCTGACTATGATCAGTTAACCCAGCATGCTCGGGAATCTGTAAACTTCTCAATACAATTCGGAAATGAACTGTTGAAAGAGGGTCTTAGTTGCAAACTCAGCGTTCTAGTAATGTGGTTTTTAATTTTAAATTTTACTGATGATAAGTCATGTGGCTCAACGTAGATTTCTATTCACACTGACAGAATATTTAATGCGTTACGAACAATCACATGCGATTGATTATTGATTGCATTTTCAGAGTTGACGCCTTCCTCCATACCCTCTCCTTCCACCATCAAATGGAGAGCTAGACAGTAGATGTATGGATTCATAGAATGCCTATAATGCAGAAGGAGGCTATTCGGCCCATCAAGTCTATGCCGACCACAATCCCACCCAGGCACCATCCCCGCAACCTAATGTATTTATCCTGCTAATCCCCTGACACTATGAGGCAACTTAGCATAGCCTATCTACCTAACCTGCACATCTTTGGACTTTGGGAGGAAACTGGAGCACCTGGGGGAAACTCATACTGACATGGAGAGCATGTGCAAACTCCACACAGACAGTCACCCGAGGAATTAAACCCGGGTCCCTGGTGCTGTGAGGCAGCAGTGCTAATCACCGTGCTGCCCAATTTCTCTGTCACCAGGGTCCCTTATTGCCTTCCAGACATGCACTTACGATATGTCAACATTTTCTCATTCAAGGAGACCTTTCTTTTTTCCTTAGGGCTTTTCAGGGCCGGACTCAGCTGGAATAAGCTCTCCTGACTTAAGATTGAGCATCATTCAGAGCTGAGATATAAAGCCACTTTGATGAATGTTTTAGCCTTTGCAATAACAATATGCAGTTTTGAAGGTCCATGAGCATCAAGTTTGGTTCAGTGGTCGGAAAGCTCTTATCTCGCACGCCTTGCCAGCCTTGCCAGCGAGAATGGAGCGTTTTGCACTTAGTCAAATCTGTAGGAGAAAACCGGAACATCCAGAGGAAAACCACACAGACATGGGGAAAATGTGCAAATGCCACACAAAAAGTAACCCGAAGCCGGAATTGAACCCAGGTCCTTGGTGCTGTGAGGCAGCAGCGCTAACCACTGCACCACTGTTTAGATTACCCATCTGAATTTACTTCAGGTATTATACATTAACATGAATTTTGTTGAAAAACTTATTTGAACCTCCTGAATTTAATCACATCCCATCAGATATAACAGTAGCTAACAGCGTGACTATGACAGGAAGAATGTCCAGTAATACCAGCACTTGCACTTTCAGCTCCACTTTCTTTCCAAACAGCACAATCCTGCTTTCCAGTCTTATGGAGATGTATTTCCCAGAAAGTGCAGCCTCACAAGCATCCCTGTGGGCTTTATTCTTCCAGTCAGAACAGCCTTGCATTCACTTAACAATCTTTCGTCCAGCCAGCACTATCAAACTACCTTTTTCAGACAAACCCTCTAATCGCTCACGCAAGTTAGCAGCGCAGTTCGACAAAACTTCCCAGGCTAACTGGAAACTTCCTAGAGTGTTCCCTGCTCCCCAACCCCACCCCAGACACTCAACTCCCACTCAGTTCAACACTTTACACCCATTCACATTTATTTATTAGTCACAAGTAGGTTTACATTAACACTGCAATGAAGTTACTGTGAAAATCCAGTGGTCTCCACACTCCAGTGCCCGTTCAGGTCCACTGAGGGAGAATTTAACATGGCCAATGCACCTAACCAGCTTATCTGTGGGAGGAAACCAGAGATCCCAGCGGAAGCCCATGCAGGCATGGGGAGAATGTGCAAGCTCCGCACAGGCAGTGACCCAGTCCAGGAATCGAACCCAGGTCCCTAACATTGTGAGGCAGCAGTGCGAATCACTGCGCCACTGTGTTAAACTGAATATACAGAATCTTTCAGACATCTGCTGATCTTAAAATATACAAAATTAAAAGTCCAGGCTGGAATTTTCCTGCCGTTCACACCCTGCTTCTGCTGCAAGCGAGGATGGAGAGTTTGGTGCTCAGCTAAATCTCTGCTCACTGCAGCACAGTGGGCAGCTGGAAAATTTATAGCGAGGGGGATAGAATATAAAAGCAGGGAGGTCTTGCTGCAACTGTACAGGGCATTGGTGAGGCCACAGCTGGAGTACTGTGTGCAGTTTTGGTCGCTGCACTTGCGCAAGGATATTCTGGCCTTGGAGGGAGTGCAGAGGAGGTTCACTAGGCTGATACCGGAGATGACGGGGTTAGACTATGAAGAGAGATTGAATAGTCTGGGTCTGTACTCGTTGGAGTTTAGAAGGTTAAGGGGGGATCTTGTAGAGACGTATAAGATAATGAAAGGAATAGATAGGGTAGAGGTAGAGAGATTCTTCCCGCTTAGAAAGGACAACAGGACTAGAGGGCACAGCCTCAAAATAAGGGGGGGACAGTTTAGAACGGAGTTGAGGAGGAACTTCTTCACTCAAAGGGTGGTGAATCTCTGGAATCCTCTGCCCATTGAAGTGGTGGAGGCTACCTCGCTGAATATATTTAAGTCACGGGTAGATAGGTTTTTGACAGACAAGGGAATTAAGGGTTATGGGGAGAGTGCGGGAAAGTGGAACTGAGCCACTTCAGATCAGCCATGATCTTATTGAATGGCGGGGCAGGCTCAAGGGGCTGGATGGCCTACTCCTGCTCCTATTTCTTATGTTCTTATAAAATTCCAGCCCAGATTTAGCATTTCTGAACACTAGTGATGTTTTCCTCAGTGCAGGTTATGGAACAGACTGTCGAATTTGAAACGTACATTATGCTCAGAGTTTCCACTATTTTTTGTGTCAACTTAAAAAAAAGTCACCATAGAATCTGATTCTGTGCATAAAACTGACCATGTCTCAGGATGAATTCACCTCCACTGGTTTTCTAATTTTCGGGCCTGTATACACAGCACTTAAATATTTAACTGTTTAGTTTGTGTGCAAAGGCACCGTTAGACACATTATAAAAGTTTTTGACTGTTTAAAAAACTCATTATGACCACCATCCTCATTCAAACTGGTGAATGGTTCTGTAATATCTTAAAAGCCATGTCGTCGCATTTTAGAGACTGACACTGTGAGTAAAAGTAATACTCTTGTGTTAAACATATTTTTAACTGTCCCCAGGACCAGATAGTTTCCAACTCAGGATTTAAAGGATGTCGGTGAGAATATTATTGATGGTCTAACTATAATTTTCCAAACTTTTATAATTCAGGAACTGCTCCTTTAAACTGAAAACATTGACTCCCCTATTTAAGAAAGGTGAAAGAGTGAAACCAAGGATTTAGCAGGTAACTAAGTTAGCATCTGATGTTGCAATGTTGCTAGAGTCCATGATCAAGAATGGAATGACACAGCAGCTTGGAAATGAATCCAGAATCGGCACAAAAAAAAGATGTACCACAAGCCTCGTTCAAATGACCCAGTGGCCTGTTCCATCGCGTTTTGTACGCCAACATGAGTTTCACTACATGCACGCTGTCCACATCTCCATAGGCGGTGCATCAGTGTCATGAACCATATCATAGAACCTACAGTGCAGAAGAAGGCCACTTGGCCCATCGAACCTACACTGACAACAACCCGTAATCCCACAAAAATCCGATTCAGGTGCTCCAGTTAGTGAGCAGGTAGATGCCGAGTGTCTGATGAATCTCTGATTGAGCTGTGAACAGTGAGGGGGAAGGGGGGTGTCCACTGCTGCTCTGCCTGAGATCGATGGGGGGAGGGGCCCACAATCAGTCTGAGTGACAGAGCGGGTGGGGGGGGAGAAAGGGGTCAGTAATGTTGTGAAGGTGGGGCAATATCTGTGGGGGTCGGGGGGAGGCATTATCCGCCCCGGGAGCAATGTGGCAGGGCAGCAGCATTCTATTATTTTTTCTGCGCGTGCGCAGTTGGAGGCGATGATCGGAGCTGCAGGTTTTGGGTGGGTTAAGCCCCACCCACAAGCTTGTGCAGTACGATTCGGAATTGCTCATATTTTTGCAGGCAGAGTGCGTATTGGGGTGCTTGAGATTGGGTCTAAAAGTCAGATCTGATACAGTCCCAGTTTCAAGTCCACCCAACACTTAGAATCAAATCGGTAAAATAGGACCCATTATTTCCAAATCGTTTATGTATCAGCTTTGCTTTGTAGCTTCTGGAATTATGTTAAGGAAGACTGTAGTACGAGAGGATAAAAAAGGAAGCAAAGCAAATGTTTCTTACAAATACAGTTGAGTTTTTCCTCATCACCGCAGGAATAATTGTGTTAATTCTTGGTTCAAACAAGAGTGAACCATTGCCGTTTTCTTGGATCAGAGTCATTGGAATGGGATTTGAATATTATACACAGGCATATTGTGCACTGAAAACCAATTCAGTGCTAAAAATGTGCTACTTTACCCAGTTAAAAGTTACAATGCTGATCACCAACAGGTTGTGTGAACAATAAGTCAGCCTGACTGTTGAACCCAAGCACATTATAAATGATGGTGCAGCTGTCAAAACAGGGTGCAAGTATCCAAGCAGAAGTCTTGACTTCCAGACAAAACTTTTCATGTTTGAGTGACCCTCCCCTCATATTCTCCAATCATGACAACTTCTTGCCAGACAAGAATGTCAAAACCCTTCTACAAGCTTCCAATATGATTATCTATTCACTAAAGCTATTAATATTCTCATGGTATCTTCTAATGAGCACCATTCTGGGCATGCACAGTCCTGAAATTTATTCTTTAAAAGTTTTAAGTTTATTTATTAGTCACAAGTAGGCTTAGTTGAACACTGCAATGAAGTCACTGTGAAAATCCCCTAGTCGCCACACTCCGGTACACTGAAGGAGAATTTATCGTGGCCAATCCACCTAACTAGCACATCTTTGAACTGTGGGAGGAAACTGGAGCACCTGGAGGAAATCCACGCAAACACAGGGAGAATGTGTAAACTCCACACAGACAGTGACCCAAGCCAGGAATTGAGCCTAGTTCCCTGGTGCTGGGAGGCAGCAGTGCTAACCCACCATACCACCATAGTAAGATGTTTAAAAATAGATGGAAAAAGAAGTACCAATTATAAAGTGGTCTTTATGTGCAGCCAATTGTGTCGTTCTAAACCACCCATTGACTGAAAGAAATCCAAATTTTTATCACTTCAATCAGTTTGACCCTTTGCAAAAAGTTTTGATTGTTGATAGCTCGTGCTGAGTTCCAGTTCTAAGTAATTTGTACAATATTTATTGAACATTTATTGCAAGGGGCAGTGTCAGGGAGTAACACCAGGAGGCAGTGCCAAAGGCCAGTGTTGGGGCAGTGCCTGGGCAGTACCTTGGGTGCATGCCTCTCTCTCCCCAGGGGCTGTACTTACCTGTCTGCCCCTGGCAGGTTCCCACCGCTTGGTTCCCAAACCGGTTGTAATCCATGCCAATGTGACAACATGTTAGCAAAGGGGAAGATCTGAATGTGGGGAGAATGATCCACGGAAGCCCGCGATTGATGGTTAAATGGGGTTCCCATCATTGCATGGTAGGAACCCCATTACATCACTGGCAGGAGGTGGGCACCATGACATCATGTGCTCTCACTGGCGAAAATCTTGTTTTTCGGTTCTTGTATGATTTTGTGCCCGTCACCATCTGTTCTCATGGCAAATGGAAGCTCCAGCTCCCATCCATCATTTGTAAATGCACACTGTAATTGGTAACCTTTTTATGTACGCCGATTGTATCCTCTTTCTGCTATTTTTAAGAGGGCACAAACATGTGTTTGAATTTGGATACACGCTGCTTCCACTTTTCGAATACATCAGCTGCTGTTAGTGAGATTAGGGCCTGGAATTTTGTGGAGTTCTGTCGAGTCTGCAAAATATCCAAAATGGTGGAAGGATCATGGATCCAGAAGTCTTGCTCCCAAATCCTGCAGTAACCTTTTTCACCGGGATGGGGGAAACGATGTGACTCTCACATGTGGGAAACTCAAATTCAGCAGGACAACATTCTTGGCTGCATAAATCCCGATTCCCCCACCTAACCCATTGAGTTGAGGTTACATTGAATATCCTGACTGAGATATTTGATTTGATTTATTATTGTCACAAGTATTGGGATACGGTGACATGTATAGCTCCTTGTGTGCTATACAAACAAAACATACCATTCATAGAGTACATAGGGGAGAAGGAAAGGGGAGATGCAGAACATAGTATTGCAATTACATATAGGGTAAAGAGAACTTGTATGATATGTCCATTCAAAATTCTGATGGCAGCAGGGAAGAAGCCATTCCTGAGTCAGTTGGTACGTGCTCCCAGACTTTTGTATCTTTTTCCTGATGGAACAAAGTGGAAGGGAGTATGTCTGGAGTGCTTGGGGTCCTTGATCATGTTGGCTGGCTTTTCCGAGGCAGCGGGAAGTGTAAACAGAGTCAATGGATGGGAGGTTGGATTGCATGATGGACTGGGCTACGTTCACAACTCTTTGTAGTTTCTTGCGGTCTTGGTCAGAGCAGGAGCTGTAGCATGTGTTGTGAGTTGTGCACTTATTATGCTTTTTATACATTTTCCATTTCTTTTTCCTCTTACCGTCTATGATGTACCCACTCAATTTGGCCATTATGGGCTTGTCCTTTGCCTTAGTTCTGTGGCGGTATTTCAAAATCTTCCTTTCATTGAACTTATGGATGGTACATCAGACCTGAAATAAAATAATCCCTTTATAATTCCCACTGGAGACTGTTTCATTAATTCATTGTTAGTCACCTTAGTAAGAGAAAAAACAGGCTAAGTGCAGACAGCTTTTTCTTGATTAAAAGTAAAGGTCAGTTTTGTCTTCTGCTAAAACATGAACGCAGCTAATAGGTGCCATCTCCTTCTTCTTTATCCTCAAACTGCATTGATGTCCTAATTGAGTCAGTGGAACATAAATAAATACTCTTACAGGAGTCAGAATTCACTCTGATACAGAAATGAACGGAAGGATGGATGGGCAAACAAAGATGACAAGATTTGCTCTGAAATGTGGAACTGGATTGAATTTGTTGGCCATTTCTGCGATAATTGAAAGAGAAATAGGATATGGAAACACCAGACCCAGAGGAAATTGAGAGGAGAAAGTAACGGGCATTGAATATCAAAAATCCGAGGATACATTGCTGACTCCATGTCTCTCTACATGTGCCCTAATTTATTAAATTATTGCAAATACATTGTAGTCATTTAATCTGAAGCTTGAAGTTGACTCTACTGATACTCTGGTCTCACAGAATGACCAGACACAAAGCGATAGTATTGGTTCTAAGGAGCCGTGTGGGGCAGGAGATCTTTGCCAGTGTAGAAATTTGATGGATTGCAGCTTCTGGAGGGGCAACGAGAGGTCAGTATTCAGGGAATGCATTTAGACCACAGGAGCAGCTCATTGAATTCACCTCAACTCCACTTCACAAATGAAAAAAGTTGACATTTTAATTTCCCTTTCTCTAATGTTCAGGAACCCTTTTTTTGGAAGTGAGGGGGGGGAGTGCAAGAATCCTTGAATCAAGCGGGTTATGACTTTCAGATGGCGTTAAGCCTTTTTTAAAAAATCACAGCTTTTTTTAAAATTGTCCAGCAGAATGTTTGTCTGAGTTTGGATCCCAGCAATCAAAGAATTGCAAATTTAACTTTAACAATATGGAAGTTCTCCAGCATCCTTTAATAAGTTCATCACTCCCACCACAATATCTCTGGAAAAAATAGATGAACAAGTTTATTTACAAACCATCATTTTAAAAGACTCACTTGACATAATATACCGAACATAAAGATGTGCAGATTAGGTGGATTGGCAATGCTATATTACCACTTAAAGTCCCAAGATACATATATGGAATCATAGAATCCCTACAGTGCAGAAGGAGGCCATTTGGCCCATTGAGTCTGCACCGACCACAATCCCACCCAGGCCCTATTCCCATAACCCCTCATATTTACCCTGCTAATCCCCCTGACACTAGGATTAATTTAGCATGGCCAATCAACCTAACCCACACATCTTTGGAGTGTGGGAGGGAACTGCAGTACCCAGAGGAAACCCACACAGACACGGGGAGAATGTGCAAACTCCACACAGACAGTGACTGGAGGCTGGAATTGAACACAGGTCACTGGTGGTGTGAAGCAGCATTGCTAGCCACTGTGCCACCGTGCTGCCCGTGTAGGTTAGGGGGATTAGCGGAGTAAAAATATGTGTGGTTACTAGGATAGGTCATGGGGATAGGGCCTGGGTAAGAGCCGTGCAGACTCGGAGGCCGGGATTTTCTGGCCGCACCCACCCCAAAGCCAGAAAATCCCGAGGCTGTCGGATCCCTGCTTGGTGCATGACCCGCCCACTGTGATTCCTGTGGCGGGCAGCATGGCAAAGTTCTGCCAGACGGGTTGAATGGCTTCATTCTGCACTGTGGGGATATTATGATTCCATAGATGACCATGGACTCGAGAAGCAAGGAACTAATTTTTTTTTAGTTTTGTTTTTGCATTTGGTTGAATTTAGTGGTGTGGCCCTAGTATATATAATGTGTAGACTTTACAGCCTCAAACATGTCCTATTAACAACAGGTAGTGCGGATTTTAGGTTTCTAATGAAATTACATGGTTGTTGAGGGTTCACGTTAATAACTAATGGATATTGTTGATCAGTCGTTCCGAAATTTCATGGGATTCAGCTGTGCTGTTGCAATGTCTGTAAAACTCATTAAAACCTGAGAGATCAAATAACAAGTGCTGACTGGGGACAAGGGGACCATTCAGATTATTTTCCCTGACTGGGCTTTTCCGCTAACTATTTCTCTCGATTAAACAGTCTTTCTAATAAAAGTTTGATGCTTCCTGTCTTTAAATCGTGCTCTCATTACCAAACAGAAAATCCTCACAAGCTAATTCAGAAGGCATTGGAAAGGGCCAAGTGCCCATTCCGGTGAGGAACGGAACCTTAAAGGGCAGGAAGGACTGGGATCTCTGGATTAGCTGATTTCAGCGGGAGTGTGTTAGTGTGGGTTCATTCGACTTCCAATGGAGAAACAAAGTTAGCCAAGAATTTCTCTCTGCTCAGTATATAGTAATCCCTGCTGGATATGTGTGGATATTGAATTGATGACAGGTTTGAGCTGTGACATAGTGGTGTTGTTGCTGGACTAGTGATCCAGAGACCCTGGGAGGAATTATCCCAACCTGCATGCCATGGGAATCATAGCGGGTGGGAAGAAAATTCAGCAGAAAATGCAAAGGTCCATTGACCTACAGTAGAAATTTCCAGTCATGGAAAATCCTGCCCTGTGGATAATGCTCTGAAAACCCGGGTTCAAATCCCACCATGGCAGATGGTGTAAACTGAATTCAATAAAAATCTGAAATTTAAAATCTAATGATAACCATGAAACCATTGATAATTGTCATAAAAACCCATCGGGTTCACTAATGTCCTTTCAGGAAGGGAATCTGCCATCCTTACCTGGTCTGGCCTACATGTGACTCTAGATCCACAGCAATGTGGTTGACTCTTAAGTGCCCTCAGGGATGGGCAAAGATGCTGGCGCAGCTGATGACATCCCATGAATGAATAGGAAGGCTGTGGAGGTTCTCCATGGTCAAATTGCCCAATGCTTTGGGTCTAGTCAATCAGAGAGTGGCCTTGGGGAAGACAGCATAGTGCTGCTATTCAAATGAAACAATTCCCAGCAGGAGGCTTTGCTTCCTGGGCAGAAGGATTTAAAACCAAGAAAGAAAGCTGAAACGTTTGCAATTTCTAATCCTGGAGAATGTTTGAGCAGAGAAGCAAAATTCTACATCCTTCAAATCATAAAATACATTAATCAGGATGAATTTTCTTAATAACATGAATAACATAGTGTAATGTCCTAACTATGTTAGCAGTTGTGGGTTGTAACGAAAAGAAAAAGACTTGGTTTGCACATGTAGATTCAAACAACACACAACAGGGTTTATTGAAGAGCTGCTCTCTCTGCACTGCTAAATACAAAACTGACAATAAAACAGCAGCCTAAGCACACACCCTAATGACGCCATCATCAAATCATGTGGTCCGCTCTTAAAGCAACCGGCACTCTATTTTAAACATATAACAGATATAAGCTGTAGTACTCTGCATTCAACAGAAGGTCCATAAAGGAAGAAGCAGGTCTTTCCCATGGAGGGATTACGCACCTCCCTTTGAAATGTGTGCACATACATAAAGTAGCTGAGTGAACCAAATTTATTACCATCTGTGCTTTTACCTTGCGAATCTACACATTAGCTACAAATTTCCTACTTGAATGCAACTTAGGCATGTCTATTTAAAACTCTGGCGCCACTTTGACAATAAGTGGTGAGCCTATAGGAGAAATGGTATGCAAATTGGAATGCATCACATTGACTCAGCAGGGGATTTGCTTCTCAGGTTTGTGTGAGGGTATGTTGTGCATGTTGAGAAAATGCTGCTTCTTCTGCTGCTTGCTATCCTGCAATTGTTTGATGCCGGCACTGCAGGGTAGTTTTTCCGAGATTGCTCCTGCTGCTGTGAGTATGGGAATATCGCAGGCACAGACTCTCCTCAAATTGTTGACATATTTTGGTAGCGAATAAGGGCAATAGTGAACCAGCCTTGTGTGACCTGATAGAGACCTTTAGGTTTCTGATAGGTTTTGATAGGACAGTGTCAAGAGGATTTCTCAATCATGGTGGAGATCAAAATGAAGGATTGTAATATTAGATCGCCATAAATAAATCCAATATGGAATTCAGGAGAAACAGATCTAGTATCTAGAATGTGAGATCTGCAACCTCAAGGAGTACTTGAGATGATTAGCATAGATGCGTGGAAGAAGTTTGATGAAAAATGAGGGAGAAAGGAATAGAAGAATATGTTAATAGAGATAGATGAAGAAGAATGGGAGGAGGCTCATGTGGATCATAAACACAAGTGTAGGCTGGTTCATTTGGGGCTGTAGATTTTATGTAAAAATGGGAAAAATGTTTCATATTCCATATCCCGGTGTGTAAAAGTAGTCATAAAAATGCCCTCATTCTTTACTGTGATTGCTTAGAATAATCATTTATTTAGGGTGGAATTTTCAGGTCCTGCCCACCAAGATCATTCAATTAATTATTGACGTGTTTGACACTTTCCCCACAGGGAGTCCCAACATGATGGGGCTGGAAAATTCAGCCCCAAAGGATTTGGGCATGAGGGGCTTATGGAGCTAAGCAAGGTGGAACAAAGGTACTGATCAGCCACGATCTCAATGAATAAAAAGTTAGTCCAGAGGGGCTGAATGGTCTATTCCTGTCCCCATATGCCACTGAGCAGCAAGAAATGTAATGCAATTCATTGGAACTCCATTTGAGTTTGCATTGTGGTTCCTATGAAAAACTGCAGTGTGACACTCACAAAGCTGATCTCCATATCAGCTTTCACAGTGATCCAAAAAACTGGCTTCATTATAATATACAAGCATTTATCTGCTAACATTAAAGGGACATGAAGTGCAGTGATGATAAGTATGAGGGATTTTGCAGTATGTAACATGAAAAGAGATTACTGTGCGCAGCAACAGAAAATATAAGAATTATAAAATCAAAAACCTAAACGGAAAAGAGATTGGGCCCCTTGAGGATGTCCCCCGTACTTTTACATCTCGAAGCTTTTGAGGTAGAAAGTATAACATGACCACTTTATGAAGCATATCACCTTTCAGTGGTGCTGACAGGAGGCAGAAAGCCTATTGCTGATCCCAGTGTGTGGATACTGTCATCAGCGGTTGATAATAGAAACCATGCCACCCTTTCCCCAGGCCCTACATTTTACAGTTCCTGACTGTTCATCCGTAATGTATCAGATTTGGAGTCTCGGTACGCTGGATGCAAATGTGCCTTCATTGCAATGATCAAACACTTAGGAGATTTATTCTCCAGATCAGGAGTAGGTATTCGTAACTACCCATCAGCAATGTCATGCAAGACTGTCACTTTATATCAAAAAACACATTAGCTATTACAACGCTACAGTAATGTGAATTGTCTGAAAAGCAATTGTAGTTTGAAGGCACCAACCTCTTACTTGTTATAAGTTTGCACATTCACACTTTGTTCGATTGCCTTTCAGAGGCAATTGCCTTTTAATCTTCACAGCGAAGCTACCAGAAGTCAAATGAGGAGAGACTAAATCGGTTAGGATTATATTCGCTGGAGCTTAGAAGGGTGAGAGGGGAATCTCAAAGGAACTTGCAAAATTCTAACAGGATTAGACAAGACAGATACAGAAAGAATGTTCCCAGTGGTGGGGGAGTCCAGAACTAGGGGGTCATAGTTTGAGGATAAGGGGTAACCTTTTAGAACTGAGGTGAAGAGAAATTTCCTCACCCAGAGGATGGTGAATGTGTGGAATTCACAACCACAGAGTGCTAGGGGAGTCCAGAACTAGCGCATAGTTTGAGGATAAGGGGAAAACTTTTAGGATTAAGGTGAGGAGCAATTTCTCTACCCGAAGGATAGGGAATATATGGAATTCACTACCACAGAATGTAGTGGAGGCCAAAACGTTGTATGATTTTAAGAAGGAATTAGATATAGCTCTTGGGGAAATTAAGGTACATGGGGGAAGGCGGCATCAGAACATTGAATTTGATGATTAAAATCAACAGTGGAGCAGGCTTGAGGGGTCGAATGGCCTACTCCTGCTTCTGTTTTCTATGTTCCTATGCGTCTAAGTTGATGTCCATTTTCTAGGCACCTTGAAGGTGATTATATTCCCCCTGTGTTTAGGGTTAATTCCCTTAAGGCCGCTATTTGTTACTTAATGCTTTCAGATTACGCTCGCACCAGAATGTGATCTTTTCACATCAACATCACAGAGCAAGCAACAGGTGGTAGGAAGTGAAACAGCTCGTCCATTTTAACAGCTTTGCAAAGAACAAATCAGCTGACTGGCTCCCGATCACATCGGGAGAGCGATAATCCAAGTGTGTAGAGTTGAAAATTCCTGCATTACATTGGGAGTTTTTTTTCAATCACTGAAACAAACTATTTGCCAGTGTTAATATTCCATTTCAGCCTCCTCCAAGCATCTCTATTCAACCCGATCAGAATATTCCCTTATATTCTCCCTCATGTGTTGAGGTCGCTTTCAATGTTTCCAAGTACTCAAGTTACTCTTTGTGATATTCTCACCACTGACGAGGTTTCTCCTGAAATCCCTGTTGGATTTATTATATTGCTTTCTTATATTTATGGAAAAATGTAGGGCAGGTCACACATTCAGGATGGAATTTAGTTCCTTCCCCTCAGGTGGGGTTTGGGGATGGGGGGTGCATTTAACCAAGTAGGAGAGTGCCTGGTGCAGACTCAGCTGCCCCCCTCCCTCTGCTCCGATTAAACCTGGGCCAGGAAGGCTCGTCCCGTCCACGGAAGAACTGAATCCCACTGCTGCTGTTGTTCAGCCAGCAGAGAGTGGCACAGTCACTGTGCAGGAAGACATGTGAGTTCCTGAAGGGGCCATTGACCTCGGGTGGGATTTTCCTGCCTTGTGGCGAGCGAGGCTGGAAAATCCTGCCTATAGAGTCATTATAGCACAGAAAGAGGCCATTTAGTCCATCGTGTCTGCAGAACCAATTCATCCACTGTTCTCCTTGATGGCCTCCCGTTCTCTGCCCTTCTTAACTCCAAAGGAAAGATATATTAACATTCTCTACATAGCAAAAGCGATCCCACTTCCCAAGAACTCCACTGCCTGTAATACGTTTTGAGAGGCTTGGTGATCATGAAAAGCACAATATAATTTTTCTTAATATTGGATGCTGAGCCAGTGGAATTATTAGGGTAGGATTAATTCAATGTCAGTGTAACCATTTTAATCAGGCAATTGAGGTGGGCAATTGTTAGAATATGAACTCCCTGATTAAAGGCCAAATTGATGGGCCAATCAGGGGGCCTCTTGCTTTGTATTTAACAAGGCGCGTCAGTTCCTCTGGCACTCCAGGTATAGGTTGCTATCTGAACGCACTCTGTATAGTGTTGTTGGATCCCGTAAATGAAGGACTTTAGGTAAAAGGCCTTCTGCCTCCGAGAACTTATTAGTAAAGCTATTTGGCCAAGGGGTGACTGGGACTGTCCCACAGTGAATCTGGCCAGCATCTTCCCTTCCATTTACGGGGTTTGCCACAAACCGATGGCAAACCACAAGTTGACTGAGTTGCAGAGCTCAGAGGTAAAGGAATTGGATCTTTGGACAGTAGCTGGTTTGAGAACTCAGGTCACAAACCTGTAAGTGCCCCGGTGGAAGTGCAATGACCCCCTTGCAGCAGCTACACAAGGTCGAAAGGCCAACCCTTAATCAAATCCACTAAGAGCTCGAGTTGATGGTTTCAATTCTCCAGCATAAAACTTACTGCTGCATTAATTCCCTGTCAGCACTGGCTGGGACTGTTCACCTGGTGTTGCTTTACACACGTAGCTGTTAGTGTCAAAATTAAAGAGAGGTGGAAAGTTATTCCTTGGGAATTGTATTTTATTTGGGGTTGGGGGGGGCGGCGTTGGGAGGGGGGGAAGTTGCTGGGAGAAATATTGACCTCAAGCTGACCGATATTAAACAAGGAATGCCCTGAAGCCATAACGTACTCCAGATGTCGGGATTGGGGATTCTGCCCCTCAGTGGGAGGAATTCCTGTCCTCGAGAGCTGCCAGCCGATCGGATTGCTCAAACAATCCTGGCATTGCCAGAACTCAGTCGTGTGCAACTCTGGGCCTGCAGGTAGGCACCTGCATGAGGGCAACATGCATCCCAGAGAGAGAGGTAAGTTGGCGGTTTTGGGCCGAGAGGGATCAGGAAGCCTAAGGAAGGGAGCTGAGGGGATGGGGATAGTGGGTTTTCATGGCCAGGCAAACATTGAGGAGGTAATATCCTGGTTGTGTGGGGGGGGGTGGGGGGGGGGTGTATGTGAGGAGGGGTACTGCCTCTGAAACACCTAAGGACCCCTTGCTTCCACCCAAACCTAAAGGACATAACTTCATCTTCCTTCCACTTCCTTCTATTCTTTCACCGGCCACATATTCACAGCAACTTCATTGCGGTGTTAATGTAAGCCTACTTGTGACACTAATAAATAAACTTTAAACTTTATTATAATGTGGGCAGTGCAATATTTGATATTAGGATGAATTAGTTTGTTAACAAGTTCAAAATTGCCAGCTTATTATCTTTTTAAAAAATGGCAGGCCATTTTGTTTTATGTGGAATAGTTGGTGCGGGTTTCTACAGGGAGGAGGTGGGGTTATCACTCATCATATTTTATGAGTGCCCCCCTCCCCACCACCCAACGCCCCTGAAAACATATCCAGAAATGGGGGAGAGGCCTAAAATCCAACTCTTTGTTTCCAACTGTCCTGAACCTCTTTAAGAAGCGTCTAGAACAATTTAGATTGGTTTCCGGTCAGAGAGATTATATTGAAAGTAAACTCCTCAGAGTGGGACTGTACTGACACATGGGCTACAATATCTGGAATTTTACTGCTTTGGGGTGGGCGAGACTCGCAGAACGGAATTCTCCCTTGGCCTCGGTTGGGATTTTACGAGCCTCAGCGCGGGCAAGGTGGTAAAATTCCGGTTAACGTGCATTTGTGACTGTTCCCTTTCACTAAAGGACTACAGTTGAACTTGTTCAACAGTTCAGTAGCTTTCATGATCTTTTCTCCCCAGGCGTGTTATTGGGCGCAATTCCCCCCAAAAAATGACCAACACCGGAAACCTCCGACCCTACCCATGGCGGACTCACCGGTCCTGCGGCAAAGAATGGAGCTTTGGGTGAACGCCGAGTTCTCTGTTCTCGCTGGCAGCCGAGGTGGGGTGAATGAGATCAGAGGATCTCACTCTACGGGCACCTGAAAACCAGAGATCCCCCCTCCCCCCAACTTCGACGGATCTACAATTCCAGTGGCGGGCGGGAGGGGAGAATTCCGGCATAAGTGTCATCTCCAGCAGGAAAAGCGGTGAGAATCCCACAGGGTGGTGGGTCGGTTCGATTCCGATCACAATCCGCCCACACGCGGTTACTTATTTTGAAAGGGGCTGAGCTTTGCACTGGCTGTGAGAGGGACGGGGTCTAAACATGGCAGCAGGCCCTGCTTATCAGAAATTGGGGCACCCTTTTGAAATGGAGCCCCAATCTCAAAGCAAAGTGACAGGGCACCCCCCCCCCCTCCTCCCCTTCACCTCTCCACAGACATCGCCACCTGCTGCAAATAAGTGGAACACCCTCAGCTCGTGACCGCAGCGGGTTACCGCACCACCACAAAACACAGGCATCGGGGCCCCTCCGCCCCTTCCTCACCAGCATCACTCCCCCCCTCCCATCCTCACTGACATTACCCCCGCCATCACTCCACAGTCTCTGTCACCAGTCACCACCCTCCCCCCTCCCAGTGAGCAGCATGCCGCGGTGTTCTCCCCAGAAACCAGTTCAGAGCTGAAAAGAAATCCACTTTGAAAATAATTGTGGTCAGAACCTGGGGGCCGATTCTCCCTAAAAAATTCTAAATCCTGTAAAAACTGGAGTAAATCGCCCTGGTTTTTACAGCAGGGTTTTCAGGATGAATCTCCCCCACTCTGTGCACTGCAGCGAGTACTTGTGTGAATTATATTGAAAGTCAGTATGGGGGCCTATTCCTGCTGGAGAGGGGCAGTCGCACAGCGCTGAGTGGGCCACTGTCCGTCCGCTGATCGGTCAGCACCGAGATCGACATGCACAGCAGCCCCTGTCTGCCGGCTTCCCGATTGCTGGCCTGCTCGATCGCTGGCCAGTCCAGTGATCCCTGCATTGCCGGCCCTCCAACCCCAAACATGTCCGGGCCCAGACCCAAACTCACCCCCCGGGCCTGCCTCAATTCCCCCCCACAGGCAGTCCTGATAGCCCCTCACTGCAGTGTCAACCACCCCCTGCAGCCCCGACACCCCCAGCAGGCTGCCCCATGCATCCCCCCCACCCCCCACAAAGGCCCCTACCCCATTAACCCTGCTCCTGTTAGGCCCTGCCCCCATGGCACTGCACCATACAAGGTGGGTGGTGCCAAAATGGCATTGGCACTTTGCTCCTCTCCACTCACATTGTCTATACCTTTAATACTTGATTACCTGTAAAGACTTGCATTCCTCGTTATTTTGTAAATTGAGTTTGGGTCTTTAAATGTCCTGTTAGTGAACAGAACTCCCACTTAGCTGACGAAGGGGCAGCGCTCCGAAAGCTCGTGGCTTTTGCTACCAAATAAACCTGTTGGGCTTTAACCTGGTGTTGTGGGACTTCTCACTGTGTTTACCCCAGTCCAACGCCGGCATCTCCACATCATGACTTTGCCGCTGGGGCAGTGCCAGGAGACCCAGGTTGGCATTGCCAAGGTGGTAATGCCCAGGGCGCTTCCCCTCCCCACTGCCTGACCCTCTGGAGGGGTCCCCGATTGACCCCCCCCCCCTTCATTTTAGTGGGATCCGGCCGCCAGTTTCCCACAAGCGGAAAGCTATAGTAAACCCCACCAGAGTGAACCTGGCTGGTGGGGGAGGGGACGAGGCTCGCGGGCCTGGAGATTTCAGCCCCGGCCCCGCTAATCAGAATAAAATTGTGCAGGATACATTCTGCAACTCCATGCTGATTACTGGTGCGGAGCTGACGGCACCTGAAATCTGGCAGTGTGTGACGTGTGGAGGCCGTAGCGCCCAGCAGGGAGCCCGCAAAATGGCGTCCACTCGAGTCCCCCAGCCCCTTGTGCTAAAAAAGCGGGGCAGCAGGATGGGAGTGTCTCCCCCGCCCCCCCCCCCCCCCCCCGCCGCCCATGCTCTTTATAAGAACCGCTTTAGGACAGAGGGAAAGTCCCTGTGAAATAACTGTGGTCAGATTGGAAGTCTGCTCAAAAGAGGAAGCACTTTGCAATTAATAGACCGTGAAGTGCAATGGAAACAAACAAAGCTTATCCCTCCTTTGAAATCACATGGACCTATTAATCAGGAGACTTGTAAAAGGTAATGGGCCATAAAGGTGAATATAAACAATGCGGTTTAAAGCTTTTAGGATCTCAGTTAGCCTGGAAGCTTTGAAAAAACTGAAGGAGTTTGAAACAGAATGTGAAAAAAAAAAGCACTCCTAAGCTTTTTTAACCACAATCATAGAGAATAAGTACAGCCAGCCAGCTGACTGAAAGAGACATACTGCAAGGGAGGATTTTCACCGCATCAGAGAGCACACTAGCCACACGACCTCCACCCTGGGGGGGTCTCCCTGACCTGAACCTCTCTAGCCCCAGCACCAACCACCTCCCCCCCAAACCCCATCTTCCTTGGTGATCCCTCTCTGCACCCTGACAGGGGCTGCTTTGCCCATCGGCACCCTGGAGGGTAAACGCAGAGAGAGTACTCGGCTCCTTGCTCACTCTCAGAGTCCATGGCACCTGGTCCCCACCACTAGTGCGTGCTGGGGGAGAGGGGAGGGTGTGGGGGTGGGGGAGGGGGGGGGTGGTATCCTGCTAGGCCACTGCATTTGACTTCAATCTCGCGAATGGGATCAAAATAAATGCAAATTAGCTCTGGGCAGGGTCTTACCTCTTCTGGGCAACTTGAGAAATATCCACAATGAAAAGATCTGTGGTCAGAACTGACACTTGGCCTTTCTAGAATGGACAGAGGGAAAGCCGTAATATAAAAAACACTGCGGTCAGACTGGACACCTACTCAGAAGATGAAGCACTGCTGCACAAATCCCGTTTGGGGCCTTCTACGGAATTCTTCAGCCCAACAGGATCTGTGGCTGGGACTAACGGGGCCAGAGATTTACCCCCATTGAATCTCAGGAGTTTCCCTGCTCGCCTGGACTGCTGCTCCAGGACTTTAACCACTGCAGCTTTGTGCCGTTATTTCCCCTTCCTCATTTGCCGTTTGAATGTTGAGAGATCCCAGGCCTGATTTCGAGCGCAAAATCGAGGTAAATTCGGGCGTCGGGCCTTTAATGCGATCTGCACCCGCGGATCGCGGCTTTACCGACATCTGATTTGCTCGCAGATCTGATCCGCACCCGAATTGGGCGGCCCGATGATTTAAATGCATTAGCATGTATTTAAATCGATTTAACGAAGCGTGAGCCCAATTCTACCACCAAATCCCACTTTACTGTCTTCGGGTCCGTTCCGGATCCGCGCTGTGAGCGGCTTGCAGAATAAAAATCCGGAGCCGATTCTTATTCTGCAGGGGAACCTCTGAAGCCCATCCTCCTCGACCATCCTTCGCAGACCGCAACCGCCCCCCCCACACCCCCACCTCCGCTAACCACACTGGCAGAACCCCCCACTTCCCGGATCAGACCGCCCCTGGGAGACAGGCCCAGGCCCCCCTGGCAGAATCCCCGCCCACTATCAGATCCCCCTGGGAGGCAGGCCCCCCCCTGGATCAGACCCCCCTGGGAGACAGGCCCAGGCCCCCCTGGCAGAATCCCCGCCCACTATCAGATCCCCCTGGGAGGCAGGCCCCCCCCCACCGGATCAGACCCCCCTGGGAGACAGGCCCAGGCCCCCCTGGCAGAATCCCCACCCACTATCAGATCCCCCTGGGAGGCAGGCCCCCCCCTGGATCAGACCCCCCTGGGAGACAGGCCCAGGCCTCCCTGGCAGAATCCCCCCCCACTATCAGATCCCCCTGGGAGGAAGGCCCCCCCTGGATCAGACCCCCCTGGGAGGCAGGCCCCCCCTGGATCAGACCCCCCTGGGAGGCAGGCCCCCCCCTGGATCAGACCCCCCTGGGAGACAGGCCCAGGCCCCCCTGGCAGAATCCCCCTAGTGATCGGATCCCCCTGGGAGGCAGGCCCCTCCCAGCAAACACATCCCCCCCAGGATCAGACCCCACTGGGAGGCAGGCCCCCGTCAGCTGACCCCGCCCCCCTCCCCTCCCCTCCCCTCCCTGGATCAGACCACCCCTTCCCGGGGAGGCAGGCCCCCCTCGGCAGAGCACACTCCCAACCTACTTCGATCGCTGGTCTCCCTCCTCCATCCTTCTGACCTGCAGTCTTTCGAAAGCCTGCAGCACCTTCCTGGTCTTTGGCTGGTATCTGCCGGAGGAGGGGGGTGGGCTCAGATGGATCTCTGGTTGGTGGGGGGGGAGGATGGAGGGAGGATGGACTTGGGAGAATCTTGCAAACTGAAAATAATGTAGCATCTTCTTTGTGCTACTTAATTATCTAAGGGGAGGGTAATTAAACTACAGTGTCCTAGTGAGCAATTAGAAACCTGTATAATACATTTGTGATCTGTCACTGGATTGTTGATGTCCCTGTAGCCGTGAGCCAGGTGCTCAAATGTTCAGAGTTATGTGGTGAACTTGGAAGAATTGTCCCTGTGGTGGAACTTGGTTGGAAATATGATTCAAGGGGATTACTAAATAGTGAAAAGAAGTTTGTATTGGCAACACTTCTCTCACATTCCATGGCAGATGTGCTCCTACTTATGAATGTGATTTGTATGGGCAACTTTGGGTGCAGCTAATCTGCCTCTGGAGCAGCCTTGGATCCTTTCTTTCATCTTGTTTTCATTTGAACATTGCACAGAATTAGAGGAATTCCCTTTGGAAGATGTTGCCAAAATTATAATCACAGAAACTAAAAACCTGACATTCAAAAAAATTGGGAAAATATTTCAAAATATGGATGGGGAATATTCGCTGTTTTAATGGAAATCAGGACGTTTCAACCCATCATGTCCAAGTGAGAATGAGACAGAGACAGAGAACAAACACTGCTGAGGCTCAGAGGCTGCAGGGGGAAGTCAGACAGGGAATATTGAATGTGGAGCTAGATGGAAGACAAACAACACACAGGGATGGAAATTTGAGAATGCAGGTGGATGTGGAGAGAGAGAATACCATGCAGATGAAAAAGAAGAGTGAAAGGAAAGTGATGCTGAATATTTTAGATGGCACTGTGGTTAGCACTGCTGCTTCACAGTGCAAGGGATCCAGGTTCAATTCCAGCCTTGGATGACTGTCTGTGTGGAGTTTGCACATTGTCTGCGTGGGTTTCCTCCAGGTGCTCCAGTTTCCTCCCACTGTCCAAAGGTGTTCGAGTTAGGTGGATTGGCCATGCTAAATTGCCCCTTAGTGTCAGGGGGATTAGCAGAGCAAATACATGGGATTATAGGGATAGAGCCTTGTTGGAGATTGTTGTTGGTGCAGGCTCAATGTGCTGAATGGCCTCCTTCTGCAGTGTAGGGATTCTATCATCCTATTCTATGATTGAAGGCTTCAAAGTTAGAGACAGGGGTTAAAGACTGAGATCTGAATGTGATGCTACCTTTTAGGTATTGCAACATTTTTGTATACCATTCAATAAACACTGGGGACAACTCTTTGGCTTTTGTTTTCCAAGGATGGTACTCTATAGGACTCTGAAAATATTCTTTGTAAGTCAGTGTGGAGATTATCCAATGATAAAAAAATGCATCAAACACAGTGAAGAGAGGCGTTATAACATTGCTGAGTCTAAGTGAGAATATAGCCAATTCTCAACATGTGCAAGTTTGGACATCGTCCACTGTTTTGTGAGAAGCATTTGAAATAATTAGTTTTCCTCTGAAAATGATATTGACAATCTACTTGGACAAGAAACCTGGCCAAGAATGTAGACTCTGTGAATTTTCTGTAGGAGTTTTAAAATGAAT
Source organism: Carcharhinus amblyrhynchos (assembly GCF_965287045.1). Classification (NCBI taxonomy): domain Eukaryota; kingdom Metazoa; phylum Chordata; class Chondrichthyes; order Carcharhiniformes; family Carcharhinidae; genus Carcharhinus; species Carcharhinus amblyrhynchos. Next base: position 14,823,838 of record NC_137350.1, read on the forward strand.
AAAGGAAGGAATTAACGATCTCACCATGGAACCTGGAAGTCATAAATTGCACTCACTCCAATGCTGAAAAAAATAAGCAAGTGCTGCAGAGAACGTCTGGATCATGAGATCAGGTAAAATGTAATGAGCGAGTCAGGAAACTATTTAGAACATTTACTTTGTATTTAATTCAGAATATTGTTTTCTTTGGCAATCTTTATGTCCTCGAATCTACAAGTAACTCTCCAGCTTGAATTTTCCAGCTCTTCCCATCCATGAGTTTTTCCAGTCCCACCGATGACGACTCGCCCATGACAGGTTCCCCGTTGGCATGGTGGCTGACCAACGCATAAAGTTCCTTTACATACAATTTTAAATTATTTTGAGCAGAATGTCATAGCTGGTCATGAGATTTTGACGATGTCTGTTAAAGATCCCAGTGCACTTCAATATTAGTTACGAAAGCACATCAATATCTCTATTTTCTCAAGATGCTAAGGAAATTTGGCATGCCTTCCACGACTCTCATCAACTTTTACAGATGCGGAGAGAAAGCATCCTTTCTAGATGTATCACAGCTTGGCATGGCTCCTGCTCTGCCCAAGACTGCAAGAAAGTATAAAACATAGCCCACTCCATCACGCAAACCAACCTCCCATCCACTGACTCCATCTACACTTCCTGCTGCCTTGGAAAAGCAGCCAGCATAATCAAAGATCCCATCCACCTGGACATCTCAAATCCACCTTCTTCTGTCAGGAAAAAGGTACAAATGCAGAAAATTCATGGCCACCGCCAGAAGGTTAAGCATGAGATGTTGTTTTTGTGCAGCTAATAATGGGTGGTGCACATCATCATGCAACTTCTGGTGATTTGCAATTCATGGAATAACTCCTCACCACATGTTGCTGGACGATTTGTGCATTATTGATGCTATAATTTTTTCAACAAAATCTGGGCCAGTGATGTTTTTCTGCTGGCTGATGGATTACTTCTATTCAAAATATTCCATTTGCACCTAATGTGGAATGAATTATTTGCCGCAGATGCTCCAATGACTAATCAATTTCCAAAGCTTTCAGAAATAAAAATACACCAAAACACAGACAAATCTCAAATTGCTTGGTCCTGTAATGTCAGAGTCTTTTATTCTAAAAGGTTGGGTATGAATCATTTGTGTTGTAGTGATAACAGTTGCTTGGATATAAGTTTCAGAGCTCAACTATCCATTCCCAAGAATCCTGTCTGAGCTGTGCTCCTGTGAAGAAAGAGAGTATTCTGAGCCAAAGGATTTCCTCTTCAGAGGAAGAATGAATGTGAAGCTAGCTTCCCTGGAAGATCTCTTGCTACCTCGCTTAGTAAGAACTATTTTATTCTCGTCTTCTGGAAGTTTGTTGGACCACATTTAAAATATTCTGCCAAGTTCAGGCAGATTATGTGGATGGATACATTAGTACAATTGAAAATGTTCAGAGATAAACTAAAGGATGATTGCAGCACCTTAGGGGATGGCACTGTGGCACAGTGGTCAGCACTGCCACCTCACAGAACCAGGGACACGGGTTCGATTCCCGGCTTGGGTTGCTGGTGGTGTGGAGTCTGCACGTTCTCCCCTGTCTGCTTGGGCTTCCTTCGGGTGCTCCAGTTTCCTCCCACAGTCTGAAAGATGTGATAGGTTGAGAGAGCTCGGTCTTTTCTCCTGGAGACAAGAAGGATGAGGGGTGACCTGATAGAGGTGTGTAAGATGTTGAGAGGTATAGATCGGGTGGATTCTCAGAGGCTTTTTCCCAGGGCTGAAATGGCTGCCACAAGAGGACACAGGTTTAGGGCGCTGGGGAATAGGTACAGAGGAGATGTCAGGGGTATGTTTTTCACTCAGAGGGTGGTGGGTGTGTGGAATCGCCTGCTGGCAGTGGCGGTGGAGGCGGATTCGATAGGGTCTTTTAAGAGACATAGAACTTAGTAGGATTGAGGGTTATAGATAAGCCTAGTAGGCAGAGATGTTCAGCACAACTTGTGGGCTGAAGGGCCTGTTTGTGCTGTAGTTTTTCTATGTCCTATGTTCTAAGTGCTGGTTAGGTGCGTTGGCTATGCTAAATTCTCCCTCAGTGTATCCGAACAGGCACTGGAGTGTGGTGATTAGGGGATTTTCACAGTTACTTCATTGCAGCATTGATGTAAACCTACTTGTGACACTAATAAATAAACTTTAAAACATTTAGGCATTAAGCTATCAAAAGCAACTCATAAAACTGAAGTTTTAGGAGACGTACTAAGTGTTTCCAATATGATGGAGATGGAGCAAGGTGGAAATATTTGGGACTCACAGGGATTTCACGCTCACTGAGTTTTGCCACCTGATGATCCCACTGATAGAACTTTGTAACTAAGTCAACGTCTCAAATAAATCCTTTTCTCAGTTTTGCAATCTGATACTAATCAATGTTGACCTGCTCTCCATAGCCAATTGACAGTCATCTGCACCTTTCATCTTTGCAAATGTATTAAATGACTGGTTCCTTGCTGATTATGGATATCTTCTTATTTTGGTCTGTCTCTTCTTTGCAACATCCTTACATATCAGGAGCTCCTCACATATTCGGGAAGCTGTTATCTCAGTTGGCTGGACAACTGGTTAAAGATGCAGAGTGACAACAACAATGCGGGTTCAGTTTCCAGATTGGCCCTGCTTTCTCAGCCTTGCCCCTTGCCTGAGGTGTGGTGATCCTCAGGTTAAATCACTGCCAGTTAGCTCTCCCCCTCAAAGGATACAGCAGCCTATGGTCATCTGGAACTATGGCAATTTTACCTTTTACATTTCAGCAGACAGGAAAAGCTATATTTGGCTTGGGCTTGCAAACTCCCAGTAATTGTCCTGGCTTGAGACAATTCATAACAGTTTAACCTGTGACTTTCCCTCTTTACACTCACATTGTCTGTAACTGTAAAGACTTGATTATCTGTAAAGACTCGCAATCCAGCCATTATCTTGCAATTGAGTCGCTGTCTGTACATGCCTTATTTGTGAATCCACCTCTCCACTCGCCTGACGAAGGAGCTGCGTCTGAAAGCTTTTGCTACCAAATAAACCTGTTGGACTTTAACCTGATATTGTGAGGCTTCTTACTGTGCCCACCCTAGTCCAACGCCGGTATCTCCACTTCAAACATGTACAGGACTCCCAAAAACATCTTACATTTTTCTCTTCTGTCAGCTCACTGGACAATGTCTCATTTTATACTTTGCTGTTGCAGTGTCAAAAACGATTTACTTATTTCAAAGTGATGCTTTTCCCTCTTGATAGTTGGTGAGTGCAATGATCACTCATACACTCTCCTGATTCTTCTCATGGAGGTCTTCTGTTAATTACATATTCAACAGCTATCATTGCCCACAAGAGACACTTGAGATGAATGAAGCTCTCAATCTGGGCCAGTTTTAAACTATATCGAATCCAGTGATGAAGGTTCATCCTGACTCTGCTGGTTCACCAAATCCTGTAACGCTCTCAGAAGTTGGGAAAAAACTTCAGTGGTAATGATTGTGAGGCATAAACCTTACCACTCTATAGGTTATCCAGAGGCTGCGTGACTGTGCCAAGAGATTCCACACAAGACAACATGGTTAAGAAAGCCCATCAATGCCTCTGTTTTCTCAGAAGACTGAGGAAATTTGGCGTATCCACTACAACTCTTATCAACTTTTGAGGCACCATAGAAAGCATTCTTTCTGATCGTATCGCAGCTTGGTATGGCTCCTTCTCTGCTCACGACCGCAAGAAACTACAAAATGTTGTGAACGAAACCCAGTCCAACACTCGTAGTAGCCTCCCATCCATTGACACTATCTACACATCCTGCTGCCTCGAAAAGGAGCCAACATAATTAAGGACCCCACATACCCTGGGCATTCTCTCTCCCACCTTCTTCTGTAGGGAAAAAGATACAAAAGTCTGAGGACACGTATCTCTTCCAGCTTCTTTCCTGCTGCCATCCAATCTTTGAATGGACCTACCTCGCATAAGTTGATCCTTTTCTTTACCCTAGCTGTGAGTGTAACACTACATTCTGCACTCTTTCCTTTCTTTCTCTATGAACAGTATGCTTATTCTGTATAATGCGCAAGAAACAATACTTTTCACTGTATACTAATAGATGTGACAACAATAGATCAAATCAAATCAAAAATCCCATTGCAGCAACAAAGTGCAAGAGCTCTTACCATCCAGTCAAGCAAGTTTGGGAATCTGCTGGAGGAAGAGGAGAACGCACTATGTATATCATTTGTCTTGTTGGCAGAGAAGGCTAGAACCTTTTGTTAACAGACAAGATGAGTTGAAATTGCTTAAAACAGTTGTATCTGACATTGAGAGGTCATTAGCAGCTTACAAAAGAGACCTGTCTTATAAAGAGGATTAAGAAGCTTTTCATTGCTACCCAAACTCAACTATATTGGATAGGTGGGGCAGTATGGTGGCACAGTGGTTAGCACTGCTGCCTCACAGTGCCAGGGACTGGATACAATTCCTGGCTTGGGTCACTGTCTGTGTGGAGTCTGCACGTTGTCCCCGTGTCTGTCTGGGTTTCCTCCAGGTGCTCCAATTTCCTCCCACAGTCCAAAAGACTTGCTGGTTAGGAGCATTGGCCATGCTAAATTCTCCCTCAATGTGCCCAAACAGAGGCCGGAATGTGGAGATTAGGGGATTTTCACAGTAACTTCATTGCAGTGTTAGTGTGAGCTATTTGTGACTCAAAAATAAATAAGCTTTGTAGAATGTGTTGCTAAATGGCTTTCCATTCACAGATCCTTGTCAATGGTCAGGACTGGGTTATACCTATTTTGGAATGGAGAATGTTGGTCAAAATATATTACCTTGACATCTGAGTTAGTGAGAGAACACTTCTGACCAACGTTCCATAAGTTATCCCTGGATAAAGATAAGGAAGCCACATATGATTTTGCAGTATGATAAAGATCAAATTGAAGGCGGAACTGAATATACCAGTCCTGGTTTTAGAAGCTCCTACTATTTCCAATGAAATACTCTGGAGATGGTTTTCATTACAAAACTTGGAATGGAACAATCTTCTGAAAGGTGTGGCAGGCATTGTTTCAATATAATCTCCAGCAAATAATCAAAAACAATGAGACTTTCCAGGATGGAAAATGCAAATCCAAACTCTTTAACAATCTGGCTGTTGGGTTGTTAATCTTGTTCCGCTTATGAATTAAGTTTGGGCCAACACTGAAGATAGAAGCATCTTTGCTGACAGAAACGCGATACTGGATAAGCTTCTATGGGGTGGGTCGACAAGTTGTGTGATAGAACGGGTGATAGCGTGTTGGTGGAAAACAGAAGTAAAAACCAGGACAGATGCAAAATGACTTACCAGCAGCCATGAAAGGGGCATTCAGTTGGTAGAATATTCATGTGTTGATACCCCATGAATTGGGCAACAAAACAATGCCAGTTTTGAGAAAAGAAGAATTCTGAAATCTAAAGCAACTCATCGTGTCCACGGGGTCAGGCTGGTTCAGAGTACTTTAGGTGGATATTCCCAAGACCATCAGTGGGTGGCACAGTGGCACAGTAGTTAGCACTCATGCCTCACAGTACCAGGGACCCAGGTTAATTCCGGCTTCTGATCACCGCCTGTGTGGAGTTTGCACATTCTCCCTGTGTCTGTGTGGGTTTCCTCTGGGTGTTCCGGTTTCCTTCCACAGTCCAAAGGTGTTCTGGTTAGGTTGATTGTCCATGCTAAATGTGCCTCTTAGTGTCAGGGGTTAGCAGGGTAAATATCATAGAATAATAGAATCCTTACAGTGCAGAAAGAGGCCATTTGGCCCATCGAGTCTACACCGATCATAATCCCTCCCAGGCCCTATCTCCGTAACCCCACTTATTTACCCTGCTAACCCCTGACACTAAGGGGCAATTTAGCCTAGCCAATCAACCTAACCCGCACATCTTTGGACTGTGTGTGGTGTTACGGGAATAGGTCTTGGATGGGATTGTTGTTCGTGCAGGTTTTATGGGCTGAATGGCCTCTTTCTGCACTGTAAAAAATGGGGAATTAGGTTTTCCCAGCTCACACCATCTTGCCAGTACCTGATACAATCTTTGGCATTAGGGGGTTGGGTGAGGTGGGATGGTAACGGGATGGGGGGGTGAGGGATGCGGTGTAATGGCACATTTAAAATGCAAAATGGGATTTAAGTGAGAGTCTTGCCTGTCACTGAAACTCGACTCAGCAGGGCAAGCTAACGGGTTACTGCAGCAGAAAATGAGCACTCGATGATCCAGGCTGACAAGAGGTTCTAATGCAGTAGGGCATGCGATGGTCATGCACATACATACCAGAGTGGCACATGAATTCTGAGCAGTGGACACTGAAGAAAGTGCACCATCTGATGGGTCTGCACAAACAAAAGTCCTGAGGTTCACCCAAGCTGCAGGAGGGGTAAAGCTGTCAGTGACAATAAGAATCGGAAAGTAACTGTTCTTTGCCACCCAGGAAGTTAAGTTCCAGAAAAAGATTGTGTGGGCATTTTGGAAGAAGGTCAACTGTACATGCCAATAAACAATTAACCTGTGCCAGACACACTTTACACAAGCTCAACATGCAGATCAAAGTAATTGAAAGCACACCAGTCCACACAAATGACTGCTGGAACGTGAGTCACTTTTATCCAATTCTAAACCACCGTGCAAAAGAATGAGATTCTCAACTGGTAATAAAAATTGTCAGGGTATGTCTCCTCTCCTTTTCGATTGTCTCATATCATATTTCCTGCAATGTGTCTGTGACAATGCTGTGCCATAAGGAAATACATTTGCGTCATGTTTCTTGTGCGGGATTTGTTTTAGCGGTTCATTCTATGTATCAGTGGTGCTTTGTCTATAACTAGTAGGTTGATGCTGTAGAAGCATAATTCATCTCAATTGCTGGAATGTAATCTGGGCTAATGCAGCATAATGCAGTGGTTTTAGTATTTTCCCCTGGGGTTTCTCAGAGTGGGACTTGATTATGTTGATTGACAGGAAATGTCCTGCGACTGGGAGGGGCTGGGTACACAGAGAGAAAACAAGCTCAGTTGCTACTTGGGATTATTAGAGAGAGGTAGCCTTTTCTGTGTCTCTTTCTCACTCTGGTTTTGAAGCTGGGATCTGCCAGGAAGTAAGTCCCTTTCTTTGGAGGCTGCGATGTGGGAGTCAGAGGACAGGTGTCTTTCTGTATCTGTCTAGAGGGATTAAGAAGTTGGAAGTGTAGTATCCGTATGAACGTATCTAATTTGTGCTGATTCTGAAGAAAGATGTTGCCTCTGGGATATTTTTGCATTGGATCAGATTCCTTGAGGGAATCTTTGGGGCTGGTGGGGGTGGTTCCCCTGCCTCTCTGGTCCTGGGATGCACTCTGCAACTCAAGCTGTTGTAGGGAGGCCATCTTTATTAAGTTGGCACCCACCATTTGCAATAGAGGTGAGGGAGCACTGTGCCAATTGGACCTTTAAGCATGCAAATCACCGTCTTACCACCATTCCGATCACTGAGTACTGGTAAAATTCCGTCCAAACTTCTTCCAAACAAAAACCTCTTTTCTGCAATGGATCACCTTTTCATCCTGCTCCCAGTTGGATACTGCTCCGTCTCACAATGCACATTAACGTGAAGCTGACCCACAGATCTGTGCCATGCTTTATAACAATCTCACACCAACCACTCTGCCAGCCAGCCAATGCTGACCCTTGCAAGTGCCATGATGACTCTTGTCTCTCTCTCTCCATTTCCTTCCTGGGGACTTGAAACCAAAAGACCATAATCGTGGTCATGGCAGTAAGACAAGGGGAATGGGACATGGCACGCTTTCTCAGGATGACTGTAGGTCTGTCCCCTTGCCAACTCTCAACTAATGTGTGCCATGTGCCAACAGGCCAGTTGTGTCAGACAAGCCCAGGAGCAGTCAAAAACCTGCAGTTTATAACTGAACCCTGTCGGGCCAGAGGTCCTTGAGGATGTCCTCCAAGGATTGTCTCAAAGACTCTGGTCTATTCTTCAGTTGCCCCCCTCCATTAACTAGCCTGTAACTACTGGAGACGCACCTCAGGAGAATGGCATAATGAGCAAGAAATCATCAATATACACCAATATGCAATATACAATATAATGGTTAACAGCTCTTCTGTTAACCATTAACCCAACTGGTTTTGCAAATTTAGCTACAATGCTGTTTCTTTGTAGCCACTGAGCTTGCAATGCCAGGGAACATGTGAGTGGAAAGGGTTTGGGGTTGGGCAGGTGGATTAATAGATGTGGTATTGAGGTGTTCTGATGCAGTAGTGAGGATAGTTGAGGGGTTGGGGAATTAGCAGATGCATTGGTTAAACAATCGCAGATAAAGATATCTGGATGCAGTATGGTGCTGCCACCCTTCTATTGCTGCCCTGGCATTGGCACCATTGGGATTATCTTCATTTCAACGTGTGTGATAAGTCAACTAGCTGTGCAGACTCTTTATGCCATATCTACTGTGCAGAATGCTGCAGATAGCCTCCTTATTGTACTGGATAGTGTAGATGTGGGGAAGCTGTTTCCTTCAGTGGGTGAGACTAGAACCTGAGGGCACAGACAATCCTTTGGAACCAAGATGAAGGGGAATTTCTTCAGAGGGTGGTGAATCTATGGAATTCATTGCCACACAAGGAGGCCAGGTCATTCCTGTCTTATATTTAAGACAGGAATAGATAGGTTCTTGATTGGTAAGGAGATCAAAGGTTACGGGGAAAAGGTGGGAGAATGGGGTTGGGAAACCTATCAGGCATGATTGAATGGCAGAGCAGACTCGATGGACCGAATGGCCTAATTCTACACCTATGTCTTATAGTCTTATCGTGCCTACCTGTGGCATCTATTTCAGCAAGCCTCTGACCTGTCTAGGCAACAATTGAGTTGGGTGAACAGTTAAGAGGTGGGTTGTATTTTGACTCTAATGGTCCCATTATTCTGGTTGTATTTGTTCAGCAGACAACTATGGGTTTTATTGAAGTATCACGAAGCAAAAGAGGATAGGCTTTGTCCCTACCATCCAGGTTATGCCAGGTTGGGTTAAAGAGATGGCATACTGGCACAATATGTAGGGATTGCGATAGTTGCCAGGAAATCAAGCACAGACCTGTGAGATATACTGGTAATGATCATTTGCCAATTAAACATTAATGAAGCTGTAGGCGTTCCCTATTCATCAGGGCTTCTTGCTCACTGGGAAATGCCCTGATAACCATATGGGGCAGGCAGCCCATGACGATCTTAATTAAGGGGAAGCTTTCCATGACAGCAAACCTTCCAGCACTTTTTCTGCTGAAGTCGGAAAGGGAATGCATATCAAATCATTAGCTCTGTAAAAAGGGCATCAATGATCCAGTTTTATGTTGTCAGCTGATGCAACCGAGGTTGTGCTGATGTTTGACTTGATTTGATTTATTATGGTCACATGTATTAGGATATAGTGAAAAGTATCGTTTCTTGCGCGCTATACAGACAAAACACACCACTCATAAAGGGAGAAGGAAAGGATAGGGTTCAAAATATAGTGTTGAAGTCACAGATAGGGTGTAGAGAAAGATCAGCTTAAGATATGATAGGTCCATCCAAAATTCTGGTGGCATAAGAACATAAGAACATAAGAAATAGGAGCAGGAGTAGGCCATCCAGCCCTTCGAGCCTGCCCCGCCATTCAATAAGATCATGGCTGATCTGAAGTGGCTCAGTTCCACTTTCCCGCTTTCTCCCCATAACCAGCAGGGAGCAAGCTATTCTTGAGTCGATTGGTACGTGATCTCGGAATTGTGTCTTTCTCCTGACGGTAGAAGGTGGAAGAGATATGGTTAGAGGTGTGTGGGTCCTTGATAATGCTGGCTGCTTTTCCTAGGCAGTGCGAAGTGTAGATTGGAGTCAATGCATGGGGGACAGCTGGTTTGCGTGATGGACTGGGCTATGTTCACAATGCCTGCCTCAGACTTGGTAAACTCTTTCCTCTCCTAACACAATGTAGTGGGAGGTGCACCTCTGTCCTGAAAGGGGTGTAGACTATCTGCTGCCACATTTGGACCTACATGGAGCACCTGAGAAACATGCACAACATTGACCAATTTCAGATTCCGCAGACGTAGAAAATTAAAATCCTCTGGTTGTTTACAGATTAATTATCAATGTTCAGGAAATACTGTTGAGGGACTTACAGTTGAAACTTGACAGATATTCTGATAGATAAGCTTCATGGAAGTCAGAAAACCATTCAAAAGTATGAAGCCATTTTATTTTTCAGGGCAATAGTTTCATATTTTAAAGCAAAATTAACGAAGTTGCCCTCCAAGTGAGAGCAAGGTATGGCGGATTTATCTCTCAAGTCTGCTATTAAGAGAGTAAATAAGTCACTCTTTTCATTTCCTTTCAATCTCTGGAAAAGTGTCTGAATTCAGTTTTGAGATTTTTTGTCGACTGTATTAATGGAAACTCACCCAGGCGGGAATGATAAATTAACTTGCAGCTTTCACTTTGGGGACCGAAAGTTGCATATGATATATTAGGATTGGGATATTTTCATAAACTCAAGCAGGGTAGCATCTTAAAGTACTTTTTGAGACAACACCAATATAGCTCAGCAAGTTCAATGAGCCTTGCGTTCATTACTGCTAGTTGGAATGTATAAAGAGTGATGAATAATTGCTATACAGAGACGAATGGGAAGCAGCGATGAAAGTATCCATAACTTTATGAGGTGGTATTTATGGAGAAGAGGAGGTCTCACCCACTCACTGGAGAGTCAACGATCAAAAGCGCCGTGTTGCCTTCCCTGAGGAAGGCCCACCGAATTAAATGCTTCCCAGGCACTTTAGTGGCCAGCAGAGGGTCCTCCCTCGGATCAAGAACCCCGTGTGGAGTTTGCACTTTCTCCCCGTGTCTGTGTGGGCTTCCTCCGGGTGCTCCGGTTTCCTCTCACAGTCCAAAGGTGTGTGGGTTAGGTGGTTTGGCCATGTTAAATTGACCCTAGTGTCAGGTGATTAACTGGGTAAATATATGGCGTTGAGGGAATATGGTTTGGATGGGGTTGTGGTCAGTGCAGGCTCGATGGGCTGCATGGCCTCCTTCTGCACCATAGGGATTCCATGATTCTATGAGATTGGAAATCCCACCGCAAGAGTTGGCAGCCAAACAGAGACCAACCCTATGCGTTGCTGACAGTGCCACCTGGGGAATGATGGCAACTGCACCCAAGGAGGCTCCTGGGATTGCTGAGCGAACCAGGCCATAGAGGAGTGAGGACGAGAAGGGGATTGGGTCGCGAGATGAGGGTTGGTAGCAAGAGTTGGGGGGACGGTTGGGTGTCTCTCAGACCACCCACCCCGCCACCCCTCACCCCCTTCTCGATTGCCAGTCCCTCGATCAAACACTGAGTGCCTTTTCCCCTCAGGATTTGATTTTCAGGCTCGAAATGCCCTGGCTGCAGCTGATTGAACATCACCAGGGTGAGGCCCTTCAATGGACATCAATTGTCCTTTTACGGCCTGGGTTAGTGGTGGCGTGGGAAGACCTTCCACGAGCTGGATCTATCAGGGAAATGAGAGTAATTCCCACTGTTGTTGGGGGAAGAGGGGATTGGGGAGGGGGGAGGGGTGGGTAAAGGACAGCTGAGCACACACGATCGTGTGTGTGGTGCTCAGCTCACTGCCTATTTGTCGGATGACGAATTTCGTAATGGGGGCAGGCAGGGAGTCAGAGGGGGTCTCTGCCTTTATCTCACGGGGTACCTCATCGGTGGCACAGTGGTTAGCACTGCTGCTTCAAAGTGCCGGGGACCTGGGTTCAATTCTGGCCTCAAGACACTATCGGTGTGGAATGTGCACATTCTCCCTATGTCTGCATGGGTTTCCTCCGGGTGCTCCAGTTTCCTCCCGCAGTCCAAAGATTTGCGGGTTAGGTTGATTGGACAAGCTAACTTGCACCTTCATATCAGGGAGATTAATTAGCAGAGTAAATATGTGTAGCTACAGGGATAGGGCCTGGGTGGGATTGTAGTTGGTGCAGGCTCGGTGGACCGAATGGCCTCCTTCTGTATAAGTTTGTTTAAGTTTTTAAGTTTATTTATTAGTGTCACAAGTTGGCTTACATTAACACTGCAATGAAGTTACTGTGAAAATCCCCTAGTCGCTACACTCTGGCACCTGTTTGGATACACAGAGGGAGAATTTAGCATGGCCAATGTGCCTAACCAGCATATCCTTCAGACTGTGGGAAGAAACTGGGGCACCCCCCCACAGGAAATCCACGCAGACTTGGGGAGAATGTGCAAACTCCACACAGATTGTGACCCAATCCGCGAACTGAACCTGGGTCTCTGGCACTGCGTGGCTGCAGTGCTAACCATGATGCCACCAAACTGTATGGTACGGGTGGAACATCTGAGTGTGTATGTCAAGGACACCCGGACAACAAATCAATCACTGTAGGCCAGGTGATCCGTATCTGTGTGAGTGAGCGTGTGGAAGAGGAGCTGGCATCCTGTAGTCCCATGGTTCAGCAACACCTCCAGGCTGTCCGGGAAAGGCAGGAGCTGCTGTTTCCCTGGGATGGCAGGGGGAGAGGCAACACTCCCCTTGGTGGGTCTAAACTCCAGAGTAGATTGAGGTCACACATCACCGACACAGGTTGACAGAGGTAGTGACAGCTGAGGTCTCTGACACTCAGAGAACAGTCGGAGACCCAGCTCCTGCTGAATCCAAAATGGGCGATGGGTTTATGGACTTGGTCCTGAGAGGTGTAGAGACAGGCAGACGAACATCAGTCAGAGTTGCCAAAGGCCATGCTCAGACCAAGCCAAAGGTTGGAGGAACCTGTCCATGTTCTGTATATTCTCCAGCCTTCATTCCACCCAATCCCCAGACCCATCCTCCCTCCCTCCCACTCCACTGGTTGACATCTCCACAATATAGGAGTGATTCTCCCAGCCCTCTGTGCTGCTCTATCCAGAAATCGGCGTGAAGCTGCTTTAAATATTTAAATGAACATTTGAATCTTATTAGCAGGCCCGGGACTGAAGGCCCCTGCCCCCCTGCCCTGGAATGCACCTTGGCAGTGCCCACTGGGCATTGGGCAGTACCAAGGGGATGATGCCAGATGGGCTGAGGGCTGTGGGGGGAGAGGCCAATGGCGGTGGGGAGTTCTGCTGCCATTCTAATTTGAGGTCAGTGACAGAGGGAAGTTGGACAGTGATCAGGGCTGACCATCGGGGTGAGGAGGTCCTGCTGGTGGGGTCGGGGCTGCCGATGGGGAGGTGGGAATCAGGGGATCGTGACTGCGGGGGTGGGGGGAGTTCGAGACTGGCTGCGAGTGGGTCTTGTCCGGGCTGGCCCAGAGGCTCCGGAAAGTCAACGATTGAGGGGGGGAATCGGAGGTGTAGCAATGCAAGGTTGTGGGACCGGCCAGTGATCAAGCTGGCCAGCAACTGGGAGGCTGGAAGCGCGGGGTGACTGCGCGTGCGCCGATTTCCGCTCTAGTAGATCGGCGAATGTGCAGTGGCCTGCTCAGCGCTACGCTGCCGACCCCTCCAGCGGGAATAGGCCCCGCCAGCGGATTTTCAATAGGATTCATGCTAGTGCACTCTGTAGTGCACAGAGTGTGGGAGATTCATTTTGAAAACCCTGCTTTAAAGAAAGGGGGGGATTTACTCCAGTTTTTCTGTGAATTCGGCACTGAGAATTTTTTTGGGAGAAGCCCGGTCATAATTTCGACACTTCACCCTGACCTCAGGAAACGGATTTTTGTCCACCCCTACCTGTCCCCAACCCTGCACAACATTTCCCACTGCTGACAGATCCAGAACATGCTGCTCTGATATAAACCCCCTCAGCAGCAGGGAGCTTAACTTTCCATCTTCCATTTGCCAGGCAGATTACCAAGTGCAAATATTTAAAAGGGAAGGATGTTGTATCTTTAAATATTAATAACTAAAACAGAGCAGCTTCCTCACCACTTTGGAGCTTTAGCTTTTTAAGTAACCTTGTTTGAAACTTATCCCCTGTGGGGTAATGTGTACATTTGCTTTAGTCCCGTGAGGATAAGGTGAACTGAAGTGATGCAAAATGAGAAGCTTAGTCCTCAGTGTCCTGAGTGCCTCTTTAAAGATCGATTATTGACCAACCTGTTATTATGTGGCTTTCCCGGTTTCCACTTTGCACATTGCAGCTCATAAAACCCCAAAACACAAAGTGGCAGGTCGGAGACATTGCCCAATTTCTTTCCCAATCCTCAAATCCTGTATTCCAAATCGGCTAAAATCATTCACACAGAGAAAACAATTCGGATGTTCGGTGGAGCTGTGTGGCCATCAACAAAAACCAATCGTCGGTGAACTCCTTCTAAAAGGAATTTTTGTTTTGGGCAGCACAGTGGTTAACACTGCTGCCTCACAGCACCAGGGACCTGGGTTCGATTCCAGCATCGGGTCACTGACTGTGAGGAAGTTTGCACATTCTCCCCGTGTCTGCGTGGGTTTCCTCCAGGTGCTCCAGTTTCCTCCCACAGTCCAAAGATATGGGGGTTAGGTGAATTGGCCATGCTGAATTGCCTCTTAGTATCAGGGGGACTAGCTAGGGTAGCATGAGGTTATGGGGATAGGCCATGGGTGGGATCGTGGTCGGTGCAGGCACAATGGGCCAAATGGCTCTTTCTGCACTGTAAGATTCTATTCTATGATTCTATGATTCTAGATCAGGGTTCAAGTTAAGATGAGATGAGGTGATCAAATAGATCTGGGGATGCAATGGGGGTGGGGGGGTGGGGTGCGGGGGGGGGGGGGGCGGGTGCGTTCCATGCAAAAGGTCTGTTTACCTCAGGCAAGATTTTCCGATTTTGGGGCGAGCGTGGTTGGAAAATCCCGCACAATGTGTTGGAGGGGCCTGGGTGATGGAGGCACTGGGGGATGTGAAGACACAACAGTGATTGTCATAGGACAGGAATCTAAGGCACAAAAATGTGATTCTTATGTGTGGCTTTTGTTTGGGATCTTCTTACTGGTTCAAAGGGGGTTTATGTGGAATATCCCATCGGGAGGTTGAGTTCACAACAGAATACGTTGGATTTGAACTGTAGGGGAAATAGTGTCATAGGATCTGTACAGTACAGAAGGAGGCCATGCAGCCCATCGAGTGTACACTGACCCTCTTATAGAGTATCCTACCCAGACTCTATCCCTGGAACCCCATGTATTTACCCCAGCAATCCCTCTAACCTACAAATCTTGGGACACTAAGGGACAATTTAACATCACCAAACAACCTACACTGCAGACCTGTTGGCTGTCGGGAGAAGCCAGAGCACCCGGAGGAAACCCATACAGACATGGGAAGAATGTGCAGACTCCACACTGACAAGTGACCTGGTGGTTTATGCAGCTTTACCTTTGTTCTCTTACATGTCAAAGATCCTGATCTCAGATGAATGCATGGCTATTTTTGTATCACAAGGTCAGGAAATTGCATAGTCATCAAGAAAAATATTAAAATGATTGTAAACATGCCTAAAAATAAACTAGCAGTGTCAGAAATATGATAGAACTGAAATGAATTGGGTCAAAAATATCAGAATAGGATGGATATCTGACAGTCACAGGGTAAGAATTTCAACCACTCACCTTAAAATGACATTGCGTGTAACAATAAAAACAGAAAATGCTGGAATGTCTCACTAAGCCGGACAGTATCCGCTTGGAAAAGAACAGACTAAGATCAGCAACCTGAAATGTGAACTCTCTCCTTCCCCACAAATACCAGACAAAGAACAAAGAAAGGTTAGGCACAGGAACAGGCCCTTCGGCCCTCCAAGCCTGTGCTGATTATGATGCCTGCCTAAACTAAAACCGGATGCACTTACAGAGTCCATATCCTTCCATTCCCATGCTATTCATATCTTTGCCTATTTCCCCTAAATGCCACTATCGTATCTGCTCCCACCACCTCCCTGGGCAGCGGCTTCCAGACATTCACCACCCTCTGAATAGAGAACAAAGACCAAAGAAAATTGCAGCACAGGAACAGGCCCTTCGGCCCTCCAAGCCTGCACTGACCATGCTGCCTGACTGAACTAAAGCCCCCGACCCTTCTGGGGCCCATATCCCACTATTTCCATCCTATTCATGTATTTGTCAAGACGGTCCTTAAAAGTCACTATCACATCTGCTTCCACTACCTCCCTCGGCAGCGAGTTCCAGGTACCCACCACCCTCTGTGTAAAAAAACTTGCCTTGCATATCTCCTCTAAACTTTTCCCATGCACCTTAAACCTATGTCCTCAAGTAGCTGACTTTTCTACCCTAGGAAGGAATATCTGATTATCCATTCTGTCCATGCCACCTTGTAAAGCTCTGCCAGGCCAGCTGAGTATTTCCAGCATTTTCCTGTTTTTATTTCAGTTTCCCAGCGTCTGCAGTGTTTTACTTCAGTGCAATGCGATTCTTCATGAGGAACAGACTGCTCAATTAAGCAGCTTATCCAAGACCGTGACTGGCATCTGGTAATTAATTTCTTACCCAGTTATTTGCTCTCGGTGAAGACCTCACCACATCACAGCATTTATTGCTCGTTGTTATAATGACAACCACTAAACAACAGAGCAGTGGAATCGTGTTTTCAATTAGTAATGAGGCCAGTATTAATTTGCAAACACTAAATGGGGCAGTGATGCGGCACAGATAACCCAGGCTCCAGCAGCCTATGCAGTTAGTGAGTCCGACTAGAATTTAAGTCAATCAACTGACCCAGGAACCACAATTTGATTTTGTACAGTGGGTGGGGGGGGACTGGTGGGGTGGGGGAAGGTGTAGAATAGTGGGTGAGGGTGGGTGTTTGTTACCATACAGGGTAGGCCATTTCTGACTGAGAAACTTCTTCACTTAGAATGTGGTGAACCTATGGAACTCCCTACCACAGAAGGTTGTGGAGGCCTAGTTACCAAATATATTCAAAAAGGAAATATTTTTATTTTGTTTGTACATTAGCATCACAAGTAGGCTTACATTCACACTGCAATGAAGTTACTATGAAAATCCCCTAGTTGCCACACTCTGGCACCGTTCGGGTACATTGAGGGAGAATTTCGCATGGCCAATGCACCTAAACCAACACATCCTTCGGACTGTGGGAGGAAACCGGAGCATTGGGAGAACATGCAGAATCCGCACAGAGCCAAGCTGGGAATCGAACCAGGGTCTCTGGTGCTGTGAGACAGCAGTGCTAACCAATGGTTAGATTTCTGGACTCTGAAGGTGTCAAGGGGTATAGGCAGTGTGCAGGAGTGTTGAGATGGAGGATCAGCCACGATCATATTGAATGGTGGAGCAGATTCAAAAGCCCCAAACCTACTTCTATTTTCTGTTTCTGTTGAATCTGCACTGTACCCTTTCCCAGGCCAATCTAGATTCCGAGACTAGACACATCCCTTGGCATTATAATGTACAAAGACTCCAGGATAGTAATAATGCTGCACCCCCCTGAATTTTGTTTTGGAGAGAGGAACTCAACTGCACGGAGATGGGAAGGGGGAGGCTCTGGGATCTGTGACTAAAGATGAGGATAATATGGAAGCTTCAGGGAATGCTTCTGCACCTGGATGAGGAAAGTTGGAAATGATTTATCAGAAGAGATTTCCCTTGTTGAACTAATACTTTATGGTATTTTTGCGAGAAAACCCACATCTCTACACCTGCATTTCCTAAAACCTGGAATGCTGCATGTAACTTTTGTGGGAATTCCATTGCCACAACACTCACAAAGGTGAGGTAACATTCTCTGAGTTAGAAGGTTGTGCTTTTAAGTCTCGCGTCAGAGGTGTGAGCGTGACTCTAGACTGGTCCCCTAGTGCTGAATTAAGAGAGTGCTGCACTGTCAGAGGTGCTGCATTTTAGATGGAATGTAAAACTGAGGCCCTCGGGTGGATATAAATGTTGCTGTCTGTGGCACTGTTCATTGAAGACTTTCCTCCAGTGACCTGGGCAATATTTATCCATCAGCAAACATCACGAAAACACATAATGAGGATGTTACCACATTGCTGTTTGTGGCACCTTGATATGTACCAATTGGCGACTGAATTTTCCACATTACAACAGTGACTGGCACTGAAGTGCCAGTGCAGCAGTTTGGGGTGTACAGGGGTCGTCAAATACACTTTACAACACAGAAACATGGAAACTATAGGCAGGAGGAGCTCCATTCGAGCCTGCTCACCATTCATCTTAATCTTGGCTGATCATAGAATTCAATATCCTGATCCCCCTTCTCCTCATATCCCTTGATCCCTTTAGTACCAAGAGCTATACCTAATTTCTTCTTGAAATCACACAGCATTTTGGCCTGAACTGCATTCTTTGGCAGTGAATTCTACATATTCACCACTCTCTGGGTGAAGAAATTCCTCCTCACCTCTGTTCTAAAAAGTTTACCCCTTATCCTCAAACTATGACCGCTAGTTTTGGACACACCCATCATCGGGAACATTCTTTCTGAATCTACGCTGTCTCACACCGTTGGAATTTTATAAGTTTTTATGAGATCCTCTCTCACTCTTCTAAACTCCAGTGAATATAATCCTAACCGACTGAGTCTCTCCTCACATGACAGACCTGCAATCCCAGGAATCAGCCTGTAAACCTTCACCGTATTCCCTCTATAGCAAGGACTTCCTTCCTCAGATAAGGACACCAAAACTGCACACAATTCAATTGTGGCATGTTAATTGAATATCCGTGCATCATTATGGAATGTATTCGGTCATCGCCATGATGCCTTCCTTTGTGCCACTGGCTGCTTTAGTTAATCATGAGGATATGTACCTGAGAAGGCGTTTGCTACTGATGCATTGGAATGGTATAGAAATGAGGTGGCTGATTTCTCCAGAAGCCAATCTCCTTACAGAGACCAACTGCAAGCTGCATTTCCAAAAATGGGTGACGTGTCACCCCAGTCCTGCTGTGGACCAGAATCTCCAGACGTAGGGACGAGAACTGGTAGACTGCTTCCCCTCAGGTTCTCGATGGGAAGTTATGCCCCGTGAAACAGTATTTTCCAGGTCACGGGTATTGTGCTTGTTTTGTGAAATGCCAGTGATGTCCGGTGGGCAAACTCAATCAATTATTCCAGGGTGGAAAAATTTGTCTGAATGGGGACTTCTCCATGGCAACATTGTGAGCGACCCTCTCAGGAAGTCCAAAGATGTGCAGTTTAGGTGGTTTGGCCATGCTAAATTGCCCCTTAGTTTCAGTGGGACTAGTTCGGGTAATTGCATGGGGTTATAGGGATAGGGCGGGGGTGGGATTGTGGTTGGTGCAGACTCGATGGGCCGAATGACCTCCTTCTGCACTGTATGATTCTATGATTCTATTCTATGAAGAAGATATTGTTGCAAAGGCCTCATTGTTGGTGATATCCTGTGAAAACCTTCTCTGCATTGCCACTCCCCCTTGACACTCTTGTTGTGAGAAGATTCTGTTGTGGAGGTTGGTGACAGACCCCTCCAGCAAAGGAGCAATGCCTGAGCCCACAAGCGGGATTTTCCAACCACCTGTCCTGTCTTATCCTGGTGTTGCCAGGAGCAGACTCAAAGAGCAGACTCAGAGCAGACTCACAAAACAAGCACTCAAAGGGCCGAATGGACTACCCTAGATGCTAGTTTCTATGTTAGTTTCTACAACATTGCTTCCCTCAATTGGTGGAAAGAAAAAAAATGAGTAAAGAACAACACAGCACAGGAACAGGCCCTTCGGCCCACCAAGCCTGCGCCAATTCCGAATCCTTACTTAGACCCACTATGCATTTCCAATATGTGGTTCCTATCCCTCTGTTCACCTCCCATTCATATGTCCGTCAAGATACACCTTGAACCTTGCTGATGTGCCTGCTTCCACCACCTCCACTGGCAGTATGTTCCAGGCACCTACCACCTTCTGTGTGAAAACCTTGCCCCACCCGTCTCTCCTAAATTTCTTCCTCTCACCTTGAACCTGTGCCCTCTTGTAATTGACCTTTCCACCCTGGAAAAAAAAGGATGGAATTTTTGTCTATTGAACCCTTGAATAATACTGAGAAAGATGTCTTGCAAAGTAGTGATTCAGGATTATCAAGGAACATCAGGAGAAGCACAGATTAGTGAGCACTTCATGTTATTGCAGTGTATGTTTGATTCTAGTTATCTAAGTTCAGCAAACAATTGCTTGTCGTGCTTACAGATAAAGGTCGGAATTCTTTGGTCATTCATGCTGATGGGATTCTCCGGTTTCCACCAGCAGCGTATCCCCGCCCTCAGGTTTCTTGCTGGCATGGGGTGACGTCAAGGGGAATTCCCATTGGCAGCGGCGGAACCAGAGAATCCCACCATGAGCAAATAATGTGCCACCTCCCACTGGCAGGAAACACATGGCTGAGAATCTCACCCAAAGAGTTTATTACCAAGTGCATGCAATCTGAACTAAATGCAGCATAGAAAAGCAGATTATTGAAAACAACATCTAGAGTAATTATTTTTCATTCAGTCATCAGACATGGCCATCGCTGGTTGGCCAGCATTTATTGTCCATTCCTAGTTGCCCTTGAGAAGGTGTTGGTGAGCTGCCCCCCTCACATGCTTTGTGATGAACTTTAATGCAGTTATGTGCCTCTGCATATTTTATTCCTGTGATATTGAATTCAGCTGAGTGTAAGTGTGATCCAATTCACCTACCAGTTTTTCCCCTTTGCATTTCCTCCTCTACTGTAGATGAGAATTTTATCTACCACACCAGGCATTGTACAGCATCTCATCCAAGTAGCCACACTTCAGCCTACAAGTTCACAGAGAGTCAGCAGCTCATTTGACCAAGGGGACATCACAATTGGACCCAATCTTGATGTTTGCAGTCACATGCTTCCTGCAGGTTTGATTGAATCTGTCTCCAAAATTAACTCTCAACAAATTTTTAACTGAGCTAACCTTGAAGGTAATCTTCAGAAATGTAATCTTGTAAGACCGAACGGATATGCTGAAGCAGCGATTACGGACGCACCATTTTATGAATGGGACAAACAATATCTTGGCTATGATGCAACGAAACTGAGCTTACTGGATGCTATTGTCCCCTGTCACTGCTCCTCATGTATCATTCACATGATCCATCGCAGCTGAAACAAAGTGCACTCCTCCATCACTCTGTCTCCATGGTGATATCACTCACCTGAATCAGCATGGCCCCTGTTAAAACCATCTATCGATCTGTTTGTGACTACCTCCTTTCCAATCGCATTTAACATCAGGTACATCCAGCCTTGCAAACAGCGGGCAAGTAATTAAGTAAGAATGTCACTCCATTTGATTTATTTGATATCCTATTGAGCGCTGAAATCCCAGTTTGCTGCACTATTTACATTTCTGTTTGATTTACTGGAAAGTGAGAATTTAAAAGCGCAAAAAGGTCTGGACGATAACACAAGATGTCAATGGTTCCCATTCTATTTTTTTTAAACAACTCACTAGATGTGGGTCTTTAACCTTAATCGTTACTTTTTGTAATAGTGAAGTACCAATTGTGAGAAACATGCCATCCAAACTGAATTGTGTCCTCGAGAAAGCTAAAATGGGCTGCCTGCCTTCTCAGTTGAAATGGCAAGATTCCTTGGCACTCATTAATAAAACCATAAGATATAGGAACAGAATTAGGCTAATCGGCCCATTGAGTCTGCTCTGCCATTCAATCACGGCTGATAAGTTTCTTAACCCCATTCTCCCGCTTTTTTCCCATAACCCTCGATCCCTTTACCAATCAGTAATCAAGAAGGGAAGCAAAGGGGTTTCTCTTGTCCTCCTGGTCACAATCTGTCACTCAATCACATCATTGAACATAGATTGTGGTAATAGTTGTTTCTGAAGACAGCTGCATTGTTCAGCTGGATTACAACCGTGATAAAAACCTAGCTCTGAGAACCTCTGAGAAATCATAGAACACCATAGAATCCCTACAATGCAGAAGGAGGCCATTCAGCTTATCGAGCTGCACTGACTCTCTGACAGAGTATCTTACCCAGGCCCACCACCCACCACACCTCCCCCCCACCCCCCATGACTAATCCATTTGACCTACATGTCTTGGGAAACTAAGGAGTGATTTAGCATGGCCAATTGACCTAACCCACACATCTTTGGATTTTGGGAGGAAACTGGAGCATCTGGAGGAAACCCACACAGTCACAAGGGGAATGTGCAAACTCCACACAGACTGGTAGCAGAGGCAGGAATTGAACCAAGTCCTTAGTGCTGTGAGGTAGCAGTGCTAACCACTGTGTCACCTTGCCGTGTAGAACTGTAGAAACAGTTATATTTGAACTCTTCGGGGAGTTACGAAAGGTGAAACATGTAACTGATCTCAATACTCCTGACAATCTTCATGATCTCAAGTGACTGGATTCATTTATTTGACAGAAACTCATCTATGTCCATCGGTAGATATAACTGTTGGAACTTGAGGGAATCATCTTCCTAAATCTCTGTCTGGGAAACTGCAACTGGTTTTCGATAAGCTAATAAAATTCCATCAAGCCGCATTGAAATGTGCCATCGGACTATTTGCACATGGCATTATTGGAATCAGATTGACACTTCTCTGTCTCACCCTCAACATGGACAGATCCGTTTAATACCTTTTTTTTAGAAGATTCACCCCCACAATGTGCTGTTGACCTCTTGCGATCTCAGCCAATGCTAAAAATGTTCAGGTCAGTAATTTAGATGTTGGATCATGAAAGATCAGAAAATCACAGAATTGTTAGTGCTCACAAGGAGGTCATTTGGCCCGTTGTGTTTCCAAACCAGCATCCTGACTTAGTGCCATTCCCCTGCCCTCTCCCCGTACTCCTGCACATTGTTTTTATTTCATTAATCATCTAATGTCCTCTTGAATGCCTCATTTGAATCTGCCTCCACCATACTTCCAGGCAG
The DNA here is from genome assembly GCF_965287045.1 of Carcharhinus amblyrhynchos. Lineage (NCBI taxonomy): Eukaryota > Metazoa > Chordata > Chondrichthyes > Carcharhiniformes > Carcharhinidae > Carcharhinus > Carcharhinus amblyrhynchos. The sequence continues at coordinate 14,846,828 of NC_137350.1, forward strand.
TGCATTCCAGGCCCTAACCACTCGCTGTGTGGAAAAGCTTTTTCTCACATGATACTTGCTTTTTTATGAATCACTTTAAATCCGTGCCGTCTCGTTCTTGCTTTTTTTAAGAGCGGGAACAATTTCTCCCTGTTTGCTCTGTCCAGTTCCTTTACTGGGAGGCGATGGTCTCGTGGTATTATCCCTAGGCTAGTAATCCAGGGACTCAGTTAACGTTCTAGTGAGCCGGATTTGAATCCCACCACAGCAGATGGGGGAATTTGAATTCAGTGAAAAACATCTGGAATTAAGAATCTACTGATGATGAACTAAGGATGGGCAATAAATACTGGCCAGCCACTGACGCCCATATCCCATGAATGAATATAAAATAACTCTGTTCAAAGATTGTGCTGACTGGTTGACCTCTTAAACAGGAATGCTGTTGTAGTATCTAGAATCATAGAATCCTACAGTGCAGACAGAGGCCATTTGGCCCATCGAGATTGCACCAAATACAATCCCATCCAGACCCTATCCCCATAACCCCACATATTTAGTCTAGCTATTCCCCCTGACATAAGGGGCAATTTAGCATGGCCAATCACCTAACCTGCACATCTTTGGACTGTGAGAGGAAACCAGAGCACCTGGAGAGAACCCACACAGACACGGGGAGAATGTGCAAACTCCACACATGATGTGGAGATGATCTCCGCAAACTGCAGGCTCCAAGTGGAGAGGATCTCCAAGAAGATCTCGCGTATCGATACAGACATCAAGTTTTTACAAAGATGCAAATTCCACACAGACAGACACCAAGGCTGGAATCGAACCCGGGATCCTGGCGCTGTGAGGCAGCAGTGCTAACCACCGTGCCATTGTACCGCATGAAGGCTACAGATTCACTTCTACACTTTTACTGGTCTGTGAACATAGGAGGTGGGGTGAAGGGACGCCAAAGTTCCTTCTTCATCCAGTGAAAGTCTTTCTAAAGCATTGGGCATGATTAATAAAAGATTCATATCCCTGTGAAGGAAACTTTACTGGAGGGGATTGAGGATTGACAATTGATGAAGAGCTGGCATAATGAAGCCAAACCTCAAGGAATAATCAAAGAAGAAACACAAATGGAAACTCTTTGTAGCCGTCAACTTTTATTCCAACTGTAAAAGGGAACAAAGAGATGTTGCTTGTGAAATGTTAAACACTGTTCTTCATTACACATTTCACTGAAATAAACAAGCATCACATTTGCCGGTTTGAACCAATAACCTCAAAAGTCATCAACTGGAGATATCCATTAAATAAATCAATCCATTGTGATTCTTGCTGAAAGGAAGCGGGAGAAAAACAAAGTTGATCTGCAGCATAAAGATTTTGCAGATCGCCACTCTGAATATGTGGGTGGCATGGTGGCACAGTGGTTAGCACTGCTACCTCACAGTACCAAGGAGCCCAGTTCAATTCCAGCCTCAGGTCATTTTCTGTGTGGAGTTTGTATGTTCTCCCCGTGTCTGCGTGGGTTTCGTCCAGGTACTCCGGTTTCCTCCCACACTCCAAAGATGTGCGGGTTAGGTTGATTGGCCATGATAAATTGCCCCTAGTGTCTGGGCGATTAGCAGGTTAAATGAGGGTTACAGGAATAGGGTCTGGGTGGAGTTATGTTTGGTACAGACTCCTTCTGTGCTGTAGGGATTCTATGAATATAAGTAATATTCTTCACCACGGGTACCATTATGAAGGATTCCAGACATTGGAAATGAAAGAAAAAACCTTGCAATGTGAGGTTGTTAGGCAGACGTTGCATCGCTGGGCTCCACTTTTCTTTCTCCCTGGGACAATGGAGATCATGTCCGTGTGCACACAAGCACAGAATCTCTCATAGATGTTTGTTGGTTTATGTAGGGCACTGACTCTCTAACATTAGGAATGTTAATACGTTTCCTGATGTTTGTCACATTAAATTTCAAGTCCTGCTTTCATATCAGGCCATAGGTATACTTCAATGGGTTCTCTACCTCAAAGTACTCTCACAGCTTTCACCCACCAGTGTAGAATCATGGAATCCCGACATTGCCATTTGGCCCATCGAGTTTGCATCGACCACAATGCCATCCTCATAATCCCATGCATTTACCCTAGCGAGTCTCCCTGACACTAAGGGGCAATTTGGCATGGCCAATCCACCTAACCCGCACATCTTTGGAGGAAACCAGAACACCTGGAGGAAACCCATGCAGACATGGGGAGAATGGGCAAACTCACACAGACAGAGGACCAAGCCGCGATTTTAACCCAGGACCCTGGCACTGTGAGTCAGCAGTGCTAACCACTGTGTCACTGTGCCATCCTGTACATCATATAGCAGCACAAAACTTTGCAGTGTGAAGTATAAATGCTCCTTACCAATGAAAATGGTTTCATTGAATTGCTTAGTTAAAAAAAATGGAAATTCACCTCAGGTCAGCACAGATTATTTTCAGCTAGAAAGAGAGAGATCAAAGCAGTAATTGGGAACACCAACACTGCAACAAGTTACAGTAAACTCACCAACTTCGACAGAACAAATAATATGTCCTTAGTTTCTTTTGGCTAATTCAAACAAATACTGAATTATGACAGGGAACTTGCCAACATTTTCACAGGTATACCCCAGTCCAAACTGGCTGCTTTACCCAACTCAGAGGCAATATGTTTTAATGTGATGTGTCCAAAAACATTGTACTTGTAAGTCAGTCCCTATTCATCCTCAGTAAATCTCAAATCTCCTTGACCCAGTGCAGAAGAAAAGGCTCAAGAGGCCAAACGTGCCCTGACCTGTTAACGGTGAGTGACCCTGACACCACACAGGAAATGGAAGGCTTGCTCCTTTGGCCAATAGCTGCCACGGCGGTCAGACTCAACATGGGACTCCCAATACCGGAAGACTGGGAACCAGATGTGTAATTTCATAAACTAACTTCAAAAGAAGCACAAGCTTCTCTAAATGAATTGGCCAGTGAGGGGTTTCTTCAACAACATTTCAGTGGAGGATAAGCAGATCAACTTTCAAAACAAAGAATAAATATATATCTGGGTAGGCGAGTGTAAACCAAACAAACAAGGCTTGAAACGAGTTAACAAAAATAAATTAATCAGAAGTGACTTGAGAAAAAGTTATATCCAAAATCGTGCAAAACTGTGAAACAATTCATAGAGCTGAACAGGAATACATAGAAACCAGTTGAATAGGATTGTTGGGAGGATAGTGCAGACTAGGACCTGAACAGTAAGAGGGCAATCAGAGTATAAGATGAAAGCTAAGCTGAAAATTTTAACCATAAAATCCCTACAGAGGACAATTCGGTTATCTAGTCTGCACCCACTCTCCGACAGAACATCCTACCCAGGCCCTATCCCTGTAACCCCACATATCTACTCCACTAATTCCTCTAACCTATACATCTTGGGTCACTGAGGGACAATTTGGTGTGGTCAATCAATCTAACCCACACATCTTTGAACTGTGGGAGGAAATCCGAGGAAACTCACCCAGACACAGGGAGAATGTGTCCGCACAGACAGTGACCCAAGGCCAGAATCAAACCCAGGTCCCTGGTGTTGTGAGGCAGCAGCGCTAAACACTGAATGATTTGTGAACAGGTGCTTTATTGAGGCACAACCGTACAGATCCAAACTCCATGATTTCTTGACATATTTTTAATATTAATTGGCACAAGGTCAAGAACTACCAAACATCTGCCATATGTTTGGAAGTATATAAGATTACACACTCAAAATGTTAGATCTAGTTTCTGGAATGGAAGATAATGAAACAATATTCAATAAGCAAAATTATATGTAACATGCAGTGACCAAAACAGTTGCAAACAGAATGGGAAAAGAAACAGACAATATTTATTTCCAGTGAAAATAAAACACAATTCTGTTCTTTGCTGGAAAGAATTACAAACTTAAATGAATGCAGCTCAAAAATAATTCTAGATTAATGAAGTGAAGATACTTAACTATTTAAGACACAATTGGACTTGATATTTGATTTCCTGCTAAAAGTTCCTCTTACTCCCTCTCAAGGACCAGGATTTTACCAGCTCGCCCTGTCCATTGATGGGCAAACATGTTTTTCAGACAGATAAAGAGTACCACATAATTAAGCACTCCCTTGATTAATCTTCACAGACTGACAGAGCTGTTCAATATGATTTGATTTGATTGATTGTCACATCTACTGGGATTCAGTGAAAATTATTGTTTCTTGTGCGCTATACAGGCAAAACATACCGCTCATGAAGAACAGAGGGGAAAAAGAAAAGGGAAAGGATAGGGTGCAGAATATAGAGTTGTAAATACAGGTAAGGGGAAGAGAAGGATCAGCTTGATATAAGATAGGACTATTCAAAAGTCTGATGCCAGCAGGGAAAAAACTGTTCCTGAGTCTGATCATAACATATAAGAGCAGAATTAGGCCATTTGGCCCATCAAGTCTGCTCCACCATTTGATCATGGCTAATATGCCCCCCATCCCCATTTTCCTGTCTTCTCCCCATAACCCTTCAAATCATTGCCAATTAAAAATCTGTCTAACTCTGTTGGTGCATGTTTTCAGGCTTTTGTATCTGGAAAAAGGTGGGAGAGAGTATATCCAGAATGCTTGATTATGCTGACTGCTTTCCTGAGCCAACAGAAAGTGTAGGCAGTGTTAACGGATGGGAGAAGTCGTAACTGCTTTTTCCAGTGCATTGAGTCAATGGGAAGCAATTTTTCAAATAAAGAGGAAAGCTTTTCTAAACATGCAGATACCTCTGTATTTTTCTTCTCTTTTACTGGTTTTGTGGTGCAGTTGTTTATTTTAGAACTGCTTGGGGAAGGGTTTGTCAAATTTTGTGCATAATTTACACAGAGGATTCACAACAGCAAATAATTCATGCTTGATGACAGTCAACGGAAAGCGCTAATCCTATAATCATTGTTTCTGCCTTACAGTAACAACATCAAACTGCACAATGACATGTTTACATCGCAGCTTTAGATCAGTAAACCAGCCCAAGGTGCTTCACCACAGCATGCGCAAACAAAATTACGATTGTGGTCACAGGGCACTTAGAAATCACAATATAATTAGGCAGGAAAGTGAATATGGTTTTATGTTATTTGGCAAGTTTATCTGACATGGGTGGCACGGTGGCACACTGGTTAACACTGTTGACTCACAGCACCAGGGACCCAGGTTCAGTTCTGGCCTCAGATCACTGTCAGTGGAGTTTGTACTTTCTCCCCGTGTCTGCGTGGGTTTCCTCCGGGTGCTCCGGTTTTATCCACAGTCGAAAGATGTGTGAGTTAGGTTGATTATCTGTGCTAAATGTATCCTAGTGTCAGGGAGATTAGCAGGGTAAATGTGTCGGGTTACCGGAATAGGGCCTGGCTGGGATTGTGGCTGGTACAGACTTGATAGCCGATTGGCCTCATTCTGTGCTGTAGGGATTTGATGATTCTATGACTATTTGAGGGTGAACTTGCAGGGTAAATAAGGGGGAAACAGTGAATGCAGTGTATTAGGATTTTCAGAAGGCAGTCAATAAGGCATTACACTGGAGGTTGTTCCAACACATTGGGATTCATGAAATTGTGAACAATATATTAGCATGCATTGAAGTTTCATAAACAGACAGAAAACAGAGTTGGAAAAAGGTCATTTTGAGGATGGCAGGAAGTGCCTGAAGCACCAGCAGAGGGACATCAATTATTTATAACCCATACCAATGAATTAGATGAGGGAATGGAGTTTAAACATCTGGTTTGCTGGTGATACAAAGCTAGATGGGGAAGCTGCAAAGTGGCTACATAGGGATATAAAGAGGTGAATGGCAGATGGAGTATAATGTGGGGAATTGTGACATTATTCACTTTGAGAATGAAAAAAACAAAACAGAATGTTTTAGAATGGAAGAAACTAGTAAATATTGGATGGAATTCTCTGGCTGTTCAGGCCCCACTGCCACTGCAAGAGAGGATGGAGAATTTAATGCTCAACCAAATCTCCATTCACTACAGCAGGGTGGGAGAATCCCTATTAGTATTCAGGGTTGGGGGCACCCAGGGGTGGCACAGTGGCACAATAGTTAATACTGCTGACTCACAGCACCAGGGACTCGGGTTCAATTCCAGCCTCGGGTGTCTGTCTATGTGGAGATTGCACTTTCTCTCCATGTGGATTTCCTCCGGGTGCTCTAGTTTCCTCCCACAGTCTGAAGATGTGCAGGTTTGGTGGATTGGCCATGCTAATTTTTTTCTGAATTCCCAAAAATGGATTAACTTTGGTAACTATCGGGGTTACAGGGATGGGACGGGGTAGAGGATCTGAGTAAATACTCTATTAGAGAGTCGATGCAGACTCTATGGGCTGAATGGCCTTCTTCTGCATTGTAGGGATTCCATGATTCTATGTACATGAATCATAGAAAGCTAACATGCAGGTACAACAAGTAAAGAAAGTATTTTAGATTTTGCAAGGGAGTTGAAGAGTATGGACTTTAGGGAATCTTACTGCAGTTATATAGGCAAGATCGTTCAGCTGTTTATGCCAGCAGGATCTTTCGATGCATCCCCACTACAGATGTCCCAGCAGTGGGGGATGGATTCAGTAGGAAATCCCATTGGCAGCGGTGGGACCACAGGATTCCACTGTTAGTGAACAGCGAGCAACTTCCTATTGTGAGAAACCTGCTGTGGGGTGAGACATGAAAAGCTGGGAATCCCATGACCATACATTTAAATATCACTAGCGGGCTACCCTGCAGTATCATTCCCCCATCATTAGTGTTTCCCACCCTGTTGACATGACGTCACATTGGTGGCGTTTAAAATGGACCCTGAGAAATGAGGACCTGGCCATGAGAACTTGTCGGGGACACAAGGCAAAGTACAGATCCTCAGTTCAGAGAGGGTCATGCATGGGCAGTGTCAGGGGAAATGCTGGGGAGGACCTCCATTGGGGAGGTCTTTGGGCACCCAGGATGGGTTTCCTGAGGGGATAAGTTTCCTGAGGGGGGATACTCTTGGAGAGGGTGTTAGAAGATCCCGTGTCTGTGGTGAAGAGGGGTTTTATGTCTTGGTGAAATGGGGGTTGGTGATTCTTCATTTCATCCCGATCTCTTGAAAGCTGATGGAGCAGGATCATAGGACTTCCCTCCAGGATTTTATTTGCACTTTCACTAAGCAGGAAAACCCAGCAGTAAAGCCAACAGGCTATACCCTACCTTCCCTGCCTGAGCTGACACTTTCTCAAAAGTAATAAAATTCCACCTGTAGAATCATAGAATCCCTACCTGCCACACTCACCTGTTAAAGCAACCTCTGACAATTTGATAGTGGAAGCCATTGCAGCTGCAGAGGCAAATGTACAACGCCATGGCCTTCATTTCAAACAACACAATGGCCGGAACTCTACCACCTTGCCCGCCACGGAATTGGCATGGGCAAGGGACCGACCACAGAAATCTCCGTTGACCTCGAGTGGGAGTTTCTGGTCTCGCCTGAGCGAGGCCGTATAATCCCACCCAACATCTTCATTTCAAAACATATCAGCCCTGCACCAAATATGTAATAATTTTGATTTATGTTCACAAGTGCTAGATCTTCATTTTGTTTTCATTTCTTACTGCTCCTTTTTTTTGTGTGCATGTGTTAATAACTTTATCTTTTCTGAGGTGACTTCCAGAGCAATAGAGTGAAATATACAAACTTTATTTTTTTACGTAAAAATGTTTTGCTGCTGGGTTATTTTAAATTGAATTTCTTACTCCATAGGAAAGAAAATATGCACACACAAGCGTGGTTCACCGGAAACTTTGGGGGAACATTTTCTTAAAGCATCTGCAACACTGTTACAAAAGCAAACACCTTTTCAGCAACAGCATCAAAGACAGATAATCCTTTAATAGCCTCTTAAAACTGTCAATCATAATATGAACTCAGCCCCCTTACTGAAATAGGTGTCTTTGGACCCAAACTCAAGCATTTATATGGGGCTTAACAATAATAATAGCCTTGGGAAATATGAATGGTGAACTGTTCTGAAATTGCAATAGTAGATAGTAATGCGTCTTTCTAAGCTATTCCAAACAGCATGTCAATCAACACACTCTGGCAACATGTGTATATTTTTAAACTTGTAAATGATGGCTGAAGCCGAGTTTTGTTTTCATTTTTAAAGAAGTGGGAACTCAATTAACTTAAAGTCAGTCCTTCATAAGCAATAGCTCCATAAAGTGTGACTACTACACTATGAGCTAAGGGCGTTGGAACAGCAGAAATGGGGTATGTTTCACCTCAACACAGTTTTCAAAAGACGTTGTTGAGCTTGGGTTACCTTGCTATGTGATTCATGCTCTGCCCACTTTCCCCCACCGATGAAAATGGTATCAGCTGCAATTGGGGATGGAACTTCTGCATCTGGGTCCTGCCCACCATTGTTAGAAATCTCCAGAGTCTCGCATTGATAAAGATCAGGCCCTAAATGTCATCTAGAAACAGCAAATGCTGCTAATTCTGGCCCAAAGATCATAAAGTGCTTCAAGAACATACAGCTGTAAAAATCAAAGTTTTCCTGCCTGAACTCTCATTTCAGAATGGTGCTGTTTTTAATTAGAATTTGATTCAAATGACAAAACACATGTGGCTTTTATAATGAAATTTAACTGAGAAGAGAGGGGTTATTCTGACTAAATTCAAGCAGAAAGTATTGTTTGTCCAGGGAATTACTTTGATCTCAGTGTGTACGTGATGGTTAAAACTGGACTTACTTTATAGACAAAATTGAATACCGCATGCAGGCACAATGGCATGCTTCCAGCAGGATCACTGTTTAATATGTGGATGTTCCATTAATTAGCAATTTTTATGATTGTAAACACTTGTGAGAAAGTGTCCTCAATAAACCCACTTGTTAAGCAACAAGTGACTTTCAGTCATACATATCAAAAATGGTCAGCGTTTGGCCTCTGCTGAACTCGCTGCTCTCAACAATGGCACTTGTACTCAGACAACAATTACCACTGCTTCCAAATTGTGGAGACTGGGTGGAAATATTTCGAACAGTCATCCTAATTGAGTACGAAAGAGCTAAGGTCAAAAGAGGATAGAATTCAGCTCAGTTGTGGTGAGCAAGCCATATGTGTGTCTTGATAGTGATGCAGAGACAATGAGCATAATACTGGAGAGAGAATAGTGTATGTTTATTAGTGTCACAGTAAGAAGTTTCACAGCACCAGGTTAAAGTCCAACAGGTTTATTTGGAATCATGATCTTTCGGAACAGTGTTCTGAGAGCTCGTGATTCCAGATAAACCTCTTGGACTTCAACCTGATGTTGAGTGAGACTTCTTACTGTGTCCACCCCAGCCCAATGCTGGCATCTCCACATCATGGCTTTTAATGTCACAAGTAAGCTTGCATTAACACTGCAATGAAATTACTGTGAAAATCCCTTAGTCGCCACATTCTGGTGCTTGTTCGGAGAATTTAGCATGGCCAATGCACCTAACCAGCATGTCTTTTGGACTGTGGGAGGAAACTGGAGCACCTAGAGAAAACCCGTGCAGACACGGGGAGTACGTGCAGGCTCTGCACAGACGGTGACCCAAGCCAGGAATTGAACTCGGGTCTCTGGTGCTGTGAGGCAACAGTGTTAACCACTGTGCCACAATGGAGCCAACTTTTTAAGTCTGGATGACTCTTCATCATCTGATGAAGAATCATCCAGACTCCAAACGTTGGCTCTACTCTCTCTCCACAGATGCTGCCAGTTCCAGCATTTTCTGTTTATGTTTCAGGTTCCAGCATCCGCAGTAATTTGCTATTAACATGATACTGGAAGCCTCCTGAATCTCTCTCCCCCGACAATCATTGCCTCTTCCTAGCCTCTTGACAAGATTCATAGCTCCCTGATTTCCTGTGCCTGTACTTTGCCTATATTTTTCAATGCAATTCCTTGTCAGATATTTAGCCAATTTGTTTAAAAATGCATTAAAAGAAAATAAAACTAATTGCTACTAGTTTCACTTTGCAGGTTAGCAACGCCATGGCAACATCCTCATTGCTCTACTCTGATCCCTTTTCAATGCATCAATATCATGTCGAAGGTAAATGTGGCCACATCAATGGTTTTTCCAAGGTTAAAGCAGACTGTTTTGACTTATAATCAAATACCCTAGAGACTTTTCCCAGTATTTGATTAGCCTTGCTGACGGCAGCTTCAGATTCACCAAATACTTTCAGCCCACAGTTGATAATCACACCCAAATGTGTTCCTATTTCATCTTTGCCACTAAGCGTCCTCCATCTTGTACATGTTATTTGTTTCCTCCATCATTGTGCATCATCTTACGTCTGCCCATTGCAAAGCTCCATCTGCCATTATTTAGCTCACTTAATTTATCCAAGTCCTTTCTAATACGATCAGTCTCTTCCAGGCTAGACATTTGACTCACTGAGCTTGTTGTGAGATAATCAGCAACATAGTGTGAAGAGCATTCTGCTTCAGATCATTAATTGTGTAAACCCATGTTGTCCAGTTGAAACTAGCTACAGTTCTGACACTATTTTAGTCACTGACATCAAGTTTACTGGAAAACACTTTGCATACGCTCGCGTCAACCATGTGAATATATGAATCTTCGCATGTGTACATTTACTGAATGAATCTCTAGCAGCGTTTTGTAAGCACGGAAGTAAAGCACTTACAGTGATTAAAAATACATGCAGACTTTGCTTTCATCTTATCGGCAATGCACAAAATTGTTAAAGGAACACTTGAAAATGCTGAGTAAATATAAATATTGAGATCACTTACCCAATTGTGCATATTGTTTCATTTATTTGCCTGAAAAGCCATTTTTGGATTCCCAATTTGCAACATGTGATTAATTACTAATAAATTGTTCAACACTGGTTTAAATTTGTCGAAACCCTGGTCTAGGATGGCACGGTTGGGCAATGATTAGCCCTATAGCCTCACAGTGCCAGGGACCCAGCTTCAATTCCAGCCTCGGGTCACTGTGTGGGGTTTGCCCATTCTCCCCGCGTCTGTGTGGGTTTCCTCCAGTTTCATCCCACAATCCTAAGATGTGCGGGTTAGGTGGATTGGCCATGCTAAATTGCCCTGTAGAGTCAGGAAGTTTAGCAGGGTAAATACATGGGGGAATAGGACCTGGGCGGGGTTGTTGTTGGTGCAGGCTCACTGGGCCGAATGGCCTCCTTCTATGATTCTAAACCGGGCAAAAAGGATCTTGGGGAATTCCAACAGTAATTTTTCCACCCCTTCCCACATCAACCCTCTCCCCCCAGCCTGTTAAGCTTTGTTAGTTGATTATTTTCAATTCTGCATTGAATATTCACCCTACTTTGAACATTGAATTCATATTTGGGGCTATATTGCCAGCTTAGCTTTTCCTTATGATTAATGGACTAACAGGCACCATTGAGTGATGGAGCCCTTTGAAGTCAAGCTAAGAACATATTTTTTCACTGGTTTAAAATCTGCTTCCTGATCACATCAGTGAACCTTGTTGCAATTACATTGGCACTTGTTTTGTCAAAGAAGGGTTGAAATGGAAGACAAAAAGGTTAAAGTAATGGGAGGCGTAGATTCAGGGCCAGTCTTTACCTCTGTCAGAAGTGGTTGTCAATCACCATCCAATTACTGAGTTTTGTCAGAAGGGTTTGAGACAAACGGACTCCATTTGAAGGCAGAATCTGTGCTGAGAGGCCTCCAGTGCTTTGCACTACACTATGGTTCTCTTGAAAAAGGTTGTAGTTACAACGGGTCACTGAATATTATAATCCCTTGTTTCTGACTTAATTTGCATTGGTCACTTGACGCACAAGATTGTTGTTTCAGCAATTTGGCTGATTACACATGACTTTATACACTGTAGAATATATAATAGATTTCATAGCTCATTTCCATCCCTGATATAGAAAATGATAAGAATATCTGTGGGATTGTATAGAATTAAACACTTAGAGAATGTGTTTAATGAGGTGTGTCCAAGACTCCAATAAGATTGCGATCTTGTAATGGTGAAACCTGAGTTCATTTGCTGAGGTGGGCAGTGAATAAACAAACACTGGTCTTGTCAGCGACATTCACCAGAATTATTCTTTTAAAAATCCATTGTGGATCCTTTTCTCACTCTGAGGTAGTGATTCACCAGGTTGCTGCCTGGGCTGCAGCATTTCAGTTATGAAGAGTCATAGAATCATAGAATCCTACGGTGCAGAAGGAGGTCATTCGGCCCATTGAGTCTGCACTGACCACAATCCCACGCAGGCCCTATCCCCATAACCCCATGCATTTACCCTAGCTATCCCCCTCCCCCAACCATTGGGCATCTTAGCATGGCCAATCCACCTAACCTGCACATCTTTGGACTGTGGAAGGAAACCGGAGCACCCGGAGGAAACCTTCATGGGGAGAATGTGCAAACTCCACACAGATAGTGACCCAAGTCAGGGATCGAACCCAGATCCCTGGTGCTGTGAGGCCGCAGTGCTAACCACTGCTGGGGGAAGCTGACTGAGATGTACAAAATTCTGAATTATGAGGTACATAGATGAGGGACACAATCCAAAGATGTGTAGGTTAGGGGGATTGGCCATGTTAAATTGCTCCTTAGTGTCCAAAGATGTGAAGGTTAGGTGGATTAGCCGTGGTGAATACACGTGGTTATAGGGATGGGATGGAGGGGAGGGCCTGGGTGGGATGTTCTTTCAGTGAGTTGGTGCAGACTCGATCCTGATGGGCTGGATGGCCTCTTTCAGCACTTAGGGATTCTATGGTTCTATGGTAGATAGGGTAGGTAAGAAGAAACTTTTCCCCTTAATAGAGGGGTCACTCACCACGGGGTAAAAACTTAAGTTCAGGAGCAGAAGATTTCAAGGGGATTTGAAGAGAAGATGTTTCACCCAGGGGGTGGTTGGAATCTGGAACTTGCTGCCTGAAAGGGTGGTGGAGGGAGGAACCATCACTGCATTTAAGCAGCATTTCGATGAGCACGTGAAACACCATAACATACAATGCTATGGACCAAGTACTGGAAAATGGGATTAGAATAAATTGGTGATGATGGCCGATGCAGACACGATGGGCTGAAGGGCCTCTTTCTGTGCTGTAATATCTATGACTCTATGTCGGTGGGTGCATTCATTGTGGTTGATACATGGTGATTCTATGAAAGGTAAATTGTGGTGTAATTACTGGAAATTTAGCAAGTCAATATTTATACATAATATTACAATAAAGAACTATCATCACTTGACAATATTAATTTTCAGTGTCAAGAGAATGCCTTATAAATTATTAAACAGTTTCACTTAGAAAATTATTTTGGTTACCTTTTTTAAACCATCTCGAACATATTTGGAATCTTGCTGAACACTTCTTCTTAACAAACTTTCCCATCACAACTGAGTGTCATTTATGGATTTAAATTGTACCCGGATTCTGTGCGGATTAGAAAGGAATGCCTCCAGGACCAATCAACTCAATTCCCGAATTTGGATTAATGTGATTTGTCTTAAGTATATGCTCATTTTGCGCACAATCAATACATTTTCATGTCTGTGAGACATTTTGTGAGCACAGTTGAACATAAAATGGACAGTTCAATAAAGATCAATCAAAAATAGACATAGAAACACGTAGAAACTAGAAGCAGCAGTAGGCTGTTCGGCCCTTTGAGACTGCTCCACCATTTGTTTTGATCATGTCTGACCATCGAATCCAAAATCCTGATTGTGCCTCCCCCCCCAAGTAGAAACACGTATATTAGTGGAAGAGGGAACTGAATGTATTATATAGCAGTGGATAGAATCTGGGTACAATTTCAGTCACCTGATTGAGGTGTACAAGATTATGAGAGACACGGACAGGGTGGACAAGGACCAGTTGTTCCCCTGAGTTGAAGGGTCAGTCACAAGGGGACGTAGGTCCAAGGTGAGGGGCGAGAGGTTTAGGGGGGATGTGAGGAGAATCTTTTTTACCCAGAGGGTGGTGACAGTCGGATTGCATTTTCTAGGAGGGTGGTCGAGGCGGGTTGCCTCACATCCTTTAAAAAGTGGATGAGCACTTGGCACTTCATAACATTCAGAGCTATGGGCCAAGTGTTGGCAGATGGGATTAGATGGGAGTTCAGGTGTTTCTAATGTGTCGATGTGTACCTGATGCACTGAAGGACCTCTTCAGTGCTGTGTGATTCTACGATTCTACGATTATTTCCAGATTTGCAGGTGATACAAAGTTTGGGTGGGAGGGTGAGCTGTGAGGAGGTTGCAGAGATGTTTTAGTGTGATTTGGACAGACTGAGCATGTTGGCATTTGCATGGCAGATATAGTATAATGTGAATAAATGTGAGATTGTCCACTTTGGTAGCAATAATAGGAAAACAAACTTTTCCTCTCAGACTTCCATACAGAAGTTCTAACCAGTGTGAAGTGGGTCACAAAGTCAGATTTTTGCTCAGTGCTGGATTAGAAACATACAAACTAGAAGCCAGAGTAGGCCTTTTGACTCTTTGAGCCTGCTTCGCCATCCATTTTGATCATGGCTGATTGTTGAATTCAGTATCCTGATCCCCCTTTCCCCCCATATCCCTTGATCCCTTTAACCCCAGGAGCTATATCTAATTTCTTCTTGAAATCACACAACATTTTGGCCTCAACGATTTTCTGTGGTAGTGAATTCCACACATTCACCACCCTCTGGGTGAAGAAATTCTTCCCCACCTCAGTTCTAAAAGGTTTACCCCTTATCTTCAAACTATGACCCCCTAGTTCTGATTCCTGCACCGTTGGGAACATTCTTTCTGAATCTACCCTGTCTAACCCCGTAAGAATTTTATAAATTTCTATGAGATTCCCTCTCACTCTTCCAAATCCCAGTGAATATAGTCAGTAAACTGAGGGAGGTGGATACTCAACGAGACCTTGGTATCCTCATGCATCAGTTGCTAAAAGTAAGCCTGCAGGTACAGCAGGCAGTAAAGAAGGTATGTCAGCCTTCATAGCAAGAGGATTTGAGTATACGGATAGAGGTGTTTTATATAGGGCATTGATGAGGTCACAGCTGGAGTATTGTGTGCAGTTTCGGTGTCTTTATCTGAGGAAGGATGCCCTTGCTATAGAGGGAGCACAGCGAAGGTTTACCAGGCTGATTCCTGGGATATCAGGTCTATCATATAAGGAGAGGTTAAGTCAGTTAGGATTATATTCACTGGGGTTTAGAAGAATGAGAGGGATCTCATAGAAATTTATAAAATTCTTACGGGGTTAGACAGGGTAGATTCAGAAAGAATGTTCCTAATGGTGCGGGAGTCCGGAACTAGGGATCACAGTTTGAGGATAAGGGGTAAACCTTTTAGAACTGAGGTGGGGAAGAATTTCTTCACCCAGAGGGTGGTGAATGTGTGGAATTCACTACCACAGAAAATTGTTGAGGCCAAAATGTTGTGTGATTTCAAGAAGAAATTAGATATAGCTCCTGGGGTTAAAGGGATCAAGGGATGTGGGGGGAAAGGGGGATCAGGATACTGAATTCAACAATCAGCCATGATCAAAATGGATGGCGAAGCAGGCTCGAAGAGTCAAAAGGCCTACTCTGGCTTCTAATTTCTATGTTTCTAATCCAGCACTGAGCAAAAATCTGACTTTGTGACCAACTTCATAGCAGTTAGAACTTCTGGATGGAAGTCTGAGAGGAAATGTGAGCCAGTGATAGTTAAAGTAGGACAAACATGACTGTGAAAGAACATATTTTCCTTTATATTGTGAGTACAGGTGGCATGTGATTTATTCCAATGAACCGTAATTAGCATAGGTAACCGATTCTGCACATCATCGAGTCAGCATTTGTGAGTTTATTAATATTCCTTTAGGCCATAGTTGCCTCTAATACATAACACACAGTGCTGCTTGAAGTTTTCATACATTAGTGTAGATCAAAGGAAGTTTCTCCTTCCTACTGGGGTATATAAATATCATCACAACAGACAGGTTTACTCGATGGCTCTTGGCGCAGTCTGGTTTCATGTAATTTAGTCAACCTATTTTTGCTCCTAGCACCTTCTTCACTGCATAGGAGCTGCACAGAATCAGGAAACTAGCACAAGGAGCCATGAAAGCATGATTGGAGCGGCCTTTTAAGGGAGGGTTTTGAACGTAAAGAAGAGTGCTGGAATTCTAAAGGAGGAAATTCATTAGTGGTGAAAATAAAGTTAGAAATCAAAGGACCATTGAATCCCTACAGTGCAGAAGGAGGCCATTCAACCCATCAAGTCTGCATTGATTCTCTGAAAGAACATTTTATCCAGGCCCACCCTCCCCGCTCTATCTCTGTAACCCCATGCATTTACTATGGCTCATCTCCTAACCTACTACATCCTTGGACACTAAGGGGCAATTTAGCATGGCCAGTCAACCTAACCTGCACATCTTTGGATTGTGGCAAGCACCTGGCCACACAGACAAGAGGAGAATGTGCAAACTCCACACAGAATTGAACCAGGGTCCCTGGAGCTATGAGGCAGCAGCACTAACCACTCTGCCACCATACCACCCAGAACAAAAGGAAGAACAGGGGTCAGGGAGGTGGGGGGAGAGGCAGTGGCAGAAGTACACCAGGGGCCAGAATTAAAAGAATGGAGCCTTCAAATGAAAAGAAAAATCTGTTTTCCCCAGTTATCTTTTAATTTCATGTAGCCTTAATCAGGTAAATGGGCAGGTGACAGAGCAACATCATTCGACAGTACTTAAATCACAGCTGCACATTTCCCACTAAACAAATCCAGTATACAATCAACTCATTGCTAAGACAACTTTCCTGGATTTCATAATTAACAAGAATTATATTAACAGCTTAATCTAATATTAACATTCATCATCAATTTCATCCAGAAGGTAAGCTATCCATTCTATTGGGCATATTTCAGCATGGCCAGTGTTCTGGACTCAAAACATTGGTTCTATTCTCTCCTCACAGATGCTGTCAGACCTGCTGAGACTTTCCAGCATTTTCTGTTTTTTATTTCATTAACCAGTATTTTGCTTTCATCAATAGGTAAGCTATCCTTTCTATTGGGCATATTTCTGCAGGGCTCTCCTCTCCATATTTCCTTGCAGAATGCTTATTGGAAGAGGAAAATATTTCTGAAGCTTTTCGTCTTGTACTCAACAGAAAAAATGCAAGAATGCTAACCTTTAAATGATTGCAACAATTTGTATTACAAGAGAAAAGGGTGCTGATTTATTGGCAAGGTGACTCTGTTTGAGATATTGTTATGGAAAAAGCAATGGGGAGCAATAAACTCCCCAACATTTTGGGTAATCCAAAAAAGGTGCAAGGCTTGAGCATATTCCTTTTGTTTGCAGAGGACAGGTCCCTGTTGTATGAATGCATGTCGCTTGTAGCAAGGATAAATGAGTCATGTCACGAGTTCAACCATTTATTTTAAATCGGTTGTTAGCGTAGCTATTCACACACTCAGGATTGGTGGGCAAGTGCTGCCCAATTGCAGAATCAAATCTAAAAGAAGTCGCTTTGTTTTGGCTTTTGTAAGAGCGGTCTGGTTGAGCATGGCCTGAGCTCTGCCTGTGATGACTAACCGAAGGAACATACTGGCCGGAATTCCCTGGTCTCACAGTTCCCTCTACCACTGTCAGTGCGAACGGATAATTTGGCGCCCAGCCAAATTTTCATTCACAGCAGCTGGACCGGATCATCCCAGTCACAGGTGAGGTTAGAGAATTCTGACTGTTGTCTGATTTGATCAACCAGTTGCTGGGACGTACAGCACTGAAATTCATTTATGATGTTGCTCGGTTGTATGGGAGGTAGAACATCTTCTTGGGCTGATGGCAGCATTCTTCATGGAAGATATCACTCGCAGAGCCACTACATATTAGCAGCACAAAACAACTATCTCAACCTGTGGCTCAGATACTTTATTTCAAAATACACCAATCCAATCCAATCAACCTTCAAATATCTATCTCCCTCTCTCAAAGTGACTGAATCTTGCTTCAGTATTAAAATGAATTTGGCTTATCCCATTGTTAAATTTGACGTGTTCCAGATCTGCTTGGCCCTGTCACATATTGCAACAAGAACCGTGCTTTTGGAAAACAAATACTACTCTCACTTTCTCCTCCTTTCTTTAACTTTTTTTTTCATTCTAGAGACATGGGCATCGCTGGCTGGCCAACATTTCTCGCCCACCCCGAGATGCCCAAAGGCAGTTGAGAGTCAGTCACATTGCTGTGGCTCTGGAGTCTCACGTAGGCCAGACCAAGTGGGGATAGCAGATTTCCTTCCCTAAAGGACATTAGTGAACCAGATGGGTTTTTCCAACAATCGACAATTGTTTCATGGTCATCAGTAGACTCTTAATTCCAGATATTTCTCCATTGAATTCAAATTCCACCATCTGCTATGACAGGATTTGAATCTACATCCCCAAAACATTAGCTAAGTTTCTGGATTAATAGTCTAGTGACAATACCACTAGGCCATCGCCTCCCCTAAACTTTAGCTTGAGCAAAATTTTGGTTACCCATATCTTGACTCCCATGAAGTCCTGTTCACCCATCACTCATGTGCTTGCTGAATGACGTTAGTTTAGACCAAGAACTTGCATTACAATGGCCATTGATTCAATTCAAACATTCTCAATCTTTTTTTCAACTCCCTCCATGGCCAACCCCTCCATATCCTCTGTAACCTCTTCCAGTCCCACAAGCCCCCAAAATCATTACGATCCTCCAATATTACCACTTTGTCATCCTTGATTTCCTTCACCTCTGTATTAACAGTCATGTTTCAGATACCTTTAGGCTCGAGAATTCCCTCCCTTAATATTTCTGCTTCTCTACCTCTCTCCTCCTTTAAAATGCTCCCTAAAACATATTTAATAACTCTAATATCTCCTTATGCAGATTGGTGTCAAATAACACTCTGATATAGCACCATAGGCAGTTTTGCTACATGAAAGGCACAATATAATTGCAAGTACTTGCTTCAAGCATAATATTGTCATTAATTAACAATAAAGTTAATATTTTATGGAGACCAGCCTTAAGTACTGGCAATGGTGTCTCTTTAAGAGAATAGTCTCCTTCAGTGCATAAATACAATAAAATCCTGGTTGCAGTTTGGTTCCAGCTTGCCTTACCATCTGCAAAAGCTAAAGTATCTTGTTCATTGGCAGCAACAGATGGGCTCATGTTGCTCATCATCTGGTGTCCATATTGGAGAAGTACTGTCTCAACTGCCAACACCTCAAAGGCAAGAGACCGTGTCAATTCTGAAGTGAAGAAGGATTTCCATTCTGGGAAAGAAGTGCAATTACAACTACAGCTGATTTATAGTACCTCATCTTTTCAAATGTGATCTTTGGAATGAATTTTACTTAGCTTTATCCGATCATGTCCGAAAAGTAGTCAAACTAATTCGATCCAAAATGTGAAGCTCGGCAAATCTCAATCAAATATTGTAAACAAGGGATGTCAGAGAAGGATGGAATCCTACAAGAGAGCTCAAACTTTCAGGGTGAGATCCTTCATCAATTAGGGCAGCACGGTGGCACAGTGGTTAGCACTGCTGCCTCACAGCGCCAGGGACGCAGGTTCAATTCTGGCCACGGTGACTGGGGACAACTTTACCTTTTGTTTCTAAGTGCTGGGCGGACTTGAAACTGGAAGAGTTTCAGATCGGTCTTTTGGGCATGTTTTCAGGCCCCCACATACGCGCTCTACCTGCACAATTTGAAAAGTCTGTTGCTCGCTACAGAAGCCTGTGGGCGGGGCTGAATGCACCCAAAAGCCTGCAGAGGGAGGTAGTGCGCATGTGCAGGCCTCTGGTGCTCACGTGTGATTGGCTGTAGCAGGGGTCTGGCAGAAAAGTGAGGGCTGTCAGGTCCCTGCTCGTGCAGGTTGCCTGAAGCAGCTTGCCACCGCCCCCCAATCCTCCCCCACAATCGCTGGGGCCTGCAGCCCGAGGTACAGCCCCCGCTGACCTCCCCCCATCATCCAGAACAATTGCACACCCTCCCTTCCCCACTGATTGCGGCCCCCCACCAATTGCTGCCGATGGCAGAAGGCCCGCTCTCCCTCCCACCACCCCCCCTCCCCCATCAAGTCCTGCATTGTGGCAGTGGGCCCCCATCCCTACAAACCCCTCCCCTATTGGTCACCCCATTAGCCCCTCCACCATTGGCCTCCCCCTTGTTCCCACCCCTACTGGCCCTGGCCTCACTGGTCCCTCCCCCACTGGCCTGCCCCTACTGACTCCCCCACTCACTCTGCCTCCATTGGCCCTTCCCCCCACTGGCCGTGCCCCCTACTGGCCCTGCCCCCACTGGCCCCTCCCCACCATTGGCCCCTCCCCCACTGGCCCCGCCCCTCCCCCATTGATCCCAGGTGTTGGTGGGCATTGTCCAGATGCCCAGTGGACATTGCCCAGGTACCAGACTGGCATTGCCCAGATGCCAGGTGGCACTGCGCAAGGGGCACTCCCCCTTACCCTTGGTCTCCCCCAGGGGCCTCAATGGCCTCCCGTTCCATCGGCGAGGCCAAATTGGCTGTTCCTCGTTCATGGGGAGCATATCTATTCCTCGCCGGTGACAGCCTTTCCCGGTGGGCTCATAAAGGTGGTTAGGTTTGGGGGAGGGAGCCCGGACGATTAGCCCTGGGCTCGCTAAGTAGACGTAAAACAGCATTAAACTAAATTTAAATACATTAACCTGCCTACCACCCATTTCTGGCAAGAGGCTGACTGCGCCGGAAATCCGGCGCTCATAAAATGGGGCCGGTTTTTGCGAAAACTGGTGCCAGTCGTGCTAAATACTTTACCACCAAGTCACACCTGAAAACTGTAAAATCATATTCCCTGTGTAGAGTTTGTACATTCTCCCCTGTCTGTTTGGGTTTACTTCAGCTGTTCTGGTTTCCTCCCACAGCCCAAAGATGTGTTGATTGGTCGTGCTAAATTTCCCCTTACTGTCACGGAGATTAGCAGGTTACGATGATAGGGCCTGGATGGGATTGTTGTCAGTGCAGTCTCGATGGGCTGAATGGCCTCTTTCTGTACTGTAGGGATTCTATGATTTTATGAATGCCGGAAGATAGTCAGGTGCGGTTACCAGCTTGAGAAGCAAAACCTGAATTGCAATGTGTTCTTATTTTTCTGACAGGTTGTTGGCATTTGTATTATTTCTCTCAGCCAGATACTCTGAGACCCTTCAACATATCCCTTTACAAACACTGGAAGAATGACTCAAATCAATATCTATTTTAAGATTCATGGAACAAATCTGATATTGTTCTTTTTTAATACGACTTGAATAATTACAAGGGCGGTCTGAAAATCTAATACACAGGCCACATTTCAATTCACCTTTCTCCTGCTACAAGGAGTAACATGCTTTGAGGCATGAATGTTACATATTTTTCACTTGGAAATGCAATAAAACAACAAAAAGTTGAATGTCGAAGGTTGGGAATGGATCATTGATTTGATCCATTGATTCAATCTTCTAGAATTGCTCTGAATATTAAGGGGAGTCAAAAGATTGACGATATAGGAATAGCTTAGACTTGGTGCCAGCAGAAAGATCTGTGATCAATTTAAGTCCAGCTCTTGGTTATTTTGTTCATGTCATCAGGTCAAAAGTACAACAAAATTGAAAAGATTTTGGAGGATGCATCTGCAAGATTGCATGGTCTATAGTCTTCTGTCTGAACAGATAGTTACAGTAAGAAATCTCACAACACCAGGTTAGAGTCCAACCAGTTTATTTGATAGTAATCTCACAAGCTTTCAGAAACAGTGTTCCTTCGTCAGGAATGTGGAAGGTTCTGATCAGCGAAGGGCATATAAAATCACACACAGTTTACAGAATACTGATTAGAATGCGAGTCTTTACAGCTAACCTGCTGTTCAAGTCTTAAAGATGCCAACTTCCGCACACGTGAGCACAAACTCAACCGGGATTGTGGATTCATGTCACACTATCTGTAACCCCCATGACTTGCCTGGCCTTGTAAAATCTCACTTACTGTCCTGTCTGGAGACAATACACATCTCTTTAACCTATCCTAATGCTATCGCCACTCACATTGTCTGCATCTTTAAGACTTGAATAGCAGGTTAGCTGTAAAGACTCGCATTCTAATCAGTATTCTGTAAACTGTGTGGGCCTTTATATGCCCTTCTCTGATCAGAACCTTCCACACACCTGACAAAGGAACAGCGTTTCCAAAAGCTTGTGGGATTACTATCAAATAAACTGGTTGGACTTTAACCTGGTGTTGTGAGACTTCTTACTGTGTTTACCCCAGTCCAACACCAGCATCTCTACATCCTGAAAAGGTAGTTGACAGCCTGTATGAAGAAAGATCTGCCTAACAGGGATGAGGAGCAATTTCTTCAGCCAGAGGGTGGTGAATCTGTGGAACTCTTTGCCGCAGAAGGCTGTGGAGGCCAGGTCATTGAGTGACTTTAAGACAGAGATATAAGATAGATAGACAGAGATATAAGACAGAGACAGAGGTAGATTCTTGATTAATAAGGGGATCAGGGGTTATGGGGAAAAGGCAGGAGACTGGGGATAAGAAAATGATTAAATGGCAGAACAGACTCGATGGGCCGAGTGGCCTAATTCTCCTCCTATGTCTTATGGTCTTATGATCTAACAATAAAGGAAAGTTCAAGCCTCTGCAAGTTGACCTCTTTTTACATTCATCCAATGCAGTTTATTCAATGAGTTAGGATAGCGAGTAAAATGGACACAGAGAGTAGTCTAATACTTTGTTATATTCATTATCCTACTGTTGAACTATATCCAAATCTTATTTTACATACTTATATTAGTGGAACATAAATCAAGAACAATATAGTACAGGAATAGTCTCTTTGGTCCACGATATTGTGCCAAACATGATACTAAGTTGAACTAATTTGTTCTGCGTGTCCTTGGTCCATATCCCTCTATTTCTTGCATATTCACGTGGTTATCTAAAAGACCCTTAAACGCCCCTATCTTATCTGCTGCCATCACTACTCCTGTAGGTGTGTTCCACTCACCTACCACTCTCTGTGTATAAAAACTTGCCTCTCACATCTCCTTTGAACTTTCCCCCTCTCACCTTAAATGCATGCCCCAGAGCATTAGACGTTTCAACTCTGGGAAAACAATTCTGATTGTCAATCTTTTCTATGCCTCTCATAATTCTATAGAATTCTAGCAGGTCTCCCCACAGCCTTCGCTGCTCTGGAGAAAACAACCCAAGTTTGTCCAGCCCCTCCTTATAGCTCATGCCTTCTAATCCAGGAAGAAGAAAGTAAAAGAGGAACAGCGATATGTTTCCAAGTCAGGATGGTAAGTGGCTCAGAGGGGAGCTTGCAAGTGGTGGCATTCACATGTATCTGCCACTCTTGTTCTTCTATATGGAACCATATTGTGGGTTTGGAAGGAGCTGCTGCAGAAGTCTCAATGAGCTGCAGCAGTAGACAGCACATACTGTGTTCCAATGTTGGAGGGAGTGAATAATTAAAGTGATGGATCAGATGCCAATCAGGCTGTTGAGCTTCTTGAGTATTGTTGGAGCTGCACTCATCCAGGCAAGTGAAGAATATTCCATCACTCTCCTGACTTCTGTTTTATAGGATAGACTTTGGAGAGTCAGGAGGCGAGTTATCCAGTGCAGAATTCCAAGCTTCTGACCTGTTCATGAAACCATAGCTTGTATATGTCCAGTCCACCTCAGGTTTTGGTCAATGGTAATTCCCAGGGGGCTGATGGTGGGGATTCAGTGTTGATAATTGAAAGTCATGGAGAGATGGTTAGATTTTCTCTTGTCAGAAATGGTCATTATCTTGCGCTTGTGTGGCATGAACATTGCTTCCACTTGTCAATCCAAACCTGAATTTTGCCCAGGCCTTGTTAGAGATGGAAACTGACTGTTTCAGTGTCTGAGGAGTCACAAATGATACGGAACATTGTGAAATAATAAGCCAAAACTTCTACTTCTGACCTTATGGTGGGGAGAAGACCATTGATGAAGCAATTAGATATGATTGGGTCAAGAACCCTTACAGCAATGTTCAGGAACTGAGGTGAATGACCTCCAACAACCACAACTTTCTATCTTTGTGCTCGGTTTAACTACAACACATGGAGAGATTTCCACCTTATTCTCATTGACTTTGTTTCAGTACTTTGACCTTTGGTCAAATGCCACTTTGATGTCACGGACAGTCACTCTCATCTGACTTCATGAGTTCAACTCTTTAGTCCATGTTTGGATCAAGGCTACAATGAGGTCAGGAGCTGAATGGCCCTGGCAGAAACCAAACTGAGCAGTTAATTTCTGAGTAAGTGCCCCTTGATATCACTGTCGATGACGCTTTCCATTCCGTTGCTAATGATTGAGAGTAGTTAGGGTGGTAATTGGCTGGGTTGGGTTTGTCCTGCTTTTTGTGGACAGGACATCCCTGGGCAATTTTCCATGTTGATGTACACTAATAGATGTGACAATAAATCAAATCAAATCCAATCATAAAAGGATTAAGAATGAGAGCACACAGATGTAAGATGATTTGCAAAGGAAGCAAATATGATGTGGGAAAATGTCTTTTCACACGAGTAGTTCAGGTCTGGAAAACACTACCTAGATGTATGGTGGAGGCAGGTTCAATTGAGGCATTTATGAGGCCATTAGATGATTATTTGAATAGAAACAATGCGCAGGGGAATGGGGAAAAGGTAAGAGAATGGCACTAAGCCATGATGCTCGTTTGGAGAGTTGCCGCAGACACAATGAGACAAATGGCCTCATTTGCACTGTAAGAATTCTGTGATTCAGGAATTTCAGCCCATTTTTTAAAAAATCTGATGCAACAAATATCCATAAATATCCAACAAGATGACATAAATGTCAGACATGCTCCATGAATTCCGTGGGGTGGCACAGTGTCACAGTGGTTAGCACTGCTGTCTCACAGCACCAGGGACCCGGGTTCAATTCATGCCTTGGATCACTGTCTGTGTGGATTCTGCATGTTCTCCCTGTGTCTGCATGGGTTTCTTCCAGATGGTTTCCTCCCACAGTCTGAAAGATGGGCTGGTTAGGTGCTTTGGCCATGCTCAATTCTCCCTCAGTTTACCTGAATAGGCACCAGAGTGTGGCGACTAGGGGATCTTCACAGCTTTGTTAATGTAAGCCTACTTGTGACACAAAAAAAAACTAAAACTTAAAAAAATAGTCAGATCTAGAAAATCTCATTATATCAGAAGTTCAATTGTTCTCACAGTTTGGGGTTGACCTTTCTACTGTCTTGATTTAAGCAACAACATTTTTTAAAGGAGAAACTTAAAGTTTATTCCAGTCAAAACTTCTACCCCAAGGATGATTTTAAGATGCACCATCTTTGCAAACTCTGAGAGGTGAACAGTGGAATTAATGCCGTTTCATTTAATTTTTTTATGTATATATTTTTATAATACATTGAAGAACTGTTGAAAACAGAGGTCAAATAAATGTTAAGTGCGATGAAATCCTCATGATGGGTACGGGACCTGAAGATAACTGGTTCTTTCTGACTGGAGAAGGTGTGTCGTTCCAGTAAAAATAATGAGCTTGAAATAAGAATTAGAAAATCCTGGAAATCATGAAGAAGATGAGGCCAAAATTCAGATTCTGTGGACATGTCAAATAGATGGCAATGAATGAGTGCTCTGCAATATTTCTTCCTCGAATCCTTCTCACTAAAATTAAGGAAAGGTAGATCAGTCAAGATTTTCTGTGTCAGCTGTCACCTTTCTCAAGCTTCCATCAAAGTTGAATTTCACCTACATGAGCTGAGTTTTTCTGGCCATTAACGCCCCGCCCCTGCTGCAAGTAAGGACAGAGAATTCCACACTCAACCAAATCTCCATTACTGCAGCCGGACCAGGGAATCCCGCTGGCGTGAACGATCGGAGAATCCCACCCATCGTGTTTTTGATAAAGGATCACATCTAAAATGCGAATATTTCAAAACTGAACACGGGAGATTTTCACGGTAACTTCATTGCAGTGTTAATTAGCTGACTCACCTGAGGAAAGAGCAGCACTCCAAAAACTCATGATTCAATTAAACCTGTTGAACTTTAACCTGGTGCTGTGCGACTTCTTACTTTTGCCACTATTAGCACTTTTTCAGTCCTAAATGGCACCACTAACATTCCCCTTTGTCTATGACATCTCTGTCGATCTCTCGTTTGCTCTGACTTAGCATGTCTTTCTATTCTCCAACCCCTCCACCCATTCCTCCAGCTATATAATTTATCATATTTCTACCCTTCTTCAGTTCGTAAAAGGGTCATGGAATCTCTACAACGCAGAAATTCGCCCCATTGAGCCTGCACCATCTCTCTGGAAGAGCATTTCACCCAGGCCTTCACCCTGCCCTGTACCCGTAACACCAAACATTTACCATGCCTAATCCATCTAACCTGCACACCTTGAGACAACTTACTATGGCCAGTCCACCTAACCTACACATCTCTGGAGTGTGGGAGGAAACTAGAGCACCCAGAGGAAAGTCACGCAGTTACAGGAGAATGTGCAAACTCCACCCAAACAATGACCCAAGGCTAGAATTGAACCTGAGTCCCTAACGCTATGAAGCAGCAGTGCTAACCACTAAGTGCTGCTGATATGGGCTCGAAACATTAACTTGATGGGTGCTGCCAAACCTGCTGAGTTCATCCAGCATGTTTTGACTTTATCCCAGATTTCCAGCATCTGCAGTAATTTTCTTTTATGTGAATATTTCTGTACTTGAAGTTAATTAAGCCATTGTCTTCCATTGTGTGTCACCATCTCCTGCAAGGGAGAGAGCAGAAGCTCAATAATAGCTTAGCACTGTGTTTGGGTAATGTTCCTACCATAGCTGTCGGTATGTGGGAACTGGTGAGAATGAGATTGGTGGCATCTTTGAAATTTCTTAAGTTTATTTGTTAGTGTCTCAAGTAGGCTTACATTAACACTGCAATGAAGTTACTGTGAAAATCCCCTGGTCACCTTATTGCAGTGCCTGTTCGGGTACACTGAGGGAGAATTTAGCACAGCCAATGCACCTAACCAGCATGTCTTTCGGCCTGTGGGAGGAAACCGGAGAACTACCTCGCAGGATGACAATTCCGTGTGCTGGTTAGGTGGATTGGACATGCTAAGTTGCCTTTTAGTGTCCCAGGTTAGAGGAATTAGCAGAGTAAATACATGGGGTTATGGGGATTGGGCCTGGATAAATCACTCTTTCGGAGATTCAGTGCAGACTTGATGGGCCGAATGGCATCCTTCTGCACTGTAGGGTTTCTGTGTTTCTATGATTCTATGTGGTGAAGGAAAACTTCAGGAGATAGTCAAGAAAATAACTCAGCGATCACGTTTTTTCTTCCAGTGTAACACATCACAACTCTCTCTCTATCTGATACTAACTATATTTTCTGGCCACAAAATGCAATTAGAAGAAGAGTAAACAAAAATAATGGAAAAGGTTACGGGACACATCCGACAGATTTATTGCCTGGCAATGGGAACGTATTAGCGCTCCCAGATAGGATGTCCAGGCTGTTAATGGAGGGATTTATTGGACCACATCCTTTGTTGCAAATTTGTTTTATCTTTTACATTGAAAGACATCATGCTAATGGCCAATCATTCTTCATTTCTGTTTGAACAGCGTCAGTTTAATGGGGAACTGCTGTACCCACAGATGTAAATGATTAACACAAAACTACACTGTATTTATTTACTGAAGAGGCTTCACTTCCAGCTGGATAATCTACAGCTTCAACTTCAAAAGGACTCAAAGGCATATTAAAATCACATTTTATCTGATCAAATTGTCCAAGCTGGTATGATCTTAGAGTCACGTTGTATCTCATCACATCGTATTAAAGATTTCCCCCTATATTTAAACTTGTTTAGTATCACCCTTAATGACTACATTTAATTCTTCTTTTTTAATTGCACCCAAGGGTGAAATCTGAAATTACTGCCAAATCCGCTTTTCTTGGCCACCTGGAAGCATGGGACTTGTTCTGTGTGATCTTGTCTGATTTATTTCCAGCCCTTTCCCCATCCTTTTATAGGAATGGTCAGCATTTCCCTATAAAAGGATAATTGTATAAGTCATTAGGGACGGCATGGCGGCACAGTGGTTAGCACTGCTGCCTCACAGTGCCAATTCTGGTCTCAGGTTCAATACCGGTCTCGGGTCACTGTCTGTGAGGAGTTTAATGTGGAGTTGCTGGCGTTGGACTGGGGTAGGTACAGTAAGTAGTTTCAATGCTCTAAGGCAATGCTCTGAAAATTCGTGCTACCAAATAAAGCAGTTGGACTTTAACCCAGTGTTGTGAGACTCCTTACTGTGCGGAGTTTGCATATTCTCCCCATGTCTACGTGGGTTTCCGTTGGGAGCTCTGGTTTCCTCCCACAGTCCAAAGATGTGCAGGTTGGGTTGACTGGCCATGCTAAATTGCCTCTATATCGGGGAGGTTAACAGGGTAAATATGTGGAGTTAAGGGGATAAGGCCTGAGTGGGATTGTTGTTGGTGCAGGCTCAGTGGCTCAAATGGCTTCCTGCTGCACTGTAGGGATTCTAGTATTCTACGATTTTTCAGAGTAATTTGATTCTCAAAGTGCTTTTTAAATATAGAAACCAGGACCATTAGAGATCCATGAATGGCCACAAGAGTAGGTATGACAATACAGTTTTAACCACACGTACTAACCTTAGTAAAAAGTGCCTGACATACATGTTAAACTCTCCATTACTGTGGTGTATTCACAAGGACTCACTCGACACCCAGGCACCAAGTGGAACTGCCCTCCCAGGGTGATTCCCGAACAGATCATCCCACACCCAGGGTGACCTGACCCATTCCCTTAAAGGGGCAATGCCCCAACATATATAACAATACAATCACTGGTAAATGTGTTTCGCATGCGTACGTTCACTTAACAAACGTCTACCACCATTCAGCAATCAGGGAAGCTAAGCACTTGAAACGATAGAGAAACATTCTCAGACTCTGCTTCTCATCACATTACTTTAACACACAAGAGTCGACATGTATACACAATGCCAGATCACAAGCCCAACTCTTATTCATTATTTCTCATTTATTAATCAGAAATGCAATTAACCACATCTGGATTCTCAATTAGTCACATGTACTTAATGGTTAAGGTATTGGGAACAATTGCCCCGAATTCAACCTAATACATTGTAACTAGTTTTATCCCCCATTAAACTTGTGATGCCCCACACGTGCAAACATTAGGTAATATTTCCTGCTTGTACTGGAATTATGATGGCTGAAATTCATTAACTGAGTGGAACAATCCGAGGAGAGCCACATGAAATTTGCCTCAGAGTTGGGTCAGATCCTCTTACAGGGATCCACCTAAATGGACTCAGTGGAACAGAAAGTGTGTGCTGCCTTTTCAGAACTGAAAAGTCAATAAATTTTGTTGGATGATGCCATTGTGTTTCATTTGTGGAACAGAGTGAATGCATTGATTGTTATGACTGGGTTCAGGACCAGTAACATTTGGTTTAAAGTAGTCGAGGTTTGAAATCTCAATTACCCGCTGGGAGAACAAAACCACAAGATTCCATGGTTTTAAACAGCAAAATAAAGTTTATTATACAAAGTCAAAAAAGTGAAATGATCTAATAAATCTATCTTATACTCTGACATTCAGAGTTAACAGGAGGTAAACATGAATTAACAGGCAAACTATAGTCAGACACACAGTGCTGCACATTACATGGCAGATGCTAACAAGACAGATCCCATGGATCTCTCAGAAACCCATCCAGATCCCAGTGACCACAGTGAATCATAATGTCTCATTTAAATTGGTCCCATCATGAAGGATTTTAACACTTCAGTTCTGAAGTATTTGTCACTAAGTTTGCTCAGAAAGCCATGACAACTCAGACTGCCTCACCTCTCAAAAGTCCAATCTCTTCTCCTGAGACTACATCCCACAAGATTCACAAAGTTGCACTCTTGCCTCTAATTACTGGAATGTTTCCAACTTTTTCATAGTCTGTTCATGCACCAGGCTGGCACTGCCTCTGGGTTTTTCCTGAACTCCAGTCTCCAGGCTGCACTGAACTATGAATGGCACTCAGATCTTTTCTGAATTCTAACTAATTCCAACACAGAACTAGTTACATTCTGTCATATTCTCAGTTCCGAAGGATCACTTCAGTGCCTCAACTGCACCACATAGATCACAGGCTGCTCAGTGAGCTGCAAACCATACACGGTCCAAACTGCAACTCTCAGCTGCACCAGAGGGCTCCCAGGCTTTTTCTAAGCTCTAACTGCTTGGGCCCTGCTAATAGCAGCACCCTTTTGGTATAACCTCTTCCCCTACTCTAGGACACTCAGATGAATTGAAACCAGAGAGCCTCCTTAAGCTCCATTTATCTCCTTAATGTTGCAGCCATTCAGGGTTCCCTGAAAGTTTTTCAACTAATTTATCTCTAACTCCCAAAACAAAACACCTCTTTGGACTACATTTCTTAAGTAGTGCAGATATCACACTTCCAGCTCTCCAGCTATGTAAGCCCATCTGTTGTTTTATGGTTTTCATCTTTCCAGCTGTTAAGCACTTTAGTCAACATGCCCCCAACCTTTAAATATAATATTCCCTAAGCTGATTTAGTTGTATACAGTTAGACTCTAACCTTTCCAGAACTAAACATTACCTATAAAACATTCACATGAAACATGAATTAGATATTTGTCACAAGTACAATAGAACATAGAACATTACAGCACAGTACAGGCCCTTCAGCCCTCGATGTTGTGCCGACCAGCGGAACCAATCTAATGACCCTCTAACCTAAACTATTCCAATATTATCCATATGTCTATCCAATGACCATTTGAATGCTCTTAAAGTTGGTGAGTCAATAGGCTGAATGACCTTTATAACTTGAAGACCTGCTGCTAATAAAAGCCTCATTACCTATTTTTGACTGAGAGCCCAGATATCTACTAGAATATGAGAACATCACCTCCTCAGAGGAAATATTGTTTGATTTACAGCTCAGGCTCTCTGATCTCTGTGGTCAATGGTGCATGGTTAGTTTACACAGATGAAGCAATGTTAAGGCTTGTTACTTTTGAAACTTCAAAGGGTCTAGATGATTGGCATTTCTATTAGCCTGAAGTCCACATTTGTTTTTTTGAAACAGTTGAGAAAGGTTTTAATGATTCTTTTCTCAGTGCATTTCTTTTTGCTCGTCCCAACGTACAATCCAGTGTTATTGTTTCTAGAAAGTCTACAGTGGGTCTATAGGTTGGACATGTAATATCTTGTATGGGGACATGGGATGACGTGGGGGTGGATGGAAGGGATGAACTTGGTAGAGGGGGCAGGAGAAACACCTTTGAAAAGTTGTGGAGCTGACCTAGGTGACTGAATGAGTGGAACAGGGTGTAAAAGGTTTGCAAGGAGTGCCGAAGGAGGTAAATTGTCTGTGGCAGGATATAGCTGTGGTGCAAAACAGTCCCGGAGCGGGTGCAACAGCGTCTGGTAGAAGAGATGCAATATCAAGGGCTAAAGTGTGTTTTCAACATGGGGGAGTACACTCCCAAGAAGTTTGTTGATTTAAACTATGTGTGTTTCAAGTTTAGCAAGAATGATCAGTGGAAGTCATGGGTGCAAAGCAAATCAATCAGTGCAGAAAAAGACTGCAACAGCTAGCTTAACTCCTGGACACAATCTGGATGAGGAACCCAGCAAAGGATCCGAGCCATTCACCCTAAACCAAGCCCAACTAAAGAAAGTGCCCCCAATAGAGATAACTTCATAGGTAAATGGCAAAGCATTAAAAATGGAACTGGATACGGGACAGCTGCCCAGGAGTTCAGAGGAGTAGTCACACCTGATTGTACATGTGTATAAATAACCTGTTGGCAATAAAGCCTTTACAGTTAAAGGTGTATCGAGTCGCCCTCTATCTACTACATGTAGGTTTACAATATCAATACCTTAAGATATTGTACAGAACACAACATTTTTATACAGCTGGCTACCTAAAATTGTTCAATATCCTACGAGGATCTATGTTACCTGACCTGGTCTCCATATAACAATGCCATTATCACCAAAAATTGTTCTCCTATTTACTAACATCCATAAATGTTACTAAATGCCAGATTGTTGGTGATGGATACCTGAAATCTGTGGACTCTTCCATGAAGCAGTTATTTAGTAAGTGTCTTGTTGTACATTAAAAAGCAATTTGCACCAATGGTTCATTTTTCAATGCATTTTTCAAGACAAAATGTCACGTCTAAGTAATGAAGATCCCTGCCTCAATTCCTGAACTGTGCTGAATTAATTACTCTCAGCCAGACCAAAAAGCTATTATATTTGACACTGTTTGGCTAGAGAAAGAAAAGTCAGTTTGTAATTTTCCACTAGGTTCTTAAGTGAACCAAATTGACTTGTTCAGTCATCACCCTTTTGCTCATTGGCTTACATTGCTTCTCGGATGAAGAATGCCTTGACTTTAAAATTTGTACCCAAATGTTCAAATTCTTCCATAGCCTCACCAATCCCCTATTTCTATAACCCTCTTGAGCCCACAACATTCCCAGAACAATGCGCCTCTCTCATTTTGATCTCTTGGACATAGTGAATTTCATTCTCTCCACTTTTTTTTATTCATACATGGGACCTGGACATCACTGGCTGGCCAGCATTTATTGCCCATCCCTAGTTGCCTGAGGGCAGTTGAGAGTCAACCACATTGCTGTGGCTCTGGAGTCACATATAGACCAGACTAGGTAAGGATGGAAGATTTCCTTCCCTAAAGGACATTAGCGAACCAGATGGTTTTTTCTGACTATCGACAATGGTTTCATGGTCATTGGTGGATTCTTAATTCCAGACTTTTTAAAATTGAATTCAGATTCCACCATCTACTGTGGCGGGAGTCGAACCCAGGTCCCCAGAATAAAAGCTGAGTTTCTGGATTAATAGCCTAGCAATAATACCACTAGGCTATCACCTCCCCATATTGGCCATACCTGTCTCATCCCCAAGCTCTGGAATTTCTCCATAACACCATTCCACCTCTCCACATCTCTCCCCACCTTTAAGATGTTTCCTCTTGGACGAAGATTTTGGTCGCCCCTCTCAATGTTTCCTCCTTTGTCTCAGCTTCAATAATAATTATTTCTTTCTATACTCCTGTGAAGCACTTCTGGACATTTTGTAATGTCAAAGGCACTATATGAAAGCAGCTTACTGTTGAATGAATACAGCTTTTGGCTTCCTTGTGTTTTTCATCGTTATCTAGCTTGTCGAACCTTCTGATTTAGGCTGACATGTGAAGAATAGTTACTTGCACAAAGCACTCAAGGGCTACATGCTAACATGTTTAAGAAGAGGAAGAGGAAACTGACAGGCAAAAATCTTAGGAAAGAGAGGGTATGGCTCAGGGCAAGTAAGTCTGGATAGTGTGACTACAATCTATGACACTGACTCCAGGGTCCACTGATCCAGCTGTGCTTCGCATTAGCTGAAAGCCACGCCCAAAAATACATAGCTTTGGGTGTTAGATTTTGCATGATGCATGTTGCATTTTCTGTAATGTACGATTGACCAGATGAGAATTCAGAAGACCTGGAATATTCAGGTGAAATAGGACAGTCTCATTCAAGCCCAAGGTCTGTGCGGCCCTGATGACAGCACTTATTTATTCAGTCAATTTAATAAATGAGGCACAATGTCACAAATCGTGATTTCTTTGATTTTGATTTGATTTGATTTATTTTTGTCACATATATTAGTATACAGCGGAAAGCATTGCTTATTGTGCGCTATTCAGGCAATGCATACCATTCATAGAGAAGGAAAGGAGAGGATATAGAATATAATGTTACAGTCATAGCTAGGGTGTAGAGAAAAGTCAACTTAATGCAAGGTCGGTCCATTCAAAAGTCTGATGGCAGCAGAGAAGAAGTTGTTCTTGAGTCGATCGGTACGTGACATCAGACTTTTATTTCTTTTTCCCGACAGAAGAAGGTGGAAGAGAGGGCATCCGAGATGCGTGGGATCCTTGATTATGCTGGCTGCTTTGCCAAGGCAGTGGGAAGTGTAGTCAGAGTCAATGGATGAGAGGCTGGTTTGCAAGATGGACTGGGCTACATTCATGACCTTTTGTCATTTCTTGCAGTCTTGAGCAGAGCAGGAGCCAGACAAGCTGTGATACAACCAGAAAGAATGCTTTCTATGGTGCATCTGTAAAAGTTGGTGAGGGTCGTAGCTGACATGCCAGATTTCCTTAGTCTTCTGAGAAAGTAAAGGCATTGGTGGGCTTTCTTAACCATAGTGCTGGCATGGCGGGGTGGGGGGTTGGGGGCAGTGGGGGGTTGGGGTGGGGTGGGGGGGTACCAGGATAGGTTGTTGGTGATCTGGATATCTAAAAAACCTGAAGCCCTCGAACATTTCTACTTTGTCCCCATTGATATAGACAGGGGCAAGCTCTCCACTACCTTTCCTGAAGTTGCTGACAATCTCCTTCATTTTGTTGACATTGAGGGAGGGATTATTGTTGCCGCACCAGTTCGCCAGGTTCTCTATCTCATTCCTGTACTCTGTCTCATCAGTATTTCAGATCTGACCCACTACAGTGGTGTCATCAGCAAACTTGAAAATCGAATTGGAGGGTAATTTGGCCACACAGTCACAGGTGTATAAGGAACATAGTCGGGGGCTGAGAACACAACCTTGTGGGGCACTGATGTTGAGGATGATCGTGGAAG
Organism: Carcharhinus amblyrhynchos; assembly: GCF_965287045.1. Taxonomy (NCBI): domain Eukaryota; kingdom Metazoa; phylum Chordata; class Chondrichthyes; order Carcharhiniformes; family Carcharhinidae; genus Carcharhinus; species Carcharhinus amblyrhynchos. The sequence goes on from NC_137350.1 coordinate 14,881,708, forward strand.
AGGAAGCCTATACTTACTGATTGTGGCCTGTGGATTAGGAAGCTCAGGATCCAGTCTCAGAGGGAGGAGCTCAGGCCCAGGCCACGGAGTTTGGAAATGAGTTTTGTAGGAATAATGGTGTTGAAGGCTGAGCTATAATCCATAAATAGGACACTGACGTAGGTCTGATTTCATCAGACCCCAGAAGAACAATATTACCTACAGCCACAGAACTAACTGCCAAGCAAGCTAACAGTGCAAGGTATTAGAATGTAAGTTACGGTGGGGTGCATATTTTACTCAAACCTTTAACATCAGTCAACACCACACATTAATTAATCTTCATCCTAATGAGAAAAGATGATGTTACTGGAAGGCGTTTTTAATTTTAAAAAATGTGAAAGCAATTTAAAATAGCTAAACAATTCATTTTTTATAATCTACAAATTCTCCAAAGGACAGCCATCAATACGCTACCTGCAATTGTCGGGCACAATAAGCATTACTAGAATTTACTGTAGAAGACAGCAGGACAAAAGAACGGTTTGAAAATGGTATATAATCAAAAGCAAAGTAACAGCATTTGGTGCAAGGTCTGTACCTCAGTTATGACTCCTCTTGATGACCTCATCTCTTGCAATTCTTATTTATCTATTAGTGTCATAAGTAGGCTTACAATAAAAATCCCCCAGTCGCCACACTCCAGCGCCTGTTTGCATACACTGAGGGAGAATTTAGCATGGCCAACACACCTAACCAGCACATCTTTCAGACTTGTGGGAGGAAACTGGAGTACAAGTTTCCTCCACGCAGACATGGGGAGAATGTGCAGACTCCACACACACAGTGACCTAAGCCCAGAATTGGACCCCGGTCCCTGACGCTGTGAAGCATTAGTGCTAACCACTGTGCCACTGCGGTTTTATTTAAAATGGATAGTCTTAGTATCTCATTTCATGTCATTTTTTAAAAATGTTCATTCATGGGATGTGGGTGTCGCTGGCTGGCCCATTTATTACGCCATCCCTGAGGGCATTTAAGAGTCAACCACATTAGTTTGGATCTGGAATCACACGTAGGCCAGACCAGGTAAGGACGGCAGATTGTATTCCCTAAAGGACATGAGTGAACCAGATGGGTTTTACAGAAATCAACAATGGTTTCATGGTCATCATTGAACCTTTAATTCCAGATGTTATTGAATTCAAATTTCACCGTCTGCCACAGCGGGATTCAAATCCGGATCCTTAGAACATTCTCCTGGTTCTCTGGATTACTAGTTCAGTTATAATACCACGATGCCACCACCTCTCCTGTCACTACAACTTTTTGTCCCTGGTAACATTTCACTATGATCTCCCTGGGCAGCGAGATGGCACTGTGGTTAGCACTGCTACCTCACAGTGCCAGGGACCAGGGTTTGATTCCCAGCTTGTCTCACTGTCCGAGTGGAGTTTGCACATTCTCCTTGTGCTTGTGTGGGTTTCTTCTGGGTCTCCAGTTTCCTCCCACAGTCCAAAAATGTGCAGGTTAGATGGATTGCCCATGCTAAAATTGCCTCTTAATGTTAGGGGGACTAGCTAGTGTGAATGCATGAGGTTACGGGGATAGGGCATGGCTGAGATTGTGGTTGATGCAGACTCGATGAGCTGAATGACCTCCTTCTGCAATATGAGATTCAATGATTCTCTCTTTTTCCTCTACTGATCTCTCTCCCTTTCTTTCCCCTTCTCTCTCTCCCTCTCCCTGTGAGGTATGGAGTTGCCGGCATTGGACTGGGCTAGTCACAGTAAGTAATCTCACAACACCAGGTTAAAATCCAACAGGTTTATTTGATAGCATGAGCTTTCGAAGTGCTGCTCCTTCATCAGGTGAGTGCAGGATTTGTTTCACAAACAGGGCATATATTGACACAAACTCAATTACCAGACCCTGATGCACCTAACCATTCTATCACATCAATTGGCCAGGCTGTCTCTTCCCTGCATCTCGATATATTATCAACGCTATCCAGGTATGTAACATCCTAGCTTGTGATTCTGAATAAGCTGTGCACAGGCTGCAGTTTTTTTTCATGCTAATCTGTCTCATCAATGCTCCCTTTTCTTCTGCTGAATAAAAGATAGGCTGTGGATAATTGCAAGCATCCAGCTAGTGTGATGATTACATCCTTTTTACAGTTGGATGGTTCAGCTTGTTGCACATCCTGATCCATCACACTAATTACGTACTCGTCAGGGCTTGAGCGGTATTTACTGAACTGATAATCTGTTGTCGGAGGAGTGGAAATTGCAGGGTGAGAGTGTTTGTGTTGTGAATGGGAGGAAGTCAGGTTTTACTTCGATCGTGTTTTGTGTTTAATGTTATGAGAAAAGGGGAGATTGCGAAACGTGAGACGCAAATAAAAGCAAAATCCTGTGGATGCTGGAAATCTGCAAAAATAACGTGCTGGATGAGAAGGACAATCGCAGGGCGAGAATTAAACTCATTTACGCTGGAATCGGTGAAACATCTGTGTTAAATACTCCACTGACTCCTAGTGCAAGGAATTTGTCAAAGCATCATTTAGTGCTGAGACTTAATCGATTGCAAGGTGTAGTTATCGCCTGCACATCATGATTTGGTTGAGCTTGATTTAGACTAAGGTGCTTCCACATTTTCTTGTATGAGTATTAACTTAAAAGAAGGGGGGGGGGGTCACGTTCTTACTTTCTTGCTTCTTCTGTAAGTAACCAACTCTCTTTAATCGCGTTTCTAATAATGGGCTGTTACCACAATGAGTTGTGAACCTTTATGAGACAGTGAGATTTTCTTTTTCGCATGTCAAGAGTTATAAATTGGTAGGAATTGTTTTTCAAACTTCAGAGTCATTTCTTTAACATTTTAGAACTGAGATTTTTGTCCCCCTTGGCCCTATATGATGTTTACATTGAAAAAAATGGCCTTGTGAGTTTAAGAGTCATTTATTTTTCCTTTATCCTTGTAACAGCATTTACTGATTTGCAGATATTTAAAAATGCAAGAAAGATTTTCTGTCTCTTTACATTGAGATATTGGGTAAGGCAGGGTACTTACTGTGGGTGATTTCTAGGTAAAATATCAGCTTGAGCCCCAAGTTAACTGATCTCTCGTATCTCTATATGAAATTGCAATATTCTATGCTAATGGTTGTGGGTTTTACACAAAAACATGTGCTTTGCACAAATAGATTAAAACTAGCAACAATAGATTTATTCCAGATCTTTTGTCAGTGCATAGCACAAATTGAAGGTAAAACAGCAGCATACGCAACACCCTAATGACATCGCCATCAAATCATGTGATCAGCTCTTAAAGGAATCAAGCACTATTTGAATATGTAACAAAAATAATGGAGGCGATCCTCCCAGCCCGTTGCACTGCTCTGGCAGCACAGTGGGTCAGGAGATTCAATCAGAGGCCGGTGAGCAGGGTCCATGCTGGCTTCATAGCCTCTGTGCATCTCCGAGCCTTGGGTTTCCGGCATCGCCAGAAATCAGTGTGGAGCTGATTTAAGTATTATAATGAGTATATGCACCTCATTATCAGGCCTGGGACTGAAGGCTCTGGGCCTGATATCTTTCCCTCTCATCAGGAGTGATTCACTCCAACGGAGATTGAAACAGTTTAAAAACTGATGGGAAGATGTTGGCCCGACCTCATTGGAGTGAAGGAAGACCCCGGAGGCCCCCAGCTGGTCTGGCCCTGCTTCTGGTTGAGTTTCTGGCTCAAGCCCTGGTGGAACTTCTGGTTGAACTCCCCTCAAGGCCATTGCGTTTGTCTTTTAGAGTCCTTATGACTATTACTACATCTGTACTCGGATTGGCTTGAGATTGACAACAAAACAGTAAATTGAAATTTGATCGGTCTTAATAGTTGAGGGTTTTCTTTAAACTCATGGACTAACACAAATGCAAAAACCTGTAGAGCCGGTGACCAAGGCAACCCGGATGCTTTTAGTTTGAAACAAATGTTGGCATTTGTGTACTCTGTATACCTGCATTTTAAACATTTCACCATGGAACACAAAACAGCTTGTTAATGGGACTGCACGCTATTTTTGCCTCTCTAATAGTTTTTACAATCCTTTTACACCTTTATAAACATTCTTTACACCTTTACAAATTCAACTTCATAACAACGCCCTTCACCAACAGAAAACCCACAGCGGGGGTTCATCTTCAGTGGAAAATTGTGGCCTTGGTCATCAAGGTTGCAACTTGTTTCAGTGGCAAAGCTGCAGGTCGCCTGCCTGCAATGATTCCTGCGGCGGGCGGGACAGGGAAAGTCTGTCCCAAACATCCCATCACGTCAGATAGACGGTTTCCCATCTCTGATAAAAGGTCATCCAGTCTCGAACTTCTGGCTCTATTTGCTCTCAACAGATGCTGCCAGATCTGCTGAGACTTTCCAACACTTTCCATTCCTGTTTCAGATTCCAGTGTCTGCAGTATTTTGCCTTTATCTTAGGGTTTTCTATCTCTCCTTTTTTTTAATAAATGAAAGCGTTCAAAGAAAATGAAAAAAATGTACTTCATTCAACGTCATGTGGCTTTTTCTTCTGCGTTGCTCATTTGCTGTGAGATTTGCCTTTAGGGTTTGAAAACCCCAGGATAATCATGGAGGACTGGCAATTCTACAAATGCAATGCAACTCATGGGCAATCTGATAATGCCTCAGACTAGCCCCCACTTTGTATAGGAGAGCACATATGGAGCGGCCCGGTGGCACAGTGCTCAGCACTGCTGCCTCACAGCTCCAGGGATCCGGGTTCAATTCCTGGTTTGGGTCACTGTCTATGTGGAGTTTGCACATTCTCCCCGTGTCTGCGTGGGTTTCCTCCAATGCTCTGGTTTCCTCCCACAGTCCAAAAGACATGCTATTTAGGTGCATTGGGCCATGCTAAATTTCCCCTCAGTGTACCCGAACAGGCGTCGGAGTGTGGTGACTAAGGGATTTTCACAGTAAATTAATTGCAGTGTTAATATAAGCCCACTTGTGACACTAATAAATAAATTTATATGGGGCCTTTGCTGAACAGCTCAGGGAGTGATGTGGCAGAAATATCAGCTTCAAATTATTTCACATGTGGGATTTATCACCATTTCTTCACCCAAAGAGTGGTGAGCCTGTGGCATTCATTACACAGGAAGTAGTTGGTGCCAAAACATTGCATGTATTCAAGAGGGGGCTAGATGCAGCACTTGAGGCAAATGGGATCAAAGGTTATGGGGAGAAAGCAGGATCAGGCGATTGAGTTGGGCAGCATGGGTCGGTGTAGGCTTGGAGGGCTGAACGGCCTTTTCCTGTGCTGTAATTTTCTTTGTTCTTTGATCAGCCATGATCGTAATAATGACGGAGCAGGGTCAAAGGGCCAAATGGCCTCTGCCTGCTCCAATTCTACATTTCAATGATGCTTCTCTCAGCTGTCATTTTACTGAACGATGGAACAACTTGAGCAAAGGATGGAGAACAATATTCATTTGTGATCGTCATGTACCCATTGTGGAGCAAACCTCTATTTAACTCATTAATTAAAAGAGAATTATATCTTCTAATCCCTGAGTGCCATCTGTTGCCCTTGTGACTGTTGGTGGTGAATCTTCCCAATTACAATACCACAAATTTTTAGCAGCAGCCAGTGTGCACGGGGGATTTATAGTGATTATCGAACACAGTGGGGACTGAAACGCATTAAGATTTTCCTTGGACATGATGTTTTTTGTAGTAGTCAAAGATTGGAATCAGCACAATAAATACTCAATTCAATTCAAATAAATATTTGAATAATATTGAAATGTGTGGCAAAGTGATCAGAGATTTTACTGAGTTCACCATAATATTAAATTGCAAGAGCATTAGCAAGCAGACAGAACAAAGATCTTACTCCTGGTGTGGAATACCAATAATCTATTGTTTAGTTTTGCTGGTCTGACATGTTCCATATTGTGTTATATTAAGATGGATAAGAAGTGTATAAGTAGGTACAGTATGAATAGTGCTCTGTATAGATTTAAAGTTAGGGTTGGTTTAGGTCTAAGATCGCTTCCTGGCTCCAACATGTCTAGCTTCTGAAAGATGACTTTCTCTTTGATTTCCAAAAGGCTTACGTGTACGTCAAGCTAGAAACGCTTTGTTTGGGAGGTATGTGTGAATGATTTATTCTGGCAGATTGTGCAGTCTGGAAGTGATGTTACCTTTTTTTGGCCTGTAACTTCCTGGCTCCCCAGTGTTGGATTTGGTGCGTATCCTAAAGATACGCCGGGGAATCCCCCTCGGAATTTCTCAGAAGTATTTACAAGGCAACTGTGCAGAAGGGCTAACTTCCCCTGGACAATGATTGTGATAGTTCTTAGTCTAATGCAATTGACCAGGATAAGTTAGCCCTTCTGGACAATTGCACTGGGCCAGGAACCATTGGACAGAGAAATTTAGAATCATAGAATCCCTACATTGCAGAAGAAGGCCATTCAGCCCATTGAGTCTGCACCAATCACAATCCCACCCAGGCTGTATCTCCATAACCTCATGTATTTACCCTAGCTAGTCCCTTGACACTAAGGGTCAATTTACCATGGCCAATCGACCTAACCCACACATCTTTGGTCTGTGGGAGGAAACCAGAGCACCCAGAGGAAGGCCACGCAGACACGAAGACAACATGCAAACTCCACATACAGACACCCAAGCTGGGAATCAAACCTGGGTCCCTGGAGCTGTGAGGCAGCATTGCTAACCCACTGTGCAAATGTGTCACCTCTTAAATTGCTAACTTTGGATGGTGCAGCCAGATTTACACCAATGGCAGCGGAATTTCACAGTAACTTCAATGCAGTGTTAATGTAAGCTTTACTTGTGATCAATAAATACATTTTACGTAATAAATAAACCTTAATTTTACTCTGATTGCGTTAGAAGGAATAAAAGCACTTTTAACTTCAGCGTAACCATTTTAAACACCCAGAATGAGTCCTGCATAAGATACCTGCTGCACTTCCAACCCCGACTAATCATTGGCATTGCCAACTCTCCGCCCCCCAACGGACGGATTCCCCCCCACACCTGAACCTATAATGTCCTAACCATGTTTCAGATTGTGGGTTTTAAACAAAAAAAAAATGTGGGGTAGGATTCTCCAAAAACATTCTCAGCGCCGAATTTGTGATAAACCGGAGTAAATCCCGTTGGTTTTCTCAGCGGGAGTTTCAAAATGAATCTCCCACACTCTGTACATCACAGAGAGGCCTAGTGTAAATCTCATTAAAACTCAGTGGGCAGGACCTATTCTCGTGGGAGAGGCCGGCAGCTTAGCACTGAGTGGGCCACTGCACATGCACCAATCTGTTCATAGTGGGATTGGCGCATGGGCAGTAGCCCCCGCAGCACTGGCCTCCCGATTGCTGGTCAGCTCAATTGCTGGCCAGCCTCACGAACCCTGCAAAGCAGGCCCTCTGAACCATATCCTCCCCCCCACCCAATCGCAGGCCTCCAGGACATGTCTGGGCAAGCTTCGACCTACCCCCATCCCACCTCAATTCCACCCCCCCCCAACCTTTTTGGCACTCCTGCCCCACTGGCACCACGACCCCCCTGGAGTCCTGACCCTTCCCCACTGCCCCAACCTCCTGGCATAAAAAGTTTCACACACCCTGGTAAATCTAATCGGATCAAACATCCTTTTCCTGCACTTTAGGGTGGTCCAGTGCTCCTGGCCACTGACCTTCTTGGTGACTTCTTCCCAGGCTGGCTTGGTCAGGCAGGAAGACCTCTGGCTCCCATCCTGAGGAAAGGAGAGCTCCCGCTTTTCCTGGATGGGCTGGAAGAGAATTCCCAGAGATCGAGGCCTTACTGATCAGTGGAGCGGAATTTTGATTCTTTTGGGCTCCATTGCAAATGAAACGACACACTGGGGCCCACAGTGAGTGAATGTTGGTGTGGATGCCATTTAAATATGGCGTTGGGTCCTTTGCCCCATGCGGTAACGCAGGGTGTAAGAATCCCTGGCCACTCTGCCATGTGATTCGACAAGCTCCTCACTGGAGTAACTGATAAGAACGCATGGATTAATCCGATCTGCCAACCAACAGGAGTAATGACAACTTTGCCGCCAGCCACCCCACTCTCCAGGGTGGAAAATATCATCCACTCTGTTAAAGTAAAAAATTGGCAGGTGGTAACAGATCATAATATATTTGCAAAGACAATGAGTGGGACTTTCCAGCCGCGCTTGCGCCAAGACTGAAAAATCCTGCCCAAGGTCAATTGACCTTTGCACAGTCCGCCCACACCCACTACCATTCCAGTATTGGGTGGGATGGGAAAATTCCATCCCGTGTGTGTGTGTGTGTGTGTGTGTGTGTGTGTGTGGGCAACCACACACCTCAGGGTGGCACGGTGGCACGGTGGTTAGCACTGCTGCCTCACAGAGCCAGAGGCCTGGATTCAATTCCGACCCTCGGGAGACTGTCTGTGTGGAGTTTGCACATTCTCCTGGTGTCTGCATGGGTTTCCTCCCTCCGGGTGCTCTGGTTGCCTCCCACTTTCCAAAGATGTGCGGATGAGGTGGAAACTAACTTGACCTTGGGTGTGAGGGGATAAGCAGGGTAAATATGTGGGGTTACGGGAATGGGGCCTGGGTGTGATTGTGATTGGTGCATGCTCGAAGGCCAAATAGCCTCCTTCTGTACTGTAGGGATTCTATGATTCTAAGGAAAATATGTAAAACTATCTTTGTGCAAGGTTGTACTGTTAAACATTAACATCTCTTGCTTTCCCGTTAACTTTGATTCATCGCCTATTAATTAATTCCTGACATAAAATGTAGCTAATCTCCAGCTAAATAAATGAACAGATTGGGGACACTCGAAAGTTATGAGTTGCATTTTTCATAGAATGGTCTTCCAAGTTAAAACTAACAGAATTCCTCTGCAGCAATCTGAATAGGCTGGAGGCAAAACATTCAGCTCCAGATTCACTGAGATAACTATCAAGTCACAACGTGACTTAGTGGCGAAGCTGTTTTTTGATAAACAAGCTCAGGAGGTGTAAAACTGATGGATTTATCTTCAGGGGCTGTCCCTACAGCAGAAATTGGGGGCAGAGGTGCACTGGAATGGTAGCCTCAAGGCAGTTTAGCTTTCATTGAGCCGGTTCTTTGAGTTTTGTCGCTTCTTGGCTTGGGACTTCAGATGGAATAGCAAATGACAGGCAGAGCTTCCCCTTCCAAGCATAGATATGGCAATGGGGCGACCTTTGGCACATCACAAAACTCACATATTGGTACCAAGCAGAGTGACTGTAATAACAGTCTCAATTGCTTAGACAACTTCAGTCCTTCTAAAAATCTAAATATAGAATCATGGTATCCCTACAGTGCAGAAGGAGGCCATTCGGCCCATCGAATCTACACTAACCACAATCTCACCCAGGGCCGATCCACATAACCCCACACGTTTACCTTGCTAATCCCCCTACACTAGGGTCAATTTAGCATGGCCAATCAATCTAAATAGCGCATTTTTGGAGTGTGGGAGGAAAATGGAGCACCCAGAGGAAACTCACGCAGACATGGAGAGAATGTGCAAACTCTACACAGACAGTGACCCGAGGCTGGAATTGAACTTGGGTCCCTGGCATCGTGAGGCATCAATGCTAACCACTGTGTCACCGTGCCACCCCACTAAAACACTAACTGCTGATTTTTTAAAAATGTGGCCTTTACTGAATTCCTGTGTATCTTGTCTTAGTCATAGAATCATAGAGACATACAGCATGGAAACAGGCCCTTCAGCCCAACTCGTCCATGCCGACCAATTTCCTAAACGGAACTAGCCCCATTTACCTGTGTTTGGTAGATATGCCTCTCAACCTTTCCCATCCAGAAAGTGGTGTCACAGGCAGACAGTTGGTGAAGAAGGCACTTGGTGCACTTGCCTTCATTGATCAGAGTATTGAGCTGTCAAGAAGACAGTGATACTCACTGAATAACCCAGGGAACATAAATGCATCCTGCCCTATTTCCAGTGCTATTCAGTCTGTACAAGACATGCGTGGTTACTTTTCAAATGGATAGCAGAATGGAGATATCGTAAGTTTCCAATATTATTCAAACTACAAAAGCAGATCAGGAACCAGGAACTCTGTGGTGAGTAACTCACCTCTTGGCTCCCTGAGGCTTGTCTTAATTTTAGAATTTACAGTACAGAAGGAGGCCATTTGGCCCATCAAGCCTGCACCGACAACAATCCTACCCAGGTCCTATCCCTGTAACTCCACGTATTTACAGTCTTAATCTCCCTAACACTAAGGTGCAGTTTATTATGGTCAATCAACCTAACCTGCACATCTTGTCTTTTAAATACGAGGAACAAGTCAGGAGTGTGATGCACTACCCCCACTTGCCTGAATGAATGGAGAGTAAACACCACTTAAAAAAACTCAACAACAGTCGGGATTTTCCATGCTCTGTTGGAATGGGCATATTCAGTGGCGAGATTAGAAAAACCAATGAGAAGACCCTAACCCATGGGCGCATTTCTCAGCAACATATATCCAAGAAGATATTTTCCCTTCCACCGTCAATGGTGGCCCAATGTTTCACTGTCAAACGTTGGAAGCTTAATATTAATACATCTGCATCTTGCAGGTGTAGCCACATACCCGAATGACGCCCCCCCCCCCCCCCCATGTTAAATGTAAATCCCACATTGGCATGGTTTTACAATGAGATAATTGACAACTGAGGTTTATCAGACCAATTGTCGGGATTGATGTATGAGGAGAGATTGACTAGGTTAGGGTTGTTTTCGTTGGAGTTCAGGTGAATGATAGGAGATCTCATAGAGACTTACTAAAATTCTAACAGGACTAGGCAGGGTAGATGCAGGGAGGATATTCCCGATGGTGGGGGAGTCTAGAACCAGGGGTCACAGTATGACTATTCAGGGTCAACCATTTAGGACGGAGGTGAGGAGACATTTCTTCATCCAAAAAGTGGTGAGCCTGTGGAATTCATTCCCACAGGAAGATGTTGATGCCAAAACATTGAATGTATTCAAGCGACGACTAGATATAGCACTTGGGGCGAATGGAATCAAAGGTCATGGGGAAAAAAGCAGGATTAGTCCATTGAGTTGGACAGTCAGCCATGATCATAATGAATGGCGGAGCAGGTTCGAAGGGCCAAATGGCCTTCTCCTGCCCCTATCTTCTATATTTCTAAGATGCGTCTCTCAGCTGTCATTTTACTGAGAGTTGGAACAACTTGACCAAAGGGCGAAGAACAATGTTCATTTGTGATTGTCATGTACCCATTGTGGAGCAAACCTCAATTTAAATTATTAATTAAAAGAGAATTATATCTTCTAACCCCTGAGTGCTGCCATCTGTTGCCCTTGTGACTACTGGTGGTGAATCTTCCCAATTACAATACCACAAATTTTTAGCAGCAGCCAGTGTACACAGGGGGTTTACAGTGATTAACGGACACAGCAGGGAATGAAATACTTTAAGACTTTCCTTGGACATGATGTTTTTTGTAGTAGTCAAAGATTGGAACCAGCACAATAAATACACAATTCAATTCAAATAAATATTTGAATAATATTGAAATGTGTGGCAGGGTGATCAGAGATTTTACTGAGCCAAAACATTGCATATATTCAAGAGGTGGCTAGATAAAACACTTGGGGTGAATGGGATCAAAGGTTATGAGGAAAAAGCAGGATTAGGCTATTGAGTTGGATGATCAGCCATGATTGTGATGGATGGTGGAGCAGGCTCGAAGGGCTAAATGGCCTCTTCTTGCTCATATCTTCTATGTTTCTATGATTTTAAATGGCGTGCACCTGACTTTGGAGGGGAACTTGGAAGTGAGTGCACACAACTTAACGCAGGGCTCACGAGGATCGCAGTCCCTTTGCAAGGAAGTGACTCCGCAGATTTGGCAGAAGGATCAGAAGTGACTCTCCGCTTCGGCTCCTTTGTGGCTTTGTCGTTCCAGGGCAAGGTCAACAGTGTGAGGGAGAAGGGAAAGAAGGCAACCTCAGGGCTAGAGAAACATGTAAGGAGGTGTCATGGCTGTACAGACTAAAGGTTACACACAAACGCATGCTGAGGGATGGGGTGGGGTGTTGGAGGGTGTTGGGGGGAGGCGAGTGAAGAAAACTGCCAGGCAAATGGAAAAACATGTCTATGATGGGCAGTCTTCCGCAGCTGAGACCGTTTGGCTTGAGCATAATTGATATGTTTGGAGTCAGGCTAGCCAAGCAATTGTGTCCACTAAAGCAACAGCATTTTCCTAGAGTTAACCCCTCACATGAAGACTTCAAAATTGAATGAGTGCCTGCAGAATCTTTGGACAACTGGGCAAGCTTGAGAAACCTCTTGGAAAAGTGACCATGTAACACTGGTGGAGCAGTACACTTCTAATCCCTTGCATAATCATTAATTAGACTTTGAAAAGTCAGCTACGTGGTTCAAGCACACTACAAAGCCTTTGTTGCAGGTTAGAACAATGCCTGTGCCAGAGATGAGGATTCCAAGATGCCATCGAGTGGCTGAAGCTGTCACCAATTGGTCATGTGATGTGGGGTGGTGATGTGTGGTGTTTTGGTCAACAAGCATGTGCATTGACGTGCTGGTTAGGTGCATTGACCCGAAACAGATGCTGGAACGTTCCCATTCTAAATGTCCTCTCTAGCCCAATTAGGAGATTGGAAGCTCTCTCCAGGGTCTCCACGTCCTTCCAGTAGTAAGGTGACCAGAACTGGACGCAGTAATCCAAATGCGGGCGAACCAATGTTCTGTACAACTGCAACATTAGACGCCAACTTTTATATTCTATACCCCTCCCTATAAAGGCAAGCATACCATAGGCCTTCCTCGTCACCTTCTCCACCTGTACTGCCACCTACAAGGACTTGTGTACTTGCACACCCGGTCCCTCTGCATTTCTATACTCTTAATAGGCCTACCATTTATCTTGTAACTCCCCCCTACATTCTTTCTTCCGAAATGCATCACCTCGCATTTATCTGGATTAAATTCCATCTGCCATTTCTCTGCCCAATCTGCCAGCCTATCTATATCCTGTTGTATTGCCTGACACTGCTCCTCACTATCAGCAAGTCCAGCCATCTTCGTATCATCTGCAAACTTGCTGATCACACCACTTACTCCGTCTTCCAAGATCCCTGAAAGTGGCAACACAGGAGGATGGAGCAGTCTGGAAGACATACAGCATGCTTGCCTTCATCGACTGGGACATCAAATATAAAAGTTGGCAAGTTATGTTACAGCTCTATAAAACTTTAGTTAGGCCACATTTGGAATGTCGCAGGTAGTTCTGGTCACCACACTCCCAAAAGGATGTGAATGCTTTGGAGAGGGTGAAAAGAAGGTTTACCAGGATGTTGCCTGGCCTGGAGGGTTTTTGGTATGAAGAGAAGATGAATAAACTTGGATTGTTTTCCCTGGAAAGACGGAGGCTGAGGATTGACCTGACATAAGCCTACAAAATTATGAGAGGCATGGATCGGGTGGATAGCCAGAGGCTTTTTCCCAGGATGGAAGTGTCGACTATAAGAGGGCTCAGATTTAAGGTGAGAGGGGGTAGGTTTAGGGGAGATGTGCGGGAAAGTTTTTCACACAGATGGTGGTAGGTGCCCAGAACGCACTGTGAGTGGACGTGATGGAAGCAGACATGTTAGCAGCGTTCAAGGTGTATTTTGATAGACACATGAGCAGGAGATGAACAGAGGGATAGAAACCACACATTGGCACAGGTTTGGTGGGCCAAAGGGCTTGTTCCTCTGCTATGTTATTCTTTGCTCTTTGTTCTTGTCCTTTGAGTTTGCATTCTGCGTTTTACCTGATATCATTCTTTGCAATAACCTATACTTTTAGAAGGATGAATGAGCAAATTTCTATATTCTGTATTGTTGAAAATCACAGCTTTGCATGGATAAATATGGTGCGGGATACTGTCAGATTAAAATGGTGAGGAGTGCTGAACAGATGATAATACTGAGGAATGCTGGGGGGATGATAATGAAGAGTGCTGAGTGGATGGTAATGGTGGGGAACAATGTAGAGATGAGGGGGAGTGGAGTGCTGAATGAAGTACCTCTTCTCAGAAGACAATACTTGGCTTGAAATCTATTTCCACGTGGCACTTCTGGGGGATAAAAAGGCCCCTATTTTCTTTTCCATTCACTTTGTGACTTTCTTTCAACCGAAGTGTGTTCGTCCTGATTTCTTCACCCATCACAGAGTCCATTAAGGTAGCGATGGCAATGTCTAACTCAACATCCTGTTTGATAAATGCAAAACGCAATCAAAAAAATTGTCCTCCAAATATCAAACCAGCAAGGAGCACGCTTCAGCCGTTTTCAAGATGAGCTTGGACTTTCACATCCTGTGACATCCTGTTTTCTTTAAGAACCAGAAGAGAGTGTTTCCATAGTTACAGACTTCTACAATGAATAATGGGGCATCAGAATGAAAAACAGACAAGCCCTGTGTGATTACGGCAGTTTGAATATAAAACGTTATTCATAATAAAGCTGTAATATATGCCTCCACTTTTATCACTTAACAGATATAAAATTCTCTATACTTTGCATGGTGAATATTAGTCACTGGAGATTTCTAATGCGTTTTGTTCCTAGTATATTATTAAATAAGTGGACGTATTTAGTTTTAGAAGAAACGTTAGTGAAGACCTGAAAGCATTTTGGTTTCAGTAGTTAAACTCCCCCACACACATCCCCATCCCCACCTCCTCATTATAAATAAAAGGCAAATTATAATGCTTATCCCCTGACAATTAATGAGAAAAGAAAGTAAATTATTGACGAGGTGACTTTCAATATAATGACCCTACCATTCGAGTTTTAGTTCTCAGATGACAATCCTCAATGTCATGCCATCTTGTAATATTTACTGAAGATTCTATAGTGTGTAGTTCAAGTAGGTTTTATATATTTTGGTAATACCTGTAAGAGTTCTATGTTAAGCACTGCAAAAGAGACACACAGAAAGTCACCCAAGGCCGGAATTGAACCCAGGTCCCTGGTGCCATGAGGTAGCAGTGCTAACCACTGTGCTACCGTGCCACCCATAACAGCACAGATGATTTGTACCCAGTCAGCAGATTTTAACTTACTGGCAAAAGGAGTCTGTGCAATTGGTCATAAAGGGGAATAATCCTGTGTTCCCTTGCCCAGACGCAATTCAGCAGCTCGTTTTAACAGTTTTGGTGCATGAGGGTATCAGGTGGAGTGACTTTATCTGGGGTGTTGTCATGGCCCAGAAGGAAAAAAGCAGTAAAATGGGGAAATAAGACTATGATCTGAACTGGTCTGGTATACTGTAAAATGGAACACCAATAAATCGGGGAAGTGAGGGTACTGGTCTCGACTAGTCTTATATATTTTAAAATATATAAGATAAGACAGGGGGCAAGAATATGGTCTGAATTGGTCTTGTGCATTTTAAAATGGAACGCAAGTAAAATAAGAATATTGTCCTACACTGTTTTTTTCCCTTTTCGGGGTCAAATAATCTGCTAACATCCACAGTCAATAATGTTCTTTAGGCTCACATACCAAGTGTCTGATGAAAGCCTTCTATAGCCACATCTGAGCTAAGCGTCCGCATGTTAAAGAGGAGACAAAGTGGTGGGGAGAAAAGAAAACTGCCTTAAAATGAAACACATTCCCCTCTATAGCGACAGGGAAGAGCTATCACTTTTATACAGGTCTGCCTTATTGTTTTGTTGCAACTTTACCTTAGAATCTGAATCAATAATAATCAGGGCAGTCAGCTCTTTTGAGGATCACTTGTGCTGTAAGTTTTGACTATTTTTTTGATTACTTTCTAATTTGTAAGACAAAGCAATTGAATGACTGATTGAGATTGTAATGATGGGGAAAGTTTATATTTGATGAGGCATTGGGATAGTTGGGGTCCACTTTGAATGGGACCACTGGAAATCGCTTGTTGTTTTCTTAGCTGCCTATTGGAAATATTTCACTCAGGAAAGCACTGAACACTGCCTCTTCCCTAATTGTTGGAAATGAAGGTATATCTTTACCTTGGACTGCACCATAAAGGTGCACTAACTCATGATTTCTTCATGAATCATCAGTGTTGGCCATTTTCCAAACTGATCAAACCTCCTTCATCAAATGTTGCATTTGGCATAGGAAATTTTCACAACTTGGGAATCCTACTGATATTAGCCTGGTTTAATGTCTTTGCAAAAGTCCAGATCCCTATATATAGCAGCTTAGTGTCACATTAAACAGAGACATAAGGGTTAAATGGTGCTTAAACTCAGACATAAAATGTCATACATCAATGTTGGTCTAACTCCTCACCTTCATGTGTCACAAGGCATCAGTGTTGTAGTTTTAAAATCACTTTTGACAGGTGCGGCTCTCCAACAGTGCGCTTAAGTGTCTGCCTAAATAATAAAATCATCTCTGGAAAGGAGCTCAAAGCCACAAATTTCAGATGAGAGTGCTACCACTGAGGCAAGACTGATGGGAACAATGTTACTAACAGCAGCAAATGCAAAATAGTCGGAAAATTATATTGTAAAAATATTTTCCTTGAGAATATTGCAAAGGCTACACCCTTGTTCAAAAGGAGGTACAAGGATAAAACCAGCAACTTCAGACCAGTCAGTTTGACTTTAGCGCTAGGGAGGCTTCTGGAAACTATAGTTCAAGACAAAGTCAATAGACAAGTGCAGGATAATTAAGGAAATCCAGCATAGAGTCAGGGACAATCATGTTTAACTAACTTGCTGGAATTTTTTGAAGTTAACAGAGAAGGTTGATCAAGTGGTATATACGGCTATCCAAAAGGCATCTGAAACGGTGCCACACAACAGGGATTTTACAGTCTCACTCATCCCGAAACCATAAAATCCTGCCCAAGGTCCATGCATCTTTCCATTTTCCACCCGCTCCGATTCCTGTGGCAGGCGGGGCAGTAAAATTCCAGCAGTGAGCAAAATTCTATGAAATAAAAGGAAAAGTAAACACTTGGATACCCAACTGGCTGAGTGACAGAAAGCAGAGTAATGGTAAATAAATTTCAGATTGGAAGGAGGTTTATAGTGGATCTCTCCAGGGGTCAGTGTTAGGACCCTTGCTCTTCTTGATTATAATAATGACATAGATGGTGTTGTGCAAAATTATGAGCTGGAGATGCAGGCGTTAGACTGGGGTAGGCACAGCACAAAGTCTCACAACACCAGCTATATACCAGTCCAACAGGTTTATTTGGTAGCACAATTCACAAGCTTTTGGATACTGTCTCTTCATCAGGTGAATGGGAGTTGTGTTCACAAACAGGGCATTATATAGACACAAACTCAATTTAAACTTGATGCCTGTGTTGATATGTGCGATATTCTTGGAGATCCTCTCCACTTGGAGCCGGCAGTTTGCACTGTTGATGGCAACCATGGTGTGGAGATGCCAGCTTTGGACTGGGGGTAAGCACAGTAAGAAGTCTCACAACACCAACAGGTTTATTTGATAGCACAAACTTTCAGAGCTCTGCCTCTTCATCAGGTGAGTGGGGATTCAAGTGGAGTTAGTGGGCTCCAAGTGGAAAGGATCTCCAAGAAATCGTGCATATCAACACAGACATCAAGTTTAAATTGAGTTTATATATGCTGTGTTTGCGAACACAGCTCCCACTCACCTGATGAAGGGACAGTTCTCCGAAAGCTAGTGACTTGTGTTACCAAATAAATCTGTTGAACTTTAACCTGGTGTTGTGAGACTTCTTATTGTGCAAAATTAGCAAAAGGTACAAAGGTTAGAAACTTTGTCAACTGTGATGATGATACTCTTGACTTCAAGTGGATGTTGAGATATTGGTTAGTTGGACAGACAGATGATGTTCAATGCAGAGAACTGAGAGGTGATTCATTTTTGCATGAAATATATGGCGAGACAGTATAAAACAAAGGCAGAAATACTAAAGGAGGTGCAGGAATATAGGGATCTCAGTGAATACGTACCACAGAGGGAGCAATCATGCTGAACAAAAGGAACGACCCTGCCTTGAGAAAACTTATGATGCGGAGATGCCGGCATTGGACTTGGGTAAAATAGAAAGAAATCCCACAACAACAGTTTAAAGTCCAAACGGGTTTATTTGTAGCAAAAGCAGCAAGCTTTTGGGACAGCCTGTCCCTTTGTCAGGTGGCTGGGAGTTCTCCCAAACACTCATCTCAGGCAGTTACGAGGCGCTAAATCATTTTCTCTGCAGGATTATATTTCTTCATTATGGACCACAGTTTTGATTGATAAAACAGCAATGTGTAACCTCCATTTGTCTTCAGTGATTCACGAGAGCTACATTCAAGCCTACAACTTTTTCAAACAGCATCCGAAGAACCATAAAGGCGTGATCTATTTTTTCTTGTGTGTGTGTGTGTTTGTATGTATGATTGTGTGTGTGTGTTTGTAAGTATGTTTGTGTGTGTCTATGTGTATGTGTGTGTGTTTGTGTGTGCATGTTTGTGAATGTGTGTATCTGTATGTGTGTGTGTGTGTGCATATGTGTGAGTATGTGTGTGTGTGTGTGTGTGTGTGTGTGTGTGTGTCTGTCTGTGTGTGTATAAGAACATAAGAACATAAGAAATAGGAGCAGGAGTAGGCCATCTGGCCCTTCGAGCCTGCCCCGCCATTCAATAAGATCATGGCTGATCTGTCGTGGCTCAGTTCCACTTTCCCGCCCTCTCCCCATAACCCTTAATCCCCTCTCTTATCAAAAACCCATCAACCCACTTCTTAAAAATATTTAGCGAGGCAGCCTCCACCACTTCAACGGGCAGAGAATTCCAGAGATTCACCACCCTTTGAGTGAAGAAGTTCCTCCTCAACTCCGTTCTGAACCGCCCCCCCTTTATCTTGAGGCTGTGCCCCCTAGTCCTACTGTCTTTTTTGAGCGGGAAGAGTCTTTCCACCTCTATCCTATCCATCCCATTCATCATCTTATACGTCTCAATGAGATCTCCCCTCATTCTTCTAAACTCTAACGAGTACAAGCCTAGTTTATTCAGCCTCTCCTCATAGCTCAACCCCCTCAACTCCGGTATCAGCCTAGTAAACCTCCTCTGCACTCCCTCCAGGGCCAAAATATCCTTGCGCAGGTGCGGCGCCCAAAACTGCACACAGTACTCCAGCTGCGGCCTCACCAATGCCCTATACAGCTGCAGCAAGACCTCCCTACTTTTATATTCAATCCCCCTCGCTATGAAGGCCAGCATCCCATTCGCCTTCCTGACCACCTGCTGCACCTGCAGGCTGGGTTTTTGCGACTCATGCACAAGGACCCCGAGGTCCCTCTGCACCGTCGCCTGCTGCAGTTTTTCGCCACGTAAGTAATAGTCCTTCCTACCATTCTTCCTACCAAAGTGGACCACCTCACACTTGCCAACATTAAATTCCATTTGCCATTTCCTGGCCCATTCGCCCAGCCTATCTAGATCCTTCTGCAGACTCTCCACACCCTCCGCACAATTTGCCTTTCCCCCAATCTTGGTGTCATCAGCAAATTTCGACACCCTACACTCGGTTCCCTCCTCCAGATCATCTATATAAATGGTAAATAGCTGAGGCCCCAGCACCGACCCCTGGGGCACCCCACTAGTCACCAACCGCCAATCCGAATAGCACCCATTGACCCCCACTCTCTGCCTCCTATTTGACAACCAATCCTCTATCCACGCTAACACCCTACCCCCAACTCCATGTCCTCTGACCTTCTGCAGTAACCTCTTGTGAGGTACCTTATCAAACGCCTTCTGAAAATCCAGAAAGACCACATCCACCGGCTCTCCTCTATCCACCGCCCTAGACACATCCTCATAGAACTCCAGTAAATTTGTCAGACACGACTTCCCTTTAATGAAACCGTGTTGCGTCTGCCCTATCAAGCAATTCCCTTCAAGATGCCTCGCAATGTATGTTAGGAGGGTGAGTGTTGCTTTTACATTTTAGCATTTATCCTTTTTTTCCTTCAAGCTTACAAGAAAGCATGTTCATGTTGTTTCTTCAAAGTCACACAAATCAAGGGGTTAAAACACACCTTCTCTAAAAATACATCTTGTTGTGCTCAGCCAAGGGATGACAGAAGGGCATAACAATGTCTTATATATATTGGCACAAAGCTAAGACCCTCATCAAGCAGAGGAAGTAATCAGAATGGGTGTGGGAAATGCAGCTATGACGTTGATGCAGTGAAGTCAATTCTTTCCATGCTGGGATTAAGATACAGTGTTAAACCTTAATAATGGAGATTTTCTTCTGCATTTGCCTATGCTATCGCTAACCTGGGTGTGCTCAATACAAGGTACACAAATAGAAAAAGTATTCACTCTCCATTATTAAAAAGTTGGCACAATGGTAAGCACTGCTGCCTCACAGCTCCAGGGATCTGAGTTCAATTTTGGCCTCGGGTGATTGTCTGAATGGAGTTTGCACATTCTCCCCGTGTCTGCACGGGTTTCCTCCAGGTGCTCAAGTTTCCTCCAAAGATATGCAGGTTAGGTGGATTGGCCATGCTAAATTGCCCCTTAATGTCCCAAGATATATAGGTTAGGGTGATTAGCATGGTAATAACAAAGGATTACGAGTAAGCCTGGTTCAGAGTTGGTAAAGACCCGATGGGCTGAATGGCCTCCTTCTGCTCTATAGAGATTCTATGATTCTATACTGGTTTGTTCATCTCGGTTATTCATGGTCTTAACCAGCTCAGTCATTGTGGAAAGTGGTTATTCATTATTATTAACAAACTGAAGATACAAACAATGACTAACTTCAGGTTTTTAATGTAATTGTCCAATGCTGACTACCAAAGCTTTCTGCAGACTTGGTTTCAGGGACCTATTCTCCCTCATGAAGGATATACAGCATATCCACCCACACCATCGTCAGCTGTTTTTTATTTAACAGACCACCGTGCAGTTACAGTAATGTTAATCAGAAACTTTAGGTGTACTTCTTGGATTAATTTCACATGGAGCTCCCATAGGTTGTGCATCAGGCCACGTTGTTACAACTTGTGAAACATACGCGTTGATATATAATGGATTTCACTCTCAATGAAAGTCCCAATGAAACCAAGAAATGCATTGTTATGACTGCCAACAGATGTTGTGCTTTGAGTTTCACACCTCAAAGGTCATCAAAGCCTACTGCTGGCAGTCCTAGAAGAATGTTGAACATTAGCAGCAGAACTGAAGGCTTCCATCTGTGGCTAACTCATCAGCAGTACAGACTCTGACCCTTTGTTCAGGGCGTGGAAGCTATAGAGTGGAGGACATGGTAACAGCAACATTGGAGAAGAGACAATTGGAATGGAACACATGTAACTGCAAACAACATGTAGCAAGGTCTTTGAGGCTAACACAACATTGAGGTAGGGATGTGTGATACGGCCTCATATGTCAAACTTTGACTTCTTTTATCACAGAAACCCTACAGTACCGAAAGACACCATTCAGCCCATAGAGTCTGCACTGACCAGGATCCCACGCAGGCCCTACCCCCGTATCCCTACATATTTTACCCACTAATCCCTCTAACCTATGCATCTCAGTACATTAAGGGGCAATGTTAGCATGGTCAATCAACCTAACCTGCACATCTTTGGACTGTGGGAGGAAACCGGAGCACCGGGACGAAACCCACGCAGACACGAGGAGAATGTGCAAACTCCACACAGACAGTGGCCCAAGCTGGGAATCGAATCCAGGTCCCTGGAGCTGTGAAGCAGCAGTGCTGATCACTGTGCTACCGTGCTGCTTTTGTATCAGTTAATTCCACACATGAAATCTACTGAATAGAAAGTGTAGTCATTAAAGTGAAGGAAAACAGGACATTACTGTGTCAGTTCCTGGGGAATTCCAGTAGTCCACATTCCAGAGAAGATGAATGATTCATTTATAAGTCATCTCCGATGATTAAGTGTCAGCAGCAGGGATCTAGTTTTGACCGTGTGGTCTACACATCTGTAAACAAAATGCAACATCTGTCTGGAACCAATTCAGAACTTGAGACTTTAGATAATTTAGTTTGTTAGCTCAAAACAAATAAAAGCCCCAAAGTTTATCTAAAAATCAGCAAAATGCTGGCATCAGGAAGAAACGCTATTCTGATGTTACAGGGGAAAGGTCAAAAGAGTTTCACTGCTGAGTTATAGGGCAATCAGAGTCATTGGACAGAATGATTTATGAAGGTTTTCTAAGAAATCAGAGTTAATTTGTGATGTCTGTGGCTGGACACCCATTGAGTGCAATTTCCATCACAATATCCAACACACTGCAGTGTATTCATAGACTAGGACATGAAATAAAACTCCACTCATCACCCGATTGTTTCACTGAGACTAAAACAATTGTGTCATATAACAATGCTTGAACTTGATGAGATGAACATAGAACATAGAACATAGAACATTACAGATTAATTAATTAATTACAGATGAGTCCTATATAAACCTGCTACTGTTTATCTTCAAGTACATTACATATGAACACATTTAAAAAGGTCATAATTAGTCTCCTACCAACAACTTTCTGGGCCAAGGGTGAGGTGGAAGGTATCTAACTCTCCAACTTTATAGATTAAAGATTAACTTCAGTATATTAGCTTTGATCATGGATGTCTCATACCGGGTGTTAGGAATGGATTAACCACAACTACCCACTTTAGACTTAATTTGTACGTTAATTGTTTAATAATACTCACTGGGATATATGAAGGGGTTTATAGGTAGCACTGGGTGTTGGGTGTGTGTATGTGGAGTTACAAAAGAGAATAAAATGAGTTTGTGAAGAAGCTAGACTGGCGTCATCTTTTATTACTGGACTGCAACTGAGAGGCTTAACACCAGATGTTATTCAACATGTTCCAGCTAGCAATACTCTGCTGAATATTGAATATTCTGTTCATATAGATTACAGGGGGGTAGGTAGGATGCAGATTTGAAGTTACAATCAGATCAACCATGATCTTATTAAATGAAGGAGCTGGCTAGAGGGGCTGAATGGCCTACTCCCACCCATTGTTCGTATGTTCATAAACCTACGTTAGAGTTAAGATCAAATAACAGATATTTAAAGTAAGAAAAGTGTGCACTTATCACACTTTTCATGATCTCAAGGCACCTTTACAGACAATTAGCTATTCTTCATGTGTAATTATAATGATAATATATGAAAAATGCAGCTAATCTGTGTACAGCAAGATCCTCAAAATAACAATGTGGTAATAGTAGTTTATTTTTCGTGGTATTGGTTCAGGGATAAATATTGAGCAAGATACTGATGAATCTTCTCTGCCCTCCTTCAAAATTGTGTCTCGAGATAGTTTATGTCTCAACTTACATTTCATTCAAAAGACAATCCCTGCAGCAGCGCAGCACTCTCTCAATGTTGCATTGTTGAATAGAAGTACTGAGATTCCATTCAATGGACTTCACTGAGATGTATTTCTGCACTGTGACCTGGAGTAGTGATTTTCTTTTTTCATGTTTCATAACTCTGATTTGGTGTTTGCAGATCTGTTGGGGAGGATAGAAGCCAGACAAGCCTCCCTGAAATAAGGAGACAGAGTGTTCAAGATCAATAGCCTAATCATTGCCAAAAGCTTTGGTGGTGGACTGGACTGGGTGCTGGGGAGAATTGTAGGAAGAATGGGACCAGTTTTGAATGTATTGGAAGTATAAGTTCTGCCGTGTGAAAAAACATGTGGATCTGATCAAAGGAACCAAAGTGTTCCACTGGGAATTCATGTATTCAGCTATGGAATCATAGATAATTGTGGCTACTGTGGAGACAAGGCAGTCTCTGGCCTCTGTAGCCAAGGGTGAAGAAGGCAAAGGAGAAATCGTGAATCTTGAGTTGATGAATTTGCCTTTAGCTTCTGCCGCACCAGGACCATTGGCTGCTGAAGGAGCCTGGATGGATTTGCATCATTCCTCAAGAGCCCAGAAGTCTCTGGGGCTACTGACTTTGTGAATTAACTTTTCCTTTGATGTCACTGGTGTGAAATAGTGCCTATGTACAATGGTGTCTCTCTTATTTTCACTCATAGGTGGACTCAAGAGTTAAGAGGGAAGGGAGTGTGGTAATGGAAAGATCCTTTGTGGGTCACATGATCAGGCTGGATCCAATGGAATGGAAGAATTGGAAGCCATACCGACCAGGAGCAAGGGCGGATGTCCTGGGACTGGGGGGAGTCCAGTTGAAGCCAGGGAGGAGATGAGACTAGACCCGTGTGATGTTTCTGTCAGAAGCTTGGAATGTAAGTAGTTATTATACTTTTGTAAACCCTTCTGGTTGTTGGAGCCAGATCAAGTTGCCTCCAGTTATTATATTGCGACCGAACGTGCCTGGTCTTTGCAGGCATGATGGGATTTTCTGTGCATTAAGTTTGTACATTGTTCTGTGGTTTTCTTTCTTGTTTGGGTACGCTGATTTGATTTGATTTATTATTGTCACATGTATTGGGATACAGTGAAAAGTATTGTTTTTTGTACGCTATACAGTCAAAGCATACCGTTCATAGAGTACATAGGGGAATAGGAAAGGAGAAAGTGCAGAATATAGCGTTGCAGATACAGATAGTGTGAAGAGAAAGATCAGCTTCATATATGGCAGGCCCATTCAAAAGTTTGATGGCAGCAGAGGAGAAACTGTTCTTGAGTCGGATAGTATGTGTTTTCAGATTTTTGCAGCCTTTTCCTGATGGAAGAAGGTGGAAGAGAATGCGTCCAGGATGTGTGGGGTCCTTGATTATGCTGGCTGCTTTTCCAAGGCAGCGGGAAACGTAGATGGAGTCAATAGATGGAAGGCTGGTTTGTGTGATGAACTGGGCTATGTTCACAGCCCTTTATAGTTTCTTGTGGTCTTGGCTAGGGCAGGAGCCATACCAAGCTGTGATACATCTGGAAAGAATGCTTTCTATGGTGCATCTGTAAAAGTTGATGAGAGTCACAGCGGACATGCCAAATTTTCTGAGCCTCTTGAGAAAGTAGAGACGCTGGTGGGCTAACTTGACTATAACACTTTTCACGCAACTGATCTTCTCCTTCCCCCTTACAGACAGAAAAGACTAATCCCTGATCCATCATCCATCAAACGAGGAAACAGTCTCGGATTACAGACAAGCAGATATAGGTCATTTTAATTTTCAGCAATCCTCCCACATTTAAAAATGTTAGTGCTGACAGGCAGAATGAAGACCGATGCACTGAAGCTTAAGTTTATAAAATTATGATACTGAAGTATGGATTTTTGGATGTGATTACAAGTTAGTAATCTCGTTCAGCATCATGAGCAAAGGAAGAACGAATTGGAAACATCATCTGAGTTTCAATTTTTCAAAGGTGGCCAGAAGCATCGCAAATAGAAATCAATAAAAATAGAATATTTCTAGAATATTCCACAGGCTGCATGAGAGATCAGTATTCAATCACAGTACGAATGTTTGTTGATTTATCGGGGCTGGGGGATAGTCTCGGGCTCATAACGTTATAAACTGCTGCTACTGGCATGGAGCATTTGAGTTATGTGGAGAGACGAGATAGCCTTGCATTGTTTTTTCTAGAGCAGGGAAGGCTGAGGGGGGACGTGATTGAGGTGTATAAGGTCATAAGGGGCATGGGCAGGGTAAATAGGAAGCAGCTATCCCCCTTGGTTGAGGGGTCAATCATGAGAGGGCATAGCTTCAGGGTGAGGGGCATGTGCTGGCCTTGGAAGACATCCAGAAGAGGTTCACAAGAATGATCTCAGGAATGAAGATTTTGTCACGTGAGGAGCGGTTGAAGACTCTGGGTCAATACTTGACGGAGTTTAGTAGGATGAGGGGGGATCTAATTGAAACTTAAGAATACTGAGAAGCCTGGACGTGGAGAGGATATTTCCACTAGAGGGGGAGACTAGAATTCCTGGGCACAACTGCAGAGTGAAGGAGTGCTCCTTTCATACTGGAATGAGGGGGAACTTCTTCAGCCGGAGGGTGGTGAATCTGTGGAACCCTTTGTCACAGAGGGCCATGAAGGCTGGGTCATTGAGTGCCTTTAACACAGAGATAGATAGGTTCTTGATCACTAAGGGGAATGGGGTTATGGAGAAAAGGCAGGAGAATGGAGGTGAGAATCATATCAGCATGATTGAATGGCGGAGTAGACTCGAAGGGTCAAATGGCCTAATTCTGCTCCTATATCTTATGGCCTTATGGGATTTGAGAAAATGCTTTTTCATCCAGAGGGTGATGGGCATCTGGAATGCACTGCCTGGGAAGGTATTGGAAGCTATAAAACTTGACAATCTTTAAAAAATATTTGAATGGGCACTTGAAATACAACATTCAATGATATGGGACAAATGCAGGAAAATGGGATTAGCGCCCCTTTAGTGGTAGTTATTATTGGTGCAGATCCGATGGGCGGAAGGGCTTTTCTGTGCTGTATGCCTCTACGACTACATTATTCTCTGGTGTGGACTGTGACAACCACCTCCACCTCCTCACTCACATGGTACGTTAACAGAGGTGTAGTCAACAAATTGGGTTCTAGTTTACCTCAGTTGGCTGACAGCTGTTTATTGATGCAGAGTGACGCCAGCAGCTTGGCTTCAATTTCCATACCAGCTGAGGTTATTCATGCCTTCTTAGCCTTGCCCTTTGCCTGAGGTGTGGTGACTCTCAGGTTAAATCACCACCAGTCAACTTTCTCTCCCCCCCAACATACCGCCCCACCCGCCCCCCCCACCACACACACCACCTTTGAAAGGCGAGAGCTGCTGTGGATATCTGAGACTACAGCATCTTTACCTTTAGTCAGTAAAATGAACCCTAACCTAAAGAGGAGGTGGAGTGATCAAAATATTGGACCAGTGCTGGGAAGGAAATGGAGAAGCAGTGAGGTTTAGGGAGGGCACTCCTGAGTGTTGTACCTTTTTTGTTATTAATTTGTGGGACGTAGGCATCATTGGCTGGCCAGCATTTATTGCCCATCCCTAGTTGCCCAAAAGCAGATGATAATCAATCACAATGCTGTGGCTCTGAAGTCACATGTAGGCCAGGTCATGGGTAAGGACAGCAAATTTTCTTCGCTAAAGGGACATTAGTGAACCAGATGGGCTCTTACAAAAATCAACAAGGGTTTCAGGGTCATCAGTAGATTATTAATTCCAGATACCTTTTATTGGATACAAAATCACCACCTACCGTGGCAGGAATCAAACTTGAGTCCCCAGATCATTAACTGAGTTTCTGGATGAATAGATTAGCAATAATACCACTAGGCCATTGCATCCCCTATCTAAGCAATGGTACAAAAAAGGGGAGTGCACAAAAGATAGGAGTTCGAGACAGGAAGATGAAGGGTTGCAAGGCTGGAGTAAGTTACAGGTATATGGAGGATTGAACAAGGCCATGAAGGAATTTAAAGGCTAGAGAGAGAATTATGCATTTGAAATGCTGTGGAACCCAGAGCCATCGTATACCACTGAGAGATAGATTGGGTGGACAGCATGGTTTTGTATAAGTTGAAGTTCATGGGAAGTGGTTGGTGTGAAGTCAATCAGGAGAGCTTTCAATAACTGAGTAACTAAGCCAGAACAAGTATGTTGTTATACACTTGCATCTCTCACATTAGTTGTTAAATAATACATGGGAGAAATGCACTAGATGTATAGCAGATACCCCCTTTTATACATTTGATATAACAATTATAATGCCAATAACACCTTTCCCATCAGCAGCACTGCCATGACATAATGTTTAGTCTGCAATATTGGATACACAACTTTATCTAGCTTACAGGGACTAATACAATTGCACAGTATCAGAAAGGAGTGCATTGTCCATTATTACTAGTGTGCAGAATTCTGTTTGTTAGAAACTATTTGTCTTCCCGAAATGTTAACTTCAAATAATTGATTATTGAGAAATAGCCACTTGAAATTGTATAACATTTTGAAGATAATACATAAGAAACAAAACCTAGCACTGAACCTTAGCCCAGTGGCACAGTGGTTAGCACTGCTGCCTCTCATCGCCAGAGACGCGGGTTCAATTCCAGCCTTGGGTGACTGTCTGTGTGGATTTTGCACGTTCTCACAGTGGGTTTCCTCCCACAGTCCAAAGATATGCCTGATAAGTGCATTGGCCATGCTAAATTGCTGTCGGGGGGATTAGCAGAGTAAATACATGAGGTTTGTGGATAGGTTTTGGGTGGGATTGTTGTCAGTATAGGCTTGCTGGGCTGAATGACCTCCTACTGCACTGTAGGGATTCAATGGCTGGTCTTCTACTGCAAGCTCACAGAACGGAATTCTCCTTTGGCCTCGGGTGGGATTCTACAAGGTAGCAAAATTCCTGCGTATGAGTCTATGGTTCTATGAAAATAGATGGCTTACAGTCAGATGAGATGTTAAAACTTCCAAAATCTCAAACTGATCATCAATCAAGCTCCAAGCCACTCATTTCTCGGGTTATTAGAAGCAAGACAAGGGATGGTAGCCAACCAGGAGATGGATCGGCCAGTTGAATATTGTAAAGGGGCTGGCTGCCTCTGTTTAATCTGTTTTGCAGGTTTTCCCTTACCTATCTGCGTTTCCCAAGCCTCGGGAATCTAACAGCTGAAGTCGTGAACAGCTTCAGAGAGAAGGTAAGTGCCCCTTGTTACCTCAGATTACTTCAAGAACAGGAAACTTGAGAAAATCGGCATCACCACCAGCAACAACCCAGCCTCCCCCGGCACCGCAGTAGAAAACAGTACCACTGCAGGGAAGCCCATTGTCAACTTGATGGACTACACACTTCAACCAGATGAGATCGAAGTTTTCAGTCGAGGGCTCAATTTCTGCCCCAGTAGCAAAATAGACCCCATCAGTCTCGCAGCAGATACAGAGGAATTCATTAGGTGAATGAGGCTGCTGGAGTTCTTCCACAAACCCCAAGAGGCCAACACAATGAGAACGCAATGAGACAGCCAATGAACTGGAACAGTCGACAGAGAGATCTGCCCTGCAGCAACCGAAGAGGAAAGAGTCCAATTGGACTCCTCTGGAAGGCTGCTGCCCTTGACTTGACATGTATACCCAAGCCGTCAGGAGGTGTGTCAACACCAGATTCATCAGCCGCACTCACACGACAGCCCCAAACATCACCCAAGCACAACACAACGCCATCCACGCTCTCAAGACCAACCGCAACATTGTCATCAAACCAGCAAAGGAGGGGCCACCACCATCACACTGAACAGAACAGATTGCTGCAGTGAAGTGTACCGACAACTGAACAACCAGGAACACTACAGACAATTACCTGCAGATCCGACCAAAGAACACACCCATCAACTCAACAGATTGATCAAGACCTTTGATCCGGATCTTCAGAGCATCTCCGTGCTCTCATCCCACGTACTCCCCACATTGGAGATCTCCACTGCCTCCCAAAGATACACAAGGCCAACACACCTGGCCGTTACATCACAATGGGACAGACAATGGGATCCTGTGCGAGGACCTCTCCAGCTATGTCGAGGGCATCCTGAAACCCTTTGTATAAAGAACCCCTAGCTTTTGCTGTGACACTATGGACTTCCTACAGAAACTCAGCACACATGGAGCAATTGAACCAGGAGCACTCCTCATAATGGATGTCTCGGCACTCTACACTAACATCCCCCATGATGATGACATTACTTCAACTGCCTCAGTACTCAACACCAACTGCCAATTGTCAGACGCAATTCTACAACTCATCCACTACATCCTGGACCACAACATCTTCATCTTCAACGACCAGTTCTTCATCCAGACACATGGAACAGTCATGGGGACCAAATTCGCACCTCAATATGCTAACACCTTCATGCACAGGCTCAAACAAGACCTCTTCATCGCACAAGACATTCAACCAATGCTAAACACTAGATACATCGAAGACATTTTCTTCCTTTGGACTCATGGTGAACAATCACTGAAACACCTATATGATGACATCAACAAGTTCCATCTCACCATCAGACTCACCATGGACTACTCTCCAGAGTTGGTTGCATTCTTGGACACACGCATCTCCATCAAGGACAGTCACTTCAGCACCTCACTGTACCGCAAGCCCACAGATAACCTCACAATGCTCCACTTCTCCAGCTTCCACCCTAAACACGTTAAAGAAGCCATCCCCTACAGACAAGTCCTCCGTATACACAGGATCTGCTCAGATGAGGAGGATCGCAACAAACATCTCCAGATGCTGAAAGAAGCCCTCGTAATAACAGAATATGTCTCCCGACTCACTGATCAACAGTTCCAATGCGCCACAGCGAAAACCGCACCAACCTCCTCAGAAGACAAACAAGGGACACGATGGACAGAGTACCCTTTGTCGTCCAGTACTTCCCTGGAGTGGAGAAGCTACGACATCTTTTCTGGAGCCTTCAACATTCATTGATGAAGACGAACATCTCGCCAAGTCCATCCCCACACCCCAGCTTCTTGCCTTCAAACAACCACACAGTCTCAAACAGACCATTGTACGCAGCAAACTACCCAGCCTTCAGGAGAATAGTGGCCACAAAACCACACAACCCTGTCACAGCAACCTCTGCAAGACGTGCAGGATCATCGACACGGATGCCATCATCTCACGTGAGAACACCATCCACCAGGTAAATGGTACATACTCTTACAACTCGGCCAACATTGTCGACCTGATAACGCTGCAGGAAAGGATGTCCTGATACATAGTACATTGGGGAGATCATGCAAACGCTACAACAACGGATGAATGGACACTGCTCGACAATCACCAGGCAGGAGTGTTCCCTTCCTGTTGGGAACACTTCAGCGGCCACGGGCATTCAACCTCTGATCTTCGGGTAAACGTTCTCCAATGAGGCCTTCACGACACACCACAATGCAAAATTGCTGAGCAGAAACCGATAGCCAAGTTCCACACACATGAGGCCTCAACCAGGATCTTGGGTTCATGTCACACTATCTGTAATCTCCACGGCTTGCCTGGGGTTGCAAAATCTCACTAACTGTCTTGGCTGGAGTCAATACACATCTGTTTAACTTATGCTTAATGCTCTCTCCACTCACATTGTTTGTACCTTTAAGACTTGATTTCCTGTAAAGACTCGCATTCCAACCATTATC
The DNA here is from genome assembly GCF_965287045.1 of Carcharhinus amblyrhynchos. Taxonomy (NCBI): domain Eukaryota; kingdom Metazoa; phylum Chordata; class Chondrichthyes; order Carcharhiniformes; family Carcharhinidae; genus Carcharhinus; species Carcharhinus amblyrhynchos. The sequence continues at coordinate 14,912,918 of NC_137350.1, forward strand.
TTGTAAATTGAGTTTGTGTCTTTATATACTGTGTTGATGAACACAACTCCCATTCATCTGATGAAGGGGCAGTGCTCAGAAAGCTTGTGGCTTGTGCTATCAAATAAACCTGTTGGATTTTAACCTGGTGTTGTGAGACTTTCTTACTGTTCCTCAGATTGACCCAGTCAACAAACCTGTCTGTTCGCCCCCTCACCTGCCCACTCTAAACATACTCTCTATCCCAGTTAGGAGATTGGAAACCCAGCTCCATCCCTCCCCCCTAGCTCCAGGTGGCTTACTTGTGGCAGAAACCTCCTCCGGAGCACTCCCTACTGGTCAGGAAGCCAACCCTGACAATCCGTCCGACTTCCAGGTGGTGGGCCTGTCAAAACAAACCTGTCAATGCAATGGAGTTCAAAACCCCACAGCGCGTGGGGAATCTCAAGCTTCCAGATTTCCTGACAGAAATCCCACTTCTCTCCCTCTCCCCACACCCTGCCCAACCTCCTCAGTCAGCCCCTATCAGGATTCAACCCCTTAAGGCAAAGTATTTACATTGGCTGTAAACTTATACTGACAGATTTGAGTGGATGTTTACTGAAAGTTCTTATTTCAGGCCACACGGTGTTCCACGTGTTTCTGGTCTGGGCCTCTGGCTCTGGAATGTTGCTGGAGTCTAAGGCACAGATTTGGGGATTGTGACCTTTAACAGCCAAATAATTTTTTGCTGACTCAAGAATAATGATGCACAAAGTTAAATCATTATGGAAAGAATGCAGTCGTGCTGTCCTGAAACTTGTCCTATACATACCGAATGACATTTTAGTCTTAAATCGCCTATTTCAGCAAGAGGGAATCGGGACTGGTTGTCATCTTTGAGGCTTGCATCTGTTTTGTGTTTCTCTTTATTCAGAGTCACGGACAGTTCCTATAAACTGAAATGTGCCTGTTCCTCTAACTGCAGGAAGACCACCTCAGTGTGGTAACAGCTAATGAAACGCAAGGTACATTGCCTGATGTTTGTAAATAGTCCGCCGAGCTCTGCAATTCATTTTGGAATCTGAAAGGCCTTTCAATGATCAAAGAGTTCATTTATGCATGTAAACAGCTGCAATGTGACAGAGGACCAGCAGACAAAAGCATTTAGAATCATAGAATCCCTACAGAGCAGAAGGAGGCCATTTGGCACATTGAGTCAGCACCAACAACAATCCCACCCAGACCCTATCCCCATAATCCCACATGTTTAAGCCCCCTGACATTAAGGGACAATTTATTAGGGTCAATCAATCTAGCCTGCGCATCTTTAGACTGCGGGAGGAAACCAGATCATCCAGAAGAAATCCACACAGACATGGGAACAAACTGCTCAGAGTCACCCAAGACCAGAATTGAAATTGAATCTCCGGCACTGTGAGGCAGCACCTCAGGATGCTCAGTTTCCTCCCACAGTCCGAAAGATGTGCTGGTTAGCTACATTGGCCAAGCTATATTTTCCCTCAGTGTACCTGAACGGTCAAATTCCACGTAGATATGGGGAGAACAAGTAGACTCCACACAGACAGTGACTTAAGCCGAGAATTGAACTCCTGTCCCTGACACTGTGAGGCAGCAGTGCTGACCATTGTGCCACTGTGCTGCCCATGTTCTCATATCATTCTTATTTCATTTTATAATGCAAATTGTGATTTGTGCCCAAATGGAGATGGAACAGCCATTGTAATTTATTTACTTTTGCTTAATGCCTTAGATTTGAGTTAACATCTAATTCAGAGGAATGTGAAGTGATACATTTTGAAAGGAAAAATGAGGAGAGGCAATATTGTTTCTAAAATTTTTCATGGGACATGGACATTGCTGGCTGGGTCAGCATGTATTATCCATCCCAACTTGGCCTTGAAGTGATTTCAGAGGGAATTTTAAGAGTCAACCACGTTGCTTGGATCTGAAGTCATGTGCAGATAAAGATGGCTGATTTCCTTCGCTAAAGGACATATTGAACCAAGTTGGTTTTTGCAACAATTTCATAGCCATAATTAGACTTTTAATTCTAGATTTTCTAAAATTTAAATTTCTCAATCTGCCATGGTAGGATTTGATCAGCAGTGCTAACCATTGTTCCGCCGTGCTGCCTATATTCTCATATCATTCTTATTTCATTTTATAATGCAAATTGTGATTTGTGCCCGAATGGAGATGGAACAGCCATTGTAGTTCCCAGGTCCCCAGATAATTACCCTGGGTCTCTGGATTACTAGTCCAATAACAATACACGGTGCACAGTAGTTAGCATGGCTGCCTCACAGCACCAGAGCCTCAGATTTGATTCCTGGCCTGAGTCACTGCCTGTGCGGAGTTGCATGTTCTCCCCGTGTCTGCATGGGTTTCCTCTGAGTCCTCCAGTTTCATCCCACAGTCCAAAAGATGTGCTGGTTAGATGCATTGTCCATGCTTAATTCTCTCTTAGTGTACCCAAACAGGTGCAGAGTGTGGCGAGTAGGGGATTTTCACAGTAACTTCATTGCAGTGTTAATGTAAGTCTATTTATGACACTAATAAATAAACTTTTTTTTAAAAAAAGGACAAGACCTTCACTTCTCAAAGTGCAAACTTCCCTGGATGACTCAGTGGGCAGACACACCACACAGACAATGTCAGTTTTTGGTTAGGTTACATTGGCTGATCTCAGCTATTGGCTTTGGCTAAATTTGAACCAAGTTACTGGAGCTGAAATGACCTTGTGCTAGTGCACCGGACACAAATAAGTGGAAATAGTTAACAAGGTAGCGACAGAAACAAATATAAAAGTAAATGGATTTACAAAGGACATGACACTTTCGGGATAGCTGCAGCAAATCAAAATCAATTCTTTTTATTAATTAAATCCAGGGCTCGGGCAAGGGATCAGGATTAAGCTAAGTTTGCTTTTAGCCTAGGTTTGGGTATATTGGTATTAATATGTAGAGTTGGAGTTAATACAGGATTATGGCTGATGCATAGATGAATAGATTTAGCATGAAGTGTGGTCAAGTCACTGGTATATTATTACTGCGCAGGAATAAATGTTCATTCAACAACAAGTCACAGCTCCTCAGACTCCTATCTGAATTTGTAATTCCTTAAAATTAGAGACTTGTGTACCATACTTTATATTTTCCTGTGGGTTGTCAATGTAGCGTCCCAAAGTCCTTTATCACGTTGAACCATTCTTGGAAATGCACTTGGGTTATAGATGTGCATCAAAGTGGTAAAATAGTGTAAGAAACAGCAGACCTTAATGTTTAGATGAGACTGTAATTATTACAGCTCTTGCACTGATTAATGACTCATTAATTTAATTGCCTGTAACAATGCCATACAGTGTGGGCAGAACATTCTCCTCCTACAGCGATAATGTAGTACATTATGAGTCAGGAAGTCCCTTCAATAGTGACAATGAAGCACAGTGTGATCAGAGAACTTCATCCCTACTGTTAATTTATAAAAAGAACCTCTATTGCAGAGGAAAAAATATACAAGTTACAGACAACATTCACTCAGTGAGAGTTATGAGGTAGCTGCAGATCCCCCATTGATGTAGAAGATCTTCTTATTATGGCAGGAGTGGTTGTGATAACAAATGCTTCAATCTCTGCATGTGAGTAACCTTGAGAAATAGCACAATGTCGCACACTGGGCCTGGCATACCATACAGAGCACGGCCCATGGCCCTGCTGGGGAGGGTTCAATGGTGGGGGGAGCGACAATTCAGCTGAAATCCAAAAAATCGATATTACTCTATAAGTGATCCGGTATGTTGTGTAGCTCTGTCCTGTAGAGGAGGGTGTGCACCATGGGGCCATGTGTTCATGACTATATCTAATTACCCTGAGAACCCCTTACTGTATCCTTTCTTTATCTGTATGAGAAAAAAGAGTCCATACAGTGTTTGCCATGAATGATAATTGGGTTCATTTGAACATTCGCACGTCTCCACGACCAGTGTCTCTTGTGTGGAATTATGGTTACTCTACTGTATTAGTTTTGGGGATTTGTTGTGTTTTGCAGATATTGGAAAACTTCCAATAAAAAAAATGGACTGGCCCATGTAGAAAAGCAAATAAGCCAAGAAAATAGCAAGTTGTGCCTTCAGTGCTAAAAAACAAAACCTTAAGAAGAACTAATTCCTATTAAAGCTATGAAGCAATCACTTTGTGGTTATTGTTGATAAAAGTAAGAAATTAATACCCTGACTTATTTACACATAATGAATGTTTAGTTACAGTTTTGTATTTAAATTAGATCTGGCAGGTGTTACAAATCGTTATGATTAATCACATCTGGAAAAACTAAGGCTAAGGAAGGCCTGCCATAACCAAAAACCTTGTGGGATGACTGGTTTCAGTACCTTGTTGGCATCACGTACAAAGAACAATCATTATAATTGAGTTCTTTTTAATTTTTCCTCACAACTCTGATGGTGACGATTGGTGCTAAGGTGACCATTCCACCATTGATTGATTACAATCCCTCAGGGCCTCTCCCTGTTGATGTGTGAGCCTTGGCTATAAATAATTGATAACTCAGCCAAAACATAAGAGCGTAAGATCTAGGAGCAGGAGTAGGCAACTCAGCCCCTCGGCCCTGCTCCACCATTCAATACGATCATGGCTGATCTCATCTTGGCCTCAACTCCACTTTCCTGCCCATTCTTCACAACCCTTTAACACAACATTAACCAACAACCTGCCTCACATTTAATATCTGCCTTAAATATCCACTGCATTCATGGCTAATGAATTCCCAAGATTCATGAGTGGGTTTGAGAAAAGTAATTTCTCTACGTCTCTGTTTTAAATCTGCTCCCCTTATCCTAAAGCTATGACCTCTTGTTCCAGATTGCCTCACAAGAGAAAACATCCTCTTTACAGTCTACTCTGTCAATTTCCTTTACCACCTTATCTACTTCAATTCAATCTCCACTCATTCTTCTAATGTCGAGAAAGTATCGGCCTCTTCCTGGGACAAAAGCCTCATCTCTGGAATCAAAAGAACATAAGAACTAGAAGCAGGAGTAGGCCATCTGGCCCCTTGAGCCTGCACCACATTCAATAAGATCATAGCTGATCTTTTTGTGGACTCAGCTCCACTTACCTGCCTGCTCACCAGGACCCTTAATTCCTTTACTGTTCAAAAATCTCTCTATTTTTATCTTAAAATAATCAATGAGGTAGCCTCAACTGCTTCACTGGGCAGGGATTTCCACAGATTCACAATCCTTTGGGTGAAGAAGTTCCTTATTAACTCAGTCCTAAATCTGTTCTCCTTTATTTTGAGGCTATTGTCCGCTAGTTCTGGTTTCAACTGCCAGTGGAAACAACTTCTCTGCTTCTATCTTATCTATTCCGTTCATAATCTTACATGTCTCTATAAGATTCCCCCTCATTCTTCTAAATTCCAATGAGTATAGCCCCAGTCTGCTTAGTCTCTCCTCATAAGCCAATCCTCTCAATTCTGGAATCAACTTAGTGAATCTCCTCTGCACCCCCTCCAATGCCAGTATATCCTTTCTCAAGTAAGAACACCAAATTTGTACACAGTCCTCCAGATGTGGCTTCAATACCACCCTATACAGCTGCAACATAACCTCGCTGCCTTTAAAGAGGCATTACAGTTGTGTCTAAATCAAAAGCAGAAAATAAGGGAGAAACTCAACCGAACTGACAGCATCTGTGGGGAGAGAATAGAGTGAAACATTGGCTTGGTTCACTCTCCACAGATGCTTTCAGGCCTGCTGAGTTTCTCCAGCATTTTCTGTTTTTGTTTCAGATTCCAGCATCCGCAATGTTTTGCCTTCATCTTCGAGCTGATTCGAACCCTGTCTTGACTTGATGGAGGTACCCAAAGACAAGCATTACCCTAGGAATCAGACCACAGTGGGGGCCAGCACCTTCTTGAGACAAGTGAGGATGAAAAACCATTCAGTACACTTGAGAAAAGTGGAATGCTCACGTCTGGAAGCAAGCCATGAGTCCACTGCAACACAGAAAAAGGTTATTGGACCCATCGTGACTCTGCTAGCTCTCTGAGTCCCAATTTCTCCAAATATCCCTTTTAAAAAACAGTTGCTTCACTGTATGCTTAATTGAGCTGTAATTTGATTTGATTTATTATTGTCATATGTATATGTACACAGTGAAAAGTATTGCTTCTTGCACGCTATACAGATAAAGCATACCATTCGTCGAGAAAGAAAGAAGAGTGTAGTGTTACAGTCATAGCTAGGGGTTTAGAGAAAGATCAACTTAATGCAAAGTGGGTCCATTCAAAAGTCTGATGGCAGCAGGGAAGAAGCTGTTCTTGAGTCGGTTGGTACTTGACCTCAGACTTTTATATCTTTTTCCCGATGGAAGAAGGTGGAAGAAAGAATGTCCAGGGTGCGTGGGTCCTTAGTATGCTGGCTGCTTTGCCAGGGCAGCAGGAAGTGTAGACAAAGTCAATGGTTGGGAGGCTGGTTTGCCTGATAGATTGGGCTACATTCATGCCCTTTTGTAATTTCTTGCAGTCTTGGGCAGAGCAGGAGCCATACCAAGCTGTGATACAACCAGAAAGAATATTTTCTATAGTGCATCTGTAAAAGTTGGCGAGAGTCGTAGCTGACATACCAAATTTCCTTAGTTTTCTGAGAAAGCAGAGGCAATGAGGGTATTTTTATTTTCAGCTGTGTAATAGGTAACTAATGACATTGGGTCACCGTCCAGTTTTGAAGTTTATTTATTAGTGCACAAGTAACTGCAATGAAGTTACTGTGAAAATCCTTAATTTTATATCCCACTTGGATTATCTTGCAGTCACCTTCACTGGAAAGTAAAATCGAACTCCTAAGCAAATGGACATCCATTTGGTAGATGAGGGTAAAATGAGCCCATGTGCCCATTCCCTGTTTTGCTGCATTTCAACAAATTTCTAAACAATAGCAGTTTAATCTGCAGAGAGAGAATTTGGCTAAGTTAGTACGGCTGTTGTATTTGGAATTTAGGCAGCATGGAACGTGATAACTGTATCATGTTCCTTAGGCCCTTAAGTACATCCAAGAATACTTTTGGTGCCAAAGGAATTCAACAGTAAATAGATCCAATGCAAAGCTTTGCTATTAATCAGCTCAAATATCGTTGTCAATCTGAGAGAGACTTTCACACCAGCTGAATTTGTTAGGATTAAACAGGTTTTGCTGTAAATCCTTTTCGGCAGCAAAGGTCCACTGCAGCTTTGAGCTGTTGCTGTGATTGGTTGTCTTGACCATAAAGCGGCTGTAGTAGTGGGGGCCGGGGGGGTGGGGTGGTGGGGGGAGGGGGGGGTCTATAAATCAGAAATTTAAAATATGATGTGGGGGAATTAGAGAAATCTAAATAGATCAAAGGCAACTCACTGTTTACGATCAGTTCAATTTTCTTGATAAAAACAAAATGCTGTGGATGCTGGAATCTGAAAGAGAAACAGAAAATGCTGGGAAATCTCAGCAGGTCTGACAGCTCCTCTGGAGAGAGAATAGAGCCAACGTTTCAAGTCTGGATGACTCTTCCTCAGAGCCAAAACTCGCTTTCACAGCCATATTTTCTTCCCCAGTGCTTATCTCCATCTCCGACTCACCCCACATGGATTCCAAGTGAAGTTCCACCCCTCATCTTTCGAATCCACCCAGGATTACAGGTGACTCCAGGACATACAACACTCCTCGGACTGCTGTTCTCATCGCATCCTGAGATCCACGCACAATGCCCCGCGCTGCCTTATGCACACCCTTGCTATCTCTCTCCAGCAGCACTGAATCAGTTTTTCTCAAAGCTGTCCTTAATTTAGGGATGTAGGAATTAAGGGTGGGAGTGGGCAATTCAGCCCTTGAGCCCACTCCACCATTTAACATGATCATGGCTATGCCTGCTCCCCATCACTCTTTATCCCGCTTTTCATCAGAAACCTATCCATCTCTTTCTTGAATCTGGTGATTGATTCTGCCTCCGCTGCACTCTGGGGTAATGAGTTCCATAGATTCACAACCATCTGAGAGAAGTAGTTTCTCCTCATCTAAGTTCTGAACCTGCCTCCTTTCACTCTATGTTTGATCTATTATTCTAGACCGTTCCACAAAGTTAAAGTTTATTTATTATTAATACCAAGTCATCTTACATTAACAATGCAATAAAGTTACTGTGAAAATTCCCTAGTCACCACACTCTGGCGCCTAGTTGGGCACTCTGAGGGAGAATTTAAAATGGCCAATGCACTTAACCAGCATACCTTTCGGACTGTGGGAGGAAACTGGAGCACCCAGAGGAAACCCATGCAGAAATGGGGAGAACTTGCAGACTTTGCACAGGCAATAACTCAAGCCAGGAATCGAACCCAGGTGCCTGGTGCTATGAGGCAGCCGTGCTGATCATTGTGCCACCATGCCCGGGGGAACATCTGTTCAATGTCCACCTTATCAATCACCTTTCACATTTTATATACCTTGATCGGATCCCCCCTCATTCTTCTGCACTCGAGCAAATACAAGCTCAAGCTATTCTCATATGACAGCCCTTTCATTCCTGGAATCAGTCTGATGAACCTCCTCTGAACTGCCTTGTCCACTGAGTCCAGTTTCATTTCATACACTTGTCTCATCTATTTTCTTGACCTGGCTTAGTGATACAAATGTTTCTCAGATTGGTGCAATCAGTTGTGTGGCCTAACACAATGCACTCATGAAGAATCTCCACAAGCCGTGATTATGTGCCCAACGATATTTTATTACAATGCTTGGGTAATCTTCGCAGACTTATCCTTGAGTTAACCAGCGCTTCACTGAACCTCACAACTTCCACCTCCCTGCTCCAGACCACCTTGGAAGGATTTTAAAAAAAATAAATAATAAATATGTGCTGTGAAACTTGCAAACACAGAACTGAGAAATATTGTGCCATACCACTGCAATCTCAGATTGAAGGACATAGTCGGCTAAATATCCCACTACAAACTTGGTGATATTTTCTTAAAGATATCAAACATATAGTGGGCAATTTTAATTCTGCTTCTGTCCTTTACTGATCCATTCAAATATATCTTCAAAATATTTTAGAAATGATAAAATAAATTAAGCTGGACTCAATTTGAAATTACTTAAGGTTTCAGATATGCTGCTTATCCGAATCTGCAATGTAGGCTGGAATTTGAGGATGGAGAATTTGGTGCTCTGCTAACTCCCTGTTCACTGTGGTGGAACCAGAGAATCCTGCTACGTGAGTGGCTGAAAAATTCCAACTGTCAGTAAAATATTGGATTCCTTATGTCTGTGTTGGGAAGAATTATGAAGGATAATTTCAGAGAGCGTTTTGCAATTCATGTATTAATCTGAGACACTCGACATGGTTTTAGATCACGATCGTTTAATTCACTGGAGTTCACAGAAGAGAAAACAGACATAGAGGATAGGAGTGATACACTAGGGACAGAATTCTCTGACTTTGCGGTGAATGGAATTTTGGCTAAGTGCCAAATTCTCCGCTCTGGCTGTGAGCAATGGCTATTTGGTACATGACCAAAGAATTCCATATTAGATTCTAGCTACTAGATTTCAAGAATGCGTTTGACACTGTCTCACATATTCAATGATATCCAATTCCATGGGATTGTTGTAAATGTATTTAAATAGATTTAGGATTGTTGGGTTGTCAGGAAACAATGAGTGTGCAGCCAGGTATTTGGTAGGCAGGCAGTTATGAATGGTGTACCCCAAGGTCCAGTGTTAAGTTTATAAATGATTTAAAGAAAGGAACTGTATCCAAACCAAACTGGAAATGGTGGCAAATGATAACCATCAATGGCCACAAGTTCAGAAAAATCTTGACAACTGCAATCAATGGGCAGAGAAATATAATTTAACAAAGAAAAATATAAATTTATAAAATTTGCCAGATGGAAGATTGATGTACATTATATGCTAAAAGGAATACACTTGAAGTATCAGAACAGGAGAGAAGGTCTTGGGGTTTTAGTCGACAGGTCATTAAAACCATTAACATGTTCCCAGCCTGTAAAACCAAATGCAAATGGATGTTGGGTTGCAGAGCAAGAATGGTAGCACGTAAATCCAGAGAGATCATTTTAAAATTGTACTTGGCACTGATGAGACCACATCTGGTGTATTGTGTTAGGCTTTAGTCTCATTATTTCAGAAGGGATATTGGATTGTTGGAAGGGGTAAAGAGAAGAGCTTCACAGCTAAAAACAGGTCTTAAAAGAAAATACTTCCCTCAGGTTTGTGCAGCTATTAGACTGTCTGGGATTGACTTAGTTCCTTAGAAGTAGGAACTAAGCTTTATGGAGCAACATTGTCTCCTTAACAATACAGAACCATTTTGAGGAAAAGATAGCAGGGCAAGAAAGTTAGAAATCAGGCATCAGCCTCCAGAGCTGATATTAATATTCATTGGAAAGGTTGTCTACACCATTATAAACCACTTTAATGCTTGCTTATGTTTTCAAATGTTTTGCATTGCTTATGGGACATCATAAATCTGCGCCGATGCAATCAATATTCAATTGTAGCTGAGTGCATTAAAGCATTAAGAATGCTTATTCAGTCTTTATATTGATTTTTCCATTGTGTTTAGTATTTGCATTAGGGCCACTTCGCAGTTAGCGCTCTTCACACAAGGCTCTAATGCATTTCTCTTACAGCGCAAAATTGAAGACTGAGATGCCTTCAACCAGACACTGCAACATAACTGTCTCTGTGGAACCATATCAAGTATGTTTCATCCAATCTGTTTGAAATAGTTGAGAGGAGCGCAGGTCAATACTTATCACAGAATCCATATAGTGCCAAAGGAGGCTATTTTGCCCGTTGAGCCTGCATTGTCAATAATCCCACCCAGGCCGCACCCCCGTAATCCCACACATTTACCCTAGTCTCCTCGATGCTATGGGGCAATTTATCATGGCCAATCAATATAACCTGCACATCTTTGGAATGGGGGAGGAAACTGGAGGAAACCCACGCAGATACGGGGAGAACGCGCAAACTCCACGCAGTCACCTGAGGTCAGAATTGAACCCAGGCCTCTGGAGCTGTGAGACAGCAGTGTGAAGCACTGTGCCATCACGTCACCTGTTCCTCATACTTATACCTTGACAGAGGTTCATTCAGTTATTTTATTGCTGTTTATGGGGCCGTGTTGTGTGCAAATTGGCTGCCATTCTTTCCTACATTACAGTGGCGACTTCTTTTCAAATTCAGTCACAGAATGCAAGATTAGCATTTCCTGTCCATCTCTAATTGCCCTTGCCTTGTGAATACAACAGGATGGCTTGCTAATCCCTTCCAGGAATGTTTTGGATTCTGTAGGTCTGGAGTAACATGTAGACCAGACCAGGTAAGAAGAGCAGAATTCCTACCTTAAAGGGCATCAGTGATTCATATGAGACTATACAGCAACCTGATAGTTTCAGGGAGGTCACTATTGAGACTATGGGCTGAATTTTATATGCACCTGGTGTTTCCCGTGGTGAGGGTATAAGGGATATGTAAAATGGATTGGGCATCCACGCCTTTGCTGCCCATCCCCGAACTCTCTCCAATAATATAGAGGGGGGGCAAGTCGGCAACCTACCAGCCATATTTAAATGAATAATTAGAGGCCACTTAAGCTTATTTAGAAGCCAATTTGACCCTGATGATACACCACTAAGGCCACAAAACATTTGCTGAGGGCAGCAGGACAGGAACAGGAAGCCTGATTTTTTTAACGGAGATGGTGGAGTATTCACATTTCAGAGGCTTCGCTTTGTTGATCTCAGGGCAGCCCCTCTTTGGCCAAACCCTTCTTTCTTCCTAGGCACTCTCTCCCTTAAGCCTACTAAACCTACCTAAACCAAATTGGTCCAAGAGCCCTGGCCAAGCAATTTCGGGGATCCATGTGCCTTGATCTTCTTCCCTTCTGCAGTTTGGGCAGAGATCGCAGATGCCTTCCTGGCACTGTGGAGACTGATGGATCTTTCAGCCATTCAGACTAGCCAGCAGCTCCCAGGGGCAGGGCTTCCCCACTCAGATTGGTCCACCCCGCAGTGCTTTACGGCTATGGGATAAGTGAGCATGGAGCATGTCGGCTCCACGTTGGCATTGGGTTAGGGTTAGTGTTAGGGATTTTATATCAGGTGGGGAGCATGCCACCAACTGGCCTAACCCGCACATCTTTGGACTCTGGGGGGACAGCGGAGCACCCAGAGGAAACCCTGGCCAGCCCCACAACTCCCGCAATGCCAGCCCTCTGCCCACACCCCATGGCCTGATTGTTGGCCCCATGGCCATTCCCAGCCCCGCCCTGACCCACCCACCCCTCTTCCCAGCCTGCCATGACCTCCAGCCCACACCCCCCCACTGCTAACCCCCCGCCAAGTCCCAACTCAACTTGCCACAGTGCCGATTTCCCCCCCACCCCCCACAGCAGGCTGACAGTGCCCCCCCGTCTCCCTGGCTGACCCTGTCCGCCCCCCAACCCACCCGAATCGCTGGCTTCCCTCCTTCCCCCACCAATCTCTGTGCAGAGTGGTGGAGTAACTCCCACCCCCACCAATCACTTCCAAGACCACCTTCAGTCCTAGACCTGCCAATCACATTTAAGTGACATTAAAATCCCCCTCCCCCCGCATTCCTAATACAGCTTTACGTCTATTTCCAGCACAGAGCTGACTGCGCCAGAAATCTGGTGCTGGGAGAGGCGCTCGGGGCCAGACACCTAGTGTGGATCACGCAAATCTGGCCCCGCTGAGATCTCCCAGTGCAGCGGGATAGGAGAATTGCCCCCAATAATCTAATAGTTGCCACCATTCCATGACACAATAAATAGGAGGAGAGAAATAGCAGCGACATTTAGTCCTTCCAGCCTGCACCACCATTCATTATTAGCATGGCTAATCATCCAACTCAATAGCTTGATCCCAAATTGCCCCACTATCCTTTGATTCCTTACGCCCCAAGAGCTATATTTAATGACGTCTTGAAAACATTGAGGGGCAAATTTTGCTGTCCTACCTGCCACGGGAAGCATAGCGGGTGGGCGGAGGAATGGACCATGGAAAGGTCCATTAACCTCAGGTGGGATTTTCTGGTTTTGGGGTAAGCGTGGCTGGAAAATCCCTCCCTGAATGTTTTGGCCTCAACTGTTTTCTGTAGTAGTGAATTCCATAGGCCTACCGCTGTCTGGGTGAAGAGATTCCTCCTCATTTCAACCCTAACAGGATTTCCCGCATCCTCAGACTGTGACCTTTGATTCTGGACACTCCAACAATCAGGAACATCCTTCCTGCATCTACCTTGTGGAGCCCTGTTAGCATTTTACAGGTTTCTATGAGATATCTCCTCATTCTTTTGAATTCTGGTGAATATAAAAAATGTTTATTTATTAGTCACCAGTAAGGCTTACATTAACACTCCAATGAAGTTACTGTGAAATTCCCCTAGTCGCCACACTCCATGCCAGTTCAGGTCAATACACCTAACCAACACGTCTTTCAAACAGTGGGAGGAAACCGGAGCACCTGGCGGAAATCTATGCAGACACAGGGAGAACGTGCAGACTCCACACAGACAGTGACCTAAGCTGGGAATCAAACCCAGGTCCCTGGCTTGTGAGGCAGCAGTGCTAACCACTGTGGCACCATACCCACCCGCTGTGCTAACTGACTCAAATCCCTCTCATACATCAGTCCTGCCATCCCAGGAATCAGGGCTGGATTCTCCGAGGTTGCCAGCAGCTGTGATTTCCCAGCCCACTGCAGTGAACAAAGATTTGGCTGTGCACCAAATTCTCCATTCCTGCTGGAAGGGTGTGAACGGCCAGGAAGTCCGACCTCAGTCCGGTAAACCTTCGTTGTATTCCCTCCATAGCAAGAACAATCTTCTTTAGATAAGGAAACCAAAAGTGCGCACGATATTCCAGGTGTGGCCTCTCCAAGGCCCTGTGTAATTGTGGAAAGGCATCCTTGCTCCTGCACTCGAATTCTCTCACAAATCAACTATAGCTAGCACGCTGGAGTGTGGATCACTTCTGACTGACCTGGGTGGGCAACTGTTGTTATGGAAGAAGTTGAAGGAACGGTCTCTAATTACATCCAAACTAAATCCTCTGTAAACAGAACGGCCGCCTCAAGCGAATGAAGATCTCGACTCAAAAAAACAATCAGTAGTTAGTGGAAACTTTTACTGAGTTGGAATCTTGAGAAACTAATTGAGTCTTGGCCCATTTTCTGCAACTTGGCCACCCAAGTGAGATTTCAAGAACAGATTGGCAGTCACCCATAGTGGTAAAAACTTGTTGTTTCGCTGGTTTTATTCCACGTAGCTCTAAACACCAGCCCCAAGGATTGTTCACATAACAACACACGCCAAATGAATAAAATGAGGTCTGAGTCTAATAACAATTTTCAAGAAGGGAGTCAAAGTTAATTTCGATAGTTTCGAGATAATAACTGCGGTAGGATTTATTTTTTTAAAACTGTAAAGATGTAATTATTTCGGGGGTGGCACGGTAGCACAGTGGTTAGCACTGCTGCCTCACAGTGCCAGGAACCTGCGTTCAATTCCACCCTGGGTCACAGTCTATGAGGAGTTTGCAAGATCTCCCTGTGGGTTTCCTCCGGGTGCTCCGGTTTCCTCCCACGGTCCAAAACTCTGTGGGTCAGGTTGATTGGCCATGCTAAATTGATCCTACTGTCAGGAGGATTTGCAGGGTAAATATGTGGGGGAGTGGGGCCTGGGTGGGATTGGGGTCAGTGCAGACTCAATGGACCGAATGGCCTCCTTCTGCACTGTAGTGATTCTATGATTCTAGAAAGTACCTAAATGAACAGAAAACAACTAGGAGCAGCCAACATGGATTTCAGTGAGTGAGAAAGACCCTGACAATTTCAATTGAGTTCTTTGTGGAGGGAACAGATATGCTGACTTGGAAAATAACAAAGAACAAAGAACAACACAGCATGGGAAACAGGCCCTTCGGCCCAACGAGCCCACGCCGCCATTTTAACATTATGAGTGCCCTCCTCCACCCATGACCTTTGTCTACACCTATTGGGGAAGATTGAGGGAAGACTAATTTAGGGACAATTTGTTACACCAATCAGCCTAAGAGTACATTTTTGGGATGTGGGAGGAAACCGGAGAAAACCCACGCAATCACGGGGAGAAAATGCTATAGATGTGCTGCATGTGGGCTTTTTGAAAGCCTTTGATAAAATGCAATACAAAAGATGACTGGAGAGCAGTTAGGAGCAAAGAATTACAACAACTGCAGCACAGTCAGTCAAACAGGTTTTGAAGGGGGAGAAAAGGTTTGTGCCAGACGCAGTTCTTGAGTGTGATTGAAATTGGATAGTAGTTTCCCTTGGGCTCCTTTTTATGGGATTGATGCATTTTTTAATATTAGTTCCTGAGAGGGACAGTGGTTAGCACTGCTGCCTCACAGCGCCAGGGACACCGGTTCGACTCCGACCTCCGGTGGCTGTCCATGTGGAGTTTGTGCATTCTCCCCGTGTCTGCGTGGGTTTCCTCCAGTTTCCTCCCACAGTCCAAAGATGTGCAGGTTAGGTCAACTGGTCATACTAAATTGCCCCTTAGTGCCAGGGGATTAGCAGGGTTAATACATGGGGTTACAGGGATAGGACCTGGGCGGGATTGTTGTCAGTGCAGGATCAATGGGCCAAATGGCCTCCTTCTGCACAGTAGGATTTCTATGATTTCATGATGTGGGCAGTGCTGGCAAAGCTGGTACTTACTGTCCATCCCATATTGCCTTTAAGAAGTTGGGGGTGAGCTGTCTTTTTGAATTATTGCTGTACATGTGGTTTAAGTGCACCCAGGATGCTGCTAGATCATAGAATCCTTACAGTGCAGAAGGAGGCCATTCAGCCCATCAGGTTTGCAGCGACAACAATCTCACCCAACCCCTATCCCCATGGCCCCATATATTTACCCTGCTAGCTGGAAGTTCCAGGATTTTGATCCAGCAACTTTGGAAGAATGCTGATCTTCTGAGTCAGGATAGTGCGTGACATGGAGGAGAACTTGCAAGTCCCCTGTGTTTGCCGCCCTTCATCTTCTGCATTATAGAGATCACTGCCAAAAAACCTCTGACCTTGTCCCCGGCTGGGATTCTCTGGTGCTGTTGCAGTGAATGGAGTTTTGGTTGAGGGCCAAATTCTCCGTTCTCAATGGCAGTGGGTGGGAACGGACGAGATTGGAGAATCCCACCCCAAAAGTTTGGAAGATGCTGTCACAGAGACTTGGATGAGTAGGTACAGTGCATCTTGCAGATAGAGGACCCAAGGAACATCCATATTTTGAAAGAGTTGGATCCACAATTGAGGATGTTATTAAAATATAAATAATAATGCGGATGTTCAAAGGAAATACCAAGGAGATGCAGATAAAACTCAATGGGTAAAAGTGTCAGATGGAATTCAATGTCAGTAAATATGAGATAGCATATTTAAGCTGAAAATGAAAAATAATTATGCTTAGAATGGAGGCAACTATCTAATGGGGTGGTACGCTTACACAGTGGTTATCAATAATGCTTCACAGTGCCAGGGACCTTGGCTTGATTCACAGCTTGGGTCACTGCCGTGTCTCCCCGCGTCTGCCTGGGTTTCCTCCAGGTGCTCTGGTTTCCTCTCACAGTCTGAAAGATGTGCTGGTTAGGGTGCATTGGTCATGCTAAATACACTCTCAGTGTACCCGAATGGGTGCTGGAGTGTGGCAACTAGGGGATTTTCACAGTAACTTCATTGCAGTAAAGTAATGTAAAGCTCACTTGTGACAATAATAAATAAACTTATTTGAATGTTCAAGTTCACAAAACCTCAAAATCTAATGGAATTTTTTTTTGGTGAGTAATAGAAATTTAGACTAAAGGTGATTGAATATGAAACCTTTCTAAGACTGGATTTGATCTAGTCTGCCCAGTTTTCCTTCCATGTTCTAGAAAGCATGTTTAGACAATAGAGAGGATATAGGGCAGATTTTCTAAGAACCTTAGCGTTACAGACAGGGGCATGGTTAATTTAAATAGCATTTCTCCTCTCACCATCTGTCCATACACAGAAAGTTGTTTTGAACTATTTCCCTTTTTATAAGTGGTAGCATATTTTCAACTTTTCCTCGTTGTTGGGTTATGCAGTCCAAAGGCAGTCAATACCGCCTCCTCAGAGATAACGAGGTGTGAGCTTCCTTAGAGCTTCACTGTGTCTTTTTTATGCAGGGGTTTACAGACAAACATAGAATCA
Organism: Carcharhinus amblyrhynchos; assembly: GCF_965287045.1. Lineage (NCBI taxonomy): Eukaryota > Metazoa > Chordata > Chondrichthyes > Carcharhiniformes > Carcharhinidae > Carcharhinus > Carcharhinus amblyrhynchos. The sequence goes on from NC_137350.1 coordinate 14,930,204, forward strand.
TAGAATACCTACAGTGAAAAGGAGGCCATTCGGCCCATTGAGCGTGCACCGACGACAATCCTAGCCAGGCTCTATCCCTGTAACATTTATCCTACTGATCTTCCTAACACTAAGGAGCAATTCAGCATGGCCAATCAATGTAACCCGCACATTTCTGGACTGTGGGAAGGAACCGGAATACCCGGAGGAAACCTACGCAGACACAGGGAGAACATACAAAGTCTACACAGACAGGAATCAAACCCGGGTTCCTGGCGTTGTGAAGCAGCAGTGCTAACCATGTGCCACCATGCTGTCCCAAATAGGCTCAGCCATTTTAAGCATCTTGTTCAGTTCTAAAATTTACAAAATAGCAGCGAGAATAATGATAATATTTCATAAAAATATACAAGACGAGATCTTAGTTCCTCACAATTGCAAGACAGATAAGAAAAATACTGGCTGATTTTGACCTGAACTGGTTGAAATGACTGGCTTGTTTCCATGCACTAATATCATACGTGATTTGCACAAGGCCAGGAAATCCTTTCCCCTGTGTAACATGTTATCTAACATCTTCAAAGAGGTTTTAATCTCAGCTGAAGTATCTGCACCTTCAAGTGAGTTGTTTAATATTTCTTGTATTCACACTGTTATTTTGTTGCACAGATATCCTGGGACAAAGAATCCCGGGACAGTAGTAAATTGTGTCCTTTACTATTGAAGCTTTGGGCCATATGTATAGTGAGCCTTTTATGTTGAGCTTTGTTGGTTGGCATTTAGTTGCAACAGTGAGTTCCCTTCTCTGGGCAATTGGGCCGCGATGGTTCGAGATATGGGGCGAGATTCTCTGGCCTTCCAGCTGCCTGTTTCCCGCCGGAAGAAGGTGGTGCATTATTTGCTACTGGCGGAATTCTCTGATCCCGTCGCTGACAGTGGGAATTCCCATTGATGCCATCCCACGCCATGGGTGGGGGTGCGCTTCCGGTGGGACCGGAGAATTCAGTAGGCATGGATGGCCAGAGAGTTCCGGCCAAGGTGACTGGAAGATAACTCGTGTAACAGGAAAATAGGTAACTCAGTGTGTCAGCATTTGTTTTCAATTCTGGGGCTTTGATGGAATTAAATTGTCTTGTCCTTTTGCTGACAGCATTCCGGTTTCTCACTGTCACAAGCACAAGATTTAGAACAAGGAATGGACATAAATGTTGGACTGATGGCCTCCTCTTGCTCCTGCTCCTATGTTCTATGTTGTTATTATGTGATCTATAGCACTCATAAGGTGATTTGCACTGGGCAGCGGTTGCATAGAGTAGCCCTACAGTACGATGAGAATGGCTGAAATGAGTTCTGGGTGCTCACCAATTCTATGAAATTCGTTCTCTGTGTGAAGCCCCTTCCCCTATATTGAGTTTTAATCAGATAAGTAACTGGCAATGGCTGATTTTTGTTTTGTTTTTCTGTTCATTACTAAGGATGAAATGAACCTTAAAAACAAATTTTTCATCTGGCTTTGTGCCTTGGTTTTAATGTTTTGTGGAATTCTTCAGCTCATTCACTTTTGGGTCTACGGCGAGCCTTTAAGAGCAGCTGGTGGAGGATGTAGATGCCTGTGGCCTTTGTATACTCCCAGAGAGTGTGTTCTCAGCCATATCGAAATGAATTAAACTTAACAGGAAAGGCCAGTGAAATTAGTTCAAGCGTCCAAATTATTGGCTCAGTATCTTCTTATAACTGTTAAGAGAACATCCAGAAAGGTCTTTGCAGAGAAGAATTAAAACTGTTTTGTTTTCATCTGCTTCTATTAAAATAAATCAGAGCAAGTTGAACTCAACCTGGACCCTGTTAATAAGATTTCATATGAAGCAAAATACTAACTGGATAGAAAGTAAACTTGTTAATAAAATCACAGTGAGGAAATATATGGTACCAAAGTCTAGAGTCAAACAGCAAAAATTTTCCATTAAAGGGAAATGCTTTGAAAGGAACCAAGGAAACAGGCTGAAGATGTCGGAGGACCGTTTAGACTGACAATGTGTCGAGTTTTGTTTAAAACGCTGAACCCAAAGCTTTCCAAGGTCATCTGAAAAGACAAGTAATTTATTGTTTGATGAATCAATAAATGTGCTGCAGAAAATGAAAAGGCTAAGTACCCAAGGAAGTTGAGATGGAAGGAAACAGGTTGTGCAGTTGATAACTGGGGCTTTTACAGTGATTTGGTACAGTAATAACATTCCCAGCTTTCTGTGTGCTGGCGTAGAGGACTTCAGCTTGGCTAGAACACAGGAAGCGATGAGTGATTTAATTATAGTAATCCAAGAAGTCCCGATTCCAGCATAACCCAGGCGTGATTACGCATTCAAGTAAATAAATGGCATTCATTTACATGCCCTTCCCTCAACCCAAAACCATTCCCTCAGTCATTAATGTGTTTATTCAGTGAGCAGCTAAGCCACATGTACAAGAAAGGTCACTGGTTCTGATTTGAGTGGTGGCAGAGTTGTTAAAATTGGCCTCAGTGCTTCTGCATTAGTGAAAGTTTAGATCCTTTTCTGCAATTTTGGAGTTGCTGTCTTTCAACTCAGATATTAAATTAAGGTCCCATTTGCAGATAAGGACATAAAAGATCCTATTTGACAAAGACCTGGATCGAGTTCTCCAGTGGCATATACTATCGCTCTCCCTCACAGAAACAAATCCTCTGGTCTTTCCATTATTTGCAAAGTGTGTGCAGATTGGCTGCTATAATTAATCACAATTAAGTGGCCACACATCTAACAGCAGCTAGTAAATGATTTAAGAAAGAGCGATGACAAGATGTTATGTATGATCTAAGTTTTTGTTTTCTTTCTTTTTCAAAGCTGCACATTAATAATGATCATTTGTATAATACACTAGAAGGTCGTGGAATCATAGCCCAACAATCTTAATGGGAAGAAATTATTCCCATGTATACATATGTGAACGTCAGAAAAACACTTGCACTTCTAAAATTTAAAGTTTGTTTATTATTGTCACAAGTAGGCTTACATCAATTGAAATTTACAGAATACGGAGAGGCCTAGATAAAGTGAATGTAGAGAGTGTGTTTCTACTAGTGGGAGAGACTAGAACTCAACGGCGTAAGCTCGGAGTGAAGGGACACTCCTTTTAAACAGAGATGAGGAGGAATTTCTTCAGCCATAGGGTGGTGAATCTGTGGAATTCATTGCCACAGAGGGCTGTGTAGGCCAGGTCATCGAGTGTCTTTATGACAGAGATAGATAGGTTCTTGATCAATAAGGGGATCAAGGGTTATGGGGAGAAGGCAGGAGAATGGGGTTGAGAATCGTATCAGCCATGATTGAATGGCACAGCATTATTGATGGGCCAAGTGACCTAATTCTACTTCAATATCTTATGGTGTCCTGTTCTAACACTGCAATGAAGTTACTGTGAAAATCGTTTATAGCACTGTTCACGGCCACACCATACCCCAAGGCATTTTACAGATAATTAAGTACTTTTGAAGTGTAGTCACTTTGGTGGGGTGGGAGGCAGGGGAATTTTACATTCACGTTCACTGCGAGTGCAAATGGTGACATGGATACAAAACCCTGCCAGAGTTGGATAATGAGAAATCCGCCAACAAGATCTCTTCTGATTTTCCCTGCTGGTGACATTGTGGGTGGGATTTTCCAGCTGTACTCATCCCAAGGCTGGAAAATCCCCTCCCAAGATCAACTTTGCACGACCTTTGCACGATCCGCCCTCCATCCGCTATGATTCCCATGGCGGCAAGATGAGAAAATTCCACCCAATAGGTTCCCCACCTAGGAAGGTCGGGAACCCCATTTCAATACATTTAAATACAATAAGTGCAATCAATGTGGTATGTGTACACCCACTGGGCTACTAGGGAGGATATTCCAAGATTTTGACCCTGCATCAGTGAAGGAATGGTAATATATTTTCAAGTCAATGTGGTATGTGACCTGGAGAAAAGTTTGCACATGGCTGTATTCCCTTGTACCTACTATCCTTGTTCTTCCAGGTGGCAATGTTTGTGTGTTCTGAAGATACTGCTGAAGGTATCTTTGCCACTTGCTGCATTGCAACTTGTTGATGTGGCTATTGTGCAGTGGTGGTAGAGGAAGTGAATAGTTAATATGGTGGGTGATGTGCCATTAAAAGGGTGGCTTTTGGATTGTGTTGAGCTTCTTCAGTATTGTTGGAGCTGCACTCATCCAGGCAAATGGAGATAACTCAATTACATTTCTACTTGTGTCTTCTAAATGGGCTTTGGGGAATCAGGGGGTTAATTCTTGATTACTTTGTAGTTGCAGCATTGATGTGGCTGGTTCAGTAACGGTTTTGGGGCATTGCTGACCCCTAGTATGTTGATGTTGGAGGATTGAGCACTGGTAATGTCATTAAATGTGAAGCAGAGGTTAGGTACTCTGAAATTGGCACCGTTCACTGCCTGGCACCCGTGTGGCCCTAATATTACTTGGCACCTGTCTGACCAAGCCTGAAAATTGTCCATGTCTTGCTGGCATTGCCTGCTTCATTCGGAGGTCCTTCTGAGTTGGCTGGCCTTTTGGCATTTTTGCTTATTTGTATGTGAGTCCATATGAGAATCAGATGACTGAATGTTTCCTCTAACATTCTTTGTTTTTATAAATGATAATGCAAGAAACCATTGTCAATTGTCGGAAAAACCCACCGGGTTCACTAATGTCCTTGAGGGAAAGAAATCTGTCTTCCTTTCTTGCTCTGGCCTACATGTGACTCCAGAGCCACAGCAATGTGGCTGCCTCTCAACTATTCTCCAAGGGCAACTCGGGAAGGGCAATAAATGCTGGCCAGCCAGTGATGCCCATGTCCATGAATGAATTTTAAAAAGTGTAATGTTCTAGCCAGAATTATTTAACTATCTGCTATCACAGAAATATATGTTAATCCGGCTATGGCACACCAACAATCATTTATCAAACCTTTAGGCAGTTGTTAATTTTCTGGCAACAATAATATTCATATCCCCTTCATGTATTTAGTATTTGTGCGCTTTGTGTTTGGAAAAGCCACAAGAAGTTCTCTGTGGAATTTATTTTTTGATTAATGTCTGGAAGACAAACAGATCATATTTTAACCAATTTTTTCTTAAACATTTGTAACTTCAATAACGATGAAATAGAACTGTCCATAATCATTTGTCTGAAGGGCTGGGAAATAAGCATGAGAACTGTCATTGGAAATCTGGACTGCAAATTCCCAGTAGCCAACCAACTGGGATTGATTAAACGTTCAAATTTGGGCCAAACATAAAGCTGGCCAGTTTCTAAGTAGGATCCAAGTCTTTCTTCTTCCAGCGTCAGAAATTAATTCTTTGGTGTACGCTGCTCTCTAATTCTTTTTGATCTATTCTGGTCCCCAAGGCCCAGTGGTAGCTCTCGTGCCTCTGAGCCAGAGGATTGTGGATTGAGAGTTGACAACAAATTCTAATCTGACTCATCAATGCTGTATCTGAGCTGTCTTTTGGATGAGATGCTTGGTCAAGTCTCCCCTTGCCATTCTTGGTGGAATGTTATGGCACAATTTTTGAGAATGGTAGGGAAGCTCCCTCGAGTGCTTGGTCAATGTTGATTCCTTGAACAACATACATTTAAAAAAAGGCTGTATGCTGTTAATGGGAGTTTGCTGTGTGCAAATTGGCTGTCACATTCTTGACATTACTATAATGACTATAAAGTACTCAATTGGCTGCAAAGCACCCTAGAAAATCCTGAAAATCAAGTTATTTCCCTCTATTTTTAACCCCTCAAATAAACTTTGTATTGGAGATAAAACATGGCTGGAATCTTACCTGGATTTTTCCATCTTGCTACAGGGAACGGAGACTTGGCTGGCCACCAAACTCTCCAACCTTGCTGCAGCGGGAGAATGGCATGAACAGCTGGTAAGACCACGTTCCATACCCTTAATTTATTTTTCATTGTTCAATTTAATTCTCTAAGATTAAAAGAAAAATGAACATATACAATTTTTGTTTTAAGCTTCATTTTGCGATTGGGTTTTAGAACTGGAATGATGCAACCATTTGATGCTGTTGTACAAAAAGATACAATTTGACAAAACAAGCCTTCACTATTTTTTTTCTTCAAGAGCCTCAAAGTATTTGCTCGCTTAAACCTCCTCTTCATATTACTACCTAATTTGTGGTATTAACAGTTCATTAAGAGTTAAAGTAAAAGTTTTTATTTATCAGTCACAATTAAGGCATACATTAACACTGCAATGAAGTCACTGTGAAATTCCCCTAGTCATCACACTCTGGCACCTGTTTGGGTCAACGCACCTAACTAGCATGTCTTTCAGAGTGTGGGAGGAAACTGGAGCACCCGGAGGAAATCCATGAAGACACGGGGAGAGCATGCAAACTCCACACAGACAGTGATCCAAGCCAGGAATTGAACCCAGGTCCCTGGCACTATGAAACAGCAGTGCTCACCACTGTGCCACCATGCTGCTCTATTATTCCACCTTTTCTCAAGAAAGAGGTTGTTAACCTCTCCCCAGTTATTTTTTGGGATTATGTGGCCCATCTTCACTGGCTTGCTGCTTTGAGGAAGCAATCTATCGCTATTTACAAGTGCTGTACTGTCCAGTGACCTCTTCTTCAAACTCTGAGGTCTGTATCTGAGTCACTCCGTCCCTTCTATTTCCTCACCTACATTGGCTTTGGTGGCTTGATAGAAAAATTAACCTTGTATTTTAATTAATCCTTCCCTGTCTCCGTTACCATTCAACCACTACTCGCTCTCTGAGATCTCCATTCCCCTGACTCCAATGCCTTGATTTTTTTTTATTATTCGTTCAGATGATATAAATGTCACTGGCTATGCTACCATTTATCACCCAATCTCCAATTGCTCCTGGAAAAGAGATGGTGAGCTGTCTTATTGAACTGCTGCAGTTCATGTAGAGGAGGAACCACCGCAGTGCTGTTAGAGAGGGAGTTTCAGGATTTTGACCCAGTGTTAGTGAAGGAACAACAGTTCCAAGTCAGAATGGTGATCAGGATGGCGTGCAGCTTGAAGGGGAACTTGGCATACATTTACTGCCTTTAACCTACGAGGTGGCACAGGTTGCGCGTTTGGAAGATGATGTCAAACAAACCATGGTAAATTGCCGCAGTGTCTTCTAGATTATACATGTTACTTGCCAATCTGCATCAGTGATGGAGGGAGTGAATTTCGAAATTGGTGCTTTGGTATCAATCAAATGGGATGCTTTGCTCTTGATGTTGCAACCTTTATTAGTACTGTTGGAGCTGCACTCATCCAGGCAAGTGGTGAGTATTCCATCACACCTCTGACTTGTGCCTTGTAGGTGCTGGACAAGCTTTGGAGAGGTGAGTTACTTATCACAGGATTCACAGCCTCTGACATGTCACTTAGAGCCACAGTATTTATATGGCTGGCCCAGTTCTGTTTCAGGTCAATGGTAACCCCCGGAATGTTGGTCGTGGGGCTTTCAGCGATGTTTATTCCATTTAAATGTCAATGAGAGATGGTTAGATCCCCTCTTGTTGGAGATGCTCATTGCCTGGCACTTGTGTGGCCTGAATGTTACTTGTCACTTGTCAGCCCAAGTCTGGATATTGTGCAGGTCTTAGTTATATTTGGACATGGACTGCTTCAGTATCTGCGGAGTTATAGATGGTGTTGAATATTGTACAATTGTCAGCAAACATCCCCACTTATGACCTTATAATGGAAGAAAGGTTATTGATGAAGCAGTTGAAGATGGTTGAGCCTAGGACACTATCCTGAGGAATAGCTGCAGAAATGTCCAGGACTGAGCATAATTAATGCTTTTAATTATAGGGCCCGGGCGTGATGGCAAGATGGCTGAATTCTTGTCCATTCTGCCATGAGGTGCGACATGTTGGAACAGTGATTAGCACCGTTTCCTCACAGTGCCAGTGACCCGGGTTCAAATCCCGGCTTGGGTCACTGTCTGGATGGAATTTGCATGTTATCCCCGTGTCTGCATGGGTTTCCTCCGGGTGGTCTGGTTTCCTCCCAAAGTCCGAAAGACGTCATGGTTAGGCGCATTTGCTATGCTAAATTCTCTGTCAGTGCACCCGGACCTGCGCTAGAGTGTAGCGACTGGGGATTTTCACAGTAACTTCATTGCAGTGTTAATGTAAATCTACTTGTGACACTAATAAATAAACTAAACTATACTAAATGAGATTCAATGGGCATGCATTACTAACAGGACAGGGATTGCACAATTGTGCAGAAAAGCCAGCTCTGTTCCGTGGCGGGCGCCACTCTGATCCCAACACAGAACCTAATGCAGGAGAGGGCCGATTCCACCCATGTATCTGGTACATGACTTTTGATCTGGCAAAGAAGAGTTAACACATTCATTCAAGAGAGGGAATTTTCCCATCCTGTCTATCATGTGAATCGTAGCAGGGTCGCGGGGAGGCAGACCATGAAAAGATCCGACAACCTCGGGCAGGATTTTCCAGTTTTGGGGCAAACATAGCGGGAAAATCCTACCCTATATCTTTAAAGTGATTTTAGCAAGGATTAGCAAATAAAGTGGTCCTTGATCCGAACTGAGGTTAATATGAAACTATTCAAGAACCAAGTCAAGAATCATTCATCCAAAAGTTGGAGGCAGGAATTACAGAATCATATGGTTTCTTGGATTATTTGCCAGATTGTCTGGAAACTAGTTTTGTGATAATAAGCATGGTTCAACATTTAATTAAGAGGAAGTTTAACCAGTCGAGGATTCTTAAGTTGTATAAAGAAAGTTGGCATTCAATATAAATTGTGAGGATTTTATTTACATCTGCAGATTTAGATGTTCCTTTTATGGAGAAATTCCTGTTCACTGTGATGACTTGCAAATGAAACACATAATTTCTTGGAGTGCGATTCTGTCAGCAGGATATCATCTGTACAGAAAAAGCGCACTTCCTTCTTTCATGGAAATAGACTTTCGTCCTCCCAGCTGCTGCAATAGTCCATTTGCATCCTTGCTTTTGCCTTCCTTCCAGTTGCAGTCCAACAGATAATGCTTTCTGTATCTGCTTGTTGCTGCACCTAATCCTGCCGTGTGTGCGTTTTCTGGAGAATTGCCATTAAACTTTAATTTGAGCAGAAGTCATCTCCAGCATATTACGAGTGCATTAGAGAGGAACTAGCCTTTCTTTACCTTTCAAGCAATTTCCGCTGGCATCCTCACACAGAAATTGGGGATGATAATGACGTCTGAATGGTTAAGTTGTGAGTTTACTATACCACTGTGTGCGAGAGGGAACATGTCAAAGTTTTGCTATGTTGACAATTTATGTAGACAGAGAAGAAATCGATAGCATAGCAAAGGGACAATCCCCCTTCCTGCTACCCCAGCCCCTCTGCTCTGCTGCCCCAGTTCAGCTGCTTTGGTGAATGGTCTGCTCAGTTTCTGATCTACTGCCATTTTATGATTTTGATTTTTCAAGCAAATTGAACATCAATGGAACCTGAACACTATTTTAACTAGAAAGTCAATGGGGACTCCTAGTGACGATAACTTGATCAAATTATTGAATGGGCCAGGGTAAAATGTCATAGCAACCCTTTACCAGGTAACACAAACTAAGAATGGACACCTCTTGCCTGGACTACCTCCGTCCCCACCATCCACTCAGTATTAAATATACCCCCCAACACCCGAATTCCTTCTGAATTGATGATCACCCAGAATCTTCAAAAGCCCCACCACCTAGCCCCACCCTTTTTTTTTAAACCGAATCACAGATTACTACAGTGCAGAAGAGGCCCTTCGGCCCATTGGGTCTAAATCAAACGTGAAATGCCCTGACCTGCCCACCTAATCCCACTTGCCGGCACTTGGCCCATAGCCTTGTGCTTCCCTCAGGTCTGGTGGGTTAAAACTAAATGATGTTTGTTATGTAGAGTGTTGCATGCAGTTCCGGTCGCCACGCTACCAGAAGGACATGGGGGCTTTGGAGAGAGTGCAAAGAAGGTTTACCAGGATGCTGCCTGGTCTTGAGGGTGTTGGTTATGAGGAGGGGTTGAATAAACTAGGATTGTTTTCACTGGATAGGCGGAGGCTGAGAGGGGGCCTGATAGATGTCTACAAAATTGGGAGGGGCATAGACAGGGTGGATAGTCAGGAGTTTTTCCTCGGGTGGAAGTATCAATTACAAGAGGCACAGGTTGAAGATAAGAGGGGAAAAGTTTAAGGGAGAAGCGTGGGGGAGTTTTTTCATACAAAAAATGTTGGTTGCCTAAATGTGCTGCCAGAGGAGGTGATGGAAGCATGCACATTAGCAATATTTACCCTGTAATGTACCCTGGATGGGTACATGAATAGGGAGGGAATAGGAGGATACAGACAGAACCAGAGGGCATGAGATTTTTTTTAGTTAGGGCATCATGATTGACATGGGTTTGGAGGGCCGAAGGGCCTGCTCCTGTATTGTACTTTTTTTTGTTCTTTGTACATATGTCCTTATGGGATAAGGGCGCATAAAGAAACACGAGGTCAGGTTGGTAACTTGAACACTGGGAGCTCTTCATTAAAGATGTGCACTGATTCACAGTCAGATCTCAGGCTGCCCAACTAGGTCCCACACTAGGCAGAGCTAATTGCCCAGTAGTTACCTGACCTGCACTTGTAAAGGGGCAGTCCACACCCCAAAGCCCAACATACAATATATACAAACATTGCAAAGTTGAAAATGAAGTTTTTGGTAAATATTTGCCAATTTTGTCCCTTGGTTTAGCTGTCAGTCCAAGTGACCTGCTCCTTCCATTCTTCTTAGCAGTAATTATAAGATTATATACAATTTTAATTTTCTTGGCTTCATTGAATTTGAAATTTTCACCAAATCCAAGATTAACCCTCAGCTCTCTGCATCAACGGCCCAGATTTTGCTTAAAAATGACAATGAGATTATCAGAATGCACGCTATTACAGAGTAAATTTGACAGAATCTTCCGCTAACCACATGGGCTTGATTTAATGTGACAGTTTCAGCTGTCAGAGACCTGCATTGCCTCTTTTCAGAAAGTCTCACCAGATCTGATGTTGCTCTGGCACCTATCAGGCTAGGGGTGGGCCTTACCCCAAAATTAAGGGCCCCTAGGGGCAGAAGACTCACCCATAAAGATCCCCCAGCACATTACAGGCAGCCATTCTTCTTGTACTCAGCAGTGCCACTGGGAAGGTGGTGACTGCTGCTGGCACTCACTCACCCCCGCCCCTCCCAGGCTTCTGATTGAGGAGGAAAGTGGATGATGGTGGGTTGGGGTCAGAGGGTATGGGGTCAGAGAGTGAATACATAGAGAGGAGGGAGCGGCAGGAGTGGCTGGGGTGGCTCTCATCGGGCCTCCCTCTCCCCAGTTGCGAGTCCCTCAATAAAGCACTAAGTGTTTTTTAATGAGGGATCCCTTCCTTGGAGACTATATGCAAATATGCTGAGGTTTTTGGTACTGTTCTCAACATGGTAAGAACCCACATTTGATGCGGGGTAAATACAATGGTATCAGAATGTGGCCCTTAGTCAATTGGTTATTCTCCTTGTCCTGGGGCCGTCATAAGGCTGTGACAATGTTCCTCTAGCAGGTCTTATTTTCTGATGTGGCTTGTGCATTCCCCAATGTAAATTCCATCTGTTCCATTTCAATCACCACAATCCTACGCCATGTTGTTTTTGGCCTGCCCTTTTTACTTTGCCCAGCTGGTGTCCATCTTGGAGCGTTCAGTGTTTGCTCCTGGGACATCTTTACTATGTGTCCAAGCCATCTTGATCCCAAATACAGTGATTTAGCAATGAGTCATGTACAGGTCCTCATTGGAAATTCCATTTGATCAGCAAGTGTTACAGATATAGTGTAGGCAACTGTTAGGAAAGGCATTGAACTAGTCCACACCTGACTTTGCCACACTTCAGGCTTCAGATCCATACAGCAGGACTGACTTTACATTACTGTTGTAGTCTGATTTTGGTCTTAATACATCAATGTTTGAATTTCCAAATGATTCAAAGACTGCTAAATGCAAGTCTAGATTTATTCAGCTGACTTTTGATGTCCTTTTCAGCACCGTTGTCATTGCTGATAAGACTCCTGAGGTAAGTGAAACCTTGTATGTACTCTAAAGCTTCTCCGTCAATGGTAACCCTAAGCACTGCTGGTGGGTTGATACTCAGGATTTGTGTTTTCTGTGTGCTAATTTGCAGATCAGTCTGTTTTGCTTACATACTGAGTCCATCAGATATCTGCATGTGGGTGTACCCTGAACAGATGGCAGCATAATCATCAACAAAGTTGAGATTCTTCAAGTATGAGGAAAGTATCCACTGAATTCCACTGGAATGGTCTGATGTTATTTGGTACATTGATGGTGACAAACAATACAACAGCAGTGAGGCTACAACCCTGCTGTACTCTGGACTTCACTTCAAATTGTTCAGTTATGTTATCAAGAGTGATATTGCATTTGAAACGCTCATAGAACTTTCCAATGAGATTGGGTGGAATTCCGTAAGCTCTGGGAATCTTCCACAAACTTTCTCTTGAACACTGTTAAATGCCTTCTTTGAAGTGAATGAAGTTATTTTAGAAGAATACATTCCATTCGAGGCATTGCTCTATGACGTTGCCAGACCAAATATCTAGTCCATATACCATCTGTCCCACTGGATCCATGCATGCTCTTGTTTAAGCTTGGCGTCAGTGACAATGTCAATCCGCTTGAGGAGAATTCCGCAGAAGATTTTGCTGGAAAAGAGTGTAATTCCTTGTCAGTTGTCATAGTTAGAATCTCTACAATGCAAAAGGGGGCCATTGGGCCATCAAGCCTGCACCAACAACAATCCCAAACAGGCTCTATCCCTGTAACCTCATTCATTTACTCTGCTAATCCCCCTGACACTAAGGGGCAATTTAGCATGGACAATCCACCTAACCCACATATCTTTGGAGTGTAGGAGGAAACTGGTGCACTGGCGCACCCAGAAGAAAGCCACAATGACACCTAAGGCTGGAACTGAACTTGGGTCCCTGGTGCTGTGAGACAGCCATGCTAATAACAGTGCCACTGTGCTGCCCACATGTAGGTGTCCCCTTTCTTTGGCAGTTTGAAAATGAGATCTTTACTCCAGTCTTCAGGTATGAATTTGTTTCCCATATCTTAATTGGGGAGGCAATGGCCTAGTGGTATTGCCACTAGACTATTAATCCAGAAACTCAGCTAATGTTTTAGGAACATGGGTTCGAATCCCACCATGGCAGAGGGCGGAATTTGAATTCAATTAAAAAAATCTGGAATTAAGAATTCACTGATGACCATGAAACCATTGTTGATTGTTGGAAAAGCCCATCTGATTCACTTATGTCCTTTCGGGAAGGAAATCTGGCGTCCTTACCTGGTCGGGCCTACACGTGATTCCAGAGCCACAGCAATGTGATTGACGCTTAACTGCCCTTGGACAACTAGGGAAGGACAATAAATGATGGCCAGCAAGTGATGTCCCTGACCCATGACTGAATAAAATAAAACATACTTGATACATAATTGACGTGATCAGCGACATTTAGAATCCTGCAAAGATTAACAATCTTGATGAAAGCAACTAGGGACATGGGACACTTTGAAGTATTTCTTCCGTTTTCCTAAGCCTTTTGTTGCTCGGCCACTTTCCAGTGTAATTAATTTATCAATAATTCCACTGGGCTAAATCCTTTTTATTAGCTTCATATGTGGAACGCTCTTGAACATCCAAGTTCCTCTGAACTTCAAAGGTCACACCAAAAACAGATGCAAGCTTTTCTTGAAAAACAAAAAAATCCTTTGCTTGAGGGAATGCAGATCTTTTCCATGCACAATGTTCAGTCCCAGATGCCATGTCCTGGTCACAAGCACCTCGGATTGCGATGACTTGCATCCACTCCCTGAGGTTCCATCGTGTTTCTAACTGCTTTTTCTGACTCATCATTATCCCTTGTATATGTGTGTACACAACATTTTGCAGTTGTTACTGCAGATTGCGAACGGGTGTATCATCAATATTTTTAAACAGAATCATGCTTGTCATTTGCAACTTCCCAGAAGAAATGTTTTTTGGGTGGTGTAATAAGTCTGTGGAGGTGGACGTTCATTCACCAAAATCCATTTATTTACAACTCTAACAGCAGTACACAGAGTGCTATCAGTCTATCAGGTGACACGGTGGCACAGTTGTTAGCACTGCTGCCTCACAACTCCAGGGACCTGAGTTCGATTCCCAGTATGGGTTACTATCTGTGTGGAGTTTGCACATTCTCCCTGTGTCTGCACGGGTTTCCTCTGGGTGTTCCGGTTTCCTCTCACCGTCCAAAGATGTGCAGGTTAGGTTAATTGGCCATGCTAATTTGCCCCTTAGTGTCCCGGGATGTGTAGGTTAGAGGGATTATCAGGGTAAATATGTGGGATTGTGCGGATAGGGCCTTGGGTAGGATTGCTGACAGTGCAGACTCGATGGGTCGAAAGGCCTCCTTCTGCATTGTAGGGATCCTATGATTCTATGATACCTCTGGGGGTGTCAGAGGAACTGACACTCCTTGTTAAGTACAAGGCAAAGACTCCCTGATTGACCCATCAGTTAGATCCTTAATCAGGGGGTTCATACTCCAATAGGCCAACCTCAATGGCTTGATTGATGTCATTACAGGGGACATGGTGGCACAATGATTAGAACTACTGCCCCATAGTGCTGGGGACTCGGGCTCAATTCCAGGCTCAGGTGACTGTGTGGACTTCGCATATTTTCCCTGTGCCTGCCTTTGGGTGCTCTGGTTTCCTCCTACAATCTGAAAATGTGTGTATTGGATTGATTGGCCATGTTACATTGCCCCTTAGTGTCAGGGGGGCTAAACACTTGGGGTTACGGGAATAGGGCCTGGGTGGGATTGTGGTGATGCCAGTTTTATGGGCTGAACTCACTATCCAAAGATGTGCAGGTTAGGTTGATTGGCCATGCTAATTTGCCCCTTAGTGTCCCAGGATGTGTAGGCTAGAGGGATTAGCAGGGTAAATAAGTGGGGTTACGGGAATAGGGCCTGGATGGGATTGCTGATGGTGCAGATTCGATGGGCCGAATGGCCTCCTTCTACACTGTAAGGATTCTATGATTCTAAATGAAGGGTAGCACATATTTCTGAGGAGGGAAATCGGAGAGCCAAACCAAATATTAGTTATGATTTAATATTGGTTACTGAGACTATCTACCTCAAGGTGGTATATTTACCAAGACTTTGCAACTTGGAAGGCAGAGAAAGTCACTGAAGACAGAAACAGTAAATTGAGTTGAAGCGAATGTCAATTAAGACTGATGGTGAAATGAATGATTTCGCTGGGAGCTCAAATTGTCCCATCATCAGTTTTGAGATTCATGGGGTTTGAGAGATAGTGAAGTGGGAGATGAAACCTGGCACTTAGTCACACTTAAGCACACTGCAAATGCTTCCATCTAACAATTACTTCTAATCAAATTTACACATTAAGAGCAAAGTCTGATAAGAACCATGGCAGCAAGTGCTCTATTCATTCCCAAACTAGGGAACATGTCCTTTTAATTCAAGGTAATGGTGTTGCATGATGCAATTGTCAGCCTGCTTCAATTATCTTTTATGTCATAAAAATAAATCATATACTGCACTTAAGGATAGTTCTGTTTAATATTCAATTACACTTAAAGTCATCTAGCGCAATTAGTGCAAATCCTAAAATTACTGTGTGATATATAAAACCATCAATGCTGAGTGTAAAAATTGATGTGTTGTCAATTATAGCAAATTAACGGAATAAATGTCAGACCATCTGAAATGATTAAACTTGCCTCACTATTGTTTGCCCTGGCGTTTTGTAGATAGTGGTTGGGATTCTCCGCCCTCGTCTGCGACTGGGATTCTCTGGTCCCTTTGCTCTGAATGGAGATTGAGCTCAGTGTCAAGTTCTCCCTTCTCGCTGGGGTCAGTGAATTCCGGCTAGTGTGTTGAGACGTTGGCCAGAATTTTACCATCCTGCCCACTACAGAAATTGGAGCAGCCGTGGAGGGAACCATGAAACGATCCGTTGACTTTGGGTGGGATTTTACGGTTTTGGGACAAGCAAGGCTGTAAAATCTCACCCAGTGGTTTTTCATCTGGGGAACCCTTGTTCAAATTCAAGCCATCGATCTCACTTCTTCAGAATAGCCTGTGTTTGAACACTTCCCCTCTAGGTTTTGGATTTATTTGCACAGTTCAG
The DNA here is from genome assembly GCF_965287045.1 of Carcharhinus amblyrhynchos. Classification (NCBI taxonomy): domain Eukaryota; kingdom Metazoa; phylum Chordata; class Chondrichthyes; order Carcharhiniformes; family Carcharhinidae; genus Carcharhinus; species Carcharhinus amblyrhynchos. The sequence goes on from NC_137350.1 coordinate 14,946,488, forward strand.
GCACACTATGAATGAACTATCATTAATTATTGGGCTTTCAAAGGGTTTAAATTATGCAAAAATGTAGTTTGTTGAACTGTATTGGAATGGTAGGTTGTACATTTTGTTCATAGCTCAGCAATCAGAAAATGGGGCGACATGGTGGCACAATGGTTAGCACTGCTGCCTCATAGTGCCAGGTTTGATTTCCGGCTTGGGCCACTGTCTGAGCGCAGTCTGCACGTTCTCCCTGTGTCTGCGTGAGTTTCCACCGGGTGCTCCAGTTTCCTCCCAAAGTCCAAAATGTGTAGGTGAGGTACATTGGCCATGCTAAATTCTCCCTCAGTGTACCCAAACAGGTGCCGGAGTGTGGCGACTGGGTAATTTCACAGTAACTTCATTGCAGTGTTAATGTAAGCCTACTTGTGACTTATAAATAAACTAACTAACTAAACTAATCAACTTCAGTCAAATTCTTATTCAGTGGATGTTAACTGATGGACAGATCCTTGGTCACTGCATCCCATACAGAAGGCACCTCAAATGTTGAATTTGATTGAATCAAGTAGTACAATTTCACCAGCAACATATCTGTAAAATAAGAATGCAGGATTTACAAGGAAACTAATTAATTTAATGTAGAACTTGGGTTGCCGTTCTTTTAAATATACACAATATGGACTATAGTGTTTACCCAAAGGTTAATGCTTTTCCCAGCACAGATAGGGAAGGCTGCATATCCACATCACATGAAGCAAGGATATTTAACGTGCATCCATCCTGAATTACAGTCAATCTGTACACAAATACTTCCAGTGCTCTTATATAGAACATAGAACATAGAACACTACAGCACAAACAGGCCCTTCGGCCCACGAGTTGCGCCGATCACAACACCTTACAACACCTTTATTTTCCCATCTCCTTAGTGGAGGTGAGCTGGGAGGGGCAAGCCATTAGACAACTCCTGAATTCAGGCGGTCATTGTGTGCCCATGGTTCATTGAGTAATGGCAATATCAGGAATATTGAAAGTAGGTTACCACCCTCTAAATATTTCCTCTTCTATCTGTTGCGATCTACCCATCATAAATTGAATAGCATTCTATGTTGACAGTGATTCTTTCTCATCTTTCCTTCCGTCTTTATGTTCCACTGTACAGCGCAATCATGGCAAGTTCCTCAGAAAACTAATTTTATAAATATGGGTGGCCTTACTTAATGGATGTGAAATTGCCAGTTTCAGGGCCTATGAGGATATGAATTGAATCTACCCAAGCATAGGTCCCTTCCAGCCAGTAATCAACAGTGTCATCACATTGGCTCAGGCTGGACATGAACCCAAAATTAAGGGGTTAATGACAGATAACCTTCTGCTATTGTGATCTAAAAGGAAGGTTAAACTCGGTCTTCTGGATCTTTTGCAGGTAATTACAATTTTACACATCCAATTTGTCCTTTCTATGGATGGGTTTCTGTGGTGGCCAGCACTGCCAAAATATCAGACAATCCAGACTCATGAAGCCAGTGTCTCAGTTTAATGACATAACTTTTATTTAACTAGCAGCTGCTAGGAGAAATCATCAAAGGGTCAGGACAGTTCTGAAACAGAGCAGCTAGACCTCTCCAATAAAATGGCATTGAACTGGGTTAGGCACAGTAAGAAGTCTTACCTCACCAGATTAAAGTCCAACAGGTTTATTTGGAACCATGAGCTTTCAGAGTGCCGTTCCACACTGTACCTGAAAAGAATTGATTATCTGAAAGGACTCGCATTCTGACCATTATCTTGCAATTGAGTCTCTGTCTATACATACCGTGTTTGTGAATCCACCTCTCCACTCACCTGATAAAGGAGCAGCACTCCAAAAGGCTTGTGGTTCCAAACAAACCTGTTGGACTTTAATCTGGTGTTGTAAGACTTCTTACTCTCTCCAATAAAATCTGACATATACAATTCAAAACAGATCAATTATAGATTTTCTTATCAATTATTCCCGTCTTTCTTTAGCTTTCAATCATCTTCAATGCACATAAATCAACAATAATACCTGTCATATAACTTAGTCAATTTCATCTTACTGTCTGGCATAATGGCATTTTATTAGTCCGTGGAATCCGGAAGCTAACTCCTGTCTTGGCTGACCCCACTTTCTGTGTTGCCTAGTAACCTCAGACGCTAGTCCAACATTCAAATGAACATTCCCATGAGTTCCCCTATCGGTCATTGCCAAACCAGATTAATACATGACTCTACGTCTGGGCGTGCATCCATCTTATCTGGACAGTGAATAAACCCTATTCATGAAATATGATTAAGTGTTCAAGATATTCTCTTCATCTGAAATTCTACTGATAAAACTTGCATATTCTCAAGGCATTCTCTTAGAATATGGCTTTGCCTTAATGTCCTTTACCATGATGTTTTGCAGCAAATTGACTAAAGTGAACAATATTCCTTAAAAAATACACTGGTACATTCAAAACATCAGCATATGTGTTTTACAATCATATTCACTTGTTTAATCCTTTTACTGCATCTCATATGTATGTAAACTGCTTTCTTGTTAGCTCATAAGCCTGTTTAAAAAGTAATTTTAACTTAATCCTGGTTGTTCCAGCGGTTCCTTAATGTCTAATGGTTTCTAAATCTTTATTAATTTATTAGGATTCTCCCTCTTACACTTTCTTTTCAATTTTTTTATTAAAATATAACATTCTTGTGCCAAGAAATGAAGCTTTGGAAGGCATTTTACTTGAAAAAGTCTCTGTACAGAATATAATAGAGCTTTTCACACCTTGATTGATGGCTAACCTGATCGTTCCATCAAACCCCTTTTCTGCATCTAACATTTCAGTAAATGCATTGATTGAATTGATTTATTATTGCCACATGTATTGGGATACAGTGAAAAGCATTGTTAATTGCACACTACATAGATAAAACATACTGTCCATAGAGTACATAGGGGACAAGGAAAGGAGGGGGTGCTGAATATGGTGTTGCAGTTACCAACAGGGTGAAGAGAAAGATCAGCTTAATATAAGGTAGGTCCATTCAAGTCTGATGACAGCAGGGAAGAAGCTGTTCTTGAGTTAGTTGGTACATGTTTCTGGACTTTTGTATCTCTTTCCTGATAGAAGAAGGTGGAAGATAGTATACTCAGGGTGCGTGGGGTCTTTGATTATGTTGGATGCTTTCCCGGGATTGCTGGAACTGTAGATGGAGTCAATGGATGGCAGGCTGGTTTGTGGGATGGACTGGGCTACATTCACAATTCTTTGTAGTTTCTTGCGGTCTTGGTCAGAGCAGGAGCTATACCAGGACTCTTTCTATGATGCATCTGTAAAGTTTGGTGAGAATCATAGTAGATACGCCACATTTTCTTAGCCTCCTGAGAAAGTAGAGGCATTGGTGGGCTTTAACTATAATGTTAGCGTGGCTGGGATCTCTGTAAGAGAGTCTGCAACAAGTGGTTGTTTTGTCCTATTCACTCAGTTCTGTTGTACGAATGAAAATTTAATGGAATTTCTTCTGGGTAGGTTTCTTTCAACTACAGAAATACACTTTTGTTCTGAATTGCAAGATCAAGTAAATTATTTTCTTCAGACGCCACTAGTTCATGTTAGTTTGAGCATTAAGGGCCAATTACCAATTTTATCATGGGTCTGCACAAGGAAATTCAACACAACAAGTGATTCATATATAGCTGTTTATCTGATGAATCTATTAAAATCCTTATTGCATGCTTTAATTTTTAGCAAATGTAGATACAAAGGCACAATCACACAGTATTGCTGAGGAAGGGGGAAAATATGGAAACATTACATACATTTATCACATAAATAACTTTAATGATTGCAACAAGGTGGAATCTGCAGATCTATATCAAAACCATACAACTAGTATTGAGTGACCTCTCCAGGCTTGAACTAGGAAAGCATCCTAACTGAGCTGTGACTCTCAGCTCTGCTGATTGCTATAAGCTACGGAAGTTGCCTGGATTAAGGAATGTGATTTTAATTGTGGGTGAATATTGTTGCGTATAAAGCCATCACTGATCGTATCTTCTGCATTTTCCCTCTCAGTTGTTCATTGTAAAATCTGGTAATCAGAACTGATGATGACTTAGAGATCATAATGCAGCCTTATTACTAACACAAAGAGGGCTTGAATGGCTAACATTGAACTTTGGATTTTATCCAAGATCTTTTGCTTGATTCTCCAAGATCCATGTAAGGGCAGATGAGAGAGATAGGAGATCACTTAAGAGGGGATGACAGCCACACTATTCATTGTTGTCTAGTCAACATCTTTGGTCAATGACACATTGGCTACAAGGCACTCTTCTATCAGCTGTAACAGGCATTTTGGAATTGGGATGCTTCTTTCCACAGATGAAATTCTGATATTGACAGATTACCTAAGCACCTTATGTGATTTTGTTCATCGTCTTGAACAAGGCCCTTGTAGTGTTCAATTGTTCTGTGTTTGATTATGTGAGACTATTTGTTATTTGCGCCCATTGTGCTTAATTCATGCACTAAGACATCCAGATTCCTCTGTAACTCAGAGCTCTGCGATATCTCACCATTTAGATAATATACTTCTCTTGTTCTTCCCACCAAAATGGACCCTTACACATTTTGCCACATCTTTGTCCACTCGCTTAACCTATTTATGTCCCTTTGTATCCCCCTTATGTCCTCTTCACAACTTACTTTCCTATCTTTATTTGTCATCAGCAAATTTGACAGCTAGACCTTCAATTCCTTCATCGAAGTCACTTGTGTAAATTGTAAACAGCTGAGATCCCAGCACTAATCCCTTTGGCACACTACCCATTACATCTTGCCAACCTGAAAAAGATCCATTTATGCCTGCTCGCTGCTTCCTGTTAGCTAGCCAATCTTCTATCCACGCAAATACACTATCCCCTACACCATGAATTTTCATTTTCCGTAATAACCTTTGATGTGGGAATATATGAAATGTCTTCTGGACATTAAGGATTGTTTCCTTACCAGCCTCAGTTGATAGGGTGGTAGGAGGATTTACCTTGTATGGGGAAGTCCACAAATGAATGGGGTGGGAAGAGTTGGTGGGGGAATTGGGGAGGGCGGGGGAGGTTGAATGGGGCACCTCCTTTGAGACTTTGGGCACTCCCAAAGTGGCTAATGGACCTCCCTGACTTCCAACATCTCCTCCAACGCCCACACTCCAACCCCAAAGGGGATTCCTTGTCCTCTCTGCCTAACCCTTACCTTGCCATCCAAGCCCAAGCCTGAGGCTCTAGCATACTGACATTCTTCCTCTTCAGGGCACTGCACCTCATGTTGCTGAGGGCCCAGAGAACCGCTGGCCAATTGAATTGTCAGGTACCCCTCTAAGGTGGGACCTCCTCCCAAGTAAGGGGCGGGGGTTTTTGCTGCAAACATTGGACCCTCTTTCGAGTGTGAAGCAACTACAGGACAGGCAGAGTCAATGGGATTGTGTTCCCCATTGACTCTTTGGACGGTGGGACAAGAAAGCCTGGTGTCAAAAATATTCAGGACACTTTACCTCATTACACAACGGGACATGCAACAGAATGTGACATCTCAGCAGCACCACCAAGAGGGGCTTAGCAGTGCTGCCCCTGTTTGAAATATGCCTGGGAAAATACATTTAGAACAGATTGGGGAGATTCTTTGCCAGCTCACTGCCATGCAGTAACCGCAGTAATAACCATTGATCTTAACTTCACATTTTGCATCAGGAGCCTGTGCGTGCAGTGACACGCTGATGACTGTGTTTCTCTCAAACAGAATGGGCAGCACAGTGGCACAGTCATTAGCACTGCTGCCTCACAACACTAGGAACCTGGGTTCAGTTTCTGGCTTGGGTCACTGTCGGTGTGGAGTTTGCACATTCTCCCCGTGTCTGCATGGGTTTCCTCCGGGTGCTCTGGTTTCCTCCCACATTCCAAAATGCGCGGATTAGGTGGATTGGCCAAGCTAAATTGACAATTAGTGTCGGGGGATTAGCAGGGTAAATACATGGGGTGCGGGCATAGGGCCAGGGATTATTGTTGGCACACACTCAATGGGCTAAGAGGCCTCCTTCTGCATTGTAGGGATTCCATGATTCTATGAATGACTTCTGTCACTATCTGTGGAGTTTGTGTATTCTCTCCGTGTATTTCCTCCGGGTGCTCCCATTTCTTCCCACTGTTTGAAAGACATGCTGGTTAGTTGGATTGATCATGGTAAATTGTCCCCTAGTGTCAGGAGGATTAGCAAGGTAAATACATGAGGCTATGGGGATGAAGACAATTGTGGTTGGTGCAAACTCAATGGGCCAAATGGCCCCCATCTGCACCATAGGGATTCTATGAAAATGGAGTGATCTGAGTCTGGTTGGATTCTGAATGGACTCTGCCAAAGTTCCCCATTCCTGAGATTTGCTGAGACTTATACTGGGTCGTGGTGCTCATGTGTGACAGCATGAACTAGACTAGCTGACCCTCTGTTCTGGCATTTACCAACAATGGCAGTCCCTTAGCATTCCATACACACTAAGAGTAAAGAAGACTTTTTTTTTAACGTGTCACAATCCATTGCAAGGTGGATCAGCCATCACTGAAGAGACTTGTCTTCATAGCTATCACCCAATGAATCTGATCCCAATGAATAAAGAGATCACTATATCTGTGAAGCTGCTATTACGAAGGTAGATGGTTATGATGCTTAATGCCTATTTTGTTTTGTACTTATTCAAACCCATTTGGGAGACTCAGGGTGATATTTTATCAATTTTTATCCAAGTTCTGGGTGAGCTTGAAACTGGGGGAGTTTCAGATCTGAATTTTGGGTGTGTTTTCAGGCCCCCCCCACCCCCAATATGCAACCTGGCTGCAAAATTCTGACTGCGCCTGCTGCTCGCTGCAGAAGACTGTGGGCAGGCTTAACGTGCCCAAAAGCCTGCAGAGCGAGGTAGTGTGCATGTGCAGGCCTCTGATGCTGCACTAGCAGCGCCAGGGCTCTGACAGACAGAGACAGCTGTCAGCTCCCTGCTAGTGCAAGCAGCCTGAATCAGTTGCCTCACCGCTCCGCCCCCCATCCCCCGCATCCCCCGCAATCGTGGGAACCCGCACCCCAAGATACAGCACCCCCCCACTGCCCAGACCGATCACAGAGCCTCCCTCCCCTGCTTGTTGCAGCCCCACTTCCCTCCCCCAACTGGTCACTGTATAGTGGCCATTAGCCCCCCTCCCTCCTTCCAGCAATTGCTACAGAATGGCAAGACCCCCTTCCACTACTGGCTCCTCCCCCATTAAGGCTCCTCCCCCACCCGGCTCCTCCCCCATTAAACCGCCCCCATTGGCTCCTCTCCCCATTGGCTCCTCCCCCATTCGCCCCCCCGCCCCCCGCTGGCTCCTCCCCTGTTAGACTTCCCCCGATTGGCTCCTCCTCCAACTGGCTCCTCCCCCCATTAGCCACATCTCCTGGCATTGCACGGTGGGCATTGCCCAGGTGCCAGACTGGTATAGTGCAGGTACCAGGGTGGCAATGCCCAAGGAGCACCCCCTCCCCTTTGGCCCTCAGCCTCCCCGGGGAGCCTCACTCTCCTCCAGTTCCACCAGCGAGGCCAAGTCTACTGTTCCCCGTTCATGGGGAGCATGTCTCCCCTCGCCGGCGAGGTATAAAGGGGGAAGAGCCAGGACGACTGACTCGCTAATGACGTTTAAACATTCATTCCAATTAATTTGAATACATTAACCTGCTTCTCACCCATTCTTAAAATGGTGCCAAATGCGCTAATCGCTTTGTGCCTTATTATACGACTGTGTTGTGCCCGAACACGGGTACAAAGCGATGGTAAAATCCCAGCCTCAGTGTCCCATGTCGCCAAAGGTGCAACTTTCACTTTTCCAAATTCCTTCTGCCTCAGGAGTTGAAGGTCAACCCACACTTCATTCAATTAGAAGGAGCAGACGTTAAAAGCCCGGCTGATAAAGGTTAGTGCTGTCCAGAGATGACAAAGTGCTGGCAGTGTTTTTTGACAAGCACAAATACTGCTTGGGACGACTGATTCATTTTGTGCATTTAATCTCACAAGATAAATAATTCCAATCCAGCGGCGCTGACAAGTCCAGCAGGAGTCTCTGTGACAATAAAGAGTTGTCGGCGGAACATTTAACGATGCTCCACATTTCAGTGATTCTAATTGGTTCAAATCAATTTGTGTACTTAATGAGTATTCACCCTGAACAATCAGCTGCTGCCAATCTTATCATTAGATCAACAGACTTTCACAATCTTGATGGAGCACTGCACAGTGAGTTTATAAGCAATGACTGATCCTAGATAGACCAGATAGTGGCAGATTATCCACATTGACATCACTGTTGACTTACTGCCTAGATCTATATTTCTCTGGTTACTTTCAAGGGATCATTACATTATTACAAAATCGTTGAGAGTTATAGCCAACTTTTTTCGTAAGGCTTTTGATGAAGTTGTAACTCTGGTTTATGCAACTTCTTGATAGTCCAAATTCAGACTTGTCAGAGTGTCATGGTGGCACAGTGGTTAACACTGCTGCCTCACAGCACCAGGGACCCTGGTTCAATTCCTGGCTTGGGTTCAATTCCTGGCCTGTGTGGAGTTTATACGTTCTCCCTGTGTCTGCCATGGGTTTCCTCTGGGTACTCAGATTTCTTCCCACAGTCCAAAGATGTGCAGGCTAGGCGCATTGGCCATGCTAAGTAGTCCCCTAGTGTCAGGGGGACTAGTTTGGGTAAATGCATGGGGTTATGGGGATAGGGCCTGGGTGGGATTGCGGTTGGTGCAGACTTTATGGGCCAAATGGCCTTCTTCTGCACTGTAAGGATCCTATGATTCTATTCTATGGTTCTGTGAGATGTTGGTTAATACAGTGATAGTAAACTGCCTGTGACTGGGTAAAGCATGTCACGTGCTGCTATGGTGGATCACTAACACTAACCAGATGAGTTACCTGGATCTCATCGGATTGTCCTGCAGTAGGGCCAAGATGGCAAACTAAACCCAGAGTGAAAAGGAGAGTACCATCAGCTGCCACATCACTCCAACCTTACCACCTATCCCAGGGTGCCTTCGACTGGCAGGGGTTGTGTTTTGACCGAGGAGCTGGTTCACATTGAAAAACCAGTCAGGGGTTCATGCGTAAATTACCATTGCAGGCCTTCACTGTACTCAGTGTTGGTTGACAGTGTTCTGAATAAGCCCAGCAATGTATGCGGGGTGAATCTGAAACACCCACCGCCTCTCTGAATTGGAAAAAAATCATTTCCACTTTAGGATTGTTTTGTGAAATATAAAGGCAAAAATCATGGCTTTAGTCATTCACTCCCACAACAGCAAGGATTGGGGCAAGGACGTGACAAAACACACTCCAACTTCCTTCAGCAGCTTAACAGGGTGGATGTGGAGGGGATATTTATTCTTGTGAGAGATCTAGCGGTTGCTTTGTTAAAAATAAGGGGTCACTCATTCAAGACGGAGATGAGGAGAAATAATTTCCCTCAAAGGTTCACGAGTCCTTGGAATTCTCTTCTTGAGAAGTCATTGGAAGTAATACCTTTAAGTGTTTTTAAGGAAGGTGTAGATAGATTTTTGATAAAGGGGTGAAACATTATCGGAGGTAAGTGGGAATGTGGGGTTGAAGTTACAATGAGATCAGCCATGACCTTACTGAGTGATGGAGTGGCTCGAGGGGCGGAATGGCCTACTCCTGCCTCTAATTTGTACATTTTCTCTTTTGTTTCAGCCTCACCATGATTTTCTATTTCCATTTACTTTGATCAGGAGCAGTGTACAACCAGTGTTTGAGGCATTATTGCCCACTTTGCGTTGCTGGTCGAAGTTATAATTAATCCCCTAGTCTGGGATAGATTTGAACCAAGCTCATAATTTAAAGATCATAACATGTATATCACGTGTGGCTTTAATCCTTCACAATTTCTTCCCCAACAATTGTAGGCAGTCAAGTATGCTGTGCATAGTGATGAGCATATGATGAATTAGTGATTACTGTGTCATTTCACAACATTTATGTAGTTGCAATTGACTACTTGTAGCAAGTTTTAAAGTTGATTTATTAGCGTCTCAAGTAGGCTTACATTAACATTGCAATGAAGTTACTGTGAAAATCCCCTAATCGTCTCACTCCAGTGCCTGTTGGGTACACAGAGAGAATAGCACGGCCAATGCACCTAATCAGCACGTCTTTCGGACTGTGGGAGGAAACCCATGCAGACACGGGGAGAATGTGCAGACTCTGCACAGACAGTGACCCAGGCCGGGAATCGAACCTGGATCTCTGGCACTGTGAGGTAGTAGTGCTAAACAATGCCCCACCATGCTGCATAGAATGATATAGTCAGTAAATTTTATGTGGTTTATCCTTCAATAACAGCATGACTTCCACACAGTAATCTATTGGAATAGCAGCTTTGACAAAGAGTCATCCAGACTCCAAACGTCAGCATTTTTCTCTCCTTATCAATGCTGCCAGACCTGCTGAAATTTTCCAGCATTTTCTCTTTCGGATTCAGATTCCCTCTGTTCAAACATTACATTTTTTTTTAATTTTTAGGGGTTAATTTTGAGGTTTAAGCTTTGCTCACAGCCATTTATCTCTCTCACATATGTCCAGACTGTTAGATCTGCTGTTCGAGTTTCTGTGTCACTATACAATGTGTGATAGGAATCTAATCTTCTCTGAGTTAGAGATATTTTTTCTAATAAATGTTGGCAGCTCAGTTTCAATTTCAGGCCTCAGATGACTTTGAAAAAAGAATGTAAGTACGCTCTCTGTTTGTCACCTTTGACCTTCATCAAGCATCTGCTTTCAACATTAGCCTGACCTGACCGGTTGTGTTGTGTACATTGATACAATGATCCCATGTCATTGCCCAGATACATCCTCAGCCTTTGACCTTTGACAGATCCCACAGTGCCTGCGGCAATCTGCCTGAGATTCACCCGATCGGCACTCTGGCTGAAAAAGCCTTCTGTTAATTTTATATAGTTCCAGAGACACATGAAGAAGGTTTTCCGTAACCCATGAGTTCCATATATTGAACGAAAAGATTTAAACTTAAAAAAAAGGCATCTTAGCCTTGTTTTGCTACATTTCAAACAAGACTTTCTCTTTCTCTCTCCTGAAAACCAGGGGGAGGGTGATGTTACATTCACATCACTATATGCGTATGCTACTTAACGTGGATATGGCAGTGGGGTTCATGTATTTCCTCTGGGGGAGGTTTACTTATAAGGTAATGAATAGAAGGATTAAAGAAAGCTAAGGAACTTGCAAATTACATAGCTCCCTTCCTGACCTCAGGATGTCCCTAAGCAATTTGCACATAATTACGTCCAAAAAGGCAGGGGGGGTGGTGGAGAGAGGCTTGGCAGGTACCTTATAACCCCTGTAATTTGTTTAATAAATAGTGACTTTTCCTCCAATTATTTGCCATCTGTTGTCCCTTGCTATGAGCCTGGGGATAATTGAATCCTGGAGACTACTGTGGTCCTTCAATAGGTATGTGTAACCATTGAGATTAAACATCTCTGGTAATAACCATATACATACCTCATATCAATCACAGGACACTGTACTTTGATGAGACATTTTATTTCAGGACCTTTCGATTGTGTTACGGTACCAGAGCAGAAACCTCAAAGTATGCGCTGAAGCCCGACTAAACCCCAACAGCTTTTCTATCCTGACATTAGTATGAAGATAAAGACTGGAATGTTACGGTTGTGCCCACTGGTGAGATTTTCCCATCCCGCTGCGGTGAATGGACATTTGGCTGAGCACCAAATTCTCCGACCTTGCTGCAGCAGGAGTGTGGCGTGATCAACCAGTAAGATTGCACGTACTAGGGGGAGCTTTCCCAACCCATTCACCATGTAAATCGCAGTAGGCGGAAGACAGACTATGCAAAGGTCTGTTGATCTCGGGTGGGATTTTCTGATTTGGAACGGTGTGACCAGTAAATTTTGCCCATTATGTTTCACTCCAGGTATGATTCTACTGACACATTAGGAGTTTTTATCAAAACAAACTTTATTTAACAATATAGTTTAACTATAACAAATTAATTAGCTTTCCTTTTACCAATTGAACAATACTTAAACATGACAAGATGCAATTCTTAACTGCTAATCTATCTTGATTAGTTACAATTTGAACAATATTCCTCTTATAGACTTCTACTCCTCTTAAAAAATCAGTTAGCAAACAGCATATGCTTAAGTGTTTTTACTGGTTAACAGTCCTAGAACCTTTGACACCTCTGTAGCGAGAGCAAGACAGAGAGACATCTATTTTCTGACATTCAAACATTGGCCTCCAGAGAGACAGAGATACAGAGACACCTCTTGCTTCTTTCAGGACTAGGCAGAAACTGATTGTTTAAAAATCAAAGAGAGTTGTGTTTTCCCTGCAAGCTGAGCTCCATCTACTAACAAGACTCTTCCCCTGTCAATCGACCTAATCAAAACCCTACTCTGCAATCCCAGGGGAAAAAAAACAAAATAAACAAAAATGCATTAACTCTGACTCAATCAAACACCCCATTATCTAAAACCAATTTTTATCCTGGATTCTCAGCATGGTTTGCAGACAAATCAGCACGTTATAAACCAGAGCTGAATTTTATGCATACCTTTCACAAGAAACATGATATAAATATATTTCTTAAAGGCACAGTATCATCACAATTTAAGCATCAACTAAAATAATAAAACTGATGTATTGTTTTCATTGATTTACATGTCTCTGTTGCTATTTAATGGCTGAAGGATGGACAGATTTCTAATCAGAAAGGGTATCAAGGGTTATGGGTATTGAGGGAAATTACCACCAGAGTCAGACTGGAGGTTCAAAAGTACAGCTTTATTTCAGACACAAAGCTTTGGGGAGAAAGCACTGGTACTCTGCAGTACTTGGCAGCTCCCTTCTCAATAATACAATAGGAGTAGTGCAGTTTTATACTTTTCAGACAATGGGTAGTCCAGACATTAGCCATTTAACACATTGTTATAGTTGAGTAGGATCGATAGTTAACACATTGTTACAGTCAGACATACACAGACATTAGCATTTAAAATTGTATTGTTTCATAGAATGGATACATTTCCTCTATCAGTGACTATCAATGACTTAGTTTTGGTCTATACATACAGTAATTGGTTTTCCTGCATTTATATGTTTCCGTTCCCATTTATGGCTTATCTGTTTATCAGACCTTATTGTCCTGAGTCTGTCCTTATCTTTAAAGTGCCTCATGGTCTTACTGGCTTCCTGTAGTATTTGTTTCCTGCATGTTTAACTTTAAATAACTGTCTGTGCTGCATGTTTGAATTTCAAGTGGCTGCGCTAAAGTCAGTGCCTGCTTAATGTTTCTTTCTCAGGTAACCTTTTTATGTGCCAGGCCACCATTCTGTTTGTCAAGTACCCATCTTTATGATTTTCCCCACTTCATGGGGATAAGGTGGGAATGAGGAGCTGAGGATTATCACATCAGATCAGTCATGATCTCATTAAATGGCAGAGCAGATTCAATTGGCCAGATGGCTTACTTCTGCTCCTATGTCTTATAGTCTTATAGGTTTCAGTCCATGGAGTATGGAGCCTCTGTCGGAAATTTCATGGGGTGGGGCATTGAAGTAGAATTTCCACTTGGTGGGCAATCAGCAATCTGGGTCAAAAATGATTCCTAAATTTTCTTAATCTTGAGAAATGTATCATTCCTTGGGTTTCTAGGGAAACACATTTAGATATCTTGAAATGTAAGACCTGTCTTGGATTAGTCCAATCAAATAGTATTTTGAAATGTGATCATTTTAAAAATCTGCTTGGAAGTGTATCCCTTGACATATTGAAGAGTGGGAACTCAGTGCAGTTTGAACAATAGAGCTGAATATGGGATTATCACAAAATATATGGTGTATGTACTGAAAATGCTGGAAAATCTCAGCAGGTCTGCCAGCATCTGACAGAACTCTGACAAACAGCCATCTAGATTAGAAACGTTAAGCTGTTCTGTCTCCACAGATGCTGTCAGACCCTACTGCGATTTTTCAGCATTTTCTGTATTCCTGAATCCACAATATTTTGTTTTTAAGATTAATGTTCACATGGTTTGACTGGATAGCGGGATTCCTGATGTTGCGGTTCCTCTGTGTATCCCAATGACAATGGGGAGAGGCACAGGATCAGCAAGGGATCTGATTAGTTAGTTTGTGACCATGCCAAGCACATCCTATTGATGAAAGCCTGCTATCCCGGCAGCAATCATAATACATTTCTCCCATGTCAGTCACCTCTACCCACCATCTTCAGCACTCCCAAAGGAACCAAAGACTCACTGGGGATGACTATTCCCCTTCACTACACTTGACTGATAAGTCCCTTCCACCATGCCACCAGGTAAGATGAATGTGTGCACAATGAAAGCCATGGAGCCCTAGGAAACATTGTCAAATATATAATTGATCCACTGAAAGAATGGTCAGGATTATAACGGGATAGTGGAGACTCAGTAAATTGACTGGAAGGTCAGGACAACCCTACATCAACTGTTCATGAAAGCCTCGAATGCAATCTGCAAGAATCAAATAGATCATTGCTTGCAGTTGGGGTTTCTGTCTGTCTAGGGATAATGTCTGCCCCCTCCAAGTACCGCTGGCCAATCGAATGGTGCCTATTTTTCAGATACCCTTGTCTGCCCTGGTGCTCTTATGTAGCACCAACCCTGTGGCTTCAGCATGGTTGGTGGACGGATGCCGACTTTTACTGGACGGGACTGCAGATGACCTTGAAAGATCCCCACTGGCATCTCTGAACTTTGAGTGCTGAGCTGCAGATTACAGCATAGCAACATGGGCAGCAGCAGCCTGGCTGAAAGTCAGTAGCAACGGTACTGGAAAAGAGGCAGGGGTGGGAGCACGAATGCAATCATGCTGCGAGCGGATACAAGGACCATGTTTCACACAGTACCACTGTCAATCCCATGGGGTAGCACCTTCGTACCCTGTTGGGGAACTGCTGGACAACCACAAGAATCCCTTTTTGAGTGCTGGGATCCACAGCTGTGCTGACAGTAGTTTGAGCCCACATTGACAGCAGGCAGGGCTGTTGTGACCTCTATCTGAGCTTCCACTGAAGCGCTGTGGTCCACCTGTGGTGCAGTGGAAGTTGAGACTATGACCACCAGATCCTCCGTGATGGGCAAACTATTGCCAAGGTGGAGAAAGTCACCAAACACTGGTGGTGGAAGGGATGAGCTCCATTCTCTATGGGATGCTCAGTATCATGTTGGATCTGGATTCTTCCATCTGCTTTGTTAGTTATAAGTCGATGGCTGGTGGGCCTGTCACTCACCCAGATTTGCATGTTCCTCTCTGTTTCCCTGTGTGGTGCCAGTTGAAGTCCTCAAGTAAACTTTCTTTAGCTTCATCAAAATGGCATTTTACCGCCTGCTCCACCATTGACATGCATTGAATGTCATGAAGATCTTTAGTTTAGAAAAGTGTCATGTGTCAACACAGGCTTGGTGGGCTGAAGGGCCCTTTCCCATGTTGTACTGTTCTTTGTTTTTTTGCTGTATGTACCTGAAAGTCTGCCCTTATACCATCACAGACATTTTGGACAAGTTAGTTGAGTAAGTAAACTTTTAACAATGTGTTCATTGTTAGTTACTTCTTAACACCCTCTTGGGCACTGATAATCTAAAACACACACACACACACACACACACAAATACACACCACTTACGTATACATACACACAAATGCACACGTATATACGAACACACAAAAATACACGCAAAAAGTGAGTGACACGGTGGCACAGCAGTTAGCACTGCTGCCTCACAGCGCCGGAGACCCGGGTTCAATTTCTGGCTTGGGTCACATCTGTGCGGAGTCTACACGTTCTCACCATGTTTGAGTTTCCTCCGGATGCTCCGATTTTCTCCCACAGTCTGCAAGATGTGCTGGTTAGGTGCATTGGCCATGCTAAATTCCCCATCAGTATACCTGAACAAGTGTACCGGAGTGCAGCTACTAGCTTCATTACAGCGTTAATGTAAGCCTACTTGTGACACTAATAAATAAACTTAAAACTTAAATAAATACACACACATACAAATACACAAAAATGCGCACACACATATAAATGCACACATAAATACACACTCATATTCATGCTCACACACACACGCAGTCTGATCTATGTAGTTTAGCCACTTAACTAACTGACCACAATAAAGTTGTTCATTATTGAGGGACTTTTCAATCAAACCTAAAAACATCTTGAGTGCCTCCATATGACACATTAACATCTTTCAATGTTTTACTGGGCACTACCCTCTGCTGGAACTTGACCTCTCTAATATTCTCGGGCAAACTGATGATAAATTGATTTTTTAAAAAGGAAGCACAAAGACAGAGTGCAGCATCTGCAGTAATGACAGCCCAGGTCAGATCAATGAAAGAAATTGCCCTGATAGATTGATGGTAGGTCTGCTTCTGGAGTAGCTTTTTAATCCAGTCAAGTAAAACATCAGTTAACAGAGGAAAAATAGAATGTCTGTTAAATCCTGAATCACCAGCTGACATTTCTTGATAGCAGTTTGTTAAACACAGGCGCCAGCATCTGAACAGATTGACTTATTCCCCCGGTTTTGACTGCAGTTTTATTTGATCATACAATGCAAAGTAGTTGATGAACATTTCCTGTAATGGGTGAACACAGCCTATTCCTATTCTGTGATCACCTGGACACATGCTGCCAAGGTTACTTTTGATACTTTGCGGATTTGAGCTTCAGGTAAATTTTTTTTTTTGTTGACACGTCAAGTAAAAGCACGAGGTTCCTAATGCAGGACATGACCAGAGCGAAAAAGGGAGAAAAGAGAAAAGGAGGTCATAAAACAATGAACAGTAATTACCTGGGGTGGCACAGTGGTTAGCACTGCTGCCTCACAATGTTAGGGACCCGGGTTCAATTCCCGGCTTGGGTCACTGTCTGCAGTAGCAGGACAGGTGCTGTGAATGACTCTATACTGTCTTTGTGGACCTCACCTTCCATCTTGTCAGCAGAGGTAGACTACTGTGGAGAATGAGCTGTCCACCTTTGTTCCTGGGCCACATTTCTCCTTTCCTGGAGAATATCCACAGTTCTGTCAGTGGACAACCTCAGACACTTTCAGGATCAGTACAGGGCTGTATCCTCATGTCAAGCCTTATTGGTCAGCTCAACATTTCTCCATGATGATATTTTCGGGGCTCAGATGAGGGTATCAACTTACACGCCAAAACCGAGGACAAGCCACTCAAATTGGCAAGACTGCACACAAAGTATATCCTTGTTTGTGAATTGCTGATGATGCCATGCAGCATCCCAAACTGATGTCCATTGTAACAGCTTGCAGCTCGATTCTCAAAGGCCAAGGGAGGTTGGATTGACAACAGAATCAGAGGGCTCAAAGTTACAGAGCAGACTTAGAGACACCACCTTCTATCAACAATGACAACCTCACTCTGGAGGATGATGACAGCTCCCCATATCTTGGATTAACAATTGCCAGCAATCCAGCTTTTGATGCTGCAAACGTCCGGTCAAAGTCGAGAAGAGGTGTGCAGACCAACAGCAAGCTAACCCAAAATATGAAGCTCCATGCGTATCAGGCTTGCGTCCCCAGCACCATCCTTAATGTTGGACCCATTCATTCCTTTGAACAGATGAGGGGACAGCTGGTATGGGGTTTTAAAATGAATTCCTTTCATTGGAACGTAAGAAAATTAACATGACAGAAGCAAAAAAACAAAATAACCTGGAGACTGGCTGCAAAGCCAATCCTTGAACTGAACTTGAACAGGATCTTGAAACTGAAACAAATCCCCAATATATCTCAACACTTATCTTGTTATTGTAAGTGTCCTTTGCAGGCTGTCTCTGTCTAGAAAAACAAGTGCTGCAGCTGCTGTTATGAAAAACTTGTTTTGCCTGCACTGTATACTCTTTAGGAATACAGTCAATTACTAGTTAGCCCAGCATGCCTTCTGAGTTTTAAAATGTAGTCAAGTCAGCAGAGTTAGTTCATTTCTACAGTTTAGCATTTAAATGTAACTGCAGAGGCAGAAATATCTTAAAATGATATCTTTGCATAGACTGAAACAAACAGAGGATCTCTCACTTTACAGTAACGAATCATGAACAACTTATGCAATACAAATGTTTTCAACTTCCACCTGAGCTGCCTCAGCTGAATGTTGGGCATCTCCTGGCAAAATAGTGTGCTGAATATGGAAGTGTGACAGTGTGCACTGTTCATGTTTTCCCTCTTGAGTCAGAGGTGACACTGTAGGCTGGGTCACGTGAGCTGAATAGATGACAGCCATACCTCCAGGGTCAGGCTCTATTGCGAGCTTACTATTGGCATAAGACTAACATAAGACTAACAGGGATGCTGGCCTTCATAGCGAGGGGGATTGAATATAAAAGTAGGGAGGTCTTGCTGCAGCTGTATAGGGCATTGGTGAGGCCGCAGCTGGAGTACTGTGTGCAGTTTTGGGCGCCGCACCTGCGCAAAGATATTTTGGCCTTGGAGGGAGTGCAGAGGAGGTTTACTAGGCTGATACCAGAGTTGAGGGGGTTGAGGTATGAGGAGAGGCTGAATAGGCTTGTACTCGTTAGAGTTTAGAAGAATGAGGGGAGATCTCATTGAGACGTATAAGATGATGAATGGGATGGATAGGATAGAGGTGGAGAGACTCTTCCCGCTCAAAAAAGACAGTAGGACTTGGGGGCACAGCCTCAAGATAAAGGGGGGGCGGTTTAGAATGGAGTTGAGGAGGAACTTCTTCACTCAAAGGGTGGTGAATCTCTGGAATTCTCTGCCCGTTGAAGTGGTGGAGGCTGCCTCGCTAAATATTTTTAAGACGCGGGTTGATGGGTTTTTGATAAGAGAGGGGATTAAGGGTTATGGGGAGAGGGCGGGAAAGTGGAACTGAGCCACGACAGATCAGCCATGATCTTATTGAATGGCGGGGCAGGCTCGAAGGGCTAGATGGCCTACTCCTGCTCCTATTTCTTATGTTCTTAATTTGCCCACAGCTTTATAAATATAGGAATATAGGAATTAGGAGCAGAAGCAGGCAAATTCAGCTCTTGGAGTCTGCCCTACCAGTCAATCAAATCATAGCTGATCTCTCCCTAGACTCAAGTCCACCTCCCCACCTGTTCCCCATATCTCTCTTTCCTTTTTTTATTAAAAATATGTCTATCTCTTTGATATGAGGTTATCTGTAACTGGGACTTTGAGTTGACTGGGATCAGAGTCGCTGCATGGGAAGTCCTCGCTGCTGACCAGGGTGCCAGGAGACAGGCAGGCTGAGACGGCGTGGAAAAAACAGAGGACAAAAAACGTGACCAGATGGTGGAAAAGCGAGCCCAGCAGACGGAAAGAAAACACCAGTTGACCTCAGGGCAATGCTATTAAGCTGTGTCAGCTGCAGAAGTGATAGCCACTCACAACTTAGCCTCTCCGTCCACAACAGACAATGTGCAATCCAGAAGTGGCATTCAGCCCGGGCACAGCCCATCGATGGGTGCCATTCAGGTCCCCATCTTAGACAGACATTAGTGAATCAGCTGGGCTTTTCTGATTTTTTTGGCACTTTCTGTTCAACTAACAACTCATCAAATTTATTGAATTCAATTCTAGCTGAAGATTCCTAGTTGAAGTCAAGGTGGCAGCAATTAAATAAAAAAGTGAACAGTTAGTAACCTTGACAGGGTATCTCAAAACTGTATTTATAAACCAGTGTATTCTTCATCTTAGAACACATCGCAGAACACAAGTACATCGGCAATAAAAATTCAAATGAAATGCCTTAATCTTTTATTCTACAATTTTCCTATTCACAGAACCATAGAATCCCTACAGTGCAGAAGGAAGCCATTTGGCCCATCTAGCTTGTAATGGGAACAATCTCACTCAGGCCCTAACCCCTTAGCCCCGTCTATGTACGCTCCTAGTCCCCCTGACACTAAGGGGCAATTTAGCTTGGCCAATCAACCTGACCTGCACATCTTTGAACTGTGGGAGTAAACCTGATCACCCGGAGGAAACTCATGCAGACAAGAGGAGAATGTGCTAACTCCACACAGATAGTAACCCAACGCTGGAATTGAATCCAAGTCCCTGGCGCTGTGAGGCAGCAGTGCTAACCATTGTGCCACTGTGCTGCCCCAATTCCAAAACTAAAGGATCTTTTTGTCCTTCAGAACATTTTATCTCAACCTAATTGTCTTTACAGCGGGCTTGAAATGGCTGAGGTCTCCGTATAGTTGGACTCCTGGCTGAATCTGAGTTTATTTACTTATGTCTGTGACTAATTATTTTGGTTCTGTGACAGCGCAACCCAACCTCAATGCATTATTGCAATTACATGTAATTGCTTGAGCGATGGAAGAGAAAACTCATTAGCCCGGCAATCAAATTAGGAACACCCAATAATTCACAAAGAGAAATGCTCAAAGCACAGACTTAAAAACAACGGTGGCGTAGTGGTATTGTCACTGAGCTAGTCTTCTAAAAACCCAGACCATTGCTCTGAGGAGCTGGGTTCAAATGCTACCATGGCAAATGGTGAAATTTGAATTTGAAAAGTTAAAAAATATATCTAATTATTATCAATTGCCTCTGCAGTGTAGTGGATAAATGTGAGGTTATTTACTTTGGAAGCAAAAACAAGAAGGCAGATTACTACCTGAGTGGTTGTAAATTGGGAGAGGGGAGTGTGCACAGGGACCTGGGTGTCCTTGTACACCAGTTGCTGAAGGTAAGTATGCAGGTGCAGCGGGTAGTAAAGAAGGCAAATGGCATGTTGGCCTTCATAGCGAGAGGTTTTTGAGTCCAGGAGCAGGGATGTGTTTTTGCAATTATACAGGGCCTTGGTGAGGCCACGTCTAGAATATTGTTTGCAGTTTCGGTCACCTTTTCTGAGGAAGAATATTCTTGCTCTCAAGGGAGCGCAGCAGAGGCTTACCAGACTGATTCTGGAGATGGTGGAACTGATGTATGAGGAGAGATTGACTAGGTTAGGATGTTTTCACTGGCGTTTCGATGAATGAGGGGGACCTCACAGAGAAATTTTAACAGGACTAGTCAGGGTAGATGCAAGAAGGATGTTCCTGATGGTGAGAGAGTCCAGAATCACGAGTCACAGTCTGAGGATTCGGGATAGACCATTTAGAACAGAGATTAGGAAACATTTCTTCACTTAAAGAGTGGTGAGCATGTGGAATTCATTACCACAGAAAGTAGTTGATGCCAAAACATTGAATGTACGCAAGAGGCGGCTAAATGTAGCGCTTGTGTCGAATGGGATGGGTGTTATGGGGAGAAAGTAGGATTAAGCAATTGAGTTGGACGATCAGCCATGATCACGATGAATGGCGGAGCAGGCTCAAAGGGCTAAATGGCCTTCTCTTGCTCATATCTTCTATATTTCTATGTGTGTTATCATGTCCTCCTTACACTTGGAAGGTCGCTGGATCAAAACTGGGCAGAAAGGTTACATGACCTCCCTTTAGGGAAGGGTTGTTTGTACAACTTATATTAAAAAAATGAAAACTTCTTGCTTTCACTCTGAAGACGCTGTGGAGGAATAAAGCTGTGTATCCTTAAAGTGTGTGATTGTGTGTATTATAAGAAGTAAAGTGCTGTGGATATCATCCTGGTCAGATTCTGATCACGCGTGGTATGAAAATCAGTAACAGGGCAGGCAGTCGGGTGTCACATTCTGTTCATTCTCTTTCGGTGTTGTAGCAGAAAGAGATTATTCTGAGACTTTGATATCAGGCTCCCTTTAGGAAATCACAGCATCAAAGGACTTGATTTTGTTGATTTTGAAAACCATTCTAAAAGTCAAGACACAATATTGCACGTTATATCAGTTATCATTAGTTAGTCAGCCTGTCATATTATGACAGGTAAATGCCAGCAGATGTTCCCTTAATATTTGAATAGATGAATACTTTGCAAATGAAGTGCTGACTATACCAGTATCATTCCTAAATCCTGTAGTGAACCAATTAGTGTCTTCAGTTGATGTGTCCCTTCCACAGTTGACAGATTTTTTACTGCTGTCTTCTGGCTGCTTATCCAGTTACCCTCACAAACGTCACAGGGTGATGCCACTGATAATTGTTAAAGGAATTGGATGGCACAGGTGGCTGCCTCACAACGCCAGGGACCCAGGTTCTATTCCCGGCTTGGGTCACTGTCTGTGTGGAGTTTCTCCCCATGTTTGTGTGGGTTTCCTCCGGGTGCTCAGGTTTCCTCCCACAGTTCAAAGATATGTAGGTTCGGTGGATTAGCCATGCAAAATGTGCAGGGTTACAGGGAGGGATGGGCCTGGGTATAGAAACATCGAAACATAGAAGATAGGAGCAGGAGGAGGCCATCTGGCCCTTCGAGCCTGCTCCATTATTCATCAGATCGTGGCTGATTGTCCAGCTCAATAGCCTAATCCTGCTTTCTCCCCATAACCTTTGATTCCATTCGCAACCCCCCCCTCCAAGTGCTATATTTAGCCACCTCTTGAATATATTCAATGTTTTGGCATCAACTACTTCCTGTGGTAATGAATTCCACAGGCTCACCACTCTTTAGGTGAAGAAATGTCTCCTCATCTCCGTTCTAAATGGTCTACCCCAAATCCTCAGACTGTGACCCCTGGTTCTGGACACCCCCACCTTCAGGAACATCCTTCCTGCATTTTGTCTAGTCCTGTTAGAATTATATAAGTTTCTGTGAGATCACCCCTCATTCATCTGGACTCCAGTGAAAACAACCCTAACCTAGTCAATCTCTCCTCATACCATCATCCCTGGAATCAGCCTGGAAAACCTTCAATGCAAGAACATCCTTTCTCAGAAAAGACCAAACTTTTCAGGGAGACATCGAAGTCTCGATGGGCCGAATGGTTTCTTTCCACGCTGTAGAGATTCTATGGTTCTAAATGATGTGAACATTTATATTAATGGAAATCCTTCAACAAATGTGCTGAGGTTTTTGTGTAATTGTACACAGTTTAGCAAAGGAAGAACTAAACAGAACTTAACTTCCATTGTTTGTATTTCTCCCCACCCCACCTTGTTGAAAGCACCGATTATTGGTTGAGGTACAGTTTCATAGACACCTTGCTGTGATGTATATTGTAAATTTAGTCCACTAGCGAAAACATACCATAAATTTGCATACCATAAATTTTAAGAATGCCTAACTGTTAATATTGAGAATTTGGCAAATATTTAACAGCTAAACCAAGCATTGACATATCTGTTGTAACCTATATGGTGCCTACATGTAATTTAATATTCATATATTTCATAGCTAGTTTGCTTACTACCCTATATTAAATTCTGATTTAACAAATGTCTTCATTCTATGCGTGTTACAAAGCCCAACAACCTAACAGAACCACAGAATCCTGACAGTGCAGAAAGAGGCTATTTGGCCCATCAGGTCTGCATCAACTCTATGAAAGAGCATCTAATCCAAGCCCTCCCCTCTGTCCTATCCCCATACCCTTGCACATTTATAACGGTCAATCCAACTAATCCACACACTTTTGGACTGTGGGAGAAAATTGAAGCACCCAAAGGAAACACTTGCAGGCACGTGGAAAAGCTCCACGCAGACAATCCCCAGAACTGAACCTGGGTCCCTGTCGCTTGAGGCAACAGTAATAACCACTGTGCCACTGTGTTGCCCCATGGGAGTATGCTTTCAGATGCTTTCACATTAATATCTTGGTGGTGGATTTGGTTGACTGTGACGTCTCTTAGCTTCTGGCCATCACACGTGGGAGCTGTGATGAACAATTTCCATATTGTTTTGATACTTTGTGTTTCACCCAGTACTCTCTGCGGTTGGCTCTGTGTTTCTCTCCCATGTTTTCATTGCCAGTTGGAAGCTTCCAGTGTTATCTATTGACTTAATCTGTAACAGATAAGCTATTTCATGTGGAAATTGACGATCTGCTTGGCTCAATAATAGCACTCTTGCCTCTGAGTCAGAAGGCTATGGTTTTAAGTCCTCTTCCAGGATTCAGCACATGATCTAAGCAACATTGTTGGAGACGTGATCTTAAGAGCATAAGAAATAGGAAAAGGAGCAGACAATTCGGTCCCTTGAGCCTGCTTCACCAGTCAATAACATGACCAGGAGACACGGTGGCACAGTGGTTGGCACTGCCTCACAGCACCAGGGACCCCAGTTCAACTGGGTGACAGTGTGGAGTTTGCACGCTCTTCCCGTGTCTGTGTGCATTTCCTCCGGGTGCTCCGGTTTCCTCCCACACTCCATAGATGTGCTGGTGAGGCCATGTGAAATCTTCTTTTAGTGTCCCAAGATGTGTAGGTTATGGTGATGAATTGGGTTATGTGGATAGAGTCTGGGTAAGATGCTCTGTCGGAGAGTCTGTGCAGATGTGATGGGCTGAATGGCCTCCTTCTGCACTGTAAGGATTCTATGATGTGGCTCTAACTCACTTTTCTACCCGTGACTTCCTTGCAGAACAAAAATCTGTGGATCCCAGCCTTGAATATATTTTAAATATTCTGATCAAATTGAAACAATATTCACTCCCGCAAACCATTCAAACATAAATTGCATCATTTTTAGCAGAATGCCCAGGTTAAATTTAAGAGTGAAAGGCAGACTTTCTGAGTATAAGCCTTAGCTGCAAGAGTAGGAAATTTGATCAGAAGAAATGTGCGTGAGGGATATGCCAGACAATGTACAGCAACACCCAGAAAACTGCACACATTGCAGCTCATTGAATTCACCAGTCACTTTCCAAATTACTCAGCATTGTTAATGCAAGTGGATTCCCAGTGGTGTTTTAATCTGACCCCACCCTCTCAGGACCCCCATCCCATTATCCCCTTTCTGTAATCAGTCACCACACCACCCAAAACAGCATTACATTTTATGGAAACCATACCACTTTTGGTAAAGCAAATTAAGACTTGGGCAGGAATTTTATCAGCCTGCCTGCCATGGGAATTGGAGCGGGTGAGGGGCAGACCATGGGTGCTTGGACTCGAAATGACCCTCCACCATCCTGGGAGCCAGGTGGGCACATTCTTGACCACAGTGACGACCTTCTTGGTGCCTTGCCTTGGTGCTGCCGAGCAATGAAGAGCTGCCAGCCCTCAATAGGTAGAATCTTTGATCCCTAGGTCCTTGATATTGGTGATGGTTGTCAGCTGTCTACTGAAGTGCCTGATTGGCACTTATTATGGCGGGCCTTCTTAGAAAGGGGCAACACAAGGCTATGGCTATCTTTCCAGCTGGCAGGCAAGACCCTCCCCACTTGCAAGGACTTCATCTTTTCCTCCAGCTATAACTTGGAGTTGTAGACAGCCGTTGCAGCAACTTTTTACTGACATCCCAACTTCAATTAATGGGCTTAATGTGGACCTGATCTGTCCCTGGAATTTTCTGAACTGTGTAGCATCACTCCAATGTGTGATGCTTTTGCCCACCAAATCATTTGGGAAGTGGTGTGGACACCTTTCTGTTCTCCAGAGAAACAAGCTACAATTCTCAGAGATGTAAAACAAAAGTGCAAAAATGTCAATCGTTCTGGTGTTTGATATTGATGTCGATATAAAGTAAGTTAATATATCAGAATAAGTTTAAAACTTATTTATATAGTTGACATTCGTGCAATACTGCTTTGGAAAAGCATCAAAGCATGTTGCTTTAACACTGTCATCTCGTTCAACCTTTTAACCTTCAATGTTGTTTCGATGTAGTAACATCTGCACTAAGTCAAAATCCTGGAATTCCCCCTCTAATGGCATTGTGGGCCAACCCACAGCACATACACTGCAGAGGTTCAAGAATCATAGAATCCTGTAGTGCAGAGGGTGGCCATTCAGCCCATCAAGTCTGCACTAGCCACAATCCCACCCAGACCCTATTCCCACAACCCCATGCAACTACCCCAGCCAGATCCCTGACACTAAGAGGCAATTTAGCATGGCCAATCCACCTAACCTGCATATCTTTGGACTGTAGGAGGAAACAGGAACAACTGGGGGAAACGCTCATAGACACAGGGAGAACATGCAAATTCCACACAGACAGTGATCCAAACCGGGAACCGAACCTGGGTCCCTGGCACTGTGAGGCAGCCATGCTAACCATTGTGTCACAATGCCACCCAGATGTCAGCTCACCACCGTCTTCTCAAAGGCAACTAGGGATGGGCAATAAATGCTGGCCAGCCAGTGGCACCCATGTCCCGCAAAAAAAAACTTACCATCTCTATTGAAAAATATTACAGTGCCAGAATGATGCAAATTGTAAGGAACAGGGTGAACAATATTTTCCTATGCAACAGTGGTATACAAATTAAGCACCTTTGTAAAATATGGACTAATTGGATACCATTGTTAAATTTCCATTTGCTGTTTTTCATGCTCCACTCATTTCTCAACTATAAAAACAGACCAAATGTAACAAAATGAACCGAGACCAATCCTCATGTTATACTTTGGAAGCAAAAGAGCAAAGCTGTCCAATTATTTAAAGTCAAGAAAATAATCCCTGGTCCATTTGTGTTCAGAGGAAATTGTGTATGGAAAGCAGTGGCTGAATATAGAATATGCAAAACTCAAATCTCAAAGTACAGTCATGGTGACCTGCAAGTATTTTAATTAACTGGACTTAGAGGGAAAGCAGGATAAGCTTTATAAATTCAGAGGTCAGCCCCATAGCAGAATCAGAAGAGAGAGGCTGTTTGGTGATTAATTTGCGAATGGATGTACACTGGGTTACAGGCTTAAAAAGTTTAAGATGTAGCCCAACTTGAAGCTTATCAAAAAAAAGTGAAGTGCATATTCTGGAATTTGCTGCTTCCATTAGGAATGCAAGCACATGTGTGCATAAGGAATGTCAAAGGTTGATGTCACATATTTATGCCCTCCCAGCATCAAAGCTTGTATACTGGGGTGAAAATCAAGAGTTTGGACACCAAATTGAGCAACTTCCATTCATACCTGCTTCAGGCACAACAATGAGTCGTACAATAATGAGTTAACCATCTGGT
Source organism: Carcharhinus amblyrhynchos (assembly GCF_965287045.1). Lineage (NCBI taxonomy): Eukaryota > Metazoa > Chordata > Chondrichthyes > Carcharhiniformes > Carcharhinidae > Carcharhinus > Carcharhinus amblyrhynchos. Next base: position 14,973,643 of record NC_137350.1, read on the forward strand.
TTAACTTCTGCATCAGTGAGAGGAACATAAAAGGGCCACAGTCATCAGCAGTGTGTAAAAAGCTTACAGGCAGCATATCCTAAAACAAAACACTAACCAACTACATTACGTGCGTCTTCCAATTATAATTTGGGTGGCACGTGCCACAGTGGTTAGCATTGACGCGTCACACAGCCAGAAACTCGGGTTCAATTCCAGCCTTGGGTCACTGTCTATGTGGAGTTTGCACGTTCTCCCCGTATCGACATGGCTTTCCTTCAGGTACTCCGGTTTCCTCCCACACTCCAAAGATGTGCAGGCTAAGTGATTGCCTATGCTAAATTGCCCCTTCGTGTTGGGGGGTAAACACATGGGGTTACAGGGGTCTGGGTGGGGTTGTTGTCAGCACAAACTAGATGGGCTGAATGGCCTCCTTCAGCACTGTAGGGATTCTGTGATGTTATGAACATGCACACAGCCCTCTACATGGAAAACCAAACTTGACCAAAGTGCATAAGAGTTTATTAACAATGTGTTTACAGTATCAAAATGAAACTCTTATGGAATATATGAACATGTAAAACATATAGAATAGCAGAAAAGGGGAAAAATGCCATATACAGCTCCTTTTACTCCTCACTCCAGCTATAATATCTTGGGGGAATTTTCCCTATAAATTGTAGTGGGCCAGGGCAGATCGTGCATAGGTCTGTTGACATTGGGTGGGATATTTCAGTTTTGGGCCACGTGTGGCTGGAAAATCCCAGCCCATGTCTCCTGCTATTATCCTTTTTTTTAATCATCTTTATTCAATTATTTCTCCAGACCTCCCTATTATTGCTCATTGAAGTCCCTGGTGACGTATGAATCTTTGGTATTGCAGTGCAGCAGGGTATGTACTTTACATCTTCCAGCAAGAGAACATTTATTTTTATTCTTTCATGGGATGTGGGCATTTGCTGGCAAGGTCAGAATTTGTTGCCCATCCATAATCGCCCTTGAACTGAACGTCCTCCTCAACCATTTCAGAAGGTGATTTAGAGTTGACCACATAGGGGAGGCGATGGCCTAGTGGTATTATCGCTCAACTATTAATCCAGAAACCCAGATAATGTTCTGGGGATCCATGTTCAAATCCTGCCATGGCAGATAGTGGAATTTGAATTCAATAAAAAGTATTTGGAATTAAGAGTCTACTGATGACATGAAACCATTGTTACCATTGCACTGACAACAATCCCACCCAGGCCGTAATCCTGCAGCCCCATGTACTTATCCTGCTAATCGCCCTGACACTAACGGACAATTTAGCATGGTCAATGAACCTCTTTGGAGCATGGGAGGAAACCGGAGCACGCAGAGGAAACACGGGGAGAAGTTCTGGGTTTAGAATCTGCTGAGGTTTTTCTAAAACTTTCTGCTCTTGTTGTGGCAGATTTCTTTCCCTAAAGGACATCAGTGAACTGGATAGATTTTTACAACAATCAATGACGTTTTCATGGTCACCGTTACTGAGACAAGTTTTTCAATTCCAGATTTTATAAATAAAATTTAGATTCCACCAGCTGCTATGGTGAGATTGGCCCTAAAGGACCATAAAAAAGTTGCAACACAGAAGGAGACCATTCAGGCCATTTTGTCCATGCTAGCCCAAAGATACTCAGCTGCCCTTTCTAACCCCATCTCCCTGCACCCAACCCATTTCATTAGAGCTTACAGGACTTAGCTGCAGATCCAGCTGATTAAGTTGATTTTTCTCTACACCTTAGCTACGACTGTAACACTACATTCTGCACTCTCTCCTTTCCTACTCGATGAACGGTATGCTTTTTCTGTATGGCATGCAAGAAGCAATACTTTTCACTGTACACCAATACATGTGACAATAATAAATTAAATCAAATCAAATCAAAATCATGGAGAAGGAAAGAATGGAGAGTGCAGTGTTACAGTCATAGCTAGGGTGTGGAGAAAGATCAACTTAGTGCGAGATAGATCCGTTCAAAAGTCTGATAGCAGCAGGAAGAAACTGTTCTTGAGTTGGTTTGAATGTGACCTTAGACTTTTGTATCTTTTTCCGACAGAAGAAGATGGAAGAGAGTATGTCTGGGATGCATGGGGTCTTTAATTATGCTCTTTGTTTTTCCAAGGCAGCAGGAAGTGTGGACAGAGTCAACGGATGGGAGGCTGGTTTGCATGATGGATTGGGCTACTTTCATGACCTTTTGTAGTTTCTTGCAGTGTTGAGCAGAGCAGGAGCCATACCAAGCTGTGACACAACCAGAAGGAATGCTTTCTATGGCGTATCTGTAAAAGTTGGTGAGAATTGTAGCTGACATGCCAAATTTCCTTAGTCTTCTGAGAAAGTAGAGGCGTTGTTGGGTTTTCTTAACTATCGTGCCAGTATGCAATTCTTCTGTTCTCACTTACAATTGCTGCCTTTCATTCAGCAATGTGCATTTGTTGCACCCAACTTTCACAATGGTATTTGCTTGTGCAAACCACCCTCAGGAAATCAACGCATTTTCTCGTGGTTTTGATCCATCACAGTTAACACAATTCACATGCGGAGATGCCGGCGTTGGACTGGGGTAAACACAGTAAGAAGTTTCACAATGCCAGGTTAAAGTCCAACAGGATTATTTGGTACCAAAAGCCACTAGCTTTCGGAGCGCTGCTCCTTCGTCAGATGAATGACTCACCTGACGAAGGAGCAGCGGATTGAAAGCTAGTGCCATTTCCTACCCAAATAAACCTGTTGGACTTTAACCTGGTGTTGTGGGACTTCTTACTGTGTTAACACAATCTACAACAGGGCAGGGCACAAACTCAGACTGAAAGACAAAGATGCAGAGGAAATTCCGGTTATGATTATTTTATACTGAGTGACATGTTGGGTGGAATGTTACATTGGTAGGATTTTCTGGACCCGTCCAAGTCAATGGACTTTTGTATGGCTTGCTGCATTTTACAGCCCCTTCCTACCCCATCACAGGGTCATAAAATTCTGCCCATTAAACAATACCTTACATTAATGAAGTATCTTCCACAGTTCTAGGGAACCTCAAAGCACCTTACAATCTCTGAAACGCTTTGAGGTGTAATGTAGGACAATAGTGAATATGTGCCAGATTTTCCCATGGAGGAGGCAATAATATCAAAAACCTCAGGGGGAAACAGGCAAACATTTGACTGAGGGATCATTGAGGGATAAATAGTGCACATGTTATGTTTTTTTAAATGGAACCAACCAGCTGGGACTTAAAATCACATTTGTTCCTGTATAATCTGTAAATTTCTCAACCACATCCCATAATTTTCCACTCTTAATCTTCGTGGATGCAAAATTAAGAGGGGGTGTGTCATTTCCTGAACTGTGCTGCCAATGTCCTGCGGTGTTCCAAAGTAGAAAATTTTCCCTTTACATTTCTAAATTTTAACAAGATTGCGAGGACTTTTTATTGTTAATGTGATTATTTTTTCTCCCTGACTGATCATCAGCATCTTACCATTTGTGAAGATTTAACAGAATCTAAAGTTTTAAAGTAATTACAAACTAAAGTTTAATGATTAGTGACAAGTAAGGTTTACATTAACACTGCAATGAAGTCACTGTGAAAATCCCCTAGTCGCCACACTCCGGCACCTGTTTGGGTACACTGAGAGAGAATTTAGCATGGCCAATGCACCTAATCAGCATGTCTTTCAGACTGTGTGAGGAAACCGGAGCACCTGGAGGGAACCCACGCAGAAACAGGGAGAACGTGCAGATTCTGCAAAGACAGTGGGAATCAAACCTGGACACCAGCACTGTGAGGCAGCAGTGCTAACCACTGTGCCACCATGCTGTCCTGTTGCACTGCATCTTGCAGGTGCTACATACTGCTGCTGCTCTACTGTTGGAAAGAGCTCATGTTTAAGGTGCTGGATGGTGATCCAATCAAATGGGTCACTTCATCCAGCTTCTTGAGTGTAAGAGGTGCACTGATCCTAGCAAGTGGAAAATATCCTATTACACTCCAGATGTATGCCTTGTAGATGGATGAAAGGCTTTTGGTTAGTTATTTGTTACAGAACACCAAACATTTGACTTGTCCCAGCTGTTGTATGTATGTGCCTGGTCCAGTTACGTTTCTGATCAATGGTGACACAAAGGATGTTAATGGAGGATTCAGCTGTCGAATTCAAGAGGAGGTGTTCGATACAATACAGTGCAAACATACTCTATAATGTATTCACCATCAACACCAGGAATTAGCATCAATCCATTTTGATTCCACTGCATTCCATTTCATTAACCTTTGAAACTACCACAGGCAGAAGAAGCTGGCTTAGCAAAAAGAAAACAAATTGCTGAAAAGACAGAGAATATTAGTTTGGACGCAGATGGTTAGGGGGAGGGATGAAGGAGGGAAGGTTGGGTTCTTATTTGGTGAAGTTGGAAAATATTGGAATTCTTCGGCCGTTCCCCCTGGTGGGGTTCTCCAGTCCTGCCAGTGGTGCACCCCCACTTGTGGATTTCCCACCAGCATGGGGTGACATCAATGGGAATTCCCATTGACAGCGGCGGGACCACAGAATCCCGCCACTAGCATACAGTGCGCCACCTCCCACCAGCGGAAACATGCAGCTGGGAGGTTGGGGAATCTCACCCATTAATCTGCCTTTTCCACAAGTGCCAGTAAGTAAACACGGGTTACCCCAGTGTCATTGATTGAAAAATAACAAATAATCCCCCTTTTAAAGGGGGGAGGGGGACACGTTGGTTAGCACTGCTGCCTCACAGTGTCAGGGACCCAGGTTCGATTCCCGGTTTGGATCACTGTCTGTGTGGAGTCTGCACTTTCTTCTGGTAGTCTGTGTGGATTTCTTCTGGGTGCTCCAGTTTCCTCCCACAATCCAAAAGATGTGCTAATTAGGTGCTATGCCCATTCTAAATTCTCCCTCAGTGTATCTGAACAGATGCCGGAGTGTGGCAACTGGGGGATTTTCATAGTAACTTCATTGCAGTGTTAATGTAAGTCCACTTGTGCTTAATAAATAAATTTACTTTCCTCCATAACTAACAAGGAACCTAACCATAAAAACAAAACAATGAAACTTGTAAACTTTAATAATATTTTACCTGGGCTCCACTTCCAGACTCTGCAGTGACCACCCTGCAGGAGGGTTTGAATGGGATCAGCTCTCACTGGCTGATGTTGATGGACCAGCACCGTTTCCTGTTTTGATTTCCCATTGAGAACATTTGCTGATAGCTCAGCTCAGTCCTGATCAAGCTGCCCCTCAAATGAAAAGCTAGTAAGTTGCCTAATTGAGCCCTGAGCCAGCTGGCCAAACAGGAATTGCATGATTCCATGCAACAGCTGCTGCAAATTGTCCTTTAAGAATTGATGAGAGTTCAAGTACTCGAACATTGTACAAACACCCGTCCTGCATGGGGGGCTTTGAGAGTAATTACCGTGGTAGCAGTTTCAAATCCCCATCAATGAATGACGTGCCGACACTTATCCCTCATTCTCCTCCCATGGACACACAGCAGACACAGTAAGAAGTCTCACAGCACCAGGTTAAAGTCCAACAGGTTTATTTGATAGTGAATGCCACAAGCTTTGGGAATGCTGTTCCTTTGTCAGGTGGGCGGAAAGTTCTTTCCACTCACCTGACGAAGGAGCAGTGTTCTGAAAGCTTGTGGTGTTTACTATCAAATAAACCTGTTGGACTTTAACCTGTGGTGTTGTGAGACTTCTTACTGTGTTTACCCCAGTCCAACGCCGGCATCTCCACATCATCACACAGCAGACACCAGGATAATATCGTCATGTAGAAATGCTTGTATGTGGGAAGGAAAGTAATACAGCACTGGTTTAAAATGAACAGTGAAAGGGACATCTAATCCCAGAAGGGGAAAAAACACAGTCTGGATCAGTGTTCTTATTTCCCTGTTTCCCTTGAGATCTTAACCAGCTTGACACTGTCAGGTCCAAACTAAACTTCAAGTGATGGAAGCCAATGGAAGTTTTTAAATCACCGTTATCTTAGGCAATAATTTTGTTACGGTTTCTGTGAGCAGATCTTTTGTCCCTCGTGGGGCGGCATGGTAACACCTTAAAACATTTGTGCTTTCCACCAGTACAGGAGCAGCAGTGTGTAGCATCTGCAAGATGCATTGCAACAGGGTGGCACGGTGGTTAGCACTTATGCCTCACAGCGCCAGGGACCTGGGCTCGACTCCCAGCTTGGGCCATTATCTGAGCGGAGTCTGCATGTTCTCCCCATGTCGGTGTGGGTTTCCTCCTGGTGCTGCAGTTTCCTCCCACAGTCCAAAAGACATGCTGGTTAGGTGTAATGGTTATGCTAAATTCTCCCTCAGTGTACCTGAACAGACGCCGGAGTGTGACAACCAGGGGATTTTCACAGTAACTTCGTTGCAGTGTTAATGTAAGCATATATGTGACACTAAGAAATGAACTTTAAACTTTAGTCGTCTGTCTTGGCACTCTCCAACAGTAAACACCAATCCTTATTTGCAGTAACTGTTTACTGAAAGTTATGTAAGCTTGTCCCATATATTTGTTTCATCTGATCTACAGAATATAAAAACCAGATCACAGCAGATATAAGCTAAGTTTCCATCTTTTATTTATGTACAATTTAAAATCCATCAGAGACTTAACTGCACTCAGCTCATTTTGACAATCTAAAAACTCGTTTTCTCCTTGGGTAAGTCTAGACTGCGGAACATTGCCCTGGTTTGCAGTTTGTTAGCAAATTATATCGCTTTTTTTTACAAATTTTAAACATGAATTTGACTGCTGAACCCAACCTTTTGTTTTCAATGCTTGTGAATAATTAACAATGCTTGTTTTTTTAATTTATTTGTTGGACACAGGCGCTGCTGGTTGGCCAGCATTTATTGTCCATTCCTAGTTACCCCTGGAGGGCAGTTGAGGGTCAAGCACATTGCTGTGGCTCTGGAGTCACATGCAGGCCAGACCAGGTAAGGACAGCAGATTCCCTTCCCTAAAGGACATTAGGAATTACTTCAAAAAGGTCCCTTTCCTTGTGGATATCTGTTCCCGGTCCAATTAATTATGTTTTGGAAATAGCCAATTTAACCAGGCTTTATCGCGTTAAAAGGAAAGAGTAAGTTTACTAGCTACTAAACATGAGGCAAATAATAAAGCACATGAACATATATTCACATGAATTATAAATGAGAACTAAATCCAAAAATACGTTGGAAACAGATATGGGAATCAGTCTTTGACTTGTCTGTTAGGAGCAGGTGGGGAAACATTACAACCATTATGATATGTGGATCTAGTACCGCTGACTTCATCAGTCAAATTGAATAGTTGGTTTTGAAGTTCCAGGATTCTGTAGTTTAGCTGAGAAGTTGTCCTACATCCTTTTCAGGAGTAGTTTTGCTGACTTAACTCAGTTCAGCAATCAGGGGGTGAGGTTGAGACTTGTATTTTCATCTGACAGCCAGAGCTGTTGTCATTATAGTTCTGTGTCACACACTCTGACAAACCCTGCACTAGTCCATGCTGACCAAGATTTACAGGTGTTTTTTTTTATCCTAGTCTCTTGTACATTCCTGGCAGGCAAAAATCCACAAACCAGTCTGGGGACATTACATACAGGATATTCGTCCTGCTGTGATGATAATCACCTTCCATTATCTCCACAGGAGATGGCAGTTATTTTCTCTATGGCTTCCATGTCATTGATCTGTTCCTGAATAGAAACAGACTGTGACTGCCATTGTCCCTCTTTTAGTATCATTCACACTGGCACAATTCAGACACTGACATCCCCAGAACTGATGGCCTCAGCTATCTTTGCCTCGTATGTCCATTTTTAAAATCATTTCATATTTGAAAGTTCAGTTCGTCCATACGTAATTCTGGGGTTTTTTTCGCCATCATTGTGACAAGTTGATAATGTTGGGTAGCACTGGCAGCAAATAGCAATTCAGTTTTGTCATACGGCCTTGCTCCATGATCAGTAAATATTCATTCTTTGAGCAAAAATACTGGAAACTCAACCACAAAGGAAAGAATGGAAGAAAAAGGTAGAAATTGGAATCAGATTTATTTGCAAGTCTTTGAAGAGGGTTGCTGTAAGAGCTTCTTTTAAAATATTGATTTGTCTGTTTCCAGTCATCTTATACATAATGTTAGTAAATAAAATGGAGTCAGTAAGACATCACATGAAAAGGAAATACAGTAATCGTCTGTAAACAAAATCTGTAGAAAGGACAGGATTGGAAAGAGGATACCGTATTAAATACAAGTTGTACTTGCTTTGAGGATTGGCTGGCCAGTGGATGTGAATCACATCTTTGGTAATCAAATCAGTGGGAGAATTAGCTGTAATCTGATCAGAGATCAGCCCTGTTGATGTTCCTGTAATGTAGGAGCAGCCTGTAAATGGATTCAGATGGTGCTCTCAGTGCTGCCTCTGGTAACTGTCTAAAGTTACAAAGTGAGGAAGTGTGCTTTGCGAGGGCAAGGTCCCTTTCATTTCCTCAGCTCGAGCTCTGTATCCAATGGCAGGGGAGCCACAGGGGAGTAATTCTGCTGGTCGCTATGTATTGTAAACAAAGGAAGACGATTTCCTATGGTGCCCACTTCCAACACACAGATTACTCATAATAATGACCAGCAAAAGTTCTCCTGTTATGTCTTAAGATCTGCTGGTGTATAGCAATTAGAGAGATTGCTCACCCTAACTACCAAGCTAAATCCTAACAAAGAGGTACTATAGACTAATATTAATTCCCTTTTATAACACTGTTAATGTTCATAGAAATATACCTGAGGAACATGTATTTTGCAGTTTTTTTGCACCCAAAATATTTAGCATCAAGTATCTTCCTTCTCTCCCCTCACCAATCGTATGGTTCAATGGGTAACTACACTGCCTTACAGATTAATAAGATTCTAAGTTTAATTAATGGTGTTGCATTGAATGAACTGTTCCCTGTTAAGATTATCATTGAATCCCTACAGTGCAGTCAGGGGCCATTTGGCCCATCGAGTCTGCACTGACTCACTGACAGAGCTCTTTCCCAGGCTCTCTTCCCGCCCTATCTCCGTAACCCCACACATGGCTAGTTCACCTAACATACAAGTCTCAAGACACTATAAGAACACAAGAACTAGGAGCAGGAGTAGGCTACCTGGCCCCACAAGCCTGCTCTGCCATTCAATTAGATCATGGCTGATCTTTTTCTGGACTCAACTCCACTTACCTGCCTGCTCACCATAACCCTTAATTCCTTTACTGTTCAAAAATGTATCTGTTGTTGCCTTAAGAACATTCAATGAGGGAGCCTCAACTGCTTCTCTTGGCAGGGAATTCCACAGATTTACAACTCTTTGTGTGAAGAAGTTCCTCCTCCACTCAGTCCTAAATCTGTTTCCCCCTAGTTCTAGTTTCACTTGCCAGTGGAAACAACTTCCCTGCTTCTATCTTATCTATTCCTTCATAATCTTATATGTTTCGATAAGATCTCCCCTCATTCTTCTGAATTCCAATGTGTATAGTCCCTGTCTACTCAGTCTCTCCTCATAAGACAATCCTCTCAACTTCTGAATCAACCTAGTGAATCTCTGCACCTATTCCAGTGCAGTATACCCTTTCTCAAGTAAACAGACCAAAACTGTACACAGTACTCCAGGTGTGGTTTCACTAACACCTTCTATAGCTGCAACATAACCTTGCTGTTTTTGAACTCCATCCCTCTAAAGGACAAAATTCCATTTACCTTCTTAATTGCCTGCTGCATCTGCAAACCAACTCTTTGAGATTCTTGCACAAGGACACCCAGGTCCCTCTGCACAGAAGCAATGCTACAATTTTTTACCATTTAAATAATAGTCCATTTTGCTGTTATTCCTACCAAAATGGATGACCTCACATTTGCCAACATTGTCGTCCATCTGCCAGACCCTTGCCCAGTCACTTAGATTACCTATATCCTTTTGCAGACTTTCAGCATCCTCTGCACACTTTGCTCTGCCTCTCATCTTAGTGTCATCTGTGAATTTTGACACACTATACGTGGTCCCCAACTCCAAATCATCTATGGAAATTGTAAACAATTGCGGTCCCAACACTGGTCTCTAGGGCACACCACTAATCGCTGATTGCCAACCAGTAAAACACCCATTTACCCCCACTCTTTGCCTTATGTTAGTTGACCAATCCTCTATCCATGCTAATACATTATCCATAACACCATGCACCTTTATCTTATGTAGCAGTCTTTGGTGCAGCACCTTGTCAAATGCCTTCTGGAAATCCAGATATACCACATCCATAGCGTCCCCATTAATTAACCTATTCCTTATGAGTTAATGATTCTTGCTGGAAAATGCAAATATGTGAATGTTTATTGAAGATGAATTCTCACTTATCAGCTATGATGAAACTGTCAGGGTTAAATATCCAACCTACAATCAATGTGGATGCTGTCAACAATAGCAACTGTCATTTACTATTGCACCTTACTTGCAGCAAAACATCCCCAAGACAGACCTGTAATCAAACAAAATTTCTCATTGAGCCACATAAGGAGATATTCAGATGATTGGTAGCTTAAGATCAGAGAAGCAGGTTGTCAGGAACACGTTAATGGAGGAAAGGTTTGAAGATTAGATAGGAAAAGGAATGTCAACTTGTGGAAGATGCTGTAGAGTGTTTGCTGTCCATAGGTTCATGCTAAAACGAGAGTTATTGCCTCCCAAAGAGAAATAGGAAGAAAAATACATTTATCATCATTGAAAGTTGCTACTTTCTTGTGTTTTAGCCAAATATAGGCTGGAAGTTTTCAGATTTTATGCTGTCTTTTCTTCAGAGGTCCACCTGATACAGTTAGGTTACAGAATGAGTGATACATGGGCAACACAAATTCATCAATATTACCTTCCTGCAGTCCAACAAGGAACTCCAGTACACACCATCCACAAAATGAGAATTCCTACTAAACTGCTTCTCATCAAAACTGGAGGCCAATAACTGAGGCATTGAGTCGGAGTAAAATTCAAGGCAATTACAAAACAATGTATGATGTTTGGTATCATACTCTGAACACTTGGACAGCACGGTGGCACAAGTGGTTAGCATTGCTGCCTCACAGCGCCAGGGGCCCGGGTTCTTATTCCAGCCGTGGGTCACCGTCTGCGTGGAGTTTGCACATTCTCCCCATGTCTGCACGGGTTTCCTCCGGCTGCACCAGTTTCCTCCCACATTCCAGCGATAGCTTGGCCATGCTAAGTTACACCTTAGTATCCCAAGATGTGTAGGTTAGATGGATTAGCCATGGGAAATGTGTGTGTGTGGGAATAAGGAGGGGGGTGAAGGTTTGGGTAAGATGCTCTGTCAGAGAATCAGCGCAGACTTGATGGTTCAAGTGGCCTCGTTCTGTGCTGTGAGGATTCTATGATTCACCATGTGAACCCAGGGCATGAAAATGGAACGATGACAAGTTGGTTCTTTATATTAAATGTCCACCTTATTCTGACATCTAGCAAAAAATTACAAGCATGGAAGACATAATAGTTTGAATAGAACAGTAATAACAACAATTTGTACATAACATTATAAAACATTCCAAAGTGCTTCACAGGGCAATATCAAAAATTATTTGACACTGAACCACATATAGTGATAAACGGTGGCATAGTGGCACAGTGGTTGGCACTGCTGCCTCACAGCGCCAGGGACATGGATTTGATTTCCGGCTTGGGTCAGTGTCTGTGCGGAGTCTGCACGTTCTCCCCATGTCTGTGTGGGTTTTCTCTGGATGCTCCAGTTTCCTCCCACAGTCCGAAAGATGTGCTGGTTAGGTGCATTGGTCATGCTAAATTCTTCCTCAATGTACCAGAACAGGCGCCGGAGTGAGGTAACGTGGGGATTTTCACAGTAACTTCATTGCAGTGTTAATATAAGTCTACTTGAGACAATAATAAATGAACTTTAAACTTTAATGGGTCAATTGGCCAAAAATGAGGTAGGTTTTTAGGATTATCTTAGAAAAGGAAAGCGAGGTGACAGAGAGATTTCAGGAGCAAATTCCAGAGTTTAGACTTTCCTGTCTATTCCCGATTGAACAGCAAGAGCGCAAATCGAATCTCCTCCTCTTCAATCAGATCTTCAACAGCCCACTGACCACTGTGCACTGACCCTTACCAGAAAGTGTTATGTGCATTGACTTCAGTAAAAGATAGATTTGAGGTCAATCGTCATGCCTTTCAATGTCAAGTAGCATGCTGAGATACTGCAGGCTCAGTCACGATGAATGATCTGTTGGGGAAGTATAGTGTTGCTGCCTGGGATCTGTAAAGTAGCAGTGCTCAAAGGAGGAGAGGGCAAATGGCTGGATCAAAAACAACTAGCAGAATCAAGTTCAAATCCAGTCTTAAAGCAGCAGCACATTGAACAGGTCAGACGTGAGAAGCATGCTGGTATCTAGTTAGAGGAAGACCGAGTCATGACCTTTTGATTAATTCATTTAGTACCTGGTGCATTTGTCATTACCTGTTCTAAGGCAACCAAAGGCCTTTCCTCCACTGGTAATTTGAGAATTGCCAGCACAGTTAAAAGCCTTTTATTACTATTGCTCCATTCCATTTATTAGTTCTTTGGCGCTTGGTTTGATCTGATAGGTTACAGAATTAAAAAGAGATCCAAATATTTTCCTTTAATGTATTACATTGACTGAAATTATGATCCTGTTAGGGGGTCACAGGATATGTACAACAAACAGAAACTGCACCACTTTTAAACCTTAAGCTTCAGCAGATGGACAGTGATGGATTCTGTTCTTGTGCAAGTTTTTAACAAAGTTAATAATAAATAAAGCATTTATACTGAGTTCAGTTGTATGGGCCAGGGAAAACCTGTTTTTTGAATTGCATGGGTATTATTGTTTAATAAAAATCTCATAATGTATCATAGATATAGCTATGTATTAGTAACAACAACTTTCATTTATATAGCATCTTTAAGTGAAAAATAACTCACCTAATGTGTTTCACAGGAAAGTTACAGAGCCAACGTAGACAATACTCAGATTTTTGATTGGCAAATGGGTACATGTTTGGGAATGTCTTAGTGAAGGAGAAAGAGACAGTTGGGGAGGTTTTGGGAGGCAATTTCAGAGCTTATTCCATAGATGACTAAAGGCACAGTCACAAAATAAGCTCACCTGGGACATTTTGCTCTCTCTTACAGGACAAGGTGGCACAGAACCAGAGGTAGCAATCTAGCCTTGGGGGCAGACAGTCGCCATTCCACGTCCTTACCCCGTGATTGTTGGAGGAACTAAGGCTGGGGCCATGGCCAGCAGTGGGGCTGAAACCATAGAGGATGAAGGCATGTTCTTATCTAATCCTCCTTCTCACATCTCATGGCAGCACGGTGGCACGGTGCTGCTTCACAGCACCAGGGAGCCAGGTTCAATTCCCGGCTTGGGTCGCTGTCTGTGTGGAGTTTGCACATTCTCCCTGTGTCTGCGTGGGTTTCCTCTGGGGTGCTCCAGTTTCCTCCCACAGTCCAAAGGTGTGCCGGCTAGGCGGATTGGCCATGCTAAATTGGCCATGCTAAGCGTAGCATGTAAATACATGGGGTTATGGGGGTAGGACCTGGGTGGGATTGTGGTCAGTGCATGTTCGATGGGCCAAATGGCCTCCTTTTGCACTGTAGGATTCTGTGATTTGTTCTTGCTGCCATCAAACCAAGGAATGTACCCCCACCACAGGAACTGTATCATGGCGGACCATGCAAAGGTCTATTGACCTTGGGCAGGATTTTCCGGTTTAGGGGGATGAGTGGCCGGAAAATCCCAATGGTTGTGTCTACCATAGAAATGAGTAATGTGGTATATGAATTTCAGTGCTCATGTGATGCTAGGTATGTTGACCGTACAGCTTAAAGAGCAGATTGGCCCTTTAGCTGTTCACAGAGGAACAACACTGACATAGTCAACTAAGTAAAAAGTCTGACAACACCAGGTTTTAGTCCAACCTATTTATTTGATAATATTCTCACAAGCTTTCGAGGGGTTACCCTCTTTGTCAGGTGAATGGAGAGTTCTGGCCTCAGACAGAGCATATAAAGCACAGACAGTTTAGAGATTACTGATTAAAATGCGAATCCTTACACCTAACCTGCTGTTCAAGACCTGAAGTGGCTGACAATGTGAGTGGTAGGAGCACTGATCACAGTTTAAAGAGATGTGTATTGTCTCCAGACAGTACAGTAAGTGAGGTTTTGCAAACCCAGGCAAGTCACGGGGGTTACAGATAGCGCGACATGAACCCAAGATCCCTGTTGAGACCATCCTCATGTGTGCGGAACTTGGCTATCAGTCTCTGCTCAGCGACTCTGCGCTGTCGTGTGTTGTGAAGGCCGCCTTGGAGAATGCTTACCCGAAGGTCAGAGGCTGAATGCCCGTGACCACTGAAGTGTTCGCCAACAGGAAGGGAACAGTCTTGCCTGGTGACTGTCGAGCGATGTTCATTCATCCGTTGTCGTAGCGTCTGCATGGTCTCCCCAATGTACTATAGGAATATATAATATATAATAGGAAGGACTATTACTTACGAGGCGAAAAACTGCAGCAGGCGACGGTGCAGAGGGACCTCGGGGTCCTTGTGCACGAGTCGCAAAAACCCAGCTTGCAGGTGCAGCAGGTGGTCAGGAAGGCGAATGGGATGCTGGCCTTCATAGCGAAGGGGATTGAATATAAAAGTAGGGAGGTCTTGCTGCAGCTGTATAGGGCATTGGTGAGGCCGCAACTGGAGTACTGTGTGCATTTTTGGGCGCCGCACCTGCGCAAAGATATTTTGGCCTTGGAGGGAGTGCAGAGGAGGTTTACTAGGCTGATACCGGAGTTGAGGGGGTTGAGCTATGAGGAGAGGCTGAATAAACTGGGCTTGTACTCGTTAGAGTTTAGAAGAATGAGAGGAGATCTCATTGAGACGTATAAGATGATGAATGGGATGGATAGGATAGAGGTGGAAAGACTCTTCCCGCTCAAAAAAGACAATAGGACTAGGGGGCACAGCCTCAAGATAAAAGGGGGGCGGTTTAGAACGGAGTTGAGGAGGAACTTCTTCACTCAAAGGGTGGTGAATCTCTGGAATTCTCTGCCCGTTGAAGTGGTGGAGGCTGCCTCGCTAAATATTTTTAAGACGCGGGTTGATGGGTTTTTGATAGGAGAGGGGATTAAGGGTTATGGGGAGAGGGCGGGAAAGTGGAACTGAGCAGCGACAGATCAGCCATGATCTTATTGAATGGCGGGGCAGGCTCGAAGGGCTGGATGGCCTACTCCTGCTCCTATTTCTTATGTTCTTATGTTCTTATGTTCTTACTATGCTTCGGGACATCCTTTCTTGCAACGTATCAGGTAGACAATGTTGGCCGAGTTGCAAGAGTATTTACCAT
This sequence comes from Carcharhinus amblyrhynchos, assembly GCF_965287045.1. Lineage (NCBI taxonomy): Eukaryota > Metazoa > Chordata > Chondrichthyes > Carcharhiniformes > Carcharhinidae > Carcharhinus > Carcharhinus amblyrhynchos. The sequence goes on from NC_137350.1 coordinate 14,989,084, forward strand.
GTACCTGGTGGATGGTATTCTCACATGTGATGATGGTATCCATGTCGATGATCCGGCATGTCTTGCAGAGGTTGCTGTGGCAGGGTTGTGTGGTATTGTGGTCACTGTTCTCCTGAAGGCTGGGTAGTTTGCTGCGAACAATGGTCTGTTTGAGGTTGTGTGGTTGTCTGAAAGCAAGAAGTGGGGGTGTGGGGATGGCCCTTGCGAGATGTTCGTCTTCATCAATGATATGTTGAAGACTCCGGAGAAGATGTCGTAGCTTCTCCGCTCCGGGGAAGTACTGGACGACGAAGGGAACTCTGTCCACTGTGTCCTGTGTTTGCCTTCTGAGGAGATCGGTGCGGTTGCAGACGCTACGACAATGGATGAATGAACATCGCTTGACAGTCACCAGGCAAGACTGTTCCCTTCCTGTTGGCGAACACTTCAGTGGTCACGGGCATTCAGCCTCTGACCTTCGGGTAAGCATTCTCCAAGGCGGCCTTCACAACACACGACAGCGCAGAGTCGCTGAGCAGAGACTGATAGCCAAGTTCCACACACATGAGGACGGTCTCAACAGGGATCTTGGGTTCATGTCGCACTATCTGTAACCCCCGTGACTTGCCTGGGTTTGCAAAACCTCACTTACTGTACTGTCTGGAGACAATACACATCTCTTTAAACTGTGATCAGTGCTCCTTCCACTCACATTATCAGCCACTTCAGGTCTTGAACAGCAGGTTAGGTGTAAGGATTCGCATTTTAATCAGTAATCTCTAAACTGTCTGTGCTTTATATGCTCTGTCTGAGGCCAGAACTCTCCATTCACCTGACGAAGAGGCTGTCCCCTCGAAAGCTTGTGAGAATATTATCAAATAAATAGGTTGGACTAAAACCTGGTGTTGTCAGACTTTTTACTGTGTTTACGCCAGTCCAACGCCGGCATACCCACATCATAGTCAACTAACCCATGGCTGCAAAACTCAGGACATAATCTTTTCTCAATTCATTCTTAGGATTTGGTCATCTGTGGCTGGGTCAGTTTTTATTGCCCGTTCTGAGTAGCATTCTAGCGGCTGAAGAATCAGCCACGTTGCTGTGGCTTTCGAGTCACATGTAGAATCACAGAATTCTATAGTGTAGAAGGAGTCTATTCAGGCCATCAAGTCTGCACCAACCACAATCCCGCCCAGACCCTATCCCCATAACTCCATCTGTTTACCCTAGCAAGTCCCGCTGATAGTAAGGGGCAATTTAGCATGACCAATCCACCTAACCCGCACATCTTTGGACTGTGGGAGGAAATTTAATGGGATTGAGAGTTATAGATAGGCCTGGTAGGTATGGATATGATCGGCGCAACTTGTGGGCTGAAGGGCCTGATGGGCTGTAGTGTTCTATGTTCTATAAATCAGAGCACCGGGAGGAAACCCACACAGACACGGGGAGAATGTGCAAACTCCACACGGACAGTGACACAAGCAGGGAATCAAACTCAGGTCCCTGGCACTACGAAGCAGCAGCGCTAACCACTATGCCACCATACTGCCCAGGTAAGGATGGCAGCTGTAGGCCAGACGGTAAGGATGGCAGATTTCCTCCCCTAAAGGACATTAGCGAACCAAATGTTCTTTTATGACAATCAACAATGCTTTCACAGTCATCATTTGGTTTTTAATTCCAGGATTTTATTGAACTAAAATTTCACCATCTGCCATAGTGGGATTTGAATACCATTCCCAGAGCATTACCCTGAGTTCCTGCATTACTAGCCCAGTGACAATACCACCCCGCCATTACCTCCCCCTTAATATTAGGTCTGATTCTATGATTGACCAATATTTGCTGAACAATTATGAGTGCTCTAAGAATTGTTCTAACAACCAATTTAAAGTTATCAGTTAGGCTTACAATGTAGCACATTATACTGGCTAGAAGCTGCGTATGCTTATACAGAGGGACCTGTTACCTGCAAGCAAGAGGAATATGTCCAGACACTATAGGCGAGATTCCTCAGCCTCCCAGCCATGTGTTTCCTGCCATTGTGAACGGCCAGAGAATTCCGGCCTACATCTTTTTTGAATGAACAAAAACATGGGGAACAATAGCTCACCATGGCAATGGCTCAAACAATCAGAGCTGACTTGCCAACCAATTATCACTACTTTTATTGTGCAGTATAAATATTTATTCCTTTAGAAATTTGGCATTCTTGCATTTGTCCTGATGAGTGCAATACAAAACAGCTATGCCTCTTTTCTTTTTAGTCTCTTATTTATTTCTCTTCCTTAATCCCATCCTTCCCCCTCTTTATTGTGCTTTAGCTACTTAATTTGGGATTATATTGTGTCTCACTGTATACTTCCCGGTTCAGACACTATGTGCCTCAGTTACAAACTCTTCCATCTAATTGATTAAGGAGATACACAGTTGCTCTATAGTGATCGCAGCGCTGTTTTTGGTGCTCTGACCACCAGTTATTCTGCTGCAGAAATCCATGGGAAGTCTGTGGGCAACTTTCAATGTAATGAATGACAGGTGCCATTGGTTCATAGTTGACCACAAAATGGGGGCTGTTATTACATGGTGGCTTCAATGCTAATGAAAACATGCTTGTTTTTTTTTCCATTTACTCTGAAAGCGCTTGAGGAAGACGATGCTAAGTGATGAGTATTTGAGTGTTGGCAAACATACGGAAAGCCTCTTAGCGCACTATTTATCATTCCAGCTAGTAATCCTTGGCTGCCGTTCATTTGGCTTCAAGATCTTCATGCCTACGCATAAGCTTAGCTGCAATCAACAGGAGCAGAGAGATTTCGGAGGGGAGATGCTGTGGTTTCCTGTTTGCATGTTCACTTTTTTATTTGAAACACAAGACCAACCATCTGGCTTTTGGCAGTGGCTGTCTGCCTCTCACACACAATAATATTGTAATCTTATACGAACTCTTCTACAAAGGGGGGTGAAGATACACGTGGGTTACATGTAATGCAAGCAAAAGATTTGTGTTCAAACAGAATAAGTTTACAATTCCCCAGCACCTACTGCGGAGAGGAAATCTTCATCCCAGGAATTTAATGTGACACATTGATCACTCAATTAAAAAATGAGTGAGTTAACACCTCTGTTAAAATATGATGCCATTTAATCTCATCTGCTTACATGGAAGTGAATGGTAAGGGAAAATCAGATGGCTGACCTCACTACTGACTGCGTTACTCCAATAGATTAAACCATTATTTGTTTATTTATTCTTTCAAGGGATATTCAAGGTGTGGCACGGTGGTACAGTGGTTAACACCGCTGTTTCATAGCTCCAGGGGCCTGGGTTCAATTCCAGCCTTGGGTGCTTGTCCCGTGTGGGTTCCATCCGTGCCTATGTGGCTTTCCTCCAGGCACTTCAGTTTCCTCCCACAGTCCAAAGATGTGCAGGTTGGCACGGTGGCACAGTGGTTAGCATTGCTGTCTCACAGAGCCAGGGACCCAGGTTCAACTCCCGGATTGGATCACTGCCTGTGCGGAGTCTGCATGTTCTCCCTGTGTCCGTGTGGGTTTCCTCCGGGTGCGCCAGTTTCCTCCCACAGTCCAAAGATGTAAACGTTAGGTACATTAGCCATACTAAATTCCTCCTCAGTCTACCCAAACAGCCGCTGGAGTGTGGCGACTCGGGGATTTTCAGAGTAACTTCATTGCAGTGTTAATGTAAGCCTACTTGCGTCTAAACTTTACTTTTGCTTTAGGTTAGGTGGATTGGCCATGCTAAATTGTCCCTTAGTGTCAGGGGGATTTGCAGAGTAAATATGTGGGATTACTGGGATAGGGACTTGCTGAGATTGTTGTCAGCGTAAGCTCGATGGGCTGAATGGCCTCCTTCTGATGTATAGGTCAGGGGATAAATGTGGGGCTACGGGGATAGGGTAAGATGCCCTTTTGGAGAGTTGGTGCAGATGTGATGGGCCGAATGGCCTCTTCTGCACTGTAGGGATTCTATGATTCCATCATATGGGCATTGCTGGATCAATCACTTATTGCTGATCCCTACTTACCCATTTACTGCGCTATTTCCTGATTTCACAGGCTTTGTGCTTTCTCTTTTTCATTTGACATATTGAATGGCTCCACTTGTTTCTTTTTTCTGAAGGCAGATCAATTTATCTGCTTTAGTTGCTGCTCTGCTTTGCTTCTTAAGCTCAGGCCATTTGCACCATGTTTACTGTCTTTGTGAGAGTTAAATCATTCCTCGTTTTCAAATTATTATTATCAAAGAGTTTCATCCAAACCCCCAACCGCTATACAATCATGTATTAATTCCTCTCTGAGGATCTCATAGTCACAATTCTCTCTGTGAGCCTGTGCAGGTAATTCATGAATGAATCCATGGATTCACTCAGTTATGTCATCTCTTATTAAATTTTTGTTGCTCATTTTTTTTTCAAACACCAAATTGTGAATTAAATGCCTGGATGACTTCCTCGCGTGGCACAGTGGCATAGTGGTTAGCACTGCTACTTCACAGCACCGGGAACCTGGGTTCGATTCCCGGCTTGGGTCACTGTCGATGTGGAGTTTACACATTCCCCGTGAGTTTCCTCTAGGTGCTCCGGTTTCTTTCCACAGTCCATGACTGGGGCAGGTTAGGATGATTGGCCATGCTAAATTGAGCCTTAGTGTCAGGGGGATTAGCAGGGTAAATATGTGGTGTTACTGGGATAAGGCCTGGGTGAGATTGTTGTCAGTGCAGGCTCGATGGGCTGAATGGCCTCTTTCTGCAATGTAGGGATTCTATGATTCATTATCAGTTTGAATCCTTATAAGTTTGAAATCCCGCCTTGCAATAACATCATCTGCTATGCCACCTACTGTGTAGGGTAAAGTACTGACCTGATCCTTACATTCATTCTTATGCAAACCTGAAGCGCTTTTATTAAGGAGAAAAAACACGCCTCCAATTATCCCAGTGTTGAGCCTGTTGCAAGCCTTCCATGATTTAGAACAATTTGGAAGTGACAGTGTCGATTTCATGCTTATTCTTAACTCTGGATTTGTACCTGGTTCAGTAATTTGGCTGTTTGATTGCAATCTGTACACACTGCTGTCTGGACTCTAGGCCTGTGTGTTTATCTGCAGCAGCGGTGTCCCATTCTTACGTCAGTCTTCAATCTTTCTTCCTGCCTTTTTCCAAGGATTCAGGCACCTCGCCAGACTGCAGTTCTCTTCTGGAGTTTTACTGGATCTTTGCGCTCTGTCTCCTGCCACCACGTCTCTCTGACTTATGGTTACAGAACCAGACAGCTTTTTGCGCTGCGTGGTTCCTTTAAGATTAACGGGTGGGTGCGCATTCAGCTGTCTTAAAGGGAACCCTGGTGACGACTAGATAAGGATGGCTGGCTTTTCGGGATCAACTAAACGGCAAGAGCAAGCAGCGAGCCCAACCACAAAACAATGAAAATGTCTAAGGTTGTCTCCTCACTGAACCACCATAGAGGAGGTGATGTCCTAGTAATATTATCGCTGAGTCTATTAATCCAGAAACTCAGTTAATGTTCTGGGGGACCTGGGTTCAAATCCTGCCATGGCAGAAGGTGCAATTTGGATTCAATAAAAAAATCAGGAATTAAGAATCTACTGAAGACCATTGTCGATTGTTGGAAAAACTCATCTAGTTCACTAATGTCCTTTAAGGAAGGAAATCTGCCGTCCTTTACTGGTCTGGCCGATATCTGACTCAGTAAAAAGTCTGACAACACCAGGTTTAAGTCCAACCGATTTATTTGATAGTAAATGCACAAGCTTTCGGGTTAGTCCCTTTTTCAGGTGAATGGAGAGTTCTGGCCTCAGACAGAGCATATAAAGCACAGAGAGTTTACTATCAAATAAATCGGTTGGACTAAAACCTGGTGTTGTCAGACTTTTTACTGTGTTTACCCCAGTCCAACGCCGGCACATCCACATCATGACTGATATCTGACTCCACAGCAATGTGGTTGACTCTCAAATGCCCTCCAAGGCAACTAGGGATGGGCAATAAATGTTGGCCAACCAGTGACACCCATGTCCCACAAGTGAATTAAAAAGAAGTCCAACTTCCAAATTTTGGTGGGCTGACTCGTCCGTTCAATACTGAGAGAGTGCTGCACTGTCTGAGGTGCTGCCTTCTGGATGTGACAGCAAACTGAGGATTTGCCTCAGTGGCTAGGTGACCATAAAATACCCCGTGATACTCCTCAAAGAAGGGGAGTTCTCCTGAGGCCCTGGCCAACATTCCTCTTGGAATCAGCGCCAAGAATTGATAGTTCGGTGTCAGCAGTTTAAATACTGCTCTTGCTGACATAACAAAGCTGATTCCACTTAAACAAATTAAATAGTTGTAAAGTGCTTCGAAATATCCTGAGAAAGTAATTGTGCGATATACATGAAAGTTAATTAGTTCTTGACAATAATGTGTTTCAGCTTTGAAGCCTGTCCGCTAATTATAATGGTTTTCTTAATAGTCTCTCATTCAACTTAAACACGCGGTCGAAGGACAATTTAACCCTTTCTTTGCACCAAGTTGTCTCAGTAAGGAGCTCAGGAATTTCTGCCAGGGGGAGTTTTGGTTGAGGCGCACGGCCTACTTAACTTGGAAATTCTTCTTCAACACAAGTCGATTGTAGTCGGCCCCTGAGCGAGAATCCGGAATGAAAATGTCAAGCTGCTTCCCGACGGTCATGTTCAAAGAAATAAAGACTGGCATTTACCAAATGGCAGATCACATCTGTCAGAAACTTCCCAATGCGCGTCACATCAATTACAAATTTTCACTGCAATGTTCTGTGTAACCTTATTTATGTACAATACAAAGTCTATCTGGAAATGCAGTCAAACACAAATGATTCTATTCCCTGACACGTGTGCCCTGTACACCCACCCACTGCAGCTTTAGATTGTAAATTATCTTCTGTTCCTCTGACCTTCAGGGTTTTATTAACATCACATTCCCTTGCACACACCCTGTGCTGTATGTAATTTTTTTCTTGAAGGGAGATAGCCCACACTGCAAGAGCAACCAAGGGCCACATTGTGACTCACTTGGCTCTGGAGTGACTGCGGGTGTACAGGGCCTCACTGGGGCTTTGAGGTACAAAAGAATTTTTGTCACTCTTAAAACTTTGCAGAAACGGTATCAACAAATTGCTGCTGCCTATTCTATTTTCCAATTCCTTTAACAATGACAACATTTGCCACAAGCTAAACAAATATTTGAGTGATGACATGATGGCTCTGTTCACTTTCAAATCTTCAAATTTGTCTCACAGGGTTAATTACAAACATCCCAATAAAATGCAGTCTATCCGGCTAGCAGAGAAGGCAACGTTACTCTTCGTGATATTCTCTGTGTTGCTACATTCAATCCCACAACGCTGATGACATCCATGAGGCAAGGGCAGTGGTTAAGCACCACTGCCTCACAATGCCAGGGACCTAGGTTCAATTCCAGTCTTGGATGACTGTGTGACCTTCTCCCCATGTCTGTGTGGGTTTCCTCCTGGTGCCCTGGTTTCCTCTCTCAGTCCAAAGATGTGCAGGTTAGGTAGTTTGGCCATGGTAAATTGTCCCTTAGTATCCTATGTGTTAATTAGGGGGATTAGTGGGATGAATGTGTGGGGTTAGAGGGATGGGCTGAGGAAGGATGTTCCTTTGGAGAGTTGGTGCAAACCTGATGGGCCAAATGGTCTCCTTCTGTACCATAGGGATTCTATAATTCTACCCTTTGTAGAGATCCAACAGCCAACAGACCAACCCCCATGTGCTGTTTCTCAATTTTCAGCAGTGAATTCATTCTGGTCTCCATGCATGTTGGTTCTGAGGATGAAAACTAATGGGTTTTGTGCATTGCTTCTTCACAGTATCTGTGTGAATGTTACACTGACTCTGACCCAGTGTAGCATTGACAGTATGCGCTTACATTGTAACATGGGGGTAATTTTCCAGCCCCCATTTGCCATGGACGCAAATCCCATTTTGGCCACTAATTCTTGCGAGACAGCCATTACGGATTTGTGCCATGGAGAATGCACTGCCCACTGGCGTCCTGGACTACCAGTACCGTGCCCAGGAGTGGGGCCTCTGGGGAATCCCTTTGTTGGCTACTATTATACTTGGGAGCGGAGGGGGAGGAGGAAGGCAAGTGAGGAAGACAAGTTTGGGGGTGTGATGTAGGGGAGCTGAAGTGGGGAATGCCTGCATTGGGAGGGAGGCTGTGATGCCTGCATGGTGATGGGGAATGGGGAGGCGAGCTGATCTGATGTCGCAATGCTGGAGATGATGGGGAAGGAGTGCCTTTAACTTCAATTTGAGATCAGGGCACTCTTTAAAAAAGTTCTCTGTGGAGCTGGCCCTGCCAACATCTTTGTAGGCCAACATCTCAGGACTCACAGCGCAAAACAGGCCCCCCTGCTTTTTCCGTGATAACAAGCGTCTGTAGATCTGGAGTGGAAACCTGGCTGTTTCTCTGGGGAGAACGGTTTTCATTTTTTGGGAAAATTTCACCCATGATAAATACTCTGACATATTGAGTGAAGTTTATTTGTAAGAGCAAAATGGGAGGTGAGAGCAGATTGAAAGACTCATTAACAACAACTTGAACTGATGCAGCACTGTTAAGACTCTGAGGCACTTCACAGGAGCATTTGTGGCTGGGATTTTCCTGTCCCGGTACAGCAGTTCCTGCCACATTGGATGCTGCCAGCCAGCCAAAAGTCCATTGACTTTGGGGGGAACCAGATGATCCTGTCGGCAGGCGGAACTGGAAAACCCAACCCAAAATATGATACTGAGGTGCATCACGAGGCATGAGATCATAAGCTCAAGCTTATCATTTTGCACTATGTAATTTCAGGTCTTTTTATACTTTAGAGATAGTTTGCAAAGAGGTAAGTTTTGAGGGATGCCTTGAAGCAGGGATTCCTGGGAAATGTTTAAGCAGAGGGGGGGTGGGGGACGGTGAAGGGCAGTGACTGCCTCCCAAAACTCAGAGCCTGGGCAACCGAAAGTGTAGCCACTAATGGTTGGAGCAATTAAAATTGAAGCTGCTCAAGAAACTGGAATTAGAGGAACATGCAAATATCAGAGAGTTGCAAGGATGGAAGACATTAAAAATATAGGGAGAGCCAGGCTATGGAGGGATTTGAAAACAAGGGATGCAAATTTTAATGTTTGATGAAGTGACTATCTTCTGCCATCCACTCTGCTGAGGGCAGTAGTGGTTCAAAATATTAGAATGGTTAATTGGGGGGCGGTTTGTATACAGTAAGATATTAGGACTTACACTTCACCTCGAATCATAGAATCCCTACATTCCAGAATGAGACCATTTGGCCCATCGAGCCTGCACCGACAACAATCCTACCCAAGCCCCATCCCTGTAACCCCATGTTATCATCTCTTTGGACTCCCCCTCCCCTTCAGCCCAACTTTGCTGGGAGTGTCTTCAGCTGCCTGGGTCTTCCTCGGTGGATTTTTCTTTTCCCTTCGTATCCCAATCTCTCTTTTTAAAACCTCAAAACGCAAGACTACAACCAGAAACTTCATAGAATCATAGAATTGTACAGAGCAGAAGGAGGCCATTTGGCCCGTCGAGCCTGCACGAACCACAATCCCGTCCAGGCCCTATTCCCGTAACCCCACATATTTACTTACCCTGCCAATCTCCTGACACTGAGGGGCAATTTAATATGGCCAATCAAACTAACCCGCACATCTTTGGACTGTGGAATGAAACAGGAGTACCTGAAGGAAACACATAAAGACACGGGAAGAATGTGCAAACTCCACCCAAGGCTGGAATTGAACCCAGATCCCTGGCACTGTGAGGCAGCAGTGCTACCCACTGTGCCATCGTGCCGCCCAAAGTCCTAGGCTCAAACCAGGTTTCTGCTATTTTGTACTGTGTTACCGTTCAGAAGCAGTTTACAAATCAGTTCTGGAAAGTCCATTACTTCACCATGAGCTGAACGTATTCCCCTGTAAAAATTTGGGGAAATAAACTAGTAACATAACCTTTTCATCTTGGATTTCCAGCAATGTTTTTTTGCTCTTGTTTTTAGTAAAGTGTCTTGTTGCATTATTCATTATCCAACATTCATCACAAATACTTCTCCAGATGAAAGGAATAAGAACATACATAAGAACATAATAAGAAATAAGAAACACATAATAAGAAATAAGAATAAGAAACATGGAATCTATTATTTGCCAAAGGTACAATGTTATGTGTTGTAACTTTGAAGTAAAAATCCTACTCAGGTATCGGATTTGAATGCTGGGGAAAGCTACACTGCAGACAATTCATAACTTGTGGAAACAAAATTGCAGTGATTAAGTAAAGATTATCTAATCACAGAAAAGTGCATTTATGCTAACTGCCAAAAGTTTTGCATAGAATCTGGTCTTCTTCGGCCAGATCAATGGTATTTTTAACTTCTTTTTCCTTTCCCTGATTTTGCTAAACCCCAGATCTCCCCTGGGTACTGGCTTCTGTTCTATGAGAACCAGATGCCCACTTAAGTGAATGGTTCTTTGCTGTTCGATTGCATGGCTCACCGTGGATAAGCCTGTCCTCATGTGACATCTATGCAGCAGCTGGATCAGTGGATGAAAGTAGAAGCAGGAACACTGATAACTGAGGGGTTTATATCAGCAATTAACACATAAGCTGGCACAATGGTTAGCTCTGCTGCCTCACAGTGCCAGGGACCGAGGTTTGATTCCCAGTTTGGGTCACTGTCTGTATGGAGTCTGCACATTCTCCTTGTGTCCGCATGATCCAATCTTGGCACTCCGGTTTCTTCCCACAGTCTAAAAGACTGGTTAGGTGCATTGACCATGCTGAATTCTCCCTACTGAAAAGGCACTGGAGTGTGGCAACTCAGGGATTTTCACAATAACTTCATTGCAGTGTTAATGTAAGCCTATTAGTGACTCTAATAGAGTCATAGAGCTTTATAGCATGGGAAACAGGCCTTTTGGCCCAACTTGTCCATGCCACCCATTTTTTTAAAACCCTAAAACTAATCCCAATTGCCTGCATTTGGCACATATCCCTCCATATCCATCGTACCCATTTAACTATCTAAATGCTTTTTAAAAGATGAAATTGTACCTGCCTTACTACTACCTCTGGCAGCTTGTTTAAAACATTCGCCACCCTCTGTGTGAAAAAATTGCCCCTCTAGACACTTTCGTATCTCTCCTTTCTCACCTTAAATCTATGCCGTCTAGTTTTAGACTCCCCTACCTTTGAAAAAACATATTGACTATCTATCTTGTCTATGCCCCTCATTATTTTATAGACCTCTATAAGGTCACCCCTCAGCCTCCCACGCTCCAGAGAAAAAAGTCTTCGTCTATTCAGCCTCTCCTTTAACCCAATCCATCAAGTCCCGGTAGCATCCTAGTAAATCTTTTCTGCACTCTTTCTAGTTTAATAATAGGCTTTCTATAATAGGGTCACCAGAATTGCACACAGTATTCCAAGTGTGGCCTTACTAATGTCTTGTGCAACTTCAACAAGACGTCCCAACTCCTGTATTCAATGTTCTGACCGATGAAACCAAGCATGCTGAATGCCTTCTTCACCACTCTGTCCACCTGTGACTCCACTTTTAAGGAGCTATGAACATGTACCCCTAGATTCTCTTTGTTCTGTAACTCTCCCCAGTGCCCTACCATTAACTGAGTAAGTCCTGCCCTGGTTCAATCTACCAAAATGCATCATCTCGCATTTGTCTAAATTAAACTCCATCTGCCATTCGTCAGCCCACTGGGCCAATTGATCAAGATCCCGTTGCAATTGGAGATAGCTTTTTTCACTGTCCACTATGCCACCAGTCCTGGTGTCATCTGCAAACTTACTAACCATGCCCCCTATATTCTCATTCAAATCATTAACATAAATGACAAATAACAGTGGGCCCAGCACTGATCCCTGAGGCACACTGCTGGTCACAGGCCTCCAGTTTGAAAAAAAACTCTCTATAACCACCCTCTGGCTTCAGTTAAGAAGTCAATTTTGTATCCATATAGATACCTCATCTTGGATCCTGTGAGATTTAACCTTATGGAACAACCTATCAAGCGGTATCTTGTCAAAGGCCTTGCTAAAGTCCATGTAGACAACACCAACCGCCCTTATCTACCTTCTTGGTTACCCCTTCAAAAAACGCAATTAAATTTGTGAGATACGATTTTCCACTCACAAAGCCATGCTGGCTGTCCCTAATCGGTCCTTGCATCTCTAAATGCCTGTAGATCCTGTCTGTCAAGATACCTTCCAACAATTTACCCACCACAGATGTGAGGCTCACTAGCCTGTAGTTCCCAGGCTTTTCCCTGCAGCCCTTTTTAAACAAAGGCGCAACATAAATAAACTTTAAATATGGGCCATAGATTGCAATGGCCACCTCTCACTCAGCTATTCACTGAATAAGCATACTGAAAGCGCAAGGAAAGGGGAGAACAGTTTGCAAAAAAAAACTGAATATGCTGTACTATTTTAAATTGTGATTCTTTTTAAAATAAAATCAGTGAAGCCTTTCTTTCAGATCTTTTCATAGGACCCAATATATCTGGAGTTGTTCAGCTTGTGCACTTTGCATTTAAGAAAGCATATCAATTCTCGGCCTTTTGGCTAAGATCAAGTGTAGTATCGATATGCTGCGCTTGGTTGAAGTCATTAGATTATGTTTGAACTTCATTTGAAGTGATTTTTAAAAGCAGCATCTTGGCCTTTTGGCTAAGATGCAAATGAGATCAAGCTTTGGAGGAGGAGCCATGCCTGCCTACTCCAATCAGTTTGGATCATGTAGATCAAGCCCAGGACAGGAGGTGAGAGTCCTGTCTTGTCAGCTTGGATCAGGAATGTCCCAACTTGTTGAGTCTCTGAATTGGACTTGATTTGATTGAATTGGAATTAAAAAAAAGGCCCTTTCATTATGAAATTCCCCTTGTTTGAGTTTGAGCATTGAAGATTGAGATTGCCAATTCAGTCATTTCCAAATGGCAGAGAGGATTCTCTATTACGGAGCATCCAGAACTATTTTCCAATACGATCCCATTTTAACACGAGAAAATTAACAAAGTGCCAAAAGTCAACATCAACTAAACAGCAATAATGCGGCGTAGCAACATTTATTATCATTATTATAGATCAACATGTAATACATCAAATGGTTGTTGGGGTACAGAATTTTAGTAATTTCTTTAGAATTTTCTTTGTCAAAGTTTCTCATCTTGTACTCAGGACATTTCACAAGAAATCAAATCCAAGGGAGACAACAAATTTATGCTGTATGGGAAAAGAGTGCTGATTGATTGGCAAGTGGATTCTGACTGGTAGAGGCTTTGCCATGGAGAATGCAGCAGTTAATAGTGACTGACAGTTAACTGCCAAGCATTGATTGAAATTTAAACCAGGCAGCTTGAACCTGATTGGTCAAGGTATTGGCCTGAGTAATAAATCAATATATGGCTGCAATTTATTTTGTTTTGATGAAACAGGTGCAATGTGTATATGTGTTCCCTCCACATCCAAAGAATAGAGACCTGTGTAGTAGTATATGTAGCTTTCAGTACATGCAAATGTGCTATACTGCGAGCCCAACTGAGAACCTTAAATTGGTTGTCAGCACAATTCTTAATACACTGAGGATTGTTTAACAAGTGTTGTCCAATCACAGAATCACACCATATGTTGGACACTGTCTTAAATGGTCATGAATGTAGCCCAAGCCATCCCATCCATTGACTCTGTCTATACTTGCTGCTGCCTCAGCAAAGCAGCCAGCATAATTAAGGATCCCACACACCATGGACATTCTCTCTTCCACCTTCTCCTGTCGGGGAAAAGATACAAAAGTCTGAGGTCATGTACCAACCGATTGGAGAACAGCTTCTTCCCTGCTGCTGTCAGACTTTCGAATGGACCAGCCTCGCATTAAGTTGATCTTTCTCTACACTCTAGCCATGACTGTGACACTACATTCTGCCCTCTCTCGTTTCCTTCTCTATGAATGGTATGCTTTGTTTGTATAGCACGCAAAAAACAATACTTTCCACTGTATGTTAATACATGTGACAATAATAAATCAAATCAAATCAAAACTGTGGCCAGGATTTTCCCAGTAGTGGAAGGCGGGATGACTGGGTATGGGCTTCTCCCCACTGACCACTGCGTCACCTGTGCTCCACAAAAAGTCTGCACACCAGGTGCACACCTTCAGAGACAAGTCGTGATTCCCACCGTTCTGCTGTCACATTGGGGCAGAGGACAATTGCATCACTTGTTCATGCCAATGCAAAACTTTACGGTTCGCACAGTATTTTCTGATCTAGTTGCTGAACCTGCCAGATTCGAACAGGCGTGGAAAATTCCGCTGGATCAGGGTGTAATCTTGGAGGAGGTGGATCTCGCAAAGCCATCCGTTATCTCTGTGAGACAAAGTTTGGGGACAGTTTCTCTATTCATTGACTTTGAAAATGATTTCATTCCTGCTCCATGACAAAGTCTTTTAGACTGAAGAAGATGTTTATTATATTGAGCCTTTTTATCCCAAAATATGATTAATTCAGATCATCTCTCGTGATAAAGTTCTTGATGCATTTCAAAGACAATCTGAGAAAACTCCAGGTTATCTGCCTGACCCTTACACTCTACATTGTCCAATTAACCCTTACATCCTGAATTCTATGGTCGGAATTCACTGGCCGATCATGCCCCAGCGCCGCTGCCAGCGAGAACGGAGAGTTTGATGCTCAGCCAAAATTCCATTCACTGCAGCGGGACTGGAGAAACCCAACTGCGTGTGAGGTTGGAGAATCCAGCCCATCATTTAATTCTTATGCTCTGTATTACCTCCTTAATTCATACATTGTTCAGGGTGACAAATAAATCTGGGGATATTTTATCATTCTTAGCTAGTCTAGCATGGAGAGAAAGGAATTCAGGCACGCCTCCTTGCCCCAGCACAATGATTTTCCACCTTAGAGAACATGCCATGTGGTGAGTCCAAAAGCCAAGGATCACTGTGTTAGAAATATAGCGAGCTTTGTGTAGGTTGTTTCCTTGATGAGTTCACCTCACAAAGTCAAATCCTTGTGTTCACAAAAAGCAATGGGCGTGTGCTGCAAATACAGGCATCAATGAATCCATTTAACTAAAATCAGAAGTTTTGAATAACATAAGGACTGAGGGAGATATGGGCAAAATGGAAGATTTTTGAAGAATAATCGAGTGATGTGTTTTGAAAAGGGACAGCAACTTCCTTAGTCACTAAGAGTTACAGATATTTGGGTGGGATTTTCCAGCTCTTCCCACTAGCAAGAAGATGACATCTCCCAGACCCCTCTACCCCTCCTCCACCACGGCTGGTTGCTCAGTGGCAGGGTGGATGACCTATGCCAATGGTGGGACAGGACGTTCACTCCGACGGCGAGTGGTGAACTGTCTCTGCCACAGGAAAATGATCCACGAGAGGTGAGGGTGGAAAATCCCACGCACTGAGTCGGGCAGATTCTGGAACAGGTGGGAATGACCTGCAGAGCTGGCTCTGTGCCCAACTGAAACCCTACCTGACTGACTCTGAACCATATTGAGCAGAAAGGTTTCAGGGTTAATCTTCGGTTTGTTCTGCGTTAACTCATCTCAGCCAGATTATAGTAATTTGCCCTTGGATAGAGAACTTCAATTTGCCCTGTATTCCCACATAAGGCCTTTGCATCAAATGCATAAATAAATCTTTTGGATGTATCACATTACTTGATGTTAGTGGATATGATCATTTTTCCATTTTAAGTTGACACAATATTGTACATTTGCAATTGGAACATCATATTGACAACTACATGGATATAATTCCAGGACAAAGCATCCTCATTGATTGGCACCTATCCATCACCTTGAACAGTGGTAATGCTGGGAGTGCACCATTATTGCTCATTGAATCCCTCTGAAAACCCTGATCTGCACAATGCACAGTCATTGCCTGCAAAGTTTACATTTACAATCGGCAGATTACCTGGGGCCCTCCGCAAACTTTTGCTGACTATTTTGGAAACTTGGATCCGTCGTGAAATACTTCCAGGATACATATCCTAGTAGGCTGAGCTGCTGGTAGGTCAATAATTAACAACAGAACCCACCCCATCACCCACTCCAAATCACTCACACCCCCCCACTCACTCCCAACAGCTCTTACGCCCACTGTTCTGATTACGCACACCAGCAACACCACTAAAACCATAAAGATATTTAAAATCTTACTTGAACATGACAGCTGATTTTGAAAAAAAAGTGGTTGTGGTCTGCCTATGGCTCCACTTCACCATTGCTACCCTTTGCCATTGTTCTCTGCGACTGGCTGTGCTAAGGGATTGCTGCTGGAGTTGGCACAGGAAGATTCAATGGCAAGGACCGAAAAAAGTAGGGCCACAATTATAATCGCTGTCAGCAATGATCGTCTTGGCATTGCCACTGATCTGAAGGCTGGGATCTATGGTCCCTCAAACAGCAAAGCACAATAACAGCAAATTTTACCATCCACAAAATGCACTGCAGCACCTTGCCAAGCCTCCGCTGACAGCATTTTCCAAAGTAGTGACGAGAGATCTTTTTACTTCTATTATTTTGAGGTAATATTATTGTGTAACTTGTACAGGTGTGTGTGTGTGTGTCTGTCAAACTAATTTAGTTAAACTGAAGATAGACTGTGAGATTTAGGACATCAATAGAGTGTAGGTGCTAAAGGCATGAATTTCAATGAAGGTAGTTGTGATAGAAATTTGCATTCGGAGATAGGTGAGGGTTTGAATTTGCAGCTGTTAAATTTCAAAGGGGAATAAAAGGTTTCATATTTTGTAAAAGTCTTTAATAAAATAAGGAAAGGTTATTACATTTTATTTGACCTGAAAATAGTGCAATGAGAGTAGAACATGAAAGATATTTTGGAAAAGTTCAAAGTGGTGTCATGGACAATGGACTTGAAAATTAAAGGAAGACAGGTTATTTAAGAGATATTGAGTTGTTTGGATTGGGGGCTAGTTGAGACTTCCTAGATTCTATGTTGGGGAAAGAGTTATGAAGTTGTAAGATATGATGCAGCCATTCCGACCAAGCCAGAAATGTTTCTGTTTTTCAGAAAGCAGCACAGTTTGTTTTTTAAAGTTTGAATTTGGACAGCGCTGTGGGTGTAGCTACACCACAGAAACTGCAGCTGTTCAAGAAAACAGCTCACCATTAACTTCTCATCATTAACCCACTAGCAGCAGTGGGTTTGCCCTGTGGTGATAATAGAATTTTGTAGTTATACATCTCTAAGAGAAAGTTGCCTATAGGGTTTTTAACCTGTGAATTTAACCAAGTGAGGTTCATTTGAGAAATCATCCAGACTTGAAACTTCGGCTCTATTCTCTCTCCACAGATGCTACCAGACCTGCTGAGATTTTCCAGCATTCTCTGTTTCAGATTCCAGCATCCGTAGCATTTTGTCTTAATTCATTTGGGGAATGTTCTGTGAAGTAAATTATAACAGTGTAACTATAATCTTATGTGCTTAAGTTTTTTTTATTTTTGATCATAAATGTTTTCATTTATTGTTTAAAATCCCAAAAGTGCTACTGAAATTTGTAGCTCCTGTATTCAGTAGACCTTTCTTCTCATTGTTCAACTATAAAAAGTAAAGGTTGCGATGCAATACATGGGTTAAGTTTCCCTTTGGGATTTGGTTTACATGCTAATCAACATCTGCATCATACCAATTACCTAGAAGAACAAGGTGAGTAAGCATATTGAACAATCACCACCTACAAATTCCCTTCCAGATCTCACATCATAGTGGCTTGGAACTGTGACACTATTCCTTCACTCTTTTTTGGCTCTAAATTTCTCGGGAATTCCCTCCTTAACAACACCGTGAATGTAGCTACACCACAAGGACTGCAACAGGTCAAGAAAATGGCCGACTGCTAACTTCTCAAGGCAATTTGGGGATGAGCAATTGATGTTGGCTTGAAGGAACAAAAAAAAGTAATGTTTTATCAGCTTGAATAAATCTGGTTGCATTTTATTGAAAAGAACTGTACACAGTCCCCAGTGACAAACAGTTGCTCCTTTGCCAAAGCCCAGTTTCCATCCTCACTATTGATGCAGATGTGCCAACCTCAATGATTCATAGATCAACTTAATGATTTTCAGTTGCTGATTTTGCAAATGCTGTCAATATGTTTCTTTCTTACAAAATTGCTTTTCCCTCTCTAAGAATGACCACCCTGCCAAAACTCCCTTCACCTTGTTCTCACTTCAAGTGAGTGAGATGTGATTGATGGTGTCAGAGTAGAACAAGGCTGCCAGGAGAATCTGTGCGGTGGAAGGGAACTTCTTAACTCAAAGGGAACTGAGCCAACATTTTCAAAAGGGAAAAGCCTGCTCCTTTTCCATCAATCACATAAAAAACCACGGAACAGGACATTTTCTTTTTGTTTAGAATGTGCGGCTTGGATGGAGCTCTGGAGAGCTTTGTGTGTTAAATTAATGGAGCCAAATCCTTTTCTTCTGAAGCTGTCCAATTTGTCATTCAAACAGGTAAGGCAGCCAGCCTGCATCTCCACAAGGGAGCAAAATGCTTTTCCCTTTGAATTAATCCAAAATACCTCAAAACTGATGTGTAACAGAGGAAATCTCAGTTGTTTGGCTTTCCAAACAGAGCTCAGTGAAGTGCCATGTATGGAAGGGAGAAAGATCGAGCAATGCTGTACAGTAATAGTGCTGAGGAAAAAATATCATTCTGGTCAGTTGCAACGAAGGCAATATCATTTCGTTGAAAATGAAAATAGTGTGCAATTTTGCAATGTGTAACAATCACCATTCTACCCTTTCCACCATCCCACTGGCTACATCAGTGATGACTAAATGAGTAACAACAAGATTTATTTGAGAGTTGCTTTGTTATTATCACACGTTCAAAACTGCAAGTGTCAAAGCACTTTACATAGTCTTAAATTACATTGTGATCCGAGGTTGTTCCACTGTTTGTTGTAAAGAGTGTCACATACAGGACAGAGAAAACCTATAGAATATGGACAAGAGATACTTGGATCATCATTATCAATAATTACAGCTCAGAGGCAAAGATAGTTCTCTAGATGGTCAGATAAGATTGTGCTTACACTGTGGCGCACACTGAACCAGCCACCACAGTTCAGCTTCCTGCCAAGTGAAAGACTATTGACATGACTGTTTGGGAGATCTGTGTATTCCCGGCATAGACCTGGGGAAGACCTTACCTTCAACAATTAGAACTATAATGTGTTGGACAGCAGCAGAAAGAGAATCCTAACTTTGAATTTTTAAGTTCAGGTAGATTTCAGGGAGATTTAAAAAGCATTCAGGGGGTCTAACAAAAACTCTTGAGACTCCACAGATGTGCAGGTTAAGTGGACTGTCCACGCTAAATTGTCCTTTAGTGTCCTAAAATGTGCAAGTTAGGGGGATTAGCAGGGTAAAGACTTGGGGTTGTTGGGAACAGGCCTGGATGGAATTGCCCCTTAGTGTCAGAGGGATTACGTGGGATTGCAAGGATAGAGCCTGGGTGGGGTTGTTGTTGGTGCAGACTCAAAGGCCTGAATGGCCTTCTTCTGCACTGCAGAGATTCCCTGATTCTATGATAATGTTGCAAATCAGGTTGCACACAATAGCAGGTTTGCATTCTGCACCATGACAAACTAAAGTGAATTCCCCAAAACCTTTCTTCTACCTTACTTACAGAGTCCAGTGAAACACCAAACCCTGCCTGCTGAGCATTGGTGCAAAGCTGATAATCTCATCAGCCCCTGTTAAATGCACAGAATCCATTAAAGAAACACTTGTAAGTCCCCCTGACGCTAAGGGGCAATTTAGAATGGCCAATCCATCTAACCCACATATCTCTGAACGGTGAGTGAAAACCGGAGCGCCCGGAGAAAACCCAAGCAGACATGGGGAGAATGTGCAAACTCCACACAGACAGTGATCCAAACCAGGACTCGAATCCAGGTCCCTGGTGCTGAGTGGCAGCAGTGCTAACCACTGTGCCACCGTGCCATTTGTATCACCCTTCTTGGCTCGATATTGATTTCCTTGCACTTTACACTGAAGTATTTTGGAATTTTTTTAAAGTTCCAAGTGTTATATAAATGTATGCTAGTTTTCATAGTCATGAGAATAGTTGTCAGCAACCTTGCTGCTCATTTGTTTCTGTCCGAACGCAGATTACGACGAATGAAAGAGTTCTATGACAAAAAGAACAATCAAATCTATAGATGAACTTTGCTCCCCTAGTAGGTGTCCATTTTGTATAATGGTGGCACAGTGGTTAGCACTGCTGCCTCACGGTGCCAGGACCTAGGTTCAATTCCGACCTTGGGTCACTGTCTGTGTGGAGTTTGCACATCGTCCCTGTGTCGGTGTGGGTTTCCTTCATGTGCTCTGGTTTCCTCCCACAGAGCAAAGATGTGCAGGTTAGGTTGATTGGCCTTGCTAAATTGACCCTAGTGTCGGCGGGGCGCGGCGGGGCAGCGGTGGTTAGCATGGTAAATGTGTGGGGTTTACAGGAATAGGAGTAGGATTGTGGTTAGTACAGAATTGATAGGCCAGATGGCCTCCTTCTGTACTGTAGGTCTTCTATAATTGAAGTCATGAGGCTCATTGTGTGGACAATCCCTGGCACGCGGCCATGTGCTATCATTGCATGTGGTGGCATTCCTGAGAGTAATCCACAGAAAGATTTCAGGTGGGCTGTGATGTCAATTTTTTTTTTGAAAAGGTGAGTTGCCCTGTTGTAAGAAGATGTGTGAATTGTGCTTAGATCCAACAATCCATCTGTCACTCAATGTTGGATAAGATCTGTGTGAATGTACCCTGTACTTACATCTGGACCCCTCCATGAACCACATTCCTTCACCTCATTTCATACAGTAAGCAGATGTTCAGTTGACCTGGATTTCTATCTGAATCAATTACCTGTTTTCCCAAGGATACATTAATCAGGCTGAATCGGACAGCTACACCTTCTCCTAGCACCTCGAAGATATACAGAGATGTGCAGATAAGCAGAGATGTGCAGAGATGATGCAACGGTTTCGATGTATGCTTGAACAGGACATTTACTTTTGTTGTTTCTAAAATATCTGCTCACTTATGCTTAGAACTTCTCATTCACAGTTTGGTTTCTGTTTCTGCATAATCACCTCCAGCCTTGAGAAACAGCGCACAGAGAACTGTTAAGTGATACACCCAAACACCAAACAATTGATCTGATTTGATTTACTATTATTGTCACATGTATTGGGATGCAGTGAAAAGTATTGTTTTTTTTTACACACTATACAGCCAAAACATGCCATTCATAGAGTATACAGGGGAGAAGGAAAGGACAGGGTGCAGGAAGTAGTTTTACAGTTATGAATAGGATGTAGAGAAAGATCAGCTTTCATCTGAAGTCTGATGGCAGCAGGGAAGAAACTGTTCTTGAGTCAGTTGGTACATGTTTTCAGACATTTATACCTTTTGCCCAATGGAAGAAGATGGAAGAGGGTACATCCGGAGTGTGTGAGGTCCTTGATGAGGTTGGCTGCTTTTCTGAGGCAATGGGAAGTGTAGGCGGAGGCAATGGATGGGAGGCTGGTTCGTGTGATAGATTGGGCTACGTTCACAACCCTTTGTAGTTTCTTGAAGTCTTGGTCAGAGATGGAGCCACGCCAAGCTGTGATATATCCGGAAAGGATGCTTTCTATGATGCATCTGTAAAAATTGGTGAGAGTCGTAGTGGACATGTCAAATTTCCATCTGGTGTAAGTGGCCCCACAGGGCTCTTTTGTTTGTAGCGGTTAGATAAAACTGAACGGCTTGATGTGCCATTCCAGAGTTAACCACATTGCTCTGGGACAAAATGGCAGATGCAATCCCCTGACGGGCATTAGTGAAACAGGTTGACTTTTACAACAAAGCAAGGTAGTATCATGATCAATGAGAATAGCATTTTATTCCAAATGATTAATTTTCTCGGCAGCTGTAGTGGGATTTGAACTGATATCTCTGGAGCACTAGTCCAGGTCTCTAATCCAGATCTCTGGAATTCTATCACCATCTACCATTCCCTGATGGCAATGTGGCCTAGCAGGATGAGTGAAAGTTCAAAATGGGCCAATTCTGCAGTGGAATTGGGAATGCCTGTTTACTCCACACACCTTCAAATAATTGATGATACCAGCCTCCCATCCAATGATAAACCACCCTCTCATCCATTGACTCTGTCTACACTTCCTGTTGCCTTGGCAAAGCAGCCAGCATAATTAAGGATCCCACACACAACAGACATTCTCTCTTCCACCTTCTTCCAATGGGAAACGAATAAAAGTCTCGGGTCACATACTAACCAACCCAAGAACAGCTTCTTCCTTGCTGCCATCAGACTTCTGAATGGACCTACTTCACATGAAGTTGATCTTTCTCTACACTCTAGCTACAGCTGTAATACTACATTCTGCACTCTCCTTTTTCCTTCTCGATGAATGGTAGGCTTTGTCTGTAAAGCGCACAAGAACCAATACTGTTCACTGTATGCTAATACATGAGACAACAATAAATCAAATCAAATCAAATCAAAACCGTCTTCACTGCTGCTGGGTCAAAATCCTGGGACTTCCTCCATAACAG
The DNA here is from genome assembly GCF_965287045.1 of Carcharhinus amblyrhynchos. Lineage (NCBI taxonomy): Eukaryota > Metazoa > Chordata > Chondrichthyes > Carcharhiniformes > Carcharhinidae > Carcharhinus > Carcharhinus amblyrhynchos. The sequence goes on from NC_137350.1 coordinate 15,011,789, forward strand.
CAATGCGAGTTACTACATGGATTGCAGCGGTTCAAGAAGACAGCTCACCGCCAATCTCTCGAGGGCAATTCGGGATAGGCAACAAATGCTGCCCTTGCTCGCGATGCCCACGTACTGCGAAAGAAGGGAAAGGAAGACCTTGAACTCAGACCATGGATCTGAAGCAGGTCTGAGGTTGGGAACTGGAATAGGTGTTTGGTCCATCCAAACTTGTATTTAAACTTCATGACCACTTTTGCAAATCAAATACAATAAGTGTGTTGATTCTGGGACCTCACAATTGAGTCAATCACAAGGAAACATTAATAGTCACTTGGTCAGATGTCAGAGTGATGAATTCAGAGCATGAGTTTTTGATTAAGTCTGAGAAAATCGGCAGAATGTGGGAACTGAGTGAAGTTTGAAGTGCCCAGGGATGATTTATTACCATTGGTTTTATATGACTTTGGTTGTTGAATCCTTCCCAATCTAAACAGAAAGGTATTTGGCTTTAAAGTTTGAAACAAAGAACACACCGTATATTCAATCTCCCAAACTGTGTGAGGAGGGAGCACTGAAGTTTAACGTTTCTTTCTTAATGTCACAAGTAGGCTTACATTCACACTGCAATAAAGTTACTGTGAAAATCCCCCAGTCTCCACACTCTGGCGCCTGTTCGGGTACACTGAGGGAGAATTTAACACGGCCAATGCACCTAACCAGCACATCTTTCAGGCTGTGAGAGGAAACCAGAGCACCCAGAGGAAACCCACACAGACATGGGGAGGATGTGCAGAGTCCGCACAGACAGTGACCCAAGCAAGGAATCGAACCCAGATCACTGATGCTGTGAGGCAGCAGTGCTAACCACTGCGCCCCAATGCCGCCACTCACAAATGCTGGTACTTTTGAGGTAGTGTGTAAAGAAGCTAAATTTAATCATCCCCATCAAAGGTACAGGAATTGCAATGCAATGTTAACTTGTACCTGTGCAGTGGAGTGCAGACTTGGGGGTTGCCTGGTCATTAGAATGATCACTTATGCTCATGTCACACTATCTGTAACCCCCACAACTTGACTGGGCTTGCAAAATCTCACCAATTGTCCTGGCTGGAGACAATACACATCTCTTTAACCTGTGCTTAACCCTCTCTCCACTCACATTGTTTGGACCTTTCAGATTTGATTACCTTTAAAGACTTGCATTCCATCCATTATTTTGTAAATTGAGTTTGTGTCTCTATATGCCCTGTTTGTGAATAGAACTCTCACTCACCTGTTGACGGGGCAGTGCTCCAAAAGCCATTGGCTTGTGCTAGCAAATAAACCTGTTGGACTTTAACCTGGTGTTGCAAGACTTCTTACTGCGGAGTGTACAGAGGGGATTTCTGGCTGAATCCAATCTCCAGCCAATTAAAACACCTTGCAGTGTTAAATGGCTGCAATGCCACTGTTATTGGCTGGGTTGTGGTCTGCTGGTTCTTCAGATGGTCCACCGGGAAACACTGTCACCTGAAAAATCCTGCCTTGGTTACACAGCACACCTCACACTGCCTGATGCTCTTTCACTTTGATACTCGATGGAAAAGCCCCTTACACAACAACCATATGGGTAGGAGTAGGCCATTTAAACTTGTTCTGTCATTCAACTTGACCATGGTTAATCTGTATCTGAACTCCATTCACTGACATTTGCTCCATATCCCTTGGCCAACAAATAGCCTATTCTTGGAAATTTCAATTGATATGGTATCCATTTGGACATATTTCCACTCCACAATTGGACAAAAAAAGTACTAAGTAGTAATTTTACTACTTAGCTGCCTAATTTCAATTTTGAAGTTATTTAACTTTTGCTCCCAGCCAAAACAATATTTTCTCTCTGTCCCACCCTATCAGATGCTGTTATTTTAAATTGCTTGGTTAAATCGCCATCTAAACTCAAGGGTTTAAGGCTGAATTTATGCCATTAGTTGTTAAAGGCGCAGTCTGTCAGAGATGTTAGTCTGAGGTCCCTGTCTGCCCCCCTCAAGTGAAAATGTAGAAGATCCCACAGCATCATTAGCAGAAGAGCTGGACAATTCGCCTGCCATTTGGCTACTAATTTAAGCTCTTTCCAAGCACTCAGTTTAGTGTAACAAAAGCAAAGGACAGGAGTCAACTCCGATTCACTTAAACTTCTGTTCATTTAACACTGTAAGCAAACTCAAACTTACAGCAGTTGCAACACTTTTACTCGTAACTGAACATTAACTCTTACACTGAGCATTAACTCTTCACTGGACATTAAGTCTAATTCTTTAACTGTAAACAGATACTACCCAGTTCAGAACAAAGTGTCCAGATCCTTTCCCAATACATATTTTCATGGTCCTTCTCTGAAGGTGTTCCTCAGGCCACTCTTGTTGATCTCTGAGTTATTGCTGACAACAAAGGACTGAAACACATGCCTTTATCCTACGTTTCTCAGATTCTTACAGAAAGTTCCCTGGAAGTCAGGCAATGAAGTAACCGGAAACAGATCACATTGTTTGACCAGGCCAGTGGAGTTGCTCACAGACAATTCCGTGATGTTTGGTTTAAGTGGCATGAAGGTCACGTGGCCTTAACCCATATTATGGGCATACCTCCGTCATGTCTAACTGAGTCCAAAGAAACATCCTTATTTGGTCAACGCAGGAAGTGTCAGGTCACAGCTCACAGGTCAGGTCACAGCTTGAGGCACCTTTATGACCTGCATCTGTTTTTGATGGTAACTTGACCAAAAATCCCAGCATGCTTAACTATCATTGTCACAATTGCTCCTACAGCTAATATTGCTACTATTATTATTGTTATACTTGCTGTTGTTGTAATAATTCCTCTCTCTGACCATGCTCCCAAAGTCCTCTATCAACATCTACACCAATGATTAGTTAATTGCTACTTGTAGGACTTTGCTGGGAGCTTGTTACATTATACTTTTAAAAAAATAGTTAATTGATTGTAAAGCATTTTGAATAGTCTGAGGCAGAAAGAGAGGCTATATCAATCAAATGATTTATCTTTCCTTTCTGTCCTGCTCTTTTCCTTCATAATTCATCCCAGCGACTTCTGGGTGTCCTGTTCTCCAAAGAGTGAATGTCCACTGCCTATAGCCAATGGGTCAAGCTGGTTTCCTTATGGCACAGTGCCATCTGCTGTTGAATGTGAAGAGTTGCACTCTGTCTGTGCCGTGTTGTGTCGACATGACCACTGCCTTCACAGGACCTGAATCAAAGTTCCAGATTATCACTACATTGGATTCCAGAATTGAAGTATAATTTTTGGCCATTGCAACGCTCAATATTTGCTGGAAAAGCTGTACATCTGAAAGAAAGAAATATCACCACACTGCATGATTATTGACTGTTATCAGACCCTCCTTATCTCAATGAAAGTGATGGGGCAGAATTTAGACTCAGTCCTTCCAGTGCCTGAAGTGAAAATGTGATTTTAGCACATGTTCCTGCTTATTAAGATAATGGATGATCCTAAATTAATACCTGACTTTTTCTGTGGATCAGTAATTCTGAGAATTGCTCTACAGTAATTTTGCTGGTGAAGTAACACCATGAATGTAATGAAATCACAGTGAGTGATGGACATTTCCATGTTGGAAAGGGATCTGCTTCATAAACTCTCTGTAAAAGAATATTAACAATAATCCACATTCTAAACTCAACTGAGTTTCAGGCCTAGATCTATTGAAATGTTCATCACAATTGTGTGTTAACAAACTCCCTGCTAAATATTATATCAAGGACGAAAATTTCCTGTCCCGCCTACCACGGGAATCGTAGTGGGCGGGCCATGCAAAGGTTCATTGACCTCGGGTGAGATTTTCCGAACTTGGGGTCAATGTGGCTGGAAAATCCCGCCCCAAATATTGTTTAGATGTTGAAGATTTTCATTTGGTTGGTGGGTAAGTGGGTGAGAGGTTGAGTGGCAGATAGGTAAGTGAAGCAATTGGGTAGCAGTTGGCTGGGTGAAGGAATGGGATAGTTATCTGGGATGGGGACGGTAGTTGGGGTGGGGAAGGTAGTCAGGTAGTTGGCGATGTCGTCAGGAGGTGGGGTGGCAGTTGAGTGATCAGAGGTTAGTTGGGGTGTCAGGGTAGTTAGGTGGTCAGGGTGAGGCTGGGCTGGTCGTCAGGTTGTCAGGGGTAACCAGGTGAAGGAATGGGGTGGTGGTGTGGGGTGCTAATTGGAGAATAGGGAAGAAGTCATGAGGCCAGGTGGGTAACTGGGGGTCCAGTGAACAGTTGGTGGGCAGGGTGGGATGTGAGTGAGGGGACTCAGTAGTATGAGAAGTTCGAACTGATATCAATCCTTTTAGCTGATTCTGGGTAACTATTCTGCTGAGCAAGTCAGAAACACCCAAAATAGGGCAGCACAGTAGCACAGTTGTTAGCACTGCTGCTTGACATCTCCAAGGACCTGGAAACAATTCCCGGCTTGGGTCACTGTCTGTGTGGAGTTTGCACATTGTCATGTCTGCGTGGGTTTCCTCCGGGTGCTCTGGTTTCCTCCCACAGCCCAAAGCTGTGCAGATTATCCTAAAATTGCCCCTTAGTGTCCTGAGATGCGTAGGTTAGAGGGATTAGTGGGTAAAATATGTAGGGATATGGGGGTAGGGCCTGGGTGGGATTGTGGTTGGTGCAGACTCAATGGGCTGAATGGTCTCTTTCTGTACTATAGGCTTTCTATGATCTCTGACTTTGTATCAGAGTTTCAGAAAGTTCCAGATGCAGGGTAGTTGTCAAATGGAATTTTAAGTTTCCTGAGCAATTCCCACAGCCCTTGCACTGGGAATACCAAGGGGCATATTCTTGATTATAAGTATCTGGAGACCAGAAGATCTGCGCTGTGGAGTGATGTTGATGCAAGAGAATTCCAGCAGGTCTTTTTTGTAATACTCAATCATTTAATTGTCTTTTATACATTGCTTTTATATACTGCCCTTCTCTGCCATATTGTCCACATTTCCATTACTTTTAATATGAAACCATCATATAGATAATGCTGAAACGTGGGAGTCCGTGCATCAATCTCTAGAAAGCTGCAGTTTGCCACAGGAAGGAAGATTGGATCAAGGCCCACCTTGCAGAAATGACCCCGGCACTTAGGCCCAGGGAGGGAAATCATGGGTTCTCCTGTTTCTCCCCTGTCCCACTCCCCCATCATTTTGACCCTTCCCCTTATATCTTTCCCATGCCCAAAATTGGGAGCCACAGTCACAGTGGGATTGAACCCTTTTGTATAGGTTAGACAAAATGTCTTGGTTTTTGTAGGGATGATCTTACCAAAAAATTTCTAAGTGCTGAATGAACATGAAAACAGGAGAGAATCACACACATTTTTGGGGCAAGTGCCCAGATGCTATCTTATGCCACTTAGAAAAAACAATGGAGCAAAGTGTGATTCTCGCCAGTAGAGGCAGCGGACAGAGTCTGTTCACGACAGAAGCCAGCATTATTGCACACAAGAGAACACAGTGGATGCGATGTCCTTCCCGGGACATCGCATTCCCGGCCTCTTCAGTTGTCTGCACAATCCCTCACTGATTGCCACTCCTAATCCCACCCCAGGCCTCAGGCGGATTGCTGCCCTTGATTCCGCCCGTGCAATCATCACCCCTGTCCCCACCTCCCCACCAAGTGATCACTGCCCTGGTGTTCCTCAATGCAGAGTACGCAGCCCCTATGGAGCTCCCCACAGCCTGCCACCCCTTCAGCCCTGCCTTCTTCAGGGACCATAGGTGATCTTTGCCAGTGTGGACCTCCGTCAGCAAGTTGGTTAAGGTAAGTGAGACCAGACGATTCCACCTTGGGCTCATTAATGATATTGAAATGATCACGTGAATATTACATTGGCAGAACAGGACCAGTAATATCGCTGCCTATATTTCTGTCTATAAAAGGCATTGAAAGTTTGAGTTTCAGTATGAATCACTTTGCAACCATATCTTTGTCAGAGAATTTGCACACAAGTTGGTCATTCACATTATTCAACCAGCTCTGCTTCTTTGAACCCGGTCCTTTGTGAAATTCACACAGCAACAGCAATAAGATTTGAATCTCTCAAGAACCATAAACAACAATCCAATGTACAAGTGTTAGTGTCTTGAACTAACAATGACATATTCTATTGGCACATGATTCCTGGCTTCACTTCCAAGTATGAAAATAGCAAAACCTTTTAAAAAGCTAACATCAACGAATCTATCTGCAACAATGTACTATTTCCTTCACACAGAAAGCATAGTGGAGGATAAGCTCCTATCTACATCAATGGGGATGAAGTGGAAATGGTCAAGAGCTTCAAGCTTCTCGGTGTTCAGATCTACCTATCCTGGTCCCTCCATGCCGATGCTGTAGTTAAGAAAGCCCACCAACGCCTCTGCTTTCTCAGGAGGTGAGGAAATTTGGTACATCTGCTATGACTCTCACCAATTTTTACAGATGTACCATAGAAAGCATCATTTCTGGAGGTTTCACAGCTTCGTATAGCTCCTACTCTGGCCAAGACCACAAGAAACTACAAAGGGTGATGAGCGTAGCCCAGTCCATCATGTAAACCAGCCTCCCATCCATTGACTCTGTCTACACTTCCCGCTGTCCCAGAAAAACAGCCAGCATAATTAAGGACCCTACGCACTCTGGACATTCTCTCTTCCACCTTCTTCCATCAGCAAAAAGATACAAAAGTCTTAGGTCAGATAGCAACCGACTCACGAACAGCTTCTTCCCTACGGCTGTCAGACTTTCGAATGGACCTACCTTATATTAAGTTGACCTTTCACTACAGCCTGGTTATGAAATGTAACTGCATCCTTCTCCCCTATGTACTCTATGAACGGTATGCTTTATCTGTACGGAAGAAACAACACTTTTCACTGTATCCCAATATATGTGACAATAATAAATCAAATGAAGTGGATTTTATTAAGAGAAAAAAAATCCCTTGCATAGGGTGATAAATAATTTCTCTTTTTAAATTAAAACTAATCACATTCACAAATGCTTAGTTTGGACCAAAAACTAAAAGAACAAAGTACTGCAGATATCGGAAATCTGAAATATAAACAGAAAATGCTGGAAATATGCAGCAGGTCAGGCAGGGTCTGTAGAGAGAAAAATGGAGTTAATGTGTCAGGTCCACAGTGGGCATTGGTTCTGAAGAAGCTCGCTGACCTCTTTGTCTCTGCACAGATCCTGCCACATGCGTTGAGCATTTCCAACATTTCCCATTTATATTGGAGCAAAAGTAAAGACTTTTGCTAGCCCTCCAGGAAGCAATCAGGTTGTAGTGAGTTCCCCATTCCCCTTCAGCAAGAAACCCAGCAGGATTTGGCATCATATTAAACAACAATATCAAAATAAATTGAAAAAAACAAATAAAACCAAAACAATAAATTGATGAAAATGAATAATTATTAAAACCAAACTTTAAAAAGCTCCAAGCAGCTAAGCTAACTAATAAATATTTTCTTCCCTTTCATTTAAGATTCAGACTTTGAGATGGACTATGCTCCAAGTCCTAGTTACCAGGGAAGGAGGAGAGGACTGGGACAGAGCTAAGGAGTTGGGTTTAATTAACCTCACGTTCATCATTGGTGCTCACTCTGGGATTAGACCATTGCAATTGAAATGAAAGTTGGGGTCAGAAGCTAGCTGCCTTTCAGCTTAGATTTTCCTCAGTATCCGGCCTGAGGTGTGGATGGGTTTGTGAGGAGGGAGAGGATTGTGGGGGAAAGGGCGGGTGTGTATGTGTCCCTACACCGAGCAGCCTCTGTGTGTGTGCATATTTGTGTGTGTTTATGCAATTGTGTGTGTGTGTGTATTTGTATGTGTATTTGTGTGTCTGTGTGCATTCATGTGTGTGTTTTCACACACACACACATACACACTGACCCACACAATCTCACACACACACTCTTTCGCAAACAGACACTCTGCCTGGTGTTTTGATAAGCTGATGTGATTTCTAGCTTATGTGTGTGTCTCAAGGGAACTGCAGCATCCAACCAAATGATTAAGTTCCAGCATCAGGTGTGCATTTGTATTTTCTATGCTAAACCTACGGCAAGGGTTTTCTTTAAGGGTGTTTGTTACGTTGGAATATTTCAGACATTTGTTAAGGTTTATACAATATCATAGTTTTTCTTTCTTCTTTGTAACTGGTAAAATTTATTGCTCATTTTGCTTCTGTACATGTTAACTGTATTCTTAAACTTTGTTTGATAAAAGCTCCCTAGTGGATCAGTTGAATCATACCTGAAGTGAAACATCTCATGTTCACCCTAGCCAAGTTCAAATTGCAAAACTATTGATTCAGGCAAACTTCATAAAACACTTCAGAGTTTCTGACTTGAATTATAACAAAGTGTCCAACTAAAGTGATGAGGGAATTTTCATGGTAACTTAATTGCAGTTCTATGCATTCTATGATTCTATAATTCATTGCAGTATTAAGATAAGTCTACTTGTGAAACAAATAAATAAACTTTAAAACTTTAGACAATTCTGAGGCAAGGCCACCAAGCTGAAACAGTGCTCAGGATTCCCGTGGAGTTGGTGAGGTTCCATGGAAGGGTAAAAACACTGGCCAACATCCGATTACAGGATTCCCGATCCCATTCCCAGGATTTCCAGTTTTCAACTCTACCTTTCAATGATGTGGATTTGTTCATGTCTCGAGTCTCACACTCATTCCTCACGTAGCTGGCTTCATTGTGGGATAGGCATGTCGCAGTCCCCCACAATTTTCATGGAGTCAGGTCAATTTTTCAAAGGATGAAAGAACAATTGAAAGATAAATTCAAAAGATCCTCTTCATGCTCCGTACTTCCATGCCAGGCTTTTCCACCCCATCACTTCCTATGGCCTCTTATGCCTCAGGATGTGTGAAAGAAAAGCTTTTGAACAAGTCAATCATTTCAAACTTTTCACTTTCTGAAAAAGAAACAGTCTTTTTATACTGCAAACCAGTATGATCCATTCATCTAGCCCCATGAAAGTATTAACAGTAGAAGCTGCAAGCACTTGAAATCTCTATATTGTGAAAATAAGCATCATGCGATTGACAGATGAGATCAGAGGGTCAAAGCTGTAAGTCGAGCAATGTTTTCCCTGGGGCTCAGCTGTTTCAACAGTCTAATGGATGCTGGGCTCTTGGCCAAGAATTCATAATGAGGCTTAAACAGTGTATAGCAGGTGAATGAGCATGGAAGTGCCATAGTTTGGCACAGAGGGCATGAGCGGGGATGGGGTGGGTTGGGGGAGCGTAGCTTGGCATGGGGAGTGTGGGGCCCATGGATAAATGGGGAGAGGGGCATGTGGTCACATGGATGGGGTACGCAGATGGGAAGGGTGAGGGTTGAGAGCTACAAGGTCTTAACTTCTGTCATAACTGGGGTGAAGGTGGACTTTTTGCACAATCCGCCTCAACAATCTGCAGCCCCTGTGGCTGTTTCCAAACCCTTTCTGGGGTTGGTTAGCTCGATGCAGCCTGCAATCCCACCCCCACACCACAGCAGTGACAAAATTATGGATTTGTGGGCACTTTCTCCCGAACTTGGCTGGCCAAGCTGGAAATATTCCCAACTCGCGCTCCCCTTCTTAAAGATGAAAACCCACGGTGTTAATTCTGTTTCTTCCGCCTTGCCTGCTCACTGACCAGCTGAGTATATGAAGCAATTATAGCTTAAAAATAAAGCTCTGTATGCTCAAAGTGCTGCTGAATAAAATACATCAGAGTTGTTGCATTTTTAACAATACCTTGATTTAACATCACCTTTTGAGATCAATGGATTTTTGGATAGTGAGGGAATCACTAGATAAAGGGATCGAGTGGGAAAGTGAATCACGGAAGAATCATAGAACTCCTACAGTACAGGAGGAGGCCATTTGGCCCATATCGACAACAATCCCACCCAGGCCCTATTCCCGTATCACCAGGTATTTATCCTGCTAGTCCCTTTAACCTACACATCTTGGGACACCAATGGGCAATTTAGCATGGCCAATCCATCTAACCTGCACATCTTTGGAATAGAGAGAACGTGCAAACTCCACACAGTCACCCAACGCTGGAATTGAACCTGGGAACCTTGTGCTGTGAGGCAGCAGCACTAACCACTGTGCCAACGCGCTGCCATAAGTGAGGCTGAGATTGAGAATTGGCCTAGTCTTATGAAATGGCAGAGCAGGCCTGAGGTTTTGAAGGTCTATTCCAGTTTCTTAAATTCAAAGCTGAAACAACCATTCAGCTTTCTCCAAAATGCTATGTTAGTTTCTTGTATCAAACACATACAAATACTTCTTATATGCCTCTGACTGTGTGGCCAAATTCCTCTCCAATTCGATCTTCACATTTGCTGGTGACACCACCTTAATGGGTCAAATCTCAAACAATGATGAGATAGAGTACACAGAAAAAAAAAGAGCATTTGGTGAACTGGTGCGACGACAATAATCTCTCCCTCACTGTCAGTAATAGGAAAGAGATAGTCATCAACTTCGGAAGCATAGTGAAGGCTGGCCCCTTTCTGCATCAATAGAGATGAAGTGAAAATGGTCGAAGGCTTCAAGTTTCTAGTTGTCTAGATCACCAACAACCTGTCCTGGTCCCACCTCACTGTCGCTATAGTAAAGAAAGCCCAAAAATGCTTCTACTTTCTCAGGAGATTCTAAGAAAATTTGGAATGTCCGCTACGACTTTACAAATGCACCATAGAAAATATCTTTTCTGCCTGTATCACAGCTTGGTATGGCTCCTGCTCTGACCAAGGCTGCACAAAACTACGAAGAGTTGTGAACGTAGCCTGGACAATCACGCAAACCAGCCTGCCATCCATTGACTCCACCTATACTTCCCGTTGCCTCAGAAGAGCAGCCAGCATAATTAAGCACCCCACGCACCCCAGACGTACTCTCTTCCACCTTTTTCTGTGGGGAAAAGGATACAAAAGTCTGAGATCATATACGAAGTGAGTCAAGAACAGCTTTTTCTCAGCTGGCATCAGACCTTTGAATGGACCTGCCTCATATTAAATTGATCTTTCTCTGTACCCTAACTAGAACTGTAACACTACATTCTGCACCTTCTCCTTCCCTTCTCCCCTATGTAGTCTATGAGATAGAGATAGGTAGAGATAAGATTGGCGCAACTTGTGGGCCAAAGGGATTGTTTGTGCTGTAGTTTTTCTATAACTCTATGATTCTATGTATGGCGTGCTTTGTCTGTATGGTGTTCAACAAACAATACTTCTCACTGTATCCTAATACATGTGAACATAATAAATCAAATTAAATCAAATGTATCACCTGTACTGAATGCAGTTTTCAAATCAAATGTCACACCTTCAAATTCTATTTGGAATTCCAACCACTGCAATGAAATTCTGTATGAAATGGGTCAATTAGTTCCTCCTGAGACAAAAATCAGCTCCTACCACCAGCTTGTTTTAACATTTTTGTCCTTCGTTTTGAGGTATAAATAACACTGAAGACATATGGGCACTTTTCTGTAGTGTATCTTCGCACGCAGAGTTTATGAGCAAATAGGTTGGGACTCCACTCATCGGAATTCAGAAGAATGAGAGGTGACCTCATTGAACCATATAGGATTCTCAAAGGGCTTGACTGGGTAAATACTGAGAGCATGTTTCCCCTTGTGGGAGAGCACAGGACCAGAGGACATAGTCTCAGAATAAAGGGACAACAATTTAAGACTGCGCTGAAGAGGAACTTCCTCTCCCAGAGGGTTGTGAATCTTTGGAACTCTTTGCCACAAAGGGCTGTGGGGGCAGAATCCTTGAGTGGAACTTTCTCGTCTCACTCACCATTGGAATCATAGAGGGTGGGACAGGACTATGCAGAGGTCCATTGACCTCGAGCTGGTCTTTCCGGTCATGGGGCAAGTGTGTCTGGAAAACCCCATCCCTGGTGTATTTTTAAGGCTGCGGTAGATAGATTTTTGATCAGTAAAGGGAATCAAGTGTTACATGAAAAAGGCAGGAAAGTGGATGTGAGGAATGTCATTTGGATCAGTTATGATCCTATTGAATGGCAGAGCAGGCTTGAGGGGCCGAATGGCCTACTCCTGTTCCTAATTCTTATGGTTTTCATAGAATCATAGAAACCCTACAGCACAGAGAGAGGCCATTTGGCCCATCGAGTCTGCACAGACAACAATCTCACCCAGGCCCTACCCCCATATCCCTACATATTTTACCCCCTAATCCCTCTAACCTACACATCTCAGGACACTAAGGGGCAATTTAAGCATGGCCAATCAACCTAACCCACACATCTTTGGTCTGTAGGAGGAAACTGGAGCACCCGGAGGAAACCCACGCAGACACAAGGAGAATGTGCAAACTCCACACAGACAGTGACCCGAGCCGGGAATCAAACCCAGGTCCCTGGGAGCTGTGAAGCAGCAGTGCTAACCACTGCGCTACTGTGCCACCCAAAACTGTGTCGGTTTCCTGGCATGCATTTTTAACATTGGGGGAAGGATTCTAGAGTTAATTATAACCCCTTCGAACTGCATCATGAACACTCCTTCTGTGGCCAACAATGGTGTTGGGTTTGAACCCAGAGCTTCCGGTGCAGCAGTACAGATAGGACCAGGGCCACAAGATCTCCAGTCATTTTATTCCAAAAAAATTGCAGATCTTTGCTTTACCTAATGTGGCCACATGATGGCACTCTTGTTTAAGCATTGTAGAACTTACAACAATTTCTCACTGATAGAGATGTATTTGCAGAGGGAACTCTGATACAGCATGAATTAACAAACAGCCAGTCTTGAGTTGAGTGCATTATATTGTAGTTAATTTAGAAATGGCTGTGACAAAAGCAAAATGCTGGAAATGTGAAATAAAAGCAGAAACTGCTGGTAATACTCGGCAGTGATGTGGAGATGCCGGCGTTGGACTGGGGTAATATTAATACTCAGCGGGTGACATTACACCTGTAGCAAGACAGAGCAAAGTCTGGGTCTGTGATCCTTCATCAGACTGGACAAAAATCAGAAATTGCCTACAATAAATGATACAAAGGAACAATTCTCAGTATTTCGAATTGGTTTACAGCCAATACCAAAGGCCCAGATTTTGTAGTGGTGATGGTGATATAACCATTAATAGTCACCAAAATATCTCCTCTGAAACTAACAGCAATTGATGGGACAGTGGCTTAAGCTCGGAATCAAACCTGTGTCCTTGGTGCTGCGAGGCGGCAATGCTAACCACTATGTCACCATGTTGTCCCTGCTGAATTCAAAATCAATAAAAATCTGGAATTACAAATTTAATGATCATGAAACCATTGTCGATTGTCAGAAAAACCCATCTGGCTCACTAGTGTTCTTTAGGGAAGGAAATCTGCCATCCTTACCTGGTCTGGCCTCCATGTGACTCCAGAGTCACAGCAATGTTGTTAAATACCCTCAGACATTTCAATACCCATGTCCCATGAATGAATTTGAAAAAAAGGATGGAGGTTTAACTAGATCGTGATTGCACTGGGGGGATTGGGGTGGGAGGTGGCATGGGTGGTGGCGCAGGGGAGATTTACCAGGATGCTGCCCTGGGGGTTGAGTTGCGAAGAAAGGTTGGACGGGCTTGGGTAGTTTTCACTGGAGCAGAGAAGACTGAGGGGTGACATGATCGAGGTGTACACGGTTATGAGAGCCATGGACAGAATGGATAAGCAGCAGCTATCCCCCTTAGTTGAAGGGTCAGTCAGGAGGGGACATAGGTTCAAAGTGAGGGGCAGGAGGTTTAGGAGGGATGTGAGAATAAACTTTTTATCCAGAGGGTGGTGACGGTCTGGAATGCACTGTCTGGGAGGGTGGTAGGGATGAGTTGCCTCACATCCTTTAAAAAGTACCTGGATGAGCACTTGACACACGAGTACAGGGCGACACAGTGGCACAGTAGTTAGCACTGCTGCCTCACAGTGCCAGGGACCAAGTTTGATTCCTGGTTTGGGTCACTGTCTGTGTGGAGTTTGCGTGTTCTCCCCATGTCTGCATGGATTTCCTCCGGGTGCTCCGGTTTCCTCCCACAGTCCACAGATGTGCGGGTTAGCCATGATAAATTGCCCGTTTAGTTTCAGGGGGACCAGCTCGGATAAATGCATGGGGTTACGGGGATAGGGATAGGGTCTGGGTGGGATTGTGGCCAGTGCAGACTTGATGGACCAAATGGCCTCCTTCTGCACTGTAGAGATTCTATGACCTACAGGGCTATGGGCTGGCAGATGGGATTAGGTGGGAGTTTAGGTGTTTCTAAAGTGGCAGTGCAGACAAGATGGGCCGAAGGGCCTCTTCTGCACTGTGTGATTCAATAATTTTAGATTAGTGGATTCCTGCCCTACATAAACGACATGAGTCAACTAGCTGAGTTTTCAATGACAACCAAGCAATCGTAATGCTCAATTCTTGTGAAAAATCGAAATTTACCAGAATTACTGATCCTAATTTCACAGTGTGGGTCAAGATCAGCCACTCGACAACCCACGTACGAACGTGAAGGACAGAATGCAATAGCTGTCAGTCTCTCCAGCCAGACAGCACCTGAGTAAGTAAAATGTCGTGTGTGGCTCAGAGGTTAGATTGAGGGGAAGTTAAACACTTGTAGTGTACGTGGCGGGTCATTTCCCTTTAATCCGATCATTCGTTCCCGATGTCACAAGAATAACCCTGGACTGAGGTGCCATAAATAAAATGTAAATGTTATTACTAACACTGCACTTTGACATGGTAACAAAATAATGGGCACGTGGGAATAATTAAAGTGAAAGTGATCTTGTCCCGCACTCCTGCGTCTTGCAAGGAGATATTTGTACAGATGCGCTGCAAATAGAAAACAGACTTGGGAAATAATTAGGGGGAAACGGGATAATTAACGTCGAAGGATAATACAATGCTTCTTCTTTACTTTCTCTATCATTCATTATGTGGTTTCCACATTCACGATGCCACCTGTAAAAATATTCTACTCAGAGTCAGCAGCTCTGGTCCCCCTCCCCAGCACTCCCCCTCCCAGCCCCACCTTCCCCACCTCCACCACCCCCCCGCCCCACCAGCTCATTTAGCCAAATGCATCTTTGTTCACGGTTCGTTCCTCACTCTCAGTTGAATTCTAACAATTTCCTTCAGCAGTTTTTCCAAGTGTCTCTGTGGCACAGTGGTTAGCACTGTCCTCCTCACAGCACCAGGGGCCCAGGTTCGATTCCCGGCTTGGGTCACTGCGCAGAGTCTGCACGTTCTCTCTGCGTGGGTTTTCTTCAGATTCTCTGGTTTCCTCCCACAGCCCAGAGATGTGCAGGGTAAGTTGATTGGCCACACTAAATTGCCCCTTAATGTCAAGGGACAATGGGGTTTTTTGAGGATAGGATGGGATTGTTGTTAGTGCAGACTAGATGGACTGAATGACCTCCTTCTGTACTGTAGGCATTCTATGAGAATTCTATGTTGCTTCTTTTCACATTAAGGATGGAATGACAAAATGTAAAATCTGCTGATGCTATGTGCGTCTGTCTAAGAAATTGGCCTGAATTTTACGGCCTTGTTGCCTTGCTGCAATATGCCTTTAAGAACGGCAGCATGACATCATTGAAGGGAATTGTGTCCCATGACCCAGCCTTAGTTTAACATTTGCTGGTGAGCACAGCATAGCTGTGATATCTTCAAGCTTTTTACCCATGTGTACCCGTCTACATGCAACTCGTTGTAATGAATGCACCCACCATGTGTTTCCCCAAACCCCTATGAGTGATTGCTGTCATTATAAAAATGTGATCGGCCCCATTCTGGCACCAAGAAGCCAGTCTAAACCTGGCCAAGTTTAAGTTTATTTATTAGTGTCTGTAGGAGGGAATGAACAAACTGCAAGACCATATAGAACTTGAACAAATGCAGCTTTATTCAACATGCATGAGGGAAAGTGGTAATCGGTGCTGTCATTTTAACTTGTTCCCGAGCCACTGTACCCATCATAGGTGCTTACACATTCTAGCATTACAAAGTGCTACATTTTGATTAGGTCACCCTATTGTTACTTTAAATATGTTAAGGTTCTGTTTTGATCACATTATACTGATCCATTATCCTGTGTGCTTTATCTTTAATAATTTACTGAACATATCCTGCCTACCTGTTGGCAATATCAAAGCTCTGTAGTTATCAAACCAATTTCAATGGTGTGTTAATTGCCCCCATTTCCCTGCTACTTGATTAGTTTTCTAGAGGCACAATGGCTCCTCTACACATTGTGGAGTTTTGATAAGATATTGATTCTCTTAGTGTTGCTGTAACGCTGGGGTATGACTGTTTAGTGTCATCTGGGATGTAGTTATTTGTAATTTATTGTGTGTCTGACTGCAGTGAGTGGATATTACAGTCAGGCTGTCTGTTTCACCCTTGCCCTACTACAGTGTCACAAGTAGGCTTACCTTAATGCTGCGATGAAGTTACTGTGAAACTCCTCTAGTTGCCACACTCCGGTGCCTGTTTGGTACACTGAGAGAGAATTTAGCATGGCCAATTCACCTAACAGCATGTCTTTTGGAGGAAACCGGAGCACCCGCAGGAAACCCACACAGACACGGGGAGAATGTGCAGACTCCGCACAGACAGTGACCCTAACTGGGAATCGATCCCGGATCCCTGGCACTGTGAGGCAGCAGCGCTAACCACTGTGCCACCATTTCAATTTGATTGAGAATCCAGGTAAATCAGTCTATCTTTGTATTATTGTATTATTTGTGTCTATGTGTATTACTATGGGATTGTGAGGGGTAGGAATAGCAGTGCTAACCACGGTGCCACCATGGCACCCCATCCACCATCTTTAACATCCATTCCCTCCAGCACTGATGCACAGTGGCAGCAATACATGCCATCTATAAAATGCACTGCGGCAACTAAAGAAGGTTCCTTCAACAGCACTTGCCAAACTTGTGACCTCCACTACACATTTCAACATCATGGAAATGCCATCATTTGGAAATTCCCCTCTAAGCTACATCCCATCCCAACTGTGGCTAGCTCCAAACCCTGGAATTCCCATTGCAGCAGAGCTGTAGATGTACTGACGCCATGTAGAATGGTGGTCCAAGAAGGTGACTCACCATTATATTCTCAAGGGTATTGAGGGATGGGAAATAAATGCTACTCCTGCCAGCAGCCAACGCCCACATCTTGTAAATGAATAAAAAAAACTCCGCCACTTGTGGAAACGAGTGATATTTGTGATCTGTGTTCCGAATGCTTCACAGTAAGAAGTCTCACAACACCAGGTTAAAGTCCAACAGGTTTATTTGATAGTAATCCCATAAGCTTTCGGAACGTTGTTTCGTGACTCACCTGACGAAGGAACAGCGTTTCCGAAAGCTTCTGGTGTTTACTACCAAATAAACCTGTTGGATTTTAACCTGGTGTTGTGAGACTTCTTACTGTGTTTACCCCAGTCCAACGCCGGCGTCTCTACATCATGATTACTTCCGAATGCTTCCCCAGTGTCTGCTCTCGGGTAATAAAAGCACAAGACAAACAGAATGGACGTAAGGTCCCCCATTCGGTGATTGAACCTGCGTGGCCGGGCTCCACATCCCTCATCGGACAGCCAGAGTGGGAAAGTGGTGACTTCAAACTTACAGCGAGTTCCCCCAAAACCTGTGCTGGCTGCCACCCCCTCCACGATAACCACTCCGACACAAGTTTCTAACACACACTGCAGGCTTCCAATCAGAACAGCAATGACCTTAGGCCGAGATCCAAGATCACAAGATCCGTAGTGAATCCATCCTATCCAACCATTGCTCCAATCAAGACTACCATGGCCGATATTAATGATAAGCCTGGAATTTTTAAATCAAAGCTGCAGAGACAAGAGGTAGGTGGTGCACTGTGTATCAGATAGGGCATACACCAGACTGGGAGTGACACATCGAGTTAACCTGATCCCAGGGTTCAGATGTCACAAACAACAGGTGACTTTTGCTCTCAGGTCACCATAAGTTGTGTCATAGACCCAATTTTAATGTATTTATTAGTGGCACTTTACATTAACGCTGCAATGAAGTTACTGTGAAAATCCCCGGGTTCAGGTACACTGAGGGAGAATTTAGCACGGCCAATGCACCTAACCAGCATGTCTTTTGGAATGTGGGAGGAAGTTGGAGCACCCGGAGGAAACCCACACAGACAATGTGCAGACTCCGCACAGACAGTGACCCAAACCAGGAATCGAACCCAGATCACTGGCACTGTGAGGCAGCAGCGCTAACCACTGTGCCACTGTTTCAATTTGATTGAGAATCCAGGTAAATCAGTGTGTCTTTGCCATCTGTACTATTGTGGGATTGCGAGGGGTAGGAATAGGACAGCAGCATCCAAACCAGCCTTCACATAGGGCAGCTGTCGACAGCCCGCTTGCTATCCAGCTGACATTAAAATTTACAGCATTGAGTAAATGAGCCTCTTCAGATGAGTTAACTCAGCACACAATGCGTTTGGAGCCTGGGATTCTATCAGTCACTAAAACTCAGTACCTGCCACACAGTGCATGTGCTCATTGAGCTACCTGTGGAGGTATACGAAGCTTCAGTGCTTTTCTCACCTGTGTTCACTTATTTCTTAATGTGGAGGTGGACTGGGGTAAACACAAAGTAAGAAGTCTCAACACCAGCTTAAAGTCCAACAGGTTTATTTGGTAGCAAACGCCACTAGCTTTAGGGGCTCTGCCCCTTCGTCAAGTGAGTGGGGAGAACTCTGATGAAGGGGCAGAGCCCTGAAAGCTAGTGGCTTTTGCTACAAAATAAACCTGTTGGACATTAACCTGATGTTGTGAGACTCCTTACTGTGTTCACTTATTCAGCTGTGAATAATGCATGTCTCTGCAATACCATGATAGTCCACTTGGTGCCAGTGTTGCACAGGTTGCCAGGGCACACACATTCTAATTCCCAGTTGTAACAAAATACAAATTTTTTAAGAAAATCACTGCCGAACTTTACTACAAATCAGTAGGAATCTTAGTTGAACACTGTCATCTGCCAATGTCTGTACATGACAAATAATGATGTTGCATAAAGGGGCTTTGTTTTTAAGTTAAATTGTCCTTACATAAGTAGTTATAAAATACAGTCCCTGTCCTAATCTGGAACTACTCCACATGGAATTTTTTTTAAATTCATGTCCAGGCCAACATTTATTGCCCATCCCTAGTTGCAGAGCTGCCTTCTTGAACCGCTGTAGCCCCTGAGGTGTAGATACACCCACTGTGCTGTTAGGGAGACAGTTCCAGGATTTTGGTCCAGCGGCAGTGAAGGAACAGCGATGTATTTCCAAGTCAGGGCGGCGAATGACCTGGCGGGGAACCTTCAAGTATCTGCTGCCCCGGTCCTTCTAGATGGTGGTGGTTCCGGGTTTGGGATGTGCTGCTGAAGGGGCGAATTCCTGCAATGCATCTTGTAAGTGGTGCCAACCAAGCGAGCTGCTTTACCCTGGATGGTGTTGAGTTTCTTGAGCGTTGTTAGAACTGCATTCATTCGGGCAAGTGGAGAGTATTCCATCACACTCCTGATTTACGTCCTGTAGATGGTGGACAGGCTTTGTGGGGGACAGCGGGTGGGTCACTTACCTCTGACCTGCTCTGGTAGCCAGTATATTTATACGGCTGGTCCAGTTCAGTTTCTGGTCAATGGTCACCCTCAGGGTGTTGACAGTGGGGGAATTCAGTGATGGTGATCATTGAAATCTTCTGGTGCTCTGACAATAAGAACCAGCTGAATAGAGAATTGTTGGAAATACACACAGGATCAGCCAGGAGTTGAAAAGTGGATCGAAGGTGATATTTAAAGTGGTGTCTCCACTTTCAGATTGATGCGGATGTTTTTGTGTGGCTCAGACCCAGGTTCAGATCTCAGACCGTGGGTGATGTGCCTTTGAGCCTGTTACAGCGCAGCATCATTACTGCTGTATTGATAGAACATGGAACACTACAGCACAAACAGGCCCCTCGGCCCACAAGTTGAGCCGATCATATCCATACCTACCAGGCCTATCTATAACTCTCAATCCCATTAAATCCCATGTACTCATCCAGAAGTCTCTTGAAAGACCCCGGCGAGTTTGCCTCCACCACCACCAACGGCAGCCGATTCCCCTCACTCACCACCTTCTGAGTGAAAAACTTAATCCTGACATCTCCTCTGTACCTGCTCCCCAGCACCTTAAACCTATGTCCTCTCGTAGTGACCATTTCAGCCCTGGGAAATAGCCTCCGAGAATCCAGAACAGATGGTGAAGAATCGCAACTCACAGATGAGTAATATGAGCAAACAAAAAACAACCAGCATTAGATTAGATTTGATTTGATTTATTATTGTCACATGTATTGGGAGGCAGTGAAAAGTATTGTTTCCTGTGTGCTATACAGCCAAAGCATACCATTCATAGAGTACATAGCAGAGAAGGAAAGGAGAGGGTGCAGTATGTAGTGTTACAGTCATATGAGGATGTAGAGAAAGATCAACTTAATATGAGGTCGGTCCATTCAGAATTCTGATGGCAGCAGGGAAGAAGCTGTTCTTGAGTTGATCAGACTTTTGTATCTTTTTCCCAAAGGAAGAAGGTGGAAGAGAGTGTGTCCGAGGTATGTGGGGGTCCTTGATTATGCTGGCTGTTTTTCCGAGGCAGTGGGAAGTGTAGACAGGATGGGAGGCTGGTTTGCGTGACGGACTGGACTTTGTTCATGACCCTTTGTAGTTTCTTGCGATCTTGGTCAGAGCAGCAGCCACACCAAACTGGGATACATCCTGAAAAGATGTTTTCTGTGATGCATCTGTATTACAACAGGAGACCAACTGCATGGGCAAAGATTTGAAGGAGTGCGTGAAACAAGTGAAGGAGGAGGAGAGGTTTAGGAAGGATGATAATACTGCCATTAATCCTGGGGGAAGGCAGGATACAGGACAACCCAAAGCTGAAAGGATAGCAGATGGTTTAAGTGCTGAGGAAAGTTACAGACAGGTTGGGGGGGTGCGGTGTGGGGTAGCGTCATGGCTGAATTTGAACACAAGGATGAGAGGTAATGTAGCAACATAGAAAATAGGAGCAGGAGGAGGCCATTTGGCCCTTCCAGCCTGGTCCACCATTCATTATGATCATGGCTGATGATCCAACTCAATAGCCTGATCTTGCCTTCCCCCCATATCCTTTGATCTGGATGGAAACGTGGGAAGTAAAATAATGAGTAAACCTATACCTATTTTACTTTACTCTGTGCATTATCTCTCCATCGCTATTTCATCTCCCCTTTGACATCAGCCTTTTGTCTGTCTCCCTCTGCGGTGGCACACCCTTTGTGGCCTTGTGCTTAAACTGAAATTGAAGTACGGTGAACAAGGTGGATCCGTGGGCACAGCGACGATAAGTGATACATTCAACGGGTTTTTGTAACTCTGTCAAAATCAAAAGATTTCAATAACTCTGACGTTTTTGCACAAGCAAAACATTTATTTGTTCAGGATTTGTTCACACACAGCTTTGTGTGTGGGAGCTTTCTGCGCGCAAACTGACTGCCACCTTTCTTCCATTATAACAGTGAGTACACTTCATTGATCATAAGATGCTTTGGGATGTCCTGAGGTCAGGAACAAGCCCCTCACTTTCCTCAATAGTTAGTAAGTGATTCTGGACAATCACTGCTCAAAAGTAAGATAAAAGCAAATGACTGCTGGGATCGGAAATGAAAGCTGAAAATGCTGGAAAATCTCAGCAGGCCTGACAGTACCTGATGAAGAGTTTTCCAGACTTGAAGCCCAGAATTTTCCATCCGGTCACGCCAGTGGGATTCTCCACCTTCGCTTGAGGCAGAAGCGGGGCATGGAGACCAGAAAATTCAGGTTGAAACGTTAACTCTGTTCTCTCTCCAGGGACGCTGTCAGACCTGCTGAGATTTTCCAGCATTTTCTGTTTCTGCTCAAACTTACTCTTTGTGCTGCAGTCTCCTTTGCTCACGTTCTAATGGGTGGGACACGTACTTACTTTAAAAAGCATTCCATTGAAAAGTGAAAGATGGTGCACTTGTGGCTTGACAGGAATTGTGGGTCCCGGAAGCCTCTAGAGTCTCCAGATTCACACATCCGAAAAAGCAAACCTGACCTTAAATAACACCTCCCCATGTGAACTTACCTCGATTCAAATCAACGAGATACTTCAAAACTGTGTTGAATGGTCCACCGGCAATGCAGCAGCCATTGTCTGTCAGCAAATAGTCAATAAATAGGTGAGCATTTAATCTATCTTTGCTGCTAATAGTTGAGTGATGTGAAGATCCTGAATCACAATAGGGGGGACAGGATTAACATCTCACCCTAACATGGGCAGCACAGTGGCACAGTGGTTAGCACTGCTGCCTCACAGCGCCAAGGATCCGGGTTCGATTCCCAGCTTGGGTCACCGCCTGTGCGGAGTCTGCACATTCTCCCAGTGACTGCATGGGTTTCCTCCGGGTGCTCTGGTTTCCTCCCACAGTCCAAAAGACGTGCTAGTTAGGTGCATTGGCCATGCTAAATTCCCCCTCAGTGTACCTGAACAGTGTGGCGACTAGGGGATTTTCACACTAACTTCATTGCAGTGTTAATGTGAGCTTACTCGTGAGTAATAAATAAACTTTAAAACATGGTGAGCACCGTTGACGGGGGCATCCGCCCATCTCCCATTCACTGCACTCGTCCAAATGCGTCAAGTGGCCACTCCTGAAGCAACAGCATCAGGTTATCTTCCCAGAACGTGGTCAGAAATATTATGAGGAGAGAAGAAACTCTTTGGATGGGGTGGGTGGAATGGCAACACAGGGACAAAAGTATACAGAACAAATGAGCCTGGTGCAAAATGTCTGTTCCAAAACATCTCACCACTGCCCTTCTTACATTGCCACTATAGTTAAAGGTAAAGTTGCCACAGTCCCAGATGACCCTTTGAGGGGAAAGAGCTGACTGGTGGTGATTTCACCCGAGGGTCGCCACACTTCAGTAAATAGAAATCACAGAGTCATAGAAACCCTACAGTGCAGAAAGAGGCCCTTTGGCCCATCGAGTCTACACCGACCACAATCCCACCCAGGCCCTACCCCCATTTCCCTACATATTTTACCCACTAATCCCTCTAACCTAAGCATCCTAGTACACTAAGGGGAAAGGTTGAGAAGGCAACATAGTGCACTCAAACTCAATGTCACTTTATATCAGAAACCTCCATCACATTGGGAGCAAGGTTGACTGGATAAGGGACTAATCTGGATTGTCATCTCTGGTTGAATGTTTTTCCAAGGTTCCAGTGATGCTTGAATGCAGTTGAGAGCAGAGTTGCTCCGAAGCAGGTTCATACAGAGGGGTGTAAATACAGGCCTTGTTCAGGGGGAAGCCCTCAATGTTTGCTTTGGCCGGTGGTTCTTGGAGGGTCGGATAGATGTGGTGTTTGGAGGTTTGTGTTTTCTCCCTGTGACATCCCGGCCTCTCCTCAGTGCACTCCCAGCAGAGTCTCTCAGTCTACTTGGCATGTTCCTGTCATCATTCTTCTCCGCCAGCTAATGGAAAAACAACAACATGTTTATTTACAAGCAGAGTCTCGCAGCCTCATGGCTGCGGCCAGCTCGTGAGAAGGTTCCAGAATAGAGACCCGAGCTCAGCAGGGTGATTCCCCCACCCTGCTCCACGATTGGTTCCCTGGGTCATGTGACCCTCACTCTGCGGATTGGTTCTTAAAGGGACAGTCACCACAATTCCCGAATGAACCTTCTCTACTGTAGTTGGGCAAAACCTGCTAGCTGGGAATGTTTGACATCTTCTGGATTCCTGTCACCCTCCCAGGGGCCTCCTATCATGGCTGAGTTTTGACTGGAGCAGTTGCTTTGGGAGTCTGGTGCTAAACATTGAATCAATGTACCCCGCCCAGCAGAGCTGGTGTTGAGTCACCCATACCTTGATGCTGGGTAAGTTGGCTTGGGAGAGGACATTTGCTGTTAGAGTGCCTTTCTTGTCACCGGATTTGGTGATTAGCGGGCCTGGGACTGAAATCTCTGGGCTCACTAGCCTCTCTTCCCCCCAACCAGGAGTGATTCACTCCAGCAGGGTTTACTGTAGCTTCCCATTAACAGGGAACGAGCGGCCCAACCCCCTGGAGTG
This sequence comes from Carcharhinus amblyrhynchos, assembly GCF_965287045.1. Lineage (NCBI taxonomy): Eukaryota > Metazoa > Chordata > Chondrichthyes > Carcharhiniformes > Carcharhinidae > Carcharhinus > Carcharhinus amblyrhynchos. The sequence continues at coordinate 15,035,997 of NC_137350.1, forward strand.
GAGGGGGGTAAAATCGGAGCTCCCCAGGTGGTCGGGTGGTGGTGGGTGCTCCCTGGGCATTGGCACCATGGCAGTACAGCCTGTGCCCCTGGCACTTCCCCTATGGGCAAAGTGCCAGTTCCCAGGGGGCACCTTGGCACTGCCCATTGGGCATGGGGCGGTGCCAAGAGGACAGGGCCTATGGGGGTGGAGCTTCAAGAGTGGGACCTGATGGGGCAGGGCCTAGTGGGGCGGGGGGGGGGTGGTGGTGGTGGTGGGGGGCGACTGTTTGGGGTGGGGAGGGGATCCCACTGCTAGTCTGCAGACGGGATCGCTGGGTGAAGGAGGGAGGTCAGTGATTGGGACAGGCTGAGGAGGGGAATCAACCTGCTTGGCAGGGTCATCACTGCCTGGGAGGAGGGGGGTCAGGACAGCGGGCGCAGGGGAATTGGGGAGGGGATGGAGACCGGGGCAGGCCAGAATGGGGTAGTTTGAGGCTGCCTCAAGAACGTCGGGGGGGTGGTCCAACAATCAGGCCCTGGGGGGGGGTGAAGGACCTGTGTTGCGGGGGTCACAGGACTAGCCAGCAATCAGGAGGCTGGCTATGCGGGACCACTGCACGTATGCCAATCTCACCACTGACAGCCTGCCATCTTTCCCTGGTCCAGCCTATATGGGACTCCAGAGCCATGGGGATGTGGTTGACTCTCAGCTAGGGATGGGTAATAAACTCTGGCCAGCCAGCTTTGCCCATATCCCACAGATTAATAAAAAGAAATGAGTTAATACTTCAAAATGAAATTATTTGGCTCTTTCTTTTTGCAATTGTTCTAATAAACCTCTTAATGAGGCCATTCAAATAGTGGACAAAGGAATTTCCTACACATATATTAAAGCGCGCTTACTTAATGTCAGCTAGCATAGTCTCCAGGTCCTGGGGCACCTAAAGCATCAAAGCCTTCAATAACGTTCTGTTTGAATGTGACTCCCAGTTATCTGTTGGATCAGACCTTTAAATGTGTAAAATATTGAAAGGGTGGAGCACCATTCAACACTTGGGCTCTGTGTCATTCTCAAACCGTTCCGTTTTGCTGGCTTGCCTCTTCACAGAGGGCTTTCCTCAGAAACATCCCAATTAAAAGGGAATAGCTGAGGTGAACGCCACGGGATAAGAGTGTAACATAAAACCGAAAACATTTTAAAGACACTTCTGAAAAATAAACGATAGCGTGGATGAGTTATAAAGGATAATCAGTAAAGGTCTGGCCAATGATTTTAGTGGCAGGATTTCAGTCTGTGGCTGTGGGGCGGGGGGGGGGGGGGGTGGCTGGGGGGAGGGGGAGGGGTACATCTCTCCGAGTTCCATCAACCGTGAGGCCTGACATGCTCGATTGGAAGTTGCTGCCATCTGTTTGTTATCCACCACATCTCAAGTCTGTTCATAGAACCTGGATGTAAACATGCCAGTTACCTCACTGCCCCACACAGGGTCTTCGTTAGAAACTCCGCTTGTCGACTCACGCCAAAAAATTCTTCTCGGAGTGGGAGCTGGTTCCAGATCCTGGCTTCTGCTGAGGCTCACTGTTCAATATTTATAGAAACGTTAATATCTGTGTGTTTTGGCACGGGCCTGGGCTATCAGTATTTCCAATTACAACTACTCACAACTTGTAACTTAATGCGAAAGCAGCCCTCTCTCTGTCCCCCATTAATAAAAATACCTTCAGCTCCCCCATTCTAACACTCAAACACTTCTCCTTCCAGATGGGCTAAATTGATTCGATTTGATTTATTATTGTCACATGTATTAGCGTACAGTGAACAGTGTTGTTTCTTGTGCACTGTACAGACAAAAGATATCATTCATCCAGTATATAGGGGAGAAGGGAAAGAGAGGGTGCAGAATGTAGTGTTACAGTGATAGCTAGGATGTAGAGGAAGATCAGCTTAACGCGAGGTAGGTTCATTCAAAAGTTTGATAGCAGCAGGGAAGAAGCTGCTCTTGCGTTGGTTGGTATGTGTCCTTAGACTTTTGTATAAGATAACTGTAAGTACTGGCAGGGAGTGTGGGGGTGGGGGTGGGGGCGGGAAGAGGCCTGGGCGGTGAGTGGAGGGGGATAACATAGCCCTTCTGACTTAGCTCTGCAATGTGTCTGATCCATGGTGACACTGAAAGCGTCACTCAGGAGCCACGCAGTGCTGAGGTCTTGTGGCTCTATCTCTGATAACATCAAAGGGACATTCCTGAAGGTAATAGGTAGTTTACTGATGTGTTGCCTGCTGTGATATGAATTTAAGGGATAGCAGCATGGCATCAATCGAGTGTCATATGATCCAGTCTTAGTTTACTTTTGATTTGAGAGAGCACGTACACACAGCTCTGATGTCTTCAGGTTTTACACCTGGTAGAACATTCCCATGTGCCTAGTCTTCCAGAGGAATGGCACAGAGTTTAGCACTGCTGCCTCACAGCACCAGGGAACCAGTTTCAATTCCAGCCTTGGGTCACTATCTGTGAGGAATTTACACGTTCTCCCCGTATCTGCATAGATTTCCTCTGGGTGCTGCAGATTCCTGCCACAGTCCAAAGATGTGCAGGTTAGGTGGATTGACCATGCTAAATTACCCTTAGTGTCCAAAGATGTGCGGGTTAGGTGGATTGACCATGCTAAATTACCCTTAGTGTCCAAAGATGTGCGGGTTAGGTGGATTGACCATGCTAAATTACCCTTAGTGTCCAAAGATGTGCGGGTTAGGTGGATTGACCATGCTAAATTACCCTTAGTGTCCAAAGATGTGCGGGTTAGGTGGATTGACCATGCTAAATTACCCTTAGTGTCCAAAGATGTGCGGGTTAGGTGGATTGACCATGCTAAATTACCCTTAGTGTCCAAAGATGTGCGGGTTAGGTGGATTGACCATGCTAAATTACCCTTAGTGTCCAAAGATGTGCGGGTTAGGTGGATTGACCATGCTAAATTACCCTTAGTGTCCAAAGATGTGCGGGTTAGGTGGATTGACCATGCTAAATTACCCTTAGTGTCCAAAGATGTGCGGGTTAGGTGGATTGACCATGCTAAATTACCCTTAGTGTCCAAAGATGTGCGGGTTAGGTGGATTGACCATGCTAAATTACCCTTAGTGTCCAAAGATGTGCGGGTTAGGTGGATTGACCATGCTAAATTACCCTTAGTGTCCAAAGATGTGCGGGTTAGGTGGATTGACCATGCTAAATTACCCTTAGTGTCCAAAGATGTGCGGGTTAGGTGGATTGACCATGCTAAATTGTCCCTTAGTGTCTAAAGATATGTTGGTAAGGGGGATTAGAGGATAAATATGTGGGGCTATGGGAAATAGGTGGGGTGGGCCTGGGTAAGATTCTCTGTCAGAGAGACGGTGCAGACTAGATAGGCCAAATGGCCTCCTTCTGCACTATAGAGTCTTTATCATTCTTAATAAGCAAACCCACAACGTGTTAACCTGATTACTTATGAATGACTGGTGTCAATGAAGTATTATATCATTATAATAACACAACACGGTGATCAGCAGCAGTCAGGTAGGTGGCAGCAAGTTTAAGTACAGGTTTAACAGCTTTAGATGGTGCTACATTGGATGAAATGGCCCTTGACATTTTGTAAGACTGCAATGAAGTCGCAGTGTTGGAGAGTGCTGAAATCGCAATGCTGCGACTGTGACAGAAAGATTTGGAGACACAGGCAGAGGTGGTGCTCAGGAAAAGAGCTGGATTCCTCGTGGTGAGGTTGCAGTACACGGCTTGTTAATTCCATGAGTGGGACAACACATTGAGAGGACAAGCACTGGGCTGGTTCAGTCAGGAGCGGCAAGCGACCAGGCTGCGGGCTGGATCGATTTCAAGCAAGGGAAAGAAATAAAAAATCATGATGATCAGGCCAGAGAGGGTTGTGTTTCTAACAGGAGGCGACAGATGTTACTGACTGAATTACTCTGTGCTGCATTTCTACCATCTTCCTGACCGGAGCTACAGCAAAAACACACAAGAGCAGCTCCAACAATACTCATCCTAGCTACTACAGAAGTGGGAATGTCAAGGGTATATCGTCAGAATTCCCATATAATTCCCCCGTTGGAAGCTGACTCGCTATCTGAGTTCAAAATGTTCATACAGAGCTTTGGGTTTTTGATTCAGGTGTGTCAAGCAAGCCATAACCATTTGCCTAGCAAATGGCAGTGAAGGTCTACACTGGCTGATCCCCAAATGATATGGATTACATTGGAAGAACGGTTCAGAATCAGGTTCATCTTCTGTATTCGCTTGCCAAGGTTTTATGACACCTCTCACTCTGCGGGATAGTGTGGTCTCACTGAACTGAATGGAGGTTGAAATGGCTCATCGCATCTTTTGGGGGCAGCAACAGAACCATAAATTCCTGACCCATGTCATTTCAACAACAGCCGAGCGAATCCATAGGCCACTCCTCCAGTAGATCCAAAGAAAAGGGTTCATGCTGTAATGTTTCAAATACAGAGCTGGCAGGCAGAATTGTTGAGTTGTTAATTGTATCCCCTCCTGCTGAAACATTTCAGGAAGTTCTGATAGACAAACCCGAAATGCATCGCATCAAAGAGTTACTCAAACCGGGTCGTAAGTACAGAGCAGTCCTTGCAGGTCAATGAAGCTTACTAGTCCTAAGTATAACCCCAATTGTTGATGCACTCACTAGAACACCCAAATCTAGTAAGATATGTGGAAGGTGTGGACTTCTGTATGCATCAAGGAAATGTCCAGCTTTTTATTAATATACACAGCATGTGCAGAAAGGGCCATTGGCAGTGGCAGTGAATGAAGGGAAAGGCTGATGAAGCTACAAAGAGAAGTGCACTGATCCAAACAGACCATACACAACAGGTACCTGCAAGCAGAAAGAATGACCATCCAGTATCCCATTGGAAACTGCATGGGGTGATTGACAAACTAGCAAATGATGATGATGGCCACAGTGAGATGCAGAATGGTGAACACATGTTTCAAAGTGTTTTTACAAAGAAAACATAAACACTGTCACGCAATCCAAAGTGTTGTTTGTGTATGTTTAATCTCCTGTGATCTATTTTCAGTAGCTGCTTCTGTTCAGTGCTGAGCAAGGTGCATGCTCCTGCTTGCTCAGTAAAATTTATATCTTCTAGTTTAAATCCTTTCACTGCTGTTCTTGACAATCCATCTGCTATCATCTGTCACCTCCCTTGAATATACTCAGTAACTGAATCATATCTCATGAGTCTCAGTCTAAAACGTTGAACAATGTTTTTGCAAATTTCTCTAGGTTAACAAGAGTAGTCAAAAGTTTGTGGTTGTTTTTCATATGAAAGCTCAATCTCTTGACATAATCAGAGAGCTTCTCACAGCTGATAAAAGTTCTTTCTCAATTGGTATATACCATTTCTGAGTGCTTTGAGAGATATTGAGGCATAATAAACTGTTGTCTTTGTCTATCTTTTTGAACTTGAAACAGCACCACACCAAAGCCTGTAGATGATGCATCCACTGCTTCAGTATTGGAAATTCTGGATTGTAGAACTTCTGGTAAAATTAGGAGATTCTTGATCTTATCAAAAACATTTTGCTGGTCCACATTCCAACACTTCTGTTGACTTTTCTCAACAGCTGCTGTAACATGTCATTGATTTCTGTTGTGTCGTAGGAACTTAAAGAGTTGGTTGTCCGTCCTAAGGAATCTTTGTATTTCTGTAATGGCTCTAGTTGTGGGAACTCTGTCCATCCCATTGGTTTTCTGCAGGTCATCTATCAATCCCAGAACTTGCACAATGTGGCCCAGGACTTTTATTTTGGGCTTTGCAAATTCACATTTGTCATTGAATCTCAGATGTAACCAGAAGTAATATTTCCAAGTTTGCTGATGGTATGAAGTTTGGTAGGGATGCGAGTGATGAGGTGGATGCTCAGAGGCTTCAGGACGATTTAGACAACTTGAGTGAGTGGACAAATACATGGCAGATGCTGTATAATGTGGATTAATATGAAGTTATCCACATTGGATGGAGAAACAGAATGGCAGAGTGTTGGTTAAACAATGGCTGTGCATTGTTGATGTACAAAGAGACCTGCATGTCCTAGTGTGCCAGTCAGTGAAAGTAAGCACGCAGGCACAGCAAGCAGTTAGAAAGGCAATTGGTATGTTGGCCTTCATTGCAAGTGGACTTGAGTACAAGGGCAAATATGTCTTAATGCAGCTGCACAGAGTGTTGGTGAGACCACACCTGGAATACTGTGTGCAGTTTACGTCTCCTTTCCTATGAAAAAAAAACTTGCCAAAGAGGTAGTCCAGTGAAAGTTCGCCACACTGATTCTTATGTTGGCAGGATGTGAGAGATTGGGTTGACTGGGCCTGTATTCACTGGAATTTAGAAGATTGAGAGGGAATCTAATTGTATCATATATAATTCTTCCAGGGCTGGACAGACTGAATGCAGGGGTTTTGTTTCCTCTGGCAGGAGTTGTCTGGAACAAGGGGTCACAGTCTCAGTTTATGGGGTAGGCCATTTAGCACTGAGATGAAAAGAAACTTCTTTATCAGTGGTGAACCTATGGAATTCTCTATCGCAGAAAGCTGTGGAGGCAAATGGTGGAAAATGATTAAGAAGGAAATAGATGGATTTCTAGGCGCTGAAGGTTTCAAGCGGTATGTGGAGACTACAGGAGTATAGTGTTGAGATAGAGAATCAGCCATGATTCTACTGAATGGTGGAGCAGGCTCAAAGGGCCACATGGCCTACTCCTGCTCCTATTTTCTATGTTTCTATGACTCCTGAAACATACAGAGGTTCAACAATTTCTTTTTCTTGTATCTTAATCTTGCCAAATATTACTTTTAGTGTTATCCTTTACTGGACCTTGCAACTGGATGGATGACGGCTGTAATGTGATATTTTTAACTTAATTAGATAATACTGAAACACCTGTGCCAGCATCTAGCTTGAATTCTGTGGAGTGACCATCAACTTCTGACCTAATGCTCTGACAATTATTTTATGCTTTATTATCTTCTCCAAAGCATGTTACTTGTTTTTTTTTTGTTCTGTGACTTGTAAACTTCTTGGATTTTGTTGTTTTTGCTTTCTTCCTATGAGCCAAAGGGGTTTTGGATGCGCAGACTATTTTAAAATATCCGAACTTGCCACAGTTATGGCACTGACCTCCCCCTGCTGGGCATTCTTCCCACTTACATAGGGTTTTCCTGCCACACCAAGAATTTTTCGCTCACTATGTCTTTTCTTGAGTTAACAAATCTTTGCTTCACTGTGCTTCCTCTTTATTATCTGACATATTGATTGGCTTCATTCATTCTTTTATTTTCCAAAGGACACCACTTTCCCCATGAACAGCCATTCTGTTTTGCTTCCTAAACCTGGTCTGTTGTGCTTTTTGTATTATCTCTGAGAGTTAAATTGCTTGTTTGCAAAACATCTAATAGGGTTTCATCTAAGACCTCAACCACAATACAATTGTCTAATAGTTCATCTCTGAGGATACCATGGTTGCAATCCTCTGTGATTCTGTACAGATCACTTAGAGTCATAGCGAGTTACAGCATGGAAGTAGGCCCTTCAGCCCAACTTGTCCGTACCACCCCTTTTTTAACCCCTAAGTGCCCTCTAGTTCTAACTGAATCCATGGAGTTGCCTGGTTTTTGACTCCTGTAGTTAGGTTTTGCTCGCTTAATGATAATTTTCTTTCCAAACTCCGCAGTACAAATCAAATGACTGGAAGATTTCCTCATAAGTCTCAAAGTCTCACCGATGCCCAGTCTTGCAATAACTTTGTCTGGCTGGTCCCTATTATGTAAAGTAATGACCTAATCTTTCTAATGCTCCTTATGCAAACGTGAAGCCATTCTTTATCTGGAGAATCTCTTTCTCCAATTATCCCATTGTTGAGCCTGTAGGGAGCACTCAGCACTTCAGAATGGTTCAGGGAGTGGCAATGTACACTTCAGGCTTATGTAAAATCCCAGGAACATAGAATCTACAGTGCAAAAGGAGACCATTTAGTCCATCGAGCCTGCACCGACAACAATCCCACCCAGGCCCTATCCCCGTAACCCCACATATTTACACTCCTAATCCCCCACCACTAAAAAGGCAATTTATCATATCCAATCAGCATAATCCACGCATCTCTGGAGTGTGGGAAGAAATTGTCACACCCGAAGGAAACCTACGCAGACACGGGGAGAATGTGCAGACTCCACACTGATAGTGACCCAAGCCAGGTATTGAACCTGGGTCCCTGGCACTGTGAGGCAGCAGTGCTAACCACTGTGCCACGTTAAGCTCTGGGCTTATTGCTACTTCAGTAGCTCTGCTTGTAGATTGTGATCTGCGCTCACTGTCTCTGGATCCAAGGGCAGGATTTTCCGGCTGTGCTCGCCCCAAGACCGGAAAATGCCACCCGAGGTCAATGGACCTTTGCGTCGTCCTGTCCCGCCCGCTATGATCCCTGTGGTGGGAAAATTCCACCCCAGGTCTGTATGTCTGCTTGCACCCATGATGCTTCATTCTTAGGTGAGTCTTCAATCTTTTTCCTCTTGTCCTTTACTTGAGGATTTGTTGGTCTTTCAGAATCTTTCTGGGTCCTTACACACTGTCCGCTGCCACCATCTTGTGTCTTGAGTTGGTGGTCTCAACGTGCCTGCCTGTTACCCTGTCAATATTCCATGTTATTCACAGAAACCATTCTTGTTTGCAGATTCATATACATCTCAGTACTCTACACGAGGTTGTTCTTCTGCTTCCCTGCACATCTCAGTCCCTTAGTCATGTGATATTGCATCATACTTACACCAATATCAAGTGTTTCTGATGTTAACCCTTTAGATGAACAGGCAAATTCTTGACCCTCTGATCATTGGGGCAGCACGGTGGCACAGTGGTTAGCACTGCTGCCTCACTGCGCCAGGGTCGCAGGCTCAATTCCTGGCTTGGGTCACAGTCTGTGCAGAGTCTAGTGCATGCATTTTCTCCAGGTGCTCCGGTTTCCTCCCACAGTCCGAAAAATGTGCTGCTTAAATGCATTGGCCATGCTAAAAAAATTCTCCCTCAGTGTACCCGAATAGGCACCAGAGTGTGGCAACTAGAGGATTTTCACAGCTCGTACTGGCCAATGATTCAACTGTGGAGCGCATCACAGCTAAATCCAATGCCTATCTTCATTGCAATGTTAATGTAAGCCTACTTGTAACAATAGTAAGTAAGCTTTAAAACTTAAAAAAGGTGGTGGGGTGGGATGGGGTGAGGTGGGGGGAATGGGCAGCACGGTGGCAGAGTGGTGAGCATTGCTGCCTCACAGCGCCAGGGATCCAAGTTCAATTCTGGCCTCAGGTGGTTGTGTGAAGTTTGCTCGTGTGTGCCTAGGTTTCCTCTGGGCGCTCCAGATTTCTCCCACACTCCAAAGGTGCTCAGGTTAAGTGGATTGACCATGATAAATTGCCTATTAATGTCAGGGGGTTAGGTGGATAGGGCCTGGCTGGGACTGTTATCCAGTGCAGATTCGATGGGCCAAATAGCCTCCCTTTGCACTGTAGGGATTCTATGAATGGGGAATCTTGTATGAAGGCTCCGCAAGGTAATACAGTACGCTCAATATTATTGTAGCCTTTCTAAGGGTTAAGTAGGGAACATGGTCACAATATCTTGTTGCCAAGATATACAGTTACTGGTCTTTAAAGACAACCTGATAACAGACACTGGACAAGCTCCTAACTTCAAAAATGCATTAAAAAGAATTTCAGAAGGGTCTTTTATTGAAAACTGAGCACAGCGTGTAAACCTGGTCAACAGGGTTCTTCTGCCGGCCTAGTCCCTCAAAGCCCCCCTTTGTCCTGAACCAATGACTTGGCTCAGGTCTCACGATACAGAAAAGGTCCATTTTCCTCTCTGCGCGATCCCTTTCTGAAGTCGAGTGAATTGTTTTTGCAGAATAATATTCCCTTTGTTCATCAAACACACAGACCTGCGGAAAGCGAGAGCTGCCTCTTGGCTGAAGGAACACAAATTGTTGGCTCTGGTTCTCAGTCCAGGGCTCAGGGTACCCAGTGAATGTCCTCACTCTCTCTCTTTATTATGAAAGCTCATTGCAATTTAAGTAATTAAATGGACCTACCTCAAAGCACAATCTTCTTAACCTTATAAAAATTTCCTTTTAACACAGTGATAAAGACAGAAGACAGATTGCCATTCAGCGATTCCTTTCTTCCCATGTTTGTTTTAAATTGACCGCATCTCAACGTTCCCAGCCGTTTGAGATTGAAAGCAAATCCCTGTGATAGCTCAGCCAAGAATCGACCAGCCACATTGCCACTCTTGACCTGAAAGGATGAGAGGTTTTTTTTCTCCATGGCCTTTAGCTGAACTGATGGTAACTGAGTTGATGTCACAAAGCTGCTGCTGTGAATCGAGTATGTGAATGCCATGGCTAGATTTTAATTTCTTCTCGTAATCCACTAGGGCAGCACGGTGGCACAGTGGTTAGCACTGCTGCCTCACAGCGCTAGGGATCTGGGTTCGATTCCCAGCTTGGGTCACTGTCTGTGTGGAGTCTGCACGTTCTCCCTGTGTCTGCATGGGTTTCCTCCCACAGTCTGAAAGATGTGTTGGTTAAGTGCATCGGCCATGCTAAATTCTCCCTCAGTGTACCTGAACAGGCGCTGGAGTGTGACAACTAGGGAATTTTCACAGTAACTTCATTGCAGTGTTAATGTAAGTCCACTTGTGACTAATAAATAAATAAACTTTAAAGCAAGACCCTGAGAGAGACCTTTTACTCCCAGTTGGGATCTGTTGCATTAACCACAAGCTTGTGGTTATTGTTCATTTTCATTTTATGCAATAAAAGCAGGATTCCTTCACAGCCGACTTATAACCTTTGATATGGTAGAGACGGGACATGGTACAATCCTTCCTCTTTGTTGAGCATTAGAAGTCGAGGTCGCAGTCTCAGAATAAGGGTCATCAATTTAGGACTGAGGTAAAATTATTCGCTGTATGTTTGGAACTCTCGGCTGCCGAGATGTGTAGATACTCAGTAATTGAGCATATTTAAACCAGGGATGGATAGATTTTTACACACTGATGTAATCCAGGGATATAGGGATAGTCGTGAAAGGGGTAACTGAGGTAGAAGATCAGCCACCATCTTATTGAAAGTTGGTGCAGACGCAAAGGGCTGAAAGACTCACTCCTGCTCCTATTTCTTATGTTATATAACGAGACAGGCACATAGTGTGTGACTGAATTTTTCTCAATATCAGACTGTTTAGGGGCAGCAGGTTTCCCCAAAGTGGAAGCAATTGGGTTTTGATAACAATCCTGCAGCCTTTGTGCTCATTTCTTTGGTACAGGTTCATCAAATTAAATTTCACAATGGGCTGTGTTAGAATTTCATCCCATCAGGGTTGCTGTTTCAGTGTTCCAATCAGATATGGGACCCCACTTAGATCGATTAAAACTCTCGAATTTGGGGGAATCCCCAATGTGAGCTGGTGAATCCCTCTTGGAAATCCTCAGGTAAGTATTTGCACAGCTATTACCCAGACTTACTAACTTCCCCTGGACCCCACACTGTGCTGGAAACCATCTGACAAAGGCCGGAACTCTATCACCTCACCCTCCACATAATCGGAGTGGGTGAGGGTCTGACAATGGAAATCTCCGCAGGCCTCAGGTGGGAATTTCCAGTCTCGCTTGAGTGAGGCTGTAAAATCCCGCCCAAAATGTTTTAAATCTCTAATTCCAGACGGTTCTGCCACGATTACCCTAATAGTTACGCAGAAAAAGTTAGAAGAAATAATAGAACTTCTAACTTCTGTGTAACTATTTTAAAAACTAAGACTGATTCTCGTAAGCGACCCCCCCCGCCCAACCATATCCTCCACTTCACCTGCTGACTGTTCCATCACCCAGACTAAACCCCACAACTTTCCCCACACCCCTCGATCCCTCCACCCACACTGAATTCCTCCCACAACTCTTGGGCCTGACTCTAATTCCTGACCTAACCTAGCTCACTGGACCAACCCCACCCTTGCCCCAGTCCTCCCCCCCACCACCCCCCCCACCTCACTCCCCCGACCCCCAACCTGACCCGACCCAAAACCCTGACCCGCCCTGAATCGGTGAGGGTCCAGTGGACCTGACTCCCATCTCCACAGCTGTTCAACCCCTGACGTCCCCTGATGTCTGACCCCTCCGAAGTCCGACCCCCAACTCCTCCGATGTCCATTCCCCTTCACTCCCGATGTTCAAACCCCCAATGTCTGACCCCTCCCCCCCAAAACCCCCCAGTGTCTAATCCCAGCCCCACACCCCACCTCCGCAGCGCCAATTCTGTTACTGGCTGCAGTAGTTCATACAGATTTGTATTATTGCCTCAGGCCCAATGTGGAGTGGTGCGCCTTGAGCTATACCACTTGCCTATCATCCCTGCTGAGTGATGGTTAATTACTTACCTGATCTGTTCACCCCCTGTCTATGCAGTAAGTTCATCGCAGCCCAGTTTCCTCGCTTGTTCCCCTGAAGGTATGACCACATGGATTCTAAGAGCACTCTCAACATCCTTGCACTTTTGCCCAACTGACTGTTCTTTGGGTCCCATGTAGTCAATGCCAGCAGGCTGATTCACTGGGTGACATTGTTAAAATGAGGAGTCCTGTCAGGCCCTGAGTAAAATATCTCAGGTTGTGATTAATTCGAACGGTGATAGCTTAGGGGCAGAAAGAAGTGGTTAAACAATAAGATGCTGATAAAGCTGCCTGGTGGATTCAGTGAGACGCGAACCCAACAATGTTTGGCAGGAACAGTCTGGGAGACATCACCTGCAGCTGGCAGCTTCTCATGCATCCACCTAACTATAGACCGGACAAGACAATGCAACTCACATTGCCAGACACTACATCAAGGCTTGATATAATCCAACAGCACAATGCTGCTTTACTGAAAATACCAGTTCAATGCCATGTTAATGGTATTACAGAACAATACAACTGTGCCAACAAATCTCAAATTAAACCATTGTCAATGCATTAATTGCCTGAAAAATAGACCTTCTAGAATTACCACTTCAGTGAGGAGCAGTTGGAATAAGTTCAGAGATAATAGTTCACTGTTTTCCATAATAATTTATTGCATGAATCACTTTGAGATTTTTTTTGTGATACAGTATTATTAGGTACTAACAGACAAGAATGAAAGACCCAGAGGGCTGCACAATTGCTACAACTGCACCAATCAACTTCCTAAATGTTGTGTTGACAAAGTACTGGCAGCACTATTGGAACTACCTGCCTTTCTCTGTTTCAGCAAGTACCCCGCTAATGAAGGCCCTGCCTCAGCTTGGCTTACTGATCCAGGTAGCTATAGACGCATAGGCTGGGATTTTCCGGCCACGCTTGCCCCAAAAGTGGGGAATCCTGCCCAAGGCCAATGCCATGTTCTGCCCCTCGCCCACTACGATTCCTGTGATGGGCAGAACAGGAGAATTTGTGCCATACACTTCAATAAGCCTTATGAATCTCTGCCTTCCGTGATCAAACTCGCTGTTATTTTACTGAGTGCATGCCTCAACAAATATTCCCAGGGAAAGAATGTCCAACTTATAGTTTTACGATGAGCTGGAGAGACCTGTATGTAGCATTAATAGTAGTGTAGACTTGTAGACTTATAAAATTCTGTATAATTCTACAATTCTATAAATTCTATGTCATTCTACAATTTTGGCATTCACTTTCAAAGCCTGGGCAACTCATTCCTGTTCAGATTCATTTTTCTCATTTATTGTTTCGTCATGTTAAGGCTCTAGGACAACAAGGGCAATTTTAAGTTCCTCTTTGGTGAATAAATTCTAACTCAGACCATCAAGATTAGCTGTTTGAGATGTATATAGGCTAATAAAGATAGTGTGGGGCTTCCAAGACTCCATGCTTTGAAGCCAACAAGGACAAAACTCTTGGTCAGTCCAGGAGTAAGGCCATTCCCCAGAAATACTGACATTTTGTTTCAACCTACATACCCAACAGTGGTTAGCACTGCTGCCTCACAGTGCCAGGGACCCAGATTCAATTCCAGCCTTGGGTCACTGTCTGTGTGGAGTTTGCACGTTCTTCCCGTGTCTGTGAGGGTTTCCTCCGGGTGCTCTGGTTTCTTTCCACAGGTTGGGTGGATTGGCCATGCTAAGTTGCCCCTTAGTCTTCCAAGATGTGTAGGTTTAGGGGGATTAGCAGTGTAAACGCATGAGTTTACCGGGACGGGGCAGGGGGGCAGCATGCCTGGGTAACATGCTACGTCGAGAGTTGGTGCAGACTCGATGAGCAGAATGGCCTCTTTCTGCATTGTTGTGCTTCTCTGATTCTATGAAATTGGATAGACTTGTGAGCAATATAAAATTGCAAGAATATAGAGAGTGAGACTGATTGTGTAGTCCTACAGAGAGTTGATATGGACTTGATAAGCCAGATGGCCTCCTTCTGTATGGGCAGGATATATCAAATGGTGGGGACCCCTGTATGGCCATCCAAAGGGAATGCATCCCCACTGACCTGAGTTGCTTGGCAACCATTTAATGCTCCAATGCCCCTCACTCAATAGGTAGGCCTGCCTCAGGGAGCTACCTGCCAAGCTGAATGACTGCACCTTACCAGGCCCAACAATAGGTTGTATAGTGGTCAGGACTGGGACAGCAGGCAGCCCCAAAGTCCAGAACCAGGTGAATAGGGCCTCACGGTGGGAGGGGAGGTGTAGCCTGTGAGGTGGGGAGATAGGGAGAGGAGCGGGGCGGGTCTTATGGGGAGAGGAGAGCACTCAGAAGGGTCAGACTTTGTGGAGAGGTGTCCAATGTGGAAAGGAGGTGATTGAAGGAGATTAATTACATTCCTAACCATGTCTAGGAATCAGAAACTAAGCTTTTCTTTGTGTGAAACAGAATACCGGTAGCAGATCGATGAGAGTTATTCAACTGGGGCATCCGACTCCTGACCAGGTAACTTTCTGAGTTCCCCCTTGCCCTTGGTCATTAATTGCCCAGTTAAGGGCCTAACTTGCAGCAAGGGTAGGCAGGCTAGCTAGACCTCGATTGTCCCACTGTAAAGTGGTGGAGAGGTGAGTGCAGGTGAGAGGGCAGCACGAGGGGACCTGGGGAATCACAGTGCCTACAGATCCTCTGATGGGGAAGGGTAAATTTCAGCCCCATGACCCTTTTGGCTGCAGTTATGCCTTTCTATAAGAAAAATAAAAAATATGATTCATACTTATGGAATTTACAGCACTTGATGTTGCAATATGCAATGATTTGATAGAGGGTCAGAAACAAGATCATTTGGATGACTCACAATAAGTGTATGTGAGCAATACAGTGTAAACAACAAACATTAGCATGTTGCACAAAGATCACAATCAATAAGTCTTGTACTGCCTTTCAGTGAGTTACATCACATTGTCCTTGCCCAAGGTGTGCCATGATATATTTGACCCTTCAGCAATTCATGACATTGTTAACTGCTGTCCTTCCCTGAAAAAGAAGGATCATGCGCATTAGCTGAGAGATAGACTTACGTTTATTTACTCGTGTCACAGGTAGGCTTACATTAACACAGCAGCAATGTTACTGTGAAAATCCCCTCGGCATCACACTCCGGCACCTGCTCGGGTACACCGAGGGAGAATTTAGCACCTAACCTGCACATCTTTGGACTGTGGGAGGAACTCGGGGCACCCAAAGGAAACCCACACAGACAATGTGAAGGGTACACACAGTGACCCACACCAGGAATCGAACCAGGTTCCTGCACTGTGAGGCAGCAGTGCTAACCACTGTGCCACAGTGCCGTGCTTCAAGGTGAGACAATTCATTTTTCGCCGCATTAGGAAAGTGAATTACTGTCTATGATAAAGCCATTAAACCATCTACTTGTTGAAGTGTACGTAAAAAATTCAATTGTACTATTCAAAGGAAAACAAGGAGTTCTTCAGATGCCTTAGACGACAGTAATCCCTCAACCAATACATTTGATTTGATTTAGTATTGTCACATGTATTGGAATACAGTGAAAAGTATTATTTCTTGCAAGCTGCTACAAACAAACACATATCGTTAATAGAGTACCTATGGAAGAAGGAGAGGGTGCAGAATATAGTGTTATAGTCATAGCTAGGGTGTAGAGAAAGGTAAGCTTAATATATAATAGGATAATAGGTCCATTCAAAAGTCTGATGGTAGCAGGGAAGAAGCTGCTCTTGAGTCGGTTGATCCATGTTCTCAAGCTTCTGTATCTTTTTCCCATCGGAAGAAGGTGGAAGAGACTGTGTCTGGAACGTGTGGAGTCCTTGATTATGCTGGCTGCTTTTCCGAGGCACTGGGGAGTGTAGACAAAGTCAATGGATGGGAGGCCAGTTTGCGTGATGGACTGGGCTATGTTCACAATCTTTGTATTTCCTTGCAGTCTTGGGCAGAATAGGAGGCATACCAAGCTGTGATACAACCAGATACAACCAGAAAGGATGTTTTCAATGGTGCACCTGTAAAAATTCATGAGAGTTGTTGACATGCAAAATTTCCTGAGCCTCCTAAGAAAGTAGAGGTAGAAAGGAGAAAATACAGTGAATGAAGTTAGATTCATGAAGCTATTTAACTCCAGTGTTGAATTATGACTGGTATTTTTACCTTAACAGGTAGCTATTGACTTCAATATCAGAAAAATATTTGTCATATCTCGCTGTCGCCTTGTAAGATAATTGTGCCTCGGTCTTGCACATTACCTGGTAAATCGTTGCGACATTGACCCATATAAAGCAAAGTGAGATAATTGATAGTGATCATTCTTATGGTTTGTTCGTTATATCAGCCAGCACCTTTCTTATCTCTTCCCACATACTGCAAGAATAAAGACCCAGATTTGACCCTGATGCTGGTTGATTCTCATGCCTACTGTATCCGCCACTTATTTATCGCACGCCCTCCGGACCTGTCAAGGGTATTGCTTTTCTGCCTCGATAATAATTTGCAGGACATCACTTTAAATGTGTTCCGTGCGTCAATCATTGTGCATGATTCGCAGCATGAGAGAGGCACGGTGGCACAGTGGTTAGCACTGCTGCCTCACAGCGGCAGGGACCTGGGGTTTGGTTCCCAGCTTGCACATTCTCCTCGTGTCTGTGTGGGTTTCCTCCAGGTGCTCCGATTGTCTCCCACACTCCAAAGATATGATGGTTAGGTTGATTGACCAAGCTAAATTGCCCCGTAGTGTCAGAGGGACTAGCAGGGTAAATACATGGGGTTATAGGGATTGAGCTGGAATTACGAATCTACTGATGACCATGAAACCATTGTTGATTTTCAAAAAAACCCATCTGGTTCACTAATATCCTTTAGGAGAGGAAATCTGCCATCCATACTTGGTATGTGACCTTCGAACCACAGCAATGTGGTTGACTCTCAACTGTCCTCAGGCGACTAGGAATGGGCAATGAATGCTGGCCAGCCAGTGATGCTCATGTCTCACAAATGAATAATAAAAACAAGGCAGTTAAATGGTGATAATGGGGAGTGCCAAGCAGAACATCTCTCAGCAAATATCTTTACAGTGGATCTGATGAAGCAATTTTGATCTGTACTATTGGTGACACTCCGAGTTGAAAAATCTGTCACTACTAAAGTTGCACAAAAGTGGCAGTGGTTAAAAATGTAGAATTTACAATATTTTTGTGTTCATTCAAAGAGTGTGGATATCGCCAGCATTTATCTCCCATCCCTAATGGTCCTTGAGAAGGTGGTGGTGAGCATTCACAACAGCAGAGTGGATGAGATCATGTATCTGCTTCCTGCACTGTTGACCTCCTGAGCAATGTCTTCCCAGGCTGGAGATGTGAGGTCGCTGTTCTTCCTCGAGCTAGCCCTACAGTGGAGGACACGTCTCTACAGCCTGAAGCAAGCTCTCGAGGGCATGGTGGCCGAAAGAGGCTGCTGGCCTTTTACCTCTGGGTTGCTGATGCCATGAATAATCTGGTGAAGATAGGTGAGCTGGAGAAAGTGATATGCATGTGTTGGATTGGTGCTTAAATATAGCATCAGATCTTGGAACCTGCCAGCTGATGGCAAACAAATGGGTCAGCACGTGACCCAACAAGTGATTCGGAGAGATAATAACTTGTGCATAATCAAAGACATGATTTGGGTACAGCTTCGTGTTGTTCCGGCAAGCGGGAAGAGCACCACCAGAACCACCCACTGTCACACTTAGAAAACAAAATGGAAAATTCCACTCATCTTGTCCTACACTGTCATGTCGTGTCATGGTTATGTTGTGTTATGTAAATCTGAGATCAGTTTGTAAACGTGGCAATAAATAGTTGGAAAACTGCCATGACTGTGGTCAGGCTGTATGAAGCAGCCCCATTCCGAATTATCTATTAAGTTTGGCTAATCGATTAAACCCATTAAACTTGAACCCGGCTCGAAAGGCTTGTATCAGTACACATATGGCTTAACTCTGAACTACTAGTCCATTTTTGGGTGGAAATCATAACTCATTCATTTGTATCAACTTTCAATCTAATTTCAGCAAAGGCAATTTGGGCAGGTTTGGGTGAAATTAAGCTTTCTTCACAGTGCCATTGCCCAGATAAACATCAGTCAGCTCTAAGAGAGCAGTGCAGCCACAAGTAAACTGTCAACCATCTTCAGAACAGACACTCATTTTCACCAGGTCAGTGAGTTTCCATGGATATTACTAAGACAGTATAAGTCTTTTATAAATCCAAATCATACCTGACACATTGATAAAATCATAGAATCACAGAATTGTTACGGTGCAGAAGAGCGCAATCTGGCCTGTCTGCCTGAACCGGCTCTGCGAACGAGCATCAGGATTTAGTGCCGTTCCCCTGTCTTTTCCTCATACCACTGCTCATTGTCTGTAGTCAAACAATCATCTTATACCCTCTTGATTGCCTCGATTGTATCTGCCTGTACCACACTCCCAGACAGTTCATTCCAGACCCGAACAACTCTGTGTGAAAAAGCTTTTGTTCACATCGCATTTGCTTCTTTTGCAAATCACCTTCAATCTGTGCCATCTCGTTCTTGATTCTTTTATAAGTAGGAGCAATTTCTCTCTATCTACTTTGTTCACCTCCCCCTTCATGATTTTGAATAGCTGAATCAAATCTTCCCTTAGCCTTTCTCTCTCTAAGGAGAATATTCACAACCTCTCCAATCTATCCTTATAGGTGAAGTTTCTCATCCTTAGGACCAGTCTTGTAAACCTCTGCTGTGCTCTCTCCAACGCATTCACTTTATTCCTGGGATACGAGGCCCAAAACTGCAGACAGTGGGCAGGATTTTCCAGCCGCGCTTGTCCCAAAACCGGAAAATCATGCACGAGGTCAACGGACCTTTGCATGGACACCCTCCTCCCCCACCAGCAATAATTCCCATGGTGGGTGGGATCGACAAAAATACCCCCCCCCAACCACCCCTGCCTCCCGTAAACTAGCTGAGGTCTATTCTTTTATAGGTTTAGCAAAACCTCCCTGCTTTTGTATACTCTGTCACTATTAATAAAGCCCAGACTAGTACGTGCTTTATTTACTGTTTGCTCCACCTGTCCTGCAAGCTTCAATGATCTATGCACGTATACACCCAGGTCCCTCTGCTTCTGCACTCCCTGCAGAACTATACCAGTTGTTTTATATTGGCTCCCCATGTTCTTTCTGCCAAAATGCATCACCTCACACTTCACTACATCAAACTTCATCTGCCACCTATCTGCCCACTTCACCAACTTGTCCATGTCCTTTTGAAGTTCTATCCTCTCCTCTTCACTGTTTAGAATATTTTCAAGTTTTGTATCACCGGAAAGCTTTGAAATTGTCCCTGCACGTCAAGGTCTAGAATACTAAAAATATTAGGAAAAGCAAGGGTCTCAATACTGGCCCCTGGGGAACACCATAATAAACCTTTCTCCAGCCTGAAAAATATCCATTGACTGTTACTCTGTTAGTCTCTGCTTCCTACTTTCAGCCAATTTTATACCGACATTGCTATTGTTCCTTTTATTACATGAGCTAAGTCTTTTCTCACAGCCTATTGCATCGAATGCCTTTAGTTTGTGTACATCACAACAACAGTATTACCCTCATCAACACTTTCTATTACTTCCACAAAAAACTCCAGCAAGTTAGTTAAACACAATTTCCCCTTTAGAAATCCATGCTGGCTCTTGCCATTTCAACCCATATTTTTTAATGCGACTATTAATTCTGCTCTGAACAATTGTTTCTGGAAGTTTGTCCATCACTGATGTTAAACTAACTGGACTGCAATTGCTGGTGCTATCCTTACATTTATTTTATGAACATTTGCACCTCCCCTGAGCCCAGAGAAGACTGGAAGATAATGGCCAGCAGCCCCACGATTTCCATCCTCACTTCCTTCAATATCCTTGGGTGCAGCTCATCTGGTCCCAGTTCCTTGTCAAATTTCAGTATTGACAGTCCATTCAACACTCCCTCCTCATCAATCTTGAACCCTTCCAGAGACAAGAGGCCGGAATTTTACTGATTTCACGGTGTGGGGTGGGCAAGTCTCGCAGAATGGAACGTTGGCAAAGGGCAGGATTTTATGAGTCTCGCCCAAGTGAAGTCGTAAAACCTTGGCCAGTTTCTCTGTCTATCACCATGGCCTGGGTAGCCTTTACCTCCTTGGTACAGACAGCTGTAGTGTATTCATTTAATATCTCAGCCATGTCCACCATGTGTAAATCCACTTTTAGGTGCCTAAGTGCCCTACTCCTCCTTTTAACATCCTTTTACTATTTATGTGCCTCTAGAATACTTTGAGACTCCCCTTTATGTTGTCTGTCAGTTGTTTCTCATAATCCCTCTTCACTTCTCTCATGTGTTTTATCATCTCCTCGTCTGTATTCACCCACCTCCTGTATTCCTCTTGGTTCCCAACTGTATTTTCTACCCGACGTCTACCATAAGCACAATTTTTCTTCTTCATGCTAATTTCTTTCTCCTTTTTTCATCCAAAGGAGAGCTTTGGAATATACCTTGACTATGTCTGGACCATTTCTATTTTGAAGGTGGCACATTGTTCAGCTACATTTTTTCCTGCCAACCTTTCATAGAATCCCCACAGTGCAGACGGAGGCCATTCGGCCCACCGAGCCTGTACTGCCAACAATCCACCATCTCCATGCACTTAACCTGCTAATCCCCCTGACATTAAGGGGTGATTTAGCACGGCCAATCCATCTAACCTGCACATCTTTGGACTGTGGGAGGAAACTGGAGCACCCGGAGGAAACCCGTGCAGACACAGGGGCACGGAAACTCCACTCAGACAGTCACCCAAGGCCGGGATTGAATCCAGGAATCTGGCGATATGAGACAGCATTGCTAACCACTGTGGTACCGTGCCACCCTTTCATTCCAGTCTAACTGTCTCAGCTCCGTTCTTACCCCAGTGAAGCCAGCTCTCTCCCAGTTAATTATTCTTACTCTAAATTGCCTATTTCCCTTCTATAGCATCTTAAACTTTACAATACAATGATCACTGTCTCCTAAATATTGCCCCATTGACAATTAGAACTTCGAACTTAGAATTCCTATAGTACAGAAAGAGGCCATTTGACTCATCGAGTCTGCACTGACCACAGTCCCACTCAGGCCCTACCCCCATATCCCTACATATTTACCAACTAATCCCTCTAACCTATGCATCTCAGGACACCAAGGGCAATTTTAGCATGACCAATCAACCTAACCTGCACATCTTTGGACAATTGATCTACTTGGTTCGTCTCAGTTGCAAGAACCATATTCAACAATGCAATCATTCACAAAAGCAAAATACTTCTGCATAAATTCTCCAGCTCTGACGTAGGGTTATCCAGACTCGAAACATTATCTTCTATTCTCTCTCCACAGTCAGAGCTGTTGGGATTTTCCAGTATTTTCTGTTTTTGTGCACTCTTTTCTGTTGGACTGGACACATACTGCTGTAGAATCTTTTCTCAAACTGAAAAGGCAAGTATTGAAGCCAATGTGAAATGCAGGAAAAACCTCTTTATCCAAAAAGTTTGGCTATATACACACTTCTTTCCCCCCATTTGGGAATAGTGAGGCCCGGCACAGTAGCACAATGGTTAGCACTGCTGCTTCACAGCTCCAGGGACCTGGGTTCGATTTCCGGCTTGGGTCACTGTCTGTGTGGAGTTTGCACATTCTCCTCATGTCTGCGTGGGTTTCCTTCGGGTGCTCCGCTTTCCTCCCAAGGTTCATAGATATGCGGGTTAGGTTGATTGTCCATGCTAAAATTGCCCCTCAGTGTCCTGAGATGCGTAGGTTAGAGGGATTAGCAGGTAAGTGTAAAAGGATATAGGGGTAGGGCCTGGGTGGGATTGTTGTCGGTGCAGGCTCGATGGGCCAAATGGTCTCTTATGGCACTGTAGGGTTTCTAAGATTCTATGATTCATTGGCAGGCTGAGTGGCCGATTGAACTGTGTCGTAATTACTCCTTTGATGGCTGACAAGTCCTGGAGTGGGATCTGAGCCTAGAACCTCCAGCTGGATTGAGTGACAAGAGTTCCAGCGCTCCGAGAGAGGTTAGAATGTGGAAGTAACTATCACAAAGAGTAGTTGCGGCAAATAACACAAATGCTTTTAAGCGGAAGCCAGATAAACAGGAATGACAAAGAACTGAAAGTCATCGGGTTAATGAAGAAGGATGGATGAGGGTTCATGTTAAACATAAACATTGGCCTGGATCTGTTTCTGCACTCGACATTCTGTGTGATCTTCTGTTGAAAGCTGCACTAATGCAGAAGGAGCTCATTTTTTTCTACTTTGTAACACAGAGGTCTCAGCAGTTTAAGCCAGTATGGCAGTTTTCTGAGTGAATATTGGATAACGCAACAATGTAGTGATCCAATGTATTGTGTAGGGCAATGCTGAAAGGAGAACTGAAGTTGAAGTTATGTTAATGCATTAACAGAATGTAAATTTCCAGTGAACACAATCATTTATTTTTTTACATGCCACAAGGAACCTAAACTATACCACACTAATTTCCATTTCTCCCTTACCTCTGTGGCGATACACATAGAATCATTTGAAATCACAAGCTTTCAGAGTGCTGCTCCATTGTCAGGTGAAGTGATGAAGGAGCAGTGCTCCAAAAGCTTGTGATTTCAAATAAACCTGTTGGAATATAACCTGGTGTTGTGTGACCGCTCACCTTGACCACCCCAGCCCAACACCAGCATCTCCACATCATAGAATCATACAACATTTCCAGCGCGGAAGGATGTCATCGTGTACACCGAATCTCGACAGGACGTATTAACCAGGCCCTGTCCCTGCAACCTCACCTATTTATCCCGCTAATCCCCCTAATCCTACACACCTTGGGATAGTAATGGGTAAGTTAACATGGCCAATCCACTTAATCTGTGCATCTTTGGACATAATTACACATAATTGCACATTCCCCCATCCATTAATAGATCCCTGAAAGTAGACAACTGGTTAATAGTTTGAAGACTATTGTAATACAATGAAATGATAAACTGACTGATGAACATCGTAAGGATACAGAGCAGTGCTACTGACTGAACTGCAATGACTTTTTCCTCCTCTGTGGTCTTCCTCTTTCCCTGATCTGTTCCTGCCCAGATGTTGTATGTTAATACTCTAGGAACTCAAGACTGGACCCTTCAAATGGTCAGGCCATAAGTGAGGAAACATGGTGCAGTGTTGGCTTTGAGAAACCCACAGAAAGATATGTCCCATTTGAGCATTGTAGACTAAAGGGTTAACTCTTAACACCACTCTAATAATAGCTACTGAGCATGTGAGTAATGAGTTCTGTCGTAATGCTGTCAGTCAGAGATATGTGTGAGAATAGCTAAGAATCTTGTATATAGTTAGTTAGTCAAGTAATTAAAAGTACTTTTAAAAAATAATCTTTGCCTCCAGCCTGATCTCTTACCGAGTAAGACGTTCTATCTCTTTTGAGATAATGCAACATCTTCATTGCATAATGGGTTAGCACTACTGCCTCACAATGCCAGGGACCTGGGTTTGCTTCCCAGCTTGGGTGAGTATGTAGAGTTTGCACATCTAAGAGACATGCTGGTTGGGTGCACAGGCCATGTTAAATTCTCCCTCAGTTTCTCCCTGCTCACACCCAAGCAGATGTTGAACTGTGGTGACTAGGGGATTTTCACAGTAACTTCATTGCAGTGTTAATGTGAGCACACTTGCGACACTAATAAATAAACTCACTCAACAATAATAGAAGCAAGGGAAGTTCAGTTTTATAGATACTTCTGTGAGGGGAAGGCTCTAGAGGATACTTTGTTAACCACCTGTCATTACTTTAAGATAGAACTGGATTTGCAAAAAGACAAATAACTTTCAATCTTGAAGCAGCATTCACCCAACTTTACTGAATGGCTCAGGAGGTTTGAATGAAATCCAGTACGCCAGGTATAGCTTTTTATAGGAGTGATTTCCAGTTGAACTACTGGGATGTTTTGAAACCATCCTCCAATAGTCCAGGAGAAAATATCAACAGCTATAATATGCACAATGCATCAAGGTTAGCACCACTGCCTCAGCGCCAGGCATCCCGGGTTCAACGCCGGCCTTGGGTCACTGTCTGTGTGGAGTTCATACATTCTCCCTGTGTCCGTATGGGTTCCCTCTGGGTGCTCCGGTTTCCTCCCACACTCCAAAGATATGCAGGTTAGGTGCATCCGCCATGTTAAATTTCCCTTTAGCGTCCCAAAATGTGTAGGTTAGATGGAGTGGCTATGTTCAGTTATCCCATACATACCAAGATGTGTAAGTGAGGAAGATTAGAAGGGTAAATATGTGGGGTTATGGGAATTGGGCCTGAGTGAGATGATCGGCTGGTGAGTCAGTGAAGATCTGATGGGCCAAATGGATTCCTGCAGTGTAGGGATTCTATGGTTTTATGAATGTAGGAAAAAGACTGGCAGTAGTCCAAAATTACTATTAACTGGCCACCTCCAATTAATAGTAGTAGAACCAGCGGAATCTAGTAGTTCCCATAGTTTGAATGTGAATAATATCACAGAATCACAGAATACTACAATACAGAGAGGCCCTTTGGACCAGCAAGTCTGCACTAATAAACAGAAGTGTTCACAGTAAATGAAAACAAAAATTATGTATGATTGCTTCATGATTTTCTCTTGGATTGCTTGTAGCGATGTCCAGGAGATTGATAATTAATTCCTGGATACTCAAGGTTAATCCTGAAGGACTAGCAACCCAAAGGCATTGATATACTCAAGATATACCAATTCCCGTTATCATAGAATCCCTACAGTGTAGAAGGAGGCCATTTGGCACATCAAATCTGCACCAACTCTTACCCAAGTTTCCCCCTAACTCCACGTATTTACCCTACTAACCTCTATATCTTTATGACACTAAGGGACAATTTAGCATGGTCAATCAGCCTAACCTGCACATCTTTGGGGTGTGGGAGGAAACCTGGGCACCTGGAAGAAACTCAAGCAGACACGAGGAGAATGTACAAACTCTACACAGACAGTCCCCAAGGCCAGAACTGAACCACGGTCCCTGGCGCTGTGAGGCAGCAGTGTTAACCACTGTGCTAATTCTAGCTCAACCATGTCAACCCAAGAATGGCTTTATTCACTGATATCACTTGTACCTCTCTAATATGCGAACAAATTTATAGAGGAAGCAACTGAGACCAGGACAATCTCAAAGTTGATCTCCAGCCCTAATGAGTTACCTGGCTTCAGCCAGGCCAGTGAGAGAGCAGTTCCCACATTGACCTGTGTAAGGGAAACTCAGGGAGGTTTCAAGCTCCTGTCTATTTTCCAGTGAGGCCTATTAACATGCATAGGTATGAACATTAATTAAAAGAGAGATTGGGTTTGGCTATGAGATCCTACATGATCAAATAGCCAAGCAAGTCAAACACTGTCCCAGCTCCCCCATCAATAATGGATACTTGGGCTCAAGACTGGCTAGTATGTGCAGAACTGTAGCTGGGCTTGGCAACCCTCCAGGATGATGACAACAGATATCTCCATACTGTTATTTCATGGAGATGTACCTCCTTGCTTTGCCCTATGTTCAATGTGGCGAAGTGTCCCTCATGCTATATCATCGCTTATCTCCCTCTATACTATGGCCCCTTATGAATTATGTGGCTACTTATTTCCAGGATATTGTAGGTAGGAGAAAAGGTACCAAGAGCTTGGACACATTGGGCAATCAATAGGGGGGAATGTGGAAATGGCAACATCAATTTGGGAGAGGAGCTGATGTGATGAAACCTCCAAGAATATGCCCGGTTGGAAATGCCACATTCTGATTGTCCTGTGATAATAGAACAGAGGGACGGTTGGGAAAAATGGATCCGAATGAAGACATGAAAGGAAACTTATCTGGGAGTGTAGCTGAGATGCAGCTATGACAAAGGGGTCATCTAGACTGGAAATGTTGGTGCTATTCTCTAACCACAGATGGGGTCAGACCTGCTGAGATGTTGCAGCATTTTCTGTTTTTGTTTCAGATTCCAGCATGGGCAGTGCTTTGCTTTTATCTTAGCGTATCTGGGGTTATTGCCCAATCTCAGAATTCACAAAGCTGCTCATTCCTTCCAGCCTTGTCCTCACTTTCTTTCCTTAACCATCTTATACGTCCTGTTACACATGGGCTTACGTCACAATTTGCTTCTTTGTGGCAGAGCCCTTCGCATGATTGACATTCCTTTTTAAGTTAGATCGCTCGTTTTTCTCCTCCAGGTGGATAAGTTGTACTCCTCCCGCTTGCCGCAAAACTTGATGCTTTTTTTCAGCCATTAAGAGGCAGAAATGCAATGAATATTATCCCCAGTGCTACAGAGTTCAAGGCACACACTATTCAAGCTTCAAACCTTTTTTTTCTCTCTCAAATTATCTGTACTACACATAGTGCCTTATTGCTTTTTATCTTTAACTGTCTCATTTAGCCTGCGGGCTATCTATATATCTGTCTACGTTGAAGAATGCAGTGCTTTCGAAATCCCAACACTCTTGCTGTATCTTTTCATTACTGTCTTATCGTGCCTCAGGGTGGGAGGCTGGACAAGAAACAGTGACATTAAGCCTCAGCTAATTATTCCTGCATATTGGCCCATGGAAACATCCCAGCTTAATCCCATACAGAACAGGATCTTCTGGCTGGTGCCTGCTGTGTTTCATCTATTAAAGAGAGGACTGGGGAAACGCCTGGTTCCTCGGATCTTGCTGGCTGCTTGAGATTGTGAGTGTTTCTCTTCCACAAATGAAGACCTCTTAAAGCTTCCGAACTGGAATGGGCACTTGCTGAGAATAGCTTTCAGGCCAAAGCTTTCACTGTTCCCAGAGTGTGTGGCAAAGTAGCACAGTGTTTAGCACTGCTGCCTTACAGCGCGAGGGACCCAGGTTTGATTCCAGCCTTGGGTGACCCCCTGAGAAGAGCTTGCACATTCTCCCCAGGTCTCCTCCAGGTGCTCCGGTTTCCTCGCATAGTCCAAAGAGGCGCAGGTTAGGTGGATTGGCCGGGCTAAGTTGCCCCTTAGTCTCCCAAGATGTGTGGGTTAGATGAATTATCCATGGAAGATGGTGGGGGAAGAGCCTGGGTTAGGTACTCTGTCACAGAGAGTCAGTGCATACTGGATGGGCTGTAAAGCCTCCTTATGCATTGTAGGGATTCTATAAAAGAGAAAAGAACAATTTATTCAGCACTTTTCATGACTCCTTTCAAGCAAATGGAACACGGGTGAAGTGTTGTCACTTGTAAGAGAGGGGAACAATGCAGATAATATGCCTGCAGTAAGTTCCCACAAACAGCAATGAGCTATTGGACAACAAGATCATCTGCTTTGAGTAATGTTTGGTGGATATACAGACAGAATGGGTGTTCTCCCAGTTCTCGTCAATTCTGCCCCAGGTTTACAGATTTTCCTCAGCAGCCTCACTTATCTTAATCAGATTAAAAGCTGGCAAGCTATCGTGAATACTTTAGATGCTATCTTTCCAATTGAATATGAAGACATGTTTTATGCTAGTTCATGTTCTATTTCCCATGTACATGAGGGGAATCATTTGATCTTCAGGGCAAAGAGTTAAAGAATAGGACATCAGTCAAAATTAATGGGATTTTTATTGAATCTTGTCATGTACAAAGTAAAGAATGGATATTAAAACCATACGCTGGCTATATTTTACTGCATGCATGAAGGGAACTCCGTAAATTGTCACTTTAAACCTGCTCCATTTCAGATACAAAAAAAAAACCTTCTCGAAGTTCACTGTAACAACAAAAGACATTTTCTCTGACTGTTCACGCCCTGCCACCACTGCCAGAGAGGATGGAGAATTTGGCACTCAGTCAATTCTCCATTCACTGCAGCGGGACTGGAGTGTCTCAGCGGTGTGAATGGCCAGAGAATTCCGGCCACTCTGTGTTAATCTTGTCCATATCTCCATGGCATTCTCTGGCATTGTTCTCCTGACTGTTGTTTGCTAGTATTTTTCTGTTACCATTCTGTTTTTATTCCTGTGTTCTTTAATGGATAACCCAAGGGCTCATCCCCTCAGGCAAATCTGAAACATGATTGGGGGACAAACTATTTATCAGTGGACCACAAGAGAGTGGAGCTGAATCCCATCATCAATTAATGTCCATTTTTCTATAGTGAGTCAGTGGATAGCATCTAGACACATGACCCAGTTAGCATTTGCCTGTCCCATTACACTGCTATCTATCATAGTGTTGGAGTTAATCGAGGGAAGAGGAGATGTGGGAAGGTGGCAGGGATTTATTTATTTAATCATTCATGGGGTATGGCCATCATTGGCTGGCCAGCATTTATTGCTCATCCCTAGTTGCCCTTAAGAAGATGGTGGTGAGCTGCCTTCTTGAACCGCTGCTACAATTGAGTGGCTTGCTAGGCCATTTCAAAGGGCAGTTGTGAGTCAACCACTTTGCTGTGACTCTGGAGTCACATGTAGGCCAGACCAGGTGAGGATGGCAGATTTCTTTCCCTAAAGGACAGTAAGTGAACCAGATGGGTTTTTCTGACAATCGACAATGGTTTCATGGTCATCAGTGGAACCCTAATTCCAGATATCCTGCCAGTGACCAAATAACTCAGAGTAGACTGAGCATTGAACCTTGGACCTCCCAGCTTCAGTGAGCATTAACTCACTGAACCTTGAGTGTATTGTTTCATATCTCTGTACAAATAGCGACAGTGCATTGCTGATAAGGGAAGACATATTCTCAATCTGAGATTCTGGGCTTTTCAATAGTTTTTAAAAATATTATTTCACAGGGTGTGGGAGTCACTAGAGAGGTTAACATTTATTGACATTCCTAATTGTTCACTTGAGAAGGGAAAGTAGGGTAAAGTTTGGATCCCTGCCACCTCCCACATCTCCCCTTCCCTTGATTAACTCCAGGAAGGAATGCTTGCACGTAGCCTCTCAGTGGAATGTCTGATAGCGGATGGTTGTTGGCCTTTGACTGGGCATCAATTCTCAGGGAATGGTATTTCTGTCCTACTGGAGGAAGTGCTGAAAATAAATCTCCCCCGTGGAGCTGAGGAATGCCAGTGGCAGGATTCCCACTTAATTCCCTCGGGGCTCCTGGAGATTGATGGATAGGGTTTGGAGTTGGGGGTCCACCACACGGTTTGGTGGCTGTCATCGGATCCCTGGTGCCCTCATTAAATTCCACGCTGGCAGAGGTGCTGTCTCTGGATCAGATGTTAAGCCAAGATCCCGTCTACCCCCTCATCATAGAATCCTTACTGTGTAGGAGGCCATTTGGGCCATCAAGCCTGCACTGCCCACAATCCCACCCAGCCCCTATTCCTGCAACCCCATGTATTTACCCTAGCTAGTCCCCCTGACACAAGTGTTAATTTACCACAGCCAATCCACCTAACCCACACAACTTTGAACTGGAGATAGTATCTAGGATGGCTTTATTTTGAATGGCAACAGAGTTATGTTTGCTACTCTGGCCAATAATAATAATCCCTCAATTTACACGAGAAAAAGACTACTAGTAATTATCACATTGTTGTCTGTGAGAGTTTACTGTGCACACATTAGCCGCTCCATTATATTGACTATGGGCGGGGTTTTACAGCCTTGCTTGTAAAAACCCGCCCGAGGCCAAAGGAAATTTCCATTCTGGGAACATTGCCCACACCTATTCTGGATAGGATTTCGGTCTGTATCTTCAAAAATACTTCACTGGCCACACAAGTGCTGAGGGACATCCTGTGGTCAGGAAAAAATGCTATGTAAAATCCAAGTCTTACTTTCTTGAACAACAAGCATATCTCAGGTAACATTGTTCTGAAGCAACTGCAAGTTGAATGTGGAATCCAACACTGAAAACTTCTAATATAAAATTCCTACATATAGAGAGACAGTCTTTTGGCGAGCTAGAGAGTAATATAAACATGGCATCATCTAAGGAATATTGTCCTTACTATAGAGGGAGTGCAGCAAAGGTTTACCAGGCTGATTCCTAGGATGGCAGATCTGTCAAAGGAGGAGAAACTAAGTCAGTTAGCATTATATTCACTGGAGTTTAGAAGAATGAGAGGGGATCTCACAGGAACTTATAAAATTCTAACAGTGTTAGACAGGATAGGTTGAGAAAGAACGTTCCCGATGGTGAGGGAATCCGGAACTAGGGGTCAGAGTTTGAAGATAAGGAGTAAACCTTTTAGGACTGAGGTGAGGAGAAATTTCTTCACCAGAGAGTGGTGAATGTGTGGAATTCACTCCCACAGAATATAGCTGGGGCCAAAAATGTTAGGAAGGAAACATCAGCGGACTGACCACCATAGTGAGTCAGATCTCAAACAACAATAAGACAAAGTACAGGAAAGAGATAGAGAACCTAGTGAAATGGTAGGATGATAATAATTTCTCCCTCAACGTAAAACAAAGGAGCTAGTCATCAACTTCAGGAAGTGTATTGGGGGACATGCCCCCCTGTCTACATCAAGGATGATGAATTGGCGATGATCGAAATCTTCAAGTTTCTAGGTATTCAGATCACCAACAATCTCTCCTGGTTTCTCCATGCCACACTATAATTAAGAAAGCCCACCAACACCTCTACTTTCTCAAAAGATTAAGGAAATTTGGCATGTCCGCTACGACTCTCACCAACGACTAAAGATGCACTATTGAAAGCATTCTTGCTGGTTGTATCACAGCTTGGTTTGGCTCCTGCTTTGTCCAAAGATCGCAAGAAACTGCAAAGAGTCATGAACAAAGCTCAGCCCATCAATCAAATCAGCCTCCCATCCACCGACAGTGTCTACACTTCCCGCTGGCTCGAAAAAGCAGCCAGCATAATTAAGGACCCATGCACCCTGGACATTCTGTTTTCCACCTTCTTCCTTTGGGAAAAAGATACAAAAGTCTGAGGTCATGTACCAACCGACTCAAGAACAGCTTCTTCTCTGTGAGCAGACTTTTGAATGGATCTACCTCACATTAAGTTGATCTTTATCTAAGCTTCCCTAGCTATGACTGTGACACTACATTCTGCACTCTTTCCTTTCCCTCTCTATGTATGCTTTGCTTTGTCTGTGTAGCGTGCAAGAAACAATATTTTTCACTGTATACTAATGCACATGACAATGATAAAATCAAACAAAAATCAAATCAAAAAAATACATCTTGACTGTGTCTGGACCATTTCTGTTTTAAAGTTAACACATTGTTTAACTACAATTGTTCCTGCCAACCTTTTGATCCAGTCTGCATAAGGAGAAATTAAGGCAGATGATCCAAAGGTTGGTCTAAAAAAGTAGATATTAAGGAGGGTCTTATGGACGGGAAGAATGCTGAAGAGGTGGTGAAATTCAGTGAGAGAACTCCTGACTCTCGCACCCAGGCAGTCACGGTCACCAATAGTGGAGCCATTAAAAGATGGGAATGTCCATGAGGAAAGAATCAGAGGAGTACAGATATCTTAGAGAGTTGTGAGATTGGAGGCAATCCCACAGATAGGAAGAGATTTCTGATTTCTCTGCCTGTTACTGCTCCAAATGCTGGTACATAGATGTTGCACAAATATAGGATGGGGTTTGGCCGCAGTATCCCCATTGTCACATAATATCACAGCTTGTTCTGACAGAAAGAATGGCAAGGTCTGTGTGCAATTATATTCATGATGTGGATATGCCGGCATTGGACTGCGGTAAACACAGTAAAAAGTCTGACAACACCAGGTTTAAGTCCAACCGATTTATTTGATAGTAAACTCACTAGCTTTTGGGTTTGTCCCTTCGTCAGGTGAATGGAGAGTTCTGGCCAGAATCTCCATTCACCTGACGAAGGGACAAACCCGAAAGCTAGTGAGTTTACTGTCAAATAAATCGGTTGGACTTAAACCTGGTGTTGTCAGACTTTTTACTGCAGTTATATTCTCATCAGATAAAAAATTGGAATGATGCCTGGTACATGTTCTTATTATGTTTCACTGAATTTTTGTATTGTATCTTGCTCTGGGAGATCCATTATTCTATTTTTAACACTTCAATTTCATTTGTATTCTGCACTAATCCTAATTTAGTCTATTGCAGCAATACTGTCCTGTGCAACATGAGCATCTTCTGTGCCTGAGCATTATCTGATTAGAGAATTGTCAATTGTGGCTGGAACACAAGCCAATAGTCTAATGAATAGACTTATCATATCCAGACAAGCAGTGCAAGTTTACCAATAATCAATGTACAATTTAATCTGAGTCAATTCCAATCTCCCCCTTGCCTATTTGCAGAATTCCCAATTTGCATATTATTGAAGTTTATTCTCACTTTAGTTAAGTGGACATCCAGGATAAAGCAGCCCACTTAACCAGGACCCCATCCACAAACCTTCACTCCCTCTACCATCACTGCACAGTGGCAGCAATGTGTCCCATCTTTGATTTGATTCGATTTGATTTATTCTTGTCATGTCTATTGGGATATTGTGAAAAGTGTTCTTGTTCACTATACAGACAAAATATACTGTTCATCGAGTACATGGGGAGAAGGAAAGGAGAGGATGCAGAATATAGTGTTACAGTCATAGCTAGGGTGTAGAGGACAATCAGTTTAATATACAGTCGGTCCATTCAAAGCTCTGACTGTTCTTGAGTCAGTTGGTGTGTGACCTCAGACATTTGTATCTTTTATCCCGACAGAAGAATTTTTTGTAGAATGGCTAATGTTTTTGGGACAATGGGCAGCAACACCCATGTCCCACAAATGAATTTAAAAAATGATGTTACAAGGACGAGGGAACACAGATTTAAGGCTCTGAGCAAGAAATGCAGGTGGGATTTGATGGATAATATTTTTACATGTGAATGGTAATGATCTGGAAATGGGTGTCTTTGAGAATGACGGAAATGGAGACCACAAATTAATTCAGAAGTTCATAAGATATAGGAGCAGAATTAGGCAATTCGGCCCATCGAGTCCGCTCTGCTATTCGATCATGGCTGATGTGCTCCTCATCCCCATTTTCCTGCCTTCTCCCATAACCTTTCAACCCATTACCAACTAAAAATCTGTCTAACTCCTCCTTAAAATTTACTCACCGTCCCAGCATCCATTGAACTTTAGGGCAGCAAATTCCACAGATTCACAATCCTATGGGAGAAGTAGTTTCTCCTCACCTCTGTTTTAAATTTGCTATCCCGTATCCTAAGACTATGGCTTCTCGCCCTAGAATGCCCCACAAGAGGAAGCAGCCACTCCACAGCTACTTTATCTATACCTCTAGTTACCTTCCATACCTCAATTTGATCTCCTCTCATTCTTCTCGATTCCAGAGGGTATAGGGCTAAATAGTTCAATCTCTTTTCATATGACAAATCCCTCATCACTGGACTCAATCTAGTGAACCTCTTCTGAACTGCCTCCTACATCTTTCCTCAAATAAGGGGACCAAAACAGTACACAATTCCCCAGGTCCAGTCTTACCAATGCCTTATATAGTTGCAACAATATTTTCTTACATTTATATTCTTTTCATTTTGTTATAAATGCCAACATTCCATTCACTTTCTTTAGTATCTGCTGTTCCTGCATGTTAGTTTTCTGTGACTCATGGACAAGGACACCCAGATCCCTCTGCACCAAAGCACCCCAAAGGTTTCAACATTTCAATTTCAAAAGGAAATTGGATGATCTCTTGGAGGGAACAAACTGATAGGGCTACAGGGCTAGAATGGGGAAGTGGGACTGATTGTACTGCTTTACAGGGAGCTAGCATGGACCCGAGGAACCGAATTACCTCCTTCTCTGTTGTTATGCCTCAGTGACCTATTGATGGGTGAACATGGGGTTAAAGTCCAGCCTTGAATGATGGCTTTAAAAATGTTGTGCTGCAGAATTAGTTGTCAGGGAAGAAATACTGTGGAAGATATCTTGACATTTGTTTACTGCCTGCAGGAAGTTTCATTTACCCACTAGTGATTCCCAAACTAACGAGAATGTTAAAGCATCTTCTGGTATATTGGCTCTGTTTAGTATGTATGACTAAGTCAAATATTTATACGCTGCAAAATAATTATACTCATGATTGACAGAATGAGTGCAGCTGAATTCTGTTCTAGTTGGAAAATTTGAGGATGAAGTTTCCAAAGGACGTCAAACATTTTTTCAGGCAATTTTTGTCACATAAATTATCAATGGACAAGCAGCAATGAAATCTGATGGCATTCTTATGTCATTCTGACTGTCAACTTCACTTCTTCCTCATTGGCTGAGTCCTGTCTTTCTCTGCTTCCTAATTGGTTATTTTGTTGATTTCTTTACTTTCTTCAATCACCAATCAGGTGGCACAAATTCTGCCCGATTTCAAGTTAGTTCCCAATTACATTTCACCAGAAAATATCCACCCATTACTGAGCACCAGCTTGGCCACCACGCTGAAAGGTAAAGGCAGGGATTTTTCCACGCTTAGATAAATAAAAGTTAAAGTTAAGTTTTATTTGTTAGTCACGAGTAAGGCTTACATTAACACTGCAATGACGTTAGTGTGAAATTCCCCTAGTCGCCACACTCCGGCACCTGTTTGGGTTTATGCACCTAACCAGCACAGCTTTCAATCTCTGGGAGGAAACCCACGCAGACATGGGGAGAACATGCAAACTCCACACATCAGTGCCCCAGGCCAGGATCGGACCCAGGTCCCTGGCACTGTGAGGCAGCAGTGCTAACCACTGTGCCACCATGCCAGTCCTCATGGCTTCCCCATAAAAACAGATGAAGCATTCCATGACAGCACTATAGCATCAGCGGAAACAATGTGCTTGACTCTCAACTACCCTCTGAACAAGGAAAACTAGGGATGGGCAACAAATGCTGGCCAGTCAGTGACACGCCTGTCCCAAGAATGAAGATACGTCAACTTTTTACATCACTATCTGCCACATGGCAAGTTTTAAGATCCACAATGAATATTAGTCAATGGGTAGGGTGGTGAGTGAATGAATGGGTAAATTGATAGGGTGGGTAAGTGGGTGAGATAAATGGGTAAGTGGGTAGGATGAGTGAGTTAAATGGGCAGGGTGGGTGTGCTAGCCTGTGGGTAGAATAGGTAGGTAGAGTAGTGGGTTGGTAGGGTGGTGAGGATGTGGAGTAATAGGTGGACAGGTTGGCAGGCAGATAGGGTAGTAGGTGGATAGGGTGGTACGTAGATAGGGTGGTAGGTGGATAAGTTGGCAGGTGGATAGGATGTCACATGGATAGGTTGACAGCTGGGTCATGTGGTTGGTGGGTGAGGTGGAAGGTGGGCCGTGTGGTAGTCATTTTGGTTAGGAGGGATAGACAAGTCAGTTTGGGGTGTTAGTACTCAAGTGGTTGGGATGAAAAGTCAGGTCAAGATGAGTTAGGGTTTTGAAAGGTATTTGGGAGTCTGCAGGGGGTTGGTGTGGTCAGGGGATTGATGGGTATTTGGAGATCAGTATGAGTAATGTGGGGGGAGGGGAGGTTCAGTTCACTCATTACTCAGAGTTAGATGAGGATTTTTCTATCTAATATTCCCTAGGTAATCTTCTAGATACATACATCAAAACTGTCCACTGTCTACTGCTCCAATCCAGAGTTGGAGATACTTGTCCAGGGTTTCAGGCAGTGGGGAAAATGCCCATCAGATGTTCAAACGTCTGGAGAAATTCCCATGGACGACAGAGATTTGGGACTTCCGTTGGGTCCCGATACACATCTTGAATCCAATAATAGGAGACCAGAAGATCTGGGTCAATGTCTGAGATACAACCATTACAAAAATTGCTCCCCTATTCTGCTATATCAAATAATAAAGTTCATTTTATGGTTTTGAAACCATTCACATATTAAAACAACGTAGCCTTTCTACAAAAAATTCAATGCATTTCACTGTATTTCTGAACATCTTGGACCTTAGGCACATTGCCCTCATCCCCATGTTAATGACCTCCCTGCTGCTAACTTCCTCCTCACTACCTCTGTAGAGTTTTAAGTTTATTTATTAGTGTTACGAATAGACTTACATTAACACTGCAATGAAGTTACTGTGAAAATCCCCTAGTCGCCACACTCCAGTGCCTGTTCGTGTACACTGAGGGAGAATTTAGCATGGCCAATGCACATAACCAGCATGTCTTTCGGCCTCTCGGAGGAAACCCATGCAGACATGGGGAGTAAGTGCAGACTCTGCACAGTCAGTGATCCAGACCAGGAATTGAACACAGGTCCCTGGCACTGAGAGGCAGCAGTGCTAACCACTGGTGCCATCATGCCACCTCTGGCTATGACATTTCCAACAGGGCTTCAGAAACATGGCTCGTGTTCCAAAGTTATGAGAGTGTATGGAAGCCTTGCAGAACCTGTTGCACATTTAAATAGGTCAACTAATTCCTGATGAGGCTATGGTTCCCAGGGGATGCAGCACAGATCGAGATTGAAGACTCAAATTGATGGTTAAATTAAACCCTGGCAGTTGGACAGCTCTTGATGTCACAGGTGTATGGACAAATTGGCCAACTGAATTCCCAATTTTAATTGGTCATTTTTTTGAACTTTACACACCAATAAACGACATCAAAAAAATGAAGCAAACATTTTATTCTATATGGTTGGCAAGGAAGCATTAGAGATGCAGAATCCTCTATATATACTGAGGGAGACTCAGAGATCACAATCAGTAAGGATAGGCAATAACACCTCCTCTCAGCTCCCAGTGTTGACACGATTTTCCACTCACTTTGTGAGTGGAATTTATTTGAGTTTTTTGAAGGGGTAACCAAGGAGGTAGATGAGGGCAGCGCCGCTAATGTTGTCTACATGGACTTTAGCAAGGCCTTTAACAAGGTACCGCATGGTAGATTGTTGCATGAAGTTAAATCTCACGGGATCCAGGCTGAGGTATCTAAATGGATACAAACTTGGCTTCTTGACAGACGCCAGAGAGTGGTTGTAGAGAGTTGTTTTTCAAACTGGAGGCTGTAACCAGTGGTGTGCCCCAGAGATCAGTGTTAGGCCCACTGTTATTTGTTATTTATATTAATGATTTGAATGAGAATATAGGAGGCATGGTTAGAAAGTTTGCAACTGACACCAAGATTGGTGGCATAGTGAACAGTGAAGAAAATTATCTCCAATTGCAATAGGATCTTGATCAATTGGGCCAGTGGGCTGATGAATGGCAGATGGAGTTTAATTTAGACAAATGCGAGGTGATGCATTTTGGTAGATTGAACCAGGGCAGGACTTACTCAATTAATGATAGGGCGTTGGGAAGAGTTACAGAACAAAGAGATCTAGGGGTACATGTTCCTAGCTCCTTGAAAGTGGAGTCACAGGGGGACAGAGTGGTGAAGATGACATTTAGCATGCTTGGTTTCATCGGTCAGAACACTGAATACAGAAGTTGGGACATCTTGTTGAAGTTGTACAAGACATTGATAAGGCCACACTTGGAATACTGTGCAATTCTGATCACCCTATTATAGAAAGGATATTATTAAACTAGAAAGAGTGCAGAAAAGATTTACTAGGATGCTATGGGGACTTGATGGATTGAATTATAAGGAGAGGCTGGATAGACTGGGACTTTTTTCTCCGGAGCATAGGAGGCTGAGGAATGACCTTATTAGAGGTCTATAAAATAATGAGGGACATAGACTTCTATGAGTGGATAGTCAGAAGCTTTTTCCTAGGGTGGAAGAATCAATTACTAGGGGGGCATAGGTTTAAGGCGCGAGGGGCAAGGTTTAAAGGAGATGTATGAGGCAGATTTTTTTACAGTAAAAAGTCTCACAACACCAGGTTAAAGCTTTTTACTGTGTTTTACTGAGACTTCTTAATGTGTTTACCCCAGTCCAACACCGGTATCTCGATACGATGACTACCGTCAACATCGCAGATTTTTTACACAAAGAGTAGTGGGTGTCTGGAATGCCGGGCGAGGTAATGGAAGTGGACACGGTAGTGACTTTTAAGGGGCATCTTGACAAGTATCTGAATAGGATGGGAATAGAGGGATATGGTCTCCGGAAGGGTAGGGGGTTTTAGTTAAGTCGGGCAGCATGGTCAGTGCAGGCTTGGAGAGCTGAAGGGCCTATTCCTGTGCTGTAATTGTCTTTGTTCTTTGTTCTATACCCCTATGACTGTGTGGCCAAACTCCCCTCCAATTCGATTTTCAGGTTCGATGACAACACCACTGTAGTGGGTCGGACCTCAAACAATGATGAGGAAGAGTACAGGAATGAGATAGAGAATCTGACAAACTGGTACAGCAATAATAATCTCTCCCTCAGTGTCAACAAAATGAAGGAGATTGTCATCGACTTTAGGAAGCGTAAAGGAGAACATGCCCTTGTCTATATCAACGGAGACAAAATAGGAAGTGTTGAGAGCTTCAAGTTTTTAGGTGTCCAGATCACCAACAACCTGTTCTGGTTCCCTCATGCCAACACTATAGTTAAGAAATCTCATCAATGCCTCTTCATTCGCAGAATACTAAGGAAATTGGGCATGTCAGCTATGACTTTCACCAAGTTTTACCGATGCATCACAGAAAGCATTCTTTCTGGTTGTATCACAGCTTGGTACGGCTCCTGCTCTGCCCAAGACCGCAAGGAACTACAAAAGGTCATGAATGTAGCCCAATCCATCACGCAAACCACCCTCCCATCCATTGACTCTGTCTAGACTTCCCGCTGCCTCAGCAAAGCTGCCAGTATAATGAAGGACCCCACGCATCCCAGACATTTCTCTTCCACCATCTTCCGTCGGGAAGAAGATACAAAAGTCTGAGGTCACGTACCAACCAACTCAAGAACAGTTTCTTCCTTGCTGCTGTCAGACTTTTGAATAGACCTACCTTGCATTAAGTTGATCATTCTCTACATCCTAACTACATTCTGTACTCTCAAATACTATATATATAAATGTATGTATACATAAATCACAGAGAAGTGTTACAGCTGGCTGTCATTAACATGAATATGTAACTTTATTTTTGGGATCAAATAGTGGGAGGATAAAAGCTCAAGATTCTGTCGGGTGAACTTTGATAAAGCTGAAGCCTTTCTCACGGTCTGCGTGCTATATATATATGTAATGTCTTGTCGCACAAACAAAAGGTTGGTTTTACTGATAACGTATGTTTTTTTCCACAATATATAATTTACTATAGCTATTTGAATGTCTATTAAGGTAATCCTGAACCAGCTTTACATTGAGAGAGGGCAGTGTGGTACACCTGCCTGTTGGCAATCACTGCCTCCATTTCCTCAGAATCTTTCTCTGGCACCCAGTTTTCCATTATGCTAGGATCATTCTGAAGACTAAAGTTAGCTTCCAGATTCCTTTCTCTACCACTAACCATCATATTGAACCCCTTTCCCAACTCCTCCAGTTTCACCTTCAGCAAGCATAAGAACTCACAAAGTTCTCTGTCACTAAGATTAAGTCCATCTATTCAGCTGCTTCTGAGGTTTCACTGCATCCCTCCTACATTCCACCTTCCTCTTGTTGCCGAGACAAACCTTCACTTACTCCATACTTCCTTAATCCTCAACCTGATTCTTTCTCAAATTGTTTTTGTATCACCCAGTACGACCTTAGCAAGCTTTTTTTTTTAATCTTAGAATC
The DNA here is from genome assembly GCF_965287045.1 of Carcharhinus amblyrhynchos. NCBI lineage: Eukaryota > Metazoa > Chordata > Chondrichthyes > Carcharhiniformes > Carcharhinidae > Carcharhinus > Carcharhinus amblyrhynchos. The sequence continues at coordinate 15,076,234 of NC_137350.1, forward strand.
ATAGAATCCCTACAGTGCAGAAGGAGGTCATTCAGCCCATGGAGCCCACACAGAAACAATCCCACCCTAACCCCCTATGTATTTATTCTGCTTGTTCCCCCCAACAGTAAAGGGCAATTTAGCATGGCCAATCAACCAAACCCACACATCTTTGGAGCGTGGGAGGAACCCGAAACAACTGAAGAAAATCCATGCTGACATGGGGAGAATGTGCAAACTCCACACAGATAGTTGTGCAAAGCTGGAATTGAACCCAGGTCTCTGGCGCTGTGAAGCAGCAGTGCTAACCACTTTGTCACTGTACTGTCCCTTTATCCAGATGCACATCTTGCTCCCTTAACCTCTTTACCACTGCACTCTTATTCAATCAACTTCCCTTCCCAGTCCCTGTGATAGTTTCCATGGTTCCAGTTCGCTCTGCCTAGTGACCATCCTTGTCCTTTCCAAAACCCACCATTACGTGTTTGAGAATATCATGAAGGATAAGGCAAGAGAACGTGTTATGTGATGTGAACAAAGCTGAGATAGTCAAGGTCCTTTCAAAAATGGGACGTCATCGTCACCAAATATATTGGATTCATCTGAGGACATGACAGACATATTAAATTAAAAAGATAGTAGATATTACCTACATTGTGATTTCCAGAAGGCATACAAGCTATTACATAAAGGTCTAAGGAATAAATAACATGGTTGTTTGGCTGACAATGAATAGGGGTCTGTAGTTCTTGCCTGCAAGCCTGCAACAAAATACAGGGAGACATTGGTAAACATGCAGACTGTGTGTAATGGAGAACTGAACTGTAATATAGACAAGGATGAAGAAGTACATTTTGGTAGGAAGATTATACAGGCCAAATACTTCTTGGAAAATAAATGTCTAAATGAGTCAGAGGCAGAGGATACAGAAAGCAGCAAAAGTAGCTTTTGTGGTTAATATGGCCCCTGAGAACCAAACAAAATATTCAAGCTCATTTCACAACAAATAGAATTGAAAACCAGCACAGTTACATTGAGTTGGTATAGAATCTTGGTTAAACTATAGTAAGAAAACACAGTCTGTGAGCAGTTTGGGTCTCCGTAAAAAGAATAAAAAGGTGCTGGAGTAGGAGCAATAAAGATTTATTAGAATTTTATCAGAACTGAGTAGTTCTATCCATCAGGCAAGATTGAACAGTGTGAGGCTATTGCCTTAGAAAAGAGAAGACTGACTATCTGATAGGAGTCGTTAAGATTATGAAGTAGCTGCTCAGGTAGATATAGAATCATATAATCCTTATAGTGCAGAAGAGATCATTCAGCCCATCAATTCTGTACCAACTCTCTGACAGAGTATCTGACCTAGGTCCTCTCCCCCACACATTTCCCATGGCTAATCCATCTAACCTGCACATCTTGGGACACCGAGGGGCAATTTAACATGGCCAATCCAACTAACCCATACATCTTTGGACTGTGGGAGGAAACCGAAGCACCCAGAGGAAACTCACGCAGACACTGGAAGAATGCGCAAACTCTATTCACGCAGTCTCTATTCACAAACTCACAAACTCTATTCCCACAGTCAACCAAAGCTGGAACTGAACCTGGGTCTCTGGAGCTGTGAGGCAGCAGTGTAATCACTATGCCACCCACTTACAGTGACCAAAAGTAAGCATCAAAAATATAAGTTTGTCATTAATAATGAATTCAGAGGATGGACCACCATATAATGTAGTTGAGACCCCTAGCAATTTTGAGATACATTTAAAGGATCTTAGATATGCACATGAAGAAGAGAGGGACGTGCTGAGAAATCAGTTGAAAAAAGGTTAGATGATGTTTATGTGAAGCATAGGCACTAGCATAGACCTTTTGAGCTGGATACCCTGTTTTAGTGGTGGACTATTGCTTGGGATATCTGGTTGACAATAATGGAATAGTGCAGGAGTCAGTGTCAAGGCACCATGGATCGCTGGCAATTCTGAGGATGAAATTATGATCAAAGTGGCCAAATCTGCAGACAATACCAAAGTTGGGGACAGCAGCAAATGATGAATATCAGCAAGCACAAATTCTTGCTTGAAATGTGAGGGGAGATGTTTCAGCCACACCGGGAGGCCGAGGGCCTCCCTGATCTAATTTTTCAGGTGGGTCAGGTAACTGCTGGTTTAATACGCAAATCACAATTTTGTGAGATTGGAAGGATCCTAATTGTAAACGGTTCAAATGACACCACACATTTGTGGACTATTTTGCCAGATGTTGAGCAGCCTTGAACAGTTTTCCTCAACGGGTATCTGCTCAAGAAAATGCTCAGAATGCCTTTGGGAGAATTTCTGTCGGACTAGGAGCAGCAGCAATCTATCACAAAATACTAATCCAATAGTTACTTAGAGTCCCTACCGTGCAGGAGGGGGGTTTTTTGGCCCATTGAGTCTATACCGACCACAATGCCACCCAGGCCCTATTCCCTCCCGTAAGATCATTCACCCTGTTAACACACCTGACAATAGGATAAATTTATCAAGGCCAATCAACCTAACTCACACATCCTTGGACTGTGGAAGGAAACCGGAGCACCCGGAGTAAATCCATGCAGACACAGGGACAAAGTGCAAACTCCACGCTGTGACCCGAGGCCAGAATTGAACCTGGGTCCCTGGCACTGTGAGGCAGCAGTGTTAACCATCGTGCCACTGTGTCATCCTGGCAATTGGGTTTGAGCTTCCGCTTCCCATTCCCAAACCCGTTCACTCAGGCTGTGCAATGGCCAGTCCCCCCTCCCAGTGGGCTAGCAGAGCAGTGACTTTAGGTAGGTACTGTGGTCACTCTGCTGATTCCGTACACTTCAGGCAGAAAGCAAAATTTGGGTTCTATCCCTGGTCAGGGATAACGGGCTTGATTTTTTATCAAGTTGCGCCAGTTTTTGGGCGCGAAAACTTGGTAATGTCAGGCGTGAGGCCAGTAGCACAATCTGCGCCCACCTCTGCACCAGTTCCCCCTTTACCAAGCCCAAAAATGGCCGTGATCGGGACTGCGCCTGAATTGACTTAATGGGCTGCACACCCAACCTTACCAGCACTTCCCCCTTTATCACTGCGTTCGCCCATCCAAATCAGCGCAAAACAGACACGCTCCACAAAAGTCCAGGCACTCCAGTTAGTGAGGAGGTAAGTGCCGAACATCCCATGGTTCTGCTTGAGATTGGTGGGGAGGGGGAGAAGAGGGGGTCTGCTGCCTCCACTCTGCTTGAGATCAGTGACGGGAAAGTTGGGGGGTGTCTACTGCCACTCTGCCTGTGATCAGTGAGGGAGGAGGGGGGGGGTCCACTGCCATTCTGCTGTGAGGGGGAATGGGGGGTCCACTGCCATTTTGCCTGTGATCAGTGAGGGGGAAGGGGGGGTCCACTGCCACTCTGCCTGTGATCAGTGAGGGGGAAGGGGGAGTCCACTGCCATTCTGCCTGTGATCAGTGAGGGGGAAGGGGGGGGTCCACTGCCACTCTGCCTGTGATCAGTGAGGGGGAATGGGGAGTCCACTGCCATTCTGCCTGTGATCAGTGAGGGGGAAGGGGGGGTCCACTGCCACTCTGCCTGTGATCAGTGAGGGGGAATGGGGGGTCCACTGCCATTCTGCCTGTGATCAGTGAGGGGGAAGGGGGGTCCACTGCCATTCTGCCTGTGATCAGTGAGGGGGAAGGGGGGTCCACTGCCACTCTGCCTGTGATCAGTGAGGGGGAAGGGGGGTCCACTGCCATTCTGCCTGTGATCAGTGAGGGGGAAGGGGAGAAGGGGCCCATAATCGGTCGGGGTGACAGAAGGGGTAGGGGAATAAGGGGGTCAGTTACGTTGTGGGGGTGGAGAAATGTGCGTGGTGGCCATGGGGAGGCATTATACAGCTCAGGAGCGATGTGGCAGGGAGCCTGCATTCTATCATTTTCCTTCCTGTGAGTGCGCAGTTGGAGGCGCCGATCGGAGCTGCAGGATTTCAGGTGTGTTAAACCCCCACCCACAGGCTTCTGTAACACGATTTGGAATCACTGATATTTTTTTCAGGCTGAGGGTATATGGGGGCATCTGAGAACAGGTCTAAAAGTCAAGTCTGAAACACTCCCAATTTCAAGTTCGCCCAGCACTTAGAATCAAAATGGTAAAATAGGGCCCTACAGATATTTACTTCTGATGTTTGTATTTAAACAAAATATCAGGAGTTTCAACTCTAGATCAGGACTTGCTGCATCTGATGTACCAGCACTGGGTGACTGCAATAGTAAATGGAGCTGTACAAACTTCATGAGGAAATAAGTCAAATCTGAAGGAACAATGTGATTCCCTGACAAGTAATGATAGTTACAAACTGCAAAGCACTGACTCAATTGAAAGGATTTATATGTCTCCCAGATTGCCTGGATCCACTATGGTTTGCCTATTGCTGCAACAGGTCCACAGCAGACACCATCTCCCTGACCCAGCACTCAATCCTGGAACACCTGGATAACAAAGCCACTTATATCAGATTCCTATTTAATGACTAGCTTAGTCTTCAACACCATTATTCCAACAAAATTTACCTCCAAACTCCGTGGCCTTGTTCTCAACTCCTCCCTCTCTGAACGAGTCCTAGACTTCCTAACCTACAGAACATAACCAGCGAGGGAAAGAGATACAAAAGTCTGAGAACACAAACCAACTGACTCAAGAACAGATTCTTCCCTGCTGCAATCAAACTTTTGAATGGACCAGTCATATATTCAGCTGATCTCTCTCTTCACCCTATCTATAACTGTATCACTATTTTCTGCACCCTCTCCTTTCCTTCTCCCCATGTACTATATGAACAGCATGCTCTGTCGCATGCAAAGAACAATATTTTTCACTGCATCCCAATACATGTGGCAATAATAAATCAAATCAAACCAAAAAGAAGTTTAAATGGGAAGGTTAGCAATGAATTATCACTGGATGTAGCTAAGCAGCTGACTGATTGATTATTTAAATTGTAATTTATATTTAACAAGTGAAAAGAGAATCAGCAAGCCTTTGAGGAAGACCGAGACATAATTATAATAATAGTCTGGAAAATATTTGGGATAGGTCACAAACTGCACCATGTTAATTCTTTTTACTGAAGTGTATTAAGTAACTTTATCAGAATATGAGGAAACATCCTTTAAATTGTAAGAGCAACAGAGTTTTTCTGTGCTATATGTGGATCGTGGTGCTGCTTCACAGCGCCAGGGCCTTGGTTTTATTCCAGCCTTGGGTGACTGTCCATGTGGTCATAGAATAGAATCATAGAATCCCTACAACACAGAAGGAAGCTATTTGGCCTATCAAATCTGTACCGATCTCAATCCCGCTCAGGCCCTATTCCCTTAACCCTACACATTTACCCTGCTAATCCCCCTGACACTAGGATCAAATTAGCATGGCCAGTCCACCAAATCTGCACACCTTTGGAGTGTGGGAGTAAACCAGAGCACCCAGAGGAAACCCATGCAGATGCAGGGGAGTTGAGGGGGGGGTGGTGGAGTGCAAACTCAACATAGACAGTAACCAAGGCCAGAATTGAATCCAAGTCTCTGGCCCTGTGAGCCAGCAGTGCCAACTACTGTGCCACCGTGCCACCCAATGGAGTTTGCACATTCTACCTGTGTCTGCATGGGTTTCCACCAGCTGCTCTGGTTTTCTCCCACAGTCTAAAGATGTGCAGGTTAGGTGGATTGGCCGTGCTAAATTGTCCCTCGGTGTCAGGGAGACTAGGAGGGTGACGATTGGGAGAGGGCCTGGGTGGAATCGTTGTTGGAGGCAGGCTTGATGGGCCAATTGGCCTTTTATTGCATGTGGGGATTCTATGATTCTGTGATAAGTCCATTTATAAAGAATGGGTTTACATTGTATTTTTGTATTCCAAGCACAATGTTAAAGAGCTTGTGACTATCCATTTTTAAAAAGCTCAATTTCTGAAGAAGCAGGAACTGACACTTGTAATGTGTTTCAGTGCTCCTGGTATTAATGTGCACCCAGTACGTGACATTCACATAATTTTAATAGATTCCTTGCTCTGTGATCGATGTGAGAGCTGTCAGGTTTATCCAGCTTTTTTTTAAAACTAGTTATCAGTACTAAACAGACAGCTCTGCCCTGCACTTGCACCATTGATTCTGACCTCCAGGGCCTCTCTGATTACTGTTGACCTCTCTTAACGGCCTCCAACAACTAATTCTTTACTGGCCACTCTTATCACCTATTTTTAGTACCTGCTGTCAAGCTTACAGCTTTAGTGTGAAACCACGGGAGAAAGTACGCAACTACTGTTAGAAATCTGAGCATTTAGCTGGAAGCAAATTGTGAAAGTGCTGTCACAGATCAGTAGAAAGAACCACAGAAGAGCCAAGAGAGGGCAACAATAATTAGAATAGCAATGCAAGGTGCCATGGATGAGATAAACCCAAGAGAAGTTACAAATCATAGAGCAAATGGTTTAAATTGCCATTCAAAAAGGGAGGTAGAGAGAAAACAGGGAACTATAGACCAGTACCCAACGTCGGTACTGGGGAAGTTGCTAGAGTCTATTATCAAGGATTTCATAACTCAACATTTGGAACAAAGTAGTATAAACAGACAAATTAGGCATGGATTTACAAAAGGGAAATCATGTTTAACGAAACTATTGGAATTGGAATTGGATGTAACTAGTAGAGGTGGCCAAGGAGAACCAGTGGATGTGGTTTATTTAGACTTTCAGAAGGCTTTCGACAAGGTCTCACATAATAGATTGCTATTTAAAGTTAAAGCACATGAGATTGCAGGTAATGTCTTGAGATGGATAGAAAGCTGGTTAGCATATAGGAAGCAAAGAGTTGACATAAATGGGTCTTTTTCTGATTGGTAGTCAGTGGCTAGTGGACTTCCACAGAGATCTGTGCTAGGACTCCAACTGTTTATATTATATATTCATGATTTGGAAGAGGGAACACAATGTATTATCTCCAGATTTGCAGATGGTACAAAGTTGGGTGAGAAGGTGAGCTGTGAGAGGATGCAGGAGGTGTTTTAGTGTGATTTGGACAGGCTGAGCACACAGGTACATGCATTGCAGATGCAGTATAATGTGGGTAAATGTGAGGTTATCCACTTTGGCAGCAATAATAGGAAGACAGATTATTACTTGAGTGGGTATAAATTGAGAGATGGATACTCAACTAGACCTTGGAGTCCTTGTGCATCAGCTGCTGAAAGTAAGCGCAAATGTACAGCAGGCAGTAAAGAAGGCAAGTGGTATGTTGATCTTCATTGCGAGAGGTTTTGAGTATAGGTATAGGGATGTTTTGCTGCAATTGTATAGGCTGTTGGTGAGGTCACACCTGAAGTATTGGTGTTGCAGTTCTGGTGTCCTTATCTGAGGAAGGGTGTCCTTGCTATAGAAGGAGTACAGCAAAGGTTTACCAGGCTGATTCCTGAGGTGGCAGGTCTAGTCATAGGAGGTTAGATTAAGTTGGTTAGGGTTATATTCACTGGAGTTTAGAAGAGTAGAAGGGATCTCATAGAAACATAAAATTCTAACAGGGTTAGACAAGGTAGATACAGAAAGAATGTTCCCATTTGTAGGAGAGTCCAGAACTAGGGATCATAGTTTGAGAATAAACCTTTTAGAACTGAGGTGAGGAGAACTTTCTTCACCCAGAGGGTGAAGAATGTGTGGAGTTCACTACCACAGAATGCGGGTGAGGCCAAAATTTTGTCTGATTTCAAGAAGAAATTGGATGTAGCTCTTGGGGCTAAAGGGATCAAGGGATATAGGAGGAAGGGCAAATCAAAAGATTGAACAAATTGGCCTGCTTCTGCTTTTGGTTTCAATGTTAAATTGTAAGTGATATTATCTCCCCATTGTCTGTGTCACAAAGGCATTTGGCCATTTGTATTTGATATTCTGCATGGTATTTCAGCAATCATTGCCTTCTTTGTTAGGGGTTGATATTTCTTTCTTGACATCAATGAGGCACAATAGTAAGTGTTTTAAAATGCATTTTTTTTTGAGTTAATCATACAACAAGTCATAACATTATTTTAAAAGGTAGAGTAAGTCCAGGGAACTATAGGCCAATGCAGCTTAATATCAATAGGAGGAAACATATCATTACTCAGTGGTGCACTAGAAATCAGCTTGAAACTGAAAATATGATAATGAATGGTCATAGCGACAGTATCTTCCAGCCATTCATGTTGGTGAGATCTTACATTCCCACCAACAGAGCAACCCCACCACAGATTTCACAGTCTTGAGGTGTGTGTTTAATAGGAAACCCCGTTGACAATGGTGGGACCAGAAGATCCCACTGGTGAGTCACACTCCACCACTGCAGGACACACCACACTGAGGGAGGGAAATCCCAATCCACGGATTTCAAAAAGGAAGATAACATTTGATGCAACTTATCGAATTCTTTGAAGAAATAACAGAAAAGATAAATACTACCAATGAAATCTATTTATTAATGTCACAAGTAGGTTTATATTAACAGTGCAATGAAGTTACTGCTGAAATCCCGAGTTGCCACACTCCGGCACCTGTTCAGGTACACTGAGGGAGAATTTAGCATGGCCAATGCACTTAACCAGTGCATTTTTCGGACTGTGAGAGGAAACTAGAACAGCGGAGGAAATCCACACAGACACGGGGATAACATGCAGACTCCACACAGACAGTGACCCAAGCTGGGATTTGAACCCAGTTCCTTAGGGCTGTGAGGCAGCAGTGCTGATCACTGTGCCAATATGCCACCCACATCTTGGCCTGGATCTTGGAGCCTGTGGCGAAGGTGTTTGTCATTCACCTCACTGTCAACTGCCCTCAACGATTTGGTCTTCCTCAACAATGGTGGCCAGGCTACAGAGTCTATTTTGAATGGAATACTTTTAAATTGTGCAGAGTTGGCATTTCAAGATGGTGGTGTCCTCGCTCTCTTACCTGAACAGTAAGTTGCTGCTCATTCAGAATTGGCACTCCAGCTTTGAGAGATCACCTTCCCATCCTTAATTCAATGCTGTACCTGTCCTGAAATTTGCTGAAGGTTACTGGCAGATAACTGTTTCCGACATGGGGTGAGTTTGTAACCCTCATTTAACCCCAAAGGCAGGCTCCCCAGCATTTTCTGGTGGCAAAGGCAGTTCACATTAACTGCCAAAGGCACTCTTCCAGTCCCGCTGATATCTATGGCATTTTGCATGGCCTGTCTGTCCCACTGCCAGGGAAACTGCCACGTATTTGGCCCTCGGCAGGACTGTAGAATCCCGCTGGTGGGAAGGACTAGAAAATCCCGCTGGGAGGAAAAGCCATCGATTGCACAAAGTCCGCACAGACAGTGACCTGAGGCCAGAATTGAACCCAGGTCTCTGGTGCTGAGAGGCAGCAGTGCTAACCACTGTGCCACCGTGCCACCGCTCTGTGCCATATGAAAAATTTGACTTAAAAGATGTAGAAGTAATTCAGAGTGTCTAATATACAATCAACTATTTCTGAAGTTCATTTCACTCCGTTTTACCTAACTTCATTAAAAAAGTAAATCAAACATGATGGAATATGGCACCCTCAAGTGGAATAATGTAATCTCCTTGAGGCTCTTCCACAAAAGGGCTAAAAGCTCCACAGTTGGAGAATGAGGTTTATTCAGTCATCAAGTTCAAGTGACAACTTAGCTGCTTAGAATTTATGAAAAGATTGTGTGAGGTGTGTCATAATCAGTCTCCTCTTCTCAGTCACAAACTTATGTTTCATATAACTGACCAGAGAGTTGTAACATCCAGTCACTATCGTAACTGCTGGCTTGATTTTTTTTCTTAAATCATGGAATAATTCCTAGTTGAAAACAGGTTGAAAACTGGACTCGGTTCCCGGCTTGGGTCACTATCTGTGCGGAGTCTGCATTTTCTCTGCATGTCTGCATGAGTTTCCTCCGAGTGCTCCAGTTTCCTCCTACAGTCTGAAAGCCGCGCTGGTAAGGTGAATTGGCCGTGCTAAATTCTCCCTCAGTGTACCCGAACAGGCGCTGGAGATTGGCAACTAAGGAATTTTCACAGTAACTTCATTGCAGTGTTAATGTAAATCTACTTGCGACATTAATAAATTTTAAACCAATCTTATGCTTTATCTAGGAGGTTAGTAGCCATTTGCCCTTTGGAGCCTTTTCTGCCATATCTTTGAGCTGCATTTTTACTTCACCTCTCTCCTCATCTGTTCATTCCTGTACTGAGTAAGAACCAATCTCTCTCAGTTTCCTCCTATACAGCTCACTGCCGCGGCTGCAAGCTCCACAACCTTTATGTCACATTGCCAGATTTTTGGCTGCTTATCTAAGTGAGATCTGACTCGAGAGTAAACACAAGACACTAATGCGAGCGAATTGCTAACAGCTGTCCACAGAAAACAGGACAATTTCTAAAATCTACAAGCCCAAGAGCCCGCAGCTACGGGGGTGGGGGGGGGGGGAAAGAGAAACAATCAAACTTTCAATACCGCTTAAAAGATTTGGTTAGCGGGATGGATTCTCAGTCATTTACATCAGGATAATCAAACTATTTAGACTCAAGACAGAGAGCGGAGATGAATGATTTACTCATTTTGAAGTCACGAAATGGAGCTGATAGTGTAGATTTGGCTGGCAAATGTAAACTTCAGCTTTGCATGTTAACTTAATCTCTTGGAAATCATTTACAGGAAGTGTGCAGAATGATAAATGGAGGATAAGAGGCAATGTCTGCAGACAGCCACCAAGTCTCTTGATTTTTCTCATTGATAAGTTCCTGAAGAATGCATTAAGTTTGGAATGTTCTCTGTTGCGTTGTAACCTCGACGACTACTTCAGGCCATCCAGAGGGATTGCCAGCCTCTTTCATTGTGCTCGTTCCCTAATGAAGCAGATCCTGGTAATCTATGCCTTAGGTAGTTTCTTTTTTTAAGTACATCCTAATAAAACAGCCCCAGCCTCAATACTCCACAGGCTGCATTTCATTTGACTGGCACTTCAAATCTTTTTTGCGCATTTCGGGTCTCTGACCTTCAGCAAATTTTCAATTTAATTCCGTAGAACATGTCCAATATTTTAGGCTCACACGCCAACAATTGTTTAGGCGGGTGGGGTGTGGGGCGGAGGGGGGGGGGGGCGAAATTGAATGATTGGGATTCCATCCAGGACCCCGCCCACCCAGACCATGCAGCGATGTTAAGCTGAGGCGAGCTCGGCCATGGACGGAAATCCCACCCTTCGCCTCAATTGAGGCCCTTCAATGATCAATTAATGGCCACTTAACAGCCGTTTCCTGTCCAGCCTCACTTCTTTGGCTAGCATGAAGATTTTACCTGGTGTGGGGAAAGCCCAAAGAAAACTGAGCCAAGGCCATCGTAAGAAAGAAAGAAGCCTGATATGTCTGTTGGGGGGGTGTAGTCCCTTTAAAGGGAATAGGTCATGTGATCCTGGGGGTTCGGGGATCTCCCAGCGGCTGCCCTGGGTGGGCAGTAGGAGAAGGTTGAGCCAAAATCTCAGGTGGAAATGGGGGAAGACTACATCAGAAGTCCCCTTCTGATTGTGGGTACCCCTTCTCCCATGTTAAGGTTCGGTGACTGTTGAACCTCACTCCATCCCCACCTTTGCCCCTGATCGCCCCCTTTGCTTCCCCCACTCCCACACCTCAACAGATCTTTTCTACTCTCCCCGGACTGGGAACCCTTAAACTTACTTGGCTTCCATTCCCGGAACATAATCTCAGGCATCACAATGGCACAGTGGTTAGCCTGCTGTCTCACAGCACCAGGGACCAGGGTTCGATTCCCAGCTTAGGTCAGTATCTGTGTGGAGTTTGCACACTCTCCCTGTGCCTGCATTGGTTTCCTCTGGGTGCTCTGGTTTCTTCCTGCAGTCCAAGAATATGCAGGTTAAGTGAACTGACCGAGCTAAATTGCCCCTCCATGTACCCAAACAGGTGCTAGAGTGTGACGAATAGGGGATTTTTACAGTAACTTTCATTGCTTTTTGAAAATAAGCCTATTTGTGATTAATAAATAAACTTTTTTAAATAAACAAATAAGTTTAATCTTCTGGAAATTCCTCTTAAGCCCACTGTGCAGGGATTGGCTCTCCAGTGTGAGTCTGCCTTCTGAGCGTGGACTGGAAATCCTGCCTGCAGACACTTCATTCTCAGTCGAATGTGAAGCAGCTGTGGGCCCAGCACTGTCAGAGGGGAATGTGTTCCCCACCCACTCTTTGGCTGGTGCGATGGGAAACTCCAACATCCAAGAAATTTAGGCCCACATTTCAAAGTCTCTAATTTCTGATTGACATAATGTTATTGTGATGACTTCAACGAGGCAGGTGGGATTGGCCTGTTGGATTTCCTGATTGAGATCAGCATGGTGGCACAGTGGTTAGCACTGCTGCCTCACAGTATCAAGGATCCAGGTTCGATTCCCGGGTTGGGTCACTGTCTGTGTGGAGTTTGTACGTTCTCTCTGTGGGTTTCCTCTGGGTGCACCGGTTTCCTCCCACAGTCTGAAAGACGTGCTGATTAGGTGCATTGGCCATGCTAAATTCTCCCACAGCGTAATCGGAACAGGTGCTGGAGTGTGAACAAAGAACAAAGAACAACACAGCACGGGAAACAGGCCCTTCGGCCCAACGAGCCCGCGCCGCCGTCCCCCTGTCTCAGTGACCTATTCATGATTTTAGTCTACACCTAACGTGCGAGGATCAGGGAGGTCCAATTTAGGGACAATTTAGTACCCAATCAGCCTAAAAGCACATCTTTGGGGGATGTGGGAGGAAACCGGAGCACCCGGAGGAAACCCACGCAACCACGGGGAGAACGTGCAAACTCCCACAGACACAGGCCCAAATCCATGTGTCCGCACAGCAACAGAGATAGTCTCTGAGCTGTCATGTTGCCCTCGAGATGGTCCAGTTTAAGCACACTAACGACATGAAGCAATAGGCAACTCCCGAAGCAACGTCCAAGAGCAGCCCACTACAACCTGCCGCATGCATGCCCCTTGCTGGACTTAAATGCCTGTGGAGACAAAAAAATTCATTATTAAACAGGCAAAGACTAACATCCCTGAGGCAAAACGTATTCCCAGGCCTACAATGTTAAGTAAGGCCTACTATATCCCCCTATATGTAGCCCGCTCATATGGCTGTCTAAGTGACTCTTAAACAACCCTAGCGTGCCTGCTTCCACCACCTTACTCGGCAGTGCATTCCACACCCCCACTACCCTTTGTGTGAAAAACTGCCCTCTAATATTTGTCTTATACCTAGCCCCCCTCACCCTAAGCCCGTGACCCCTCGTTCTATCCATTTCTAATAGCGGAAAAAGCTTACCACCATTTACTCTATCTATCCCCTTCATAATCTTATAAACCTCTATTAGATCCCCCCTCAGCCGACGTCTCTCAAGGGAAAACAGCCCAAGTTCATTCAATCTTTCCTCGTAAGACAGCCCTTCCATACCAGGCAACATCCTGGTAAATCTCCTCTGCACTCTCTCCAGGATCTCTACATCCTTTCGGTAGTACGGCGACCAGAACTGGACACAGTACTCCAAGTGAGGCCTAACCAACGTTCTATACAACTGCAACATCAGACTCCTACTCTTATATTCTATACCTCTTCCTATGAAGGCTAACATACCATACGCTTTCCTCATCACATTCTGCACCTGCACCGACACCTTCAGGGACTTGTGCACTTGCACCCCCAGGTCTCTCTGCGTATCTATGTGGTGACCAGTAACTTCATTGCAGTGTTAATGTGAGCCTATTTGTAGAAAGAAATGCTAAAAGAGGTCCTTGATTGAGGTCATAATTGCCTGGCCTATCAAGGAGCCTCACCTGTATCTCCAAAGTCCAACAATGTGTGGGTTAGGTTGATTGGCCGTGCTAAATTGACCCTAGTGTCAGGGAGATTAGCAGGGTAAATACTTGAGGTTACTGGACCAGGGCCTGGGTGGGATTGAACATAAGAATATAAGAAATAGGAGCAGGAGTAGGCCATCTAGCCCTTCGAGCCTGCCCCGCCATTCAATAAGACCATGGCTGATCTGAAGTGGATCAGTTCCACTTTCCCGCTCTCTCCCCATAACCCTTAATTCCCTTGTCTGTCAAAAACCTATCTACCCGTGACTTAAATATATTTAGCGAGGTAGCCTCCACCGCTTCAACGGGCAGAGAATTCCAGAGATTCACCACCCTTTGAGTGAAGAAGTCCGTTCTCAACTCCGATCTAAACTGCACCCGCCCCCCCCACCCCGCTTATCTTGAGGCTGTGCCCTCCAGTCCTGCTATCCTTTCTAAGCGGGAAGAATCTCTCTACCTCTACCCTATCCATCCCCTTCATTATCTTATACGTCCCTATAAGATCCCCCCTCATCCTTCTAAACTCCAGCGAGTACAGACCCAGATTGTGGTCAGTGCAGACTGGATTTGCCAAGTGCCCTCTTTTTGTCCTGTAGGGATTCTATGATTCTATTTAAATATGTGAGTGCCAGATCCACTGACACTCCTTATTCTGACTTTGTACCTGAGGCACTCTACGAGTGGAATAGAGTTTGTAAATAGAGGGAATCTGGTGAAGGGTTACTGGTCTCAAAGGAAATATTTCAGTTGTACCTTCTTAACCAATTCCAAAATGGCTTGGGAGTCCTCCAACTGGGAGAAAACAGAAAGAAATATAAGCCTGCTGACTCTTATTCGATATATGGATTGAACTGAATCCATCCTTTCAGGTCAATAAGCAGAGAGTAGAAAACTATGCAGTGATTCACCAGAGGATTTGAAGAACAGTTAAGCATCAACCAAGCCAAATTAGTGCAAGAGAGTTCCCATTACATCATGGAATGGCATCAAAACCATGCCGTACCTGTTAGTCATGAATAGTTAGTCATTCTTTCGGTTGCTCATAATTTGTTTAACAGACCACTTCTCTTGCCCAGCCTCCCAACAACAATGAATAAAGATGCAATCTTGAATTGGACTTCCCTCCCAGAAGGGATAAAAATGACTGAGTTTCCCGATGGTGGACTCAATGGGAAGTTCCACTGACAGCGACGGGACCAGAAGTTCCCGTCACCGGCTGTGAGAAAGACGTTCCGGGAAGGCCAGAGAATCCCGCCCAATGTTTGAAGCCAATGGCGTTTCGTCAGAATCACAAACCATTAGAGGTGTAACAGGTCTTCAGCCAGCACAATGGGTGGGGTTTTCCTCACAGCCAACCGCATGTTTCACAGCGATGGAGATCCCCCAACTCTGGTTGACGGCCGAGTCTTCTGGTTCCGCTGTTGTCAACATTGCTTTCTGTTGAATGCGCCCCTGGTCGCTGGGAAACCGGTGGCAGCGGTGCAGCGCTGGTGGACTGGATGTGAATGGGGGTTGGGGGGAGTAAATTCTGGCCAAAGTGTCTGGGGGAGATAGAAAGAACTGAGGGGAGTATCTGTGATGGGGTGGAAGACAGGAATGATTAAATGACTAAAAGGAGAATGGTGGAAGGATTATAACGGGACAAATTTTTAAGAAAAAGAAGATGGACTGAGAATGATAAAAGCAAAATTGTTGCCAGCAGCTGCTGTTTAAAAAGTGGGAGCAATGGTTCTGATCTTGAATTGTGGAAGTTAGTGTTGAGAGCAGAAATTGAAAAATGCCCAATTGAGAGATCAAATGATTTGTATCTTGAGTTTCCATTGAGCTTCATTGGAACGGTGTTGGAGTTTGAGGACAGGGAGGCCAAAAAGGAGATGGAAAATTAAATGACCAGTCCAAAGATGTGCAGGTTAGGTGGATTGGCCATGTTAAATTGCCCCTTAGTGTCAGGGGATTCGAAGGGTAAATAAGTGGGATTACAGGGATAGGGCCCCAGTGGGATTATTGTCAGTGTAGGCTTGATGGGCTGAAAGGCCTCCTTCTGCACTAGGGGTTCTATGAAAGTATATGAAAGTATAGTTATGAATGTTTAAATGTCTGGTAGCCTCATGACCACTTTCTGCCTTAAGATGGACTTTAAACTCTCAAACTGCCTTGGTGAGATTTGAACACATCTTCCAGTGAAATAATCCAGGTGTCTTGAAATGTTGGTCTACAAAATTCACCCATGACGATGCCATACCCTCATCCAAAGCTGCTGGAGATCCATTAATTTGTACCAATGGATCTTTAATTATTCCCTGATTTCACAACATTCTACCACGTGTACAGTTCCCTTTTTACTGAAACGGGCATTCATTTTTGTGACAACGTCTGCCCAAGTTTCTGGGGGTACAATGCTTTTGCAGACTAGTTCTTCTGATCTGCCCATGAAATTCTAATGGACAAAAGTATATTCCATTCATTCCCACCCTTTAAAATAGTAAAAGAATCCTACCTTTTCCATCGCATCTTACACAGTTAGCCCAGCATTAATGCCTCACTTTAAAGCCAAGAAGCCACCATTATTTCAAAGAACAATGAACAAAGAACAATACCGCACAGGAACAGGCCCTTCGGCCCACCAGGCCTGACCCTGATACATGGAGGGGCGATTCTCCCATTGTGACCCCCAGCTTTTCTGGCAGGTCGGGCTGGCAGATGCGTGTCACCGGCCTTGTTCCGGGATTTCCACGTGCACCGGGAATGCATGCGCATCTCCCAGAGCCGATGAATAGTCACAGGCCAGAACGTGCTGGAAACCGTAGAAAGGCAAGTAAGTAATTTGAATCTGTTTTTAATATGTTTTAAATGTAATTTGAATGCAATTATCAGGAACTTATCGGTCCCGATTGAATCTCCCACCCCACCAGGAGTATTTCATTCCAACGAGAGTCAGACTAGCCCCTCACGTTCGGGGAATGAGCGGGAGACCCTGCCGCAATGCAGGAGGGACAATTGGGGCCCATGCCCAGAGGGTCGGATGATGGGGGGGGGGGGGGGGATGTTGCCCCCTGGGCATGGGCACTCTGGCAGTGCTCAAGGGGCAAAATGCCCATACCCAGGTACACCTTGGCATTGTCCACCAGGCATCGGGCAATGCCAAGGGGGTGGGACCTATTGTGGGCAGGGCCTAGGAGCGATTGATGGATGTGAGGGGTCCCACTGCCATTCTGGATTGGGATCGGTCTGGGACAGAGGGAGGGGAGCAATTGGGGTGGGCTGGGGGTGTGTGTTCTATTGGGGGAGCCCTACCTCCCAGGGGAGGGAGGCTGACCCGGTTTTGGGGGGTGGGGGGGATCTGCCGGGGTAAGGGTGTGGGGGGGATCACCACTGCTGGGGGAGAATTGGGGGGGGGGGGAAACTGGACATCGGGGCGCTCTGGGGTGGGAGGGGGAGGGGTCAGGGCTGGCCCGGGAATTGTTGTGGGGGCCACGATCGGGGCATGGAGGAGTTAGAGGGGCAGCACTGTGCTGGTCCCAGGGAGACTGACAGATCGGGACCACTGCACATGCACAGAGTTCCAGAACTGTCAGATTCCAGTGTGAATAGGCACCCCCCCCCCAAGCCCCCCAGGTTTTTAATGAGATTCATGATTGGGACCTCTGCATTACACAGAGTGAGGCGATTCAAGTGAAAATCTGAACTGACAAAACACTTGGGATCTAGAATTTTCCTGCCAATTCAGTGGGAATGGTGAGTTGATGGTCCTGTTCCTGTGCGGTATTGTTCTTTGTTCATTGTTGTTTGAAATAATGAAGGTTTCCTGAGTTTAGAGTGAGGCAGTAACGCTGGGCTAACTGTGTAACATGCGATGGAAAGGGCAGGATTCTTTTTATATCTTAAGGAGCGGGAATGAATGGGATATACTTTTGTCCATTAGAATTTCAAGGGAGAATTGTGGCCATGGTTTCTATCCCTCTGTTCACCTCCTGTTCAGCTGTATATCAAGATATACCTTGAATATTGCTAACATGCCTGCTTCCACCACCTCCACTTGGAAGGAGCAATATGTTTCAGAAGTTTTGGGGGAAAACGCTTCTCTCAGGGGTGGCACAGTGGTTAGCACCACTGCCTCACAGCGCCAGGGATCAGGGTTCAATTCCAGCCTCAGGTGACTGTCTGCGTGGAGTTTGTATGTTCTTCCCCGTGTCTGCGTGCGTTTTCTCCGAGTGCTCCGGTTTCCTCCCACACTCCAAAGATGAGTGGGTTAGGTGGATTGGCCATGTTAAATTGCCCCTTAATGTCAGTGAGACTAGCAGGGTCAATATGTGGGGTTACAGGGCCTGGGTGGGACTGTTGACGGTGCAGGCTCGATGGGCCGAATAGCTTCTTTCTGGACTGTAGTGAATTTAATGATTCAGTGCTCACTGCATGATGGATAAATGAATTATTTAAATGGACTGTGCTGCAGGGGTATTCAAATCAGTTGTTTTTAATCTGAAGTCATTGGAAATCTTGATCCGTGCAAGATCTTAATCCGAACATAACAGCTCTTGGCAGAGTGGATGAGTGTTTTAGCAGGATTGAGCAGCATTGGCAGACCAACGCGAGACGGTAACTTTCACTTCAGAAAGAATAGCCAGCTGTCCCGCAGCATGACAAGGCCAAGGCTTTGATGGTTGTCAGTGATTGATTCAACTTTCTTTGGAAAAAAAGATCATTTTCAGTCGGAGGATTCTCCAACCACATCCAGCAATGGTTCAGATTTTCCTTGAAGCTCTCACTACAGAAGAGAGAAAAAAAATAACGTCAACACTGAAACTCTAATCTGCTCAAAGTTGTTGATGGACCTGCTGTGCGGCTATGTAAATAACTCCCCTCGTACGAGCAGCCGATTCCATGTTTATATAAAGTCACTTCCTGTTAGCCCATGAAGCTGCCAGCAAAATGTTATTCCCTCAGCAGGGAATGCTAGGGGCATGGGGCGGATGGTGGCACAGTGGTTAGCACTGCTGCCTCACAGCACCAGGGACCTAGGTTCAATTCCAGCCTGGGGTCACTGATTGTGCAGAGCCTGCTTGTCCTCCCAGTGTCAGCGTGGGCTCTTCTGGGTGCTCCGGTTTCCTCCCACAATCCAAAAATGTACAAATTAGGTGGAATGATCATGCTAAATTTCCCCTTCATGTCAGGGGAATTAGCAGGGTAAATGCATGGGGTTAGGGGGGTATGGTCTGGGTGGGATTGTTATCAGTGCAGACACAATGGGCCCAATGGCCTCCTTCTGCTCTGGAGGGATTCTGTGACCAGAGTGAAATAACGATTGGTGTTCCTGATCTGCAAACTTCCATTTTATTGGAATGGAGTGTTTGTTTCTTCCCAAAATATTACCCTCCCACTCCAGCCTCAAAGTAGGTGGCTTATGACATGGGGGCACTTCCTTGATGCCAGCTATTTACATACCCATGATGGACGCCAGCATCTCCACATCATGATGGGTCAATCCAGAGTGAGTGCCAGTGGGCCTAATGCACGCTGACTGATGAGGGGGAGATGGCAGGATAACTTGTGAAGAACACGGTCTCATTCCTACCCAACTTGCTCACGGGGGATAATCAGGAACATTCTTATTATATTTGGCGTGTTGGTTACTCGTTTGTCAACAAAGTAGAATAATCTGTGTAAGTGAGCAATAATGTGATTGTTAATTCCTCTGTTGTACTCCAAGTGTGTGAGTGCAAGATCTTACTGCTAGACCTGAGGCCTTGTTCATTGTGGCCAGGGAATTCAATCAGGCCAAGATCAAGAACGCACTACCAAGTTGCCACCAACACATCACCTGCTCCACTAGAGGCCCAAACATCTTAGACCACTGCCACACAAGTATAAAACTTGCCTACTGCTCTATCACCCACCCACACTTTGGCAAAATCAGATCACAAGAATGTGCTCCTGCTCCCGGCTTGCAAACTGAAGCGGGAGAATCCATCAAGAAAGTCGTGCAATGTTAGTCTGAGTAATTGGATGATCTTCTCTGGGGGGCTGCTCGGGGTCAGTGGACTTATCAGTACTTAAAAACTCAGCGACCAGTCTGAACGAGTACACCACAACAGGAACTTACTTCATTAGTAAACGTGTAGAAGACTGTGCGCCAAAGAACCAAATCTGTGTGTTTCCCAACTGGAAACCATGGATGAACAGGGATATCCATGTTTGCTGAAGTCCAACTTTGAGGCATTCAAGTCAGGTGACACTGACCTATACAAGAAAGCCTGATAATGAAATAAGGAGATCCATCAATGATGCCAAAAGACAGTACCGGACCCAGGTTAGCTAGACTCCCAGGTTAGTGACACAGACCCCCGCTGGCAATGGCAAAGTCTGCAAGATATAACAGGCTACAAGATGAAGGCATGTAAAATCGCCTGCTCCAACGTGTCTCTCCCTGATGAGCTCTATGTATTCTATGCCCGTTTTGAGTATGAGGTCAGCGAGATCATGACCTCCCCCTAAGAAGCCCTGGATGAACCGGTATCTGGGGTCACAATTGCAGATGTCAGAGCAGCTTTCTCAATGGTTAACCCACGGAAAGCTACTGGCCCGGAAGGGGTACCCGGACACACACTCAGATCCTGTGCAGATCGGTTGGCGGTGGTATTCACAGGCATCTTCAACCTCGCTTTACAATAATCTGAGGTCCCTATCTGCTTCAAGAAGATGACCATCATGCCAGTACCAAAGAAAAGCCAAGTAACATGCCTTAATGACTATCGGCTGGTGGCTCTGACATCCATCATTATGAAGTGCTTCGAAAGTCTAGTCATGGCACGAATCAATTCCGGCCTCCCGGACTACCTGGATCCACTACAGTTTGCCAACCACCACAACAGGTCCATAGCAGATGCCATCTCCTTGGCCGAGCACTCAATCCTGGAACACCTAGATAACAAAAATACCCATGCCAGACTCCTATTTGCTGACTGCAACTCAGCCTTCAACACCATTATTCCTACAAAACTCATCTCCAAACTCCATGGCCCGGGCCTTGGTTCCTCTCTTTGCAACTGGATCCTGAGCTACCTAACCCACAGACCACAAACAATAAGGATAGGCAACAGCATCTCCTCCACGATCATCCTCAACACTGGTGCCCCATAAGGCTATGTTCTCAGCCCCCTGACTATACTCCTTATACACTTATGACTGTGTGGACACATTCCCCTCCAACTCAATTTTCAAGTTTGCTGACGAAGGCACCAAAGTGGGTCGGATCTCAAACAAGGATGAGATAGAGTACAGGAATGGAATAGAGGATCTGGTGAACCGTTGTGGTGACAACAATTTCTCCCTCAATGTCTAAAGATGAAGGAGATTGTCATTGACTTCAGGAAGCATAGAGGAGAACATGGGGATGAAGTAGAAGGAGTCGAGAGATTCAAGTTCTTAAGTGTCCAGATCACCAAGAACCTGTCCTGGTCCCTCCAAGCTGACACTATAGTTAAGAAAGCCCACCAACGCTTCTACTTCCCCAGAAGACTAAGGAAATTTGGCATGTCAGTTACAACTCTCACCAACTTTTACAGATGCACCATGAAAAGCATTCTTTCTGGTTGTATCACAGCTTGGTATGGCTCCTGCTCTGCCCAAGACTGCAAGAAACTACAAAAGGTTGGGAAAAAGCCTAATCCATCACACAAACCAACCTCCCATCCATTGACTCTGTCTACATTTCCTGCTGATTCAGCAAAGCAGCCAGCATAATTAAGGACCCCACATTCTCTCTTCCAACTTCTCCCATCGGGAAAAAGATACAAAATTCTGAGGTCACGTACCAAGCGACTTAAGAACAGCTTCTTCCCTGCTGCCATCAGACTTTTGAAAGGACATACCTTGCATTAAGTTAATGTTTCTCTACATGCTAGGTATTACTGTAACACTGCAATCTGCACTCTCTCATTTCCTTCTCTATGAATGGTATGCTTTATCTGTATAGTGCACAAGAAACAATACTTTTCACTGTATGCTAATACATGTGACAATAATAAATTAAATCAAGTCATTAAGAGATACACTTTGGTTGTCAGAAATGCTCCCATTGGATCCCTACTGTGCAGGAGACGGCTACTTGGCCCATTGACTCTGCGCCAACCCTATGGAAGTGTACCCACCTAGGCCCATTCCTTCGCCCTATCCCCACAGTTCTGTGCATTTACCTTGTCTAATCCACCTAAACTACAATCTTTGGACTGTGGGAGGAAACCAGAGTACCGAAAGGAAACCCATGCAGACATGGGGAGAACGTGCAAACTCCACACAGACCCAAGGACTGGGTTCGAACCCTGGTCCCTGGGGTTGAGAGACAGCAGTGCTAACCACTGTGAATGTTGCTTACATGTTAAGAAACAAAATAGTATGGATGGGCAGGATTTTCCAGACATTCCTGCCAGTAGGATCTCTTGGTCTCGCCAATGTTTTTACCCAGTCCCAGATTTCCCAGCTGTGGAGAGTATGAACAATGGTTGACAGTGGCGGGACTGAAAGATCCTTCTACCGTGCAGTGACGGGCTATCTTAATCACCTCAAAACATGCCAACTGGGAGCCGAAAATCTTGCCAATGTGTCTGAAAGCATACGGCGGGGTTTTCCAGCTACATCTGCCACCGACGTCACTTTGTCCCTCCTTAAATCAATGGACTTTTGGCTGTGTTTCCAAATCTCCCACGGTGTGGCTCCTGCCATGAAATGGTTGGAAAATTCCCACCATAACCGTTGGCCCAAACAACATCCCTGTGGAATAACATTTCAATGCCTTGTTTTAATATGTCAAAACTTTCTCACTCCTGAGTCACAGCATGCAGACAGAATGGGAAGGGAACTTGTTGAGAAAAAAAAAACAATTTGTTCCCATAAAATGACAACTCATTGAGCAGAGCTCTTAATAGTTCACCCTGATGAGGGAATAGATTTTTGTTGGCAAGCTGTTGGACAAAAATAGTATTTAATCGTTACCCACTCTTTCTTTATCTCATAATCCATCAGGATGGATCCATAAACAGGTTCTAATAATTTTATTGACTTGAATACAAAAGTTGAGGTGAGTATTCCAGCGATGTATCCTTCAGATGAGATATTAAACACCTTCTGCCCTTTCAGGTTAATGTGGAATATTTTCGCTATTTCGAAGAAGAGCAGTGGGAGTTTTCCCTGTTTTGTTTTAATCCCTCAGTCAACATCATAAAAACTGGTCATTATCATTGAATCATAGAATTCACAAACTGAAGAGGCCATCTGGCCCATCTGGTATGCACCGACAATAATCCCACCCAGGCCCTATCCCTGTAACCCAACAAACTGAGCCTGCTAATCCCCCGACACTTGTGAGAGATTGTTGTACGTGACTTATGTCTCAACCGATTCAAGGGAATGTGGGCATTGCTGGTTGTGCCAGCACTTATTGACCATCTCGAATTGCCCACGAATTGAGAAACAGTATTTCTGAGGGCATTTTAAGAATCAATGTGGATCTGGAGTCAGGTGTAGGCCAAACCAGGTTTCCTTACCCCAAGGGCATTAGTGAACCAATTAGTTTCATGGTCAACATTTAGGGCAGCGCAGTGGCACAGTGGTTAGCACTGCTGCCTCATAGCATCAGGAACTTGGGTTCAATTCTGGCCTCGGGTCATTGTCCATGTCAAGTATGCACATTCCCCTCTGTCAATGTTGGGTGACAGAATACTCAGTCACATTACTGCATTCTTGCCATTGTTATTTCATGGTGAAGTTCAGACTGGGGTTTTGGTTGTGTTCAGGGGCTCAGATCACAATTAACGTTGCAACATTAGTTGCGCCACCGTGGCATAGTGGTTAGCGCTGCTGCCTCACAGCGCCGGAAACCCGGGCTTGATTCCAAGATTAGATGATTATCTGTGTGGAGGTTGTACATTCTTCCTGTGTCTGCATGGGTTTCCTTGGGGTGTTCCAATTTTCTCCACAGTCCAAAGATGTGCAGGTTAGGTTGATTGGCCATGCTAAGTTCTCCGTTTGTGTCGGGGCCTAGCACGGTCAATATGTTGGGTTACGGGGATAGGATCCGGGTGGAATTGTTTTCCGTGCAGGATTGAGGGGCCAAATGTCCTCCTTCTGCACTGTAGGGATTCTAAACTTTTGATTCCAGAATTCCGATGAATTCAAATTTCACTGCCTGCCATCGTGGAATTCGAACCCGCGGGTTCCTGGATTGCTAGTCCAGCCACCATACCACTACGCCATCAATGGCTGCCATGCTGTCTATGTTACAACAGTGACTGCACTCAGTATTCCATTGACTGTCAATCACTTTGGTCATGTGAGGCGCTACGGAAATGCAATACTCTTCTCTTTCTCTGAAATTCTGGAAAGTTCTTTTAGCAGAAGGGAGTTAAAAAAGAGTCGGTGAAAAACAAACCCCGCTCAAAACAGGCACTCGAGAACAAAGTGCTTGCCCTTGTGCTACTTGAATATTTACATTGTCAGCATTTTTCTCCATGATAGGGATGTTCCTGCAGCAGCATTCTCCGATGATGAGGTCTGGAGATGTCTGCATTTGTGACAAATAACAGCCTCTTCATAATAAATGCCTCTGTGGCCTTTTCAGAGACTGTGGCTGATCCTTCTGATCTCATGTGATCATCGCAGACCGTGGACGCGGCTGTCTGCAGACACTGTGTCTGTTGCTGTTGAGCCCTGGGGGATATGCCTGCTCACTGGCTGAGACTCTGCTCAGGCCAGTTTGCAGCCAAGGAGCTGCTGTCATTGCCATTGTTTAACCATCTGTGTCCTGAGAGCAGCAACTGCGGGTCCTCAATTACAAGCTTGGCCCGCCACTCGCCAGATCACTCAGCAAAGGTGGCAGCTGCGCTGGCCTTAAATACCCAGCGCTCAACTTCACGAGGAAAATTATTCCGTCCATTTAATCATGGTGATAATTCATACCATTCAACATAATTAAATGGGTGGATTGAATTATCATTACAATAGCCTGTCCTACACTCTTCATAATCAGAATGAGTGAATCTCCCATTGTGTCCATCATTTTGAGTTGAAGGGTAAGGCAATCCACAGGCCGCGATGCAGAAATTATTACCATAAACTAAAACCTCGCAATCCGAAGTTTAAGTGGACGCTGAAGTGAGAGTGAATAACTGGTCCAAATGCAAGAGGAAAACCTGTGGGTATTGGGGTGGGGATGCTTTTTGTTCAACTCCCGCAGAGCTCATTTGGGAAGGAAATTAAAATAAACACTTGGATTGGAGGCCAGGCTGTTTTGGAGAAAGCAGCATCAGCCACAAGCTGGTCGGGCAATCAGAACAGAGGTGAGAAGGATATTGGAACGGTGCAGAGCGAAAGGGAGTGAACTGAGTCTGGCAGATGGCAGGAAGAATGGAATAGGAGAGATAGGCCAAACTCCCACTCTCTGTCACACAGAAAATAGTGCAGGTGTGGCTGCTTGTAATAGTAAGGGGAGGCAAAGTCCCTGGCCAGAATGTTACCACAGTAAGAAGTCTCACAACACCAGGTTAAAGTCCAACAGGTTTCTTTGTAGCAGGCGCCACTAGCTTTAGGAACGCTGTTCCTTCATCAGGTGGGTGGGAGTTCTGACCCTGACTCAACCCTTGTGACCAGAACGCCAACCCACCTGACGAAGAAACAGCCAATCATTAAGACGGTGGATGGGGAGGGTTGCTTTGCCCTGGATGATGTTGAGCTTCTTGAATATTGTTGAAGCTGACCATATAGTCAATGACGTGAAGTAGCCAACGTGATGGCCAATTTGTACATAGCAAGATCCCATAAACAGTAATGTGAAATCAATCATGCAATTCGTTTTAGTGGTATTGGTTGAGCGGGTACTTTTTTTATTCATTAGTGGGGCATGGGCTGGCCAGCACTTATTGCCCATCCCCACTTTGCCCTTGAGATCGAGGTTTGGTGCATCGGCCAAGCTAAATTCTCCCTCACTGTACCCAAACAGGTGCCGGAGTGCGGCAAATGAAAATTTTCACAGTAACTTCATTGCAGTGTTAATTTGTGACACTAAAGGAGGTTTTGGTAAGTTGCCTTCTTGAAACGCTGCAGTCCATGTAATGTGGGTTGACCCACAAATATTGAACAAGACACACTAATAACACCAGAAATTCTACTAAATATATTTGAACAATCAAAGGCTGTTGAATGACTGGAATATGACCTTTAGCAGCAAGGAGCCAGTTTTCTGAGCGAGTGCTGCGGGCTGGATCCTTCATCCACCAGCAATTGGAATCATAAAATTCCTTATCATTGAAGAACACAGCCAGGAGCCTGCTGTCACTGCCCATGATGTTATTGAAGTGGAATCTCAGGCAGCTTGCCTCAGTTTGAAACATTCTCGCCTCTGAGTCAGGAGGTCAGAGACTCAGCCGCAGACTTGAGTGGATAATCCAGCCCTGATACGCCAACCATGCAGCACTCCCTTGAGGTGAAGCTTTTCAGATGCAATGTTAAACGGAGGCCCCTGTTTGCCTTCTCCGATTCAATGGCCTGGATTTTTTCCAGACTGCTGCTCGTTCACAGACAAAAGCTTTCCCTCAAAGAGAATCTGACCTGTGATCAGGATGAAGAATTTTGTTCCCTGGCAGGGGATGTTTTAGCTTTCTGACCTATTGGGACCAGGGGGAATCAGACAGTGAGGGGAAAAGGTGGAAGTCTGGGTTTCTCTCCATCGCTGTGGGTTTTAACTCCACAATTTGCGTCCAAGATCATTGGCAGCTTCTCTGCCTGGATGTCAGTTTGATTAACAGGTTTGGCTTCTAGTCGGGCAAGGAATGCTGGAGAAGAGGTGCAGGAGCTGGAGCAGGTAGGGAGTCTGCTGCCGTGGAGGCAGGAGTTGTGGGGAGGGAACTGATCCCTGACTCCAGGATGTCTGGTGCTCAGGGGAATGCACTAGAGCAGTGCGCCATTTAGCCCTACTTTGGCATTTTATTGAATATTCAATAAAATCATAGCTGTCTCCAACCTATCTCCACATCCCTGCCATTTCTCGGTATCCTTTAACATATTGTAGAGGGCTGATGTCAAGATGGGTCTCATTCCCAAGCCCAGAGGTTATGGTACGATGGGGAGGATCTGATGGCTGACCCCTGGGAGGGATACGAGGGAGAGTGATCCTTGGGTGGGGAGAGGTTTCTGATCCCCAATTATCAGGGGTCCGATATACCACCCCGGGGACGAAGGAAATTCCAATCCATGGTGGGGTCGAATCTACACCATCCCCCAGGAGTCCAACCCAGTCTGATCCCAGTCCGATTCCAACCGTTCCGATCTCTGATCCCGGGGAAGAGTGCAGGGGTTGGTGTCCAATAATGGACAGGTTGAGGGACGGAGGGTGGGGGTGGGGGGGCGGAACGGGAATGGTGTGGGGTTCTGAAGGGAGGGGTCCCTATGCCAAAGGGTGGGACATGGAGAAAGCACTCCGGCTTTGGGCCCACAAGGAATTCATCGCAAAACCTGTCCTCATCACACTGCTGAATTTCCTGCAGCGTGGGACGTCCAACAGGCTACAGTTTAATCTGCAAAGCCGGTTACAAGAACAGCGCCCAACCTCATGAACATATTTAAGATAGCAACGCTGCCTCGTGTGAGGGGGCTTGCCTGATCTGCCTGAGTAAAACCAGAAATCAGTTTGTAGCAGCTGCCTTCCTGACACACTTTTGATTTTTAGCCATTTAAACCTCAATCACATCCACACTCCCATGTTAAAACTCTCCCTACTGAGGTGTTTCTGTGGTAGCATCTCTCAAACCATCAGAACTTTGATCAGAGAATCGTCAAGCCATGGATTGAACATGGGACCTTACATGTGGAGATGCCGGTGTTGGACTGGGGTGGGCAGAGTCAGGTGACACACCTGATGAAGGAGCAGCGCTCTGAAAGCTTGTGATTCTAAATAAATCTGTTGGACTATAAGATGGTGTTGTGAGACTTCTTAATGTGACTTTATAGGTTGTGACTTATGTAGGAATATACTTTGCAGTGCGTTTACACACTATTCGTTATGTACATACTGGGGAGGATTTTTATCAAGAGTGGTGCTGTTCCAGGCGATGGAAGCAGAAATGTCCGTCAAATCTGCTTTGTTGAGTTTTTTCCAATCCCCACCCAATTACAGTTAAAATCTTGGCCTGCATTTTACATTTGGAGTATGCCTGAAGATGGAAGTGGAGCATCAGGAGGAAACCCACACAGACACAGGGAGAATGTGCAGACTCCACACAGATAGTCACCCAAACCTGGAATTGAACCCAGATGGCTGGCGCAGTGAAGCAGCAATGCTAATCACAGTGCCACTGTATCACTCAGCTCCCTGAAGTCTACCAGGAGTTGTGGGGGAAATTGACAAAGTTGTCAGCAATTATTAAAATAACTTTCTGGTTGTCCAGAAATGCCATCAGCAGCTGATGATGGTCAAGGAAAGTGGAAGAGCGAGTTGGGTGGGCACACTGTGCCCTGTTTCTCTGATGAGTGCCTGGGAGCCCTGGTGGAGGAGGTTAGTGCCAGGCAGCACATTCTCATGCCCAGGGACAACAAATGTAGGATGTCCCACTTGACCAAAGAGGCCTGGTCAGAGGTCGGTGCACAAATCAGTGGGCACGATGTGATGCACTGCACGTGGCTTCAGTGTCGCAAAAGGTTCAATGGCCTTCTGTGGATTTCAAGGTAAGTGCAAAGATGGCATGGACCTGTGCGGAGAAGCTAAATTGATTTGATTTGATTTATTATTGTCACATACAGCGAAAAGTATTGTTTTTTTTGTGCACTATACAGACAAAGCATATCATCCATAGAATCATAGAATCTGTACAGTGCAGAAGGCGGAAATTTGGCCCATTGAGTCTACACTGACCAGAATCCCACACAGGCCCTAGTCCCATAACCTCATGTATTTACTCTTCTAATCCCCTGACACTAAGGGGCAATGGAGAAGGAAAGGAGAGGGTGCAGAATGTAGTCATAGCTAGGGTGTAAAGAAAGATCAACTTAGTGCAAGGTAGGTCAATTCAGTGATGGCAGCAGGGAAGGGGCTGTTCTTGAGTCTGTTGGTACGTGACCTCAGACTTTTGCATCTTTTTCTCAAAGATGGAAGAGAGAATGTCCAGGATGGATAGGGTCCTTGATTATGCTGGCTACCTTTCCGAGGCAGCAGGAAGTGTAGACAGAGTCAATGTATGTTCCTCTTGGTTCCTCTGGGTACTTGGGGGTCTGAGTGTGTCTACCAATTGGTACTGAAGGCTGCTGTGTCAAGCTGGTAATGTCAGCGCAATAGGCCTCAATGGAGGGGAGGTGTGTGCTACAGTGGAATGGCTTGTTTAAAGCCAGGGTGGGGGGAGGGGGGAATCTGAATGGATTGAGACAGAACACTATTGAACTTTCTATTGTTCCCTGTTGGGAGAAGACAAATCATCCCAAAGACCCCCTGTTAAGCCTTAGACAGGCATTGCTTCTGCATCAGTATCACATCATCTCTCATAACCAGGCACCAGCACGGTTACTCACACGCTGGTGGGCATTAGGTGGTCTGACCTGGGGGTAATGCACAGTGGTAAGGACACATCACCCTTTCCTGAGTTGTTGGCAGAGGCAGAGATTTCCCAAGATGCTGATAGTGAAAGCACAGCTAAAGACCAGGACCATGCTGAGTCTGAGCCAGGTGACAAGGCTCTGAGGATGTCCATCAGGCGGCAGGTGCTGCCTGTCCAGTGGAATGTGCAAGGAGATCTAGCAGAGATTCATAATGGTCTGCGCGCTCAGGTCTCCGCCATGGGGAATCCCTGCAGAGGACGAGCACTGCGTCCATCCTTAACGCCAAGCACACAGTCTGCTCCGTGTGGAGAATGGCGACTCTCATGGAGAGATAGGTCCTGAAACAGAATCAGTGATTCCAGGGGCAGCACTCAGACCTGAAATCCAGCACACCAGCCTCTGGAGGGCACTGCCAATGTGATAGATGGATGAGGCACCTGCTCTCTGCAGAATCTCTCTGCTAGGTGCCCGTCCATCAGTAGGCTTGAGGTTCGACCAATTAAACTAAATTAAACAAACTAAAGGACAAATCCAAAGGCAGCCACTTAGAGGGATATTGCAGCAAAAAAAAAACAAATTGCAAAAGAAAGTTTAAACATAAAACCAAAATGCTATTAAAAGGGTCACTAAACATATCAGTCTCCACAGTGACCACCAGGCATGGAAGTGCCCAACCCATTAATGGTCAGTAGGGAAACTTCACACTGCCAGACAGGCTGCACTGGACCTGAGACACCTGGAACGCAGTCAGTACACTCTAGCCACTGGGTAATGGCATCTGTGGTGTACTAACCCATGTGATTTAATTTGATTTGATTTTATTATTGTCACATGTATTATCATACAGTGAAAAAGATTGTTTCTCGCCCGCTATACAGACAAAATATACCGTTCATTGAGAAGGAAACAGAGTTCAGAATGTACAGTCTTAGCTAAGGTGTAGAGAAAGATCAACTTAAGGCAAGGCATCTGACCTCTCTGCTGGTCCCGCACCGATTAAATCTGTGCCTCTCCCGTTAATGGTCTCTCCCTGGGGCACTCGCCTGGTCTACACTCCCTCCTGCCTCTCTCTTCCTCTTCAGAGACGGTTCCACCAGCAGAATACACTCTCCTTATTGGATCAGGTACAGAGGAGCAGTGCCTTGCAAATCAGAGATCACCATGCTCCAGTCCACAGGGTAACATTCCAGGGAAGATGACGTCTAGGAATGCTGAAATTCACCTTGAAATGAATCACTAAGGAACTCTGGGATAACTCTGTACTCACAGTGATGAACACATAATAACAGAGAAAGTGCTGCTGCCACAGGCTTGGATGAAGACATCAAAAAATATGATAACACCCACCTGTTTTGCCCATGCGATGAACTAAAAATTACACGGGGAGTGTAAAATCATTGGATTGATGGCTTTAATTGGCCCTTTAACTCTTGTTGGGCACACGTCCGATTTGCTAACCTTGAAATTGCGTATGTGCGCGATGACATCAGGAAGCACGGCCAACGTTATTTGACAAAATTTAATGTTTGGCAGGATCGATCACACACACGACCTCCAAATGTAAAATTCTGACCTTTAAGTGTGACAGCAGGCATGGGAAATGTGCGACTCCAGGCTGAGGGAAGCTTTTCAGTGGTGCACCTATTGTCAGCTGACAATGCTGCAGCTATGGAGAAAAGCAACTCTCCATCAAAGCCACAAGCTGCCTAGCCAACTCCATCACTATTAACATCAAGCTTACGGAAAGCACAAAGCGCTTTGTCGATTTTGCATTTCACATGCAAATTTTTCACCGTAACATTATTTTCACTTTATTCATATGTGCATCACATCGTTATTTGTTCAGAGTAGCTGAGTCAGAGAGATCTGCCTTGTGATTAGCACACATTGATGGCTACAGGGGAGCGAGGGACATTTCTTTTATTGTGGGAAAAACAATGTTGTGTTTTTCAAACTCATTTCTTATTGAAAGTTTGTGTTTTTGTGTCCGATGTTGCCCTCGCCACTCTGTGGGACATAACTGAACTTGCAGACTCATGTTACCCTCACACGAACGTTATTAGAATCATAGAATCCCTACAGTGCAGAAGGGGACAATTCGGCCCATTGAGCCTGCACCAACAACAATCCCACCCAGGCCCTATCCCCGTAACCTCGTGTATTTACCCTGCTAGTCCCCCTCACGCTAAGGGGCAGTTTAGTGTGGTCAATCAACCTAACCCGCACATCTTTGGAACGTGGCGGGAAACCGGAGCACCCGGAGAAAACCCACGCAGACACAGGCAGAACGTGCATACTCCACACAGACTGTCAGCCAAGGTTGGAATCGAACCCGGGTCCCTGGTACTATAAGACAGCAGCGCTAACAACTGTGTCATTGTGAAACCTTACTATCCAAGATCAGTCTCAGCAGGGGCCATTGAAATATGGTAAGTTAACTCTAAGCTCTGTAAAGGTTCAGCCAACGCCCTGTAATGGACCCACATTTGGACATCACACACCCACCCTACGGCCCCTCATTTTCTTACCTTAGCTGACTGTATGCGCCACCCACCACCACATCCAGGATGTCAGGCGCTTCACAATTCACACTTTTGAGCCCACCAACCCCATCCTCTGTCTTCCCTTGGATCCCTCTTCCATTCCTCCATGCACGTGAACCCCAACCTTCCAACAACCCTCCCTGTTCCCTCATTCTATACTTCCTGGGCATACTCTCTTCTATCTTTTTTTTGGGAAAAAGATACAAAAGTTGGAGATCATATATCAACCAATTCAAGAACAGCTTCTTCCCTGCTCCCATCAGACATTTGAATGGACCTACCTTATATTAAGTTGACCTTTCTCTACATCTTAGGTATGACAGTAACAATGTATTCTGCACGTTCTTCTTTCCTTCTCCCCTGTGTACTCTATGTCTGGTACGTTTTGTATAGTACACAAGAACAATACTTTTCACTGTATTCCAATACATGTGACAATAATAAATCAAATAATCAAGGAATTAAACCAATAAAGAAATTGGGAGACATTGGAACAACTGACGTTGGACTGTTGATGGAACTTGTCTCCAAGAAGGGCTAATGAAGGAAATAACGGAGGTTATACAGACTTGGATTAAATAGTGATTTAGTGAGTGGAGAGGTTTATGATTGGAATAGAGATGTGTTTTATCTTGAAGAATGATCTTGCCAACTCAGAAATATTTGCCTCATTGAGGGTGTTGGAGCAAGCAGTGGAAGTGAATGAAGATGAGACACTACAGGAAGAACATCCCGGATTCTTTCCTGGTTGTGTCATGATTAAATCCCGGGCCCATAAAATTGGACAGGAAGAGGAGGAAGCGATGCGAAAGGGGGAATGACATGAAAATTCCTAGTTAGCTGACATTATTGAAAATAATGAAAAGTTAAGTCAAGTGGAGGAAGGTAAGAGAATTTGTCTTTAATAGAAATGTAACAGGCTGATCCAGTGTTGAGGGTGGTGTATCAAACAGCCAACTCAGAGACTGATCCAGAACCTGTACTTGAGTGTTTTTATTCAAAAGACAAAGAACGGGCTGTGCTCGCACCAAGGCCGGAAAATCCGATCAATGGATCCTTTTCATGGTCCGTGCCTCGCCCACTCTGATTCCCATGGCGGGTGGAATGGGAAAATTTGCCCAAAGTGCTAATGAGGAAATGGAGACCACCACAATTACCAGCCAATGAGGAAGCAATTCATCAGGGTTCCCATCTGGGTATTGTCACACCATTTTATTAATAGTTCATGAAATTCCAATGGTAGGGCACTTAAGTATGGAGAAAACACAAGCTAAAATACCAAAACATTTTTATTGACCAGGATTGCATAAAGATGTGGTTAAATTCTGCCAGATACATCAAGGTAATGGGGAAACCCTAATCATCAGTTAAACGTGCCCTTTAATTGCAAGATTTGAAGAACCTTAAGAATCTTAATAGATTGTGTAAGATCTCCACCTAAAACCAGAATTGGGAATCAATATCTTTAAACAATTATTTTTGACAAGGTTTCCCCTTTGGGGAAAATTACTTCAGGAAAGGTCATGGAAATGTTAGTTCAATTCTTTGCAAGGTGTGGATTTCCCAAGGAGATGCAATCAGAAAAGGCTCACATATATTCAAAAAATAATGAATAGTTTAGAAATAAAACAATTTAAATCTTCAACTTGTCGTCCACATTTGCAAGGAGCATTAGGAAGGTGGCGTCAAACTTTAAAGTTCGTGATTAATGCCTATTGTCAGGAATTGTTGAAAATCCTTTTGTGTTGCAGCTTTCTGCAGTTTTTGCCTAATTGAATAATACTCAGTTCTTTAGTTCTCCCTTCAAAATGAACAACTTCACACCTTCCCACATTGTACTCTGTTTGCCAACTTTTTACTTAATCTGCCAATATCTCTTTGTAAACTGTTCATATTCCTCTCGCAACTTGCTTTCCCATCTATTTATGTCTGCAAATTTGGTTATAATGCATTTGCTGGCTTTGATATTGGTTTGGGATATTGATAAATGCTACCTGCTTCGGAAACCATGGGTGGAATTTTATAACGCTGGGATTTTCTAGTCAATGGGTCTTTGAAGGGTTTGCACCATCTTACAGACCTGCCCCCACCACAACAGAGCCATAAACACTCCACCCTCTCGGGGAATGTTAGGATAGGAAAACATTTCAGCTCTATATACGCTACATAAAATTATATGATTACTGTGATGATACCTTGCCTTTAAGAGAAGTATTTTAACCATGTCCCTTTGCAGATGTTTCGAGCAGTCCCTGCAAGTTGCCGGTGCTGTTATGTCAGTGACCGGTGTCCCTTAATGCTGCTGAGGCAGAATAATTGATATCATGTTGATTTTAATCTGGACTAATGCAGTGTTCTGGGGCTTTATGGTCCAAACAGAAAGAAGTCTCAGAACACTGGCTTGAAGTCCAACAGGTTTATTTGTAGCAAATGCCACAAGCTTTTGGAACAGGCTGTCCCTTCGTCAGGTGGGTGGGAGTTCTTCCACCCACCTGACGAAGGGACAGCCTGTTCCAAAAGCTTGTGGCATTTGCTACAAATAAAGCTGCTGGACTTTAAGCCGGTGTTGAGAGACTCCTTTCTGTTTTTACCCCAGTCCAATGCCGACATCTCCACATCATGACTAGCATCGCTCTATGGTTGAATGGAGCTTGATTTGTGGATGACTAACAGGTCAGTAGATAAGCCTGGGCACAGGTTTTTATTTCCCCCAGAAAAGTCAAGTTTTTAGTTTAGGTTCTCAATTGCTGCTGGAAGAAGGTGGAAGAAGGTAGTGCCTGTCTCTCTGTCTCTCCAGAGGCTTGCTGAATGTTGCAGGACTGGAAAGTCTCAGAGTTTTAATCCAACATTCAAAGGAGCAATTCACAACAGGCACTAAAAAGCTGAGAACCAACATCACGTGAACATATTTGCTGACAAAGTGCAGGAAAGAGATAGAGAATCTGGTGAACTGATGTGATAACAATAATCTCTCCCTCAATGTCTGTAAAATGAAGGAGATTGTCATCTACTTCAGGAAGTGTAGCGGAGGACATGCCCCTGGCTAAATCGATGCAGATGAAGTGGTTTCAGGTTTCCAGGTATCCAGATCATCAACAACTTGTTCTGATCCCCCAATGCTGACAGTATAGTTAAGAAAGGCTACCAATGCCTCTACCTTCTCAGGAAGCTAAGGAAATTTGGCATGTCTACTATGACTTACCAACTTTTACAGGTGCACATTCTTTCTGGTTGTATCACAGCTTGGTATGGATCCTGCTCTGCCCAAGGCTGCAAGGAACTACAAAAGGTTGTGAATGTAGCCCAATTCATCACGCAAACCAGTCTCCCACCCATTGACTCTGTCTACACTTCCCGCTGCCTTGACAAAGCAGCCAGCATATTCAAGGACCCCAGTGTTTGCACCCCAGACACACACTCTTCCATCATCTCCCATCAGGAAAAAGATTCAAAAGTCTGGGGTCACATACTGGGGCGGCACGATGGCACAGTGGTTAAGCCAGGGACCCAGGTTCAATTGTCGGCTTGGGTCACCTTCTGTGCGGGGTCTGCATGTTCTTCCTGTGTCTACATGGGTTTCTTCCGGGTGCTCTGGTTTCCTCCCACAGTCTGAAAGACATGTTGATTAGGTGGATTGGCCACACTAAATTCTCCTTCACTGTACCCGAGCAGGTGCCAGAGAGTGTGGTGACTGGGGAATTTTCACAGTAACTTCATTGCAGTAACTTATGACACTCATAAATAAAGCAAAGCAAACTTTTTATTTACACTAATAGATGTGACAATAATAAATCAAATCAGATCAAAATTTCTGTGCCAAGTCTGAAGAGGCGTTTGTGCCTGTGGGATGGTGTTAACTTGGAACAACATCGATAGCTAGTTGCTAAAGTATATACTGTGTTATGTTTAAATCTTGTAATTGGTCAAAGTTATGCTCATTTTTTATTTCTTTTTGTTATTTTTTACCTAGTTCATAAACAAACATTGTTTGATAAAACCTTTCTAATGGGTCACTTGAATCAAACTTGGAATGAAACATCTTATGTTCACTAATGCCAAATTCAAATGTAAAGTTGATTTATTAATGTCACAAGTAGGCTTACATCAATGCTGTAATGAAGTTACTGTGAAAATTCCCTAGTCACGACACATTGGCATCTGTTCGGGTACACTGAGGGAGAATTTAGCATGTCTAATGAAACTAACCAGCACGTCTTTCGGATTGTGGGAGGAAACTGAAGCACCCGGAGGAAACCCACGCAGGCACAGGGAGAACATGCAGACTCCACACAGACAGTGACCCAAACCAGGAATTGAACCCGGGTCCCTGGCGCTGTGAGGCAGCAGTGCTAACCATTGTGCCATTGTAAACAAGGTCCAGGCTAACTTCATGAAACACCTTGAAGTTTTTGGTCTTGGTCTTAACATTATACAGTTTTAAACATAAGCAAGAGTTACTCCAGAGAATTATTGAATATAACACATATTGTGCTGCGCTTAATGCCAGGACATTTTTCATGGGTGATTGCATGGCAAAGAGTTTTCAAATAGACAGAATTTTTCCTAAATAATCCATTCTGTTCATCCAAAGAGTGTGATTTACAATTTGAAAACAACGTGCTCCACATAAAACTAACCAGGAATCTTTTGATGTCTGGATGAAATGGCTGTTGCTAGTGTTGACATCAGTACTCTGGTTTCTAGGAACACATGTGAAGACCGATTAGCTTTGGCAAAATTCCTTTCCGCTTCCAAACTTACATTATTGTTGAGCAGCAAATCTAGTGCAATTGGTCACGGAGGGAATCCCAATCTCCAACAACAACAATGTGTATGCATTTTAACATAACGGATCGAGAATGTCATCAATCACAATGTGGTGACCCCTACGTAAATTGACATTTGGGCAGTTAATCAAAACTTGGTGAAAGAGGTAGGTTTTAAGAAGGGTCTCAAAGGATAAAAATGGTGCGGAGGGGTTTATGGAGGAAATTCCAAATTGCTGGGTCTACGCAGTCGGAGGCACCAATTGCGGAATGATTACAATCAGGGATTCCGAAGGGGTCAGAATAGGGTGACATGGTGGCACAGTGGTTAACACTGCTGCCTCACAGTGCCAGGAACCTGGGTTTAATTCTGGTTAGATGACTGTCTGCATGGAGTTTGCACATTCACCCTGTGTCTACGTGGGTTTCTTCCGGGTGCTCATGTTTCCTCCCACAGCCCAAAGATGTGTGGGTTAGGTTGATTGACCATGCTAGATTAACCCTAGTGTCATGGGATTAGCAGGGTAAATATGTGGGATTATGGTCAATGCAGTCTCGATGGGCTGATTGGCCTCCTTCTGCATGCTACACATTCTCCATGGGTTTCCATTGGGATGCTCCTTCCTTCCACATTCCAAAAGTGTGCAGGTTAGGTAGGTTGGCCACACTAAATTGCCCATTAGTATCCAAAGATTTGTAGCTTAGGGGGAGAGCGGGATAAATGTGTTGGGTTATGGGGATAGGGCAGCGGGTGGGCCTGGGTAAGATTCTCTGTCAGAGTGTCAGTATAGACTCAATGGGCCAAATGGTCTCCTTCTTCACTGTAGGGATTCTATGAATTGGAGAAGCACAATATTTCAAAGGTTTGTGTGGCTGGAGGAAATTATATAGATTGGTGTAGGAATTCTACACCATTGGGATTATCCAGTCCCACCGATAATGCACTGCCGTGTTGGGTTCCCGGAGCATGGGGTGGAATCAATGGGAAAACCCATTGACAAAATGGTGTGCCTCCTCCCGGTGTGAGAAGTACCCAGCAGGGAGGCCAGAGAATCCTGCCCAGGGAAGGACATGGGCATGGAAGGATTTGGAATCAAAGATGAGAATTTTAAAATCAAGGTGTTGCTTAAAGACGAGTAAATATGATTGACTGAGCACAGGGATGATGGGTGAAGATGACCTGGTGTGAGTAAGGATGTACACAGCAGGATTTTGGATGATCCCAAGTGAATGGAGGGTAGAATGTGGGAGGTCAGGAAAGAATGTGTTGGAATTATCAAACCTAGAAGAACAAATGCATGAATGATCCGAGCTTTCATTATTTCCACAAAGAAGTCGGAAATTTTATGAAGATACATCTAAATAAAACAGTGCTAGTGATTTGGAGCTAATGAACCAGGATTTTATGGCCCCTCCCACCAAAGTAAACAAGAATTTGATTGTCCAGCCACAGCCGCTACTGGGAGATTCACCGTGGCAGGACTGTACAATTCTGCCCATGGTAATCACACAGTGCTTCAAAGAGAAATATTGTGGAATTTTCTGTGGCACGGTGGTATAGTGGTTAGCACTGCAGGCTCACCGCTCCAGAGGCCTGGGTTCGATTGCAGCCTCGACGGACTGTGTGGATTTTGCACGCTCTCCCCATGTCTGCGTGGGTTTCCTCTGGATGTTTCGATTTTCCCCCACAGTACAAAGATGTGCAGGTTAGATGGATTGACTGTGCTGAATTTCCTCTTAGTGTCCAAAGGTGGGTAGGTTAAGTGGATTGGCTATGTTAAATTGCAGTAGAGTCCAAAGATGTGCAGGTTAGTTGGAATGACCATGCTAAATTGCTGCTTAATGTCCCAAGATGTGCAGGCAAGATGAATTAGCCATGGTATATGTATGGGATTACAGGGATCGGTTGGGGAAGACAGCCTGGGTAAGGTGCCCTTTCAGAGAGTTGGTGCAGATTTGATGGGCTGAATGGCCTCTTCAGCACTGTAGGAATTCTATGATTCTATTCCAGAGTCAATGGAACATTGCCTGCCAGTTGTCTATTGATAACTGAAGATCTTTAGATATCCTCAGCAGTTTTATACCATCTGTTGTGCCCATATGTAGGTAAACAGTCTAACGTTTCTCTGTCACGGAGAAATGCCTTTGACTTTCCAGATTAACAGACCATAAACTAAGGCTTGTCATTTGCTTTCATTAAATTTGAAATATAATTACAACAAATAGATAGCATTCAGTCCGAATGCTCGTGGGAGCAGACATCCAGGCTGCATGCTATTAAGAGCAACTAATGAAAAATTAAACTCGATTTATGATGTATCATGGGAGTGACCATTAATAAATGAGACTTGTACATGGCTCGAAGTTCGTTCCTGATTTGCAACCCCAATGCAGGAAAGCAATAAGAAATCTCTTCTCAGTTTTGGCACTGCTACGGATGCCTACCACCAAACACAACTAGTCTCCCTAAAATAGGGATGAGCAAACATTGCTGATTTGATCTGGTCCTTTGATGCATTGCCAACTTCATCCGCTGCCAATAGAGGAGGCAAAGTGCAGAAAAAGGGAAGAAAAAAGTAGGGAGGTTGGCTCCTCATATCTCTGCATTTTTAATAATTTCCTTGCCATTTTGGTGTGTTTTAGTAAGCTCCTTGACGCCTGTCTCTTGAATTGCAAGCGGGAGAGGTTAGTAGAAATCGCAGTAATGTTGCCCCCTCCCCATTCGGCTCACCCTCTCTCGATCCCCATCCCACCCCACTGCCATTACCTTTACTTTGATCCAAGTCCTTTGATGTTCCCTAAACAAATCTCATGAACAGAAGCGCCAGTATTTTACTAAGTATTGCTACATTTCATTTCAGTTTTCATTTCCTTACATGAAAGGTACCACCACGCAAAGAAATGAAAAATAAATTGGGGAGGGGGGCTGCGGGAAATGCATTACACAATAGCATTACTGTAGCAAAAGATAATTCCACTTCCAGGTTTGAAGTAAATAGAAAAATATCAAAGTGCCCACATCAAAGGACTTATGCATTCAAAGGGACAAGTTAAATCCAAACCAAGGACTCATCCTGGCCTTGAAAGATGAGAGGCACAGTTCATTGTGCAGCCTCGGACTTCAAACCCAGAGAATCACAATCTGTAGTCTGAATCCGCCAGCCCTTATTGAGTGAGCTTTGCCTTCGGGTAAGGTTGGTACCTGGATTACCTTACTCCACATTCCACTATCAGAAGGAAGTGGAAGCTTTGGAGAGAGTACACATAAGGTTCACCAGGATGTTGCCTGGTCTCGAGGGCGTGGGCTATGAGGAGAGGTTGAATAAAATAGGATTGTTTTGACTGGAAAGATGGAGGCTGAGGGGAGACCTGATATGATGAGAGGCATACACAGGGTGGATAGTCAGAGGGGTTTTTTTACCCCAGGGCGGTGGTGTCAATTACAAGGGGGCACAGGTTCAAGCTGAGAGAGGGAAAGTTTAAGGGAGATGTGCGGCGGATGTTTTTCACGCAGGGAGTGGTAGCTGCCTGGAACGCACCAACAGAGGAGATGGTGGAAGCAGACACATTAGCAATATTTAAGAAGCATCTGGATAGGTACACAAACAGGGAGGGAATAGAGAGGTGGGCCGAGAGAGGGCAGGAGGTATTTTTTAGTTTAGTTAGGGCATCATGTTCGGTACGGGCTTGGGAGGCTGAAGGGCCTGTTCCTGTGTTGTACTTTTCTTTCTTCTTTGTTCTTTTTTATTCAGTCAAGAGGAACGAGTGTTTCAGTAAAGAATCAGCCTGTAAAGACTCTTCCTCCTCTCAGTTACCCCCAAACTAGTGTCATTGATCGCGGTTCAAAAGTGTGGGACTTAGACGATTCTGTTCGTCTGTCTGGAGAAGGAAACGTAATGGAAATTATCAAAAAAAAACAGGGAGCAGGATGAAGGAGCAGGAAATAGCTTTTACAACTAGTCAAAGCTGGGAAATCAGATCGGCTGCTAATGATTTCTCAGACTGTGTGATCTTATTATAAGCTGGATGTCAAAACACTTAAGCTACCACCACTATTTCAAGTATGCCAGGACGATTACCACAGAGCTTATGCTATTCTGGATCAACAACCTCATTGTCAGTAGGAACCGCTGAACACTTGTTACATTATCCCAGCAGAGTTAGTGGCGATAACGCTGAGCTAGCCGGTATCAGTGTGCTTAAGGTTTAGATATTTCAGGCGTCTGTAGTCTGTCAGCATTGGGTGACAGAACACTCAGTCACATTACTGCACTCTGGCTGCTGTTATTTCATGGTGAAGTTTGGACTGAGCAGGGGTTTTGGTTGTGTTCAGAGGCTCTGATCACAACTTATGTTGCAACAGAAGATGCGGCACGCTGGTTAGCACTGCTGCCTCACAGCGCCAGGGACCCAAGTTCAATTCCTGGTTTAGGTGACCGTCTGTGTGGAGTTTGCGCATTCTCCCCGTGTCTGCGTGGGTTTCCTCCAGGTGCTCTGGCTTCCTCCCACAGTCCAAAACTGTGTAGATAAAAGCAAATTACTGCAGATGCTGGAATCTGAAACCAAAAGAGAAAATGCTGGAAAATCTCAGCAGGTCTGGCAGCATCCGTAAGGGGACAAAAGAGGTGACATTTTGGGTCCAGATGACCCTTTGACAAACGATTGTCTAGACTTGAAACGTCAGTTCTTTTCTCTCCTTACAGATGGTGCCAGACCTGCTGAGATTTTCCAGCATTTTCTGTTTTGGTTCCAAAACTGTGTGGGTTAGGTTGATTGGCCATGCTAAATTGCTCCTTAGTGTTAGAGGGAGGTCAGGGGGATTAGTAGGTTAAATGTTGTGGGGTTGGGACCAAAGTGGGATTATTGTTGATAATCAATGGGCTGAATGGCATCGTTCTGCACAGCTCATGTGTCTTAGTCTCTCCACAGTCTCAGCACAGCAGATTTTGCAGCACAATACATTGT
Organism: Carcharhinus amblyrhynchos; assembly: GCF_965287045.1. NCBI lineage: Eukaryota > Metazoa > Chordata > Chondrichthyes > Carcharhiniformes > Carcharhinidae > Carcharhinus > Carcharhinus amblyrhynchos. The sequence continues at coordinate 15,117,967 of NC_137350.1, forward strand.
CTTACTCATTCACATACTGTGGTGTACAGCAGGGCAAATTATGAGATGATTTGGAATGAGTACGACAGCTGTAATTTATTCTAGGTTGGGTTGTTTTTTGATGAGCTCAATGATTAAATTCCAAACTGATTATTCATTCTCTGCCACCTACAGTTTTTATGTTATATTTTAATCTCAAAAATAAACAAAATGCTTGTTAATAACAGGTGTACTGAAATAACATTGTCTGGGACGGATGTGATATTTCGGAGTGGGGTTTATGAACACACAGCATCACATGGAGCTTCACCCGCCAGGAACTCCCAACAGGAACATGAACACTGAGGTCTGCATGCGCTACCAAGGTTCCTGCCCATAAATGAATAGAATGTTTCCCTTCAGTGTTTGATCGATTCACTAGATTCATGTACAGGTTCAACAAACTCCGGCTTTGCATGCTAAATATCTGAACTCCAATCTGATTCAAGCCCAAATCTGTTGCCATTGCCTGAATTATGTGTTTTCAGTTGCCCTGACTCCAATCAGTTTCTCATTGTTGGCTTGCCAGTCATGTCTCCCCCACGTTGCCAAGGGCCTGACATCCTCGGTTCAAAGAAAAACAGGGAAAATGTTCATTTTAGAATCCTTTAGAATCCCTACAGCGCAGAAGGAGGCCAATTCGGACCACCGAGTCTGCATCTAGGCCCTATCCCCATAACCCCAAGTATTCAACCTACTTGTCCCCCTGACACGAAGTGGTAATTTAACATGGCCAATCAACTTAACCCGCACATCTTTGGATTGTGGGAGGAAGCTGGAGCACCCGGAGGAAACCCACCCAGGCATGAAGAGAATGTACAAATTTCACACAGATAGTGACCCAAGATGGGAATCGAACCCGGTTCCTTGGTGCTATGAGGTAGAAGTGCCAACCACTTTGCCACAGTGCCATGTCAGTTTTAATCACGATAACCCATTAAAATAATTTTTGGTGTTCATTGTTTTGAGATGTGTGCTATTTGAAAATGTAATATTTCAAGTGACAATTTAAATTTTTTCGCCATCTGCAGTATAGTTGTAAAAATCGGCCAATGGACATTTCCAAATAGCTAGCAAACCAGCTAATTGACAGAGAAGTTAAGCCATTTCTTAACCACACTGTGGAGTGGACAGTTTGGGAGCAAAATAGCTGGTTCACAAATTTCCCAAGGTACAGGTGAAGATTTATTACGATGGTAACTTCTGTAATAGAGGAACAGAAACAGGTATTTCAATGGAGGACGATGCCTAAAGATATACAAAGAACAAAGAACAAAGAACAACCCAGCACGGGAAACAGGCCCTTCGGCCCAACGAGCCCGCGCCGCCGCATCACCCTACACCTATTCTACCCTGCATGTCTACGAATGGAACCCTACTCAGTCAGATTCAGGGAAGAAATAGTGTCAATTTGGTAAAAACCGATTAGCCTAAGAGCACATCTTTGGGGTGTGGGAGGAAACCGGAGCGCCCGAAGGAAACCCACGCAACCACAGGGAGAATGCGCAAACTCCCACAGACACAGGCCCAAATCCATGTGTCTGCACAGCCAGCAGTGCTAGTCACTGAGCTGTTGCGGCGCCCGTCTACCGGTCCAGGATCAAGCACACACACCAACATGAAGTACTAGGCCACTCCTGGACTTCCAAGAGCAGCCCACGCACGACCCGCCGTGTGCATGCCCCTCGCTTGACACTTGGTGGACCTCCACCTGTGGAATAAAGACAAAAAATATTAATCATACAGCCTGCCCTTCCGGTGTCTCCCGAGGTTTAACCCTATTTAATAGCCCCTACCATATCCCTCCATTCTCGTTTCACTCATGTGCCTATCTAACTGCATCTTAAACGAGTCCAACGTTCCTGCCTCCACCACCCTACTCGGTAGCGCGTTCCAGACCCCCACAACTCTCTGCGTAAAGAACCTTCTTCTCACCTCCAAATTATACCTCCCCCCCCTCACCCTTAAATGATGACCTCTCGTGTTCGTACCCAGTCTAGGGAGCAGTCTCTCACTATTAACTCTATCTATTCCCTTCAGTATCTTATATACTTCTATCATGTCCCCTCTCAATCTCCTTCTTTCCAAGGAGAATAGCCCCAGTTTCTTCAATCTCTCCTCGTAACCCAGTCCCCCCATGCCAGGCAACATCCTGGTAAACCTCCTCTGCACCCTTTCCAGAGACTCCACGTCCTTCCGGTAGTAAGGTGACCAGAACTGGACGCAGTACTCCAAATGCGGTCTAACCAACGTTCTGTACAACTGAAGCATTAGACGGCAGCTTTTGTACTCTATGCCCCTTCCTATAAAGGCTAACATCCCATAAGCCTTCCTAACAACCTTCTCCACTTGTGACACAACCTTCATGGATTTGTGAACCTGCACTCCCAGGTCCCTCTGTATGTCTATACTCCTAATCGGCCTACCTTTTAGCACATAGCTCCTCTCTGCATTATTCCGTCCAAAATGCATCACCTCGCATTTGTCAGGATTAAATGCCATCTGCTACCTATCTGCCCACTGCACCAACCTATCTATATCCTGTTGTATCACCTGACAATCCAGTTCTGTACCCGCCAACCCTGCCATCTTGGTGTCATCAGCAAACTTGCTGATCACACCACCTACGCCCTCTTCCAAGTCATTTATGTAGACTACAAAGAGGAGAGGTCCCAGTACTGAGCCCTGCGGCACACCACTGGTCACTGGCCTCCAGCCCGACAAGGTCCCCTCCACAACTACCCTCTGTCTCCTATTACCCAGCCAGTTCTCAATCCACCTAGCTACCTGGCCTCGTATCCCATGCGCCTTAACCTTTTCTACCAGCCTACCGTGAGGGACTTTGTCAAACAAATATTTAAAATTGTTGGGGAGGCAATGGCCTAGTGGTATTACTGCTAGACTATTAAGCCAGAAACTCAGCTAGTGCCCTGGGGGCCCAGGTTCAAATCCCATCCTGGAAAATGGTAGAACTTAAAAATATCTGGAATTAAGAATCTACTGCTGACTATAAAACCATTGTCGGAAAAACCCATCTCATTCACTTTAGGAAAGGAAATCTGCCATCCTTACCTTATCTGACCTACATGTGACTCAAGAGCCGCAGCAATATGATTGACTCTCAACTGTATTCTGAAATGGTCTAGAAAGCCACTCAGTTCAAGATCAACTAGGGCTGGACAATAAATGCTCGCCCAGCCAGCAATGCCCATTCCCATTAAAAAAAGACCAAATGTATATTGGGTGATCACTTTGCTGAGCACTGTTGGTCTGTGCGCAAGTCAGGACCTTTGCCATTGCTTGCCATTTTAACACGGTCCTGCTCCCATGCCCATATTTGTCTGTCCTTGGTCCGCTGCAATGTTCCAGTGAAGCTCAATGCAAACTGGAGGAGCAGCATCTCATCTTCCCACTAGGTATGCTACAGCCTTCCGGTCTCAACATCGAATTCAACAACTTCAGATGATTAGCTCAATCCCACCTCGACCCTTTGCTTTCATTTTATTTAGTTTTTAACTGTTTTTTTACCTTTTTTTAATCTTTCTTTATTTTTATTTCCCCACCACTCATTCCCCCAAGCTTCTCCCCCTTTCCTTATTTTTTCTCCCTCTTTGCTTTCCCTTTTCCCTTTTCCTAAGTTTTACCTCCCCCACATCTTCATCTGTCACAGTTTAGCCTCTGATTTTAGCTTCTCTGCTGTTTGGCCATTCACATCGTTTATTCTCTCAATGGACTGCCATTAGCAGCCTTTCCCCTTGTTTCTATGGCAATGACTCATTTTTCATTCCCTCACCCTACAGTATAAATATCTTCCACTTTCTATGCTTTTTATCTTTGACCAAAGGTCAACTGGTCTCAAAACATCAGCTCTTTTCTCTCCTTACAGATGCTGCCAAACCTGCTGAGACTTTCCAGCATTTTCTCTTTTGGAATGAAAAACATACATATTTTAAAAAATATTCCCAAGTGCAGGAACAGTACGATCAAAGAGTGAATGCAGTTCTAAAGGTACAGGAAACTGAGTTTGAGGTTCGGATTGCATGGTTTAAGGAGAACATAACAATGAACTGTGTATATAAATTGTAACTTCACAGCTCACAATATAAATGATCGAAACCGGTTTGGAAACTGGAAACCACAGCAATGAAAGTTATCACTGTTGTATCTATGGTGTTCGTTACTGAAGTTGGCATTCAGCTGGCACTAATGTTGCCCTGGCACAATGGCAGATGGCAATGCTGATTATTGTTCCACTAAATTAGCCACCCCACTTTGCACTGCCATCTGCCATGTGTAGGGAAATAATGTTCAACATGGTCATTGTGTTGTAATGTCTCTCATTGGAAATTCTACTCCACAATGCCTTGCCACAAGTGACTATTTTGGTGTAGGCTGTACTGCTTAAATGACTATCAGTAAAAGTACCTCGGGTTTCAGTGCTGGGGCCATGACTTTTCCAGTTTACATTAATGGCCTTCGTAAACTCAGATAGACAGTGGAGAGGAAGGATTGTGCTACATAAATGTGATGCTTTAAATTGCAAGTTCTTAAAACCTATAAAACAGAAAAGGTAATTCAAGCCGTTTTGAAAAAACAGAGGGCAAATATTCCATATTAAGAGACAACAGTAATATCATCATTGTAAAGCAATAATGATACACGGAAGGATACAATAATGGAACAATTTTACAGTTCTCATTTTGGATTATTAGGGAATTAATACAACAAGACATAAAAATACCATGAGAACCACAACGGGATGGAAATAACAGAATAACATTACTAATAAATCAATATTCTGAAATACAATAATAATCATTTTGCAAGTTTTGTCCTGCGGTTCTTTCCTGTAATGGTAAGTGGTAAGTGAACAGAAGAGTGGCATTGGCTGTTTCCACTTCACTGGAAAAGCATATGCAGCTGAAAAGTTAGTAGGAGAGCAATTTGATTTCATAGCATTGTCATATGATCGCCAGTCAGGCTTCTGCTGATTCTGAGTTGCAAGCCATTACCTGAAAGGCTAGAATGGCCAGTACGATTAAAGAACACAGTGTGGGTTGTGGAGTTAGTAAGTCATCTAGCTTTGTGGAGCATAGATGTAAGGCTGCATCGTGCTGCTGGAAACTATGCTGCATGAATTAATTTCTCCTCCAGGATTATTCAATTCTGTCAGCGCGGCGATGGGGTGGGGGCACGTGGTCTTGTCACAGTTGTGCAATGATGCAAATCAAAATGGCAGCTTACTTTATCCGTAAGCCTTAGCATCGGTAACTCTGTGAAATGATCCTTCATCATCTGGACTTTCTGCTCAGGATCATGGGTGCAAATTGCTTCCAGTCTGTGTTAGAATCTGTGCTTTGAATGTTTAGCCTTTACCGAGGATTCAGGGTTACCATTTCAAAATCAGGCGATGCCCATTAGGGACAGAGAGGAGGAAAATATTTTTCCATCAGAGGGTTGTAATTTTTTTTCATTCATTCATGGACATGGGTATCGCTGGCTGGCCAGCATTTAATGACCATCCCTAGTTGTCCTTGGAGGGCAGCTGTGAGTCAACCACATTGCTGGAGTGGCTCTGGAATCACACATAGGCCAGACCAATTAAGAACAGCAGATTTCTTCCCCTAAAGGACATGAGTGAATCAGATCTGCTTTTCAGACAATGGTTTCATGGTCATCATTAGATTCTTAATTCCAGATACTTTTTATTGAATTCAAATTCCACCACCTGCCACGGTGGGATTTGAACCCAGGTCCCCGGAACATGACTGAGTTTCTGGATTAATAGTCTAGCAATAACACCACTAGGCCATTGCCTTCCCTGTAAGGCTTCAGAATCCTCTTCCTCGAAAGGTCATTAAGGCAGTTCTCGAATACCTTGAAGCCAGATGTCTTCTGATAAGCAAGAGAGCGAAAGGTTACCAGGAATCGGCAGAGTGTGAAGTTGAGGTTAAGATCAGATCAGCCATGATCTTATTGAATGGCGAAGCAGGCTCAAGGGGCTAAGTGGTCTACTCCTGCTTTTAATTGTCTGTATGCTTATCTGGGTCAAAGTTCTATGTAACTGTGAAGAAAGTCAAACGCTTCTTTCTAAGTTACACATTTTCTATTATTCTCATTTGTTGGAGGGGAAAAGGTTGCCCAGCCTTTCTGTTTGTTTTTCATTCAGTGTGCAATCATCAGCAAAGTGATAGCAGGAGTTGTCAACAGTGCTATCGTGCAACACTTAGCAATAACCTGCTCACTGATGCTCAATTTATGTTCCATCAGGACCTCTCCATGCCAGACGTTGTTGCTGCATTTGTCCAAATATGGATAAAAAGTTGAAAGCCGGAGGTAGGTGACATTGGCTGTCAGAGCAACAATAGTTTAACTATAGGCCGTGTTTAGCACCAAGCCCTTCCAAAACTGAAGTCGATGTGAATCAGTGAGCAAATGTTCCAGTGACTGGAGGCATAACCAGCAGAAAGGAAGATGGTTGAGGTTGTTTGACAGCAATCATCTCAGTGCATTTATGCAGGTGTTCCTTAGGGTGGTGTCTTAGGCCCAGCCAACCTCACCTCCGATTACCTTCACTCCATATATAGCTGTTTGATGGAGGTGGCACAGATCAGTTCCATTTGTAACTCCTCAGACAATTAAGTAGTCTATGCCTGCAAACAACAAGCCTTAGATACCATACAGAGTTTGGCTGATAAGTGACCAGGAACATCCATGTGGCACAATGGTTAGCACTGCTGCCTTACAGTGCCGGGGCCCTGGTTCGATTCCCAGCTCGGATCAATGTCTGCGTGGCGTTTGCACATTCTCCCTGTGTCTGCATGGGTTTCCTCTGGGTTTCCTCTGGGTTCTCTGGTTTCCTTCCACAGTCCAAAGATGTAAGGGTTAGGTGAATTAGCCAAGCTAAATTCTCCATCGCTGTATCTGAATAGGCGCCGGAGTGTGGTGACTACGGGATTTTCACGGTAACTTCACTGCATTGTGAATGTAAGCCTACTTGCGATTAATAAATAAAATTTTAGCTTACTTTATACAAGTGCCAGGCAGTGACCATCTCCAACAAGAGAGAGCTTAACCAACTCTCCTTGGCACTTACTGGCATTGCCATTGTTAGACATCACCCCCAACGTCCTGACATTCGCCACTGACCAGAAAGTCAACTAGCACGCCATGTAAGTACTGTCCGGGGTGTTGTATAGCTCAGCAGTGGGCAGGAGGTCAATGAGAGAGTTAGTGGACCACCAACTGCCTTTGAAAGAGGGCACATAGCATGTGTGGCAGCTACTTTAACAGCTGCTTGACAGAAAGCCAGCCTATAGGACTGGGAAATGATGGGCAGCGTGCCCAGTTGGCAACTAAAGGCAGGTCATCTGGAGACAGAGGGGACTTCCAAAGGGACACTTGGCATTGAACAGGGCACCTCAGTAATTTATGGTGAGTATTTTGAATTCTGATACAAGACTATGTGGCGGGGAGAGTTTGGAGAGACATACTGAGAGGCTGTAAGGGAATTTAGACAGGCAAAATGAATGGGGAAAAAATACAGCTATTTGGAATATAATGTCTGTCATATGAGGCAAGACTAACTTAGTTAGGATTATTTTTACTAGAGCTTAGAAGGGTGAGAGGGGATCTCATAGAAACTTATAAAATTCTAACATGATTAGACAGGGTAGATTCAGAACTAGTTTTAGGATAAGGGGTAAATCTTTTAAAACTGAGGCGAGGAGAAATGTCTTCACCCAGAGAGTGGTGGAATTTACAACCAGAGGAAGCAGTTGAGGCCAAAAGGTTGTGAGATTTCAAGAAAAAATAGCTCTTTTTTTCAAGATTTTCAAAACAATATAACTCATGGGGTAAAGGGATCACGGGATAATTGGGGGGGGGGGGGGGGAGGTGGGGGAGATGGTGAGATCAGGGTATTGAATTTGATGATCCGCATGATCAAAATGAATGGTGGAGCAGACTCGAAGGGCCAAATGGTTTACTCCTGCTTCTAGTTTCTATAATGAGAAAAAAAGGGAAGCATATCCATTTTGATAGGAAAAACAGAAATGTAGGCTGAAATGTTCTTGCCTTCTTGCTGGCAGGATCGTCTAGTCCTGCCGATGGCAACACTCCACCTCATTCCCTCGGTGGCATATCGTGCAAACAACTGGAAAACACAATGGTAGCAGCAGGACTGGAAGATGGTGCCATCAGCCAATAGCGGTCGGATCACTTCCTCTGTTGTATTTCTTAGACGGTGAGAGATTAAAAAAAATTGATGTCCAAAGGGTGTCCTTGCTCATAAGTCACTGAAGGCGAACACGCAAGTTCCACAAGCAAATAGAAAAGCAAATGGTACGTTGACTTTTATTGCAAAAGGATTTGCGTAAGAAGAATGTTTTTGCAATTGTACAGGGCCTTGATGAGACCACGCCTGTAGTATTCTGGAATTGATGTTCCAGTCACATGGCCTCTTCCTTACCTAGGGAATGATATACTTATCATGGCGGGAGTAATGAATATTTAAAATGGTAAATTCATGCCTGACTTTCGCAACACACACACACACACACACACACACATACATACACATGTGCATACACATGCACACACACACATACAAGAAATTATTTCTTAGCTAAATTAAAATTGAGTATTAAAAGTTAAAACATTGAGAGTCCATTTTTTATGAATCCTTCAGCGGTAGCTGTAAGAGCAGATTTTTTTTCCCCCCAGTGGTCTTGGGAGTTGAAACCCCATGTTTCGTTTTACAATATAATTCAGCTTCTCTTGGTGGGAATTCTCTACTTCCATGCTGGATTTCAAACTGTCATAGAGATTAGGGCTTGCACACGGGAGAGAAGGGGAGAGGGAGGGTAATACTGCCCTATTGGCTGGTTTCTTCCTGACAATTGCTTAGTAGCTTGTGTATTGTAACAAGAGAGATTTTTTAAAGTTGTTTTTCAGGCAGATAACCTCCCCCCACCCATAATGATTTCAGAAAGTATTTGTTTAGCTCATGTCAGGACAGTCCATGTTTTATGGTCGACTTGGTTAGATTGTGTAATGTCCTAACCATTCATTCCTGGTGATGCATTGTCTATCATACTGAGATAGGAAGAACATTTTTCCTTGGAGTTATTGTCCTGCTAGATTCCTGTCTCTGCTTGAGAGTTAGTCTATAGAAGAGTAAATGTGAAGTGCAGTACAGTTCCAGTAAATATTTTGAAGTTGTGCTCAAAATCAGCAGGTGTGAATTTGATAAGAGGATATCTGTGCATGTCTAAATTTTATTTCACAATGGAATCATAGAAACCCTACAGTGCAGAAAGAGGCCATTTGGCCCATCAAGTCTGCACCAACCACAATGCCACCCATTCCCTATCCCCATATCCCTACATATTTACCCGTTAACCCCTCTAACCTACATATCCCAGAACACTAAGGGGCAATTTTAACATGTCCAATCAACTTAACCATACATCTTTGGACCGTGGGAGGAACCAGAGCATCTGGAGGAAACCCACACAGACACGAGGAGAATATGCAAACTCCACACAGTGACCCAAACTGGGAATCAAACCCAGGGCCCTGGAGCTGTGAAGCAACGGTGATAACCACTGTGCTACTGTGCCGCCTTCCAGAAAATTGGTTAATTTATAATGTCAGATATCAGGTGACCTGTGACAGCAATCTTAAATCAGTATCTCTGTTGCTTTTTACAAATCCTTTTTAAAAACATCAATATATGTGTGATCATTCAATGAAATTAAAGGTTTATATCATTCATGCACAGCTCACATCATTGTGACAGTGCAAAAGACAGGGCTGAAACACTTGTAACAATCTTCAGCCAGTGGATGTTCCATCTCAACCTCCTCCTGCGGTCCCCAGCATGAGCAATGTCAATCTTCAGCCAATTCGATTAATTCCACGTGATATCAAGAAGCGGCTAAAGGATGCTACAAATGATGTGAACCCTGACAATATTCTGGCATTAGTATTGAAGAATTATTTTCCAGGATTAGTTGTAAACTTAGCCAAGCTGTTGCTGTACAACTACAACTTTGTCCTGTGCACAAAAAGCAGCACAAGTTCAACCCAGGCAATTATCACCCCATCGGTCTACTCTCAATCATCAGCAAGGGAAGGAATCATTGAAAGTGCGATCAAGCAGCACTTACTCAGAAATAACTTGTTCACAGATGCAGTTTGGGTTCTGATAGGATCACTCAGGTCCTGACCACGTTGCTGCTTTATTGCAAACATGGAAAAAAGAGCTGCACTCAAGAAATGAGACGAGAGTAAGTGCCTGTGACATCAGGGCAACATTTTTGAGTGTGTATGGCATCAAGGAACCCCTGAAAAGCTGGAGTCAATAGGAATCAGGAGGAAAACTCTCCACTCTAACTCATGCCTAACACATAGATGGTTGTGGTTGTTGGAGCTCAGCTGTCTCAGTCCCAGGCTATCATTGTAGCAGTTCCTCAGCGAACTATCCTAGGTTCAATCATTTTCGGCTGCTTCATTAATGACTTTCACTCCATCCTAAGGTCAGAAGTGGGAAAGTCCAGTACTATTTGTGACTCCTCACATACAGAAATTAGTCCATGTCCATATGTAGTAAGATCTGGATCATATTCAGGCTTGGCTGATAAGTGGCATGTTGCAGTTATACCACACAAGTGCCAGACAATGAAATAAACCAACAAGAAATAATCCAACCACCTGCCCATGACATCCAATGGCATCACCAACACTGAATCCATCGCTATCAACATCCATTGACCTGAAACTGTACTGGATCAGCCATATAAATCCCATTGCTACAAGACCATGTAAGAGGCTGACAATGATGCAGTGGGGAACTCTTCTCCTGCCTCCCCATAGCCTGTCCACCATCTACAAGACACAAGTCAGGAGTGTGATGGGATACTCTCCACTTGCCTAGATGAATGCAGCTCCAGCAACACTCAAAAAGCTCAATATCATTCACTCACTCCACCATCAATGAACAGTGGCAGTAGTCTGCACCATCTGCAAGATGCAACACACCAAATCACCTCAACAGGACTTTCCAAACCTGCTACCTCTCCCACCAAGAGGACAAAGGCAGCAGATACCATGGGAACAGCCCCACCTACAATTTCCCCCGCCAAGCCTTACAACATTGTGACTAGGAAATGTATTGCCATTCCTTACTGTCAAAATCCTGAAACTGTCTTCCTGACTGTGGGTGGACCTACACCACATGAACTGCAATGCTTCAAGAAGACGACTAACCAGCATCTGCTCAAGGCTGATTATGAGATGGGCAATGAATGCTGGCTTAGCCACTAACACCCACATCCTGTGACGAAATGAAAAAAATTCACACCTCCTTCAGTCGCTGAAAAAAAATTGATTCTCACCAGCCATAATTCCATCGTATTCTAGCATGGACAATATTTTATGGTGATCAGTTGGATTGTTAAACACTTAAATCGATCTTTAGGTTCCAATTTCAAAATGGTAGGCAGGCTGTTAAATTTGGATTACTGTATTATTGAGAATGTTATCACACCAAATTTAACACGTCTGCCAGATTATGACTGTTCGACTTTGGACACATATTCAGCCCACTGTAATTCCCAGAAGCTGGGCATTCTGCAGCAATGGCTCACATCCTGACTCCCTAAATGTACTCCACTGCTTGTAAAGCACAACTCAGATGGGGCGGCACAGTGGTTAGCATTGCTGCCTCACAGTGCCAGGGAGCCAGGCTCGATTCCTGGCTTGGGTAACTGTCTGTATGGAGTATGCACATTCTCCCTGTGTCTGTATGGATTTCCCCCAGGCACTCTGGTTTCCTCCCACAGTCCAAAGATGTGTGGGTTAGGTAGATGGCCATAATAAGTTGCCCCTTAGTGTCAGGGGGATTAGTAAAGGTAAATACATGGGCTTATGGGAATAGGACCTGGGTGGGATTGTGGTCAGTGTAGACTCAATGGGCTGAATAGCCTCATTGTGCACTCAGGATTCTACAACTGTATAATGGAATATTTTCCACTTAGCTGGACATGTGCTAATTCAACCATAGTCAAGAAAAAAGTCTTATTGATTACCATCTCAGACACCACCTTAAATCCCCTCCATCAGTGATCCTCATGACCACAAAGTGTACTATCTACAGAACGCACTGCTTCAATTCACCAAGTCTTCTCTGGATAGCATCTCTCAATTTTGCAAATGATGCCATCTGGAAGGTCAAGGACTGAACGCTATTGGGAACACCATCCTCTGAGCTCCCCACACCATTCTGTAAGAACATTCATCAAGGTCCTTCACCGTCACTGCGTAAAACCTGGAACTTCCTATCATAAGACCGTAAGATACAGGAGCAGATTTAGGCCATTCAGCCTGTCGGGTCTGCTCCACATGGACTGCTGCTGTTCAAGAAGTCACCAGCTTCTCAAGGACAGCTAGGGATTAAATATCAATCTTGTCAGTGATGCCCGGAGCCTAAGTATGAATTTATTATAAGGCCAAAGTCAAACTATCCCGAGTGTCACTCACACTTGAAAGTTCACATGAAAGATTAGATGATCTGTGTGACGAATGATTATTTAGACAAGACGCTGAAGAGTTTTGGAACAATGCACCAGTGTGTAATTTCCAATTTGGAGAGATTTGATGGAAACAACCTCCAGTTCAGTAAGTAACTTTGCCAGCCTCTTACTGAAATCTTTGCTCCCTGATGCTCCAAATCATGAGAACGTTGATTTTCTCATGGACCTCCCATTTTCATTGCGGGGTTGGGAAGTTGGGGGGGTTGGCGGTGAGGAGGTGAGGAGCAGAGACTGTCTGCCAATTACTCATTGGCCATCCCGTGAACCAAGGAGAGGGTGGGCCAATGGAACACTGAGGTTTTGTAACATAAGGGACACTGCACAAAGGCCGAACAAATCATTGCTGTGGGAGCGATCAACAACTTTATTCAATGGGACATTCAAATCTGCAATGAAATTTGATGAGGCTCCAATGCAACAATAAAATGGAACATTGTAAATCTTTATCTGCGGTAATCTTATTTTGGCAATTCAGAACTGGCCTGACCTCTACCTTGGGCTACAAGTGACCTCAATGAATCAACCATTTTGAAAGCTGATTCAGAGCTTAGTACTCTGAGCATGATCGCAAAGTTTCACTTTACTGTTGTCCTTCATGTTCATGAGTATAAAGAATGTTTAAAAATGACAAAGGGAGACTATTTTCCAAAACAAAACATCTGGGAACTGGAACAGGGATGTCAAATATTCCACATTAGGACCTTATGGGAGTTCTTTATTCAGTGGTGTTTACTTTTTTTCAACATCTTCCACGCGATGTGGGCGTCACTGGCAAGGCCACTCTTTTTTCTTTGCAGTTAAAGTCACAAGGTCTGGGGAGAAAACTGGCCAGTGGAACTGAAGGTTCCCACGTCAGTTTTCTCACCAGAACTGGCCCTGCCAAATTCTCGTAAGAATGTGCCTTATATTGATATCAGTAGAAATAAAATGTAATTAATATAATGGCTACACCTTCTAATTGAAATAAACTTAAAGCAAAGGATTTTCCCAATTCAATCCTGTATTGGACTTAGATGACGTAGAAATGGGACCTACAGTGTGCTGTCCCAACTTCAGAATACTCCAGAATATGCTATACATCTGTACATCAGGCCAAGTGATTAGTAATCAAAAGAAAAAGTGCTGCAAGCTTCCAGCAGGTCTATCAGTAGATTAAAATGGAAAGGATGGCCGATTTGGGAACAGGCCACACACTAACTGAGAAGTAGCTAAGTTACTTTATATAACTGATCAGTGTTAGCTGTGGCTCAATTAGTAGTGTTACAGTGAGTGCCTGAGCGAGGCCCCCCAATTTCTTATCGCGGACCAGGTACCCCCAGCTTGTTAAGCTCCTGGGTGAGGAGGGATGAATTGACATCTCTTTCTCATTCAACCAGCGAGTTGGTCACAACAAGGTTAATTTCAAAAGGGCCCACTCCCTCAAGAGGACCTTTTCCCAGCTGAAGTGTAATTATGTTCTAAAAGGAGTTAATTAAACAAAGCTTACTAGAGTTAAAGAAAGAGTGGGCGAGATTTTACAGCCTCACTTGTCCCAAAACCGGTCTAAGGTCGATGGACCTTTCTACACCCGTCACCCGCTCCGATTCCTGTGGTGGGCAGACGGAAAAGTTCCGGCTAGTGAGTTTATAAGTTTCTAATTCGCAAAAAACAGGAGCTCAACCCACAGATTAGACATGAGAAATGTGTCTAAAAGATAAAAGTTTAATAAGATATACAAACAAGTCCCTGGCTTGTCAATGAGGAGTAGATGGTGAAACATTGCAGCCATTTGTTTGGGTGATTTTGGTAATGCTGATTTTAGAAGATGAGCAGTTGGTTTGGAGATTCTGAAGGTTAGCTGAAAGGAGTTGACCTGTCTAATTTGTGACTGTGTCTTCCAGCAATGAGAGGAGCTTTTTTATCTGTAAGGGAATGTTCTTCACCCGTGACCTTCACAGCACACACTAGCACAAAGGAATTAGAACACCAGACTAAGCACATAGAGACATTTTTAAAAGTAATTTGTGGGACATGGGCATCACTGATTGGCCAGCATTTATTGACCATCCCTAGTTACCCAAGGGCAGCAGAGAGTCAACCTACATGTGCCTCTGGAGTCATGTGTAGGTTAGACCATGTAAGGATAGCAGATTTCCTTCCCTAAAGTACATTAGTGAACCAGATGGGTTTTCCTCAATAATTAGCAATGGTTCCATGGTCATCAATAGATTCTTAGCTCCAGATATTTTTAATCGAATTCAAATTCCACCATCTGCCGTGATGGGATTTGGACCTGGGTCCCCAAAACATTAGCTGAGTTTCTGGATTAATAGCCAAGCAACTATACCATTAAGCCATCACCTCCCCCAAACTGAGGTTGCAGTTGATTATAACCCTCTTTTCTTATGTATTCCCAGAAGAAATAAAATCAAATATATCTTTCACCCAGAGTTGCTTTCTTCCAACGTATATCACTTCCACAATTTGGATTATAACTCACAGGAGATGGTTTCTGTTGAGATGATAATCAGTCTCCATTGTTTCTACAACCAAAGAAGATTTAAATTCAGTTTTGCATGTTTTCTATCTCCCTTTCAAAGCCCTATAAGAAATCTCACAACACCAGGTTAAAGTCCAACGCGTTTATTTGGAATCATGAGCTTTCAGAGTGCTGTTCCTTCATCGGGTGAGTGATAAAGGAGCAGCACTCCGAAAGCTTGCAATTCCAAATAAACCTGGTACTGTGCCCACCCAGTCCAACGCCTGCATCTCCACATCATTTCAAAGCCCTGTTTGATGAAGTCCCAGACATCTCCAGGTGCAAGATTCTATTCTTTCTGCATTAGTTGGTCAAGTGTAATCTGCACAGGAATTTCCAGCAAGAGGTTACATTATAGTCTCAGCCAGTCTTTGTTTGAATGTCCTTTTTTTAAAAAAAAACACAAGTCTTACTTAAAAGTTCAGTCCATCAATATGTAATTCAGGCTATGATCCATTGTCATGACAGTGATAATCCCTTCTCAGGATCATAAGATGATGGGGCCCCACTCCAACAGCACAAAAACCCATGCAATACTCCGGGAGTGCTGCACTCCTGGAAGTGCTCTCTGGTGGAGGGGGGTTGAAACTAAATCCCTGTCTCCCTCTCAGGTGGACCTCAAAGATCCCACGGCATTGTTTTGAAGAAGAGCCAACATTCATCCCTCAAATACTGATCACTAAAACATCTGGTCTTTAATTCACTGCTGTTTGTGGGATCTTGCTGTGCAAAAATTAACTGCCCCATTTCCCATTATCCCAACAGATCCCGAAAATACTTGTTGTTTGTGAATGATATCCTGATGTTTCGAAAGTGCTCCATACATCTAAAGCACACCCATCTGTTCTCTATTGTCCTTCTTATAAATTATTTTACAAGTTACTTTTAACTGCATTCAACTTGGTGGAGTGCATCAGAAAAAGGAACAAATGTGAATAAAAGTATGGAAGATTTTCTTATAACCTGAAGAGATCTGGACTGGCAGCCATTTTGTTTGTACCTTTTTCTTTTGGTTTACTTTTGCAAAGGTTTAAATTGTGCTCTCATTTACATCTTCAGAAATCCTGGCTGGGATGCTGACCTACTCTGCTGAAGCAGACCATTCAGATCTGGCAACCCATTGTTTTAAACGGAACAGTTCACCCGCTACCCACAACACTGGGTGCATGGGTTCAAAACCCTATGCTAATTACCATTCAGATGACCACAGCATTAAGGACTGTCTCATTAGCTCAGTCAAACAAACTGATAATTGTTTGCGCAACAGACCCTTCACCAGACACGACTGGCACTTTCACTCCAATTATCTCCTTGTGCTTTGGCTGAGCTGCAATGTTGTTAAGATAATGAGCATCACAAGTCTTTTCTGCAGATCCTGGGAGCAGTCTCACTGAACTCCTTGTGAAACTCTCCACCCGCCAAACTCCAAACATTCAGCTCATAGCATTTCACCAATAGCTTCATAAAGCGGTCATTATTTCAGCATCCAGCTGGTTTTCAATGACTTGCCCACAGAACCTGCAACATGACCCTTGGGAGACAATAGGTTTACATGAGATTATGGAGCTGCAAGTTTTCCAGCAGGGGTCCCAACAGTTTGTTGGCATTTGCAATCATAGCCGACTGTTATCTCAACCATATTCCATTCTGAATAAGTCTCTCTTTGTGCGTCAATCAGTGGGTGATTGCTGTTATCTTAAAGCAGCAATTAGATATGTCATCATATAATTTTGACAGTACACAAATTATTTAACCTGATAAATCCTGGTTCTTAGACTCTGTGTACAAAAGAAGCCTAGCACCATAATATGCTTCTTTAAAGCTCTTTCCATTCTTCAAATCTCTCAGAATTCTCTTGCATTTTGTTGAGAGTGGCACAGTGGCACAATGGTTAGCACAGCTGCCTCACAGTGCCAGGGACCCGGGTTCAATTCTGTCCTTGGGTCACTGTCCATGCGGAATCTGCATGTTCTCTGTGCCTGCATGGGTTTGCTCTGGGTGCTCCAGTGATGTGCTGGTTAGGTGCATTGGCCATGCTAAATTTTCCCTCAGTGTATCCAAACAGGCGCTGCAGTGTGGTCATTAGGGGATTTTAACAGTAACTTAATTACAGTGTTAATGTAAGCCTACTCATGATACTAACAAAATAAATTAGTAACGTCATTTGCTTTCTTTAGTTTGTTTTGGGCATCATTCAGCTATTAAAAAAAGAGTTAATCACACCTCTTAAAACATCCTGTTACAAAATGGGTTGGATGGAATGTCTAGGGTTTTAGAATATTCCCTCTTGGTCCATAAACTGTTCAGGCCCGAAATGTTGTTTAGACACAGCCTTATAGCCAAAATTCTGATCTTATGTTGCCAATGATGACATCCTGATATAATTACCTATGATAGCCTTTACAGAGAGTTTCACACATTAGGGGTAAACCCAGACTTTACACCATCATGCAAATTGGGCCTTAATGAATCAGAAACCATTTTACATCTTTCTCCATTGTATATCCAATCAGGGCAAGCCTGAGAGTATATTTGAAGACAGGTTCTAGAAGAAGCCAAAGAAAATATATCCCATTTTTCTAAAAAGCCATCTGAATTATCATAGAATAGTACAGAAGTAGGCCATTCAGCCCGAGTGTGCACCAACAACAATTCCACCCAGGCCCATGTATTTACCCTGCTAACCCCCCAGGCACTAAGATGCAATTTAGCGTGGTCAATCAACCTAACCCACGCATCTTTGGAGTGTGGAAGGAAACCAGAGCAGCCAGAGAAAACCCAGAGTGGGGGTGAGAGGGGCGCAGCGGTTAGCACTGCTGCCTCACAGCGCCAGTTCAATTCCTGGCTTGGGTCACTGTCTATGCAGAGACTCCATGTTCTCCCTGTATCTGTGTGGGTTTCCTCCAAGTGCTCCATTTCCTCCCAGAGCCCAAAGACGTGTTACTAGGTGCATTGGCCATGCTACATTCTTCCTTAGTGTCCCCAAGTAGGCGCCAAAGTGTGGAGAATAGGCGATTTTCATAGCAACTGCATTGCAGTGTTAATGTAAGCCTGCTTGTGGCGAATAAATAAACGTTAACTTTAACTTTACTTTAACTAATGCAGACACGGAGAGAAAGTACAAATGCCCCACACACCCACAGGCACCAAAGACCAGAATTGAACCCAGGTCCCTGATGCTGTGAGGCAGCAATGCTAACCACTGTGCCACAGTGCCACCCCATTCTCTATAATCAGATCATTAATCTTACAAAGAATTTAGAAAGAGAGATTTCTATGGATTTTAATGTAATTAACATGCCCCCTTGTTACATCTGGACTCCTTTCTTCACTTTGGTGCGGTTTACAATGGGTTCACACAGATGTGAACCTGTCCTGGGGGTCTCCCAGGGCATGAAGTTAAGCATAGCCCGTGGAGGGCAAGGAAAATGGCCAGGCAGTGTCCTGGCAATGCACTCTGACACTGCCCCTTTGCACAGACTGGCACCACCAGGTTAACTCTATGGCAGTGCCACGCTGGAAACCTGCCAATCTATGCCAAGGGGCAGGCCCCAGGGGAAGCCTTATGGGTGGGGAGGGGGATATTCATGTAGAGAGGGGTTGCTGGTGATGGTGGTTGTGGGGTTAGGGGTGGGCACAGGAAGAGCAGGGGGGATGGGTGTGCCAGCAACCACTGTGGGGGTGAAAGAGCCACAGGTGGCAATGGGGACAAGATGGAGCCAATGATCCTGTGGGGAGGGGGTGACTGATGGTTACCTGCTCAGGGTTGGGAAATGGGGTCAGTGACCATGATGGGGGGGGGGGGGGGGGGGGGGGGGGGGAGAGGTGAGAGGGGAGGCCAATGATCGCCAGGGTTTTGGGGCGAGAAGGGGCCAATGATTGCGAGGTGGGGGAGGGGGCATGGGGATGGCCAAACGATCGTGGTGGGGCAGGGAAATGGGGTCGATGATCACAGTCGGGTGGGTCAGAGCGAACACTGATTCTGACGGGAATGGGGGAGATGTGGGAGGAGCCCTTGAAGCCTCAGTGGTGGGGTACATGAAGGTGTTTTTGCAGTTCTGAGTGGGCAACCCTTTAAGGATGGTACCTCGATCACTGAGTGGCTGGGTTTTGCCACCATGTTTAGGCCCTGCCCCCACCCCCCCCCTCCGAGAATTACTCCCCCTTGTTTTTTTTTGGCAGTGTATTGTAAGATCTGGAGAGAAAAATCGAATGGGTTTTCTCCCCAGAAACAACACACTGCCATTTTTCAATAAGGTTCCACCAGTTGTCACGGTTGTGATGGCGGAGATGTGGCAGCCATTTTACATTCAACAAATTGCCACAAACAGCAACGTGACAAACAGCAACGTGACAAACAGCAACGTGACAAACAGCAACGTGACAAACAGCAACGTGACAAACAGCAGATAGTCTGATTTTCGTGGTGCTGATGGAGGGCTAAATATTTAAAGCAATATTTGGAATCAAACTTTTATTCACTGAATAGACCATCCATCAGGAAACTGAGTGCAATGTTGATTTTACAGCCTTTTCCAAGATTTTACTCTCCAGTGGAGTCAGTAGAGGATAAAGAGCCTTTTTTACACCGTATGACTCTATGACTGCCAATGATTTTACAACCTGCCCAATATTATTCTCTAATGACTTTATTCAAGAGTAAAACTATGAAGGAGGCTGTTAAACCATCATTCCAACCAAGTCCAAGGTATTTCTCAATGGGTGGGTTAAATTAAAATTGCCCCTATTGTGTTTCTGAGTGTCATGATTTAGAGAATGGGAAGCGCTGTAAAGGAATATTTTATGGTGCTAAGATTTTTATCAACTAAGTGATGATGTTTCAGTTATTTTCTGCTGTAAATATGAATGACATCACCTAAATGCTTTGATAACATCTCTGGAAAATGATACCAAATGCTTTCCAGGGGTGACTAAATGCAAATGCCGTTGCATAACCTTACAGCATATCATATTATTTTTGCATGGAATTCCATTGCTCTTACAGGTAATGAAATGACAGCTATAAAATTCAGGAAGAGTCACATTACAGCCGGTTCGTTCTGTCCATGGGAATTTCTGCACCTTTTAGTTCTAATACCACAGCTTGGAAATTCACTCTTGCAGTGTCCAGTTCTATGACATATTAATGTGGTCAGCTCACTGGCGTAGCAAGACATAGGAGTGAATGGATTACCACACGGTGAGTTACTTGACCAGCCAGTGGAGCTTTATTAGATAGGTGTTGCTGGTTTACAGTCCTGGGCGGAAGAGAGGGAACTTCTTCCAAATTCCGCTGATGGTGTCACCATATAATCATGTGACACACAACACAAATATGCATTGGTTTACAATACATAGCAATTTCTCAGTCAATAAATCTGGACAGCACAGTGGCACCATGGTTAACTGATGCCTCACAGGGCCAGGAACCTGTGTTGGATTCCAGCTTGGGTCACTGTACATGCGTGAGTCTGCATGTTCTCCCTGTGTCCAGAGTCCAAAAGATGTTCGCTTAGGTGTATTGACCAAGCTAAATTCTCCCTCAGTGTACGTGAACAGATGCCAGAGCATGGCGACTTGGGGATTTTCACAGTAACTTCATTGCAGTGTATAATAATTCCATGGAGACAAAAGCCCCGTTACCAAGTTACTTTATTTACACCATACATCTGTACACAGCCACCTCTCCAGTTGCTCCCTGCTGAATGCAGGCTGGGAGTCTGACACACCTGCTTTAAATAGGGAGCATGAGTCTCCCTGATTTGACCATCAATCACGGAGTTCATACTCCAGCAAGCCAACCTCATTAGCCTGACTGAGGTCACCACACAATATTTATGTAAGCCTGCTTGTGACACAAATAAATAAACAAACTAATAAAATAACCTAAATGTCCTCTTCAGCTCTCGGTAGCGTGCGTAGGAAGGAAGCAAACATTCCTGGCTGGCCACCAGATTAGACGAGAGCCGGAAGTCTCTGGCTGTTTGCTAGTAGTGGATTCTCTGGTCCCACTCCCACCCCCGCTGTTCATTTCCCAGCAGGGTGGGGTGGCTTCAATGGGAAACCCCATTAACAGCAACGGGACAAAAAGGTTCCGCTGCTAGCAAACAACGCACTGCCCTCAGCTGTCAAGGAACCCATTAATGAAAGGCCAGAGAATATTTGAAGTGAAGCTATTTAAGTTTGGTTCCAGCGCAGCCCATTTCTGTTTTTCGAAAGCTCCCACACTTCATTCACCAGCTGCACAGTGTCATGTGCAAATAACTAGCAGTAAAGTTCCCTCATCCCTCACCTGAAGGCTAAGCCTGCATGGTCACTGATACTCCTCCTGATCTCACACTGAAAGGACACAGGTTGGTCACCCCTACCCCAACTCCCCCTAGTGGCAACTGATCAAATCCCCTTCCCTGCCCCAAAGGGCGACACGTTAGCAGCATGGTGGCATAGTTGTTAGCACTACTGACTACAGATCCTGGTTTGATTCCTAGCTTGGGTCACTGTCTGTCTGAGAATCTGCACATTCTCCCTATGTCTACATGGGTTTCCTCCAGGTGCTCCAGTTTCCTCTCTCAGTCTGAAAGATGTGCTGGATTGACCATGCTAAATTCTCCCTCAATGTACACGAACAGGCACCGGAGTGTGGTGACTAGGAGATTTTCACAGTAACTTCATTGCAATGTTAATGTAAGCCTATTTGTGACACTAATAAATAAACTTTAAACCTGCTCTATTTGACCCATTTTAACTCGCCCCTTCATTCCTTGGTTTCCCTGTATCATATCACTTGTCTTGTGGAAGCACTGGGCAATGAGACATTTTTCAGCCCATTGTGAGATCAGCCTTTAGACCTGGGGTGGGGGGTGGATGGGCTTTACTTCACTTTAATATATTGAGTCAAGAAGGGCTACTTGATAAAAGGTCAGCTCATCAGTGATCCACGGCTCTCAGTTGTACCAGGACAAGATAACTTGCCCAGGGAGCAGCTCCGAGGTTAAAACTAACTATTTTGATGAGCCTGACAATAAGCAGGCCCTTCCGGAATAGCTGTTCATCAACAATGCCACCTCCTACTTTGGGATGCTCTGAGAAGCAACTATTCCGGTTTTTCAGTGTTCCTGAGCTGTGCTCCTGCCACCAATGCACCGATTCTGTCTCATAGCTACGTCCAGCTGCAAGTGTGGCTGTCCGCCATTTTTAGAACTTGTAGTGGATTGGTCTGCATGGCTGAACTTGTAAATCGTGATACCTCAACTGAAAATAAATACAGGAGTTCCCATGGGTGTACTGGGTCAATGCCGGGTCTCATTTTCGAGGTACCATTTCACCTAGGCAACAGTCCCAACTCCCAAATTTTCACTGGGGCAGCACCCTCACTTTCTCAAGCACCTCGGGAGAGTGGGGGAGGGAAGATTTCAACAGATTCTGATTGGCAACCCGCAGCAAAGCCAATGGAGTCACTCCGAACGCAATCACCGCGCCTACCCTTCATCCCATTATTAATGTGCAACTATCATAGTAGGTCAGCTTAACTCTTGCACACTTTACTGATGTACTTCTTCGATTTGAGTACATTCGATGCCGAGGCATCTTTCCCATCTCCGAAAGATTCCTGGGATATTAGAATGCTTTCATAATGGCCAGGCAGAGTCGGAGATGGACAGACATGAAAGAAAGACTACAAACTGTGGCGTAACCACATAATAGCTGTTGAAAGCAAGCGAGGCGGCACCATCCTTGGTGTCAGTAACAATTCCAGCAACAGCAAGGTTTATTTCAACAATAAAGTTGCAAAGATCATAGCTCCCCTTTGACATATGAAACATAAAAGCCAATAAGAGCTTATCATAGGTTTGTAAGTGCGCTCTGAAATATGCCCCTGGCCGGCATACTTAGATGCATCTGTGTTGGATCTTCGGGATTAAAATGAGAGTCTCCTGGACTATATAGAGGAGTGTTCTGTCAAGGGACACCTATAAAATGGTTAGGTTGATTTAATATGTACAATCGTAAGACAAATACAGATGTAAGTACTTACAGCTACATTACCCCACCCCATAAACACTCTGCATTTATGATTGAGAGACTTTTAATGATAATCCCCTCACTCCCCTATATAGAATAATATACAGCCTATATCACACACAGCTTAAATCAAAATGATTTCTTGTTTGCAGAGGCCAAGGTGGTGACAGAGTTTTCCTGAATATTTAACTTGCTTAGAGTAACTGGATTTGAACTTTGATGGTGAACTCCCTTCCTGCAGCTTTATGTGTAGGCATGTATGAGAGGGGTTTGGGAGAGAGGAGATGGGAGACAGACAGAGAGAGAGATCTGTGGTGGTTGACAATGACTCCACCAGGAATGGATGCATGAGACATCGTATGAGGCAATTGTGTAGCTTAATGCAAAGTGGCCTGTTCCCAGCCGGGGAGCTCCAGCTTGAACTCAAACTATGATTGACGTTTGAACTCAACTTCCCCTTAGTTTTACGAGCTCCCGGACAGAGAACCAGGCAGAGCGTGTTCTACAAATGAACAGATCTGAGTCAGGGAGGAGACAACAGCCGGAGAGACTGTCTCAGACAATTATGTGAGAGGGGAGATCTAAAGTAGTGAGATTAGAAACACTGGGGATGTTGGGGAGGGGGAAGTTTGGAGGAGGGTGGGAGTGAGAAATAAAGAAACAGGCTTGGGGGGGGATCAGTTTCAATCCATATGTATATAGTCATGAAAAATCAACATAATCATATAATCATAGAATCCTAGAAGGAGAACATTCAGCCCATCGAGTCCGCACAGACCACAATCCCACCCAGACCCTATCTCAACAACCCCATGTATTTATCCTAGCTAGTTCCCGTGACACTAAGGGGCAATTTAGCATGACCAATCCACCAAACCCGCACATCTTTGGACTGCGGGAAGAACTGGAGCACCCGGAGGAAACCCATTCAGATACAGGGAGAATGTGCAAACTCCACACAGACACAATACCAGGGCCAAGCACCCTCAATTTTCCCCCCATTAACACACAGCTAGGAACACAAGAGGAAATCAAGTGGAGAATAGAAAATAGGAGGAAGCAAGCAAAAAAGGTCAAAAATCATAGACTCATTGAAATGTACAGCACAGAAAGAGACCACTAGACTCATCATGTCCATGCTGGCTAACACATAGCCATCCAGCCTATCTGCTTTCCAGCTCTTCACCTGTAGCCTTGTATGTAACAGTACTTCAAATGCATATCTGATTTCTTTTACATTTTCGGGGGTTCCTGTCTCTATCATCCTTTCAGATAGTGAATTCTAGATCCCCACTGTGGTGATATGTATCTGCATCCATTATAATGTAAAGGTGCTTCTCAGAGCAACAGTTAACACACACACACACCCCCCCTCACACACACACACACACCCCTCACACACACACACACACACACACACACACACACACACACACACACACACACACACACACACACACACACACACACACACACACACACCATGCTTGTAATAAGCAAACTAGAGATAGCACTCAGCCAGTCCATGCTTGCAAACCCTCAACTAAATACTTTGTTACATGCGATTCCGTGAATAGAAAACAGTTGTTGAACAATCCTGAGTGTGTTAATAGCTCCAAAACAAATCAATTTATATGTACCTGTCAAGGTCATAATGGGCCTGATTTTACCATTATGATTCTAAGTGCTGAATCTGGGAGCAATTCAGATCCCACTTGGAAATCTGTTCTCAGGCTCCCCCATGTGCATCTAGCCTAAAATAAAATTGCGGGTCTAAATCGCACTGTGGGTGGGGCTTATTGTGCCCAAATCACTGCAGCCCTGATTGGAGATTCCAACTGTGCACGCGCAGTGAAAATAAATTTTGACAAATGCACCCCTGCCACATTTTTCCAGCAAAAAATGGATAAAGCAGCCCAGGAGGGATGGCCCCCACCGACATCACCGCACCCCCGACCTCCAAACACAACATAACTGTCCCCCTTATCCACCCACTTCTTCCCACTACCCAGACTGTGCATGACCCTCTGTCCCACTTCCCCCTCACCTCTTGCCCACAGAGTGGCAGCAGACCCCCCTCCACCCCTGCCCCCCATCCCTCCCACCATTTGGCCTCCCCCTTCACCAGGAAACGATCTGGCCTCCTCCTCCTTCCCCCCACCGACCCACCCCCCCCACACCAGAGATCCATCTGGCTTCCATCCCCCCCCACCAGACAATGATCTGGCGTCCTTCACCCCAACCCCACCGAAGAATGATCAGTCCTCCCTTCCACACTCACCAGAGAACGATCTGGCCTCCCACCGCTCCCCCCTCCCTCCCCACTAGAGGTACATCTGACCCACTCCTCCTCCCTCACCCCTCACCAGAGAATGATTTGGCCCAACTCCCTCCCCCCACCCATGATCTGAGTTAGAGAGCCGCTGGAACTCTGAACTTACCTCTTCAGAAGCTGGAGCACCTGAAGCATTTGCCGAGCATGTCTGTTTTGTGCTGAATCTAGTTGGGTGAATGCGATGGTAAAGGGGGGGAAATGCGGGGAAGATTGGGTGTCCAGCTCACTAATTGAATTTAAATGCCTGCAAATGCATTTAAAGTGATCTTGCACCTGTTTCGGGCGCGATTCGGATTGCAACCATTTTCGGGCCTTGGTAAAGTGAGCATCTGCGTGGACATGGGCGCGGATCGCACTAATGGCCTCATGGCTGACTTTACCAAGTTTTCACGCCCAAAAATGCATGATGCAGTGGTAAAATCAGGTCCTGCGTGTCTCATTTAAGCTTGCTAGAAGAAATGTAATTCATACGCAGTGACCCACTCTCTGCAATCAAAGGAAATATGTCCAACTCTTGGAACCCTTCCTTTATAATTTACCCAGGAGCTTGGAGAGATTTGGTTTCCCTGTTGCTTTCTCCATGGCAATGCCTCAGCCAGAGCTGATGTACTAACCAGTCAGCATCCTTTTTTCCTGTTGAGTACACAGTTGCGATTATTTAAAATTTGGCATTCTTGTGTTTGTCCTAATGAATGCAAGATGAAAAGCTTCACCAACAGGTCTCTCTTTTCAGAAAAATTCCTCCGATAAAAAAGCTGCTATTCATTATTTTGCTTAAAATAAAATGTTTTCCTCATTTTAGTCAAGCTGGCATGGCATATTCA
Source organism: Carcharhinus amblyrhynchos (assembly GCF_965287045.1). Taxonomy (NCBI): domain Eukaryota; kingdom Metazoa; phylum Chordata; class Chondrichthyes; order Carcharhiniformes; family Carcharhinidae; genus Carcharhinus; species Carcharhinus amblyrhynchos. The sequence goes on from NC_137350.1 coordinate 15,144,280, forward strand.
ATATGTGCTGGAGAAATACCTTAATTTACTCAAAGAAGAAAGAACGAACAACAGTACGCACAGGAACATGCCCTTTGGCCCACCAAACCCGCACTGACACATGACACATTTTTAAATTAAAGACCTTTTGCCTCAATGCAGTTTGCATCCTTCTAATCCTTGCCTATTCATCTCTCAAGATGTCTCTTAAAAAATGCTATTGTATCAGCTTCTACCACCTCCTCTGGCAATGCATTGCCCACACTTTCCACCCTCTGTGTAAAAAACTTGCCTCTCACATCTCCTTTAAACTTTCTCCCTTTTACCTTAAACCTAGGTCCCATTGTACTTGACATTTCTACCCTGGGAAAAAGTCTCTGACTACCATTCCTCTCATAATTTTCTAAAACTCTATCGGGTCGCCCCTCAGCCTCCGCCGTTCAGTGGGAGTGATGGCTTGGTGGTGTTATCATTAGACTGTTAATCCAGAAACTCAGCTTATGTTTTTTGGGGTCCATGGTTCAAATTTCACCATGGCAGATGGTGGAATTTGAACTGAATAAAAATAGCTGGAATTAAAAATCTACTGATGACTACGAAGCCATTGACAGGAAAATCCATCTGGTTCATTAATGCCTTTTAGGGAAGGAAATCTGCTGTCTTTATCTGGTCTGGCCTACATGTGACTCCAGAGCCACAGCAACGTGGTTGTCTCTCAACTCCCCTCGGGCAACTAGGGATGGACAATAAATGCTGCCCAGCCAGCGACGCCCATATCTCATGAATGAATAAAAAAAAAATAGATGAATTGATCTACGTTGACAAGCTTTTGTGTTATCAGGCATCCTGTTTTGACCTCGGTTGCTGCAGAGGGTTCATAGAAATCAGGAAATAAAGGGATACTTTTAAGTGGGGCATGGATATGGCTAGGGCAATCCTTTAAGGAAGAGGTTAAATGAATTCAGACGCAAATGGAGTATTCTGGGCCTGTTCCTCCAATAAGATTAAACACTGGGTTATCTGCTTCCTGAGTTTTACACTTAACTTCAAGAGTGGAATGCCATGTCCCCAAAGTGCACTTATCAAAAAAAAACTCAACAAAGAGTTCTTTCTTCAGCCCACATGAAGTGGCTGTGTCTGAGCTGGCCAGCGTGCGCTAACTCTTCTATCAGTTGCAAGGGTCCGTGGAATCTTTCAATTCCTTGATTCTGCCATGTGTATGTGTTGTGCAGACATGTTTTCCTTCATATTTTACCTCAACATTATTGATACCATCAAGCACAAAAAAAAATTCACAATCCATAACAGATTTGCTTTGCCTCCCTGCACTCCCACCGCCCCCACCACCCAAATTACATTCCGCCGAGAGCTTTATAACTACTGTAGTTTCTGCAATAGCTAATGAAGGCAATAAAAATTGTTATTCTGCATCTAAACAGACCAAGCAGCTATAAAATGAAAGTTCAACGGCAGTGGTCTGCAAAGCTGAATAGTTCTTTACAGGCGAGTAACCTTAAAAGGGGCTGAAATAAAAACCTCAAAAAAAGAATAAAACAGAAATTAACTCTGATGAGCCCTCTGATGCACAGCAACTCTGTCAGATTCCTTAAACAAGAAGCAGACAGCTTTGTATTTCAGATTGTCAGATTTTAAATACCCGTCTCCTTATTCACAAAGAAACTCCAGGGCTTAGCTTGGATTTTTTAAACAGATTTGTCCTTGGCAAGACTTGGGTGGCATAGTGGTTAACACTGCTGCGCCAGGGACCCGGGTTCACTTCCTGCCTCTGGTGCCTTGTGGAGTTTGCACTTTCTCCCTGTGTCTGTGCGTGTTTCCTCCTTGTGCTCCGTTTTCCTCCCACAGTCTAGAGATGCGCAGGTTTTGTGGATTGGCCATGCTAAATAGTGTCAGGGGATTAGAAGGGTAAATATGTGGGGTTACGGGGATAGGGCCAAAGTGGGATTGTGATCTGTGCAGACTTGATGGGCCAAATGGCCCTCTTCTGCACTGTAGAGATTCTATGACTGCACTTATTGCCCATCACTGGGTATACTGAGGACAGTGTGGTAGGCACGATCCTTGAACTATTGTAGTGCATTTGGCAATTTTTTAAAAAAATATTTTACTCCACCTTTAAAGTTTTGAAGTTTCAGAATGGACCGGGCAAATTCAAACACACGCTTAGCTTAGTCCCAAAAGCATGTTCAAAACACAATTGAATCCAGTTCAAGGTATTGAAAACAGAGAAATGCTGGAAAGTCTCAGCATGTCTGACAGCATCTGTGGAGAATAGAACTAACATTTCAAGTCTGGATGAGTCTTCATCAGAACTCAAGAGGAGAGAGAACAGAGTCAAGATAAGAGGAAATTAGTTTGGTGGGGCTGGGATAGGCTGACACCATGGACATACTGGGTCATCCTGTTTGTGGATTTTGGGAAGGGGGTATAAGCAGGCTGTCCAGGGTTGGGAGAATATAAGGTTGGAAGCTAAATTCTCCCTCCACGTACCCAAACAGGCGCCGGACTATGGCAACTAGGGGATTTTCACAGTCTTCATTGCAGTGACACCAATAAATAAACTCTAAAACTTTAAAACTTTAAACTCCAGTAACAAGATTAATGAAGTGTGAGTTCAACTGTCTAAATTTATTGGAATATTATCTGATTTTATTCCTCGCTGTGATGTGGGAGCCAAGAGCAGAATGACGATATTGCCAGAGGATGGATATGAATTAAATCTCCCTGAATTAATTCACACAAAGTGAACCATGGTTTAATTTTGTCACTGGAAGTGCTCCGCAGTGAACAATGGAGTGTGAGATTCCAAATGAAAGACTAATTAGATCCTACTCAGTAAAGAGTGGGAAATGCTTGGAGTGTACGCACTGATAGTTTAAACCTTTCTATTTGTGCATGCTAGATTTCAATTCAATGGCCAAGAACCACAGACATTCCAACAAATAGGATGCTTTGATGTTTTGAGTATAAGGAGAGACTGGATAGACTGGGATCAAAAGAGAAAATGCTGGAAAATCTCAACAGGTCTGGCAGCAACTGCAAGGAGAGAAAAGAGCTGATGTTTCAAGTCCAGATGACCCCTTGTCAAAGCTGAATAAACTGGAACTTTTTTCTCTGGAGCGTATGAGGTGTAGGGGTGATCTTACAGAAGTCTACATAATAATGAGAGGCACAGATCAGCTAGATAGTCGACATCTTTTACCAAAGGTAGGGGAGTCTAAAATAGAGGGGATAGGTTGAAGGTGAGGGGGAAAAGATACAACAGGATCCAAAAGGGGCAATTTTTTCACACAGAGGGTGGTGAGTGTCTGGAATGAGTTGTCTGGGGCAGTCATAGAGGCGGGTACAATTCTGTCTTCTAAAAAGCATTTAGATAGTTACATGGGCATAGAGGGCCAAATGCGGGCAATTGGGACTAGCTTCACAGTAAAAACTGGACAGCATGGGCAAGTGTGGCTGAAGGGCTTGTTTCCATGCCGTGAAGCTCTATGACTCTAAATAACATTACTGTGGTTCACATTTTTAAAGTATTGGGAGGGTTGGGGGGGGGGGGTCTTCAAGTGACAAGCGGCTGTCCATCTATAAATTGATCGAATTGAGTAAAGACTGGAGTTAAATACTGCCTTTTTTCACACCCCATTGAACTGAACGGAAACTAATGTAGATCGGGAGGTACAACCAGTGCTCCACCTGATGCAATGGGCTTCCCACCCAGCAGTAACAGTGAGATGTTCTCCCTACTATTTTATATTCTTTGGAAAGATTATTTTGCGGTGACCAAAATGAGAAGATTCAGGATCACAGTTGTTTTATTGGTGTGGGGCTAACCCAGGGACTGGCAAAGGATCTACAAAGTCACAATTGTTGAACCCAAGGCCATGTTTACCAAAGAAGGTTCTACTGCTTGCTGACTCAAAAGACCTCCTGGAGATTACTGAGGGATGGAGAGCCTTCTAAAGACAGGTCAGCAATCTGCAACACCAACCCAATTGTAATGATGCACTTTCAGAGACTTTGGGAGTGGAATCTTACCAAAAATTGGCATAGTATTATTTCTGGTGAGAAAACCGGTGTGTTTCTCTCCAGAAGCCCTTTGGCCCTTTCCCCATAATCACAGTGTGTTTTGCGCCACAACACCGGTAAGCGGGCCGGGAAGATCAGAACTCGGAAACTCGCCGGTGTGAATCGCACTCTCCGGACTTTGAGCATGCACTGCCATTTCCATAGGTGGAGAGAATGGGCTCAACATTTCTCCCTTGGCCATTTTTTAGTAAGATTCCACTCCCTGTCTTCTTTCTTGAGTCATGATGTTCCTTCTGGGAGGCTTGTCTAGCCTTCATCTTCCCAGCCAAATCTGAGAATATGATATCTATGTCCATATGTTATGTCCCATTAATAATTCAGCTGGCTTGATACTGGTGGTTGCATTTGGCGTGATATTGTACGTCAACAAGAATCTTGCCAAACGTAAATGTAATGGTCTATTAACTTGTTTCTTTCAGCAATGGTTTGAACATTTGTGCAGCTCATTCTGCCAACACATTGGAGGCAGGGTGATAGGATGCTGACCTTAAATGGTGAACACCATTTGACCAAGCAAATTTCCCAAACTCCTCCACTTTAAATGATGTGCGATAGGATCTCTGGGATGCCAGGGATGGCAAAATCTGCCTCAACATGTTAATGGTGACTGTGGCCATTGTAGACTTCATCAGTTGGATATCCAACCATTTAGAATGTACATCAACCAGAATGAGGAACAGGTGTCCCATGAACAGCTTGGCAAAGTCTATATGTGGTCTTACCAATGGCCATTTTAATATGGCATTTGTCCCTTGCTTCTTTGTAGTTTTGGCACTCACTCTCCTCACCCTTTAGCAGCACACTAGATTCCCTAATGACTAATGAAGGTTTTTCCTCATTGCCAGTGTAATAACTTGCGGCTGCAAGTTAAAAAGAGTTTATTACCAATATTTATATATATATATATATATATATATACACAAACAAGGACCTGACAGAACTGTAATACATGTCCAACTCTCATCTCCTCCCTGACTCTATCTAAGGTTCCTCTCTGATCTGCAACTTTTGCCCTTACACACAGTTGGCTCTGTTTCTCATTCTGCCTCTCCACAGGGCCTAACCCGATCACATGGTCATCAGGAATTGCCCCCTTATAGGGGTCACGCTACCATAGTCTCAAAAAAATCTTCAATTTAAAATTCCTGTCTATGTTTAAATCCATCCATAACCTTACCCCTTATCTTTATAACCTCCTCCAGCCTCAAATTCTAATCGGAACCATCTGCAGCTCTCAGCAGGGCCATAGCCACAAACCTCCATCTCTTCAACTTATCCCTTGATGATCAACCTTCATCACTCTGGAATTCCATCCTAAACCATTCCTTAAATCCACATTTTTAAACAAATTTAGTCATCTCTTATCATATCTTCCTTTGCTCTGCATCAGTTTTTCTGTTGAAATGGAGGGTTCTCTGTGTGAAGTGCTGCAGGAGGTTTCTCTCCTGTTAAGATCCAGGCCAGAAACCCTACATTTTTACATTTGATTTTGGCATTGGTGAGCATAAGATGTTTCACTCAGATATGATTCAAGTGACCCACTGGGTAACTTTTATCAAATAACACAGTGCTTTGAGAGAGTGGCCAATCTTTTGGAGAGAATGAGTGGATGCAGGGACAGCACACTAAGACGTGCAGGGTGTATGACAGACTCCACAACAATGATGAATCAGCGATGCAAATGGCACAGAACTGTAGTATCATAGACTTCCTCCAGTACAGACGGAGACCATTCGGCTCATCGAACCTGCACCGAAAACAATTCCAGGCAGGCCCTATCCCTGTAACCTCACATATTACTTTGTTAATCCCCCTGACACTAAAGGATAATTTAGCATGGCCAATCCATCTTTGGAGTGTGGGAGGAAACCAGAGCACCCAGAGGAAACCCGCGCAGACACAGGGAGAATGTGCAAACTCCACACAGACAGTGACCAAGGCCAGAATTGAAGCCAGGTCCCTGATGCTGTGAGGCAACAGTGTGAACCACCATGCTGACACACACAGAGAGGCATGGAGGGGTTGCTACCTGTGGCCTAGATGATGGTACCTTCTAGTGATCCTTGTTTAACTAACCAACCAGAGAAGAGTGTCATGAAAGAGCTGGGGTAGTGACAGATGGGGACATCCTCCACCTGGTTCTATCATCATCCTTCCCCATTACCCTCCAGATGGACAAAGCTTTAGGACAGTTACACTTTGTGACTGAGGCTGTTTTCACAGTGATACCAGTGCCATTGGAGTTGCCACTCACCCCCAATAATGAGGTTGATTTCTCAAGTATAGACAGGCACAATGTATCTTAGTCAGATACATTATCAGTTTTATTCATTCATGGGACATGGGATGTCACTGGCTGGCTGGCATTTATTACCCATGCCTAGTTGCCCCTGAACTGAATGGCTTGCTAGGCTATTTCAGAGGTCAGTTGAGAGTTAACCTGCTTCAACTTGCCAATGGTGACTGTGGCCATTGTAGATTTCATCAATTAGATATCCAACCATTTAGAATGTACATCAACCAAGATGAGTATCAGGTGTCCCATGAACAGCTTGGCAAAGTCTATGCGTAGTCTTACCAATGGCCATTTTAATATGGTGTATGTACGTTGTTTCTTTGTAGTTTTGACACTCACTCTCCTCCCCCTCTGGTAGCACACTGTATTCCCCAATGACTAATGAAGGATTTCCTTGTCGCCAGTGTAATAACTTCAAAGGCGACTCACTGTGGCAGCAATGTGATGGCTCTGGACTCACATGTAGGCCAGACCAGATAAGGTCCCTAAAGGACATTAGTGAACCAGATGGGTTTTTCTGACAATTGACAATGGTTTCATGGTCATCTGTCAAGTTTTAATTCCAGATATTTTTATTGAATTCAAATTCCAGCACTTGCTGTGGAAGGATTCGAACCCAGGTCCCCAGAACATTAGCTGAGTTTCTGGGTTAATAGATTAGTGATAATACCACTAGGCAGTCACTTCACTGTCTCCATTTCATTCTCAGGAGGAACATGTCAGAAGAGTGGCCACCTGCAGAGATCACTGCGTCAGTATTGTCACTATGTGGGTCACTCGTTTATGATCTGTTCATTAACAGTGAAGCTGTAAAGTATTGGGAAAATTGTATACAAAGGCGGACCTGTGTGTCACCATTTAATGCTGACTACACTCCAGAGCCTGGGAGGAGAAGGTTGAAAGAATGACAGAGGGAGCTGGGGAAGATTTGTAAGGTGCAGAGTCCAGAGCCTTCCTGCCCCTCCTTCCTCGCTCCTGTACCCCCGCTGCCCAGGAGAGTACGTCTCCACTGGAAATGCTGCTCCTCAGCACTGGTTAGACCAGTCTCAGGGACATTTGATCCCATTTCCTCTTATAGCCTTCACCATCATCGCGTGTCACAGTGGTTAACAGTGACTTCATTGCACTGTTAATGTAAGCATACTTATGACACTAATAAATAAACCTAAACTTAAACACAACATCAGGGACCCAGGTTTGATTCGATTCTGGGCTTGGGTCACTGTGTGCGTGGAGTCTGCATGCTCTCTCTGTGTCTGTGTGTGTTTCCTCTGGGTGCCAATGAATCAACTGCAAAAGAAGTTGAAGTAAATCAGTGGAAGCAGCAAGAAGGACAAAAAAAAAACTTTCAGAAATTGAAGAAACACTAAGGAGTTAATCCTCCCATTCCGCCCATTACGGTAATTGTAGCGGACAGGGGGCAGATCATGGAAAGGCCTGCTGACCCCGGGTGCGATCCTTTGCTTTCGGGTCAAGCATGGCCAGAAAATCCCACTCTTAGAATGAGTGAGTAGACTGTTTCGTTAAAAAAATGAGTTTACTTACTGGTATACCTGGGGAGAGTTTTCCATACCATGAGTTTTCCCTACATTTACAAAGCAAAATTTCAATATTATCTTGCAGCAAATAGGATACTGGATGAACTTAAATGTGGTTGCTTTAAGTAGTTTAAATTAATATTAATTTATTAGTATTAGCATAATAAGTTGTAAAACATTTATACTACTATAGAGTTCTGTCCATCCCAAAAGAAAACTACAGTGAACTCACCAGAATTCTTGAAAATCAAATTTCGCCTCAACCACTAATAATTGCTGAGAGATTCAGATTCCATCGATGGACCCAGGACTAGGGCAAGATATATTGCCATTTATAGCAACAATGAGGCTAGCTGAGAGATTGGCCAAACCCTTGAAGACACTTTGTGAGACAGACTTGTTTACGGACTTTGTAATGAATTCGAAGATGATTGCTCACTAAAAGTTCTTTAACACTAAAACTTGCTGTTGAGATTGTGGTACCCATACAATTGGCTGTGAAAGTATTTGGTTGGAGCTAAAATACACAAGCTGGGAACTGACAGAAAGAAATCTCTTAAGATGCAAACATGCCTTAGGTCTGTTCAGGTGGGGCACTCTCCACATGAATGTTGGAGCAGAGAAAATACATGTGGAGACTCTGGCAAGAAAGGCTACACAAGAAAGGCATGTTTGACCCGACCGACATCTCAAACACCAAGGATATGCAAATGCAAGAACATATGAAGAGCTACAAAGAGGTCTACAAATGATCTGATGCAGAAGAAAATTCCCAAGACAGTGCCATATTAGAGAAGAACTTAAACTAACCAAGAACTTAAACTAAGCATTGTACCTGTGCCAGGGGAATTGCAAAGTTTCTGTGTTTATCCAAAGTTAAATGGGAAAAACGTGAAAATGGAAGTAGGTATGAGCACAGCTGTATCACTCGCCTCATCTCAGAAAAATATATTAGAAGCTCAAGCATCTACATTAAAACCATCAAATGTAATCCTGTGAACTTATACTGAGAAAATTGTTCCACTGAAGGGGCATATCATAGTTCAAGTGAATGGCCAATCAGCAGAATCATAGAAACCTACAGTGCAGAAAGAGGCCATTTGGCCCATCAGATCTGCACTGACTACAATCCCACCCAGGTCCTACCCCCATATCCCTACATATTTACCTGCCAATTCCTCTAACCTATGTATTGCAGGACTCCAAGGGGCAATTTTAGCATACTAAAATCCACTTAACCCGCACATCTTTGGACTGTGGGAGGAAACCCACACAGATACGAAGAGAATGTACAATCTCCACACAGACAGTGACCCAAGCCGGGAATCGAACCCAGGTCCCTGGTGCTGTGAAGCAGCAGTGTTAACCACTGTGCTACCGTACCACTGTACATAGTAAAAGGACATTGTCCTGCACATTTTGGAAGATAATGGTTAAACAAAATCAGGCTTAACTCGGGAGCAGTTAACCAATTGGTTGATGACAAGAACATGCTATAAAAACTTCTAGAAAAGCATGGGAAAGTGTTTGAGAACACTTTAGGGTCCATGACTGGAGTCAAAGCAAGACTCAAAATCAAACTTGATTGTACCCCTAGATGCAAGAAGGCAAGAACTGCACCATATACAATTAAACTGAAGGTAGAAGTAGAACTAGAGAAACTAATAAATGATGGAGTAATTGAACCTGTAAGTACGAGTGATTGGGCAACTCCAATTGTCCCCGTCAGTAAACCAAATAGTTCTGTAAGAATTTGGGGTGACTTCAAGATGATGATAAATCCAGTGCTTCTGATGACCAGTAACTCATTGTTACTTGTGGACTTATTTGCTGGATTTTCTTGGGGTCAGCAGTTCAATAAGATAGACTTGTCTCAAGAATATCTCCAAATGAAGGTGGCATTCATGCGTCGCAACAATGCTAATGATTGTTACTTGTTGTTCCAGAATAAATGCTTATCATTCGGAATAACGTCAGCATCAGCCTTATTCCGAAAATCCATGGATCGAATCCTAAGTGGCCTCAACGGTGTCCAGTGTTGTCTGGGTAACATTCTAATCACAGGCAAAAATGAACAAGAACATTTGCAAAACTTGGACAAAACATTGAAACATCAAATGAAGCACCATCCTCATATGGAGAAAGAAAAATGTGAATTTTTCACATTGTCAATCCATTAACTCACAAAATTGATAAAGATGGCCTCCATAAAGAATCAAAGAAAATGACAATGAGCCTAAAGGAATGTGTCACAGCTGCAATCATTTTTAGGGCTAATAAAGTATTATGGAAAATTAATTCCAAATCTTGTAACACTGATGAAACTACTTCATATCTTATTGTGTACTAACCAAAAATGGAATTGAACGAAAGAGTGTGAAAGTGTGAACAAAGAAGTTAAAGACATTCAAAAGAAATCTAGTCCACTTTAACCCAAAATTGGCAATTAAACCAGCATATGTAAATCATTGTTCTATGGGGTAGGTGCGATTGTCTCACAGATCATGCCAGCAGGGGAAGAATGACCAATACCATTCACATCTTGAACTTTATCAAGCACTGAACAGAATTATGTTCAACTTCAGAAAGAAGCCCTGAGCATAATTTTTGGAATCAGATGTGTTCACAAGTATCTGTATGGAAGACACTTCATTTTGTTGACTGACCACAGGCCGTTGACAACAATGTTTAGTCCATACCAGGGAGTTCCATCATTATCTACAGGTCATCTACAAAGATTGTCTTTAATACTATCAGCCAATAGTTATGATATCAAGTATAGAAATATAGAACATAGAAAATAGAAGCAGGCAGAAGCAATTTGGCCCTTCAAGCCTGTTCTGCTATTCATTTCAATCATGGCTGACCATCAAAATCAATAATCTGATCCCACTTTCCCCCCCCAATACCTCTTGCTCCCTTTAGCCCAAAGAACTATATCTAAGTTTTTCTTGGAATCACACAACGCTCTGGCCTCAACTACATTCTATGGTAGTGAATTCCACAGATTCACCACTCTCTGGATGAAGAAATTTCTCCTCACCTCAGTTCTAAAAGGTTTAACCTTTATCCTCAAACTTTGACCCTTCATTCTGAACTCCCCCACCATCGGGAACATTCTTTCTGAATCTACCGTGTCTGATCCTGTTAGACTGTTATAAGTTTGGATATCAGAGCAACATGTTACCATAGAAACAGAAAATAGAAGTAGTAGGAGGCCGTTTGGCACTTCAAGCCTGATTTTAATACATTTCAATAAATCTGAATCGTATTATCTAGCTCCCTTGCCACATGAACCCTTCATTAAATATTCATACCTCACTATGTGAGGTCATATCTGCTTGGTTTACAAGGGGGAGGGGAATGGGAGCACATCACTAAGGGGTTGAAGTGCCAGCAATGATTGTCAGGAGGTTGGGGAGGGGCGTTTAGGGGAAGTGCCAGCAATGATTGTGGGGAACATAGTTTATTTTTACTTCCAGTGGAGCACCTTTTAAGGATTGCGCCCTGATCTCTGTAGAGCCTGTGTCAAGGGGTCATTGCCCTACCAATGTGATGATGCCCACTCATATTTTTTCTTTAAAGAGGTTCAACATATGGAGAGAAAACTGATCAGTTCAAATAGAGAATTACACACCAGTTTTCTGACTGAACCTGACACCTTGATAAATTCTGGTAAGATCACCCCCATACACGTTGCGGGACCGATTGAAGGATACATGCTCCTTGACCTAGTTGATGCACACTCAATGCAACTTGAAGACATGATGACAAAATTTGCCACGACAGAAAGAACTGTAGAGAAGTTAGAAGATTTATTCGCAAGGTTGTTCAGGCTATCCTGAACAACAAGTCAGTGATAATGAAGCATAATTTACATCTGAGGCACTTATGGATGACCTGAAGAGCGATGATATTGAGCACATAAGGACTGCACCATATCATCCGTCCACTAATGGATTGGCGGAGAGGGTTAAAATACCAAAAGGGAACGTTTGTTATCTAGGTGAGGAAACAGCTTTCTGATGTATTAGTAGAACACTTGATGCAACAACACGACATTCACCAGCAATGTTGTTCTTGAGAAGAAACATGAGAACCAACTTCAATTTACTCATACCACCAGACACTGCTACAATAATAGAGCCACAACAACGAAAGCAAGTCACTCCCTGTGAACAAACAAAAGATGCCGGCGTTGGACTGGTGAAAACACAGTAAGATGTCTCACAACACCAGGTTAAAATCCAATAGGTTTATTTGGTAGCAAAAGCCACAAGCTTTCGGAGCTCTGCCCGTTCATCAGGTAAGTGGGAGTTCTGCTCACAAACAGGGCATATAAAAACACAAACTCACTTTACAAAATAATGGTTGGATTAAGTCTTAAAGGTACAGACAATGTGTGGGGAGAGGGTTAAGCAAGGTTAAAGAGATATTTGTTGTCTCCAGCCAGGACAGTTAGTGAGATTTTGCAAGCCCAGGCAAGTTGTGGACAAACATTGAAACAGAGGAGGTTGAATAAAGCAGAAGGAGCTTTAACTGCTCTACAGGGAGATGTGAGTACCTGCAACCATTCTAAGACAGGCCTAATTTCCTATATCGATGAGAGAATTTGGAGGAGACACAGATCAAATCCTCACTTCAAAGTTAGTGGAGTCTGTATTATAAAGGTTGACATTAGACATCCAAGTTTGCAAAATTAATGATCAAAAGATTATTTCAGGACCAAGTTCAGATTCTATCACAGTAGGGCAACACACATCTATGGAAGCTCACAAGGAAGCAACTTCACAAGCTGAAGTACTTGATATTAGTGAAGAACAGACTACCAAAGATACTGAAGATGAGACTTCAGAATGCTGTATCTCACCAAAAAGAAATCGATGTCCACCAAAATGTACACTATGTCCATAGTGGGTAAGTGGTATTGTTTAATGTTTAAAGTCCATTGTTGTACTATTGAAGTAAAGGGAGAGGGATGTTATGCATTATAAATTAATGCAACTCTGTTTGATTAGTTATGTGGTGTGTAGTGATGTCATTGGAGACATGTGTGGGGTTTTTCCTTTCATCCATCCTGAATTGGAAGCAAGCAACACCTATCTAATAAAACTCAACTAACTGGTTAATTAAACTGCATGTGGCAATCTTTTCATCCTTTTATCTTGCTGTACAAGTGTGCTGACCACTTTAATATAGAACATGAAATACAGTCAGAAAATGCAGTGGTAGTAAACTCCCACAAACAGTAATGTGATAATGACCAGATAATCTGTCTCTCAGCTGACTGAGGAATAAATATTGGCCAGGAAATCTGAAATAACTACCCTGCTCAGCTTCAATATGGTGCTCTGGGTTCGTTAATATCTACCCGGGGGAACAGAAGGGGCATCAACTCTGACAAAGGGTCATCAAGACTCAAAATCTTGGATGTATTCTCTCCCCACAGATGCTGTCAGACCTGCCGAGATTTCCAGCATTTTCTGATTTTGGATCGCATTGGTGTCTGACAAGAAGACATGCAGCACTCCCTCAGAATGCAATGGAGTGCTGGTCTGGGTTATTGTCTGCAGGTTTGGAGCAAAAGTTAAATGCGGAGCTGAGGCTCTGAGTACAAGCACGTGAACTATGGCTGACATCATGACTCATTCTCATCTAATGTACCGTCACACCAATTATTCACCATGATCATCCATATATGTCATCCCTCCCATCTACTCACCACATTCCATGACTCCCATTCACAGACCCCGTCTCTCTGTCTCCTTGCAGGAGAAGAAAGCACAGACCACCAGGAGAGGCAGAGAATTGGAAGTTTGAGTTGATTTGATTTATTACTGTCACATATATGAGTATACTGTTTCTTGTGCACTATACAGACAAAGCATACCGTTCATAGGGAAGGAAAGGAGAGAATGCAGAATGTAGTGTTACAGTCATAGCTAGATCAACTTAATGCAAGGTAGGTCCATTTAAAGCTCTGATGGCAGTAGGGAAGAAGCTGTTCTTGAGTTGGTTGGTATGTGACCTCAGACTTTTGTATCTTTTTCCCAAAGGAAGAAGGTGGAAGAGAATGTCCAGGATACGTGAGGTCCTTGATTATGCTGGCTGCTTTGCCAAGGCAGCAGAAAGTGTAGGCAAAGTCAATGAATGGGAGACTGGTTTGCATGGTGGACTGGGCTACATTCATGACCTTTTGTAGTTTCTTGTGGTTTTGGGCAGAGCAAGAGCCTTACCAAGTTGTGATACAACCAGAAAGAGTGTTTTCTATGATGTATCTGTAAAAGTTATAAAAGTTGTAAAAACATCTGTAAAAGTAACTTCCTGACAGCTGTAGGGTAGGAGACATGGGAAGTAAGCCGAGTTTCAGCATGTTTGATCATTGCAGATAGAGAAATGGGCATATCCCAATTACCTGGTGACTGAATTACATATCACCCAGTCACAGAGCATACAACACGCACTCATGTTGGTGTGATGTTAGCAGTTACTGAAATATGATCATCTGCACAATAATGGTGTCCCAGAAGGAATATACAGTAAAAATGGGGAAATAAGAATACTGGTCCAAACTGATCTTGCATACTTTAAAATGGAGCATTTGGTGACTCTGTTTGTTCATATTTTCTAAATAAAAAAGTAAAAGTTACAGCCCAGAGTGTTTATGGATGTTCATGCTAACGGGGTTTTCCCATCCCGCTGCAGTGAACAGAGATTTGGCTGGGCGCCAAATTTTCTGACCTCACTGCAAAGGGGGCATGATGTGAACAGCCAATAAGATTACGCCCACAGTCTTTTGAACTAGGGTTCCATTCTGAGACCTTCCTGTCCAGTAGTAACATCAATTGCTTCCATCACCCTCGTAGGCAGTACGTTCCAAATCCACTTACTTATCACTTTCTGCGTAAATTATGAAATTCTCCAAACTTATCCATCAAATGCTTGGTAGGAGTCAGAGACATAGAGATGATGGGCAGTGGGTGACTTTGACTGCCAGGGGAAATGTGTGCCCACCGCGTGGCATTAGCAGAAAATGTTGTTCCAGAAGATTGCAGACGTACCTGGCACGATAGCGGAATCTTTCTTGGACATGTCCAGGAAACTGATCCTCTGCCTGTAGGAGTTTAACCTCCTCTGAATGGCACTTCTTGCGCTCATCACCTCTGTCCTGTTGGATGAGGAGAAAAGTGCTGCCAGCCATCCTGTTCTCCATCTGAGACCCAAGGTCTTTGGAGGTCATAGTTTGAGGAAACTGAGGTGAGGAGGAGAAATTTCTCCACCCAGAGAATGGCTAATCTGTGAACAGTAGTTGAGGCCGCAACATTGTGTGATTTCAAGGACAAATTAGACATAGCTCTTGGGGCTAAAGGGATCAGGGAGTGGGGTTGGGAAGCCATGATCAGAAATTGATGATCAACCTCGATTAAAATGGCAGAGCAGGCTCAAAGGGCCAAATGGCCTCCTCCTGCTTCTAGTTTCCATGTTTCTATGCTTGACAGAAGGCAAGTGTAGATCAGACCTGCAGAAATCCGAACTGGGAGGAGTGACAAAGTATTAGGAATCACCTCCACGCTGGTGGAAACACAGTCTCAGGACAGGCCCCGTCAGCAAAACCCTTTTCACTTCGGAAAGGAAGCAGGTGCGAGGTTGGAGTTGGAGTATTTCCAGGAGTATTTTTGCCGACCATTTTCCCAGCCCCTTGATTCACCCTATCCTCTCTCCTTGTTTTCACTGGCAAGTTCCAGGAAAGCTGGAAGCGCGGCACCCAAGATTACATTCCAAAATCCCCATCCCAGAAAAGATTGCCAATTTACTTTCAACTTATTGTAATTGGCAACCAGCCTCTCCCAGCCACAGCAGACACTACAGCCAAGATTAATATTCTGTCTATCTGAAATACCTGCATGTAAAGTTTCCAGAAATCCATAAATCAATTGACATGTGAATAGTGTTGGCATGTTTTGACTTTATTCAGAGCGTACCTGTTGTATACATGTGCAACTTTTCTGTATACTTGTTTAAAAATTCCATAGCTGGATATGGAGCACAAGCCTGAGCAAAATATTGTTCTAAAGACAGCAACCCATGTATCAGGAGGTTAAGCCATCAGCTTACACACAGCTTTTAAACTGATTCTGTACGCATAGAATTGCAAAATAAAAATAAAAGCCACCATTATATATGTCCAAAAATCATAATCTAAGCGTTCTAAACAGCTTAATCTTGGAGCATGTGAGTGTGGTTAAAATACTTACTGGAGGCACTTAGAAAGGTCAATACCCCAAATTTATAGCTGCCTCACAATAGCATGTTGTATAATAAGGCAGAGATTTTACCAATGTGTTTTCTTTTTACAACACTGGAGCCAGTAACAAGAATTACCATGAGTTAAAAAGGACGCGTGGCTGGAATCTTCTGGCCATTCATGTATGTCTGCTGCCGCAAACAAGGCTGGAGAACTTGGCACTCAGCCAACCCTCCATTCGTTGCAGCGGGACTGGAGAATCCCACCGTTGTGAAACAGACAGAAAATTTCCCCTCTCTCTAAGGCAGTATTGACATATTGCTGGACATTACTGTTTGTGTCAAGGTTTATGTCTACAAGTAATGGCTCAGTGATACACTTTTGCCTCTGAATCGGAAAGTTCTCAGTTCAAATCCCACTCCAGAGACCTGGGTATAGAATCGAGGCCAACACTTCAGTTCAGTGGGGACGAAGTGCCATCTTTTCAAACAGGATATTGGATAAAATTTTACCGGCCCGCCTGTCACGGGAATTGGAGTGGGCAAGGGGCGGAGGATCTGAAGGTCCATTGACCTCAGGCTGGATTTTATGGTTTTGGATCAAGCGATTCCATAAAATCCCACCCACTGCTTCTGCCTGACCCTTGCAGGTGAATGTACAAGACCCAGTAGCACTACTTGAAGATAAGTGTGGGCGGACTCCCCAAAGCCCCAGTTAAATATATCCCTAACAACAAATGTAACTGGTCATGATCATATTGCTGTTTATGGGAGATTGTTGCGTGCAGACTGCCTGGTTTGAGTATAACAGTGAGAACACTTCAAAAACTACTTCAATAGCGGCAAATCTCTCTGCAACCTTGGCAGGTCATGAAAGGTGATGTTTAACTGCAAGTTCTTCATCACATCAGCTTTATCTATACTGGTGAGAAGGCATGGATTTGATGGATCCAAATGGCCTCCTTCCACGCCATAATGACTCTAAGGCAGCCTGGGTACTATTATGGACCCACTCAATTGGGACACATGCAACAGGGCCATTTTCTTTCATTTCCCTCCAAAACAGTATTTCCCTGTTGAAGCCACCATAGGAAGAATAGAATTAAAGTGAGGTTACCCAGCAAGTTGAGGGCACCAAATGGGACTCCACTTGCTGCTTCAGACAGGATGGAAAATTGGCCACCTCCTGAATCAGTCATTCATAGAACCATAGAATTTCTACAGTGCAGAAGGAGCCTGCACCAACAACAATCCCACCCAGACCCTATCCCAATAACCTCCACGTATTTACCCTGCTAATCCCCCTTACACTAAGGGGCAATTTAGTATGGCCAATCAACCTGACTCGCACATCTATACTCCAAAGTGTAGGAGGAAACTGGAGCACCCACAGGAAACCCATGCAGACATGGGGAGAACTTGTAAACTCCACATAGACAGTCACCAAGATTGGAATTGAACTCAGGTTCAAAGAATAAAGATCAAAAGAAAATTACAGCACAGGAACAGGCCCTTTGGCCCTCCAAGCCAGCACTGTCCATGCTGTCTGACTTAACTAAAACCCCCTACCCTTCCGGGAACCATATCCCTCCATTCCCATCCTATTCATGTATTTGTCAAGATGCCCCTTAAATGTCACTATCGTATCTGCTTCCATTACCTCCCTCGGCAGCAAGTTCCAGGCTCCCACCACCCTCTGTGTAAAAATCTTGCCTCGCATATCCCCTTTAAACCTTGCCTCTTGCACCTTAAATCTATTGCTCCTAGTAATTGACTCTTCCACCCTGGGGAAAAGCTTTTGACTATCCACTCTGCCCATGCCTTTCATAATTTTGTAGACTTCTATTAGATCTCCCCTCAACCTCCATTGTTCCAATGAGAACAAAGTTTCTCCAACCTCTCCTCATAGGTAATGCCCTCCATACCAGGCAACATTCTGGTGAATCTTTTCTGTACCCTCTTCAAAGCCTCTACATCCTTCTGATAGAATATAGTGTTCAATTCTGGTCACCGCATGAAGTGCGGATTAGCCAGGGTACTATAAAGCTGCAACATGACTTGCCAATTTTTAACCTCAAAGCCCTGGCTGATGAAGGCAAGCATGCTGCATGTCTTCTTGACTCCTTCTCCACCTCCATTGCCACTTTCAGTGACCTGTGTACTTGTACATCCAGATCTCGCTGCTTATCAATACTCTAAGAGTTCTGCCATTTACTGTATATTTCCCATCTGTATTAGACCTTCCAAAATGCATTACCTTCACATTTGTCCAAATTAAACTTCATCTGCCATCTCTCCACCCAAGCCTCCAGCTAATCTATATCCTGCTGTATCCTCTGATTGTCCTCATCGCTGTCCGTGAATCCACCAACCTTTGTGTCATCTGCAAACTTACTAATCAAACAAGTTACATTTTCCTCAAATCATTTATATATATTACAACAGCATCCTATGTTGAGACAACTCGATCTAGGATGGGAGGGAAGGCGAATCTAATCAAAGAAGGGGCTGAGGATGTGTGAGCAGTAGCCTGCAGAGTGATGTCAAACTCCAGGAACACTCCTACATGGAATTATGCGCATAAAATATACTAACAAAACCAGGCCAGCGCAATGGCACAGTGATTAACACCAAGGAACCAGATTCAATTCACTGTCTGTGAGAGTTTGAATGTTCTTCCTGAGTCAGTGTGGGTTTCCTCCGGGGGCTTCAGTTTCATCCCACTCTCCAAAGCTGTGCGAGTTAGGTTGATTGGCCATGCTAAATTGCTCTTAAGTGTCAGGGAGACTAGCTAGGGTAAATACATGGGGTTATGGGGATAGGGTCTGGGTGGGATTGTGGTCGATGCAGATTTCATGGGCCAAATGGCCTTCTTCTGCTCTGTACGATTTTATGATTCTAGGCCATTCAGCCCAACTGGTCCTGGCCAGTGTTCATGATCCACTAGAGCCCATAGCCAACACTCTTCTTTTAACCCTATCTTTGATGTCTTAATCCCTCATGTGTTTGTCTCACTTCCTTTCAAATGCAGCTCTGGTACTCAGCTCAACTACTCTTTGTGGTAGAGAGTTCTGCATTCAAAATACTTTCTCTGATTTAACAAGTATTCTGCTAAAGATCTTTGGTCCAATTTGTGAACAGATCCTTTAAACAGCAGCTGCCTTAATAACTCACTGCTGTTTACATGCCATAATTTGTACCTGAAAATTACACAGAGGTATAGGGTCCTGACTTGCATATAGAGGCAGCTTTCCCTCTGAAGCACAAGTTACAAAGCTGCCTAAGGATTACATCAGATGGGTCTTGGTGGCAATGATGTACACATGTAATCCAATCCCTGAAATATGCCCAGGTGAGGGGGTTGCAAGGCTGTTTGTAAGGGATATACTTGCCAATTCAGTGAGTATTTAATTATTTGCACACTGTGATCAGAAAAGAACCAATTGGACAAATTTTTATGAGTTTAACAAAGAAAGAATCATAGAATCCTTACAATGCAGAAGAGGCCATTCAGCCCATCAAGTCTGCACCGACACAATCCCACCCAGGCCCTTTTCCTCATTACCCAGGCATTTACCCTAGCTAGTCTCCCTCACAGTCAGGGGCAATTTAGTGTGGCCAATCCACCTAACCCGCACATCTTTGGACTCTGGAAGGAACACAGTACAAAGTCTCACAACACTAGGTTAAAGTCCAACAAGACTTTAAGCTAATGTTGTGAGACTTCTTACTGTGTTTGCCCCAGTCCAACGCCAGCATCTCCACATCATGACTACTGTGGAAGGAAAGCAGAGCACCACACAAACAAACAGTGAGCCGAACCAGGAATCAGCCTGAGTCCCTAGCACCGTGAGGCAGCAGTGCTAACCACTGTGCCGCCGTGTAAAGGACCTACCTTTATTATCCTTAAGCTGAACTAAGTAAAATAATGAAACATTCACCAACTTTCATACACGCACACTCAGAATTCACACACACACACACACACACACACACACACACACACACACACACACACACACACACACACACACACACACACACACACACACACACAACACAGTGTGGAGGATTAGATTGGGGATAAAAAGTTTAAAAAATGATATTTGTAGTTTGGTGACTTATTTGACTTCAGGCTCAGTTCACTGATCTTGATGTTTCCGATTTAAAGATCTAAATGACTGAATTGATCATTCTTTAGGTAATAGTACTGTTGGGTTGGATTCTTTCAAGGAACCTCTACCTGCAGCAGACCATTCCTGGGTGACCATAGACAGCAAACAGGGCTTGAAGCTCAGTAGCTGAATTGAAAAAGAGAGGAAGAAAGAAGCTACCTTAACAACTCACTGCCGTTTATATGCCATAATTTGTAACTGAAAATTGCAGAGGTGTAGGTTTTTCCTAAGGTTTAGGTGTTTTTCCTAAGCTGCCTGCCTGTAATGAGTTCAATCAGGCCTTTGGGGTTGGCCTATTGGAATATGAACTTCCTGATTGAGGATCCAATTGGTGGACCAATCAGGGAGTCTTTTCCTTGTACTTACTGGAGAGTGCCAGTTCCTCTGACACCCCCTGGAGTAGACTGCTAACTGCTAGCACTCTGTGTACTGCTGTTAGAGTTTGTAAATAAAGGGATTTTGGTGAAGGGGCTTCTATGTCCAAAGTGTAATTACACTGCACTCAGATCCATTGTGGAAAAATGTGGTTAAGATTGACAAAGAGTTGGCTTGGTGGTTTAGTCTTCCTTCCCCAACTACCAAAACTGTCAATGGCATCACAGAATATTGCCTGTGTGTTCCGAAGGTGATTTTATTAGGTCATGTCTGGAAGCTAACCAAACCAGAGTCCTATTAGAACATAGAACATAGAACACTACAGCACAAACAGGCCCTTCGGCCCACAAGTTGCGCCGATCACATTAACACCTGCCAATCTATAGACCTATCTATAACCCCCAATTCCATTAAACCCCATATACTCATCCAGAAGTCTTTTAAAAGAACCCAGCGAGTTCGCCTCCACCACCACTGACGGCAGCCGATTCCATTCACTCACCACCCTCTGAGTGAAAAACTTACCCCTAACATCACTTCTGTACTTTCCTCCCCGCACCTTAAATCTGTGTCCTCTCGTAGCGACCATTTCAACCCGGGGAAATAGCCTCTGAGAATCCACCCTGTCTATTCCTCTCAACATTTTATAAACTTCTATCAGGTCGCCTCTCAACCTTCGTCTCTCCAGGGAAAAGAGTCCCAGCTCCCTCAACCTAACTTCATAAGGCATGCCTCCCAGTCCAGGCAACATCCTTGTAAATCTCCTCTGTACCCTTTCAATAGCTTCTACGTCTTTCCTATAGTGAGGCAACCAGAACTGCGCACAGTACTCCAAATGAGGCCTGACAAGGGTCTTATAAAGTTGCAGCATTACCTCCCGACTTCTAAACTCAATCCCTCGATTAATGAAGGCCAGTACACCATACTATTGTCCAAATGATTACTCTTAATGGCCAGTCTCAAACAGCTGAACATCTCAAATCAACGCCATAGATGACTTGCTCATGAGGCAGGAGATGTGAATCCTCCTCACCCCCCTGAATCTTGCTGGCTGTTCATGCCCCCATTGGCATTGCAAGGACAGAGAATTTGGCACTCAACCCAATCTCCATTTACTGTAGTGGGACCAGAAAAGTCTCACAGGCATGAATGGCCAGAAGATTTTGCCCATTGTCTTTGACAGGTTTTGCAGGCTAACTCCTCACCAATGAATTGGAAAGTAGTGTAATGAAAATTAGGTTAGGCATCTTGGGCTCTGAGTTCAGTTGATTCTGTGTTTTTTTTTTAAAAAAGTGTTTGCTTCTAAAATTTCAGTTCAGGTTTCCAGTGGGTGGAATTAAAATCATTATTTCATATCAAGCACATATTCAATACCTTGATAGCTGTCAATTCCCCAATGTTCAATTGCCAGCTACCCTTTTAGCAGTTAGGAAATGGTTGAGCAGAGGTTGGAACCCAAGTTTGAATAGGGAACAGAATCTCCTCTCAAAGCCCTTCTTTTGAAACTCCATAAAACGCAAGTGAAATGAGTTTAGGCTGTTCCAATTTATTTCAGATTGAGGTGCTTACATTGGAGCAGTGGGGAGCACCCCTGTGGGGCTGGTTTAACTGGCACCAGATCCTCCTCAAAATTTCAAATTGGCATTGGATTAAAGAATTGCAATGTGTTTTATTCTCAAACATATTTCCAGAAAACATATTTTAGTGATTAATTTCCATTTATTTTTTCCACGGTGGCACATTAGTTAGCACTGCTGCCTCACAGTGCTAGGGACTTGTGTTCAATTCCAGCCTTGGGTCACTGTCTGTGTGGAATTTGCACATTTTCCCCATCTCTGTATGGGTTTCCTTTGGGTGCTCAGGTTTCCTCCCACAGTCCAAAGATATGCAGGTTAGGTGGGCTGGTCTTGAAAAATTGCCCCTTAATATCAGGATGAATAGCAAGGCAAATACATGGGGTGTGGAGTTAGGGCCTGGGTGGGGTTGTTGGTGGTGCAGGTTTGATGGGCTGAATGGCCTCCTTCTGCACTGTAAGGATTGAGAGTACAGTATGCAGGTTTTTTTTTGTGTATACTGGTTGAATCGAGCAAAGAGTGACCCCTTCCAGGCTGGCCAATGCTACTGACCCTCTAACAAGCTGCAGGCTCTGTTCAGCAAGGCAACAGGAGCAGGCCCAACATAGCTACCACTATATTAGCCAATGGTGTCAGGCAGGCAGCTCCTGCCTCCTGGAATTGCTCGAGTGACTGAACATTTTGTTTTAAGCATTCCATATTCAAGGTAATTTGCTTTTGAGCTGTTCTGAGCCATCCCATCCAGCTAGCCAATCAAAGTCAGTCCCGCAAATGAACAATGACAGATGGTGAGGGCAAAGTGTTGCAAACACCACGTGACCACAGAAGGAAGTAGAGACACTTTTAAGCTGAAGGCGACCTTTCCATAGCACTGATGTCTGCATTAGAAGTGATAGCACCCATGAAGTTGTCAATACAAAGGACAAACAACAAGACTTTTGGAGAGTGATCAGGAGTGTGGCGTGGGAGATGCAGAATCTGAAATTAGAAATAATATTTTAAAAAGAACTTTAATGTATTGTGTATAATAATACCAAGGTTAGATAGAGAATGTGTTGTGCTTGTCGGTGTCATACACTGAGTATTTAATGGGTCACAGCACTCATGTTGAAGTACGTTTACCTTTGAAGTTAATCTTACTGATATCTTTACAGTTGGCTCTTATGCTGCATTGAAGTACAGCAAATGTTAATGGTATTTTGACTACTTGTTCTTTCAATTATTTATCTCTGTCCAGTCACATTTTAATCTGCTTAGCAGTCTTAGACTAAACTGTCCCTCCCTTCTGATTAGACAAGTGTGGAAAGAATGCCGGGCTGACCCAGCAAGCTAAGCCTCCCTCTCTCGGGACTCCAGCCTGATTCACTGTTAAGCATTCCTGGAAGAATGCCAAGGGAACTGATAAAGACCTCCACGTGAAATGAGTTCAACTCTACATAATGGCTCTGAAAGAAAACTATCTCCCAGCTAAGAGAGTTTGTGTGTCCCACGTAACTTTACTACCACTGTAACTTTAGCTTCAATTCGGTGAGGAAAAGAAATGAAAGGACTGTTCCACCAAAATATCATGATCTGTAACACACCGAACTAAAAAAGCCCACCAATACTTCTATTTTCTCAGAAGACTAAGGAAATTTGGCATGTCGGCTACGACTCTTACCAACTTTTACAGGTGCACCATAGAAAGTATTCTTTCTGGTTGTATCACAGCTTGGAATGGCTCCTGCTCTGCCCAAGACCACAAGAAACTACAAAGGGTTGTGAATGAAGCCCAATCCATCACGCAAACCAGCCTCTCATCCACTGACTCTGTCTATACTTCCCTGTGCCTCAGCAAAGCAGCCAGCATAATTAAGGACCCCACACACCCCAGATGTACTCTCTTCCGCCTTGTTCTGTCGGAAAAAGAATACAAAAGTCTGAGGTCACGTACCAACTGATTCAAGAACAGCTTCTTCCCTGCTGCTATCAACTTTTGGATGGACCTACTTTGCATTAAGTTGATCTTTCTCAAAACCCTAGCTATGACCATGACACTACATTCTGCACTCTCTCATTTCCTTCTCTTTGAATGGTGTGTTTTGGCTGTACAGTGTGCAAGAAACAATACTTTTCCCTGCACACTAATACATGTAACAATAATAAATCAAATCAAATCAAAAAGCTGCTTAACTTGCTTTACATGGCATCTGCTTATTCTTCCAGTTCTACTCAATCACACTTCTCACTGTATACCCATGTGACAATAATAAATCAAATCAAAACTCACTCTTCTCCATGGAAGCTGTCATCGCTCAAGCTTGTTCAATGAATATTGTATTCCTGCAGTCATAAAAATCTTGTACAAATGCAAAAGTTACCATTCTGATGAAAGATTACATTCATCCCCCTACAGATGCTGACTGTTCTGCTACGCACTTGTAGCATTTCCTGTTTTTGATTTGATTTATTATTGTCTTTAAGGCAGAGGTAGGTTCTTGATCGATAAGGGGATCAAGGCTTACAGGGAGAAGGCAGGAGAATGGGGATGAGAATCATATCAGCCATGATTGAATGGCAGAATAGATGGGCCAAACAGCCTAATTCTGTTCCTACATCTTATGGTATTGGCATACAGTGAGAACTATTGTTTCCTGCCAGCTATACAAACCATACTGTTCATAGAGTACATAGGGGTGAAGGAAAGAAGAGGGTGTGGAATATAGTGTTGCAGTTACTGAACAGTAAGGAAAAAGATCAGCTTAAGGCATGACAGGTCTATTCAAAAGTCTGATGCAGCAGAGGAGGAGCTATTCTTGAGTCAGGTGGTACGTGATCTCAGACTCTTGTATCTTTCTCCCAATGGAAGAAGGTGGAAGCGAGTATGTCCAGGATGCATGCGGTCTTTGGAATGTGGGAGGAAGCCAGAGCGCCTGGAGGAAATCAAAGATGTGGATTGACTATACTAAATTGCCCCTTATTGTCCCAGGATTTGTAGGCTGGGGGGATTAGCAGTGTAAATACTCAAGGTTGCAGGAACCAGGTCTGGGTGGAATTATCCCTGAGTGTCAGGGGGATTACATGGATGGGATTGTTGTCAATGCAGACTTGATGGGCTAAATGGCCTCCTTCTGCATTACAGGGATTCTATGATTATGCTGGCTGCTTTTCCAAGGCAGCAGTAAGTGTAGATGGAATCACTGGATGGGAGGCTGGTTTGCCTGATGGACTGAGCTACGTTCACAACCCTTTGTGGCTTCTTGCAGTCTTGGTCAGAGCAGGAGCCATACCAAGCTGTGATACATCCAGAAAGGATGCTTTCTACGCTGCAGCTGTAAAAACTGGTAGAGTTGTAGCCAACATTTCAGAATACACATTACCACTGGTTTTTAGGCACATACCACAGAAAAAAATCCCCATGATATGTATTAGATTATTAGGCAGCCAAGATTCAGAATCCTGAATCCTGGTTCTTTCAGAGAGAAAAAAAACAAAGCTAGGTTGAAGTCTCCAATTTGGGTGAAAATGGGAGTAAATCCCATTACTTTTTTTCAAGCATGATTTTCAGAATGAATCTGCAACACTCTGCATCACAGAATGCCCTAGCAGGATTCCCTCAAAATCTATGCATGGTCTATTCTCCGAGGCCCCAGCTGGCTAGCCCTGATCTTCCACTTTACCCGCAACCTCCCACAGCCCTAACATCATCCCCCAACTCAGATGGCCAGCCTCGATCGCCATCCTCTCTCCCTCTGCTACCGATCCCAGATGCAGAGTGGCTGCAGGTCCACCCCCACCAACTAATAGACCCCCACTCTAATGAGTCCCACTCCCTCTGGCCCCACCCCTTGGCACTGTCCCAACAGGCAGTGCCAAGATGCCCCCTAAGCCAGTGCTAGTTTGTCCCTTAGACACTGCCCAAGAGGCACATCCTTCACTTAGCCCTGACCTCCTGAGGGGGCCTCAGTTCACCCCAGCATGGCCAGCCATTTGTTCCCCATCAGTGGGGAGCAGTTGCAAACCCTGCTGGAGTGAACCACCCCTGAGTGGGAGGGGGAGGTGTTACTTGGCCCAGACCTGCAGCCAATATGGAAATGAATATTTCCAGTTATAATAAGCTTGCACTTAATTCAGGCATGGAGCTGATTACATCAGAAATCTTCAGCTGGGAGACACAGGCCTAGCCATCCAACAGGAAATCCACAAAATGCCCTCAGCTGGTGTCTTACAGCTCCAGCAATGTAGCAGGCTGGGAGAATCACCCCCAAACTGTCTAAAATACACCCAACAACAAACCTAAATAGAATTAATCTTGAATGTAGATTCAAGATGGAAGAGAAGCCTACTTTTTTTTTGCACACATGCCCCCTCCCTGCAGAGGCACCACAACAACAACTGTCCCTGACTGCTGATTGGGGGAAAAAACTTCTGAAAGGACAGTGTCCCTTCATAAAACTGAGTTCATTACAATGCTCAAGTACATCCTTTCCCATACAGAGTATTCACCCCAAGTGTCAGTGAGCCGGACACCCCGCATTTTATGTCTCTGTAGAGCTTCCTAATTGGGCAGTCTTAATAGGCCTCAATTAGGGAGCTCATATCCCAAATCATGGACCCTATTGAAGTCATTACACTGATTGAGTGGCTGCCTGGAAAAGTGAACAACCAGTTTTGGAGCCTTTACTCTTCAGTCAGTGACTGTTCTGTAAGCAGCAGAGTGTTCCTTGGCTATATTATACAAACCCTTTAGCCTTACACACTGTTATAGGGTGCTGGTTAAATCTCAGTCAGTTTGGTGAAGTCTTTGTAGTCTTTAGCAGTTTCATGCTAAGACTTCATTAAATCCTTGAACTATTTAGAAGTATATATCATGCGATTATGAAGCCTTGCTTGTTTCAAAACCTGTCCGGGGTCAACAGACCTTTCCATCGTCCACCCCTCGCCCACTCCAATTCCCGGGGCAGGAGGGCCAGTAAAATTCCAGCCATAGTGAAGGGTACAAGCTAGGTGCCATCTCCATGCTCAGATCTGCACGTGCTCTGAACAACAGACCATGCTGACCCCCAGGTACAGGGCTCATGTGTTTTCTTACATCGCTGTTTAGGCAATACTATTCTCAGTCCCATGTAAATGCTATATTTGCCAAACTCTTATATTACACATCCCAATCAAGACAGCAGGCCTGCTTGTCTGACAGTGAGTTCTGTGCTGTAAGTGAAAATTGTATCCATTCACTATGGGCGGGATCAGAAATTCCCGCCCAGGATCAATGGAGATTTCCATTGTTGGACTCTCGCCCGCGCTAAATTCCACAGTGGACAACATGGTAGAGTTCCAGCCAATAATTCTACAATGTGTAACACTGCAACCAATGATGTTTAAATATGAGAACCAGGTGGACTGATGAATTATCTGCTTAATCCATGGACTATCATTCTTCCCCTGGCCTCTGCTGAAGACTGTTTCCTCCACTAATTGCTTTTCAGTGGGAGGCCCTGTTGCAAGTCTAAAATTGTTACATATATCATGGCAGTATTTTATGTTTGAAGCACTGGTTATCAGCCTTGGCTCCATGGGTAGCAGTCTTACCTCTGAACCTGCTGGTTGTGGGCTCAGGTTCAGAGAGTGAAGTGAATAAACTAGGTGATACTCCAGTGCAGTACTGAGGAGTGCCGCAGAATTGCAGCTGCTGCCTTTGGAATGAAGCGTGAAATTGAGGTCCTGGCTGAACAACAGAGATTGACAGCTAAGTTCCGCACACATGAGGACGGCCTCAACCGGGATCTTGGGTTCATGTCACACTATCTGTAAGCCCCACAACTTGCCTGGACTTGCAAAATCTCAGTAACTGTCCTAGCTGGAGACAATACATATCTCTTTAACCTGTGCTTAACCCTCTCTTCACTCACATTGTCTGTACCTTTAAGACTTGATTTCCTGTAAAGACTCTCATTCCAACCATTATTTTGTAAATTGAGTTTGTGTCTTTATATGCCCTGTTTGTGAATAGAACTCCCACTCATCTGATGAAGGAGCAGCACTCCGAAAGCTAGTGGCTTTTGCTACCAATGTCAGACTTTTTCCTAATGTTGTGAGACTTCTTACTGTGTTTACCCCAGTTCAACGCCGTCATCTCTACATTATGAAACAACCCATCTAAGGCTGGTGCCCCTTTGCCAAATTTAGATACTCAGGTACTTCCTCGTACAGAGTATAAACCTAGAGTGCCAGTAACTTGACACTCTATATTATATACACAGGCAGGGCTTCTCGACTGGGCAAACCATTACTGCCTTAATCAGGGAGCTCATATGCTAACAGATCCACATTATTAATGTCATGATGTTAGCAACCTTCTCAGCTGTTTTTAATAGAATCTGTGGACTTATTTTAAAGAAAAACTGTGGGAGTTCTCCCCTCGAGTGTCCTCACCATGAGTTTATCCCTTGACCAACATAACTGAAGAAAAAGTTTACTTGGCCACCATCACAGCGCTATCCTTTGTACCTTGTTAGGTAAGAGTTCAATAGTACATCCTAATTCAACCCTGCATATTTCCTTCGTCACATGATGCATACAATTCAATTGGCTGTAAGCACTCTGGGATGTCCTGACATCATGAAAGGTGCTATGCAAATGCAAATCTTTCTTCCTGCGCTTGGTAGGGGTGGCACAATGACACAATGGTTAGGACTGCTGCTTCACAGTGCCAGGGACCTGGGTTCAATTCCAGCCTCAGGTCACTGTCTGTGCAGAATCTGCACATTCTCCCTGTGTCTGCATGGGTTTCCTCAGGGTGCTCCAGTTTCCTCCCACACTCCAAAGATGTCCGAGATAAGGTGGATTGGCTATGATAAATTGTCCCTTAGTGTCAGGGAGATTAACGGGATAAAAGCATGGTGGTACGGGGATAGGGGTGGGATTGTTGTTGGCGCAGACTCGGTGGGCCAGTTGGGCGCCTTCTGCACTGTCGGGACTCTACTCTATGATTCCTCAATGTTTCTCTACACAAACTCACCAAGTCTTCATCATGTGTTGTTTGAAGGCTTCCTGATCTATATCTTCAATTAGGAGCTCCCGGTGTGTGCAATAACAGCGTGGCAATGAAGAAAAACCAAGCCAATTTGGCAGATGCGGATTGGGTTTTCCTCTGAAGAAATCACTTAAGGGATAATTATTCTTGCTTCTTTTTTTCAAAAGGCCAGAATTCTTAAAGGGATTAGAGGAAAGTGAAAAGGGGTGAAGATTTTGTCTTCAATTAGAGGGGCTGCTTAATATATCCACTGCCTGAAAAACAGTTCAGCCACTCAATTAAATTGCTACATTATCAATAGCAGTGCCCTCAGTTGAATCCTTTAAAATATGTTGATTTCCACAGCCGAGATGGAGAATGGGATATTATAATTTGCCTTAAACTTATGCACAGAAAAGGATAAAATCAGTCAGCTTTCATTATTGTGTGAAAATGATTACCTGCAAACATCTACAGGATGACAGGAAGAGGCTTAAAATATTTTTGGACAAATGAGTGCTCACTGTGAAGGGAAAATGGTTTTCCTGGAAGTGTGCCTTAAACTTGCTGATGCCTTCAGGAGGAAAAATCCCAAGAAATAGTGCCTGCTGCAGCCCTGCTTTCCCCTTTCCCAGTGGCTGAATGGGAGACCGGAACCAGACTGGGCTGGAAACCAAGCTTCAGTTGGAGCTGAAACATAGAGAAGGAATGGCACAGCGAGTGAGGAAATTCTTAATTAAATTTAAACAATCTTTGTGCGGGAGAGAGAGATAGAAGGGATTAGGGAGGGAGAGCAGTAAGAACTCCAAAGAGGTGGAGGAACAAGGTCTATATGTTCATGTCAGTTTTTTAACATTTATTTATTAGTGTCACAAATACACTTATCTTATCATTGCAGTGATGTTACTATGAAAATTCTCTAGTCGCCACATGCTGGCGCCTGTTCGGGTGCACTGAGGAAGAATTTAGCATGGCCAATGCTCCTAACCAGCACATCTTTTGGACTGTGGAAGGAAACTAGAGCACTGGAGAAAATCCACGTGAACATGTAGAGAATGTGCAGACTCCGCACAGACTGTGAGTCAAGCCAGGAATCAAACCCAGGTCCCTGGCACAGTGAGGCAGCAGTGCTAACAACTGAGCCACCATGCTGTTCAGGGGGAGCAATAGGGGGAGGAAAGGTCTGGATTTAGAGGAAGAGATTTGAATGTAAATGAAATGAAACTTTGTTATGAAATTATTCATTCATGTGTTCTCTCTGCCTATAGGCAGGCTCTATGGGTCATTGGCAGAATCTTCCAGTCCTGCCAGCGATGGGCATCAATGCTGGTGGTGCTGGAAAATCCCTCCATTACTGGTGCTTAACCCTGAGTTACTATCTTGGCATTTATTTTTCACCAGCAGCCGCTTTTGCCAGTGCTTTCCGCTCTCAAACACTTTAGTAAAGCGTTTGACAAAGTCCCTCATGGCAGGTTGGTGCAAAAGGTTAAATCTCACAGGATAAAAGGAGAGCTAGCTAGATGGGTGGAGAACTGGCTTGGCCATAGAAGACAGAGGGTAGCAATGGAAGGGTCTTTTTCTGGCTGGAGGTCTATGACTAGTGGTGTTCCGCAGGGATCTGTACTGGGATCTCTGCTGTTTGTGATATATATAAATGATTTGGAAGAAGGTGTAACTGGTGTGATCAGTAATTTTGCAGACGACACAAAGATGGCTGGACTTCTGGATAGCGATGAACATTGTCAGGGAATACAGCAGGATATAGATAGGCTGGAAAATTGGGCAGAGAAATAGCAGATGGAATTTAATCCAGATAAATGCGAAGTGGTGCATTTTGGTGAACTAATGTAAGGGAGACCTATACGATAAAGGGCAGAACCATCAGGAGTATAGACACACAGAGGGACCTGGGTGTGCAAGTCCACAGATCCTTAAAGGTGGCAGCACAGGTGGAAAAGGTGGTGAAGAAGGCATATGGCATGCTTGCCTTTATAGGACAGGGCATAGAGTATAAGTATTAGCATATGATGTTGGACTTACAGAACGTTGGTTAGGCCACATTTGGAATACTGTGTCCAGTTCTGGTTTCCACACTACCAGAAGGGTGTGGAGGCTTTGAAGAGAGTACAGAAAAAGTTTACCAGGATATTGCCTAGTCTTAGCTATGAGGAGAAATTGGGTATTTGAGGTTGTTCTCTCCCTGGAAAGACGGAGGATGAGGGGCGACCTAATAGAGGTGCATAAAATTATGAAAGGCATAGATAGGGTGAACAGTGGGAAACATTTTCCCAGGACAGAGGTGATGAACACAAGGGGTCACAGGTTCAAGGTGAGGGGGGCAAAGTTTAACACAGATGTCAGAGAGGTGTATTTCACACAGAGGATGGTGGGGGCCTGGAATGCGCTGCCAAGCAAGGTGGTAGAGGCAGACATGCTGGGATTGTTTAAGACTTATCTGGATAGCCACATTGGGAATGAAGGGATACAAACAAATGGTCTAGTTGGACTCATGAGCGGCTCAGCCATGCAGGACTGAAGGGCCTGTTTCCTGTGCTGTATTGTTCTTTGTTCTTTGTTCTCAAGGGTAAGGTATATCTCCACATGAACCATTTCATCTCATTCCATTGGTTTTGCTCACTCCCCTGTCTCTTTAATACTTTTTCTCACTGTCTAAAGATGTGCAGGTCAGGTTGATTGACCATGCTAAAATTGCCCTTAATTGTTCTGTGATGCTTAGGTCGGAGGGATTAGTGGGTAAAATATGTAGGGATATGGGGGTAGGGCCTGGGTGGGATTGTGGTCGGTGCAGACTCGATGGGCTGAATGGCCTTTTTCTGTACTGTAGGGTTTCTATGATTTAATGATTCTATAACCCTCTAATACCCTTTAAAAATAATGGATGGACTCTGTTCCAACAACAGTTTGTGCTAAAACAAAATCCCACGTTTTAACCTTTGTAAGGATGTTTCGCAAACCTCCACTGCATTTCCTTTTGTAATTATCTGAAGTTTGCTAACTCGACCAGTGGAAACAATCTATCGTGTTTACCTCATCAGAGCCCTTTGTGATCTTGAAGGCTTCTCTTGGTTTACTCCTTAAAACTCTATGCTTTAATGAAACAGATGCTCTATTGCGCAAATCTTTCTTCATAATATAACAGAGCATCTTTGGCAACATCCCAGTGTATCTTCTCTGCATCTTTCCCATTGCTTCCCTACCTCTCTTTATTTGGGTTTCCAACTGTGATTAGGTGTTTTCCTGGAGGTTTCTTCATGCTCCAGCCATTAGTCAGCCGACGCATCCATCCTTGTGACTAACTGTCTTCCTACGCCAAGTGGAAAGCAAAAAGACCCGTTACCCAATTGGATGATACTTGACTATCAGCCAAACAACCACCCCCACCTACCACGTTCAATACCTTTTCTATCTGATGAAGGGAATGTTCAAAGGAAATGAGAAAAAAAATAGAATATTTGACTCCCCTGATGCTTTTTTCTCCAGGGTTGCATGGAGTGTACCAGAGATTGACCTTCAATTCAGGAGACTCCAGGACAATCTAGGAGGGTTGACAACCTTCTCATTTCCATCAATCATAACTCTGCATGCCTCCAGTTATGAGCATTTAATTTGTCTTCCAGGGATTGCACGATGAATGGAAGAACATGAAGTTTGATTTGGTTTATTAGTGTCACATGTATTAACCCACAGTGAAAAGAATTGTTTCTTGCGTGTTATACAGACAAAGCATACCATTCATAGAGAAGGAAATGAGAGAGTGCAGAATGTAGTGTTACAGTCATAGCTAGGGTGTAGAGAAAGGTCAATTTAATGCAAGGTAAGTCCATTCAAAAGTCTGATAGCAGCAGGGAAGAAGCTGTTCTTGAGTCGATTGGTACGTGACCTCAGATCTTATATCTTTTTCCTGATGGAAGAAGGTGGAAGAGAGAATGTTGGGGGTGCGTGGGGTCCTTAATTATGCTGGCTGCTTTACTGAGGCAGCAGGAAGTGTAGACAGAGTCAACGGATGGGAGGCTAGTTTGCCTGATGGATTGGGCTACATTCACGACTTTTTGTAGTTTCGTGCAGTGTAGGGCAGGAGTCATACCAAGCTGTGATACAAACAGAAAGAATGCTTTTTATGATGCATCTTTGGAGTTGGTGAGAGTCACAGATGACGTGCCAAATTTCCTTAGTGTTTTGAGAAAGTTGAGGTGTTGGTGGGCTTTCTTAACCATAGTGTCAGCATGGGGAGACCAGGACAGGTTGTTGGTGACCTGGACACATAAAAACTTCAAGCTCTCGACCTTTTCTACTTCATCCCCGTTGATGTAGACAGGGGCATGTTCTCCTTAACATCATTGTGATTGTAGAGAAACACAGTGGCCTTATACTGCATGGCCACAGACGGTGGCACAGTGGTTAGCACTGTTACCTCACAGTGCCAGGGACCCAGGTTCAATTCTCGGCTTGCGTCACTGTTTGTGCAGAGTCTGCACATTTTCCCTGTGTCTGCGTGGGTTTCCTCCGGCTAGTCCAGTTTCCTCCCACAGTCCAAAGATGTGGGGGTTAGGTGGATTGGCTATGCTAAATTGTCCCTTAAGATACAAAAAATGTGTTGGTCAGGAGAATTAGGAGGGTAAATGAGCAGGGTTACAAGGAGAGGACGCTGGGGGTGGGGTGCACCTTGGTAGGATGTTCTTTGGCAGAGTTGGTGCAGACTTGATGGGCCAGATGGCCTCTTTCTGCACTGTAGGGATTCTATGAGTCTACGGAAGTTTATACAAGAACAAATACATCACTAGTTAGACTACAGCTTGAGTTTTACATCCAGTTCTGGTGACCACTTTACAAGAAAGATGTGATTGTATTAAAGAGGGTACAAGGAGATTTATAAGACTGTTGCCAGGATTGGAAAATTTGAACATGAAGAAAGATTGGATAAGCTATGGTTGTTTTCCTTGGCGTTGATGGATGACTAAATTAAGGTGAATAAAATTATGAGGGGCCTAGATAGAGTGAATAGGGAAGATCTATTTACCCTAGCAAAGGGGTCAAAACAAGTGGCATAGATTTTGAAGTACAGTAATTGGTAGAAAGATCAGGGGGGAGAGGAAGAAAGATTGTTTTTCACTCAAAGGGTGGTTGAGACCTGGAACTCACTACCTGAAAGAGTGGTGGAGACAGAAAACGTCGGCACATTTAAAAGCGTCCTTAGATATTTATTTGAAATGCCGTGACCAGCAGGGCAGGAAGGTACGATTAGACAGGAAAATATATCTGCCACTAAATGTGATGTGTCCCACTCTGAATTGTGATTAACTCTCAATGCCCCTCAGAAGTTTAGTTTAGTTTATTTATTAGTGTCACAAGTAGGCTTGCATTAACACTACAGTGAAGTTACTGTGAAAATCCCCTTGTCGCCACACTCCAGTGCCTGTTCAGGCACATTGAGGAAGAATTTAGCATGGCCAATGTATCTAACCAGCATGTCTTTCAGAGTGTGAGATGAAACTGGAGCACCCAGAGAAAATCCAAGCAAATTCAGAGAGAATGTGCAGACTCCACAAAGACAGTGACCCAAGCCAGGAATCGAACCTGGGTCCCTGGTGATATGAGGTAGCAATGCTAACCACTGTGCTAGCATGCCACCCTCGAAACAGTCCTGCCAGCCACTCAGCTACGAAGCAACTCGTCTGCAAGTAGCAACCCCACCACCACCTCATGAGACTGAAATGGATAATTAATATGGCCAGTGTCATCCAAGAACGAATGATTATTAAGAAACCATTAACCCCCTTTTCAGCCTGTGAAGAGGCACCAACAGATTTAGTTTAACTGGACTAAAGCCACCTTTAAGGTGAATTAGAAGGTAAATTTAAATCAGCGCTGAGAATTATTTCCAGGTAGTGAATGGAGTATCTCTTCAGTAATTTTAATCAGTGCATATCATTGTTACTTCAAGCTGCTTGCAAATATGACAATGCAAACTGGCCTTAAGAGATGGAGAGCTAACACACAAGGTGAGGTGGATTGGCCATGGCTAAATTGCCCTTCAGTGTCCCAAGATGCATAGGTTCAATGGATTAGCCATGGGAAATGCATGGGGTTACAGGATAGGGTCTGAGTAAGGTACTCTGTCAGAGAGTCAGTGCATGCTCAATGGGCCGAATGGCCTCTTCTACACTGTAAGAATTCTATGACACTATGATTTGAACACTGCAAAGATTTTATCACTTGATGCAGAGTTCTCTAGAGGTTCAGCACAAAACATCAGAGAATCATGGAATCCCTACAGTGCAGAAGGAGGCCATTTGGTTCTTCGAGCCTGCCCAATAACAATCCCACCCAGGCCCTATCCCCATAACCCCACATATTTATCCTGCTAATACTAAGGGGCAATTTAGCATGGCCAGTCCATCTAATGTGCATATCTTTGGACTGTGGGAAGAAACCGGACTGTCCGGAGGAAACCCACACAGACATGGGGAGAATGTGCAAACTCCACACAGGCAGTCACCCGAGGCCAGAATTGAACCTGGGTCTTGGCGCCGTGAGGCAGCAATGCTAACCACTGTGCCACCGTGTCGCCCACTAAATGCCTGACAGGTTCATGGATTATGGAAGAACTGGAATCGGGGAGAAAAGGATGTATTATTAGGGAAAGATTTCTTCAATCTGTTATGAGTAGCAGACTTGCAAAGTTGAGTACTGAGAATAGGGAGTAAAAATCCTTCCGGCTCCTTATATGCAGTCAGATTCTAATAGTGGTTATTCATGCTGAATAAAACTAACAATTTTCTCTTAGCAAAGTGGTAAACAAGCTTTAAGGAAGGTTTGCAATTTGGAAGCCATCAAATAAGTAGGAACAACAAATCTTCAACTGAAGAATCTCCCCCCTACCCACCAACTGCTGACACAACTTACTGGCCCTGTCTCCGGGTAATTTATCATATTTTCTTTTAATTAACAGACCGCAGCCTCTCCTATTCTCAGGCCTACTAGATACTGCATTCAGCTGGCTTGATATTTCTCAGCCTACAGTACGCTGAGAGGTCATTCTTGGGTCATCGCTTGAATCGGGAGGGCAGTTTTGTTTTGTAGAATCAGCAAATCTGTTGTGTTTTTTAAGGTTTGCTTGTTGTGACAGGTCAGTTCCTCAGTGTCTTTTAGGACTGTACTCGGAGGTGGAGGGGGGAGATAGTTTGATTAGGCCCGGCCTGTTGCAGAAGCAGTCGGTCAGTGACGTCCAAATGACAGATGCAAAGATTCCCACGTCAGAGGACACTTAAGGCCTAGCAAATATTTTATTTGTGCAGTGCCAACATCTAAGTCTCCCTACACTGTAGGAAGCAACATCCTGCACAATTATAGAACCCCATAAAATCAAACAATCCCTACAGTGCAGAAGGAGGCTATTTGGCCCATTGAGTCTGCACTGAACACAGTCCCACCCAGGATCTATTCCCGTAACCCCATATATTTACCCTGCCATATCTCCCTGACACTACAGTCAAGTTAGCATGGCCAATCGACCGAACCTGCACATCTTTGGAATGT
Source organism: Carcharhinus amblyrhynchos (assembly GCF_965287045.1). Lineage (NCBI taxonomy): Eukaryota > Metazoa > Chordata > Chondrichthyes > Carcharhiniformes > Carcharhinidae > Carcharhinus > Carcharhinus amblyrhynchos. The sequence goes on from NC_137350.1 coordinate 15,181,110, forward strand.
GGAAGGAAACCAGAGCACATGGAGGAAACCCACGCAGACACGGGGAGAATATGCAAACTCCGCACAGACAGTGACCCAAAGCCAGAGTTGAACTCGGGCCCCTGGCGCTGTGAGGCAACCGTGCTAACCACGGTGCCACTGTGCCACCCAAGAAGTACAATCAAGAAGGCAAACATCCATTTAATGGCATTTCCTTTCAGCTAGCAGTGCAGACAACGGGCAGTGAGATGGATCAGGATCTCAAGGGATTTCTGTGGAAAAATCCAAGCTCCTTGGGAGGGGTCCAGGCAAGGTGAGGAAAACACAAGTGGAAAATGTTCATCCTGTACACCACTTCAAATTACATCATGACCACAGGGCGAGAGGTCATGGGTAGAAACTGGAAAAGTGAGTTCAAGAGAAGAATTTCTTTGCACAGAGTCAATAAAAGATAATAGAATCATAGAATCCATAAGTGCAGAAGGAAGCCATTCAGTCCATCAAGTCTGCACTGACTCTCTGACAGAGCATCTTCCTAGGCCCACCCTCCAACTCTATCCCTGTGATTCCCCCGCATTTATCCTACTAATTCCCCATCGAGCCTGCACTGATAACAATCCCACCCAGGCCCCATCCCCATAACCCCAGCTACTTACCCTACTAATCCCCTTGATGTGGAGGGTCAATTTAGCACGGCCAGTCAACCTAACCTGCACATCTTTGGGTTGTGGGAGGAAACCGGAGCCCCTGGAGGAAATCCATACAGACACAGGGAGAACATGCAAACCGTACAAAGTCACCCAAGGCCGGAATTGAACCCGGGTCACTGGCACTGTGAGGCAGCCGCTCTTAGCCACTGAAGTGGTCTTCTGGGTTGGGGAGATGAAGTCAAAAGTCTGCAGTCGTTCAAGAGGCAATAACGTGTTATGATTATGAACAAGTTTTTGAGGAAGTGTGCAGTGCTTGACCGAAGAAGCCTCACCTGCACTTTGACATTTTTGACACAAACACCTGGCAAATCAAAGGATGTTGCATCTACGGCAGGAATGACTGGCATTCCAGCTACTCTAATTGACAGAAAACGGAGAGTCAAGGGGCAACCCAACTTCGAGATATCCTAGTTAAATTGGAATCAAACTTTAGAATCATCAGAGGAGAGAGGTTCAAATCCAATTCACACAATTGAAAGATAATTGATCTAAACTATAGAAGATCCAGGTCCTGAGTCGCACATATAATTATTATTGCTTACTTCAGTCTCTGTAACATAGAAACAAGACACAGGAGGAGGCCATTTGGCCCTTCAAACATCCTTCCAGCATTCATTATGATCATGGCTGATCATTAAATTCAATATCTTGATCCCCCTTTCCCTCCTCCCGTGTGCCTTGATTCCTTTAGCCCCAAGAGCAATGTCTAATTTCTTCTTGAAATCAGACAATGCTTTAGTCTCAACTACTTTCAGTGGCAGTGAATTCCACACATTCACCACCCCCTGGGTGAAGAAATTTCGCCTCATCTGTGTCCAACAAGGTTTACCTTTATCCTCAAACTATGATCCCGAGTTCTGGACTCCCCTCACTGTCAGAAACTTGAATCTACCCCATCTAACTGTCTGATGAGATCCCCTCTCGTTCTTAGAAACTTACATTGAACTTCAGACTAAACCTAACAACCTTTCAATTAAATTCCCTCTCTCCCTCCAACAGGGCATGTGCTGTTTTCTTGATTATTGTGGAATGCGTAGAAAAGGGAGCAGCACGTCAGCGTGATTTATGAAGAAATGTCCTTCCTGACTCTTTCCTAGTTATCTGCAGGATTTCCAAATCGAATTTTTATGTACAGTATTTCAACTCTCAAAACTTTGCAAGGAATGAGTTTGCAGCTGTCTGCATTTAACAAGTGTTTGTCCAGTCAGTCAAATTCCTTAACATCCTGGTAAGCTGCCATCAAATGAGAGACTATCTCAAAAAGCCTGCTATTCCCGTACTCTGCTTACACACCTAGTTTTAAGCTATATGTGTACTCTTATGTTTGAGAACAAAAGAAAATGTCGCAACTAATAGCATTTAGCTCACTGCCATCAGTGAGATGATCAGATATTTCAGCGTCTCCTTCTGAAGTTTCTTTCTAACCACGAGTTTAATCCAGTTAAAGGTTAACTGGATCGCAGCTTCAATTAGAGAAGCAGGCATCAGCGAGAGAGGGACTGTCAGTGAACTGTGCAGGTATGTGTAACCAGTCTTATTTCAGACTGTACTTCAATCTTGGGGCAACTTAGGCTGCTGAATGAACCACGCGAGTGGCCATCCGTCAACTTAGCGCGCCCCAAGGTCGAAGTTGGCCTTGTTCACTAACGATGACCCTCAAATAAGGTTCAGGGGCGGCACGGTGGCACAGTGGTTAGCGCTGCTGCCTCACAGTGCCAAAGAGACAAGTTCAATTCCAGTCTTGGGTCACTGTTTGTGTGGAGCCTGCATGACCTCTTCGTGTCTGCGTGGGTTTCGGCCGGGTGCTCCACTTTCCTCCCACGATCCAAAGATCTGTGGGTTAGGTTGATTGGCCCTGATAACTTGACCTTAGTGTCAAGGAGATTAGCAGAGTAAATGTGTGCAGTTACGGGAATAGGACCTGTGTGGGATTGTGGTCAGAGCAGACTCAATGGGCTGAATGGCCTCCTCCTGCACTGTAGGGATTCTAAGGTTGAATACATTTAACACACACCATCTATTTTATAACAAGTTATAGGATGTGCTTAATCAATGAGGTGGTACAACAAAATAAATATTTACACTTGGCTGGATGCAGGGGGAGTGCGTGACTCTCACAGTCAATGTTGTGAGCAATCAGCACGCACGTCACTTTACTTGCCCTTGCTTTACGTGTGTTCTCACTTCAGTCACATCGGTAGCAAAAAAGCTACACTGTTGGAAACCAGTGGAATGTAGCAACCCTGTGCATGGACAATGGTCAACAAAATGTCTTGTGGCCACACTCAGAACCAGGTGGGCCACATGTAGAGTGGGATCTTACAAGCCCTCACACCAATCGATGGCCAGAATGAAATTGGTAAGATGGGTGCGAACCCGATTTTTCACCTCTCAAGATTTTGTTGGCCTCATTCTGCTGGCGAAATTACTGTGAGATATGAAAGGACACAGTATACTATGAGATCAGGGCGCCTGTGCAATGGTGCCCCTAGAACCCAGTAGCCGGCTTCCTGTTGAAAATAGGCTCCCCCCTACTGGCAAGATTCACATTACGGCCTCTACTGCTCAGAGAGCCGTAAATTATCATCACCTACCTTAGTGAAAAAACAGACAAGAAAACAGGATGTTTTCTCACCTGTCCAACACTTAGAATATTTCTGAGAACATTCCACCTATAGCCCCCAAGCTGCAGATTATCCACTACTGCTGTACATTATATGTTGTAGAACGCTGAGTAATAATCGGAACCAGCGAACGAGTCAGATTTATTTTAGTACATGGGATTCCCAGATTTGTAACAATGTTCTGGGATTAGGTTTTTGCTTTTACCGTTAATCAATAAATACGGAAGTTTAGATTTTCAGATTCAGGTTTAACATCTGAATGGTTTACCATTATTAAGGTGAAGCTGGTGGGAAAGTGTCATTTATAATACCCATTGAAAGTTATTACTATCCAAGTGGGGATTTATAAGCCAAAATAAACACATTTACCAGATGACCCCAAGAATGGAGAAAGTATCAGATCGGTTTTTCTGTCTTCTACTTTAACATGAATCAGAATCAGCATAAATTAATGGGCAAATCATGGTCAGTACTGACTATAAATTTCACATAGAGTCATAGATACAGCAAAAACATTCTCACGGAGTTAGCAGGAATCCACTCCAGCTGTACAGCCCAGTTTCAACTATGCAATTCTTCCAAGCAGAATTCTAGTACTTTTCTTTCAGGGACTTAGTCAATTCTTCATATACAGCGGCTCTGTGTCAATAGTGTTCATTCCATGCAATATTCCCTATACGATACCTGTTCCCTGGAATGTTCTCAACTTTCAATCCTGCAAATCTGATTAGCATGGGTCTCCCAGAACTGTCTTTACTTTTAACACTAGGTTAAAGTCCAACAGGTTTATTTGGAATCATGAGCTTTCAGAGTGCTGTTCCTTTATTAGGTGAGTGATGAAGGGATCTGATGAAGGAGCAGCACTCTGAAAGCTTGTGATTCCAAATAAACCCATTGGACTTCAACCTGGTGTTATGAGACTTCTTACTGTGCCCACCCCAGTCCAAAGCCGGTATCTCCATATCATGTCTTTACTTTTGCACATTATGGCTGATTCTAGTCAGTAGAAAGCAGTAGAAGTTTTACTCTTGCTTTCCAATTGCTCAGGAATCTAATCCTTCTACTTGTCTTGTTGACCTCCTCTCCTCTCGTCACCTCCGCTCTTTATTTTCTGCCTCCTACGCAGTTTCTGTATTTTTATTTACTGGTATATTTTCCAGGCCAGGGGTCACGAGATCACATGGACCAGCATTTCCCCAAAATTATAACCAATCACTTTATAAGTGATACAAACTCTTAAAAGTCTTTTTTGAACATGCTTAAAGTAGTTAAAGATTTCCCCAAACATTTGAAAGCTGTGAAGTCTGAGATTACTGGGGAGGTAGCTCCAAAGAAGTCACACCAAAGACAAGCCACAGGAATAATAGAGTTTATTGATGAACAGTACTCCTCACACTCCAGCCTTCGAGTGGCTGTAGCAGCATTTTCTTGGGCAGGTCACCCCATACCCTCACCCTCCTCTTAAAGGGGCTACACCCTCTATAATAATAAAAGTAACCACAAATAATCCTTTCTCAAGCATCTGGTTTTCATTGGTCTACCCTGGCAGTTAAGTGCCAGCTGATACCCAGCTGTGGTTAGTATCGCATGCCAAGACAATAAGGTCCTCACAGAATACCCACACACACAAAGTTCAAGCAGACTGGTGATGAGAGTGGGAAATCTTTCCCAATCCTCCCTTTGCAACCCAGGTATAATCTCATGTTGTAGCACGCAGCGTCACTCCTTAGCAAGGTGTCAGGGGGCTGAAAATCAACTTGCATGATGTTACGAAGCCTTGCCTTGTTGATTGGGCCTTCCACTTTAGACCCATCCGTGGTCTCTTTTCCATTGAAGTTAATGGATTGGGGGCTTGGGCTGGATGGATGATGAGTGGTCAATCCATCATTGGCCATTAGTTTCCGGCTTTTGCTCCCCTGTCAAAATTCAATGGGATCCTCCACCACCCCCCCACCGCTCAAATATCATTCCATTCAAGTGTTTTGCATTAGAGTTTCCAATAACAGTAGCACACTCTTAAAAGTAGGAGTAGTAGTGACCTCAAAAAGGTCAGATCTTGCCACAAAAACACAGGGGCCAGAACTCTCTAGTCTTGCGAGCCCTGCTACCACTTCCAGCGAGAATTTGGCACTCAGCCAAATCTCCGTTCACAGCAATGGGACCGGATAATCCCAACGGCGGGTGAGGTGGAAGAATTCCTGTCCAGGATTTCAAAGGTTTGTTTTAACAAACATTAGAAGCAAAATCAACAATCCCTCCCCACCCCACCCCTGTCAGTGATCTTAGACAAAGCTCCAGGGTGGACTGGGACATGTTCCTTTTCATTACCTGATTCCTGCCACGTTTTAAAATCAATTACAAAGATGTATGTCGCAGTGTGGTCTGAGGGCAATAAAACATGACAGGCCAAGTTTTATTTTTCTTTTACATTGCAAGAAGCATTCCAGAAAGTGTTCAGACAAGATGGAATCGACAACAAATCATAGGTGTTCATAGAATCAAACATTTACTTAGCGCTGATGGGTTGGGCTATAATTACACGGTTCTGTGTTTGACAAGTTTGCCACGACACAAGTTTTCCTCAACAAGCATTTCAAAGAATATTTTTTTTAAAGTGCACAGCAGCCCATGTCAGCACCTTTGTCCTGAGGGTAGTTTGGTAGATTGTTCAAAGTAGTCTATTCCACTCTATGAAGAGTAACGATTTCCCCTCAAGAACAGTTCTACCAAACTCAGCGTAGGCTTTGAAGCAGAAATAGATTTCTGATTACAAAAATGTTTGCACGTTTTACGTGTCTCCAGTGTTTTTCCCCTTCTCCCTCATTTTTCTTATCTTTTGATATTTTCATCCTTTTCCTTCTTTTAATTAGCTCATATTAATGGATTTTGGGTGGGAAATTCCAGTCCGCCCCCGCGTGGCATTTTTTCTGGCAGTGGAAACAGCATCCTGTTGGCCGCCTAGGAGTCTCCCGGTGTTCCCAATATCTACAGTGTTTTACGTGGCAAACCTTCTCTCCCAGAAGCCATCTGGGCAATCTCCATTTTGTTTTGGAACAAGTGTTGAGAGGATACATGGCCATGGACCACGTGCTGGAAAACGGGGTTAGAACAGATAGATACTTGATAGCTGACGCAGGCATGATGGGCTGAAGGGCCTCTTTCTGTGCTGTAAAACTCTCTTATAATAAATAAAGATACTGGGACATCTTCCAGAGAAGTGGTAATGATCTGCAAAGCACCATATCCACACAAAGATTAAAAAATAAATTGGGGCTGGATTTCATCGCCACCAGCAATGGGTTTGCAGCTGGACAGGGTTTTTAAAACGCTTTGGGTACCCTGCCCATTGCTTACCCATCCATCCTGGCCCCTGCCATGATTTCACCAGTGGGTGGCAGGGCAGGTCTGGTGGGGAGATGTTGGCTGGCCTGCCTGTTGGCCAATCAGAGCCTTTAATGGCTAATTAATGCTCGCTTAGGGCCCTTATCCCACTGTCACTAGGATACAACCAGCAACGGGAGAGGCCTATACCAATCATCCAGCACAGCAACATTCACTGTGTGGGCTGGTGGTGGGCAAGTAGATGTGAGGGGAAGAATGCACATGAATTGGCTACTGAGGCCATGGAGGGTCCCTCGCCGACTCCCCACCACCCTCTGGATTCCCCCACCCACCCCACAGATCTGTCTAATTTGGGATCCCCCCTCCCCCCATTTATTCCCTTCTCCACGGTCTGTCAGTCTGGTCTTAGTGATTTCCATTGCACTTTCCTTTCAGTCCTTTGTGAGGATACTGTGCCCATTACTTGAGAATGATCAAATAAAATATTCATTATTGCAATCAAAATACCATATTTTAAAAAGCTTTGGAGTATAGAATCTTTTCTTTTGTCTGTGGGTTTCTACACACTGGAAGTGTCTTTTTAAGGCTGAAATGGAAAATTCATGAGTTAGGTTTGCTACTTAGCATTCCCAGAATGTGTACTATAGTTAGCACTGCTGCCTCACAGCACCAGGGACCCCAGTTCAATTCTGGCCTCGGGTCACTGTCTGTATGGAGTCTGCACGTTCTCCCTGTGTCTGCATAGCTTTCTTCTGGGTGCTCCAGTTCCTTTCCAAAGTCCAAAGATGCGCAGATTAGGTGGATTGGCCATGCTAAATTGTCCCTTGGTGCCCCAAGATGTATAGGTTAGCCATGGTAAATGTTTGGGGTTATGGGGATGGGATGGTGGAAGGGCTGGATAAAGTACCCTGTCAGAGATTCAGTGCAGACTCGATGGGCCAAATGGCTTTCTTCTACCCTATAAGGATTCTATGATTTTGTTCTATATTCACTAATCTTTGTGCCGGGGTTCAAATAAAGGATAGGATGTGGCTGTCGCTGGCGAGGCCAGCATTTGCAACCCACATCTTGATATGCCCTTCAACTGAGCGGTTTGCCCTGCCATTTCAGAGGGCAGTTAAAAGTTACTCACTTTGCTCTGGGCCTGGGCCAGATCAGGTGAAGGTGGCAGATTTCCTTCTGTAATAGCTTGCAAAGATGGCTGACAACCAAGTAGATTAATAAATGAAGGGCTTATTAAAGTAAGAAACTATATACAGAGAGTTATATAAAGGCTTCAGATTCCTAGCTGGCGAGGAAAACCTGCACAGGATTTGTGCACTCCGGCCCAAATGGCCGAACAGGTCACATGAGTCTCCAAGAGCTGGTCCCTTAAAGGGGCACATGACCACACCTTCCCTAACAGTCGTTAGTGAACTAGATATGGGGACGCCATATCTGGTCTAGTAGTATTATTGCAAGAATATTAATCCAGAAACTCGGCTAACATTCTGGGGACCCAAGTTCGAATTCTGCCATGGCAGATGGAATTTGAATTCAATAAAAAATATCTGGAATTAAGAAGCTACTGATGACCATGAAACCATTATCAATTTTCAGGAAAGCCTATCTGTTCACTAATGTGCTTTAGAGATGGAAATTTGCTGTCCTTGTCTGGTCTGGTCTACATGTGACTCCAGATCCACAGCAATGTGGTTGACTCTCAACTGTGGGAGGAAACTGGAGCACCCGGAAGAAACCCATGCAGATATGGGGCAGAATATACAAACTCCACGCAGGCAGTGACCCAAAGCTGGAATCAAACCTGGGACCCTGGAGCCGTGGAGCTGCAGTGGTAACCACTGTGCCGTCCAGGTGTTTAAAAAAAGCGAAACAAGTCATTTAATTATCATAAAAATGGGTTCCACCTAAGCCATAGAATCCCTACAGTCAGAATGAGGCCACTTGGCCCATTGGGTCTGCACCAACTCTGTGGCAGATCATTCCACCCAGAGCCTATTCCCATAACCCCACATATTTACCATACCAATCGCCCTAACCTGCACATTTTGAGACACTAAGGGGCAATTTAGAATAACCAATCCACCTAACCTATACATCTTTGGATTGTGGGAGGAAACTGGAGTACCCGGAGGAAACCCATGCAGACACGGGGAGAACATGTAATAAAACATACTTAAGGTGGAGAGTTCCACAAACTATTAATGAGCTGCATGAGGCTCTTAAGCTGTTGAATCCTGATCAAGGCTGATTCTAGCATGGTGGCACTGTGGTTAGTACTGCTGCCTCACTGCGCCAGGGAGCAGGGTTCAATTCCCAGCTTGGGTCACTGTCTGTGTGGAGTTTCCACATTCTTCCTGTAACTGCGTGGGTTTCCTTCAGGTGCTCCCAGTTCCTCTCACGGTTCAAAGATGTGCGTGTTAGATTGATTGACAACACTAAATTGACTCTTAGTGTCAGGGGATATGTAGGGTTACGGGAATAGGACCTGGGTGGGATTGTGGTCAGTGCAGACTCAATTGGGCCAAATGGCCTCCTTCTGCACTGTAGGGATTCAATGGATCCTATAGTGTAATAGTGAGCTTGTTGGAGCTGCTATAATTTGGATAAGATATTTAACCATGGCTCAGGACAATGTTAAAAATTCAATGGCACTTGTTGGAGCAGAGCAGTGAGTTCAGTCAGTGAAAAAGAAACAGATTAATTATAATCACTTGGGGGTATTTTCTCAACTGTCCAGATAAGATTCCATATAATCCTCTGTCTGTGAAGTGCTGTGGAATTAGTTTGGGAATCCAAGACAAGGTAATTGTGATTCCATCGCCAATTGTGTCCTGCCTGGCTGACAAGAGGAAGAGGTCTGAGATAATAATCCTGTCACCAAATTTCTCACTTTATTTTCTGAGCATAGCGCCACGACTGACATTCTGTCTCATGTGAGGATCATCAACACTCCAGATCTGCCCTGGAGCCTCCAGAGATAGAAGATTAATCTCCAGGACATTGCTGCGAGAGACGTCAGGGAGATAAATGATAGGGAGCATTTCAAAGAAAATCTTTAAACACTTTGTTCGCCGTGAAACACGGAGAAAATAAGACTGCTTGACTGAGAGCCAGTGTTTCAAGAGGAATCCATCCACTTTCAGATTGGCCATGGTAAGGTGGGAGGCCTCAAACATGGATGCATTTGGTGACAATGGTGGGAATGTGAGGGAGGGGGAATGAAAAGGGGGATAAACACAGAACAAAAGGCAAAGGAAAGTAGAGCACAGGTCTTTTGGCCCTCCAAGCCCGTGTCGATCATGATGCTCTCACTAAACAAAAAAAACCTTTTCTCCTTACTCTGTCCATATCACTCCATTCCCTCCCTATTCATGTACCCATCCAGATACCTTTTAAATGTTGCTAATGTGTCTGCTTCCTCCAGCTCCTCTGGCTATGCAAGCCAGGCACTCACCACTCTCTATATGAAAAACTTCCCCACGCACCTCCCTTAAACTTTCCCCCTCTCACTGTGAACCTGTGCCCCCTTGTAATTGACATTCTTACCCTGGGGAAAAGTCTCTGACTATCCATCCTGTCTGGGATCTCATAATTGTTTAGAGCTCCATCAGATCTCCCCTTAGCCTCCGTCTTTCCAGTGAAAACAATCCTGGGCTAGAATTTTACCACCCCGCACGCCACAGGAATTGGAGCAGGTGGGGGTGGAGGGCAGTCAATGGAATGGTTCATTGCTGCCATCAGACTCTTGAGTAGACTTATATATCAAGCTGATCTTTCTCCTCACTATCTGCAACGGCAACACTAAATTCTGCACCTTCTCCTTTCCTTCCCTATGTGTTCTATGAACAGTATGCTTTTCCTATATAGCACATGAGAAGCAATACTTTTCACTGCCTCCCAATATATGTGACAACAATAGATCAAATTTACATGATTCTTGTCAATCGGAACTCATACCTAACATTCACCTCACCCTCACACATTCTAACTGTTGTAAGCCGCAGTTCACATCTTACACACGCTATCAGCTCTTCACCACGGCAGACACCTCACCCAAACACATTGAAGAACATTCTCTGATGCGCTTGTACCTGTGTTGCAGGACAGGGTGCTCACAATCAGAGACAGCAGGAATTAATCAGCAGGGAACAAGCGCACCTACAACCCAAGCTGAGGAGGGGATTGTCAAAATGATCATTGCTGAGGCCACGGCCAGCAAAGAGACTGAGTCCCTTGAAGATGACAGAGTCCTCAGACCCAAATTTTCTTCTCAAATCCCACTTCTTCCAATTTCACCATCTCTTCTGAATTACAAGCTGTAGATGGCATAATGCTTTTGCTTCTCATTTCTTATTCACCCCTCTGACCTCACCACCACCTTATCCTTTGTCCTTCCAGACACTCAAGAGCTGTAGCTTGACCAGAAAGTGAAGGAAGACCAAGAAGACAGTGATGATGATGGAACAGCATTGACTTGGATTTCACACTCTCAGTCATCATCTCAGGTATTGGAACTGCACCTAAGTTAGAGAATTTCAAAGAGGTGAGATCAACACCTGGTGAGATATCAGGCTAGAGGTGGCTGGAACAGGGGGCAATGTGCCAGCTTGCTATTGGGAGAAGTCACGCATACATCCTGCAGAGGACTCAGATGAGGACTTTATTGGGCGACGTTAAAGAAAGAAGGCCAATGGATCTGCACAAAAAAAATGCTTGGTACAATGGGAATTCTGCCAGAAATCTTGTGTTTTAATCTCAAAGAGTATGACACCCAGTTGGCAGAAGACTGTGTCCAAACCTTGGTTCCCATCTTTTGCAGCAAGGAGCTAATGCCTAACTCCATCAATACACAATGGACCCAACATCTGCTGGATCTACATCTACAACATCTTCTGGACAATACCTTAGCTTCCATTACAACACAACAGCAGTCACCAGAAACCTCGGCACTACAGTGGATGGTCAAATCATTTTTATTCAAGGGTCAGCTTTCCAACATGTCATCATGGATGTGAAAGGGGCTTGCAGGAAGTCACAACAGACCAACAATTAGTATTCTAACCAATCGCTGGGTTTGCTAAAATGCTGGCAAGGGGAGTGGCACTTTGGAACATAAATCTCCTTTCCACTCTCACCATACCAGTGTTCTTGATTCTATCCTGCCATGCTGCCCTTGCTGTTCTCAGTCAGAAATCCAGTCCAGATTCCTGCTGTCCTTGCAGAGGTGGAGCAATTCACAGAAAGGTCTTCTGGCCTCAGCTCTCCAAAGGTCATCTGCAAGGCCTACATGTTGCAGCTTTGCACCAGCCACTGGGGTAACACTTTCTAGCTAGTCTAGGACAGGCAAAGGCACATGGAAGACAGGGCACTAAGGAAATGCAAAAGATAATTAGTGTTATGGTTCAAGTTAGAAATTCCAAGGTATTTTATGAAACCCGCCTGGATCATAAGCTTTGCACCTTGAAATTGGCTAGGATAAACATGATATGTTTCACTTAGGTATGATTCGAGTAACCTACTAGGGAGCTTTTATCAAACAAAACTTATTTAAAAATATAGTTAACATGTATAGTAAGAAAATTAGCAAGAACATTTATCAATTACAAATAAGAAACAAACAATTACGATAATGTATAAACCTTAATGAATATATTTAAGCTGTCCCAATCAAAACCAAAGACAAAAGACTCTTTACACAGATTTAACATAGCACCAACTAACGCTCATGTAATACTGGGATTGAGGCAATTAGTTGAATTCTGCAGTCAAATGCTCTTGAGATTCCGAACAGTTTGAAGACAAGCTTGAAGTCCAATCCCAACCACAACAGTTTTTCACCTTTCAGGAAAACAAGATCTTGTTTCCAGCCAATTAACAGAATATTCAAAACAAAAGGGAGAGAGGGAAAACATGTCTTTTTAGTTTACTGATCCTTCTACAACTTAAATCTGAAGTTCAAAATGAAACCCTTGTCACCTGATCAGCCCACAGTATTTTCTCTTCCCAACAATGACTTCACCTAAGGTTTTGAGCTTGAATTTAAAATAAAACTCTTAAAGGTACACTAACAGCACATTAGTTATATAATGTACAAATATGACATGGTTCAATTTATAAATTCAGTCTGGAATACATATTTTGTAATGGATTTTATTTTCGCTGTGGCCGGGCAGGGGAGGTGGGGGGCGCGGTAGTGGGGTGGGGGGGCGGGGTGGTAGCGGGGGGGTGGAGGTGGTGGTGGGTGGTGGGGGAACAAAGTGATGGTCAATGGCAGAATGAAGGTCAGGAGTGAGGGACTGTTGGTGAATGTGGAATTGGGGCTGAGGTTCCTCTTGCTGCAATTGAATCCGTGTTTTGTTTCAGTTGGGCAGAATTGCAGTCTCCCTTCTTCATCCTCTTTTCCCAACTCTTCCTCATGCTCCTATTCCTCAGCTTCTCACTGGGAGATGGTGGCAAAGGCTGTTCAAGCATGTTGGCAAAGTTGAACAACATGAAGGCTAGCAACACATAGTGTGAAATTGTCCAGCTGAGTGTAGCAGGACTGCAGCAGGGCAGCCCAGACAGCAAAATCATTGATTCATCATGCCAATGGTCTGCTCTGTCATCTTTCTTGTGGCAGCATGGCTCTCATTGTATGCACATTGTGCATAGATAGTGAAACAAAATCATCAGCCATATTGTCAGTGGATAACCTTTGTCACCCAACAGCCACTCTTTGGTTTGTCCTGGTCGTTGGCTCTGCCAATTGTTACACAGTGAATGCATCATTACTGTTGCCAGGGCAAAGACCTGCATGATGCACTGCCTATGGTCACACATCAGCTACACACAGAGGGAGCTGACATGTTGTGTCCACAAAGTAATGTGCCTGTCACAAATCTTTGCCTCACAGGGAAACGTGTAAACAACATAATCCATCAAGCTTACTCTCCCTGACACTAGGTAATGAAATGAATTCTCTGTCTTTGACTAGAAAGCCTCAGTGCTCTCCATCATGCAGCAGTGGGCTATAAACTGCAAGATGTTGCGAACATCTCCAGCAACATCCTGGAGGAGCCTGACACTTAAAATTTCATTGACCTGGCCACTTTTCCTATCCTTGCTTGGTTATGAAATTCAATTTGTGTCTATAGCAGTTGGCAGATTTCATAGAATCATAGAACCCTTTAGTGCAGAAAGAGGCCCTTTGGCCCATCGAGTCTGCACTGAGCACAATCCCACCCAGGCCCTACCCCCATATCCCTACATATTTTACCCACTAATCCCTCTAACCTATGCATTTCAGGACACTAAGGGGCAATTTTAGCATAGCCAATCAACCTAGCCCGCACATCTTTACTGTGGGAGGAAACCAGAGCACCCAGAGGAAACCCACGCAGACACAAAGAGAATGTGTAAACTCCACACAGGCAGTAACCCATAGTGTGAAATTGTCCAGCTGGGAATCGAACCCAGGTCCCTGGAGCTGTGAAGCAGCAGTGCTAACCACTGTGCTACCGTGTCACCCTTAATTTCATTAAGGGCCTCCTCAGTGAGGTGCAGATGTCTCATGCATTGGTCATCTCTGAACTTCAAGTAAACATTTCATTCAATGGCATTACTATTGCTGAATCCCCACTATCAATATCTTGAGAGTTACCATTGACCAAAAACTGAACTGAACTAGCTATATTAATACTGTGACTACCTGAGCAGGTCAGAGGCTCAGAGTCCTGCAGTGTGTAATTCATCTCCTGGTTCCCCAAAACCATCTATAAGGTAAAAGTTAGGTGTATAATGCAATACTCATCATTTGCCTGGATGAACGCAACTCCAACAACACTCAAGAAGCTTGACACTATCCAGGATAAAGGAGCCTGCTTGATTACTATCCCTTCCACTAACATTCAATCCTTCTACCGCTGACGAACAGTGGCAGCCATGTGTACCATCTACAAGATACACTGCAGGAATTCACCAAGGTTCCTAAGGCTGCACCTTTAAGGAGAAAAGCAGCAAGTACCTGGGAACACCACCACCTGGAGGTTCTCCTCCAAGTCCCTCACCATCCTGACTTGGAAATATATCATTGTTCCTTCACTGTCACATGGTCAAAATCCTGGAATTCCTGTCCTATAGACACTGTGGGTGTACCTAAACCTCAGGAGGTGCAGTAGATCAAGAATGCAGCCCACATCTGAAAGGTAAATAGGGATGGGCAATAAATGCTGGTCTGGCCAATGACACCAGCATTCCATAAGTGAATATAAAAATAGACTTGCTTTCTGAACTCACTGGATGGATGTGTCCCCTGCTTAGAGGGCTTCTCCCTCTCTTTTTCCTCCTTCTTCTAGCTGCTTAACCTGCTTTGCATAGCCTCTGCTCATACTCCCAGTTCTGCGTGATCACAAAAGGAAGGTCTAAGAGGTTCTCATGTCTGGGCACAACTTGTTTGTGAAGAAACCTTGAAATCAGTAAATCAGTAAAACCTTGAAATCAGCACTTGCCACGCTACTCCGTAGACTTTGGAAACTTGAAACAGCTGTGAAGAGCACCAAACACATTTCGAATTTTCGCAATATCCAGAAGAAATCACCCAGCAGCTAACCTGCAAATAATTGTGCTATCTTCAAATTTCACAGCTGGGGGCTCCGCCTTAATGCATTGCTTAGTACACGTTATGAGAGGTTAATGGCATTAGCCAAAGTGTGGAGCTTCAGGGTGGCAGTGCCCACATTATATCAGAGTTGAATGCTGACCGATGTCATGATCTTCCTGCTTCAACCTTCCAACAGATGTTATCTGGAGGATTACACATCTGGAGGGGAATTCTCCTATCCCGCCCGCCATGGAAATTGTAGTGGGCGGGGAGGGTGGACCATGCAATAGTCTATTGACCTCAGATGGGATTCTCCGGTTTTGGAGTGAGCACAGCCAGAGAATCCCAGCCCAAACATGTGCACCCACATTGGGAAGCCACTTTGAATCTCCAATGACTTTCATAAGACCAAAAAAAAGACACCACTGAGCCCAGTTTCTCAGTTTCTCTATGAGCTTTTTTTTAATAAAATTTGCAGCCACATTTCTTACACATTTTATGTTGTAATTGTCAATAGTATTGAACGGTTGACTGAGACCCTCACTCCAAGCGATTGACAGACACAACACCATTATTCTTGAATCAAATCACTTCTTTATTAAACAGAATATAAAATCCCAATGCTGATCACTACTATACTCTGTTTAAAACACACAAATAATTCTACCTTCTTCTGATGCACCTACAAATTCCTTAGCATAGGTTTTAAGTAAACAATACTTATCTAATGATTTCTAATGAAGTTGCGGAGATGTAACCACCTAATCGTACTGGCCGGGCATGAATGGGGATTCAACTCCATCTTCAAGCCAAAAGCTTGAGGCTCCCTTCCACAATGGTGCTTTCTATCAATTATTGCTAATTTAGCTAAGTTTGTGACAATATTTTTATCTTCCTTAGAGTTGTGTGTCTGCTTGTGTTTCTCCATTCCTGACAGATTACCACAGAAGACCATGTTAATGGCTATCTGTCCTTCACAGTCATTATCTCCTACTTCTTGTCTAATGGGTAATTGTTTACAACCATTTGTTCATTTCACATCTCTGGCACATCAAGTTGGTAACTATCATCTTTTGAAGTCCAGACCTCCTACTGTGTTGTATCCAGTGGCAGATCTGCCTATGTGGTTCCTTGTATTGTTTCTGTAACTTTACCACATTTCCTATCAGCCTTTGATGTCTCTTTTTTAACTTAGCCAATTTTCCAGCATCATTTGGGCCAGGGCCACAGAGCAGGTGAGATCTGTTAGCGTTGTAAATCCATTCTGTACTGCAAGGCTGACTGATTTATATAATTCACAGAGCTAAAGATCAGCCTTTATTTTGTGGGACATGTCGTTGGCAGGATCGATATTTGCTGCCCATCGCTAAATGCCTCTGAGAAGAAGCTGGTGAGAAATCACCTTGAACCATTACAGTCCATCTGAAATGTACACCTGGAGTTCCAGCATGTAGTACATGCACTGGGAAGTGAGGGACATTAACTCATGCGCTAAGATCTTGCTGCCTTTTACGCCAGCGAGATTTTACAGTCCTGCCGACGGCGCACCACTGCTGCGGGTTTCTCGGAGAGAAGGGGTATGTTCAATGGGAAACCCCCCTGACAATGGCAGGACCATAAGATGTCACTGCCAGCGAGTGGCATGCTGCCTCCAACCATTGCCATATAACACCCCAATCAGAGGAAAAAATACCCAACCCTCACCAAAGCAGTCTTAGGGGCTCCACCCAACACCCCCCTCTCTAGATCAGAGCCAACATCTGTTACCGCCCCCCCCACAATAAGAATCAGTGCTTCCCTCCACCACCTCCTGCCAGTCAATGCCAGAGAACCCCACCACCCCTCACCCTCTGCCAAACAGTCAATGCCGCTACCCCTTGTCAAACAGCGAACTCCAGCAACTCACCATCCTTCCCGCCAGTCAATGCCGAAGCATCCCATTATCCCCCCAACATCACCCCCACCAAACAATCAAGGCCGGCACCCACCCCTCCTCTTGCTAACATCGGATCCTTTCCCCTCCCCCAAGCCCACCCAAATAGCCATCGTCGGCATTCCCAGTTCCCACGTCCACCCCACTCCCTCCCAAGCCCCCAAACACCAAATCCCTGGCCCTTCTCCATGAAGTCCCACTCAGGTCTGCCCCTGGCACAGTCCTGGGCACAGGTTGGCACTGCCTGCTCAGGTCCCTCTCCCCAGAGGCTATACTCACCTTTACACCCCCGGGAGGATTCTCACAACAGGTTCACACCTGGGTGAAGCTGTTGTAAACTGCCCCGATATGACGCAAGGTTTGGGAGCACACTTAGTGGGGGGGAGTATATGGTGAGGGGAGTGGTTAAAAATGTGTTAATGCATTTCAATGTGTTAGAATCAGCTTCACGCCTGTTGTGGATAGGAAGCTGATTACATCTCCGCCGAAGGATGGCAAAAATCAGAAATCGCAATCTCACCAGTGAGATTTGCTACTTCTGGGTTTCGTCGGATCTCGAGCCCCCGTCACCTTTCCCGCAGCTGAGAGCACGGGCTCAAGATCGCCCCCACTGTGTTTAACACATTAAAGATTCAGTACCACACAAACTGCACAGATCTATTCATAGCTGTGAATAAAACTCAATGGAAGAGCGCATACTTAATGTAACAACCAGTGAGCTATCCAATCTCCACTACTTGTTTCTGGTTGTGTAACTTGGTTCCAGGTCCATAGGGCGGGATCTTCCCAGGCCTGGGAGCAAAATTGGAAAGTCATGTGTCAGATTGACTCCCAGATACATTTCCACCTCTGAGTGTTCTTGACAGAGGCAGGGTCCAAATGACAGGGACAAAACACACCAGCAGCTGGGAGGGAGTTGCGGCAATAATTTAACTATTTAGCAGCGACTTTTTGAAGAGTGGGAGATTTTCATAGAATCGTAGAATCCCTACAGTGCAGAAGGAGGCCATTCAGCCCATCGAGCCAACACTGACAACATATCCCCATAACCCCATACATTTACCCCCTTAATCCCCCGATGCATAAGGGGCAGTTTAGCATGGCTGATCAGCCTAACCTGCATATCTTTGAACTGTTGGAGGAAACCGGAGCACCCGGAGGAAACCCACGCAGACACGGGGAGAACGTGCAAACTTCACACACTTCACACTTCTTTTGCTGAGGGTGAGAGCAGACGTGGGAGGTCAGTTTCTTTAAGACTTTGTGCATTTTTTTTTATTTATAGACAAAGCTAAGGCTGTGACACAGTCTCAGAGCTTGGGCACCTTTCAAGAACATAGGAAAATGTATAGGCCATTCAGCCCCTTGAGTCTGTCCCACCATTCAGTTAGCTCATGGCTGATTTGTAGTTTAAATTCTATCCACTCTCCTTGGTTTTTTTAATCCTTAAAACTGCATAACTACCATCTATTAGTCTCAATTTGGAAAAATTTTGCCTGTTATCACCAATTTTTTTTGTAGACACTGTTTCAGAAATTGATTTTGGAGAAGTTCTATCTGGTGTTAACAGCAGAACAAACCAGCTCTCATTTTATATTTATGTCCCCATTCCGAACTCACCCACCTGAGAAAATATTTTTTCTCAATCTTCTATCCCCATCAACTTGTTGGATCATCTTAAACATCTCAATTAGATCACCGCTTCGGGTGGTAGTAAATGGAAGTGACTGGGGTGTTGGACTGAAAAGAGCTTTGTATTGCCTCTTTTAAGGAAAACTCTCTGGATTAAATGCCATTTGGGTACTCGAGACGCCAACGACAGGGATCTCCCTGAGATCAAGGACCCTGGCAGCAGAAGTTCCACCCATCGAGAGATACCAGTCAATCAGAGGCCTAAATTGCAGTGCCGCCGGGAGACGGTGGTTAGCAGTACTGCCTCACAGCACCAGACACCCAGGTTCAGTTCCGGCCTCGGGTCACTGTCTGTGTGGAGTGTACACGTTCTCCCCTGTTCTGCGTGGGTTTCCTCCGGGTACTCTGGTTTCGTCCCATAGTTAAAAATAAGGGCGGGTTAGGTTGATTGACCATGCTAAATTGACCCTGGTGTCAGGGGATTAGCAGGGTAAGTGTGGGGTTATGGGAATAAAGCCTGGGGGGGGCTTGTGGTCGGTACAAACTCGATGGGCCAAATGACCTCCTTTTGTACTGTAGGGATTCTATGATTCTATGATCCAGACTACAGGTGAGTGATGACAGGGAGTGGGTTCATAGCCAGAGGTGGGGGGCCGCAAGGTGAGGTGGGGCAGAGTTGATATCAAATGCAATCAAATACTCCCAATGGGTCCACGCACCAATCCCCCACTTCCCCATCCCCCTTCCTAATATCAAATCCTTCAAGATTGAGTGTCTACAAATACGGGCCACTCCGGGAGTCAACAGCCAAACATGCCAGAGTTCACCTGTATTCCCTGAATGGCGATCCTCTTGGCCACAGGTCTAATGCGAGTAGCTTGTAAGATGAGGCCATAAGTGGGCATTAAATGCTCACTTAAGAGCTTCAATTGATGGCAGGGTGGGACGATTATTCATGTGCCTTCCCACCATAGACTTAATCAGGGTGCAGGCAGGAAAGTGGCGAATCCCTACGTTCCAACCTCGTACCTGATACAATGCCATCTGTGCCACCAATCTTACCATGGGGGATGGCAGTAAATTCTGCTCTTAATCTTCTATACCCAGGAAAATGCAAAATTAATCTGCAAAAGCTGTCCCCATAATGTAACCCTTACAATACTGGTAGCTTTCTATTGAGTCTGTACTGCATTCCCTTCAGGGCTAACACATTGGGCAGTACGATGGCAAGCACTGCTGCCTCACAGTGCCAGGGACTCAGGTTCAATTCCCAGCCTGGGTCCCTGTCTGTGCAGAGTCTGCACATTCTCTCCGTGTCGGTGTGGGTTACCTTTGGTGCTCCGGTTTCTTCCTACGGTCCAAAGATGTCCAAAGGGTTAGGTTGATTGGCCATGCTAAATTGCCCCTTAGTACCAGGGGGACTAGCTCGTGTAAACGCATGGGGTTATGGAGATAGAGCCTGGGTGGAATTGTGATCGGTGCAGACTCGATGGGCCAAATGGCCTCCTTCTGCACTACAGAATTCTATATCCTTCTTGAGATGCTGTGTACATCCATACTCTGGGTTCTCTCTAACTAGGTATCTGTACACATTCAGCTTCCACCCTACCTATTCCTGATAAACTGTCTGCAATCCGAATACACCAATGAGCACACAAGCTCAGTTACAATTACCTGTCAACTAAAACTCAACAATCTTCAACAAAAACTACTCAATAAATCCCTTTTAAAGAAGCTTGTGATTTTTTTAAAAAGTGCTGGATAATATAATTTGATTCAGAATGAAAAGGCTTTCATTTGTTCGTGGACTGACTCTTCTAACTGGTATTTCTGTCCGTGGAGGGAAAAAGAATCTGGATGTGTTGTCATTGATTATGCTGACAGCCTTTCTGTGGTTAACTGAAAGCTTCGTAATATTCCTTGGTAATCTCAGTGAACATTCCTGGTTTTTCCAGCTTTGTTTAAACACTAGGCAGGATCATTTCACAGAATCCCTATGGTGCAGAAGGAGGCCATTTGGCCTATCGAGCCTGCACTGACAACAATCCCACCCAGGCCCTATCCCCGTACCCCACATTTTACCTTGCTAATACTCCTGACACTAGGGTCAATTTAGCCATGGCCAATCAACCTAACCCGCACATCTTTGGACTGTGGGAGGAAACTGGAACACCCGGAGGAAACCCATGCAGACAAGGAGAAAGTGCAAGCTCCACACAGACAGTCACCCAAGGTCAGAATTGAACCCAATTCCCTGTCGTTGTGAGGCAGAAGTCTAACGCCTGTGCCACAGTAACAATGAATAAAATGAATGTGAAATTCTCCTGGCTTTTCCTCATGCTCTACATGAATCACGGTGAAGCTCAGATATGCACAGTCCTTTTCGTTCATAGGCAAGTGGTTGGAATAGTATGGTGGGCTTCCACAACATCTTTTCACCAGAAATCTTAGCTGGAATACAACGTTGCAGGAAAGGATATAACCTCAATTCTCTGCTCGTGGAAAGCAAGAAGATAATCCAGGCAGTCGCCACCAATTTTGCTGTGGGCATGAGTCAACTGCAGAACACCACCCCGAATGTGGCACTAAGCTGGCAAACTCCCAGGGAGCAGCCCAAGAACTCTTCACAGTGGCTGGAAAAAAACAAGTTGCATATGTGCTACAGAGGCAATCATTTGAGATGAGCTCCCAGGCAAATGGTTTAGTCAGAGCACAGAGGGCTTAGCTCTGTATCAACTCCACAATCATTGCATCATGTAGCTGCCAGGACCGCAGAGGGTGAGCTGGAGGGACCTTGGTCCATTTTTTTAGTGCAGCAATTCCTGCAGCTCACGCCCAGTTTTGTATTTCACCACGGTGCTTCCTCTGTTGGCTATGCATTCTCCGCCTGCTCTGTTCCCGCCCAGGTTTTGTTGCTGAGGACTGATGTTGGGGTCCTGCTGCCAAAGCTGAATGTTGGTGGGGGGAGGGGGTGCAACCCTGCTTTGAGGGGCACTGGGACCCAAGGTCACTGTTTTTAGCAATATCCAATTAAGCGCCTGCCACCCCTACTGACATCAGTGGTTCATCCCCAAAAGCTGCTGGCTTTTGTTTTTATTGTTTCATAAATATGGCCATCGATGGCAAGAATGTTTGTTACTCATCCCTAACCATCCTCTAACTGAGTGACTCATTCGGTCATTTCAGAGGTCAGTTAAGACATTGTTTTCCCAACCACAACCACTATGTGGATTGCAGTAGATCTGGAGTCACTTGCAGGCTATTAGTGGACCAGATAGGTTTTTACATCAATCAATGAAAAGTTATTACTGAGCACGGCAGTACAGTGGTTAGCACTGCTGCTTCACAGCTCTAGGGTCCTGGGTTCGATTCCTGGCTGGGGTCACTGTCTGTGTGGAGTTTGCACATTCTCCTCGTGTCTGCATGTGTTTCCTCCGGGTGCTTTGGTTTCCTCCTACAGTCCAAAGATGTGCGGATTAGGATGATTGGTCATGCTATAGAAATTGCCCCTTAGTGTCCAGGGATGTGTAGGTTAGAGGGATTAGTGGGTATAATATGTAGGGATATGGGGGTAGGACCTGGGTGAGATTGTGTTTGGTGCAGACTCGATGGGCCTCTTTCTGCACTATGATTCTATGGTTCAATGATTCTATGAGTTTTCAATTAAAGGCTTTTTCTTATTCGTTGAAATAAAATGACACCAACTGCTGTATGAAACCTGCATCCCTGAAGTGTTAGCCCAGCCTCTGCATTACCATTGTCCACCGACACTACCATTACACCACCCTCTTTCCCAATCTCCACAATCCTAGCAAAGGCTACTACTGGGGCTGTGCCTGCAGGATGAGGGTGCATTGATGATTGTACGCCCTCAGGCAAGTGGGATCATAAGGGTGCTGAGGTCTGTCAGACGGATGCCAGTGAGGGTTGTGGTGAAGCAGGGGAGGGTTATCACTCAGGAGAAGCAGTGCACTTCCATTGGAGACAGAAGTTTTTGTCAAGAAGCCCCTCTCTGCAAGAAAACAAAGCACATACCCTCCTTCCCCAAATTGAACCCTCTGGGAGGTTGCCAGGGTTTATATGGTATGGAGGCGATGGCCTAATAGTATTATCACTGGACTATTAATCTAGAAGCTCAGGCAATAATCTGGGGACCCAGGTTCGAATCCCGCCACGGCAGATGACAGAACTTAAACTCAATAAAAAAAATCCGGAATTAAGAATCTACTGATGACCGTGAAACCATTATCTATTATCAGAAAAACCCATCTGGTTCAGCAATGTCCTTTAGGGAAGGAAATCTGCCATCCTTACCTGCTTGGCCTACATGTAACTCCAAATCCATAGCAATATGGTAGACTCTCAACTAGGGCAACTAGGGATGGGCAATAAACACTGGCCAGCCAGCGACACCTATGTCCCATGAAAGAATTTTTTAAAAATCTCATCACACACTCCCTCCTAACCAGTGGTAAAATGCTAATAATGGCAGGAAGAGACCTTTAATTGGCCACTGAATTGGCTCAATTGAACTCCAAATGTGTGTGTCAATTGTCACCTTTCCTACAGCTGGCAAAATGGCATGGTTGCAGGTTGGGGCACACCACCCTCTGCTTTCCTGTGCCATTGTGGCCCAGAAAGCTTGTGCCCAGAAGGTGAGTAAAACATGAGACGCCACCATCGACAGTTTTGCATAATCAAATTGACAGGATCAGAGAACAAGGTGAAGGTTCTCCCACAGGCAGGCAGCATGCAATGAAATCAGATAAAGAAACCCAAAAAGATTACCGTGTTTACAAAATTTGTAATTATAATGTACATTATGATACAGTTATCATTCAGAGAGTGTGTATCTGTAAAGAAGCCTGACATGCATCATCCGCCAGTATATGAAACTCATATTCTGCAGGGCCTCGCTGGGGCTTACAGTCTGGCAAATACATCAGAGAAAAACATTGGACTCTACATCCCCCTCTCCGTCCCCACTGCGAGGGATCACAGGAGTTGGGCACTGGCAAGAGAAACTGTGCCAGGGTATCAAAAACAGCAAGTCAGAAACTGGCATCAACCCAAGTCATAAACTACAAAACAGCACTGCCAATTGTTTCAATATTAATCATGACTGTGTTTTCACAGAAAATAAAGAGAGGCCAATTTTAAACATACATATGGCTAACTGCGGACCTTGTTGTTTACCGGGCAAGTTAATGATTAAGCAGAAGCACCCCTGATCACACCAAGGTCGGCTTCTTGTGGACATCCCAGGGAAAAAATGAGCCCAGCTTTTCGCTGTAAGGGTCCAAGTGCTGTTGTTTATTATGCAGGATGCAGTAGATTTCATGGTCTCTGGCAGCCGACACCGTGGCTTCGAGTTCCAAGTTTCCCATCAGGAATTTTTCTGCGGGGGGCTTCTGGAAACTGTAGTGCAGCCGTGAGATCATCTGCTCGTGCTGCCGCTGCAGGCGCCTGTTCTCGCTTCGCAGCATCCGCAGGGCTAACATGACCAGCAGCACCAAGATGAAGGCGCCCGCGATGCACACAGCTATCACGGCAGCACGGAACCAGATCTCTTTGGCGTTGGCCTCTTGCTGGTGGGCCAGGTTCCTGTTCCCGGTGGTCCGGGGTTTCTTGGCTTGTCGATCTGAAAGCAGATCAAAAGACCATATTAGCATTTTACTGCAACTCAGGTTTATTTCCAATCAATGAGGATGCTTGGACTATGCCAAGATGAAAACACATACCACTCTGTACCCGTCCCTGGGCAGCACTAACATAGTGTGGTGCTGCTAAATTCCTTAAGACCGTAGGCCAGGATTTTACTGTCCTGTCCCTGTGCTTCTCCTGCCAGCAAATGCAGCAGGCTATATTCTTTACTCAGAGGGTAATAAGGGCGTGGAATGCCCTGCCTGCAGCAGTTGTGGACTCGCCAACTTTAAGGGCATTCAAATGGTCATTGGATAGGCATATAGATAATATTGGAATAGTTTAGGTTAGAGGGTCATTAGATTGGTTCCACTGGTCGGCACAACATCGAGGGCCGAAGGGCCTGTACTGCGCTGTAATGTTCTACGTTCTATTTAAATTTTAGTTTACTTTGGCGGAAATCTAAAATCCCACCGTGCGGGAGGGTACTGTAGGAGACCAGTCGTCCCATCCTCTCCTGTTCTGTGGGATGAATTGCACAGAGCAGGAACAGCAAAGATCTGTGCACCAAGGCAATTTAAGCATTCGGGTTTGTGACGTTGGTTTCTGCATATTGACTCCTGAATTTTATGTAGCAATCCATGTTGGAAGGATGTCAGAATGAAGAGAGGTTTAGCCTCAGCTCTGATGTATCGCCATGAATCGCACCCCATGGGCAGCACGGTGGCACAGTGGTTAGCAGTGTTGCCTCACAGTGCCAGGGATCTGGGTTCCATTCCTGGCTTGGTTCACTATCCATGTGGAGTCTGCATGTTCTCCCTGTGTCTGCGTGGGTTTCCTCCAAGTGCTCCGCTTTCCTCCCACAGGCTAAAGATGTGCAGGTTAGGTGGATTAGCCATGCTAAATTCTTCCTCAGTGTACCTGAGCAGGCGCTGGACTGTGGCAACTAACGAATTTTCATACTTACTTTTACGTTTCTCAATGTGTCCAACAATGGCTCAGTAAGTAGTGCACTCATTTCTGAATCAGAAAGTTCTGGCTTAATATTCTATTCAAGGGTTTGAGAATAAAATGCAATCTGACATCCTGGTACAGTGGGAGACTAGTGCTGCACCCTTAGACACATTGGGCATGATCTTTGATTTGATATGATTTATTATTGTCACATGTATTAGTGAAAAAGATTGTTTCTTGTGTGCTATACAGACAAAGCATACCGTACATAGAGAAGGAAAGGAGATTGCAGAATGTAGTGTCATAGTCATAGCTAAGGTGTAGAAAAACAACTAAATGTGAGATAGGTCTTTTCAAAAGTCTGATGGCTGCATGGAAGAACTGTTCTTGAATCGGGTACATGTCCTCGGACTTCTGTATCTTTTTCCTGCCTGAAGAAGGTAGAAGAGAGGGCTGGTTATATCACAGCTTGGTATGGCTCCTGCTACGCCCAAGACTGCAAGAAACTACAAAGGATCGTGAATGTAGCCCAGTCCATCACAAAAACCAGCCTCCCATTCATTGACTCCATCTACACTTCCCGTTGCATCAGAAAGCAGCCAGCATAGCCAAGGACCTGCTGTATCCTAGGCGTACTCTTTTCTATCTTCTTCCATCGGGAAAAATATACAGAAGTCTGAGAATACATATCAACTGATTCAAGAACAACTTGTACCGTGCTGACTTTTGAATGGACCTACCATATATTGAGCTGATTTTTCTCTACACCATAGCTATGACTGCAGCACTACATTCTGCACCTTCTCCTCTCCTTCTCCCCTATGTACTCTATGAACGGCATGTTTTGTCTGTATAGTATGCAAGAAACAATACTTTTTAACTGTATACCCATCATGTGACAATAATAAATCAAATCAAATTAGTTCCCTTTATAGAGACTCTGGAATTTTCATACCATTTTGGTTAAATAATTTCAAGTGTTTGCTTTCACTATGTAATTGTCCGTTACAAATGTTGTTCATTCTCTCCGTGTTCAGAAATGCTTGGCATCAGTCTTAAATTTCTGTTTCCCCAATTTCAGCATGTGCTTCCCTAGTCTTAGGGAGGGTTGCCAATCCTCCAGGATTGTGTTTGCGTGGATTTCCTCCATGTGCTTCGGTTTCCTCCTACACCCTAAAGATGTGTAGCTTAGGTGGCCTGGCCATGCTAAATTGCAAAAAGTCTGACAACACCAGGTTTTAGTCCAACCTATTTATTAACCTGGTGTTGTCAGACTTTTTACTGTGTTTACGCCAGTCCAACGCCGGCATACCCACATCATGCTAAATTGCATCAGAGTGTCCCAAGGTGTGTGGATTAGGGGGTTTGATAGGGTAAATTCATGGGTTTCAGGAAAGGGTCTAGGTGGGATCCTCCGTCAAAGAGTTGGTGCAGACCCAATAAGCTGAATAGTCTCCTTCTACACTGTAAGGATTTTATTTTACGATTCTAAGTCAGGTGGCCAGGTCAGTGTACATCCTCCAAGCTGTATCTTCCAACAGCAATGCACTGAGATCAGTGAAAGATGATTGGTTATGTTAATAGAGTCGTAAAATACCTACATTGTAGAAGAAGGCCAGTTTGCATTTCAAACCTGCACCGACAACAATCCCCCCCAGGTGCCATCACACGGACCCCATGTATTTATCCTGCTAGTCCCCCTGACAATAAGGGGCAATTTTGCATGGCCACCTACCTAACTCACAAATCTTTGGACTATGGAAGGAAACAAGGGCCCCCGGAGGAAGCCCATGCAGAATTGGGGAGGATGTGCAGACTCCACACAAACAGCCACCCAAGGCTGGAATTGAACCCAGGTCCCTGTCACTATGTGGCAGCAGTGCTAATCACTGTGCCACCATATCACTGAACTGAATGGAGGTTAACTAACTGCCATCCTCCAAGGAAGAGACACACTGCGGTGCAGCCAAGGAATTCTGGCCATGAAGTTTAAAAAATATCTGGAATTAAGACTATGAAGTTAAGATTGGTGACCATGAAACTATTGCCAATTGTTGCAAAAATCCATCTGGTTCTCTAAGTTTTAAGTTTATTTATTAGTGTCACAAGTAGGCTTACATTAACACTGCAATCAAGTTACTATGAAAATCCCGAGTCGCCACACTCCAGCGCTCGTTCACATACACTGAGGGAGAATTTAGCATGGCCAATGCACCTAATCAGCATGTCTTTCAAACTGTGGGAGGAAACTGGAGGACCCGGTAGAAAGCCAAACAGACTCAGGGAGAATGTGCAGACTCCGCAGTGACCCAAGTTGGGAATTGAACCCGGGTCTCTGGCGCTGTGAGGCAGCAGTGCCAACCACTGTGCCACCATGGCACCCAATAATGCCCTTCAAGGAAGGAAATCTGCTCTCCTTACCCAATCTGGCCTACATGTGACTCCAGATTCACAGCAATGTGGTTGACTCTCAACTGCCCACGAGCAACTAGAGGTGGCCAATAAATGCTGGTCCAGCGAGCAACACCCAAGTCCCATAAATGAATAAAAAAAAATTCCTTCAAATCAAATAGGCTTCCTAAGGATGATTATTCGAACTACTTTCCATTCGTGGAGAAATTTGATATTGTGGAACTCCTGTCCTGGATCCTTGTATCATGCATTCTGTGAAGCTATACTAAAATGCTACATATTCTAAACAGCAATGTGATAAATCATGAAATTACTGTCAAAATATTTATTATTCAATGAGCTACTGACATGACTAATATTTCTGCTAAGGGCAGTATTTAGATGGTATCTGATGAGGAAATGTGTATTTTTCTTACATTTGGGAGGTATTCCCTTTCTCTTTTATTCATAAACAGTTATTTTCCCACCAGTTCTCATTGCAATACTCCAAGCAGAGAGTAGCATCTAGTTATGCAACTGCTTCATAATCGGACACACTTATAAACAAAAACTGAGCACTCGGGGCAAGGGATCAACTCGCACTCACACAACATCACTTAACTCATTCTCTGCTTCTTTACTTTTCTGCTGCCAATATGCTACCAAAATCCAGTCACTAGAGCTAATTGACTGAACTCAACCTAACAATCATTAGACACAAGAAAAAGCCATTACATAGAACAGGGCCGTCATTCGTCAATAAATCAACCTCACTCATGTTTCTCACATCACCGCTCTCGATTCCTACTCTCTTCAAACATACATCCAGTTGTCTCATGAAGACATTTGTTCTTCAGTGGCTTTGGTCTGACCACAGAACAGCTGTACTTTAGGATGAAAAGGTTCCATCTGAGCTTACCACAGTACCCAACCCCCCTATTTTTTAAAAACTCTGGCTCTTTCTTGATCTTTGGGTTCTTCATCACAGTGGGCATGGCATGGCAGCACAGCGGTTGGCACTGCTGCTTCACAGCATTAGAAACCCTCGGTTTGGTTCCTGGATTGGGTGACTGTCTATGTGGACTCTGCACGTTCTTCCCGTGCCTGCCTGGGTTTCCTGTTTCCTCCCTCATCCAAAGATGTGCGGGTTAGTTGGATTGGCCATGCTAAATTGCCCCTTAGTGTCAGGAGGACTAGCAAGGGTAGATACATAGGGTTATGGTGATAGGGAATGGGGTTGTGGTTGGTGCATTCTCAATGGGCCGAATGGTCTCCTTCTGCACTGTAGGGATACTATGATCAAGTAAGGTTCTTTTTAGTTTGGTTAGGGCATCATCATTGGTATGGTCTGCACATTGTCTCTGTTTCTGCATGGGTTTCCTTCGGGTGCTCCAGTTTCCTCCCACGGTCTAAAGGTGTGCTGGTTAGGCACATTGGCCATACTAAAATTCTCCCTCAGTGTATCTGAAACGATTCCAGAATGTGGCGACTAGGGGACCTTCACTGCTCCTTTGTTGATCATTGTCATGAGTTATCAGTCAGGATTTTGCAGCCCCTCCCTCCCGATGGGATTATAGAATTTTTGAATTCCCACAATGCAGAAGGAGGCCATTTGGCCCATCGAGTCTGCACCAACCATAATGCCCACCAGGCATTATCCCCATGCATTTAGCCTAGCTAGTCCCCCTGACACTATAGTGCAATTTAGCATGGCCAATCCACTTAACTTGCACATCTTTGGACTATGGGAGAAAACTGGAGCACCCGGAGGAAACCCACGGAGAGAACGTGAAAACTCCACACAGACAGTGACCCAAGTAGGGAATCGAACCCAGGTCCCTGGAGCTGAGAGTAGCAGTGCTAATCACTATGGTCTCACTGAACTCAATGAAGATTTCACATCCAGAAAGGGAGAGACACACTGCAGTGTAGCCATGAAATCCTGGCCATTAAGTTTAAAGGATCCAAACTTCCAGGTTAACTGAAATTCTCCTGGTTCCTAAGGCAAACATGGGTTGTTACGTTGCTCTGCAGAAGTGATTTTCCTCAATTTTATTTGACCATATGTACATGTCTCCAATATAGTCACTCCAAGTTAACAGGGAGCTCTGCGACTTACAGCATATTGCAGTACACTGGAAGTTTCCTTCCAGTGCAATGTTGTGAGTTTTATTTTCACTCCATTGATGAGAGTAAAAGGCAGAGAGGAGTGAAAATTTAGGCCCAAATTCTCAGATCTCTCTTTCCTGGAATTCTCCAGTCCCGCTGCCTTGAAAATAGGGATTTGGCTGAGTGCAAAATTCTCCATTCTTGCTACCTCAAGTCTCCCAGTGAGAATGAGCGGAATATTCCAGTCCCTTCCACCAGAGGAATCATAGTGGGCAGTACACGGATCACACAGATCCCGGGCGGGATTTTCCAGTCTTGGGGCGAGTACAGCCGGAGAATCCTACCCAATGGGTCTGAACGAGGGAAAGTCCTTAGCCAAATGTATGTTTCTTTCTAATGGCCAAGTGCTGCAGAGTGTGGAACTAACTCTGAAAAACCCTCGTTTGATCCTGAACTGTGAAATTGGCCATTCTCCACCTTAGTCGCAAATGCGGATGTTACAATTGACCTTCTTAATTAGTTCCAGAGAGGAAAAATGAGCCAAAATTCCTGCCCCTGATCCCTCGGAAACTGAGTTTTTGTGGGCATTGGATCAGGACAGGATTGGACTTGGCTGTGAGTTTGCTCCCCACCGCCCACCAGTCGATTTGCCTGCCACTATGAATTGTGCAGACTCACAAACGAAGACAGGCTTTCCAGGCAATGAACCAGGGACCAGATGGCTGCCAGCACTCAGTGAACCAAACCACAAGAGTCCCACCCTCACAAGAGAAAATTATGGAAGGAAATGCAAAGAAAGTTGCAAACTGTGGGGCAGATTTTCAGGCAACATGGAGGGTGGAGTGCTCTGAAAATGGTGGGGATGAATTACTGCCTTGTTCCTGCTGACAGGATGAGGGGGGATCTTATAGGGATGTATAAGATAATGAAAGGGATGGATAGGGTAGAGGTAGAGAGATTCTTCCTGCTCAGAAAGGATAGCAGGACTAGAGGGCACAGCCTCAAGATAAGAGGGGGGCAGTTTAGAACGGAGTTGAGGAGGAACTTCTTCACTCAAAGGGTGGTGAATCTTTGGAATTCTCTGCCCGTTGAAGCGGTGGAGGCTGCCTCGCTAAATATATTTAAGTCACGGGTAGATAGGTTTCTGATAGACAAGGGAATTAAGGGTTATGGGGAGAAAGCGGGAAAGTGGAACTGATCCACTTCAGATCAGCCATGATCTTATTGAATGGCGGGGCAGGCTCGAAGGGCTAGATGGCCTACTCATGCTCCTATTTCTTATGTTCTTATGTTCTTATGACAGTGTGGCTTGACCTTTTCACCTCAGAGCCTGCTTTCTCATAGTCAGAACATTTATTTGAGTCAAACTATAGGCCCTTCTAAATGCAAGTCAAGGTGTAACAACAATACCCACCACAAGCTGTCCATCTAGGTGAAAGGGAGGCCAGAAACTCCCCCAGGATCCAAAGAAAATCAAAATGCCACATTGGAAGTGCTCACAGGGTTCTCCCAGTCCTCCCCCTGCCCTTGGGGAACAGGCCCCAGCTGGTCTTCCAGCATTTCTGATATTGGAGGTCACAGCCAATGGTTACTACCTCAGGATGCTCATTTTCCACTGGAGTCAACAGGCCAACCCTACGCGAATGAGGACTTGCCCTCAAAGTAGATGAGTCCACCCACGACTGTTTTCCTGCTTCAGCCTCTCACTGAGCAACTTCTCATCCTCAGTGGGTTCAGCGGCCATCTCAACTCATCTCCCCTCTGAGGCGGCTGCCCTCTTATTCTCCCTAATTCATATTCTTGATTCCATATTGACCTTGCCATCTCAGGTGACTTTGCACCAAGCACAGTTAAGGCCATCTCTGGTCACTCCCTTGCATCACTCTCACCTATATCCCAGTTTCCCAGCCCAATCCTGCTTCTATCAGTATCCGCATTTGGGGAAATAAAACTTTCCATCAATTCACTGGCAACTGCGCTTTTAAAATTCCAAAGTTTTAGCTTGTGGCTCTTCGTTCATCTTCCCACAGTACTGAACCGACTCTTATTCATCACCTGATGAAGGACCAGTGCTCCAAAAGCTCGTGATTCCAAATAAACCTGTTGGACTTTAATCTGGTATTGTGAGACTTCTTACCATGCCCATCCCAGTCCAACGCCGGCATCTCTACCACATGACTCTTATTGAAGTCACAGATGTCAACCTATGTGACTGTGACAACAGTAAACTATCTCTCCTTATCCTTAGCCTGTGAGTAGGTTTCAATATGGTTGACCACATCAGTGTTCTCCAATTAAGGCCTCACTCCCAGTGTCCAGCTCCAACTGTTCTTCACTTGACTCCACTCTTGTCTATTTAACTGTATTCAGAGTATCAACTCTGGCTTTGCCTCCTGCTCCTGCACCATTACATCTGGTAGCCCACAAAGATCTATCCTTGGTCCCTTTCTCTTTCTCTTGTAATGCTGCCACTCAACAACAACATCTCCAAACACGCTGTCAGTTTTCAGGTATTGATACACACACCTCCACTTCACCACCATTTCTCTAAAATGACCGGACTGCCTATCCGACATCCTGTGCCGGATGAGCCGAAATTTCCTCCAATCAAACTTTTTTAAAAAAATTCATTTGTGGGACATGCTGGCCAGCATTTATTGCCCATCCCTAGATGCCCTTGAGAAGGTGGTAGTGAGCTGCCTTCTTGAATTGCTGCAGTCTGTGTGCTGCAGGTTAACCTACAATGCCATTAGGGAGAGAATTTCAGCATTTTGACCCAGTGACTGTGAAGGAACGGCGATATATTTCCAAGTCAGGATGGTGAGGTGGCTTGGAGGGGACCATGCTGGTGGTGGTGTTCTCATGTTCCTTTCTGAGAAGATCAAAACCATCTCTGGTTTTATCTTCCGTCCCTGCAAAAGAAACTCAGATTCCTAGCCACCACACCATTCCTTCCCTAGCATTTCTCTGCAGCTGAACTGTAGACCATCTTGGTGTCCTACTTGACCTAGAGTTGAGCTTCTGACCACATATGATAGCTTCAGTAATGTTGCCTCTGTTTCTGCCTCAGTTCTTCTGCAGCTGAAACCCTTATTCATGCCTTTCTTACCTTCACTTCAATGTATTCCAAGTCATCTTCTACCCTCTATAGACTTAAGGTCATCCAAACTCTGCTGCCCATTGTTTTATTTGCACCAAGTCCTGTTCTCTCATCACCCCTGAACTTACTGACATGAAATGGTTAACTAACACATCCATTCTTTAAATTCTTGTCCCTGTTTTCGAATCCCTCCACGGCTTCATCTCACCCTGTCATTGTAATCTTCTCCAGCACCCCCAATCCTTTGTGATATCTGCGCTCCTCCAGTTCTGACCTTTGGAATGTCTCCAATTTTAATTACTCCACCATTGGTGGCCTTGTCTTCAGCCACCTGGGTGCTAAGCTCCTAAATTCCTGAGTTAAGCCTTTCGACATTTCCCTCCTCTTTAAGATATTCCTTAAAACTTTGAACAAGCTTTTGGCCATCAGTCCTAATAACATCCTCCAACACTCCAATGAAGTGACTTGAAGCATTGTGTTGCGTTAAAATTCCTTATAAATACAAATTGGTGTAGTCAGGCCTACCAGCCAGCCAGTGGTTGCAAGACATCAAGTAGCCTGCTTCCAGTTAAAATCTATCCCAGGTTTTTACAAAGCTGGGATTTGTTATTTTTATCTCCTTCTCTCTTTCTCCTTCTTTAGGTCTCTGCAGGGATCAGTGAGAGGGAAGGTGAAGATTAGAACGGAATTTTCAGGCCGCACTCGCCCCAAGACATGGTCTGCGTCCCACCCTCTACGATTCCCGCGGCGGTGGGGGGGGACGTTCCACCCTAAGACTACCATGAAAGTTTCTATCACTGCCGCTGTGACTGAATGCTGATAACCTGGAATGAAAAGGTCTCCAATTATTGCTCTCTCTATCTTTTTGTAAGTATCTCAGTTCTACTCAGTCCTTGCCCCAAATGCAGCACAGCTAAGGATCAGGAACTCAGCATAAGGGAATCAGAGCTTCACCACACACTATGGACAGGAACAGGAAGTAGACCATAGGAACAGGAATAGACCATTCAGCCCATCAAGCCTGTTTCACCATTCAGACTGTTCATCAACCTCTATGCCAAGTTTCCCCATTATCCCCATTGTGTTTAGTTTATTGGAGCTTCAGTGAGGTTCAACACTGCAACATTTTTTTTTAATTCATTTGTGGGACATGGGCTTCAGTGGCTGGTCAGCATTTATTGCCCATCCCTAGTTGCCCTTGAAGAGCAGCTGAGAGTCAACCACGTTGCTGTGGCTCTGGAGTCATATGTAGGCCAAACCAGATAAGGACGGCAGATTTCCTTCCCGAAAGGACATGAATGAACGAGATAGGCTTTTCTGACAATTGACAATGGTTTCACAGTCATCAGTAGATTTTAATTCTAGAATTTTTTAAAAATTCAAATTCCACTATCTGCAGTGGTGGGATTTGAACCCAGGTCCCGAAAACATCAGCTGTTCAATAGTCTAGTGATGATAATACCAGTAGGCCATCACCTCCCCTTGATTCATGGGAATACAATCAGGCATGCCACCGCTTGACAGGGGTCTCAGCCTCTAACTTGCTTACTTCATAGAATCATAGAAACCCCTACGGTGCAGAAGGAGGCCATTTAGTCCATCGAGTCTGCACCGATAACAATCCCACCTTGGGCTTACCCCTACCACCCCACCAACCTACATATCCCAGGACACTAAAGGGCAATTTAGCATGGCCAATCAACCTAACTCGCACATCTTTGGACTGTGGTAGGAAACCAGAGCACCCAGAGGAAACCCGTGCAATGTGCAAACTCCACACTGACAGCGACCCAAGCCAGGAATTGAACTCAGGTCCTTGGAGCTGTGAGGCAGCAGTGCTAACCACTGTGCCACCGTACCGCTGAGGTCCTTGGCTTTCGGCTATAGTTATCGAATGTGGAGGCAGCTAGCCCACAGTCTGAACCTCCATAAAAGAGACTCGGTCCAGTGACTGAACAGTTTAAGCAAGGCAAGTTCTTCAGCAGAAGCACTGGTTAAAAAGATTTTTTTGCATCAGCCTTTCAAACAGAAGGTGGATCAGAGTGAAGTAATTAAGTCTGTATAATTGGTTCACCATGGCCTATAAATCAGTGGTTTCTAACTGCTGCAGTTTGAGCTGATGGTTAACATTCAAATTGCTGCTATTCATTACTTTAAACAGACTCCGTTTGTAAAGATTTATATTTGTAAAATGGTATTCCTTCAGAAAAACTACATAAAGCTTCCTATTTAAAATAAAAATGACAGGATGTTTGTGTTCAGCGACCCATCTTTAGACTATTGCAGTTTGTAACACATTAACCCTCTCCTTATTGAATCATGTCTGTTAATCTTTCAAACCCGAAGATGTTTAAGATTACACAGTCTTATTATATAAATTTCAAAATTGGAATGTTATGGATGTGGGGCACACACGTGCACATGTTTATATAAATGTATATAAATCGCATGTACATGCAACATGTGCATGTATACACATACTCTGCTTAGAAAATCTTGTGTGTTCCTCTTTCATCCTCTTAGAGTTGAACTCAAGGTCCATCACTTTTGTCTATCTATGGCTGTACGTGTGCTACACTAAGTTTATGTTTATTTACTAGTGTCACAAGTAGGCTTACATTAACACTGCAATAAAGGTACTGTGAAAATCCCCTAGCTGCCACACTCAGGCGCCTGTTCAGGTACACTGAGGGAGAATTTAGCATGGCCGATGCACCTAACCCGCACACCTTTCCGACTGTGGGAAGAAACCGGAGCACAGGAGGAAACCCACGCAGACAACGTGCAGGCTCCGCACCAATAGTGACCCAAGTCAGGGACCCAAGTCAGGGACCCAAGCCCAAGAGTAAAAGAAACAATTGGCAAGTCTGAAGTTAGATTGTGGGTTGTGGCTGGTACCGGTTCACTTTCTGCCCACTGCCCACACACAGAGGGTCCCACATGCCAGACAGGAGTGCAACTTTAAAACAACATGGGATGGCTTGACATCATAGCACTCAGTGTTCAAATCGAGGCCCAATTATCACCTTTCCATCGGTGCTCACTCACTCAAATAACAGGATGTCTACCCAAAGTGTAGGGTCTTCAAAGAGATTCCTCATGTCAGAGCTCAAGGCCGAGGCCATGAGGTTCAATTATTGCCATCATCTGCCACCAGCCAGCTGCTATATGTCATATTATACAGAAATTAGTCCTTTTCTTATTGTTGCAAGAGTGAGCTGTTTGGTTTTTATTGTGAAAGGTACCTTGTCCTCGATAGGATTTTCCTGCCTTGCTCACCCCAAGACCAGGAAATCCCGCTCAAGGTCAATGGACCTTTCAATGGTGCCTGTCCCACCCGCTGTGATTCCCGTGGCAGGCGGGATGGGAAAATTCCGCCATAATTTTAGGAACATAGAGACATCGGAGCAGGGATTGACCATTTAGCCCATCAAGCCTGTTCTACCATTCAAACAGATTGTGGCTGATCTCCTACCTTTACACCATTTTTCCCTAATTATCCTCCTGTCCCTTGATGTCATTAGTATCTGGAAACCTATCAATATCTGTCTTGAATGTGCTCAATGATTAAGCTTTCACACCTCTCTGGGGTAGAGAATTCCAAAAATTCATTACCCTCTGAGTGAAGAAGCTCCTCCTCACCTCTGTCTTAAGTGGCCTACCCCACATTCTAAGACAGTGTCTTCTGATTCTAGACTCACCCGTCAGGGGAAACATCCAATCTGCATCTCTGTCACACCCTGTAAAAATTTTGTAAGTATCAATGAGATCTCCTCTCACTCTTCCAGTCTCAGCCCACAATCTCGCTTCAGATTAACCAATTCTAAAGAATACAGGCTCAGTTCTCTCAGTCTCCCCTCAGAAGACAACCCTGCCATCCACTGCATGCCTTCTATGGCAAGTGCATCATTGGCATGGTGGTTAGCACTGCTGCCTCACAGTGCTAGGGTCCTGGGTTCGATTCTGGCCTCAGGTCAATGCCTGTCTTAGGTCAAGAGGCCAAAATTGTGCACAATGCTCCAGATGCATTCTAACCAAGACATCTTCACTCCTGTACTCAAATCCCCTTGTGATGAATGCCAATACACCATTTGCACTGAAAGTGCTGGCCAATCATTCATGCCAGCGGGATTCTCCCCTCCCTCCGCAGTGAACGGAGATTTGGCTGAAGGTCAAATTGTCTGGCAGTGTTGGAGGGGCGTGAATAGCCTGAGAATTCCAGCCATTCACTTTGGGTGATAACTTAAAAAGGCGATACCAATCCATTCGTTTGTTATTTAACTCTTTCAACTCAAATGAATAGAAATGAAAATCAGAGAACAACATTGCCAATCCACTAGGATTGACCAGGTGTCTTTAGGACTTAAAGATTATTCTCCAGGACCACGGTGTGAGGAACTCAGGAAAACCCCAGGGTCATTAACAGGTGGGCAGCATGGTGGCATAGTGGTTAGCACTGCTGCCTCACAGCTCCAAGGATCTGGGTTCAATTCCCGCCTTGGGTCACTGTCTGTGTGGAGTTTGCACATTCTCCCCATGTCTGCTTGGGTTTCCTCCAGGTGCTCCAGTTTCCTCCCACACTCCAAAGATGTGCAGGTTGAGCTGATTGGCCATGCAAAATTGACCGTTAGTGTCCTGGGATGTGTAGGCTTGAGGGATTAACAAGATAAATGTGTGGGGTAGCCGGCATAAGGTTTAGGTGTGATTGTTGTCAGTGCAGACTCAAAGGGCCTGATGGCCTCCTTCTGTACTGTAGGAATTCTATGATCATATTTTGTCTGATTATTTCTACCTAATAGATGGCAATAAAGAACTTTTGACTGACAGCAAAGAGTTTGCCAATTGGATAATAAGGAGTCCATTGGCTTCCTGACTGGTCATTGGAAAGTAGGGCACTGCAAGAACCAACATGTTGGGCAACGAATGGTAGGAATGCGAAAGATGGGGAGAAATGGTTAGTGGCAGGAGATCTCGTGATTTTTTGTTTAATTCATTTTTACAGAGTGTGGGCGTCACTGGCTGGTCCAGCATTTATTGCCCATTCTGAACTGTCCTCCATTTCAGAGAGCAGTTGAAAGTCAAACACATTGCTGTGGCTCTGGAGCCACATGTGGGCCAGACCAGGTAAGGATGGCAGATTATCTTCCCCAAAGGGCATTAGCGAACCAGATGGTTGTTTCCGACAATTGGCAATGGTGTCATCGTCATCAGTAGATTCTTAATTCCAGATTTTAATTGAATTCAAATTTCACCATCTGCCATGGTGGGATTTGAACCTGGATCCCAGATCATTAACCTGGGTCTCTGAATTGCTAGTCTAGTGATAATACCACTAGGCCACTGCCTCCTTTGGGAAGCTAATGCAACCTTTAGGAACATGCCCAACCCATTTCAGCATTTGTGCCACGGAACAATAAGTTTCCAGGGTTGAATGAAAATTGCCCATTTGATGAGGTGGAGTAATAGAATAGAATCCCGACAGAAGGAGGCCATTCAACCCATCAAGTCTGCACCAACAACAATCCTACCCAGGCCCTATCCCCATGACCCTGACTATTTACCCTACTTGACACGAAGGAGAAATTTTGCACAGCCAATCAGCCTAAACCACACATCTTTGAACTGTGGAAGGAAACCGGAGCACCAGAGGAAACCCACGCAGACAGGGGCAGAATGTGCAAACTCAACACAGACAGTGACCCAGGGCAGGAATTGAATCCGGGTCGCTGGCGCTGTGAGGCAGCAGTGCTAACCACTGTGCCACCCATTGGGGTAAGAGATTCAGAAGGGAAGAGTAAGGTCGTTAGAGGATAGGCCACAAATATAAGAACAGAAAGATAGAGGAAACAGAAGTATTGAAACACTAAAACACATATGTTCAGGAGCAGGGGAGTGAAGGACATCATGAAGATTGGGAGAAACTTAGTGACGAAAAGTATTGAAGTTGTGAATGAGAATGTTAAAGTCTCTGCTCTGGGGTTCGGGAAGCATGTGGAAGTTGATGAAAAGGGGTGATGTGAAAGGGGTTGACAGACAAGGTCAGACTGAAGATTGAAGACACAAACCATAGTATTCTGGATGACTTGAATTTTATAATAGCAGAACGCAATCAATTAAGTCAGGCTTCTGGTGATGTGTTACATGTGATTTTCCGGCATTTTCTGCTTCTATAAACAATTCTTACAAATAATTTGCAGAAGATTTCAATGTGTGACAATCTGGAACTAAGGATTCTGCATAAACCCCAATTTCCCTGCTTGTTGTGATGTAAACCAGGCCCTGTGCTGACTCGAATTCTCTAAAATCTAATGTAAGGGCATCACATAGAGGTAGGATTTGTCTATATGGTTCACTACATTGAGGTGCATAACATCCTCATTCTGACATGAACAACATAGCACTTTGTAAAGGAGAAGAGAGTAAGGAAGGAGAACGGAAGAGGTCTGAAAAACAAGCCAGCAAAGAAATTGGCGAGTTTCCTTTAATGGAATTCATATGATAGAATCCCTACAGTGCAGGAGGAGGCCATTTGTCCCAGTGACTCTATCTGACAGAGTACCTTACCCAGGTCTTTTTGCCCACCCTATCCCCTTTGCCCTACACATTTATCATGGCCAAATCACCTAACCTACACATTTTGGGACAGTGGGAGGAAATTGGGGCATCCAGAGGAAACCCACATTGATGCAGAGAGAACGTGCAAACTCCACACAGTCATCCAAGGCCAGAACTGAATCCGAGTTCTTGGCACTGAGAGGCAGCAGTGCTAACTACAGGGTTAGCACTGCTTTCTCATAGTGGCACAGTGCCATACGTTGCTAACTACTGCTTCTATTTTTGTTATGAAGGTTCATTATTTGACATCTTAGCATTATTCTGACGATTGTTACTTTAAGAATAACACAGGAGGAGAGGGTCAGCTAGCTTGGAGGACCAGTTGGGACAGAGAGTAGGTAATCACTCAGGAGGTAGAGTCCTCTCTGAGGCAGAAGACAGTCTGAAGACATGTAGTTGACAAGTAGGGACTAGGACAGCTGATGGGCTGTTCTAGGGCAGCTAAGCGTGGTGGCTTGGGGGTGCTGCTGGCCTCTGTACAATTTTTCTTTATTAATAAATGCCCTTTGTTTTCTTGACAAAGTTTGTGAATGGACATCATTACACTGGCGAGGAGGATGGAATGGATTATGGGGACATTGCCTACGGCCCGAGATGGGTGATTAATGAGATGTTGGGATATTGAGGGACAGAGCAGAGCAAACCTGTTTAGGCCAGTAGAAATATATAGGGAAGAAATGGAGATAAAATAACCCTCAGAAGCAAGAGCTGTGATTTAATGTCTAAGGAAAAGTGGAACTTAAGTTAAAGACAAAGAGTTGTTACAAGTCTTCTATTTTTCTTAAAAGAAAAGCAAAGAGAGCACAGAGTTGTGCTCTGAGTGAAAAGTAATGAAATGCCCCAAGGAGCTGTAGCTCAATCTCCAGAGTGCAGGAAAGTGAAGAGACTGCGACTGTCCGTCTCCCCACCCAAGCACAGCCTAAGGAGTATCCAGGTAGCGGTCCCTGTACTGAGAGACTGAAGGCAGCCAGTTCCAAAGTTTTAGAGAGAAATCCCCAACCTGTTTAGAATTTGGGAAGATAAGCAAGAAAGCCCTCAAGGAAGAAGAAACATCAGAGCTCAGAGGAGAAAATTCAGACTCCCAGAAAGAGAGCAATGAAAGACCCCAGAAACAGGGCATCAAAAGCCACTAAAACACCAAATGAAGGACAACAGGATGAATTGCGGAATGGAAACATATCAACTTTGCCAGAAATAGACCCGACCAACAGTGAAGCCAAAAAGGGTTTGACAGAATTTAAGACAAATAGAAATGAGGGTCCCAATTGTGAAATGTATATGACCACTAAGAACATAATGGATTCATCTCGGAGGAAATGCAGAAATTAAAGACTTCAAAAGAAACCAGGAACTTGTCAGGACCTGTGCTAAAGCCTGCCCTGCGCAGACACCGCTGGGGAGTGGGTGAATCACGACAGCTTTTTAACTCAGGCTGCAAGTCCTCTAATTATATTTAAATTTAAGCTATTGGAGGGAACCTGAACAGGACTGGCAGCGCAACCTGGGACGGTCACAGCACTGGCACCAAACCTGCTTTACTGCCCAGATGTCCATCCCAGAGCTTCCGAATCTTGCCCTTCTTAAGGGTAATGGGCAACCATGAGTTGCCAGGATTTCTGGCAGTGAGTCTCTACTTTCTTAGTGAATTTATTTATTTTCACTAAGAGGGGAGGAGAAGGCTTCTGCCTCAATACTTGGGGACATTTTATTTTGAATCATGGCACGGAATCTAGTGGTTGCTGGGATTACTGAACCAGCGAGACATCGCAAGCTGTCACCTCCCTTCAGGAAAGGCCTGCCATATCTTGTGGCACTCAGGTACATGGCAGACCAGCAGCCAGGCCTTCGCTCGGGATGAAGGCCCCCGAGAATGGAAGTCCCACTTGCCAAGAACTTGCGGCCAATCTTCGGTACTCAGCATAAAAGCAAAATACTGTAGATGCTGGAATCTGAAACCAAAAGCTTTGACACAGGGTCATCTGGACTTGAAACGTCAGGTCTTTTCTCTCCTTACAGATGCTGCCAGACCTGCTGAGATTTTCCAACATTTTCTCTTTTGGTTTCTGTACTCAGCAGCCCCATTGGGTACTTGGTGGCCGCTGCTGGTACTACACTCTCCCAAAGACATGCATCAAGGAGGGCACAGTTAAATGATGGTAGGAAGAGGTGAGGTTTACAGGGATGAATTGGATTGAAAGCAAGGACATTTGGGTAGCCTTCAGCAAGCCCCCTTCCTGACAATGTCCCCCCATAATCAGGGACAGACAGGCCCCTGAACAAGGGACCCTTTCCCTATCTCCCTCCAGTCAGCCCAGGAAACTTGCAAACAACCTCTCACGGATTTCTCTGTCACTCTCCCCACATGGGAGCATCACCCAACATCACCACCCCGCCTCCACCCCCACCCCCCCCCCCGCCACACCCCGGCCCTTCCTGCCGCTGGGTTACTGGCAGCAGTGGCAGGTGAGGATATTGAATGCCCACTTAAGGGTCTCAACTGGGATAGGGTGGGAAGGCATTCCCAGCATGGACCCAATCAGGCTGGAGCTGGACAGGTAGCCGAGATACCCACCTGCCACCTTCCTGCCTGACTCAATGCCCCCCTCTAGCCACCAAAATTCCAAATTTGCACAAGATTCTGCCCATGTACAGAGCAAATGCCATTACAATGTTGCCTGGCCCACTGCGTAGTTCCAGAATGTTCTGTTCATTTTAATCCGCTGTCGGTTTCATTCTTATAATCATAGAAAAGTTCTCAAATTATGTAAATCTTCCACCATGATGCAATAATGGGAATTCTGCATTATTATAAAACACTGAGAAACTGGGCTGGGTATACTTAGGTTTGCAAAATATTCCTGAGAATTGGGAGGGTGGAGAAATTAAATTTGTAAGTTTAAAGTCTATTAATTAGTGTCACAAGTAGGCTTACATTAATACTGTAATGAAGTTACTGTGAAAATCCCCTGGTTGCCACACTCTGGCACCTGTTTGGGTACACTGAGGGAGAATTTAGCGTGGCCAATGCACCAAACCAGCACGTCTTTTGGACAGTGGGAGGAAACCGGAGCACCCGGAGGAAACCCACGCAGACTCCACACAGGCAGTGACCCAAGTGGGAATCGAACCTGGATCCCTTGCATTGTGAGGCAGCAGTGCCACCCCAATTTATGTTATGGGAAGTTTATGGAAGTTTGCAGTAGTTTAACAATTAAATAGGCCAAGATTCGTGTTGACATAGATTTGCCCAATAGCTGTCGATATTGGATAAGACCTGTGAACTGATTGTCTATTCATGGCAGACAATGTCAATCATCAATAACATGAAAGCAGTTTTGTTGGCAATCATTTCAATGTTAATAGAATCACACTTATCCTTTATCTCTGGTTTGTCTCATCACTGTCGACTTCAGTGAAACAGTCCTTGAATTGCTACTGTAACTAATTTCCTGTTTTCTTAAAGGCATTAGTAAAACATTCATTGCAATCCGCACGGTCATATTGAATGTTAGATGGTATTATATTTTAAGTAGTGTCCATGACTATTAATCCATTTGGAAAGGGATCGTTCAACAAAACAAGTTGGTAAACCACTGACTTAAGTACAAAGAAAGAGCAACCTCTCTTTAATATCTGAACAATGAACTGTTTTTGATTCTGTAGTGTAAACAAGGTATACACTAATGTTACTCTGGCTGGCAATGACAGCGTCTAAACTATAGATTCATGATATCAATGGGAACAGGACCAAAGTTCAACTAGTTGGAGCAATGATTGGTAAAGATGTTCATTGTTTCTCATGGAAAATGTTCACCAAAGGGTGTCTGGAACTACAGGCAGCAAGGTGGCACAGTCGATAGCATTGCTGCCTCACAGCGCCAGAGACCCGAGTTCAATTTTGGCCTCGGGTGACTGTGTGTAGTTTGCACGTTCCTCCTATGTCTGTGTGGGTTTCCTCCGGGTGCTCTGGTTTCCTCCCACACTCCAAAGATGTGCAGATTAGGTGGATTGGCCATGCTAGATATCCCCATAGTGTAAGCGGAATTAGTAGGGTAAATATGCGGGGTTACAGGTAGGATTGTTGACGGTGCAGGCACAACAGGCCAAATGACCTCCTTCTGTACTCTGGGGAATCTATGTTTCTATGAATTTACCATGTTTATTTCCTGAAGTGAATCCAAAGAAGTGGCAGGAACAGTCATGCATACGTGCAAGATTGTGCAAAGTTACACAGTTGTTCAAAGGTTGCAAATCGCAAAAGCCTATATTTTCCAACTATTAGCCATGGCTCAGTATGGTAGCACACTTGCCTTGAGCCAAAAACCCAAGTGTTTGCTCTGGTCCAGTAATGTGGGAGTGCTGCAGTGCCATTTTCAGATGAGGCAGTAAAACTGTGCCCTCAGATAGATTGAAGAGATTTTGTGCTGCTATTTCA
Organism: Carcharhinus amblyrhynchos; assembly: GCF_965287045.1. Classification (NCBI taxonomy): domain Eukaryota; kingdom Metazoa; phylum Chordata; class Chondrichthyes; order Carcharhiniformes; family Carcharhinidae; genus Carcharhinus; species Carcharhinus amblyrhynchos. Next base: position 15,225,158 of record NC_137350.1, read on the forward strand.
AAACAGAGTATGAAGGTTACCCTGGCGTGCTGGCCAATTCCAATTCCTTGATCAAGATCACAAAAATGAATAATCTGGTCATTGTCCTGTTTCTGTCTGTGGCACTTTGCGCTAATCACCTGCCAAGTTTCCTACATTTCAATGTTACTTACCCTTAAAAAGAAAAAGAATGGGCTACAATTCATTTCTGGATGTCCTGCGATCACGAAACTTGTTAAATAAATGCAAGACTTTTTTTCCAGGCTAACATAGTTCAGGAGTACGAAAGCAAAATGGCAGCCCCCCCCCCCGGTGGAGACAGATGGCCACGTTTGCCATTGATTTCCCTCTGAAGGCTCCAGAGACAACTTCATGAAGTGATTTTACATCCTCCACAGCATGGATGTCACCTCATAAGGAAGAACTCACTTTGGAGAAATAGTGTCAGGAAGTTGAGAGAGGTTTGTCTCCAACTTCTAAATAGAATCTAACAAAGGCACAGTTGTTTCCTCCATGAAAATCTTTTTGGGGAGCACAACAGAAAATAATAACTATATAAACCATTCCCATTCAGCTGTGGGAACCATGGAATGTTATCTCTGCAGCAGGGTACACTACTTGAGTTGTTATGAAGCATTTGTAAGACCACACATGGAGTATTGTGTACAACTGTGGTCACTGTACTTAAATAAGGATATACAGGCAATGGAAAGGATTTGGAGAAATTAAACGGATAATTCTTAGCTTTACATCATTGAGCTAGGAAGATAAACTGAAGAAATTAAATCTGTTCTCATCTAGTGGGAAGCAGAATCCTAGACTGTAATTATGTTTGCCAACTGTCATCAAACGTACTCCTGGAAGTTTCATCACATGACTTCCCTGCATTTTCCAACCATTAGTTGGCCGACACATCCATCCCAGTAATGAAAAGGTTTCCTGTTCCGACTGGACAGCAAAAAGACTCATTACCCAATTGGATGACACTTGACTACCAGCCAAACAGCCTATTTTTCTCCATTTTTAAAATTTTTACGGTGGATGAAGCAAAATGTTCAAAGAAAACGATGAAGAAAAGATCTTTTATAATATCCCAATGATGTTTTCTTTCTCCAAGCTTTCATTAAGGATTCCATGGACTTGGATTTTCAATTCCTGTTGACTTCAGACTAATCCTGAAGGTTGGTGACCCTATCTAAATATTGATGATGCAAACGTAAAGGCAGTATGTGAACAGAGGTACAGCACATTGAAAGAACTAGTTAGGGGAAAATGAAGGTTAATTTGTGGCAAGTGAAAGAGAGAGAGAGGGAGACATAAGCATAAGCAGTCCAAAGATGTGTGGGTTAGGTTGATTGGCCATGCTTAAAGTGCCCTTTAGTGTCCTGAGATGTTTAGGTTAGAGGGATTCGTGGGCAAAATATGTAAGGATGTGGGGGTAGGGCCTGGGTGGGATTGTGGTCGATGCAGACTCGATGGGCTGAATGGCCTCTTTCTGTACTGTAGGGTTTCTATGATTCGATGATTCAATGTCCACATGTTTGGAAGAAGAATCTCCCATTTTCCCCTTCCCGGGAACATTATTATTGCAGCTCTGATTCTGCAAGAATAATAATAGAACCAGCGGGCAATCTTCTAATGTAAACAAAAATCTAACCTTTTTACAACTTGTCTGACTGATAATGTTAAGATTGTCTCCTAGTAATGTGTGCTAACTTGATGGAAATAATCAGCTGGAATTGTATTAATTCCTATTGCAATGTGGAGGAAGGGATAACAAATGACCTGATTGGATCAAGAACTGAACATTGGGGATGGAAGAGTCAAATGAACATAATCTTCTTCTCATATTCCTACATCACCACATTTGTCTTAGGCTGTAAATGGACACCAATTCCAGAATTCCTAACCTTACTCTGACTCAGAGTGTGTGCAATTTTGTCCTCCTTATCCAAACAAAGATGTCCTCGCTATAGAGGGAGTACAGCGAAGGTTTACCAGGCTGATTCCTGGGACGGCAGGACTGATATATGAGGAGGGATTGAGTTGGTTAGGATTATATTCACTAGAGGTCAGAAGACTGAAGGGGGGATCTCATAGAAACCTATAAAATTCTAACAGGGTTAAGAGGTGCGAAGATGCAGGAAGGATGTTCTCAATGATGAGGGTGTCCAGAACCAGGGGCACAGTCTAAAAATAAGGGGTAAACTTTTGAGGACTGAGATCAGGAGAAATTTCTTTACCCAGGAGATGGTTGACCTGTGGAATTCATTATCACAGAAAGTCGGTGAGGCAAAAAGTTTCTGGGTGCAATCTTACCGGCTGTTCACGTCAGCGAATTTGGTGCCCAGCCAAATCTACGTTCACTGTAGCAGGGTGAGAAAATCGTGTTGCTGTTAATGGCCATAACATCCTGGCCTGTATGTTTTTGAGAAGTAATTAGATATAGCTCTTGAGTGAAGGGGATCAAAGGGTTTGGAGGGGCGGATAAGGGGTTGTGGGGGGGGGGGGGGGGGGGGGGGCGGGGGGTGGAGGATCAGAATATTGAGTTGGATGATCAGCCATGACAATAGTGAATGGTGGAGTAGGTTCAAAGGGCTGAAAGGCTTACTCCTGCTTTTACTTGTTACGCTTCAATGCCAAACTGTGCAATGATTGAAGTTTTTCAATTCATTTTTAAAAAATTGCAATAAAATATGCTGAGTAAAAGTGAGGCACTACGTGAAAGTTAATCAGAAAAGTAGAAAGCGTTTGAAAAAAATTGATTGGGAAGATTCTGTGTCCCAGTGCATTGTGATACACACCAGTGGAATGTGATCCCGCATTCACATTTTGCATCAGGAGACAAAACCACGTTGAAGATATTCTCAAATGAACCAGGCACAAAGAGTGCTTTAAGATTCATTACCTGACACACCACTCCCAGAATGCAGCAAAACCTCCTGTAGCCCTTTATAATTGCACATATCTTCCCAGCAGCACTCTAAGAGTGACCAGTGTCCTTTATGGTGGTAGGGACTTTCTGAATGGCAGATCTCTGTGGTGTTGGAGAAAGTGTCCGTGCAGCCATGCAGTAAGGGGGAATTGGCATTCTGAGGGTCCAGTAGTCTGGTAAAGCAGGCAGAGAGCTGGGATTTGCACATGTAGCCCGTCGCTACGCACTGTGGCCCATCACAATAGCATCTGATTTCACCTGGAAAAGATAAGAAGTTCTGATGAGTGAGAGCACTTGATGAGGGGAATCAAAACAACTTGGAACCATCACCATCTTATTAGTTGAAGGTTCAAAACAGGACCATTGAATAATGTGTTCAGATCACTTGGAATGCTATTCTCATCTTCAAAAGGACAGTGAAATATTAACAGTTCCTACACAATGAAATACAGATTCAGGATTGGTCTCCCATTTTAGCTGAGCTCCCACTTCATTCCCAGGGTTCACCAGCTGAGAGACATGGGAAGGAAAGCAGTGATGAGGGAGAGTTTGATAGAGTTAAGGTGCTGTCTCCCCATCAACTGGTTTGGAGGAATGGTGTTGGTAGCATTGGAGCTATTCTCACTGAAAGCCTTCAAATCTCTGGCCTGAAGGAGAGATTTCATTATCATAGGCAACAAGTGCAAAATTGTCAATATGAAAAAGTGGCAAAAGTTATTTATTACTACTTCAGAAATATCAAAATGCTGCAATTGGAACAGAGGAAGGCGTTTGGCAGGTGAAGGGAGACATAAAATCTGATGGCATGGCCAGGAACACTGGGCCTTCGCCTACCCACCTCCAACAGCAGACGTACACATGCTGTATGATGAGGCTGCCAGGTAAACTGTGGTAGTCGGACTGTTGACTCTGGGAGAAGTCCCTTCCTATCCTGGAATATTGTGCCCAATGGACATAACCCCTCCACCACCACCCCACTGCACCCTCCCACCACCACCCTCCACAGTGATGATTGTCACTGTCTCCTGTATCCCCTGGCCTCCTGATCATACAACCTTCTCTCCCAACCAACCCCATTGCCTGTACCTGCTTGATTGGCCCCAAACATTACACCCCACTTACCTTTCAATGCAGCTTCCATTGCTGCTCCTCTCCCCTTACACAAGGGTGCTACTCGTCATCACTCTTGAATAAATTTTGAAAGTTACATCCCATGATTCTGGCTTCCCTACCAGAGGAAATGATTTCTCTCTATCAGCCTTCATAAATTCTTTCCTCACCTGAAACACTTCAATTTGATCACCTCCTTTTTAGTCTTCTGCATTCAAAGGAATTAAAGTGAGTTCATACAAGCTATCCACATAACTTAACTTTCTCGTCCGAGTTTCACTTGAATAATCTGCACTCTGTCCCCTCGAAGGCTGATAGCTTCTTCCCGAATAATAATACTCCAGATGGGATCTAACTGGTTCACTGTACAGTAACATAACTTCCAGTGCTTGGTGTCCCAGGACTTTGTGATAAAGCCAATAATCCATCTCTCTTTTCAATTAACTTTGTTCCTGTCCCCCAGACTTTAGTGACTTTTGTATTGCGATCCCTAAATCTCTCCACTCATCCACTGTTCCTGGCTTCTCACTATTTAGAAAGTACTCTTTCCCACATTGAGTTCAAACTGCACAGCGCTGCCCATTCACTTAATCTTTCAATGTCCCTTTGCAACTTTTCTGTTCATATTTATGTTATCTATCTAACTTTGTACCATTACATGTTTAGATGTCCAGCTCCCCATTCCTTCACTCAAGACATAGGTAGGTATCGTGAAAGAGTGAGGTCCCAGAATAGATACACCACCACACTGCCAATATGAGCACATTCCCAATTTGAGTTCCCCTCAAAGCTGATCAGTTGGGCAACGAATATACATTGCAATTTTTTAAATTCATGGAATGTGGGCATTAGTGGCAATTCCAGCACTTGTTGCCCATCCCTCACCACCAATGAACTGAAGATTTTCTCAGCCATTCCTGAGGGCAGTTAAGAATCAATCACACCACTGTAGGTCTGCAGTCACATGTAGGCCAGACCAGAGAAGGACACCAGATTTCCTTCCCTAAAATACATTAGTGAACCAGATGGATTTTTGTGACAATCAGTGATAGTTTTGAGATCACCGTTGCTAGCTTTATATTCCAGATGTACTAACTGAATTCAAGTTCAACTAGCTCCTATGATGGGATTTGAACACATGTCCCCAGAGAATTAGTCTGGGTCGCTGGTTACTGACTCAGCGACATTACCGCTATGCTGCCATCTCCCCACAGTACAAATAAACCACCAATGTTGTAATTGAATCCAGAAGAATTGAATATCAAGCATTTCTTTTCCTTACATTCCTAAATTCGTGTTTGGGTTTAACTTAACCCTCCCGGATTTCAGTCAAATGGTGACTTTCGGTGCACACATCTAGACTGTAAATGTTGGCAAAGCATATGCCACGATGACACAGTGGTTAACACTGCTGCCTCGCAGTGCCAGGGACCCAGGTTCATTTCTGGCCTTGGATGACTGCCTGTGTGGAGTTTGCACATTCTTCTTATGTCTGTGTGGGTTTCATCTGAGTGCTTTGGTTTCCTCCCACAATCCAAAGATGTGTAATTTAGGTGGATTGGCCATGCTAAATTGCTTCTTAGCCCAAGATGTGTAGGTTCGGAGAACTAGTGGGATAAGTTAACCAGGGGTTGGCCCTGGATCAGTTGCTGAATTGGTGCAGACCCGATATGCTAAATGGCCTCTTTCTGCTTTCCATGAATTGGCTGTCAGGGGTCTCAGGCTGCCCTCAACAACATCCACTAAACTTAGATGTCCTTGCTGAATTGCAGTCAGAATCAGGAGTGCAGTTTAAGATGCTCAGAGCAACATCAAAATTTGTAATGTCTGATGTATGACTCAAGCAAGCTCCATAAAACACTTTGGAGTTTCCAACCTGAACCCATAACAAACGTCACTCCAGCACAGATCACCTCACTCAGCAAGAATCAAGGATCAAACCTGGTGCTTTCTGGCTGTGGACATATCACCAGGTAGTATACTTGCCCAATTACATATTGAGAGACCTCGGTTATTTTTCCCCATATATAACAAATACATGGCACGCTCCTAAATCCATTCAACTTGGTTGGGAATCCAGCTGAATCTCTTTCTTCCCCAGCAATGGGCATCAATCCAAAATTCCGGAGAGATGGCTTTACCCAGTGATTTGTTGGAATGTTTAATTCATTATTCTGGGGGGGGTATTGAGGTAAATAGCACAGATGGTCTTACACATTACATTAAATAAAAAAACGAGAGGGAATGGACGAAAAGTGAAAGAGTAAAGTAACTGTGAGGGTAGATGCCAAAGGGTGGGAAGATTATGAGAACATTGAATGGCTTGTTCCTGTGCTGTACTTCCTTTGAACTCCAATGTAAAGTTAGACCTCTCCTTATCCAACATTTGAACTTCCTCTGAGACCTGTGGTTAGTCAGGTCTGTTGACTTGAGGGTGGCGACCATCACTTGCTGGCAAGCTTGACACCACCGCGGAGAATACCATTGTGAGTGCCTCAAATGGAAAGATGCCCAGTATTTAAGACAAGAGCGCAGCATCCAGTTTATGCACATGTTTGAAGGCATTGCCTCTGCTTTTATAATTTGCCATCATGTATATTTTTGATTAGTTTGGGAGTCAGGTCAGGGACAATATTAAGATATGTTTGAAGTGTATTTATTAGTGTCACTAGTAGGTTTGCATTAACACTGCGATGAAGTTACTGTGAAAATTCCCTGGTCGCCACACTCTGGTGTCTGTTCAGGTACACTGAGGGAGAGTTTAGCAATGCCAATGTACCTAGCCAGCACATCTTTATAAGGGTTGGAGGAAACCAGTGCACCCAGAAGAAACCCACGCAGACACAGGGAGGACGTGCAGACTCTGCACAGTCACCCAAGCCAGGAATCGAACCCAGGTCCTTGACACTGCAAGGCAGCAGTGCTAACCACCATGCCACCCTAGCTACTGTATCTTAAACTTAGAATTTATATTTCAACAGTAAACGCAAGATCATTTATGGTGAGACGCCTTGGGATCCCAAATATTTCATCCTGGGGGGAATTCACCTAATCTCCCTCTCTGAGGGGAATTTTCTGGAATCTTCCATCCTCACAAGACTGTTGTTACTGTGGAGGGGAAGATGAATGCCATGCTTTCCATCTGAACCCTCAAAATAAACTGGAACATTTTCAGCAAAACATTAATTCACAAGATTGCCTCTTCAAATGGAAAATCCATGCGATGAGCTAAATCACCTAAAGCAGGGTCTCTCTGTGGTTCAGGAAAGATGGAGAAGGACAATTGTAAATCAGAGATTAGATGACTAAAAATCTGACATTTAAAATTGTTGCAGGAAAGGAGGGCACAGGGGTAGCAAAAGTGAGTTGACATTATTGATGTCCTGGTGAACACAGAGCAGAGTTGGAGGGAGTGCAACAGGTCTTCATTTCAACTGGAGATAGAGGAGGAAGATTGCAGCAATTAAAGACATTTCATTGATAAACAACTTTAAGGCCAGAATATTCTAACTGTCCCACCCCTACCCGTGGGAGGTTCCACTCCAGCAGGACCGAAGAGCAGTTGAAATTTCCTTTCACATTAACGAGAACCTGAAGATCCCACCAGCGTGACGGGCTGGAAAATACCTACCAAAGTGAAGGACTTCCACCTCCACGGGAAGGCGATGGCCTCGTGGTATTATCACTAGACTATTAATCCAGAAACTCAGCTAATGTCCTGGGGAAGCGGGTTCGAATCCTATCATGGCAGATGGTGGAATTTGAATTCAATAAAAAAATCTGGAATTAAGAATCTACTGATGCCCATGAAACCATTGTCTATTGTTGGAAAAACCCATCTGGTTCACTAATACCCATTAGTGAAGGAAATCTGTCTTCCTCACCTGGTCATATTGCATGAGACACCAGAGCCACAGCAATGTGGTTGACTCTCAACTGCCCTTGGGCAACTAGAGATGGGTAATAAATACTAGCCAGCCAGCGATGCCCATGTCCCACAAATGCATTAAAAAAAAGTGAAGGCCCAAATATAGAAAATAGCTCAAAATGAAGAAGTCAATACAAAAAGTGTTAAAGGACGGAAGTCACTAATTGAATTCCTTCTGTCAAGCAACCCGGATGGCCACTCAATGCACCTCATGGAATCAAGGGCCATAGTTTCAAAGTTTAAAGTTTTTTATAAGCGTCACAAGTAGGCTTACATTAACACTGAAATGAAGTTACTATGAAGATCTTCTAGTCGCCACACTCTAGCCCCTGTTCGGGTACACTGAGGGAGAATTTAGAATGGGCTGATGCACTTAACCAGCATGTCTCTTGGACTGTGGGAGGAAACTCACGCAGACACGGGGAGAATGTGCAAACTCTGCACAGTGACCCAAGCCGGGAATCGAACCTGGTCCCTGACGCTGTGAGGCAACATTGTTCTGCCGTGCTGGGCATGTCATGCCATGAAGGACATAGGATTCACTGAATCTTTTTAAGGCAGAGGTAGATAGATTCTTGTGAGGTAAGGGAATCAAAGATTATCGGGGTAAATGGAAATGTAGAGTTCAAAGTACAAACAGATTAGCCATGATCTTATTGAATGTCATGGCAGGTTTGTGTGGCCAAGTGGCTTATTTCTATCTTTATTCCATAAAGATCCCATGGGCAGACTATGGTTCATTACACCTCTGAGGCGACTTAAACCAGAACAATTTGCGTTGTCCTGAGTCCATGAAAATTGGTGAGACGAGAACATGTCAAACCCTGAGATGGAGCTAGCTAGTTCTGGAGTCTAGGGTAAGGTGTCAGGACTCGAACCACTCTTAAAAGACCCTCCTGAAAATTGGAAACCCCAGGAATGGGGTGGTCAGGAGTCCTGGAATCAGGACCCTCCTGCCCTTTGAAAAGAACTCCCAATCCTGAGTTGGCAAAAATGTAGCCCAATGTCTCTGTTGAAGGAAGGGAATCATACAATAAATGCTGACAGGGATGTACTAAAGTAGCAAGTCAAGAAGTCCTTTGAAGGGCACAAACATTCTTTGTCTTCAATATGTGGCAGGGATCAATTAGCACATTCCCAACTGGAAAGAAGAGTGAAGAAGAAGAATAGGTCCTTTAATTTCTTGGTATAAAAAAAAGATGGTTAGAATATCAAAACCACAGCACATGGACTGCAGCGATTCAAGAATGCAGCTCACCATCACCTTCTCAAGGGCAACGAGGGATGGGCAATAACTGCTGACCAGCCAGCTACACCCATGTCCCATGAAGTAATATAAAAAAAATGCCTAAGTGTGCAGATGCTGAGGGAGAATGCAAAGGTAACATTTTAACTTGGCTGTAAAGTGGGGAGCAGACTTACTTGTGAACGACTGGAATGTAACAGTGAAACTGAAAGCTGGAGGAATAAGGAGTTTGGAGAAACTAAAATATGGAACTCGTTACAGCATGGAGTTGGCAGCACAGTGGCACAGTGTTTAGCATTTCTGCCTCACGGCACCAGGGTTCAATTCCTGGCTTGGGTCACTGTCTGTGCGGAATCTGCACGTCCTCCCTGTGTCTGCATGGGTTTCCGCCGGATGCTCTGATTTTCTCACACAGTCCAAAGACATGCAAGTTAGGGGAATTGGCCATTCTAAACTCTCCCTCAATGTACCTGAACAGGCACCGGAGTGTGGCGACTAGGGGATTTCCACAGTAACTTCATTGCAGTGTTAATATAAACCTACTTGTGACATTGATGAATAAACTTTAAGCAAGCAATAGCATATTAGCATTTAAAGAGGAATTAAATACACATGAGGGAGAAAGGAATGGAAAGATACATTGCTAAATGGAATGGGGTAGAATGGGTCAAATGGCCTGTTTTTGTGTTGTAAGATCTGTGTAATTCCATCTAATCCAACTGAAATTTGTTGAACTTTTCATTGCGAAGAGAAGTGCTTTTTGGAGTTTGTTTTAAATTGGATTTTTTTATTATTGGAGCTAATGAAAGAGTAGAATTGTTTCTTTTTTAATTCCATTTGTCTATACCTTTTATTAAATCAGTCCAATTGACGATCTTGACTATCTCTTATGCTCCTGATTATCTTTTGGCCAGTTTTCCAACTCAGGAAATGTTGAGTGAGCGATGAGCTCCAACACAAGAAAATAACTGTTTTCACTTTAGTTTATTTGATGAAGTATAATTCTACCCCCTTTGGGTTTGTTCTGTCACACCCACTTCCTGAAACCAGCCATTCTTTGAACTGGTGAAGCTGCACAAGTTGAGTGATCAGTGATCCTTTCGCTTAGAGAGAAACCCTCAGCCTCAATAATACCAAAATAAATGCTTATATTCTAATACTTCCAAATCACCATGGATGGGCCATGTACAGCCACCTGCCAGAACTGTTGTGCCCTACACCACAGAGTCCCAATTAAAGAAAGGGTTTTCCCAGGCAATTGCCTGAGCAGATGGTGGCAAATTTACCTTCAGGTTATGTCCGCGAGTCAGGGACTAGAGGCAATTTACCATAGGTGGCATGATAGCACAGTAATTAGCACTACTGCCTGAAAGCTTTAGGGACCCGGGTTTGATTCCCAGCTTGGGTCACTGTCTGTGTGAGTCAGCACATTCTCCCCGTGTCTGCACGGGTTTTCTCTGGACGCTCCAGTTTCCTCTCACAGTCCGAAAGACGTGCTGGTTAGGTGAATTGGCCATGCTAAATTCTCCCTCGGTGTAGCCGAACAGGTGCTGGAGTGTGGCGACTAGGGAATTTTCACAGTAACTTCATTTGACATTTTCATCTTACGTATTAAACAAGAAGCTAGCTAAACTCCAATTTACATTTTCTTTTTTTCTTTTTTTTAATAACTAGAGTGACTGTCCTCTATAAACTAGGATGAGTCTATCCAAAGTTTGGAGTTTGACAGCCAGGAGAAAATCAGAACCCAAACAAGAATCATATTGGACTCGAAACATTAACTCTGTTTTTCTCTCTCCACAGATGCTGCCCGATCTGCTGAGTTTCTCCCAACATTTCTGTCTCCATTTTGTTCTCTTTTGTTGAAGTGATTTTCCTTCTCTAACATCTTCTGTCACTTCCAAGTGTGAAACGTGACAGATATGAACTTGATTTGGTATCAAAGGATAAACAAAAGAAGCTGCATTTAATATTGCACCCTTCACAGCTTCTGCCTAATCCAAGCTCCTGCACAGCTATCGAATTACTGTCAAATTATTAACACTGGAACATTGGCATACTCCAAGCTTCCCCAAAACAGTAAAAAGATAACTGACTGAATAATCTGCTATTGTGGTGTTACTTAAAGGAACGGACATTGTCCAGAACACCCAGATTGTGATTACAACCAATTTGCAGGTCTTTAGGTCATCAGTTTAACAACTCTCCTGAAGACAGAATCTTCACCAATGCAATACCCTTTCAGCACTGCACTGAACAGCCAGCCTAGACTATGTGGTCAAATCCCTGGAGTTGGGTGTGAATGCACAATTTCCTGATGGAAGGTGAAAGTATCACCATTAAGTCAAGACAGATTGTAATGATTTGTGGCATTTCTCACAATTGGAGAACTGAAACGCTGTTTTAAAATGATGTGCAGATATATAGCCAGAAAGATGTAATTTTAGATACTTTAACCTATATTTAATCTCTCATGTGAATAGTGCAGAATTGATTTTATTCTTGTAGTCAGGTCATTCCTCATAATATTCCAAAATCCCTTTATTTGGAAGAGCTGGATAGTTCCTTCCACAGTGGAAGGAGCAGCTCCTTCCTTCTCCTATTCTGCTGCAATCTCTTTGCACCATAACATTGAATTACATAAGGGTGTCAGAGGCTTCCAGTGCCTAGTCCAAGTGCCTAGTCTGTTAGTTGTACAATATTAGCGGCATGCTGCAACATAGAAACATAGAAGGCAGGAGTAGCAGGAGACCATTCAGCCCTTTGAGCCTGCTCCGCCATTCATTACGATCATGGCTGATCGTTAACTCAATAGCTTAATCCTGCTTTCTCCCCATAACCTTTGATCCCATTCGCCCCAAACACTATATCCATCTGCCTCTTGAATATATTCAATGTTTTGGCATCAACTACTTCCTGTGGTAATGAGTTCCACCGGCTCACCACTCTTTGCATGAAGAAATGTTTCCTCATCTCCATCCTAAATGGTCTACTCTGTACCCTCAGAATGTGACCCCTGGTTCTGGACACCCGTACCATCGGGAACATCCTCCCAGCATTTACACTGTCTAGTCCTGTGAGAATTTTATGAGCCTCTATGAGATTTCCCCCTCATTTGTCTGAACTCCAGCAAAAACAATTCTAACCTAGTCAATCTCTCTTCATGCATCAGTCCCGCCATCCCCGGAATCAGCGTGGTAAACTTTTGCTGCACTCCCTCAAGAGCAAGAACATCCTCCCTCAGAAAAGGAAACCAAAACTGCACACAGTATTCGAGGTGTGACCTCACCAAGGTTCTGTATAATTGCAACAACACATCTCTGCATGAGAGGCAACATATCCAAGCTCTTAACTGATGCACTCCTACATTACTCCAGCTCCACTGTGATGATACTGTGCTCTTTTGCTATATTTTTTGTTCAGGTGAGGTTGTTTTAAGAGGTAGTGTTTTGTCACAAGAGTCGATTTGTCTGAGAAAACATGCAGCAGATGCTAAGAAAGCAGGATAATAACTGATTTTAGCTAGGAATGTGTTACTTTGCAGAGTTAATGGACCTATTATTTATTTAAGTTCTCCTGGGATTTTAGACTAGGGATGTAGAGTTATGGGGTTAATGGGAAGAGCTAAGCTTGCGGAAAAGAACAGATCTATTTTCATTTTTTAATCAAGAGCAGTTGCTGCCTTGGCTGGAAGAAAAAATAAGTGCCTCCTCCTCTCTAGAGGCCTTCTGAAAGTTCCATTACTGCTAACCTAAATCACAAGCAAGTATGCCTTTGTTTTGCTAACTAATTTTAAAGCGGTATTTAAGTCTATAAAAGAAATATTGGAACTAAAAGTGATAGATTAGAAAATAAGAAGTGTATCTTGACATGTTTAAGTATTGTTTAATTGTTAAAAGTTAAGCTAATTCATTTGTTATAGTTAAACTTAAATAAAATTTGTTTTGATAAAAGTTCCCTAGTTTGTCAGTACACCTGGAGTGAAACATCTTATCTTCATATTAATGCCAAAATAGAACATTTGTTGGGGTCTAGTCCATCTTTGTATTATGCCTTGAGGTTTCTGGTCTGATATCCTAATATCATGCAGTTGGGCTGTTGATTCCTAAGAGTAATGACAATAGGTACTGGTTTGCCAGTGTTACCCATGCTGCGAGGACAAATCAAAAAAATAAAGTTGCTGTCACACGTAATAAAGCTTTGCTGATATTTTGCATGGATTCTTTAAAAGACGTGACTGGAGAAACAGATTTTGTAAATAGTAACTACTCATCTTAGGGCTACCCGAGCAAGTTCCATTTTGAAAAAGCCTTTCTCATTTTGAACTGGATCATTTCCATTTTGCCAATGAACTGTATAACAGACATCAGACAAGAAGAACCTTTCACATTGTTTGAGTCTGCCCAGCCAATATACTTCCGCTAGCTTCCTTCCGTTTGATTTTTCTGTTGTGATAAAACACGGGGGAAGAGATGAGGGGAAGAAAGATTCCCTGTGACTTCTGAACTGGAAATGAGGGATTAGAATGGCATTTTCTCAGGAATGTTGGTGGACATCACCTAATCCTGCTTTCTCCCCATAACCATTGATCCCACGTGCTATATCCAGCCGCCTCTTGAATGCATTCAATGTTTTGACATCAACTGAATGAAATAAATATCGAAAGCAGCCTATAAATTACATTTATTTTATCTCTCAACTTTCCTCCCTCTCTCCTAAAGGTAGCAAAATGTTTTTACTCCTTCCAGAGATCTAAACCACAGACAACAATATGAGTCCATGGGAGTTGACATTGTGCTATTAATGCATGTACCTCTTTAACTTTCTGTCCCTCCTTTCTAAGTCCACTGAGGTATTTGTGCGTGAAATATCTATTTATTGTTGACTTTCTACATACTTTCTGGTTGAAATTGAGTTGAGTGATATCAGCTTTTTTTAACTTATTCATAGAATATGAATATTTTCATGGGCCAGCATTTATTGTCATAGAAACCCTACAGTGCAGAAAGAGGCCATTCGGCCCATCAAGTCTGCACAGTCTCTCCAACAGAGCATCTTAGCCAGGCCCACCCCCGCCCTATCCCCATAACCCCACATATTTAATCCCCCTAACCCACACATCTTGGGACACTAAGGGGCAAATTAGCAGGGCCAATCCATATAACTTTCACATCGTGGGAGGAAACTGAAGCACCTGGAGGAAACCCACCCAGACACGGGGTGAATGTACAAACTTCACATAATCACCCAAGGCTTGAATTGAACCAGGGTCCCTGGCACACTGAGGCAGCAGTGTTAGCCAATATGCACTGTGCCGCCCAATTGCCCACTCCTAATTACCTCTGAGAAGGTGGTGGTGAGCCATCTTCTGAAACTGCGTCGCCCATGTCGGGGTCGCTATGGGAAGAATGGTGCCCAATGGGTTAAACAGTTGCTACAAAATTCTGCCCAACCTTCCCTAATAGAAGTGTTAACTGGTTCGAAAATGCCTTTGTTAAAATAGTGGAATTTTGAACGAATACATTGATGCATCTGTTCCCAATATCCCACAGCATGACTTCATTCTAATCATTAGTGCACTCCTCGCACAGCCTCTCTTCATTAGCGAGTATAATGAAGGGACCACAAGATGTGGAGGAGAAGTCACTGTAAAAACTATCCAACTTCCTGCGAAGTGATGTTCCTGTCGAGTAATTTCTCTTAACTGTATCTCGGAGGAAAACCACTTTGATATTGAAAAGAAGCCCCAGGAATGTTATTTCCTGCTTCTTGTTACATGTCTATTTCAGAAACTGAAAGTGACAGCAGCAGGAATCCTCCAAAATTCCACAAGATTTTTGTGTTGACTTCAGCTGCGGCTGGGCTATCTCTCGCTGTTCTGATAAAACATTGAACAAGGTTCCCTCCTGCCTTGGTTGGTAAACACAGCAGCTGGAAATGAATCATTCAACCAAGAAAAGGTTTTGCCTGCGAAGATCCCAGCCAAAGTATCTGTGGTACGCCACATTTGGTTCCTGTGCCTTAGAAGGATATATTGGCCTTAGATGGGTTCACTGCAGAATCACCACAGTGAAAGGGTAGCACAGTGGTACAGTGATTAGCACTGTTGCTTTACAGCACCAAGGACCCAGGTTCAATTCCGGTCTTGGGTAATTAGCTGTGTAGAGTTTGTACATTCTCCCCGTGTCTGCATGGGTTTCCCCCGGGTGCTTCAGTTTTCTACCAAAGGTCAGGTGGATTGACCATGCTAAATTGCCCCTTAGTGTCCCAAAATATATAAATTAGGGGGATTAGTGGTGTAAATATGTGGGATTTTGGGGATAGATCTGGGTAAGATGCTCAGTTTGAGAGTCAGTGCACACTCAATGTGCTGTGTAAAAACTTTTTAAAGTTTATTTATTAGTCACAAGTAGACTTACATTAACACTGCAATTAAGCTACAGTGAATAACTTCCTTCTGCACTATGACTTTATGATATCAGAGCTAAAAAAGTTAAATTATGAAACAGATTTTGTGGACTTGCCTTCTCTTTCCTTTAGTATAAATTATTAAGGAGCGATCAGGTTACGGTTTTTCTTAATTTGTTATTGCACAAGACTCACTCTTTCTTCTGATGTGGGAATGCAGAACAAGAGAACGGAACCTTTAAAATGGGAGCTCAGTTATTCAAAGTGGCGTCGGAAAACAGTTCTTCAATCACAGTGGAAACAAGGGCTGGTATTCTCCGGTCTCACCTCCCCCATTGCTGTTGCCAGCACGAATGGAGAATTTGGCGCTCAGCCAAGTCTCCGTCCCCAGCAGCAGGACTGGAGAATCCCAGCCACTGGTGAGGTCGGAGAACTCAGGCCAAATGCTGCCACACAAGTAGGTGTGCAGGAGAATGTCAGGACATGCATTTTGCCCAATAATTGACCCTGCCAGCCATGTCATGATGGAGTTATTTACACTCATTTGAACCAGTTATTCAGAACCCACTCAATCAGAAAACTGCTGGCAACAGCAGAACAAATAGCAGAACAAATGTATCTTTAACCCTTTTGTTTATTGGATGGGCAATTATGTTAAAGGAAGCATTTAATCCATGTGAATTAAGGCTCATTTATGCATTGGCTAAACACGACTAATTTAGCAACTCCAAAGGACTTTTTAATTGCTAGAATAATAATTTGGTATAATCCTTCAAAAAAAATGTGCACACCTCTATCCCAATCACCTAAAGTTCATAAGTTCATAAGATATAGGAGCAGAATTAGACCATTCGGCCCATTGAGTCGACTCAGCAATGATATACTAAAAATTCTGATGTTAGCCTGTAAAATCTGTTGGAATAGCTTTCCAAACATGTTTCCAAAGGGCACTGGGTGGTATAGTGTAATTATAGTGTAATCATTGCCTCTAGGACCCAATTCCTCCCCAGATGGGTAAAAGTCTCATCTTCCGGATGACCATAACGGTCCTGTGTAAAATGAATTTGAGTTGTCTCAGTCCAGGTCATGGTGGGCTCCACGTCAGCAATTTTTACAGATTCTCCTGGCATCTGAACAAGGGAGCTTTCCAAATTATCTGCTCAATCTAGTAACTTGGCAATAAAGAGGCTATGAGGTTGCCAAGAGCAAACTGGAATGGAATCCAGACAACTCTTGGTCCGTCTTCCCCTGTGTTGCAGGGAACCCAGTGCAGTGAAACCATTGACCTGTTTCTCCATTCTGATTTGGGTTAGGGTCACACAAAGTTCCTTCAGCAAACAGCAATGTTCCAATACCTGTGTATAGGGAATTGATTTGGATTTGATTTGATCTGATTTATTATTGTCACGTGTATTGGGATACAGTGAAATGTATTGTTCGTTGCGCAATATACAGACAAAAACCGTTCATAGAGTACATGAGGAGAAGGGGAGGGTGCAGAATATAGCGTAACATTATGAGAGAGTTTTAAAAGCATAGAATGAGAGTAAAAGATAGAATTAGATATTTATAGGATCAAAAGAAACCAAAGTGTAGGGTATACTGGGGACAAGTAGTCACCTCACTTCAGCCTCATCGATTGATAGCAGACACCAGGCCCACCGAACTGTACATTTTGATACAATCTGCTGCTGGGAAAGATTCGAAGAAAGAACACCAATATCTTTGTTGCAAAATAATTACATTGGGCGGGATTTTCTGCCCACACTCACTCCGAAACCGGAAAATCCCACCCGAGGTCAACGGATCGATCCATGCTCCGATTCCCATGGCGGGCAGAACAGGAGTGTCTACTCATGTTGAATATTCTACACAATCGCATAAGCTTCACTGCCAAAACTGTCCGGTTGGCCCAGAGAACATCTGGATTGTGACTCAGAGCTCAGTGTAAATGAAAGCACCTTCAGAGGCTGTCATAGAGCCCAGTGATTGGCAGCCAGCTTAACTTTATATCTGACCCACGCTATGCCTGACTTGGAAGTGCTTCGTGTCAACTAATGTAAGTAATGAAAATGCTTTTGTTTCCCAGTCGGTGAAATATTTAATCTCGATGGGCACAGAATTCCACGATTGTAGGCAGTAAAGTAATACAAAGTGTAGTCAATATGAGTAAAATAAACAAACTGCAGTATCGGGCTTGCATAGGAGTTCTCCTTCTGGCTCCACATCGAATCAGGACACTGAGAGCCCACCAATATATCCCACCTCTTCCACCTTCCCCACCTCCTCCCAGATTTACCCCTGGCCCTGGAGTGGCGTGAAACTGGTACGGTCCCAAGAGACGAGATACACTGGGGTGACTGGGCCAACCTGTAATCTGCCTATTTATACTGCTGAGCCCCATGACAGATTTATTTCAATCATTGGACCTTTCTCTTCTAAAGCTTTGCTGGATTTGTGCTTATTTTAGGGATGCCAAGTTGCTCAGGCCCCTTACTGTTCTTTACAAAAGAAGATCCTGTGGTGGTAGTGGAGAGAGGAGTGAGGGGTTAATGAAGTCAATGGGAGTGAGAGGGGAGAGGGGAGCGAAGGGTTAATGAAGTCAATGGCAGGAGAATCAGCCATGTTTTCATGGAACTGATGAGTAAAATGGTCCTTTATTTGCTCCGCAGAAGTTTCTAAAATGATTACACCACAATAACTGGACGGCATCCATGTTCTTTCTGGTTAATGTTTTCCTATTTCTTTTTCCCCTAGTTATTTTTAGTCCTATTTTACCAATAGTGGCTGTGCATCACTATCCAGTGACTCATGACTAAGGCAACTGGGCAAAATACAGATAACCACCTCTGAGTGAACAATAATTAGTCCCTTGAGTGGAACAAAAAGGTGCATTACCTTGACTTCCATTAATATTTTAACTGGTTTTTTGTCATTTTGCCCTCATGTCCTTTCTTGTTTCAGACATAGGCCTGGCATATTCCAATTCCATCAACCTATTAAACTGAATGTCCAGGAGATCTTGAGCTGGCAAGGAGAAAAACTGAAAATTCTGGCTGCCATCTTTGTGTTCGGAAAAGGGCAGAAGAGTTTTCAAGTTTCTAGGTGTTCAGATCACCAACAATCTGTCCTTAGCCTTCCACACCGACACTATAGTTAAGAAAGCCCACCAATGCCTCTAGTTTCTCAGAAGGCTAAGGGAAATCAGCATGTCCACTATGACTCTCACCAACTCCTACAGAAGCACCACAAAAAGCACCCTTTCTGAATGTATCACAGCTTGGTGTGGGTCTTGCTCTGACCAAGGGTTGTGAATGAAGCCCAGTCCATCACACAAACCAACCTCTTATCCATTGACTCCGTCTATATTTCCTGCTGCCTCGGGAAAACAGCCAGCATAATCAAGGACCCCATGCACCCCAGACAGACTCTTTTCCACCTTATTCCAACAGGAAAAAGATACAAAAGTCAGAGAACACGTATCAACCGACTCACAAACAGCTTCTTCCCTGCTGCCATCAGGTAGTTGAGTAGTTCTATCATATATTAAGCAGACCTTTCTCTGTGCCCTATCTGTAACTACAACAGTGTATTCAGCACCCTCTCCTTTCCTGCTCCCCATGTACCCTATGAATGGTATGCTTTGCCTGTATAGGGCACAGGAAATAAATACTTTTCAATGTGTCCCCATACATGTGACAAAAATAAATCAGATCAATGATCACCTCACAGATGTGTGCCAACACCATTCTCCAATCTGTGGGTGGGAAGTTGATCAGCTATTTTGGTTCTCCCTCTCCAAGGAGAAACGCTGGATCTTCCATTCAATGGTCGTGTTGAACAGCTGCTCAGTCACTGCGAGGGGAAATAAAGAGTACAATTCCCTGGCCTAATTACCCACTGGGCAATGACCTGCCACGCTCACACACCGAGCCTCAACTTCATTTATATGACCTTTACTTCCAGTTTTATCCTTTTCTTCTCCTGGATACTTTGGATGCTGTGAAGTACAGAGGACCAGAGGGACCTTGGGTTGAAGATCTAAAGATCCCTAAAGGCAGGTAGATAAGGTGGTTAAGAAGACATACGGGATACTTCCCTCTATTAGTTGAAGCATAGAATATAAGAGCAGGGAAGTTGGGATGGAGCTGTGTAAAATGTTCAGTAAGCCACAGCCAGAGTACTGTGTACAGCTCTGGTCACCACACTATAGGAAGGGTGTGATGCACTAGAAAGGGTGCGGAGATTCACCAGGATGCTGCCTGGGCTGGAGAATTTCAGCTACGAGGAGAGGCAGAGTTGTTTTGCTTAGAGCAGAGGGGGGACATGATTGAAGTATACAATATTATGAAGGGCACAGATAGGATAGGATAGCTAGGAAGAAACATTTTCCCTTGGTAGAGGGATAAATAAGCAGGGCGCATAGATTTAAGATCAGGGGCAGGAGATTTAGAAGGGATTTGACAGAAACCTCTTTCACCCAGAGGGTGGTGGGTATCTGAAACTCACTGCCTGAAAGGGTGCCAGAGACAGAAACCCTCACAACATTTAAGAAGCATTTCAGAAAATGAGCATTTGGCACGCTATAGGTTTGATAGGTACTTGATGGACAACACAGACGCGATGGGCCAAATGGCCTCTTGCTCTGCTGTAAAACTCTTTGATTCATAACGAAGTATATCAATATGGGCATAACTCAATCATTAAATTTCAGGGTGTGTGTGTAGACCATACCATTAGCCTTCTCGGCCTTTTGGCTGAGATCAAGTGTAGTATCTATCTACATGCTGTGCTTGGTTGAAGTCATTAGGTTATATTTTAGCTTCATTTGAAGCAATTTTTTTTAAATGGCATCTCGGCCTAAGATGCAAATAAGATCAAGTTTGGAGGAGGAGCTATGCCCACTCCAATCAGCTGGGATCATGTAGATCAAACCCAAGGCAGGAGGTGAGAGCCCTGTCTTGTCAGCTTGGATCGGGAATGTCCCAACTTATTGAGACTCTGAATTGGACTTAATTGGATTGAATTGGAATAAAGACTAAAAAAAAGCAGTAAAAATTGTTTAGTACCTTTGAAACATTGAAGAAAATATGATGTGGAGATGCTGGTGTTGGACTGGGGTGGGCACAGTAAGAAGTTTCACAACACCAGGTTAAGGTCCAACAGGTTTATTTGGAATCATGAGCTTTTGGAATGCTGCTCCAGCAGTTATGAAACTTCTTGAAGAAAATAGTTAAGAACTGGTGCAAAAGTCATATGGATCAATGCAGGTCAAAGAGATTAGATGCTGGGTAGAACACTTTAACTGTTGGGACCTTGGAAATGGGCAATTGTGTGTGAAAATAAAAGAGTGGGCGAAGCTCGTGTGTGTGAACAGTCTTGTGATAAGAATGGAGATGAGCGGACAGAGCCATTTTTGCTCTGCATTAGATCCTGGTGAAACAATACAGAGCATTGGAAATGCACCCCACTTGTTGCCTGCCGTGCAACTTCACAGCTTAAATTAAAACATAGTCACAAACTCGTGGTTGACTGTGCTGCAAAAAGTGAGAGCCCCTTTCACTGTTCTGATCCCGTAAAGCGGGCTCTCAACTTGTGCGCTGCCCGATGCAGCCAGATGTTGCGCGTGAATTCCAGAAACTGGACAAAGATGGTCAGTGAGAGGAAAGCCTATTTTTGTTACTTCCAGACCACACAAGCGCAGAGAAGTCCCCACAGCTTTGGGAGTCAAGATCAGCAGCTTTCTGGTTGGGAGGCAAATCACTGAGCTACCTCTTGGAATTGTTGTTTCATTTTATTTTCCCCAGATGATGCAAGTTATTTAGGAAAACAAACTTTCTTATTCTCATCAGCATCAAATCACATGCTCTCAAACTCGATGTTGCAATCAATTTTCCACAGTCTCTGAGTTCATTGGAGGTTAAGGATCTCATTTACTGAAACTTTTTGATTATATATCTTTACCCTGCATGTTTCACAGAGGGAACATTTGATAAATCATCAGTAGACTAGATACAAAAACTTATAATTACTTAAGGACTGCGCAGCTCTGCAAATGGGTAACTTGAAACTTTATTATTAGTCTGTATTGTACCAACTCACAAGGAAAGTTAGACATCATGGCTAAAGGTACAGCTTTTAAATAAATTGAAATGAAATATAGCTTTTCAAATTGTTTTGTTCAAAGGCACCACGAACAAATTGGAAAAGGCAATGGGGAATTTATAGTCCTCAGAGTGGGGAGAGATTGGGAACATGCATTATCCCAAATAAAATGGGAATCTGTCTTCTTGTTCCAACCTGCCCTCACCACAAGTGTCTGTGCCTATGATCTAACAATGTATTTTCAAATATACAACACCATAGGTGTAGGAAATGTTTTTAGCATGCACTTAAATTTTGCCTTTATAGAAAAATGACGCACAGCAACTCACAGGAGTACAATGAGAAACTAAAAAGTGTCAAGTCAAGGAAGGAGATGTGGGGTAAAGATCGGGGAGGAGGGGGGGTCCAAACGTTTGGTCTGAAAGTTGAGTTTGAGGAAGAGAGGGGGGTACAGCAAGTGCCAATGAGGAGCCAAATTGCTTCAGAATTAATGGAGATGTTGTAGTGAGCACTACGAATCTCAAAGTGTTAACTTGTTCCTACAGAGTTATTATTTTCATAGAATCCCTACAGTGCAGGAGGAGGCCATTCGGCCCATCGAGTCTGCACCAACCACAATCCCACCCAGGCCGTACCTCCTTAACCCACATATTTACCATACTAGTCCCCCTGACACTAAAGGACAATTGAACATGATCAATCAACCTAACCCGCATGTTTTTGGATTGTGGGAGGAAACTGGGGCATCCGGACAAAACCCACTTAGACACAAACTCCACACAGTTCAACGACCTGAGCCAGGAATCAAACCCAGGTCCTTGGTACTGTGAGGCAGCAGCGTTAACCACTGTGTCACCATGCCATAGCGTAACAAAGCTGTTTAAAAGTAAGCATGTTTTCATTAATCTGCTGCAGGTAATTTCACATAAATGTGTTCAACATTAGTGTGCAAATATCACAGCGTGCAGTTTCTGAGCAGCTATTAATGATGATAAGGAGTAGGAGGACAGGATGAATAAGTAGCTGAAATAGGAAACATTAATAGTTCGTGTTTTTGACCCAATTTTGTCCGCACGCTTTGTAAACTTGTTTATAACAATGACTGACCCCGGGACAACCCCTTTCATCAGATCATTGCCAGCCTGCCTGGCTTAACGCGGGTCATTGGAAAGAGTTTGAATTAGTGAGGCTTTCATCTGTAACAAATTAGAACCTTTCCAGATTTCCTTGGAGAAGCAGTCGCAGTTAATAAACTGAAGAATGAAATTTATAAAGAGTTGGATTTCAGTTTCCTAGTTTGAGAGGGGAAAAGTTGAAGAAATAAAAACACGTCAAGTAAAAAAAAGAGGTTGGGGGGTTGGGGAGGGAATTGTGCCTGTAGTTTGAAAAGGGTCCTTTTGTTCTAATTTGCCCCCCAAGAACCTTTGGCAAATATTCTCATGCAATTAGTGGAGTTCAAACTCTTCCTGGTCAATAATCTAATCGTGGTCGGTTTTTTTTAGTTCCACACTTCAGAAAACTCACTCAACATTCATTAGTGAGTTTCCACAGCGAGTCCCTGTCACAATTCATCCCATCCTGCACTCCCTAATCACTGAACAGGGAGCTAACACCGCAAGTCTGATGCAGCCACCGGCAGTTCAGATGTGTACTGTCAAGTTACACTTTACAGTGTGGACAAATATTCGTTCAAGCAACGGAACCTCTGTATTCTGCTATACATTCTCATTTCAGTTAAAGAAAGTCCGATACGAGACAAAAATTAAAAGTGCAAACCCAGAAGAAATTGAATTATTCAAACTTTAAGCTGACAAAATGTTATGAAATTCTATGAACATTCAATGAACAAATGCATTTTTTTTACAACTTTAAATTAGAGAAAGGTTGTTTGCTGAAGTTTGTTCGGCAGGAGAGATTAGACACTTCAATGTTATAGACAGTCAGAGCACTTGCCTTTGGTGAACAAGATAATAAGGACACATAATTCCAACTGCAGCCACACAGCTATCGAGTTTGGATGGCGATGCATTGATCAAGTTCAGGTCACTTGGCTCCCAGTTCACTGCACTTTTATCCAGTCGCAGGAGAGCCTGAGTCCCCAGCAAGAAACCCATGTAAACACCAGCTCCACTTTTATTCGCAACTCTTTTTTCCCTCCTCTAAGTCACACAACTTTTTTTTCTCTCTGTCTCTATAATCTCTTTGTTTCTCCCCGCTGAAAGTCTGGCTTGCGATCAAGAGTTCAGCAGATCCACGAGTGATGCGAATGATGATGTCGAGAGAAGTTCACCTAGAAATAGCCCATCTTCCCGATACTTGTAACTGTGTAGCAACAGCAGCAGCAGCGAGTGGGATCTCCCCTAAACTTCCTGCTCTCGCATTGAAAGCTCTGTGCTGCCCCCTCCCTTTAAAGATCAGCTCTGCTCAGAACTTGACACTTTATAGCCAGCGCTGTAGAAAGGACAGGCAAATCACACACAGGACATTGTCACATCTCCCAGGAGGTCTAAAAACTCTGCGTGGGCTGGTTAGGTGGATTGGTCCCGTGCTAAATTACCTCTTAGTGTCTCAAGATGTGGAGGAGGAAGGCATGGTGGTACAGTGGTTAGCACTGCTGCCTCACAGTGCCAAGGACCTGGTTCAATTCCTGACTTGGGTCATTGTCTGTGCAGAGTCTGAATGTTCACCCTATGCCTGCGCGGGTTTCCTCCAGGTGCTCCAGTTTCTCCCCACGCTGCAAAGATGTGTGGCTTAGGTTGATTGGTGATGCTAGTGTCCCAAGATGTGTAGTTTAGGGGTAAGTATGTAAGGTTATGAGAATAGGGCCTGGGTAAGATGGTCTATCAGAGAGTCAGTGCAGACTCAATGGGCTGAATGGTCTCTGCAGGATTCTATGAAAAAACAGCAAGCAGAAAACTCTGTTTTAACTATGGAACTTTAAGCGTCTTCTGTAAACAAGCCTTTTCTGAGAGACTGGTTAGCATCAAAGGGAAAGCCACATTTCACCCAAGTATTCTGTGGGACAGCCAATCTCAGGCCCAGCTCGGAATCAGCCAGGACTCCCACTGTGGATGATCCAGTGACCCTGCTGCAAAGTGAATGAGAATTGGATGTCGAGTGTGAATAGGTTTGACTGGGCTGTGATGCCCCCTGTGACTGAATAGGTTGCCAGTGTTCACAAATAACATGGAAGATGAAACCTGAGGAACCGTTTCCTAAAACAAATAAATACCTTTGGAGGGAAACTGAAGAAGCATAAACTAAATGTGATTTATTTCTCTAAGGCTAGAAACATTTTTTTGCTGGTTCCCCTTCGCCTCCTCATGGAATCCCTACAGTGCAGAAAGAGACCATTTGGCCCATCGAATCCGCACCGACTCTCCAACAGAGTATCCCACCCAGGCTCTATCCCTGTAACCCCACATATTTACCCCACTAATCTCCCTAACCCACACATCCTGGAACTCTAAGGGGTAATTTAACATGGCTAATCCACCTAACCTGCAAATCTTTGGACTGTGGGAGGAAACCGGAGCATCCAGAGGAAACCCACGCAGACACAGGGAGTATGTGCAAACTCCACACAGACAGTATCTTTCCTTCCTTTTCCTATCCCTTCCTTTCCTCCGCCAGCAGAACTTCCCCAAATTGGAACTGCTGTGTGAGAATTGTTTCCCAGGATTTTCCCTCAAAGATTTTGGAAGCGTGCAGAACTCAGTAAAAATAGGTAGATAAGGTGAGAACTTCAAAACAAAAGCAGCTATCTTTTTACAATGCTGCTCTCTAGATAAAACTGACAAATCTGACATGCTTGTCTCTGATTGGTTGAGGTGTTGCCATGCAGACTGCACCGGGGAACTATTGTCCTCCAGGCTTTTAGGAAGATGGGGCAGGAGAAGGCCATTCAGCCCATCGAGCCTGTTCCATCATTCAATTCGATCATGTCAGGTCAGCCACTTCACTGGTTGATTACAGTCAGAACAATCTGAAGGGATGATATTTGATATGTTCTGTCAATCATTGGGTTTATATAGGCACTGCACCATTCATGTCCACATATAAAAGTTGCAGACACCTTATCTGGCATCCCAAAACCTGACAGGACCCAAAAACCAGGTCCTTCCTTAGAAACTTAAATTTTCATCAGGCACCGCTCTCTGTGTTGTGGCACACTGCTTCCCTGCTCTTGGACCAGAGATTATTGGGAAGCCTGGCCTACTCCACTCCTCATCCCTTCCTTTCCCCACCCTGGCTGGGACCAACTTGGGGGAGCAATCAGTCCAGCTTTAAATTATCCTATTCCTCTCTGCCCAGGACCCAAAATCAGGAAAATCCCATATCCAGTACACATCATTCCAGAGTAAGCATTCTTTTTTTACACCAAGGTCTAATGCTGGCAGAATTTGATTTGATTTATTATGGTCACATGTTTTAGTATACAGTGAAGAGTATTGTTTCTTGCGCGCTATACAGACAAAACATACCGTTCATAGAGAAGAAAAGGTGAGAGTGCAGAATGTAGTGTTCCAGTCAAAGCAAGGATGTAGAGAAAAATCAACTTAGTATGAGGTAGGTCCTTTCAAAAGCCTGATGGCAGCAGGGAAGAAGCTGTTCTTGAGTCGGTTGGGACGTGACCTCAGACTTTTGTATCTTTCTCCCGATGGAAGAAGGGGAAGAGAGAATGTCCGGGGCAGGTGGGGTCCTTGATTATGCTGGCTGTTTTTTTGAGGCAGTGGGAAGTGCAGACAGTGTCAATGGATGGGAGATTTGCATGATGGATTGGGCTACACTCATGACTTTTTCTACATTTATGACCTTTTGTAGTTTACTGAGGTCTTGAGCAGAGCAGGAGTCATACCAAGCTGTGATACAACCAGAAAGAATGTTTTCTGTGGTGCATCTGTAAAAATTGGTAAGAGTCAAAGCTAACATGCCAAACTTCCTTAATCCTCTGAGAAAATAGAGGCTTGATGGGCTTTTTTGTCTATACTGTTGGCATGGGGGGAGCTAGGACAGGTTGTTGGTGATCTGAAAACTTTGTCCCCATTGATGTAGACAGGGCATGGCTTCCACTATGTTTCCTGAAATTGATGACTATCTACTTCATCTTGTTGACTTTGAGGGAGAGATTATTGTCGTCGCACCAGTTCACCAGATTCTCTATCTCTTTTCTATACTGTGTCTCGTCATTGTTTGAGATCCAACCCACTACGGTGATGTTGTCAGCAAACTTGAAAATTGCGTTGGAGGGGAATTTGGCCACACAGTCATAGATGTACAAAGGGTATATTAAAGGGCTGAGGACACAGCCTTTTGGGGCACCAGTGTTGAGGATAATCGTGAATGAGATGTTGTTGCCTATCCTCAGTGATTTGCTGTTTGTGGGTTAGGAAGTCTAAGATCCAGTAGCAGAGGGAGGAGCCGAGCCCCAGCCCACGGAGTTTGGAGATGAGTTTGGTAGGAATAATGTGTCGAAGGCTGAGCTGTACTCAATAAATAGGAGTCTGACATAGGTATCTTTGTTATCTGGGTGTTCCAGGGTTGAGTGCAGGATCAGGGAGATGGATCAGCTGTGGATCTGTTGCAGCAGTAGGTGAACTATTGTATATCTAGGCAATCTGGAAGGTTGGAATTGATTCGTGCCATGACTAACCTTTTGAAGCACTTCATAATGATGGATGTCAGAGCCATCAGCCAATAGTCATTAAGGCAATCTGCCTGGCTTTTCTTTGGTACGGGATGATTGTCATCTTCTTGAAGCAGGGAGGGACCTCAGATTGATGTAAAGAGAGGTTGAAGATGTCTGCAAATACCCTGCCAGGATCCGAGTGCACATTGAGTACCCCATCCCAGCCCAGTCACCTTCTGTGGGTTGACTTTTGAGAAAGCTGCTCTGACATATGCACTGGTGACCTCGGATACAGGTTTGTTCAAAACTACCGGCGTAGAGGGTGTTCTCTTGCTGATCTCTTGCTCAAAACAGGTGTAGAATGCGTTGATCTCATTGGGGAGGGGTGTGTTGGAGCTGGCGATTTTACCTGCTTAGAAGTGGTACCACTTGCAATGTAAAGGGCTGATTTCTCTCCAGAATTTGAATATGGTGTAATTCATCGCATTGACAAAACTACACATTCAGAATCTGGCCAAAACAGAATAATTTTTGCAGTGATTCTTTCTTTTCTGAGTAGTTGTATTTCGGTTGTTTTGAATTGGGCTGGAATTTTTCAGCCGTTTACATAGGTGGGATTTTCCAGTCCCGCTGCAGAGAATGGGGATTTGGCTGAGTGCCAAATTCTCTGTCCTCGCTGGCAATGGTGGTGGCGAGGCGTGAACTGCTGGAGAATTCCAGCCTTTATGTTCTAGTCTTGGTACTGGTTAATACGTATTCAGATGAACACCTGGCAAATAGTTTCAGCTTATAAGCACGGATGATGCTTTTCCATTTAAAATCAATGGGGGGGTTGGGGGGGTGGGCGATTCTCCCAAAATGCACTGATCTGTTGGCACAGGTCTCCCAGTCATTGGCCAGTCCTGCATCGCTACCCCTCCGAGCCCCCCATGGCCTGATTGCTGGCTCTGTGAACATGTCCAGGTCGACACCCCCCACCCGCTCCCAGCCTGCCTCGATACCCTCCACCCCACCCTGGCAACCCCGATCTCCCAATCCACCCCCTCCCCACAGGCAGCCCTGACGCCGCCCGGCAGTCCTGATCTCCCTTACCCTCCCCCACTCCTGCGATGGTAGCCCTGACCCCGCCACCCCCACTCCCCCCCCCAACAGTCTTGACACACACCTCCCCCCCACCCCCAATGCCTGATGGGTTGTGCCGCTTTGCCCCTTGGGCATTGCCATTTTGCTCCTTTTGGGCATCGCCACTTTGCCCCTTAGGCAGTGCCAGGGATCAGGTTAGCACTGCCAAGGTGGGCAATGCCCAGGGGGCACTCCCCATTACGCCCAACCCTCTAGGTGGGCCTCAATTCCTCCCTTCACTCCAGTGAGGTCAGGCTGCCACTTCCTCACAAGTGGGGAGCTATAGTAAACCCCGCTAGAGTGAACCATTGGTGACAGGGGGGGATAAATAACCTATGCAGCTCCACACCGATTTCTGGCACAGAGCTAACAATGTTGGAAATCCAGCTGCTGGAGACTCACGGAGACCATGGAGCCCAGTGGGGGGCCTGCGGAACAGCCTCCGATTGACTCTCCCAGTCTGCTGCCCTACAAAAGCATATATCTGAAAGTGAAGTTTAAGATAGCATGGATCTTTTAAAGGGATGCAGTATTTTTCTCTGTTACAGTATTCACAGATCTTTATTGTGTATTATCACTAGACAAGAAACCCAGAAACTCAACTAATGTTCTGGTGATCCAGGTTGGAATCCCGCCACAGCCGATGGTGGAATTTGAGCTTAATAAAAACTATCTGGAATTAAGAATCTACTGATGACCATGAAAGCAATGTCAATTGTCAGAAAAACCCATCTAGTTCACTAATGTCCTTTAGGGAAGGAAATCTGCCATCCTTACCTGGTCTGGCCTACAGGTAATTCCAGGGCCACAGCAATGTGGTTGACAGAGGGGCGCTGGCTTAGTGGCATTATCGCTGGACTATTAATCCAGAAACTCAACAATTGTTCTGGGGACTGGGGTTCAAATCCTGCAATTTGTTCGAATTTGAATTCAATGAAAAAAATCTGGAATTTAGAATCTACTGGCAAACATGAAATCGTTGTCATTAAAACCCCATTTGGTTCACTAAAGTTCTTTAGGGATGGAAAACTGCCGTCCTTACCTGGTCTGACCTACATGTGACTCCAGAGCCACAGCAATGTTGTTGACACTCAACTGCCTTCTGAACAAGAGCAACTAGGAATGGGCAATAAATGCTGGCCAGACAGTGACGCCCATGCCCCATGAATGAATATGAAAATATATATACATCTTTTTAATCTTTTAATACTTACTAATTAATCTTCTATGGTGATGTGCAGATGGATTCACTGCCATGTGTAGCCTACAGGTGAAGCAGGGTTGGAAGACCGGGGTCATTTGGGCCAGAGTTTTGCAGATGCAATTCAGTCCCCATTTTAAAAATCACACATGATTTGTATTTAACTTGCTGATTTAAATATCAAAACTTACATGAAATGAGAAGCAAACAAGTGGAATTAGAAATAGGAGATGCTAAACTGAAGCATTTAGAGCCACTAATGATAGAGGGTGTAACTTATAGACATGGGAAATTAACATTCTAAATGTGGGCATGGGGATTCACAATGCAAAACGATAACAGAAAGTGCTGTAGAGATACACCTTTCCATATTTAATAAAAAGGTAATGCAGGAATGATTTTGCGAATGAATGAGTGTCATTCACTGTGCATTTCAGAGTATCACGGGTACACTGCTGGTGATGCGTTGTCCATTCATAAAATTGGGTATTTATGCATTGCTGCAATATTTTTTTGGAGCACAATTTTTATTCACTGATGATGATAAATTTGTTTTAAAAATGGCCTGAAAACATAAGTCCATTACTGTCCACTTACCAAGAAAGTGACCTATTAATGAGCCACTTCCAGGGCTTTGACAAAACAGTTTAAGTTTATTTATTAGAGTCATGAGTAGGCTTACATTAAACACTACAATGAAGTTACTGTGAAAATCCCCTAGTTGCTGCACGCTGGCACCTGTTTGAGTACACCGAGGGGTAATTTAGCATGGCCAACACACCTAACCAGCACGTCTTTCAGAATGTGGGAGGAAACCAGAGCATCCGGAGAACATGCAGACTCCACAAAGACAATGACCCAAGCCAGGGATCGAACCCAGGTTCCTGGCGCTGTGAGACAGCAGTGCTAACCATTGTGCTGTCCTCTATGTAATGTCCGAGATAAGGAGAATCATTTTACATAGTGGCAGACTATGATCTGTAATATAGCATTTGGAAGCAGATTCAATAGTAACTTTCAAAAGAATATATTATTGAAAAGGAAAACATCGCTGGACTTTGAAAAAAAAGGGATGGTGAGTAGGACTAATTGGAGAATTCTCTCAAAGAGGCATGGCGGGGCGACAGTTTAAAGTATTGCTGAAAAATATATATCTCACAAACTCACAAAGACTATCACTTCTGACCCTGATAATTACCCAGTCTACCTCAGGTTACCCTGGAAGGGCAAGGTATCTCAAAAATGTGAGTATAGCTGCTTCACATTGCTACTGTGTAGTAGCAACACGACTAGTGCCCACCACTAACAGGATGCTGCCATCAAGCCAAAACAACATTCTGCCTCTCAGGCAAATGAGTAATGTGGTGTATGTTCAATTTCACTAACAAGAAACAATTTTATTGAAACAGGCCATTGCTTTACGTCAAAAAACACTTCTCTCTGTGAGTACGTAGAAGCGTGTACTGTTAGCTATGCGATGAGTGCAAGTGGATGTTTGCGAAGTTGGTGAATAATAGAACCTGAAATCTTAGGTGTAGATTTTTGTTGTGAGTATTTTATGTGCCCAATTTGGTGTGACACCGAGTCGGCATCACTATCACAAGTTCTGGGACTTCAATCGTTCATTCAATCGCAATATTATCACTATCAAAGAATTTAAATCTCCCATCACCCATAAAGAAAGCCATTGAAAACTTTCATACAAAGTATCACCCTACAATCGGAATCAGCATTATTGGAAGTACATCAACTGTCAAAGTTGGGCTTGGGAAATGTTTTATTTGATAGATGTGTTTTTATGATGTCTTTTCTCCCTCTCTCTCTTTTGTAATTATCTAAAATTGAGCTCCATTCCCCAATCTGGTGTTGACATCTGCTACTCTGCGATTATTCCCTCCTGGCTGCAGCAACAGATGTCCAGGTTTCTCCTCCTTGTTCTCTACATGTTCACCTAATGGGAAAGGGGCCAGCCTTGTGAGGGGGTATGTCTCCTCTTCATAACAGTCAGATTATCACACATCCACAGCAAAACTTATGGAGGCAGCCTAATATTCCCTTTAATGTAATAATTACATAGTTATGATTCCTGTTTTCCTGTTAGACATGCTGGCACAATGGTTAGCATTGCTATCTCACAACACCAGGGGTCTGTGTTCAATTCCCAGCCTGGGTCACTATATGTGCGTTCTCCCCTTGTCTACATGGGTGCCCCCCATGCGCTCTGGTTTCCTCCCAAAGTCAGAAAGACGTGCTGGTTAGATGCATTAGCCATGCTAAATTCTCCCTTAGTGTACCCAGACAGGCGCCGGAGTGTGGCGACTAGGGGATTTTCACAGTAAGTTCTTTGCGGTGTTAAGCTTTTTTGGGATATAATGGGTGAGATTGTCCTGCCTCCTAGCTGTGTGTTTCCCACTGGCAGGAGGTGGCACGATGTTCGCTAGCGACAGGATTCTCTGATCCCGCTGCTATCAATGGGAATTCCCATTGCCATCACCCCATACCGGTGGAACACCCACGGGTGGGGGTGCGCTGCCGGTGGGAGCTGAGAATTCCGGCCAAAATGGTGAGTTTGTACTTCTTAGTTTGTAGAAAATCGCAGTCTCTTTAACGATGAAGACTGAAGCAGAATTTTGGCATGCCTGTTTGAACAGAGTGTATGTTTTATTTCCTTATCAAAAAAAAATCTACTCGGCATGATCTAAGATGATTAATCATAATTTTCTTCACCCTCCCCCTATTTTTTCAGACATAACAAAAATATTATTGCAGTCCAGACAAGATCCATATTTTTGGCCCATGTGAATGGAGAATGAACATCAAACCAGCTGACTCAACCGGGGTCTGTGGAGAAACAGTTCATTCAGTACTGATCTCGGTTGTAACCCATCCTGCAACTGACCTGCTGTACTGACACTTTAAAATATTCACGTTGTTATCCAAAACTTGCTGGAATCAATTCATCTTCCTCAATGAGTTGTCACATTTGAGTCCTTTGTGGGGAATATTCTGAGGAATGATTTGTGTGACTTTAACAACAGCAGCAGATGAAAAAGTATAACTCACATCCAAATATAACCCGTGGTCTGATTTTAAATTTTCTGTCGGGGGTTCGGTGGGAGTCATAGAAACCCTACAGTGCAGAAAAAGGCCATTTGGCCCATTGAGTCTGCACCGACCACAAGCCCACCCAGACCCCAGCACCATATCCCTACATATTAACCCGCTAATCCCTCTAACCTATGCATCTCAGGACTCTAAGAGGCAATTTTTAGCACGGCCAATCAACCCAACCCACACATCTTTGGACTGTGGGAGGAAACTGGAGCACCTGGAGGAAACCCATGCAGACATGAGGAGAATGTGCAAACTGAACACAGACAGTGACCCAAGCTGGGAATTGAACCCAGGTCCTTGGAGCTGTGAAGAGCAGTGCCAATCACTGTGCCACTGTGCTGTCCTGGAGGGGATGGTGTGGGGGAGGTGAAGTTAAGAAGAATGTGAGTGGGGGGGTGGTGAAGTTAAGGAGAATTTATTGAAATTGTCTTTGCATTGTCAAAGCAATCTTAATTTCTCACAACCTCTAGGGGAATTTCACAGTAACTTCATTGCAATGTTAATGTAAGCCTTACTTGTGACTAATCAATAAAGTTTATCTTTTACTTTTAATTTTGCCTATATTTGTAGCTGCAGTACGGAACGTGAACTGCTACTCAATATTGGCGTTGGAATTCTTTTAGCTGCAGTGCCAGCAACGACAAGTTAAGATCTGCACCCATTAGCCTCACTCCCCTCTTCGAGTTATGGAGATATACAGCACAGAAGCAGGCCCTTCAGCCCAACTCATCCATGCTGACCAGATTTTAAAAAAAAATTCTTTCCTGTGTGAGATCTTTTTCCAGCTGCTACGGCAAATGTGGAACACTTTTGGGATGAGAGCAGCTGAAATTGGGGTTTTAAGGATGTGTGGAACAAACGAACAATCAGCTCTCAGTTAAGAACCCAGTGACCACTGTCAGCAAGGAAACCCATACAAAAGAACTCTCATTATGCTACTATGGAGCAATAATCTCAACACATAGTCAGAGACACTAAAGGTCAAGTTCACGGACGTGAATGCCTCACTGCCTAAGAATCCCTGTGCATAATGAGACAACGTTACACGGGAATGTAAACTCAATCATTTGAGTGCTGCCCAATTGGAAACAGAGGGACAAATCCTGGCTGAATTACACTGCAATGAACGTGACAATTTATGATTCATAACTGAAAACTATCCAGTAATGTTACTCGTAGTGTTGCATAAAATCCACCATTTCATCTCAGTAGGGAAGGGTTGGGGGGAATGCCCTGTAACAATGTCAGAGCAACTGATTTATGGTGACTGAATATGTCAAATTCTGCCCTGTCAAATTAACAAAGTGTGACAAGAAAATGTGTTGCGGGAAGTTTGACAAAGCAAGTGAACTCTATACACTGGACGTTTTGTACATGATTAATAGTGCAGCAGGATCAGTCTTTCAAAGGGAATGTATTTAGCTATCTTTAACATGTAACATAAAACATCAATCCACCTTTAACAAAACACAAACATAGCAATCCACGTTTAACGTGCTCAATCAATTATCAAACACATTTATCGCCAGAATGTAAGACCAAATGCAAATACAACCATCTGTTTTCAACATGAAATAGAATCATCATAGAATCCCTACAGTGCAGATGGAGGCCATTTGGCCCATCAAGTCTGCACTGACAACAATCCCACTCTGGCCATATTCCTGTAACCCTATTTACTACCCCTGCTCACCCCACTGACACGAAGGGTCAATTTATCATGGTCGATCAACCTAACCCGCATATCTTCGGAGTGTGGGAGGAAACAGGAGCACCCAGAGGAAATGCAGACACAGGGGGAACATGCAGGCTCTGCACAGACAGTCACCCGAGGCCAGAATTGAACCCAGGTCTCTGGCTCCTGTGAGGCACTCCAAAGATGTGCGAGTTAGATTCATTGGCCATGCTCAATTGACCCTTTGCATCAGAGAATATGGTAGGGTAAATACGTGGAGTTACAGAGATCGGGCCTGGGTGGGACTGTTGTCAGTGCAGTCTCGATGGGCTGAATGGCCTCTTTTTTAAAAAAAATAGCAAAAATCAAAATTATGTATGCACATTTTAATGCTTGGAGCATGAAGAATCACAAAGTAGGCTTGGTAACGTGTACACTGGGGAGTTCCAGTACGGGTACGCACTGTTTCATAGTCAGATGTAAGACTGCTTAACCAGGTTCTACACTGGGAGGAGCTAAACCCCCAGGGGTCACCTGACTTGCACTCTTAAAGGGGCAGTACACATCCCAAAACCCAAACATACATTATATACATATATCACATTATCCTAGCTAATATCAAACATACCTATCCAATGTAACATACTTAATGGGTGGGATATTCCCTCCTTTCCGCAGTATGTGTTTCACTATGGCCGGTGGAAGCGTGCTGGTCACTGGTGGTGGGATTCTATAGTCCCACTGTTGGCAACAGGTTTTCCCATTGAACGTATCCTTTGCCACCAGGAAACCCGTGGCAGGGGTGCACTGTTAACGGGAATAAAATCCCAATAAAATCCCCCGTAAATGACAGCAAGGTTTTGGCATGTTTCAATTATCAAATAGATTTATTTTGAAAATGTACAGGAGTGGGGGGGGAAGTATTTGTGGTGCACCCACCGTGGGAATCATAGCGGGCAGGAGGGGGACGGTACATGCAAACGTCCATTGACCTCAGGCGGGATTTTCCAGTTTTACGGCGAGCGAGGCTGGAAAATCCCACCTGTAATGTTAAATGCCAATCCACTTTTAACAAGTGACATCAAGCGGTAAACACCACGTCAGAGAGGACTCAGAGAGTCACTGCTGTGGCACCATTCAATCATCACAGCGACTAATAGCTGACCCTGTTACAGCCCAATGCCCAGATCCACACACACACGCACACATCACACACACACACCCACACACACATACACACACATCACACACACACACACCCACACCCACACACACATATACACACACACACACACACACAAACCCTGACCAGTCCTCATTGTGGATTCGAAGAGTTGGGAATCGCTTGAAGCGAAAGAACGAAATTGCTGGAAGAACTCAGCCGGTCTGGCAGCGTCTACGGAAAGAGAAAAACAGCCCGAATCATCCGTCTGCAGAGGTCGCACAGATTTGAAATGCTGGGCAGAATTTTCCAGCCCCGCCCGTAATGGGAATCAAAGCGGGGTGGGGTGGACCATGCAAAGGTTCGTTGACCTCGGGCACAGATTTCTGGCTTTGGGGAGAGCACGGCCGGAAAGTCCCACCCCATTAACTTCTGATTTTCTCCCTGTAGCTGTCACTGGGCCTGCTAAGCTTTTCTGGCATTTTTTTGTTTTTATTCCAGATTCTTCTGAATGGACCCACCTTGCATTAAGTTGATCTTTCTCTACACCCTAACTAAGACTGTAACACTACATTCTACACTGTCTTCTTTCTTTCTCTTTGAACGGTATGCTTTGTCTGTATAGCGCTCTAGAAACAATACTTTTCACTGTGCACCAATACACGTGACAAGAATAAATCAAATCAAATCAGCATTTTGCTTTGATTTTAGGGTGTTGCTTGACTTTGCTGCATTCGACTTAGAATAGAGATCCTTATCTAAACGCATTCTCATATTCCCCACATGTGATGAGATTTCTCACAGGTTGTTGCAATGATCCAGTTGTGTGAACTCTGTGTTTCATTCTAAACCTGTGATCTTAACTTATTGAATCCTCCAGCATGCAATGGGTGGAGTGCTGTAGGTGTCCCTTATTAATTTTGTGCAGCATATTGGCAGTACTTTAATTTATTGCAACACTCCTGTTCCACCAAGCAGGACAATCCCACTATCGGGAACATCTTCTTGCACCTACTCTGTCTAGTCTTGTTAGAATTTTATAGGTTTCCGCAAGATCCCCGCCCCCTCATTCTTCAGAACTCCAGTAAATACAATCGTAACAATGGCTGTAAATTGAGAAATGGGGAGAGGGGAGTGTGTCGAGGGACCTGGGTGTCCTTGTGTACCAGTCACTGAAGGTAAGCATGTGGGTGCAGTAGGCGTAAAGAAGGCAAATGGCAAGTTGGCCTTCATTACGAGAGGTTTTGAGTGCAGGAGCAGGGATGTGTTGTTGCAATTATACAGGGTCTTGGCGAGGCCACATCTAGAGTATTGTAGAACCATAGAAAATTACAGCTCAGAAACAGGCCTTTTGGCCCTTCTTGTCTGCACTGAACCATTTTTTTGCCTAGTCCCACTGACCTGGAATTGGACCATATCCCTCCACACCCCTCTCATCCATGATCCTGTCCAAGTTTTTCTTAAATGTTAAATATTGTGTGCAGTTTTGATCTCCTTTTCTGAGGAAGGATGTTCTTACTCTCAAGGGAGTGCAGCGAAGGTTTCCCAAGCTGATTCCAGGGATGGCGGGACTGATGTTTGAGGAGAGATTAACGAGGTTAGGATTGTTTTTGCTAGAGTTCAGAGGAATGAGGGGGGGATCTCATAGAGACTTAAAATTCTAAAGGACTAGACAAAGTAGATGCAGGGGGAGTCCAGAACCAGGGGTCACAGTCTGAGGATTCAGTGTAGACCATTTAGGAGGGAGGTGAGGAGACATTTCTTCTCCCAAAGAGTGGTGACTCTGTGGAGTTCATTAGCACAGGAAGTAGTTGATGCCAAAACATTGAATGTATTCAAGAGGCAGCTGGATATAGCACTTAGAGCGAATGGGATCAAAGGTTATGGGGAAAAAGTAGGAATAGGCTATTAGGTTGGGTGATGAGCCATGGCCGTAATGAATGGTGAAGCAGGCTTGGAGGGCCGAATGGCCTCCTCCTGCTCCTATCTTCTATGTTTCTATGTTTCTAACCGAGTCAAACTCTCCTCCCGCCATCCCAGGACCATGGGATTGGAGTAAGTCTTTCAACCCCTTTCCACTGGAGGAGATCAAAACTCAACAATTAATAATGTGCATTGAATAAATTGCACTCAGCTGCTCAATTCTCCCCAACTTCTTTCAGTTTCAACTGTCAGAAACTATTGCAATAGATTCCCTCAAGGTGGCAATCTAAAGCTGTTTTCTTGTTTAAATTCAATGGATGTAATACCAATGACCTCCACCAAGTGTCAGCAACACACAGCCTTCCCCCCACCCACCACCCCCCCCCCCACATACACACACACACACACATGCACACACGCACACAGACACTTCAAGGTTATTGCATTTTATGCAAAGATTTCGTACTTTTAATCATCTTAATTACTCAGCTTCAGTTAAGATCTCCTCATATCCATAGCAACCTCCTCCACCTCCACAGAAATGTACCAAAACTGAACTTTATTTGAAAGGATATGATTATTAAATAAATGCTCTGTGAAACTTGTACTCCGTGTCCTTTCGGGTGTTAAATTTAACTCAATCAATTTTCTTTATTAGTTACAGGGATGTGGGCGATGTTGGCAAGACCCAGCATGTATCACCCCTCCCTAGCTGCCCTCGGGAAGGTGGCGCTGAGCTCTCCTCCTGAACCCGCTGTCGTGTGAGTGGCACTGAAGCTGCCCGAGGGAAAATCTGGGATTTTGGACAAGTAACAATAAGGGGGACACCTCCAGGATGTTCGATTATTCCCAAGGTGTGCTTTGGCAGGACCCTTGGCCCCAAAACAGGGTTGAATCTTACAGCCTTAATCCCTGGAGACACAGAGGGATGCATATTTTTTAAAGTTTTAAAGATTATTTATTAATGTCACAAGTAGGCTGACATTAACACCGCAATGAAGTTACTGTGAAAATCCCCTAGTTGCCACACTCTGGCGTGAGTTCGGTTACACTGAGGGAGAATTTAGCATGGCCAATGCACCTAACCAGCACGTCTTTCAGACTGTGCAAGGAAACCTGAGCACCCGGAGGGAACCTATGCAGACACGAGGAGAATGTGCAGACTCCACACCAACAGTGACTCAAGTCGGGAATCGAACCCGAGTCCCTGGCGCTGTGAGGCAGCAGTGCCACTGTGTCACCATGCTATCCTATATTGGCATTTAGAATTCAGCTCTTCAACGTGCCAGTTTCATGGTTGCCCTTACCTGGGGTAAACCAATGAACAGTCCACTTACAAACCACCTTTTCCCCCTCCGCCATGCCCCCCCCAACCCCCCCGACCAAATAGACAATGCATGCAGGATATCAAATGAAGGAAGTTTTTTTGAAGGGACCCTGGCAACACCTATAATAACTGTTGTGTGGAGTGAATCTGTGTGAACAGGAAAGGGGAGAAAACAGTTGGAGTTAGAATCAAAGGTTTACAGCATGGAAACAGGCCCTCCAGCCCAATCTGTCCCTGCCGCCTTTTTTTTAAGCCCCTAAGCTAGCCGCAATTGCCCTTATTTGGCCCACATCCCTCTATACCAATCTTACGCATGTAACTGTCTAAACGCTTTTTAAAAGACAAAATTGTACTGCGTTTTTGGGCAGCTAGCCAGCTTCAATATCCCACCTGGTTGGCAGCCTTGATGACTCGCGCATTCCTTTCTCCCAGACTGGTCCTCAAGTCCCCATCGACAGACCATAGTAGTCGCAATCTCTCACTCCTATTCTGCACGGTCACATCTTTCACACATCTTCCCTCCATTCTCAATAATCCTTCCGCCCTGCCTTTCCTCATTGCAAGGGAAGAGAGAGTCATGACTGCCAGGAAAGATAGGGCAACCAGATCGAAGCTGTCCTGCGTGAGAACCCTCAAGGCAGGGAGACCAAACCATGGAATTCAACAGAGCATCAGCACAAGCTATGGTTGCTGGTGGAGATCAGGACACCCCTGAGAACGATAGGTATCACACCGTCACTTGGTACTGAACTGTTACTTGTGGTGAATCAATATCACCAGTCACTGTACCTGGGCTATGCTGCTCTAAGAAGACCCTATCACATAACCTATGTGACATGTGCTACCCACAAGTGGGGACATGACATGCTGGGCCCCTTTGTCCAGAGGAAGACAACTAATCCCTCCTCCCAAATCATGGGTCTAGTGAGAGGAGGGTACCCTTCTTTTCTGAGGGATTGGCGGTGCTCCCCTGGATCCAAGGGACCCAGTATACATGTCACACAGGTTATGTGGCAGCGTCTCCTAGAAGCAGCATAGTCCACGTCATGGCAGCCTCTGAAAGCTTCAAAGGTGTTAACCTAACTTATAGCAAGTTTGCTAACTATATTTGAAGTAGCATTTGAGTCTAAGAGAACTGTTGCTCATTTGGAACTGAAAAAGTGATAAGTTAGAAATTGGAGTTGTTTCATTTCATTTTTTAAACTATTGTTCAACTGTTAAAATAAATGGTATTTCATTTTGCTGGAGTATATTTAAACTGTGTTATGAATAAAGCTTGTTTTGATAACAGGTCCCTAATTTGTCAGTGGAATCAATCTTGGAACAAAGTATACCTTCCTCACATTGATGCCAAGATAGGAAAATTGTGGGGTTTAGTCTGGCTTCATAGGGTATTTTGGAACCTTAACAGTACAAAGGCATTGTAGTTGGTTGTTGTGCCCAGCAGGGTACATCCAGCCCCCTCAAACCCTGAGGTTGACAATGATACAGGGTCCAGCAAGAATAATAGTTAGTTTGGGAGTATATTTCAATACATTCATTTTATTGACATTACCTTTAGCATTTGGAAATGTTCACTCATTGGCTAATTGTATATTCTAGACCATGTCATGGCACAGTGGCATAGTGGTTAGCAGCGCTGCCTCACAGCTCAGGGACCTGGGGTCACTATCTGTGCAGAGTCTGCATGTTCCTCACGTGTCTGTGTGGGTTTCCTCCAGGTGCCTCAGTTTCATCCCACACTCCAAAAATGTGTGGGTTAGGTTGATTAAGTTGCCCCTTATTGTCAGGGGAATTAGCAAGGTAAATGCATGGAGTTTCGTGATAGGGTTTGAGTGGGATTATTGTCAGTGCAGGCTCGATGGGTCAAATAGCCTCCTTCTCCAATGCAGGGATTCTATGATTGGAAGTATAACACACAAACATACCCCAGAATCTGAAAATCAAAGTCTCAATATAACAATCAAGTTGGAATTTGAAAGGAATATCATAGTGTAACAAAGAAAGACTCCCTCAAACGCTACAACACTTCCTTTTCCACCTACAGTAAGGAGATTAGAAAGAACAATACATTATGATGAATTCCTCTGTGCAATCTAAAGGATAAATAAATATAGTAGAACTGGTCAGTCTATTGAGAATAATCTAGGTTAACATCCATTGTACAGAAGGAAGAAATATGTTGCTTTTTATGACCTCGGGAACTCCCCAAATATTTTGCAACCAATAAATTACTTTTCAGTTGCAGCAGGTAGGTTTCACACAGCAAGATCCCACAAATCAGTAATGTGACATTGGCTAGATAATCTCTTTTATGTGTTTGCTGAAGGATGACCATTGCCGGGACGCCAGGGAGAATTCCTCAAACTCCGATGCATTTTTGGAAAGTGACCTGGGACCTTACACATCCACCTGAGACTCAATGACCTGGACCTCCCATCCTCCAGAAACCTCAGGTTAATAAAGTATTCTGTCTTTAAATAGAAAGATAATTATACCCTTCCGTCTCACAGTAACCATTCAGCTCTCCACTTCCCCCGTGCCTGCCACTTCTTCACACAGTCTCTGCTCTGAGTTCTGCTGACACTGGCCTTGATTCCCTCCACAATAGGATGAAAGAAGCCTGTCCTCTTTCCTTCACCTCATCTGCCATGCAGAGGAAGAACATGTAAAATACGAGCAAGGTTTAAGATAGGTTTGAATAAGATGCCTTCCGGATGAAAAATGCTTCCTCTTTGAACTCTAATCCTCTTACACAGGTCCCATCCATAAAACTCTGCATCTGTTTAGTGTTCTATGAACTGGGGGCACTCAAGGCTGACAGCTTCCCTGAGAATGATTTCATTTTGTCAATCTGCTAAGCCTGGACTTCCCCATCAGCAAGCCTTGATTTCCAGGTGTAAAAAACTGAGTGTCACCGAATGGGAAATGCAACATAATTCTTTTTACACAGCACATCCGTTCCAATGGTGATCTGTGCGATGGGAAGCTCTCGCCTGAAACTAGCAAATTGATGACCATTTTCCCACAGTAAAGAACATTTTGAACAAAGAAGGATCGGCATAGATCAATGTGTTGGATGTAAATATGTGGGAGGTGGTTCAGAGAAGCTTCAATAGATTGATACCTGGAGTGAGCTGGTTCTGTAATGAGGGAAGGTTAGACAGGCTGAGATTGTTTCCACTGGGGAAAAAAAGATTTACAAGGATGCTACCAGAACTGGAGAGTTTGAATTATAAGGAGAGGCTGGGACTTTTCTTTCCTGGAGCATAGGAAAATGTAAACACCTTACAGATGTTTATGAATCATGAAGAGCATGGATAAGAGTGCAGAAAAGATTTACTGGGATGCCACTGGGACTTGATGGATTGAGTTATAAAGAGAGGCTGGAATTTTTTCTCTGGAGTGTAAGAGGCTGAGGGGTGATCTTATGGAGGTCTATAAGATAATGAGAGGCATAGATCAGCTAGATAGTCAATATCTTTTCCCAAAGGTAGGGGAGTCTAAAACTAGAGGGCACAGGTTTAAGGTGAGAGGGGAGAGATACAAAAGTGTCCAGAGGGGCAATTGTTTCACACAGAGGTTGGTGTGTCTGTAATGAGCTGCCAGAGGTAGCAGTAGAGGCAGGTACAATTGTGGCTTTTAAAAAGCATTTAGATAGTTACATGGCAAGATGGGTATAGAGGGATATGGGCCAAATGCAGGCAATTGGGATTAGCTTAGGGATTTAAAAAAAAAGGGTGGAATGGACAAGTTGGCCAAAGAGCCTGTTTCCATGCTGTAAACCTTTATGACTCTATGCCTCTATAAGGTGAGTGGAGATACCATTAAACATAGGTTAAAGAGATGTGTATTGTCTCCAGACAGGACAGTAAGTGAGATGTAGCAAGCCCAGGCAAGTCATGGGGGTTATAGATAGTGTGACATGAACCCAAGACATGATCATGGAGACAATACACATTTCTTTAACCTATGCTTAATGCTATCTCCACTCACATTGTCTGCATCTTTAAGATTCGATTACTTGACTAGCTGTAAAGACTTGCATTCTAATCAGTATTCTGTAAACTATGTGTGCCTTTATATGTTCAGAACTCTGTTTGTGAACAGAACTCTCCACTCACCTGATGAAGGGGCAGAACCCCGAAAGCTTGTGGTGTTTACTACCAAATAAACTTGTTGGACTTTAACCTGGTGTTATGAGACTTCTTACTAACTCTAGCTACCAGTTCCTTCTACTAGATGCCACAGATTTTCAGACTGTGCGACTTCCACTGCATGTATAGACTCCATGCGAATTACAAAGATTTATTTCACTTGAGTTGGCAAATGATAGGCAACAGAGGGTTTAAACTAGATTAGCCGGGGAATGGAAATTCAAGAGTGTGCTCAGGTTGGAGGGGCAGATAATGAGAATCAGAGTGAGTGAGGGGCAGACAATGGAAAAATCCATTGACCTCAGGCAGAATTTTATGGTTTTGGGACAAGCGAGGCAGTAAAATCCTGTCCATAGAATCAGTTTGAGTGGAGCTAAGGAACAACGAGGGGTGGAATTGGTGGGAGTTGTTGATAGGGAACCAAACTATAGTGGTA
Source organism: Carcharhinus amblyrhynchos (assembly GCF_965287045.1). Taxonomy (NCBI): domain Eukaryota; kingdom Metazoa; phylum Chordata; class Chondrichthyes; order Carcharhiniformes; family Carcharhinidae; genus Carcharhinus; species Carcharhinus amblyrhynchos. Next base: position 15,268,615 of record NC_137350.1, read on the forward strand.
ATGTTGGACACAGTATAAATCAGGAGCTAGAGATGCATGTAATGTGGATGATAGAGTAATAATGGGCAACTTGAATTTACATATAGACCGGGGAAACATAATTAGCACTAATGGTGAGGAGAATGAATTCCTCTAGCGTGTACGAGATAGGTTTCTGGAGCAATATGTAGAAGAACCAACAATAGACTGGGTATTTTAGATTTAGTATTATGTAATGAGACAGGGTTAATTAATAACCTTGTTGTTGAGGAGCCATTGGGTAATAGTGACCCTGATACGATATGACATCACATTATGTTTGAATGTGAGATAGTTCATTGTAAAATTAAGGCCTTCACTCTGAATGAGGGAAATCATGAGGATGTAAGGAATGAGCTAGTTATGGTGGATTAGGAAATATATGAAGAATTTTGATGCTGAACAGGCAATGGCTGGTATTTAAAGAAATACTACATGGTGCACAAGCGATATGCATCCCTCTAAGTCACAAACACCCATTGGGAAAGGTGACTCAACTGTGGCAAAAAAATAAGTTAAAGATTGCAATAGATGAAAGGGAATGGTTTATAAGGTTGCAGGAGAAAGTGGTAAACTGGAGGATTGGGAGCAATTTAGAATTCAGCAGAGGAGGACCAAGAAACTGATAAACACAGGGAAAAAGAGTATGAATGGAAGCTCATGACAAACAAAAAACAGACTGTAAGGGCAGGGTTCTCCAGCTGTGTTTGCTTGAAAACCAAAGATTCCCGCCCAACTTCAATGGACCTTTACATGGTTTCCACCGCCACCCCCCCCCCTCAACCCCACCACCTCCCCACCTCCCCACCCACTAGAATTCCAGTGGCGAGCGGGATGGGAGAACTCCGGCCTAAAAGTTTCTTTAATTATGTGAAATGGGGATGATTAGCTCAGACAAATGTGAGCCCTTTACAAGCGGAAACAGGAGAATTTATGATGGAGAACAAGGAAACTAATCTTTGTGTCAGTCCTCACAGAAGAAGATACAGAATATACCCCAAAAGTACTGGGCAACCATGGGACTTGTGAAACTGAGGTCCTGAAAGAAATTAATATTAGCAAATGGATAGTACTTGAAAAATTAATGGGATTAAAAGTTGATAAATTCCCTGGACCAGATAAGTTACACCCCAGAGTCTTGAAGGAAGTCGCCATAGAGATGGTGGACGCATCTTTCAAAATTCCATAAATTCTTGAAAGGCTCTTGGAGATTGAAAAGTGGTAAATGTAAACCCCACTGTTTAAGAAAGGAGGAAGAGGGAGGATGAAGAACTCCAGACATGTAAATTTGATGTTAGTAGTCAGGAAAAGGTCAGCACCCACATAAAGGACGTTATAACTGGACACTAAAATAACAGTAAAATTGGATAGATTCAACATGGATTTATGAAAGTGAAGTCATGTTTGATAAACCGGATGCAGTTTTTGGAGGATGTTACTTGTAACATACATAAAAGGAGGACCACTGGATGTGGTTCATTTGGATTGTCAGAAGGCTTTTGATAGGGACCCACACAGGAGATTAGTAAACAGGAAATAGAGCAGATGGAATTAGGGGAAACATATTGGTATGGATTGAGCATTGATTAACAGATGTAGAACTGAGATTGGGAATAAACAGGTCATTTTCAGGATGGTAAAGTCTTGCTAGTTGATTAGTGCTTGGGCCGTAGCTGTTCACAATCTATATAAATTATTTGGATCTGGGGATCAAATGTTTCTAAATTTGCTGATGACAAAATAAGTTGGGAATGCAAGTTGTGAGGGAATTGCGAGGAGGCTCCACACAGGCATTTTTTCACACAGATTTGGACAGGTTAAGTGAATGGACTCAAACAAGACAGATAGAATATAACGTGAGTAAACTGTGAAGTTATCCATTTTGATAGAAAGAGCAGAAAGCCAGACTATTTCTTAAACGGTGCAAGATTGGGAAGTTCTGGTGTCCAAAAGGACCTAGGTATCCTTGTTCATTGAAGACTGAATGCAGGGGCAACAATCATTAAGGTAGGCAAATCATATGTTGCCCTTCATTGTGAGGATATTGGAACACAGAAATGAGGACATCTTGCTGCAATTGTATCGAACCTTGGTGAGGTCCCACCTGGAGTATTGTGTACAGTTATGGTCCCATTATTGAAGGAAGGATAAAGAGAGCACAACAGAGGTTCACCAGACTAACCCATGGGATGTTTATCTTCTGAGGAGAGATTGAGGAAGGCGGGCCTGTATTCTATAGAATTTTCAAAGAATGAAAGGTGATCTTATTGAAGACTGATAAAATTCTTACAGGGCAGGACAGGATGGTTGTAAACAATATCGCTGGGAAGTTATGGCCATTCCCATTCCACCGCAGTGAATGGAGATTCTCCGACTTTGTTGCAGTGGGAGCGTGGCATGACTGGCTGGTAAGATCGCACCCTACGTTTCTCTGGCTGGTGTATCTGGATTCTGGCTCAGAATCGTATATAGCAGAGTAGCTATCTCACTGCAATTTATTGAAAGTCATCCCTCGAGCCAAGCTAGCACCACGGATCATTGGTTGGCCTGGGATATGCGACTCCGGTCGGTGCAGAGTGTTGCTCAGTTCAGGGCTGGAGAGCGGACAGATGGGCACCACCTCCCTCCTATTAACATACGGCGTATCTAGACCGGGGCATATACTCTCATAATAAAGGGTAAACCATTTAAGACTGAGATGAGGAGAAATCCCTTCACTCAATGGATGGTGAATCTTTGGAATTCTCTATCTCTAAGTTATAGTGTCATACAGCACAGAAAGGGCCCTTCAGTCCATCGGGTCTGCACCGAGAATAACTACCATTAAAGGGATGCTAATCCATTTTCCTGCAATTGTCCCATATAGAATCGTAGAATCAAAGTAAAAGTACAGAAAGAAGCCATTTGGCCCATCGAGTCTGCACTGAGCACAATCCCACCAGGCCCTACCCCCATATCCCTACATATTACCCGCTAATCCCTCTAACCTATGAATCTCAGGACACTAAGGGGCAATTTTAGCATGGCCAATCAACCTAACCCGCACATCTTTGGACTGTGGGAGGAAACCAGAGCACCCGGAGGAAACCCACACAGTCACGAGGAGAAAGTGCGTACTCCACACAGACAGTGACCCAAACCAGGAATCGAACCCATGTCCCTGGAGCTGTGAAGCAACAGTGCTATTGTGCTGCCCTTGAAAATATCCTTGGAAGTTATGATATTTCAAGTGGTCATCCAAATATATTTTAAAGGTTTTTGGCCTCTGCTACCATCCCAGAGGGCAATGGATTAATCACTGAGCATGTGCAAGGTAGAAATTAACCTAGCTGAATACAGAATCGATGAGCTGAATGGCCTATTCCTATTCCTATTTTCCTATGATTCTACGTACCTTGGCCTTTTCCTCTGCTCTCAGACTTCTATGATTTTGGTGGCAAAGCCAAACAGAACAACTACATTTACCATGCACTTCACAATGTGCCTAGCAAGGTTCCCTTGTGAGTTGTGAACTGGTACTAAAAGTTGACAGGCAGGTTCTGTCATCGAATTGTTGTAATTAGAACTTGAAGCTTTTGAACAATAGCAAGAAACCTCTTGCGGCTGCTACATAATGGGGCAAGCACAAGTTGTACAAATCACTGACATTGTGAAAAATAAATAAATACAAAATACATGTTGTGTATTGTACAGTAAAGGGGTGTTTCTTTCTCTTTTGACTGAATAAGCTCCTTCAGTTTCCGATAGTTGCCTCATTTTTCTTTCTGGATTTCTATCCAGACGGAACTATAGGATTCTGGCAACTGAACTGAACTCAATTATTTATTTCCAGCAAGCATTGTTTGGATTGTTATACAACACAGAACTGCCCACAAGGAAAGCTACTGAGCAAAATACAATGGGGTGGTCGCCAGTTACCCCAGAGGGAAAAAATATGAACAACGTCCAAGCTTATTCCTCCAGGTCACTGGGATGACTCAGCTATGTTTGAACGTTCTGGATAAAACTTTAATCCACACATAAACATGGAATATTTATGCACAGAAAACTGGCCTTTGTAATGAAAGATGATAATTAAAACCAATCGTGGCTTTTTGATATGTTATATCCTTGCCACAAAATAATTTTAACCAGTGGCGTTTCCTTATATCTTAAAGATCTGTCCCTTCACCAAAATATGTCCCCTTCTCATCTTATTATCTGCATGTATCTTACTAATGACTAAAGATGCTGGGAGTCACTATCTCTTACTGAGAATGTGAATGGCCCAGGGGATGTTTTGATATTAGCTGAAGGACAGCCATTAAGTTGATCTTTTTAAAGATATTGGCCGGAATTCTCCAATATTATACACCACACGACCACTGCCAGCGAGAATGGAAAATTTGCATTCCATTCACAGCAGCGAGACTGGAGAATCGCAGCCGCAGGTGAGGTCAGAGGATTCTGCCCAATATATTTTCTCTGCTTCCAATCACTGGGTCTCCAAACAACCACAAGGATATGCACAGTGACCTGATCGTGACCATAGAATCAAGGAATCCCTACAGTGTAGAAGGAGGCCATTAGGCCCATCGAGTCTGCACTAACAACAATCCGACCCCAGGGCCTGTCCCCATAATCCCACATATTTACCCTAGCTACTCCCCCTGACACTAAGGAGCGATTTAACATGGCCAATCCACCTAACCTGCACATATTTGGACTGGGGAAAGAAACCAGAGCACCCAGACGAAACCCATGCAGAGACAGGGAGAACATGCAAACTCCATACAGACAGGCCAGAATCAAACCCAGCTACCTGGCACTGTGAGGCAGCAGTGCGAACCAATGTGCCACTGTGCCACATAGTTCTGAAATGATTTCCCAGCGCAACATTAAAAACTGAAGTAGCAGTTTAAGGATAATTCTTTTATCATGGCTCAGAAATCGATGAGTGAAAAATAATAAAATTAAAACTTATATTTGAACAGTGTCCCAGTTAGGGATTTTGTTTCAATCTGATGTGCAGTATGAAACTAGTCTTCTAAAAGTGAACTCTTGATGTTTCACAGTTCTGTATCATGCAGCAAGTGAATTAATCAGATTACCTCATCATTCTATGGTGGGTGGACGTTCATACTTTTGGATTATGTATCACTGGCATGCTATACAATCTGTGAACCTGTATCTGTGAATTACCATGTGGAAGCATGGGGCCACTCATTCTCAAATTTCCTGAACAGTCACATACGTCACGTATGGTTCAGAATTGACATCATTGTGAGATTTTGCTTTGCAGTCAACCTTCAAAGAAATTATTCAAAATTAAATAGGGGAACTTCTTTCAAGAAATCTTCTAATACTCATCAGTTTCTGTTTCTCGTTGTTGTAAATCGTACAAGATGAGTAGAACTTGGTGAGTGGTGCGTTCTTGTCCAGACATTAAATTTTCTCCCAATCTTCTACCAGAGCTACAGTAGCCAATTCCTGAGTCAATTAACATGAAGGGCTGGATTCTCGAACCTTACTCGCTACGGGAATTCTCCCATCTCGCTGCAATGAATGGATATTTGGTTGAGCACCAAATTCTCCATCCTCGCTGACAGTGATGACAGGCGCGTGTGGCCAGAGAATCATGGCTACCATCGACAACACAAACTGGAGAGGATCTCCAAGAAGATCGTGTATATCGACACAGATATCAAGTTTCTACAAAGATGCAAGAAAGCAGACAAGATACTGAAAGGACTACAGACTTCTTACTGTGTCTACCCCAGTCCAACGCCAGCATCTCCACATCAGAGAATTCCAGCCAGATCTCTAAGAGCTTGCTGAAAGGGATTGGGTTGACAAACACAGTTGTGTTTGATGTAAGAAATGAACTGCACCGCAGAGTTACTTGCTTATGCTTTTGCTTCTGCGAATCATTTCCTTCACGAACAAAAAAATCTGGACAGTAATTTATCCTGAAGAAAGACTTTTGGTAAGCATGAACTTTTTCTCCCTCTGAACTGACAGGAGAAATAATGGGTAAGTTATATATTGTTATGAATGCAAGACTTTATAAGGTGGCTATGTTTTAAACTGTCTCCTTTAATTCAAGGTAAAACTGAATGTCCAGAAATGGAGGATGGTGAAAGCATACTGAACTCTGTCAGAAAACAGTCCCATGTGATTTGGTTGTCATGGGGAATGAGACTGAGGCTGAAGCTGAAAACCATAGAAGCTCAAGTGCTAGTTTTCAACAAATTGGCATAAAAGGTGGGCAGCTTTCTGGGCACAAACTCTCAGACTTAGAGAGAAAGGCTGAAAACAGCTGCTGCTGTGCCTAACAGTGGGAATAAACTATTTTGCACCTAGTAGAATTCTGGAGGCAATGGATTTCCCAATTTAAGAGACTAGAAAGGTAGAGGCTTGAAAGATGAGGAGTCGCCAGAGGCTGTCTTGCTGCTGCAAGTCACTTGGATGATAATCAGGAGATTGAGTAAAGGGACTTTCAAAGGAATACTGGAAAACTAATCCTGTGTGGCGAGAGGAGGACATGCTGAAGAGCTGGGAGGATTTTGGGACTTTATCTACAAGGCCACACTGCTGCTGAGAGTGTAGCATAGCATATTAAAGTGGCAGGGGGTGGGGTTCAGTGGTGTTAATTACTTAACGGGCAAAAGAACCTTTTCTATGGTTTAATGTGTTGGTTGCCTACTAATTAATGTTTTGTTGGTGTTGATTTTAGGTTTCTTGTTGCAGTAAAAGTCTTAAAATGAGAAATTTTATTGTGAGATCTCTTTAAAACAACAGTCTCTATGGGAATTTAACAATAATGCACCCTCAAGCAATTTACTGGTGTGGACTATGCTACAACCAAAAGATTCAGGTTTCCATCTCTATGAGATCTAGTTTATTTACAGAAGCTATCATCAAGCTATTTACACAAGGAAAGATTGTCGAAGAAAGTGGAGATCGTAACACTGATGTTACAAAATAATGAGAGAAACAGATAACCTATTGTACAGGACAATTGTTCAGTAGGAAAATGTGATTGTAATAATCAGCGTCCATTGTAAATAACAGTTATGGGAATCAATAGTAAAGGGGTCTCCATATTTCTGAGGTCATAAAAAAGTTATTAAAAAATAACTTGTATTGATACAATGCCTTTCAAAATGTCCCAATGTGCTTTAACCAGCCAATAAAGCACATTTTTAAAACAATTATTTTCATTGGGTTATTTAGCTTTTTTTTTAAGTAGTTTGTTCAGTTAATTCCCTCATCAATTTATTCAGCAGAATGGTGTGATTCTCGGAAACAATTGAGAATGTGCCCACAATTGAGAATGTTTTTTTTTGTTCAGAATGAAGTTAAGAATCTAAAGAGCCCACGCCGTAAATGATCCACATCATAACTCAGCATCTTTTTCATTCATTACCACCACTGAGTCGTACACTTCACACATACGCTCCTCCCCAGGACATCTACGCAATACCTCTGATGAAAGGTCACTGATCATGTCAGCTTCCCATTGCAACAGTCAACAATGCTCACTGTAAGACAGACCCAAAGTGACACACAGAAAAAAAATGTAATTTAATTCCATGACAGTTAATGGAAGTGCTCGATATGGCGCTCAGATTCAATGTGACACAAAAAATGTTTTCACTTTATTCTATGACAGGTAATAAAACCTTACATGCTACAGACAAAATAGTACAAGAGACTTTTTGAATTAAGAAGACATAAGTTTAAAGAAAATGTAATAGAAACGCATGTGAGCTCTGAAGTGTGCGATTAATTTTCAGAAGTCCACGCTTCGCTATAATTGCAAGCCCATTGGTACCAATTCTTCAGTGACAACATGACAGGAGAATGCCGCACAACTGTAATCGCCATTAAGCTGTCAAGACCTCTGACAATAATGGATCACTGGCAGACCCCGTTACCATCCCTGCTCCCCCACCCCCCTCCCACCACACTCCCATCAAAAACAATAGCAGTGAGATTAAAATAACCACGGTTTGCAATCAAAATAGAAAGCAGGCATGTCGAATGTTATTGACATTTTTTATTTAACAGCCCAGCTTTAATTTTGTGCTCCTGACAATTTCTAAATTGGGACTGCCCGACTGCTAACATGAACATGGCCCACTTCTAATTGGGTAGGGCTGCCTAACTCCAATGATTAGCACAGGGCGAAGGTCCCAGGGTAGCTTCAACCTCGCACTGACAGCTAGCCTAATGGAGGATCTCGAACCTGTGACTCACAGCTCATACTTAAGGGGACGTGCCCAGTTAACGTAAATGGTTGTTTATGGCCCACATTCTGGAACCTTTGAATAGTGTGGTGCCGAGGAAGACTGCAAAGCCATTGAACTCGCATTTCAAAGATCAATCCAGTAAATCCCGCTCAGCCACTCTTTTCCATGTGTCCCAGCAGGTTTTGCACCTTTAAGTCACAGAATCACAGAATTGTTGTGGTGCAGATAGAGGCCATTCAGCCCATTTGTGTCTGCATCAGCTCTTCGAACAAGCATCGTGACTCATAAGTTTATTTTATTCATTCGTGGGACATGGGCATTGCTGGCTGGTCAGCATTTATTGCCCATTCCTAGCTGCCCTTGAGGAGGCGATGGTGAGCTGCCTTCTTGAATCACTGCAGTCCATGTTCTGTGGGTTGACCCCCCAGTGCCGTTAGGGTGGGAATTCCAAGACTTTGACCTAGCGACTGTGAAAGAACGGTGATATATTTCTAAGACAGGATGGTGAGTGACTTGGAGGGGAGCTTATGGGTGGTGGTGTTCCCATATATCTGCTGCGTGTATCTTTCGAGATAGAAGTGGTCGTGGGTTTGGAAGGTGCTATCAAAGGATCTGTGGTGAACTGCTGCAGTGCATCTTGTAGATAGTACCCACTACTGTCACTGAGCGTCGGTGATGGAGGAAGTGGATGTTTGTGGATGTGGTGTCAATCAAGCGGGCTGCTTTGTTCTGGATGGTGTCAAGCTTCTTGAGTGTTGTTGGAGCTGCATCCATCCAGACAAGTGAGGAGAATTCCATCACACTCCTGACTTGTGCCTTGTAGATGGTGGACAAGATTTGGGGAGTCAAGAAATGAGTTACTTGTTGCAGTACTCCTAGCCTCTGACCTGCTCTTGTATCCACAGTGTTTATGTGGTGAGTTTCTGATCAATGGTAACCCCAAGGATATTGACAGTGGGGGAGTCAGTGATGGTAACACCATATTGGTGTAAACAGCCATTTAGAGAGCAGGAAATGCTGGAAAAACACAGCAGATCTGGCAGCATTTGTGGACATTGCACATAAAATTTTACATCACAGTGAGGGTGGGTTTGGAAAATACGATGCACCGTTACAAGTACATTGAATTTAGCAGTACTGGAAAATCCTGCTGGCGGGAGAGACTGTCAGATTCTACTCAACGTTTGGAATCTTTATGATTCTCCTTCAGAGCTAAAAAGAGCACATCCTAACTTACGTCCCGTACATTGGGTAGGATTCTCCAATCCTTCCCGACGGCACAATCTTCCCGTCCAGCCAAAGTTGACCCCCGCTGCAGGATCTTGAAGGCAGCATGAGTGAAGGATTTAAGTCACCATTGGCTTTAACTCTATTAAACAGGGTATATTCAGAAAGAAAATGCGGGTCGGAGAATCATGATAACGTGTTCCATTCCACACCCTTCAAGGAAAGCTCTCAGCTAGGAACACAGAATCTTTGGAAGACTCCCATAGCTCCATGGGCTTCAGCACCTTATGCACACTTCTGGTGATAAACCTGACAATTTTATCAGACTGTTTAATAAGAGTAAAATCACATTGCGGCTAAACCTATTCACACCTGACAGTCAGACATGCACACTTTTAGCAATCGGGAGCAGGAAAGCTGAATTATTTTCCCTTTCCCCAGGCACGATCACTGAGGTCGCTTGTAGCACCCTTATTTCTTCTCCAACCCCACGAGGCTCAAATCAAAGACAAAACCTTTTTGTTTGTACAGCTTATTTTTACAGTCCTATCGTTGCTCAGTGAGTCACGAGGAAAACTCTAAGTAGTATATAGAATCCTTATTAAGCTAATCTTACCTTTAGAGAGAGAAAAATGGAATACATTAAAGGATTTTACATTGCATTATTTTACATTAAATGCATTTTATTTAAAATAATTTACCTTGAAAATATTATTCTTTGAAAATTACTGCTATTCAATTTCGAAAAATATTCTTTGGCACCAATTCCCAGACCTTCCCTCTTCCGCCTTCCTCTGTCAGGAGAAAGATACAAGAGTCTGAGGTCACGTGCCAATTGATTCAAGACCAGCTTCTTCCCTGCCACCATCAGCCTTTTGAATGGACTACTTTGCATTAAGCTGATCTTTCTTTGCACCCTAGCTATCACTGCAACACTTCATTCAGCACTCTCTCCTTTCCTTCTCCCTTATGTACTCTATGAATGGTATGCTTTGTCTGTATAGCGCGCAAGAAGCAATACTTTTCATTGCATCCCAATACGTGTGACAATAATAAATCAAATGGAAACAAAAAAATAATGTAACCCATGAAAGCTTGTTTTATGGTCACTCTCACAGCAATTCACAATGCATTTCTGTGGCTGTTCTAAGGCTGCAGCAGGTGGCAGATTTCTGTAAGGACAGCCTTACTGATGCACAGACATGCCCCTCAACGCACAGAATTGTCCAGCCCTGCCTGCCGGTGGGAACTTCCAGTCCCTCTGAAGACATTCCCTCCATCAACTTCAGCGGGACTGGAAGATCCTGCCGGAAGCTGAGGGTGAGCCGCCTCCATCACAGGAAAACCCATCACGGGGTGTGGTTGGGTTGAGGCAGCGAGGCTGCAGTGTTCCACCCATTGTTCCTCACTGAGCTGAAGGAAAGAAAATTGTTCATGGACACCTTGGGAGACTATGTTCTCCCACTATGAACCTTCTTCACCCCCTCCTGCTCCTCCCTCTTCAAGCACCTTGTCCTGATCTACAAACCCCCCATTTCATTCCCTAAGACTTGGAGGCAGAATGTATTCTGGTGGTTAGGAATAACTAATTCATGCAGAAACCTTGAAATCAACAAACAGAGCATGAAGACCTGGCGCACCACTTGTTACAGGGCAACTTGAAAACACTATAGAAACCGCTAAGCACTTCCGGAATTAAAACAACAGCCATGATGGCACAATGATTAGCACTGCTGCCTCACAGTGCCAGGGACCCAGGTTCGATTTCCGGCTTGGGCTACTATCTGTGCAGAGTGTGCACATTGTCCCCAGATCTGTGTGGGTTTCTTCCAGATGCTCTGGTTTCCTCCCACAGTCCAAAAGGCGTGCTGGTTAGGTGCATTGGTCACGCTAAATTCTCCCTCAGCGCGTCTGAACAGGTGCTGGAGTGTGGCCACTCAGGGATTTTCACAGTAACTTCATTGCAGTGCTAATGTAAGCATGCTTGTGATACTAATCAATAAACTTTAATAGCTTTTAAAAGAACTCAGCCAATATCTGACCTGTAAGAGAATAATGATACTGTAAATAGCAATGGCTGAGGGGATGTGGTGGGATGTGTCGAGGAAAGGGGAGAGGTCCTTCTTGCTGTTGAACTCATGCTCAGTTCTGTGAGGTTACAAGCAGATATCAGCTGAAACATTGAAATCCAAAAAGATACATTTGACTTCAAATCAGAATTGCAGATGATGAAGGAGCCGCGCTCCGAAAGCTCATGATACGAAATAAACCTGTTGGACTTTAACCTGGTGTTGTGACTCTTATTGTGAAGCTGTTTACTGAACCCATGCTGATACCTTCACCAAATGACATTTGGCCTATCTCACCCCAGAAATGTGCCCGCCATTATGAATGCCATTATGTTGTTTTTCATTCATTCAAGGGATGCGGGCTTCAGAGAATAGGCTAGTGTTTATTTCCCATCCCTAAGAGAAGGTGGTGGTGAGCTGCCTTCCTGAACTGCCCCATGTGGTGGAGGTACTCCCGCAGCGCCGCTAGGGAGGGAATTCCGGGATTTGGATTTTGTGGATCCCAAGTAATACCCAAACAATGGCTGCTCCTGATCCAAATCCTGTGTCAAATAGTTTTGTGTTTATATTCTCTGCTTACAGTCGAGGAAACAAGTCAGAATGTATAAGTTACAATGTGTATTAGGGAAAGCAGGGTTGGTATTCCATTATTTTCATTTTCCATTTTAAATCTGAGAAAAAAAGATCTACATTTGTCAAATTGTCAGCAGAACAATCACAGTGTTAACATTCATAATTAGTGTAAGCATTGCAATCAGGGCCTATTGTACAGTCAAATTCAAAGCTAAAGTTCATTTATTCATCACAAGTAGACAGCAATGAAGTTCCTGTGAAAATCCCCTAGTTGCCACACTCTGGCGTCTGTTCGGGTACACTGAGGGAGAATTTAGCATGGCCAATGCACCTAACCAGCACGTCTTTCAGAGTGTGGGAGGAAACCAGAGCACCCAAAGGAAACCCATGGACACATGGGAAGAGCATGCAGACTTTGCACACACAGTGATCCATGCCAGGAATCGAACCAGGACGCTCATGCTGTGAGACAGCAGTGCTAACCACTGTGCCACCGTGCCACCCTGAGAATGATTCGGTACAAGCACTGGGTTATATCTCCCATTGTACAAGGTGAGCGAAGACCAAGTGTCGCCTCAGGACAAAGGAGGCTAAGGGGTTGGTAATAATAGCACTTGCAGTGTATTAAATCCCCATTATAAGGTGATGCATTCTGTCTTCAATTTTATTTATTATTTTGACAAAATGTATGGTCATATGGAAAGCATATACATGCAGCTAATTGTAGAACAGGTGCAAAGTTGGGAAATGCTCGAAATTAAAATTGAAACACTGCCATTTGCAAGTCAGTATAATTACAGTATGGCAAATTGACAAGCCAATACCATTTAAATGTGAATGAATTTCTCACAGAGAAAATTGACACGAGCATTACGTATAGACATAAAACACATTAATGTTTATATGTATTGGTTGGTTTATTTAGGTTCTCTACTGTCATTAGATTCTCAGCTATTGTTTTCAAATTGTAGTCATTATAAATTATCTAATAATTTGAGACCATCAGGCCATAAGAAATAGGAACAGGGGTAGGCCATTCAGCTCTTCGAACTTGCTCTGCCATTTAATAAGATCATAGGAGATCTAACACTCAGTCAGTCCACTTTCCTGCCTGATCTCCGTAACCCTGAATTCCTCCACTGATTAAAAGACTATCGTTCTCAGTCCTGAAAATGTTCAAGGACTCACCCTCCACAACTTCCTGGGTAAAGAATTCCAAACTCTTTGAGAGAAGAAATTCTACCTCATGTCCGTCTCAAATGAACACCCCCCTATTCTGCGACTGTGCCCTCTGGTTCCACACTCTCCCATGAATGGAAACATTTACCCTGTCTAACACCCTAATGTTTCAATCGTATCACCTCTCACTGTTCTGGACTCCAATGAGTGCAGACCCAACCCGTGTAATCTTTACTCTTATGGCAATCCACACCTGAGATCATCCCAGTAAACCTTCTCTGTATCGCCTCCAGTGATAATATATCTTTCTTTAATAAGGGGACCAAAACTGTACACTGTATTTTAAATGTGGCCTCACTAGTATCATGTACACTTGCACCAACACTTCTTTACTTTTATAAACCAAACCCCTTGAAATAAAAGCCAGCATTCCATTTACTTCCTATTACCATCTCCACATGTACGCTAGCTTTCTGGGTTTTATGAGCTCTGCTTACAGAGCTGAATGCGCTTAAACATAAAATGAGAGTCACAACTAAAGCAACAACTTCTTCACCTTCACGTGGGCAGCAAGGCAGCACAATGATTAGCATTTCTGCCTCACAGTGCCAAGGATCCAGGTTCGATTCCCAGATTGGGTCATTGTCTGTGTGGAGTCAGAACCTTCTCCCTGTGTCTGCGTGGGTTTCCTCCGGGTGCTCCAGTTTCCTCCCACAGTCCAAATGATGTGCTGGTTAGGTGCACCTAACCATGAGTGGTTAAGTGCACCTAACCACTCATATGTGGTTAGGTGCCACATATGAGGTGCCATTTACTCATATGGCACCTAATGCCATTAGGTGCATATGGCATATGGCACCAAATGGCATTAGGTGCCATTTGAGTAAAGATTACACAGGTTGGGTCTGTACTCATTGGAGTCCAGAACAGTGAGAGGTGATATGATTGAAACATTAGGGTGTTAGACAGGATGAATGTTTCCACTCATGGGAGAGTGTGGGACCAGAGAGCACATTCGCAGAATAAGGGGCACACATCTCCCTCACTGTGCCCGAACAGGCGCTGGAGTGTGGCGACTAGGGGATTTTCACAGTAACTTTGTTGCAGTGTGAATGCCAGCCTACTTGTGACACTAATAAATAAACTTTAAATTGACTCCAAGAAGCCTTCAGTGTGTTTCTCTGCTCCATTCGATATTGCTCAGATATATTTGATCAGGTCTAATATAACTTCAAACAACTTCTCAAAATTATCCTACATTGAGGTAGTCAAATGTATAACTTACTGCAAAATGGGAATTTAATGTAAATTACTTCGAGTAGCCAACCAACCAGATGGGTTATTCCAGCTATGTCAAACTGCAACCTAACAAATGTCTGACAGTGATGTGATATGGAAGTAAGGCTATAATATTTCTGCTACTTAGATCCACAGTACATACAAAGTGTGTATAATTATGTAATTAAAGTGCTTTTATTAACAAAAGCTTTGTTTGTTTTGACGTGTTGCAGTTAAAGCTGATGAACAAATATAATCTAAACTAATAGGTTTATACTGCATCCTCAACTTTAGGATCGAACAGCATTGCTTCATTATTCAATCAGTACAGATTTCACAGTCTGGTGCTTTATAACTTTTCAGTATTATAATGCTGTGAAAGGTTGATGTGTATTCATTAGCACCATAATACTCCAGAGTTGATAAAAGCACCAGCTGATGTCATCCATATCTATGCACACCTCCCTGGGAGCGTGTAAGATATCAACATCCTGGTAAACTCAGAGGTACCCGGCATCTTCAAAGGTCACTCCCGGCTGAGGGTTTGGTCAGTGGAGGGGGCAAGGGTTATCCACTGAGGTCATAGCGAATGGTATCTGTGCAGAGGCTCCAGACCAAGGTGGAGACCCATTTCACTGAAGCTCACTCAGCCTCCAGCAATGTTATCGAGTGGGGCATTTGCCTTCTAAAGGTACAGTTCAGATGCCTGGTCCACTCTAGTGGGGATCTGTAATGTACCCCCAGAGATGGTCGCGAAGATTGAGGTCGCTTGCTGTGTACTCCATGATTTGGCCCGAGGGGGTGGGGAGGGGTGTTGGTGGCAACATGATGAAGATGGAGGAACAGGCTGTCTCTGAGTAGGAGGAGGATGAGGAGGAGGAGGACCAGAAGGATGCCAAGAAGGAGCCTGAAGGGGACCTGGAGGACAGTGGACAGGCAGCAGCCATGGTGCTGCATTGCTGGAGGACCAGGGAGGTTCTCAATGCCTCCAGATTCGTTACCTGAAGGGAGCCATCTCGGGCAGTTCAATCCCCACCACCCCACTTATCCTAAGGCCTGTCATAGATTCTACACTCCTTCTCTTCCTCTGAAACACCAAACCTTTGACCTCCAACCTCATCCCCCCATCTCTTGTCCTCCATCCTTGTCTCCCCACCTTTGTATACTTCCCATGCTCTCTAATAGGTCAATATAACCTCACACCAGGGTCTGGGTTGGCACTGTCAGTGAGCCTGATTGCAAGGCAGGAGGCTGATGATGACTTGTTGTGAAGAAAGCTGTGGTAATCCTCTCGCTAACAAAACATCTGACCCCCGACTACCTCAAGACATTCCATTGACGTCCCTGCTTCTTCCTAAGTATGCGATGGAGGCACTTCCATCTGGCCCACAGCTAGTCTGGGTGGGGGTTGGGGCGGGTGTTGTTCAGCAAGGGAGAGGATTTTCTTCAGTGTGAGTGGAGCGGGCATGTCTCACTGTGGCTCACATAGCCGTCTGCTTGAGGGTAAATCTGTAGGGCCTGTGAGACGAAGAGTTCTGAGCTGGAGATAGAAGAGCTGTCATCCCCCTCACACCATCCAGCCATTCCCCACTGACAAGGGCACAAGATGAAAGGTATTCGGGCTGAAGGTGAACAATGATGAAAGTGTACGTTCAGTGCCCCCTTCTGCATGACTAACCCCTCTCTGTTTTGCACCCATGCCAACTCAGTGCTCTTGCAACTTCTTAACTTTTTGAGGCCTCCCACTCTTTCTAGGTGTTCCCCCAGAGTGCACATTGGAAGAGGAGGCAGCCTGTTGCATTCCATGCCCTGTGGTCTGTGATGCCCTTGGCTGGTGGTCCTGAACCTGGGGTGACCAGGCCCATAGCCAGTTATCACTGGTGATGCCATATCACCATGTTCTTCCTGAATCCCTGTATACACTTGGTGTCAAAAGGGTGAATTTAGAAGGGTTGCAGATGGCCAGGAGCTTGCAGGTGGAAAGCTCTTGGCTGTGCTCCAGTGCTTCCTCCTGCCTTGGGATCAGTGGCCCCCAGGTCAATCAATGGGATGGAAATTCAGCTGGAGTTATACCCATATGCCTCAGTACCATCTGGCAATGCCAGTTCTGAAAGACCTAAGAAATGTGGGTGATGCCCTCAGCTATGGTCCAGTGTGACTGGGCCAAACTCTGGATCACTGCTGCAATGTCCACCTGGCCTTTTGACATGCCCATGAGAATGCTGGACATGCTGTCTTGGACCCCAACAATGGGCAGCCCAGAGTGAGCCAGGCCTTGGATGTCATCGGTCACTGACTGGGCCTCCTGCCCCAGGCTCTCCACTACGGCCACCACCCTTGCTGTGTTGGCCTGGGTTGCGCGCATTGTAGGCATCAGCCCCTGTGAAAGAAGGCTGCTGGACTCCTCCCGGTGGCTTTGCAGTTGCAGGAAAGTTCTGGAGAAGCCTTTCTGAGAAGCATGGTCTTTCTTCTCCTTTTGTAACAGTGCAGGGATGAGTTTCCCCAGAGATTTGATATCTACCTTTGGGGCAGATGGTTCCTGGGGGTCAGCCATCTTGCCTCTAACTGTTAGCTCACCTGGAAGTTCCTACCTCCACCCAATGTGCAGCAGCAGCTGTGGGCTACTCACCGGGAAGGGTGCCAGAAGCCTGCTCGCTAACATTTCC
Source organism: Carcharhinus amblyrhynchos (assembly GCF_965287045.1). Lineage (NCBI taxonomy): Eukaryota > Metazoa > Chordata > Chondrichthyes > Carcharhiniformes > Carcharhinidae > Carcharhinus > Carcharhinus amblyrhynchos. The sequence goes on from NC_137350.1 coordinate 15,285,859, forward strand.
CCCCTGAGGTGAGTGTATCCATGCTATTGGATGGTGCAGTGCTGAGAATTCAGGGTCACATTTGCTGCTGCAGTCTGGGGTGTTCTGAGGGTTTGGACAAAGGGGAGTGACCCCAGATGGCTCAGTCACATCAGATGGTGATCCTGAAAGGGATTTTTTTACTATTATTTTTATTAATTTGTGGGATATGGGTGTCGCTGGCTGGCCAGCATTTATTGCCCATCCCTAGTTGCCCTTGGAGGGCAGTTGAGAGTCAACCACATTGCTGTGGTTCTGGAGTCACAGGTAGGCCAGACCAGGTAAGGACAGTAGATTTCCTTCCCTAAGGGACATCAGTGAACCAGATGGATTTTCCTGACAATTAACAATAGTTTCATGATCATCAGTAGGTTCTTAATTCCAGATTTTTTGATTGAATTTAAATTCCACCGTCTACTGTGGCAGGATTCGAACCCGGGTCCCCAGAACATTAGCTGAGTTTCTGGATTAACAGTCTTGATGGTGTAAGGAGAAGGGGGTGATAATGATGGGGATCATTGGGGGTGGGGAAAAGGGGGGGTTTTGAGGGAGATGCTGGTAGGCCAGGAGGGAGTGGGGGTGGTGTTTATGGTTGGAAGTGTTGATTGTAATGTGGCTGTGTTGGGGTTGGTAATGATGCCAGGGAGGACAAGTGGGTACTCATCCTTGCAGCCTTGAGGAGGTTGTTCATTTTCTTCCACTGCGTCTCAGCCACTACCTCCCAGACTTCTGCCCCAACATATGCAAGTAGTCTCCTGCCTACCCTGGGGAACAGGGTGGCCCTCCTCTCCTCAATGGCATCCAACATCGTATCCACGTCCACAACAGGGGAGCACGGGGCTGGTCTTTCTGCCCTCCTGCCTGGTGATGTGACTGTTGGGTGTGCAGAGAGCATTTTGAAACTGTTCCTGCTTGTTGCTGATTCACGGCTCCAGCAACTTCTGCTGGAGTTGGAGGATTCACATATTTTGCATGGGGGGGCCAGGCTAGCCCATTTGAATAAGCTGGATGGCTTCTGAGCAGCACTGCCAATTCACTTTCCCACTGGCGGGACCATCAGGGTGGGATTTTCCAGCCACATTCACCCCAAGACCGGAAAATCCCACCCGAGGTCAATGGACTTTTGCAAGGCCCATGTCCTGCCCGCTACAATTCCCATAGCTGGTGGGTCAGGAAAATTCCACCCTTAGAATCAGAACAGTAAAATTCCGTGTAAATTCAATTTCTCTCTCCACAGATGCTGCCTGACCTGCTGAGTACTTCCGGCATTTTTTCCCTTTTTATTTCAGATTTCAGCACACTGGTTAGCACTGCTGCTTCACAACTCCAGGGTCCTGGGTTCAATTCCCAGCTCGGGTCACTGTCTGTATGGAGTTTGCACATTCTCCTCGTGTCTGTGTGGGTTTCCTCCGGGTGCTCCGGTTTCCTCCCACAGTCCAAAGATGTGCGGGTTAGGTTGATTGGCCATGCTAAAAATTGCCACTTAGTGTCCTGAGATGCATAGGTTAGAGGGATTAGTGGGTAAAATACATAGGGATATGAGGGTAGGGCCTGGGTGGGATTGTGGTCAGTGCAGACTCAATGGGCCAAAGGGCCTTTTTCTGCACTGTAGGGTTCTATGATTCTATGATTTCCGGCATCCATAGTATTTTGCTTTTATATGAAGGTATAATTTTGGTACAACTCAGTGCTATCCTAAGAACCAAGAGGTTGATGATAGTGTGGAAGCTGCTTGCACTTAATCATTATGTGGAGATGCCGGCATTGGATTGGGGTCTTAATCATTATGCATGAGATTAAACCTGCCACCCTTTCCTTTAGAACTGCTCTTGGCAATTATTTGGCAGCAATCGGTGATGATTCCACAGCCCAGGAAGGTGATAATTAGCAGCAGTAAAAATACAAATGATAACGAACTGAAGTCAATTATCACCTAACAGCCTGCACCATGCGACAGTCTCCATGATGCACTGGGAGGTGAACCCCAGTAATGAATGGAGCATGATAGCACCACTGATGGTGTGTTAAGGGAACATCATCACTAATGTTACAGAATGTCATAACTAATGGTACAATTATATAGCAGAAGCATTTCATGGAATTAGTTGTGCATTGTGCGAATTCAGCCCATTTACATTGCTTGCTAGATTGAGTACACCATCTGCAGTTCTGAGAGAGTTCTGCAAGAGCAATTGTCATGAATCATTATTGTAAAGTTTATGGGGATAATTTTAATCTAAGACATGGGATAAAGAACCCATGGAGCCAGTGGCAATAATGGCTTTACATACCCTCATCATTGCTCCCCAGCAGCTCATCCTTGGGGTTAATAGCAGAAAAGCTCCATAGGTCTTTACTAATAGATTTAAAAAACTCAGGTCACGCAAGCTACCTTCAAGTGTAACTCTATCCATTCCAGGAGGTACGAAATGTCACATCAGATGATCATTATGCTTCCACTGAAATTAACAATTCAATTTATTTACAAATTAGATTATTGATAGTGAGATTATTTAGAGTGAGATGAATTTCAATCCCTTTCTCTTCTGACTAAGTGTGAGAAACATTAGACCAACACAACTTCAAGAAAACAAGATCCCATCATTGATATCAAACCTGATATTTACAAGCAATATATAGACCTCCTGTTCAACCTGGAAATTTACTGTTACAATTATCCAGATTCTGGAGGGAGTAATTAAGCAATGGCCCTAAGGATTAGGGCAGTTAAACAGTACAGTTCTTCTCCACGTCTCAGATACCTTTGAGATACACTACAGGAGATCTGCTGGTATAGATAGTAATAAATAAGCAATAGCCCAGAATCAAAGCCAAACTGTTCAGATGATATCCACTGAGGCCGTTTCCATTGTTAACTTATTTTGTGGTGTTTGAAGAAGCTGACAGAATTACTATTTCAATTAAATAGATATTATACTATAGAAGGAAGAACTTGGTCCAACTAACCTGCCATTCTGTTGCCCATTGAACAAATAATTCAACAAAGAGGAGGATCAAGGGAATGATTCTAAGAATGAAATGTTTGATATATGAAGACCGTCTGAGGACTTCAGTTCAAAAGGATGATGGGGGAATCTCATTGAAACTTACAGAATATTGAAAGGTAGGCAAGACTAGGATCCGCAGGCTCAGCCTCAGAATAAAGAGATGACCCTTTAGAACCAAAGTGAGGAGGAATTTCTTCAGCCAGAAGGTGGTGAATCGAAGAAATTCATTGCCACAGAAGGCTGTGGAGGCTAGGCCATTGAGTATAATTGAGACAGAGATAGATAGGTTCTTGATTGATAAGGGGATCAATGGTTACAGGGAAAATGCAGCAGAATGGGGTTGAGAAACTTATCAGCCATGATTGAATGGCGGAGCAGACTCGATGGGCCAAATGGCCTAATTCTGCTCCTATATCCTCCAGTCCTATGGGGCAGAATGGTGGCACAGTGGTTAGCACTGCTGCCTCACAGGGACCAGGGGCCAGGGTTCAATTCCAGGCTTGGATCACTGTGTGGAGTTTGCATGTTCTCCCTGTGTCTACGTGGGTTTCCTCCGCATGCTCTGGTTTCCTCCCACATCCTGAAAACTGGTTAGGTGCATTGGCCTGAATAGGCAACGGAGTGTGACAACTGAGGGAATTTCACAGTAACACATTGCAATGTTAATATGAGCCTTACTTGTGACTAATAGATAAACTTTAAACTTTTAAAATACACCCAAAACAACAGGGTTAAAATTGGAGCTAGGCCTTCAAAAATGAAATCAGGAAGCATTTCTGCAAAGGACATTTGAGATCTGGAATTAGTGCCTCATTGGACGCTGATCCAATTAAATCTTTCAAAACGGAGAACATTATTTTTGTGTAATTAAGCAGAAAGGAATATGGCTCAAAGGCAGGTAAATGGGATCAAACGCAGATTAGTTATGATCTAATTGAATGGCAGTAAGGTTCAAGAGTGTGAATGGCCTATTCCTAATCCTTTATTGTTCTGTTGTCTGTGAGACAAATTGGCTGCCATCTGTCACAATACTAAAGGGAAATACCAAAATATGTCTGAAATTACTAAACTTCAAACAAGACTTGTGGGTTTTTCAACCAGGTTTTCTTGAGTTAAATGAGTTGACTAACTACAAAAAAAGATAAGGAGAAATGGTAAAACACGTGGATCTATTTTCATACAGATTAAAAACCAGAATTGAGTCCAATAGAAAATAAATATCTTTAAAAGTTATACGGAACAGTCCTTCAGTTGCAAGAAGTAGATGATGAGCATTGCGGCCAATACTTAGTTGATTTCTGCTGATGAATAGGGATTCTTCAGTTCAGGTGTTGTGTGGTTTGCTAGAGAGGTTTCAGTTCTTTTTCCAGCTGCGATCTTTCTGCTGGCTGATCGACTTTCACAGTCAGAGAGAGAGAGTTTTAGATGTTCCTGAAAAAAGTGGCTATTTTACTGGGGTTCTGCCTCAGTAACTGTATCCCTTCAGTGTGATAAACTTCCAGCTGCTGTTTCTCAAAGCCCCACACATACAAACTGACAGACAGACATACATGCCAGTAGCTGGCAAGCTTTTAGTCTCCTCCTACATATATTCCGCTAGGGGCCTAGGATATATTATTCTTGTCTAAGCTATTGTACCCAGGATCTTTGAGATGAGTCGTTATGTTCCTCCATCTTTAACGGAGATTGTAATCATTCTTTGAATGGTTTTACAAGTACCTTGATTGGAAACATGAGGAGCAGTTCCATTGTCCCTTAGAGAAACATCCTGCAGCCATTCCTCTCAGTGGCTAGCTCGACATTCTCAGCCATCTTTGGGGTTTGTGTCCATTTTAAAATATAAAACTTGTGTATTTTTTAAAGTCCAGTATTCCTGTGTATTATTCCAAGTTTTTTTCTCCATCATTATGAGAATCTTAATCTGCCTCTCTGACTTTTGAAATAAGTCAAGTCAGCAAGGACCAGAGCTGAAAAGAAACCAGTCTGTATCTCCACCAAACTGTGGAACACTGGAAGCTTGAAACCAGCTATTCCCCTCCTCAAGTGAGTGCTACTCGAATCTCGAATCACAATGGATGGAACAGTCAGTTATCTACCTCTGACAAGACAAAGACTGTTTTATATACCTTCTTTTACTTACTTTGGACTCAATCCTCACATCTAATTTGTATCATTAGTGTGATTTTTTTTCTTGTCTTTAGTATTTAATAAACTTCCCACATCTTTAACTCAAGAAAGCATTATTAAATGGTCTTCCTTTAATAATATTGGGACTGGAGTGAGAGATTTGCAAAGGGACAGGTTCATTTTAGATTAACCTCATTGTAACCAGCAGTGGGGATTGAATAAAGTAAGGGCGCCTATTCATCCCTCTTCACCCAGGCTATTAGAATTTGTGGGCATCCCTGCCAGATGGTAACAATTTGAGGGATCTCACTCAGATTAGCCAATTTCAGGAACCTCAACTGGGGACCGATGGTAAAACATTACAACAGTGACTGCACTTCAAAGGTACTTTGTTGGCTGTCAAATGCTTTGGACATATTAAGGTTATGAAATGTGCCATGTAAATGCAATCCTTTCCTTTTCTTCTCTAATTGTGTCACAGATTCAACTTCATGTATTCACTAAGACAAGTCCAGGGGGAAAAGTAGCAATGCTTTTATACTGGGGAGCAAGAACAGCTGAAGTAGCCATCCTCATAAAGATATAACATAAATGATGCACTGATGCTTCCTTGATGCAGTACAAATAGTTTCATCACATAGTGATGTTGGCAAGAATAGATGAAAAGACTGTCAAATGCATTTTTTTTCAAAAATGTCTTCAAGGAATACTGTGGCTTTCAATATAGATTTGGAATCGGAATGGATGCAACGGTAGCACAGTGGTTAGCACTGCTACCTCACAGTGCCAGGAACCCAGGCTCAGTTCCAGCCTCAGGTGACTGCTTGGAGTTTGCACTTTCTACCCGTGTCTGCGTGGGTTTCCAGCAGGTGCTCCCACATTCCAATAATGTACAGTCTAGGTTGATCTTACATGGCAAGTTGTTCCTTCGTGTGTCTCAAGGTATAGATTAGAGGAATTAGCAGGGTAAATATGTGGTGTTATGGGGATTGGGCCTGGGTAAGATGCTCTGTAGAAGGGTTGGTGCAGACTCAGTGGGCTGAATGGCCTCCTTCTGCACTGTAGATCCTGACAGGGTGCATGTGCAGAGGATATTTCCTCCTTGGGAAATCTAGAACAAGGAGGAATGCTTAAAAATAAGGAGTCACCCATCTGATGAGATTAATGTTTTTCTTTTCGAGGGTTGTGAGTCTCTGGGACTCTTTTCCTCAAAAGGCACCAGAAGTAGAGTCTTTGAACATTGTTAAGGTTGAACTAGATAGATTCTTGCTAAGTAAAGGGGTAATAGGTTAATGGGGGTACCTGGGGTGCAGATTTGAGGTTACTGTAAGACCAGCCATGATCTTATTAAATGGTAGTCGAGTCTCGAGGGGCTGAATGGCCTACTTCTCCTCCTTCTTCATACGTATGCTTTTATGGCCTGTGCCTGAGGTGAATAACTGCAAGACAACCTCAATAAAGGATTAGATCCTGAATTTGCTCTGCTATTCAATTGGATCTGATCTGATCCCCAACTCCATTTTGCTCCATAGTCCTTCCTACCCTTATCTAATGAAAATCATGGATCTCAGTTTCAACATATCAACCAGGGGTGTAATGAGAATAGTGGTAGTGTTACAGGGCTAGCAACCCAGAGGCCGTGGCTAGTGAGCCATTGGAATGAGTTTGAATCCCACCTCCGCCCTGACGAGTTTTAAATGTAGTTAATTAGGAGGAATGAAAGAAATAAAAGTTTAGTTATTAGTGTCAGAAATAGGCTTACAATGAAGTTACTGTGAAAATCCCTTAGTTGCCACACTCCAGCACCTGTTCGGGTACACTAAGGGAGAAATTAGCATGGCCAATGCACCTAACCAGCGTGTCTTTTGGACAGCGGAATGAAACCGGAGCAACCAGAGGGAACCCACGCAGACAGACTCTGCAAAAACAGCCACCCAAGCCAGGAATTGAACCCAGGTCCCTGGTACTGTGAAGCAGCAGTGCTAACCACAATGCCACTATGTTGCCTTAAACAGTTTCATAGAATCATGGGATCACTACAGTGCAGAAGGAGGCCATTCAGCCCATCGAGTCTGCACCTACCATGATGCCACCCATGCCGTATTCCCATAACCACACACATTTACCCTGCTAATCTCCCTGACACTAGGGTCAATTTAGCATGGCCAGTCCACCTAACCTTCACATCTTTGGACTGTGGGAGAAAACCCATACAGGCAAAGGGAGAATGTCCACACAAAGAGTCACCCAAGGCCAGAATTGAACCAGGATCCCTGGCACTGAGAGGCAGCAGTGCTAACCACTGTGCCACCATGCCATCCTAAACATTGTGAGAAATGGGGATCAGGTTGTTCAAAAAAAAAACTCATGCGGTTCACTAATGTCCTTTGAGGAAGGAAATCTGCTGTCCTTAACCCTTTCTGGTTTACAGACCCACAGCAATGTGAAATAAAAACAGGAAGACGCTGGATAGACTCAGCAGCGTGTGTGGAAGAGAGATAGAAGAATTAACGTTTGGCGTTATTTCCCCCAACATTTTCTGGGGTTTTTTTTGTTACATGAAGTTGTCTGTGACGGTGTGCGTTGGGCGGGGTGGGGGGGGGGGGAAGGTCGGGGAAGGGTGGGGTGGGTGAGCGCTTTGCCTTGAAATGGGTAGAGAGAGTCAGAGGGGAAAACGTGGTGAGCGGCACTCGGCTGCAAAATCAACTTGGAGCCGGCGCTCAGGGGAAATGACTGGTGCAGAAAACCGGAGGGGAGGGAGGAGGGAATCTCATTCAGACCCACCTATTCCAAGCAAGGAGGAATTATAGAAAGGGGGTGAGGTGTTTGTGTGTGAGAGAGAGAGAGAGAAAGAGGGAGAGAGGTGAAGAGATGGATAATTTCTTGTCTACGTCCACTTGTCCCAGCGTCTGAGTGCAATTTGGATACCAGGCGCCGGCTGCGAGACAACCAGCAGAAGCGGCCAGTTTTGTGGGAAGATGCGAGTGTATCGCGGCTGTACCGTACTCCAGCTCAGTTTGTACCTGGTAAGAGATTAACTCATTTCAAACTGTAAACTTCTGCAGACAGTGGAACTGCATTATTTACCTGAGGGGTGGGGGACGAGGGTTATTCTGTAGGTCAGACTGTCAATAGTTCAAATCAACCTTCTATTAAAGAGGTAATCAACTCATTTCCAACCCCCTGTGCTTTTTTGAATCAGGATTCTAATCGCAAATGGGCTATAGGCAATCTGCAGGTGTCCATATTAATGCTGTACCTGGTTAGATTTCTCTCTCAATTTGATTGCCAGGGCTTTTCCCATTTGGATCTCTTTATGGGGCAATGCCAGATCTATCCCAGCACATTTTTTTTTGCTTTGAATCGGAATGAGCCCACATTCATTGCTGGAAAGGTCCCTGAGATTAAGGACAAACAGGTGAAAGTCGCCCAGGAGCTATTGAGGCTGGAGGGTATCAGGAATCCGCTGCCCCGAATTGGTGGTGGAGGCAGAGACCCTAAGCTCTTTGAAAAGGTGCCTGGACCTGCACCTTAAGTGCTGTAAAATACAGGACGGGTGCAGGAAGGTGGGATTAGAAAGGGCACCTGGGTGTCAGCGGGTCTAACATGGACAAGATGGGCCGAATGACCTTCTACGCTGTAATTTTTCTATGGTTCATCCTGTCGAAGCCGGCGCATGGTGAGTGAGCATCAGATCAAACTTTCTTCACTTGCAAAGCGGCTGGAGATGTTTGGCTGGTAACTTATCCCGAAACCCCTCACTGATCAGGCACACTCGACCCCTGGGTTAATAATCAGCATGGATAGGGATTGGGAGGTGGGATTTCAGACATTCTGATTGCTAAATCTGACACTACAAGCCTGAAAAAGAAACTAATCAAGAACAGGGTGTGTGAAATTTCCAATGTTTTGACCTTAATAATAATTCCTACAGGAAATTGTGATCTGTAATGGTTTATTAATAGGTGGCTATATTTGTCCAGGACACAGTCTCTCATCTGGCCATTCAGCGGGAGTAGGTTTGACATCATTACATTATCACGTGGGGATTAATATATTTATATAAATTTCGAAACAACTCTCTGAATGACAGAAATGTTTCTATCTACCTCACTGATTGTTACAGAGCATTGGGAATAAACCTATTGGCTTCCTTTTGTGGGCTGAACCACCTATCATGCACTGAGATTTCCCCCCCTGAGCAAGGCACAGGCAGAATCCAGTGAGGATCCAGCACGTTTGGGGTGTGAGTGGGAGCCGTGACGGGAGGGGCACTATCTCCAGATGGCATTTGTGCAGAGTAGCAGAGGAGAGAGGCGCTGGCTGCCTTCAACTTGCGGTCAGAACTCCTGGGGAGAATGAGGAAGGCTGGACGGAGCTGAGGTGTGGGGTTGGAAAGGAGGGAGAGCGCAAACTCTCAGATTCCCTTCTCGCCAGGAAGCATTGAATCTGCGAGTGGGGAAGGTGTGCTTTGAAAGCCGGGGAGATGGTGATGACTGGACTGGGTAACTCTGTGCTCAGACTCATTCGCCTGACGCCAGTCTGTGGATTTGCAAAGTGCCAGATGTAAAATCTCAGTCCCAACAAAACAGAGTAACCCAGGCGGCTTGAAGAAAGATGCGAGGTTATCACTGGTGCGCTGTCCTCTTGGTCCAACGCAGTTTATACCTGGTAAGAAAGAAACGCGTTCAACAAGGCACTGACACAGAGCAAAACAAAACCACCCATGTTCCCTCCTGTACAAGGAAGGGACTGGTGTAAAACTGATGTATTGTTGCTGTGATTTGCATTGTTCTGGCTGCAGAGAGGTAGCAGGAGAGCAATTCTCCCCTTTCCACCCAGTTCAGCCCCAGGTAATGAAATCGACTTCAAACCAATAGGGCTTTGTTTTTTGTTTAATCTGAGGATTTAAGAGTTGTTTGAATTCTCAAACCCGGCGCTTTCTTTCCCCTTGGGAGGGGGTTGCTATGGGGTTTACTGTCGGGGGTACCTGTGAGTTGGTGAAATAAGAAGTGAGAACTTTAGAGGGAATTGGAAATTGAGCGGCGGCTGGAACGCAGCTCTGACTATGGGGAGGATTCAGATTCTTGACTTTTGAACAAGTCTAGCTTAATTTTTAAAATTTTGTGAGCGCTAATGTGATTGAAAAGTCCGTTGAGGTACGAACCCACTTGACAATGTTGCACAGAGGATTATAGCTGCCTGCCTGAATTACTGTTAAGGGCAGATGTTCCTTTCCTTTCATTCGGATTTGTAGCGATCAGCTTTCAAGGTGAACAAATCCAGCAGTGAGAATCTCACTTTAACCCCTCTCAGTGAGGGATTTTCCACACCTCCTGTCTGTGCAGAACCTCAGCACAAGGAGCGAATGATTGATCAGAGTTGAGAATCCGGACAAGGGTCGGTAATTAAATCTGGACTGTTAAATACACAGCGCTGGGCTGGACATTGTCGCGATTAAAACCTACACAGCGCTGCTCTCAAAACCTCTCAACTACCCCCTCTCCCCTTTTTCAAAACTACCTTTCACAATCCCCACAAGACCACTGAGATGGACCTGTGCCTTTAATCATAGAATTCTGCAGTGCAGAAGGAGGCCATTCGGCCTATCGAGTCCACACCGACCACAATCCCACCCAGGCCCTACCCCCATAACCTTATGCATTTACCCTAGCCAGTCCCTCTAATACTAAGGGGCAATTTTAACATGGCCAATCCACCTAAGCCGCACATCTTTCGGACAGTGGGAGGAAACCAGAGCACCCAGAGGAAACCCAAGCAGACACGGGGAGAATGTGCCAACTCCACTCAGACAGTGACCCAAGCCAGGAATTGAACCCGGGTCCCTGGTGCTGTGAAGCAGCAGTGCAAACCACTGTGCCACCAATCAGACTGGCCTTTTTATGGAGTGTGGCTTGGGGATATTATTATTTTTCAAAGGTACCGGGAATGTTGAGACTCTTTATTCCCCAGTGTGGTGTGGAAGTGTGAGGGCTGGCATCGTGAGAATTGTAAAGTGTCACCATGCCAATATTTTTGAAGGTGTCCTATCTCATTTACCTCAGGCTGTCAGAATGAGGATTCACCTCCAAGCCACCAGGCAACAAGCAAGGTCCCAAAGGAGCCAATTTATTTGGGTATCTGACAACTCTTTTGGGGGGGGGTGGTCGGGGATGAACAGTGAGCTGAGAAACTGGTTGGCTGTTTGTTTTGGGGGGGTGCCATTGCCTCAGGACGAATCTCTACCTACACTGCCCTCCGCCACCCCTTCCCCGCTGAGCTTACACACATCAAATATTGGCTAGTCTAAATGAATTGGTCCCTTGAGACCCATATCACGTCTGTTTGCCAGAAGGTGAACTTTCACCCAGAGACATCCAGCCTGAGATAAGTGATGATGCACTGTAGCATCATTGGAAACATAGCAAAGCAGAAAATGTTTCAGGTGGATTGAGAATTTAAAGTTTATTTATTAGTGATAAAAGTAGGCTTACATTGACATTGCAGTGAAGTTACTGTGAAAATCCCCTAGTCGCCTCACTCTGGCCCTCGTTCGGGTACACTGAGGGAGGGTTAGCATGGCTAATGTACCTAACCAGCACGTCTTTCTGATTGTGGGAGGAAACCGGAGCACTTGGAGGAAGCCCACTCAGACACAGGGAGAATGTACAAACTCCACACAGACAGTGACCCAGGCCAAGAATTGAACCCGGGTCCCTGGTGCTGTGAAGTAGCAGTGCTAACCACTGTGTTACCGTGCCACCCTTGAATTCCTGTTTCTGTTCTGGCCTTTTGGCTGAGATCAAGTATCAGATCAAGGTCAACATGGGATGCCATGTCTTTTCTTGTCAGTTTGAATTTTTTTTGTCTCTCTTATGGGGACCATGAATTGGATTCAATTCAAATTTTTATTTGATTTATGGAGCAAACAAGGAATGGATTCAGGTTTGCCTGGTCCACTAGAGCATAGGCTTTGTAACTTTAGAGATGGAGTAAAACATTAAAAAAAGTCAGTTCCACAACTTCAATGTATTAAATTATATTCATTCATTCATTGAAACTGCGTGGAAGATAAAAATATTAGCCCAGCCAGTGGGAAATATATGTTGCTAAGTAGAATGGTGGGAAACTGTTAATCCTATCTATCAGTACTGCCTCATAAAGCATTATAAATAATTAGGATTAACTTCAATATGCTTAATTTTATCCATTTCTATGCTTTAAAATGATCAATTTTAAGCAGTAATTGTGATATAATCGGATAAACTGACTGAAGTGCAATATTAAGGCTGGAATTTTCATGTGCGAGAGCATAACCCTGAAATAGAATTCACATCTCACAGCTTTAGCGACCCTCAAAACTCTTGCCCCCCATTATTACACTACTTTATCATGATGCAAGTCCACAATGACTTACTATGATGATATTGAAGTGGCGATATACTGTATCCTGAAACAAAGGAGGTGCTGATTACCAGAGAGTAATCTTTAACCAAGTGTTTCAGTGAGCCCATTCTTTCAGGTGTGTGTGTGTGTGTGTGTGTGTGTTTCAGTGTGTCTGTGTGCATTTGTGTGTATGTGTATGCGTGTGAGTGTGTTTGTGTCCGTGTGGATATTTGTGCACGTTTGTGTGTGCATATCTCTGTGTGGGAATCTGTCTGTGTTTGTGAGTAAATGTGTTTGGTTTCTGTGTGTGTGTGTGTTAGTACAGCTTCCACACACAGTCACTCTCAGCCTTTTCCCCCAGCCACTTGCCTCGATAATGCTATCAGCAGGTATCGTTAGAGCAGAAAATCCACAGAGCTAGCAATGAAATGGTTAAAATGTTTTGATCTATAGTAAATGATGAGATTGCCCCTTTTCAGAGTAAACTATGCTGTCCATTTTGACTGGCCATAGAAGGTTAATTGTGTGCCTAAAATTCCTAATCCATGAAAAACACACATTTGCCAACCAAAATGGTAACGGAGAAAATAATTTCCAAGTGTCAATTCTGAATGCCACACAAGTCAAGTGACATTTAAATCCTTGAATGATGAATTCCCCTTTGCACCTTGCAGAACACAAATGTGTTTCTATCACTCACATCAATGAAGGCTTCCTGTGAATGAATTACACGGCAAGATTTCAATGAGTGGCTCATTCGACATAAACCAGAAGAGTGACACCAGAATTGGATTAACATTATTAGAATATCAGGACTTTTTTCATTGTATTACATTTACTCAGTTCTCATTTTTATTTTGTCTTTTATATACACGTCTTTGCTTTCCAATGGTCTTGTTGCTGGTGCAGTGCAGACTTTCCCCATAGAATTCTCCACATAGTGTTGGAAGACAAAGCTCATATCGCAACGTAGGATAAAAAGGATCATTAATTTTATGAATTAGAATTGGAGGATATGTTATATGGATGGATCAGCAGAATTAGAGAGTTATTTAGGTGGCACATTTCTGGAAGGAAAGCGGGAACGAGAGCAGAGCATTCATCTCCTTGAAGGTGAGTTGTTTTGCTTATTATTCAGGTTACTTTCTTCTTGTTTCTTGCTTTTCCTTGCAGTTGCTGTCCCTGTTTTGTTGTATTTGGGAGAGAACTGACTGATCCTTTTTTGATTCCACAAGCCTCGCTCTTTCCCCCCATACTCACACTTGCCTTTCATTGAATGAGATAAACCCCAAGGTTTATTGACTATGATTTATATCACATGATTTATATCAATGAATTTGTTAACTTACAAGCAGATAATTAAGTTAGCAAGATCATGCTCATAAATGCAAGTTGTATTGAATAGTTTATTAGGCAGTATTCCAATTACTGATTGAGTGCGATGCATTACTGTTAGCCTGGAATGTGTAGTCTTTTGCGTTACACAAAAATCTTATCAGTTGTCTAAATGTCTGCCCTCCCCCACAGCCACTCCGCCCCCACCCCCACCACCACCGCCCCCCCCACCCCCATTAGAACGTCACAGAATAAAGCTAATGGGAAATCACAGTTTAAATCCTAATTTCAAGAAGCACTGATGTTCTGCTTCCCCCGGGGGATATCAGGGGTGAACTGTTTCAGAGTAAGGAAAATAAGTGGGTCAAAAATTGATTGCCAGAGTACAGCTGTCAACTGGACTGTCTGCCTTCTGGAATACAGCACACGAGATTAAAGTGATGAACTTGACCCCAGAGATGGCAGATGAAGGATCTCCCAGTTTAAACGCCAGGTTCAATAATCTTAAGGAGCAATGGGATTCTTACATTTGGCCTTGAAGTTCTGGCTGTAAGATTAAATGTGTGGCTGGGGGATTATCTCAATTCTAATGGGAGAACCCCAGCTCCTACCACCCCCCCTCCCCACCCCACCCCACCCCAGCCCCTGTCTTTACAGGGGTCGAGTGTGGCTGATCATTGAGGAGACCCAGCCACTTTCGGGGTTGGGGGGGGGAGAAGTTACCAGCCAGATAGGAGTTATTTCAGTTCTGATGCCTCCACCCACCAGAACAGCTTGCCAACACTCACATGCGAAGGCTAACCACTTCACTGCAGTAATCAGAGAGTGATCAGAAGGTGAAAGTATATTCCAGGAAAGGAGGGGAGAAAATTAGCGATGGGGGAGAGGCAGGTGGGAAACGGGGGATAACATATTGACCACTTCTGTTGTGGAAATCTCCACTATGCTGCCTGATGGTATTCAGTACTGCCATTCGCTGAAAGCCATTCTGTATTTGATACAGAGAGTATTTTCAAAGCTGTGCCTGATTATCCATGCTTGCAGCACTCCCTGGGCCAATGAAGGGGACAATGGTGTAGTGGTATATCATTTTAGTAATCTAGAATAATGCTGTGGGTTCAAATCCCACCATAGCAGCGGATGAAATTTAAATTCCATTAATAAATCTAGGAATGTAAACCCATTTGGTCTTTAGGGAAGGAAATGTGCTGTCCTTAACTGGCCTGAGGAGGAGATGCAGGCATTGGATTGGGGTGGGCACGGTAAAAAGTCTCATAATACCAGGTCAAAGCCCAACAGGTTAATGTGGAACTACCAAAACAAGTTTAACTGGTCTGCCTACATGTGACTCCTGACCCACAGCAACATGTTGATGTTTAACTGCCCTCTGAAATGGCTCAGTCAGTCAAGGGCAATTAGAAATGGGCAATAAATGCTGGCCGAAAAAATGATTCTGTTACAGCCTCAAGGAATTGAATGCTCCTGCACAATATAGGCAGGAGTTTTGCTTTAACATCCACTGATCCAATAATGTAGGCAAGACAATACAACACTCTCTCAGTCAATTCAATTCATCCTCTGTTTATTGGAAGCGCACGCATTTCAGAAATAGCAATGAAGTCAAGTTACTGAATTAATTTTGCTAACTGCTCTATTTGGAATGTGGTCGCAGTAGGAAATTCTCAGGAGGAAACAATATAGGGATGTCCTCAAAACCCCCTGAAGAGGTCAAACATACCAAAATGGAGAAGGCTCAAGTTGGAAGGCAGTGAACATATTGAGGGATGTCATAGAGGTTGAGACCTGCAGATGGAGCACACAAACTTCCAAAGAACCCATCTACTCAATCCTTCAGGCACCATGTCGGCAGCAGGCTGGCACAATGGTTAGCACTGCTGCCTCACAGAGCCAGGGACCCAGGTTCAATTCCAGCGTCGGATCACTGTCTGTGTGAAGTTTGCACATTCTCCCCATGTCTGCGTGGGTTTCCTCCACAGTTGTTAGGTGGATTGGCCATGCTAAATTTCCCCTTAGCGACCCAAGATGTGTAGGTTGGGGGGATTAGCAGGATAACAGGGATAGGGCCTGGGCAGATTGCTCTGTTGGAGAGTTGGTGCAAAACAAATTGGGCCAAATGGCCTCCTTCTGCACTGTAGGGGCTCTATGATTCGCCATCTGCACCGCACGTGGTGGAGCTTGCACGCCTCACATTAGACTTAGCAACCATCTCAGAATCGACTGAACCGGAATGGAATCAAGCTCAGTCCCAAGGGACTGCCTATGGAGCGAGGGAAGCCAAAGAGCAGATTGTTCCGCTTCCATTTCCCATGATGTGAAGGATTATTTTATCAAGAAAACAAGGAGATAATCTGCTAACAGAGCTCTGTCATAACCATTCAATCTTCAGGCACAGAAGTGTCTGCTGGAGAAGTGTTTCCTGACTTCTTCTCATTTTCTGTGAAGAATCCTCTCGCCTTTGCATGCTACTATTCCCCAGTTGCTCAGATCATAGTCTCACTGGGCTGCATTTTCAGTTGCCCGTGGGGGCCAAGTCAGGTGCCGGTATACTTAGAAAATAATACGGTGAGATTGCGTGCTAATCTTCTGATGCCTCCGGGATGTGCTGAAATTATTAAATGGATGGCCCAGGGTAGGTGGGGGGTGGGGGGTGGCCTTCCGCCCATAAACCTTTAATTAACTTGTCGGTAAGCTCATTACTAATGGGCTGGAGGACAGAATCAAACTTTTTTAAAGGTAGGATCTGAAGAGTAAATTCTCTGGGATACGTTAGTGGGGAGGAAGTGATAGCATTGTAATGTTGTCACTTGATTAGTAATCCAGCAGATCCTGGGTTCGAATCTTGCTGGGCAGAAGGTGAAATTTGAATTCAATAAGAATCAGTCATTAAAAGTCAAATGATGGCGCTGGAACCATTGTCAACTGTTGTTAAAACCCATCTGTTCCACTAAAGTCTTTTAGGGAAGAAAATCTCCTGCCTTTACCTGGTCCAGGTGCATGGCAATGCCCTTTGAGATGGCCTAGCAAGCTACTCAGTCAGTTCAAGGGCAATCAAGAGTGGGCAATAAATTCTGGCCCAGCCAGTAAAGGCCAAATGAATGAATGAAAAACAAAAAGCTGCCAGGAATTCAATATAAAATCTTTGTAGATTATGACTACTGATCTGGATATTATATAAAAATGGGGATAGACTAAACGAGGTGCTTGTTGCACAGAGCCATTTACCTTGGTGAGTCTGTGCTTGGGTCCGTGTGCTCCATTTGTTCAGGCAACGGCAAGTCTAGTCATGGTTACCATGTACTGCCTTTGAAAATTGCCCTCCAACTAGATCCCATCTCCGGGTAGCACCGACTTCAGCCTCACCTAAGGGCCAGTTCAGGCCTTGCGCATTTAAACAATCCAACATAGGATCTACAACCGCAGATTGCAAAGCCAGTCCACCAAGTCAGGAACCCCAGATTTAAGGAGGCCTGACCTCACACTCTCAATTATCTCCATTGACTCCTGTCTGCTCGCAGAAGGATTCAATGGATGGCGATTGCGAATGAGAGCACGGTCTGATTGAAGTCAATCATCCCTGGTGTCTCCAATTCCATTATAATCAGCTCCAAACAAAACCATGGCTGAGATCAGCCATCGGAACATTGATCGTTCTACTGCATGCGGTTTTATAGCTATAACTGCGGGAGCCAGAGAATAGGGCTTTAAATGAATAGTTCAGAGTATCTGACTTGCCTGCGTTCTTACACATTTCGAAATGAAGAATACTCAGAACAATAATGCAGACTTTGATTGTGCTTTTTTTTGTGTGTGTGTGTGTGTGTGTGTGTGTGTGGCTCTAATTGACTTAAGCCGTGAGCTTTTAAAATGCAATAAAAATGATTTTAATTTCCCACAGCCAATCTGCATTTCATTACTTGTCAGAAAATGAAACCTGTGTTGTCACTCGCCTTTTCATTGTGAATAAGGAGTGTGTTTTCTCCGTATCCCCTGAGGCTGGCGTGGCTTGGTGTGAGGGGTGGCAGCTTTTCCTTGGGGAGAAAATCAATTTATCATCCAGTGTTAGGTGTCGCAGTCCTTTAGAAATGTATTTAAAGGTTTAACAGCAATGATTTTGGTTCAGTGGAAGCTTAAGTACTGAACTAACCACTTTTCCGGCTCAAAGCTGTAGTTATGATGAGCTTGGGATGTTCTAGCATCTCCTGTTAACCACTGAGAATTATTTTAATAATCTTACTGAAGAGCCTGTTGTATTGCATTGGGCTTGTGTGCATGTTTTTTCTGTAGAATATCAGGCAACAGTAAAGCTTAATTGGCTGAGCAAAATCTATAATGCTACATAAAGGATAGCGTTGTTTATTCAAAAGCTAAATTTAGTTTTGAGCTAGTGTCAGGTTTCAAATTTTCTTGAAGCCCTTTTTTCCACAGGAAGGATTTGGTTAAAGAAAAAAAGAATTCATCTGAAATTTTGGGTGCTTGAAGCAAAGCGCATTCACATTCATTTGAAAAAGGATACGTACGAGAGGCCTATACTGATAATGAGCTAAACATTGATGTTGCTTCTCCATAGTCTGTAGCTTATACCTGCTGATCGCTGCTCAGTTTCTGTTCTGTCAGGGCCACTCAGCTCCGAACCTCATTACAGCCTCGGTCTGAACGTGGACAGGAGAGCTGAACTCATGAGGCAGGATTTTCCGGCTGCACTTGCACCCCCCCAAGATCAGAAAATCCCGCCTGAGTTCAATAGACCATTGCATGGTTCCCCCCACTGCACCCCACCGCCCCCCCCTCCACCATTTCAATTCCTGTGGAGGGTGGGAAGGGAAAATTACGCCCACGAGGTGAGGTGAGAGTGACTGCTCTTGACACTGTGGCAGCTTTAGACTGAATGTGGCATCAAAGGCTGGAATTTTCCAGCCCTTCCTGCCATTGGGATTTTCCAATCCCCCTGAAAGTGACCCCGTGTGGCAGGAACCCCGGTGGGTCAGCCACCAAGCAACACAAAAATGACCACTGATTTCAGCAGGATTGGAAGATCCCACAGGGGTGCAGGGTGGGGAGGGGGGGAAGGGAGGGAGTGGGGGGGGGAACTGGGGGGAAGGGAGGGAGTGGGGGGGTGGGGGTGGTTTGTGGGGTGAAAAATGTTGGCCAAAGAATTTGAGCAAAACTAAAGCCACTGATCAGAGGGAAAATTCTGCACCATCTAAGGGAAATCTAATACAAAGTAAAATGGTCATGGTTGTTGGAGGCCAAACATTTCAGCTCCAGGATATAACTACAGGAGTTCCTCATGGTCCTGTCCTAGGCCCAGCCACCTTCAGCTGCTTCATCAATGACCTTTCTTCCACAATAAGGACAGAAGTGGGGATGTTCGCTGATGACTGCGCAACATTGAACACCAATTTGCGATTCCTCAGATATTGAAGCAGTCCGTGCCCATTTCCAGCAAGACATGGACAATATCCAGGCTTGGGCTGATAAGTGGCAAGTAGCAGTTTTACAGAACAAGTGCCAGGCAATGACCATCTCCAACAAAACAGAATCTAGCCATCTCCCCTTCACATTCAATGGCATTACCATCATTGAATCTTCCACTAGCAACATCCTGAGGGTTACCATTGACCAGTAACTGAACTGGATCAGCCATATAAATATAAGAGCAGGTCAGAGACTGGATTTCTTTGGTGAATAACTTACCCCCTCCCTCCTCAGAACCTGTCTACAAGGCACAAGTCAGGAGTATGATGGAATACTCTCAAGTTGCTTAGATGAATGCAGTTCCAACAACACTGAAGAAGCTCAGCATTGTCCAGTACAAAGCAACCTGCTTGATTGGAACACTATCCACCACCTTCAACATTCTTTCCTCCACATTGATGCACAGTGGTGTATCAGATTCTAGAAGATGCAATGCAATAATTCAGGAATCCTCCTTGGATAGCAAATTTCAAACCCAGCTAGAAAGGCAAGAGCAGCAGTTACATAGAAACGCCACCACCTGCAAGCTCCTCTCCAAGCCACACACCATCCTGACTTGGAAATATATTGCCGTTCCTGTTGATGGATCAATGCCCTCCCTAACAGCGCTGTAGTGGACCCACACCATGTGGACTGCAACAGTTCAAGAGTAAGCTCATCATCACTTTCTCGAAGGAAATTTAGAAAGGGCAACAAATGCTGCCTGTGACACTCACATTCCATGAAAGAATAAATAGTAAGTAATGAATTAATCTGCCATGCAATTCATTAATCATCCCACAGCCAATGTGTTGGGTGGTCTCTGATCCTTTCTGTCTCTGAACATAGGAAGATAAACAACAGAACCAGAGACAGAGGGAGTAAATTAATCCAGCAAAGGCTTTGACGTGAATCAGGTCTCAACGCTACAGGGACACGTTTTAGACAGGTTAACAGTTTAGCAGTTGGGAGAGTTTTTATTAGTTATGTTTTTAAGTGAAGTAAGATGATCCTTTGATGTGAGAAACATTTGCATTGCTAGATGAACACATTCAAAATTAGAGAATCCATTCATAGATGTTCACTTGATATGAAGCAAAGGTAGCTCAATGATTTGTATCTGTCAGACCACAAGATAAATATACCATTACACCTTTGGATTATGCTATTGTATAGTTAGATGTTGTGCACAAAGGGGACACTCCTAAATGCACGGCACTCTGACGACCTACAGGAGCGACCATTCCCACTTGTTTGGGAGAAATCTGAGACAGCATCTGAGCAAAGTATTAGGTAAAAAGGTAAACTGTCAGCCTGCATGGGTTTGGACCAGATTATTCGTTTTTTTGAGTGGTGAATGTGGAAGCTTCTAAAATGTAAATTGGACACTGCTTTTCAAAATGTTTATTGGTGTGCCAGAATAAATGACAAAGATTTTCAATTAACTTTCATCAGAGATGAAGGAGACATAGAAGGTTGGTTAGCTGAGTTGGCCTGATGGCTGGTATGTGGTTTTGAATTGTGCCAGTAGCATGGGTTCAATTCCTGCTCCAGCTGAGGTAGACTTGGGACCTGCCTCTTTGCTTTGCCCCTGAGAGTGGTAGGCAATGGCAAACCATCAATAACAAAAAACTGCCAAGAAAACAGCTTTGGAAGAAGCATTAGCAGACATTGAGCTGAAGACCTCTCTTCAGACAGAGCAAACAGGGCCAAAAAGGACATCACAAATAGGAACAGCCGCAAGGCCATTGGGCCCCTCAAGCCTGCTCTGCCAGAACGAAATGCAAATGTCTTCAAAAGAGTCAGTACGGACACGATGGGCCAAATGGACTCTATTGGTTATATTATGTTCAAAATTCAACAAATCTCCACCCAACAGCGTCACCCATTACTCCACACCCTCTAATTCTGACACGATTGTAGAACCACTGCAGTGCAGAAGGAAACCATTTAGCCTATCAGGTCTGCACCAATCCTCCGACAGAGCATCCCATCCGGGCCCTGCACCGGTAACCCCATATATTTACCCCGCTAATTCCCCGGGACACTAAGGGGCAGTTTAGCATGGTCAATCCACCTAATTTGTATATTGTGGACTGTGGGAGGAAACCGGAGCACCTGGAGGAAACCCCATGCAGACACGGGGAGAATGTGCAAACTCCACACAGTCACCCAAGGCTGGAATTGAACGTGGGTTGCTGGTGCTGTGAAGCAGCAGTGCTAACTACAGTGCCACCATGCTGCCTCTTTCAGGTAGGTTTTTGTAAATGTAGCCACCTGGCACATGGCGGGAGCATGAAGAGAGTTTTGAGACTTAGCGATTGATCACTCTGTAGCATTTCAGTCTCCAAAGACTGGGAGATCTGAGTTTCCAGCAAGCATTTGCAGAACTTGAAGCTGTGGGCAAGCTGTATGAACTCACCCCTGATCAATATAGTCATTAAGTCATAGAGGTTTACAGCATAGAAATAGGCTCTTCAGCCCAACTTGTCCATGCTGCCTAGTTTTTACCATTAAGCTAGTCCCAATTGCCCACGTTTGGCCCATATTCCTTTATATTTATCTTACCCATGTAACTGCCTAAATGCTTTCTAAAAGACAAAATTGTATCTGCCTCTACTACTGTCTCTGGCAGCTTGTTCCAAACACTCACACTCATCACTCTGTGTTAAAAAATTTCTCCTCTGGACACTTTTGTATCTCTCACCTCTCACCTTAGACCTACGCCCTCGAGTTTTAGACTCCCCTACCTGATGCAGATGTGAAGGAAATTGCAATTGATGGTAATCGGAAATGAAAAGAACGAAAAGATTGAAAAACGCAAAGGAAAGCAATTATAAAAAAGTGTTCTGGATCACACTCAAAACATTTGCAAGTTAATAATTAATATTGTAGAAAAGTTTCCGGAATAGGCACTTTATAGAAAAAACCTTCCCTCCCCTAATCCTGCCTTTGCATCGTAGAGGGATATTATCTCTTTTTAAATCCATTTTACAGCTTGTCTCTCACCGTCCTCTGGAGGAGGCAGGAGGCGGTTCGCAAGTCTGAACTTCTTAATTAGCCACCAGTCGACGTGTGAGAACTGGGGCTGACTCATCTCCTGGGGCACACTGACTCGGGTCAGTATCTTGACGCGGCTGGTATTACAGGGAATTTTGTACCACTCATCGGTTGCTGCACTGATTCTGCTTATCAGGGACGAGAGCTTGAAGGCGATTACTTGACAAGCCAGGGGAGGCCAGAGCCCTGGATGGGCCTGACACTCGGTGACAGCTTGAACAAGAATGTGTGGTACTTAGATAGGTCAGCAGGTGGCGCTGTCTCCCAGTGGCCGGCAATGAGAGATGGCAGTGCAATCAGTGACCATAGAACCAGAGTCATGGGCAAGATGATGAGTTATTCAATGTGCAGGTCCTTCACAAAGGGAAAAAACAAATTGCGTGTGTAATGACCTCTACCAGCCCAATGAGGTTGGCCACTTGGAGTATGAGCTCCTTGATTGAAGTAATGATTGCCTGCCCAGTCAGGGAGTCTCAGCTGGGTATACATTGAGGAGTGTCAGAGCGACCAATTCTCCCGGATTCTGACTCTGCACCTGAAGCACTCTCAGGAGTGGAACTGAGTTTGTAATTAAAGGGCATCTTGGTGAAGGGACCCCGGCTTCTGAGGAGTTATTTCAGTACGACTCTTTAAAAACAAAATATTGCATATTACATACAGCATCACAGAATCATTGACTGGTTACAGCACAGCAGGAGGCCATTTGGCCCATTATGTCTGTGGCAGGTTCTCTGCAAGAACAACCCACCTAGCCTCACTCCGCAGCCTTTCTCCCCTGTGGCCAAGTAAATCCTGTTATTCTTCAGATAACGACGCAATTCCCTTCTGAGTTCCCCGATTGAATCTCTCTGTCAGCCGTACATTCCAGACCCCATCCACCCACTCTGACAAAATAAACTTTCCCTCCGGCCCCCCGCTGCTCCTTTAGCCGCTTGTTGTCAACCTATCCGCCGGGAACAGTTTCTCCTTTTCCACTCTGTGGATACCTCTCATGATTTTGAACATACACATTGTGTAATAATTATATTGGAATAAGGGAGGGTGGGGAGGAATTCTCCGACCTCCCCACAGTGTGTTTCTTGCGGCGGTAGCGACTTGCTGTTTGCCAGTGGCGGGATCTTCTGGTGCCGCCGCTCTCAGTGGGATTTCCCGTTGAATCCATCCCGGGAAACATTTGGCAGGGGGTGCGTCATTGGCGGGACAGGAAGATCCCGCCGGCGTGAACATCCGGAAAATTCCAGCCCAGGTTCTTGGAGGAACAAGGGGGAAGATTTAACCGTGGCAATTTAGCTTACCAAAGACTTGTTACCATTCTGTGGAAAAGCTGGTGTTGCACTGCACAGTGACTAACAAAGATTAGGGCTAATTGGATTAGTTACTGCTTTTGAGGATGCATTTATCAGTAATCAATATCAATTCATTTGACGGCAACGGAGTTGCGACCTGAATTGTATTCCGGTACAGATTCCTCCAAGACAGCAATGAATTTCAGGAGGACCTGAATTGCATTCAACCACAGCACTCCGTTTAAAGCCAATAACCCCCTCAGAAACACAGCAGCTTTGGAAACACGGCAAATCCTTTAATAATTCATGCCTCTTATTCTGTGGATTTAGCCCTCAGATGTGTCAACAAATCCGTTGGATTATGTTGAAGGTTATGCTGTATAATGGGAGGCAACAATTTTAGTTAGTGCTGTTTAGTTGCATATTAATATTATGCACTGGATGGTATATAAAAAAAGATTTGTTATTGTATTAGTAAACCCAACACACTAATATACAGAACAGAGAAACTACTGGTAGTTTCTCTGTTCTGTATATGACTGCCATCTGTATCTGACTCTCAAAAACTGAGTTGCTCTATATCTGTGAACTACATGTGGCTAACACTGAGTATTCAATATGCAATGTTTTCCCTGAGTTCATCTCTCTGTCATTCTGCAAGTAAAGCACTCAGCTTTGCATCTTCTACATGTACTTCCTTTGTGTTTTGTTCTGTATGCAGATCTCTCCACTCAAGTGCTGTTTAATCTAACCTTGCTGTGTGCGACTCCAGTGTTGCGATAGCTGGTTTTAAATGCTTTGCTGGAGAAATATTCCTTGGGTACCGTTCAGGGCTCAATGCGCTGTGATGAAGACTCATTACCATTGATAGAGAATAAAACCGGCTAAGGGTTAACACGACTGCTGACCCGTCCTGTCTGTCTCAGACTAGATGGATCAGATTAAAATTACAGCAAGGTCCTAAAGAATTATGGAGAAGGCTCGTTCATTGCCGATGCATTATTTTGAAGGAATTCATTTAGAATTTGTGTACTTCGGGATACAATGTAGATAAGTTAAGAGTTTGCGCAAAAACACGGCTGTCTGTGGCCTTATCACAAATTGCACTTTTGTCAGCGAGCCCCTACATACATCGAGCTCCTCATCTCATCTCCATCTCTTCGTAAACTCGCTGAGAAGCCTAGATAGTTGTCATCTGGCCTGTGCACATTGCACGGTGAGATACTGCGCTGTCTCTTTCAATCTGAAACAGCCTATTCTGTTCATTAAGCTGACAGATAACGGCTCACTCCCGGGGACGTTTATCTTTCCAATTGTCCAATTGTCAGGATATTGGCAAAGCATGAGTTGAAGCTTAAAATGCATTGGATTTTCCAGTCAGGGAATTAAAGCTCTTTTGAGTTAAGGGGGGGGGGGGGGTGGGGAAGTGGGGGAACAGAGGGAAAGTTCTGAGAAAATCGGAAGCAGCCCAGTCACGTAGGACCGAGTTTGTAACCAGATGTCGCTGAGTTTGAATGCCAGCGCTGCCTGGCACTGGAGGCTGCCAGCTACATCTTTGATAATGCTATCTGTTTAAACGTACAGCTCATTGTCATTCTAACCTGCAGGTAGATTCCAACAAGGTATAATTAAGCACAGCAAATTTTTTTTTTACTTTTTCTACATTTTATTTGAACCTTTTTTTAAAAAAAAGAAATCTTCATTGTTCTCTGTCCTGCTGAAGTGTTAGTTCCTCAAGCCCTTGACCAGTTCTAGCTCATTGTGTTGAAACTGTATTTATTTGTGTCAAAAGTAGGCTTACATTAACATTGCAATGAAGTCAGTGTGAAAGTCCCATGGTCACCATGTTCCTGTGCTTGTTCGGGTACACCGAGGGAGAATTTAGCATGGCCAATGCACCTGACTAGTACATCTTTTGGACAGTGGGAGGAAGCTGGAGCACCCAGAGAAAACCCACGCAGACACAGGGGAGAACGTGCAAACTCCACACAGGCAGTGACCCAAGCCAGGAATTGAACCCAGGTCTCCAGCGCTGTGAGCCAGCAGTACTAACTGCTGTGCCATCGTGCTGCCCAGACTACCCAGAACAAGGTGTGAGCTAGTGTTTTGATCCATTCCTATCTGTATATTGCTCCAGGTTGTGTTATATGGATTTAAACTCCCAATGCTTTGGGCTGGATCAAAACTCTGCAAGGTGGAAGAATGTGACAAAATGATTAATAGTTTATCGAGTGGCCAAAATCACATTATGCTTTGCCCCAGGTTTTCTCACTCCTTCTCCTGTGAAACATGCTGCAGTCTTCGAATAGCCACGATTCATTTTATTACTTTGCCTTTCACTGCATTTGAACTAACTGAGCATGGGGCCAAAATTGTGTTTGGGGTTTTCCATGTGACAGGATCAAGAGCCATGTCAGACCCTACCTACACCCACCGGAGCACTTGGTGAAGACAGGGGATGATGCTTGATTGCAGCTCCTCAGCTCTTCCTAAGCAGGGTGGCACAGTGGTTAGCATTACTGCCTTACATCACCAGGGTCCCAGGTTCAATTCCCGGCGGAGGTTCTGGTGGAGCCTGTATGTTCTCCCCGTATCTGTGTGGGTTTTCTCCTGGAGCTTTGGTTTCCTCCACACTGCAAAGATACACTGGTTATGTTGATTGGCCGTGCTAAATTGCCTCTTAGTGTTAGGGGGATTAGTAGGGTAAATATATGGGGTTACAGGGATAGGGCCTGGGCGGGACTGTTGTCAGTGTGGGCTCGATGGGCCAAATGGTCTCCTTCTGCACTCTAGGGATTCTAGTGACTGAGACTATTGACAGGCTATTCAACTGTGGAGGCCACCACAGCAGAGTCTGATTCCTGTCCCCATCAACATTAATATGAGCTCTTTCCAATATAAATCACTGAATAATTATTCAAAACTAAAACAGGCTCCTTTTACTCCTCTTCAATCTTGAGATGCCATTAATGATAGCCTAACGGTTGCCTCCACAGGTAAATCAGCACAAACCACGTCCATTCTGGAACCATGAATACTATCTCATTATATAGTGCACAGGGCATGGACTCAGTCAATGTGCATTTCTCCCAGTAGATTGAAGATGACTGGTCAGATTAGTAAAACCCCACTCCCATTGTAACATGCTTTGCAGTAGGAGAAGTGGCCCACGAATGTCCAGTGACAGGATCTTCTAGCCCTGCCTCTGTCATTGGGGTTTCCTGTTTTTTGCGCCCTCCATCACTGGGGGAACACTTGGCGGGAGTCACCATCGGCAGGACTGGATAATCCCACCATCGGGTATGGCCGGAAAATCCCAGCCTGTGTTTGAAAGTTAAATACTTCACTCCCAATAGTGCCTTTCCTTTCCATCCAAATCACAGCCAATCTTTATAGTTTGAATAAAGCTCCCACTATCCTAGTAGCTATGCTGGGAATAACTATTCGTTATAACTGTACTTATCAGTCTGGAGAGTGGTCAAATGAAACAAAAATTCTTTCTACCATCTTTTCCGATTGTTACTTTGTGGAAGGGGATTCCTAACTAGCTAATTTATAGGCAGAATGTAGCCTTTCAGGGGACAAGAAATCATAAAGGAATTAAATGAATCTTAAGACAGTTAACACAGTTTTGCACATTTGTGAATTCAGTAAGAAGATCAAAAACAAGTAGTTATGATTTCAATACATATATGCTGATATTTTATGATACTGTCTGATATTTTATACGCAATGTTCACTTTAGCCAAACTAAGTCACCGAAAGGCATGTTGGTAAAGGTTATTAGTTTAAAGCCAAAGGTCTGGGAACTTGTTAGTCAGCAGCAATTTTACTGGGAGGATTCCATGAGGGAATGAATGCATTCACTGCCCAGACACAAGGATAGATATGTCCCTGGATGCAGGAACACATTTCTATTCAACTTGGAAGTGAGTTGGTGAGAACTTCCACTTTGACCTGATGATAGTGTTTACCGTTACCAGAGAACAGAGAAAAGTTAGTGCCAAGAGGGGAGATGACTTCTGGACTCAGAAGGACAAATAAAATGTCACCTTGCTATTAAGTATCATATGGTTGGCTGAGGTAATTGACAGAATACTGTTAAATGAAATTGATTTTATGCTAATGAGAGACGGAATCATTGATTAGAAAAAACTATAATTGATCTGTTTTTGCCTCTGTCTTCAGATCTTTCAGACAGGTTCTGTCGCTCTGTTCCAGAGCTATTTAACCCTTCATGAGACTCCAGTCGGCTGTAAATTGTATTGTCTTGTTCTATGTTTTACGTTTAATAAACTTTGTTACGTCTTCGTACAGAATATTTGGCTTGCGAGTTTTGAATTGTCTTAGCTTAAGACACAATTGGCCACCTTTTAAAATTTCCTCACAACATACTTGATTCAAATTTTGTGTCACAAAATGCATCCTGGACCAAGGTGATGACTGTCATACTCAATGGCTTAATTGTACGAAAATGCAAATCCGGTAACTGATCTGTGCTCACTGTGCTTGATTGGTTGAGCCTGGATGATGACTCGGAGCTTGGGTAAACCAAGAAGCTGCTGGAACCTAGTGCTGGGATAAGAATGGGTGCAGGCATTCTGTGATTGCAGAGATATATTAAAGCTTTTGTTAATTAAATGGCCGCATGTTGAGAAACTGGTATTATCTCAGCATTACTCAGAGAAATATAAAATCAATACACTAACAATCTAGACCAGCTCAGGGTGATCAGTAAGAGAAAGTTAGGTTAACACTCTTGGTGTGGATTCCATCAGAACTTAAAACTGGAAGATGTTCAGACGAAGAATATTAAAATGGAGAGTTTGACGAACTGAATATTTTACAAGTAATGGAATTAAGTATATTTCCTCTAATTCGCCTTTCAAAACTGAGCAGCTCAGAAGGAGAGCTAAGGCCCGTAGTGAAGCTAAACCAAATACAAGTATTAATATAAGACAGTCGCCAATAATTTACGATTGCCGGCGCTTTGGGCCACCAGAAATAGAAGTTTTTTTATTTATTAGTCACAAGTGGGCTTGCACTAACACTGCAATGAAGTTACTGTCAATCCCCTAGTTGCCACATTCTGACGCCTGTTCGAGTACACTGAGGGAGAATTTAACATGGTCAATGTACCTAACCTGCACGTCTTTCAGACTGTGGGAGGAAACCAGAGCACCTGGAGAAAACCCATGCAGACACGGGAAGAACATGGAGACTCCACACAGATAGTGACCCAAGCCAGGAATTGAACCTGGAACCCTAGTGCTTTGAGGCAACAGTGCTAACCGCTGTGCTACCATGCCACAAAAAATTGCATCAGAACTCCCGATGGGAGCAGCAGCCTTCAGAACTATCTCCGCAGGCCCCAGCATGATGCCGGATGACCTGAACCATGACCCCTTACCTTATAACACAGCCAGACAGGGAATGCCCATTGAGGTCCAGTTTGGAAAAGCAGTTTTGCATTGTAAACAGGGAAATATTTCCCTCCTGTCAAACAGTGAGCAGTGTGTGAGGTGATGAATAATCTAAACGGGTTGGCCTCTTCTGCACTGTATGATTCTCTTATTCTATAGACTATGGACCAAATTCTGGTCAATAGGATTAGGCGGGAGGCCAGGTTTCTCATGTGTCGGTACTGACTGGATGAGCTGAAGGACCTCTTCCCCACTGTATGTCTCTATGATTCATTGAAAGGACGGCACAATGGCACAGTGGTTAGCACTGCTGCCTTATAGTGCCAGGAACTTGGGTTTGATTCCCAGCTTGGGTCACTGTCTGGTCAGAGTCTGCACGTTTTCTCCGTGTCTGTGTGGGTTTCCTCCGTGTGCTCTGGTTTCTTCCCAAAGTCTGAAAGACATGCTGGTTAGGATGCACTGGCCATGCTAAATTCTCCCTCAGTGTGCATGAGCAGGCGCCAGAGTGTGGTGACTAGGGGATTTTCACAGTAATTTCATTGCAGTGTTAATGTAAGCCTACTTGTGGCACTAATATAAATGCCAGAAAAGGTGTGAAATATACCAATTTCTACCCATTTGTTCATCATTTTTAAACAAATCATAAACAAATGGGTAGAAATTGGTATATTTCACACCTTTTCTGGCATAATATGCTTTCAGCACTTTCAATTTAGCAATGGGACAATCCACGTAATCCAACAACCCCAAGACTAAATTTGTGGAGTCCTAAGCAGTTAGGCCTCCTGGATATGTAAGTTAAGGGTAAAAGCCTCTTTTCAAACTCAAATGGTATTGAATGGGATAGACATTGGGCCTACCTCATTCATGGTAGCTGTTGAAGCAACTAAAACAGATAAGTATTCAGACAGTACAGTATTAAAGGTGTGCCTCCCTGTTAGAGGTGATGTCTTTTGGATGACAGAATAAACCAAAGCTCTGTCTGCCTGTAGTTGGATGTAAAAGATGCCATGGTACCTGGGCAACTTACTCCCCACGCCCTTCCTGACACTTACCTTTCACATCAACATCACAAAAAACAGATTACCTGATTGTTAACATATTGCTATTATGAGAGCTTGTTGTGCACAAACTGGCTACTGCATTTCCTGCACTGTAACTACTGACAACACTTCACAAATACAGGGCAGCATAGTGGCACAGTGATTAGCACTTCTGCCTCACAGCTCCAGGGACTAGGATTCAATTCTCAACTTGGATTACTGTCTGGGCGGAGCCTGCATGTTCTCCCCGTGTTTGCATGGGTTTCCTCTGGGTGCTCTGGTTTCTTCCCACAGTCCAAAGATGTATGGGTTAGGTTGATTGTCCACGTTAAATTACCTCTTGGTGTCAGGGGGACTAGCAGGATAAATACATGGGGTCACAAGTATAGGTCCTGGGTGGGATTGTGGTCAGTGCAGGCTTGATGGGTTGAATGGCCTCCTTCTGCATTGTCGAGATTCTATAATTCTGCCTACCTGGTTGTAAAGCACTATGAGACCTATAGACCAAAATCTTTTATAGAACAGAATCTCTGCAGTGCACAAGGAAGCCATTTGGCCCATTGGGTCTGCACTGGCTCACCCCATCCCCATTTACTCTGCTAATCCCTCTAACCTGTACATCTTGGGACATGAAGGGCCTATTTAGCATGGCCAATCTACCTAACTTGCACATCTTTGGATTTTGGGAGGAATCCGGCAGACACGGAGGGAACTTGAAGACTACATACAGGCAGTCCCCAAGATCTCACCCATGACTGAGATTCTCCAGCCCCGCTGCAGTGAATGGAGATTTGACTGAGTGCCAAATTCTCCATTCTCGCTGGGAGAGAGAACAGGGCATCTAACATCGGAGAATTCTGGTCATAGAGCTGGCCATGAAATGCCTTATGCAAGAGTAAGGCTTTCTTAACTGATGTGCATTCTCTGATGCTTGGGGGAGTTGTCTCCCTGTGGAGGTACGCGGCTGCCGCTGAATTTGTCAATGAGATTAAAGAAACAATGCCCCTCATTCCTTTTCCTTCGGGTATGGACTGTTAGTGCAGCAACAGGACCTGTATCCCAAAAATGGGCCCTGACTAATTTTTGGACCAACCTTTGTTTCAAAACTCCTAATAATTTCCATGTTATCGAAGCTTCTGGTATATTTTTATTAACTCTCGGACTATAATCCCTGCAGCTGTGAATTTCGAGAAAACTAATAGTTCTGCAAAGAAAGTCGGGGGATGGCAAAATAGCTTGCAGCGACAGAAGGATCACCTTGCAGATACGATGCATTTTCTTGTATCCTGGCTGTGCGACAGACCCACAGCCTGAAAATCTTGGAAGCGTTTTTTTGGCTTTGCATTCAGAGAACAGTGGCTTTTTTTCCAGTGCTCCTTGAAACGACACCACATTTCACAGCACCAACGGTTTCACAAGGAGCCAATGGATGGTAGCTCATTAGGTGTTTTCACTTAATTGTTGCGTGACATCTGGCAGTTTCAGAATCCAGTTTCTGCAGACTGCCTGCCGTAACCCCGAGGTATTTGAGCTGATCTGATGCAGCGTAGAGACAGCATCAGGTGAATACCAGGCCAGATGGCAACTATTAAAGACAGACTTCATTGTACTTTGAAAGCAGCTGGTTTGTGCGTTAAGGAAGGCAGGCCAGCTGGTAACACTGGAAGGTGTTTACTTGCAATCAATTCTGAACAGAGCACAGACTGCAAGGACTCTTAATATTGGTGTTTAATCAGTGGCAACAGATACATAGATCAGAATTGTTAAGGTGACTTGTTTATTTTCAGCAATTTTATTCTTGATGTTGGTTAAAAATAGATATTGCTTAGTGTAATGATGCACTTCCAGACTTCACGAACACCAAAGTATTTACTAATAAGAGTTATGCAGCAGCTCTACAGGCTTAGGTAGCTCCCAAAATGTCTCTGCTGGTGATCCTCTCTCACAGAAAAGGTAGGAGCAGGAGAAGGCCATTTGACCCTATGAGCCTGTTTCACCATTCATCATGATCATGGCTGATCATCCAACTCAATAGCCTAATCCTGCTTTCTCCCCATAACCTGTCTCCTGGTCTCCGTCCGAGATGGTCTACCCAATCCTCAAGAATGTGACCCCTGGTTCTGGACACGCCCACCATCAGGAATATCCTCCCTGCATTTATCCTGTCTAGGCCTGTTAAAATTTTATAAGTCTCCATGGGATTTCCCCACTCCCCCACATTGTCTGAACTCCAGCCGAAAACAGTCCTAACTTAATTGATCTGTCTTCGTACATCAGTCCCACCATCCCCGGAATCAGCCTGTAAACCTTTGCTGCACTGTCTCGAGAGCAAGAACATCCTTCCTCAGAAACGGAGACCAAAACTACACACAGTACTTAAATGTGGCCTCACCAAGGTCCTGTATAATTGAAGCAGCACATCCCTGCTCCTGCACTCGAAACCTCTCGCAATGAAGGTCAACGTGCCATTTGCCTTCTTTCCTGCCTGCTTCACCTGCATGCTTACCTTCAGCGACAGGTGCACAAGGACACTCAGGCCCTCCTGCATACTCTCCTGCCCCAATTTACAGCCATTCAGGTGGTAATCTGCCTTCTTGTTTTTGTTTTCAAAGCGAATAATCTCTCATTTATCCAAATTATATTGCATCTGCTATTGCTTTGTCTACTCATCCAACCTGTCCAGACAGCTCACCCTCCCACCCAACTTGGTATCATCAGCAAATTTTGAAATGTTAGATTTTGTTCCCTCATCCAAATCATTAATAAATATCGTGAATAGCTGGGGTCCCAGTACTGATCTCTGTGGCACTAGTTACCACCTGCCAATTTGAAAAGTATCCATTAATTCCTACCTTTTGTTTCCTCTCTGCTAACTAGTTTTCTATCCATCTCAATACGCTTCCCCCAATCCCATGAGCTTTAATCTTGCATGATAATCTCTTATGCGGGACTTCGTCAAACGCTTTCTGAAAGTCCAAATATAGCACATCGACTGGTTCCCCCTTGTCAACTCTACTCGTTACATCTTCAAAGAATTCTAACAGATTTGTCAAGCATGATTTTCCCTTCATAAATCCATGCTAACTCTGTCTGATCCTGCCACTGCTTTCTAAATGCTTCGCTATAAAGCCCTTAATAATGGTTTTGAATTTTTCCCACTACCTAGGTTAGACTTACTGGTCTGTAATTCCCTGTTTTCTCTCTTCCTCCTGTTTTGAATATTAGAGTGGCATTAGCTACCCCACAACCTGCAGGAACTCTGTTCCAGAGTCTATAGAGTCCTGGAAGATGACCACCAATGCATCCACTATTTCCAGAGCCACTTCCTTAAGTACTCTGGGATGTAAATCATCAGGCCCTGTGGATTTATCCAACTTCAATCCCACCAATTTTCCCAGCACCATTTCTTTACTAATATTGATCTCCCTCAGTTCTTCCTTCTCACTAAATCTTGCACTCTTCAACATTTCTGGCATCTGATTTGTGTCCTCTTTTGTGAAGACAGAATGAAAGTATGTATATCTGTATCACACCATGGGGTGAGTCAACACTCTGGGCAGAATTTCCAGCTGCGCTCAACACAAGACTGGAAAATCCTACCCAAGGTCAATGGACATTTACATGGTCCTGTCCTGCCTGCTATGATTCCCGTGGTGGACAGGACAGAAAAATTCTGCCCTCAGTCCTGATCGGTCACCCAGACCACGTAATCCTTACTCTGCTGTGTTGGCCTCAAAGGGACAATCACCACTCTCAGCTTTTATTAAAACAAAGCTTCTGTAGCCGGAGTCCACAGGTTGATTTCTGCATTTAAGCATTCACATATAAAGAAGGTATAGATGACTGAGTTTTCCTGATAGATGGGGAGTCCACGCTTTTCTTCTGTGTGGCTGGCATGTGAGAAGTTTCCCCGTGTGTTTCTGTCTCTCCCACTGATATGCCACCATACAGCTAACAGAGAAATTTAGGCCTGGAAATAAAATGGAAGTGCTTGTTGCTTGGGTGAGAAACAGTTTCTGAAGGGTCCCACATGGTGTGCACAGGCCTCTGTGGTCACCCAATCACCCAGGCTGCGTGCCTGAAATCTACGCTTTTTTAAATTTATTCATGGGATGTGGGTGTTGCTGGCTGAAGGAACACTTATTGGGCATCCTTGAGGGCACATGTCAGCCAAACCAGGTAAGGATGGCAGATTTCCTTCCCTAAAGCAGCATTAGTGAACCACGTGGCTTTTTATGGAATTGACAATGGCTTCGTGGTCATCATTAGATTTTTAATTCCAGATTTTTATTGAATTCAAGTTTCACCATCAGCCTTGGTGGGATTTGAACTCAAATCATAAGAACATAAGAATTAGGAGCAGGAGGAGGCCATTTGGCCCCTCGAGCCTTCTCCGCCATTCAATAGGATCATGGCTGATATGTTCATGGACTCAGCTCCACTTACCCGCCCGCTCACCATAACCCTTAATTCCTTCACTGTTCAAAAATATATCTAGCCTTGCCTTAAAAACATTCAATGAGGTAGCCTCAACTGCTTCACTGGGCAGGGAATTCAACAGATTCACAGCCCTTTGTGTGAAGAAGTTCTTCCTCAACTCAGTCCTAAATCTGTTCTCCCTTATTCTGAGGCCATGCCCCCTAGTTCTAGTTTCACCTGCCAGTGAAAATGACTTCCCTGCTTCCATCTTATCTATTCCCTTCATAATCTTGTATGTTCCCACATCATTGCCCTGAGTTTCTGGATTACTAGTTAAGTGACAATACCACTAGGCCATTGCCTCCCCACCTGCATATTGGGGAAGAACCTGAAGAACTAACACCTTCTTCAGGCTGTTTTTATGCCTAACTGCATTGAAATAACCACACAAAAACTCATCTAGATTTCACTCTTGCATCAACCCCTACCACCAATGTCTGTTATCGTTGTTGTGGGTCTGAGCAATGATAATCATGGATCTGGACTTACAGATATTGCCGGAGACAAGGTTGTCAGTAAACTCTATCTTTTTAATATCACACTATGTAGAATATAGACTCAGCATGATGCTCCACATAGAGCTATCTCTCCCCTTGTTCTGTAAGCATTTGATCTTATGTCACTGTGTAGACAATATATTTACATATTTAACATTAACCATCTGCCCCACTCTTTGACTCTCATGAACACTATTTATATTATCCAACATATTGGGTGGCATAGTCATTAACACTGCTGCCTCACAGCCCCAGGGACCTGGGTTCGGTCATCAGCGTGGGACACTGTCTGTGTGGAGTTTTCATGTTCTCTCTGTGTCTGTGTGGGTTTTCTCTGGGTGCTCCAGTTTCCTCCCACAGTCCAAAGATGTGTGGGTTAGGTGGATTGGCCATAGTAAATTTCCCCTTAGTGCCAGGTGGACTAGCTCAAGTAAATGTATGGGAAAATGGGGATAGCGTCTGGTTGGGATAGTGGTCGGTGCAGAGTCATAGAGATTTACGCCATGGAAACAGGACTTGCGGCCCAATGCATTGATGCCACCCTTTTTTTAAACCCCTAAACTAGCCCCAATTGCCCACATTTGACCCATATCCCTTTATACCCATGGTACCCATGTAACTGACTAAACACTTTTTAAAAGACAAAATTGGACCCGCCTCTACTACTACCTCTGGCAGCTCATTCCAGACAATTTCACACCTTCTGTGTGAAAACATTGCTGCTCTGGACCCTTTTGTATCTCTCCCCTCTCAACTTAAACCTATGCCCTCTAGTTTTGGTCTCCCCTACCTTTGGGAAAAGATATTGACTATCTAGCCGACCTATGCCCCTCATTACTTTTATAGACCTCTATAAGATCACTCCTAAGCATCCTACGCTCCAGGGGAAAAATGTCCCTGTCTATCGAACATCTCGTTATAACTCAAGCCATCAAGTCTTGGTAGCACCCTAGTAAATCTTCTCCACACTCTTTCTAGTTTAATAATATCTCAATGAGCTTAATGGTCTCCTTCTGTACTGTAGGATTCTGTTCTATTCTGTTCTAACATCTTGGAATGGGATGAAGACAGAGACAATGGAAAATATACTCCCATGGTCTGGATGGGAATGAGGACACCATCAATGGTTCTTTTTGCTCTTGGTGATGGTTGTAATTTCTGGTCTGATTTGCACAATGCTCATTCTTTTAGTTTTCCAGGTTGAATCAGAGTTCAAGAATTTCATTGTGCTTTTCACAACAAAGTTGCAGCAGTTCATCAATCTTGGTTTTTAATTTGACATCCATCCAACTGTTCTGCTTCATGAGCAATTTCTTCTCCTGTTCAAGATGCTGTTCATTTAATCAAGACTTCTGACCCTGGAATTTTATCAAATTTTAATTGCAGACATGTCTTTGCTGAATTTGCTGCCATGAGTTTATCCTTCAGATGATTCAAGTCCTTGTTCAAGTGACTGGCACTCCAGTGTTCGCACTGATTCTCATTTTTCATTGACAGACACACATTTTGTGCATGAAAGTTGATTCCTGACACTCATCAGTTTTTCCTGAGCAGAACCTAACTCCTCACGCAACCTTTAACATTTCCGCATTTCTGATGTGAACTTACCTGGTCTCGTTGTTTTCCTTACTCATGTTTGTTCCGGTTCCATCACCAGCTGTTTCAGGGATGTCTTCTGCCTGGCTTTCTCAAAGCTTTCCAATTCACCACCTTTTTTCTGAGAGTTGTATATCTGTGTAAGATTTTTGACTTAACATTGAATATTCTTGATTGTGGATCACCTAAAAAATGTCTGTGAATTTGCTTCTTTTGCACTGGAGTTTATCAGTCAACTGTACCTTGACTTTCAGCTGAATGCCTCCTGGGCCTTATGGTTTGATAGTTGATCTTTGGAGAAAATCTGATTTTAACCAACTGTTTGAATTGAAAGTTTGATTTATGCCTGTGGCCATAATATCTGCACCCTAATAGTCCATGAGTGAAGTTGTACGAATGATGTAGTGGCATGATGGGAAAATTGGTCAAGTATTTGGTACAAAATAAGTAAAACTGACTCCGCATAACCTAAGACACGAATAAGACCGGAGAAGGTCAAGACCTGATAAGGCTGACTCCACATAACTTAGGGCTAGAGGAGTGAGGCAAGATAAGGTCAGAAATGATGAAGTCATCGGCCTCCTTCTGTTCTATCAAAAGGACAAGATAAACGTATGAATGATGAGACAAAGAGTTTTAGGAGGTCAGCGGGTTATAACACAATTAATGATGTTGCTACTGTTTGTATTACTAATCAAATTCCTGAAGTCATGTAAACTGACAAGAAAAAGGTATGACTATTGAATTGATTCTTTATGTAAGCGCGGACTTGAGGAAGAATTAGCAAGCCGTAACGACGGCTCTCTGAACTCAAGTTTTTGCCGATACTGCATGCAGTCTTTCGGAAATAAAGATAAGTTGTTTTGTTGGAACGAATTTTGTTGAGTCTCTCTACCACAGTCAAGAAGCAGGAAAAATTTCCACTTCAACACTTGTTTAATCCCGTAACTTCTTCCAAGAAAAGTACTTCTGTCTTTTCTCTTCTTCAATTTCTTAAATGTCTACAACATCTTTGATCTTAGCTGTTTCTCCTTTAACTATTTTGCTAAAAGCTGTTTGCTGTTGTAAACTGATTTAAAATTGCTTCTCTTCATTGCAGGAACTGCACTCAGCATTTTTGGCATGCCATTCCTCAAACTAATGTAGCCTTTTCCTCCTACAACAATAATAGCAGCTACTATACCCTCTTCACTTTTTCCGTGCCTGGGGTTAGGTGCATTGCATCATCTATGTGTTGTAATATGCCTTTAAGAGATAGCATCACTTTAAGGGAAGTGATCCATGTTCAGTGTCATTTTCAGCCCAGAACAGAACACAGCAGATGCAGAGCTCTGCAACCCTGAGATCTTCAATCTTTCTGTCCACATATATAGAGCCATAAAGGCTGACAGCATGGAAACAGGCCCTTTGGCCCAATTTGTCCATGTCCCCCTTTTTTTTAAACACCTAAGTTAATCCCAATTGCCCACATTTAACCCATATCCTTCTATACCGTTCTTACCATGTAACTGTTTAAATGCTTTTTAAAAGACAAAATTGTACCTGCCTCTACTACTACCTCTAGCAGCTTGTTTCAGACACTCACCACCCTCTGTGTGAAAAAAATGCCCCTCTGTATCTCTCCCCTCTCACCTTAAACCTATGCCCTCTAGTTTTAGATTTCCCTAACTTTGGAAAAAGATATTGACTATCAAGTTGATCAATGTCCCTTATTATTTTATAGACCTCCATAAGATCACCCCTTAGCCTTCTATGCTCCTGAGAAAAAAGTCCAGTCTATCTAGCCTCTCCTTATAGCTCAAACCATCAAGTCCCAGTAGCATCCGAGTAAACCTTCTCTGCATTGTTTCTAGTTTAATAACATCCTTTCTATAATAGGGTGACCAGAACTGTACACAGTATTCCAAGTGTGGCCTTACCAATGTCTTGTAAAGCTCCAACAAGATGTCCCAACTCCTGTATTCAATGTTCTGACCAATGAAACCAAGCATGTTGAAAGCCTTCTTCACCACTCTGTCCACCTGTGAGTCCACTTTCAAGGAGCTATGAACCTGTATCTCTTGATCTCTTTTGTTCTGCAACTCTCTCCAATGCCCTACCATTAACTGAGTAAGTCCTACCATAATACATCAAGCATATTTGTCACACACACTGTAAGTGCTATTTTGAATTTATCTGGTGTACCAGAGAGATCATTACAGATAGCAGCCCACAATTTATTGGTAATCCATTTCAGGATATGTGTGAGAAGTGGAACATCAATCACACTACACCTTCTCCTCATTACCCTAGATCTAATGGCCTAGCTAAATGATTGAATTGAATGAATGGTATAGTGGTTAGCATTGCTGTCTTAAATTACCAGGGACCCGCATTCGATTCCAGCATTGATTGACTGTGTGGAGTTTGCACATTCTTCTGTGTCTGCATGTGTTTTCTCTGGATGCTCCAGTTTCCTCCCATACGCGAAAGATATGCAGGTTAAATTGATTGGCCATGCTAAATTGCCACTTAGTCCCAGAGTGATGAGCAGGGTAAATATGTGGTGTTAGGGGAGTAGGGCCTGGTTGAGATTGTGTTGGTGCAGGCTCAATGAACTGAATGGCCTCCTTCCACATTGTAGGGATTCTATGACTTGCATAGTGAAATTCCTAATTCTCAATGTAGACAGACCATCAATATCTATACATTGCAATGTTATATCTGAGAGCAACACCTGTATGTGCAACTGTTCCATCACCAGCAGAGCTCATGTTTGGCAGACCAATGCGACCAATCTTACCCATTCTACTCTCTCAGAAACCAGAGAGCAATTTTGAAAAAGCGAGAGAAGATGACCGTCATGTGTGATAAAAATGTGGATTCAAAATTGCCAAGTTTACAGTTGTGACAACAGATTCGCATCAAGGATCTCATAGAAGGTACATGGCAACCAGCTGGGGTGATAAAGATTTGTTCAGAACCAAGATACCGTGAAGTCATTGTATATGAAGGACAAATGAGGTCCATTTCAGCTCCTTAACCACCGTGCAGTCCTATTCCATTGAGGACAAGATCCCAATGCAATCAGGAACAACATCCAAGAATGGCAATCCAGTAGATTATTGTGAGCAATTAAAGGAACTCCAGACAAGTTTACTATCACAAGTTCTGAGCATACCAGTGGATTATCTTTACACTTGAGAGACTCATAGTTTCACCTTTCTATATACTTACATAATTTAACTAAATATCGACATGCATTATAAACTGTTATACTTTGTTGGAAGGGGGGATAGTTACTTTAAAAAGAAAGGGGGCTGTTGTAATGTGACTTTAAGGGATAGCAGCATGTCATCACTTGAAGGGAAATGTGTCATGTAATCCAGCCTCAGTTTCACTTTTGCCTGGAGCAGAACACAGCAAGCACAGGCCTGCTAGTTAGACATCTTCAATATTTCTGTCCATGTTATATGTTCATATGACCTAGAATTAATAACTAAACACATAATATATTAGTGCAATCCCTTATGAATAACTGATGCCTTTATATCATTATATACATACATAACAGTATATGCTACAAACTGGACTATAACAGCTGTTCCTCTGCATGTGATTTATTTTTGCCTTGAATAAAAATATTGTTTCCCGTTTCTCGTCTTCCTGCCTTGTTATCTGTCTAGCTTTTGATAGGGTCAAATCTTTCTTTGATTGCAAAAATCTAAGCCTCTCACAACAATGCAATCCTGAATTAATTTATCTTTCACAGTTCCGTATTTACAGTTGTCAGCTAATCAATGAAACATGTTAATGAAGGAATCCAAGCCCTCTGTCATTCTTTGAGTGTGACGATTGACTTGTGATCTCTTTATAAAGGTGCTTTTTTCAAAGGCTTTGATAACTCTTTCATATATCACTGTGTCTTTGTTGATGCCCTGTCTGACCATTATGCCATCTGCCCTAACGGCTACAGTGTAGATAGAGTAAGGAGTTGATTTGCCCCTTGCTAATCTTCTCTGCTTGTCATGGTGCTGTTCTATACCAAGTAAACTTGCGACACCAGTTTTTCCGCTTCTCAGCTTGATCCAGGTTTTCCGCAGAGTTGAAACACTCTTAGAATTTTCTTCATGGCTTTCTTTTCTGGAGTTGTGTTGAAGATTTTCCCATGCTGACCTTGTCTTGCAGTTGTTTCTCTTGATGACTTTTCCAGTCACTGGGCTCATAAGTTACATTTATTTAGCAGTCATAAGTAGGCTTACATTAACACTACAATGAAATTACTG
Source organism: Carcharhinus amblyrhynchos (assembly GCF_965287045.1). Taxonomy (NCBI): domain Eukaryota; kingdom Metazoa; phylum Chordata; class Chondrichthyes; order Carcharhiniformes; family Carcharhinidae; genus Carcharhinus; species Carcharhinus amblyrhynchos. Next base: position 15,326,857 of record NC_137350.1, read on the forward strand.
TAAAAATCCCTTTTCACTGGTTGCTTCTTTCTTCATGTTTTCTGGTCCTATCAGTTCTTAACATGATGTGGGTCTTAGATCTGTGGTGGCACGATAGAGAGTAGTTAGCACTGCTGCCTCACAGCGCCAGGGACCCAGATTCAATTCAAATCCGGAACCCCAGAGCATTGCCCTGGGTCTCTGGGTTACTGGTCCTATTACTTAGGAAGCTATCATTGAGGTTGTCTAGCGCTATCATGGTTGACCAGGGACCCGGGTTCAATTCTGGCCTTGGGTCACTGTCGTGTGTAGTCGGCACTATCTCCTCATGTCTGTGTGGTTTCCTCCCCCACTCCAAAGATGTGCGGATTAGGTTGATTGGCCATGTTAAATTGCCCCTTAGTGTTAGCGGGATTAGCAGGGTAAATATGTGGGGTCACGAGAATAGGGCCTGAATGGGATTGTGGTCGGTGCAGGCTCGATGGGCCGAATGGCCTCCATCTGCACTATAGGAATTCTATGATATGATAGATGTCGTATTTGTAGAACTGAACTTACACATACTGCTGGAGACAAGGTTGTTGGTAAACTCTACTTTTGACAGAATATTATACGCATGAGGTTTTACAAAGAATTATCTCCTTGCTCTGTTTTGTGATTGTATAATTCTATGATATATATATATGTACATTTTTAAAATTTATAATACATAGTGAATGCTTGGCAACATTTATTTACTTAAATGCAAAATACTGCTGATGCTGGAATCTGAAACAAAAACAGAAAAATGCTGGAAAATCTTAGCCGGTCTGATAGCATCTGTGGAGAGAGAACAGAGCCAATATTTTGAGTCTAGACGACCCTTGAAGTCTAGATGACCCTTAAATTGACCTTGAAGGGTCACCTAGACTCAAAATTTTGGCTCTGTTCTCTCTCCACAGATGCTGTCAGATCTGCTGAGATTTTCCAGCATTTTTCTGTTCTTGATTTGCTGTTTTTGCTGTTGGGGAGCAGGGGATGGAGTGTCGCTGATTAACTCAGTTGGGCAAAAGGCCAGTGTGTAGATCAGAATAGTTGCCAATAGCATGGGTTCAATTCCAGGTCCAGCTGAAGTAGACTCGAGACTTGTCCTTTTGCTTTGCCCTGAGAGTGGTAGTCAAAGGTAAACCATCAATGACAATAACTGGCAAGAAAACATCTCAGGAAGAAACATTAGCAGACAATGAGACACGAACCTGCCTTCAGGCGGAGCACATTTGGAATAAAGAACATGACAAATGGGAACAGAAGTAAGGCCATTTGGCCCCTTGAGCCTGCTCTGCCAGAATGAAAAGCAAATGTCTTCAAATGAGTCAGTACAGACTCTTCGTGTGTGCTTGGCTGAGAGCCCAGACAACTATTATTCTTATTGAAACACCAGTGCATAGGGTACACAAGAAGCCATGGAGAGTGAATGGAAGGGCAGGACTGGGCATAGGGGGCATAAGGAGAACCTTTTCAACTTAACGTTAAAAAGGTCCCCTCATGCAGACTAGGATTCATGACTTCTCTGAGGGGCCATGAACCACGACTATTTAAAAACCTGGCCCAACTTAAAGAAAATTGCAAATGAGTAGGACATGGTTATCACTGCAATGGAACATGCTAGGCCAGGAGTGCAGGATGCAGGCGTGTGACAGGAATCATCCTGCACCCTTCAAAGGCAGTCTCAAAAATCAGACAGCCTGGGATTGGGGTCATTGGAACACATCTGACATTTTTAAAGGGATCCTGAATCATCCTGACCCATTGAAAATCCAGACCCACATATTTATCCAACCAGGGTGGGTTGCAGACAGGTTAAGGAAAGTTTACTTCTTAACTATTAAGCTACAGGCCAGATAATTGACTAAACATTAAAAACCAACATTAAAAGTTAGATTTGGATAAGGGAAGCAATTCTATCAGTATATTGCAGCATGCAAATGAAAAAGCAATTACAGGAATCATTGAACAGTCCCACAGATTAATTTATTCTTTCATTGAATTTGGGTGTGGCTCGTAAAGCCAGCATCAGTTGCCCATCCCTAATTGTCCTTAAATTGAGTGGCTTGCTAGGCCATTTCAGAGGGCAGTTAAATGTCAACTACATTACTGTGAATCTGAAGTCACAAGTAGGCCAGACCAGTTGAGGAGGGGAGATTTCCTTTCCCTTAAGGGTATTGGAGAACTAGATGGGTTTTTGCAACAACTGATGATAGTTTCATGGTCATCATTACTGAGACTAACTTTTCACTCCAGATTTTATCAATTGATTTAAATTCTTCCAGCTGCTGTGGTGGGATATTCCCTGAGCCTACGTCTTAAGTTGCTCATCCAAAGATATAACCAGTGTGCCACCATCTCCTCCAACCTATCAGATGACCAAAATCTAACAAATACACCTCGCCTTGGAAAAAGTGGAGTGCAGATTCACTGTATCTCCAAGAGTCAGGATATGAGTAAAGGTAACATAAAGGGCTTGTATTCTTGGAACTTAGAAAGTGAAACTTTTAGGATGTTGAAAATAATTCACAAAACAGATGGAGATAAACTCTTCCTGCTGATAGGGAAATCTAAGACAAGGGGAGATAAAATCTGAGCTGGAGAGAAGTTAGGAAACATTTCTTAATGCAAAGCATAGTAAAAATGTGGACGTACTTCCACAGCAAAATGTAAAAATTAGCCCAGTGAAGTATTCTTATATCAGAGTTTGAACTCATCAAGGATATAGAGCCTAGGTGGATGAATGGAGTTAGGGATTGGATCAATCATAGACGAACTGGTTCAAGGGGCTGAATGGCCTCACAGAGTTGTAGAGGTTTACAACATGGAAACAGGCTCTTCAGCCCAACTTGTCCATGCTGCCCTTTTTTTAACCACTAAACTAGTCCCAACTGCCCACCAAAAGAGAAAATGCTGCAAAATCTCAGCAGGTCTGGCAGCATCTGTTAGGAGAGAAAACAGCTGGCTTTTCGAGTCCAGATGACCCTTTGTCAAAGATAAAGGGCAGAGAAAGTGGGAGATATTAATATTGCAGGGTGAAGGAATGGAAGATGAGTCATAGCCACAGAAACCAGGGGCAAAGGCTGCTAATGACAGTCCACAGAGAGAATAAAGGGTGTGAATGGCCAAACGGCAGAGAAACTGAAATCAGAGGGTAAACTGTGACAGATGAAGATGTTGGGGGAGAGGGGAGGAATGGGTGGGAGTCAGGTAAAATTTAGAAAAAGGGGGGAAGGGGAAGCAAAGGGGGAGAAAAGGTAAGGAAAGGGGGGATAAAGTAGGGGGAGAGAGTGGAGGGAATGAAGAATGACAATAAAGAAACAGAAGGTAGAGAACAGTAAAATATTAAATGAAAACAAAGGGTTGGAGGTGGGGTAAAGCGAATCATCTGAAGTTGTTGAATTTGATGTTGAAACCGGAAGGCTGTAAAATGCCTAGCTGGAAGGTGAGATGCTGTTACTCCAGTTTGCGCTGAGCTTCACTGGAGCTGGGCAAGGATAGACATGTGGGCATGGGAGCAGGATTGTGTGTTAAAATAGCAAGCAACCTGAAGGGGAAATTGTCCACATTTGGCCTGTATTTCTCTGTACCAACCTTATCCATGAAATTCTCTAAATACTTTTTAAAAGACAAAATTGTACCCTCCTCTACTACTACCTCTGGCAGCTTGTTCCAGACACTCACCACCCTCTGTGTGAAAGAATTGCCCCTCTGGACTCTTTTGTATCTCTCCCCTCTCACCTTAGACCTTTGCCCTCTAGTTTTAGACTCTCCCTGAGGGAAAACTCATTTTGCTTCCACATGTCCCTGTGGTTCGACACCAGATTCAGTCTTTTTTCTCCATCCATTCGCAGAAGAAACACACACTGGCAAACAAACCTGACACTCATGGAATCAAATTATTTGGTGTGGGGTGGGGGTATGAGGGGGGTGCGCAGTACTGGGATGCTGACTAAGAAGGAAGTACTAAAGGATTACATTTTGGTAACATATCATTTTGGTAGAAATAATAGTAGGAGGGATTATTATTTAAAAGGCGAAAAGCTGCAACATGCTACTGTGCAGAGGGACCTGGGGGTCCTTGTGTACGAGTCACAAAAACCCAGTCAGCAGGTGCAGCAGGTGATCAAGGAGGCGAATGGAATGTTGACCTTTATAGCGAGGGGGATAGAATATAAAAGCAGGGAGGTCTTGCTGCAACTGTACAGGGCACTGGTGAGGCTGCAACTGGAGTACTGTGTGCAGTTTTGGTCGCTGCACTTGCGGAAGGATATATTGGCCTTGGAGGAAGTGCAGAGAAAGTTCACTAGGCTGATACCAGAGATGAGGGGGTTAGCCTATGAAGAGAGACTGAATAGACTGGGTCTGTACTCATTGGAGTTTAGAAGGCTGAGGGGGTATCTTATAGAGACGTATAAGATAATGAAGGGGATGGATAGGGTAGAGGTAGAAAGATTCTTCCCGCTTAGAAAGGATAGCAGGACTAGAGGACACAGCCTCAAAATAAGGGGGAGGGGGGCAGTTTAGATCAGAGTTGAGGAGGAATTTCTTCATTCGAAGGGTGTTGAATCTCTGGAATTCTCTGCCCATTGAAGTGGTGGAGGCTACCTCGCTGCATATATTTAAGTCACGGGTAGATAGGTTTCTGATAGACAAGGGAATTAAGGGTTATGGGGAGAAAGTGAGAAAGTGGAACTGATCCACTTCAGATCAGCCATGATCTTGTTGAATGGCGGGGCAGGCTCGAAGGGCTAGATGGCCTACTCCTGCTCCTATTTCTTATGTTCTTATACAAAATTGATAACTTGAGCACTAAGGGTTAAAGCAGGAAAGAGCAGTTTGCTGTGAAAAAGCTTCATATTCAAACAGGCGCTTGATGTGGGAATAAAACCCATGGATTGACATAGCTTAGTTTAATATCAATCTTTGTTAGGGGCCAGCGTGATTGTGCTGTTCGAGTGTAGTTTTAGATTCTCTTTCTTCAGTTTCTTGTCCCAGACCAGTCCTTTCAGCAAGTCTGCACTCCCCATGATTTAACTTGGAGCCTGCCTTTATCTGACCAATATCTGCATAATTGGTGCTGAGCTATGGAATTGTATATTGTAATTGGGTTTACTGTTTTTACTGGTGCGCTCAGTCATAATTTTCCCCAATTTTGGATGGTAGTAGAGTGAATTTTTAACAAATAGTGGTTCAAGCTGCAAACTGCCAACTGCAATTATTAAATCATAAATGGCTAAATCGGCAGAAGAAACGACAAGCTATACACTTAAAGTGAACATTTAAACATCCTGGTTTTAGAAGATGGAGAAAAAGGCTGTCACATTGGCTGTGTTGAGTTGCAATATAAACTGGATGGGGTGTAAGTGTGGGATGTGGGGGTGTAGATGGGTGGGTGTGTGAGGTTGGGTGTAAGGGGTGGTTTAATCAGATGGCAAATGAGTTAATATAAGTGATGGTACCTGTATAAAATAAGTTAACCCTTAGATTGCCAGATGTTCAGGGAACTCCATGCAACAATTTCAGATTTCATCTCCACCCAGCGCCATTTTCTTTTCACTCAAGAGCCCCCGTAACCAAAACTTTACTTGTTATTGAATATAGGAATCAGAAGGCTGAATATTTACATTTGAGTTGATTATATATTTATGGATTTATGTGTCTCATTTTGTTGCTTCTGACTAACCTTTGACATGCTGAAACATTCATCAGAGCTTAGTCATGTCCCAGGGAGATTGACGAGGGGGAGATGCGGTAGGGAAGAGGGGGGAATTTTCCCAGCCTGCTGGGGATAATGGGGAGGGGGAATAAATAACAGAAAACCATGTCAGGATGGCTACTTGACCTGACCCTGCTTCCGGGCGGTTTTCCCAGAGTCTGGGCTGGACTCAATAACCAGCTTGAGCAGGTAGACAAGCAATATATGTAACTAAGGCTTCACTAAAGAGCCATTTTCTGACATTACCCAAAGTTTTCCAACATCACCCTGGCTTCCATTTGTGTCAGAAGCCTGGCAATGCGTTGGAGGCAGGAAGATGGAGGGTCAATAGAGGCTAAATAAAATGTTGTTATCAGGGAATTGCAAGGTACAATGAGTACCAATTGTGGCTGCAGGCATTCATGTGGAGGTGTTTTTCCCTATGCTCTGAAACACTCGTTCTGTTTTTTCAAAACTGACTTTAGAGCATCTCCATTTTGAGGAAGCTCCTGGCTCTCCCTTTCCTTCAGCTGCACTCACTTTTCTTCATTCTTTCGAGGGATGTGAGCATCGCTGGCCAGGTCAGCATTTGGTGCCCAGCCCTAGTTTATCTTGAACTGAATGGCTTGCTGGGCTTTTTCAGAGTCAACCACAGTGCTGGGGACCTGGAAACACACGTAGGCCAGACCAGGTACAGGTGATGGATTTCCTTCCCAAAAAGGCATTAGTGAATCAGATGGGCTTTTACAACAATCACCAATGGTTTCATGATTATCGTAAGAAGTCTCACAGCACCAGGTTAAAGGCCAACAGGTTTATTTGGAATCACAAGCTTTTGGAGTGCTGCTCCTTCATCACTCTAACCTGATCGTCTAGACTCACCTGATGAAGGGGCAGTGCTCTGAAAGCTCGTGATTCCAAATAAACCTGTTGAACTTTAACCTGGTGTTGTGACACTTCTTTCTGTGCCCACCCCAGTCCAATGCCGGCATCTCCACTTCATGGTTATCATCAGACTTTTAATTCCAGATTTTGTTTTTCATTGATTTCAAATTCCATCATCTGCTATGGTGAGATTTGAACCCAGGTCTCCAGAATGTTGCCTGGGGCTTTTCAGATTACCAGTCCAGTGACAATACCACTGTGCCACCGCCTCCCTTGGCATGGCTGCTTGCAGGACATATCAGTAGGCATTCCCATGTTCCTGTTCTGCCCACTGTCCTGAGTTGGATGATGAATGCAATTAATAAGCTGCCAGTTGTAAAGTTGTGCCAGTGGACTTGTTGCCAAGAAGCTTGGGCACGGGACCCAGGACTGCTCCTGACTTTACGCTCCCAGCTTATCATATCAGTGGTGTTGGAACAGTTTAAAAAATAGAAGACTTCCAGCCAACATCACCATTTACAAAAGATAATTATCAGTTCAGTAATACGATACTGCAATGCAGTTTGGCAGGCCGAAGTGGAAACCCATCTGTTATCACTGAATTTACCACAATCCAAAGGCAAGCAGACCAGTTGACCTAATAAGATTCAGCTCTGCCATACCAGACTCCTGTTTCTTCCAACGTTCAAGAAATGTGGCTTGGCTCATCCATCTTCTGCAATGTTACTACATAAACAGAGGCACAAGCATTGCTAGTGTTCTGTCAGACTTGCGAATTTGTGTCCCAGGGACAGTTAACCTGTATAGTCATACTATAACGTGCTGTATCAATCCAACAGAGGAGACAATGAAGAGCAATGGAACCGCCTCCCAGATAGAATTCTCTGGAATTCTGTCCTTGCTATATGGGAATTCAAATACACTACCTTACCATAACTCAGAATTTTCTCCAGAACTTTACCTGGGGTCCCCAGATTACCAGTCCAGTGACAATACCACTGTGCCGCCATTTCCCCTGGCATGGCTGCTGATAGGACATTTCTGTGTCCGTGTGGGTTTCCCCCGGGTGCTCCAGTTTCCTCCCACAGTCCAAAGATGTGCTGGTTAGATGGATTGGCCATGCTAAATTGCCCCTTACTGTCAAGGGGAGTAGCTACATTAATACATGAGGTTACAGGGATGGGGCCTGGGTGGGATTGCTGTCAGTGTAGGCTCAATGGGCCAAATGGCCTCCTTCTGCCCTTTAGTGATTCAATGATTAAGGATTAGCTCCCTAAATATCATTAGTTTTGTTTTTTCTCTTGTTGATCTTTCTTACTGCATCGATTTGTTTTTCAAAAATTTGATTTTATTAATAGAACTTATAAACATATGTGAGAAAATATTCCAGTCTGAAAATTAGAGAAAGTACAGAAAATCACTTTGGTTCCACACAGCCTGATCCACTCTTAGGTGACTCAGTAAAATTGTAGTACTCTTGATGTTTACAAGATGCATTCCATGCCAGGCATACAGCCTGAGGGCAAAATGTTTCACATTCAAGATTACAGAATGTGCAGTAGAATTTAATTTGTCTTCATATGTCATGTTCTACTCTGAGGTGTCTCAATGCAATTTCAATAGGCTTGATATTGGCAGTATAAATTCCTTGTCAGGCACACAGCCAAGGGTTTTCACACAGCTTCTAACCCCTCAGCGTAGTAGGCCTCAAACAGAGAGCTTTCCCCATTCCGCCTCTGCGCTGTTGTCCCATGCATCCCTCAGCACCTAGTTTTGCAACTTTAATATTCCTGTCTGCAGCACTCGGTCAAGGAAACTCTTAGCACTGGAAGACCAACAAGTTTCAGGCAAGTCAAAGAACATCTTTCACTGAGTTGATGGCACTCCAGCTACAGTTGATGTCATTCTCGGTGTGCGTCTCGGGGAACAGCCTGCAGCGCACAAGAGTCCTGCTTCACAGAGCTGCCCTGGGACAAACATCGACACAAACCATTCCGTCTTTCTCCAGACCATCTTTGCAAAGGCACATTCCCAAAGGAGGTCAACAGCCTCTTCCCTATCACAGGGAGTTCAAGGGCACTCGGTCAAGGGTGAGACTCCAAGCATGTGGGAAAGATCTGATGGGGAGGGCCCTTCTTACCATCAGCCACCTGTGTCTTGGTGCTTGGTTGAAAGTTCTGGTAATGAGGTATTTTGCCAAATGACTTTGGCAGTCTGACATGGAATTGTCCAACAGAACCAGCAATTTCCTTATTCAGCAGTGTCTCGGGGACATTACGTGCAGACCACTGCCTGATGGAGTGGTGGTGATTTTCTGCTAAACCTTTCTATAAAGCTTACAAAAGCTATCTTACTTGACATGTTGGTATTACTTCCTGTTTCAAGTTAAAGTGACTTGCACTCACCTCACTTCTGTTTGTACTCAGAAGTGAGATCTGGTCTCAAATTGCAGTGGACGTTTTTACTTTTCAAGGTCTATAATGCTATTGGTTCTGGAACGAGGGATTTTTACATGTACATTTACCTTAGTTGTGTGTTTGGTTTCAGAGGGTAATACGAGTACATGCTGAGAATACATATTTCCATTCCTGAAAATGACTATCTCATTTCACTGGCAGAAGTATAGACAGCAATGTGCAGCACCTCTTATGATAGAGCATAACCAAAGGGCTTTAAAAATGTGCTAAACATGGAACATAAGCATTGTAGCAAAGATATATTAGCAAAAGTGACCAAAGGTGGGGTTGAAGACAAAAGATCTTAGGAGATTTTTTGAAAGAGGTACGGGAGTAAGAAAGATGGAGGTGTTTCAACAATTGGAATCAGAATACCACAAATTTCCGCTGTTGAAGTTGATTAGACAGAAGGTGAGGGTTGGAAGAATTATTTTTTAATTCATTCGTGGGACATGAGCATTGCTGGCTGGCCAGCATTTATTGTAAAAAGTCTGACAACACTAGGCTTTAGTCCAACCGATTTATTTGATAGTAAACTCACAAGCTTTCGGGGGGCCGATTTATTTGATAGTAAACTCACAAACTTTCGGGGGGCTAACCCGAAAGCTTGTGAGTTTACTATCAAATAAGTCGGTTGGACTAAAACCTGGTGTTGTCAGACTTTTTACTGTGTTTACCCCAGTCCAACGCCAGCATATCCACATCAGCATTTATTGCCCATCCATAGTTGCCCTTGGAGGGTAGTTGAGAGTCAACCACATTGCTGTGGCTCTGGAGTCACATGTAGGCCAGACCAGGTAAGGACGGTAGATTTCCTTCCCTAAAGGATAGCTGTGAACCAGATGGGCTTTTCCAATAATTGACAATGGTTTCATGGTCAACAGTAGATTCTTATTCCAGATTTTTTAAAATTGAATTCAAATTTCACCATCAGCCGTGATAGGATTCGAACCTAGGTCCCCAGAACATTAGCTGAGTTTCTGGGTTAATAGTCTAGTGATAAGAACTCTAGACCATTGCTTCCCCGCTTCATAAAGCTATTGGAAGAGAGAAAGGTGTGGCCATGTAGGGACCTGTAGATGAGAATAATGATTTTGTTTTAATGCGTTGGGCAACTGGTCAGGACATTATGTAGGGAATGCTGTTCTGGACAAATAGGGACTTACATCAGCAGGAGCCGAGGAGGCAATTCAGGAGAATTTAGCCTGGGGACATGAGGATGAAGATATATCATGTTGGGAGTGAGAGGTCTTGATGATAGATCAAAACTGGTGTTGGAAAGTGTACCTGATGGTGAAACAGGATGCTGAGGTCACGCGTTGTCTGGTTCAGTCTGAGTAAGTAGCTTTGGGGAGAAATAGGATTGCGGTGCAAGGGTGGACTGTTTATGGTGTGACCAAAACAGGTAATTTCCATCCTTGACATCTAGTTGAAGAAGATTTGACTTATTGTTACTTAATGGTGGAAGAATAGCCAGAGAACATAATGTTTCTGTTTGTGGAAAATGTTGCCAAGGCACAGTTGGTAAGTGGGCAAAACGAAGGCTACCAGTGGGGCACTCCAGAGGTCATTGTAATGCAGAAGGTAAGCTTACTATGATTTGACCGTTTGGAATGGAATCAATGGAGGGTAAAGTCACAAAAAGGGATAATGGGTATCAATGGTGTTGTCACAGATGGAAAGTTGCCAAGAGTTGAGGAGAGATAGTAACCTGGTCGCTATTACAAAGTGACTTCACAAAAATTGTGTTTGCTTTAAATACTAGTGTCACAAGTAGGCTTATATTAACACTGCAATGACGTTACTATGAAAATCCCCTATTTGCCACACTCTGGCACTTGTTCATGTACATTGAGAGAAAATATAGCATGGCCAATGCATCTAGCCAGCACATGCTTTGGACTGTGAGAGGAAACCAGAACACCTGGAGAAAACCCATGGAAGGGCAGAGAGAATGTATAGACTCCACACAGACAGTGACCCAAGCTGGGATCAAACCCAGGGACCTGGTGCTGTGAGGGGTTAGTGTTAAACACTATGCCACCATGCTGCCTTGTAAATCATTGACATTATTCACCTGCAATCTGAACTCAGATCCTTTTGTATTGTTCTTTGGCCATCCTGCAGCCCAATTCCCTTCAACTGGGGGTCAGATGTAGTAAAAATTGATGTATTTCATTAAACTGGCTTCCTTGGTGCTTCATGCCAGCAATCAGCTGCAATATGATTTGGGACTTTTGAATTCATGGTGTAATATTGTGGCCTCATTGAAAATGTCCCCCTGTTTTGTGCATGCTGTTCATATCATGACATCAGGAGACATCACATGGCTACATTGTCTACATGTCCTGGCCAATTTGTCATGGGTGGTTTGTTTTTTTTCACATTCCTTTTCATGCTATTTCTAAGGGGGAACAGTTTGGCTGTCCTGAGATTTGGCCTATAATATCAAAAACCCTCGAAAGAAACGCTGAGTGTGACTGTGCTAGGCTGTGATTGGTGGATGCTTGTGTGTCTCAGCTGACTGCAATCCTGTAGTGTAAAGGCATCTGAAGAAATACTCTTAACTCTTTATTAAGGGCCTTTTGGCTAAGATCAAGTGTAGTATCGACATGCTGCACTTGGCTGAAGTCATTAGGTTACATTTCAGCTTCATTTGAAGCAATTTTTTAAAGTGGCATCTGGGCCTTTTGGCTAAGATGCAAATGAGATCACACCTTGGAGGAGGCGTTACACCTACTCCAATCAGCTTGTAATATGTAGATCAAGCCCAAGACAGGTGGTGAGAGTCCTGTCTTGTCAGCTTGGATCGGGAATGTCTCAACTTGTTGGGACTCTGAATTGGATTTAATTTGACTTGATTGGATTGGAATAAAGTTTTAAAAAAGTAAAATAAAAATCAAAAAAAACCTTTTGAGTTACGGAGAGCCAACGGGCAGAATCTTGAACCCAAAGGCAAGTACGATGACAGAGGGCATTTAATCAGGTGTGAGGTTACTTGGCAGGTTTGGACCCTGTCACCTTCCTGCCTCCACCTCAATATGCCCATGTACAGGAAGGCCTGTGGATGGCCTTCCCATTCTGCTGATGTTTAAGGGGCTTGAGTGGGCCCCATTTTGTTACCAGTAAGCCAGTGGTGGGCTGGAAGCACACCATGCAGGGAGTGTGACTAGCAAACCTGTAGGCTCCTGAGGGAGAGTGGGTGGGGAGGGGAAGGGAGGGGGTGTGGTCACTCAGTCAAAAGCACACAATACTTGATCAAGGAACCTGGCACTGGGATTGGGCGGAGCTCTCAGAGAGCCTTTGATGCCATGATCTTATTGAATGGCGGGGCAGGCTCGAAGGGCTAGTTGGCCTACTCCTGCTCCTATTTCTTATGTTCTTACATCTCTCTCTAATGACACACCCTCCACCGCCTCCCCCCCCCCGCCACCTCAGAAAGCCTTTGATGCCAACACATCTCTCTCTAATGACACACCCTCTGTCACCGCTCCCCGCCCCCCTCCCAACCGGCTATCACTTAGTTGTGGCCTGGGTTCCAACACTGACCTTAGGCCTCAGGTGGGTGTCATATCAGCAGCAGCCACTGTCTCCTCAGTGGCACTGCTGTTCAATAGAGCCACTGGCATCTCTTGGTGCATGGGACCTCCACACACTGGGACTGGCCTGTTGGGTGTCTGAGTGCAACAAAATCAGGTGGACCTTTCCTGTGATTTCCCCTGTAGAGGCAATGCAGCCTAATTTCCAGCTGATTGGCAAGGCTCCAGTCACCCACACAAGTGTCCAATGTTTCTAATAATGTTGAAGTGCAGCTACTGTTGAAATATTAGTGGAACTAGCAGACAAATCATGCTCTGCAGAGTCCCAGAAACAGCCATAAGTTAAATGACCACACAATCTGATATTAATAATGTTCACTGTGCAATACGGTGGTACAGTGGTTAGCACTGCTGCCTCACAGTGTCAGGGACCTGGGTTTGATTCCCAGCTTGGGTCACTATCTGTGCAGAATCTGCACATTCTCCCCGTATCTGTATGGATTTCCTCTGGGTGCTCCAGTTTCCTCCCTCAGTCCGAAAGACGTGCTGGTTAGGTTCATTGGCCTTGCTAAATTCTCCCTCCGTGTACCTGAACAGGTGCCGGAGTGTGGCGACTTGGAGATTTTCACAGTAACTTCATTGTAGCGTTAATGTAAGCTTACTTGTGACACTAATAAATAAACTTTAAACTTTGAGAGATAAATGTTGTCCCAGATGCTAAAAAATGATACAACTTTTCTTCGAAGAGTAACATAAAATCTTTTTTATCTTATCTTGAGCAGACAGATGGGTTTGGGATTAACATCACAGCTAAGAGTCCTGGCAGAATTGTCAGCCTAATCTATCTGGAATAAGTCTTGCACATCAACCTCCTGCCTCAGAGGTGAGAGTGCTGCCAAGTTGTTCTTAACATCCCACACATTAATTACCACCAATATTGTTTATTTCCACTTCAGCCACATCCCACACACTGCACCCCAAACTCAGCCTCAGGTGAAAATCTTACCTGTAACAGGATGCGTGCTCAAGTCTGCACCAGCTGACTGGATGGCCCATCAGGATTGATGGTTCAGTTCCTCTTCATTCCTGCTTCTCAAAGACAGCCTGGCATGCTGTCCCTTCCAGATCCAGCCTCCATTCCCAACCCTGTGCCATCCTCAAGCCCAGGAACTGTCTGGTATTGTGGTGGGCTGAGGTTGACATGCTGTGTTGGGGCACTCAATTCCTGGCACTGTCTGCCAGTCCAATGCCAAAGGAACCCAGTTCTCAGCTTGGATGGAACCTCTCTATCCAGGTAGCGAGCCAGTTCCGCTGTCTAGTCATCAGATCCTGTTCCTGGGGGCATTAAAACCATCCCCCATTTTGAGATTGCACCCTGAATGCGGTATAACTAAACCAAAGAAACTCTACAACTCTTGTCTTCAATGTACTGTGTGTGTATAGTTTTGGTGTCCTTATCTGAAGATACAGTACAGTGCAGTGAAGGTTTACCAGACTGATTCTTAGGGTGGCAGGTCTGTCATATGAGGAGAGACGAAGGTAGCATTGTATTCACTAGCGTTTAGAAGAGTTAGAGGGGATCTCATAGAGATTTATAAAATTCGAACAGGGTTAGACAGCATAGATTCAGAAAGAATGTTCATGATGGTGGGGCAATCCAGAACTAGGGTTCATAGTTTGAAGTTTTGGAATGAAGTGAGGAGAAATTTCTTCACCCAGAGAGTGGTGAATCTGTAAAAATCGCAACCACAGAATGTAATTGAGATCAAAACATTGTCTGATTTCAAGGGGAAATTAGATATAGCTCTTGGGGCTCAAGGGATCAAGGGATATGGGAGGAAGGAGGGATCAGGATATTGAATTTGATGATCAACTGTGATCAAGATGAACGGTGGAGCGGGCTCAAAGGGCCGAATGGCCTACTCCTGCTTTTATTTTCTATGTTCCTACGTACTCGCAGTGTCCAATATTATGATGTGACTTTTGCTTTGAGGTACACTTTGTTAGAAAAGTAACCACAGCCTGAGTTTGTACAGCGGAAGCATTTTGCCCACATTGTTCCTTTTTGGAAGATGGTGGAGTTCTATTCAGCTGCTGACTGTTTCTGCAGAAATAGAATGAACACTGCAGCTGAAGAACTTGTCGCCCTTTGTATTTACAATCAACCCTGAACAGGACATCTGGCCAAATAAATAATTTGATCGTCGTAAAGAACTCCAAAATATCATTCACATCCAATCTCATTACCCTGACTTCAGTTTATTTCCTTCTGCAAATTAAATATATGCTTCTAAGATGTCAACCATACTGGGCAAATGCATTGACAGTGCCCTTGAGGTTATTAGTGGATTTACCTCAAATGTTTTTACCAGATACTTGGCTGAGGTGTCTCGCTGATTTGCATTGTGGTGTTGGCAGCATCGAAGCCTGATTACGCGCAGCACAGAGTGCTGACATACAACAAGAGTCTGTATTGTAGCACAGGTCAGGATACACAATGTAAATGTGCCATTGTAATCAACAGCATCTCTTATGTTGAGAGACAGAAGCCAAATGTTTTTACGTTTATTTATCAGTGTCACATGTAGGCTGACATTAACACTGCAATAAAGTAACTGAAAAATCCACGCTCTAGTGCCTGCTCAGGCACACTGAGGGAGAATTTAGCATGGCCAATGCATCAAACCAGCACATCTTTTGGACTGTTGGAGGAAACCCATTCAGACACAGGGATAACATACAGACACTGCACAAGCAGTGACCCAAACTGGGAACCGAACCTGACGCTGTGAGGCAGCAGTGCGAACCACTGTGCCACCGGGCTGCAAATGCCTTTCCATCCAGTTTTGTGAAGCAGTGCAAACCTAGATGGACGCTAAACAGTTTTTATTCCCTGTTTGAAGTTCAACCTTTTATAGCATCATTGGAAATTTGAAATAGTCCCTCTAACAGTATTGATTTTTAAGTTAATGTTTTGATACGAGTAACTCATGGGGATAGAATGGAGAAGAGAAATACGATAAATTGTTCACGCTAAACAATGGTACAAAATCAGTAATGAAATTGTGAATTGGTCTCGCTAATTTGAAGGAAGATTTAAAAGAAGACTTTCATTTAAATTGTGCTTTATTGGATTTAAAATATATCAAACCCTTTGTAATGGAGGTACAGACTACCATTTTGTACATAGCAAGCAGCAATGTTCAATTTTTTCCTATATTTCATACAATCCCCACATTGCAGCAGAGGCCATATGACCCACTGAGTCTGCACCGACTCTCTGCAGAGTGAGTGGGATTTTACAGCCTCGTTTCACAGCGTTAGGGGCCCGGGTTTGATTCCAGCCTCGGGTCACTGTCTGTGCAGATTCTGCATGTCATTCCCGTGTCTGCATGGGTTTCCTCCGGGTGCTTCTGGTTTCCTCGCACAGTCCAAAACCATAAAATTCTGCCTGAGGTCAAAGGACCTTTCCATGGTCTGCCCCACACCCACCCCGTTTCCCGTGGAGGGCAGGTCAGTAAAATTCCAACCAGTTTCTTTACCAGGTCCTCTCCCCCCACCCTATCCCTGTAACTCCACACATTTTCCATGGCTAACCCGTTTAACCTACACATCTTGCGACACTAAGAGACGATTTAGCATGGCCACTCAACCTAACCTGCACATCATTGGAATGTGGGAGGAAACCAGAGCACCCGGAGGAAACCCACACAGACACAGGGGAGAACGTGGAAACTCCACAGTGACAGTGATCAGAGGCCAAAATCGAACATGGATTCCTGATGCTGTGAGGTAGCAGTGCTAACCACTATGCCACCTTGGTGATGTTGGCTGAGGATGTAATGAAGATCAAGACTGTGTACTCTCCAAGTAGTGCCATGGGGATCTTTCATGTCCGCTTAACTGAACAGACATATGGGAGTTGGGCCTATTCTGAAAGAAACTGAATCTTTTACTGCTCTGGTAAATCAGGTCAGATTATAAAGTCCAGTCAAGAGATGGAACTCCAACCAATCAGCCATGTGGGACTAGGAGAGACTTTTTTTGTGCATATGTAAGGTCAAGGACTTTGTTGAAATTGCTTTGCTGCCTAGTAAGAATCAAGAGCAGAACTAATATTGAATCCATATGTGGCTGCTGCCTTGTGCCAGCTGCTTCTCCACTGAAAATCCTCTCTGCACTCTCAGATAAGAACCAGACTAATATCTCCTGTTGTTAAACATGAAGTGATAAGTTCCTTGTAATTGTTGTGTAATTATCTTCCTTCGTACATTGTGCTTACTGGGAGCTGTCTTTTGGAGTCAGTGCTGCGATTGCTCTGTATCTGTGCCTTGTCCAGCTGTTCTCCCCTTCACTTGGGATGCGATTACGCAATAGAATTCTTGCACGTGTTTTGTAAAGTGCAGAAACTTACTTGTGTTACACGCAGTGCGGCTCAAAGTGTTATCCTCCACCCATTGCATTCTTCTCCAGAAATCACCAGGACATTTCTATGTACCATTGCATCACCTTTAACTGAAGTCATTTATCTACTGTTATATTTCCCTGAAGTTTTCATAACTCAACCCCACACAAGGAGCAACTGATAATGGCACTGTTAAGGTCTTTCAACTGATTCACTGGCTTTATTGTACGACTTAAATGCAACAAGTGTAATTAGAGCTTGGATTGTTCTCACTCTTTCTCATCATGGTAAGGTCTCTTCATCATCTCCAAAGTGATTCACCAATAATTGCTTCTTTATTTTTGCAGTCACTTGAATCCAAGGGGTGAATATTACAGAACCTCACACCCTCCCCATCTGTTATCACATGTGAAGTTGGTGAGACACATAAAATATAGCAGATGGCCAGCCTGCCATTATCCTGCCCACTCCCAATCTGTGCCCCATACTACAAAGGGGGCAGGTGAGGCATCAGGCTGCTCGCTTGCTCTGAGGCCTTTTGAGACCAGCTAATGTTTTGGAGACCCAGGTTCGAATCCTGCCATAGCAGTTGGTGGAATTTAAATTCAATAAAAAATATCCAGAATTAAGAATCTACTGATGATAGTGAAACCATTGTCAATTGTTGGATAAACCCACCTAATGTCCTTTAGGGAAGGAAATCTGCCATCCTGACCTGACCTGGCCTACATGTGACTCCAGAGCCACAGCAATATGATTGACTCTCAATTGCCCTTGGGCAATTAGAGATGGGTAATAAATGCTGGCCAGCCAGCAACTCCCATGTCGCACAAATGATGAAAAGTAGACAATTAATGGCAACTTAAGCAACTTATTCTGTTTCCATTATTATAATATGCGCAGCCATGGAGGGCAATAGATAGGTTCCTAGCCCAACAATTTTAACTGCACAGGTTATAGGCAGGAAGGGGATTCTCCTTTTCAGGAATACCATGTGCCCACCAGGAGCACCTCCTCAAAGATGGTACCCTCCCTTTTGTGCCTGCCATTCTGACCTCTAAAACTTCTACTCTCAACCCCTTTGCTGGGGTCTCCAACCCCAGACTGGCCAAAATGCTCAGCCTTACCTTAAATCTGAGAGACATGTTCAGTTGTTCTTGGGGCTGCTTGTGGTCCTGACGATAATGGCCACTGCGGTGTTCTGCCATTGCCCGCTCTACAGAACTGCTGGCCAATCGGACTGGCTGGCAGTCCAAGAGGGCAGGAGTTCCTGAGGGACGAGAGTCCCACCACTAAATCATTATGGTCACCCCCAGTCTACTATCACCGTGGGGAAGCCAGTTTTGTAGACGTTGAGGTGCCAATCAATCTGTCAGCTGCAGGTGTGGCCAATGGGGGGGTGGGGTGAATGGTGGGCCACCTGGGGAGGTGGGGGTGGCTGTGGTTGAGTCCACCTTCTCCATAATATTAATCCTCATGTCCTTCCTGCTTCTTGCTGTATTGCAAGGGTCTGTCATCCATTATCCCTTCTAAGGCAAATCAACGCTTGCTATACCCATTCTAGACAGTTATTGAGGCATTTATTTTGAATGATGCCTTGATTATTGTTATTATCGCTGTATGTTTTAAATAACCTAAAGGACAAAACTGATGTATGTATTTTTGGCCCCTAGTTACCAAACACGACATTTTGTGACATATTGGATGCCAAGATTAGGTTGGAGAAGCTGAAGCTGTTCTCTTTGCAACAAAGGAGATTGAGGGGGGCAGAGTAGTTGGCACTGCTGCCTCACAACGCCAGGGATTCCAGTTTTGGGTGACTATCTGTGTGAGTTTACATGTTCTCCCTGCGTCTGTGTGGGTTTCCTCCTGGTGCTCCTGTTTCCTCCCACGGTCCAAAGATGTGCAGGTTAGGTGGGTTGGCCATGCTAAATGTGCGGGGTTATGGAGATAGGGTGAGGGAGAGGGCCTTGGTAAGATGCTCTGTCAGAGAATTGATGCAGACTCAATGAGCCTCTTCTGCACTGTGGGGATTCTATGATTTGATGGAGGTGTACAAGATTAGGTAGAATAGACAAAGTGAAATTGTTGCCAACAGTTGAGGGTAAAAGATCAAAATGATGTAGGTTTACGGTCCTGAGCAAATGATGCATGGGAATGTGTGGAAAAATTCTTTTTACACAGCGAGTGGTAATTATTTGGAACATGCTGTCTATGAGAGTGGTGGAAATGGAGAAAATGAATGTTTTCAATGAGGATTTGGAGAGGTACTTATGGAAAAAAAAGTTGCAGAGCTATGGAAAGAGAGGGGAAGGTGTCCTACTGTCATTGCTTTACAGAGAGCCAGCGTGGCCTTGGTGGCCTTCTATGGCATAATGATTCTACGACTTGCTCTATAACTCTAAAGTTTATTTATTAGTGTCATAAGTAGGCAGACATTAACACTGCAATGAAGTTACAGCAAAAGTCCCTAGTCGCCACACTCCGATGCCTGTTCAGGTACACTGAGGGAGAATTTAGGATGGCCAATGCACCTAACCAGCATGTCTTTTGAACTGTAGGAGGAAACCAGAGCATCCAGAGGAAACCCACACAGACACAGGGAGAATGTGCCAACTCCATGCAGAAAGCAACCCAAGCTAGGAACTGAACCTGGGTCCCTGGAACTATGAGGCAGCAGTGCTAGCCATTGTGCCACTATGTCACCCCAATAGGAAGTTCTCTCAGATTTGCTCAGATATCTGGGCGTGGCAGCACTGGTCCACCTGCCTCTCTTTGTTTCGCCAGGCGACCCATCAATTATCGCTTTATGTAACTAGTTATTGTCTGGTCACTGAGTGCAATCCATAGTTACTGGAACTGGGTTCCGTTAATTTGCCTGAGCATCATGGGCTCTGAGACATTGATCTTTCTAAGTGGCTTTTCATAAGTCAGATGATCAGCAACTGTTCAATGGATTTGTGCACCATAGCAATCAGAAAATCCGCTGGCTGCCCAGTTCCTGCCTATAAAAAGAGGCAGTCTTATAACTCACAGTCACATAAAGTATTGCAGTTTATCATTCACAAAGACCGTGATCCGAGACATGTACATATTTTAAGTAATTAGGACCAATGATTTAGCATTTGCAACTTTATGCAGCTAATTTCTTACATTGTTACTGCCTGTCACCGCGCAATGAAGTCAGTAAATAGCTGCTGAAACTATCCTGAATCAAATGATTTGGTCACAGATGGAGGAAAAGAACAGCATATAGATTTGCTGGGCTTTCCAGCAGCTGCTTTTGATGGCGTTAATGTGAACTGAGCGCAAGTGGCCTTAAACGAAATACCATTCGGGGAGGCAATGGCATAGTGGTATTAGCACTGGACTAATAAGCAGAGTAAGAAGTCTCACAACACCAGGTTAAAGTCCAACAGGTTTATTTGGTAGCAAACATGTTTGCTACCAAATAAACCAGTTGGACTTTAACTTGGTGTTGTGAGACTTCTTACTGTGTTTGCCCCAGTCTAATGCCGGCATCTCCACATCATGCCTAATGAGACCCAGGGTAATGCTCTGTGCACTTGGGTTTGAATCCCACCATGGCAGATGGTGGGAGTTTGAATGACAAGTCTAATAATAACCACTAGTTGTTCACGGATAAAGGAAATCTGGCTTCTTTAGCTGATCCAGCCTACACGTGACTCGAAACCCACTGGAATATGCTTGACTTTTAGATACCCCCTGAAGGTACTCAGTTCAAAGGCATACGGATAGGCAATAATTGCTGTCCCAGCCAGTGGTGCCCCCATCCCATGAATTAATTAATAAAGAAAGCAAAGACAAAAGTAGCAAGACAGAAGAGACCCCAGCAGTAACTCTTCAACTGGGTCTTAACTGATAGCTGACATTAGGACCTAGAGCACAGTCATGTCTGTTGCCTCATTTTGAACATCAAAGACAGAGGGCTATACTGGAAAAGAAGGATTCTTGATTTCTATCTATGTTATATATTGAAAGGGTTGCGGGTTGCTTTGAGAGCTGATCACATGATTTGATAGTGTTCTCATTAGGATGTTGACACAGGCTGCTGTTTTATTTTCAATTTGTACTCAGTGCAGAGCAGAGAACGCTACTTTCAATAAAAGTTGTTGTATGTTAGTTTGAACCTATGTGTGCAAACAATATTTTTTTTTGTTAAAACCCACAACATAGTTAGAACATTACAATCTGTAATGTATATTTTTAAAGTATCTAGTATTCCTGCGCTTCATTCTAAATTTCTATGCCCATATTTATCACAGTGCTGTAATAGGGCACTGGGGTGGAGGTAAGGTTGTGGCTCTAATGACAGTGTGACGAGTTAACATAGGTGTTATAATTGTGGGACTGTATAATGCAAAACATAAGCATAACAGCAGAAAGGATGGATGTATTTTGGTCATTTATAGGCTCGGTGATAGCCCAGAATGTTCTCAGGAATGAACAGCTTAACATATGAGAAGAATTTGAGGACTTTGCCCTTTAGAACTGAGATGAGGGGGAATTTCTTCAGCCAGAGGGTGGTGAATCTGTAGAATTCATTTCCCCAGAAGGCTGTGGAGGCCAGGTCATTGAGTGCATTTAAGACAGAGATAGATAAGTTCTCGATTGATAAGGGGATCAAAGATTTGGGGTAAAGGTGGGAGAATGGGGCTGAGAAACATCAATCAGCCATGATTGAAACTGACTCAATGGGCCAAATGGCCTAATTTTGCTCCTTTATCTTGTGGTCTTATAATCTTGCCTCTGAGTCACATGGATTTAAATATCACTCGCGAATTTTGACCGTGTAATCCAGGCTGGCACCTCAGTGCAGTGCCGAAGGGGTACGGAACTCTTAGAAATGCTGTTCATCAGATTAAACTGTGGTCCCGTCTGCCACTTTCAGGTAGATATCAAAGCACCCGTGGCAGTGTTGGAAGAAGAGCGTGGGAGTATTCTCCAGTGGCTGACCAACGTTTATCCACTAACCTACTACACTAAAACAAATTAGCTGATCATTACTTTGTTACTGTTTATGAGACCATGTGGCATCCTATTTCCTCCAGCGATGATTACACTGCAAACGTACGTCATTGGCTGCAAAACACTTCTGGAACATCTTGAGATTGTGAAAGGCACTGTGTGAATAATTGCAAATTCAGAAACTGCAACACCAGGCTCTGTAATGCTGCAGATGCTACCCCGATTAAAGTTAAAGTTTTACAGCTTATTGGTTAGTATCACAAGTAGGCTTACATTAACATGAATTGCTGTGAAAATCCCATAATCACCACACTCCAGCGTCTGTTCGGGTACACTGAGGGAGAATTTAGCATGGCCAATGCACCTAACATCTTTCAGACTGTGGGAGGAAACCAGAGCACTCAGAAGAAATCCATGCAGCACAGAGAGAATCTCCTGTGAACTCCTAATGGGAAGAAGATTGAGAACGCAATTCCCTACTCTCCCACGTACACTCATTCCATACGTACAAGCTGATAACTTAGACAAGGTGAGGGAGAAAGAGGATGAGTATCATTCCAGCCAAATGTGGAACAAAAGTTATTTATTAGTCACAAATAGACTTACATTAACACAGCAATGAAATTACTATGAAAATTCCCTGGTCACCACACTCCGGCACCTGTTCGGGTACACTGAGAGAGAATTTAGCATGGCCAATGCACCTAACCAGCACATCTAATAGCATCTGGAACACTTGTGGCAGTCTGTGCGACTGCCCTGGTGTTGTATGGGTCTGCTGTGAGTGCATCAGGTACTTCCCAAGTGGACAGATTGTGACATCAATCGCCTGTAAAACAATTTGGCTCCAATCTCCCAATTTGTACCATGTAGATTTGGTTAACAGTCGCTTTTAATCACTTGCTGCTGAGTTGCATGAGAATAACCATCTAATATCTAGGTGAGGTGCCTTTGACTGACATTCTTGAATGCGATGTTGTGTTCTTGGAGGAGTTCTGCTTACCTTTTGAGTTTCTGAGGAAGTGGTGCTGAATCCTAATGCGGAAATAAGGAGGCCTTTTGGACCTGTCATGAGAAACCTGCTTTTGTGGCCATCCCTGTTGGGCTTCGACATAACATGGAAGCAGAGCCCAGGCAGCGGAGAGGGGAAGCAATGCACAGACAGAGGAAGAGAAGGGCTCTCAATAGAAGATGCAACCCTCCAAAGGAACTTTAGGGACTGATGCTCCCACCTCCACCTCAGCTGGGGCCAGTTTCCAAGGTTTTATCAGTCTTTGGGGCTCTTCTGCCATTTTTAATTTGGTTCCTGTCTCTACTGGTGCTACCTTAGAACAAATGGACTTCCTTTTTCCCTTCTACAATAGGGATACCTTCAAGGTTACCCCAGAATCTCCAGGAATAACAAACTCCTGATCTATGCTGTGAGCAGCCTGGGAGAAAAATTATTGAGATATTAAAAAAAGTTTATTTTCTACTTGCTTTGAATCCTCTCATTTACAATTACAACAAATTGGAGATGGCCAAAGAGGCTGTTTGATTGGACAGGGCTGTTGAAGACTGAAGAAGCCAAAACCTTCAGAAGATGTCCAGCCAGAGTTTGCAATCTGTGATGAGAAAGACAATGATGTTCAACCTTCTGTCTGGATGCTGAATTGCTGCTGCAATTCTCACAATGTTAACGCTCTACAGATTTAGTCATTAGACATTGTCAGACAAGCTTTAAATATAGTCATAGAGATTTACAGCATGGAAACAGGCCATTCAGCCCAACTTGTCCATGCCACCTAATTTTTATCACTAATTTGGTCCCAATCATCTGCGTTTGGCCCATATCCTTCTGTACCCATCTTACCTATGTAACTGTCTAAAAGCTTTTTAAAGGACAAAATTGAATCTGCCTCTACTACTACCTCTGGCAGCTCATTCCAGACACTCACCACCCTCTGTGTGAAAAAATGTCCCTCTGGACCCTTTTGTAGCTCTCCCCTCTCACCTTAAATCTATATCCTCTAGTTTTAAATTCCCCTACCTTTGGGAAAATATGTTGACTTTCTAGCTGATCTACACTCCTCATTATTTTATAGACCTCGATAATATCACCCCTAAGTCTCCAATGCTGCAAGGAAAAAAGTCTCAGTCTATCTAGCCTCTCCTTAAAAACTCAAACCATCAAGTCTCGATAGCATCCTAGTAAACCTTTTCTGCACTCTTTCCTGTTTAATAATATCCTTTCTCTAATAGGGCGACCAAGACTGTATTCTAAGTGTTCCACATGTGGCTTTACTAATGTCTTTTACAGCTTCAACAAGGCAGCCCAACTCCTGTATTCAATGTTCTGACCAGTAAGTTGCCTGGAAATTCATGAAACGCAACATATTGGACAGGAATTTCCAGCCGTTCATGCCGGCGGGATTTTCTGGTCCTGCTGCAGTGAGTGGAGATTTGGCTGAGCACCAAATCCTCCATCCTTGATTGAAGCAGCAGCGGGGCGTGAACGGTGGATAAGATCATGCCCGTTATTTGAGAGAAGCAGATTACTGAATTGGCGCAAATACATGTCAGAATCTTACTGCGGGTCTATTCCAGAACCTTGACATCTTTTAAGGAGCATTACGCTTGTGTTGACAAATGGCATTGTTGTCAGACCCAGCATGCTTACTGGAAGGTAAGATACAAATATTGAAACCAAAGTGGCAGGGTTAACAGGGAAAATAACTGAAATGAAAATAGCAAAGAGAATTATTTCTCAACAGCCTTGGTTAACGATCCAAGGCGGTGTGTCATCTGTTTAGATAGAACAATAGTGCACCTTAAAATATCACAGCATTTGCTCACAATCCTTTAACCTATGTGTTTGATTTATCTCTATTGAATTACGGGGTAATATCTGAAGAGATTATAAAACGTTAACAGTTTTACATATTTTGTTTCCATTATCTTTGACAAGCTACACGTGTTGGGATGCCAACTAGATGCGATAGTCCAGAATGACTGTGATTAAAATATGCCAAAATAGTACTTAATGTAAATTTTTTTCCATTTGCCTTTTCAAATGAATTGTATGGCTGAGGTTTCGACTATTTCAGCAAGTCTCTGTTTCATCAAGAATGCAAAGATTTACCGAATACAACACACACAGTCATAAATCATTTTCAAACAGTGCTTTCACACCCTGCCACAGACAGACAGGACCCACTAATTACTCTGCCTCAAATGCCTGCTGAGTTCTCATTCTGACAACACATTAAAAAATAATTACAAAGTTGGCCTTTAATGGAATTAGTCCCTTGCCAGAGAAGCACATTAGCTTCATTTACAAGTTTAATATTTCTGACAGTGCTGCTCATACAATAAGAGAATGTACAGTCATTAATTAGTAATACACAAGCAATCTACTTGGCTTTTCTAGGTGAGCTGAGTGTCTGGCATGCATGTAAATACATCACTGTATTTAGGAATCACCAAACTACTGAGAAACCTACACATAGCTTCTGCTTTCTTAATGTGGAGTGCAAACTGGAGGCGTGATGGACAGCATATATTGGCTCTTTTACTGCCCATAATCAACATGTTTTGTATTGGGAAAAGATGTATCAGTTCTTACTTTTTCAGTCCTATAAATAATTCAGCATCAAGCTTTCATGAGTTTAGAATAAAGAAGATAATTTTATTCTCACACACTTACCTCGAATTAATGCCGTGTCACACACTAGGTCTCAAGTACATACCCCCAAAGACTAGGTACAGATAATGATAGAATCATAGAATCTTTACAGTGCAGAAGGAGGCCATTTGACCAATTGAACCTGCATTGTCAATAAGCCCTACTCCCATAATCCCACCTATTTACCCTGCTGGTCCCTCTGACACTAAGGAGAAATTTAGCCAATCAATCTAACCCATAGATCTTTGGAATGCAGAAGGAAACCGGAGCACCCAGAGGAAACCCACGCAAACATGGAGAATGTGCAAACTCCAGAAGGCCAGAATTGAAGCGGGGTTTCTAGCACTATGAGGTAGCAGTGCTAACCACTGTGCTGCAATGCTTCCTTTTGTGTCCTTTTCCAGACTATAGTTAATTCAGTTTCTGATTTACAATTTCTGGTCTCCCATATATTAGACCTACGACTTTCTGAATGGTTTTGATTAGTTAAAGTTCAAGTGAGGGTCTTGTAAAGTGAAGAATTGACAGCAGGTTTCTGGTAATCAAATATCTAGGAGATTAGGTCACAGATGAATTTTGAAACTGGATTCAATATTTTGACTACTTGGTGACTTGCAGCTAGTTTCAGAGCCTGGTCTTCAGACTGGCTGACAACTGATTGTTCTAAAAACATGGAAATGGCACTACCTTTCTCTGCAGCTTTTGTTGTCTCAATGTCCTTATGTAGTCTGTTCAGGTCTCCTCTCACACTTGGGATAATAAAGGATCCATCTATTTTTGATGCAGCTGAAGCTCAGCCAGGATCTTCCACCCACCCCCAGATGATCTGATCTTCCAGATTCAATGTCTTGGAAAGGGTCATCTTACAGTTTCAGAGTGCTCCTGGAGAGCCATTTCCATTTTCAGAAGGTCCACCTTCTTTCTTCAACTGTGGGTCAGTGATGTTGGGCATCTTTTCAGTATGGTACGGGATAGGGTGGTGGACCACATGCCATTAGACCCCCCCCTTGCCACGGAATATGGCACAAAACACCCAGTTGCATCATTCATGAGGTTGAGGCCAGATGATTATGGCACGCTTTCCCAATGGCCTTTAGGAAACACTGCATGTTCCCATCCCCACCGTGGGACTCAGACCCAGATGGGAGAATTCTGACCTAACATGCCAACATAGGCCACTTGTAAAGTTTTCAGAGGAGAATCACATTTGACTTGAAACTTTAGCTCTCTTCCTCTTTCCATAGATGTTGCCAGTCCTGCTGTGTTTTTCCAGCACTTCCTGTTTTTATTGCAGACCTCCTGCGTTTATTGTAAAACGTCTTGTTGCTTGTCCGACTTTGATAGCCTACCAGCCTGGACTTGGCCTGCGGGACGATCTGGAATGACGTGGCAAGGATTGTAGTGATAATCACCAGGATCTATCTATGAGCTAAAGTGAATGGTTAACATTGCTTGGGAATAGACCCACCTAACTCAAGTATCACATTGCAAAGTCGACTGCAAAAAAGTCTACTCAGATCCAATTCCCAGGTCATGTGCCTCTGTTTGGAGGCACCTGGACTCCAAAAAGACTCAGCTTACTTCTCTATTCCCAAAGAGGTTGATCATTAGAAAATTTACCTGTATGCATTTTCATCAGGCACACAACAGATATCTTTCTCTGGTGTTACACTGGCAAGCAACACCATTTGTCAGGACATGTGTGATTACAAGTGAGGGAGAAAATGACAGACCAACCAGAAATATGCCATGTTCATCAGACTTCAGCTCAGCAGGAACTAATGTTCTGACACAGAAAAAAGCACGAATAAAATGTACATTGTCAATCTTTTTTCCTCAGTTTTCTTTTAAGGCGATAGATGTTCATTTTAGGAAGCAGCGTTCTTTCCATTTCATGAACTCAGTGGTAAATCACATTGGTATCCCAACCAGACATAGAATTAAGCTTCCCCAACTCTTCCCACTCACACTGCTATACCAACTAGGTGTAGAGTTAAGCTTCGTCAACCCTCAATTCTTCCCAATTCACACTGGTATACCAACTAGACGTAGAGTTAAGCTTCCTCAACTCTTCCACAGCAAAACGCCTTTGCTACAATCTCAGAAGAGATGTTTTATTACATCAGGTTGATATTTACTGTTCTCAACATCAGTGAGATTGCAAGTTTGGGCAGTTTTGTGCTGTGGGGCCAGTGTCCATTACAATCTGAATTGAAACTGTCCAAACCCATTCCAGTGAGAACTGGAGAAAGTTTGATCTTGGGTTTGGGCGTAGCTCAGCACAACATTGAGGGCCGAAGGGCCTGTACTGTGCTGTACTGTTTTATACTCTATGTTCTATGTAACCCTTACGCCTACAGAGTGAGGACATTCCCAATTCAATCCCATTGCCCGACTCAACTACCCTATGAAATGGCTGGAATTTACCCAAAATTGGTGGCTCCATGCCCCTGGCTGAAATATCAGTGTTGAACCTGTCTCTGTTTGGCCAAGTTAGCCCTGCATTGATTTTACTGCCATCAGGCCATTGGCTCAGGATGAGACATCTGCCCCCATCTTGGTGGAAGCCCAACCTCCAAGAGATGCATGGCCAATCATTTGGCTGGCTGCTGTCTGGTTCAAAGTGATCAGGACCTCGTTGCTGGGCATCTTGGTTTGGGAGAGGACTCTGCCGTTGGATGGTCTGTCTTGCCAGAGGGTTGGGAAGATATATTCATTGGTTTCAGTTGGACTAGAGTGAGTGGGCAGTAAGGATGCCTACCACCTCCACCTGCCAACACTCTCCAGTTTGGGGAGGATTGGAACTGGAATTTTCAAAAAAAACATGGCAAAAAGTGTCAGGTTCTGACTGAAAGTTTCCCTCCAAAAGTAAAACCTGATTTTCTCATCACAACTTCCATCAAAAAGAAATTAGAGGATGTGGATTGTGCCATCGTTCTGGTAGGGCAGGGCCTGACAGAACCAGTGAGCCCAGCTCAAAGAGATCAGGGCGCCATTTTAAAAATGGGCTTTGATCTGTTAAAATAGTTAAATCTGTTAAAATAATCAACTCCCTCCCACCACAGAAATATCAATACACACTCTCCCCACTCTTCTCCCCCACTGCCCCCCCACGCTGCCAGGGTGCGAAGGACTAATGCCCAGTTTTGGCCCTCAAGCCCTGGGGCTACTAGACACCTCTGTACCCCTGGCGTGTCATCTGAACTGGTTTTAGTTTTTGAATGCCAGTAGGGAATTGTGTCAGCCTGACATTACGCTGCGGGGGGAGGGAGCATTCCAGGAGCTATATGATAAATCACAAAGCCATATAATCATATTTAAATTGATTTAAATCTATGTAAACCAGGATTGCCCCCTTTTTTGCCCCATTTTGCGCCTCTGACAAGAGTTAGTGGCCACAATGGGACTTGTACCTGGAGTGACAGGACCTGAAAAATCTCACCCAAGTTCTATTCTCAGCAAAAGCTATTCTGAAGTATATTTTAAAATTCATTTACAGGATGCGGGTGTTGGCCAGCGATTATTGCTCATTCCTTGCTGCCTTTCTGAATGTCACCACCTGTCTTCTTCAGCTGCCTTCTTGAACTGCTGCAGCCCCTGAGGGAGGGAAATTCCAGGGTTTTGATTCAGTGACAGTGAAGGAACAGAAAGTCAGGGTGGCAAGCGGCTTTGAGGGGAGATTCCAAGTGGTGGTGTTCTCAGGTACCTGCTGTCTTTGTCCTTTGGGCTGGTAGTGGGTGTGCATTTGGAAGGCGCTGCTGAAGGAGCCTTGATGAGTTGCTGCAGTGTACCTCGTAGATGCTCACTGCTTCCACTGTTTGTCAGTAATGGAGGAGTTGGATGTTTGTGGAAGTGATAGCAATTAAGCATGCTGCTTTGTCCTGGATGGTGTTGAGCTTCTTGAGTGTTATTGGAGTTGCACCCATCCAGGCAAGCAGAGAGTATTCCATCACTCTGCTGACTTGTGCCTTGTAGATTACATTAACAAATGTCCAAAGGTGTGCAGGTTAGATTGATTGGCCATGCTAAGAAATTGCCCCTTAGTGTCCAGGGATGCATAGGTTAGAGGGATTAGTGGGTATAATATGTAAGGATATGGGGGTAGGACCTGGGTAGGATTGTGTTCAGTGCAGACTCGATGGGCCAAAGGGCCTCTTTCTGCACTGTAGGGTTCTATGGTTCTATGGACTTTGGGTCCACATCATTTCACAGCTACTTTGAATGCAAATCTTTATTTCAAACTCATATTCTAAATTCACGCTGAGGTAGAATTTTCACAGGATTCTCCCAATACTCCTGCCATAACTTTTCAAATCATGATGTGGGAGATGCCAGCATTTACTGGGGGTTAGGAGACAGTAAGAAGTCTCCCAACTCCAGCTTAAAGTCCAACAGACTTATTGGAATCATGAGCTTTTGGAGCATTGTTCCTTCCTCGGATGATTTAAATGATTCGAGAAATTGGGTTAAAGATCCTATGGATTTCAGAGAGAGGTTGGGGGTATCCATTGGGAAAACTCTATCTCAGTATGTTTGCATTCCTACAATTTATTTCAATGACATTGATGATTGTGATGATGAACAGCAATGTTTTTTGCTATTAGTTTATTGGTTTATCTATTTGTACAGCTGTTTTGAAAAAGGGCTTACTTCACAATTCACGTAATTTTCTATTGATTCTGAAGAATGGTGTTATATTGAAAGAGAACTCTATTGCCTGCTTCAATAAAAGGGAAATCTAAATCATCATTCAGGGTTGGATGCAACTTCATAATGTCATCAACCCTTAAAATGGTTATCTACAATTTGTTTGTGGCACGGTGGCACAGTGGCTAGCACTGCTGCCTCACAGAGCCAAGAACCCAGGTTCAATTCCCAGCTTGGGTCAGTATGTGTGTGGAGTTTGCACATCTTCTCCGTATCTGCGTGGGTTTCCTCCGGGTGCTCTGGTTTCCACCCATAGTCAGGAAGATATGCTGGTTAGGGTGCATTGGCCTTGCTAAATTCTCCTTTAGTGTACCCGAGCAGGTGTCAGATTGTGGCAACTAGGGGCTTTTTGCAGTGTTAGAGTAAACCTTACTTGTGACACTAATAAAAAAACTTTAAAAACTTCAATCGATAGTGGGAAAGCAGGAAACAATGCAACAAATGGTGAGGAAAGGAAAGGTTCTGTGCCTCCATTAATTAACACCACTGGAATCATTTGCTCACTACAAACTTCACCTACTTGTACATCATAGAATCATAGAATCCCTACAGTGCACACGGAGGCCATTTGGCCCATCGAGCCTGCATCAACAACAATTCCACCCAGGCCCTATCCCTATATATTTACCCTGCTAATCCCCCTGACAGTAAGGGGCAATTTAGCATGGTCAATCAACCTAACCCACACATCTTTGGTTTCCTTTGGGAGGAAACCAGTGGAAACCTACGCAGACACGGGGAGAATGTGCAGACTCCGCACAGACAAGTGACCCGAGGCTGGAATAGAACCTAGCTTCCTGAAGCTGTGAGGCAGCATTACTAAGAACTGTGCCACTATGCCACCCTAACTCTAATAATGTTAAAAATGATGAGCAAAATCAGAGACATTTTGGTATACAATGTGCAACAGCATGAATATTCAAATAATCATTCTCATTCTCATGTTATTATTTATATGTTAATGAGTTTAATACATAATTGCAAATCCAAGCGCTGCTCAGGGGAATTTCGGCCTGGTCTGTTTGATTTATATTTTCCTGACTTCCAAACCAGAGGGACTAACAATTTTTCTTCACAGCACATACCTTAAATTATGTACCACCAAAAAAAGATCCCTCTGACAGAAATTAAACTTTAAATGTCAAGCTAGCTCCATCTCCCTAGTCCTCAACCGTAATGCGGAGCAACAGTATTTAAGCATGGAGGAGATAGAGGCATCACATTTAAAACAGGAGGATTAGGACTCTGCTTCATGACAGGCTCAGCACATTATGAGCACAGCACACCGCGAGTACAGCGCATTATGGGGAGGAGATGGCTTGGTGGTATTCACGCCAGGCTATCAATCCAGAAAGTCAGCTAACGTTCTGGGGACCTGGGTTCAAATGCCGCCACGGCAGATGGTAGAATCAGGAATTAAGAATCTACTCATGACCATGAAACCATTGCCGATTGTAGGAAAAACCCATCTGTGTCACTAATGTCCTTTCTGAAAGGAAATCTGCCACCCTTACCTGGTCTGGTCTACATGTGACTCCAGAGCCATAGCAATGTGGTTGACTCTCAGTTGCCCTCTGAAATGGAGGGCAGTTAGCAATGGGCAATAAATGCTGGAATAAAAAAGAACCTGGACTTCTCAACAAATTATTTGCAGACCCAAATACCCCGTCGTTGAGAGATGCCTCCTGCAGAAGGTATAGGTATTATAAGTAACGTAAGTATTAATAAAAATAATGACTAAAGTTCAGATGGTTAACCTTTTCCCACCCTAAACTTTGCTTTGCGGATTGTAATTAGTCAACCTTCCAACTGACATTCTAAATGCTTAGGATTAGTAATACATTTTATATGACTATTGAATATAAGCAGATCATTAAATCAGTGCAGAAGGTCCAACACTTCAATATTGCGTTATAAAAATTTGATTACTGCCAGTTATTACAAAGTTCATAGGAATAATTAAATCTGTTAATTTAAAACCATCCAGACTCACCTCTATGATAATTGTTGCCTTTGCTAGTTCTTGCTTCGGTTTGTTTTACCTTGACCTACTTTGACTTGCTGTAAGCACTATGGAGTTAATTCTGTCAATCTCCATTTCCAGCAGGAACATGTATTCCCTGGGAGTGGGGAATCAGGGTTCCAGTCACCCATTTAACAGACCGCACTCACAAGTTGACTTCTTTGATGCATAAGGAGCATTTAAGGAGTTTGGGTCTATACTCGATGGAGTTTAAAAGGTTGAACGGGAGGATCTCATTGAAGCTTATCAAATATTGAAAGATCTGGATAGAGTGGATGTGGAGAAGGTGTTTCCCATTAGTAGGAGAGGCTAGGATCCGAGGACATAGCCTCAAAGTAAATGAAAGTCCATTTAGAACCAAGATGAGGAGGAATTTCTTCAATCAGAGGGTTGACAATCTGTGGAATTCACAGAAGGCTGTGGAGGCCTTGTCATTGAGTGCATTTAAGACAGAGAGAGATAGGTTCTTGATTGGTAAGGGGATCAAAGGTTACGGGGAAAAGGTGGGAGAATGGGGTTGCGAAACATATCAGTAATGATTGAATGACAGAGCAGCCTCGATGGGTTGAAAGGCCTAATTCTGCTCATTTATCTATGGTCTTTAGGTCTTCATTGGAAAAAGGCAGAATAAGTCATCTTCTTATCTCCTTTTTTCTTTTACTTTAAAAATTTCTCTTAAATTAGAGGAGTAATTATACATTCCTGGAATTTTGTTAACATAGGTTTTGATACAAACCTTGGGCCTGTTTTATACTGGGAGGCATCGAGTGGCATCTGCCTTTACTTAGGCTTGTCCTGCCCCCACCCGGCTCTCAAACAGCACCCACAAAGTTGCAGAACATGCCGAAGCTGGTAACAGCGCGGGTTGTGGGGGGGCATGGGGGTGGGGGGGGAGGGTGTGGGTGATGGTGGTTGCAATAGACCACCACAGTCTCAAATCAACATGGCAACTGATAGGATATCTCCTTAACCAATGAGAATTAAAGAGTGGGAGGAAGTAGACAGCTGGAGGATGGAGGAGGAAGACAAATCAAGGGGGTGAATTTAATACCAAATCGGGCATCAGAAATAAAGAGAAATAGAGAGAGAGAGACAGAAAAGATAAGTAAACGGTAATTACAATTTAACATTTTTAAAATCTCAAAAAATTCAACACCTCAAGGAATGAGACTCCACAAATGTGATTCTCTCAGCCTGCTGTGCTGTTGGGCTAGGAGACATCAGCAGCGGCCATTTTGTGGGATTCCCACTGGGCCTCTGTGTGTCTCCAAAGATACGGTTTTTGGCGTCATCAGCCCCAAGCTGGATTTCAACACAAAACTGATTACCATATGGAAATATCATTCAAATTGACATTTCCACATGATTAGTAGGCCTGGGAGAGAAGTCTCCGGGTCCCCGAGCATCTCCCCCCCATTCCCGCCCAGAGTAGTTCCTTCCAGCGGTGATTACAACTGCTTCCCACTGATGAGGAACAGAGTTCCAACTCCACTGGAGGAAATAGAGGCTATTGAGTCCACCCCAAGAAGGTTGAGGGTAAGGGGAGTGCCCTTGGGCAGTGTCAGCCTGGTAGTGCCAGCTTGGCACCCTGGCACTGCAAGGGCAAATTGGCAATGCCCACTAGGCACCCTTATCACTGCCCACCAGGCACCAGGCAGTGCCAAGGGAATGGGGCCTGCTGGAGGGGCATTTTGGGGAGACGATTGGCAGGGGGAATGACCCGCTGCCACTCTGCAATGGGATCGATGGGGGAGGGAGTGAGGGTGATCAGGGCTGGTCATCCAGGTAGGGGGAGGGGGTCAGTGCTATGGAGAACCAGGAGGGAGCTGGGGCTGGTCATCGGGAGAGGGGAGATTGGGACTATCAGGGGGGAACATCAAGGCTGACGGGGGTTGATCATCGGGAATAGAGGGTGGGGTCGGGACTGTCCGAGGATGGGTCAGGAAGATCAGATGGGTCTCTCTATTTCTCTTTATTTCTGACGCCGGATTTGATATTAAATTCACCCCCTTGATTCGTCTTCCTCTTCCATCCACCCGCTGTCTACTTCCCCCCTCCTCTTTAATTCTCATTGGTTAAGGAGATATCCAGTCAGTTGCCATGTTGATTTGGGACCGTGGTGCTCTGTTGCACCCCCTCCCCCCCCCGCCACATGGGTGGGATTGTTGTTGGTGCAGGCTCGATGGGCCAAATGGCCTCCTTCTACACCAATTCTACGAAACAACAATGTGATCATGGCCACATATTTCCTTTTAATGTTCATTGAGGGACAGCAGGGTAATTTCCCTGCTATTTTTCGAGATTGGGCCATGGGATCTTTTATGCTCATATCTTATTCAAATGAAAGCACCAGCAACAATGTAGCACAGCCTTAGCTTGGCACTGCAATGTCATAGAATCCCAACAGCACAGAACAAGGCCACTCAGCCCATCGTGTCTGTTCTGACACTGAGTATCTCACCCAGTTCTTGTCCCCCACCCTGTAACTCCACACGCTTACCATGTCTAACACATCTAACCTATATATCTTTTGATGCTAAGAGGCAATTTTGCATGGCCAATCCACCTAACGTGCATATCTTTGGAGTGTGGGCGGAAACTGGAACACCTGGAGGAAACCCACGCAGACACAGGGAGAATGTGTAAACTCCATATAGATATGATTTTTGTCTCAAGTTCAGGTTGGGGATGTGAACCTATAACCTTCTGACTCAGAGATGAAAATAATGCCAACGGAGCCGCAGCTGACACGCAGTTGCAGTTTTGCCAAGAGGATACTTGCACTTCTAAACACTAGCCCTAATTATCTGTGATAAGGATAGTTCCTTTTTGCTACATTAATACAGTAACTTTAGTATATGCCAATGCTGAGGCAAACAGCAAGACATCTTTTTTGCCAAAACTAATAGTGGAGTGGGACAACTTGGATAACATTTGGATACATGCATTTAACCATCCTCGTGCTTCTCACTTGAAGTGACTTCATCATTTATCCACAAATAATAGCAAGTGCCATTGGATACATGGGAACACCACCACCTACAAGATCCCCTCCAACCTGCTCACCATCCTGGCTTTGAAATATATCACTGTTCCTTCGCAGTCACTGGGTCAAAATCCTGGAATTCCCTCCCTAACGTCACTGTGGGTCGACTCACAACACATGGACTGCAGCAATTCAAGAAGGCAGCTCAACATCACCTTCTCAAGGGCAACTACAAATGGGCAATAAGTGTTGGCCAGCCAGTGATACCCATGTCCCACGAATGAATAAAAAAAGACAGTGCCATTCACCTCCCCGTCATTGTGATAACAAATTATAGTCTAATGTGAACGGTTCTGAAAATGATAGATTAACTTCTAGAGAGTGAAGAGATTAAGGAGACTTTTGGGAAGGTTGGTAGTTGGAAGTCTGAAAAAGCAACAGGCCTTTAATAGTCTGTTCCTCTTCCTACAACATTTTTATGGTTAGAAAATGCCCACAGTTGGGTGTTATGGCCTATACCAATATCTTGATCATGGGTTCGTTACCCAGTACAAGAAAAATAACAGTAAAACCAGGGAAATAAGAATAATGGTCCAACTTGGTCCTGTATACCTTAAAATGGAACACCAGTAAAAAGGGGGAAATGGTCAGAATTATTTTTTGCCTATTTGGTGTGTCTTTAAACATCTGTAGATCAATGACAGAGGAAGAGCAACATGTGAGAGGTATCCAACAGTATGTTCAAGGCCTTCTACACCAGCGTGGAACAAATGGATATACTCTGGTTAATTGATATTGATATGGATAATAATATTGTAGTAAAGTTGAAGGTGACTCATTGTGGCTTCAACAAGGAATGATTCATTATTAATATATTTGATTTGATTTATTATTGTCACATGTATTAACATACAGTGAAAAGTATTGTTTCTCACATGCTATACAGACAAAACATACCATTCATAGAGAGTGCAGAATATAATGTTACAGTCAGGGTGTAGAGAAAAATCAACTTAATATAGTATATATAAGATAAGGGTATGACAGAAGTAATACACAAATCTGAGGGGAGGTGGGATTGTCCCAGCTGGGAGACACCAGCGGAGGCCGTTTCACAGGATTCCCATTGGGCACCACAGCCGCCGCAAGTCTCCATGACTAAGATTTCTAGGGTAATCAACTCCATGCCAGAAATCGGCTAATAGGGGAGGCGATGGCCTCATAGTATTATCTCTTGACTATTAATCCAGAAACTCAGCTAATGTTCTGGGCACCTGGGTTTGGATCCCGCAACAGCAAGTGGTGGAATTTAAATTCAATTAAAAATATCAGGAATTAAGAATCTACTGATCACACGAAACCATTGTCGATTGTCAGAAGATCCCATCTGGTTCACTAATGTCCTTTAGGGAAGGAAATCTATTGTCCTTACCTGGTCTGACCTACATGTGACTCAGAGCCACAGCAATGTAGTTGACTCTCAACTGCCCTTGGGCAATTGGGGATGGACAATAAATGCTGGCCAGCCAGTGATGCACGTGTCCAATGAATGAATGAAAAAAGTTGATTAGCATATGGAAATCACAATTTAAGTTTCATTTGCAGGTGCAGAGACTTCAGCTAGCATCTCCCCCTCCCTCCCCCTCCCCCACCCTCCACTGGAATGCTTCACTCCACTGGGTTTACAGCTGCTCCCCACTTAAGGGGAATAGGCAGCCGATCCTGCTGGAGGGAACAGAGGTCATTGATGCCCCTCCCCAGGAGGTCAGGGGTAAGAGGGTGCCCCTTGGGTAGTGCCAGCTTGGTGCCCTGATACTGCCCACCAGGCACCGGGCAGTGCCAAGAGAGCGGGGCCAGAAGGGGAAGGGGTCTACTGGGGATAGGGCCCATTGGACCGACCATAGGAGAGGGTGGGGGCACCCCCTGCCACTCTGCAATCGGGAAGGAAGAGAGAGGGAAGAGGTGATCAGGGCTGGCCATTTGGGTCAGGGGGATGGCGTCAGGACTGCCAAGTGGTTGAACTTCTTGGGGGGATCAGGCCTGGTCACCTATTCACACGTGACCTTGCTCCCAATTGGTTCAGCTTCCCATGAAGTCTCTCCATAGGTTCCAGCCCGATCACATGGCCCTCAAAAGATCGCCCTTTAAAGGGACCACGTTACCGTAAATATGATACAGCTTCAATGTTAAGCTCTTAATTTGATTGGACTCATTTTCAGATTTTTATATTGGCAACACCTCATCAGCGGTGAGGACTTGTTTCTCTGGCTGATGACATTGGGGCAGAGTTAGGCGTGCTTCCAGATTGATGCCTAAACATTAGGGAGGGAAAGGATTGGCCGGTGACCCTCTACATGGAAATGCATCTGGTTACCTACACATCACAAGAGCCTGGGTGACTGAAAGTAGGGAATGGCAAGATTGAACCTGTATGTCATGTTGCACTATGGTGTCACCTGTTCACCCTTTTGTGAGCTGCATTTGCTTCTTTTGGTATTATGAGTTGTGCCATGAGCTAATTAGTCTCTGAATATTGGCTACTCTGGAAAACAAAGCACAGGAGAACTGTAAGATTTTTTTCCAGATTTTTATAACGTGGGACGAATTTAAAAGCACATAGTGCCATAGTTGGAACTGGCACAAAAGTAGGGCAGAATCCATATTAACCAATAATTGAAATAGGCACATTGTGCAGACAGAGTTGCATTCAAAGCTAATAAGACAGCTCTTGCGCTGTCATGACATACAGAGCCCCGAGAGTTTTATAAAACACTTACTGTTCAACTTGATCTTCAATATAACTTAATCATAATCCATTTCTCGTACAGTCATTCTCAATCATCATTGAAATAAAAAGTAACATGCACTGCATGAGGAGGTATTTGACACTCTCTATTTCCACAGAAAAGGCAAGCAGCCAGGTATCAGAAATAGGACAAATAGCTTTAATAACACTTATGTTGTAAGATCTATTAAAATGAAAGGGAATGATATTGTGCAAATTATATAGAACCATCCATTTCTTTCAAAAAGAAATCTCCGGTCTATTATAGGAGAAACATACGGTTCATTCAGGTTATTGAACTTTAATGTAATGCCTTTTCTCATTGATCTTCAAGTCTGTGTCTGCGATGATCTTTTCCAATCCATCATTCATCCACTTCATTCATTCATTCATTCATTCATTCAGAGTAAAACCTTCTGCTTTATTGGATTCTTGTTCCACTGTCAAGAGGGAGAAACCTGACAACTACAGGGCAATCCTTTTTATATCAGTGGTAGGGAAACGTTTAGAGAAAAAAATGACTGTAAAATTCAGTCCCATAGCGCCAATTGCCTCAGTGCTGAGGGTGCTGGTTTGATTGAAAAATGGCCACCTTATGCCACTTGTACCTACTTCTAGAATGGTCATATTCAAACACCATGTTGTTGAGGGTGATAGCACCAGCATTATATGTATTTGCTGGAATATACTGAGTAGGCAGATGTGGCATTAGTCAGCATCTAATGTAAATCTACTGCCCAGTCTGCCATTCTCAAAATCTCTGTTCCAGTTAATGCCCTCACTTAAACAGCTGATCAAGTGTCTGACCCCCAACATGAGGGGCACCAAGCACCTCCGTCATCTTTTAACCTTTCCCTAACCCTCAACCATTGCTATTTTAAGGCATCACCAACTAACTTGCAGCTTATTTTGCTCATTACTATCTACTAAGATTGGCTGGGTTTATGGAAATACTGGGTTGATGGAAACATTCCGAAAGTTTGGTAAAATCTTCAGGAGTGGTCCTGGGTGTTGGTTGCTATAGGAAGCCCTCTGAATAATATTTAGCCCCAGTCATGTGAGAGGTAGTCACAGATTTCCATGGACTACAGTATCAGAGGAAGAAAGAGAAAAGCCAGACAGCGCCAGGGACCCGGGTTTGATTCCCAGCTTAGGTCACTATCTGTGCGGAGTCTGCATGTTTTTCCCATGTCTGAGTGGGTTTCACCTGGGTTCTCTGGTTACGTGAATTGGCCACACTAACTTCTCCTGAACAGGCACCGGAGTATGGCAACTAGGGGATTTTCACAGTGGCTTCATTGCAGTGTTGATGTAAGCCTACTTGTGACATTGGATAAGGGGGAACCAGTAAATGTAGTGCATTTGGGTTTCCAAAAGGTGCCACATAATAAAATATTATACAAGGTAAAAGCTCATGGTGTTGGAATGGTACATAAAATGTGGTCTCAGCAATCCCTTACATGAACAGATGGTAGTAAGACTCCCATACTTTTATACTTCATCCTCCTTCCAATAAAGGTTAATGCTTCTCTCGGCCTCCTAATTACCTGCTGTATCTGCAGGGTAACATTTTATGATCTATGTGAAGACATCCAAATCCATCTTTTTCCAGCATTCTGCAATCTTTCCATGTTTAAATCATAGTCCACTTCTCTGTTCTTCCTGTCAAAATGGACAACCCCACATTGTACTCCATCTGCCAAATCACTTTTGCCCATTACTTATCCTATCTACATCACTTAGCAGACTCTTTACATCCTCCTCACAGCTTGCTTTCTTACATCTACTTGATTGGCACCACATTACAAACATTCATTTCCTCAACCCCTGATGCTCAGCGGCAGCAGTTTGTACTATCTACAAGATGTACTGCAGCAATTCACCAAAGATCCTTAGACAGCACCTTCCAAACCCATGACCACTTCCATCTAGAAGCACAAGATGGCAACCCCCAGTGCATGGATTGCAGCAATTCAAGGAGATAGCTCACCACCACCTTCTCAAGGGCATCTAGGGATGGGCAATAAATGCTGGCCAGCCAGCAATGCGCAGTCTCACGAATGAATAAAAAAAACTGTAGATGTGGCTACAATAGAGTCACTCATTTGTTGAAATCTTTAATATAGATTATAAATTATTGTAAATATTTGAACCCACAGCATCGATCCCTGTGGCACTGTAATTGTTTGCTAAGTTGAAAATGGACCATTTATCCCTACTATAGTCAGCCAATCATCGATCCAGCAGGTAAGATGAATAGGGCAAATATATTTCCAAATCAGAATGGCGTGGAGGGGAATTTGCAGGAGGTGGTGTTCGCATGGGCCAGTTGGCCATGCCCTTCTCAGTGGTAGAGTTTGCAGGCTTGGAGGGTGCCTTCAAAGAATCCTTGGCAGTGCACCTGGTAGATGGCACACACTATTGCCACTGTGTGCTGATGGTAGAAGAAATGAATGTTTAACTTGGTGGATGGGGTATCGGGTTTCTTGTGTGCGGTTAAAGATACAGTCATCAAGGAACGGACAATATTCCATCTCACTGCTTGTGTCTTGTAGATGTTAGAAATGTTTTGGGGATTGGCACATAATTAATGATGTGTTTTTAACATGAATTATATAATTGTTGCAGTGATGTTTTTCAAAGTTATTTGTTTTGTGCTAACCACGCGCAGGTAGGCACAGGTACCTGTCCATCTTTTTAAAATAACACTTGCTATTTGTTTCTGCAGGTTGCTTTTGCAAATAGGAATACGTCAAATGACACCGAAGATGTGAAAAGCAGAGGATCTAAAAGCACACAAAAACATGTCTTAATAAAAAGCAACAAAATGTCACCCCTCAGCCAATGGATGATGCAGACTCTGCCAAACGCGGGCAATTCAACTCTCCTGGGATTTCCATTCTCCTCGCCAGCTTCTTACTCCAAACAGGATCTTTGGGATTGGTTGGCAAATGTATCGGATCAACATGAAGACCCTCAGTCCAGAGTCAAGAGACGACCGATCGTCAAAACCGGGAAATTTAAGAAGATGTTCGGATGGGGCGATTTTTACTCAAACATCAAAACCGTGAAATTAAACCTCCTCATCACTGGGAAAATCGTGGACCATGGAAATGGTACGTTCAGTGTGTACTTTCGCCACAATTCCACAGGCCAGGGAAATATATCAGTAAGCCTTGTGCCACCGACAAAGGCAGTCGAATTTGACCTGGCTCAGCAGACAATAATTGATGCCAAAGATTCAAAGATATTTAACTGCCGCGTTGAGTATGAAAAGATTGACAGAGCAAAAAAGACCGCACTATGTAATTATGACCCATCCAAAACTTGCTACCAGGAGCAGACCCAAAGCCACGTGTCCTGGATCTGTTCCAAACCCTTTAAGGTTATATGTATCTACATTTCATTTTACAGCACAGACTATCGACTGGTGCAGAAGGTGTGCCCCGATTATAATTACCACAGTGACACCCCCTACTTTCCATCTGGATGAAGATGGCGGGAGGAAAGTTTGTCTCTTTTATTTTTTAAATAACATGGAGCGATTAGCAGGTTGACACACGCACTGAAGGGTCTTGGTGATAACGGCTTAGTGATGATTGTTAACATGTTCTGTGCCTGTTATTGCAGCACGCTGCAGTTCTACGATTGGGAGTAAAAACGTCCAACACAGGGAAAGGGGAAAAAAAGAACTCACAAAGGCTAATGGCATCAACTTGGTGGAACACTTCAACAGATGGTGTCTGCTTCTGTAGCATCCGTTATAAAAATTCATGGCTAGAAGAGGGAAGGTCAGATTCATGTTGGAAATAGTCTATGGATTCATTTCCAGGTGACCAGGATAACAAACGATCGATCAATCATTGCTGTAACTATCATCTAAAATATTATTTAATGTTTTTTAGTATCGAAACCTTTGAATAATTTTGCTGGTTTAAAAAGTACATCAGATCATTGGTAAAATGGATGAATAATTAAACTGCTGCCTCCTCTATTAGCTGAGGACACTGACAAATTGTAAATATTATATAAAGTGCCCATACGTCCCAACCACTTCAGCTCAACATGTCTTGTTTAATACTCGCTGCTTCTTCTCGTCCCTGGTGTGACTGTTGCCTTCATAGCATCAGTTTTATAGGTCAGGCGGAATTAATATTACATTATTTATCATGGCATCTGGATAAAAGAGATTGAAAGCTCACAGTAAAGGAAGCGAGTGAGCTCATTACCTTAGTGTTTGTTTTTCTTTCTTTTTTGTGGAATTGTAACATTCGTTTTCCCCCCACTGTGGTTTTTGCCCGACATGGATAACATTGACTCATGAGCATGTCCACCACAAGTCACCTCAGTACTACCCAGCCAGAAGATGTCTTTGTCCAGAACTGACTACTCAATACCTTTTGTTACGCAATTAACTATAGACTTCGAGTTTATCTATGTGAATGTAGGAATTGGGGGAAAAGAGAGGTGTCAATGTCACTTTGGTACCTCTTCAAGAAATTACTGAACGCATGTAGGTGAGGGAAAAGGGAGTGGGTCCATGGAGCTGTCGCCTGCTGTGCATGTCATAACAAGGAGGTCTTGGGAAGAAAAGGTCTGGTAAGGATTTGAGTTTAAAACAAAAATCAGCACAAGTATTTTAACTATTATAAATAGTGCCATTGTTTGCACTGAGAAATGCCCTCTTCCACACGGTGTATGTAAAATGGTATGTCTTTGTAGCGTGTGTATGTGCACTCCCACTATTCACTCAATGACATGGTAAGCTGAGGTGACAGATCTTTAATGGACTTTACTTGTCAGTCGGAAGACAAACCATTTTCAGCAAATCCTACAACAAACTTTTGTCTCTTAAGAATACCCAGACAGCCAAATGTGTGTAAATATATTGAATGTTAGCTGGTAGAATTAGTCATATACATGATACATTCTTTCCAAAGGTAATTTTTTATGAACAAATATTTGTGAGGGAAAGTGAGTGAGAATGAGTTCCATGAAGGTAGATGGATACGGGTTGGATAATTCCATTTGCTTAGGTCAACCACCTGTCATTCAATAATGACAGAACCATGACTCCCTCACAACCACAGCAGCTTTAGTCATTCCTGTTCTACAGCAGTTAAAGCATGAATGAGTGTGATGTTTATTGTTATACGTCACTGAGTAAAAGAGGACTCTGGAGCCAATCTTTACTAAGGTTCATTCACAAAATCCAGAGAACAGAAGGAACCGATTCCCTTTCTCCCTCCCCTCCCCCTACACCACCCCCGCCCACACTCCCACCACATCCCCTCTCCCCATCCCCCAGACCACACACACACAAAGGTGGAAAACAGTTCTTACAGTTCAGAATAATGCCCAATTTTTCTCCAATTAGCAACACTGGATAAAAGCAAATTATCTGGATGCTGGAATCTGAAACCAAAAGAGAAAATGCTGGAAAATCTCAGCGGGTCTGGCAGCATCCGT
Source organism: Carcharhinus amblyrhynchos (assembly GCF_965287045.1). Lineage (NCBI taxonomy): Eukaryota > Metazoa > Chordata > Chondrichthyes > Carcharhiniformes > Carcharhinidae > Carcharhinus > Carcharhinus amblyrhynchos. Next base: position 15,370,466 of record NC_137350.1, read on the forward strand.
AAGGAGAGAAAAGACCTGACGTTTCGAGTCCGGGTGACCCTTTGTCAAAACAAATTGTAACATTCGTTTCCCCCTACTGTGGTTTTTGCCCTACACGGATAACATCGGCTCATGAGCATGTTCATCACAAGCGATGAGTTTGTTTTGACAAAGGGTCATCTGGACTCAAAACATCAGCTCCTTACTCTCCTTACAGATGCTGCCAGACCCACTGAGATTTTCCAGCATTTTCTCTTCTGTTTCCCATTAGTAACAGTTGCTTTCACTTAACAATGAGTGCACGCACTTCACTGTGACAGGATTGCAACATGAACATTTATCTCTGGTTGCTTCCATCCTCAGCTGTAGCCAAGCTGAAAGTAAGGATGGTCACCGCAGGGTCAGTCGATTGGCCCACTTGAGCACCTAACTTGGTTTTAAATAAACAGCAGTCCTTTTTGTGGTAGTGGAATGATGTGTGACCTGGTGCCCAATTTTTGGCTTCACTACACAAGCACGGTCGCAGACAGACAGGTTTGACATTTCACGGAACTGAGGTTCTCTGTGGGTGCAGACATTCAGGAGAATCTTGTAGCTTGACACTGACTGGAATTTGCATCTCCCAGTTCTCAATCAGATGAGGTGAACCACCTCTTGGCTGGGTTATGATCTGGAGTTTCTGTGTGGCAGGATTCATATCTTCTCTCAGCCAACAACTTCTGATTTTGACTTGATTTGATTTGATTTATTATTGTCACACGTATTAGCATACAGTGAAACGTATTGTTTCTTGTGCGCTACACCGACAAAGCATACCCTTCATAGAGAAGGAAAGGAGAGAGTGCAGAACGTAGTGTTAGCTAGGGTACAGAGAATGATCAATTTAATGTGAGTTAGGTCTATTCAAAAGCCTGATAGCAACAGGGAAGAAGCTGTTCTTGTGTCAGTTGGTATGTGGCCTCAGGCTTTTGTATTTTTTTCCCAATGGAAGAAGTTGGAAGAGAGAATGTCCAGGTGTGTGAAGTCCTTAATTATGCTGGCTGCTTTTCCGATGCAGCGGGGACTGATGGTGGCTAGAGAGAAGCTTGTGAGTTTTACCATCCAGATTTTACAAGGGTGAATAAAAGAGAGCGAATTTTGTGTTACTATGAGACTGAAAATAATTGGAGTTTCTGGCTCAGGCTGTTTATTTCTGTATATTCATCAAAAATCTACCTTTTGCTACTTACTTTATCCGTAGAACCATGGTCAACAGCGCTAGACCACATTAATCTATCGTACTGACATTGAGGACAGGCATAATCAATCAATAAAATATTAACCTAGGCGTGACTAATCAAATAATGAAGCAATACATCTGATCGAACAATGAATAGTCAATCTTTCACATCCCTGACATTGCATTTGGCCACTGCTACCTGTTAATAAAGAAGTGTAGTCACCGTTGAAACATAAAATGATGATCTTAACTCATAAACCTTCACTCACTTGAAATGTGATTTAACTGTGTCTGCTAATAAGTGGTTTTTCATACAATCAAGAGATGAACAACTATAACCCGTCACCTACATCAATCAAACTCAGTGTAAAGAGCTGCATGGATATGTATGAAAACTTGAATTTTAATGAAAATGACCAAAAGTAAATCTTTCTGATATTTTTGTGGCGTTAATGGACACTAGTGTTTTGAATCTGATGACCAGATTCAAACTGATTGTGAGTTAGGGTGGATTTTCCAAGTCCCCCTCATTTATTTCAATTGCCTTCAGTGTGCATCAGAAAAATCGCTGAGAAAATCTACCTATTCCATCAAATCATTAGGCCATAAGAGAAAGGAGCGGAATTAGGCCATTCGGCCCATCGAGTCTGCTCCACCATGCAATCATGGTTAATAAGTTTCTCAATCCTGTTCTCCCACCTTTTCCCCATAACCTTGATCCCCTTATCAATCAAGAACCTATCTGTCTCTATCTTAAATATACTCAATGATCTTGCCTCCACAGCCTTCTGTGGCAATGAATTCCACAGAATTCATCACCTGCTGGCTGAAGAAATTCCTTCTCATCTCGGTTCTAAAGGGTCAATGTGGGAAAGGCAGAAAACAAGTTTCCATTTATACAGCACTTTCCACATTCTCCAGAAATGTCAAAATGCCTTAGAAGTCAATGAACCAATGTTGACTTTTGGAGTGGGAGTGCAGTCACTGGTGAGAGCCTCTTGTCGCCTCTTTTAGAGTTGGACAAACATATTAAGTATCACTCAGGCATTTAACAGGGCACCAGTTGGTCTTCTCTGGGATCAAGGACCCCACATATGGAAGTCACGGCAGTGGAAAGCTGCTGGCCAATCAGAGACTGGCATCTCTATTGAAGGGTGGCTGGTGAGGCAGTGGCTGCTTCCAATGATACACTCAACTAAGGTCCAATAGTGTGGCTGATCCCAAGTGGCAAGTGAAGGTCCTGAGGTTGAGTCACGTGATGGGGTGGTTGACAGCAGGAGCAGCAGGTGAGGTGGGGTGGGGGGTGCGGATGGTGGGGCTGGTTGTCAGCAAGCAGTGCATTTGAATGTAGAACCCCACTTGGGGCTCTCAAGCAACCCAAAATGACTTGTCATAGAATCACAGAACCCCTACAGTGTAGAAGGAGGCCATTTGGCCCATTGAGCCTACTCCAACAACAATCTCACCCAGACCCTATCCCCATAACCCCTCATATTTATTCTGTTAGCCCCCCCTGACCCTAAGGAGCAATTTAATATGGCCAATCCATTTAACCTGCTCATCTTTGGAGTATGGGAGGAAACCAGACCACCTGGAGGAAACCCGTTCAGACACGGGGAGAACGTGAAAACTCCACGCAGTCAGTGACCTGAGGCCAGAATTGAACCCACCTTCCTGATGCTGTGAGACAGCAGTGTTAACCATTGTACCACAATGCCACCCCACATTGCGAGATTCCAGCCCCCCACAATGCTATTGGGTCAATGCCAGCAGTAGTGGGATGTGGTCCTTAAAATGAAAATTAATCGGTCACTTAAGGGCCTCAATTAGCAGTGCCGTGACGGATATCCATGGGCCTTCCCACCACAGACTTAATCAGAGAGGGGGTGGGAAGGCTCCCCATTCCCCAGTCTCCTGCCTGATGCCACCAAACTTAGTAAGAAGTCTGACAACACCAGGTTTAAGTCCAACCGACCGATTTATTTGTAAACCTGGTGTTGTCAGACTTCTTACTGTGTTGACCCCAGTCCAATGCCGGCATCTCCACATCATGGCCACCAAAGTTGCCACAGGAAAGGAGCACAGGAATCTGCCCATTAACTCCGCAGGCAAGCACCATAATGTCACACCAACAGCAATGAGATAAAAGTCTGGATTATCTCTTTTAGTGATGCTAATTGAAGAGTTGACTCAGTGGGTTTCCCACACTGAATCGAATGCTTCAGTGATTTTTTTTGACACTCAGCCTGTGTTAGACTCAAGCACTGGAGACCAGACCTGATGCGGGTCAACAAAAAAATGGAATTAACCGTGTACATCTCCAGCTTGTTGGGATATTCCATAAGGATCTCACAGAATTCAATTACTTTGGTGCATATTTAATTTTTCAGTTATTTCTTCAGCTTTTAAGGCTAGGTGAAGCTCTTTCCTGAATTAACAATCCTCCCAACAAATTGAAACAAGGTTACAGGGAGATGCTTTTCTGAAGCATAGAAACTCTCACTAATATTGATAGCTATCTACCTAATGGTGCTATAAAATGTTTTGAAGTCGGTTGCCAGAATTTTACCGCCCTGGAATCAGGGCGGGCAAGGTTCACGGAACGGCATTCCCCATTGGCCTCAGGAGGGATCTTACAAGCCTCAGGAGGACGAGGTAGTAAAATACCCGACAATGGGTTAATGACTGATAAAATTACAGAGAAGTGTGTACGTTTATTTAATCTATTATGAACTGTGGTCAATTCTTTGCTATAATAATTAATTGAGAGGTTATTTGAGAAGACATATCTAGCGATTTATAAGATCAAGAATAGAGGGAACCATTCCCTTTTTGGACTGGAGATATGTCTGCTTCACAATGCGCCAACCTAACAGTTTAACCATTAATTTGTCATATCTGAAACTTCTGCTCGTTGTGTGGTGCAGCGGATAGCGTCCCTGTCTCTGAGCCAAAAGCTCGGTGTTCAAGTCCCACCCCAGGACTTGATGGCCAAAGGAGATGCATTTATAACTTGTTCAAACAGGTTTGAGCACATCAACCTGCAAAACCCTTCCAAACGCGCCAATGGTTGGAGTAAGAGCAGGACAGAGTCCTGGTCAGCCACTCTTAATGTGGAGTGGAACCCTTCAAACTATAAGCCCCTGGTGACCTGTTCTGGAAATGACTAGCTATGGAAACAGATGAAAGTTTGCCTTAGTGCACCACTAGTTACAGGAAGAGAACTGGAATGGACTCTTCTGATCCTTCTTCTTAGTTTTAGCTCTTTTAGCTTTGAGGAAAAAAATAGAGTTGCCTTTTTGGAGAAATCGCCTAATGAAATTTCTACTTCAGGAAGTGGCAGCAGTAAAGAGATAAGGCCACATCTGGAATACAGAGTGGAACGTTATTTTGTGGCATGCTGTTCCTGACAGTGGAACAGGAAATTGTTACTGCCACTCTCTTGCTATTTTTCTGCTTCTTGCAAAGTTCGAACTAAAATTTGAAGTGCTGGTAGTGTATATTGGAGACAGATGCTCCAACATTCAACTGATTTAAGGCTGAGATTGGCAGATGTTTGGGCTGGAATTCTCTGGCCATTCACACCGGTGGGATTCTCTGGTCCTCCTGGCAACGTACCCCCGACTGCGGGTTTCCCATTGGCATGGAGTGACACGAATGGGGATTCTCAATGACAGCGGCCGATCCAGGGAATCCTGCCACTCATAAACAATCTGCCACCTCCTCGCAGCAAAAAACATGTGGCTGAGAGGCTGAAGAATCATAGAATCCCTACAGTGCAGAAGGAGGCCATTCAGCCCACTGAGTCTGCACTGACCACAATCTGACCCAGGCCCCATTCCCATAACCCCATACTTCAACCCTGCTAATCCCCCTGACACTAGGGTCAATTTAGCATGATCAATCAACCTAATCTGCACATCTTTGGACTGTGGAAGAAAACCGGAGGAAACCCACACAGACATGGAGAGAAGGTGCAAACTCCATACAGACAGTGACCCAAGGCCGGAATTGAACCTGGGTTTCTGGCACTGTGTGGCATCAGTGCTAACCATTGCACCACAGTGCCGCCCAAATCTGGCCTTTGGTCTTTCAGGAAATCAAAGGCTATGTACAGCAGGCATGAAAGTGAAGCCAAAGACCAGCCACAATCATATTGAATGGAAGAGTTGGTTTGATGGTCACATGCTCTGCTCCTGGTCATATTGCTTATACTCTGAGAAACTACAGGTCCCTGAAAAGCAGAAATTAAAAGCCAAAAGTGCAGAAATTTAGCATCAGATCCACAGTCAAATCTGAAAGGCAGGTTTATGTTTCAGGTCAAAGTCCTTTATGCATATCTGGAAAAAAAATTAATGTAGAATTGCGTAGAAATTACAGCTCAGAAATAGGCCATTTGGCCCAACTGGTTTTGGCCAGCTTCTATTCTCATTCTCAGCCTCCTCCTGCTTTCTTTCATCCAACTCTATCAGTATGTCCTTTACCCTTTAAGTATTTAATTTTCCTCTTTCTAGATGCTGACAGATTTGTTATGCATTGGCAACACATCATTAGACAAGCAGAGATATTCTACACAGTTTCACTGTATCTGAAGGCTCATATATTGCATTTGGGGCTCACATAAAACAAGTGCCAACTTACAATTTCTTAAAAAGCCGCCTCGGAATTCTTAACCGTGTTTGATTCTAATAGAACTTGATCGAGGATCAAGGTGAAAAACTTGTCAGGGTGCGAGGATTCTCACAATAGTTTATTATAACAGGGTGTCGCAATAACTTTTAATGTTTTAACACAAGATTGCCCTCCTGGCAGCTTTCCAATGGTGAAGTGGCCCAGGCACAATATCTCTGTGCCTCCCTGGTTGCATCTTCATACGGTCCTGATTCGGAAATTGGAATTCAGTTCCTCAGAGCAAGATGTTTCCATTGAACTGACCCAGTCTGCCATTTTACCAGCCCAACACAAACTTCGCACAGTATTTCCGTAAACGCTTGTCTGCTCACACATGTAGAACTTACATAGAATAGATTTTTCTTTAACACTAAAAGAATAGGGGCATCCAGTGAGTATAGCAACATTGAGGGAAAGGGAAAAAACCAGGTACACCATTTTGCTTTTGAGTGTTCAGAGAAAGGAACTGGTTTAGAGTGAGCCAAAATAGAACTACGAGCCTCTTGCTGTGAGGTGACAGTAACACTTCCGAAACACTGCTTCAGAATGGTAGTCTCTGTTAACGTTATGTCAGTTGTATTGTTAAGGATAAACAGGTAGAGGGTGTTGAAAGTATCATTATCATAGAGTCCTGGCAGTGTAGAAAAAGGCCATTCAGCCCTTTGAGCTTGCACTGACAACAATCCGATCCTATCCCTATAACCCCAAATATTTACCCTGCTAATTCCCCCAAAATTAGGGTCAATTGAGCATGGCCAATCACTGTTGGACTTTAACCTGTTGTTGTGAGACTTCTTACAGTCAACCTAACTCACACATTTTTGGACTTTGGGAGGAAACCAGAACACCTAGAGGAAACCCACGCAGACATGGGGAGGACATGCAGACTCCACACAGACAATGACCCAAGCCAGGAATTGAATCCGGGACCCTGGCACTGTTAGGCAGCAATGCTACCACTGTGCCAATCTGGAGCATGTGTAAAAAGCGACTACACTTGAGGCTTTCCAAGATTGGTGGACACCACAGGGAATGGAGTACATCATCAGCTTCTGGAGTGACATTTTGATTGAATTAGTTAAGTTTCACTTTGACAGTTTATTTTAGTTCAATGCCCCTGTCAGTTTTGTTTAATTTATTTTTTAAGAAGGGACGGTGGATTGAACATCAGTACCAATGGCAAAAATGGTGCCCTGAATTTGCTGGAGCTGACCTTACCAGCTCTGTTGGGCTCTGACCCACCAGACTGACAGCCAAAAACTGGCCCACGCATTTTCACTTAGAGAGGCTCAAGATCTGGGTGAAAAATGCAACAGTGCAGCTGAAAATCTACATTCCAGTTTTGAGTCAAAGCCTGACACTTCATGGGAAAATTCTGTCCCGGGTTTCCTTGGAAGGCGATGGCCTTGTGGAATTATTGCTAGACTATTAATCCAGAAACTCAGCTAATGTTCTGAAGATCTGGGTTCGAATCCCGCCACAGCAGAAGTTGGAATTTGAATTCAATAAAAATATCTGGAATTAAGAATCTACTGATGATCATGAAACCATTGTTGATTGCTGGAAAAACCCATCTGATTCACTAATGTCCTTTAGGGAAGGAAATCTGCCATCCTTACCTGGTCTGGCCTACATGTGACTCTAGAGCCACAGCAATGTGGTTGGCTCTCCATAAAACATAGGAGCAGAATTAGGCCACTCGGCCCATCAAGTCCACTCCGCCATTCTATCATAGCTGATATTTTACTCACACCCATTCTCCTGCCTTTTCCCCATAACCCCTGATCTCCTTATCAATCAAGAACCCTTCTATCTCCGTCTTAAAGACAATCCCTTTGAACAAGGGCAATGAGGGATGAGGAATAAATGCTGGCCAGCCAGCGATTCCCATGTCCTCACAAATGAATGAGAAAAAACACACAATTGATGCCTTCTAGGCCAGTGGACACCATAAGGCCTGGAGTAAATAATTAGCCCTCGAAATAAGACTTCAATTTAATTTGCTGAGTTTCCATTAAAGATTCTGGTTTAATTGCATTTGATTTGATTTATTATTGTCAAATGTATTAGGATGAAATGAAAAGTATTGCTTCTTGCACACAATACAGACAAAGCATACCATTCATGGGGAAGGAAAGGGGAGGATGCAGGATATAATGTTATAGTCACAGCTAAGGTATAGAGAAAGATCAACTTAATATGAGTTAGGTCCAATCAGAAGTCTGATGACAGCAAACCTGAAACTTTTCTTGAGTCGGTTGTATGTAACCTCAGACTTTTCTATCTTTTTCCAAATGGTAGAAGATGGAAGAAAGTCTATCCAGAGTGCTTGGCATCCTTGATTATGCTGGATGCTTTTCCGAGGCAGCGGGAAGTGTAGACAAAGTCAATGGCTGGGAGGCTGGTTTGCGTGATGGACTGGGCTTCGTTCAGGACCTTTTGTATTTTTTTACAGCCTTGCCCAGGGCAGGAGCCATACCAAGCTGTGATATAACCAGAAAGAATGTTTTCTATGGTGCATTTGTAAAAGTTGGTGAGAGTTGTATCAGGCATGTCAAATTTCTTTAGCCTCCCAAGAAAGTAAAAGTGTTAGTGGACTTTCTTAACTATAGCATTGGCATGGCGGAATCAAGACAGGTTCTTGGTGATCTGGACATCTAGAAACCTGAAGCTTTCGACCATTTCCACGTCATCTCCTTTGAGGGGCTGTCAATTTGTTAATTAGTTTGTTTAACCAATATACACAAAAGACAATCAAATGGGACTTTTCACATCCAAACATTCCTGAAAAGACAGCATGTGATGTCCGCCAGTATGCCATGGGGCTCGAATACATCAAAAAAAGGTCTGACAACACCAGGTTTTAGTCCAACCGATTTATTTGATAGTAAACTCACTAGCTTTCGAGGGGATTCCCTCTGCTTCAGGTGAATGGAGAGTTCTGGCCTCAGACAGAGCATATAAAGCACAGACAGTTTAGAGATAATCCATTCCCTGAAGCAGAGGGAATCCCCTCGAAAGCTAGTGAGTTTACTATCAAATAAATCGGTTGGACTAAAACCTGGTGTTGTCAGACTTTTTACTGTGTTTACCCCAGTCCGACGCCGACATATCCACAGCTTGAATACATCATCAGCCCAGGAAATTATATCTGAATTCAGCTTGCTCAGTTTCTGTTAAAGTTCTTGAATTTTGTTACAGTGCCCCTGTAATCAGATAATTGCTTTTTAAAGAAAACTACGTAAAGGGACTGCTGCAACGTTCCATTGCTGATAGGTTGAGACATTTATCTGGAAGTCATATCCAAGTTTTGCACACATGAGGACAGCCTCAACCGGAATTTTGGGTTCATGTCACATTACGTGTAAACCCACCATTTGGCCTGAGCTTGCAAAATCTTACTAACTTTCCTGGCTTCAGACAATTTGTGTCTCTTTCACCTTCTCTCCACTCGCATTGTCTGTAACTGGAAAGACTTTGATTACCTGTAAAGACTCGCATTCCGACCATTATCTTGCAATTAAGCCTGTGTCTATATATGCTGTGTTTGTGAACCCAACTCTCCACTCACCTAATGAAGGGACAGCGCTCCAAAAGCTCAAGATACCAAAATGTTGGACTTTAATCTGGTGTTGTGAGACTTTTTATTGTACCCACCCCAGTCCAATGCCAGCATCTCACATCATTTATATGGAATACCACATTCTCAAACTAAACCTTCTATCAAGAAAATACTCCATTCTTCATCATCTAAGTTTGGACCATTGAATGGTCTAGAGGCTAGCAATTCCTTAGTGCTGTATATAGGTGAAGGCTTAGTTAGGGAATGTGGCATTCCATATAAATGATGTGGAGATGCTGGCATTGGACTGGGGTGGGCAAAATAATGGGTCTCACAATACCAGGTTAAAGTTAAACAAGTTTATTTGGCATCATGAGCTTTTGGAGTGCTGCTCCTTCATCATGTGAACGGAGAATTGGGTTCACAAACAGGGCATATACAGACACAGAATTAATTACAAGATAATGGTTGGAATGTGAGTTATATATGTACAGACATAGGGAGTAAATCTGATTTTGCTGTGTGAACTGAAAATAATTTGATGATACTTGAAATTGTCCTATTACTGTCACAGTATATTACTGTCATATTACTGTCACATTATTTTACATATAACTGCCAGTCAAACTGCTTTGATCATCTTGTAAATGTAAGAATTTTGAACTGTTTGGAATCAAAAACCTTCCGTGACTTCTGCCATGAAATTTACTTCCAGTATGAATGAACTGTATAGGTTAATCTTTGCAACCACCAGCATTTATCTCTAATAGCAGTGGAAAGGTCCAAAAGTATTATTGATTCCACTTCTTCCTATAGTCCTTTCCTGCCTGCCACTCAACATTGAAACGCATTATAATAACTCATCAGGGATCAGTGTCCCTTCAGCAGATTCCCTTGATTTACAAACTCTATTCCACTCCTAAGAGTGCTTCAGATACAAAGTCAGAATCAGGACTGTCAGTGGATCTGACACTCCCATATTTATATACACGTGAGGCTCCCTTAATGGGCAAGCAAGTATGATCTTAATCAGGAAGCTCATTCTCCATGATGCTAAGCTCTTGGAACCAATATAAAGCGCCCAATCTGAAAAGAACAAAAAGTGGAAATGACATGAAAGGTATCATGATTCATGTATGGTCCTTACATTGCAACACTTCCAGTCTCAGCAGCAATCTAGTTATTCCCCACAGGCTGAGGACATACAGATTGGTCTCTTAGCAACTGGCTCAGATCAACATTAGCAGGAACCTGAGATGAGGTGTAACCTCATTGCCTCAATTCGAGTTGGCGTTTGTAGCCCCAGGGAACCCCAACACCCGGCTAAGTACTATAGTGAAATCCCCACTCTCACTGCCATGTGAAAAACTCATTTCTGAATTCTACAGTTTCAATGGAAGTATTTAGAGTGTGGGCTGGGCAGGTGACATGGTGGCACAATGGTTAGCACTGGTGACTCACAGTGTTAGGGACCTGGGTTCAATTCTGGCCTCGGACCATTGTCTATGTGGAATTTGCATGTTCTTCCCATGTCTGTGTGGGTTTACTCTAGGTGCTCTGGTTTCCTCCCACAATCCGAAAGACCTGCTGGTTAGATGCATTGACCATGTTAAATTCTCTCTCAGTGTATCCGAACAGGCATGGGATTGTGGCAACTGTGGGGTTTTCACAGTAACTCATTGCAGTGTTAATGTAAGCCTACTTATGACATTGAGAAATAAGCTTTACAAGCTGGACTAAATATTGATGGTCAGTATCATACAGTCCAATTTCTAATGTAGAACATAGAACACTACAGCACAAACAGGCCTTTCAGCCCATAAGTTGCGCCGATCATATCCATACCTACCAGGCCTATCTATAACCCTCAATCCCATTAAATCCCATATACTCATCCAGAAGTCTCTTAAAAGACCCCAACGAGTTCACCTCCACCACCGACGGCAGCCGATTCCACTCACTCACCACCCTCTGAGTGAAAAACTTATCCCTGACATTTCCTCTGTAATGTGTATACTTTTTGTTAGTCAGAAGAGAACAGAGATTAATCTTCTCACAGGTTCACAGCCAATTTGCCAGCCCCTAAACTGGAGACATTAGCCAGAATTTTCCGGCTGTTCAAGCCAGTGGAATCTTCCAGTCCTGCCAATGAAGAACACCCACCGCAGGTTTCACGGCAGTCGGCATGGATTCAATTGTAAGCACATTTACTGTTCTAAGACTAGAAGATCCCACCACCAACCACATTCAGGCTACCTCCTGCTGCTATGAAACACGCCCTGAGGGAGTGGAGAATTCCATCCCACTGCCCCGGTTCAGTCTCACACAGCCGCCGGTATCAACCATAATGAGTTTTAACAAACAAGTCAACAGATTTGAATCTTGTTCAATGGTGCTGCAAAATCCTTTACCCGCATCCCAAGAATGAATTTAAAAAAAACAAAGAAAGATATGTATAGGGCCACACGGTGGTTAGCACTTCTGCCTCACAGTGCCATGGACCCAGGTTCAATTCCTAGCCTCGGTCACTGTCTGTGTGGAGTTTGCGCATTCTCCCCGTGTCTGCGTGGGTTTCCTCCGGGTGGTCCGGCTTCTTCCCACAGTCCAAAGATGTGCAGGTTAGGTGGGTTGGCCATGCTAAATTGATGCTAGAGTCGAGGGGATTAGCAAGGTAAATATGTGGGCGTTACAGGAATAGGGCCTGCATGGGATTGTGGTCGGTACAGACTCAATGGGTTGAATGGCCTCCTTCTGCAGTGTAGGGATTCTATAATTCTGTGAATTTACAAGTTAGTAGCAAGTAAGCCATTCAGCCTCCCTGCTCCATTCATTCAGATCATAGATCATAGAACCCTACAGTGCAGAATGAGGCCCTTCGGCCCATCGAGTCTGCACCGACCACAATCCCACCCAGGCCCTACCCCCAAATTCCTACATATTTTACCTGCTAATCCGTCTAACCTATGCATCTCAGGACACTAAGGGACAATTTTAGCATGGCCAATCAATCTAACCCACACATCTTTGGACTGTGGAAGGACCTGTTTCCTGTGCTGTGCTTTGTTCTTCTTTGAAACCAGAGCACCTGGAGGAAACCCACGCAGACACAGGGAGAATGTGCAAAGTCCACACAGGCAGTGGCCTGAGCCCGGAATCGAACCCAGGTCCCTGGAGCTATGAAGCAGCAGTGCTAACCACTGTGCTACCGTGCCGCCCAATGGCTAATCATGGCCAATCTAATTTTAACTTCAACTTCACTTTCCTGTCTACCCACCAATGAGCTTTCACCCCCTTTATAGAATTTATCTATTTCTGCCTTAAATGTATTCAAACCCTCTGCCTTAACCACCTTTTGAGGAAGAGTCTTCCAAAACCTCACAACCTTCGGAGGAAAAAAAAGTCCTCATCTCTCTTAAATGAGTGACCCCTTATTTTTAATCCCTTCTGCATTGACCCTGCCAAGTCCCCTCATGATCATATATGTTTCAATCAAGTTGCCTCTTACTCTTGACATGTAATGCACTTAAAAGCCAAGCCTGTCCAGCCTTTCCTCATAAGACAACCAGCCCTTTGCAATTATTAATCCAGTAAACCTCCTCCGCACCGCTTCCAAAATTACAGAGCTTCCTTCATCAATGAAAAATGAAATCGATTTGTAATAAAAAGATGCACCTAAAGCTTTGTCCGGTGAGAATTCTGACAGGTTAACAAGGCAGTGGGTAATTGGAGAGTACATCATCGTGAGTCTGCTGTATTGGATGCAGTAAAGGCAAAGGACTCCATTCTTCACAGAGATGATTGATATCACAATTCTCTTGCAATGCAGGAACAGAAGGAAGACTTATATTATAGAAAAATTATTACTCCCTTGAAGTGAGCATTACAATGTGATTAGTTTCAGCCTATAATGAGCAGTGGATACATCTCTTATCAATGGTATTGGCTGCCTTAGCGTTTAATCTCTGCTTCGTTATGGGTTCAATTTAATTAGGTTAAAGCCAGCATTCCAGCTCATCTGCAAGAAGTAGTGAACGTGAGGGACAAGGAGCAATGTGTTGAGGCCAGGGAAGCAGAGACCAGCGCCACCAATAAGGCAGAAGGTCACTCCACAATTATTTGAGAAAATTACATCATGGCTTATTGTGACTGAGGCCAAATTTATTCCATTTATTTGTTTCAAATAAACCCCTCATGACATAGGTAACACTTGTGAGAACAAAGACATGTTCGTTATCAAAGATCAGGAATTAATTATTTTAAAAAATCATTGCTGGCATGTTTAGCACTGCTGCCTCATATTGCCGGGGACCCGGTTCAATTCCGGCCTCGGTGACTGTATGGAGTTTGCACATTCTCCCTGTGTCTGTGTGCATTTCCTCCGGGTGCTGCAGTTTACTCCCACATATCAAAGATATGCATGTTAGTGGATTGGCCGTGCTAAGACAACAATTAGTGACACAACATGCATAGGCTAGGGGGATTAATAGGGTACATATGTGGGGCTGTGGGGTAAGGCCTGGGCGAGATGTGCTGTTGGAAAGTCAGTACTGAATCAATGAGCCAAATGGCCTGCCTCTACACTGTAGGGATTCTATGGTGAAAAAACATGTAATTTTTTGCCATTACTTTTACTATCAAAAAAACCCAATTCTACTATAAAATAATCAAATTGATTATGAAAAATAACTTTGGCTGTTAACAGTTTAACTATAAAATCCTGAACTATGCTGTAAAAGCGCTTATTCATTTTCATTTATAAAAACTCACTCTCCAGCAATTTTACTCTCATTCCATCCCAAACAAGTGAAGGGTATCTTCAGAAGATCCACCACGCTGTGTAGACTCAACATTATGACAATTACACAACTCTTCTTCAGCTTCTCATGGCTAGAGAGATGCATGAGGCAGACAAAGCCCAGGCTTATGTGTCATTCTACAGCTGACTTATCCTGGAATAGGTAACTTGCCTGAAGCCAGAAGCTAAATATATAACAATCTGCCGCAAGCATGGCTGATTAGCTGACTCACTTGCTCTTACTGCCTGCCATAGCCATCTTGGAAGACTTTACAGGTTGATAATTACCTTGCTTACTCCCATCAAGCCTTGGAATGGGATTCAGACCCGGAGTTTGCGGCTCAGAGGGCAGGGACAGTATCCATCGCATCACAAGACCTCCCTTTGTAGCTCTTCCTTGAGACTGTTCCCTACCTGACAGATGCTTTGTTATCACAAAGCTGAAAATTATTTATCCTAAGAGCTTCCATCTCACTCAGCAGGCTCAGGCCAATCCACATCCAACAACCTGCTTTAAACACTCTGCTGACATTGTGACAGCTGTGACAAATCATGCCACGAGCAGCTGAGATAATGGGAGAGTTTGAAGCATTCTGAAGCAATTGACAGCATTCTAAATAAAACAACACAGAACAATTTCAGGACCGGTGTGTATGGTGCAGACTAGTATCACTTGGCAAAACAAGAATACAAACTAAGTGAAGAAGTGTTGTGTAGTAGTTGTTTGCAAATGTTTTGACAGTCTGGAGAACACTAATCATAAGCAATTATAATAAAATCTCATTAGTCAACTTGGATTTATGGAAATTTCGCTTCAGGTTTTTTTCACCGACTATGCGAATACTAAATGTCAACTCTGTTTAATTATAATGGTCAAAACAAACTCCAAAAAAGTTGTTGAAATGAAAACAGATTTAACTTCTAAATATTAATGTCTCACTATAACACAGTGCACTTTCCTAAGATGTGGGCCGGTTTCAATTCTTCCAACTGACAAGTAAATCCTATATTTATTTGGCATCTTTTTCAAAGGACTTCTCAAAAGAAAATTGAAAAGCGTAGGGGACAGCACAGTTCCCGACTGTGAACGTTGGAATGCCTTTAACTGTAAATAGTCTTTCACAACCAGAAGATGTTTTATATATATTATCTCAGGAGTAACACAGAGGAAACAAAGTAGACCTGCAGAGTTGCTCTTGATTTGGCGAATAATGTAAATGAGCTTTTAGATTAAATTTGTATCGATGGTTTGTATGGTGAGTGCAAATTAGTATATTGTGAGTCTTTGATCTTAGCTCAATTAATAATTTGTTAGATATACATAGTTCTAAGAATCTGAGTGGAGTTAAGGTAGGAAGGGAGTGCTGTGATGGGACTTAAAGACCAAACATCCCCACCGAGAATTATTTATAACTGCCTTTCATGAAAATGAATTTTATAATACATTATTAAGATTTTCCGTGCTTATTCCCCTGGTGAGTTGATTTATGTTTAATGTTATTCATTAAGGGTTTTGTTGCTTGTGTTTGTTATGAATGTATTCATTAAATTGATTGTCTGAAATAATTTATAAATGACTACATTTATTAGCTACTCTACTTGTGGCCAACCATCTCCAGAAATATGTGTCCACTATTTAATTGTGAAGCAATGCTGCATATTTGACCCATGGTTAAATGATTCAATTCATTTTATTTATATCTCATCAGCAGAGGAATCAAGGGCTGAATTTAGTGCAAAGTCAGAGCTGCCAATGCTAGAGCTGTAAGTAGGTGACCCTAGTTGAGTCGACGGTGAAACTTTTTTCTATTCATTCATTGGCTGGGCCAGCATTTATTGCCCAAACAATTGTTTCCGTCGGTCTTCGAATATTTTTGAGCTTTTTTTTCCTTCTACTCAGCATGAATGGTGTTCACGCTGTCTAACTTAGAAAACAACTAGGAGTGACCTACTATTCTAACTCATGGTCAGACAACATTAATAAAGCAGACTCTTGTGGTTGATTTTTTAACTCAATTAATTTGTAGGACATGGGCGTCGCTGGCTGGCCAGCATTTATTACCCATCCCTAGTTGCCCTTGCTCAGAGGGCAATTGAGAGTCAACCACATTGCTGTGACTCTGGAGTCACATGTAGGCCAGACCAGGTAAGGACGGCGGATTTCCTTCCCTAAAGGACATTAGTGAACCAGATGGATTTTTCTGACAATCAACAATAGTTTTGTGGTTGTCATGGGTGGCATGGCACCACAGTGGTTAGCACTGCTGCTTCACAGCTCCAGGGACCCGGATTCGATTCCCGGCTTGGGTCACTGTCTGTGTGGAATTTGCACATCGTCTGCTTGAGTTTCCTCCAGGTGCTCCGGTTTCCTCCCACAGTCCAAAGACGTGCAGGTTAGGTTGATTGGCCACGCTAAAATTGCCCGTTAGTGTCCTGAGATGCGTATGTTAGAGGGATTAGTGGGTAAATATGTAGGGCTATGGGGGTAGGGCCTGGGTGGGATTGTGGTCAGTGCAGACTTGATGGGCCAAATGGCCTCTTTTTGCACTGTAGGGTTTCTATGGTTCTAATTAGGTGTTTAATTCCAGATTTTCTTTTATTGAATTCAAATTTCACCATCTGCCATGGTGGGATTCAATATCACTATCCCACTGCCTCCCCTAGAATAAAGGCACAGTGGTGTCAGTGTTGGTCAATTAAGTGGTAATCATCCAATTAAGAACAACAGCATACCCCCCAAGAGATGCCAATCCAATCAGAGGGCTGGATGCCCTTGGAGGAAAATAAGTGGTGGGGTTGGGTGCCAGGGGAGGAGGCAAACAGTCCCCAGTAATCTTGTGGGGCGAGAGAATAGGGGATAGTCATTCAACACCAATGGTGTCGCTCGTACAAGGGTGGTCATTTCCATTCATTTGGCCCTCTGTGCGCCAAGAAGTGCCAATAAAGGAGGGCCCTTCCCCACTAGGAGGCTGCCAGGCTGCATGTGGTGGTCACACCTTGTGGTGGCCGGACCCCTGACCTGGGCAAAATGCTCACGGAGATGGAAAATGGCCCTCAATTTGCTTCTTTATTCATCCAGGTGGGTTCCCGATCTGCCAACTTGCCGACTGCAGACGAAACAGCACAGGGGAAGCAAGACATGGGGCACTTCCTGGTCCCAACAAAACCCTGCATCTTCCTACTTCCCAAATGACCCAGAAATTCCCCCTCAGGCTCACTACAAAGCTGGGGAGAGATTTGAATTCTTTTGCTAAGATGTTCTCTGAGCAATATCTATAAGAATTCATGGTTGAATTACAGTTGTAAACCCCGCCTCCCCATCCCCGTGCAGCAGTTAAGCCTGGGAGATGGAATGGTTCTGAAGTTACAATAAGTATACAAGCATCAAGGCAGGATTTTGGATTTTAGGCTAGGACCCCAACATTAAAATCTAATAGCGGCTCCAATCCGCAATGAAGTCCTGAAAACTCTATCCCAGAACATCAGTGTCCAGAGTACAGAAACTCTGCATCAATACCATCAGCGTGTGCCTCTGAGGCTGAATGGGAGGGTGGAGGCTTGGGGGAGAATATCAGAATATTGAGTGACCAGAGTTGGAACTGGTTAAAGTCAGACCTCAGTGATTACCACTGATTCCAATCTGACAACATTATCCATTCTTTAACTGAAAGCAAAATACTGCGGATGCTTGGAAATATGAAAAAGAGACAGAAAATGCTGGATAAACTCAACAGGTCTGGCAGCATCTGCGGAGTGAGAATCACGAGGCAAAAATTTGAGTCCTCGTTCACCTTCCATGAGAATGCCGTTGGAGGCTCAAGATCTGGAAGTCACTGTTCTCGCCAGCAACAAGGTAACTTTGGATCATCCCCAACCCTTGTCAGCAACGCAATCAGGTCCACACCCATAGGGGGTGTGAACATGCTTTGCATGCATTAACGTGTATTTTAATCGTATTAATCTACCTGCCCCACCCTTCCCCCCACTCCCGCTGTATCTTGAACTCCGTCAGATATTGATATTGCGCCAATGTCATGTCATCTTGACATAGCACGGTACAGTAACACAGTGGTTAGCACTGCTACTTCACAGCTTCAGGGACCTGGGTTCGATTCCCGGCTCGGGTCACTGTCTGTGTGGAGTTTGCGCATTCTTCTCGTGTCTGCGTGGGTTTCCTCCGGGTACTCTGGTTTCCTCCCACAGTCCAAAGATGTGCGGGTTAGGTGGATTGGCCATGCTAAAATTGCCCCATAGTGTCTTGCGATGTATAGGTTAGAGGGATTAGGGGGTAAAATATGTAGGGATATGGGGGTGGAGAGAAACATGCCAGTTTTCTCGATAGGAGCAACACTACCATTTTTTGTTAAGGTTTCGCTCACAGTTAATGTTTCTTGTCCAAATAACCCTTCTACAGAACTGACAAGGGATGGAAATGTGGTGAATTATATACTGGAAGTGTGGGGGGAGAAATGGGGGGGCAGAATGGAAAGTGAGCGGTTAGCACTGCTGCCTTACAGTGCCAGGGATATGGGCTCAATTCTGCCCTTGGATCACTGTCTGTTTGGAGTCTGCACATTATCCCCATGTCTGCATGGGTTTTCTTCAGGTGCTCCAATTTCCTCCCACAGTCCAAAGATGTGCAGGTTAGGTTGATTGGCCATGATAAATTGACTCTTACTGTCAGGGGTTTAGCAGGGTAAATATATGGGGTTATGGGAATAAGGCCTGAGTGGGATTGCGATTGATGCAGACTTGATGGGCCAAATGGCCTCCTTCTGCAGTGTAGTGACCCTATGATAAATATGAGACAAGAAGATTGTCAATGCTGTCATTCAGGACTGAAGGTTGTTAATAGTGGAGAGTGATGGATCGCAGAATGTGTTAATAGGAGAACAAAGGTCAGTGTTCAGTGGGAACAAACAGAAAGACAGGGTAGGTGAGCATGTGAGGAGGGGGAGGGGTTGTGATGGGCAAACTGGGAGAACCAAATAACACGAAACAAAAGACCTGCTGAGATGATCCAGCATTTTCTGTTTCTATATTCTATTATTTGATCTGTTCATCTGCCTTTCTTAATAAGAGACTCACACTAATGGACAGGTGAAACATTCTTTTTTCAGGGTGATTTTCCGTCTCATGAAACACCAGCTCAGATATGACAGTACCATTAGCAGCCAGCGTATGTTAGCATGCATTTAATAGTTTGCAAAGACACATCTGAACATGTCAGCTGGTGGTAATTGATGATAGACAGATTGATTGAAGAAGTCAACATTTGAAGACACATCCTTCAAACAAAGTTGCTTGTCTTCATTCTTCAATGACTCTTTTGACAAGTCTGCACATCTTAAAGATGCGCCACAATTTGATGTATTTTTGATTGAACCATCCGTTTTCAGAAGTGAAAACATTAGAGAATTACAGAAATCAAACCTTGGCCAACAGGAAGCAAAAATGAAGACTGATAAATGGCCAAGGTAGGGCAATTTTGAGCCCGCACTTTACATCTACGGGAATGGTGGTGTGGGCTCGGAATCCAGACAGCGCGATTCATGCCGTTTCCAAGTTCCGATCCTGCTGGCCTCTTGCTGGTGGAGGTGTGTGAAACACTCCACAGGGCTACAGAAAGCTCATGTTAATACATTAGCACGTCATTAGCAAGCACTGTGTCACAGTTATAGGGTGGCACGATGGCACAGTGGGTAGCACTCACAGTGCCAGGGAGCCGGGTTCGATTCCCAGCTTCGGTCACTGTCTGTGTGGTGTTTGCATGTTCTCCCTGTGTCTGCGTGGGTTTCCTCCGGGCGCTTAGGTTTCCCCCCATAGTCCAAAAATATGCTGGTGAGGTGGATTGGCCATGCTAAATTGCCTCTTAATGTCAGGGGGGCTAGCTAGGGTAAATACATGGGGTTATGAGGATAGGGCCTGGGTGGGATTGCGGTTGGTGCATATTCAGTGGGCCAAATGGCCTCCTTCTGCACTGTAGGATTCTATGATTCACTCTCTCCAGGACCTTGCCCAATATTCATCAGGTGCTGGCATCATTCATAACAGGTTCACTGAGAAGTGAACCCATCATTGGGGTCCCCCTGCTGTTATAAAAGTAGGTATAGCCCCCATGAGAGCAGTTCATGGCCAGGCAGTGGAATGGAAGTACCCCCGGCACTGTCCCCTGGCATAGGTTGGCATTGCCAGATCAGCACCATGCCCATGCCAATCTGGCAGTGCCAACCTACGCTAATGGGTGGACCCCAGTGGGAGCATCATTTGTGGGGGGACAGGGGAATTCACTTAGATGTGGTGGTAGCTGGGAACAGATGGAGAAGCACGGGATGCTGGAGAGAGCCATTGGGAGGGGTAGTGGGGGGCTGGGGGGATTAGTGAAGGTAGGCATGTTGATATTGGAGTGGGTAGTGAATAGGGAAGTGCCGACTCTGATCAGGGGGAGGGGTGGTCCCTGAACCTCCATGGTGGGCTGGTGGGGGCAGGTTTACTCAGATTCCAATCGGGCACCCTTTTAAGATGGCTCCTGATCTCTGGGTAGCCGAGCTTACCAGCATGTTGAGGCCCCGTCCTCTGTATTTTGGTATGAAACTCACCCCCTTTGACTTTTTTCTTGGCAGAGTGTTATAAGATCTGAAGAGAAATATATTGGTTTCTCTGAAGAGAAGCATGCCAATTTTCTCACCCGAAACAACACTCTGCCAATTTTTGATAAAATTTCGCCCCTAATGTTTGAATAAAATGCAATAGCAAACAGGTCCAAATGGTCCTACTATTGAACCTCCTCTGGTGTCCATTGAATCCAAATGATGGAGAACGTGCGTTATAGAAATGCACAGATACGGTGAGTAAGATTGGAACAGTTTCGCTTCATCCTTGTCCCAAATCCTAGGGTGTAGCAGGGCAAATCAAGGGTGTGTGGGCCGCAGCAGGAGAGGAAGGAATGGAAAAAGTTAAACAGACACTTACTGTGGACAGACACAACAAATAACCACATCTCAGACGGCACTAACACAGTTGCACCTCAAGTGAGACCTTTCCGAGGCTACAGCAACAGTAAGAGAATTGATACCACTTAACAAGACTCCACAATGACTAGAGGAGCCATTGTGCCCCTGGAAAACTAATCACGTATCAGGGAAATGGGGATAATTAACACACCATCAAAATTGGCTTGATACACGCAATGCTTTGATATTGTAAACAGGTAAACAGGACATGTCCAGAAAATGATTAAAGTTAAAGCACACAGGACAATGGATCAAATTTAAAGTAACAATATGATGACCTAATGTAAATGTAACTCTTTGTAATACGACAAAGGGTATAATAATGTGTAAGAACCTTTGAAGAGCAAAGTAGTTTGGAAGCAGGCTGGAATTACAGCTCCGAGTTCTTCTTTCCCTCATGCATGTGGAATGAAAGCCATTTTTGTTCGATGCGGTCTCAAAAGACTCAGTTCATTTACTCCCTCTAACATAGGGCACCACATGTATCAGTATTCTGTTCTTTCACAGGATTGAGACATTAAAGCTACGCATCAAATCCACACTAAAAATACAATTGTCACAATCACAGAAAGACGATTAAAAGGACACCAGAACTAAATGATCCTCCAATCCTGATTCTTTAGGATCTCGTTGGACTATCCAATCTGTGGTAACAGATGAATGTTAGGCTTGAGGCTATTCTCATCTCATCCTCAATGACTAGGTGCCAAGAATGAAAACAGCAAACACATCCAAACAATACTATTCTTTTTTCAGAAATTACAAGACTTCTTTACAACTCCTCCAGCCTAAATTAACAACCAATCTCGCACTTGGTACTATTTAACACCTGTGGACATACCTGGGGACCAACACTTATTGTGCCTTATTACACGTAATCTTGAAACTATTTTACTTGCTGCTGCTGCATATCCTTTGTAGCGAGAATCATTTGTTGTTCCATTCTTTATTGTACGACAAACTCATATTTTGGCGTGGCTAAATTGGTAAGTGTCAAGCAATTTTATTCCAATGAATTTTAATCCAGTATTTACCAAGATATGCAGTGACTGGGGTTATTAGGTACACAGCTGTAACCCTTACCACCACCATCCCCCCCCATGAAACCAATCTCCAACTGATAACAAAGAAAGTATAGGTTGCAAGGTTGAGAGTGCTCATTCCTGTGATATCTGAATGAGTGAGCTTGCACTGCAGCTAGTTCCAGAAAACATACGCCAGAATTTTATCACCCCGCCCGCTGCAGGAATTGGAGCGGGAGGGAGCAGAATGTGGAAAGGTGTGTTGACCTTGGGTTGGATTTTATAGTTTCGGAGCAGGCGAGGATGTAAAGTCCCGCCCATTGAGTCATAGTCATAGAGCTGTACAGCACAGAAAAGGCCCTTCAGCCCATCGATTCTGCAATAGCTACCATTAAAGTCATGCTAATCTTGTTTTCCTGCACTTCGATTTGATTTATTATTGCCACACGTATTTGGATACAGTAAAAAGTATTGTTTCTTGCCCATTATACAGACAAAAACATACCATTCACAGAGTACGTAAGGGAGAAGGAAAGGATAGGATGCAGAATATAGTATTGCAGTTACAGATAGGACATGGGTAAAGATCAGCTTAATATATGGTAAGTCCATTCAAAAGTCTGATGACAGCAAATGTTACAATTCCAGTCAGAAACTCCGAAGTGTTCTATGAAGTCTGCCTGGATCACAAGTTTTGCGCTTTGAATTTGGCTAGAATAAACATGGTATGTTTCGCTACAGGTATGATTCAAAAGACCCACAAGGGAGCATTCATCAAACAGAGCTTATTTAAGAATATAGTTAACATGTATAGAAAGAAAATTAGCAATAGCTTTTACCAATTACAAACAAGAATAAAAATAACCATGATATTGTGTAACCCTTAATACAAGAACAGAGAATAGTACAGCACAGGAATAGGCCCTTTGGCCCTCCAAACCTGCGCTAATCATGATGCTTGCTTAAACTAAAGCCATATGTACTTACGGAGTCTGTATCCTTCCATTCCCATCCGAATCCTGTATTTGCCTAGTTGCCCCTTAAATGTCACTATTGTACTTGCTCCCACCACATCCCGGACAATGGGTTCCAGACATTCACCATCCTCTGTGTAAAAAAACTCGCTTCATTCATCTCCTCTAAACTTTCCCCATGCACCTTAAATCTATGTGCCACAGTATTTGACTTTTTTACCCTAAGAAAGAGCACTGACTGTCTATTCTGTCCATGCCACTCAGAATCTGATAAACCTCTATCAGGTTGCCCCTCAACCTCTGTCATTCCAGTGAGAACAAACCAAGTTTATCCAATGTCTCCTCATAACTAATATCCTCCAGGCCAGGAAACATCCTGGTAAATCTCTTCCGTGCCCTCTCGAAAGCATCACATCCTTCTGGTAATGTGGCACAATATTCCAAATGAGGTCTGACTAAGGTTCTGTGCAGCTGCAGCACGACCTGCCAATTTTTATATTCAATCCCCCAACTGATGAAGGCAAGCATGCCGTATGTCTTCTTGACTACCTTATCCGCCTGTGTTGCCACTTTCTGTATGTATGCCTAAATCTCTCTGCCTGTCAATATTTCTAAGGGTTCTACCATTTACCGTATAATTCCTACATGCATTGGACCTTCCAAAATGCATTACCTCACACTTGTCCAGGTTAAACGCCATCTGCCATTTCTCCGCCCAAGTCTCTAACAGGCTTATATCTTGCTGCATGCTCTGACAATCCTCTTCACTATTCGCAACTCCACCAATTTTTGTGTCATCTGTAAACTTGCTAATCAGGCCAGCTACATTTTCCTCTAAATCATTTATATATACTACAAACAACAAAGGTTCCAGACCTGATCCCTGTGGAACATTGTTAGTTGGTGTCTGATCAGAGCCTGAGTAAATCTCCCGCCTTCCCTCCATGGAGGTCTCAGGGCAGCCCCCCACCACCTTCTCTACCTGTGCCACCACACACAATCAATAACCTCACCTCCCAACCACCCATCCCAATGGCTGTCGCCAGCATCCCCTGGTCCATTCAGAAAAGTACCCCTCTATTGCTACCTTCTGTCTTCTATGGCCAAACCAGTTCTGTACCCAACTTGCCAGCTCTCCTCTGATCCCGTGTGACTTCACCTTCTGCACCAGTCTACCATGAGGTACCTTGTCAAAAGCTTTACTGAAGTCCATGTATACAACATCCACTGCCTTTCCCTCATCTATCATCTTCATCACGTCCTTGATGTGACCTCCTCTTCACAATGCTGTCTATCGCTAATAAGTCCATTTGTTTCCAAATGTGAGCGAATCCTGTCCTTAAGAATCTTTTCCAATAATTTCCTAACACTGACTATATTAATATCGGAAAATGTCCCAATCAAACCAATCCCATAAATAAAACCTTTGCCATTGGCTTAACATAACAAAGGCTAATGCTCACATAATGCTAGAATTTAGCCCTATGGTTGAATGCTGCAATTCCTTTGAGGCACGTACAGTCAAGTTTGGAGTTAGAACAGCTTCAGTTGTTTGGTTTGAGAATGGAAACACTGACTTCTCAGCCTTGTAACTTCTAGCAGCCCTCTGGATACACCCAGAACAGTTTGAAGTCAGAACAGCTTCCCAACGTGAGTGGGGTCACATTGTCTGCACCTTTAAGACTTGATTAGCTGTAAAGATTTGCATTGCAATCGTAATTCTGTAAATTGAGTTTGTGTCTTTATATGCCCTATTTGTGAACAGAATTCTCACTTACCTGATGAAGGAGTAGAGCTCCGAAAGCTAGAGGCGTTTGCTATCAAATAAACCTGTTAGACTTTAACCTGGTGTTGTGAGACTTCTTACTGTATGTGAAGTTGACACAGGCATATACCCGTGTCTGCATGGGTTTCCTCCAGGGTGCTGCGGTTTCTTCCCACAGTCCAAAGATGTGCAGGTTCGGTGGATTGGCCATGCTAAATTGCACTTTAGTGTCCAAAGATGTGCAGGTTAGATAGATTACCTATGGTAAATGTGTGGGGTTACAGGGATAGGAAGGCAGCCTCGGTGAGATGGTCTGTCAGAGAGTAGGTGGAGATTTGATGGATCGACTAGACTCTCCTCTCCTGTAGGGATTCTATGAGTCTATGATTCTAAAGGCAAAATATTGCCAATGCTGGAATCTGAAACAAAAATGCAAAATGTTACAAAAACTCAGCAGGCCTGACAGCATCTGTGGAGAGAGAATAGAGCCAATGTTGTGAGTCTGCATGACCCGTCATCAAAGAGTCACCCAGACACAGAACGTTGGAAGAAATGTCTGGATGACCCCCTCTGTCAGAGAAAAACATCATCAAACAATTTGACTGCCTCTTCAAAAACCGGCGCGGGCTCGTTGGGCCGAAGGGCCTGTTTCCCGGGCTGATTTTGTTCTTCTTTGTTCTTTGTTCAAAAGCTTGAGTTTTCTTCATCTCAAGGTAGAAGAAAATCAGCTTAAAATCACTGCCTAGAGTCATGAAACAGCTGAAAACCCCAAACTTCCCTCTTTTTTTGTGGGTTGGAGCAAAACGGTTTAGAAAATTACATATTAGGCAGTAAAGATTCAAGGCTGCTCGACATGTGGCAGCAGCTGGATTGAAAATAATTGTTAAAGTTGCAGAAAGCTTTGAAATGATTCTGATTTCACTGCAGATAGCTCCAAAATGATCTGGAAAGTGAGGAAATTAGTAATAATGAAAGCAGCCGCAAAGTCTGTCATCAATTCATTCAGGGAAAAAATACCAGCTTGAGCTGATTCCTCCACGGGAGCAAAGTAGGTTTGACATGCTCGTCCATCGGAGACCACAGTGCTTTGTCCTTCACCGCAATCTCTGCACTGGCAGGAGAGAAACTGCGGCACCGTGTGCACAGGCTACAGAGCTTTTGAAAGTTACAAAATGTAGGATTCAGGCGTACACACAGAGAGCGTAAGTATATTAGATTTGATTTAATTTATTATTGTCACATTATGAAAAGTGTTGTTTCTTGCGTGTTATACAGATAAAACATACTGACAAAGAGGAAACAAGAGAGTGCAGAATGTAGGGTAAGGTGTAGAGAAAGATCAACTTAATACAAGATAGATCCATTCAAAAGTCTGATGGCAGCAGGGAAGAGGTTGTTTTTGAGTCGGTTGGTACATGACCTCAGACTTTTGTATCTTTTTCCCAGCAGAAGAAGGCAGAAGAGAGAATGTCCGGGGTGCGTGGGGTATTTGATTATGCTGACTGCTTTTCTGAGGCAGTGGGAAGTGTAGACAGAGCCAATGGATAGGAGGCTGGATTGCGTGGCGGACTGGACATTGGTCGTGACCCTTTGCAGTTTATTGTGGCCTTGGGCGGAGTAGGAGCCGTACCAAGCTGTGATACCACCAGAAAGAATGCTCTCTGTGGTGCACCTGTAAAAGTTGGTGAGAGTTGGAGCGGCCATGCCAAATTTCAAGTATTGCCAAGTATATGTGTAATACAGGGCCCAATTTTACCAAAAGTTTGCACCCATTTTCAGTGCAGTAAGAAGTCTCATAACACCAGGTTAAAGTCCAACAGGATCCAATCGTGGTGGGGGGCTGCCTCCATGGAGGGTTCTGATCAGGGGGCATCTGCTGGGTTGGTGGGGGGGGGGGGCAGTGGTCTGCCTCCCAGGGGAGTCCAATAGTGGCTCACCCACCCCGCCTTCCCCCCACCCGGCTCGCTCTGTTTTGCCTTTCACGCTGGGGCGTGCTGTTTCAGATTTTTTTTTCAAAATGTGCATGTACAGTTCAGAGCTCCGATCGTTCCGGCAGTGCTAAGCCCCGCGCATAGCGTGGACCAGACCAGAGCCAGCAAAAAGTGTATGGGCGCGCTGGAGCGAGGATTCCGGGCTCGGATCCGTTTTATGTCCGGATCCAGCCCTTAGCCTCCAATTGGTAAAATTGGGCCTACAATGTAATAAAGTGTACACAATTACTGCATGAGAAGAAATTTGGGATGTCACCATTCAGACCTCCCTGATGTCAATGAGATGGTCACTGCTTTGTAAGAGGGGGCAAAGGAGGGTAATGTTAAGCCCCAAAAAACTAGTGCTTTTCGGTCATTTGGTCTTACGTTTCCCCACTTCTGATTTTAATGGTTGAGGGGTGGAGGGGATGGGAAAAGTGTGGGTTGGAAGTGAATGACCAACTCACCAGCCTCATTTAAATATTTTAATGATGCTGTGTGCCCGAAATTTTCAGCTGAATTTTCACCCCCTCGGCTGCCAACCCCCAGCTTGAAGCAGAGGCAGGAAGGGCCAGAGACGCTAAAAATACCACCCTGCAGCCATTTCCAGGGTGACATTTTGTAGGAGATGCATTCAGTGCCCAGGAAGGCTGCCCACCCGCATATGATGGTGGATATTAATGCTTCATTAAAGGTAAATTTCGGATAGTGCATTTTATCTCTCTTCCATTGTTACATCATGGAAAAAGGTAGTTGCATTAAATAGAATGGTGCTTTTCCAGCACATTGTGTGGCCCAAAAACAGCAGGAACAATTCCCCCTCACCCCAGTCTCTAAAGTTAGCTACGAATGGACGCACCCTGTGATCACTGACACCCCACAATCTCCAATTACTGATCTCCCGTCACCGTAATCAACCCCCAATTCTCCAGACCACAGCTCACAGTCATGGGGAAGAACTTTCCTGTCCCGCTCACCACAGGCAGGAAATGGACCATGCAAATGTTCGCTGACCTCGAGCGGGGCTTTCTGGTCTTGAGGCAAACGTGGCCAGAAAACCTTGCCCATGACCTCTACGCCAGGCAGCAAAAACCTACCTGCTTTTGGGCCATTGCCCGTTCTGTCAGTATTCCCTCTCCAACAGGCAGCCAAGCCTGTCAACTTTATTTCTGGGTGGGGTCCTGTTAAAAAAAAACTGCGTTAAGATATGGGTTTAAGATCTCAAAGTGTTCAGGCAACCAGAAGTCCTTCCCTGTTTGGAAATTCCATGATGATTGGTGAATATCGGGGCTATTGCAACTGATGCATCTCCATTCTGAATGTCATCATTCATCGAGGATCTTAATATCATGCAAATGTTTAAGATCTAGAGTGAAGGGAAGTGCAACTTGGGTAGATAACCCCAGAAGTGGGCTGGAATTTGGAGGAAACCACCACTGACTACTTCCAATATCCATTGGGTCGGGTTGAGGTCAACTGAGTCTTCAATCCGCAATCCCAGTGGTAATATGGGAATGTTATTGGGAATGATCCTGGGCTCGGCCAGAGGTTCCACCCATCGCACCACTTGGACCTAGTTGCACAGCAGAGGTTCAGTCTCCATACTGGAGGCCCCAACTTTCTTGCAAAACTGAAGGGCTGAATGTCTGGGTCACCCACAGCAGGGTCTCCAATTGGTCTGTGAATGCAGAAAGAGATTTATCCATCTGAGTGTTTCCTCACCTGGCAGTTTCCATGACTATTTTATCCTCCACGAGTCCAGACTTTCTCACAATTGCACTCCAGGCCCACAGCTGAAGGTGTTCCCACCTGGGGAGATAATGGCCTACGGTATTATCGCTATTAATCCAGAAACTCAGCTAAGGTTCTGGGGACCCGGGTTCGAATCCCACCACAGCAGATGATGGAATTTGAATTCAATACAAAATATCCAGAATTAAGCATGAAACCACTGTCAATTGTTGGAAAAACCTATTTGTTCACTAATGCCGTTTAGGAAGGAAATCTGCCGTCCTAACCTGGTCCGACCTACATGTGATTCTAGAGCCACAGCAATGTGGTTGGCTCTCAACTGCCTTCCAAGGGCAACTAGGAATGGGCAGTAAATACTGGCCAGCCAGTATTTAGCCCGTGTCCCACAAATGAATAAAAGTGTAGATGCATCATAAGAAACAAGGGAAAATCCTTGATGACTGTTGACATCGCTATGTGAGTGCCAGATAGAGGCACCAGTGCCAGCCGGATAGGTCATCAGGCTTCTGAAGCTTCAGTTTTGTTGTCTGGAGTGGTCAGGTGGTGCCAGGGTCTTAGTCATTGTGGTGGTGTGCTGAGCTCTCTATAACATGACCTTCCAGACATGTGTGGAGCTTGAAGACTTAGAGGCCCTGGAAGAGACAGCTCATTGGAAGAGCAGAAGCAGGAGGTGAGAGGAGGAGGAAGAACTGGAGAGAGTGGAGAGGTGGCACTGAAAAGCGAAATGCCACGATGGCCTGCTGCTTCCCTCCTCACCTCACAGCCTCCAGTTTTAGATCCAGGTTGGTGTTGATGAAGTGATGGCCCACAGTACCCTGAATGCCAGTCCTCTGGGCTCCCTTATCTTATGTACCCTCTGGTACGGAGAAGCCTTTGACACAAACAGCAGGTATCTCCCTCAGGACAGCCAGCAGCCTCAATGATGCCTTCCAAATATTGTCTAAACTTCACCTGACCCACCTCCATTCCTCGCCTCACTGGCTCTGAGTGGACAGAAAATGCACACCAAATGAGTCCCCTCTGTGAAAATCTGAACTTTAGTCAGATTTCCATTGGGAGGCTTGTTTCTGAACTAAAGCCAAACCTAGCTCTTGTTTCCTGCCTCTGTGGCAAAGATTCAGCCTCTGGTAACTTATCCTAATTCCTTGTTTGCCTCCGAGAAAAAGAAAATATTTTGATGTCTTCTTTACCTCACTAAACACCACTGCATTTCCACCATCTCAGTGGAGGTATCATGGCAATGCTTCAAATTTCATTCTCTCTGCCACCATGGGCTGTCTGTCCAGATTATTCCAGCGACCCTACGCCCAGGACTGAGAACAGAGTGGTAATCCTGACCACTCAATGCCCAGAAATCACATTCACCTCTGACAGCGGGGAAGGAACTCAGGCGTTCGAGCCCCATAATCAGCAAATTAAGAAAGAAAAATATGCCTTTCACAATGTTATCAATTATTTATCTAAAGACTTGGTTTACACTTAACCTGAACATACATATTTATAAATCCTGTCGCAACACTAATTTATAAAATTATGCTCTTGGCATTTTAGCAATCCAATTGACATGATAAACATATGGGCGGCGCGGTGGCACAGTAGTTAGCACTGCTGCCTCACAGTGCTGGGGACCTGGGTTTGATTCCCAACTTGGGTCACTGTCTACACAGAGTCTGCACATTCTCTCTGTGTCTGCGTGGGTTTCCTCCGGATGCTCTGGTTTCCTCCCCAGTCCAAAAGTGGGCAGGTTAGGCGGATTGGCCATCTAAGTTGCCCCTCAGTGTCAGGGGGACTAGCTAGGGTAAGTGCATGGGATTATGGGGATAGGACCAGGGTGGGATTTGGTCGATGCAGACTCGATGGGCCGAATGGCTTCCTTCTGCACTGTAGGATTCTCTGATCAATGTCATCCTGCAGTACCTGCTGGTATTTTATTACATTCCAGTGGCAGGGATAACATTTACAACTTTACTCCTGACTAACCTGAGAAGAAGGTGACTCATGGAAATTGTACCCTAAAGCTTGTTAATGCCAATCAATCATTTATTTCAAATGAAGAACAATTGTTTCCGTTGTCCTTCAAATATTTCCGAGTGCTTTTTTTCCTTCTGCACAGGATGAATGGTGTTCACGTGTCTAAGTTGGGAAACAATTAACAGTGACCTGCTATTTTAACTCATGGTCAGATTACATTAATAAAGCAGACAGGTTTTACTCTTGTGTTTCTTTTTATTTCATTCATGGGAAATGGGGGTTGAAGGCTGGCCAGCATTTATTACCCAACCCTAGTTGCCCGAGGGCAGTTGAGCGTCAACCACATTGCTGTGGCTCTGCAGCCACATGTAGGCCAGACCAGGCAAGGACAGCAGATTTCCTTCCCTAAAGGACATCAGTGAACCTAATGGGTTTTTCCGACAAGCAACACTGAAATCTACTGGTTATCAGTAGGTTCTTAATTCCAAGTTACTTTATTTAATTCTAAATCTTCCATGCTGGGATTTGAACCCGGGCCCCCGGAACATTAGCCGAGTTTCTAGATTAAGAGTCGAGTGATAACACCACTGCGCCATCACCTCCCTTTCTACATTTAGCTACACCTGAAATGAAGTGGTTAGCAACACATCACAAGTATCTATTATTCTAATGGTTGGGTGAGCACTTCACTAAACTGGTGTCAAACTGACATTAAAAAAAGGCTATATCTTCTCTCTACAACCTTCCGCTCTACATAAATGGAAGACATCAAAGATTTTCGTTGACCAAAAGCAAAATTGTTCCCTGTCAAGTTGTTTTGGCCTCTTGGACAAATCAGTGATCACTGAGGCGGTGGTTTATTTTGTGTATTTGCTTTCAACTGGTTTAGTACTTTGGAGTGTTTTTAACCAAAGGACTGATTCTATCAGTCTTGTTCAGTGAAGTCAGCACCAGCGTTTCATTTCTGTCAACCAGCCAGACAAACAAATTTTTCAAAACGCCTGCCTTACAGAAGCTTTATTATCACAAGGCAACAGATTTCTGTTGCTCAAAGGGATATACTTTGAAGGCCTTTAAAAACATTATTTACATGGACTCAGTTGATTAAGAATGAGACTGAATGAACCGCTAATTAAAATTTAAAAGACAATTGTGCATGTATTTGGATCAACCTGTTCAGCAGCTTAATTTTGCATAGTTTCTCTGGTGTGTTCCCGCTGCTATTATCACTTTAATGCTAGCCAACTGGCTCTGGCTAAACCATTGTTGTACCCGCTGTTAGTTTAAATGTGACACAAAACGCAGCCTGGAATTTCAAATCCAAGTTCGGTGCCGACTTGCTGAGAACAAAATGGCCGCTGCTCAAAAGTTCGATTTGACATTGGACTAACTCTGTCATCTGACCACCGGATAACTGCAGCACCACATTCTTATATAAAATACTGCAGATACTAGAACCTGAAACAAAAACAGAAAATGCTGGAAAATCTCAGCAGGCCTGACAACACCTGAGGGAAAAGAATAGAGTAAGAAGTCTCTCAACACCAGGTTAAAGTCCAAAGGGTTTATTTGGCAGCGCCAGCTTTCGGAGCCTCGCTCCTTCTTCAGGTGAAGAGAATAGAGCCAGCGTTTCATAGATGTTTACAGCATAGAAACAGGACCTTCGGCCCAACTTGTCCATGCTGTCCTTTTTTTTAACCACTAAGCTAGTCCAGTTGCCTGCGTTTGGCCCATATCTCTCTATAGCCATCTTACTCATGTAACAGTCTTTTTAAAAGACAAAATTGTACCCGCCTCTACTACTGGCCGCTTGTTCCTGACACTCACCACCCTCTGTGTGAAACAATTGCCCCTCTGGACCCTTTTGTATCTCTTCCCTCTCACCTTAAACCAATGCCTTCTAGTTTTAGATTCCCTCTATCTTTGGGAAATTATATTGACTATCGAGTCTATTGGTTTGGAGTCTAGATGACGCTTCATTGGCCTCTTGATCCCCCTGACAGCTATGTTTAAGGGTCATCTAGACACAAAATTATGACCCTATTCTCTCCCCACTGATGCTGTCAGACCAGCTGAGGCTTTTCAAGTACTTTCTGTTTGGGCACCATATTCCAATACATGTGAAGACGAAATACTTTCGGGAGGACTACTTGTCACAGGAGATGGAATATTAACTTTGATTTAAGAATGGCCTGTAAATTAAAAAGAAAATTTGAATGTTACGGCAGGGCGTGCATTGTTCAGGGCAGCACAATGGCACAGTGGTTAGCACTGTTGCCTCACAGCACCAGGAACCCAGGTTCAATTCTCGGCTTGCGTCACTGTCGGTGCAGAATCTGCACATTCTCCCCATGTCTGTGTGGGTTTCCTCTGGGTGCTCCGATTTCCTTCCACAATCCGAAAGGTGTATGGAAGCAGCGCTAACCACTATGGCAAGAGCTGTACCCTGCAGGGTGGCCAAACAAACACTGGAACGTGCGATTTGGTTGGGTGGCTTCTTCATCAGCTGGCATGGGAATGATGGGCCAAGTGGCCTCATTCTGTGCTGTAAACTGCCTATAAATCAATGAATTCAGAGCTCAGGGTGAATATAAGGCTTGGGCAAGGTTGCAGATATGATGTGGAGATGCCGGTGTTGGGCTGGGGTAAACACAGTGAGAAATCTCACAACACCAACAGGTTTATTTGGTAGCAAAAGTCACTAGTTTCCTGCAGCAAAAGGATGTCCTGAGGCATGGTGCACTGGCGAGACCATGTAGATGCTACGGCAATAGATGAATGAACACTGCTCGACAATCACCAGGCACAACTGTTCTCTTCTTGTTGGCAATCACTTCAGCGGTCATAGGCATTTGGCCTCTGATCTTCGAGTAAACATTCTCCAAGGCGGCCTTCACGATGCATGACAGTGCAGAGTTGCTGAGTAGAGACTGATAGCCAAGTTCCGCACACGTGAGGACAGCCTCAACTGGGATCTTGGGTTCATGTCACACTATCTGTAACCCCCATGACTTGCCTGGGTTGCAAAATCTCACTTACCGTCCTGTCTAGAGACAGTACACATCTCTTTAACCTATGCTTAATACTATCTCCCCTCACATTGTCTGCACCTTTAAGACTTGATTAGCTGTAAAACTCACATTCTAATCAGTATCCTGTGAACTGAGTGTGTGTCTTTACATCTCCTGCTTGTGATCAGAACTCTCCACTCACCTGATGAAGGGTCAGAGGCCCGAAAGCTAGTGGCGTTTGCTACGAAATAAACCTGTTGGACTTTAACCTGGTGTTGCCAGGTTGCAGAGACAGAAGCATGGCGCAATGCTGATAAAAGGATTCAATGACAAAGTTGGCACTTTAAATTGAGAAATCACAATCCTCATAAGTAGCACACTGTTTATTATTCTGTTTGCATTGCTGTTCCAAATCTACATCAGTCAGTCTCAACTTGAAATATGAGCCTCAAAGTAAATAGAAATGTGTTTACAACAGAGCGTTCTGCTTTAAAGTAACAGGAAGCTGTCTCTCCAAGGCAACAGGGAGATCGCCGTTTGAATAATTGCTGCCTTGATGTTGAAAGAAAAAGGTAACTTCCATTCTGCTCTGAAAGTAACAACACAATTCTCGTCATGTCCTGCTAGAATGAGAACACAGGATCCCTTGAAGTTACTTCACAAACGCGACAGCACATATGTTTACTTTGTGAACACTCTTAACAGAAATTTCCCTGTAAAGTGTTGAGGGAAAGGCAGTAAAAATCAGGAAGCAGTCAAAGGGTAATGATAAGGAATGGTGCAGACATGCAAATGTCATCGCAAACTAAAGGCTTCAATTTTCAAAAGTTCAGTGCTATTTTCGTACTGCAAATATACGCCTGTCCTTTCAGAAATGATTGCTTACTGATTTGAAAAGTGCAGTCTCTGTGAGCACTCGATGGCTGAAGTTCCAAACAGAAATTTTTCACATTGGTTTTTAAACCAACTGGCTGAAGAAGGCAACCAACTTGGTGTAAGTTTTTAAGTTTATTGATTCGTGTCACAAGCAGGATTACATTAACACTGCAACAAAGTTACTGTGAAAATCCCCTAGTCGCCACACTCTGGTGTCTGTTCGGGTACGCTAAGGAAGAATTTAGCACAATCAATGCGCCTAACCAACTGTGGGAGGAAACAGGAGCACCCGGAGGAAACCCACACAGACACAGGGAGAATGTGCAGTCTCCACACAGACAGTGGCCCAAGCCAGGAATCAAACCTAGGTCTCTAGCACTGTGAGACAGCAGTGCTAACCACCGTGCCACCGTGCCTCCCCTTACTGTGAAAAGGGGAGAGTTGTCACCATTATCTGCAATGGACTAAAGATACAAATAAAATAGGGAGGGAAGCACTCAGGTTCCAAGTGCCACGCGGGGAAGAAATGGGAACCCAAAATGTGGA
This sequence comes from Carcharhinus amblyrhynchos, assembly GCF_965287045.1. Taxonomy (NCBI): domain Eukaryota; kingdom Metazoa; phylum Chordata; class Chondrichthyes; order Carcharhiniformes; family Carcharhinidae; genus Carcharhinus; species Carcharhinus amblyrhynchos. The sequence goes on from NC_137350.1 coordinate 15,405,592, forward strand.
TGCTTTTGAAGGCAATGGGCAAGTGGCCGTCTCTGGGAGCTCCCATCCAGGGGGCTGGCTCACCTGAATCTGGAATACCAATAGGCGGTTATGTAGCATTAACAGCTTGGATGGCACATTGTCAGAGGTGGACACTGCTGGAGTTTGCATGGAGGAGGCCCAGGTATCTTCCTTCCTGGTGGCCAGCCACACATCTGGTAATTGAGAGTTAGAACGATTGGGCATTTAGGAGGAGCCAATCACTCCCCACCCCGTGCACCAACGCACGATAATAGTGGTACATTATCTTGCTGCCTTACAGCACCAAGGAATCAGGTTCAAATCAGGCCTAGGGTGACTGTGTGGGGTTTGCACATTCTCTCCATGTCTGCATGGGTTTCTGCCAGGTGCTCCGGTTTCTTCTCACATGCGCTGGTTAGGTTGATTGGCCATGCTAAATTGTCACTTAGTGCTGGGGTAAATTAGCAGGGTAATTATATGAGGTTAGGAGGATAGAGCCTGACTGGGATTATTGCTGGTGCTTGCTCGATGGACTGAATGGCCTCCTTCTGCACGATAGCGATTCTATATGATTCTATGAATGGCACTGCCGTGATTGTAGCCAATTTTCAGAGCAGCACTTCAAATATTGACTGGAGACTCCAGCTCCGGTGTCTACCCATCCTGCCACGGCGAACCCATGGCAAAGCTCCACTGATGGCTTATAGACGTGACAAGTACCCAGTTCACAGGATTGAAAATCCAGTCTGGGTTGGCTGAGTGCTCTTATTAAGCCCTCAAGCAGCTTAATTGATTAGATGCCATATTTGGGTGAGTAACCAATATAAAGGACAGGCCATTTCTTCCAAAGTCACCATGAGGCATTACCGCATCAGAGAGCGGCTCAGGGACATGAAATTGTGGCCTCGTCCACTCCTCGGCCAAAGAAAATTTAAGCCTGTTTTTCCATAATAGTGTTCAGATCATACTCGATAGTGATGTGGCCTTAGCCTGGAAATTCAGGTCACCCAAGTTTGACTGTGCGAGGGCTGCATGGTTCATTCCCTCTGCCTGCGTGGGGAGGTCCAAATAAGATGCCCTGATACTACACTTCCAGCCACATATCCAGGAGGCAGGTGAGCTGCAGAGTTAAGGAGCAGCTGGAAGAATGGTTAATGTTCTGGCTCCTGCTATGTAAGAGAAGGGAGGAAGAGAGTGTGGAAGTGGGGGCTGGGGGGCTAGCGGGGAGTAGGTGGCTGAAAGACTGATGGGTGAGTGGGGAAAAAGGATTGTTGGGGAAGTCAATAGCCAGGTTGGCAGGGGTGGGGGGATGGGGGTGGGGTGGTAATTGATAGGATTAAGGGAAAGGTGATGATTGTTGGCCGTGATTGCATGGTGGTCGTTTCTTAGAGGGGGTAACATTCATAGCCAGAGGGGGTGCAGCCCAAGCCCTTTTAATGTGTTCTTGAGATTCACCTGATTCCACATTCATGTGAGTATATTACTTTTGTCAGATGTCCCTTTAAGGATCTTCACATAAACCTGGTTTTCCTGAATGCAGTCAGCTGCCTGAGTGGGAATCTCAAGTTGGTATTAGATCCCATTTGTATTCAGCAAAGGGTTGCATTTTATACCTGTGTTTTTATGACGTCATCATCCAGCTGTGGTTCGGTTCAGTATTAGGATTTAAATTGCAATCTTTTGTTTTAAAATGAGCTATGCATATAAAATAAATCAATGTTGTAATGTTTATCCAAATGCAATACTTTTCTCTGATGTTCCATGGCTTACATGTCCAGCACGTTGTCTGCTGTGAGCTTGGATTCTGCACCTTTCTTACTCACGTTGGCTGCTTGTGGTACTTTAGTTTTCACAGTGTCGATTGAGGTGAGCGTGGATTTTATATCAATCAATCTGGCTGGAGAACAACTACATTCATTACTGACACGCGGGGAAAGGGGCTGGGGTTTGTGTTCAAGGTACAACATGGACAAGCAAAGGGGTGGATGATTTCATAAAAATGTACTAATTGTTCCATGGGGAATCCATGAGGATGACACAGATGTTAGCACTGCTGCCTCACAGCCCAAAGGACCCGGGTTTGATTCCCAGCTTGGGTCACTGTCTGGGCAGAGGCTGCATGTTCCCCCTGTGTCCGCATGGGTTTCCTCCGGGTGGTCCAGTTTCCTCCCACAGTCCAAAAAATATGCTGGTTAGGTGCACTGGCCATGCTAAATTCTCCGTCAGTGTATCCAAACAGGCACTGGACTGTGGCGACTAAAGTAAAAAGTTTAATTATTAGTGTCACAAGTAGGCATACATTAACACTGCAATGAAGTTATTATGAAAATCCCCTAGTCGCCACATTCCAGCGCCTGTCCAGTGAGCTGAGGGAGAATTTAGCATGGCCAATGCACCGAAACAGCACGTCTTTTGGACTGTGAGAGGAAACCCACACAGACACGGGGAGAATGTGCAAATTCCACACAGACCGTGACCCAAACCAGTAAGCAACCCCAGGTCCCTGACACTGTGAGGAAGCAGTGCCAACCACTGCACCACCGTGAAGGGATTTTCAAAGTAACTTCATTGCAGTGTTAATGTAAGCCTTTTCGCGACTCTAATAAATAAACTTTGAACTTTAAAAAGGTTATTTAGCTCAGGAATTAATGCAAATAACAACAGAGGAACACACCCACTTGTTGCTTCATGTAGCTTTCCCATGGCATCATCCCCTCTGTCTTTATCACCAGTTCTGTATAGGGACAGAGGAAAATTAGTTGGAAGAATAGGAAGTAAAAGTACTTTTGTACTTTTCAAAAATGGCAAAAGCATTACTTAAAACAAACACCATTGCCGGGATTCTCCCAAAAAAATTCTAAGTCCCCAGTTTGTAGGAAAATAGGAGTAAATCCCACGTTTGTTTTAGTGTGATTTCCAGAATGAATCTCCCACATTGTGTGTATCTCAGATGCCCTAACATGATTCGCTCTGAAAATCTATGGGTGGGGCCTATTCCCATCCGAGAGACACTGCTCGTGGACCAATCTGTCAGCACGCAGATTGGCAGATGCATACTGGCCTCGCATTAATGGCCTTCAGATTATTGGCCTCCCAGATATCTTTGGGCCAGTCCCAATGTCAAATACCCCCTCCCCGGCCCCACTCCACTCGACTACTCTAGAAATCTTAGCCACAGAGACTCGCCGAGGCATGGCACCCGGTGGGAATCCCACAAAACAACCTTCGCTGATGTCTCCCATCAGGCAATGTAGTGGGCTGGGAGAATCCCCTCTCCCCCCTCACCCCATTATCCTGCAACACTGAGAAACATCTTCTGCAGACAGCAACTCAATGTGATATTTCAAAAATAACTGATATTCCAGATCCGTGATTCAGTTCAGATTATAGATTCTATTTTTGGTCTTGTAGGCAAAAGGGCACCTTGCACGGTAACTAGGTGGGAACCTCAGTAAGTTGGCATTGAGCTGGAAAAATGCAATTTTCCAATCCACTGCATCTCAGCGTACTACAAGAAACAAGTTAAGTCATCCAGTGGTATGACAATGGAAATTATTCAAAAGCACCTCCAGAGCAGCTCGGGACAAGCCACATGCTACATCCTAATGAGCTTTGCTTCCCTAACTTCAGTCAGAGATCTGAAATAGTGTCCAGAGGCAGACCACATTTATTGAATGTACATTGTGGGGCAAGAAAATTGGAGGAAAAGTGTGCGTCTTCGACAGAGGCTGGAATTCCCCAACACACCTCGCTGCCAGCGAGAACGGAGAATTTGGTGCTCAGCCAAATCTCCGTCTGCAGCAGCGAGACTGGACAATCCCAGCCGCGGGTGGGGTCGGAGAATTCCAGCCAAAGTCACCAAGACAACTCTAATAATGAGCCTCAAAAAGCGATAAGATCAAAGTCACAAGATTGCCCGTGGGACAAGGGGAGGTGGAAAATGCAGCAAGAGGCTCAGGGATGTTGGCCACATGAGAACAGCGCTAACAAGTCAATTCAGAAACATCCACCCAATTCTCAAGCAAAAGCCAAGATCTTTTCCTCTAGAAAACAAACTCCCAAGCAAGGTATGGATTTTTTTTATACATTAATGGGACATGGACATTGCTGGCTGGCCAGCACTTATTCCTCATCCCTAGTTGCCCTTAAAGAGCAGTTGAGAATCAAGCACATTGCATCACATGTAGGCCAGACCATCTAAGGACAGCATGGGCGGAATTCTCCAGCCGCACTGGTCTAAAAGCCGGAAATTCCCACTCAACCGTTAGTGGCATTTCACATTCTTCGCAACCTGACCGTTAAAAATTCCAGTGGTAGGTGGGATAGGAGAATTCCGGCCCACATTTCCCTCCCATTAGTGGAGGGGGATGTGTTTTTCCTGACAATGGTTTCATGGATATTCTTAATTCCAGATATTTTTTATTGAATTCAAATTCTACCATCTGCCGTGGTAGGATTTGAACTCTTGTCACCAGAACATTAGGTGAGTTTTTGGATTAATAGTCTAGCAATAATACCACTAGGCCATCAGCTCCCCCTAATAGAAAGGTGAGAAAGATCCTAAAGTCATACTCATTTCAGTATCTAATTATTTATTAAAAGGTTGCATGGGTTTGCTTCTATTCCTTATGCTGATCACGCTTTGAGCGAAGAAGAACTCTCTAACATCAGTTCTAAGTATACTCTTTCCTGCCAATGCCCAGCGAGCAGAAACATTGATTTATTTCACAGTTTATTTAACTCGTTAATTATTTCTAACATTTAAAATGATTTTGCTGTAAGTATTTATCGAGCTGTAAAGCTTTGCATGAGTCACAGATGAAACCGTCGCTTTTCTTTTTCTCCTGTGAACCAGTTTTCCGTGATCGTTGAAGACTCAGGGGGGAGAAGACTCCAGCACCATGTCATTAGTCCAAACTCCTGCATGCAGCTCTTGCTTCTGGAGTCATTTGCCACATGCGGAGCTCTTTTATTGTCTGCTTCATTCTTTCATTAGTGTTTCCAATAGTAAACGCCAAGATTTCTACTGTTGGAAATAAAGAAATTGGCCCCAAAAGGTCTGCAGCGCTACTGGTGTAATATCACTCTTTGCAAAAATTTAATGGCACAGTATCACAGTGGTTAGCACTGCTGCCTCATGGCGCCAGGGACTCAGGTTCAATGCTGACCTTGGATGACTGTCTGTGTTGAGTTTGCACATTCTGCCCATACACGCGTGTTCCTTCCCACACTCCAAAGATGTGCAGGTTAGGTGGATTGGCCATTGTTAAATTGCCCCTTAGTGTCCCAAGATGTGTAGGTTAGGGGGATCAATAAGGTTAATACATGGGGTTATAGGAAAGGGCTTGGGTGGAATCCTCTGTCGGAGAGTCGGTGCAGACTCAACAGGCTGAATGGCCTGCTTCTGCACTGTAGAGATATAGCTGCTGATGGTACATTCCATCATTTTACTGATCATTAAACTGTAATCTATCACTGGGTTTGGCCTCTATTCTATAGCAATGTGTCCAACTCTGGGTACTGCACTTTGGAAATTGTCATGGACAGAAAATATCTACTCCCTTGGTGTTCATAATAGGTGTATTGTGTCTTGAAAGAGCTGTGTTTTTCCTTACCCTTGGGGTGTGTATTCCGACTAAGTAATTCAACTGCAAGCTTTTGTGGGTTTAAAATAAAGGAGGATAACAAAATATCACGCATTCATGCACAGTGGCTGGGATGTACTGACCACGCTTGCCCCAAAACCGGAAAATCCAGCCTGAGATCAACGGATCTCTGCAGGGACTGACCCCAGTGCTGTGATTCCTGTGGCAGGCAGAATGGGAAAATTCTGCACAGTGTCTCACGCACCTACACACACACACACACACACACACACACACACACACACACACACACACACACACACACACACACCATGCACACACATGAACACACTCTCACACATACATGCATATGCACACATACACTCACATGCATTCACACATAGACTCACACACAAACACATGCACATGCACACACTCATACGCACACAGACACACACATATACACACTCACACACACACTCTCACACATACACAAAGATTGGATACAAATAAAAAAGATTCTATAAAGTTTAGTTTATTTTTTAGTGTCACAAGTAGGCTTACATTAACATTGCAATGAGGTTACTGCGAAAATCCCCTAGTTGTCACACTCCAGCATCTGTTTGGATACACTGAGGGAGAATTTAGCATGGCCAATGCACCTAAAAATAGTGCACTTTTACATACAACAGTTATTTCAGTCTCTCATTCCAATTTCCAATTTCCCACATGGTAGACCTGTGGTTTCAAGAATGGATTTTATTGATTTTAAGTTGAAGTCAGGATCTGGCAAAGCAAAGGCTTCAGAGAAGGTTGCAGTCAGATATCTAGGAGGTTTGTCCTCAGGTGAACTTGGAAACTGGTACAGCTGAATTACTTTGGCTGCTTGGTGACTTGCAGGTTGGCTGATGATGGATTGTTCTGATGGATCTGCTGTGTCCTGTGATAATAAGGGTGCTGTCCCTAAAGCCAGTTTCAGTCACATGATTTCTGTGTTTACACTTCTGAGTCTCGTTCTGTTGAGTTTGGAAGGGAGAAGTCATCATGACAAAATGGGAAGATAATTGCGTTTTGATTTTCCCTTTTCTGCAACATAGAGACAGGCAGTCTGGAAAACCCAGAGTCTACAGGTATTTATCCATCCTTAAACAAAAAGATGTGTAAGTTCCACATGTGGCTGTGAGGTACACTCACCTGTGTCTATATCTAATTTGATATTCACCAGACACCTGATACTGCCTGTATTGCAACAACCAAAAGTCACATGATTTATAGCAGCCATCTTAACAACTCGTTTACAAAGAGAGCAAAGAACAATACAGCACAGGAAACAGGCCCTTCGGTCCTCCAAGCCTGAGCCGCTCATGCTTCCAACTAGACCATTCGTTTGTATCCCTCTATTCCCAGTCTGTTCATGTGGCTACCTAGATAAGTCTTAAATGATCCCAGCGTGTCCTCCTCAACCATCTTGCTTGGCAGTGCATTCCAGGCCCCCACCACCCTCTGTGTAAAATATGTCCCCTTGACACCTGTGTTGAACCTTGCCCCCCCTCACCTTGAACTTGTGACCCCTTGTGTTCGTCTCTTCCAACCTGGGAAAAAACTTCCCACTGTTCACCCTATCTATGCCCTTTATTATTTTATGCACCTCTATTAGGTCACCCCTCATCCTCCTTCTTTCCAGGGAGAACAACCCCAGTTTACCCAATCTCTCCTCATAGCTAAGACCCTCCATACCAGGCAACATTCTGGTAAACCTTTTCTGTACTGTCTCCAAAGCCTCCACATCCTTCTGGTGATGTGGCGACCAGAACTGGACGCAGTATTCCAAATGTGGCCTAACCAATGTTCTATATAGCTGTAACATCGTATGCCAACTTTTATACTCTATGCCCTGTCCAATAAAGGCAAACATGCTATATGCCTTCTTCACCACCCTCTCCACCTGTGCTGCCACCTTTAAGGATCTGTGGACTTACACACCCAGGTCCCTCTGTGTGTCTATACTCCTGATGGTTCTGCCATTTATTGTATAGCTCCCCCTACGTTAGATCTGACGAAATGCATTACTTCGCATTTACCTGGATTAAATTCCATCTGCCATTTCTCTGCCCAATTTTCCAGCCTATCTATATCCTGCTGTATTCCCTGACAGTGTTCATCACTATCCGCAACTCCAGCAATCTTTGTGCCGTCCGCAAACTACCACTCAACATGTCCCTCTCCTTTGTGAATACTGATGCGAAGTATTTGTTTAGAATGTCACCTACTTTCTTGGGTTCCAAGCATAATTCCCCTCCTTTGTCCCTGAGAGGTCTGATTTTTTCCCTGACAACCCTCTTGATCCTAACATATGTATAAAATGCCTTAGGATTCTCCTTAATCTTGTCAGCCAAGGACATATCGTGTCCACTTTTTACCCTTCTAACACCTTGTTTGAGTTCTTTTCTACTTTCTCTGTATTCTTCCAGTGCTCCATCTGTTTTTAGCTGCCTGGACCTTACATATGCCTCTTTTTTCTTTTTGATTAGGCCCACAATTTCACTGGTTATCCACGGCTCTCGAATCCTCCCTTTCCTGTCCTTCCTTTTTATAGGCACATACCTGTCCTGCAGCCCTATCAACTGCTCCTTAAAAGATTCCCACATGCCACATATGGATTTACCCTCGAACAGCCTCTCCCAATCAACAACCACCAAATCCTGTCTAATCCGGTTGTAGTTAGCCTTCCCCCAATTCAGCACCTTACCCATAGGACAAAGTTTACAGAATTGTGGTCACTATTTGCCACATGTTCCCCTACTGAAACTTTGATGACCTGATCAGACTCATTCCCCAGTACTAGGTCCAGTATAGCCCCCTCTCTAGTTGGACTATCAACATATTGTTCCAAAGAACCTTCGTGTACACATTTTATAAATTCCTCCCCGTCCAGACCCCCAGCCCTAAGTGATACAAGGGATATTAAAGTCTCCCACTACAACAACCCTATTTTTCTGCACCTGTCCAGAATCTCCTTATGATTGTGTCCAATCTTTAAAAGTATTGACTGAAAGTTCATAACTTACTATACCTGCCCTGGGCATGTCAAAGTATGTCAAAACTTTAATGTGAATGAAAGGGAGGTTTACCAGAATGGTACCAGAGATAAGGAATTTCAGTTACATGAAGATACCAGAGAAGGGATTTTTCTCCTTGGAGGAGGTTCAGGGGAGGTTTAATTCAGTCGCTTACAGTTAAATTAATTTGAAATTAGGAGGCACATTGATAAAGTATATGGGACAAACTGTTTCCATGGAATCAGTTAACAGAACACAGAGTTAAGAGCAAGATGAGGAGAATTTTATTTTACACAGTGAATAGGGAAGGCGATGTCTTAGAGGTATTATCGCTAACCTATTAACCCAAAAACCCAGCTGATGTTCTGGGGACCCGGTTTCAAATACCACCGCAGGAGATGGTGGAATTTGAATTCAATAAAACAAAAATCGGGAATTAAGAATCTACTGATGACCATGAAACCATTGTCAATTGTCGGAAAAACCCATCTGGTTCACAATTGTCCTTTAGAGAAGGAAATCTGCCATCCTTACCTGGTCTGGCCTACATGTGACCAATGTGGTTGACTGTCAATTTCCCTCTGAAATGGTCTAGCCAAGGGCATCTAGAAATGGACGATAAATGCTGGTCAGCCAGCACTGCCCAAGTCCCACAAATGAATAAAAATAAGTTATTAAGAGCTGAAAGAGACAGCTTGATAGGGTGGTAGAAGCAGATTCAATGGGTGGAATTTCACCATCCCACCTGCCACAGGGACTGTAGAGGTAAAGGTGTGTTGACTGCAGGCAGGATTTTTGGGACGAGCGCAACCAGAAAATCCTGCCAAATATCAACTTTGGAAAGGGAATCGGGTGTATATTTGATAGGGGAAAAATTGCAGGACTTTGGGAAAAAGCAAGAAAGTGGAATTAATTGTATTGCTCTTTCCGAGGGGCATTGAGAAGGTGGGTAGGAAAGGCAGGGGTAATGAGGACAACACTTTACAAATAATGGCAATTCACAACAAAACTCAAGTTACCATAAATGCTCTGGTTCTCACTTAGAACCCAAAATAACGATATTAGGATAAGAACTCCTCAGGTTGCTATGTGGATGCCTGGATTGGAAATATTGGAAATGATGATGGAAAGTGGTTTACAATTTCATTCTAAGGACTGAAAAGAGAAAATTTTCACTGATTTGGTTGTAATGTCACAGCAACATAGCAACCAGGCAATTTCTTACTCTGATTTCATATGCAGCAATAACAGCTCTAACATTAATGTAAAAAATATCAATTCTTCTCAAACAATTTCTGGAGGCAAATCTTTCTGGCTCTTTGAAAAGAAATTGGGAGACTCATTCAATTAAAATTTCTTTAGCCTGGAGTCTTTTCCTTCTCCAGTATTATAAATATAATATTAGGGACTGTAAGGGTTAATGTGGGATTGAGAAAACTATTCACATTATGATGATGGAGAAAGTCATTATGGAGAGGTCAAATATAGTGGTGAGTTTGGTAGAAGTTGGCATGAAGATAGTGTCTAGTTGGATTTGTATCCTATATATACATATGTATGTATCATTATTGTTAATAATAAAAGTTATTGTTAAACCATACAAGTCTCTTGATCCATTCATTTGCCAACATACAACCTTACAACAACACCTGTTTCTTTTCCATCATATTTGCATTGCATTGGGAAAGGAACAAATATTAAAATGCCAGTTCGATAGTGCAGTGGATCAGGTCTTTGCCTTTCCCTCATGCTTAAGGAGATTATGTCAATTGCTATTGGTAGTTTTTTTAAAATAACATTTCTTTCTTTTCTCTGGGATTTCTCCGCTGTGCTTTCCTGGTCTCTGGTGTTGAGACACCGTTCCAGTGGGTGGTGGGTGGCATGGTGGCACATTAGTTAGCACGCTGCCTCTGAGCGCCAGGAATCCGGGTTCAATTCCTGACTTTGGTCACTCTGTGTATGGTGTCTGCACATTCTCCCCATGTCTATGTGGGTCTCCTCTGGGTGCTCCAGTTTCCTCTCACTGTCTGAAAGATGTGCTGGTTAGGGGCATTGGCCATGCTAAATTCTCCCTCAGTGTACCCGAACAGGTGCCAGAGTGTGGTGACTAGGGGATTTTCACAGTAACTTCATTGTAGTGAAATCCTTACCTGATCTGGCTTACAGGTGACTCCAGAGCTTCAGCAATGAGATTGACTTTTAACAACCCTCAGACACCCAGGGATGGCCAAAAAATGTTGGCCAGTCAGTGACCTCCATGTCCCATCAATGAATAAAAAAAATTACACAGTACTAGGAGACTTGGATTGGAGGGTACCACCTCAGAGTAAAGGGGCAACCCTTTGAAAAGAAGATGAGGAGGAGTACCTTCAGCTAGAGGTTGGTGACTCTGAGAAACCCATTGTCACAGAAGGCTGTGGAGACCAGATCATTGAGTATATTTAAGACAGAGGTAGATAGATTCTTGATTGATAAGGGAAACAAAAGGCAGGAGACTGGCTTGAGAAACGTATTAGCCATGGTGGAGCAGACTCAATGGGCCTAATTCTGCTCCCATATTTTCTGGTCTTACTACTTCCAGGTCAAAGGTCATCATACTTGCTTGCTTCCAGCACTCACAATGGCTAAATAAACTGTTGAATGAGCATTCTCACAGCGAGTATATTCTTGCAATGTTATTGAGTGAGCAATAAAACTGACTTACAAAAGGAGCAGCTTCTGGGACTGCCCTGCTGCCCACTGCCTCCAAGTAAACTTCATTAACAACACATGGTGGTTGTGAAGCTAATGTCAACTCACTTGTCAAAAATAACTTCAAAGTCAACGAGAAACTCCTCTCCTGCAAGGAAACACAATAATGGTGTGCTATCTCATCAGGCCAATAATGGTACTGCGCGATATACAGCAAGGTAATTAAAATCAACTGCTGAGGGAAACACATCAAACAATGTATGCATTTGACCAGTCGGCCTCTCACAACTTCCAAGTTAGTCATCTCCTCTAACATGAATTTAATACACAAATAAAAATATCATTGACATAGAGGTAAAGGCAAAAGATTTAACCCTATAAGAGACTGAATAAGAAAGACCTAAGCCATAATTCTAGAATTCCGAGCTTCAGTTTTGTGATTCCTTTCCATAAGTATTCTGTTACTCAAACACTTTGAGTGGCATAGCCATTCTGGGACCAGGGACCATGGTGGTGGTGGTGTAGTGGTATTGTCATTTGACTACAATCAAGAGACCCTGAGTAATTCACTGGGGACCCAGTTTCATAATCCCACCAGGGCAGATAGTGAAAATAGAATTCAGTAAATGTCTGTAAATAAAAGTCTACTGATGACCATGAAATGATTGTTGTTAAAAACCCATGTGGTTCACTAATGTCCTTTCGGCAAAGAAATCTGCCATCCTTATATGGTCTGGCCTACATGTGACTCCAGGCCCACAGATATGTGGTTGGCTCCCAAATGCCCTCTGAAATGATTTGATTTATTATTGTCACATGTATTGGTATACAGTAAAAAGTTTTGTTTCTTGTACATTGTACAGACAAAGCATACCGTACATAGGGAAGGAGAGGAGAGACTGCAGAATGTAACATTGCAGTCACAGCTAGGGTGTAGAGAAAGATCAACTTCATGCAAGGTAGGTCCATCCTAAAGTCTGATGCAGCAGGGAAGAAGCTGCTCTTGAGTCAGTTGGTATACATGATCTCAGATTTTCGTATCTCTTTCCTGATGGAAGAAGATGGAAGAGAGAATGTCCAGAGGGTCCTTGATTATGCTGGCTGCTTTTCCGAGGCAGTGGGAAGTGGAGATAGTGTTAGTGGATGGGAGGCTGATTTGCGTGATGAACTGGGCTTCATTCATGACCCTTTTTAGTTCATTGTAGTCGTGGACAGAGCAGGAGCCATACCAAGCTGTAATACAATTGGAAAGAATACTTTCTATGGTGCATCTGTAGAAGCTGGTGGCAGTTTTAGCAGATATGCCAAATTTCTTTAGTCGCCTGAGAAAGTAGAAGTATTAGAGGGCTTGCTTAACTATAGTGCCCGCTTGGAGGGACCAGGACAAGTGATCTGGACATTTAAGAACTTGAAGCTTTCAATCATTTCTACTTTGTCCCCATTGACAGGGGCATGCACTCCACCACGCTTTCTGAAATCAATGACTGTCTCCTTCATTTTGTTAACATTGAGGGAGAGATTACTGTTAACCACCAGTTCACCAAATTCTTTATCTCATTCCTGTACTCTGTCTCATCATTGCTTGAGATCCGACCCACTACAGTGGTATCATAGCAAACTTAAAAATTGAGTTAGATGGGAATTTGGCCTTACAGTTAGAGACATATAAGTAGCACAGTAAGGGGCTGAGGACACAGCCTTATGAAAATAGACCGGCAGAAAACGCTGGGCCCAGCCAGCAACACCCACATCCCGTAAAATGAGCATTAAAAAAAAATTGGTTTTGGATCGTTCTGAGATCAATAGGCAAACCTAAATTTCACGACTTATCCGTGGCAAAAGGAAGATGAATCTTGCCATGGGGCAGCAGCAGACCCTGGAGAGCAGTTAGCTGCAGCTTCATTTTGTAAGTTAAATTATTTTTAACCAGAGGGAAAAGAATCCTCTTTATGCAAAAGCCTGTAATCGCGGCAAGGCTTATTAACAATTCGGAGATTGCTTCCATTGCACACCATTGTTTCCCAAACTGGACAGGAATTCCAGCGCTGTTGTGTCTTTAGAGATACCTAGTCATAAACTGTAGTCAATCTCTTTGCATTCATTAAAAAGAAGTGATCATTCACATCTGGCCATTACTGCTTATTACTGCCTCGTCTGTCCTCCTACATTAGTTGTTGCTCATTTAAAGTTTCAGTATCCCATCCTAATGACCTACATGGGCCTATAATTAGTTATTTAAAAAACAGTCTCTTTTCCCCACTCAATAATAGGCTTCATTAATTTCTTCAAATGAAAAATCAAGGTTGTAATTTTACCTTGAATTCATCCCAATTGCGATGCATTGGCCTCCTCAGGCGCACTCCCCCACACTGCTGTTGTCGGTGTTAATAACTAGATGGAACTGGTTGCCCGTCGTAAATGGAAATAGGTTTCACTGGTAAGTTTTCTGAGGGAAAAGTAACCCTTGCAACTTGACGCTGACACAACGTAAGCCTTTCTCGGCAATTACCTGATGCTCGCGAGGGGGCGTGGGTCATGTCAGCAGATGATAACTGGCAGCAATAGCAGCGATCTGTTGGTCTACAAGTTAAATCTGTTTTCCTTGTATGATAAAAATAGCAAATAAAACTGGAGATATACGCTACGGGTCTGTTAATTCCTGGGGATATTAAAGAGGAATTAATTGGACCCAAACGGAAAAGCTTGAAGGAGGGATTGAGAGGAAATTTAGATATGAGGGGAGGGTCAAGTGGATGGCACGGTGGCACAATGGTTAACACTGCTGCCTCACAGCACCAGTGACCCGGGTTCGATTCCCAGCTTGGTTCATTTTCAGAGTGGTGTTTGTATGTTCTCCTTGTATCTGCGTGGGTTTCCCTCTGGGTGCTCCAGTTTCCTTCCAGAGTCCAAAGATGTGCAGGCTAGGTGGATTGGCCATGTTAAATTGTCACTTAGTATCAGGGGGACTAGCTAAGGTAAATGCATGCGGTTATGGGGCTAGGGCCTGGTTGGGATTGTGGTCGGTGAAGACCCGATGGGCTGAACGGCCTCCTTCTGCACTGTAGGATTCTATGATTCTATGAATTTAGTAGCCCAACGAGCTCCTGCCACTGGCAAGTCAACATTGGCAACTACAGCAGGTAGTTGAATTGTTATGTGTCCATTTGGGCACTGTTTGGAGGTGCCACTGGAATTTTCTAGAACAGCAGAAATCTGTGGTGCACATTCGCAGCCAATAGTCGATCTGTGGATTCGTTTCTCCCTCCAAAGGGTGGCCTGGCAGCTACGGCTGGAGTCGGTTTCCTTTAAAATTCAAACCTCTTCAAAATGGGAGGCAGCCTTGTAGACCCTGGCCTGCGGTGGAGTGAGGCTGCCATTCTGCCAGCATTTGTCGGACTTGTGTTAGTGCCCAGCAAAGAGGGATTACTCTGTGTCCCTGTCTGTACAGTGTGCAAGAAACAATACTTTGCACTGTATACTAATAAATGTGACAATAATAAATCAAATCAAATCAAGCTATCGAGTTAAAAAGATAAAGTCGTCATAATCCTAGTTGACCGTAAGCTGCTCTCTTCTTTGAGGGGGAGAGCTGGTTGGTGGTGATTTAACCTGAGGGTCACCACACCTCAGGTGAGGGGTAAGGTTGAGAAGGTGGGGCCTTCATGAATAACCTCTGCCAGCACAGGAATTGAACCCATGCTGTTGGCACTGCTCTGCATCATTAACCAGCTGTCCAGCCAACTAGGCTAAACCGACAGGAAGTTAGTTAACTTTCCAATGCCATATTGATATTAAACAATCCCCTCCAGATAAGAGCTCTGGGCTTCACCCCCATAGCAGAGTAAAAAGGAAGAAAGGATCTGCATTTATATGGCATCTTTCACATCCCCAGGATGATGCAAAATGCTTTGCAGCCAAGTCATTGATTTTGAAACATAGTCACGGTTGTTTTGAGGCAAATACAGCAGCCATTTTGTCAATAGCCAGGCCCTACAAACAGCAAATGATCGGATTCACGGCTGGCTTTGGGTGGTGGATAAGTGACGGCCCAGAAACCAGAAGAACTCCCTTGTTATCCGTTGAATAATGTCAGGCGAAACTGTGCCCTATCTTCCGGAGTCAGGTTTGAAGTGAAGTGCAGAGGTAAACGTTACCTGTAGGCTCACGCTATCACTGGCAGTAATTAATAAAAGCAGACAAGCATACAAACATATGCATATCCAAAGATGTGCAGATTAGGTGGATTGGCCATGCTAAATACCCCTTAATATTTCAACATAAAGTTTATTTATTACTGTCACAAGTAGGCGTACATTAACACTGCAATGAAGTCACTGTGAAAATCCCCTGGTTGCCTGTTTGGGTACACTGAGGGAGAATTTAGCATGGCCAATGCACTTAACTAGCAAGTCATTCGGACTATAGGACAAAACCGGAGCACCTGGAGGAAACCCACGCAGACATGGGGAGAACGTGCAAACTCCACACAGACAGTGACCCAAGCCAGGAATCGAACCCAGGTTCCTGGCGCCGTGAGGCAGCAGTGCTAACCACTGTGCCACCACACTGTCCACGGTGCTGCCCATGTGTGGGTTAGCAGGGTAAAAATGCGGGGTTACTGGGATAGGGCCAGGGTGAGATGCCCTGTAGAGAGTTGGTAGAGCTTCGATGGGCCAAGTGGCTTCCTTCTGCACCAAAGGGACTCTAAAATAATTCTACAGTGTGAGAAAGGACAAAAAAGATGTGTTGGTTTATTCAGCACGTCTCACCCAGGCATGATTTACACAAAACCTGTGATACAGGAAGAGCTGAAGCATTAGGTCCAAGTTCTATACCAATTACCTTCTCCCTTCACTGTAATTGTTCCCAGGGAAGGAGGAAGGGGGTAATAGGGCCTCTGTGAATTGTGTCAAGTGCCATTTGCAACCAGCTAAATTGCAACCTTGGCAACGGTCTCCAGGCAGCTGAGAAATATTGAGAGCAGGATAAGTATCGAGAAAGCCTGAGATTGCTGTGCAGTACTCTCAATTTCAATCCAAAAAACTTTCCAACACAATCTTACCAGCCCTGCTGCCACTGCTGCGAGCAAGGACAAAGAATTTTGGCACTCAGCTAAATCTCCATCCCCTACAACAGGACCAGGAAATCCGGCTGGTATGAATGACTGGAAAATTGCCCCCAATATTGCGAATTGAAAAGACGCTGCTGGGATTTTCTGGTCAGGAGTCGCCACAGGAGGATGGAAAGTTTGATGGACTGTCCAAAGGCTAGTTGACTTTTTGGCAGGAATATCTGGTCCTATGGTGAGCAGACCATCTACACATGGCAATCATGGCTGAGAATTGAAAAAAATATAACAAGTTGCTTCATATTCTGTTTTTATAGAATCACTTCAGTGCAGAAAGAGGCCATTTGGCCCATCGAGCCTGGAACAACAATGATCCACCTAAGCCCTATCCAGCAACCCCATATATTTACCCTGCTAATCAGGGGCAACTTACCATCCACCTAACCTGGAATAGGAAACCCGGGCACCTGAAGGAAACCCATGCAGATACGGAGAGAACATACAACATACAACACTTTAAGAATTGTTCAATTGGTTTAAGTCTTGTAACTCCCCACCACCCATGTGCTCCATTATTCTTTTGAATAGAGATTCCCTGACAAAACACAGCAATTATCAGACGCTTGAACTGAAAACCTTCAGCCTCATCGGTGGCCAGTCCCGCTGCAATGAACGGAGATTTAGCTGAGCGCTAAATTCTCCATTCACGCTGACAGCGGGACTGGTATGGATGAGATTGGAGAACCCCATCCCAGTTAACATAAAACAATGCTCTCATTGAAAGATTATTGTGACATTGGGCCAGATCCTCCGAACTCGCCCGTGGCTGGGATTCTCTGGCCCCGCTGCAGTGAACAGAGATTTAGCTGAGCGCCAAATTCTCAGTTCTCACTGGCAGCAGCAACAGGGCATGAACAGTCAGAGAATTCTGGCCATTATAAGCCAGAATATATAAAACTGGATGAATTTGTAACTGTTAAAGGAGGCTCAAGGTTCAAATTGATCTCAATATCACATTGAGTTCCCTCTGTTGCAATTTCTGATGGGATTTCTCTGGTCCCCCAATAACTACTGGCGTAGCATCCAAGACATAGCGAATGGTAACTTATAAATTCAACTGAGGTTATCACAGGAACGGTTTAGCTATAATGGTCATCCCATAAATAGATCCCATGTCATTCAGATCCCCAGAATTATTTCACATTTGCTTCCGTCCACAGAATTGGATATTCCTGCCTAACGCTCATCTCTTCCAACAACTTCTTCAAAAGGAGACTGAGACATCAGCTGGCAAGAGGGTACTCATCACAGAATGGCTTTATTTATTAGTGGGGTGAACAAACAGCACAAGGATAGAAATTTATGGGATCAGGACAGCGAGGCTTGGCCCGTAAAATGTGATGAGTCGTTCAAAGTCCGTTGACATTGACCAGACTGGAAAATCCTGCTGACAGGAGGGGCTGGAAAATTCCACCCAACAATTGTGATTAGATTTACAGTGAGAACTGCTTGGGGCGATTCTCCCAAAAAAATTCCGAGTATCGAAGTTGCATAAGAACTGGTGTTTCAAAATGAATCTCCCACACTCTGTGCACTGCAGAGTGCCTCAGCGCGAAACACGCTGATAATCAGTGGGTGGGTCCTATTCCTGCTGGATCCACTGAGCGGATCACAGCGCATGCGCTGATCTGTCAGTGCCGAGATTGGGGCATGGGCAGTGGCCCCGCACTGTTGGCCTCTCAATCGTAGACCAGCCTCATAACTCACGTCACTGGCCCCCCGACCCCATCATGCCCTGATCACTGTCCCCCAAACATGTCCGGGCCAGCCTTGACCACGCACCTACGCCCACTCCGAGCCCATCTCAATGTCCTCCTGCAGCCCCAATCTCCCAATCCCCCCACCAACCCACCAACCACTGGCAGCCCTGACTTCCTAGCAGGCTGAATCAAACCACCCCCGCCCCCCCAGCCCAATGCCTAGCCCCAATTGCTGGCCTCTCCCCTTCTGCCACTGATCCCAAAGTACAGAAAGGCACCAGGACCCCTCACCCGCACCGATTTCAGCCCTGCCCCATTAGGCCCTGTCCCTTTGGCACTGCCGGATGCCCAGTGGGCAGTGCTGAGGTGCCTCCTGGGCATTGGCACTTTGCCACTTGGGCAGTACAAGTGTCTCAGGCTGCCAATGCCAAGGTGGCAATGCCCAGGGGGCACCCACACCCAGCCCCCAACCATCTGGAGTGGGCCGTCACTCCAGCAGCAAGTGGGGAGCAAAAGTAAACACCGCTGGAGCGATCCACTGCTAGCAGAGGGAGAGATGCTAGCAGGTCCGGAGATTTCAGCCCCAGGCCCACTAATAGTATTTAAAAGAGTTTCAAATGAGAATTCATGGAAGTCCGGCTGCTGGACATGCACAGAGGCTGTGGGGCCCGGTGGGGAGCCGCGAAATGGCTTGTGGAAACTTCGGAAAGGGTGCAGAAAAGATTTACCAGGACATTGCCTGGTATGGAGGGCAATAACTATGAGGAGAGTTTGGAGAAACTTGGTTTGAACTCACTGGAATGATGGAGGATGAGGGACAACCTGAAAGAAGTCTACAAGATTATGAGGGGCATGGACAGAGTGGATAGTCAGAAGCTTTTCCCCAGGGTAGAAGAGTCAATTATTAGGGGGCACAGGTTTAAGGTGCGAGGGGCAAGGTGTAAAGGAGATGCAGGAGGTAAGTTTTTTACACAGAGGGTAGTGGGTGCCTGGAACTCGCTGCCGAGGGAGGTAGTGGAAGCAGATATGACAGTGACTTTTAAGGGACATCTTGACAGAGACATGAATAGGATGGGGAATGGAGAGTTTTGGGGGTTTTAGTTAAGTCAGTGCAGACTTGGAGGACTGAAGGGCCTGTTCCTGTGCTGTAATTTTCTTTGTTCACTCAAATCTCCCGGCCTGTTGTGCTACAAAAGCAGTGCAGCAGGCTGGGAGAATTGCAACCCCCCACCTCCCCCCCGCCCCATTTACCTAATAACACACACGCAATGATCACAGCGTGCTTTTCCACATCTGAGAATTGTCTTTCATGACTGAAACAAAGGCCTGTCCCACCAAGGAATGCAACACAAAACACCTGGTTACATAATTAGTGAGGTCAGGGCCTAAGGATTTGGTGTGTATTCCCATTGGTTCCCACAGCGGGAAACACTCCACGTTCCCACCCCAGCATGGGAATATGTCCCAGGGTTGGAGAATTCCACCCATGGAATTGGTTCCTGATGCCCTCTCATTATCCAGGGATTACAAAGAACAAAGAACAACACAGCACAGGAAACAGGCCCTTCGGCCCAATGAGCCCACGCCGTCATTTTAACATTCTGAGTGCCCCCCTCTACCCATGACCTTTGTCTACACCTATTGGGGAAGATTGAGGGAAGACTAATTTAGGATTGGCCAGGACAGTTGTTGATCATACCTCCCTTCACTTTAAAGCACATTATTTTACGCAAACTGTAAGGCACTGAATATTCCAATCTGCTTGAGTGTGATCTCTTGCTGAGAGTTCCAAAGATAAGCTCATGAACCCCTCAAGACTCAGTGTCAGATTCCCATTCCAAGAATAAGTACTTAAGTGGAGGTTTTAACCATACTTGTTTCGCCCAACCTACCCATAGAGGTGGCTGAGCTCCCAGAAGTTGTATGGATGCAGAGTGAAGGGGAGGGGGTGGGGATCAGGCCTCAAGGGGTGGGTGGGGTTTAGATCTTGGCTGTCGGTGCGGGGGGGGAGGGACTGGGAGGAGGCGTCCGATTGGGTTGGGTTTTGGGGTCATGGGCGAGGGGGAGTTCCAGCCAGGTCACGAGGGGGTGTTCTAAGAGCTGGGTCTGCAGGGTAAGGAAAATGGAGGGGGTGAGGACTGTTGTGTGGGTCCAGGGAATCCCATGCAGAGGGGCATGGAGTCAGGGGTGGGGGGGCAGAGGATAGGGTATGGTTAGTCAGGGGGAGGTGGTGGATGAATGGGTGGAGGGATGGGGTCAGAGGGTGGGGTATGGTTAGTCAGAGGGCGGGATGGTGGGTGAATGGCTGAGTCCCCTGGGGGGGGGGGGGGTGGAAGGAGCGTCCTAGGGTGTTTGGTGGTGTGGGTTGAATCCTGTGGGGAGTGGGGTGATCGGGGAGGAGGGGTGGTTGTTCCAGGGTCTTTACAATAGCTGACCAGAAGTTAGAAGAAGTTGAATTCTTCTAATTTTTTCTGAGTAACTATTAGTGTATTCCTGTCAGAATAATCTGAGGGTTGTGATATAAATCACATTTTTGGGAAGTTCACAATGATAGGCAATTGCCCAGAGCAAGTTTATACTTCTGGGCAATTGCTATGCAAATGCTTACCTGTGTAGATCCAGCTCACCTTTTTCGTAACCTCCCAATCTGACACACACTTGCGAGCTCGGCAGTTACAGCCCAGTGACTCCTCTATTGATCCTGATCATCATGAATAACAGTATCAATGTCTGACTTTAATACGTTTTCTCCAATTGCCTATGGCACATTATCTAAAGCTCTGCAAAATTTAAAGTGTGCACTAAACTATAAATCTCTTTTAAATCCTTTACATGGGAAACTGATCAAGAAAAATCTCCAAGTATGACAATAATCACAGAACCCCTGCAGTTCAGAAGGAGGCCATTCAGCCCATTGAGTCTGCACTGACAACAATCCCACCCAGGCTCTATCCTTGTAACCCTATATATTTACCCTGCTCATCCCCCTGATGCCAACAGGCAATTTAACATGGCCAATCCACCTAACTGCACATCTTTGGACTGTGGGAGGAAACCGGAGCACCCACAGGAAACCCAA
Organism: Carcharhinus amblyrhynchos; assembly: GCF_965287045.1. NCBI lineage: Eukaryota > Metazoa > Chordata > Chondrichthyes > Carcharhiniformes > Carcharhinidae > Carcharhinus > Carcharhinus amblyrhynchos. The sequence continues at coordinate 15,426,834 of NC_137350.1, forward strand.
GCAGACATGGGGAGAATGTGGATACTCTGCACAGATGGTTACCCAAGTCAGGAATCGAACCCAAGTTCCTGACACTGTGAGGCAGCAGTGCTAACCACTGTGCCACAAGTACAGTAATGATTTAGCGAACCACCGAGGTTTATCAAGAAATGAATGTGAAAATGTTTATTGCAATGCATCTTAGTCCAGCAACGGCTAGTTTACTTCTTTCTTTGAGGAAGTGTTTACCAACCTCATTAATATTCACTGCTTTAAATGGATGGTTGAAGTTTCTTGAGTATTGTTGTAGCTGTAACCATCTAATCAATTGAATTATTCAATACACAATGAAAGAATTTGCCACAGACTCTTTTGTTTCATGTACAGGTATGACAAACATCTGTTTAGGATTTAGGGAAGGCGATGACTGAGTGGTAATATCACTAGACTATTAATCCTGAAACTCAGCTAACGTTCTGGGCACCTGGATTCAAATCCCGCCACAGCAGATGGTGGAATTTGAATTCGGAAAAAGATATCTGGGCCGGAATCTTACTGCCAGTCACCCCAACGGGATTTCCCCATCCCGCCACAATGGTTTGGGTGGGCACCAAATTCTCCAACTTCGCAGGAGCGTGGCATGAACAGCCGACAAGATTACAGCCCTGGAATTAAGGTTGTTAATTGACCATTGATAATTGTTGGAAAAACCCATCTGGTTCTTTAGAGAAGGAAATCTGCCGTCCTTACCCGGTCTGGCCAATATGTGACTCCAGAGCCACAGCAATGTGGTTGACTCTCAACTGCCCCTTGGGCAACTAGGGATGGGCAATTAATGCTGGCCAGCCAATGATGCCCAGGTCCCATAAATGAATAAAAAAGAAACAGCTGGGAAAGTTTTTTTTAATCTGGTTAAAAAAATCCAATGGGCATAGATGACACCAAAAGATTCTTCAGCCAGGTCCTTTCAATTGAATCCAGTGGATCCCCAGTCTGGATAAAGAAAGAAATTTGCATTTCTACAGCACTTATCATATTCTCAGCATGTCTTAAACTAAGTTACAACCAATCAATTACTGGTGTTAATTAGACCAATTTACACACAGCAAGGTTCCACAACAGTAAGTGAATGAATGATCAATAAAACAATTTCAGGTGGTATTCTCCCTTCCACCACGCATCTGTATGATGCAGCATTCAAATTATGAGAAATACTTATCCAGGGTCACACAGTTTGCTCAACATCTCAAATACCACAGTGGGGAGGGGTGGGATTTTCCAGCTGCGCTCACCACAAGACTGGAAAATCCCATCCAACGTCAGTGGACATTTGCGTGGTCTGTGTCCCGTCCGCTATGAAAATTTTGCTCTGGATCTCAGTTCACAAACTGACACGTGCGTCGAGAGATTTAATTACACAGGAAAATGTGGTTTTTTTTAACCCTGAGTTCATCTGGCAAAGCGAAAAATGTTTACGTTAAAGAGGAGAATATTTCTGGTTCAGAGTATAGAATATCAGCATGTTGAGGTCATGTGTGCCATTCAGGATAAATCCCCCCACACTCCCAGCCCCACCCCCGCCACCTCCCCGCCCCACCACCCTCCCCCATGTAATCTATTCCAAACTTCATTATATCAGCAAATCTCAAAAGATTGACTGGATTTATATACTCCTGATGAACAATTGCATTTACATTACAAGCACTAACTGTAAATGAAACAAAGGTAGCTGATATCCATGCTAGGCTGTTATATAGTGTTATCTACAACACTGCTGCAGAAGGTCTGTATCAGCTGTCTGTGAATGTGTGGCCATCACTAAGGGACTTTGCCAATGTCTTGCCCTATGGCCTCAGTTATAACTGCCAGTGCAGGCCTAAACCCACAGAGCAAGTGGCGAGCGGATTGAAGTCAAGAGGGAAGCAATGGCAGATAATTTTAGTCACAGCAATTATATACTTTTTTTTGTCTTGTTTGGTCTTTCATGTCTCGTGGCACGTTACTTATGATAGGTGTCGTAAATCATACGATGCATTTCTTTCCTCTGGTTCACCGTCTAATTTTTCATAAGGTTGACATTGTAAACAATCTCAACCTGTTTCGTGACTCTGGAGTAGGGGTGTAGATTCCACAGGGAGAGAGTTGCACGCAAGCCGAATCCTTTCCCATTCGCAGCTGGGCCCCACTGGAATAATATTAGATTTCCATACTATGCTAAAGCCTCCTAAGAGGTTCTGCAAGAGATGTGGTAGAATTCTTATTGCATTTATAGGTTCTGTTGCACGATTCTCTTCAACTAATGGTAATTTTGCACAACAATGGGCAGAATTTTCCATTCCCTGGCACTAGCTTCCTTTCCCTCCTCTTGCAATATAACCTTTCTGATCACTATTTAATTTATCAATATAATTGTAGTCATTGCTCTTTTGACTTTTCTCCCCTCTTCTTTCTTCTAAGCTTCAATTGCAGACACATGGATTTGGGCCAGTGTCTGTGGGAGTTTGCGCATTCTCCCCGTGCTTGCGTGGGTTTTCTCCAGGTGCTCCGGTTTCCTCCCACACCCCAAAGATGTGCTGTTAGGCTGATTGGCAGTAATAAATTGTCCCTAAATTAGTTTCCCTCAATGTGGATGGCCATAAAACATTAGGCAAGGGTCATGGGTGGAGGGGGGGACTGGTGGTGTTGGGATGGCAGCGCGGGCTCGTTGGGCCGAAGGGCCTGTTTCCCAGGCTGTTTTTGTTCTTTGTTCTTTTGTTCTTTGTTATTGCACATCTTGTTTCTCCTTCCATGTTATATAATTATATAATTGCTGCGACTAAAATTATCCGCCATTGCTTCCCTCTTGACTTCAATCTGCTAGCCACTTGCTCTGTGGGTTTAGGCCTGCACTGGCAGTTATAACTGAGGCCATAGGGCAAGACATTGGCAAAGTCCCTTAGTGATGGCCACGCATTCACAGACAGCTGATGCAGACCTTCTGCAGCAGTGTTATAGATAACACTATATAACAGCCTAGCATGGATATCAGCTACCTTTGTTTCATTAGGTGTACATTATTAACACCATGCTGGGGTGGCAGACTAGCAATCCAGGATAATTAGAGCTCTAGGGACCCAGATTCAAATCCCACCACAGCAGATGCTGAAATTGGAATTTAATAAAAGAACCTGGAATTAAAGGTGAAATGATGACCATGAAATTATTAGGGCAGCACGGGTTCACAGTGAATAGCACTGCTGCCTCACTGCATCAGGGACCCAGGTTCAATTCTGACCTTGGGTAACTGTCTGTGTGGAGCTTGCATCTTCTCCCCATATTTGTATGGGTTTCCTCCAAGTGTTCCGGTTTCCTCCCACTATCCAAAGATATCTGGATTAGTGGCGTAAATATGTGGGGTTGCAGGGGTAGGGTCTGGGTAACATGGGGTTGGAGAGAGTCAGTGCCTCCTTCTGCACTATAGGGATTCTATGATTCAATGAAATTGAAATTCAGTCTCCAATTATAACCGATGATTTCCTCTTATAATTTATTAGTGTCACAAGTAGGCGTACATTAACACTGCAGTGAAGCTGCTGTGAAACTCCCCTAGTCGCCACACTCTGGCGCCTGTTCAGGTACACTGTGGGAGAACTTAGCATGGCCAATGCACCTAACCATCACGTCTTTCAGACTATGGGAGGAAACCTGAGCACCTGTGGGAAACCCACACAAACACAGGAAGAATGTGCACAGACAGTGATCCAAACCGGGGATCAAACCTGGGTCCCTGGCTCTGTGAGACAGCAGTGCTAACCACTGCGCCGCCCCACTGCTCTCCAGTGTAAAACACCTCTCCTCCCTCCAGGTTCCATCCCTCAGTGAAATTACAGGCTTTGAAATCTAAGCTTGACTTCAAATGTCAACTGCTTGATTTATCGAATTTCCTCTTCAAATCTTTTCATGGCGCCCTTGGCAATTTGTGTAGATTGTTCCAAATCCCTTCTTCCTCTGCATTTCTGTTCCTTAAGCAAATTAGAAAATGTTTAACTGGGACACCGAGACATTAATCTCCAGCAAATAACTAATCACGAGCAGGCGTGACTGCACTTATTAATTTCTCCTCTTTACTAATACCTAACTTTGAGAGTCACAAAGCAATGGGGTGCTCTGCGAATCAGCCGATTTAGCCGGTTATCAAATTTAAATGGAAGTGATCCCTTCTTTCCCTGTTAAAAAAGCCGTTTCCTTGGAACTCTCAATGATGAATATGTCCGAGGAAAATGCATTCGCAGCTGGGATACACAAAAGCAGCCAGCGTAATCAAGGACTCCATGCACCCCGGACAGTCTCTCTTCTACCTGTCAGGAAAAAGATACAAAAGTCCGAGATCACGTATCAACCTCCTCAAGAACAGTTTCTTCCCTGCTGCTGTCAGACTTTTGAACAAGACCTACCTCATGATAAGCTGATCTTTCTCTACACCCTGGGTATAACTATTACACTACATTCTGCACTTGCTCCTTTCCTTCTCTGTGAACAGTATGCACTGTCTGTATAGCGCACAAGAAACAATACATTTCACTGTATACTAATGCATGTGACAATAATAAATCAAATCAAAGATCATAACCCTATTGGTCTAAAATCCTATCTTAAGGGGGTACGGTGGCACAGTGATTAGCACTGCTGCCTCACAGCGCCAGGGACCCAGGTTCGATTACCAGCTTGGATCACTGTCTATGCAAAGTCTGAATATTCTTCCCGTATCTGAGTGCATTTGCTCCAGGTGCTCTGGTTCTTCCCACAATCCAAAAGAAGTGCTGGTTAGCTGCACTCCATGCTAAATTCTCCCTCAGTGTACCAGAATAGGCGCCAGAATGTGGTGACAAGGGGATTTTCACAGTAATTTCATTGTGGTGTTAATGTAAGCTTTACTTGTGACTAATAAATAAACTGTGCTTTACTTTTATTTTATATGGGACAATATGCCACTACCTTTAAGTGTGCAGTTGCATGAATGTTGTCTCCTTTGTGTCACCGCACCATTTGTCATCCAGCCTTTGTGTATTGGAGCAGAAAGCAAAGGGATAGCTTTATCTTTTTGTTGGGGGTTTGCGTGCTGGAGCTCTGAGCTATAATGCTGTGCAAGCGTATCGTGATTGTTTCGTGCGTTTTGTGCTGATGATTCAGCTCTGGCACTGTGTTAAGCACCGAAACGTCATCTGTTTCTGTCAGACTGCAGCTGGCACCAGAATTAATTGGGGCTTGCCCTACACAACAAATAAAAGCAGAGGAAAATGTGTCTTCACTGTTTTGACGTTCAGCCAACTATTCCATTTACTCACAGGAAGACCTAAAAGTCAACCTCAGGGGAGGTAGACTTCATCTGGATATTCAAGACATGTTTCAGTTTCAGTGGCATAATGACAGCCGTCCAGGGACCTCTACAATTTTCGAGGTTGGAGACATATTTATCTATGTTATAATGCTATGTAGATGAAGGAAAAACAATTAGCCATTTATATCATTGTACCTGCGATAGGCAGAGTGGAGTAACATTGTACACTGAGTACCAAGCATCAATTTGACTCAGTAGCAATAATCTCACTTCTGATGAAGAGAGTTATGAGTTCTAAGCCCTGCTGTAGAACATGAGCACATCAATATTGATGGACGTTTCAGTGCAGTATGGAGGGAGAGATGAGATGTCAACCTGCCTTTCCCATTGAGAAGGGGAAGATATGGGCAGCACAGTGGCACAGTGGTTAGCAATGCTGCATCCCAGCGCCAGGGACTCAGGTTCAATTCTCAGTTTGGGTCACTGTCTGTGTGCAGTTTGCACGTTATCCCCGTGTCTGCGTGGGTTTCCTCTGGGTGGTCCTGTTTCCTCCCACAGTCCGAAAGATGATGCTGGTTAGGAACATTGGCCGTGCTAAATTCTCCCTCAGTGTACCCGGACAGGAGCTGGAGTGTGGTAAATTTATCTCATGGATCTATCCAAAGAGTGGCAACATTCCTCCCTCGACCAATGATACTGAAAAATATTACTAGGTCATTTATTATTGCTGTTTGTGAGGCCACTCAATGTCTAAATTCAATATTGCACTTCAAAACTAATTCATGAATTATGGGCTGTGAAATTGTGCCGTATAAATTCAGGTTTGTTCTGTCTGCACAACATATCTTTGTTCCTTCACTGTTGCTGGGTCAAAATCCTGGAGCTGCTGATCTTATGGAATTGTATCATCGAATCCCTATTGTGCAGGAGGAGGCCATTTAGCCCATCGAATCTGCACCGACCACAAACCCGCCTGGGCCCTATCCCCATAAGGCCACATATTTACCCTGCCAATCCCCTGACACTTAGGGGCAATTAAGCATGGCCAATTAACGTGACCCGCAGATAAAATACTGCGGATGTTAGAATCTGAAATGACACCCGCACATCTGTGGAGTGTGGGAGGAAACTGGAGCCCCCGGAAGAAACTCATGCAGGCACAGGGGAGAATGTGCCAACTCCACACAGACAGTCACCCAAGGCTGGAATTGAACCTGGGTCCCTGGCGCTATGAGGCAGCAGAGCTAACAACCTCATGGATTACATGTGGTACAAGAATGCCCACCTCCACTTTCTAAAGGGACAGGCAATAAATATTGCCAGGAACATTCACATCCTGAGAACAAATTTAAAAAGATAGAATCACGGGTAGGAAATTGGGAGATTTAAACATCCATTTTGAGTTCAAGACTTCTCCGAGTGAGCTCTGTAACAGCTGCATGGAGGTTGCAAAGAAGGATCCACGTTGCAAGGAAGTGAAAATTGGATAAAAATGTTATGTTTGGACAACACTTTGTGCTCCGAGTGCCTTAGGGGAAAGGGAAAAAATCTAGCAGAGAAATCAATCTCAGACATGCCTGGCATTGTTTCAGACTTAACATTGTGGAATTAATTGCTTTCAAATTAAACGATTCTTTTGTTACCTACATTGTATTCATTTCGGAGGAATTCGAACATGAAAGGAAATTTGTAAATATATTCTACACAGTGCCAAAGGGTGATATATGTTTCGAACACAAAGCTCATTGTTTTACTCTCATCGTGCTCCCATTGCTTTATTGAAACTTTCTCTTCCTACCAGCATACTCAAATATATCTGGTTTAATAATCTTCATTAACACCTCGTCTCCCTGTCAGATGGCACAGGGCCACATAGCAACCATGAAGGGTATGGTGACAACAGCTTGTAGAACAGAATTGGTATCTACAATTCAGGCAGGTTATATGGTGAAAGATTGAACAGGTACTACCTATTTGTGAATTACCATAATTTGGATTTGCCTGAACGTGCGAAGCAGACACCTGCAGGTTTAGCATTCAAACACTGGTTAGGTGCAATTTTCATGGAGCATGGGTGTCTTTTGGCTGTCATGGACAAGATGGGCCAAATGGCCTCCCTCTGTGCTATAACTTTTCTATGGTTCTAGGATGGAGCATCATAGCAGTCATTCTTTTGAGATAAATCCCTCGGAAGATTTCTAGAATAGATAGGGAATTGGGGTGGGGGGCATCTCCCAATCTGATTCAAAAATCCACCTCAGCTGAATAGTGTTGCCTCACAGCACCAGGGACCCGGAATCGATTCCTAGCTTGGATCACTGTCTGTGCAGAATCTGCACGTTCTCCCCATGTCTTCATGGGTTTCCTCCGGGTGCTCCAGTTTCCTCCCACAGTCTGAAAGTCGTGTTGGTTAGGTGCATTGGCCATGCTAAATTCTCCCTCAGTCTAGCCAAACAGGTGCCGGAGTGTGGCGACGAGGGGATTTTCACAGTAACTTCGTTGCAGTGTTAATGTAAGCCTACTTGTGAAACTAATAAATCTTAAGATAAATCGACCATTTAAATACACCTTTAAGCATTGCTCATAATGTTCTGCAGCGACGAATTTACTCCCAATCCTCGATGTTCAGAGACACCACGAGGTGAGGTGCTGTCCAGCACAATGCTGTGCAGTCTCTATAATGAGTGCTGACAGACAATTTAAGTGGAAATCAGCCAATGTCCCAGTTAAGCTACCAGGTCACACAGCAACCCGAACACACACACACGCTGAGACACACAACTGGGGCCCCTTTGCGTTACTGCAGCTGAGTGGCCACAAAAAAGAATTTAAAGGGCACACACAGACACACTGAAACAAATCGTCTACACACTATAATAAAAGAAACAAGGGGATAAATTACAATCAGCCTCTGAATGATCCTCCGAGCAGTTGCTTCAATTCCTTTACCAAGGTGGCCCCTTGTGGGCTAAGCCAGCGTTTCAGCTGAAGATGCCATTTGTCCTCCTCGGAGGCTATTTAATGTCAAACTTATCAAGGAAAAATCGCCCCCACAAACTCCTAACACTAAAACATTAGCAACATGTTTTGGAACAATGCAATAAAAAAGCAAAATGGATTGTGTTGTACTCTGCACAAGAGGGAACCTTGCAACCCACAGAACTGCAACTGGGTCGGAGAAAAATAGCAACATGATCAGAGAGAAGATGGGTTATTAATCTTTTATAGTCTGCTGAACTTAAAAAGAGGAAGCAGACCTTCTAAAAAGAATGCAACGTTACATCTCAGTAACTTACTCAAAAATGAAATTATTTGCCAAGTGTTTTGACCATCTGTTACTGTGTTTTGGAGAAATCCAGCTTGGATCATTGCATTTTCAAACCACCAGGGAGAGGTTGCTTCATCTCCTCGCTGCGCAGACTGGCGAGGTTTATTATTACTGTCTTGGGATGTAACAATGGTGCTGTCATTAAGTCATGGTGTCAACTTCTCCTTCGAGGGAAGGGTTTTGCATGGGATCCCTGACACAAAGAGAGGTTGGCCATGAGCTAAACCTAGAAAAGAGGCTGGTCAGATTTAGCACATCTGACAAACATGCTGGCTGACTTGTGTTGAGGCGGGACAGGATTTTCATCGGCTAAACTGAGGATGTGTTGGTGGGGTCTCAGTGGGAACAGAGCAATAGGCAATTTTGCCAGAGGCAGGATCAGGGGCAGAACCGATGGGTTGCCAGGTAATAAGGCACAGGCCAGCTGTCTGGGGATGGCCATCCGGTGGTAGGTCCAGGGTTGGTGGTGAGGGAGGCAGCCCATCAGGTAGGCCTTGATGTCCTCTTTGCATACCTGGCTCAGCGGCAGCCACAGGCCGCCCTGTGGAGCTGTTTCCCCTCCATGTTTTAATTAAACTTGAGGGGGAGGGGATGGAATGTGGGGAAAGATGGCGGTTTAATGGTAACGCCACTAGATTAGTATTACCAAGGCCCAGATTAATGCTCTGGGGACATGGGTTCAAATCGCACCATGACAGCTGGTGGAATTAAATTCAATTAATAAATCAGGAATATTCAACTAGTTTCATAATGAATTCACCTGAGTCCATTAACCTGATTCAAATCCGCACTGCATTGGGAGCAGTCGCCCAGTAGTGATTGGCTCTCGACTGGTTAATTAATGGCCAGGGAAGGTGCTTGCCATCATGGTAAGGATGGTGCTTCAGCTTTCAAAGCTGCAGGCCCAATAGGAGGCTCTCCTACAGAGAGGAGCTACAGTCTGTCATTGCAAGCCCATCTTCAAACATTCTCTCAGCAAATTTAACATTTGATTTTCCTCACTCTTTCATGGGGTTTGGGCATCACTGGCAAGGCCTCAAGTTGTTGCCCATCCCCAGTTGCCCTTGAACTCTGTGGCTATTTCAGATCAGATAAGAGTCAACCACAATGCCATAGGTCTATAGTCGCATGGCAGCCAAACCAAATCAACTCAGCGGATTTCCAACCCTAACGAGCCTTAAACATAGAATCATACAGTGCAGAAGAGGCCCCTCGGCCCATCGAATCTGCAGTGACACATTAGAAACACCTGAACTCCCACCTGATGCCACTTGCCAGCATTTGGCCCAAAGACCTGAATGTTATGATGAGCCAAATGCTCATCCAGATACTTTTTAAAGGATGTGAGGCATCCCACCTCCTCCATCCTCCCAGGCAGTGCATTCCAGACCATCACCATCCTCTGGGTAAAAAAGTTTTACCTCACATCCCCTCAAAATCTCTTGCCCTTCATCTTGAACCGATGTCCCCTTGTGACTGACCCTTCAGCTAAGGGGAACAGCTGCTCCTTACCCACTCTGTCCATACCCCTCATAATCTTGTACATCTTGATCAGGTTGCCCCTCAGTCTTCTCTGCTCCAACAAAATCCACCCAAGCCTATCCAACCACTCTGCATAACTTAAATGTTCTACCCCAGGCAGCAGCCTCCTCTGTCACCCCTTCCAGTGCAATCACATCCTATAATGTGATGATCAGATGAACCAAGTTAATAATCCATGGGTTCATTATGAGACTAGTTTAATATTCCTGATTTATTAATTGAATTTAATTCCATCAGCTGTCATAGTGGGATTTGAACCCATGTCCCCAGAGCATTAACCTGGGCCTTGGGATTACTAGTCCAGTGGCATTACCACTAATCCACCGTCTTTCCCCCACAGACATCCCCACCCCCCAAGTTTAATTAAAACATGGGGGGTGGAAAGGCTCCACAGGGTGGCCTATGGCTGCAGCTGAGCCAGGTATGCAAGGAGGACCTCAAGGCCTACCTGGGGGGCTGCCTTCCTCGTCACCAACTCTGGGCCTACCATTGGGTGGCCATCTCCAGACAGCTGGCCTGTGCCTGATTGCCAGGCAGCCCATCGCTTCTGCCCCTGATCCTGCCTCTGGCAAAATTGCTTGCCGAGCTTCTGTTCCCACTGTGTTCCCCCCCTCAACCCTGCACCTGCCCCCCACTATCTCCGCACCCCCCCCCCCACCTCAGTTTGGCCCATGAAAATCCTGCCCCACCTCATCACAAGTCAGCCAGCAGGCTTCTCAGATAAGCTAAATCCGACCAGCCTCCTTTCTAAGTTTAGCTAATGGTCAAATATGAGTGAGCACCAGGTCTAACTCAGAATGGACATGTAGCAAAGTGAGAGAGGAGGCAGGACATTGTGCACAGCGGGTTTCAGCAAACATATAGGTGGAAGTGTAATTTGTGCAGGTGGCTGCAGTTTCTGGCAGAGGCAGACCCCTACCACCCCGCCAGCCAAATAGAATCCGCAACAACTTACCTGGTTGAATCTTGCTGGCCTCACACTATGTGTTAATTTTAACATGCCTGGTCTAACCAGCCACTGAGGCTCTCACAAAGGCAGAAAAGAGACGTTGTTCCGTCCTGCCTGATGTCAAGCTTCTTGAGTATCACTGGAGCGGCACTCATTCAGGGAAGTGGAGAGTATTCCACCAACTCTACTTGTGCCTTATATATGGTGATCAGGCTTTGGGGAATCAGGAGGTGAGTTACTGCTCGATTCTGTGAAGAGAGTGTAGAGCCAATGTTTCGAGTCTAGATCATCTGATTGACTCTTAACTGTCTAATGGTCCCCTGAGCCACCCAGCAACGTTCAAGAAAGTGGCTCACCACCACCTTCTCAAGGACAATTAGGAATGGGTATGAAGTTCTGGAATTGCTAGAGACGCCCAGATCCCATGAAAGAATACAAACAGGATGTCAGGTGTACGATTTTAGCCTCTTGGATGCTAGCCGATCGCTTCAAGAAGCTTCCATGACGCCACGGTGAGACGGTAAACTTGCCGTGTGCGAAAGAGCTGAGAGTGAAGTTACCCTGTGACCCCACCAGGGGCCTTCAGCCCTCAGGAAGATGAAAACGGACGTCATCGCCAAGCCTGCAATCAAAATCAAAACTCAGCATGTGAGAAGAGAGGGGCAAAGACACTTCAGGAAGAAATCAGAACTGCTAAGATTCGGAGCATGTGGAACATCTAACCAACCCCATGTGAAATGTAGCTAGTTATAAATAATTATCATCAGCTTTAAGTATCTTGTTTCTAGTCACCTATTAAATATTTAATTGCTAGAAATATTTCTACAATTGGTCTATTAAAAGTTTTATTATTCATAGAAGAACAACTGCAATTATCATCAGTTTTCAGTATCCTTTTTCTAGTCACTCATTAAATATTTAATTGCTCAAACTATTTCTATATAGATCTATTAAAAATGTCATTATTTGCAGCAGGACGTCGGATTCCTGATACTAAACTCTATTTTGATTGTGAGTTGGCACTGACAGTGTCAGTGAAAGGGGAGTTGGAGATTTGGGTTAGGTCACAGACGAATTGTTTACAGACCCATAAGTAAGGAGGGAAAGCGAGATCTTTTTGTTTTATTTATTCATGGGACATGGGCATTGCTGGCTGGCCAGCATTTATTACCATCCTTAGTTGCCCTTGAGAAGGTGGTGGTGAGCTGACCCCTTGAAACATTGATACGGCTGATTGACTTGCTGGGCCATTTCGGAGGGCAATTGATAGTCAACTACTTACTTTGCTGTGGCTCTGGAACACAGGTAGGCCAGACCAGGTAAGGACAGCAGATTTCCTTCCCTAAAGGACATTAGTGAACCAGATGGGTTTTTCCGACAATTGACAACGGTTTTATGGTCATCAGTAGGTCCTTAATTCCAGATTCCAAAGTTCGAATCCCACGATGGTAGGTGGTGAAATTTGAATTAAATAAAAATCTGGAATTAAAATGTCTAATGATGACCATGAAAACATTGTCGACCATGAAAACATCGTCAATTGTTGGAAAAGCCCATTTGATTCACTATTGTCCTTTAGAGAGGGAAATCTGCTGCCCTTACCTGGTCTGGCCGACATGTGACTCCAGAGCCACAGCAATGTGGTTGACTCTTAAATGTCCTCTAAAAATCAGTTCAAGGGCACTTAGGGATGGGCATTAGATGCTGACCCAGCCAGTGACACCTACATCCCATAAATGGATAAAATAAATGAGTCCCAGAACCTGTATGATGCCCCCAATTCAAGACTTTCTTTTTGCAAAATTATACATTATTTGTAAAATATTTGAAAGAACATTACAAACATTTCAGAATGGCCAGTGCACGAAGTGCAATAACATTCAGATTTTCCACATAGATCATGTTGCACTGTGAGATATTTCAACACAGTGAGAAAATTACAGATATTTCAAAACGTTCATTTCAAATGATGTAAAGGTATACAAGTTGTCTTGTAGCACTCTGAGGTGCTTCAATATGATTGCAATATCTGTAATATTCACCGTATACATTCAATGTGGCCCCAAATTCAAAATTTGTTTGCGCCAAGGCAGTTGATCCTGAGCAAGAAGTTTGCAATGAACCTCCTGTTGCTTCATGAGTATGTAATCTATTCCCACATTTCAATGCAAAATAGAGGAAAAATAATACTCAAGAACAAGCAGACCATCACGGGGAGAAATATTTTATAGTTACTGACAGCTGCAGACCTTCCAAGAGACGAAATGTAGGAGGGAAATAAAATGAATCGAGCCTTGGAGACTATACCAAACTTCAAGAAAAGTTTTTATTCCACATGCATGAGGAAGAGATGAACTCGGGCCTGAAATCCCAGAGGGTCTGCGAGTTCTCTCAGTGTATCGCTGGTGCGTACAGGCTATTATACTTTTCCGAGTCGCAAAGTTCTACATTATCGTATTAATTCCACGAGTTGGATACAAGATGGTTCTTTCAATCTCATCATACAAGTGGATTGTTCAGTACATCACTGCTAACCATTTCTCCGGACATCTCCCATTTACCCGATTGTAATATATTTGCCCAACCGATCTACAATAATGTGTTAATTGCTCTCCCACTCTGCCAGGTGATCATGTATTCCAGAAGACTATGACCTCCCTAGACTGTATGTTTCAATGCCGGTTCTCCCATTGTCATGATAACTCGGAAAGATCTCCTGCATATTACGATTGTTGGAAGTTGATAGCGTATGTTAATCGTTATCTGTCGGCAGACAGATTTCGAGCTGTCTGTGTTAACCCTTTACTTCGCTCTGGTGAGGCCTAGCTTTCTGGGTTTGCTCTATGTAACTCTGCATGTATTATTCTGAAGTGAAACAAAATATGAATGGATACATAAATTAACATATAAAAGACATGATCCCTGATATTGCCCTGCAACAGGGAAGAAATGGCTTCTTACTGGTGAAAGTAGGCACTTGTCAACTGAATTTCTCCATAGTATCACAATATCTGAGTAGAACTTTAACACAGCAAAACTATATAAATATGGTTTAATTTGCTTGTGTTTGTCTATGTTGTTGTAAATATTCAGTGTAAATCTCATAACCCTGTAAATGTAAATTAACATCTTATCAATAAATGATTCTTTATACTCAAGTGTATTTAACATTTATGCTTTACCACTCATGATAAGTACATACAAATTGTGACTAAATACTCTGGAGTACATTCTTCATTAACACATGATTAGAAGCTCCGCTCTTAAATATAAACCTTTAATCCTGAAGCTCCCATCCTGAATGATTTATGAAAAATATTCTGTCGATTGTCAATCCAAATGCGTGCTGAGGGGACAACTGGAATAGAAACACTGGGGGCAGCATTTTCCAGATGTTCCTGCCGGCAGGATCTTCTGGTCCCCCCCTACCACTAGTTGTCCAACAGCAGAGGGTGTGAATATGGATGTGAGTCATCCTGACACGAAACATTGGCTCTGTTCTCTCTCCACAGATACTGTCAGACCTGCTGAGATTTTCCAGCATTTTTCTGTTTTGGTTTACTCTTTGTTATCTCACCATTTGCGCTTAGCTGACTCCTTTGGAATAAAGCCCAATAACATAGGCAGAAAATACCTGCCAGTCACCATACGCACAAAAATAGATGCAGCCAAAGGTTTAACTCGAAGCTCTGCCCTCAAATTCATTGACATACAAGTAAACACAAACTTACTGGGTGGCACGGTGACACACTGTAGACTCATAGCGCCAGGATCCTGAGTTCGAATCCCAGCTTGGGTCACTGCCTGTGTGGAGGTTCTCCCCGTGTCTGTGTGGGTTTCCTCCGGGTGCTCTGGTTTCCTCCCACAGTCCAAAGATGTGCAGGTCAGGTGGATTGGCCATGCTCAGGTAAATGCATGGGGTTCTGGGGATAGGGCCTTGGTGGGATTGTGGTCAGTGCAACCTCAATGGGCTGAATGGCCTCCTTCTGTGCTGTAGGGATTCTATGATTCTAGATATACGAATCTGTACGCTGTAAAACCACGTTAGAAGCAGTGTGCATGTGACAAATGTCTTAATACATTCTTTGTGGGTAAACAGATTAAGATATCGTGATTTATCTGTGCATCCAATGCCGATACTGCGAACATCTGTTACCTGTAAGTGATGTGAAGTATTAGTTTAACACTGTCACCTGTATGCTCAATAGGAAATCCTTTGATCACTTTTTCCGCGTTGCTTATCAGTTGCAGTTTTTTCAGTACGCCACAGAATGTAGACGAGGTTATTTTCTTTCCGGGTTCCTCTAAATTTAGTGTAACCTGCTACTGAGAGTGAAATTCTACCTGCACAGAATCAGGAAAGAGCTGAGTGAGGGAGGCTTTGCAATGACATTTGGTTGTCCATGGCGAGATGTCAGTCCAGTCCTAGTGTAACACACAGCTTCCTGTCAGCGGCAAGGTAAAGCAGGATATCCATGACAGTATAATGCAGTCCTGCAGTTCAAGGAGTCGAGGTGAACCCAGGCAAACAACACTTGTCAAGCAAAATGGCTTCCATGAAAACTGCATGACGACAGATTGCAAATTTCTTTCTCAGAGTTTGCACCCAGTCTGGACGAATGGGATGGAAATAACATTTCTCAGTTGACCGGAACAGCTCGATCCAAAATTAACTTTGTCAAGTTCCAACCCATTTTCTCAGATGTGAGCCAGTTCTACACCACAGCCTCATCTACTGCTCTCTCACTTGAACATTTTCTCGAGCTGGAATAATTTACAACAGGGGGTTGGGAGATGGGATGGTGAAGTGAGTGTTGGGGAGGAGGATGGTGGTTGAAGAGAATGGGAGGTGGCTGGGAGTTGTACTGTTTGTCTTCAGGTTGGCAAACTAAGGCAGCCCTGCAGAGATAATACCCTGGATATGGGGGTTGGGGGGAGAGGGTGGCCTTAACTACCTGAGAATAGGGCCTCCTCCCTCAAGGAAAGGGTGTCCCCAACCGTGAGGACCAGGATGTAGTAGGGGCTGCTATGACATCAGTCCCCGGGAAGAAGACAACATGGATGCCAGATTCACGTAAGTGAGGGAGGGTTTGAGTTGTGGGCTCCAGGGAGGGAGCATGGGGGAATGGCTGGGTGAAGGTGGGGGGTGGGGTGAAGTCAGGGGAGGATGGGAATGTACAAAGTGTAGGGTGGGGGGTTGGGGGTGTTAACATTTAAGGATGTGCCCTCATGCGCACAGGGCATCCCTGTCTCCAAAAGACTTACCTCCCCTCCATTCCTGAAATTTCACCAGAGAAAAAGGCTTGCCATTTTCCTTGACCTTCCACTGCCTGGCATATCATGGTGTCGTGGGTGGAATTCAGCCCTTAACTGGTCATTAATCTGGAGGGCAATGTAGGGCGGGTGGGAAAGCCAGCTGTTCTATGTTACATGGCACCCCTACCAAAAACACACCAGATTGGGGGAGGAGGAGGGAGGGGGAGGGAGCGGAGAGTGTAAACTTCACCCCCAAATTTGCAGTTTGTTTTCTCCTTCATTCATATTGTGTTTTCAGGTATAGCACGAAGGTAATCTCACATAGAGAGGACACAAGAACATGAAAGGGTCTTTGTTCATTCCAATGTTATTAAGAACAAAGAACAAAGAAAAACTGAGCACAGGAACAGGCCCTTCGGCCCTCCAAGCCTGCACCAATCTTGATTCCTAACTAAAGTAAAAAAAAAATCTGCCCTTACTCGTTCCGTATCCCTCCATTCCCTCCCCATTCAATTATCCATCCAGGTGCCTCTTAAACATTGCTAGTAAAAAACAAAGAAAGTTAGCTATATAACCCATCCAAAATCTACCCTCAGAAGCAATGCTTTGTGTTTCACTGAAATCTTTCACCTTGTAGAATCCTACAGTGCAAAAGGAGGCCATTCAGCCCATCAAGCCTGCACTGATCACAATCCCACCCAGGCCCTATCCCCGTAACTCCATGTATTTACCCTAGCTAGTCCCCCTGACTCTAAAGGGAATTTATCATGGCCAATCAACCTAACCTGTACATCTTTGACTGTGGAAGGAAACCAGAGCACCCAGAGGAAACCCACGCAGACATGGAGAGAATGTGCAGACTCTACACAGACAGTGACCCGAGCATCAAACTCAAGTCCCTGACACTGTGACACAACAGTGCTAACCACAGTGCCACATACAGAATGTGTACAAAATGAAAGTTAAGTAAGTGGGTGAGCAGAGATGAACATTTGATTTCCAGTTGTTTAAAATGTATTCTTTCCTGGACTGATGTTTAGACTTACCCATTTTTACAACGAGTGTGACATTAAAATGAGGTACCCTAGAATTATGGTGGACAATCAGTCTGGCCACAGATCTCATTGCTGCTTGAGGCACTACCCTTCTGGCTGCCTCATATATTACAACATGGAGCATGTTTCAGAGGTATATCCCCAAGACACACAAGATACTATCATAATAAAAGTCTTTGTGTCACAGGTTAGAACGATACAAATGAGGCTGCCATGTTGCAGAGAAAGTTGGTATGGCACAGTAATGCTGTGATCCCATGGAAACATGTTGGGCCCTAACCTCCTGGCTCTCCGGAATAGGATTTGAAGGGATAACTCCAAAGAGGCACTGAGGAATCTCTCTTAAAAGTTCCCTGGTAAGGTTTTACCTGACAATTGTTCAGAAGGGCTAACGTCCTTGGACAATTGCATTGGGCTGGGAACCATCCGACAAAATGATTTAAATCACTAACTTTGATGGACCAGGCAGTTTAACCCTCAGTTACTCTGACAGGGTTGAAAGGAAAGAAAAATACTTCTAAGTTCAGAGTAAGTGTTTTAAACACCCAAACCCAGCCCCATGCAGTACACACCCCACACCCCTGCCCCTCAGGGGACCCAACACACACACACCCTGACTAATCACCTCACTACCCCCCCCCCTCACAATATTCTCCACACCCCAACACCTCCACCTACATTGGATTCCTACTCCAACCCTCTGCACGCATTGGATTCTGCACCCCCCCACCACATTCTCTCCCAGTCTGATCCCCTCTGACCTGCCCAGGCCCAACAGTACGCCAGCCCGACCAATCCCGCCACCCCACACAATAATAACATCCCCAACCCGACTGACACAAGCCCTCCATCCCCACTGACCCAACCTAACAAAACCCCCATAACGCAACCAAACACCAACTCAACCAAACCTCTCCCAACCCCTAACCAAGTCCCCACACCTCCACCTGCAACTCCCTTGATGTTTAGTTCCCACCAATATCTGAACCACTCCCCCAACCCAACACTCCCCGATGTCTGGATCTCTCTACGTTTGGATCCTTTCTCCCCCAACCATGCTCAGATTCCCCACCCTCCATATCCCAATTCACTTACCTTAGAAATTTACCTTCTCCCTATCGATGGGATCTTTAACTCATCCACTTTGTGGCAGCTAGTGTCGCAAATCGGGGGCGTCTCCTCCTTCACTCTGCTGTTTTACACTTCGCTGCTGGAGACACTGACCTTCTTCACTCCTTCAGTCTCACCTGGCCTGAGTCGGAGAGGTCATGTAAGATGGCACTTTACAGGTAAGTCGCGACAGAATGGCTCACCGCTGCTGATTGTCACTTTGAAAAAGTTACGGACTATTGTCATTATAAAACAGCAAATAAGCTGCTTTTAAAAGAGCTGATACAGCTTAAATGTATAATTTATTCTATTACAGCTATTAAGCAAAAGCGTTGGGTCATAAAAATAATTAATTTGTGTCAGCTTCTTGGCTGATAGTGAAACCAGATATATATTTATATATATATGTATATATAAAACCTTTCCCATTGTCAAATCCACAGAGAACATTCTCCTTAACAAACGGTTTTTTAATATTTAATCTCCTCCCAAAAGAAGGTGTGGTTAGTCAGGAGTTTAGGAAAAACACTGAGTCCAAGCAGTGGGGTGGGGGAAGAAGGGGGTGAGTTTTATGGAGCCCACGAGGGTGGGAAATGAGGCAAGATGGAAAATTTTAATTTCCCAGCGGTGGGATGTGATGCAGGGATGATGTTAATGGTGTCTATGGTCTGTCTAGTTTCTACTTATATGGAAAAAGTTATAAAGTTTATTTATGAGAATCACAAGTAGGTTTACATTAACACTGCAATGAAGTTACTGTGAAAATCCCCAAGTTGCCACACTCCAGCGCCTGTTTGGGTACACTGAGGGAAAATAGCTGTGTGGAGGTAACTGTGGGTATAGCCATGTGGATGTAACCGTTTGGATATAACTGTGTGAGTATAACCATATGGATATAACTGAGTGGATGTAACTGTGCTGATATAATTGTGTGGATATAACTGTATGATTATAACTGTGTGGAGGTAATTGTGTGGGTATAACTATGTGGATGCAACCATATGGATATAACTGTGTGAGTATAACTATGTGGATATAACCGTATGGATATAACTGTGTGGATGTAATTGTATGCATATAATTGCATGGATATAGCTGTGTGGAGGTAACTATGTGGATATATCCATGTACTCTATACACCTTGGCCAAATACAGACTGCCCCGAGGTATAATGGGATGAAAGCTAAGTGAAGTGAAGCACATTCTTTCAGAATACAGCCACAAGGCATAGTTTTTATCAGTAAAGATTACAATTCCCTTTCACTTACATGAATGGAACAATTCAATTTCTACTGATAAATGCTCAGCAGACAGTGAGGATAAGAACTTTTGAACTCTATGATCTAAATAATTGTGAGATAGTGGGAAAGGTACTCTATAATGTATATAATTGAAATTGCTATGAGACAAGTAGGCTGGAGCTTCCAGATTCTATGGACTAATGAATTCTCATGCTGCCAGAGAGTAGGATGTAAGTAGCAGAGGTAAATAATGCATATTAACATGATTGGTCATCCTCTCAAGATGTCCGTTGACCTCGGGTGAGATTTTCCAGTCTCCCTCGAGTGAAGTTGTAAAATCCCATCTATTGTGTCCAATTTTCAAAGCAACCATCCTGAGGAGAGAAATTTACTTGTGAACTGTGACCACTCTGGGGACAAAAAATATAGAAGTCTGATCCATACAAGTACACAGTAAGAAGTCTCACAACACCAGGTTAAAGTCCAGCGAGTTTATTTGGTAGCAAAAGCCACTAGCTTTTGGAGCGCTGCCCTTTTATCAGGTGACCTGATGAAATATTCCTGATTATACATAGTTGGATGTTGGGGAATCTGCCATCTTGGGCTTGGTGGGTGCCAATGTTGTGTCAATGAAGACAGGCTGCACCCTTCTCTACAACGTTCACTCAACAACTCCTCCTTGACAAATCTGCACCTGACTTCCAGCTCTGGGCCGGATTCTCCAACCTCGCCCACAGCTGGGACTCTCCAGTCCTGCTGCAGAGAATGGAGTTTTAGCTGAGCTCTAAATTCTCTGCTCTCACTGACGGCGGTGACAGGGTGTACGAGGTCGGAGAATTCCAGTCCTAGTGATCAATCTGACTTTGGTGATTTTGTCAGAAACATTTTGGCCAGTTTCACTGGCTGGACAAGGCAAATAGGTTTTTAATGCATTGGCCTGTGATCAATGCTCAACAAAGTACAAAATAAATGTTTTTTTTAACGTGTGAAGTTTATTACCCTCCCCCATTTGGTGATATGGGGCACTTAATTGGACAGAAAGATGGCATGTGAGGACCCCACCATCTTTCTACCCTTACCCCGTCTAAGTGAAAAGGATTGTGGACTGTTAAGAAGTGGGCAATCCTGATGCTTACTGAAGGGCCTCATTCCAGTGCTGCTGGTTTTCAATCAGTAGCAAGTGGGAGACTTGCCATGCGGTTCTCGGTTGGGTCTACTTGTGGGCTTTTGATGAGGGGGAAGGGTAGAGAGGAGGAGGGTTAGTGGGGGTGGGGGGTGTCAAAGGCACTCAGTGACTGATCGAGGAACCCAGCATCGGGCAGTGGGTGGAGTCCTTCTTACAACCCTTACCCTTACTGCTGACCTCTCTCTCCTGTGACCTCCCAGCCTGCCCTCACTGACCTTTGACGTGGGGTTGCTCAGCGATCCTGGGGTCCTCTAGTGCGAGTATTCCCGATAGCAGCTGCCATTCCTACTGGAATGTCGGCAACGCACAGCTTCCAACTCTGACTGGCCAGCAGATCTTGCCGGGGGGGTGGGGGGGGCGGGTGTGGGGGAGGGGGTGGTTTGACTTCTGTCCCTGGGGTCCTTGATTCTGGGGAAGGCCAGCTGGTTGGGGGAGACCCATCGCCCGTGTTAAATACCGCCCGATGTCTATGTAATCACATGCACAGATGGTGAAAACCACTCCATCAATGGCGGTGTGCAAAATGACGACACCTTGATGCATATTTAACACGGGGCACCTGCTCTAACACATGGAACAAATGAGCCCCCATTGCATAATTAATCTCTCGAATTAAGGTGTGGGAATTCAGCGCACACATATGAACATGCACTCTGGAGCTATCTGAGTGAAATTGATAAAGGGAATTAAACATCAGCATTAATGGATATGAGATTAACAGCCTTCCTCGGTTGGAAACAAAGAAGAACAAATAAAGAGTGACCTTTTAACAGGATGTAATTATGATTTGAATGGAGTTGTCCTCTAAGACCGCAAGCTGAGACTCATGGATTCGGGCAATGTGCTCAATGAAGGATGATAATTTCCTCTAAAATTCATACTTTTCATCACTCTTATTAATCTAATAGCCAGCGAAAGATATGAACAGCAAGGGAGTTTTAAAAATCATCAACAGTATCTTTTAATTTAAATCTTGCACTTGTGCTCCACTCTTCCAACTGAAGGTTGGTATGTTCCTTTTTTGTGTCCAGTACATCATTAAATATCTATTGAGTTGTGTGTATATTTCTTCAATTAATGCAAACGTAACATCAGTCACAGCAGTACTTCAGATACATCCAAGTTCAGACTGTGGAGGGCTGAATTCTGAGTGTGTTGTTTTTCAGATGTCCAGACGTTTCTCAGATTCCTCTCCTGGCTTCTGATTTTACAAGTCACCGCACCCGTGCAAACTAACAGTGCTTGTAATCCTGCATCTCAACTGATCACAGACACATGATTTTAGATAGATATTATTAAAGGGAATTGCTTCTCTCCAGATTGCTACCCCTCTGCCCTCCTTTAGGATGATGAGGCAGCACGGTGGCACAGTGGTTAGCCCTACTGCCTCACAGTGCCGGGAACTCGGGTTCGATTCTTGGCTTAGGTCACTGTCTGTGCAGAGTCTGCACATTCTCCCCATGTCTGTGTGGGTTTCCTCCGGGTGTTCTGGTTTCCTCCCACAGTCCGAAAGTCGTGCTGATTGGGTGCATTAGCCTTACTAAATTTTCCCTCAATGTACCCAAACAGGTGCTAGACTGTGGTAACTAGGAGATCTCCACAGTAACTTCATTAATGTAAGCCTACTATCATAGAATTCTACAGTGCAAAAGGAGGCCATTCAGCCCATTGAATCTATACGAACCACAATCTCACCCAGGCCGTATCCCCAAAAACCCATGCATTTACCCTAGCCAGTGCCCCTGACATTAAGGAGCAATTTAGCATGGCCAATCTAGCTAACCCACACATCTTTTGGACTGTGGGAGGGAACCAGAACATCTGAAGAAAACCCACGTAGACACAGGGAGAATGTGCAAACTCCACACAGGCAGTGACTCAAGTCAGGAATCGAATCTGAGTGCCTGGTGTTGTGAGACACCAGTGCTGACCACTTGTCACCGTGCAGCCCTATGATCACTTGTGACACTAATCAGTAAATAAAATCCATGCAAAGTGACAGCACTTGTGAATTTGCAGCTGCATCTCGACTGCCTAGAGACACCTGATTTTAGATACATATTCAACAGACAAGAGGGCATCCAGGCCTGAAATATTGGCTCTATTCTCTCTCCACAGATGCCGTCAGACCTGCTGAGATTTTCCAGCTTTTCCTGTTTTCGTGTTAGAAATTCCAGTTATTTCTTTTCAATTTTAAAGAATGTTCAACCGTTAAGAGTTAAACTGCTTCATTTTGTTAGAGTTGTACTTAAACTGTTATGAATAAAGCTTGTTTTGATAAAAGATCCCTAATTTGTCAGTGGAATTAGTGCCGGAGATGACACGATGGCACAGTGGTTAGCACTGCTGCTTCATAGCACCAGGGACCTGAGTTCAATTCCTGGCTAGGGTCACTGTCTTTATGGAGTCTGCACATTCTCCCCATGTCTGTATGGGTTTCCTCCTGGTGCTTTCGTTTCCTTCCAGAATCTGGAAGACGTGCTGATTAGGTGCATTGACCTAAACAGGTGCCGGACTGAGGTGACAAGGGGAATGTTCACAGTAACTTCATTGCTATGTTAATGCAAACCTTACTTGTGACTAATAAATAAACTTGACTTTACATCCCATCCTCACCTTTATACCAAAATAGAAACATTGTTGCGATCTCGTCTGGCTTCACAATATACCCGGGGTTCTGGTCTAGCACCCTCACAAGAGGCATTAATCATTTGCAAATTGTGCCAGCTGTTTGAGAAAAGGAAAAAGATCTGTAAACAATTTTGATAATTTTGCAAATCCTGATTATAAATGCTTCTGCTAGTTTCTGATAAATATCAAGCATAGTTATTTATCCTAGAGTAGGAATGAAATTGCTAATGAAGAAAGAAGTATGTAATCTGACCTGTATAAACTCATTAGCAAGCAAATAATTGCCAAAATTACACAAGATCCATTATTAACATAGAAACTAGAAGCAGGACTAGGCCATTAGCCCCTTCGTGCCTGCTCCACCATTTATCTTGATGATGGTTGATCATCAAATTGAATACCCTGATCCGGCCTTGCCCCCATATCCGTTTATCTCTTCAGCCCCAAGAGCTATATCTAGTTTCTTCTTGAAATCAGACAATGTTTTGGCCTCAACTACTTTCTGTGGTAGCGAATTCCACACTTTCACCACTCTCTGGGTGAAGAAATTTTTTCTCACATCAGTCCTCAACTATGACCCCTAGTTCTGGACTCCCCCACCATGGGAACATTGTTTCTGAATCTACCCTGTCTAACCCTGTTAGAATGTTATAAGTTTCTATGAGATCCCCCCTCACTCTTCTAGCTCCAGTGAATATAATCTTAATTGACTTAGTCTCTCCCCATATGACAGACCTGCCATCTCATGAATCAGCCTAGTAAACCTTTGCTGCATTCCCTCTATAGCAAGGACACCCTTCCTCAGATAGGAAACCAGAACTGCACACAATATTCCAGGTGTGGCCTCAGCAACACACCATGTAGAATTTCAGTAAAACATCCCTATCCCTATACTCAAAGCCTCTCGCTATGAAGGCCAACATACCATTTGCCTTTTTTAACTGCCAGCTTTCAGTGACTGATGCACAAGGACACCAAGGGACGGCACAGTTGCACAGTGGTTAGCACTGCTGCTTCACAGCACCAGGGACCTGGGTTCGATTCCCGGCTTGGGTCACTGTGTGGAGTTTTTATGTTCTCTCTCTGGCTGTGTGGATTTCCTCCGGATGCTCTGGTTTCCTAACATATTCTGAAAGATGTGCTGGTTAGATGCATTGACCCGAACAGGCATTGGACTGTGACAACTAAGGGAATTTCACAGTAACTTCATCATAATATTAATGTAAGCCTTACTTGTGACTAATAAATAAACTTTTAAAAAAAAGTATCACTGAGTATCCATCTCTCTCAATTTACACCCATTAAAGTAATAATCTGCCTTCCTATCATTGGCTACTGAAGTGGATAATCTCACATTTATCCACATTATACTGTATCTACCATGCAAATGACCAAATGACCATGCAAATGCAAATGCTTAAATCAGGCTAAAGCATATCTGCACCCTTCTCACAGCTCACCCTCTCACCCAATTTTGCATCACCTGCAAATTTAGATAGAATATATTTAGTTCCCACTTCCAAATCATTAATATATAATTAGACAGGATTAAACTATGGATAGTCATCAGGGTCAAAATATTCAAACATCAATGAACCTACAAAATATGATAAACATGAAAAGCCTCTCTAAACAGCTTGTTGCATAATATCTGTGATGCCTGAAGGGGAGGAGATAATGGCATCATGGTATTGTCACGGGGCTAGTAACCCAGAGACTCAGAGTAGTAGTCTGGGGACCCAGGCTGGAATCCCACCCTGGCAGATAGTGGAAATTGAATTCAATAAAAATCTGGAAATTGAAACTCTAATGATGACCATAAAGCATCATTGATTGTAGTTAAAAACCCATTTGGTTCACTAATGTCCTTTGGGAAAAGAAATCTGCCATCCTCACCTGGTCTGGTCTACATGTGACTCCATGATTATTGTATCAGATCAGTTATGACCTCATTGAATGGTGGGACAGACTCAATGGGCCAAATGGCCTACTTTTGCTTCTATGTCATACAGTCTCTAGATATACAGCCACTCAGTTTGACGGCAATAAAGGCTTGGCATAGACCGTGAAGCTGACATCACATAAAATGAATTTTAAAACATCAGACCTCCCTCAAACTCACTGCATCTCCACTTCTCTTTCATCTTTTAAGACACTGCTTAAAACTACCTAATTTCTCCTTTATTGACTGTCAACTTATGCCAGATTATATCATGAGAAGCCCCTTTGCATGTATGTGTGTATACATGTGTGTGTTGTATTTGTACGTATGTGTGCATGTGTGTTTGTGTGTATTTATGTGTCTGTATGTGTACATGTTTATATGTATGTATACGTGTTTCAGTGTGTATGTGCATGTGTTTGTGTATGTTTCTGTGTGTGTGCATGTGTGCATGCGTGCCTGTGTGTGTGTGTATGTGTTTATGTGTTGTGGGGGAGAATGGGAGGATTGGGGGTTACTATGTTGAAAGTGCTAAATAAATGCGAGTTGTTATATGTCACAATACATGTATTCATCCGCACCCTGGCTGGGAAAGGCAAAAAAGCAGATTAAAACCCAAGCCAATTTAAAAAATAATCTGCTCTTGTTTCATCATCTTAGGACTCCTGTTATGTGACTATATATAAAGTAAGGTACAAACATTTTTAAACAAATATTGAATTAGGGTTCAAATCTTCTGTTTGCATATGAATATGAATTAAATGTGAGATAGCAATTTTAATATGTAGCAAATTAAGATTTTGCCAAAATCAAGCACCACCTTTTAGAGTCAAAGCTAAAAGTACCAGACAAGCCCCTTGGCAAAACTGTGCCAAGGGTTGGTTCAATTGAATAAACAGCAGAGGGTTTGACAGAGATTTGGTCAGTAAATCACCCAATGGGATGCGTAGCAAATCTGATTAATTGTACAAATTTAAAAAGATGTCACTGTTTAATGGTAAATGGCCACCGCACATAATGGCTAATACTATTTCACCCTCTATAAGAGTTGCAAACATTTTTCAGGTTTTTCCAAAGCTGGCATGGGTGAGAAGAGAAACGTGCCATGTGGAGACAAGAAATTGAGTCTGGTCAAGTGATAGACATTGACAGGATTTCAGTTTGACAGCTGGCAAACCGGAGGTGCTATTGTATGTGTTGAGGGTAAAGAGGATTGCCTCATTTGTTTCTCCAGGGCATCTTTCCCAGATGAAAGCAGTCCGGTCAATGCTGGTGATGAGTGAGTGACATATTCACCTGAGCAATTGCTGATTTGGTGAAAGCACTGCCTGGCCACTTCCCCAAACTGAATTCAAATCTAGGGCTGAATTTAGTGTCCTGTTCGCTGTGGGCGCAAATCATATATTTGCACTGCTAGTCCTCCTTCATTGCCAGGGCACCATCCTGCCATGTCCCTCTCCACCCGGGACTCTACCCACCTCCACGTCCTTTGCATGGTCATCATGGCTAGTTCTTGTTTTTGAAAACCAGTGGTGATTCACACCAGCGCGACATCACGCTGGGTGGGCCACTAAATGGCTGCGAAATCTCGCGAGAGGGCCATAATGGGATTTGTGCCAGTGAGACATCAGTTTGAGATCTTCCCCCTCCCCCACCAGTGACATGTTCAGGTTCATGTCCAGAAAAGGTGCAAAACTGCTTTCCAAAATTTAAAATATATTAATATCTACTTACTGGCCTTGATGCCATAACATCTGCCTGCGCCATCTCCTCTCACCCACCTGGCATGACGTGGCACTGGCATGAATCACCACTGGTTCTCAAAGGATTTGAGAGGGGATGGCAGGGCAGTGCCCCTAGCGTGAAGGGGGAGTAGCAAGGGTAAATACATGAGGTTACAGGGCTAGGGCCAGGGTGGGATTTTCTTGGTTCTCAATGCGCTGAATAACACCACCTCCCCCACCCCCACCCCCCGCACTGTAGAGATTGTATGATTCTATGACTAATTGTATGGAGTTTGTATATTCTCCCCATATCTGCATGTGTTTCCTCCGGGGGCTCTGGTTTCCTCTCACAGTCCAAAGAGGTGCAGGTTAGGTGGATTGGCTGTACTAAATTGCCCCTTAGAATTCCAAGATGTGTGGGCTAGATGGATTAGTCATGGGAAATGTTTGAGGTTGTGCAGTTAGGGTGGGGGTGCCTGAATAAAATAGTCTGTCAGAGAGACAGTGCGGACTCAACGGGCCAAATGGCCTTTTCTGCACTAGAGGGATTCTGCAACTCAGACCACAGCGGCAGCAAGCTCTAATCGAATATTCAGCTTCCTATTTATCCTTTCAACTTTCCACTGGTAAACCTTGAAGCTTATGTCACAACGGTATCTCCAGCAGTTTCTTCCTGGCCAGTCACCTGTTCCATCAGTTAATGTATTCTGAAGAAGCCTACATGTGCCGTTTGATATTTCAGACTTCTCCTGAAATGTTAATCAACTCCTAATTATTAGCATCAAATTTTCCCCCTTGTTAAAACTAAATTTAGATAATACTGAAGTGCACCAGTTATTAGCATATTAAATAGAGAATTGGCTGTATTTGCATAAATGTCATAAACTTCCTATGTTATCTCACATCTGTCAGACACACTGCTGTGGTATATCAATTGCTACAAAGGCCAACACCGGATGATTGTTGCAAATTTACCAAGTTGGGAAACATGAATACCAAAAATAGTCTCTCTCTCTCTCTCTCACTGGGATTTGAGAAGCTGTTGAATTAAGACCATAAGACATTGGAGCAGAATTAGGCCATTCAGCCTCTCGAGTCTGCTCCGCCATTTGATACCTTTCTCAACCCCAGTCTCCTGCCTTTTCCACCTAACCTCTGATCCCCTTACCAATCAAGAACCCATCGGGTGGCACAGTGGCACTGTGGTTAGCATTGCTGCCTCAAAGCAAAAGGACCCGGGTTCGATTCCCAACTTGGGTCACTGTCTGTGTGGAATCTGCATGCCCTCCTGCATCTGCATGGGTTTCCTCTGCGTGCTCCAGTTTCAAAAAACATGCTGTTTAGGGTGCATTGGCCATGCTAAATTCTCCCTCAGTGTACCCGAACATGCCGCGGAGTGTGACAACTAGGGGATTTTCACAGTAACTTCATTGCAGTGCAGGTCTACTTCTGACACTAATAAATAAACTAATCTAAACTATCTCTGCCTTAAATACAATCATTGAACTGGCCTCCACAGCCTTCTGAAATGCTAACTGGGTGCAATCCTAAAAGTCCTGCTGCTGCCGATGACCACTGCAGATTTTGTTTGACCCGCACAGATTATTCTTGTTGTAGCACATAAAGATTCTTCCACAATGGCATGAACCATTGGCTTGGATTTTCATTCCCAATTCGGGGAGCAGGCGTTGGAAACATCTCACAGCCCACCAGACACCCCCAGGAAGATGTTATAACCCATTTCAAATGGGCAACTCAAACTGAGAATTCTGTCGGCTCCGCTTCCCGACACATCATCAAGCAGGTTGAAATCTTCCCGTCATTTTCACATCAATCTCGAGAAACTTTGTGCCCAGTTAAATCTTTGAACAAACTCAGATTTAAAAATAAATAATCTCCGTCGAAGACTTGATTGAAATGCTGGCATTTTTATTATTCCATGACTTCTTTTTGAAGCCATTTACTGAGTGTAGTGTTTAATGTATCAGTTCTGCTGAAAAATATAATTCAAATTGTCTTTAATCCATCAAAGCAGAACACATGCCACATTTCATCCTCCTTTCTGTGATTACTTTGGTAGTAATCTCCTGGTAAAGTCAGTTCTGGATCATACCACTATCAAGGTAATCTTGGAAGAGCTACAGGGGAGAGCCACGAGAATAGGGTGGCACGGTATCACAGTGGTGCTGGCACTGCTGCCTCACAGTGCCAGAGACCCAGGTTCAATTCCAGTGTCAGGTCACTGTCTGTGTGGAGTTTGCATGTTCTCCCCATGTCTGTGTGGGTTTCCTCGTGGTGCTCTCGTTTCCTCCCACACTCCAAAGGTGTGCGGGTTAGGTTGATTAGCATGATAAATGGCCCCTGAGTGTCAGGAGGATTTGCAGGGTTATGGAAATAGGCCTGGGAGAGATTGTGGTCAGTATAGACTCAATGGGCCAAATGGCCTCCTTCTGTACTGTAGGGATTCTATGAATAAAGTTTAAGAAGAACCTCAATTTCTCAAGTAGAATTGAAGAGCTGCATCTATTTACTTTAGAACTGCCTAGACTTGGAGGCAACCTGGTAGGGAGGTGTGAAATAAGGAACGGGCCGGATCCTATGCCAGTTGCTAAACCCACCTCCTTGGTCATTTGTCCTACTATTTCCTGTGGTGGCTCAGTATTAATTCTTGTCCAATTAAGCTCCTGAAGCACCATGGAGTGGCATCATACATTAAAGGTGCTGCACAAATGTGAGTTTTTGTTGTTATATCAGTGACAAGTAAGTTTGCAGATGACACAGAGATTAGCTGAGCAATTAACAGTGAGTGTCTTGGGCTACAAGAAGATATAGACGAAATGGTCAAATGGGCAGAAAGTGGCAGATGGAATTTAACCCTGAAAAGTGTGAGGGGATACACTTTGGCAGCGGTAATTTGACAAGGAACGGCATGAAACTAGGAAGTTCTATGGAACAACGGGATCTTGGTGTGCTTGTCCTTAGATCTTGGAAGGCGGAAGGGCATGTAAGTAGAGTGGTGAAAGAGGCGTATGAATCGAGGCATAGATTAGAAAAGCAGGGAAGTCATGTTGGAGTTATATAGAACTTTGGTGCGGCCAGAGCTCGAGCACTGTGCGCAGTTCTGTTTGCCACATATAAGAAGGACATGATTGCACTGAAGGGGATGCAGAGGAGATTCACCAGGATGCTGCCTGGGATGGAACATTTAAGTTATGAAAGGTTGGACAGGTTTGTGTTGTTTTCGTTGGTACTCATGATGTGGAGATGCCGGCGTTGAATTGGGGCAAACACAGTAATAAGTCTCACAACACCAGGTTAAAGTCCAACAGGTTTATTTGGTAGCAAAAGCCACTAGCTTTCAGAACGCTGCCCCTTTGTCAGGTGAGTGATTTCACTATTTTTGTGAGTTTCAGTGAATTGTTTTCATTGGAGCAGAGAGGACTGAGGAGTGACCTGATTGAGGTGTAAAAGATTATAAGGGGCATAAACAGATTGGATAAAGAACAGCTGTTGCCCTTAGTTGAAGGGTTAGTCAGGAGGGAACATAGGTTTAAGGTGAGGGGCAAGAGGCTTGGGGGGGATGTGGAGAAAAACATTTTTACCCAGAGGGTGGTGACAGTCCGGGATGTGCTGCCTCAGAGGGTGGTAGAGGCAGGTTGCCTCACATCCTTTAAAATTTATCTGGATGAGAATGTGGCACATCATAACGTTCAGGGCTTTGGGCCAAGTGTTGGTTAATGCGATTAGGTGGGAGGTCAGGTCTTTCTTATGTGTCGGTGCGGACTCGATGGGCCAAAGGATCTCTACTACACTGGATGATTCTATAATTCTATGACGAAAGGAGCACTGTATCTATGAAAAGAATTTACCAAACTTTGTTTTTGATTGGCGCAAGTCACATTTTACCACAAAAGAGGAAAGACTATAACACGCTCAAATACAGTGGAGCCAAAACGCACCACTTCTTAGCTTTATCTTAACTTCATTAACTTGTTGCTAAGCAAGTGTATTTAAAACAGGGATTTGCTAAATTACTTTTTACATGATCAAGCGCCTTTTAACACAGACTTGAAACTGGTTTGTTCCCATTGAATATGAATTTGAAGGCCATATTCACAAGCAGACAGACGTTAATTGAATTGTAGTCCGATTATAAAACTAATTAAAAAATAATCTTTGGAAGTAAAAGAAGGCCAGTTTTTGTAACCTAAATTTCCACAAAACATACTTGAGTCTTTGGGTTTATTTGGTATTTGTTTGATGCAAAATGGAATCTAAATCTAATATCAGGAGCTGAGGTGACTCTGAAATAAAACAGGGTCATAGTTGGCCCTCTAAGAGGTGTTAATCTCACATCACTTTGCTTTAACCCTGTGTGAAGTGGCAATCCAATGTGGCATCAAACTTGGTTCCTGCACCATTTGGAGATCTTAACAGGCAATTCTCCCATTGCGACCCATAAATTTTCTGGCGGGTCCAGTTGGGAGAATCGCATATCGGCTATTTTGCGGGATTTGCACATGTTTCCCAAAGCATGCGTGTCTCCTAGAGCTGGAGAACAGTCACAGTCGGGACCGCGCTGGAAACCGGTGGGAAGAGAAGTAAGTGATTTGAATCTGTTTTTAATGTATTTCAAATGTAGTTTAAATGTGATTATCGTGCTTGGTAAGTTCCGTGCTGAGCCTCTGGCACTGCCAGCCTGTGCCCCCAAGCCATAAGGCAAATTGCCCACACCCACCAGGCACCAGGCAATGGCAAGAGGACAGATCCTACTGTGGGCAGGGCGTAAGAGCGATTGGTCAGGGTGGGGTGTCCTGCTGCCACTCTGCATGGCGGTCAGTCTGGGCTGGAGGGAGGGCAGCAATTGGGGTGGGTTGCAGGGTGTAGCCTGCCAGGGGGGGTGGGGGGGGGGGGTCTGTCCCCGGGGAAAGGGGGGATGTCAGCAAGGGGGAGGGTCTGCCAGAGTGAGGCGGGTGGGAGGATTGCACTGTTGGGGGGGTGTGGGCTGGACATCAGGGCACTCCAGGGCATCTGTGGAGAGAGAACAGACCTGCTGAAATTTTCCAGCGTTTTCTGTTTTTGTTTCAGAGTCCAGCACCGGCAGTAAATTGCTCTTACACTCTCTTGGGCCTCTGGGTTACTATTCCAGTGACAGTACCACTGTGCCGCCACCTCTCTGTTGGGGAAGCACATTACCAACATCCAGACACAGAAGCTGCCAACCTTACCCTGGTCTGACTTACCTGTGACTCCAGACCCACAGCAATGCGGTTGATTCTTAAATGCCCTCTGAAACAGCCTAGCAAAGCCATTCAGTTTGAGGTAAAATAGGGATATGCAATAAATGCTGGCCCAGCCAGTGATGCCCACATTCACTGATCAAATAAAAAAAGTACCTAAGGTTATTTATAAAACACGGTCGAAGCAGCCAGTGACTGTGGGAGAAAACACTCAACAACAACAATCTCATAGTGGATAATCTAGGCAATAGGCAAACAGTAATTCTTTATCCTAGAGAAACTCCTGGAACGAAAGATGAAGATTTCTTCCCCCAGTTGATATTCTGGCTTTCTGAAAGGGTAATCTACATTTCGAACATTACCCGGGGAATGTCTAAATTGTTCTTTTTAAAAAAGAGACACGGTCAAAGGGACAAAGATCTTTCCCTAACACCCCCTCCTCCCACCAAACCCCTCTCTAAAAATAGAAAGCTGTTTTATTCTGCGGATTTCTGTGGAATCTCAGCCTCTATCGTGGCAGTGTCACTCCATTATCTGCAGTGTAATGAAGCACATCCTACCATGCTTGCTGTAGCCTGTAATTAAATGCTCCAGATTTGAAATTCACAGGATGTGTCATATTTTACACAAACCACTTCCAACATCTTTGTAGAAGTCCATTAAAAAATAGCTGCGACTGGAGATTTTAGCTTTGGACTGAGCTGTATCGATGTCAGTACCAGATCATTGTACATTAATTGTTCACTCTGACCTGCAAATGTTACTTAAAACTCACTTAAAACCCTTTTTCCTTTATCATCTCAGACAAGCGATCATACTAAAAAAAAACTGATCTCATTCCTTCTCCCTTCTTCGCATCTACCTCTCTTCGGGATCTCCTCCAGAATCTGCATTAATGAGGAAACTAAAACTACACTGGCGCAGTGATTAGTAGTTACCAAGTTATCAAGGCCCCATACTTTGGTACTTCCCCCTACACACAGTGGCACAGTGGTTAGCACTGCTGCTTCATAATGCTGGGGACCCAGGTTCAATTCCCTGCTTGGGTGACTGTCAGTGTGGGAGTTTGCACGTTCTCCCCATGTCTGCATGGGTTTTCACCAGTGCTCCAGTTCTGCCCTGAGATGTGCAATTTTGGTTGATTGGCCACGCTAACTTTCCCTTTAGTTAAGGGGATTAGAGAGGTAAATATATGGGGTTATGTGGATAGGGCCTGGGTGAGACTATTGTGGTGCAGGTTTGATAGGCTGAATGGCTTCCTTTGCAATGTAGGGATTCTGTAATCTATGATTAAAAGCTG
The DNA here is from genome assembly GCF_965287045.1 of Carcharhinus amblyrhynchos. Lineage (NCBI taxonomy): Eukaryota > Metazoa > Chordata > Chondrichthyes > Carcharhiniformes > Carcharhinidae > Carcharhinus > Carcharhinus amblyrhynchos. The sequence continues at coordinate 15,460,634 of NC_137350.1, forward strand.
GTTCACCCTGCAATCTGGGACCAGAGTGGACTAGAAAATGGATAGGGAATAGAGTTCCAACCCTCCAGGATTGGCCCAGAGTCTTCAGGAATTGAAGGTCAGTCACTCCCGGACATGTGTAACCCTGGAGAAAAATCATCAGAACACCAAAAAAAATTTTTTTTGTAACTTCCTTTGAATATTTCTCTTTACCAGAAAATGGGAATAAAAGGCAGGCTAGCTGAGAATCAAGCATCATCCAATCTTTTTGCTCTCCAGTTGACATAAGAAAGACTGTGGGTCATGAGGATAAACGTGTTGGTCGACTCACGGCTGGAGCAACGGGGCAAGTCATGAGGTGAAACCTCCAGGAATGCGTTTAACCACAGTTGGCAAACCTAATGAGCAGGGAAGCAAACACAAAAGTCTAGGTTGATTTCAGAAAGGGCCCTTCAGATCATTAAGAAGTCATTTTACGCCACAAATATTTATGTACGGAATTGTGCAAAGCAAGTCAGGAAATACAAAGAGAAGCAGGGTGAATGGGCTGACTTTTCTTGGCCCATTGGCAATGTGCTGGGCTGGCAATATGGTGGAGGAAGGGATTGGGATTGGAGCCTGATGTCTTCCTAGCACAGTGACATGTATTGCCAATTAGAATGGTTGTAGAGGGATGGAGGGGATTGTCGGGCAGTCAGGGGGTCATGGTTGTTGGGGGGATCCAGAAGCAGTCAGGATGTCAGTTGTATAGTTACCCAGGGGTTAGAACTGGTTTTAACCCTTCTAATGTTTCCTGAGTAACCATTCTAGCAAATGAGCTGGAAGCACCTGAAGTGTCTAACTTTAACTCAGTGTTTTGGAAGGTTCCAGATGCAGGGTAATTGCCCAACAGAAACCCCATGGGAAATTTCCATGTAATCAGGGCATGCAGACCCCCCAGTGGGTTCCCCAGTGCATCTTGGGAGTATCTTCCACAACCCGATTATCCTCGAACCAATTACCACTCATTGACTTTGTCCTTAATCTTACCATCCCACTCACCAACCCACCTACCACCACTCTCCCTCACCTAATAATCCTATTCCCTTAACCAACCGCTGTCACCTATCCATTCATCCACTTACCTCCCAACCTACCCACTTACTTGCCAACCTACCCACTCACCCACTTACTATCAACCTACCCACTTACCATGAACCTACCCACTCACCCACTTACCATCACCTACCCACTCACCTACTTACCTCCCAACCTATCCACTCACCCACTTACCATCACCTACCCACTCACCTACTTACCTCCCAACCTACCCACTCACCCACTTACTTGCCAACCTACCCACTCACCCACTTACCTGCCAACCTATCCTCTCATTCATTTACCTTACACATATCTTCTCTCTGTAGCTTCTCTCTGTGGTTTGGGGACTTCTAGCTAGTGCTGTTTGAAGGGAGCATGAAGTGGCTTCCTCCGAAAATCCTGCACTACAAGGAGGGACTCCAAGAACAGGTCCATTATGCATTTCTGAAGAGGCCTGGTTTGGATGTCCAAGTAAGAAATGTGGAATTCCAGTACAAAGTGGAGCAATCTACCAGAGAATGAAACTTCTTGACCTTTAATGCTTGGTTGAAAACAATCATTTGATTCTGCTCGTAGTTAACTAAATCTTTCATTGCGTTTACTCCGGAGGATGAGAAATCATAACAAAAATCTTAATTAAACCTCACTGGTTATTCGTGACAAATAGAAGCAATATTCTGCAATAAAGACTAACCTACATATGAATACAAAGGCTTCTTAATACTTTTTTTATTCAATTGTGGGACACAGTGTCGTTGGCTGGCCAGCATTTATTGCCTAGTTGCCCCGGGACTGAATGGCTTGCTTGGTCATTTCAGAGGACTGTTGAGTGTCATTGGTGTGGTCCCGGAGTCACATGTGGGCCAGACTGGGTAAGGATGGCAGATTTCCTTCCTTAAAGGACATTAGTGAACCAGATGAGTTTTCCCAACAATCTACAATGGTTTCATGGTCATCGGTAGATTCTTAAATCCAGATTTTTAAAAATTGAATTCAAATTCCACCATTTGCCGTGGCGGATTCAAACTCAGGTCCTCCAGAACATTAGCTGAGTTTCTGGATTGATAGTCTAGCGATAATACCACTCGGACATCACCTCTCCTAAGAAACTATAACCAACACCCTACAACACTAACCATCTTCCCTTGGCATTCAACGGCATTGCCACTGTACCATCAATTCCCTGTGGGTCACTATTGATAAGGGATACATCTGGACCCACATAAATATTGTGTAGCTGAGAAGCAAGTCAGGAATTCTACAATGAGTGACTCACCACCTGTCTCTTCAAAACCTCTCCACCATCAACAAGGCACTAATATGGAGGGTGATGGAAAACTCTCCATTTACCTGGATGAGTGCAGCTTCAACATTATTCAACAAGCTCAATATCATCCAGGACAAAGCAGTTCACTTTATTTACTCCACACTGTAGCTACAGTGTGCATCATCCACAAGGTGTACTGCAGCAACAACTTGCCAAGAGTCCTTTGACAGCATCTGCCAAGCTCATAATTTCTAACACTTAAGAAACAAGAGTGGCATTGTGGCACATTGGTTAATATCGCTGCCTCACAGCGCAAGGGATCTGGGTTCCATTTCTGGCTTGGGTAACTGTCTGTATGGAGTTTGCACATTCTCCAAGTGTCTACATGGGTTTTCTTTGGGGGCTCCAGTATCCCCCCACAATCCAAAAATGTGCAGGTTAGCTGGATTGGCCATGCTAAATTACCCCTTAGTGTCAGGGGGACTAGCTGGATAAATACTTGGGGTTATGAGGTAGGGCTTGGATGGGATTGTGGTCGGTGCAGTCTCGATGGGCTGAATGGCCTACTTCTGCACTGTAGGATTCTATGATTCTAAGAGCAGCAGGCACGTGGGAACACTACCACCTGCATGTTCCTGTCCAATTCATACACCTGACATGGAATTATATTGCTGTTCCTACATAGCCTCTGGGTCAAAATCCCTGGAACTCCCTCCCTAACAACACAGCAACATTTCAAGAAGGTGGTTTACAAACACTCACATCCCATGAATGAACAAAAGGAAAGTGCTGGAGACACAGGGAAAGAAAGCAGAATGGGCTGGAGACCAATCACAAACCAACCTCATCCTTCAGAATGATTGGTTTGCTCCACAGGGAACTCATGGATCTTTCATCAATGGCCAAGTAAGAATCCTGAGAAGGGCACTTGCCCTGCTTGATCCTTTGATGTTCAAGAGAATTGGATATGATCATTTGTACAAGGAACAGAAAAAGTTAGCATATAGGTACAGCAAGCAATTAGGAAGGCATGTGGTATATAGGTCTTCATTGCAAGGGGATTGAAGGGCAGAAATAAAGCAGTCTTTTTAGGGTTGTACAAGGTTTTGGTATGATCACATCTAGTGTCGTTTTGGTCTCCATATTTAAGAAAAGATATCCTGACATTGGAGACAGTACAGCAAAGTTTCACTAAATTGGTCTCTTGGATGACAGAGTTGTCATATGATGAGAGATTGAGCAAATTTGGTCTATTTTCTCTCGAGGTGAGAAGGTTGAAATCTGATCTCATTGAAATGTATCAGATTCTGAGAGGGTTTGATGGAGTAGACATTGAAAGATTACTTCCATTGGCTGGAGAAATCTAAAGAAGTGGAGGCACAGAATCAGGATAAGGGGACAATTGTTTATTATTTATTCATTATTGCCACAAGCAGGCTTACATTAACACTGCAATGAAGTTACTGTGAAAATCCCCTAGTCGCCACACTCCGGTGCATGTTCGGGTACACTGAGTGAGAATTTAGCATGGCTAATACACCTAACCAGCATGTCTTTCAGACTGTGGGGAGGAAACCAGAGCACCCGGAGGAAACCCACGCAGAGACAGTGGAAAAGATGCAGACTCCACACAGACAGTGACCCACGCGGGGAATCGAACCCAAGTCCCTGGCACAGTGGGGCAGCAGTGCTAATCACTGTGCCAGTGTTTTGCCCTTCAGAGTGATAGGAGGATAAGTTAATTAACTTAAAGGGTTGAATGTTTGGAATTCTCTACAGAAAGCTGTGGATGCTCCACTGCTGAATATTAGTTGGGGGCAGACAGATTTTTGGTCTCTCAGGAAATGAAAAGATATGAGCAATGGACGAAATGAGCAGTGCCCAAAAACTGCCATGATCATATTGAAAGGCAGATGAGGCTCCAATGGCCACGTGCTCCTATTTCTTGTGCCCTTGTTGCAGACTAATTCTGGTGTGGGAGCTGAAACTGGTTTATATATAAACAGGGTCTAAATCCTGTTTCAAATGGCTCTGCTCCTGAAATGCATTCCAATGAATTCAACCCAAAGAGATGGATCATCCACATTTATCACAATCACACTCACTCATTGCTGCTGACGGTGCCAATAACATTCTGACAGTCACTAAGTTGATTGTGTACTCTGCTTCCTCAAACCCCGTTCAGATTTCAATATCATGCAGGTTAACGGGGATTTCACCCTTCGGGGACTGTACACGGTAACATTATTAGGACCAGCAACCTCTTGCTTATACTGACTCTTAGCAAACTAAATAGTATGTTGGTGTTCTAGGAATCAATCAAAGGAGACACAGAGCAAGTCACAGAATCTAGTGGAGGTCAACTGGGAGAGGGAAATCATTAGAAATCGCTGATGAAAGGTCACCACAGTGCAGTGACCAAAACTGGATGTGGTATTCCAGTTCAGGCAGCTGTTACATTTTCACAGTAAAACGCCAATTGACTTGTACTTAACCTGAAGCTTTCTGTTGGGAAACACCAATTTTAGCAGTTTGGTGGTGGCTTTGGGTTAAATGACTGAGGCAGTTGAGCGGAACCCAAAATCTAAACCAGGGCTAATTTGTTCAGTTCCATTCATCACATCCGATAATGAATTCACAGACCACAACATAGCGGGTGGTTTAGATTGAATTCTCAACCTTCCAGGTCATCTCGTTAAAGCCTTGTTGTATGGATCAGAAAACAATGGGCATGAAAAGATGGTCAAAGTTTACAACGTAAATTAAAATCCAGCTTTATCTGTGTGACCAGCATGCGAAGAAAGTGCTCCTGTCACATTGTCGGCCTTTCATTTTCCAGAATTTAATTAACTGAACCCAAAATGCACTGCATCAGAAATAAATGCACGTTATCCCATGTCTCAGAGCGTTCATCTCCTCTATTCTGCTTCTGAGTTCAAGTAAAATGTTTTTCGAAGAGTCTCTCTGCTGCCCTCTCTGACCTGATAACTCAGTGCTGATCATTCCCTTTGCAAAGACAAAAGGATTCTAATTAATTCTGAGGGCCATTTCATGCCACTTCAGAATCACTGCTCTGAGTTCCGATAGATCACAGACTGATGTCAGCGTTTCACCCTCTCCCCCCACCCCCCACCAGCTCCCAACATCACATTGTTTGTGAAGAATTTTGACACTAAATTGATACAGATGTGCGAGGCCGTCTACCAGTGAAAGGTAGACCTGGTGACAAATTATTCCGTATAAAAATTAATTACAAATGTGTCTGGAAATAATAATGTACAGCAGTGCTATTAAATCACCAGAATTGGGACCGACTTTTAGGGCTATTTGGGGTGACGGGGATAGGGCCTGGGTGGGATTGTTGTCAGTGCAAACTCACTGGGCCAAACAGCCTCCGCCCGCACTATAATGATTTTATAATTCTATGATTCTATTCAACATAGGACTTCCCAAAGCTAAATGCTAAATCATTTAATTTGCTACTGGCAAAATATTTTTATTTGAAGCCAAAATTAGGTCAACAACAAAATGGAATTAATGGTATCCAAATCTAATATGATGATTATAGCTGACTGTGTGATATGATTATTACACACTTTCCTCAGTAGCAGGTGTCATCACATTGTAGATTAGAGCTCCTCAGGGTCAACCACAGCATAGGGGTTAGCACTGCTGCCTCACAGTGCCAGGGACCCAGGTTCGATTCCTTGCTTAGGTCACTGTCTGTGTGGAGTCCGCACATTCTCCCTGTGTCTGTGTGGATTTCCTCCAGGTGCTCTGGTTTCCTCCCGCAATCCGAAAAACGTGTTAGTTAGATGCATTGGTCATGCCAAATTCTCCCCCAGTGTACCCGAACAGGTGCCGGAGTGTGGCGACTGGGGGATTTTCACAGTAACTTCACTGCAGTGTTAATGTAAGCCTACTTGTGACAAATAAACAAACTTTAAAAACTAAATTCGACCAGTACCTTCAAAGAGAAACATGTCATTGTTAAAGCTGTCAGGGCAGCAGGAAGATCTCTGGGAGCTGCTATCCATCTTCCTCCTCAGTCCAGTCTGGAGTCAGGTAATTAAACACAGGCCCAACTCCTGCACCATAAGGTTTAGTGGAGCAATGACCAAAGAAGCCTTTTCTCAAAAGAAGGATTTTGAATGGACCTACCTTGCATTAAGTTGATCTTTCTCTACACCCTAGCTATGACTGTAACGCTACATTCTGCACTCTCTCCTTTCCTTCTCTATGAAATGTATCTTTTGTCTGTATAGCACGCAAGAAACAATACTTTTCACTGTATGTTAATACACGTGACAATAATAAATCAAATTAAATCAAATCAAAAAGCATTGGTAAGGTAGAAAGGTGAGGAAGATCGCAATTGAGGATCAGGAAGCTCCAGGTGAGTGGGAAGGATTGGTCATCAGCTGAAAGATTTAGTGCAGAATTGATTTCATACATAAGCCAGACCTCTCATGCAGCACTTTATCTGACATTCATTGATTTTATTTAAACACTTCAATCAAAGGAACAGTGCCATCGGTGACATTATTGGTTTCATACACAGATTAATTCCGCAGATTCGAAACTCAATCAGTGGTCCAATTTTAAATGTTTTTGTAATCTTGTTCCTTACTGTCCATAATAGGCTGAGTTTAATCAATAAGAAGTCCAACAGATTGATTTGGACGCGTGAGCTTTGGGAGTGCTGCTCCTTCCTCGTGTTGGGTTTTAACCTGGTGTTGTGAGACTTCTTACTGCACCCACCCCTGTCCAATGCCGGCATCTCCACATCATGAATTTAGTCAGGGCAGCGGGAGCCTTGATGGCAGGCTCAAAACAGACACCCTGGGCAGCACAAGTGGTTAACATTGCTGCCTCACAGTTCGAGGGATCTGGATTTGATTCCCGGCTTAGGTGACTGTGTAGAGTCTGCATGTTCTCCCCATGTCTGTGTGAGTTTTCTCTGGGTGCTCCGGTTTCCTCCCACAGTCTAAAGTTGTGCAGGTTAGTTGGATGGGCCATGCTAAATTCTCCCTCAGTATCTCAAGATGTGTAGGTAAGATGGATTAGGGGTTATGGGGATTGGGTGGGCCGATGGGAAGCATGTGGGCCTAGGTAAGATGCTAAGTCAATGCAGAACCGATGGGCCAAATGGCCTCCTTCTGCACTATAAGGGTTCTATGAACCCCATGTTGGATGTTCATGGGACCCTCGAGCACATTTTATCCGTATGTGGCAATTAATTAGTTGCAGTTGGAACCTTTCCCTTTAAAGAATCTTATATTCGATCAGAGGACTGACAGCTCTTCAGTCTCAGCAGGCAACAAAGACTCCCCTAGCAAAGCAGTGAGTGGGGTCTGAGGTTGCTGCGGTCAGTCAAGTAGTCAGCAGTGGTATGAGGGGAGGGTTATTTTCATTTCTTCAGGGGATGTGGGTATATTTCCAAATCAGATAAGTGACTTGGAGGAGAACTTCCAGATGATGCTCTTTCGATGCTTCTGCTGACCTTGTCCTTCTGGATGGTAGGGGTTGTGGGTTTGGAAGGTGTTGCCGAGGGAGCTTCAGTGAATTCCTGCAGTGCACCTTGTAGAAGGTACACACGGCTGTTACTGTGTGTCAGTGATGGAGGGAGTTAATGTTTGTGGAGGGAGTAGCAATCATGCCCTGGATGGTGTTGAGCTTCTTGCGTATTGTTGGAGCTGCACTCATCCAGGCAAGTGGAGAGTATTCTGTCATACTCCTGATTTGTGCCGTTTAGATGGTAGATAGGCTTTGGGGAGACAGGAGGTGAGTTATTCACTGCATGATTCCTAGCCTCTGATCTGCTCTTGTAGGCACAGTACTTATAGGGCTAGTCCAGTTGAGTTTCTGGTCAATGCTAGCCACCAGGATGTTAATTGCGAGAGATTCAGTGAATGTCAAGGGATGATGGTTAGATTGTCCCTTGCTGGAAATGGTCATTGCCTGGCACAAATATTACTTGCCACCTGTCAGCTCTAACCAGGATGTTGTCCAGGATTTGCTGCATCTGAACATGGACTGCTTCAGTATCTGAGAAGCCACAAATGATGCTGAACATTGTGCAATCACCATCAACCGTCCCCATTTCTGATCTTGTGATAGAAGGAAGGTCATTGTTGAATGATGGTTTGGGCCTACCCTGAGGGACTACTGCAGTGATATTCTGGGGCTAAGATGACTGATCTCCAAACATCACAATCATCCCCCTTTGTGCCAGATAGCACTCCAACCAGTGCAGCGTTTTCTCCCCGATTCCCATTGACTCAGTTTTGCTAGGGCTCCTTGATGTCACACTCGGTGAAATGCTGCCTTGACATCAAGGGCTGTCACTCTCACCTCACCTCTGAAGTTCAGCTCTTTTGTGCATCTTTGACCCAAGGCTATAATGGGGGCAACAGCAGAGTGACCATGACATAACTTATCTCTGTGTCATTGAATTCGTAATTGCTAAGCAAGTGCTGTTTGATAGCACCGTTAATAACCCCCTCCATTACTTCATTGATGATGGAGAGTAGACTGATGGGACGGCAATTGGCTGGCTTGAACTTGTCCTGCTTTCTGTGTACAGGACATACCTGGGCAATTTTCCACATTATAGGGTAGATACCAGCTTTGTAGCTGTACTGGAATAACCTGGCTAAGGGCATTGCCGGAATATTGTCAAGGCCCATATCCTTTGCAATATCCAGTGCCTTCAGCTTTTTCTTGACATCATGTGGAGTGAATCAAATTGGTTGAATACTGATATCTGTGATGCTGGGGACTTCCAGAATTGGTTAAGATGCATCATCCACTCAGCACTTCTGGTTGAAGATTGTAGCAAACGCTTGTCTTTTTCATGGATGTGCAGGGCTCCCCCATCATTGAGGATGGGGATATTTATGGAGCCTCCTCCTTTGATGAGTTATTTAATCATTCACTACCATTAACGCTGGATGTGGCAGGACTGCGGAGCTTAGATCTGATCTACTGATTGTGGGATCGCTTATCTCTGTCTATCACCTGCTGCTTGTGCTGTTTGGCACCTCATTTTTCGGTGAAGACAGAGGAGATTGTCACGGTGTATCTATTGCTGTTTGGAGGCTCCTCGCTGGGCCATAGAATACCCAATTAGGTGTGCCCCCCTCCCCGAGATTGCAGGGACCCTGGCAGGATTCACCAGACAGTCTCACCACATGGCAGAGAGCACTCCCACTGCTGGTAAAATGCCAGCGGCTGCAGGAACAGGCCCTTAATTGATCATTTCAGTTGTCCAAATGGCCATTGGGTGGGAGGGCTGCCCTTCATCTTCCCTGTCGCTGGCTGAGTGCAAAGGCGGCAGGTAAGTGACAGGCACCGTCCACCATCCCTCGCCGTTTTACCCCCACTGCCACTGGATCCCAGCTTGCCCGCTCGAGGGCTGGTAAACTCCAGGCTGCCATGAGCTTATCAAAAATTCAACTTCAGAGCCAACGATTCCCAATGTAATAAAGTTAAAATGACGGTATGGGAACTTTAGCACAGCTCTTCTTTTCTCTACAAATTGCTATCCTGCACCCTTAAAGTTTATTTATTAGTGTCACAAGTAGGCTTACAGTAGCACTGCAATGAAGTTGCTGTGAAAATCCCTGTGTTAACTACTGTGTTAAAACCAAGACTTAGTACTCCATATCAAACAAACTTCTACACCATTATCATCCACATGAATTTACTCTTCAATCCGAATAAGGTTTGGGTTCAATGTCTGTTTAGGCAAAGTAAGTGCTGTCAGGCTCCGGTCCACTGTTAGTACATTGACATTATTGGTGTATAAACTGGAGATGGTTTCGATATTGTTTTCTGTGGGAGATTAAGTGAAGCATTCAGAATGAACTATTTGTGGAAGTACAAATCTGAAGCTGTGTCTGCATCATTATTCACTGCCAGGCTAGAAAGAGCTTATTGCCTGCCAGGAGCTCAGCAGTAGTTTCTGTAGCCTGAGCTGGAGCGACACCAGGAAAGATACACTCAAGACAAATATAATTTGGGTGATTTTAAATGGTTTCACTTCAACTCACAACACTAGATTAAAGTCCAACGGTCTTATTTGGTATTACAATCTTTTGGAGCACTGCTCCTTCAAGGATGCCATAAGTCTTAACCATTTTATCTATCTGTCCTACCTTCAAGGATCCTTGGACATGCACCTCCAGGTCACTTTGGTCCTCTGTACTCCCAGGTCCAACAGGTTTATTTGGTATCACAAGCAGTGCTCTGAAACCTCGTGATACCAAATAAACCTGTTGGACTTTAACCTAGTGTTGTGCCTGCTTTAGTCCAACACCGGCATCTCCACGTCATTTAAACTCGACCTCTCCCAAATTTCTTCAAGAGCTGGAATGCTAAATGCACAAAATGAAAACTGATGGATTCCACAAAGCTCTCAGTACACAGGAGCTAGATTTTGATCTTTGAGGACTAATACTTTTTAACCCTTAGTTTTCAACACGACCTGAGTGCTCTGCCCAAAGGCAGGCCATCAGCTGATGCTTCTTCCTCATTTTCTAGACTTTTTAGCAGTGATCCCCTCTGACTCCAGCAAGGAGACAGCTACCAGCCTCCCACCCATTGACTCTGTCTACAATTCCTGCTGCCTCAGAAAAGCAACCTGCATAATCAAGGACCCAACGCACCCCAGACATACTCTCTTCCGTCAGGAAAAAGATACAAAAGTCTGAGGTCACGTACAAACCGACACAAGAGCAGCTTCTTCCCTGCTACCATCAGACTTCTGAATGGACTTACCTTGCATTAAGTTGATCTGTCTCTACACCCCAGCTACGACTGTAACACTACATTCTGCACTCTCTCCTTTCCTTCCCGGTGAACGATGTGCTTTATCTGTATAGTGTGCAAGAACAATATATTTCACTGTATACTAATACATGGGAAAATAATAACTCAAATCAAATCAAATCAAAGTCTACTAAAGTGATACCAGAAATCAAACCTATGCTGCTGGCATTATTCTGAACCACATGCTCACCATCTAAACTAACCAGATCCCCTTATTTTAATATAGTGATGCTTGGAAGTATAGAGGACCAAAGGGACCTGGGGGTCCATGTCCAAAGATCCCTGAAGACAAAAGGACAGATAGATAAGGTGGTTAAGAAGACTCATGGCATACTTGCCTTTATTAGCTGAGGCATGGTTAATAAAAACAGGAGGGTTATGATGAATTGTTAGGCCACAGCTAGAGTACTGTGTATAGTACTGGTCGCCACACTATAGGGAGGACATGATAGCACTAGAAAGGTTGCAGAGGAGATTCATTAGGATGTTGCCTTGGTTGTAGCATTTCAGCTACAAGAAGAGGCTGGTTAGGCTGGAGTTGTTTTCAGTAGAGCAGAGAAGATTGAGGGAGGGACCTGATCGAGGTGTACAAATTGTGAGGGAATATAGATAGGGTAGCTCGGGCGCTGGTTTTCCCCTTAGTAGAGGGGTCAATAATCAGGAAGCAGAGATTAAAGGTAAGGCGCAGGAGATTTAGGGTGGAATTTTACCAAAACATAGCAAAGTGTCAGGATCTGACAGAAAACTAGGTTTTCTCTCCAGATCTTTTGACGTACTGTCAAAAAGAAGCAGGTGGAGTATTTCACACCATCATTTTATGAGGCAGAGTCTAAACATTTCGGCAAAGCCTAACTTAACAGAGGTCTTTTTAATGGGTGCCCTGATCAGCGCCAAAAATAACCTTCCCCTGACCACATCACGGAGGCTTTAGGAGCTCCCCCAACCCCCAAATAGTCATCGCAGGCAATTCCCTCTTTCCCCCCAAGCCAATCATTATCTTCATCTCCTCCCCCTTCACACTCATTCTCTTCCCTCCCTGCACTCAACATATATACCACCCCACCCCCATACAGGTCCCACTAGAGGATGCCCCAACACTGCCCCTGGCACAGGTTGGCTCTGCCATGTTGGCACTGTGCCAGGGGCAATGCCAGGGAGCAGTGCCCACACTCTCCCCAGAAGACTGTACTAACCTTTGTGCCCCTCTGTGTCACGACAGGTTCAAGTCTGGGTGATATCACATCGGCGAGTTATGTCAATAAAATGAGGGGACAATATGGCAGCGGCGGGTCTGATATTTATATTTAAATTTATTAAGATCCGTTTAAATGATATTCTCGTCCTTTATGAATGTGAACCTCATGACATCACCAGCGAGGGGCAGAGCAAATCGAGGAATGTGATCTCTCCAAAGAGAATTGCATTTCCCAATTCTCTCCGGATTTTCAGCCCATGTTGTCATTCTCTCTGATGATAAATGTGAGCTGAAAGTTGCCCCCTTAGAGGGGATTTGAGGAGATCTCTTTTCACCCAGAGGTTGATGGGAATCTGGCAGTCACTACCTGAAAGGGTGGTAGAGGTGGGAGCCCTCACAACATTGAAGAAGCATTTAGATGAACACTTGAAACGCTGTCGCAAACAAGGCTACAGACCAAGTGCTGGAACATGCAATTAGAATTAGCTTGATGACCAGCACGGACACAATGAGCCGAAGGGCCTCTTTCTGTGCTGTAAACTTCTATGACTATGACCCTATGACTATGGAGGGGAAAAGACAAGGTACTTTCTTCAGATTTTAGTGTTCAGACACTGTAGATGGGTTTAGAAGACAGAGAATAACTGAATTCAACAGAAAGGCTGGATTGATGCAAATTCCAGCATGCCAATAACAGCCAGCTGCAAATTAAGACATTCAATCATAAATTAGTTGGAATTATTCAAATCTACTCCTTCAACAAGTGAGAATGAGGTGCTGTATGTATGCTAATATATTCTAATTAATGCTAATGGAAGAGACATTGTAAGCCTGCATCAGTATAAGCTGCAAATGGAAAAGACTCCAAGTTTAATTCAGTTGCTAGAACTCCACGTGTGCTGTTTATATTTAGATTTCTGACACGTTATCCACAGCCAATCTGCAATGTCGTGGCTCATAAATGTTCCTCCCTCGTCTTTCCCCAGTAACCCTGCAAATTTTCTTCTGATAATGATCCAATTCAGCTTTGAGTAGTTGGACTGCGTTGTATCATCTGTCCCTCATGGGAAAATTTATACAGAGAAATGCTTTTGAATGCAAGTCCATCAGGCATTAGTCTGCACAAACATCCTAGAGGCCCTATGGGAAAAGGAGATCCTGTCGGATGGTTCCCTGACAGACTGTCAGAGTCATTTGGCAGAATGCCTCATCACCAGAACTTTCAGACAAGCACCAAGACCTAGCTTAACTGGTGTTGAGAAAGGCCCTCCCCATCAGATCTTTCCCGCACGCCCAGAATCTCACCCTGTCCTGTCCATATGTTGACCTCGAGGTAACCGTGGTGAGGTAGAGCCTGTTGTCCACCTTCTTGTGGAATCTGCCTCAGCAAAGTAGATCTGGAGAGAGGTGCAGTGGTGTTTGTCGTGGTTCATTCTGAGCAGCTCTCTGGATGCAGGACTCTGTGCTCTACAAGCTGTTAAAAACAGAAAGAAGTCTCACAACACCAGCTTAAAGTCCAACAGGTTTATTTGTAGCAAATGCCACAAGCTTTCAGAACAGGCTGTCCTTTCGTCAGGTGGGAGGGAGTTTTGATCACAAACAGGGCACAAAGACACAAACTCAATGTACATGAATAATGATTGCAATGTGAGTCTTTACAGCTAATCAAGTCTTAAAGGTGCAGACAACATGAGTGGAGAGAGCTCTACAGGCTGTTCCCAGGGACGCACACTGAGACAAACATCAGCTGCTGCTGGAGGATCATCAACTCAGTGAAAGACACTCTTTGGTCTGCTCAAAACTTGTTGGTCCTCCAGTGCAAAGAATTGTCCGTGACCCAGAGTTGCAGATTGGTACATTCCAAAGCCCAGGAGTTTGTGCTGAGGGACACACTCAAGCTTGAGGCAGCCACGCAGAGACACAATAGGGAAAGATCGCTGTCTAAGGCTTTTCAGCCACAATACACCGAGGGGCTGGAAATTGTATAGAACTCCCTTGGGCTGTGTGATTCACATTGAGTGTATATGGTGTACATTGCATGTTTCACAATTATATTGAAGCACCTCAGAGTGCAACCTGATCTATGTAGAAAATGGAATGTCAGTGCACATTCTGTTCTGGCTACTTTGAAATGTTTATAATGTTCTTTCAGATATTTTATGAAATAAAGTAAATCTTTGCAACAAAAAACAAATCCATTTCCCTTTTAAAAGCCGTTGTTGAATCTGCCTCCACCACACCCTCAGGCAATGCATTCCAGATGTTAACCACTCGCTGCATAAAAAAGATCTTTCTTCATACCACTTCTTTTGCCAAAACATTGGGCTCAATTTTACCATCAAGTTGTGCCCATTTTCGGGTGCAAAGACTTGGTAAAGTCGGGCGCGAGGTGAATAGCGCAATCCGCGCCTGCCTCCATGCCTGTTCCCCCTTTAACAAGGCCTGAAAACAGCCACGATCATTTAAATGGACTTACTGGGCTGCACACCCAACTTTACAGCACTTCCCCCTTTACCACCATGTTCTCCTATCCAGAATCAGCGTAGAACAGACATGCTCCACAAAAGTCCAACTCGGGCGCTCTGGTTAGTGAGGAGGTAAGCGTAAATGAGTTCTCACTCCAGAACTGCTAGAATGGTTTTCTACACGATATCTTGTTACTGGAACTAGCTGACTGAATTGACACGAAACCACTCGTGTTCTCACCTTTGAAGGTTGAACATTCCAGCAGACTGCTCGACAGGTTCTAAACTATGGATCAAATTCACAGACAATAGCAGAAAATCAATCCAGCACATTGCGTTTGATTAAAGAGCCTTTACCTCTGTGGATGCAATGACAGGAAAAGGCTAGATCTACACTAACTCACTCAGTAATACTAAACCTGGATCAGCATCCATGACATGACTTATACACAAAGCTTCACCATCCAACATCCTTCATCCAAAAGGATCCAGTGGATTGAAGTGGACGTGGCAAATATTTGACACTGCCTGGACAAGTAGTTGTGAATGAACCCCTTACTCCCGGACACATCTGGTGGCATCACCTTCCGACTGGCCCACTAATGTGTTCTCTTCTGAGGTTGAGGCAAACATACAGGGAGCTTTGCATTGCATACCTGACCTGATTGGGCAGCATAGTAACACAGTGGTTAGCACTGCTGCCTCGCATCGCCAGGGACCCGGGTTCAATTCCCGGTTTGGTCACTGTGTGGAGTCTGCACGTTCTCTCCTGTCTACGTGAGTCTCCTCCGGGTGCTCCGGTTTCCTCCTACAGTCCAAAGACATGCTGGTTAAAGCAAAATAATGCAGCTGCCGTAATCCGAACCAAACACAAAAAATGCTAGAAAAGGACTTGGAATGTGCTAAGGTTGTTGCCCCGGGCTGCAGCAGAAAGAGTGGACACATAGCACTTGGGCAATGAATGAGATTGTCACTCCCTTACACAACAAACATAGGAGGACAGAGGGCAAGTCTGCCCAGGACATTTGGTCAGCTCCCTCTCCAAAAGAAAAGCTGCAGTTTGCAATGGGGACACGATAGTCAGATTTTGGGCCCAGTGATATTAAGGAACAACATCCACCAGAGGAAGGACAAAACCATATGCATCAGGAGAGCATGAGAGAGATTAGAAGGGCAGAAAGGCAATGGAGGTCATATCTCTAACATAGGATACATGACCAAAGATACATGACCTACCTGGAGGTGACCAGGATCCAAGCTGGGATTTAACAGAAATTCCCACCCAAGTTCAATGGGTGGGAATTACCACAAAACCCACGGTGTATTTTGTGACAACATGAAGTGCCCTTCCCCTCCCCCCTCCCCCATTGACCAGTGGTGGGATCTTCTGGTCCTACCATTGTCAATGGGTTTCCCTGTGAATGCACTCCCTGCTGCCATGAAACCCATGTCAGGGTGCACTGTCAGTGAAAACAGGCGATTCTGCTGGTGTGAATGGCCTGAAAGTTCTGGCCGATGAACCTTTGGCTGGTTCATCAAATTTTTCATCCCTCCAGCGACAACTCCTGTCGATGTCAAGACAGAAAAATCGAGCTCCAGTGTCACAGGACACTGAGACTCTCTGGATGGTCACAGAAATCTGAGTCCTCATCACCAAAAACCTCACATCTCATGACACAGGTCGCCTAGAATCCAGTCATAGAATCCTACAGTGCAGAAAGAGGCCACTTGGCCCATTGAGACTGCACCCGACAAAAATCCTATCCCAGACCCTATCCCATAACCCCACATATTTACCCTGCTAATCCCTCTAAGTTACACATCCTAGGACACTAAAGGTCAATTTAGCAAGGCCAATGCACCTAACCCGCACATCTTCAGACTGTGGGAGGAAAATGGAGCACCCAGAGGAAACCCACGCAGACACGGTAAGAACATGCAAACTCCACACAGACAGGACCCAAGCCAGGGATTGAACCCGAGTTCTTGGCATGTGAGGCAGCAGTGCTAAGCACTGTGCCACCTTGCACCACGCCACAGTCATGGTGGCCTTGAACCTCTTTGCTTCTGGTTCCTCCCAAGGTTCAACTGCAAACTTTGGTGAGATGTCACAAATGATAGTGCACTATTACATCCCGGGAGCCATTCGTGCCCTCTTCATCAGAAAAGGACAGAATTTTCATCTTTGATTGATTTGATTTGATTTATCATCACATGTATTAGTATACAACTAGTACACAATACAATAATGTATTGTTTCTTGCACTCTATACAGATAAAGCATACCATACATAGGGAAGGAAGAGAGACAGTGCAGAATGTAGTTTACAGTCATAGTGAGGGTTTAAAGAAAGATCAACTTAATGCAAGATAGGTCTATTTAAAAATCTGATAGCAGCAGGGAAGAAGCTATTCTTGAGTCAGTTGGTATGTGATCTCAGACTTTTGTATCTTTTTCTCAACAGCAGAAGGTGGAAGAAAGTAAGTCTGGGGGTCTGAGGGTCCTTGATTATGCTGGCTGCTTTTCTGAGGCAGCAGGGCATGTAGACAGACTCAATGGAGGGAAGGCTGGTTTGCATGATGAACTGGGCTTTATTCATGACCCCTTGTAGTTTCTTGTGGTCTTGAACAAAGCAGGAGCCATACTAAGCTGTGATACAACCAGAAAGAATGCTTTCTAAGGTGCATCTGTAGAAGCTGGTGAGCGTTGTAGCAGACATGCCAAATTTCCTTAGTCTTCTGAAAACGTAGAGGCGTGGGTAGGCTTTCTTAACGATAGTTTCGGCATGGGGGGCACCAGGACAGTTTGTTGGTGACGTGGACACCTAAAACTTGAAGCTCTTGACCATTTCTATTTCATCCCCATTGATGTGGACAGGGGTATGTTCTCCACTAATGACAGACTTAACCTTGCAGGGACAGAGAACAATGGGCTCCATGAATAAATGGTAGTTCACGCTATCATTGACTGATGGAAAATGCTGGAAAATCTCAGCAGTTCTGACAGGATCTGTGGAAAGAGAATAGAGCCAACCTTTCAAGTCACGATGACCCTTCATCAAAGCTCATCGTGGCTCAAAACGTTGGCTCTATTCTCTCTCCACAGATGATGTCAGGCCTGCTGAGATTTTCTAACACTCCTTGTTTTGGTTTCAGATTCCAGCATCCACAGTATTTTGCTGTTATCATTGACTGATGGTGGGTTTGTGACACAGTAACAGATCCAGTCTCTGTTTCCCAACTCTAGGGTGAAAGTTCCTCCCTAAGTCTGCCTCTTTGGTTGAGTAAAGTATATTCTATAATTAGTGCAAATGGCTGTTACACATTTGTTAAGGTTTCTTGATGGAAGAATGAATCCAAAGGAATAGGGACTTCTGCTTATACTCAAGTTTATTTTGAATATCATACTGGATTAGTAATTGGAAGTGATCACTTGTTTCATTCCACTCGAACTGGCTCTGGCACACACACCAGGCTGATGTCTCAATTTCTCCAATGGGGAAATGAAGCTAGTGATTTACAGTTTTTTTTTGCTACCAATCTGTGTAATCTAATTGATCTCAAGTTGACAAATTGGTTAATTTAAACAAGGTGTAGACCATGTTCCTTCAGAGGGCTAGCAAAGATCCAATGGGCAGAATGGCTTCCTTCTGTACTGTAGCCATTCCAGCTTCAGTCAGAAGGATAAATTGGAGTGCTTGGGACTGTTCTCCTTGGAGAGAAGAAGGTATCAGAGGAGATTTGATTGAGGTATTCAAAATCATGAGGGGGCTTGGCAGAGTGGGTAGGGAGAAACTTTGTAAAAGGATCATGCACAAGAGGGCTTGGATTTAAAGTGTTTTGCAAAAAGGGCAAATGCGATGTGAGAAAAAATATTTCACACGAGTTTTTTGGGTCTGAAATGCACTTCCTGGAAGTGTGGTGGGAGCAGGTTCAATCCAGTCATTTGCTGATCATTTGAATTGAAACAAGGTGCAGATGCACTGGGAAATGGCAGGGGAATAACACAAAGCCATGATGCTCATTTGGAGAGCTAGGGCATATACAATGGGCTGAAAGGCCTCCTTCTGTGCCATAACAATCCTGTGATTCCATGATGATTCTTTAAGGAAACCAGGCTAATGTTGGGGAGGAACCAGTACAAGTTGAGGGAAGACCCATAAGAAGGTAGCTTTTAATTAAGCAATTGCTTGGTTGTCATCACATGTCATGACCCAGAACCTAATCATAAAAGCACTGCCCATCCATGAATTTATGCCTCACTGTGAATCTTGCACTTTGGAAAGATGATCTAGTCTGGCATGGAGCTAGCACATCATAAGACACGATGTCTCATAATAACCCAATTCTCACCCATAATCCTTATTACAACCTCAGGACTCAGGGTGGCATGGTGACACAGTCAATAGCACTGTTGCCTCAGAACACCAGGGATCCAGGTTTGATTCCAGCCTTGGGTCAGCTGTCTGTGTGGAGTTTGCATGGATTTGCTTTGGTTTCCTCCCAAAAATGTGCAGGTTAGGCAGATTGATCATTCTAAGTTCCCAATATCCCATGACCCTTTTTCCATCAACCAAGTTGTATAGGTTAGATGTATTAGCCATGGTAACTGTGTGGGGTTACGGGGATAGGGTGGGGGAAAGGGTGTGGGTAAGGTTCTCTGTCAGAGAGAGTCGGTGCACTGCAGGGATTCTAAGAACCCTGTGCCTTGAAATGACACTGTACTGCATTGTGAACCTGTGGCAATGACTCAGAACTTCCCACCGTAATTCTGATACCACAACCCATTATGCATTAGGCATGGTGTGATACCGGGCATAGTTTAAGCACTGGCATGTTCTTTACTGACTCCACATTTTAAGAAATTGAAGTAAGCGGGGGGAAAATAATCAATTTTTTTTAAAAACAAGATCCCAACAAGGAGCCTCATCCACAACTGTGCAGATTGAGAATTCAGTGCTGAGGTGCCATTAAATTCTGCAAAGCTGCCCCAAGAAACTGCCATAAGCCAAATCCCAATGTGTCGCAATTTATCACTTGGACTTCAAGGCACCTTGGAAATGTTCCTTTAAAATGCTCTGATGTGTTTTGTGTAAAGATTTTCCTCCGTACATCTGCAGAGTGGCTGCACTTCAAAGTGATTCGCTTCATAATGCAGGGCTTCAGGACATTTCTGAGAGATGTGATAAGGGACTGAATAAACTGCCCGCTGATTCTCTCCTATATGTTGTATAAAGCCCGTGTTTAGCATCAGCCGAGGATTTGCCAGCAAATTCCTGAACCTGAAAGCACCAGGTCTCCTCCGTAAGGCTGTACAGAAGGAATTATAATGAAGATTTTAATTGAACAAGGAGAGTGAGTATCAACTTTTCATGTGGAATATCTAAAGTTGGGGGAGTGCTTGTTGCCCAGAGCAGTCATCTCCTGCAGTAGGCGTCACCTGCTTTAAAATGGAATGTAAAATCTGAAGCTTTATTTTGCATCTCATTTGCAGATCCTCTCTGTCTTTTCTGTGAATTTTCATACGAGTGGATTTTTCCAGATAGTTTGATCATTTCAAGTACACCATTGACAGGGTAATGTCATTTAGAGCATCACATACTCAGGAAAGCTCTAAGCTGTGGGAGTTGCTGCTTGCTTAACAAAACAAGCTTATTACAGTATTAAAGCTGCAAGAAACTTTCTGTTGACTTGGGCAGGCTCATTAAAATTGCACTATACATAGCCGACCTGAAACGTAATTACCCTGCAATCTTCAGAGCGTCTTCCTGTTTAATTTTCATATTCCAGACTGCTAAGAATAAGAATTACGCCATTTCACCAAAGTAACCAGAACACTCATCTTACCTTATCTTTGACAATTGGTGACACCCACAGTGAAATGTATTAAAAAATAATTAGAAGAAATAAGGAGTCATTTTACCAATTTTGTCCACTAAAACAACCCAAAGGGGAAATCCTTGATCCTAGTGTCAGGGTGGGTTAACAGGGTAAATATGTGAGGTTATGGGTATAGGGTTTGGGTGGGATTGTGGCTGGTGCAGACTCGATGGGCTGAATGGCCTCCTTCTGCACTGTAGGAATTCTATGATTGTATGATAATGGTCCACCATTGACATTTTCTTGATCTTGCTGAAGTATCTGACATTTGGAGATGATATCTTATTTTAAATCTTGCCAGTGGGCACCTAGCCTACTGTGGGTGCATTTGGAGTGTTTGTTGGACTGGAGGAGGTAGTGGAGTAGGTTGAGGTGCGGTACATAGAACCACTAGGAGATGCCAGTGGCTCAGTGATACTTATTTTCTGATTCCATTGGCTGTAGGTACAAAAGGAAGGAATACTAACAGTTTGGGGTATAAGGCTGGAGAACAGGGGAGTGAGAAAGCAGGGTATCCAAAGGAGAACAGAAAAATGCTGGAAAATCTCAGCAGAACTGAAAGCATCTGTGGAGAGAGAATAGAGCCAACGTTTCGAGTCTAGATGACTCTTCGTCAGAACTGCTACTTTCTCTCTACAGATGCTGTCAGACCTGCTAGGATTTTCCAGCATTTCTCTGTTCTTGTTTCAGATTCCAGCATCCGCAGTACTTTGTGTTTAGAACCTAAAGAAATTCCCAGCCTAGGTAATGCCTTTGTCCAGCCTGCCTTCTTCAGGAATCAGATGAAGATTCGGCCTGAAAATCTGAGCAGAAGGTCGGACACAGCAAATACAGCTCCTGGCCCAAATGTCCAGCAACCCTTGTAAATCTATAGTAGGAGTACAGAGCCAGCAGTACAGCCTTGTGGTCTCTCTAACACTGAAATGCTGACTTTTCAAGTAGCAGCTTCAAGGACAAGATCTTGACCAAGGCTTTGATTCCGAAGTATGGACGCAAAATACAGGCCGAACTTTTCTCTGCATGGATTCACATAGGTACTGTGTATTTTCAATTTTAACTTCAATTTCTACCATTTGCAATGTTTTCCCTTTATCAATGAAAACCAAAGTTCATAAGAAGCAAAATGTCAGGACCATTACTTTACAGATTAAAATTGTGCTACACAGTATTTGACACTAGCATAATGGTCAATTGATCAGGACGAAGGATTTTCAGATGAATTAGTGTGTGAATGCATTCATTACTAATGTGGCACAATGCAATTTTAACACATGAATAGTGGAAAATTGACTGAGGCGGAAAACATTGCTTTGTAAATTCTTACATGTTGTAGATTGTGGAAAATGCTAAAGGAGTATTTGGTTATACTGTAAATTTTAAAATTCATTTATGAAATGTGGGCATCGCTGGCTAGGCCAGCATTTATTGCCCAATTAAGTTTTTTTAAATTTAAGTTTATTTATTCATGCTGCAAGTAGGGGCTTACTTACATTGTAATGAAGTTACTGTGAAAATCCCCAAGTCACCACACTCCAGCACCTGTTCGGGTACACTGAGTGAGAATTTAGCGTGGCCAATGCATCTAAGCAGCGTGTCTTTTGAACTGTAGGACGAAACCAGAGCACCCAGAGGAAACCCATACAGACATGGGGACAATGTACAGGCTTCGCACAGACAGTGAGCCAAGCCAGGAGTCAAACCCCAGCCCCTGGCACTGTGAGTGGCAGTGCTAATCACTCTGCCACCATGCTGCCCTAATTGTCCTTGAGAAGATGATGGTGAGCTGTCTTCTTCAACTGCTGTAGGTCCTGAGATGTAGGTACACCCACAGTGCTGTTAGGGAGGGAGTTCTAGGATTTTGACCCAGCAACAATGAATGAATGGGGATATATTTCCAAATGAGGACTGTGAATGATTTGGAGCGGAACATTGGCAGGTTTCCTAAAGGATATTTTTAATGACATTTGACAATGATTTCATGCTCATTATTCGAGTTTAATTACTCCAGATGCTTTATTGAATTTAAATTCCACCATCTGCCATGGTGGGATTTGAACCCTGGTTCCTAGAACATTACCCTAGGTCGCTGATTTGCTAGCCCCATGACAGTACCACTGTGCCACCGCCTCTTCATTTCTGTTCTCCACCACTGGTAAGTGAAAAGTCCTATCGTCAAGTGAGTGAGAGAGCCAGTGATGCCACAGAACCCCAGACAGGTCCTAAGTTTGGATTAGCAGGACAGAGCAAACAGGGTATTACAGAAGATGGAAGAGAATAAGAGTTTGATAGTGGCATCTTTTCTTCTCTAGTTTATTAAATTATTTTGTTTCCAATTAGCAAGTGCTTACTTCAAATATACGGCCTTGACTGACTTATTGGCAGTCACCAATTTTCAGTAGAGTTATTCATTTCCAGGGGTAAATTAAATGTCAGTGAGGTGAGATTCCTTGGACATGTAATGAATAAATCCATCCATCAACCAATGTGCTTGTTTTTATGGAGCATTGACCTTGTATTGAAGTGGGAATGTGAAACTGATTGAAGAGTTTAGCTGCTGTTGATGGATTAGGGAAGAAGGATAATTCAAACATGAATCTATCCCTCATTTTGACTCTGAATTGCTCACTCACTCTCCCAATGCTGCCCCAGTATTCTTTTCCTTAAGATCTACTTGATCTAATCCCGTGCACCTCCTTACTCATATAACCGTCAATATTCCTCTTTTCAAAATAATTCATGCATGATTTATGTAAATGAGGAAAAGAATGGGACAAGGGATAGACCCTGATGGGGCTTTGAGACTGGTGGGAAGGGAAATTGCTGGTTGTTGTGTACAAACTGTGCCCAAAACATGCAGTGGATTCATGTGAAGGCAGTTTTCCAGAACAGGGCAACTCCGTGGAAGATAGAGGCAAGATTAGATGGTCAACTGTGTTGAAAGGTCAAGATAAGAAGGAGAAATAATTCATCTAGACCATAGTCACAGTTGCTGCCATTTCAGAGGGATTACATTGATGTGTGCGGCCAAAACCAATGCAATTGTGGAACTTTGGAAAGAGATGGTCATGTAATTGGGAACCTACAACATATCTGAGAACCTCAGACAGGGAGTAGAAAGCATTGGCACAGTGGTTAACACTGCTGCCTCACCACACAAGGGACCTGGGTTCGACTCCCAGTTCGGGTCACTGTCTGTGTGGAGTTTACACGTTCTCCCCGTGGGTAGAGGCCAAGTGGTTGAGTGTCTTTAAGACAGAGATAGATAGGTTCTTTACTAATAAGGGGATCAGGGGTTATCGGGAAAAGGCAGGAGAATCGGGATGAGAAAAATACCAGCCCTGATTGAAAGGCAGAGTGGCCTTGAAAGGCCGTGTGGCCTAATTCTGCTCCAATGTCTTATGGTCTTAAGGTCTAACCCAGGCTGGCACTGCCAAGGTGGCAATGCCCAGGGGGCACTTCCAGAGCTTCAATGGCCCCCTTGACTCCAGTGGGGTCAGACCGCTGGCTCCCCGCAAGTGAGGAACTGTAATAAATCTCACAGGATGAACCACTCCTGGCAGTGGGGTAGAGGCCTGGGCCTACTAATGATATTTAAAATACATGCAAATTAACATTTGCATAATTTATTCAGCTGAACACCAATTTCTGGTGTAGAGTTGATGGAGCCAGAAATCCAACTGCGGAGGATTGCGGAGGACTTGACATTCAGTCGAGGACCGCGCGAAACAGCCTCCGCTTGAGGCTCCCAGCCAGCTGCGCCATAAAAACAGCTCAGTGGGATGGAGGAATCGCCCCCATCTCTAGCAATTCAGTTGCTTATCTGACACCCATGCACGCCGTTGATAACAGAGCATGGATGAGTCTGATTGCTTTGAGCTTTGAAGATGGAATCATGGTGGCAAGTAACCTGAAAACGGAACATTGTTTTATCAGGAAACATTACCATGGTTTCCAGTAGAAATGCAAGGGGATCAGAGTAACAGACACCCCCAATGATTAGCAGTTTTAAAATTCCCCCCCCCAGCAAACAAGTTCCAAAGAGATACAGTAACTCCAAGTAAAATCAAAGCTTTCATAGCGGCACTGCTATATTTTATTCTCTTCACAATATTCATATTAAAATGGGCTGAAGCTAACTGCTGCCTTAATGTGAAGAAAAATGAAATAAATCCTCCAGTGTGAGGCTGTGAATTAGATGAACAAAGCAGAGCTGTCAGGACAACGTCTATATGATTATGTGAGAGATGGAGATAGAGGAAGATGTTTCACATGGATATCATTATCATTTTCTCTCTAATAATAGGCAGATACGGTAATTTAGTAGTCATTTTCCATACAATGGGGAAACATATGGCCCTTTTTGTATCATCTTTTGATTAATGTCAATGAAGCATAGAATCTCTACAGCGCAGAAGGAGGCCATTTGGCCCATCGAGCCTGCACCGTCAACAATCCCATCCAGGCCCTATTCCCATAACCCCACACATTTACCCTCCCAATACCCTGACATTCTGGGGTAATTTATCATGGCTAATCAACCTAACCCGCACATCTTTGGACAGTGGGAGGAAACCCACGCAGACACAGGGAGAACGTGCAAACTCCGCACAGACAGTGACCCAAGCCGAGAATCGAACCCAGGTCCCTGGCGCCGTGAGACATCAATGCTAACCATTGTGCCACCGTGCCACCTTGACTTGGCTTGATGCTTTTCATGAGGTTGTGATGAATTTTGCCAGATCTTGCTTAGCAAGTCTGCACTGTTTTCCTGTGGCTCTTTAAAGCTCAATAATTTTCTTCATGATGGAAGCAACAAACTCGTGGCCCCATTTCTGAGCCAGATTTTGCCCTGTTTCTTGTTCTCCACAAGGTGTAAGGGCTTTTTCAATGACTAGCTGACTGGCAGCCGTGGCATTTGAATAATATGAAATGAGTATTATTACAGGCAGGTCTTGATTGGATGCAGTGCCAGAGAGCTTGCCAATAAAGTGAATTGGAAGAAACGCAATAACCTGAAACTGGAGATCAGCAACATCTTAATTTATTAAAATGGATTAAGATTTATTAAAATGGATTAAGGGACAGCACAATGGCACAGTGGTTAGCACTGCTGCCTCACAGTCAGGTACCCAGGTTTGATTCCCAGCTTGGGTCACTGTCTGTGTGGAGTTTGCATATTCTCCCCATGTCCGCATGGGTTTCCTCCGGGTGCTCCAGTTTTCTCCCCCCGTCCAAAGATATGCAGATTAGGAGGATTGGCCATGCTAAATTGCCCCGTGGTGTCTGAGGATTAGCAGGGTTAATATGTGGGGTTACAGGAATAGGGCCTGGGTGGGATTGTGGTCAGTGCAGGCTCGATGGGCCAAATGGCCTCCTTCTGCACTGTAGGATTCTGTGACTCAGATTAAAATTAACACAGAGGAAGTTAACACCCATGGTACAAAGAGTGGAAAATAATGAAGGAGTTGGTCTGATAAATAGTTATTACAAATCACTTTTATAAGTCCTAACAGTGCCCCACTCAGCAATTTTTAACAACCTGTAAATCTCTAACCAATCAATATCCGCTTCTCACACATTCAAAAGAAGGGTTGATATTTACAGCAAACCATATATCTCAGCTAGAATTTATTTGCATAATTTGTGACGATAGACCTTGAATTGCAGTCCCGTGATTGCTGACCCGAGTTACCACCTGATACCTGGGGCATAAAAGAAACCCAAGGCTGTCTGGGCATTGATTGCATTAATTTGCCTTAGGGTGCTTTGTAACTATCTGATGGATTGTTCAAAGATTTTCATAGTTTCGCAACTGCCATACAAATAGGGTACGTCAAAACAAAAGGGGGAAACAATGCAGGGAGTTGGGAGGATTGGTGAATCACACTGACTGCAGCTATTATTTAACGAGAACTTGAGCTGACAACAGTTACCAAGAAGTAGTGATCTCTGTATAATTAAGGCTCACTCGAAAAGGCCATCAGCGCTGCAGTGGCCTTTTCAGTAGAATATCAGAATGTAATCAACATGAGTGCTGAATGAGATTTTTGTATGAATGTTTCACAAATGCAATAAGCTAAACTAAGTCAACTGTAAATCCCTGTAGCTTTATGCTTCAGAAAGGTATTAAAGGGCGCTTGTGCCAATAAATTTGATATGAATGTATAACCAGTGTGCTAAAAATAACACATTGAGAAATTTCCACCTAATGTCGTTAACATTAGTTAGCCTTTTTATGGTTCACCATCACATATTTTGATGGTGGAGTTTATCGTAGAATCCCTACAGTGGAGGTCATTCAGCCCATCAAGCCTGCACCAACAACAATCCCACCCAGGCCGTATCCTGACACTAAGGGTCAATTTAGCATGGCCAATCAACCTAACCCACACATCTTTGGAGTGTGGGAAGAAAATGGGGCACCCAGATAAAATCCATGCAGACACAGGGAGAACAGTGCAAACTCCACACAGTCACCCAAGGCTGGAATTGAACCCAGGCGCTGTGAGGCAGCAGTGCTAAACACTGTGCTACCATGCTGCCTCGTGCTGCCTGAGTACATTGGCCAGACTTTATTGATTCCCCAGTATATGTTTAAACACAGGGCTCATCCAGTTTTTCTATCTTTCAAGTGCATCAAGAACTACAAGAAAACTAACCTTTGCATCATATTTTGCCTACACCAAAAGTGCACGTTGCAGATAAGGCCTTATAGCGTATTTTACCCTGAAAGATAGAGAAACTGAATGAGCTCTGTGTTTAAATGTATACTGTGGGAGGAAACCGGAGCACCCGGAGGAAACCCACACAGACAGAGGGACAGTGTGCAGACTCCACACAGACAGTCACTGGAATAGCCACTGGACAGGCTGGAATAGAACCTGGGTTCTTAGAGCCATGAGGCAACAGGACTAACCACTGTGCCACCGTGCCACCCACGAGGTGACTAGAAATTAGAAAATGGCAATGATGAGTTTGACAAGACAAAGAGCGTGAACACGTGTTTCACACTGTCACATTGCAGGAAATCACAGATGCCGTCACAGCATCTGAAATGTTTGCCAATATTCAAATTATCTGCCCTAAGAAAGTTGGTCACTGCTCATTTTTGGCTAAGATTGACACAAGGACAAATGCCAACATGCTACCCCTGTGAATTCTAAAAGACGTGTATCCATAGCATGGTGAAACCTACTACTGTGCAACTTTCAGAATGCATGTACAATCAGTCCTCCTGCACATCACAGATGTTCTATATCATGAAGACTGAAGGCCTGCTGATTGTTGGTCTACTAGCATGCTGTGACTTCACACAAGTGACAATCCATGGAATCAACCAGACCTCAAACGGCTGATAACTTCAGAAACTATCACTTTAGTTCATGATCTCATGATGAAATATCCAGGAAGTTTCAACAAAACTGGCAGGGAGCTGCAATGTAATGATTGCGGGAGAATGCAAGTCTGTCAATTGATCTGATACATTTTGCCGAACTCAAATGCCAGCAGCTACAGGAAGAAGGGGTGAAAGATTCTACACCACAAAACATGTGGAAATCCATCATTGAAGGATGGGCTGATTCAATTCAGCATGTCCATGAACATTTTGGCCTTTTCGGGATGAGTTACGCAACTCCTAGGAAATCATTTTTAAAGGTTGGCAGGCCATCATATTGGAATCTTTACAAGCTGATATTCTCCAGCAACATCATCATTCACATATGAGCATAGGTCGGACAAGAAGAGAGACAGCCGGTATGAACAATGACATTGAAGTTGTCGTCAAGTGGTGCAAGGCAATGTCATGAGCATTTGCCAAGTCAGTACAAAGAATCATTGATTCCACATGAAGGTCGCTACCATCCTTGGTTCAAAATTACATCCAACATTTTCATGTCCATTGCACTGACTTCATCGTCATTTTTACTAAATGTCCCATTGATCAACAACTGTCCAATACATCAAGCGCAACTATCGTGCACACTCTAAGTATTATTTACAGTTTACCTGGTGCACCTGGGGAGATCATTATAGATATTTATACAGATTATTGGTAAGCCATTTCAGAATATGTCTCGGAAGTGGAATATTGATCACACTACACCTTCTCCTCTTTACCCTAGATCTAATGAATGATTTACACAGTGAAATCCCGTATTTTCAAACATAAGACAGACAAAGCAAGATCTACACATTGCAACGTTACATAGGATGCCTTTAAGTGCAAATATTCCATCACAGGCAGAGCTGATGTTTGGCAGACAAATGCATACCAATCTATCTACTCTTACCCATTCTACTCCCTCAGAAAGTGGAGCGCAACTTTTAAAACTGCGGGAGGAGATAACCAATGTGCATGCGAAAAGTGCAGATACAGAATTTCCAAATTTAGATCGGGACAACAAGTTCGCATCCAAGATCCCACAGAAGGTATGTGACAACTAGCCAAAATGATTTGATTTGATTTGATTTTTTGATTTGATTTATTATTGCCACGTGTATTGGTATACAGTGAAAAGTATTATTTCTTTGCGCTATACAGACAAAACATACTGTTCATAGAGTACATAGGGAGCAGGAAAGGAGAGAGTGCAGAATGTTAGGTATGAGTTAACAGACCTTTCAAATAATTCCTAAGTTGATGTCAATTATTCGATAGAAGTCACTGATATCTAAAAGGGCACAGGTGGCACTGGGTTGTTGGTGGAGAATTGTGTATGAAGTTGCATCAAAGAAATAAAGGTATTTTATGAAGAAGGAGAACTCATGTCTCCTTTACTGAGCAGCAACCAAAAGGCTCAAACACAGAATGTAGTGTTACAGCCATAGCTAGGGTGTAGAGAAAGATCAACTCAACATAAGGTAGGTCCATTCAAACGTGACAAGAATTTGTTCAGCTTTTGATTCCTACTTTAGCCTATGGCACAAATCTATAACAGGCCTGAATTCAACCACCATCAACCACAAGAGAATATTGATCATTTTATCAACAACCTGTAGTGCTCGGCAGATAATTATGAAAATGGGACATTGAGTGAGGAGCTCGTCAGAGGCTCCATCATGGTGTGGTGGCGGATGAAGCATTTTTGGATTTCTTGCAGCCCAGAGAAGATCTCACTTGGTCCAAAGCATTGCAGTTGGTCAGACAGGCCAAACTTTGTGACGAAAAGAGGTTATTCATCCGGGACAAGAAGGAGCTTTCATGGTATCAGAGAATCCACTACGTCCCATTTGTGAACCACAGGGATATCAGTGGCCTATGAGAAAACAGTAGCAATGTGAAGACAACATGGTTAGTGCCATTGTTCCATCTCCATGCCGTGTGGAAAGGAACCCTCTTTGATGTGAAACCTGTCCAGCCATTAATGCTGAGGAGTGCTGCTCCTACCACAAGATGTCGGCATTTTAAATAGTGCGCTGTCGCAGCAGGAAACTTCCATTTTCAGTCGGAAATTTAAAGGCAGACAGTTCCAATCTGCACATTTCCAAGAGATAGATGATAGTGAAGAACAGGATGTATTCTTCTTCGACCCTTGTAGCTATGTCACTTCAGCTTCCTGATATCATGGTTGATGGATGGATGATGAATTTTAAACTGGACACAGGAGGAGTATCCATTGTCTCTGATACCACGCAGTGGCTGAAATCAGAATTCCTCCAGCCGTCTACCCTTCACCTTTGTGGCCCAGGAGGCATTCCACTCAAGATACGAGAAGAGATCACAGTTATGTTTCATTGTAATGGGATAGGCCTCGCCAATACTCTATACATCATTCCTAATAAACACTGTTTCTTGTTGATGGCTTTAGCATCATCTTTAGTTATTGGTTCTAGAATAAACTCAAGTTGACTCAGAACATGGTAAAGGGACATTTATTGACAAAGCTCCATCCCTACCACCTCAGGAGGACAAGATTCTCAACCTTAATTTACTTGTTTGGATAAAAAGGAAGAGGATGAGGACCAAGATATTAGTGACATGGAGGTCAGGTGGAGTGGCTCTGTTAAATTGCCCCTTAGTATCCCAAGATGTGCAGGATAGGTGGATTGGTCATGCTAAATTGGCCCTTAGTGTCCCAAGATGTGTAGGTTAGGTAGATTATACAGGGTAAATACATGAGGTCACGGAGATAGGGCGGAATGTTCCTGGAGAGTCAGTGCAGACTGGATGGGCCAAATGGCCTCCTTCTGCACAGTAGGGGTGATATGGATGATTTATCACTGGAGAAAAGTCTGAAACTTGCTTTACATTTTGAGAATAATGTAGCCGACGACAGCGACAGCCCAGATACCCCTACTGAGAGGGATCGACACATCATTGAAGAAGGTGTTAAAGCTGTTAACCCTGTCTGTTAACTCTGCTGAAGACACCAATGATATACAACAACCAAAATGCTGCGGTAACTCTTGTGAATAATCAGTACTGAGACCAGAGGTTCCTACTATTGCAACTGTAACCATTATCGGACAAAGCCATGAATCTGAAGTTAAATCTGGAGATCAAAGGATGCAGAAGTGCACACTACTGATCTTACTAACACAAGTGGTGCATAAGAGAATGTAATTTCTCTGCCTCTGCATATTTCTTCCACTGTTGACCCTGATGACTACAAACATCCTGATGAAATTCCAGAGATGTTCAGACACATTGAGGAACAAATGCACACTGAAGAGAAAGTGTAGGTTGTAGCACAGTCTACGGAAAGATTAATTCCCCCAGTACTAGCAGGACAACTGTCACTATTTTCTCCAGAATATTCTTGTCCTTCACTTTGACTGTCTGATTAGCTAATGGACGAGACAGGAAGATCTTAGTTCATTAGGCGAGCTCCTCCTATTGGTGGGATCTTCCAGTCCCACCAAAGTGAATGGAAGTTGCCACCAGGGAACACGTTGTACGGGGTGAGGAGTGGGAATATTCCGGCTTCATCTGCAGACAAGAAGCAGCAAACTCTGTCTCAGGATATTGGTAACTTCCAGAAAGACGACTGTGGAGGTGACAATCCTTCATCTCCCCAGGAAGAGCCAAGGACACAGTTGGGAGATTGACACCACCAGCGCAAGAGGCTGTTTGGGGGTGGGGGAAGGGTGGGGCGGGGTGGGGTGAGGGAGTGTGGGGAAGGAATAGGATGTGTAAAGAGTTGATGTTAAAGACTATAACAAAAGATGAGTGGAAGTGTAGTACAAAGGGTTAATAGCTATTATGCCAACAACTAGAGTGCATAATCATTGGTGTAGAACCATAGAATCCCTACAGTGCAGAAGGAGGCCATTTGCCCATCCAGTCTGCAGTGACAATAATCCCACCCAGGTCCTATCCCCATAACCCCATGAATTTACCCCACTAGTCCCCCTTTCACTAAGGGGAAAATTAGCATGGCCAATCCATCTAATCTGCACATCTTTGGATTGTGGGAGGAAAATGGAGCACCCGGAAGAAACCCATGCTGACACGGGGAGAAAATGCAGACTCCACACAGATAGTGACCCAAGGCTAGAATTTAACCCTGGTTCCTGGCTCTGCACTAACCACGGTGCCACCGTGTCGCACCATGTCAGATCACAAGATAACTTGCTGGAAGAAAGTACTGATGAAGTCCTGCTGAAGTCTTTCTCTGTAAATAATGTGAATAGTCAATAAATATTTACTGGCTTGGAACAGCATGGTTTCTGGCTTTCTGATGCTGAAGGGACCCAGAGGCTGGTCATGATAACAAGACAACTGGGCGGGGAAATGGGAGATTAAAGGTGAGAGAGACAGTGAAGCAGTGAGAGATATCAGAGACGGGGAGGTGGTGGGGAAACAGGACATCAGAGTGGAGACAGGACGGCGGAGGAGGACAGGAGATTGGAGAGGGAGAGGAGATCACTGAGGGAGTATAGACATAACTGTTGGGGAAGAACATGTTCTGGACTAAACAGGGGGGTAAATTATAGAGAAAATGTGTTCCAGATGAGAAGGCAGATTGCATTCTAACCTCCCCATTCCCATTTTCCCACCACCCTTTACACCTGTATCACATTCTCCCTCTCCTCCTGCTCCTGGATTGATTTATTCACCACGAACATCAGTGAGCTGAATCCTTGAAAACAGATGTGCATCAAGTGACATCATTGGAGGAAGACAAACCCAAAATCATGTCACTCTCACTATTCACTTTATAATGTCAACATGATGTCTGCCACCCCTGCCCCCAACCCCCACCCCCCAACACATACTTCCTATCCAATAAAACAATGCATGACCCACAGACAACATTCCCCATCAAGTCATCAGGGTTCTCAGCCAGAGTGTTTGCTTTGGTAGAGTGATGGGCGACAATTTGGGCATTTCTAGTTTTCGACCGACCCATAATGTCATCCTGCCACTTGACGATATCATTCTAGATGAATGCTAAAAATACACTGCCCCCATTTGTGCTGTCACTGAAGAAGACTTCGCCCCCACACATTCCCATTGAATGAAGCGCACCTCATTAAAACTGTCACTCAAATTATGGAAAATAGTCAACGTTATGGATGTGTCAAATTCAGCCTCAGGCGAAAGCAACTCTGCAGCATCAACTCACAAGGGGTGCTTTCTGAAGGGATTCGCAAGTCAACTCTGATTTGGCCTGGTGAAGCACTCAGTGGTCTATGTGTCTCCCAATGGCTCTATTGCTAATCTGTGCTGGCATTACCTAGTTCCAAAACAAAATACTGCAGATGCGGACAGTCTGATTTCAAACAATGTGGGTGGCATGGTGACACAGTGGTTAGCACTGCTGCCTCACAGCACCAGGGATCCGGGTTTGATTCCCGGCTTCGGTCACTGTCTGCGTGGAGTCTGCACATTCTCCCCATGTCTGTGTGGGTTTCCTCCAGGCGCTCCAGTTTCCTCCCACATTCTGAAAGGGGTACATTGACCCGAACAGGAGCCAGAGTATGGCAACTAGGGGAATTTCACAGTAACTTCATTGCAGTGTTAATGGAAGCCTACTTGTGGTACTAATTAACCTATAACTTTAAATCAGGCTGGAAAGAATCAGCAAATCAGGCAGCATCAACTGAAAGAGAAACAGAATTAACGTTATCCCTTCTGATGGAAGGTCGGGATCCTGAATCCGGAGGTTGGAATCCTGTGAACTAAGTCCCTGCTGGAAGGACAGAGCCATTTCTGGGTTGGAAACCCGATTTCTTAATGATGAGTTTCACCCAGGCTCTTTCCCATTCCATCACTGGGTTCCCAATGAATGTGTTAACACTGCTGCCTCACAGTGCCAGGGGCACGAGTTCAATTCCCTACTTGGGCACAGAACCATAGAATCCTACAGTGCGGAAGGAGGTCATTCGGTCCATCGAATCTGCACTGACCTGTCACTGTCTATGTGGTGTGTGCACATTCTCCCCATGTCTGCATGGGTTTCCTCCGGGTGCTCCAGTTTCCTCCCACACTCCAAAGATGTGCAGGTTAGGTGGATTGACCATGCTAAATTGCCCCTTGGTGTCAGAGGGACTAGTAAATGCATGGGTTATGAGGATAGGGCCTGGATGAGATTGTGGTCAGCACAGACTCGATGGGCTGAATGACCTCCTTCTTCTCTACAGGATTCTATGATTCTGTGTCCATTTTGTCAAAGGAAGAATTTTGAATTATAAAGCACTCGCCAGCATTTGGGTTTTACAGGCTCTTGCAATCATTGGACTGGACTGGAGACCCTGGAATACCCAGAGTCTCTCACTCTTACCTGGGGATCCAGATGAGGGACTGCAGTGAGGTGAGTTGCTCTCCCAAAAATGGAAGGAACTCTCCAACCAAGCAAAGCATGGACGGAAGTGGCCAAGGAAGGCAGCAGCAGAAGTGCACTCCCTCCAGCTGGGAGATTGTGCTCCAAGAAGCAGGAATGGCAGGAGAGGTGACTTTCAGGGGTTAAGCCCCGCCCTCTATTTCCCAGCATTCTCCTGCACAGCACAATTCAAGATGTCGCATCTCGCAGCTGCCCTCATTCTCCAGCGACCTGACATCTGAGCAGACAATACTCACACTCACACACAACCTATCGCCCTTGTAGTCACCCACCACAAATCTCATCTTTCCCTCCTTTGCACATGGGATTGTAGAATTCCTGCCATGCAGAAGGAGGCCATTCAGCCCATCGATCGATCCTGCACTGACAACAAACCCACTCAGGCCCTATCCCCATAACCCCATGTATTTACCCTGATAGTCACCCTGATATTACGGGGCAATTTAGCATGGCCAATCCACCTAACTCACACATCTTTGAACTGTGGGAGGAAACTGGAGCATCCAGAGAAAACCTGCACAAATACTGGGACAACGTACAAACTCCACACAGACAGGTTGAAATTGAACCTGTGTCCCTGTCATTACAAGGCAGCAGTGCTAATCACTGTGCCACCATGCCGCCCCTAAAAGCACCGTTGAGAGAGAACTCAGAAAGAGAACTCAGAACTTGGAGAGAGTTTGCGACCCGGAGCAGTGGGCGGGTGTGGCACAGCTGGAGGCAGTCCCACAGAGATAACCAGCTCGATGGTTAATGTTTGTCCGTCTGCTCCATCGGGAAGGATGAGTTTCAGGGGACTGCAAATGTCAGCACTGACCTGCTGCACTGCATCTCAGGAGAGCAGATCCTCACTCACCCCGTCGACCCAATACCCCCGTCCTTCGAGCTGAATCTCACAGTTCACCTCACCTGCTCTGTGGAGAAGACATGTACCTGGGGAGAAGGCAGCCGGGCTGCTGCTGGAGCTGCTGGAGCTGGAGCTGCTGGAGTTGGTGCTGCTGGAGCTGGAGCTGCAGCTGCTGGAGCTGGAGCTGCTGGAGCTGGAGCTGGAGCTGCTGGAGCAGGAGCTGGAGCTGGAGCTGCTGGAGCTGGAGGTGGAGCTGCTGGAGCAGGAGCTGCTGGAGCTGGAGGTGGAGCTGGAGCTGGAGCTGAAGCTGCTGGAGCTGGAGCTGGAGCTGGAGCTGCTGGAGCTGGAGCTGGCACTGCTGAAGCTGGAGCTGCTGGAGCTGGAGCTGCTGGAGCTGGAGCTGGAACGGGAGCTGCTGGAGCTGGAGCTGCTGGAGCTGGAACTGCTGAAGCTGGAGCTGCTGGAGCTGGAGCTGGAGCTGCTGGAGCTGGAGCTGGAGCTGCTGGAGCTGGAGCTGCTGGAGCTGGAGCTGGAGCTGGAGCTGGAGCTGCTGGAGCTGGAACTGCTGAAGCTGGAGCTGCTGGAGCTGGAGCTGCTGGAGCTGGAGCTGGAGCTGGAGCTGCTGGAGCTGGAACTGGAGGAGCTGGAGCTGGAGCTGCTGGAGCTGGAGCTGCTGGAACTGGAACTGGAGGAGCTGATGGCATCTGCCTGACCTCAGCGCTTCTCCTCAGCAGAGGTGGCTGACATGACTGCATCTGATCTCATGCCATGGTGAAAGTCATAGAATCAAAGAATCCCTACAGTGAAGAAGGACGACATTTGACCCATTGAATCTGCACTGACTCTCCAACAGAACATCTCACCACATAGCCACATATTTACACCCCTATCCATATATTAACTCCACTAATCCTCCTTTGGACACTAAGGGGCAATTTAGCACGGCTGATCCACCTAACCTGCACATTTTTGGAGTGTGGGAGGAAACCGGAACACTCAGAGGAAACCCATGCAGACATGGCGAGAAGGTGCAGACTCCACACAGACAGTGACCCGAGGCTGGAATCGAACCCGGGCTCCTGGTACAATGAGGCAGCAATGCCAACCATTGTACCACTGTGCACCCTCTCTGAAAGCGAATGAAGAGATCGGTGGGTGAAGTACCTTCCAAGAAGCCACTAGTTAAGGAGTAAAAGCACTCTCAGAGTGATTAAATGTAGCCTCTCCGGTGGCCACAGCTGCTGCTCTTCATTTTCACTGACCAAAATCTTAACATTTGGATTGAAGAAGACTTTCTGACCCTACGCTTGTCTCTGTGACCTCGTCACAAAGTGGGAGCCGTGCCCTGTTATCCTGCTCATTAACCCTCCACAGGCGTTAGCTAACCTGCTCATTTCCACCACTTTACACTATATCATTTGACTGTACATGGCTGTGTTAGAGCTCTCCTCGCTTTTCTAGGTGACCCTCCACATTAACAGGGAGATGCAATTGTCTGTTCTCCAGCTCACTGCCTCTCCGAAACCGCATGGTCTCAGAAGCTGAATTCATCACACGATAAATCTCAGAGAACTGAGTGCTGCTCTTCTGTGACACCGCGGAGCCGTACATTATCCCTGATGTACTTCACTAACTAGCGCTCTCCAGAGGTTGCAGCCTGGGATGAAAGGTTCTCTGACTCTAAGACCGCAGCTCCAAATCATTGCAGACGTTCGGTAAATAACTATAAAAAAATAGTTAACAATGTTGTAATACAAGAATTGTCTGAGGCAGTGAAGGGCTGATAACAGGATCTCTCTGTTAACTGCGCAGAGTCGTTAGTGCTGGACTGGGAGAGAGTGAGAGGAACAGTTTCAGGCGTTGCAAATGACTGAGGGTTAATCTTGTGATAATGATGGGTCACACATCAATGTTGTGTGAGCAGCTGTATTTCCCGTGTCCAGGTGGGATATACTAATGAAGAGCTTTGTGCACAGCCTTGGGCTTCATTGCACCAAAACCCATTTGTTACAGCCACAACTGACTTCACAGAGACTGACGGAATCGGGCAGTTAAAACTCTGCTGGGTAGAAGATAAACATAATGTCCTGGATTTATTGGAGCTTCAGAAATAGCTGTAAAAGTGTTGTGGTCGCCCCTGAAGGTGTTCCAGCTGGGCTTAGTGTTGCAATATTTTGTAGGCTACCTCAGGCTATTTGTAAAAATTCATCTGTAAGCTTGCCGGCTGAAGGAACAGTGTGTGCCCTCCTCTTGGGTTGAATTGCATCACTACACGATAATGTGGGCAGTTTCCTCTCTCTCCATTTCCCTATCCAGTTAATCATCTCCAATAGATCAGCAAAAACACTTCCTCTACGGTCATTCTCAACTCCAATGCCTCACAAGGCTGTGATCTCAGCCCCTTACTGTACTCCTTATACACATGTGACTGTGCAGCCAAATTCCCCTCCAACTCAATTTTCAAGTTTGCTGATGACACCACCGTAGAGGGTTGGATCTCAAACAGAGTGATGAGGTAGAGAATCTGGTGAAGTGGTGAGACAACAATAATCTCTCCCTCAATGTCAACCAAATGAAGGAGATTGTCATGGATTTCTGGAAGATTGTGGAGGATGGAGGACATGGCCCTATCTACATCAATGGGGACGAAGTAGAAATGGCTGAGGGCTTCAAATTTCTAGGTGTCTAAATCACCAACAACCTGTCCTGGTCCTTCTATGTAAACACTATAGTTAAGAAAGCTCACCAATGCCTCTGCTTTCTCTGAAGGCTAATAAAATTTGGTATGTCTGCTACAACTGTCACCAACTTTTACCGATGCACCATAGAAAGCTCTGCCCAAGACCGCAAGAAATTACAAATGGTTGTGAATGCAGCCCAGTCTTCACGGAACCTAGCCTCCCATCCATTGACACTGTCTACACTTCCCTCAGAGAAACAGTCAGCGTAATCAAGGACTCCACGCACCTCGGACATTCTCTCTTCCATCTTCCTTCATCAGGAGAAAAATACAAAAGTCTGAGGTCATGTACCAATCCACTCAAGAATAGCTTCTTCCCTGCTGCTGTCAGACTTTTGAATGGACTTACCTTGCATTGAGTTGATCTTTCTCTACATCTTAGACACGACTGTAACACTATATTCTGTACTCTCTCCTTTCCTTCTCTTTAGTATGCCTCATCTGTACAGTGCAAGAAACAATACTTTTCACTGTATACTAATACATGTGATAATAATAAATCAGATCAAATCAAATCAGTGGACTTGCTGCAGGATGGTGAGCAACCCAGCATGGGTTTACTTGGCGTGGTCCCCACATAGTGAGCCTTCCTGCCTGTCTCTGTCTTCATACTGGCAGGATGAGCCCCTTGAGTGGACTTTCATTGCCCACATGAGGGCTTCAATTGACCACAGGGCAACAAGGACTCAATCTTGGTGATGGTAGAAAGGACTTCCCTTTCGTCACTACCAAACCCGCCACGGGGGAGGACACAGGATTCCAATCAGTGTTGAGTGGACAACAACAACAACTTGCACTTACATAGTGCCTTTAAGGTAATGAACAAAGTGTTTCATAGGAGTGTTAGCAAGCTACCTGTGATACAAAGGCACATAAAGAGTTAAGCCAGGTGAAGGAGGAAGTATTGAAAGACCGTTTTAAAGGGTGAGAGCCAGGAAGAAAACTGGAGATTTGGGAAGGGCATTCCAGAGCTGGCCACGGGCAGCTGAAAGTTAAGCTTCCAACAACG
This sequence comes from Carcharhinus amblyrhynchos, assembly GCF_965287045.1. Classification (NCBI taxonomy): domain Eukaryota; kingdom Metazoa; phylum Chordata; class Chondrichthyes; order Carcharhiniformes; family Carcharhinidae; genus Carcharhinus; species Carcharhinus amblyrhynchos. Next base: position 15,499,715 of record NC_137350.1, read on the forward strand.
GGACAAAGGAAATCATGGATGCAGTGATCTCAGGGACATTCGGACTGTAGATTATAAATATAAAGAAGGGCGCACACACACACAGACACACACACACACTTGCACATACACACACTCACACACACACATGTACTCATATACACACACATTAAACACACATACAGACAACATTCACATGCACACACATACTCACACATGCATAAACACACACAGGCATACACATGAACACACTCACATACATACACATGCACACTCACGCATATGTACACAAACACTCACGCATGCATTCAAATATAGACTCATACACAAACACATATGCACACACACACACACGTCACATACACGCGCACTCACACACACATGTACTTATACACACACACACACACACTGACACTCACACACACACACACACACACACACACACACACTCACACTCACACACACTGCGATATTCTGAGTGAGTCTGTTGCTCGCTGCAGAAGCCTGTGGGCAGGCTTTACGCACCCGAAAGCCTGCAGAGGGAGGTAGTGCACGTGTGCGGGCCTTTGATGCTGCACATGCGCAATAGCAGGGTCCTGACAGACAAGAGAGAGCTGTGCAGGCAGCCTGAAGCAGTTGCCCCATCCTCCCCACAATTGCAAATGCCCACAGAGGGAAATACAGCCCCCACCAACCTTCCCCACCCCAGACCAATCACGGACTCCCCCCCACCGATTGCAGTCCTGCTGTCCTCCCCCTGCAGAGTGCTGGCGGGCCATAGAATCTATAGAATCCTGCAATGCTTAAGGAGGCCATTTGGCCCATCGAGTCTGCACTGATCACGATCCCATTCTAACCCCATTACCCCATGCATTTACCCTAGCTAGTCCCCTTGACACTGGGGTCAATTTAGCATGGCCAATGAATCTAACCCGCACATTTTAGAGTGTGAGAGGAAACTGGAGCACCCGGAAGAAACCCATGTACATGCCGGGAGAATGTGCAAACTCCAAATAAATAGTGACCCAAGCCGGGAATCAAACCTGGGTCCCTGGTGCTGTGAGGCAGCAGTGCTAATCACTGTGTCACCCCATTAGCCCTGCCCCCACTGCCCCCTCCCCCAATGACCCTGCTCCCTGGCACTGCCTGGCAGGCATTGCTCAGGTGCCAGGGTGGCACTGCCAGTCTGGTGCCCAAGGGGCACCTCCCCTTCCCTATAGCCTCCCGCAGGGGCGTCAATGGCTTCCGGTTCCACCAGCGAGGCCAAGTTGACTGTTCACTGTTCGTGGGGAGCATGTCTATTCCTCGCCAGCGACAGCCTTTCCCAGCAAGGTCATAAAGTGGGGGGAGTGAGCCTGGACTCGAGGGCACAGCCTCAAGATCAGCGGGGGGCAGTTTAGATCAGAGTTGAGGAGGAACTTCTTCACTCAAAGGGTGGTGAATCTCTGGAATTCTCTGCCCATTAAAGTGGTGGAGGCTACCTCGCTAAATATATTTAAGTCACGGTTAGATAGCTTTTTGACAGACAAGGGAATTAAGGGTTATGGGGAGAAAGCGGGAAAGTGGAACTGATCCACTTCAGATCAGCCATGATCTTATTGATTGGCGGGGCAGGCTCGAAGGGCTAGATGGCCTACTCCTGCTCCTATTTCTTATGTTCTTATGTTCTTATGACAATTGAGCACCGGACTTGCTAATGATATGTAAATGCTTCTTTAAATAAATTTAAATACATTAACCTGCCTCTTGCCCATTTCTGGCGAGAGGCTGACTGCACCAGAAATCCGCCACTCATAAATGGTGCCGATCATGAAAACCAGCGCCAATCGCGCTAATCACTTTACACCCCATTTTACGACCATTATGTCTGTAAACGGGCACAATGCGATAGTAAAATCATGCTCATATACTCGCACGCACACGTGCTCACACACGTGCACTCACATATGCAGATACAATCACATGCACACATACACTCACACGCAAGCACACTCACACATGTGCACACACGCAGGCACACACACATGGACCCACACACACTCATGCATGTACACACTTCCATATACAGACTCTCACACATACTCACATACACAAACACACACACGCACACACACGCACACATGCACGCACTAACACATGCAGTCACACACAAATACACACATACAAACACATACACACATGCATTCACACATAGCCACATACACTCCACATGCATTCATACATAGACACACATATACGCACACAGTCACACATGTACTCACACACAGGCGGAACTTTACTGGCACATCTGCCCGGTTTTATATGATCCCGCCCGAGCCTGATGGAGAATGCCATTCTCCCAGCCTCGCTCTCCCATAATCGGAGTGGGTATGCCAGTAAAATTCCTGCATAGACTCACACACATCCACATTCACACATGAAAAAGTACTCACACACACACACACAAAATGATTTTGTTTTATAAATTCCCCATTGATTCTGTTGAGTTAATTTATTAATTGGGTCTTTGTAAAACATACCTCATACAACCTAATATTGCCTTTATGAGTCAATTCAAAGGAGACAATTGAAACTTTTGCTTCCCTAAAAAGTCCACAATTAAATAACCAGATAAATGACTTCAACAGATAAGATGAAATCTCAAAAAGGCAAACAGTTAAGAGCAATGCTTGTGGGTATATATCTTACTGATGTACTAATTGAATGAAAACTTTAATTCTTAGCTGTATTGGTTGCACCATTACAACTTTAGTAAATTGTAATGGTGAGTATGTGAATTATCATGCAGCCACACGGCAGGTATATCCGCACTCTGCAATACTATTACAAGTAGCATCTTAAAGTCAGCTGTCCAAAGTCCAGAGTTGTTCAAAAACTAGATTTTTATTAGAATGTTCCATGCATCAATTTTTGTTGGAAAAGTATTAAAAAATAACAAACTCAGACAGTTGGGCTAGGTGCCGCATTGATGCAACATGGTGCTGGACTAGTTATCACCTTTGCCACTTCATGGCACCAATCTATTCTCATGTTTGGAATGGCCCATGAGCACATCCAACCCAGCCTGGCCTGAACCACCCAAGGTCCGAACCACTGACCCAAAATCCGGCAAGATCTGAAACCTGGTGCAGCCTCGGCCCTGAGGTTACTGCTTTTGGTACATTGTACTTGTACATATCTTGTTCTTCCAAACTTCTGATTTGATTTGATTTACTATTGTCATTGATTTACTATTGCCTGCAAGTGTGCACAGTGAAAAAAGTATTGTCTCTTGTGCACTATACAGAGAAGGCATACCATTCATGGAGAAGGAAACGAGAGAATGCAAAATGTAGTGTTACAATCATAGCTCAGGTATAGAGAAAGAGATTGAAGTAGACCATTGTTAAAGAGTTTAAAAGAGTTAGATTGAAGTTTTAGAAGCATAGAATGAGAGTCAAAGATAAAATTAGAAGGTATGCTGGGCACAGCTTGTAAGAAGTTGCCTCACTTTGATGCCATCTTGAGAAAAAAAACTTGGGTTGTGTCTAGAGAAAAAAGTTTGGACTAATTGAAATTGGATATATACTCTGGTTGTGGTTTGTCAATGGGGGTAGTAGTTGGAGTAAGGTGAGGAGAAGAATTAAAGGTTTCACACAGAGAGGCTGCCACTCATGAATGAAGATTAGCTTCAATGGAGATCTTCTTTTCACACTTAGGTTATCATTATCGATGATTTGAGTTCATATTTTAATTTTTAAAACGTCTTCTCTTTTCAACACAACTTACCATCATGTGAAAGACACATCAAATGCCACAGGGGTTTTTTTAATCTAAAAACCTCAGGTTGTAGTTCAAAACAACAACAAAAACCCAACAACATTCTAGAAAATGAATTCACATAACGATTAGATAATCCAAATGAGACAGCAATGTAGGTAGGAGCTAAAAGCAAGTCACACTCACTACCTTAGTTACACTCACTCTCCGGAATTCTACCATTCCACTTGCCACCGGAATCGGAGCAGACAAGGGATGGACAATGGGAATGTCCGTCGACCTTGGACAGGATTTTCCAGTCTCGGGTCGAGCGAGGCCGTAAACTCCCGTAACTATCTCTCTGTCTTGGGCGGCAAGGTGGCACAATGGTTAGCACTGCTGCTACACAATGCCAGGGACCCTGGTTCAATTCCCGGCTTGGGCCACTCTCTGTGTGGAGTCAGCACATTCTCCCCGTGTCTGCGTGGGTTTCCTCCTGGTGCTCCGGTTTCCTTCTACAATCCAAAGATGTGCAGGTTAAGCGCATTGGCCATGCTAAATTTTCCCTTAGTGTTCCTGAACAGGCACAGGAGTGTGGCGACAAGGGGATTTTCACAGTGACTTCATTGCAGTGTCAATGTAAGCCTACTTCTGACAATAATAAATAAACTTTCTAAAAAAAACTAAAATTCTGTGTTTTTTTCTGGGAGAAAGTTACGATGATGCAAACTATGACATTAAAAATAACAATTTCTCAAATTAATTACTAGTTCGTTATCATGTAAATGAGTTTAGGTTATATTAGAAATGATGTTTACAGTTATAGTCATAAATTGAACCCTGAGGAAAGCCAGAATTTCAGTTTGAGAGCATGATATGTATGTGATATTCAGGAAGGCTGTTCTCCTAATCTCTGCAGTGAAGGTGAACTGTTAAGAGTGCAATTTTATCGAGTCTCGGTCATCAGTTGATTATGGGGATATGCCTGTCATTACAAATAAATGAACAGGTCAAGAAGACAGTGAAGTCCCGAGAGGATGGCCAGGGCAAAAAAAACTGCTGACAGTCATCAAAGATGATCCGTAACACAGACGCTTATTGGTGTTTGGAAATATGTTTGGAATTCCACGGGAGATTGAGAATAGATCTGTTTGTACTGTGCTTCTGTGATCTGCTTCACTGACTTTCCAATCAACCTCACAACACTCAGCCAGACTCTGGCAGATGCTAAAATTATACAAAATGCAACAGCATCCATCATTTTTCACTTTACCAAGATTCTGCGCTACACTTGGTTGACTTGCCAGTTGGGACAGTAGGCAACACATAAGGACATTTTCCCCCACCCCCATCTTCTGCTCAGTCCATCCTTAAGGAAGCCTGAATAGGAAAGCATTCAAATATTAGCGATTTCTCCCTATCATTCCAGTTGTAAATCTAAAGCACTGAACCCTCGGGTAGTGAATTAATCCAAACTCGGTGGCACAGTGGTTAGCACTGCTGCCTCACAGCGCCAGGGACCCTGGATCGATTCCTGGTTCTGTCACTGTCTGTGTAAAGTCTGCACATTCTCCCCATGGGTTTCCGCCGCGTGCTTCGGTTTCCTCTCACAGTCCAAAAGAAGTGCTGGTTCGGTGCATTGGCCATGCTAAATTCTCCCTCAGTGTACCTAAACAGGCGCTGGAATGTGGCGACTAGGGGATTTTCACAGTAACTTAATTGCAGTGTTAATGTGAGCCAACTTGTGACACTAATAAATAAACATAAGGAACCCAGAGGCCTGAGAGGCAATTGTGATGAGCTGAAGAATGTTACGTTATTCTCAGTATTCTGTGCTGAGATCAACCTGGCTGAGCTTGGTGAGTGAGGAGACTTATGTAAAATGGAGTTGAAAACCTTACAAGGTTGTATGCTTCACTTATACAAAGATTTACAAATTGGCAATCAGTTCAAGATAAATTACATGAACAAGAAGTTTGCCCATGAGCCTTGGTAAAGCAAGTACTTGGGGAATGCTGATTACATTGCTACCCAACCCTCAGATAGTTATACTTTAGAGAGTAGGATTACTTTTAGATACATTATTGATATGCTACACATTTAGGTAAGGGTTAGTGCAGTAATAAATAACTATCACCAATGAATTAAAAATACAATTTTCTTATAGAATCCTACAATGCAGAAGGAGGCTATTTGACCCACCAAGTCACCACAATCCCATTCAGGCCCTATCCCCATAACCCCATACATTCACCCTAGCTAGTCCCCCTGGCACTAAGGGATAATTTAGCCAATCAACCTAACCCGCACATCTTTCATCTGTGAGAGGAAACTGGAGCACCCAGAGGAAACCTACGTGGACACAGGCGAATGTACAAACTCCACAGACAGCGACGCCAGCTGGGAATTGAACCTGAGTCCCTGGCGCTGTGAGGCAGCAGTGCTAACAGTGCCACTGTGCCGCCCTCACCCTTACTTTCCGGAGTTCTCTAGCTATCAGTGCTATTGGCCACAAGTGAGGTGTGACGCATTGGAATATCTTTGCTGGAATTTTCTGGTCGTTCATGCTGGTGGGATTTTACTTGTCCCATTGCAGTGAACGATGATTTGGTGGAGCACCAAATTCTCCGTCCTAGCTTGCAGCGACAGCGGGGTGTGAATGGCTGGAGAATCCTGGCCTAAGATTTGATATTTGTGTTAAGATGGTGAACACTAGGCTGCCTTCACCACAGGATAATACATTTAACGTGGGTACATCCATACTGCTGTTAGGGAAGGATTTCCAGGATTTTGACCCAGCAGCAGTGAAGGAAGAGCAGTGTATTCCCAAGTCAGGACAGTGAGTAACTTGGAGGGGAACTTCCAAGTGGCGCTGTTCCCATGCATCTGCTGCTTTTGTCCTTCCAGAGGGTAGCAGACATGGGTTTGAAAGGTTGCAGTCTGAGGAGCCTCAGTGAGTCCCTGCTGGGCATCTTGTCAATGGTACATACTATTGTGCATTGATGGTGGAGGAGAGAATGTTTGAGGAACAGATGCCAATCCAGCGGCTGCTTTGTCCTGAATGGTATGGTATTGGGCTTCTTGAGTGTTGCTGGAGCTGCACTCATCCAGGCAAGTGGAGGGTATTCCATCACACTCCTGATTTGTGTCTTGTAAATGGTGGACTGACACTGGGGAGGAAAATCCAGCTCAGGAAGTTCTATTAGCACTGATGGAGGATTGGTGCATGGATAGGAAGAGAGAGTGGGACTAAATGGGTCAGTTTAAAGTTGGAGGCTGAAAGGATCAATGCTGGGGACATGGCTAATACAAGCTATATTAATAGCTAGGGTGAAGAAACAGAGGGTGAGGTTTTCTGGCTATGCTCACCCCAAGGCTGGAAATTCCTGCCCGAGGTCAATGGATCCTTGCACGGTCTGTCCCTGCCTGCTCTGATTCCTGTGGCGGGCGGGACAGGAAAATCTCTGCCCAGAGACTGATGTATCTAGGTTTGCTCATGATTTAAAGATGGATGGGAATGTAAACATGTGAGGAAGATAGAAAGAGGCTGCAAAGAGATCTAGGAAGGTTAAGCTGGTGGACAACAAGGTGACAGATGGGCTATAATATGGGAGGTTGTTCATTTCAGTAAGAAGAGAAAAGCTGGAAAATTTCTAAATGAAATAAAGTTATTGATTCATTTTATTGAAAACTGTCCTACATCCATTATGTTCAAAGCAAGTGAATGAAAAGGTTTCCTAGGACTAAAATCATCAAGCTCTGGGTGCTCACAACTTTTCAATAGAAGTATCCAGGGGATGGTATTTCATCATGAAATAAACATTTGGCGCGCCCACAGGGGAATTTTGCACCGAAGGAATATCATGGTCCCATCAAAGTCAATGGATTTTGAGCCTGCTCGCCACATTTAATGATCCTGCCCCCACTGTGATAGGGCAGTAAAATCCTGCTTGAAGTCTCCCAAATGGATAAAAAATCATCGATAGCGACCAGTGGCTTTCGAACCTGTTGTGCTCGCTTGGGAGGTTCTGTTGAATGTCCTAACATAATTGTTACACGCACACAGTATGAAACGTAACACGGAAAGAACATGACCTTGGAGCTTCAGGGCGGCACGGTGGCGCAGTGGTTAGCACTGCTGCCTCACAGCGCCAGCGCCCCAGGTTCGATTCCCAGCTTGGGTCACTGTAGAATCTGCACATTCTGTGTGGGTTTCCTCCGGGTGCTCCAGTTTCCTCCCACAGTCCAAAGATGTGTGAGTTACATATGGTTGACATGCTAAATTGCCGCTTAGTGTCAGGGGGATTAGTTGGGGTAAAAGCATGCGGTTATGGGAAAGGGGTCTGGGTCGGATTGTGGAGACTTGATGGGCTGAATGGCCTCATTCTGCACTGAAGGATTCTAAGATTTTTTAGTTTCTAAGACTGAAAAATTACTGATGCCAGAGATTACCTCTGTTCTCCACCGCTCCCCACCCCCCTCCATAAAAACAGATAAACATAAAACATTCCTATTTCAGGAAGGGGTTGAAATTGTGACATATGGTGATGGCGATTAATTTATTTGCTACGAGACTCTCTGGCCCTCCATGTTAACAGCCCATTACCCGGCACAGGATTACTACTATTCTTTAAATAGGAGACTGAGGTATTCCATGCGAACATGCTAATTTCTGTTAATACTGCAGAATGCAACTTCAATCACAGAATGTACGCGGGAGTCCTTCAGCCATTAGCACCAAGAAAGCTGCTGAAACATGAATAACAATGTAACCCTAATCCGACTGTGTCCCACATCATTCCATCAATCTTAATAGAAGACATTTACTGCTGTAAAGGCAGAAAATAGATCAGTATTTACCAAGTCCTTGGTGGTGTATTATTTTACATGCGGTCGGGCTATTTTTAATTAACTCCATTTTAGTTGTCAGCTACAATAAGCATGTGTAAAATCGGTGATTTTCTGTAAAATGGAGAACAGTCCTTATTGGGAGTACGGTATTTAAGGGTGCATTTCCTCAAGGGCAGATTAATTTATTATACATTGCACAAGAGTTGGTTATTAAATGTGAGGGGATTAGAGGCATTGGAGTCATTGAGAATTATTTTGCAACCTGACAGAAGCAGGCCATTCAGCCCAACAGGTTTATGCCTCACTCTATGGGTGGAAGTTTTCTGTCCCGCCGCCCACCATGGAAATCGTAGTGGGCAGGACACGGACCATGCAACGGACTGTTGACCTCGGGTGGGATTTTCTGGTCTTGGGGTGAACGAGGCCGGAAAATCCCACCCTATATCATTTAACCTATTCTTTGTACTCCTTTTTCCCTCATGTACTTATTAACTTCTTCCAAAGTGCATCTGTGCTACTTAGCATCGTAGAATCATAGAATCTAACAGTGCAGAAGGAGGCCATTCAGCCCATTGAGCCTTCACTGACCACAATCCCACCCAGGCCCATCCCCATAACTCCATGCATTTACCCTAGCTAGTCCCGCTGACACTAAGGAGCAATTTAATGTGGCCGATCCACCTTTGGAGTGTGGGAGCAAACCAGAGCACCTGCAGGAAAGCCACGCAGACACGGGGAGAATGTGCAAACTCCACACAGACAGTGACGCAAGTTGGGAATTGAACCCGGGTGCCTGGCACTGTGAGGCAGCAGTGCTAACCACTGTGCCGCTGTGCCACCCCGTGACTGCTTGTCTCAATCATCCAAGTAGTTAATAAGTTATTAATAAAGTAAGATAGGTCAAAAGATGAACTGCTAAATGAAAGCTTTCTCATCAATAGAAGGAATCTTATTAATATTGATAAACAATGCCTTTCCTGCAATACTCTTTTTTCAAAATCTTTACGTTCATAACATTTGGGAAAATTGTGCTGAGTTTCATTGATAAATATTGGACAAAAACTCATTTATTCCAAGTTGCCCAGAGCTAGATAATTAATATGAATGAATGCATTCTGCTGCCAGATCGATTTCACTGATTGATTTCACTCAGATGTAATATTTGACTCAAGAACTGGGATTTCATTTTATTGCAGAAATCACACCTCACAAATTGTTCCTTTATATATTAAAATGATTTATTCGTCCAAGTCATTTTCGCTTTTTGAATGTGGTTCATTTATCCCTTGCCAGCAAAATGCAAAGAAAGGCGCAAAGGGAATGAACATGATCTACAGCTGATTTCAGGAAGGTAAAAGAATCCAAGCTGATTTTCTGCTCACTATTTGAGTCTGCGACTAGTGAATAGTAATGCACCCCTACACGTGGAGAAAATGACCTTCAAAATTGGAGTAAAAATAACCTTGGACCACTGGGGAATCCAGAGAAATGGCTGTTCCTGGAGCCATCTGCTCAGATTATCAGCGCTCAGTTATACCATAACACCGAAGTGAACACGAACATTACAAATAATAAATCTGGTCAAATATCAGCAGAAACTTTACTGCTGTCGTGTGCCTCGATGAGATCTTATTGGACGTTCACACCACGCTCCCCGCTGCAGTGACTTCAGAGGATTTGGCGTCCAGCCAAATCTCCATTCCCTGCAGCAGGATGGGAATATCCCAGCAGCATGAATGGTGGTACGATTCCAGCCAATGCTACAAGACATGAACATCTAAAACTCGATCTGGAGTAAACATTTTTAAAATTAATTTGTTTACTTCTGTGTGATCCAATATCCATTTTGATACTTGTTTCCATTTTCTCTGTTACAGACAGCGAGGGGTTAATTTACACAGCATTAATTTTACTTCTACCACCCGATCATGAATGGAAAGGTCTTTTTTTCTCTCTCTTTATGAGCAGTAGTGTATTTTCTCCCACTCCTCGGGTTTTTGTGCAACCCAAGTTTGTATTAATAACCCCACAGCAAACACGGGATTTGGTGAACTCAGAGGGTTAGTTTATATTAGAACGCTCAAAATGCAGGAAGGGGGTTCACAATGTCACCTCCAAACTCATAAGAAAACAAAAGTTTTACAGCACAGAGACCACAGAGAAGATAACAAGGTGAGAGTTTTCCTGAAACTGCAAAGTATCTTTTTCAATTCTGGGGGTCCCAGACAGGATCACAGACTTGTTTCAGTATAAAAGGAGGCCATTTGACCCATCATATCTGCACTGTCTCTGCAAATAGACATTATGACTTATTGCCATTCCCCTGCGCCCCTGCATATCTTTTCTATTCAAATAATCACCTAATGCCCTCTTGAATGCCTCAATGGAATCTACCTCCACTTCGCTTCCAGGCAATGCATTGCAAACCTGAACCACTTGCTGTCAGAGAAAGGATTTTAACCACATTACATTTCTTTTCTTTTGCAAAGCACTTTAAATCTGTGCCCTCTCATTCTTGATCCTTTTGTGGGCGGGAACAGTTTCTCCTTACCTACTCTGTCCAGCTCTCTCATGACTTTCATAGAATCCTACAGTGCAGGAACAGGCCCTTTGGCCCAATCGAGTCTGCAATGACCACAATCCCACCCAGGCCCTATTCCCATACACCTACACATTTACCCACTAATCCCTCCAACCTACACATCCCAGGACACTAAGGGGCAATTTTGTTTTAGCATGGCCAATCAACCTAACCCACACACGTTTGGACTGTGGGAGGAAACTGCAGCAAATCCACGCAGACACAAGGAGAACGTGCAAACTCCACACAGACAGTGGCCTGAGCCAGGAATTGAACCCAGGTCCCTGGAGCTGTGAAGCAGCAGTGCTAACCACTGTGCTACTGTGCCGCCCTTTTAACATTGCTATCAAATCTCTTTTTAGCCTTCTCTCCAAGGAGAACAGTCCCAACCTCTCCAATCTATCCTCATAACTGAAGTTTCTGCTCCCTGGAACCATTCTTCAGCACGCTCTCCAATACATTCACATCCTTCCTTTGGTGGGACCCAGAGCTGTACTCAGTATTCCAAATGAGTTTTCAAAGGGAAATTTCGGAGTATAGAATGTAGCTAACTGAAGCCACAGCAAATGAAGTGGGATGATGGGGGTCAGGAAAGATAAATGAAAACCCACAATGCCAGAGTCAGAGGAATGCAGGACTTGTAGGATCTTGCCAGAGAGTTGGGGGCAGGGGAGGGGAGGATGGGGGAAGCTAGCTGGAGAAGGTAACAGAGATAAACGAGGGGCAATCACGGAAGGACTTAAACATGACTTAAACATGATGGGATCTGCACGCTTCCATGACCCTCACCACATACTCTCCCATGACCCTCATCACATCCCTCTCAACTCCCCGCCCCCACCACCCCCTGCCCCCACCACCACTATCACCACCATCACCCCCAGTAGTCAACATGCACTAATACTAATCTCCAGTTGGTCTCACTCGAAATCAGTTCAGTTCAAACCATGGGACAAGCTTCCAATTCACTCACACAATTCAACAGGAGGGAAAGCAGTTACCATTCAGTCATGAGGGGCTTGTTTATGAATAAAAGCTTTGTCCTGGCAATTGTACACCCCGTGGGAATATGTCTGTAAGGTATATCTGTTCCAACATATCTGTTTGAAGTACACCCTCTCGCAGATTAAAACAGGAATCAATAGTCAAGGGATTTAATCAGCTTTTTGTAATCTATACCAGAAACTAAACTGCAGCGTAGGTAAATAATGGTATCATTTAGGGCAAAAGGATCTGTTTAATCGTATGATTAAAACACGAAAGCCTGGTGGAAACTGGCCAGCTAATTAAAATGCATAAGGACACTTTTAGACTAAAGGTGTTGGTTTGAGGGCTGCCTGGAGTTTTCTGGAGCTTTGGCCAAGAAAAACATGCTAATTATCACCTTGATGTAGTTTCACACTGTTGTCTATACCTATATCCTGAGTCACATATTACATTTTGCAAGGACACAAAGACGAAACCAATTTGTATCAACATAACCGCATGGAAGGGTGCGGAGAACAGCAACAGGATTGGGGCAGGGGAAGAAGAACCTCAGCATGAAATAGAGGGAAGGATCTAATCTGGCAATTTAAATGGATTAAGAAGTCTCAACACCAGATTAAAGTCCAACAGGTTTATTTGGTAGCAAACACCACTAGCTTTCAGGGTTTTGCCCCTTCATCAGGTGAGTGGGGAGTTCTGATTACAAACAGGGCATATAAAGGCGTGAAGAGATTTCCCCTATGAACTGATAGGGTGGGTTTTGGAGACAGCTGCAGGGAGAGGAGGCTTGGAGGGGGCTTTCCGGAAATGTCTGCCCCAGATTTTCATCATGGTGGACAAACCAATCTGGAAACTCCCAAGATCTGCCCCTGATCACTTATGAGAGAAGAGACAGGAGTCAGGTTGGAGTTTACCCATGCATGGTTTACGGAGACAATTAACCATTTACATCACCAGCTACCCCCAGTGAAGTGGGTTTTAGTAGGCCAATCGAGTATGCAGATTAGGCCAGGTAAGAGCTAGTCTGAACTTGATGGATTTGTTTGGATGGTCAGGGACCCCTTCAGAGTGGTAAGGTAACCCTTTGGATATAGTCCCAGAATAATTTTGGAGAGGTAAGGCATGTTTTGGGGGAGGTAAGATACACTTTGGGATTGTTAAAAGTCAATAACATTGTGCATAAAAAATACATAACTCATTGGAACTGTCAAAGCAGTCAAAGAACTGTCAAAGGGTATTGGGGGAATGGCATGGAGTGGGAAGGGCAAAGGGTGATGATGCAGTGGCATGGGCTGCTGTGAGTTGGCACTAACTTGGTACAGGGGTAATAAAGGTAAAGTGAGAGGCACAGAGCAGTGATTGTCAAACTGTTTGTCGCAGCACACTGGCGCACCATGAAGACCTCCCAAGTATTCCATAAGAAAAAGTTCAAAATTGGGGTAATTAAACTAGAATTAAAATTCAAGCAAAATATTGCGAATGCTGGGATCTGAAACAAAAACAGAAAATTCTGGAAAATCTCAGCAGGCCTGACAGCATCTGTGGGGAGAGAATAGAGCCAACATTTCGAGTCTGGATGATCCTTTGTCAGAGCGAAGAGCAAAGAGAATCAGCAGAGATTTATACTATTGGGGTGGGGGGGGGAGCGTGTGTGGAATGGGGCAAAGGGAATGTAGCTGACGATACAGAAGGCTGAGAAGCTGCTAAGAGTGTCCATTAAATGATCAGAATGCATGAATGGCAGAACACAGGTACAGATTGTTAAAGGATTGTCTGAGGAATGTGGCAGTTGCCCTGAAGGGAGGAGGAGTGGGGGGAGGAGGGTGTGAAAGAAGAAGATCTGGAATGGAAAAGCAGAAAAATAGAAGTGAAAAAGAGAGATGATGAAATGGATGAATGAGATGAAATGAAATAGGATAAATCACTTACATTCCCTTTACCCAGTTCCATACCCACTTCCCCCCCCAATCCCAAAGTGTATCTTACCTCCCCAAAACAATATTTCTTAAGTAACACTCATGTGCTAAGAGTTGCTCTGACAACCTGGGGATCCTTGCGCACGGGTGGCAAAAACCGAGTCTGCAGGTGATCAAGAAGGTAAATGGAACGTTGGCCTTTATAGCGAGAGGGATAGAATATAAAAGTAGGGAGGTCTTGCTGCAACTGTACAGGGTACTGGTGAGGCCGCAGCTGGAGTACTGTGTGCAGTTTTGGTCACCACACTTGCGGAATGATATATTGGCTTTGGAGGGAGTGTAGAGGAGGTTCACTAGGCTGATACTGGAGATGAGAAGACCATGAGAAGACCTTGGCGGGTAAGATTAAGGAGAATCCCAAGGCCTTTTATAAATATGTGAAAGGTAAAAGGATGAGAAGAGAAGGGATAGGACCTATAAAAGGTGAAGGGGGTAAGGTCTGTGTGGAACCAGAAGAAATGGCAGAGGTGCTTAATGAGTACTTTGCCTCAGTATTCATGGTGGAAGCTGATCTGGGAGATTTTGCCACGGATTTGCAGCAGATGGAAAAGATTGAGTTTGTGGATATTAAGGCGGAGGATGTATTAGAACTTTTGGATTCTATCAAGATTGATAAGTCGCCGGGACCAGATGGGATATACCCCAGGATACTGTGGGAGGCGAGGGAAGTGATTGCAGAGCCCCTGGCGATGATCTTTGCGTCGTCAATGGAGACAGGAGAGGTTCCAGAAGATTGGAGGATTGCGGATGTAGTCCCTATTTTCAAGAAAGGGAACAGAGATAGCCCGGGAAATTACCGACCGGTGAGTCTGACCTCAGTGGTTGTTAAGCTGATGGAAAGGCTTCTGAGGGACAAGATTTACGACCATTCGGAGAGGTTTGACATGATCAGGAATAGTCAGCATGGATTTGTCAAGGGCAGGTCGTGCCTTACGAGCCTAGTTGAGTTCTTCGATAATGTGACTGAACACATTGACGAAGGAAGTGCCGTGGACGTGGTGTACATGGACTTCAGCAAGGCGTTTGATAAGGTCCCCCATGCAAGACTTCTTGAGAAGGTGAGAGGGCATGGGATCCGAGGGCCTTTGGCCTTGTGGATCAAGAACTGGCTTGCCTGCAGAAGGCAGAGAGTGGTTGTGGATGGGTCTTTTTCTGAATGGAGGTCAGTCACCAGTGGAGTGCCCCAGGGATCTGTTCTAGGACCCTTGCTGTTTGTCATTTTCATAAATGACCTGGATGAGGAAGTGGAAGGATGGGTAAGTAAGTTCGCTGATGACACGAAGGTCGGTGGTGTTGTGGATGGTCTGGAAGGATGGCAAAAGTTGCAGCAGGACATAAATAGGATGCAGGACTGGGCGGAGAAGTGGCAGATGGACTTCAACGCGGATAAATGCGTAGTCATCCATTTTGGCAGAACCAACGGGATGAATGAGTACACTATCAAGGGCAGGAGTCTTGGTAGTGTTGAGGAGCAGAAGGATCTTGGGGTCCGGGTCCACAGGACTCTTAAATCGGCCTCGCAGGTGGAAGAGGTGGTCAAGAAGGCGTATGGTGTACTGGCCTTCATAAATCGAGGGATTGAGTTTAGGAGTCGGGAGGTAATGCTGCAACTTTATAAGACCCTTGTCAGGCCTCATTTGGAGTACTGTGCGCAGTTCTGGTCGCCTCACTATAGGAAAGACGTAGAAGCTATTGAAAGGGTACAGAGGAGATTTACAAGGATGTTGCCTGGACTGGGAGGCATGCCTTATGAAGTTAGGTTGAGGGAACTGGGTCTCTTTTCCCTGGAGAGACGTAGGTTGAGAGGCGACCTGATAGAGGTTTATAAAATGTTGAGAGGAATAGATAGGGTGGATTCTCAGAGGCTATTTCCCCGGGTTGAAATGGTCGCTACGAGAGGACACAGGTTTAAGGTGCAGGGAGGAAAGTACAGAAGTGATGTTAGGGGTAAGTTTTTCACTCAGAGGGTGGTGAGTGAATGGAATCGGCTGCCGTCAGTGGTGGTGGAGGCGAACTCACTGGGGTCTTTTAAAAGACTTCTGGATGAGTATATGGGGTTTTATGGGATTGGGGGTTATAGATAGGAGTTGATGTGATCGGCGCAACTCGTGGGCCGAAGGGCCTGTTTGTGCTGTAGTGTTCTATGTTCTATGTTCTATGAGGGGGTTAGACTATGAAGTGAGACTAAATAGACTGGGTCTGTACTTGTTGAAGTTTAGAAGGATGAGGGGGGATCTCATAGAGATGTATAAGATAATGAAGGGGATGGATAGGGTAGAGGTAGAGAGACTCTTCCTGCTTAGAAAAGATAGCAGGACTAGAGGGCACAGCCTCAAGATAAGGTGGGGGGGGGGGTGCAGATCAGATCAGAGTTGAGGAGGAACTTCTTCACTCAAAGGGTGGTGAATCTCTGGAATTCTCTGCCCGTTGAAGTGGTGGAGGCTACCTCGCTAAATATATTTAAGTCATGGGTGGATAGGTTTTTGATAAACAAGGGAATTAAATGTTATGGGGAGAAAGCAGGAAAGTGGGACTGATCCACTTCAGATCAGCCATGATCTTATTGAATGGCGGGGCAGGCTCGAAGGGCTAGATGGCCTACTCCTGCTCCTATTTCTTATGTTCTTATGTTCTTATGATTTAAGATTGTCAACTGGGGATGTGGCATGTTTGCATGGGTAACACGGTGGCACAGTGGTTACCATGGCTGCCTCATAGCATCAGGGACCTGGGTTTAATTCCAACCTTTCCAACCTTAGGTGACTAGGGCGGCACGGTTGCACACTGGTTAGCACTGCCACCTCACAGCACCAAGGACCTGAATTTGAATCCCAGCTTGGTTCACTGCCTGTGTGGAGTTTGCGCCTTCTCCCTGTATCTCTGTGGGTTTATTCCAGATGCTCTGGTTTCCTTCCACAGTCCAAAGATGTGCAGATTAGGTGTATTGGCCATGTTAAATTCTCCCTCATTGTACCCGAACAGGCACCAGAGTGTGGCAACTAAGGAATTTTCACAGTAACTTCATTATGTATATATAAGCCTACTTGTGATTAATAGATAAACTTACTTTCTTTCTGTCTGTGTGGAGTTTGAACACCGCCCCCGTCTCTACATGGGTTTTCTTCGGATGCTCCGGTTTCCTCCCACAGTTCAAAGGTGTGCAGGATAGGTGGATTGGCCATGCTAAATTACCTATTAGTGTTCAAAGATGTGTAGATTAGATGGCTTAGCCATAGTAAAAGTGTAGGGCTGCAATGATAGAGCAGGGAAGAGGGCCGAAGACTCAATGGGCTGAATGGCCTCATTCTACACTATAGAGATTCAATGATTCCATGCACTGGAGGTTACATATGTTAATACACAGGACCCTGTTCTTTTCAGACAAAAAGAACAGGTACACATATTGCACCTGTTTCAGCTAAACAAAAGAAAAGTGACAGCAATTCACTGACTCATTCCTCAGGCCAGTGCTGTGACCAATCAAGGTCAAGTTGCCAGATTTAAATTTCAAACAATGCTTGGCAGTTAATTGTCAGTCACCTGGTGCCTCTACCAATCAGAGCCTACCAATCAGCAGTTCTTTCTCATATAGTATAAATGGTTATTTTCCCCTTCTGCTGGTATTCTTGTAAAGTGTGCTGACCAGTGCAAGATGAAAAGCTGTGAGATGTCTCTTTTTTCAGTAATGATTAAAACAAAATCATCCACCATGAAACATAAAAGAACTTAAGGTTAATCAGCAAACACATTTTAAAGTAAGACCTTGGACCATCCCTAGAAAGTACGATGATGTAGAATACAGCATCGTTTAGAGAGATTAACCAGGCTTGAGTCAGGGACAGCATTCAGAAAGAGCGTGTAATGCAGCTGCCTACACCCTGATTGGAATGACCCCTGGTTATATGACTGGATTTAAATCCATGTTCACAAATTGTGAATTTAAATTTCTGCTTCAATTGGGAGGTAGAGATCTTAAAATATAAAGAAAAATACATTTCCAAATTGAAAGGAAAGGGGAGTTTATTTTTTATTAAAATGAGAAAAGGGCCCTTTTTGTATGAAATAGAAATGGAATGAGCATGTTCAGAGTATACTCTACCAGACAAGGAAATGCAGCAAATAGAATGCTGAAACTCTGGGGGAAGACTTATCAAAAAAATGGAAAAGTCTGACAGAAAAGCAGCATGTATCACCCCACGATCAATGCCAGCATCTCCCCCCGCCACCACCACCCCCCCCCCCACCCACCATGATTAGCACCAGCATCTAACCCACCCCCTACCTCACTCCTCCAACCCCCTTCCTCCCCAAACCCCATCCCCACAAACAACATCAACATCCCACCTCCCTCACGTTCAACGCTGGCATATCCCCCTCTCCCCCTCCACTGTGATTAACACCAGCTTCTCCCCTAACCCGCCCACGATCAATGCTGGCATCTTCCCCCCACTCCTGTGATCAACGCCAACATCGCCCCCCAACCACCCTCCAATCAATGCAGCATCTCTCGCCTTCCCCAAAACCAATGGCATCATCTCCACACCCACCTTTCCACATGATCAACGCCGGTATCCCCCTCCCCCCATAACAATGCCAACATTCTCCCTCCAACCCCATGATCAACACCAGCATTACCCACTCCCCTTCTCCCGAGCCCATCAAATCCCCAAGATCAGCACCGATATTCCCTGTCTCCTCCTCACTACACATAGATGCCCCTTCCACCAACCTCACCTGCCTCCAGCCCTCAAATGAGGCATATTCTGCCAATGAGGCACAGCAAAAATCAGATATCATGATCTTGCGGAAGAGACACACAATTTTCAGGTTCTGTCAGTTCTTGAGCCCCCACTCCCAATCCTGCAGACGGGTTGTGCAGAGTCAACATCACCCCCTCTCTTATCTTTGGGGGGGGGGGGGTGGGTGGGGGGAGAGCACATGTCTATAAACCCACATCCATCTCACAAAAAGGAAATTCTGTGCATTCCGCATTTGTAGACCCCTTCAGGTTTTCATGTTAATGTTAGGGTGATGGGGAGAGCTACAGAACAAAGAGATCTAGGAGGATAGGTTCATAGCTCCTTGAAAGTGGAGTCACAGGTGGACAGAGTGGTGAAGAAGGCATTCGGCGTGGTTGGTTTCATTGGTCAGAACATTGAATACTGGAGTTGGGATATCTTGTTGAAGTTGTACAAGAATTGGTAAGGCCATACTTGGAATTCTGCGTACAGTTCTGGTCACCCAATTATAGAAAGGATATTATTTAACTAAAAAGAGTACAGAAAAGATTTACTAGGATGCTACCGGGACTTGATGGTTTGAGTTATAAGGACTGGGACTTTTTTCTCTGGAGCGTAGAAGGCTAAGGAGTGATCTTATAGAGGTCTATAAAATAATGAGGGGATAGATCAGTTAGATAGTCAATATCTTTTCCCAAAGGTTGGGGAGTTTAAAACTAAAGGGCATAGGTTTAAAGTGAGAGGGGAGAGATACAAAAGTGTCCAGAGAAGCAATTTTTTTCACACAGAGGGTGGTGTGTATCTGGAACAAACTGCCAGAGGTAGTAGTAGAGGCGGGTACAATTTTATCTTTTAAGAAGTGTTTAGACAGTTACATAGGTAAGATGGGTATAGAGGGATATGGGCCAAATGCAGGCAATTGATTTTAGCTTAGGGGTTTAAAAAAGTGGGCGGCATGGAAAAGTTGGGCCAAAGAGCCTGCTTCCAAGCTGTAAACCTCTATGACTCTATGTATTTATGATTGACTTTCTGTAATAAAAGCAAAGGAATTGAGTGTAGCTGCAGTTTAAATCACAAACCCATGTCCCACTGCATTTGCAGCATAATTGCTTGCTTTTATTTGTCACAGACTTGCTCTTTGGATCCCCCTAATAGCTGCTGGTTAGCTTTATTCCAGCATTCTAAGCTGGCATATTAAAGAAGCACTAGTTGTGGACCCATTTCCGAGTTATTTAGAATTAATTTTACACTTCATTGTGTGCAGTTGTAATCATCAATACTGAGGGATGGTAACACTAACCAACAACATAACCAGTGATAACAGTGCTATTCTCTTGGATAAACATAGCAAGGACCAGAGGAAACCTAATGCTGATTTAGATTTCCCTGATCACGTATACCGATAAACACCCAAAAATGAAATAAAAGCAGAAAATGCTGGGAACATTTGGCAGATCTAGCAGCATCTGTAGAGAGAAAACCCCAGTGAACGGTGTGGGGTTGGGGGCGGGGGGTGGGGGGGTGTGATTGTGGGAAGCTGTTCTGAGAATTGGGCCGGCAATATCAACTCTGTTTCACTCTCTGCAGATGACTCCAGACCTGCAGAGTTTTTCTGGCACTTTATTTTTTTTATCCAATCTATGTGGCTATGAGGAGAGATTGAAAAGGTTGGGGTTATTTTCCTTGCAACAAAGAAGACTGAGGGTTGATAGAGGTGTACAAAATTATGAGGGGAAGGGATAGAGTGGACAGGATAAAATTGTTTCCCTTGGTGGAGAATTCTGGAACCAGGGGACATAGCTTCATGATACATGACAGTAGGTATACAGAGGACATGGTGAAGAAATTTTTTACACAGAGGGCGGTGTTTGTCTGGAATTCACTGCCGAGTTGGTGGTAGACACAGAGACTCTAAACTCTTTTAAAAAGTACCTGGATCTGCACCTTAAGTGCTGTAACTACAGGGCTATGGGCTGGGTGCAGGAAAGTGGGATTAGAAAGGGCTGTTCTCAGGCTGGCATGGACATGATGGGCTGAATGGCCTCCTTCTGTGCTGTGATCTTTCAATAGTTCTAGCTCCAGTATCAGCAGTAGTTTACTTTTCATTTTTGTATCCAACAGAATAAACCTCTGGTACACTAAAATAGCTGTCGATTATAGACAGGGAAGCTTGGCTTGCAAACTAAGAGTGCTTGTTAACAGTTGTGGCTGTGTCTATTTGCAGCACTGTGGGCTGTGTTTGGCTTTTTGAAATGCAAAATGTAGTACATGTCACATCAGGCGTACCGTAATCAGGTGACCTTTGCCATGAAGTACTCAGCTCTGAAAGCTGCCATCTTAGAGTTCAGTTCGATAAAGACCTATGATTCTATTGAATGGAGGGGCAAACTCAAGGGGCCGAATGGCCGACTCCTGCCCCTTGTTTGTATGTTCATATGTACATGTATCACTTGGGGGGGGGGAGGGGGCGGGCCGGAGGGGAGGAGGTGGTGGGGGAGCGGGCATTGGTTAGCTCAGTTGGCTGGTTCGTGATGCAATGAGACACCAACAGTGTTCAATTCCCATCCCAGCTGAGATTATCCATGGACCAAGGTTATTTCAACCTTGCTCCTTGTCTCAGGTGTGGTAACCCTCAAGTTATATCACCACCAGTCAGCTCTCTCTTTCTCTCTCTCTGAAGGGGGGTGAGCAGCCCATGGTCCTCTGGGATGACGGCAGAGCATATGCACGCATAGCACAGTGGCACAGTTATTAGCGCTGCTGCCTAACAGTGCCAGGGACCCAGGTTCATTTCCAGCCTTGGGCAACTGCGTGGAGTTTGCAAGTTCTCTCTGTGTCTACATTGGTTTCCTCTGGATGCTCCAGTTTCCTCCTTCACTCCAAAAATGCACGGGTTAGGTGGATTGGCCTGCAAAATTGCCCCTTAATGTCCCAAAATGTGTGGGTTTGGAGGATTAGTGGGGTAAATATGTTGATTTACAGGGATAGGACGAAGAGTCAGTATAGACTTGATGGGTTAAATGGCCTCCTTCTCACTGTAGGAATTCTATGATTCTGTGATATGTTCAGCTGAGAAAGCAAAGGGGTTTTGTCCGCTATCTTTAAACATGGAACAGTGTAGACCAAACTTCTAATTGATCCTCTTGGAAGATAAGGCACATTAAACAGTTTGTCTGGAATGTATATTTCATCCTGTCTGCTGCTGTGACTGAAGTTGAGAAATTTGATCCAGTCAGGCAGGCAGCAGAGTGCAGACAATTAAGGCACAGTGCTTACTCTACAGCGGAATTTCATGGTCCCCTCATGAAGGGGTTGGATTTGGAAAATGCGGTGAGCTATTCAAAAGTCCAAAAGACTAAGAGGGGAGTGGATAATCCCACTAACGTAAAATTCCACCCTGTTGCTCACAGCGGACAGCAATGCACGTCACACGTACTGGCTAGCTGCATATGGAGCTGCAACATCAGGTACACATGCACAGCTGCAACATGGAGTGTGCATGTGTGACTCTGGAATGATGTTCAAACTCTGCCCCCCAACATCGCACCCACAGTCACAACAGCAATGGACAGATTCAGGATTTCCAATCTAACAATAGATCTAACGTTCAGTCAACCACTAATGGATATTAAAATGATGTAAAGTAGCGTATACTTCACCAAAATCCTCCTAAAACAAGATGAAATGCACGGTCACATCAAAGTTGTGAATAATTTAAAAATGTGTCAGGAAACATTAAAATATGAATGACGCCTATTGAGAGAATGCAGCAGTAAAATAGAAATGGTTCAATAATCTGTCACGACTGAAGAGAGTTTTGAGACCAAGATCCGAAGCAGGCCCAGGTGGAAAATAAGCTACCGTGTTTGGACCTAAGATCAGGTCCTTATGTTGCTGAACACAGCTCACAGAGATCACTGATTGGGAAACTGTAGACCTGCCGTGTCTGAATTTCTAACCACCTAAGTTAATGGATGGAAAAGCAGGCACTGCAGCCCATACATTTCCTAATCAGAGTGTTGTTCAGTACTGGGCATGTCAGTTGGAGAGTGAACCTTGCCCTCAAAGGCCTCAGTAGTAGTAGTAAACTGTAAGCACGCTTGCTGACATGAACCCTTGCTACTTTTCAATGTTCACCCAGAAACAAAAAAGTCAAAAATAAAGCCATCAATCAAATATAAGCCAAAAGGAACTTAAAGGGAAGGCGTGGTGACACAGTGGTTAGCACTGCTTCCTCACGGCCACCGGGGACCTGGGTTTGATTCCCGCCTCAGGTCTGTGTGGAGTTTGCACATTTTCCCCGTGTCTGCATGGGTTTCCTCCAGGTACTCCAGTTTCCTCCTACACTCCAAAGATGCATGTGTTAGGTTGATTGGCCATGCTAAATTGCCCCGTACTGTCAGAGGGATTGGCAGGGTAAACACATATAACTACATTCCCTTGTTTGAGACTGTCCCACTAGTGAAAACATCTCACCATCTACCCTGTCAATCCCCCTCAGGATCTTATATGTTTGAATGAGGTCACTCCTCAGTCTTCTAAACTCCAAAGAATGCAGACTCAGACTATTTAATTTTTCTTGATAGGACAACCCTCCCTTCCTAGGAACTAGGCTGGCGAATCTCCTTTGGACTTCCTGCAATGTTATTATATCCTTTTTAAGGAAAGGGGACCAAAAGTGTGTGTAGTATTCCAGGTGAGGTCTCACCAGCACTGTGCATTGTACAATTGCAACTAAACCTCTCAATTTTTAACCTCTAACCCCAATGCAATAAAGGCCAAAATGCTGTTTGCCTTCTTAATTACTTGTTGGACCTGCCTGCTAGCTTTCTGTGGTTCATGCTCTAGAATACCCACTCTGTACTTCACTCACCTATATTCTCTCTCCATTTAGATAATAATCTGCTTTTTGATTCCTCCTATGGATGACTTCACCCTTCCCCATATGAAACACCATTTGCGGGTTTTCACCCAGTCACCCAAACTATCTACATCCCATTGTAGAATCACAATTCCTTATCATAACCTGCCCTTCCACCTATCTTTGTATCACTGGCAAATTTGGAAACCTTACGTTCTTTCCCTCAGGTCATTAACATAAATAATGAATAATGTGGGCCAAGAACTGATTCCTACGGTACTCCACTAGCTATATCTTTCCACACAAAAAAGAACCCATTTATTCCAACTCTTTGTTTTCTATCTGATAATCCAACCTATCACAGTTTCTCCAATTCCATGGGCTTTTACTTTACGCACCAACCTCTTATACAAGATTGGGGGAACGGCAAATTGTGCGGAGGGTGTGGAGAGTCTGCAGAAGGATCTAGATAGGCTGGGCGAATGGGCCAGGAAATGGCAAATGGAATTTAATGTTGGCAAGTGTGAGGTGGTCCACTTTGGTAGGAAGAATGGTAGGAAGGACTATTACTTACGTGGCGAAAAACTGCAGCAGGCGACGGTGCAGAGGGACCTCGGGGTCCTTGTGCATGAATCGCAAAAACCCAGCTTGCAGGTGCAGCAGGTGGTCAGGAAGGCGAATGGGATGCTGGCCTTCATAGCGAGGGGGATTGAATATAAAAGTAGGGAGGTCTTGCTGCAGCTGTATAGGGCATTGGTGAGGCCGCAGCTGGAGTACTGTGTGCAGTTTTGGGCGCCGCACCTGCGCAAGGATATTTTGGCCCTGGAGGGAGTGCAGAGGAGGTTTACTAGGCTGATACCGGAGTTGAGGGGATTGAGCTATGAGGAGAGGCTGAATAAACTAGGCTTGTACTCGTTAGAGTTTAGAAGAATGAGGGGAGATCTCATTGAGACGTATAAGATGATGAATGGGATGGATAGGGTAGAGGTGGAGAGACTCTTCCCGCTCAAAAAAGACAGTAGGACTAGGGGGCACAGCCTCAAGATAAAGGGGAGGCGGTTTAGAACGGAGTTGAGGAGGAACTTCTTCACTCAAAGGGTGGTGAATCTCTGGAATTCTCTGCCCGTTGAAGTGGTGGAGGCTGCCTCGCTAAATATTTTTAAGAAGCGGGTTGATGGGTTCTTGATAAGAGAGGGGATTAAGGGTTATGGGGAGAGGGCGGGAAAGTGGAACTGAGCCACGACAGATCAGCCATGATCTTATTGAATGGCGGGGCAGGCTCGAAGGGCTAGGTGGCCTACTCCTGCTCCTATTTCTTATGTTCTTATGTTCTTACATCACCTTGTCAAATGCCATTTGGAAATCTAAACATATTACATCTACAGGTTCCCCTCTGTCTATTCTCTCTATTGCATCCTCAAAGAAATTCAGCAAATTTGTCAAACATGATTTACCTCCACAACCTGGCCATCATGAGGGCACAGCACTCAGGGAACACCTCAGAAAGAGGAGGAGCAGAAGGGAGAGAAAGAGGTGGAGAAAGGGAAGAAAGGGGGAATGTAGCCATCACATCCACATTCCACAGGCTCTCAGTGATGCATTATCAGTCTCTAATTCCCCTGAATAAAATCCAGGATCCCAGTTGTTCAACAATTCTCCCCCTTACCAAAAGAGAAAACGCTGGAAAATCTCAGCAGGTCTGGCAGCATCTGTAAGGAGAGGAAAGAGCTGATGTTTCGCAACTAGACGACTCCCAAGGGTCATCTGGATTTGAAACATCAGCTCTTTTCTCTCCTTTCAGATGCTGCCAGACCTGCTGAGATTTTCTAGCATTTTCTCTTTGGGTTTCAGATTCCAGCATCCACAGTAATTTGCTTTTATTCTCCCCCTTACCGTTATTGTGGTGGCACAGCACCTTCCTGACCACAATCTTAAAATAAAAGCCACCAGAATATAACTAATCCATACCGGCCTTATCCAACAACACATCCAAAGCTTCAGACAATTCTTACCTAATGAATCTTGCATCATCCCTTGCTGCCAGTCCACTGATCTTACACAGAGCTTCCCCAGTGACTGCAGCATGATGGTGAAAGGCAGTTGATTTTCATGGAGAGAGATAATCCAATTAAATGCCCTCGAGAAGCTTTGGGTCCTTACACTGCCCCAGCTTATCATCGCCAATCAACTGGGCTGGTCAGCAATAGCGAGGGCGCTAGTGGAGTGGCCACCAATGCTTTCATCCAGAGTAAGGGGAAGGGTTCAAACTCTACACTGTTAGGTTTGCTGTCCCCTCACACCCCCTCCATCCCCAGCTGCAATCTGGCTTTAAGTCACTTGGATGGCTGTTGTCTTATTTAAACTCGGGTCCCCTGCTGAGCTACGCAGTCTCTCAGTTGTGTGTTTGACACTGGGCTGCACACCATCATCATTATAATTAGCAGCCAGCATGAAGTTTGTGTGCTGTCTGCATCTTTGAAAGGATGCAGGATAATCGCATATTGCAACCTCAACACCAGATTTCAGGCACGATCCAATTTAGACTCAGGGTGCAGGTATTATATGTGTTCAACAGAACAATAATGCTCTCAATTCCACATAAGTGTTTCCAGTAGGAGAGTGTTGCATAAATTGTTAAAAATGCAAAACTGCATCCCTAAAACCACACAGGTTCTTAGCATTGGGTAAAAGTGCACGCTAACCCCACCCAACCCCTTCCCCAACCCCTGAAGCAAGTGCATATATATGGCACTGGGATAAAAGATCAGCAGCCATGATCACATTGAATGACAGGGCAGGTTGGATGGGCTGAATGGCCTCCTCCTGATCCTATTTTCTACGGAGGGGATTTTCCTTTTCCACCCCCAATTTTGGCGGGCAGGATCGACAGCGGAGTAGGGATCGAATGGGGGACCCAACACGGATTTTACACCGTTGGGATTTCCCCAGTCAATTGTCTCTGTCCCCCAGGGGTACCAACTTTAAAAGTCAAAATCAGACACTTACACCTGATTAACCCCCACATTTGGCTGTCCATTCATGCCGTGTGAATTACGAGGGGTCCCCCACGATGGTACAGCTGGCAAACAGAAACTGCAGGAGGTGCTCAGGTGAGTACAGCTGCCAGAGGGTAGAGTTTCATGCCCGGGCAGTACTCTGGCGCTGTAGTAGTGCCGGCGGGGGTGGATTTCCATGGAAGAGAGAATTCCGTGCTGAGGGGAGGCTCTGTTGGGTAGGGGGTTAGGGACTTGTGTGGATTGTTTCTTCTCTCTTTTCTTTATCTTTCAAGAGTCTAAGTTGGTGATGGGCCAGCTCATTCAGAGTTGGCAGCGCAGCTGAGTGTCTATGCTCCTCTTTTCCCTCCAAAGCTGGCACTTTTGCTGGAATTTTACTGCCTCACCATTCCCAGAAACAGGGCCGACGTGGCTTGCAGAACGGAATTCTCCATTGGCCCCGGGCGGGATTTTACAAGGCTTGCCCGAGCGAGGTCACACTATATCAGCCTTTGAAAAAACAATTGGAAAATTCTATCCTGGAACCAAAATCTTGCTGGCCTTTCCACCATTGGGATTTTAGCATTCTGCCGACGGTCCACCCCCGCCATGGGTTCCCCGGCGACAAGGCGTTGCATTCAACAGGAAACCCTGTTGACAATAGCCAGCAAGCAACACACCGGAGAGAGAAGAAAATACCACCCTATGTTTCTGCCTTAGCATACAATTTTTAAGGTGATATTTTAGCACTTTTATCAGGACAAACTGTATCTACATTCGCTTCCATACATTCCAGTCATGTTCTTGGCATGAACACATTTTCAAGTGAGTGATAGAGGAAACCTAATGTCCCGGATAATGTCCCTGTTTCTTCAGGGATTTTACAGCTGGTAGTTCATGGATGTGAGAAAGGGGCCTTAGCTTGTGTGTCACGTAATGCTGGTGCTTACCTTCCCAGCACTTAACGCCCCCTCTCATGTACTAGAAACTCAGCAGTCCTCATTAAGAACAGAAATTAGATAATAATTAGACATTTATTGCTTGCTCGGCACACAGTGACAGATGGTCAGGTAATTCAATTAACACAGTCTCATTACTGACTATCAAGAACAGGTACTTGAATAAAGACCTTGAAGGACCTATCCACTGCTCACTGCAATGATTCTGGCAGACACCATAGCCAGAAATTTACATGCCTTGCTCCGGTGGGTTTTTAGAGAAACATGATGGGGGAATTGGGGGGTGGGGTGGGTGAGGAGTGTGAAATTGAAGGAACAGGGTTTCCCCACAGTCCCCACCTGTTTCGACCTCACAGCACTGATCTTTCACCATTCCAGATCAGCTCCAGATCCACTGTAGCATCCCCGGTTATAGAAACACAAAAACTAGAAGCAGGAGTAGGCCATTCAGTCCTTCGAACTGCTCTGCCATTCATTTTGAATTCCATCGAATTCAATATCCTGATCCCCCCTTATCCCCATATCCCTTGACCACTTTAGTCCCAAGAGCTATATCTAATTTCTTCTTCAAATCAGACAATGCTTTGGCCTCAGCTACTTTCTGTGGAAGTGAATTCCGTACACTCACCACCCTCTGGGTGAAGAAATTCTCCTCACCTCAGTTCTAAAAGGTTTGCGCCTTATCCTCAAATTATGATCCCTGGTTCTGGACTACCCCACCATTGGGAACATTCTTTCTGACTCCACCCTGTCTAATCCTGTTGAAATTTTATAAGTTTCTGTGAGATTCCCCCTCATTCTTCTAAACTGCAGTGAATATAATCCTAACCAACTTAGTTTCTCCTTATATGACAGACCTGTCATCCCAGGAATCAGCCTGGTAAACCTTTGCTGTACTTCCTCTATAGCAAGGACATTCTTTCACAGATAAGGACACCAAAACTGCACACAGTACTCCATATGTGACCTCACCAATGCTCCATACAATTGCAGCAAAATATCCGATCCCTATACTGACATTCTATCACCATTGCTCGAGCTGAGATCTGCTGTGACCTGTGATTAAATCTAGAGGTTTCCTGGCCCAGTATTGGCTTCAACCAAGCCCGACAGCACAGTGAACCACAGAACACCTGGTGCTATGGGGTTTAACTAACTGTGAAAAGCATGTCTCAACATGCTAAAGACTGGGCCATAATGAAGCTAATACTCTCCAAACAGTCTCCACGTATAAAATGGAGCATATCAACAGCAATTTGGAGCAGGTGAGATGGGGGGACATAACCTTATTGGGAAGCTCACTAATTCCCCTGTGGGAGCATAAACTATTCTATAAGATGGAGTGTAGGACCCCATTTTACCCTATTGGAATGTTTTGCAAACTGTTTAAAGATAAAGACCATGATTTTCCCAAAAAATGACAAAGGACACAATTTTACGACCCCGTCCTGCCCATTGTTCGGCGAGGTGAGGTATTAAGATTTTGTGACAGAAGAAAAATTGGTCTCAGCGTATCCCACCAGGTGATTCACAGAGGCAGAGGCGACCCAGCATTAGCCAGTGATGGGATCTTCTCATCCCACCATTGTCAACGGGGTTTTCCATCGAATGCCCCCATCACCTGCATCAGTTGTGCAGTAGGATCTTTAACATTCAACCAAACAGGCAGATGAAGCCTTGATTTAACACTTTACCCATACATGAGCATCTCCACTAATGCAAATGCCAATTAAGTATCATCTTAGTTTGTGGGTTTATGACTTCACGTGTGATTTAACATAAAACATTTTGATTTAATGACATGAGTGCCACCAATGAATTTCAAACTAGCCTGGTTCAACAATAGTCAAAATTATAGAATCCCTCAGTGCAGAAGGAGGCCACCTCCAAACCAAAAACATGGTTTTTCAGTCTTTTTTTTCCCTGAAGTCATTAATCACACGTGACTCTTTTGTAAACAGTCCCATCAGAGTCAAGAGGTTTCCAGCCTCTTTGAAACTGCTTAATTGTAAAAAGGCTGACTTTTCCAAGAACAGTAACAACCAGAATCCTTGTGTTAACCCTTTA
The DNA here is from genome assembly GCF_965287045.1 of Carcharhinus amblyrhynchos. Lineage (NCBI taxonomy): Eukaryota > Metazoa > Chordata > Chondrichthyes > Carcharhiniformes > Carcharhinidae > Carcharhinus > Carcharhinus amblyrhynchos. The sequence continues at coordinate 15,529,446 of NC_137350.1, forward strand.
AGGGAAAAAACATGAGTTCTTCCAGAATGTTCTCAGCCCTTGAAGAATTAGAAAACGTATTTATGACAGCATTCATCGGTTCCAAGGCACTTTGCAATGTCTTGAGGATGTGAAAGATGCTATATGAATGCAAGCCATTTCTTGATTTTTCTTGCTATCAAAATTATCAAGGATAAATATACAGACCTAATTGTTTCTTGAATCCTTTTATCTAAATTGTTCAATGGCTTTTTTGGTAATCTAATTTATGTATTTACTATTCTCTGTGTGAAATGGATCTGCTAATGCCCTATTTTCTTAATCTTTTTGTTTAAATATATCCTGTATCCACCCACAGTGCAAACTTCTTATACTGATCAACTTTATCAATCATCCTGAAACTTTATAATTTTTTTTATGTGACCATAATTACTTCTCCTTTCTAACAACCATTATCCTATTTTTTTAATAACCTAAACTCAGATTCTCGGTAGAGGCCTGGTAAAAGATTCTTCCCATAATATTACAGATAGGATTACAAATGGGATGTATCCCAAACACCACATGCTCCTTATCATGCTGAGAATAACACTCAGTAAATGAAAAGTAAAGCCTGAAGTTCCCCATAACATCAGTTTTAAGTTTATTTATTAGTGTCACAAGTACATTAACACTGCAATGAAGTTGCTGTGAAAATCCCATAGTTGCCACACCCTGGTTCCAGTTCAGGTACACTAAGGGAGAATTTAGCATGGCCAATGCATCTAACCAGCATGTCCTTCGGACTGTGGAAGGAAACCGGAGCACTCGGAGGAAACCCATGCAAATACGAGGAGAATGTGCAAGTTCCACACAGATAGTGAGCCAAGCTGGGAATTGAATCCAGGACCCTGGCACTGTGAAGCAGCATTGCTAACCACTGTGCCACCGTGTTGCAATCAAGGGATAACGTAGAGAAGACATACTGGGCAGAATTTTCCATGGCATTTCACCCGGCAGGGTAGAGACAGCTTGCCAATGGCTGCCGGCAGTGTGTTGTTTAGTGTGGCTCACCTAGCCTGCCATCAGATATCCTGCTGCAGGGGGTCAACTTTGGCATGACCCAAAGATCCTGTTGGCAGGAAGCACCAGCAAAAAAAACACCCACTATTTCCACTTGGTCTAATCCTGTTCCTGTTTGCTCTGTTCCACATGACATTGTGACAGCCACCATTTTGAAGACAGTAATATATCGGGTGGGGAAGGGGGAAGGAATGGCAGTGCAGTGGAGTAAGGGAGTAAAGAACTGCATTGGACCAGAGGGGTAGTCTGTAGGATAGTGTGGAAGTACAGCATTCAAGCGAATCACTTCATCATCGGGAAAAGCCCCCATAATGAGAAATTATCAATTAATCTAGGGATAAGTATGATAAATATAAGTTTAATCATTTAAAAAGGTAACTACTGAGATGCATAGTTTTTCCATAGAGCTTTACAAGAGGGAAATACACTGTAATATATGAATCTAATTTAATTTCTGTGCTATCAGTGCAGCCAGGAAAAATTAATTATTCAAAAGAAAAGATAAAGTGTATCCGATTGTGGCATTAAAAAGGCAGTTCATATCAAGCTTGTCAGTCCTTGTTCATTGTCTGCGCCGATCACTGTCATCTGTGACTTGTTATAATGCCAGGTTCATACTCATCGACTCTGTGGCAACAAAAATCTGTTTCCCGAACACTTTGCCTGGACATTTAAGCTTGGCAACTGACTCCTTCGATTGGGCGTGCAGCTTTATTTCACAACTTTCAACCTCTGCCTTTTCAACTTTATAATATCAATCCTAATGGGTGGCACGGTGACACAGTGGTTAGCACTGCTGCCTCACAGTGCCAGGGATCTGGGTTCAATTCCTGGCCTGGGTCACTGTCTGTGTGGAGTTTGACAACACCAGGTTTTAGTCCAACCTATTTATTTGATAATATACTCGCAAGCTTTCGAGGGGTTACCCTCTTCGTCAGGTGAATGGAGAGTTCTGGCCTCAGACAGAGCATATAAAGCACAGACAGTTTAGAGATTATCTCTAAACTGTCTGTGCTTTATATGCTCTGTCTGAGGCCAGAACTCTCCATTCACCTGACGAAGAGGGTAACCCCTCGAAAGCTTGCGAGTATATTATCAAATAAATAGGTTGGACTAAAACCTGGTGTTGTCAGACTTTTTACTGTGTTTACGCCAGTCCAACGCCGGCATACCCGCATCGTGTGGAGTTTGCACATTCTCCCTGTGTCTGCGTGGGTTTCCTCCAGGTGCTCTGGTTTCTTCCCAGTCTGAAGGATGTGCTGGTTAGGTGCATTGGCTGTGCTAAGTCGCTCCTTAGTGTATCCAAACAGACACTGGAGTGTGGTGACTAGGGGATTTTCACAGTAACTTCATTGCAGTGTTAATGGAAGCCTACTTGTGATGTTGATAAACGAAAAGAATTCTTTTTTTCCAGGCGCAATACAAAGACATTCTGTTGCATTAATTTCTTTCACAATTTTAAAAGTTAGGTCACATTCTGCCTTTAGTCTTCATTATTTCCAAGTGAAAAGACAGATTTAGCTCCCTCAGTCTTTGTTCATAGCTCATTGGTTTAAGCGCCGCTTGATTAATATCATGTTCCAATTTCCAGTATGGTATTTTCACAGACGGCACAACAATATGTTTACCCAAGTTTCAATGTGGCCTCTGGATATCACCTATATGGAATCATGGCATATATCATGGATGCACATCCAGGGAGTAAATTTTGCAGCCTGAGCTAATGGGAAGGAGTCTTTCCTGCCGGAAGATTGGATGTAGACTATCCGTGATTTTCAGACTTGAAGTAACTGGTGAGAAAATTATAAGCAATGCGTAGCCAGATATATGAAGTGATCCTTTGGCAAGCAGGCAAAATTCCTCAGTGACAAGGAGCCAGCTCTATGTGTTTGTATTCATTTACCTCCTGCTTTCAGATCAGAATCAAGCTGGCCTCCAAAATGGGTAAAAAGGACTTAGTGGAATTATTGTGAAGGAGAGCAAAGGAGTTGTCCTGGCCAATATTTATCCTTCAATTAAATATTACTAAACACGTTATCCGGACACTGTCACATTCCTGTCCTCATTACCTTCAGACATGACTTATCCAACTCACTCCTGACTGGACTCCTGTGTCAGAATTCTATTGCCCCACCTGCCTCGGAAGCAGAGCGGGCTCAAGCGAGACTGGAAAATCCCGCCCCTACATTCTATCCTCCATAAACAGGGGGCCACCCAAAATGTCCATTGTCCGTTGCCCCGTCTTTGCTGACTGACCTACATTGGTTCTCGGTTAAACAATATCTTAACTTAAAGCTCTCATCCTCATTTTCAAATCCCTTCACGTCCTTAAGCCTCTCACTATCTGTGTGATCTCCTCCAGCTCCACAACCGTCAAAGGTATCTGCACTTCTGTAGCTCTGGTCTCTTTTTCATCCCCGATTATAATTGCTCCACTGTTGGCTGTGTCTTCAGTTGCCAAGGCCCCAAGATTTGGTCTTCCCCCTCTACACGAGCCACATGGTGGTTAGCATTGCTGCTGCACAGTGCCAGGGACTTGGGTTGAATTCGGGCCTTGGGTGAATGTCTACATGGGTTTCCTCTGGCTGCTCTGGTTTCCTCCCACGGTCCAAAGATGTGGAAATCAGGTGGTTTGGCTATGCTAAGTTACTCCTTAATGTCCCAAGATATATAAATTAGGGGGATGAGCGGGGTAAATATGTGGGGTTACAGGATGAGCCTGTGTAAGAGTTGGTGCAAGCCATTTGGGCTGAATGGCCTTCTGCTGCACTGCAGTGATTCTATGATTCTGTACACCATTCCGTCTTTCCTTCTTACTTTTCTTTTTCAAGACACTCTTTAAAACTCTTTGACTAAACCTTTTGGGCTTTTGACCCAATATCTCTGACTTGGTGATGCTTTGCTTTATACTGCTCCTGTGACGCAGCCTGGGACATTTCATTGCGTTAAGGGTGCTGATGTTGTCTCACTGAGGTTTGTGGGATTTTGCTGTATAAAAACTGTCTGCTTTATTTCCTACATTACCACTGTGACAACAGTTCGTGAAGTACTTTGTGACGGTAAAGTGCCCTGAGGCATCCTGAGGTGATTGGTTATATCAATACTCATCTTTGCAAGTTATTTTGGGGATAGGATCTAAACAGGTGTTAAGGTGTTGTAATAATAAGGCTCTGTTTGAGAGGTTGGTTTAAGTAACAATTTTGGAACAGATTGATTGATATAAATTAAATGTGTTTGGAGCCACAAAATTAGAGAGCCATGGATTTAACCCTCAAGTGTGATTAGAAGCAATTTTAACCTCCATGGGCACAATTCCACTGAAGATGTGGAGTATGTGGGCCAACAGTATAACAGCACCTATCAGGATGGCTCACAGACTGAGGGAGAGGACTCACAGATTCTCAGACACCTGTGAGGGGAGGCAGTGACATAATGGTATTGTCACTTGACTAGTAATTCAGAGCTCCAGGGTAATACCATGGAGACCTGGGTTCGAATCCCACTGCAGCAGATGGTGAAATTTGAATTCAATTAAAATCTGGAAGTCATTGTCATTTGTTGTAAAAACCCATCTGGTTCACTAATGCCCTTTAGGGAAGGAAATCTGCCATCCTTACCTGGTCTGGCCTACATCTGATTCCAGACCCACAGCAATGTGCTTAAGTCTTAAATGCCCTCTGAAATGATTGAGTAAGTCACTCAATTCAAGGGCAATTAGAGATAGGAATAAACACTGGCCAATTTTCTTTTTAAATTACATAAAACAGGCGCCAGAACGACCTGACCAAGAGAGGAGGACAACGTCCTGGAATCCCTCGCTTTAAGGAGGCAGTGCTGACAGTGATTGGGTGGTGGGTGGATGATGTCAGAGTCATAGGCAAAGCAAGGGACATATTGCTTTGTGACCACTCCAGCTCTTTGAAATAACCACAACTAATCCCCAAAGCCCATCTCACTGACAGCTCTGTATAGCCTGGACACATACATTCTCCCATACCGAAACCTTCAAGCTTTATTACTGCAGCTCCCAGGATCAGGGTTTATTTAGCAGGGACAAAATATTATAAAGGTTATGGTGAAAGAGGTGGTAATTCAGACACGAGAGGGGTTTAAAATTGATAAGTAAGACTGTGTTGACGATCTACATCAACAGTGATGTAAGATCACATGACAACAGAGCCTAATCAGCCTCATGCTATAAGCTTTTAAGTCCTGTATGTAGTTCAAAGAACTTTTAATAAAGGGTAAAGTTTACCAACAGCCTTTTCTCTAGCAGTCTCTATCGATCCTGACTGATAATAACCAAATCTAAGACAGGGTGGCACAGTGGTTAGCACTGCAGCCTCAGAGTGCCAGGGACCCGGGTCAATTCCAGCCTCGGGTCACTGCCTATGTGGAGTTGGCACGTTCTCCCTGTGTCTGCGTGGGTGTCCTCCAAGTACTCTGGTTTCCTCCCCCAGTCCAAAGCTGTGCAGGTTAGGTTGATTCACCATGCTAAATTGCCCCTTAGCATCAGAAGGCTTAGCAGCGTTAATATGTGGGTAATGGGGTTAGGGCCTGGGTGGGATCGTGGTCCGGGCAGACTCGATGGGCAAACGGCCTCCTTCTGCATTGTAGGGATTCTATGAAGACCCAAATGAAGATAACAGAATTCTGGTCACCACATTTTAAAAAGGATATCAAGGCATTAGAGAGAGTGCAGAAAAAAATCACAACAATGGTTCCAGGAATGAGGAATTCAGTTAGGTTGAGGAACTCAGCACTATTCTCCTTAAAGAAGGCTGAGAGGTGATATGATCGATGTATTCAAAATCATGAGGGGTTTGGACGTGAATTCGTGGAAGGATCGAGGACACGAAGGTACAGAGTTAAGGTGAAAGAAGCAATGGAGACATGAGGAAAAGATTTTTCACGCAGTGAGTGTCTGTGGAATGCACCGCCTGAGAGTGTGGTGGAGTCAGGTTTAATCAAGACAAGGGAATCGGATTATTACCTGAAAAGGAAGAACGTGCAGGGCTATTGCGACAAGGCAGGGCCTGGCTCTGGTGAATTGCTCCTTCAGGAAGCCAGCACACAACTGACGGGCTGAATCGCCTTCCCTTATTCTACAATGGTTCTATGAATAGGAGCCCCCTTTGATTGATGATCAGATCCTTAATTATCCCCAGGGCAGTGATTCTGAGTATGCAGTTCAGCTCAATTACCAAGATGGTAACTTGCGCTAAGGATGGCCTAACTTCACAAACCCCACCTTGGCGACTCTTTAATATCTAAATTAAATAGCGCCAATCATTCACTTTCTGCCCCAAGAAAGATGCTTTGAAACCCCACCTACCCAAGAAATCTGTTGTATAAGTGATCGGACGGTGCTCAGTGATCTCAATTGGAAGTCGTCGTTTATTCCCTCATTTCCTAATATCATGTTCCATCGAGAGGCAGGAAGATACTTTCCCTTAAAGTGGAGTAAATCCTTTCCAGTTCTTCAGTGTTGCTAATGGGTTCCCAAGCTACAGATAGAGTATCAGGGATTTCCTATTGATCCTATTGCTGCACAAAACACTGAAATTCTTTGTTACAAATGAAATAATCCATAAAGAGTGAAACAGAGTCAATATTTCCAGTCAATGACCTTCCGCCAGAGCACAGAATCCCTGCAGTGCAGAAGGAGGCCATTCAGCCCATCAAATCTGCATCAACTCCTCAACAGAGCATCTTATCCCAACCAAACCCCGCCCTATCTCCGCAACCTCGTGTATTGCCCTGCTAATCCCCCTAACCTACAGATCTTTGGACGTTAAGGGATAATTTAGCTTGGCCAATGCACCTAACCTGCACATCTTTGGACTGTGGTAGGAAACTGGAGCACTTGGAGGAAACACGGTGTGGCACGGTGGCACAGTGATTAGCCCTGCTGCCTCACAGTGCCAGGGACCCGGGTTCGATTCCTAGCTTGGATCACTGTCTGTATAGAGTTTGCACATTCTCCCTGTGTCTGTGTGGGTTTCCTTTGGGTGCTCTGATTTACTCCCATGCTCCAAAGATGTGGGGACCAGATGGATTGACCACACTAAATTGCCACTTAATGTTAGGGGAGGTAGCAGGGTAAACACGTGGGGCTTCAGGAATAGGGCTGGGTGGGATTGTGGTCGGTGCAGTCTCGAAGAGCCGAATGGCCTCCTTCTACACTGTAGGAATTCTATGAAACAAATGCAGACCTGGAGAGAACGTGCAGAGTCGCACAGACAGTGACTCAAGGCTGGAATTGAACCCATGTCCCTGGCGCTGTGAGGCAGCAGTGCTAACCACTGTGCCACTGTGGCACAGTTCTGATGAAAGATTCATTGGCCTGAAATGTTAACTTTGCTTCTTTCCCTGCAGTTGCTGCCAGATCTTACTGAATATTTTCTGTTTTGTATGTCAGATTTACAGTGATTGCCGTGTGTTTTTTTTCCCCTGTTAATTTAGTAAACTCCTCATTTGTCCTTTCTTTAATATGATCAGTCTGGCCAGTTTCTTACTGAGACATGGGGACACTGCACTGGCAGGGAGAGAGGAAGAGAGATAGAGAGGGAGAGAGAGAGAGAGAGAGCGAGGGAGGAATCATAAAGAAGAGAAATATCATTATTTAAATGGATCAAAATAACAATAATCCCAAAGTAAAATGATCTCTCCTGGAGGTCTAAACCAGAATCACAACACAATGTGTGGGAGCTGAGATACACTTAACCACAAACTCAACACTCAGAGGATGATTTAAGACATTCAAAATCAGCTTCCAGTTGACTGGGAGGGGAGGCAGCTCAGGTGGAATAACTAAACATCAGAACCAAGCATGTTCATGTGTGATGAATAAATTAGTATTAGCAATTACAGACTGCGAACGCATTCTCTGTTCTTCTTATTAAATCTCATTTATTTTTGCCTGCAGCCTGATTGTAATCAGCGCAAAACAAGCTTTAAGTTCATGGATCTCGTGCAGTTTTAATGGAATGAACTGTTTAAGGCAGCTGTCCACAAATTGAAATGAAAACTCGGGAGATTTCATTCTGTTTCCGTCGCTGCAGCCACCCAGGGGTGAGTTTCCACAAAGGAGGTGGGGGGGTGGAAGCCGGAACTGGTTCCGGGTCCTGAACCTGTCTCTGCAGGAAGTAGTTGATCGTCAAGGTGGCAATCCCCTCATCGGATTGTAGTAAGAAGTCTCACAACACCAGGTTAAAGTCCAACAGGTTTATTTGGAATCATGAGCTTTCGGAGCGCTGATCCTTCATGATGAAGGACTTTAACCTGGTGTTGTGAGACTTCTCACTGTGCCCACCCCAGTCCAACACCGGCATCTCCACATCAATGGATTGGTATCGGGTTTGGCCAATCACAGGCCTTGGCGCAGGCGCCAGATGAAGTGGGCAGAGCACATATTTTTTAAGCTTCAAAGTGTTTACATTTGCATGGAAATCTGGAGGACTGGCAACGGGACAGTCCGAAGCCCATCCCCCACCAATGCCCTCCGAGTCTCGGATGGTAACGTGGAGACGATGCATGAGCCAGGAGAAAGAGGATTGCATTCATCTTCCCAGAGAAGATCAGGAGGAAATCAGGCATTGAAACTAGGTGGGAGCAGGCTGAAGTAACAGCTAATATCATCAGATCAAGCATTCATAGAAGAATGAGGCTCCACTGCCATAAGAGATTTAACCAGCTAAACCATCCTGGTGATTGTCATCATCACTGTCTCCTACCCCCCTCCCCTCTTCTATCCCTCCTCCCCACCCCCTGGCCTCAGGACCCTCCAGGAGACACACTACCTGGGAAAGATTTTTTACTCCAGTTGTTTTACAGACAGAGTGGTGGGTACCTGGAACTCATGCCAAGGGAGGTAGTGGAAGCGGATACAATAGTGATTTTTAAGGGGTGTCTTCACAAATACATGAATGGGGTGATTTTAGAGGGATATGATCCCCCGAAGGGTCGGGGTTTTAGTTTGGACGGGTGGCATGGTTGGTGCAGGCTTGGAGGACCAAAGGGCCTGTTCCTGAGCTGTAATTTTCTTTGTTATTTGTTCGTAGATATAATCCAGAGGAACAGGCGGAGACTCTGGGGACACAAGTTCAAATCTCACCATGGCTGCTAGTAGAAACTAAATTCGATGAATTAAATAAAGTATAAATCTGGAATTAAGAAATAGACCATGATTTTACAACCCCATTGCGGCATGTTTCTATCTCCTCCACCCCCTCTACCAATCCCCAACAGGTGTGACACTCTCTTCCGCTCACTGGGAGTGTAATATCCCACTTGCCAGGAGGGGCTGTAAAGTCATGGGCACAAAATCCTGGCCATGGTCTCAGTAATGGTGACTTTGTAACCATCATTGCTGTAAAAAAAATCATCTGGTTCACTGATGTCCTTCAGGGAAGGAAATCTGTCATTGTTACTTGGCCTGGCCAACATGTGGTTCAAACCAACAAATGGCCATACAACCTACTATTCAGTTCAAGAGCAATTAAGAACGGGTAACAAATGTCAGTAACGCCCACATCCCATGAGAGGGTAAAAATAGCCAAGTTCCGCAGTCCACCCAGGGCTGTAGTCATGCAGTGAACTCCATCCTATCTGGCAGCATCTTGAGGGTTGAGTTATACTGGGGAGCCTTAGCACTGCACTGACTTCCATTCTCCTAGTCTGGTTCTCAGAATCTCTTCTTGTGTTTCCCATTTCAATGGAGCAGAAAGGTACTTGACTATTGGGGTAGATATTTTTAGTGGAGTGCTGGTGGCAGGAAGAGTGGGTATCGGTGCCCGGTCAGTCCGTGAGGGTCTTCACCCTCCTGGTATTGTGAGGACAGAAGATCAGATGGCAAGACATCCCAGAGCATCTGGGCAACTAGCTGAGCAGCTGGCAATGGGGGCACTGCTCTCAGATTTTTGACCCAGCTATGAAGAGCATACCTGCCACAAGCAGGGCCCTCTCATCAGAAAGGCAGAGGAGAAGGCTGAGAAGCAGTGGAAAAGTCTACTGAGGACATCTTCTCCCTTTCTAACTGCAGCCTGGGAGGAAACTTCTGAAAGCAAGGAGGCATGGTCACATCAGATAATCCCAAAGTCTACCAGCACAGATACTCTCACCTCTGCACACACCTAGATTAGATGGCACTGGGTGAGGAACACGGCACTAGTGTGCAAGAGCAGGTACCTGACGCAAAGGCAACTTTGGGCAGTTTGGGAAGAGGGACGATAGAGGGCACCCTGCTTAGCTGGACAGATGCAGTGTGTCAGAGATTCAGGAAGGGAAGTCCTATCTTAAAAAGGAGCTAGGAGTGTGCTCCCAAATATCAGAGTTCCCTGAAGCAGCATGGGGCAATGGGCTGAGAATGGAGTCTGTCCATCTGGCATGTATCACAATGGCTGAAGGCTTTCAGCACAGGCTCCTCCATTGAGAGAGTGGCCAACTCAAAGAGAACCAGATGTGGTATCACTCTGTGTGAATTCAGGAAGAATGCTCTGGTATACACAGGATTTCTGCTCCTTTGGAGTGGCACTGGTGGCACAGAGATGTCTGGACTAGATACTAATTTGCTCCAGCTGCTATTCCCTCCTGACCATTCGAAGCACAATAAAAATAGTCAAGGCACATATCTAGACTTCTTCATTTTGGCAGCATGACAGAAAAGGAGGGAAGAACCGGTTTAGGAGATCAGAGGTTCAATTAAGGAGAAGGCAAAGACTCTGGGTATCCTTCATTATCAGTAAGATTTCAAATATCCCAGCATTTGCCTTCAACAGATGTGTCTGTACAATCGCCGCAGGATCCACCTCAGAGGGATTCAGTTGAAACATTTTGAAATTAAATGATCCTTGACATTCATGGCATTCTAATGCAATCCCCATGTCCCTAATCCTACCCAGCCAGGACATGGTGCTGTTCTACATTCTCACCCTCTGCCTCCAGTTCCTTCTCCTTTCCCATCTCTGCCCTTCCTTTCCCTCTGATGAGCAGTGTCATTCCAGGCCCTCCCTGTCCTCAAGGCCCACTCCTCTCTCTCATTATAGAAAGTGCAGCACACCATCACACTGAACAAGATCCTGGCTGGATGGTATTTGCAGGCACCACCCCACCGATGCAGTCAACAGAAAGTAATCTTGAAAACCCTACTGCCTGCTCAGTGGTGAACCTTGTGAGTAAATAGTTGCAGTTGTGGCATCTCTGTTTACCTCTGTTTCCAGCACTCGTGAAGGGGTTAGTACCCAGGAGCCGCACGGTAGCACAGTGGTTAGCACTGCTGCTTCACAGCTCTAGGGACCTGTGTTCGATTCCTGGCTTGGGTCACTGTCTGTGTGGAGATTGCACATTCTCCCCATGTCTGTGTGGGTTTCCTCCGGCTGCTCTGGTTTTCTCCCACAGTCCGAAAAATGTGCGGGTTAGGTTGATTGGCCATGCTAAAATTGCCGCTTAGTGTTCTGACATGTGTAAGTTAGAGGGATTAGCAGGTAAAATATGTAGGGATATGGGTGTAGGGCCTGGGTGGGATTGTCGTCAGTGCAGGCTCAATGGGCCAAATGGCCTCTTTCTGTACTGTAGGGTTCTATGATTCTATGAAGAGACATTGCTTATCCCTGGAAGCGATCCTTACACTTTGGGACTGAGAGCAAAGATTTGAGGCAACGTGTACTAACAGAGAATGAGGGAATCTTGGTAACTTCCAGGAAAGTGAGTGCAAACATGCAGGAAGATCCTGTTCACAGAGTGGAAACCCTGCCTACTGATCAATCTTATTGGCCTGTTGTGGGGAAGCTTGAGGGCCACCGATGATGTTCTGATAGTTCTGCGCCCAGGGGAACCCAACAATGGCAGCAAAACCCATTGTTCTCTGTTACTATATGGCCCCATGTGTCTGGAAATGAATATACTGTCCAGGTTTTGCAAATAGAGCAAAAGTGATCTGTGAGAGGCAGTGGAGCAAACCCGTTTGTGAAATGCCAGCAAGATTCACAACCGACCTTAGGAAGGAACCAGAGGCAAAGAGGTTCAAGGCTACAGTAAGTTTGACTGTTGTGGCAGGGAAGTGTGTTCAGGGCTGCAAGGTTTCACATTCATGGCATTGAGAACCTGGTTATCTGTGACTATCGGCTGGAGAGTGACAGTCTCCTGCGGTATTGGCTCTTGCTCATTTACAGGTATTTCACGATCCTAGGCTGAGGGCATGGTCTCCTTGTCCTTTCTGCCCCTCGGCCTTCTCCTCTGCCCTCCTGATGCAAGGGACACTGCTTGTGGCAGGTGAACTCTTCATTGCTGGGTTGAAAATCCGAGAGCAGTGCCCCCATTGCCAGCTGCTCACTAGTTGCCCAGGTGTCGTGGAATGTCTTAGCATCTGCTCTTCTGTCCTCACAATGCCAGGAGGATGAAGACTCTCATGGACTGCCCAGACACCGATGCCCACTCTTCCTGCACCAGCGCTGCAGTAAAGCAATCTACCCCCAATGGCCAAATACCTTTCTGCTCCATTGAAATATTTGCAGCTCCAGAATAATTCCCTAGTGTGGCAAAGACCAGTTTTCCACTCTGTACCTTTCTCCTTTCACCTGGGTTGTCCCAGATAGCACGTGCAGCCCACGCACCCCCATGAAACTCTCCAGCTCCCTTAACGAGCACTTAATGAGCTCTCCAGATAGCTCAGTTAGGGAGCGGACAGCATTGCAATCCTGCCCTTTACCAACCACTGGGAATATGGCTGGCACCTAGTCAGCAGACACTGGTATTTTCAGGCTGATGGTGAGTCAGCCCTTATTTACTCTCCTTGTCACCCACATTCCCCCCTCAAACGCTGCCAGGCTTTATCAGAAACAGACTGATTTCATGCCAGATAAGCTGACACCTCACCAATTTGTTCCGGGTCACCTCCCCGATTCTCCCCCACCGTTGAAATTGCAGAAACTCAGCGGGTGAACGCTGAACGTATTATTTCAAAAATCAAAGTGATTGTGCGTGAAACCTTTGCTTGTTTCAGCATTTTCTGTAATCTTGACTAAGTAGCTGGATTATTATCTATGTGGATTGTCAGCAGGAGAAAGGATTGCAAATTGATTACATTTACTTTCCGTTCATAGTATCCCTGATCTCTCCGCATAGTGTTCCTTGGCCATTTACTTATGCATTTATCAATACTGAGTTTTCAGGTTGAATGAAATGCTTGCTTACAGGAGCTGCACACAGCATGATTGACTTCAGAGTGGGAGCATCAGACTGAACGTCAATAAATTCAGTCTTCATCATAATTACTCATGAAGTGAACACTTGTTCAGCAGTTTTTTGTGAATCATAAAGCTTTATTAGACAAAGGTTGTGATGTTGCTAATAGGTTCTTTCAAAAAAATGCAGATTTTTGAAAGAGTACTTGCAGAGAGAAACAGAGTTAATGGGGTCGATTTCCATGTTGAAAGGTCGAGCCAGGAATCTTCCCAACAGACCAGTCGCCTTTCCAAAAGCCCTCACCTGCTATATTTACATTCTGGAAATGTGGGGGCGGGATGGAGGTTGGCGCCAGAGAAAGGCTCAGGGCAATCATAGAAGCAGGTAGAAGGCCAGGTCCACAGGTTAAAATGCCTCAATTTACTGGGACATTGACTCAGTTTTAATGATGAATGTCAGGCCCTCAAGCCTTTCTAGTGCCCCTCACTCCCCTCCCACCCCACATGCTCTCTGTATCCCCAAATCACCCATGCCACCAGCATGTTCCCCCATATCCCCCATGCCACCTCTAAACATGTTCCTATAATCCCGTGCCACCTCCATGCCTCCTTATATTCCCCATGTGTCCCCTGTATGTTATCCATCACCACTCACCCAGTATCCACAATGAGCACTCCGCAGGAGCAATGTAGAGATGAAAATTATAAAGCTCTAGCTATCTAACTGAGCTTTCACACAAACATATTTGACACTCAAAAAAGCTCTCATTTAATACACATGCAAAAAATTTAAAGCTGCGCAAGTGGCCAACATGTTATAAAAATAAACATCTATTTCACAGCTGTATTAAAAATGATAAACCTTTAGTAACCTCTTAAAACTGTCAATTAAAATATGAGCACATGCCATTGGTGTGATAAGTGATTCTGAACCATTTGAAACTCAATCAAGCATTCACAATAGACTCAGATAAAACAATAAACCTTGGTGAATGCAAACCATAAAGTCCATTGAACTGAAAAACATTTTTAGCATTTTTAGTTTTCTTTCATTTTTCACTGCTATACCAGTTGTCCTGTCAATCCACTCCAGAAGCAGCTGAGGGCATTCCTTTCTCTGAAAGTTGTTGAAATTCTTTTTTTGGCTCCATCTTAAAAAAGTACTCTGGGCATTTAAATAACTTCAGATTATTAAACCAGATATCCCAGTAACTGCAATAAAAAAAATGCAAATAACTTGGAATACAACATTAAACTCTTGAAACTGATATAGCTATTTTGTTGCATTGCAAAGCCTATCAGTGAAAGGATTTCAGAAGTAGGTGACTTTTCGTTTGATTCCTTACTTGGTACAGGGGTTCTCGCCTCCTTTGAGAGGCTGTTATCCATATCCACTTCCTGAAGGGACCTGTCTGTCTAGAACTAGACATTTAAACGAGCCTCCAATCTACTTACTCCGTTTACATTCCTGCTGCCTCAGCAAAGCAGCCAGTTCAATGAAGAACACCACACACCCTAGACATTCTCTCTTCCAACTTCCATCAGGAAAAAATACAAAAGCCTGAGGTGCCAACCAACTCAAGAATAGCTTCTTCCCTGTTGCCATCATAGTTCTGAATGTATCTACCAGATATTAAACTGATCTTTCTCTATACCCTATAACATTACATTCTGCACCCTCTCCCTGCCTTCTCCACTTTGTAAAGTTTAAAGTTTATTTATTATTGTCACAAGTATACTTGCATTAACACTGTGCCACACTCCAGTGCCTGTTCGGTACACTGACGGAGAATTTACCATGATAACTAAATCAATGCACCTAACCAGCATGACTTTCAGACTGTGGGAGGGAACTGCAGCACTGGAGGAAACTCATGCAGACACGGGAAAAATGTGCAGACTCCACACAGTAACCCTAGCCAGGGATCAAATCCAGGTCCCTGGTTAGCAGTGCTAACCATTGTGCCACCATGCTGCCTCTACTCTATGTACTCTATGAACGGTATGTTTTGTCTGTATGGCGTGCAGGAAACAATACTTTTCACTGTATCCCATTACATGTCACAATAATAAAACTAATCATATTAAACACGGTGGCATAGTGGTTAGCACTGCTGCCTCACAGCGCTAGAGACAAGCCAGGTTCAATTCCCAGCTTGGGTCACTGTGTGGAGTATGCATGTTCTCCCCATCTCCGCGTGGGTTTCCTCCGGATGCTCCTGTTTCGTCCCATAGCCTGAAAGTCATAGTAGTTAGATGCATTGGCCATACTAAATTCTCTTTCACCCTACCCAAACAGGTGCTGGAGTGTGGCGACTATGGGATTTTCACAGTAACTTCATTGTAAGCCTACTTGTGACCAATAAATAAACTTTATAGCTGGGGAATGCTGACTGTGAGAGAGCTATCAGCACCCTTATCCCATGCTGGCAAAACCTGACGGGAGTTCTGGATTCGAGTCCCACCTGCCATTCTCGTAGGGCTCCCAAATCTGTGAAAAGGTCATCGCCTCAAAGTGTGAACTGTCTTCTTTCTCTCTACAGATGCTACCTGACCTGCTTTCAAGCATTTTTTCTGTTTTTAATTTTCACATTCCCAGCACCTGCAGCATTTTGACTGTGATTGCTTGGCTACCATTTTGGATACATTTCGACAGACCTGGTGGGGTCTACACTGCTTCTGTTTATGAAAGTGTCTCTCTGAGGCACAATCACAACAAACGTCATAGCGCAGTTACTCAGCGACATTATTGGATTGAGCCTTTTTTTTTTAAATCGGATTTACTATCCTGCAAAGAAAATAAATACCAGAATGTCTTTAATATCAAATTTTAATTAGATACCTCCTGAGAGCTGTGACTTTTTATACTCAGTTCTCTACTATAAATTGCAAGGCAATTGGCTTCACTGATAATTCATGGAAAACACATTACAATTTAAATATTGCTTCCTTAATTCCTTACAATTATTACTTTGGTGAACATGACAGTTATAGATTTTAATTTCCAGGCAGCTAGCCACATTAATATATTTAACTAAGCCATCCATACACACTGTTATCTCAGGAAAGCACTGACAGAAGCCACCCGATTTTGGCCTAGCTGAAATGAAAATCCAGATTCTCTTTTATCTGCATGGCTGCAAGTTTCTCCTGGTTTTTAAAGTTTAACTCTTGGGACATGACTGTCACTGGCATGAGGACACCATTTATTAACCATTCTTTACTGACTTGAGAAGGTGGTGGTGAGCTGCCTTCTTGAACCACTGAAGCCCATGTGGCGTAGGTACACCCACAGTGCTGATAGGGAGGGAGTTCAAGGACTTTGATCAACTATCAGTGAAGGAACATCGATTTAGTTCCAAGAATCGCGGCCTGGATTCTTGTGTCAGCCGATTTGCGGGTTTAGAGCGAGCGCTCGCGCCCCGCTTGTGTCTCCCAGCACCGGATTTCTGGTGGCATTTGCTCCATGCTGGAAATCAGCAGGATTATTTAAATGATCATTTAAATATAATTTGAATACAATTAGCAGGCCCGGGACTGAATTCTCCAAGCCGCTAACATCTCCCACCCTGTCAGAGCATTTCACTCCAGTAGGGATTACAGAAGCTCCCCGTTTTCAGGGAGCTAGCGGCCTGACCTTACTGGAGGGGACCCCAAAGGGTTGGGCATCAGGGTGGGGGTGACGTTGGGCATTGGCACTCCAGCAGTGCCAGCCTGTGGCACTGGCACTCCAGCAGTGCTATCCTGTGCCCCCGGCACTGCCCAAGAGGCAAAGTACCAGTGTCCAGGGGACACCGTGACACAGCCTATTGGGCATGGGGCAGTGCCAAGGGAGGGGCACATGGAGGCAGGCCCAAGGTGGCAGGGACTGATGGGGCAGGGCCTAGGGGGCAATCAGTGGGGGGTAGGGAATCCCAGTGCCACTCTGCATAGGGATCAATGAGGGAATGTGGTTGACTTTTAATTGCCCTCAGAAATGGCCTGGCAAGTCGCTCAGTTGTACCAACTCAGCGGTACCACTCAGTTGTACCAACCTGCTACAGCAAACACAAAAGAAACTGGACAGACTAGCCAGCATGGACCTAAGCAATGGAAAAGATAATGGAACACCCTGTCCAGTCAAACCCGTAAAATCCTCCTTCCAAACACCTAGGGGTTTGTGCCAAAAGTGGGAGAGCTGTCACACAGACTGGTTAAACAACTTGTCATATTCACTGAATTGCATCTTATAGGCAATCTCCCAGATACCTCCATACCATCCCTGCAGGGTTGGTGACACTGATGTATAATTGTAGGGAGTTACTGTGGAGTCCTCAAAATTGACACTGAAACCCAGAAAGTCTCATGGCATCAGGTCTACCATTTTGCATGGAATCCTCCTGCTGATTATCACTGAGACCTTACATCATGTTGTGTGGCACTAGCACTGTGCGAAAAAGTAGTTTCAGAACTAGGCATCCAAGAGGCGCTGTGGACCATCGGCAGAATTTAATTCAACCACAATCTTTAACTTCATGGCCCAGCATATCCACCACTCAACCATTACCATCGGGTCAGGAGACCAACACTGGTTCCGTGAAGAGTGGAGGAGACCAATGCCGGGAGCAGCATGCGCTATAACAAAACCTGAGGTGCCAACATTGTAAAGCTACAACACAGGACTGCCAATTCCATGCATACCAATCGATAGAAGGAGCATATAATAGACAGCAGTAACTGATCCTACAATAAATGGAGGAGGGGGTTCCACAAATATTCCCATCCTCAACAATGGGGGAGCTCTGCACATTAGTGCAAAACACAAGGCTGAAGCATTTGCAACAACCTCCAACCATTAGTGCTGAGTGGTTGATCGATCTCACCCTCCTCCTAAAGTCTCCAGCATCACAGCTGCAGTCTGCAACCCATCTGATTCACTCACTGATATCCAGGAACAGCTGAAGGCATTGGCATCTATGGGCTATGGGCTCTGACAATATTCCGGCAATTGTACTGAAGACCTAAGCTCTAGAACTGCTTGCACACCTAGCCAAGATGTTCCAGTACAGTTGCAACACTGGCATACACCCAGCAATGTGAAAAATTGCCCAGGAATGTACTGTCCAAAGATCCAATCTGGCCAATTATCTGCCATCAGATACTGAAGAAGAATTTGTCCATACACGTATGAACAAAATTCAGGCTTGGGTTGATAAGAGACAAGTAATATTCCATAGAATCCCTGCAGTGCAATAGGAGACCATTCAACATATCAAGACTCCACTGACTTCCTGAAAGAGTATCATATCCAGGGCTACCCCTCGTCCTATCCCCATAATTTTGCACATTTACCATGGTTAATCCACCTAACCCACACATCCTGGAACACAAAACAGCAATTTAGCATGGTCAATCCACCTAACCTGTTCATCTTTAGACTGTGGGAGGAATGATGTGCAAATGCCAGTGTTGGACTGGGGTAAACACAGTAAGAAGTCTCACAACACCAGGTTAAAGTCCAACAGGTTTATTTAATATCACAAGCCACTAGCTTTCAGAGTGTTGCCCCTCCATCAGGTAAATGGGAGTTCTGTTCACAAATAGAGCACATAAAGACAAACTCAATTTACAAAATAATGGTTGGAATGCAAATCTTTACAGGTAAGCAAGTCTTAAAGTTACAGGCAATGTGATGGACAGGGTTAAGCACAGGTTAAAGAGATGTGTATTGTCTCCAGCCAGAACAGTTACTGAGATTTTGCAAGCCCAGGCAAGCCGTGGGGGTTACAGATAGTGTGACATGAACCCAAGATTCTGGTTGAGGTCATCCTAACGTGTGCGGAACTTGGCACAGGCCGATAGCCAAGTCCCACACACATGATGACGGTCTTAACCAGGGTCTTGGGTTCATATCACACTATCTGTAACCCCCACGACTTGCCTGGACTTGCAAAATCTAACTGTTCTGGCTGGACACAATACACATCTCTTTAACCTGTGCTTAACCCTCTCTCCACTCACATTGTCTGTAACTTTAAGACTTGATTAACTGTAAAGACTCACATTCCAACCATTATTTTGTAAATTGAGTTTGTGTCTCTATATGCCCTGTTTGTGAATAGAACTCTCACTCACCTGATGATGGGGCAGTGTTCCAAAAGCTAATGGCTTATGCTACCAAATAAACTTGTTGGACTTTAACCTGGTGTTGTGAGACTTCTTACAGCAGGAAGCCAGAGTACCTGGAGGAAACCCATGCAGACAAGGATAGAATGTGTAAACTCCTCAGAGTCAGCCAGAATTGAACTCAAATTTTTCATGTTATTTATTAGTATCACAAGTAGGTTTACATTAACACCGCAATGAAGTTACTGTGAAATTCCTCAAGTCGCCACACTCCAGTGCCTGTTCAAGTACATTGGCCATGCTAAATAAGAACATAAGAACATAAGAAATAGGAGCAGGAGTAGGCCATCTAGCCCTTCGAGCCTGCCCCACCATTCAATAAGATCATGGCTGATCTGAAGTGGCTCAGTTCCACTTTCCCGCTTTCTCCCCATAACCCTTAATTCCCTTGCCTACCAAAAACCTATCTACCCGTGTCTTAAATATATTTAGCGTGGTAGCCTCCACCACATCAACAGGCAGAGAATTCCAGAGATTCACCACCCTTTGAGTGAAGAAGTTCCTCAACTCCGTTCTAAACTGCACCCCCCTTACCTTGAGGCTGTGCCCTCTAGTCCTGCTGTCCTCTCTGAGCGGGAAGAATCTCTCTACCTCTACCCTATCCATCCCCTTCATTATCTTATGCGTCTCTATAAGATCCCCCCTCATCCTTCTAAACTCCAATGAGTACAAACCCAGTCTATTCAGCCTCTCTTCATAGTTCAACCCCCTCATCTCCAGTATCAGCCTAGTGAACCTCCTCTGCACTCCCACCAAGGCCAAAATATCCTTGCGCAAGTGCTGCACACAGTACTCCAGCTGCGGCCTCACCAGTGCTCTGTACAGTTGCAGCAAGACCTCCCTGCTTTTATATTCAACCCCCCTCGCTATAAAGGCCAGCATCCCATTCGCCTTCTTGATCACCTGCTGCACCTGCAGGCTGGGTTTTTGCGACTCATGCACAAGGACCCCCAGGTCCCTCTGCACCGTAGCATGCTGCAGCTTTTCGCCCTTTAAATAGTAATCCCTCCTACTATTATTCCTGCCAAAGTGGATAACTTCTCCATCAATGGATAAATTCTCAGTGGATAAATTCTCCATCAATGCACCTAACCAGCATGTATTTTGGACTGTGGGAGGAAACTGGAGCACCTGGAGGAAACCCACACAGACACAAGGAGAATGTGCAAACTCTGCACAGAGAGTGACCCAAGCCGGGAATCGAACCCGGGTTCCTGGCGCTGTGAGGCAGCAGTGTTAACAATTGTGGCACCAAGCTGCCAGTTCCATGGTGCTGAGGCAGAAGTACTAACCACTGTGGCACCGTGCCACACAAGTACCAAACAATGACCATTTCCAGAAAGAGAATCTATTCATTTCCCCTTGACATTCAGTGAATTGCCATCACTGAATCCCTGAACATCTTGGGGTTATCAGAAAGCGAACAGAACTAATCATATAAATCCTGTGCACAGCAGAGGCTGGGAATTCTGCATCACCAAACTCACTACCTAACAACCTAGACCTGTCCAAAATCTACAAGGCACAAATCAGGAATGTAATGGATGTCTTCTGCTCGCCTGGCTGAGTGCAGCTCCAGCAACACACTATACAATCCAGGACAAAGCTTGATCAGCACTCCATCCACTAGCTTAAATATTTACTCCCACCACAACTGACGCACTGTATATCATATACAAGACACACTTCAGCACCTGCCAAACCCACAACTTCTACCAGCCAGAAGGACAAAAGAAGTGGCTACATGGGAACACTACCACCTGCAATTTCCCTTCCAAGGTACACACCATCATGACTTGGGATTACCTTGCAGTTCCTTCACTCGTGCTGGATCTCAATCCAGGAACTTCCTCTGTGGGTCTACCTACACCAAATGGACTGCAGCAATTTGAGAAGGCAGCTCAGCACAACCTTCTCAAGGGTAATTAGGAATGGGCAACAAATGTTGACCTTGCCACCAAAAATAAATGACAGCAGTTTTGGGAATTATGGTTATTGTGTGGATCCTGTTCCAAGGGAATTTACACAGGCGTTACAAACACAAGGATTTTCTAGCCCTTTGGTTTTAAGGAGCCCAAGAATTTAATGGACTGTGTCAGCGTCTGTACTTCAAGTTCATAACAGCTTCTCAACCTCATTTGTATGGCATTGAACAAGGTTATTTATCAGAAAATTAACTTAAATGGAACATTTTGTTTTCACATACCCAATTCTGACTCATTCTAAACCGTGTGGCTAATAAAAACAAATGGATAAAAGAGATATTCAAATGCCTGAAAAGAATGGGGGTTTAATTTTCTGTGTTGGTGAATACATTACCATGTCTGGGATTTGACACAGTTCAATGTGACACTGTTATCTTGTTCACCTTATTTCACCACAAAATGTTATTGCAGTTCTATTTCTTTCATTCTTGTGAATTTTGTTCTTTTTAAGGTGAAAAAGGTCAATTCTCAGAAGCTGAATGCTTTTATTTAGCATCAGCACTCTGAGGTCAGACTCTGACCTAAGGAAGGCCTACAAATCTGATTGTACTGCACCCATATTTCAGGCACAAAACTGGTGCCTGAGCATCCAATACAATGGCAGCAGCATTGCAGCAACTCACTGAGGCTCCCTCAACAGCATCTTCCAATCCCACGATTCTGCCACCCACAAGACCAAGAGGAGTAGGCACATGGGAACATCACCATCTGCAAGTTCCCTTCCAAGCCATGCTTGGAACTATACCACTGTTCCTTCACTGTTGCAAGGTCAAGATTCTGCAACTCCCTTCCTAACAGCACTGTGGATGTACCTGCACCATCTGGACTGCAGCAACTCAAGAAGGCAGCTTCTATAGGGCAATTAGGAATGGGCAATAAATGCCTGCTCTGATCTCCATGATCCACAGAAAAGGATACAAGTTCATTTCAACAAAAAAGAATACAAGCTCATATCCATTTGAACTGCACCAACAGTCAAATGACTGAAATCACCAGAAGAGACATCTTGGGCCTTGATAGGAACATATCTGATTTGATTTATTATTTCACATGTATTTCTATACAGTGAAAAGTATAATTTCTTGTGCGCTGTATAGACAAAGCATCCCACTCAAAGAGAAGGAAAGGAGAGAGTGCAGAATGTAGTATTACAGTCATAGCAAGGGTGTAGAGAAAGATCAACTAAATGCGAGATAGGTCCAATTAGAAGTCTGATGGCAGTAGGGAAGAAGCTGTTCTTGAGTTGGTTGGTACATGACCTCAGACTTTTGTATCTTTTTCGGACGGAAGAAGGCGGAAGAGAGTATGTCTGGGTACATGGGGTCCTTAATTATGCTGGCTACTTTGCTGAGGCAATGGGAAGCGTAGACAGAGTCAATAGATGGGAGGCTGGTTTGAGTGATGGATGGAGCTACATTCACGATCTTTGTAGTCTTTTGCTGTCTTGGGCAGAGCAAGAGACCTACCAAGCTGTGACACAACCAGAAAGAATGCTTCCTATGGTGCATCTGTAAAAGTTGGTGAGACTTATAGCTGACATGCCAAATTTCCTTAGACTCATGAGAAATTGGAGAGGTTGGTAGGCTTTCTTAATTATGGTGTCAGCGTGAAGGGACCAGAATAGGTTGTAGGTGATCTGGACACCTAAACACTAACCTCTCAACCATTTCTACTTCATCCCCTTGATGTAGACAGGGGCACGGCCTCCACTCTGCTTCCTGAAGTTGATGACTATCTCCTTTGTTTTGTTGACATTGAGGGAGAGATTATTGTCGTCACACCAGTTCACCAGATTCTCTACCTCATTCCTGTACTCTGTCTTGTCATTGTTTGAGATCCAACCCACCACAGTGCTGTCATCACCAACTTGAAAATCGAGTTGGAGGGGAATTTGGCCACACAGTCATAGGTGTAATAAGGAGTATAGTAGGAGACTAAGGATACAGCCTTGTGGGGCACTGGTGTTGAGGATGATCGTGGAGGAGGTGTTGCTGTCTATCCTTACTGATTGCGGTCTGTGGGTTAGGAGCAGAAGTAGACAAATTCAGCCCTTCGAGCCTGCTCTGCCACTCAATCAAATTATGGCTGATCTCTCCCTGGTCT
The DNA here is from genome assembly GCF_965287045.1 of Carcharhinus amblyrhynchos. Classification (NCBI taxonomy): domain Eukaryota; kingdom Metazoa; phylum Chordata; class Chondrichthyes; order Carcharhiniformes; family Carcharhinidae; genus Carcharhinus; species Carcharhinus amblyrhynchos. The sequence goes on from NC_137350.1 coordinate 15,552,922, forward strand.
CAAATCCATGTCCCCGCCTGTTCCCCATATCCCTCTTTCCCTTTCTTAAAATTAGAAATATATCCATCTCCTTCTTGAAACCATTCGATGATTCAGACTCCACCGCACTATGGGGCAGCAAGTTCCATAAATTCACCTCCTTCTGCGAGAAGTAGTTCCCCCTCATCTCAGTTTTGAATCTACTGCCTGTCAACTATACTTGTGATGTCTTGTTCTAGATTGCCCCACAAGAGGAAACATTTGGTCTACATTTACTTTATTAATCCCTTTTAAAATTTTATATACCTTGATCAGATCCCCTCTCATCATTCTAAACACCAGCGAGTTTAAGCCCAAACTGTTTAATCTCTCTCCGCTGCAGACATGATGGGCCAAATGGCCTCGTTCTGCACAGTAACAATTTTGCAACACAGTTAAAAGCTAAGCAAATATCTCTAAAGCTTTGACAAATAAAAATTGAATATGTTGTACCAGTCCAACTGGAGGAACCTGAGGAGAAAGTTTCTACAACGCAAAGCAGCTAATTGCAGCCAGGAAGTTAATTACCAGCATTATTAGCAGGAGTGCAGGCCAGCGTGCCAAATCTATCACCATATTTCTAGGCAGTGCCATATATTGGTACTCCCAAGGTATGGTATGAGAGTCAAGTTGGAATAGATTTTTTTTCATTTGCCTCAGTCCCTAATACACATCTTGGGGTTGCCCTGTTCTAACTCAAGTGCAAGTGAATGATCAGTGTGGCATCAAACCTGACTTTCTCTCTCTGTAAAAAGTGGCAAATTTATCAACGGTTTGTGTCAACATGATTCAAAGGCTCTTCCTTTTGGCTCCCAGCCAACATCAATGTCGAGACAGTAGCAATAAACAAAATCACACCATTTACAGGACACATTACCTAACAGCTGACAGTTCTCCATGACATGCATATGACTCTTACAGATGCAGACTGTAAACTAAGTAAGATATATAGTCACTAGTAGCAAAGGATAGACATTTGAAAACAAGACAGATGGCGCTTGTGGTGAAGAAGCTACAATTCATTTGTCTACATTCTCAGATAGGTATAAGAGACATGCTTTTCATGTATAAATATTCTATATAAATATTCTACCTGTACAAAGTACAAACAGGATGAGCAAGATTGATGTAGTAGCATTTCTATAAATTCCTGATAAATTAGCCATTTATTTGCAGCTTTTGACAAATTACTGATTAAAATTGATTAACTTTATACAGCTGGAATTCAGTCCTTAAATATGTAATAATTTGCAAATAACTCTGAAGAGAATAGAAGTAGCAGAGTTCCTTTATTGCAAGGTAATGCATGACTCTGTACAGCAAAGCTGGGGCCACATATCTATAGTCAACAACATTCTGCCAACTTCATTGTTCTTGGAGTCCCAGAAAGTTAATAAATCTTCACATGAGGACCAGCTGGTTTGAAGTCATCATTAACTTAAGGCTGATGCTGGGGTGGCAATAAACTAGGATATTTTAAATGTTTGAGGTGACAAAATTTTCAGCTTAAATTAAATTCAGCAGTCCTTAATAACTCTGACCCAAGCCTGGGTAATATGGCTCCTGTGTACGTACTTGACACATTTACATCAAATTGCTGTGTGACCTTTCATTCTATATTAAATCAGCCCAGACAAGCAAGACACTCAGAACCGGATCTCTCTAATGACAAAAGTGCATTGTTCCTCATTTTTGAGAAGAACTATTTTTCTAGCTTTGTGAAAAATTACCCAAGTTAGCAATAAATTAGGGTTTTGGTAAAATTTGCTGCAGTTGCAAGCTGAATGATTTTATCTTGCACACTATTGTCTCAGGTATATAACATTGTAAAGCATTAGATTTTCAGTGGCACAGTGATTAACACTGCTACCTCGCAGCGCCAGGGACCCGGGTTCAATTTCCAGCTTGGGTCACTGTCTGTGCGGAGTCTGCACGTTCTCCCTGTGTCTGCATGGGTTTCCCTCCAGGTGTTCTGGTTTCCTCCCACTGACGCGCTGGTTAGGTGGATTGGTCACGATACATTCTCCCTCAGTGTACCCATAGTGTGGTGACTAGGGGCTTTTCACAGTAACTTCATTGCAGTGTTAATGTAAGCCTACATGTGATTGTTAGTAAACTTTAGATCACTTACTGGAGCACTGAGTTTTAAGCTCATCACAAAATCACAAGACGAATTCTAATAAAATAATAAGCTTGCGAGTTACTTTTAAACTAAAATGTGGTATTGTAGGAACTGAAACGCAAGGAGATGAAACTTCATTTTGTTTCTCAATAACTTTTCTCCCCTTACTTCTGCTCCCAAGCTTATTGCATTCTTATTGCACCTGACCCTCTGCTACTTTGCCTAGTAGCCATTATTCGCATTCTTTAGCCAACCACAGCAGGTACAGACTGAATACGAAACAGTCCACCAGCTAAACTCAGCAAAAGTTGATGACCAAATCTGGGCATTCCCATTCTGTGAAGAGCAGCAGGTCAATGGATAAAGCTCCAGAGCTGTCAAGGAAACTCATCCTTTACAATAGATATCCCAAAGTGAAGCAGATGAAACAATGAATATAGACACAGGGCCTTGCTGCACAAGACCATAAGACGTAGGAGGAGAAGTAGGCCATTCGGCCCATTGAATCTGCTCCACCATTCAATGAGATCATGGCTGACCTGATAATCATCAACTTCACTTTCCCACCGTGTCCCCATAACCCTTGATTCCCTTATAAATTAAAAATCTGTCTACTTCAGCCTTGAATATAATTAACAACCCAGCCTCTGCCATCCTCTGCAGTAAATAATTCACTACTCTCTGAGAGAAGAAATCCCTCCTCATCGCTGTCTTCAATGGGCATTACTCTGAGATTATGCCCCTCTGGTCCTCAACTCTCCCACAAGGGGAAACAGCCTCTCAGCGTCTACCCCAAGAATCCTGTCTGAATAAGGCCACCTCTCATTTTCTAAACTCCAATGAGTACAGGCCCAAACTACTCAACCTCTCCTCATAAAAAAAAACCCTTCCCCAGAGGCAGGAGCTATGTAATCTTGCACTGTCCCTTTTTTTTCTCTCCTGGGATCAGCACTGAATGATGGAATAAAAGTCCCTTCTTTTTGAAATCTGCAGTTTATCAAACTGAACAAGATTATTTTGTAAGATCTTAATGCAGTTCTTTACTCAGTGCAAGTCTTCTGTATTATCCAGTCTATAATTGTTAATAACCTACAATCTATTTTAGAGAAAAGCACAGCGATAGGTGATGAGGGAAATGGAAATCTGTGCTGATGCAGTATAGAGTGTTCTTCTGAACCTATAATTAAGATATACTCTTGAGGTAGTGTAGGCAGAGCTTTGTTCTCTAACTAACCTGTGGTCTGAACCAGGAGGCCTATTATTTTCATCATCAACCTGATAAATATTCAGCTTACCACAAAGCAAAAAGAATGCTTAAATTCACAGCCTAAAATGTAGAAAGGAAGAATTGGCATTATACAGGAGCCCCAGAACATCACAGAACAGAATCCAAAAGAATATTTTTGAAGTGTTAGGGAAACTTTTACTTGAATGGGTTTAATTTCTGACAAGAGTGGCAAAAGCTGGCACAAGACCAAGAAACCTCCCCGTGTCAGGTTTAGGACCATTAGTGGTTCCCAATGTGCCTTGATGGTCGATTAAAGTAATATTTTAACATTTCTGTTTCTACCCCAATTATAAGAAAGAACAGGTTTTCTCTAAAGGCCGCACTGAATAGTCACAACAACTTTTTACTGCACATCAGGTGGCACAATGGTTAGCATTGCTTCCTCACAGCTCCAGTGGTCCAGGTTCAATTCCAGCCTTGGGTCACTGTGTGGAGTTTGCATGTTCTCCCTGTATTTACGTGGGTTTCCTCCGCGTGCTCTGGTTTCTTCCCACACTCCAAAGATGTGCAGGTTAAATGAACTGGCCATGCAAGATGTGTATGTTAGGGGGATTAGCGGGTTAAATACATGCAAAAGTGGGATAAGGCCTGGGTGGGATTGTTGTCAGTGCAGACTCAATGGGCCAAGATTCTTCCTTCTGCACTGTAGGAGTCCATGATTCCACCGGTTTTATACAAAATAAATTCTTTAATCAAAATATTTGAAGAGTTTTCTAAATATTTACTTTTACTCATTGAGCTGGATTTTCACACAGTCATAAGGATTGACCAAATTTCCTGCAATTTACATCAAGGAGGGAGTAGCTTTATTGTGTCTCCATTGTGTGTCAATTGGCTGCTGTATTTTCTACCTAACTAATAATAGTGACTTTGCTTTAAAAGTACCTCTTTGGTTAGAGTACCTCTTTGCTTTGGGCCACCCTGAGGGTGTGGATGACAACCTGCCAAAGGCAATTCTTCTCTTACTTCGTGTATGTCAGATACATAAACACAGAGGTAAAGAGATCCCAACTGGGGCAGCAACAGCTAAATCAACAGCTGAATCCAGAAACTGAGCTGTTATCATCACACTTCATTTTAATTTTAGAGGACATTTGCAAGATAGAGGTGGGGGGGAATGGCAGCAGGGATGGAGAATTAAGCAGGCAGTCGCAAAATAGCTTTCACGCTGGTGGGATTTCCCCACTTGATTGTCCCCACACCCCGCAATTGACGTGATGGAGCTACCAACAAACAACGACAGTAACCTCTTCTGAATTCATTTAAATATAATTAGCTGGCCTCCTCTCTAGAAAATATCCGCATGTATAAAAGCCCCTCTGCACCCCTGTGACATGACATCACACCAAGAGGATTCCCAACGGGCTTTTACAGATGGAGAACTGGTGAAGAGGATCAGCCAGGGACGCACAGGTAATTACAGCCTCAGAGGAGAGAGGTCATACCTGGGCAGTGCCAGGGGCAATATTGGGCAGGCTTCTGTTGGGGAAGTTCAGGATGGACTGTGCATTCCATGCCCCACATGTGACTCCCCTGAACTCCAAGGTGATGGGATGTCATGTCCGTGGGAATTCTGGGATAAGGGGGATTCCTGGGGGGTGATGGTCCTATGTTGGTGCGGAGGATTGTGTATCTATGGGGGTTGGAGAGTCACAAGATGGGGGAGTGGGGAGGGGTTCTTGGTTTGACATTTGTGGGGGAGTGTTGGACAGTGTAGGAGGGGTCAGACTCTATTGTGGGTGGGTGTCAAATAGTGTTGGGGGGAATTGGACAATTGGAGAGGAGAGGGCTTGGATAGTCAGGGGGGTCAGACAGTTGGGGGTGGGGATAAGACAGTCGGCGGAGAGTGCTTGGACAGTGGGGTGTTTGGACAATCGGAAAGCTCAGACAGTTGGGGGTTTAACTTTTGGGACAGCCCACTGGGCGTTGGGGGTGTGTGTCTTAGGGGATTAGGGGAGTCTGTACAAGGTCCTGTAGGGAGATCTACACTGGGGGGGTGATTTTCCAGTCTGTTCAAGGGTTCAGGGGAATTCCAAGTACAGGGTCCCATTTGGTGATGTGTCATGGAGGGTGGTGGGGGAATCACCTAAGGTTCTGGGGAGTGGAGAGGAGGGAAGGGCAGGATCAGTATAGATCAGTATGATTGACGTGGTTTTAATTACTCTAATCTTTACTGGGTAGTACTGACGTAACACAGTTGGAAGCAGCTAAAGTTTGTCATTTCAAATCGCAGTTTCAGATGGTTACCAGTGCAAGGTGTTTATCCAGCAGAAGTTTGAGCTTCCTGAACGGATGTCCTACAATCCTTATCCGGAAACTTCTGAGGGAAGAGGTGGGGTCACTATAACAACTTTGGAGTACCCCCCGCCCCACCTCACAGCCAGCTGTTAAATGGCCTCATTTCACAGTTCTCTTACAATCATCATTTGGTAAAACTATGTACCTTCCAACAGGGCAATATTCAAAGGTGCAGTATATTAAGCCTGTAACAGATTTTGTAAAGTACGGTTAGTCATATCCAGGGCCACTTTCGTGTGTAGGTAGCCATTTTCTACAGTGTTGCATAGGTACAAGAATGGCAGCTTGAATATAATTGACATAATCAACATACTATTTTCCAGAATTATGTCTTCCAAAATGTCACTCAGCCCTGCCGTCACATTTAATAGAGCTTGCTGAAAAATTCCAGTGTAACTCTGGCATAGAAACATCATTGTGCTGGTCTCTTCATGAGGAAATGTACGTTCAGTTGATTGACACCAGTTCTGCACCAAGATATTACGATGTGCAAAACTCTTTCGTTATTTATGCTGCTTTTGAGATAAAACTGCCAGAAACTTCTACAAATTCATATTACTGTAGTCCCAAACAAAAGACCAGCCCACATGAGTTTGCCGGATTTGGGTAAACAATGCACTAGTGTGGACTTACACCTGGAAAAGTGAGACACTGCATGACCTAAAGTCTACTGACAACATTTATGAAGTTTGGCAAATGAGATTAAAGGATGCGATGGAAGATAAACAACAGCACTTGAAGAATTAATATTTAGATTAAATTTAATGAAATAATTAATTCTCAATTATTGTTCCCTTTAAAATATAGTTGTCAGGCACATTTTTTCAATGTGTGGTGGTATTTATCACGGAATAAACTTGGACCATACCAACCAGGTGTGTCCAGCCACATACCTTAGCAGAAATAATGTTCACAATGAATGCACTTGTTCATCTGGGGAGGCGGTGGCATAGTGGTATTGTCACCAGACTAGTAATCTAGTAGACCCAGGGTAATTCTCTGGGGACCTGTGTTCGAATCCTACCAAGTTAGATGGTGAAATATGCACTCAATAAAAAATCTGGAGTTAAAGTTCAAGTTTATTTATCAGTGTGACAAGTAAGGCTTACATGAACACTGCAATGAAGTTACTGTGAAATTCCCCTGGTCGCCGTAGTCCAATGCCTGTTGGCGTCAATGTACCTAACCAGCACGTCTTTCAGAATGTGGAGGAAACCGGAGCACCCAGAGGAAACCCACACAGACATGGGGAGAACGTGCAGATTCCACATGGACTGTGATCCAAGCTGGAAGTCGAACCTGGGTCCCTGATGGTTAGCACTGCTGTTTCACAACAAGTCTAATGATGACCATGAAACCATTGTCGATTGTTAGAAAAAAACCACGTGGTTCACTAATGTCCTTCAGGGAATGAAACCTGCTGCCCTTACCTGGTTTAGCCTACATGTGATTCCAGACCCAAAGCAATGTGATTGACTCTTAAATGTCCTCAATAAATGCTGGCCCAGCCAACGATGCCCACATCCCATGAATGAATTTTAAGAAATCCTTTAAGAAATATGATACCCACAAGAAACATGATGCAAATAACAAGGAAAGTTAAGGGCAGCTTTAGATTAAAGGAAGATGATTATATTGTTTTCAAAAAGTGTGTTGAGCCGGAGGATTGGGAATATTTTAGAATTCAGCAAAGGATGGCCAATAAATGGATAAAAAAAAGAGAAAATAGAAAAGGAGAATAAACAAGCAAGAAGCAAATAACAGATTGCAAAAGCTTTCAAATCCAGACAAAAGGAAAGGGCTAAGCAAAGCTAAACATATCTCCTGTCTGGAGCAGGAAAAATTAAAATAGACACTACGAAACTGGCAGTGACATTAAACAAATACTTTCTATCTATCTGGACACAGAAGACAAAAAAAATCTGGAAATAGCAGAGAATGACAGGCAAGTGTTAATCATGGACAAATTAATGGATGGATCTAAAAGTTACCAAATCCCATGAAACTAATAACATGCACCTTGTTTTTTTAAAGCGGTGACAATAGAGAAAGTCTATGCACTGGATTAACCTTCCAGAATTCTCTTTATCCAATAAGGCAGCGCAGTGGCGAGCATTGCTACCTCACAGCACCAGAGACCCAGGTTCGATTCCCATATGGATCACTGTCTCTGTGGAGTCTGCACATTCTCCCCATGTCTGCGTGGGTTTCCTCCAGGTGCTCTGGTTTACTCCAGTTCAAAGATGTGCGGGTTAGGTGGATTGGCCATGCTAAATTGCCCCTTAGTGCCTGGGGGGGGTTAGCTAGGGTAAATGCATGTGGTTGTGGGGGTAGGGCCTGGGTAGGATTGTGATCGGTGCAAGCTCGATGGGCCAAATAGCCTTCTTTTGTACTGTAAGATTCTATGATTCTAAAACAGTCTCTGTGTATTGGGAGATAACAAATTGCTATTCCAGAAAGGAAGGAGGAGGAAAGCGGGGAATTATAAGCAGTCGCAGAAACTAGCTCTCCTAGCTGCAGCATGGGGCCAAAGGTAAAGTCAGTGCAGGGGTCCAGCAGCACGGCACGTTGCTAGAAAAGCCACATCTCCACTTGACAAAATGAGCTGGAGACAAACCGCTTGAGGTCTGTGTTCAGCTCAATGACAGCTAAGTGTTTCCTGATTCTTTGTGATGTCTGATAATTAGGACTAGTCGAGGTGAATGCAAAGTGTGTCTCAACAACTCAAGAACGTGGCGGCACAAATTATACTAATTCTCACTATTAATGTATTGGCATCACTTCTATTTTGACCACACTCTGCATTATATGGTCAAACACTGATTTGAAACATTAGTTTAAGATTCCAGGAATTTTCTTTTCTTCCCATAATGGATAAATGCTTTAATTACAGCACCACCTTCAAAGCTGCCGTCAGCCTTGGCTCCTCTCCACCCCCTGCTGCCTCACCCTTGATTTCTCTCAACTCCAGCTCCTCATCAAGTGCTGTTTCCAACATTGGCAAGACTAAGAAGCCAGATTGGAGGAGATCTGGGGGTCAGGGGAGGGGCCTGGTCATTTGTGTGGCAGAGAGGAACTGGGATTGATCCAAGGAATGGAGTGGGAAGGTGGGGAGTCTGAGAATCATAGAATCCCTAGACAGCACAAGGAGACCATTCAGCCCATCTAGTCTGCACTGACCACAATTCCATCCAGGCTCTATACCATAACCCCATGTGTTTATCCTAGCTAGTCCCCCTAACATTAAGGGGCAATTTAACATGGCCAGTCCACCTAACACGCACATCTTTGGACTGCGGGAGGAAACCAGAGCACCCGGAGGAAACTCATGCAGGCACAGGGAGAACGTACAAACTCAGATAGTGACCCAAGTCGGGAGTCGAACTGAGATCCCTGGCGCTGTGAGGCAGCAGTGCTAACCACTGTGCCAACGTGCTGCTGCTGAGGACTGAGTGTTTTAACATTCTTGTTGTTTTCCAGGATTGCGTTCCTAAACAATGCCTAGTGGCAGGAGCCTAAAAAAAATCAACTTAAGTAATAGTGTAACTTGTGGGCAAACAGTTCAAATTCCCAAATGACAGAACCATCAGCATACACAGAACTCATTCCAGACACTGCATTTTCCAGAATTGAGTGTAAGAGGACGGCACGGTGGCACAGTGGTTAGCACTGCTGCCTCACAACGTTAGGGACCCAGGTTCGATTTCAGCCTTGGGTGACTGACTGTGTAGTGTTTGCATATCCTCCCGATGTCTGCATGATTGTTCTGGTCTCCTCCCTCAATCCAAAAATGTGCAGATTAGGTGGACTGGCCAGGCTAAATTGGCCCTTAGTGTTCCAAGATGTGTAGCTTTGGGAATTAGAGGGGTAAATACTTGGGGTTACAGTGATAGGGCAGGGGGATAGACCTGGGTAAGATGCCCTATTTGCGAGTCGGTGTAGGCTCGATGGCCATATGGTCTCCTTCTGCACATATGGGATTCTATGGTCACATTAAATAGTACAGCAGGCCTAAGGGGCCAAATGGCCTACTCCTACTTAGTTCTGATGTCTTTTTATACTTGTAACCTCAACAACACCTCCCCATTTACCATCAATCCTTCATTTTCCTCTAACACTCACCGGTTCTAAAAGCATAAATAAGAAATACCAGAAAATGAAAATCTAATCCAAATTGTAACAATCTTTGATCCAGAAGCAGTAAAGCAAGGAAAATTTGTAATTTCTTTAAAATAAATGTGGAATCTGTCATCGGTTTTAAGAATGTTTGAAAGGAACTTTTAAGAATTTGTAAAGGGATCAATTACAAATTTCCTGAGTAATATGAAATACCATTGTGGTCCATGTGGCATGACAACCTTGACCTGGAACAGTGTGTGCATGTTCGTGTCTCGGTATATGGGTGTGTGTGTGTGTGTGTGTGTGTGTGTGTTCCAGTTATTCAAGGCAGAGAGCCAAAGGTTGGGTTATAACACTAATTATGAATTGATGAATTTAACTGTTGCTGCCCCTTTGGTTTGGCTGAAGTTGACCAGATTGTTTGACAGAATTTATTAAAAGATAAAGGAGCCTCTGGGAAATCTGTGTGGTCGCTGTCTGAAACTTAGCTAAGGACATTCTGCAGGAGCCATTGGGGTGATGACCATCATGAGGGACCTCAGATAGAATATGTTGCTGATGAATCAGAATTGAAGGCCAAAATGATTGTTTGGGAAAGTGAGAGATCCTATGTACCAGATGCTGAGATAGAGAACTTCTGGAACTGCATGGGAAATTTGCTTTATGGTCTCTCCAAGGGGATCGTAACAAATGTCATATATGTAATCACAAATATTGCCCTGCTACCTCTCAGTGCCAGGGACCTGGGTTAGATTCTGACCTCAGGTCACTGTCTGTGTGAAGTTTGCACATTCTCCCAATGCCTGAGTGAGCTTCCTCCTCTGCTCCGGTTTCCTCCCACAGTCTAAAGATGCGTGGATTAGGCAGATTGGCCATGCTAAATTGTCCCTTAGTGTCGGGGGATTAGCAGGGTAAATATGTGGGGTTACAGGGACAGGGCCTGTGTTGGATTGTTGGCAGTGCAGACTCGATAGGGCCAAATAGCCTCTTTTTGCACTGTGGGGATTCTATGATTCTAATCATTACATAATACATGCCAACCTATCAGCCCTATGTATTCCCTTGGTGTCTGTCTCCCATGTGCCTTTGCCTCTCCATTTACTGCTATGATGTGTGTCCCAAGTAGCCACAACATGGAAGGTGGAAGGCTGCTAATTTTAATTGACAAGGCAAGTGGAGTATGACCTCGAGTAGCTCGTGGTCTTGAGGGACCTGATTCAGACTGTATCGCCTTGGCCTGGGCTGGCAGCTAACAGGCAACTGATGGAGCGGTAAGATTGGGTCAGGAATGCTGTCATCTTGAGACAGGACAGCAGGTTCATGCTCCACAGAGCCGCTACCACCATCCCAAGGCCGTGCTGAGTAATTCTGCTGATCTATTGGACAACAAAGTACAGAATTGCTGTGATTCACTGGAAGTCCCATTGAACAGTGGTATTGAGAGCCTGGACTACAGCAGTCTGAGCCATCACTACAGCACTCAGACATTTCACGAATGCTATAACATTGACCAATCAGATGCTGTGTTATGGTGCGTTCCTCAAACGTGTTGATGGAAGTGACTACTTGTTCCACGTTGGGAAGGGTGAGCACCAAGGTCTATGCGAACCCTCCTGTTGGAGACTGGATGGTCCATACTCTTTGACCTTGTGAATAGACTTTCTAAATGCAGCTGGGGTGAATAACCAACCAGAATCACTTCGAATGTCCCAAGTTCCAATTCACACATTTCTTTTTATTTCATCATGGGAAGCGAGTGTCACTGGCTGGGCCAGCATTTATTGCCCATCTCTGAGGGTATTTAAGTGTCAACCACATCGCTGTGGATCTGAAGTCACATGTAGGCCAGACAAGGTAAGTATGACAAATTTCCTTCTCTGAAGGACAGCAGTGAACCAGATGGGTTTTTATGACAATCGACAATGATTTCATGGACATCATTAAACTTTTAATTCCAGATTTTTATTAAAATCAAATTTTACCACCTGCCAAGGTGAGATTTACTGGATATACTGTGTCACGGTGACACAGTGGTTAACACTGCTGCCTCACAGCGCCAGGGGCCTGGATTCTGTTCCCGGCTTGGGTCACTGTTTGTGTGGAGTTTGCATGTTCTCCCCGTGTCTGCGTGGGTTTCCTCCAGGTGCTCCGGTTTGCTCCCAGTCCAAAAATGTGCAGATTAAGTGGATTGGCAATGCAAAATTGATCCTTAGTGTCGGGGGTGGGCTAGCTAGGGTAAATGCATGGGGTTATGGGGATAGGGCCTGGGTGGGATTGTGGTTGGTGTAGACTTGATGGGCCAAATGGCCTCCTTCTGCACTATAGGAGGCTGTGAACACATATCACAGTATTTTATATTCAAAATTAAAATTCAGATGAGAACTTTGGTGGACCAGGTTCTTGAAGAAAGCTATTTGGTACACTGGAAGATTTAGAAAGTCTATTCACAAGGTCAAAGAGTATGGACCATCCAGTCTCCAACAGCAGGGTTTTGCATGGAGCTTGGAGCTCACCCTTCCCAACATGGAACAAGGAGTCACTTCCATCAACACGTTTGAGGAATGTACCATAACACAGCATCTGATTGGTCCATGTTATAGCAACCATGAAATGTCTGAGTGCTGTAGTGATGGCTCAAACTGCTGCAACTCAGGCTCTCAATATCACTGTCCAATGAGACTTCCAGTGAATCACAGCAATTCTGTACTTTGTTGTCCAATAGATCAGCAGAATTACTGTGATTACTGTGGTCACCTCCATCAGCACTTTTAAAGAACGCGCCTTAACACAGTATCTGATTGTCAATATTACAGCTATGTAAAAATATTGGGTTGGAAATCTATTTGTAGATAAAGCTAAAAGTCTGGAAACAATTGGAGTTTATAAATATGGATAAATTAACCTATTGGATTTCTGAGTAGAAGCAAATGGGTGGGATTTCCACCAGACCAACAGCATGTTTTGTGGTATTAGAGGTGGCCCGCCATTAGCTGGCAATGGGATGTTCCAGCCCCACCATTGTTAACAGGGTTACCCATTGTTTGCACCCTCCACCACTGGGGAATCCACAGCCAGGGGAGGAGTCGCCATCAGGAGGATTGGAAGTCCCACCCATTGGCTGGAATTTTACCAGCACACCCACCATGGGAATTGGAGTGGGCGAGGAGCAGAGTGTGGGAAGGTCCATTTTTACGGTTTTGGCTTGAGTGAGGCCGTAAAATCTCTCCCATTATGTTTTTCTTCACAGGTGATAGCGATGTTCGGGTTCACATGAGTACTGACAATGCAGCAAGAAATCCAATAATTTTGAAAATTAAAGCACAGCATAGTGAGAATTTGGACTACATTTAATTACAAGCACATCAGTCACTGATATAAAATCACCATCCAAAACAACAAAGCCAGGACATAATTGTCTCTGAAATTGGAAATTTAATAAATCAACATGAGTTGCAATTTGCTGCTAACCTTCCTCTGCTCAGAATAATCCCCTCATGTGCTGGCTTCTACACTGGATGTGATTGTGCTTATTGAGCCACACACCATGTAGGCACAGTGCCAGTCTGCCTCCTGACATCCTCTCACCCCGAGGCAGGGTCCACCCCAAATACACACGGATAATGTCCAAAAATATAGATTCCCCCACAGTAGTGTGCAACTTCAATTGCAATAATCTATTAACTGCATTTTATCTCATTTCTATTGTAACATAAGGGAGGGTTCCTCATTTATTACCCAATATAACATCAATGTAAGCTTAGTCCCAACACAAATTTCTTAAATAAAAACATCATTATAGTCTAGATAGGTAACACTCTGTTACAACGTAAGATTTAAACCCTCTCCTCAATAATTGTGGCCAGTATGGTGACACAGTGGTTAGCACTGCTGCCTCACAAAGCCAGAGACCTGGGTTCAATTCCCAGCTCGGGTCACCGTCTGTGTGAAGTTTGCACATTCTCCCCATGCCTGTGTGGGTTTTTTCCGGTTTCCTCCCACAGTCCAAAAATGTGCGGGTTAGGTTGATTGGCCATGCTAAATTGCCCCTTAATGTCAGGGGAACTAGCTAGGGTAACTGCATGAGGTTATGGGAATAGGACATGGGTGGGATTGTGGTCAGTGCAGACTCGATGGGCCGAATCACTGTATAATTCTATTTATCTAATTTTAATATTAATATTGTTGGCTTTCCTGATGTGCCGTGAAGAAAAGATTTGTCTCATAAACACTGCATGATTGATATGGAACTTGCTGGAAATCTTTCTTTGATTGTATGGGCGGGATTTTGCGGCCTCGCTCAAGCAAGATGGGAGATTTCTGCCTGAGGTCCACAGACATTTCTGTTGTCCGCTGCTTACCTGCTCCGATTCCGTGGTAGGCAAGGTGGTAGAATTCTGACATTAATGTCTGACACAAAATCATGTCTAATTCACACCTTTTATAATTCTGCGCTCCAGCATAGTCATCTTTCTATAGTCATTGAGCCAACTGCGCACAACTTCACAGAGGGAAATATTACTCTTAAGTTTAGCAGCAATGCATCCAATCAAGGCAAGTTATTTCAGATTGGAATATGGGAAGAAAGCAGTAGAAATCAACATTGTGTTTTAAAAAAAAACTCTCATTGCAAGTCTCAGATTTGGAAATCTACTTTTTCACAGAAATATGAAAACAGAAAATAGGAGTAGGAGGAGGCCATTCGGTCCTTCGAGCCTTCTCTATCATTCACGATGATTATTGCTGATCATCCAACTCAATAGCCTGATCCTGCCTTCTCCCTATATCATTTCACTCCATTCTCCCTAAAAGCTAAATTAACTTCTTCTTAAAAACATACAATGTTTTGGCCTCACCTGCATTCTGTGGTGACAAATTCCACAGGCTTACCACTCTCTGGGTGAAGAAGTTTCTCATCTCAGTCCTAAAAGGTTTACCCTGTATCCTTAAACTACGACCCCTGGTTCTGGACACCACCACCATCACGGACATCCTTCCTGCATCTACCCGGTCTAGTCCTGTTAGACTTTTATAGGTGTCTATGAAATCCCCCTCACTCACTCACCTTGTCCAAATCAGACTGAAGCATCTCTGCATCCTCCTCACAGCTCACCTTCCCACCCACTTTGTGTGATCTGCACAATTGGAGAAATTACATTTCGTTCAGTCAGTTAAATCATAAGTATATATAATGAATAGCTGGGGCCCTAGGCACTAATCCCTGCAATACCCCACTAATCACTGCCTGCCATTTGAAAAATGACCTGTTTAATACTACCCTTTGTTTCTTGGCTACCAATCAGTTTTCCATCCATCTCAATACACTGCCAATCCCATACATCTTAATTCACTGAGATCATCATCATTATTTGTTTAGACTTGACTTTTCATGTGTAACATTTTTATTAGTCCTTGCCTCCTTTTTCAATTGAACACTAAATAGTTGTACAGAGTAACAGGCGGCTGGTGAATTAGAAGATTATGAATGACTTACAGACTTCAGATGATATCATAAAACTGCTGAAGTGAAGCCTCAATACTTTATGAACCCCCACGAGAGTATCCTACAGCTGTAAAATCACTTGCAGGCATTTTCTAATTTGTACGGTTTTTAGAAGTGCAGGTTCTCATTTATCTTCATCATTGGAATCCAGATTAAAAGCTCTTGCAGAATCCAGCTGCCATTGTAAGCCATCACATTGTTCCATACAACTTCCAATCATGTTTCAGGCATGAGGCTTCTAAGATTATTATGGTAGTGTGAGTAGTAATACTAGCATTTGTCAGGAAGAGAGTGCTTTGCTGAAATATAATGCATTATCTATTACAGGCATACAACGTTGCTACATTTCGATTAGAGTTTCAGTGATTCTGAGCAGTGTAGGGGAAGGTAGCTTTGTATAGAGGAATCAGTTATGGCTTCACTACATATAGACACAGTTCAGTTTTTCCCACCTATTCACTACTTACATCTTATCTACTCTAACAGCGCATTGCTTAAAGTAGTAACAAATCCTACATTTAAGAGATGGAACAGATTCTTGATTTGGCGAGATTTTAAACAATCTCAGGTTTGCCAATGGCGTGAGTTTACATCAACATTGAAAGCAAATTTGCTACAATTAACTGATAAGGTTTTAAAATTTAAAGTTTATTTATTAATGTCACAAGTAGGTCTACAAAGTGGGGTGGCACGATTAGCACTGCTGCCTCTCAGCACCAGGGACCTGGGTTCAATTCCCAGCTTGGGTCACTGTCTGTGTAGAGATTGCACATTCTCCCTGTGTCTGCGTGGGTTTCCTCCGATGCTCTGTTTTCCTCCCACAGTCCAAAAATGTGCAGGTTAGTTGATTGGCATGCTAAATTGTGCCTTATTGTCAGGGACTAGCTAGGGTAAATGCATGACTGTTATGGGGATAGGGCCTGGGTGAGGTTGTGGCCAGTGCAGACTCAATGAGCCAAATGGCCTCCTTCTGCACTATAGGATTCTGTGATCTATGATGTATAAGTTAGTGTGAAAATCCCATATTCGCCACACTCGGGTGCCTGAGGGAGAATTTGGCATGGCAAATGCACCTAGCCAACAAGTCTTTTGGACTGTGGAAGGAAACCCATGCAGCCATTGATCCAAACTGGAATCTTGGAGCTGTGAGGCAACAGTGTTAACCACTGTGCCAATGTGGTATACAGACAGAAGCAAACTTAATCACCAACAATCATGTCATTCAGGAAGCAGCTTTATGATGTACATGTTACAGCTGGACTAGATGCAGTTGGGCGGCATGGTAGCACAGTGGTTAGCACTACTGCTTCACAGCTCCAGGGACCTGGATTCGATTCCCAGCTCAGGTCACTGTCTGAGTGAAGCTTGCACATTCTCCTCGTGTCTGCATAGGTTTCCTCCGGGTGCTCCGGTTTCCTCCCACAGTCCAAAAGATGCGCGGGTTAGGTTGATTGGCCATGCTAAAATTGCCCCTTAGTGCCCTAAGATGCTTAAGTTAGAGGGATTAGTGGATAAAATATGTAGGGATATGGGGGTAGGGCATGGGTGGGATTGTGGTCAGTGCAGACTCGATGGGCTGAAGGGCCTGTTTCTGCACTGCAGGTTTCTATGATTCTAGTTGGATAGGTTTGGATACCTTGGTGTCTAAGACCAGAAGATGGGAGATGGGAGTTGTGAAAATGACTTGAGGAGGAGGATTGGGTTTTCTTTTACTGCTCTTGGAAGATGAAGCAGGGGATGGAAGGTATTTTGATTAATAAAAATGCAAAAGGTGATTGTTGACTCGGTTTGTTATCGGAGTCAGACCACTGGAACGTGAGCAAAATTGACCAGCAAAATGACACTTACCTCAGAGATGAGTAGACGGAGAGGAGTACTGAGAGCATCAGGATGCAAAGAATCCAAACACTTAGGATCAAAAAAGAAAATAGCTTGAGCAAGAAATAATGTATAAACAGAAGATCGAAGAATGACACCTTGGGCATTTTTCAAGAATGGAAACATCTGAAAAATCTTTCATGGCGCAGGCACACAGACATGCAACAAAACGGAGCCAAGGAAAACCAAAGACTAATCGGGTGAATAATATCAACAGCAACTACTCAGAAAAGACTATAAATGAGGGATGTGCTTGATTGAGAACCTACAACAATGGAATCATAAAGTCATAGAATCCTACAATGCAGAAGGTGGTCATTTGGCCCATTGAGTCTGCACCAATCACAATCCTATCCAGGCTCTATCCCCAAGACCGCATACATCTACCCTAGCTCGTACCCCTGACACTAAGGGTCAATTTAGCATGGCCAATCTACCTAACCAGCATGGACTGTGGGAGGAAACCGGAGCACCCGGAGGAAAGGTACGCAGACACGGGGAGAAGATGCAAACTCCACACAGACAGTGACCCAAGCCGGTAATCGAACCCGGGTCCCTGGCGCTGTGAGGCCGCAGTACTAACCATTGTGTCACCCCAAAATGGAGTGAATTCATTTGGCTGCATTCATACAGCTGATAGTAACAGTATTTATTATTTGGCATATTCTATTGGATATTGACTCCTGATTTTATCTACCAAATTGATAAGATATTGGGTGAGATCCTCTGACCTCCACCGAGCATCCTTCTCAGTGAGGGGGGGCGGGGGGGGGGGGGGGTCAACAATCATTCACTGATGAAGGGATCCTCTGGTCCCGTTGTGTCAATGGGAATTCCCACTACATGCCGCCAGGAAACCCCTGACAGGGGGTGTGCCGCTGCCAGGTCCAGAGAATTCACCAGCATGAACAGACTGAGAACTCTGGTCATTGAGGAATTGCCAAATATTTATTAACAATCTATGATTGCCTTTCAGTGGATAAAAACGCTGGAAATATTTGAATACTGGAAATAGAAAGTGCTCATTTCCTGAAAGAGAAAAGATTCATTTTTACCCTTCGAAGCCCTAAAGCTGTTGCATATAACCATCATGGAAATCATAGAAAGTTACAGCACATAAGCAGGCCATTCAGCCCATCATGTCAGCATGGACCAATAATAAGCCATCTAGGCTAATCCTAATTTCTACCTCTGTCAGTATTGTGGTAACTGTCCCTTTAAGGATCAATCTGCAAATAAGGGTCCCATGACCCGGGAAATCAGTTAGGGAACAGGGTGGGGATCACCCTGCTAAATGCAAGCATCTGTAAGCAAAGTCACCTCGGGAGCTGATTGTAGCCACAAGACTGTAAGCCTCAGTATCGTTTTAACCTATAAATAAATGAGTTACGTTTTCCCTAAACTGATGAACAAGCGTCTTTATATTTGGCAGTGAAGGTAAAAGAACAAAGATCCTCAGACTGAGAATTCAGTTTACATTGAAGTTGAAAAAAAAGTACTCACCAAGAGGCCCCTCTTTGGATGGATAGATCCATTTGACTCCTCCAGAGAACTGCACACAATGCACAATACTAATGACTTGGATAAGAATATGAGAGGCATGGACAGTAAGTCTGCAGATGACACCAAGATTGGCAGCATAGTGGACAGTGAAGAAGGTTATCTAGGATTACAATGGGATCTTGATCAATTGGGCCAGTGGGCTGACAAATGACAGGTGGAGTTTAATTTAGACAAATGCGAGGTGATGCATTTTTGGTAGAGCGAACCAGGGCAGGACTTACACAGTAAATGGTAGGGGAGAGTTATAGAACAAAGAGATCTGGGGGAACATGTTCATAGCATCTTGAAAGTGGAGTCACAGGTGGACAGAGTGGTGAAGGCGGCACTCGGCATGCTTGGATTCATTGGTCAGAACATTGAATACAGGAGTTGGGACGTCTTGATGAAGCTGTACAAGATGGTGGTAAGGCCACACTTGGAAAACTGTGTGCAATTCTGGTCACCCTATTATAGAAAGGATATTATTAAACTAGAAAGAGTGCAGCAAAGATTTACTAGGATGCTACTGGGACTTGATGATTTGAATTATAAGGAAAGGCTGGATAGACTGGGACTTTTTCCCTGGAGTGTAGGAGACTGAGGGGTGGTCTTATAGAGGCCTATAAACTAATGAGGGACATAGATCAGCTAGACAGTCAACATCTTTTCCCAAAGGTAGGGAGAATAAAACTAGAGGGCATAGATTTAAGGTGAGAGGGGAGAGATACAAAAGAGTCCAGAGGGGCAATTTTTTCCCACAGAGAATGGTGAGTGTCTTGAACAAGCTGCCAGAGGTAGTAGTAAAGGCAGGTCCAATTTTGCCTTTTAAAAAGCATTTAGACAGTTAAATGGTTAAGATGGGTATACAGGGACATGGGCAAATCGAGGGTAATTGGGACTAGCTCAGTGGTTAAAAAAAGGGCAGCAAGGACAAGTTGGGCTGAAGGGCCTGTTTCCATGCTGTAAACCTCTATAACTCTAATGTGTAGAGCAGTATCCCAACCCCAGGTGCACCCAATTCCAAATCATTCATTCAGCTCGTTGAATTGGCAAAGTCATATTTCCAACCCAAACCAGCAATCATACTCCAGAGAATCGAGTTTAATTCGAGGAGGACAGGTGAAACTATTGTGACTCATATCACTAAATTGAAATGCAGACCGTAATGTTGCAAATTTGGAGCTACCTTGAATGACGTTAAGGGACAGATTAGTCTGCGAGGTGAATGATGATGCAATTCAATAGAAATTGCTTGCAGAGAACGATTATATATTTTAAATAAGCAATGGAGATGACACAGGCAATGGAAAACAAGGAAAAAGGTGCACAAGAATTAGAGCACTCAAAGTGGCACCATTCAGCAGTTAGGGTAGGAACCTGCAGTCAGCAGTAGCACCAAAACCAAAGAAGTAGCTGTGAGACTGAAAATGAATTCAATTACAAAAAAGACAAAAAGATTTAGTAGAGACAATCAATCGGCAAAGTTTGAAGTGGAATGTTACCAATGTGGAGGAACCACTCTCCTGAATCCTGCAAGCATAAGGAGGCTGGGTGTTTTTTTTTAAATCAGAGGCGAGGCCACTTAAAGCATGGATACAGAGACAAGTCAAGTCTACTGAGATTAAATAATGCATCACTAGTATATAACGTGAAAGATTCTAGAACAAACAATTTAAATATACATTCACTGTTTAATATAAAAGCAAGCAAGATATTCCCCCATTGCTGTAATGCTTTGGGTAAATGGGAAGTCTCTGAAACAGAAGGTGATACAGGGGTATCAGCTATTGTAATAGGTGAGCATATATATCAGTAATTGAGAGGAGGAGTTCAACCATTGAATTTGAATATTACTACGGTGAAGTTAACAACTTATACTGGAGAAAAGATAAAAACAGCGGGCACTACTGTGATGCCTGTTAGCTATGGCCAACAGTCTGCCCAACTGTCAGTGATCATAGCATCAGGCGAAGGGCCAAAACTTCTCAGCCACAATCAGTTTAAGGAAATCAGATTAAGTTGGACCGAGATTTTCCGATGTAGGAAGGAGGTCTGCTTGAACTGATGAAGAAATATGTGTGTCTTCAAGGACGAATTAGGCAAAATAAAAGGCCTTCAGGCAAAGATCTATGTGGATTGAGAGGTGAGCCCTGATTTCTTAGGGCGAGCCCAGTACCATAGTGAATTTGCTAAGACTAAGACACCCCTTTTAAAGTGTACAGGCCGAAAGGAGACTTGGTTTTACTTCATAGAGTTGTACAGTCTGTTGTCTTCTTTTGCAGTTCAATTTGCAATTTTTCTTCACTTTAAAGGGATGTGCAAATAACAACAAAAATAACTTTGCTTTGAATGATTGACAGAGCAAACTGTGAAGTACACTATGCTTTTGCTTGGTAGAAAATTGGTTAAATATATTAAGCATTTCATCATGCAAACATATGACAGAACCGAGAGACTTGCATTCATAAATGGCCCTTGTTAGGATAAATGAGCTCTCTTTGTTCATTGTCATCAATACAGATGCTGTCCAATTTACATTTGGTGTGAAGTGATGACAAAGTGCCAAAGTGATGAAGGCAGAAAAACAAAAGAAATATCAGCAATGGGAATGTCACTTGTCTCATCTTTCTCGAACACCAAATCTCCCATCACAGTGCCCAACCATCCCTTGAATAACTTCAATAGTTTTAACATCACTAGCCACCCTGGCAAAACGTATGCATGATGTGAAGATGCCGGCATTGGACTGGGGTAAGCACAGTTAAAGTCCAACAGGTTTATTGGGCACTAGCTTTCAGAGTCTCAGGCTCCTTCATCAGGTGTGTGGGAGTTGTGTTCACAAACAGGTCATTTACAGACACAAACTCAATTTACAAGATAATGGTTGGAATGCGAGTCTTTATAGGTAATCAAGACTTAAAGGTACAGACAATGTGAGTGGAGAGAGGCCAAGGACAGGTTAAAGAGATGTGTATTGTCTCCAGCCAGGACAGTTAGTGAGATTTTGCGAGCCCAGGCAAGTCGTGGGGATTACACATAGTGTGACATGAACCCAAGATCCTGGTTGAGACCATCCTCATGTGTGGGGAACTTGGCTATCAGTTTCTGCTCAGCGATCGTGCATTGTCATGTGTCACGAAGGCCACCTTGGAGAACGCTTACCCAAAGATCAAAGGCTGAATGCCTGTGATTGCTGAAGCGTTTCCCAACAGGAAGGGAACACTCGTGCCTGGTGATTATCGAGCAATGTTCATTTGTTGTCGTAGCGTCTGCATGGTCTCCCCAATGTACCATGCCTCGAGACATCCTTTTCCATAGCGTATCATGTCGACAACATTGGCTGAGTCGCAAGAGTATGTACCGTGTACTTGGTGAATGGTGTTCTCATGTGAGATGATGGCATCCGTGTCGATGATCCGGCACATCTTGCAGAGGTTGCTGTGGCAGGGTTGTGTGGTGTCGAGGTCACTATTCTCCTGAATGCTGGATAGTTTGCTGCGGACAATGGTACGTTCACCTCAACAGTGGGACAATCGCCTCAACTGGGATCTTGGGTTCATGTCATATTATCTGTAACCCCCATGACTTTCCTGGGCTTGCAAAATCTCACTAACTATCCTGGCTGGAACAATACATATCTCTTTAACCTGTGCTTGGCCCTCTCTCCACTCACATTGTCTGGACCTTTAAGATGTGATTACCTGTCAAAGACTCGCATTCCAATCATTATCTTGTAAATTGAGTTCATGTCTGTATATGACCTGTTTGTTAACACAAGTCTTCACTCACTTGGTGAAGGAGCCTGAGACTCCAAAACCTAGTGCCAAATAAACCTGTTGGACTTTAACCTAGTGTGAGATGTCTTAAAATGCATGCAACCTTCTTCAATCTATGGGATGGAGGTGCTGGCATTGGACTGCGGTGGGCACAGTAAGAAGTCTCACAATACCAGGTAAAAGTCCAATAGGTTTATTTGGAATCATGATGAAGGAGCAGCACTCCGAAAGTTCGAGATTCCAAATAAACTTGTTGGTTTTTAACCTAGAGTTGTGAGACTTCTTACTGCCCTTCAATCTGAGCTTTGCTTCAAAGTTGTGCTTTCCAAAGTCAATTTTAAACTCAATTTTCATTCATTTCCAATTATGGTCTTTAAAGCTACCTTTCTGACTTATTTCAAAGTGGCGTTCTGCAATTGCATTCTTTATAGTGGTAAAATATATATTAACTTCTTTTTGTGTAGAATGTAAGTATCTTCCATATTTCTTTGTTACATCTCATCCTTCTTTATAACAATATCATACACTTTTGAAGACATCTTTCAGTCCAACATGTCTCAAAATGCTCGACAGAATGAATTGCTCTTTCCATTGAATGTTGGGATAAATTCAAACTCAATCTGGCCCAGTTCTGTAGCTTGAGGGGAACATGCAGGAAAAGCAGAACAGGAGAATCAACATTAATTCAAACGTTCAAATTTTAAAAAAAGTTGAAGAATCATGTCATGTGCATATACAACTTCTTAACACTTCAAGGAAGTGTTGAAGCTACGTAGGTCTTCGAAGTTTCTTGCTCAGTGTTTGTCCTTTAGGAGAAGACACTCGGGCATGCAGTCTCTGACTGATTTCTGTGGTTTCAATGGTGTTTAAAATAAATACAAGATGAAGTAAATTAGAGCATACTTCCACTAGACGCTTTCCAAATGCCGAGTGTTAAATATAATTAAACATTCAGCAAATGCATTTATAAACGCCAGGAGCAATTCAAATTTAATTAGCATAAAAATGTGTAAATACAGGTACAAGGTACAGAGAGCTGCAGGGTGCAGAGAACACAGCTGATGAAAATGATTTTGAGATGTATTCTAGACACCAGAGGTGCTATTTAAAGAACAGCAAATTAAAAAGGATCAGGACATCAGCTCAGTGAGGGCACTGTAAACTTATCGCATTAAAGTGCAAGAAGTGTAACGATTTTGCCAGCTGAACATTGAGAAAACCAAAATGATCAATGTTATTCACACTCCGTACACAATTTCTCAGTCCCCATCCGTCACCTCCCCCTCCACCCATCCATAAGAACATAAGAACATAAACCTGCCCCTTTTTGCTGACAAGGTTTCCCTCATTGTTGACTAGGGTTAAATTGGATAAGGGCAGAAAATAGGGGTCACAGTATACAGTTTTAACTCACACCCTTTTAGAAACATAGAAACTATAAGCAGAAGCAGGCCATTCAGCTCTTCAAGCCTGCTCTGCTAGGGCAACTAAGGGATTTTCACAGTGCTAATGGAAGCCTACCTGTGACACTAATAAGTAGACTTTAAACTAAATAAATACAGGTACAAGGTACAGAGTGTTAATAAGTAGACTTTAAACTAAAGGGTTGGTCTTTGCACTTCATTCTTTCCCCATTCATGCAACATATCCTTTTCCTTGTCCTTTTCCCATTTCAGATGTCCAAAAGCTGGAATGTTCCCATTCAGAGAAGAAAAACGAGCTTAAGACAGTGAAGCTGAAGAGACCTGGACACATGATCTTATACTCAATCGGCTTAGACATTGACACAGCCTAATTTGTGGCGAGGATAGAGAGGGGATCTGCATACCTGAGATACTAGGCAGAAACACTCAGAAACCAGGACAGTGCTAAAGGACAATAAAGCCACCAGCTCCATAGAGGGTGAGGTTACGTATTAATTCCACTGAAGAGGAGTCAGGTGAGAACTTCATTGGTCCAGGCTGTAGGGGTCAGTGATAGGCATACACAAGCTAATGTTTGGTGCATTAGGAAGTCTGCACACAATGTCCAGGAGCATGGAGGTACCCAGCTCAAACATAACTGGCACATGGCTTTGTGTAAGACTTGGAGCCCATTCCTTTCCAAAACAAACAGTCACCTCCATCAGCACAATTTCAGAATTCACCATGATGAAGTGTCTGATGATGGATACACAAGCACAAACGACCGTTTATCAAACTGACTGGTAATATAATTAGTGCAGAGTTAATGGTGCAGTCAATCAGAAGAAGACTTGACCTGTTTAAAAAAATAATGCTCAACATAGCCTGCCCTGAGCACTGTTTATTTTATATGATTTATAACCTCAAAGCTGGATGTCAGGGCTTTCATATTACCAATTCACAGAGTTCAAAATCTTAGCAACAACTAAAAGTTAGCAAAATTCTTTTAAGGTATTTGTTCTTTGATGTGGAGTTTTATCTTTTTTAAGGGAAAAAGTCAGAGATGAACTCCAAATTTATGTCCCAACCTAAACTGTGAAGGAAAGGCCATCTTTGGCCTCATTCGCCCTACTGCCACTGCCAGCGAAAACAGAGAATTTGGCGGTTCAAGCAAATCTCCATTCACTGCAGCAGGATCGGAGAATCCCAGCTGCGGGTGAGGCTGGAGAATCCCACCCAATGTCATCCAAGAGGAAGATGAAAATCAAATTAAATCCAATGTGTACCATCCAAATTGTAACATATGGTTCCACAACAAATTTGATTCTGTGTTGGTTTTCTGGTAGTTCTCTGAAGTGGACCAAATTTGCCTGAGAAAATGTATTTGTGTGTGGATGTGTAATTTCTTACCACTTTTTTGAAAAAAACAGCAGCAAGCTTTTGTACATCTAAAAATGAAGAAAACTATTTTATTTCTCACACAGTTGCCCCAGATGTTAATGAAAACTTGATGTCACGTTCTCACAATCACATACAAGATTTTAGATATGGATGAACACACCAAAAGGTCATTATTAACACTTCAGATAGCTTATGTGAAGTAATGTGCTTTATAGTGAACAAGCTCACCGTGTATCTTGGGCAAGGCAGGACTATCGGCCTGTTGAACATGTTGCCCAGAAAATACAAGAAAGTCAAACAAAATTTGATTTTAGATACTGAAATCCTTTCTTGACATGATCATAGAATCCCCACAGCGCAGACTCTCTGTAAGAGCATCTTACCCCAGCCACCTCCCTCCCTACTCTATTCCCACACATTTGCAATGGTTAATCCATCTAACCGATGCATCTTGAGACACTAAGGAACAATTTAGCGTGGCAAATCCACCTAACCTGCACATCTTTGGACAGTGGAAGGGAACTGGGGCGCCAGGGAAAGGATGCACACTGGGTCTCTAGTGCTATGGGGCAGCAATGCTAGCCACTGTGCCACCCAAGAGCAATTAGGGATAGAAAATAAATGCAGACACAGCCAGTGACACCCATATCCCCTGAACAAATTAAAAAAATAGCCATTAATGCCACATTGCTCCCTTTCTCTTCAATAAACAAGCAAAAATTATCTACACATAATGTATATCCCATGTCACGGACAAAATTCAGGTCTTTTATTTTTGCCTTTGAAAATGTATTTGCATGTGGATATGTAATTTCTTCTGTTGATTCGATTTGAATAAACCAGGAGCAAGATTTTGTACATATAGAAGTGAAGAAAGTATTTTATTTACACTGAAACATATATAGAAAATAGAAGAATGGTAGGCCATTCAGTCCTTTGAGACTGCTCCGCCATTCATTATGATCATGGCTGATCATCAAATTCAATGCCCTGATTTCATCTCCCCCCCCCCACATCCCTTTAGCCCCAAGAGTTATATCTAATTTCTCCTTGAAATCACACAACATTTTAGCCTCAGCTACTTTCTGTGGTAGTGAATTCCACAGATTGATTACCTTCTGGGTGAAAAAAATTTTTTCTCACCTCAGTGGACTGAATAACAACATTAAGCTGCTGTACGTAGTTTTAAGATGTCCTTTGCACTTTTTAATTTGCATTATGGGTAGGTAGAGGTTTTTAATCAATATTCACACATGATAATGTGGTTTTAGCCCCCTCAAGCTATGAGTATTTACCCCCTATCCTCAAACTATGATGCCTTGATCTGGACTGCCCCACCATTGGGAACATTCTTTCCGAATCTATCCTGTCTAACCCTATTAGAATTTTATAGATTTCTATGAGATCCCCTCTCACTCTTCTAAACTCAGGTGAATATAATCCTAACCAACATAGTCTCTCCTTATATGATAGACGTGCCATCCCATGAATCAGTCTGGTAAACCTTCGCTGCACTCCATCTATAAGAACATCCTTCTTCAGATAAGGACACCAAAACTACCCACAATCCTCCATGTATGACCTCACTAAAATCCTATACAATTGCAGTAAAACATCCCTATTCCTATACTAAAATCCTCTTCCTACGAAGGCCAACATTATATTTGCCTTCTTTACCACCTGCTGTACGTGTGAGCTTACTTTCAGCTACTGATGCACGAGGACACCGTCTTGCTGAGTATCCACCTCTCTCAAGTTTCACCCATTCAAATAACAATCTGTCTTCCTATTTTTGCTATCAAACTGGATAACCTCACACATTTGCCCCAGATGTTAACAAAAATGTGATGTAACATTCAAACTATCATATACACAAAAGATTAGATGCAGATGAAGACACAGAAAAGTCATTATTAAGAATAGAATTTAACACAGTTTGTATTTTGGTGCAGACCTGATGCTTCTTAGCTGAGTTGATACTTTGGCTGGAGTGAATGTCTTGTAAAAGCAGAGGTTTCTCATAGCTGTGAAAGTATTTATAGCTGATCTGCCCAGTGGTGGATTTTGTAGGGGAGCTTGAAGGCAGGACAGATTACAGGAGTGGATCAGTCTTTCTTTCAAGATATTATAGTTAGAACACATTGCAACTTAGTCAACTGCAGCAGTCTGGGACCTTTACTTGGAAGGCTGTGTGTCTCTGGTAAAATTTTCTTGAAAGCTGTTTTGTGCTCTGTGAACATATCTTGATGCAGGGACCAACCCACAAAGTGTTGAGACAATATCGATAATCCGATAGACAAGATGGGGTGGGTTCAAGCACCTGTGATTTTAATCAATCACAAGCCCTTTGCTTAAAAAGACAAATCAGAATTGTTATAATGAAAATGTTGAAGACCCTCTTTTACCTTTTGATGTTTGAACGATCGTTTGAATTAGTTTGTGGGAGAGCACTGAGTGGGAGAGCACCGAGCATGAGGCCAGAAGGTCTATTTCATTCCCTCTCAAGTCGGGGAGGTGTTTCAATCTTCGGTTGGCCAACTTTTCCAGTCTTTGAAAAAAATGCAGCATTTAAACATTAGCTTTAACCATTCATAACATCGTCATGTCAATTCTCATCATAACACTCATTTTCTAATATGCTCGCAAAATTGGCCTTGCACAAATATTGAGCAACAATTTTGGCAGGTGAGTTTGTAAGCAATGAGAAAGTAAAGAATGCGCCTGTCTAGTTCTGTTCTTCTTCCTTCTCTGAGGGGTGAATTTGTTCCTTTTTGTTATTTGTTTGGGAGGTGAGGAAAGGTTGCTAACATTGGCAGCATGATGGAATTTCCTCTAGCATTGTTGAAGTGCTCCTCTGACCAAACTAAGCAACGAATACACTGGCAGCTACTATATAAATGGCTCCAGACTAAAGCTTGTCACTTGTCTGGGGCATGTGCTGGTAAAGAAGAATACAAAATAAGTCAGGCTGTCATATTCTGCTTATTTCCAATCACTTATTTGTCTCTAACACCCTTGGGGCAAAGTACAAATATATATATTTTTTCAGAATCATGAAGCTTGGTGACAAACTCTACTGTCCTGATTCGTGCAACTTTGCTGATTTATACCTCCATGGAAGCTGTGTTTATGCTAATAGCGACAATTTATTTGTCTCCATTGAGTTTTGGCATTTGCATGTGAACAATATTCCAAGTTAAGGCTGTAAATTGTTGGTTTCTGACGCCTCTCCGCTGCCAACTCTGATTGTCAGTGTGAAATACTGATGGTTGGCAACTAAACGTGAAACCAACAGCTATAAAAGGCTTTCAAATATTATTTTGCCAAAAATAAAAGTGTTAGAAGTCCTGCTATGATTTTACACCCTATATAATTTGAGACTTGCCAAAAACTGGCAAGCAGAGAAATAGCAACAGTGACCAATCCACTTGGGCAGTGTAATCTGATCTTGTTAACACTTCATTCTGTTTAGCTTGGTACATTCCACTCAAGTCACTTAATTGGAGCAACTGTTGCAAGGACAGCAACAACTTGCACTTAGTGTCTTCAATATCGAAAAACACACAGGGTTCTTTTCGTAGGTGTGAGGAAATTCAAAGGGTGGTGTCCAACCAGTCTCCCCTATGGATTGTTGTTCGTCCATTGTCGTCGATGAGGATCTCGACACCATTAGTCATTTTGAGGCTGGATGTGATGTGTCTGAAGATGACTGATCAGGCCAATTCGGGCACGGAATGTCCTGGCACATAATGGACAGACTTGTGTAGGCACTGCAGTTGTTGCTTTGGTGGCTCTGGACTTGTGCAGCTCGTGCTTTAGTTGTATTTCAACAATACACCTTGCTTCATAAGCTTAACAGCCCTGGTGGATGAGGCAGCGCCAGGTAGGATGGTTTTGTGCCAGCGTTTCCCAAGTGATCGTGTCTATGTCAAGTTCTGTGTTTTGTAGACTGTGCTGCACTGTATGGGAACATCGAGGAATCAGCCCAGCAACAAACCTGAAGGTCTACAGTGCTGTGGTACTCACTACCCTCCTGTATGCCTGTGAAACGTGGACTGTGTTTCAAAAGCATGCAAAACAGCTCAATCGTTTTCACATGACTTGTCTTCACAGAATATTATGCATCAGACGGCAAGACAAAGTACCAGACACTGAAGTTCTCTCTAGAGCAAGTCTACCATCAGTCCACACACTGATGACAGCACAGACCCAGTGGGCAGGTCATGTCATTCATATGCCAGGCGAGCGCGTATCCAAGCAGCTCCTTTTTGGGGAACTCTCTGCTGGAAGACGCTCGCGTGGAGGGCAGAAGAAATGCTTGACATAGACACAACCACCCCCATGGATAGAGTTGACGTGGTTCCATAATAATGCATAGGAGAGAATTATAGAATCATTACAGCCACTTAATGTATTAATCAAACATCTTGGGATTCTCTTTGATTTTACTTGCCAATATTCTTTCATACTCTCACTTTGCTCTTAATTTTCTTTTTGACTGTTGCTTTACAGCTCCAGAGACCTGGGTCCGATTCTCGGCTTGAGGTACTGGCTGTGGGGAGTCTGCATGTTCTCCCCATGTCTGTGTGGGTTTCCTCCCACAACCTAAAGACGTGCAGATTAAACTGATTTTCTATACTCCTGTCTGCTTTCTTCGTATTAAGTTATTGTGTCTGACTAATCTTTCCTTTTCACATTATCTTGTTCTGTAAATTCCTTGACATCCAGGGGGCTTTAGATTTAGCTGTCTTGCCCCTTGGTGAGAACATATTTACTCTTAATCTCTTGACTTCCCCATTGAATGACTCCTGTTGCTTTAATACCGATTTAACTTCAAGTAAATCGTTTCCAGTGATTGCTAAATCACTCCACAGCTTAGTAAAATTGCCCTTACCCCAATAGAGAAATTTAACTCCTGTTCTATCTTTGTCCTTTTCCATAATTACGCTGAACCACACTGAATTATGATCACCACCACCAAAATGCTCCCCTCACTGCCCTCCTTCCACCTGCACAGCTTTGTTTCCTTGAACTAGTTTTAAAGTTTATTTATTAGTGTCACAAGTAGGCTCACATTAAATAATACTCCAACAAAGTTACTGTGAAAATTCCCCAGACACCACACTCTGCTGCCTGTTAGGGTACACCGAGGGAGAGTTTAGCATGGCCAACGCGCCTAACCAGCACATTTTTGGACTGTGGTAGGAAATCGGAGCACCCGGAGGAAACCCACGCAGCCATGGAGAGAACATGCAGACTCCACACAGACAATGACCCAAGCCAGGAATCAAACCCGGGTTCCTGGTGTTGTGAGGCAGCATTGCTAACTACTGTGCCACTGTGCTGCTCCAAAGTCCAGAATCACACATTCTCTTATTGGACCTGCAACACGTTGACCATAAAGTTTTTTCTGAATGCATCTCTGACATTGTGGCTCCATCAACAATACCTTCCAAATCCATGACCTCTACCAGCTAGAAAGACTACTGCAGCAGATGCATGGGAACACCATCACCTACAAAATTCTATCCAAGTCACATACCATCCTGATTTGGAACTATATTGCAGTTCATTTACTATCACTGGGTCAAAATCCTGGAACTCCCTCATAAACAGCATTGTGAGTGTACCTACACCACATGGACTGTTGCAGTTCAAAAAGGCAGTTCACCACCACCTTCTCAAGGACAATTATGGATGGGGAATAAAAGTATTGGTCTAGCCAGTGACACCCATATCCCATGAATGAATGAAAAAAAAGTTAATATTGAGGTAGTTAAAATTCCCTACCATTACCGTCTACTGTTTTTACACTTCTCAGAGATTTACCTGCATATTTGCTCTTCTACCTCCCTCTGACTGTTTAGGGGTCTTTAGTACACACCTAGTACTGCACTTTTTTGTTTCTTAGTTCAAACCATATCATGGAATCCCTACAGTGCAGAAAAGGCCACTTGGCCCATTGAGCCTGCACCGACTCTGACAGAGTATCTTAGCCAGGCCCTCCCATCACTCTGTCCTTCTAACCCCACACATCTTCCATAATTAATCCACTTAACCTGCACATCTTGGGGCACTGAAGGGGCAATTTAGCTAGGCCAATCCACCTAACCTGCACGTCTTTGGATTACCCTCATTTGATAATCCTTGTAATATATCAACTCCCCTTGCAGCTGTAATTGTTTCTTCCCAAAATTGTCGCCATTGCTGTTTTTTTTTAATCCTCTTGTCTATCTTGTCTGATAATCCTGTAACCATGAAGGAACGTTGAGCTGCCATCTTGTCCCTCTTTAAGCCACATTTCTGTAATAGCCATGGTATCATACAGCTGTACCTGTACCCTCCATCTGCACTATTTGTTCAGTTCCTTCCTTTAAAGTAAATATCCTTGAGCACTGCCAAACCCCTTTATTTATTTTAGGATTTTTAGGGGCGATTCACCCAAAAGTGCTGAATTGGTGGAAAACTGTTTTCGACAACAACTGTTTTCTCAGTTCATCTTCTCACCTGAATCTCCCCACTCTGTGCAATGCAGAAATCCCAATCGTGAATCTTATTAAAAACCTAGGTGGAGGAGATGACAGTTCCAGGGGGCAGTGTTGACAGTTTTGGAACTCTGCGCATGTGCGGTGGTCCTGATCTGTCAGATCCCCCCCAGAAGGGGGCCTCCCCTCCGGCAGACCGCAACACCCCCCCCCAACCCACCCCAATTGCTGCCTCCCTCCATCCCAGAGTGGCAGCGGGAGCCCCCCCACCCCCCCAACCATCTGACTCCTTGGGAGGGCCCTGATTGCCCCCCCGCTTCATTTCATCAGGGTCTCCCACTAGTTCCCCGAACATGGGGAGCTACTGTAAACCCCGCCGGAATTAAGTACTTCTGGCGGAGTGGGAGATTCAATCAGGACTGGCAAGTTCCCGATAATGACATTTAAATTACATTAAATATAGATTCAATCACTTACCTGTCTTCCTGCCGGTGTCCAGCATGGTCTGGTCTCCGATTGTTCTCCGACACATGCACAAATCCCAGAAAAAAGCCGGCAACGCACATCGCCCATCCCGACCCACCAGAAAAGTTGCAGGTCGCGATGGGAGTATCGCCCTCTTTGTTTCCTCTGCCTTCCAGGCTCATTCACTGATTTCCTGCTTTTCCATTTCCATTCCTGATTTTGTCCCATTTGAATTCATCCTCAGCTTCCCATCCTCCTGTCAAACTAATTTAACCCCTGACCAAAACCTCCCCACAAGGATATTTATCTCAGCCCAACTGAAACGCAAATCGCCCACTTTCTACAGGTCGCTCCTCCCCCTAGAACCTGGTCTCAATGCTCCAGGAACCTGAAGCTCTTCCTCCTGCACAATCTCTCCAGCACACATTCATGTGTTCCAAACTCTAACTGCTGTGCTCACTAATGAAATGTGCTGGGAGTGATCCAAATATTACTACTTCAAGGTGCTGCTTTTTAATGTCTTTCCAAACTCCTTAAACTCTGCCCGGGGTACAACATCCCTTAATCTACCTATGCCTTTGGTGTGGGTATGGATCATGACCTCTGACTGTTCACCCTCCCCCTCTGGAACGCAGCCGTTCACTGATATCCATGACCCTGGTACCAGGTAGGCAACATGCCATTCAGGATTCAGGTCTGTAGCTGTGAACACACCATTCTATTCTTCTGACTATAGAATTCCTTATCACTATTGCTCTTCTAGTTTTCCCCATACAGTCGAGCAGCCGATGGTGCCATACACAAATTGCTCAAATGTCTACAACCTGAATTTTACACTCTCCCATCGGTGGAGTTTTAAGCAGTGGAGGGGGCATGGGTGGGGAATGACTGAGAAATTGCAGGGATGGGAATACTGATTCCATGTTCCCCGACTACACAGCGATTTAATGTTGGGGCAGGCAAGGCCATGGTTGGGAAGCCCAGCCTTACCCCGATTAAAGTCCTTAAGTGGCCAATTAACGGTGGCTGCCGGGAGAGTTGAAAGTGTATTTAGAAAAGGTGTTTCTTTTCTTTCTGCAGTGTTTAATTAAAAAATGGTGCTTTACCTACAGCCAGGCTCTGACATGCAGCGGTGCTTGTTACTTCTGGTTGTAAAAAAAAATTAACTGAAGCTTTAAAATGATGCTGATGTCTTTGTTCCCCTTGGAGCACACTTGCTGTGAAGCAAGATGAATGATGAATGAAAATGCCAACTGTTCTGTGAGGTGGGAAGCTCTGCCTCTGTGTGGTATAGTGCTTTCCCGCTTAGTGTAATAATTCATTTACCCATGGTTGTGCTCATGAGGTGACACTATGTAGAAACTAAATACAATCACATAATAGACAGACGATTGCAAAAACGTGGCCTTTTGTTGAAATAATGTCTTTACACAGGCAATGTTTGGGACACTTTATATTGAGATTAACTGTCAACATGAAGGTCTGGATAATCAAAGCTACCCCCTACCCTTGTTTGTGAAGCTTCCCAATTTGTTGTTATGTTTCAAAAGGAAATAATCTGTTAATTATATTATGAAAATATATCATTTAATTGTTTATAAAGGCAAGGATGTCAAATATTCGGATTAAAATTATCTTCCATTCACTGCCGGAGTTCAGTATGCAGTGGTAGTTTGCATCCCACCCAATTTGTTCTGTCTGCAACTTCAGTAAAGTATCTCCTCCAATGTAATATTTCTTTTTAACAAAATTGAACGTGGCTACAAACATACCAAAGTTTTGGCAGTTTTATGCCATGTGGTCTTGTGTATAAGGGAATGGATTAACACTACCAAGACCCTTTAGGATTGATGTATTTACCCTTGTTGTCATGTCAGACAACAGATCTTGGCTTTAAAAAAATCTTTCAATGGATGTGGGCATCATTGGCATTCGCTACCCATTCCTAATTACCCTTGAACTGAGTACATTGCGAGGCCACTTCAGAGAGCAATTAAGAGTCAACCACATACTGTGGGTACCAGGTAAGGATGGCAGATTTCCTCCCCTATAAAGCACATTAAATAAACCAGTGATGGTGAGAACTGTTATGGTCACCATTACTGAGATCAGCTTTATATTCCAGAGGTATCGACTGAATTTAAATTTGTCCAGTTACTGGGATTTGAACCTGCGTAACCAGGGCATTAAGCCTGGGTCTCTGGATTACTAATCCTTTGACACTACTACCATGCCACCATCACCGCTGCATTGCTCCTGCAATCTATCCTGAATTACAGTCTGGTTTGAGAATTTGAAAAATCCACAACTGCAATTATCTTCTCAGTCCAGCAGCTACAAGAGAACAGCCATGAACAAAAGGAGGTCACACTGCCTTCTTTGATTTCATCAGGACAATCAATCATGTGAGAAATGGCATCCTGACAAACAACTGAAGAAAATTGGCTGCCTGCCAAAGCTGCTCATTGTGATCTCCTCTCTCTTCTCCATGGCAATATGGGGGGAAAGTCAACCATGACGGGCAATATTGGAACATTTTGAGATCCACAGTGGATCAAACAGGGGTTGTATTCTGGTACTAATACACTTTGGCACTGTCATATACCCCCAATTCATCCACAGGGGCTTGCCTACTTACATAACAGACCTGACAGAAATCCTTGCCTACCTGAGATCCAAGGTAAAGATGTGCCAAGTTCTGATCAGAGACTTCTTCTACGCTGATGTTGCATCCTCCAACTTCCATATTGAGGAACACCTGCAGCAGTAAACGGGCAGACTTTCTGATACCTGCAAAGAGTTTAATCTGACCATCAGCATCAGGAAGACAAATGTCATGCTCCAGAATGTTGTTATACTCCCATCTATCAGCATTGACAATGTTGGAGGTTGTTCACTGACCAGCAACCTGATACTTGTGCATTGCAAAAGCTGCAGCTGTTATGTTCAAACATAGTGAGTGTGAAACAATAGCAATCTGATTGAGAATACCAACTGCAGGTTTGTGAAGCTTGTGCCCTCAATGGTAGTGAGACTTGGACAACAAAGGCTACGCAGAAGAAAAAGTTGAACAGTTTGCACCCTCACTATCTCAGTCATATCCTCATCAGCATCTCCTGGCAGGGCAAATATCACTAATTCAGAGGTCCTCGAGTGAGCTATATCTACCAGCATACACTCATTACTAAACCAACAACATCCACATTGGCTCAGCTAAAGTTATGCAGTGGTTAACAGCTGCTTACTCAAAGGCCCTCCATAAGGTGAACTAGTCCCTGGGTTATAACCAGCTGTACAGCAATACCTCCAGTACAATCTGCAAGCAAGAAATGAAGATGACAGACATTGACACAGACCACAACAGGAGCTGACGAATGTGACATCTGGTGGCTAATTGTTTGGAGAGACATTGGAAGAGACCAGGAGAAACGGAGATCTAGGTTGGCCAGGAATTGGGTGAATTCTGCACCTTCTCAGCCCACCAGCATCATCTGAAGCAAAAGCAGCTGAGGTTGCAATGCCAGAGGCAGCTTCTGAGCCACATCATGTGATACTTACCACAAAGTTGACCACCAAAGCACAAATCATCATCTCACGAGATGGAAGACTGCCAAAGAAAAAGAGTTGATGGAGAGGAGACTTTTAATCTATCAACCTAAGATGGATTATATTGGAGATCCTACACGCGAATGGACAGTATTCCAACACCAACTTCCCAATCTTCATTAACCAGTCTATTTTCAGTTGCTTGAATGAAGAATGTAATCAACTGTTGTACAACGCCTGCCAAGTACTGCAATCAGACACATAATCCCAGGAGTTGAAAAGATGCTAGTTTTGTCTGGATGCAGCTGTGATACTGAATTACTTAAATGTACTGTCATGTATTGGTTCGAATTTTGCTGGCAATTTAAACATATAGCACAGTCTCCATTGATTGTAAAGGTTAAACGTGGGGAATTGGGATGAATCACTGAAAAGAACCCTGATGAAAACAACACAAATGAAAGAGCTGAAGGCAGCTGCTCCTCTATACCCAGTGCACAAACATGGAAGTCATCAGCCTTTGCTGTTTGACTTGAAGCCCCCTGTGACATTTGGTAGAAATCATCTGACAAATTCAAAGTCGTTTTATCTCTCACACCAACTTTGTCAGGTTGGCTACAAGTAGTTTAAAATGCAGCAATGCTTAGAAAACTGTTTCTAATTAAATTAAGCTTAATTGTGTTTATCTATATTCCACGTGCATCTGACTTTGTTGTAAAGATTTCCATTAATACAACTCTAATTGCCTTGGCTTTGTGCGCATGTGAATTTCTTGCATGACAACAATGAAAACCAATTCTGTGCATCAAAAGCAGAGCTTCACAATTAACTTTTCAATCATGGACACGAGCAAATGAACATGAGCATCTTTTAAACGTGTTATTGCAGAAAAATTCAAGGCAATCAGAGTAGTAGTGGTTAGCGCTGCTGCCTCACAGCTTCAGTAACCTGGATGAATGTCTGCATGGGTTTCCTCCGGGTGCTCCAGATTCCTCTCACACTCCAAAGATATAACTCCAGAACATGCTGTTCTATGAAAATAATCTAAGAACTCCTCATCTAGGCTACTTTCTCTGGTCTGTATTTGTATAGGTTAAAATCCCACATAATTATCATGCTAGGCGTCTTCAGCTTTCTCAGAGACCTCCCTGGCCCCTTTCAAGTGATTTTCAGTTGGGGTTGATGTGGCTGACTGCTGATGTACAATAGTCGTCCAATCTAGCAACTGCTGGGACAACAGTGCGACTGTTCCGTTCCGGGCATGCATCTCCTCATGTATTCAGTGGACGTCAGCACTCATACTCTGATATTTGGGGATATTTCAGAATACACGGAATAAATACATTTCAACGAGAAAGAAAAATTCCAAGGGGAGGACCCAACATCCATGGTTAACTAAAAACGTGAGAGTATCAAACTTAAAGAAAGTGCATATAATTACATAAGGACAAGTGGCAAGTCAGAAATTGGACAGAATATAAAGAAAAACAAAGAATGACAAAAATATTAAGAAGGGGGAAAAGTCAAAAGTGGGAGAGAAAGCTACATATGGACATAAAGACAGATAATAAGATCTATCATAATGAGATAATTCTCAATAAGAATTAAATAAAGAGGAGAATTAACAAAGTAATCATTAGTGCAAGAGAAGATGAGTTTGGGGAATTAATAATAGAAAATAAAGAGATAGCAAAAGAATTGAACATATCCTTCCATCAGTCATCACCACAGAGGATACAAGTAGCATCCCAAAAATAGCTGTAATCAGCAATCGGAAGGGAGCAAGGAATTTGATCGTCTGAGATGATGGTTGGAGGGTGGAGGGGAGGGGAGTTGATTGGCCAGTGTAGTGATTGGGAAGCAAGTGCTAGAGGAATACAATTGGCTGATTGGTTAAGTAATGCATACACAATGGAACTAATGCGTGAGGGGGTGATCTTACCCAAAAAAATTCTAAGGTCCCAACAAGCGTTAAAATGGGAGAGAATGCAACGATTTTTGAGTGAGCTCCCAGTCACAATTGTACGGCACTTAGGGAAAAAAAAGTGCACAGATGTGATTCTCGCTAGTAGAAGGAGGGATGGAGTCTATTCTCACCAGGAAGCCGGTTGCTGAGCTCTTTGGGGGCCACTGCACAGGCGCCCTGATTGCCCAGTATGCTGTTTTAATCAGATCATTAGTTTCTTAACTTAAAAATGGTGTTAAATATTTGAAGCAAGGCTCCCCCCTCCTCCACCAACCCCCCTCCGCCTGATTAAAAGCAAGGAGAGTTGTGTTTGTTTAGCACTTGTCCCAGTGTGCCTACAAAACGGTTCCCAAGTTGTTGCAGTATGGGAGGCGTAAGGCTGTTGACCTTCAATTGAATGGACAGCAGATAACCTTAGAGGATGATTTTAAGCAGCTCTGGACCTAGAGGACCTGGCTTCCAACTGCGTCAGCCTATGTTCCAGGATTCTTGGCTGGCTGGTGAGGGACAGGAGGGATGTTAGAGGAGTGGCAGGGTGAGGAATGCTGCTGTCCTGAAAGAGGGCAACAGCCACATGCACCATTGAGCCAATGACACTCACCAGGGCAGGACGTGAGAAACGCCTGTTAATTGCTAAGCACTGTTTGAAAATTTAAAATAAGCAGTTTGACTCTCACTGCTCAAGGCATTCCTCAGGGTTGGTTTGGAGAATGGCATTATAGATTAGGCCAGAAGGAGTCTGACATAGCTCTATTCTCAATTATATCCATCAATCCATATTTTTTAAAGAATTCATTGACGAGATGTGGTCATTGCTGGCTGGGCCAGCATTTATTGCCCATCTCCAATTGCTGTTGAATTGAATGGCTTGCTACACTATTTCAGTGGGTATTTTTTTTTGAAAGAGTCAACTACATTGCTGCAGGTCTGGAATTGCATATAGGCCAGAGCAGCAGATTTCCTTCCCTAAAGGACATCACTGAGCCACACAGGTTTTTACAACAAGGGTTTCATGTTCATCATTAGATGATGAAAAAAATCTTTTTCAATTTCAGTTTTTTATTGAATTCAAATTTCACCATCTACTTTGGTGGGATTCGTGAATTCAGGTCTCCAGAGCATTACTCCAGATTTCTGAATCACTAGACCAATGACAATACCACCACGCAACCACCTCCCCAGTCCAATCCCAATCTTTCCTGACTTGATCATACATTATCATTCTTGCATTGTTGCAGGGTTAACATGGTGGAGCAGACCACTGTGGACTGCAATAGTTCAAAAAGGCGGCTGTCTACTTTCTTTTTTAGGAGTTTATAGGGTTAGAAAGGGGATAATGGTGATGCTGATGGCTTCAGTTGGCTAGATGGCTAGCACATGGATCAGATTAACACCAACAAACCAGACTTCAATCCCCATTCTGACTTCCTCACTCTAACCCATAGTAAAGCAAATCATGACTCATAACCGTGGTTAAGTGAATAATCAAGGATTTGCCTTCATGCAGAGAACTCAAGAAGTGGTGTCAGATAGTAGATACAGCCTTGTCCGTATCCTCAAAACATTAAACCTGCCTATGTGAGAAAACTTAAAAAATAAAGTATTTCATTAACATGTTTGATGTCTGGTGCTTTATGGTTTGGCAGCAACTTGCTTCCACAACTACCATTTTGAATGCATTTCCACAGCAGATGTTTCCCTTAATGAATTCTTGGAGTAATCAATTTTCTTGGCAGCTTAGACAACTCAACATATTGTAACCTATGTAACAAGCTTCAAGTGCTAAAACTTATTACATTTTTATTGACAGGAATTAACTAGATCAAGTGCATAAAAATAACTAGTGCTAGAAATATCAAGGAGTTCAGGGTTACAATAGTAGTCAGTGATAGGCAACCTAGGGTAGTGAATGGGCTGCATGAATGGCCCACCTTCATCTCAGTGGGCCATAAGATTGAAGCTGGGTTTGCTGACTAACCATGACCCCACAAATAAAGTTGAATACATTTAGTACAGGCCAAATATTTCATAATGAGTTATAGAAAGTGCTCAAATCATTCATATATCAACAGACTGTCATCAACAGTGGCACAGTGGTTAACACTGCTGCCTCACAGCACCAGGGACCTGGGTTCAATTCCAGCCTTGGGTAACTATATGTGTGTGGAGTTTGCACATTCTCCCCATGTTCATGTGGGTTTCCTCTGAGTGCTCCGGTTTCCTCCCACAGTCTAAAGATGTGCAGGTTAAGTGGATTGGCCACACTAAATTAACCTTAGTGTCAGGGGGATTAACAAGGTAAATAGGTGGGGTTACAGGGATAGGGCCTAGGTGGAATTGTGGTCGGTGCAGGCTCAATGGGCTGAATAGCCTCCTTCAGCGCTGAAAGATTCTATGACTCTTTTGAAATTCAAATGGCAAAATAAAAGAAATATTTACTGTTTGGAGATGCACAGCTCTCACAGTCAATGTTGTGAGTAATTAGCGTGCAACTCACTTCACTTGCCCTTGCTTTACGTACATATCACTTCAGTCATACCAGAGGGGAAAAAAACCTATGTGGATGAAGATCAGTGGAATGTGGTAACCCTACACTCGGGCAACGGTCAAAAAAAGTCTGGCAGGTTATACTCAGAACCTACATGTGACCCCTGGCTAAAAGTTACACACCACTGTACTAGATAGTAACTAGTAATGGAGGTGTGGGGGCAGAGAATCAAAGAGACACAGGAATCTTACTAATCATTGTCAAAGAAGTTACTTTAATGCGTCCTTACTCCATTCACAGAAATACCAAAAGGCAAACTTTGGAATAATACATCTTGATAGTCAGGGACCCCATTGATAAAACAAGACATATTGTTAAAGCCTTCCAAAATAGCAAGCCACCTTGTGGTGATGTGGAATGCACCATCATGTGGTGTGTTATATTAAAATAATTTAAGATGTGAGTAGATGGATGACAGATGCAGTTCAAGGCAGAGAAATGTGAAGGGTAAAGTACAGTAAAAGAAAGTGTACCTTAAATCTTTAAAGATGCGAGTGCGGGAAAAATGTAGTGAGAGTCGGAGGACGTTCTTATAAAAATTAGCTGAAATATTAAGTTTTAAAATTGTGATTCAACTTCACCTATTGTTCTGATCTTGGTAAATAATTATTACTGGCTGATTAATGAATGATGCCAGTGATTAAACCACGTGCCTTTTTTTTTAAAGCATTTGCAATGGCTATGGGTAAGCTACAAAATGCTGTGGGGAACAGAGATGTACACAACAGAATGGGTTCAAATTCAAACTTTGGTCTTTAATGACATGGACATTCTTGGTGTAAATTCACAGGGAGATGAAACAATGAACCAAGATAATGGTTTTTGATTGCTGTTAAGCCCCATTAAGTGCACACTTGAACCTGACGACAGGATCAGCCTTGATGTTTAAAAAGGCTGCTGACACGAATCACTCACACATGAAGAGGAGTCACTTGGTTGAGGTTTGGAGAATTTCTGGCACCTGCAAGGCTGACCCCAGTGGGAGACTGAATCTGCAAAAGAGGGGAAATGAAACAGAAAATGCTACTCGGTGGAACTCATTGGATTTAATTCACTAAGATTTAGTAGAAATCTGGTCTATAATAAATAGCGCGGTACTGTCAGATTTCCATATGGTCCTGAATGTGACTAACTAACAGCTGCCCTTCAGTTTATTTCAGACTCTGTAAAGTAGCTTAATAGCAGTGCATTGAAAATAATGTTAGGCTGTGGGGGGGAGAGGTGGAAGATGGAAGGGAGAAAATTAAATGAAAGCAGGAGTGGGACATCCTGGATAAGATATTTTTATTGGGATTATCGCCACACGTGTGGTTTATGGACATTGGAGATTTTTAAAATTAATTTGAGTTGATTAATGTATTCTAAACTATTCATACAAGTGTTATCTATTTTCCAGCACAGACTAATCCCCTGCACTCGAAATTTAAATAGTGTTAATTATATTCAAATTAATGCCATGGTCCTACTGAATTTTGTCATAAAAATGAACAGGAATCTCAATAAGATTACTGAGGACTTCAAGACCACTGATGTTTTCATGTGCCAGGCATTTTAATTTATACTTTTCAAAATGTGTTGCTAAATGAGAAGAGCTGTAAGTGTACTGATTACACAGTTTGCTTTTAAGTATTTCTGCTTGCTTACTACATTAAAAACTCCCAGGGGCCTAAGCTTACAAATTGAATGCCTTTAGGGCTTTCTTAAAGATTTTATAGGCAAAATTTTGCGGCACAAATAAATCGGACAGCAACCTACAGGGGATATGCACACACAGTGGGAATCTGGAAGTTGCTGTCAGGGTTGCTCTTTTTCTTCAGAAGCTTCACTATAACGGTATGTCACTGGGAGACTCTCCTTCCAAGTACATGGAACAGCATAAAGTTGCTGGACTTGAGTGATATATATACCCACTAAACCTACCAAAGAACAAAAAAAGTTACAGCACAGAAACAGGCCCTTCAGCCCTCCAAGCCTGCAGCGAACATGCTTCCAGATTTGACTAAAAGCCCATAGCCTTCCGGGGACCATATCCCTCTATTCCCATCCTAGAAAGTTAGGGCTTGCCCATTCCAGTGTCAATAAAGTTATAAATCATGTCTTAATTACTATCCAGGAAATCTGGCACTGAAAATCAACTTTAACAAACGTGAAGTCTCATTCCTTGTATTATTGTTGAGGGTTTTTTTTAAAGTTGCTTCATCTTTACCAAATTTTTTTCTCTCTGCCTATTACCTGTATACTAGGCACTGGGCAGTGCCAAGGGGGCATGGCCAGAGTGGGTTGGGCCTAATGGGGTGAAGCTTTTCCTGCACTGCATTAAGGTCTTGGGCTGATGTTGCTGATCCTGACCCGCTGAGCCACTTCTTGCCTGCTATAGTGTGGCTCTGAATATGCGAATGTGAATGCTCGGAAATAGTGTCTACAAGGAGCTCCAAGGAGGCATTAAAAAATGCTTGAGGACTGATTTGCGACATTTAATAGTCTCTCTTCCACGAGTTTAATAACATGATGTATTAGGGAATGCCATCCCATTTTAAATAGGCCTGGGTCAGACCACCAGAAATTGAGCCGCAAGAATGGATATGCAACTGGTTTCTTACTTGAGTGGGCAGCCCATCAATCTTATGAAAACGAGGCTCAGATGAGTTTAATGCTGATGATATGTTGAAGGTTTCCTGCTCACTGCCCCTTCCTGGAGTTAACAATTGAAGTTGGGAGTCTGAAATGCTAACTCGTCAGTATAACTAAAGTGCCTATATTAAAGAGGTAGCCATTTTGTGATTTTAAAAAAATTCATCTATTTTCTTGGTCGTGGGTGCTGAGGAATAAAATTCTTCCCTTTTCACGCACTCAGCGTTAGCATTCACAGGCCAGATATAGCACAATTAGATGCAAAGTAGTCTCATCTGGCCCACTTTCATCAGCTCATTTGTTTTTTATTTCTGATACCAACCATTCTGTGGCAGGTGAAAGTGCAATTGGAAGGCAGACTCCTGGAAATACTTGCATTTGGACAAGGTATTCAATCTTAAGCAACAAAGGAAAAAAAAACTTGAATTTATACTGGGTCTTTTGCAGTCAAAGAACATTCCAAAGTGTCTGAAAGCCAAAACACTTTTGATGTACCATCACTATTCTAATACATGAAATGGGGCTGACAATTTGCATAGCAAGTTCCAATGATCAGCAAGGTTGCCTGATCAAATTATCTGTTTCTGAGGTGTTGATCATTCAACGTTGGCCAGGGAAATTAGCATCAACTTCCCCACTCCTCTTCAGAATAACGGCAGAGATCTTTAACGACCAGCTAAGGGAAGACAGGATCTCCATTTAACATGCCATCCAAAACATGAGACCTCTGGCAGTGCAGCAGTCTCTCAATACTGCACTGCTGTGTCAGTTTTAGTTCTTAAGTTGAAATCCTGGACTGCGACTTGAACGCATAACATTTCCATTCAGCTAGTGGTTGAGGTCAAAACATTGTGTGCTTTCAAAAAGGAATTAGATATGGCTCTTGGGCTAAAGGAATCAAGATATACAAGGGGGTGAGATCAGGGCATTGATTTGATGATCAGTCATTGTCATAATGAATGGCTATTCTTGCTTCTATTTTCTATGTACGTTTTTAGGATGTAACTAGTAGATAAAGGGAATAAGTAGATACAGTATACTTAGATCTTCAAAAGACATTCAGTAAATTGCCACATCTTAAGATATAAGATAGACTTCTGTCATTTAACTTACCTCATCTCATCCCATTTTCTGCCCTATCACCAACCTTCTCTTGTCTTTTTCACCCTCCTTTTCATCTGCTTAAAACCTATTACATTTCAAAATTCCCAGTTCTAATAAAAGGTCATAGGCCTGAAATATTAACTGCCAAATCTCCCCGCTGACACTGTCTGAGAGGCTGAGTATTTCCAGCAATTTCTATTTTGATTTCATATTTCAGTATCTATAATATTTTGCTTTTGCGAAAGGGATATTAGATTAACATGTTTGGAGGATTTGTTAACAGACAGGGAGCAAAGATTAGGGGGTAAAGTTGGCAAAGTAATTGAGTGCTGCAAGGATTAATGCCCAGGTCTCAGCTGCTTGAGTCTACGTCATTAATGTAGATTGTTGAGACCAAAGCAATGTACACAAGTTTATTGACTATACAAAACTGGGTGGGAATATAAGCAGTGAGGAGGATAGCAAGAAGTTGCAAGGAGATGTCTACAGGTAATGAGTAGGCAACAAGTTGATCAAGCATAACATGGGGAA
Organism: Carcharhinus amblyrhynchos; assembly: GCF_965287045.1. NCBI lineage: Eukaryota > Metazoa > Chordata > Chondrichthyes > Carcharhiniformes > Carcharhinidae > Carcharhinus > Carcharhinus amblyrhynchos. Next base: position 15,597,543 of record NC_137350.1, read on the forward strand.
GGTTGAAGTTATTGACTTGTTGAAGGTGCTAGCAAGCCTTCTGTCTCAGAAGGCAATGGTTTGTGTATTGTGGTCAACTCTACATTCAGAGTTGCCTGTTATAGTTCAGGAGTCCACTCTGGCTTAGCACTCTCTGCCACAGAGAAAGACAGTGGAATGAAAAGGGGCATGATTCACAGGCCTGTTTTCTCTGCCAGCCAGTTGAGCTTTTCATTTCAGCTCCAATGCCCTTCAAAAGAGTCAGCCACCAGAGGCCACGGCCATCAACAACTGTCTCCCAGTTGTCAGTGTCAATGCCCACTATCTTCATAGCTTGTTTGCTGGTGTCCATGGAGCAGAAGTATAGACACCCATGACATGCTGACCCAGTGGCTGCTCACCACATGGAAGGTCTTCGAGTGCATGACGAATGTGGCCAAACCAGCACAGAATGTCAGTGAAAGCCTTGGCAATGGTGATTTTTTTCTCTATCGAGAGCAAGATTTCTTAAGAACACTGCACAGTTGTGAGGAATGCAAAATAATGCCCCTTCAGGATTTCTTTGCATGGCAAAAGAAATCATAAAATGACTCTGAAGTTGCCAACAACACATTTCATTGGCAGCATAACTCACAAAGCATTGTGACTTTTGAAGCAGTTACTTATGTTTCAAATCTTTCTACGACCCCCTTATAGAGTCGGGGCATGAGGATTCAGTGCAGTGAGAGAGACTGCTCAGGGTATTTGAGAGAAACATCTAGACTTCATGGCATGATACTGAGATACATTGCTGAGTTTGTACCATCCAAGTTATGCTTTGTAACATTATTTGATGAGTGCATTATTTTAATTAATTTTGGCAACAAAATACGCAAGTTTTGTTCACCAAATGTTACTCAAACATTATTTAAACTCTGTGAAATACGCAAGACATTAATTATTAGCTAGTCTTTTTCATTTGACCTGAAAATGATCAAGATAATAAGATAAGACAAGAATCTAAATGGACATTGTATATCCTGTGAAGCTCTTACTTGTCCTCAGTCAAAAGGATTTGTTCTCATCTGGTTGATAATTAAAAATAACTTTGGTTAGAATATTAGCTGAAGATGCATTAGATTAAACAAAGATAAGGACACAGAAGGATGACAAAACTTCTGATTGGCTGATAAGTAGTGTAAAATTCACAGTTCGTACTTGGCCTGATGATCAGAGCTCTCGCTGTGAAACAAGAGATTCAGATACGAACAGAAAATCAAAAAGTATTAAAAATTCATAGCTATTCTGTAATAGCAGACATGGATAGGGTAAATGTGCATTTATCCCATACCACAGCATTCCCATGTGCTGAATCTCCGCTCATTAAAACAGTGAACTCCATTAGCATCATGTTGAAATTTGACCCTGAATGGCAAGTCATGACCTTGCCCCAACTGGTACACTGCCAAGATTTCTTGCCCTATTGATGGCAGCACTGAATGAAGTCAGGTATATTAGTATCTGAGCATGAAGAAAACTCAAGTATATGCTTGACTTCCAATCACAGTTGCCTGATTATTGTGCGTAGATTCTGAAGAGTTATGTTGTCATGTTCCCACCAAGAGTCTAGGCTATGGGATTTGGGAGGCTATCATGGAAAGGTAGTTTCAGGATACCGCTGATCACGGATATGGTCTTTGATATTCTTTAGTCTAATTTATTTGTGTCTCCCAAACTTTTTCAAGATTTTTTTTCTAATAATTCTGAACATCAAATTTGAAGCTCTCAGTTCTCTGAACCACTTCCAAAATGTTAATACCTTTAGAAAGCTAGAAAGGCTCAAAGCCCCCAGGTAAATTGTTCTGCCTCAGTGCATGGCGATCTGTATGTTTATTTTAATGAATGTACAAGCAAAGGGTTTGGACAGCAAACTTTAGCCTATAGACCAAGTTTATATAGATGCATCAAATATTTTAAGAATGACTTCATATTGCCTTGAAACTTTCAATGGTTCATCGGTTATCACATCTATAGCTTTGCCTTTTCTTCAGCTTTGCGAATAGATCCTCATCGGCAAGTAAATGTCTTACCTGGGGTATCCCAAAGTTCTATTATAAGGAACAGAGAAGAAATTGTTACCTGTATTCGATGTCCTCATGCACTGCCATCTAGTAGTGTCTGGGATAGTGATCAGAAACGGTAACTCTGGTTGATATTTCCCCTGCTTGCTTCATAGATTTAATTCTGGTTGCAGTGTCTTCAGCTGATATCAGAGAACTCAGTGCAGACCAGAGGCTGTACTTCAAATTTACCTGGTCCATCAGGCCCGCAGCTCATCATTTCCTTTGCAAGTCACTACAGCAGGTGGATTGTTTTCCTTGAAGTTAATGGCGAACATCCAATTCCCATTTCAATATGATTGGCATGTCTTGTTCCTCTTGTTCATTCACGAGCATTTATACTTCACTAGCACTTCCAATCCTCATAAATGGGCTCTCACAAAAGTCTTTCAAACATCGATACAGCTTCTTCCCTGGGTACTTCCTAACGTTAAATGGTTCAGCAATATTCCTGACAAAGTTTAGCTGATGTAACATAAAATTATGGATTAGATCTTGCACAAGTATGACAGAACCACAAATTAAGAAAATCTACTCCATAATATCAATAATATATTACAGCATGTGTCAAATACAATTGCCTACTTCATTGGCTGAAATTCAGTTTCTAGGAATAAATGCAAAGGCGTGCAATACATTTTATTCCCTTTCCAAAGGTGCCAATTTGTTCTCATTCACTTGTGTTCCCAATCTGAGCACATTTCATTTACGAGTGAGGCTTCTTCTGCCCCAACATGTGATTCATATTCACAGTAAAGATACCATTTCCATTAGCAAATGCCAGCAATATTTGCAGTTCTCCCAAATTCTCATCATAGCTTCAGGTCAATAGAAACCCCAGAAAAATGACGAGCAGCTGCTTAAGCCAATTTTCTGGTGGTATTACAACACACAGGAAAATGAACACCCAGAAAACTCCAATGTTCTTCTTTGACTGGTACATTGGAATTGTTTAGGTCTATCTTTTCTTTTTATTCATTTACAGGATGTGAGCATTGTTGGCAATGCCAGGATCTATTGCCTATCCCCAACTGCCCTTGAGAAGATGATGGTGAGCTTCCTTCTTGAACTGGAGTTCATGTGGTGTTAGAGGTACACCAACATTGCTATTAGGGAAAGGGTTCCAGAGCTTTGCCTATGAGTAAAAGAATGGTAATTTAATTCCAAGACAGAAAGGTGAATGACTTGCCGATGACTTGCAGATTGTCAGGTTCCTGTGTGTCTACAATTGCCCGATCTTCTAAGTGGCTAAGGTTGCAGGTTTTAAAGTGCTGTTGAAGGAGCTCCAACTAGTTGTGTAGTATAAGGTGTGGCACATAAAAGGGTTAACATGGAAATGAGTACACTACCCCCCCTCCCTGCACAGTGATGTAAAAGAGCACATGAGCAGCAACTAGCGCTCTATGCAGCCCTGGTCAGAGCCATATGTAGAAACATAGTCCCAGAGGATCCTTCTGAGGTGGGGAGCTGAAGGCATGGGGGTTGGTTAGCTCAGTTGACTGAATGGCTATTTTGTGATGCAGAGTGACGCCAACAGCACTGGTTCATTTAACGTACTGGCTTTATTTATGGAGGCCCCACTTTCTCAAACTGGACTGAGGTGTGGTGATCCTCAGGTTAAATCACTGCCAATCAGCTCTCCCCTCCAAATGCGAGATCAGTCTATGGGCAACTGAGATGATGTTGGCTTTACCCTTTTCTACAGGAGCATGGAGACAGTCCCCATCGAGAACCTTCATTGTACCTATGGATACTGTTTCTATTTGTTACTAAACGTTTACTATTGAACTACCAAAGAATACGAAGATCAAACCACATCCAACACTTTATAGCACGGTGGCAGCGAACGGAACAACGCACATTCTTGCAAAGACCACAGAAGAAAATTACATTCCCAGAAAATTGACAGAAAAACCAAAAAAGGTGTGACCTGAAGGAAAACTCAAGAAGCAAAGGTGCAGGAAGAAATCTCCAGAGAAAAGCTCTAAAGATAGGCTTAGAAGCTGATGCTAAAACTAAACTCCTCACTGCAGGAGAAGTCTCTATTGAATCCCATAGAAACCCAGCCGCAAAACCAGAGCATGCAGAATCAGCACACATAGCAGGAGTGAGCTATAAGTTTAAAATCCTGGACAATGCAAGTCCTGAAAAAATTTTCAGTGATCAGAAATTGCCATTAAAATCACAGTCCGAGAAACCCAATTCCCAAGTTGGCACCTGAACACATGGCAGCCAAGCTCACGCCAAAGAAAAATAATAACATTAATTAAAAATTAATCACAACTGGGTAGGCAGCTTAAAACATCCAATAAAATCTGGGATTTGATGCTCCAGGAAGGGAAAACTAACCAGTAGATTCAGGCAGTCAGAACAAGATCATAAACTAAATTACTGTGGGAGCCCACCAAAACCAGCAAGCATGGAAAAACCCTTTGTGAAGCAGCATATGGGTGGCACCATATTGAACTTTCAGAAACCTTTAAAAGCTGAACAGAGATGTATTGTAGCCCAAATTCTCCTCAGAATGTCAGACAACCACTGTTGTAAATTATACAGAACTGCAAGTTCTCAACAGCTCCAAAAGGAATTCAACTGGTCTTCAGCTCTTAGCTGCCTTCTCTCTTTGAGCAGCAGGTCTGTCCATGTGACAGAAGTCCCTGATTGATCAAACCAGCCAACCACACAGATGGTTACCATGACACTTTGAGCAGACAACATTCAAGTGAGGAGCAAGCAGTAAGAAGAGCCTTATCCATCTCATAGTGGGAGAGATAAACACCGAGACCACAGAGCAGATGCTGCAATCCCCAGCCAGCGAGACAGTCCCACGAACAATGCTGGAAACAGTAGCAGCTGTCAATTGATGACAGCACATCACATAGCCAATTGCAAAATGAGCTTACCATCAAGTCAAACTCTCAGATTAGGAAGAGCCACCTTTCAACCCAGCATGCGTCATGGCAAGCCACATGAAGGAAATGTCTGTCTGCCTCAAAGAGCGGGATAAACCAACCACCAATCACTTCAATTGATCAACAGACAGAGTGATTTAGTGTCAAGGAATTGAAAAAAAATGAAGACACCCAAATGCCAAAATGACCTCCGATTCAATGTTTACCTGCAGCCTTCCATTCCTCCAGCAGCTGTAAGAACGAGACATGGAAGAATTGAAGTCTCCAGACTCTCTGAATCTATGAATCCAGAGATATATATGTGTGTGTGTGTGTGTGTGTGTGTGTGTGAGCGGAAGAAGGGATAGTAATGATGTAAACATATGGTCTAAACTGGGATAACTTGTAAATATGTTGGGTGGAGAGTGGGAAGCAGACAAGAATCTGGCACATAAAGGATTAATGTGGCACTGAGTACAGTGCTGCTCAGTGGCATAAGAAAACATATGACCTGCACTTATGGGTCCATGTATTTTGGACAGAGCCCCATGTGGAAGCAAGCATGGTGTCAGCTCCTAACTTGGACCACTACTGTACCTATGCACACAGTTTCTAGCAGTTCATAAATACGTACTGATGATCTACCTAAGACTATGAATACCTTAAGACCTACCAAACTACACCCAATACCTTGCAAGTTGCTGCAATGAATCCTGGAGGCAGTATAACCTGCTGTCACTGTACATCAGCGGTTTCCCTCTCTTGTATCTTCCCATTCCTATTTTTTTTAAATCATTTGGGGAACAGTAGTGGTGGAGGAAGTGAATGCTTAAACTGGTGGATCGGTGCCATTTAAGTGGCTCTTTTGTCCTGGATTGAGCTTCATGCATGCATTTGGAGCTGCACTCACCAAGATATTCCTTCACACTCCTTACTTGTGTTTTGTAGATGGTGGAAGTGATTTGGAAAGTCAGCGGATGAGTTGTTGCAGGATTCCCAGCCTCTGACCTGCTCTTGCAGGCACAGTACTTACATGGTTGGTCCATAGTTTCTGATCAACATTAACCCCCAGAATGTTGATGGTGGGAGATTCAGCAATAGTAATGTGCATTATGTAGTGAATGAAAAATGATGATAGTCTTTCAGTCATAGCCTGGCACTTGAATGACACAAATGTTATTCGCCACTCATCAGGTCAAGCCTGACTGTCGTCCAGGTGTTACGGCATGGTGAGATAGACTGCTTCAGTATCTGAGGAATTGCAAACGGTACTGTGCAAATCAGTGAACATTTCCACTGACCTTACAGTGGGGAGGAAGCCATTGATTAAGCAGCTCAAAATGGTTGCATCTAAGACACCACCAGAACTTCTGCACTAGTATCCTGGGGCTGAAATAATCAGCCTCCACCAACCACAATAAGCTTGCTTATGCTAGATACCATACCTGTCATAGTGGAGAGATTACCACCCCCCACCCCTCCCCACCCACCTGATTCCCACAGATTTTGCTTTGGTTCCTTGAGATCATTCCCTGACATACTGCCTTGACTTCAAGTGCAGTATTTGAAACAAGGCTGTTATGAATGCTGGAGCCAAGTACTTGTAAAAGCGAAGCTGAGAACCAATGAGCAGGTTATTGGCAAATGCCCTTTGTTAATAATGTCAACTACACCTTCCATCACTGCTTTGGGATATTATTGGCCAGATTGCATGTGTACTGTTTTTTATGGACAGGACAACTGTTTGGTGGATACCAGTGCTGTAGCTGTACTGGAACAGTTTGCATATTGGGGCTGTGGGGGTTGCTTGCTTTGGAGCACAAATCTTCAGAACTGCTCCCGGGATATTCGTCCGGTCACGAGGTTTTTGCAGCATCTCGTTCAGCTATTTCTTGATATCACATGCAGTATATCAAATTGGCTGAAGATTGCTACAGGAGGCCTCAGGAGAAAGCCTAAGACCCAATTAATGAGTCATGTGTAAGATGACAATTTAGCATGCATCCATGACTGCACTCCAATATCAGCCTAGACCTGAACCCACATATTTTTCCTCAGAAACAGAACTGCTCCTGTAGCTGACATTTTTAATACACTTATAAAATGCACAGGCTAGAGGAAGTCATGACCTGAAAGATGACCTTAGAGGGATACAATAGATGATATGGGAATATAAACCAATATAATGACATTAAATTGCAATACTGGGTCACAGAATAATTTGAGGTCAGGAATAGACAAAGCATTAGTAGATTTAAAAACAGCTCAATTCAGTGTTTCAAAATGCAAGTTTGCACTAAGTTGAGCCCCTGAAATCCAACACTAAATAAAAAACAGGGATCATACTCTGAATACTTATATTTTCCCTACAGATTCATGTTAAAAAGTTTTTTCAATCGATATATTGTCAGCTTACTGAAAAGTCAAATTGGCAACGCAACCTCTGTCCACAAAATTATGCGAGCAATCACAGAAAGCCTACAGTGCAAAAGGAAAGCATTTGGCCCATCAAGTCTGTACAGACAACAATCTCACCCAGGCCCTATCTCGTAACCTGACATATTTGCCCTGCTAATCCTAACCTACACATCCTGGAACAGTAAGGGGCAATTTAGCATGGCCAATCCACTGAACCTACACATCTTTGGACTGTGGGAGGAAACCGGAGCAAACCCACGCACACATGGGGAGAACATGCAGACTCCACACAGTGGCCCAATGCCAGAATTGAACCCGGGTCCCAGTGCTAACCACTGTACCACCGTGCCGCCCAATGTGATGGCCCTGCTTCTGTCGATGGCAGGTTCAGGATTCATGTCTTTAAAAGGTGAGGAATTTCATTCTGTTATTCCAATTCTTTTTTGTTAGAAATCACAGAAACCCTACAGCACAGAAAGAGGCCATTCAGCCCATCGAGTCTGCACCGACCACAATTCCACCCAGGCCTTACCCTCATATCACTACATATTTACCCACTAATCCCTCCAACCTATGTATCTCAGGACACTAAAGGCCAAATCAACCTAACCTGCGCATCTTTGCATTTTGTTCCCTTTGGTATCTACCAACTGAATTTAGGCAATTGGGGAAAGTGATTGGTAACTGAGCAAATAAGTGCATATTTAAGCTACCATTCATTTCTGGATACTTTGTTGCTTGAGGTGTGATATCTACAAGGTCGTGATTTTAAAAGGTGGACTGAAAAAATGGAAGATAGCAGTTTATATCAAAATTTGGTGAGGAATCAGTAGAGTTAAATTACCGGTACAGTTAACTAACAGTATTGCATCAGCTTTAACTCAGTATATCCATTCAGCACCTGCACAGTTCAATTCCAGTAAGTAGTTTCTGTGACAAATACTTTCTGCAAAAAATCCACAATATAAAAATGTAATTTTTATAACAATTTTTTAAAACCTGAATGAAGATACTTAAGTCTTTGAAACTTTAGTTCAGAAAGTGTCAAGAGAGTAAGACACAAATGAAATCATCACGTGTGATCTTACACCACAGCACACCATGAAGGAACAAATCGAGCCATTTCTACAGCATGGATTTCAGCTTGACATTTAAGCTGTGGGATAAAGTTTAAATCTGTCTTCTTAAAGCAAACCATGTGCTGTACTTGGATTTGCACTTATTCCTTTGAAAGTATCATGATAAGTTTGCCTTTGAGAGGCTCTAGGCTCAATGCTATCCTAAGCAAAATCGCTTATACCCGAAATTGAATTTCAGTCTCCCCTTAGGCCACCTAGTTCTGCAAATGCATCATCATCTTGCATCTTCTGATGTCCATTATTTAACATTAAAGCAAGTCATAATGTTCACAATATTCATGAGTGAAATATGCAATATTAAATCTGGTATATAAAGGTGCAATACGAATTCATAAACCATAACTAAGCTCTATTAATGTGCTTCCTTAAAATTAATTTATGGGATGCGGGTGTTACAGGCCAGGATGACATTTATTGCCCATCCTTAATTGCCCTCAAGAAGATGTTGGCGAACTGTCTTCTTGAATCACTGCAGTCCCTCTAGTATAAGTATATCCACAATGTTGCTAAGGAAGGAGTTCCAGGACAATGAAGGAACAGTGCTATATTTCCAAGTCAGGGCAGTGAGTGAATTGGAGGTGAACATTCAGGTTCCCATGTGACTGCTGACCATCCAAATGATAAAGGTGACGGATGGAAGTTGCTGTCTAAGGAGCCTTGGTGAATTCCTGCAGCCCATCTTGTAGATGGTACACACAATCACCACTGTGTGGCCATGGCGGAGAAAGCAAATGTTTGTGGAAAGGGTGCCATTCAAATGGGCTGCATGGTGTCAAGCTTCTTGAGAGCTACTGGAGTTGTACTCATCACACTCCTGACTTGTGCCCTGTAGGTGATGGATATGCCTTGGGAAGTCATAGATGAGTTACATGCCTCAGGATTTCTAGCCTTTGACCCCTACTCCTCTAGCCACAGTATTTATATGGCTAGTCCAGTTAGTTTTGCTCAATAACTCCCAAGATGTTAATAGTTGGGAATTCAGTTATGTTAAAATTAACATCAAGGGGTGATGATTAGATTCTCTCATTTTGGAGATGGTCATTCCCCGGCAGCTGTGCAGCACAAATGGCCCAAACTTGGATATTGTCCAGGCCTTGCTGCACTTGGACATGGAATGCTTCAGTATTGGAGGAATCATGAATTCCTCCAATGAATTGCTGAACATTATGTAATCAACAGCAAAATTTCCCAATTCTGATCTACTGCTGGTAGAAAGGTCACTGATGAAGCGACTGAAGTTGGTTGGGCTTATGACATGACGTGGAAAAACTCCTGCAATGATGTCCTTGAACTGAGATGATTGACCTCCAGCCATATTCATTTTCCTTTGTGCCAAGTACAAATCCAACCACCAGAGAAATCCTTCTTCACACTAACTCCTCTTTTACTAGGTTCCTTCATACCACACTATCAAAAATTACAAGGGCAATCAATCACACCTCACCTCTAGAATTTGGCTAGAGGAGTTGACGGAAGACTTACATCTCTGATGCTGGGGACCTCCAGAGAAGGTTGAGATGGATCATTTGCTTGGTATTTCTGGCTGAAGATTGTTGTGAATGCTTCACCATTACCTTTTGTGCTGGTGTGCCAGGCTCCATTACTGAGATTGGGACATTTGTGGAACATCTTCCTCCAGTGAGTTAATTATCCACTAAGATTCACAACTGATCTGGCAGGACTTGCAAAGCTTAGATCAGATCCATTGGTTATTGAATCTCTATTACTTGCTGCTTATTCTCTTTTGTACATTAATCTACTGCTGTACGCTTCATTTTTAGGTATGCCTCATGTTGTGTCTGGCATCCCCTCCCGAACTCTTCAGTGAACCAGGATTGATGCCCTGGCTTAGTGGCAATGATGGAGTGGTGAACATGCTTGTCCATGAGGTTGCAGATTGTAGTTGAGCACGGGTGGCAGGGTGGTTAGCACTGCTGTGCCTCAGTGCCAGGAACTCAGGTTCAATTCCAGCCTCAGGTCGCTGTCTGCATGAAGTTTGAACATTCTCCTGTGTCTGCACGGATTTCCTCCAGACGCTCCAGTTTCTTCCCATATGCTAAAGATGTGCAGGCTAGGTCCACTGGCTATGCAAAATTGCCCTTTAGCGTCAGGGGGATTGGCAGGATAAAAATGTGTGTGGTTATAGGGATAGGGCCTGGGTGAGATTGTCATCAGTGCCAGCTCAAGGGGCCAAATGGTCTGCTTCTGCACAATAAGTTGCTGCTGGTGGCCCACAGCACCTCATGGATGCCCAGTCTTGAGTTGTTATCTGTTCAAAATCTATTACATTTAGCACAGTGGAGGTGCCATTTAACAGGATGGAGGATATCCTCAATACGAGTGTTCATTCCTATTGATACTACCATAGATAGACACATCTGTGGCATGCAAGTTGGTGAAGATTAGATCAAGTATGTCTTTCCTGCTTGTTGAGTTTCCTCCCCATGTGCAGAAGACCCAGTCTAACAGCTATGTCTTTTGAGGTCTTGGCTAGCTCAGTCTGTGGTGTGGTGCTACTGAACCATTCTTGCTGATGGAGATTCAAAGTCGCTCACTGAGGATATTTTGCACCCTTGCCAACCTTAGTGCTTCCTCTGACTGATGTTCAATATGGAGGGATACTGAGCTATGGGGCTGGGGAAGGGGGTAGAGCTTTCCTTGCTCATGTTTGACCTGATGTTTTGAGACTTCATAGCATTGAGAGTCAATGTGAAAACCACCTGCATACCACTGTGCTGCCACCTCTGCTGAGTCTATCCTGCCTGTGAGACAGGCCACAACCCACGTATAGAGATATGGTATCTGAGATATTAGCTACACGACGATCTCAACTGGTCTGTAAGCCAACGCTTCCAATTTTGGCACAAATTTCCAGGTAGGAAGGACTTTGCAGGGTCAATAGGGTTGAGTTTGCAGTTGTCATTTCTAGTGCCTAGGTCAGTGCCAGGTAGTCCATCTGGTCTCATGCTCTTGTAGGATGTCTTGTAAAACAAAACTGCAGAATTATGAAAAACGTGAGCATTTCAAGAAAGTATGAAAGTGAATAGTACAAGTGTCAAATAGTGCCTCCCCAGCGCAAAAGCAAGTTACTTCTTTTTTTTTATTCTATTACCATTGGGTACAAAATAAATTTTAGAAACCTATGGTCAGCTGAGAACTACAAGACAGCAACTTAAAAGTTGCTGATACTCAGTTCTGTAATGAAGGTTGCATTTGTTTCAACAACTGGCAATCGAACACAAACTATAAAAGAAACACACCCTTTGCTGCTGCTGGCGCCGCCCCTCCCCCCACCCTACACCAATTCCTTTTGTCATGGTTAGGCTTATGATTTTGCAAAAGACCAATAAAATAAAAGAGTTCTGTTTCAACATAACTTTGTGTTCTTATATTGTGTCTTAACTGGCCACTGAAAGGATTTTCAGTTTTATAATGATTTTCAACTTCCCTCGAAAAAGAGCAATTTTATCCATCACCTTTTTGGATAAAATCTTTGTTCACCAAACTATTGCATGGAATGTAGCATATGTCTAAGTAGCTCTAATTAATTAGCATTGCATTACACACATGAAAATGTTCAAAAGTAAATTTGTGAAGCTCTTTCAAGAAGCAGAGCATCAGAGATGGAAGGGTTTGAATAAGCAGTGTAGTACAATGAAATGGAGAATAAGCTGGTAGATAAAAGGACAAAATACATAGGTGACATACTTTAATATATCAGCCTATCCACATATCATTTTGCTATGTTCACATGAGCAATGAAAGCAGACCATACAGTTTATAGTTTCAGGAATGTAAAGCTATGCTGCCATTGCCTGTGGGGAAAAGAGTACAGCTTTGATTTAAAACAAAATCATAAAGTGCCACAATGCAAACTCAACCACCATAAGTTTCCAGTCTGATTTTATTTTCTCTACTCTGCACCACCTTCTTACTTTGGAGGGGGGAACAGAAAGGGGCAAAGAGCAACACTGGGAGAAGGCAGTGCGCTCAAACTCGTTTTAAAAGGAAAGGGACAAAGAAAATACAGAATTTTAAGCTCTTGATAGCACAGCCAGACGTCACGGAAACTATGTCCAAGTTTCAGAACTAAACTTCCAGGATGCAAGGATTGTTTGCGGCATCCATTCTCATTTCAAAATGTTTGTAAAACTGAGATCCCAACCCTGGTAACAGGACAATACAAGAGCCACTTTAATCACCGTCTCAAAAGGAGATCAGCTTCTTCATACAAGTTTGTGATGCCCTCAAAGCATAACATTACAAACACTATTGAATCAAATCAAAATAGCAGACTTTGCTCCAATAAATAAGTTTGGAAAAAAAAAATCAATACAAATTCTGTTTAAGTGACAGTCTTTAAAAATAATTTCTGCACAAAATTTATTCACTAAACAAAAGCTGAATTTACTGTCAAAACCATACAATTAATCAATATTTCACAATATTTTTGGGGGAAAAAGGATTTCCTCTAAAGAGGAAATACACAAAAGGCATTTCAATACAAAATAGTATTTTATTTATATTTTCCAAAGAAAAATTTGGGAGTTGACTATTTTAAATTTTGTTTCCCCACTTCTGAAAAGCAATGAATCAAAGGAGGCAATGCAACCTGAGAACAGGTTGTTACAAATTAACCTTTTCCTTCTGGGGTAGAAATGGTTGAGTGTGTTTGACAATAGCTTGAATTCAGGAGCTGAAGTAGGACTGTTTTTCTTCATTGAACAAGAAAATGTGTTCATCAATTTTTGTTCCATTTGCTAATCCATCCAAGAAAAATGCTAATACATTTTTCACACATTCTATACATGAAACCTCAGTATTCATTTCAAAACACATTTACACAGCCATAGCTCTTATTAGCTTAGACTGCTAAGAGCACGTGGGTAAAGTCTAAACTGAATGGTTTCTTCCCATGTTTTTAAAATTTGACCCAAATTCCTGTGGTTTCATTTTTCCTTGTAAAAATGTTCTTTTTTTTATTATAATGATAATACAAGTGCTAAGACAGTTTTCTCTTTTGACTGCAGTTGCAAACGTGCACACTTTGGGTCAGATGTGGCTAAGGACACCAACGTATTTGCATTTTCACTGGAAGGACAAAAGAAGCCCATTGACATCTATGGCATCCACAGCCTGGGCGCTTCTCTTCTCCTCCATTTAGAGGTCGTCCATTTGACTCTCGATGCCCCTATCCATTTTTCTTGTGCTGACAGAAGCTGGCTTCAAGTTCACGAAATGAAGTAGATGAAGTAGTGCAAGTTAAACGGCTACCCTTTTCTTCCCCCCCACCCCCCATAATGAAAGCTTCTGAGCCAACATCTAAAAACATCCGTTAAAAAAAACAGCGGGAATCCGTTCAGCCAGGTCTAGGGGGCACAAGACAATGCAGCAAAAGTTTGTGGTTTGTTTTTCTCCCCAAAGTGCTTAGTGCAGAAAGGTCATTAGCACACCAAGCACGGTCCTTCCCACGGCGGGAAGCGCGTCAGAAAGCTTCATACATTGCATTGTGCAACATTGTGATCGGGTCAGTGCTGTTAAAATGATGCGCTCCATTTTCTAAATGTCACTTTAGGATTGCTTGAGTCGCTTGCGGGGAGGACCAAGAAAAGGACATTGAGCTGATGCTAGTGACCGGTAAGCTTCAGCCACCAGATGAGGGTGGGACAAAACCATAGATTTCCAGCCAGATGTTTCCATTACGTCAGAGGCATGGCTATAAAGACGAAAGAAAAATAAGTAAATTATATACACACATTTATAATAGGTCAATGCATTAGCTGACATTTTCAAGATATCACATCCTTTTCCCAGTACTTTGCTGAAATTTAATTTTGCCATTATTTCTCTCCCTTCTATATCCAAGTAAATAAATTGCATAAAGAAATGTAACAGTTGTGATGTGTTACTTGTGGGTTACAGAACTGGACAATACATTCAAAATGAAACCACTGGTGAAAATCACTAATTTGTCAATATCTAATTATGCCCAAAATAGGAGAGAGAAGAAAACACAAATGCATAAAGCTGAAGAAAATCCCACCTGCTCCATTTCACATGACCAAGTTTAAAAGATTACTGCAGTCAGCTAATGGGCTGGAAACAGGAGTTCAAGTACATTTCTGATCCCTAAGAAGATTACTTTCATTTAAGAAAGGAGAAACTGGAGTATGTTATGGGAGCTGGTAAGCACTTCTGGTAATTATTGCCACATGTATAAATTGCTAAAATATTCACTTACCCACAGCACCTGGGCAGATGTGAATGTCCTTTTCACTACAACATGGGTGGTGACCACAGCTGTTCACACACCCCCTCTGCCCATACCATCCTGGATTCACAAATGGCCGCAGAAACACCGTCCTCCTAACGATATAGTTCCTTATCGCTACTGCTGTCCCAATCTTCTTCGTGCTGCCTTGTGCAGGTGAACACAGTAAGAAGTCTCATAACACCGGGGTAAAGTCCAATCAGTTTATTTGATAGTAAACCCACTAGCTTTCAGTGTTTGTCCCTTCGTCAGGTGAGTGGAGTGTTCTGGTCTCAAGCAGAGCATATAAAAGGCACACACAGTTTACAGAATACTGAGTAGAATGTGAGTCTTTACAGTATTAATCAGTATTCTGTAAACTGTGTGTGCCTTTTACATGCTCTGCTTGAGACCAGAACTCTCCACTCACCTGATGAAGGGCCAAACCCCAACAGCTTGTGGGTTTACTATCAAGTAAACTGGTTGGACTTTAACCTGGTGTTGTGAGACTTCTTACTGTGTTTACCCCAGTCCAATGCCGGCATCTCACATTATGGCTGTTCAGGTGGGCCAGCCATGGTGCCATGAACTTTGTTTTGGCTGCACTCTCCAGAGGAATCATTGCTCTCACCAGTATTCAGAACTGAATACCTGTTGGAGAGCAAGATGTCCTGCCATGCCTTTATTTGTTAGACTATTAACTGATTTAACAGAAATAGTCGCCAGACTTAAATAAAGATTCACTAACCACTCACCAGGTTCCATTAGCTGATGTCACTTTGTTTTATAGAGAGGCAAAGTTTAACATTTTACTTAACTCTTATATAAAAATCTCATTTCAGTTTACTAAAAAACCCAAATATACTGTGCCTGGGTAATTAACTTTAACTTCAACAGCCAAGTCTAATTAATTAAACACTGACTGTAATTATGTTAAATTATCAAATTGGCCTTAGATTTCATATTAATTGATCAATCTGGTTTCAATTATAATAGACTAATTCAAATCAAAATAAAAACTACCATACTCACCCAGTGAGTACTTGACTTGTGAACATCACTTTCTTTCGAGTTTGGTTCAAATTCTCAGCCTGATTACAGAGCTCTCCTCTGCTCCCGGACCTTTCCTTTTATGCTGCTCCGCTCCCAGGTCTCTCATTTTATTATACCGCTCTTCCCCATTCCTGGGCTTCTCCTCATATGCTGCTCCACCCCATTTCCTGGTCTCTCCTTCGAAATCTTTTAAATCCCTGCAACCTGGAGTCCCCACTCTGTTTACATGTTTTTCTTCAGGTCAATCCAGCACTCAATGTCTATCAGCGGCCCTTAATAATGCCCAAGAAAAGGCAACTTCATCCTCACTCTCTAAATGCAGGATTAGGTCATGAATAAACAGCTAGAAAGACAACTTGTGAATAACGGCTCAGAAAATAAAGCCTTTCTAACCTGAACACACACAAAGTTAAGATGAGACAGTCCATGCGATCTTATAAAAATACATCATGATTTAAAAACTAGTATTAAAAAGTTGTAAAGCCCTGGTGGACCAGCAAACTTAATTAAATAAAGGATGTCATCTTTAATTGTTCTTTCGTTGGGTTCAGTGTACTCTCCAAGAGGCTAGAATCAGCATTTTTATCATGTCTGTGGGGAGAGGATGCAAAAATGCCAAAATCTGAGGTCAGGTACCAACTGACTCAAGAACAGCTTTGCTGCCATCAGACTTTTGAATGGATCTACCTTACATTAAGTTGATCTTTTTCTACATCCTAGCTATGACTGTAACACTATATTCTGCACTCTATGAATGGTATGCTTTGTCTATATAATGCACAAGAAACAATACTTTTCACTGTATACTAATACATGACAATAATAAATCAAAAATTCTGCAAACATCTTTGAATATCAAACGAAATTAAAACTGGAAATTCTGAGGGCAATCAACATGACCATCTTTAGCAAAATTATTAAATTTATTTAGCGTTAACTTGACTCAGTAACTTCCATTCTGGTTTCCAAGTCAGAAGACAACTTCAGTAAGTCAGCTTAGAGTCCAGGGTGCCATCGGTTAGATGTGCCATCAAACCCAGTCTCAACCTTTGTTAAGTAATTCAAGTTTACACCAAAGGTTCAATGGCATCATTGGCAGTTCTTTCAGCCAGCATTCTGCCCTCAACCAGGTCAAACTAGTCATTCACTTCATTGCTATCTATGGTAGCCTGTACTATGCTAAATGACTGTCATACTTTCCACAATATTTAATTTATTCATTGTGTTTTAGCACATTTCTGGGAGACATGATCAGATGGTATACATATGCAAATGTTTTTTTCTTTTCGCTGGGCATTGTTCTGCGGGTCTATCTGGTTTTACAGGTTTAGGAACTTGCCTACATTTCCAAGTTTATGACCTCAATGCCAAATATGAGACTGGCAGTAGTTACTCAATGTTTACAGAAATGTTGAGAGTAATAACTTGCCTACCAATTATTAATACTGCAAATAAATATTGGAAAATTCAATTAAAACAAAAAAGGTTTCCTCCCAGATACAAAGTTTTTTGAGGCCCAAGTTGCAAGTACACAAAGGCCTGCTTAAGATAACACAAAATACACTCCAGACAAGTTCTGAAAATTTTATTTGTAATGCCAAAGAAATATTGGTGGAAACACAGAAGAGACTTTGGCCAGAAGGGCAGTTCCTATACATACTCTAGTCACACTCTGGATAGCAACCCATGAAACTGCTAGCAATGTGACCAATCTTGTAGAAAACCCAATTCAGTGTGTACTGCACTTATGGATTAGAAAACATGCCTCCACTGAAAACTGGATCAAGATCATGGAGTCTGGACTTCTTATGGGTTCCCTCAGTATAAACTGTCCCTGCAGCACAGCAGATCACATAGAATTCTCCCTCCTATTTATCAGGAAGGATACTGATTTCAATCAACACATGATTGAAACTGGGAGCTTCTCAGCTGCCTCAAAATGTAACAAATTCCCAAATGCCACAACTAAAGAGCTGCCTGATCCCACTGACCTGCAGTGATCCCATCACAGCCATGCTAAGAAACATGAATAAATTGATGCCACTCCTCCCACAATCACATGTAATCAATGGCTCCAAAGAATTCTGATGGGACTTTTGAGAACTCGACGCAAAATAAAATCAGTGGGGTAGCCATCCTAGTTGATCTTTGTCAGTGCTTCACAGCGTGGTATATATTGCCTTGCAAATTATTTGCTGCTTTTTTTGCCCCAAAATTAAGTAATGAGATCCTGCTCACTATTCCAATTAAAACTCAATGAATCTTAGGCAGACTGTCATGTGGGACAGCGCTGAATGGGAAAAGAGCTTTGGAGTCTTCTAAGTTGAGAGAACGATTAACAGACTGGCTTGTTTGGACAGGAGTGAATAGAAAGCTAAATATTGTTACTTTTAGTGGTCAGCTTCCCATTCCTTTCCTGAGGCTGTCAAATTTTGCTCCAAAATTCACAAAAGGCACCAGCTGCCTCTAAAACCTTGTCTGCATCATTATTTTTTCTGTAAACTTTAGCAGTAAGTTTCAGTCAGTGATTCTATCATCTCTGCACTGCACACATCTTCAGTTTCTAGAAGTCACTGAACAGTGACAAAGGAGTGGGAATCCAATACAGATTGATTTATTTTTCCTGCCTAGTAAGCGGGTGAGGGAAAGAGTAACCCCCCCAGTTGTTGTTGTGGCTGAGGTCAACACAATTTGGAATTTAAATTTAGCCTGTATAGCTTACAATTATGCAAGGCTATATTGTGAACCACCACTTACGCAGTGAGGTTAACCAAAGTTAATTTATAAATATTTTGAACTAATGAAAAACATTGAAAATGTCAATAGTAACCTAGAAAATGCACTCGAGATCATTAAGCACAAAATATTTAGGAGAAAAATGAATCAAAATGTTTAATAAGGACATTTAATTCTTCACGAAAGCAATCAAAGCAGTAGACACCAGTTCTGACAAACTAGCACTGAGAACTTGCTACATCAGTGATCAAGAAAGCAATAAAGCTCAAAAATGTTAACACAACCATGTAAAAAAGTCTAACATAGGCAAATCCATAACATGTTATGGATTTAAAAACAAAGTGCTTCCGAAATCTTCATTTCTCACTCCTAATCCATCTTGTATTTCCCTGGTGGTCTATCCGAATACCAAATTTGACATATCTCATTAGTACTTGGATTAATAAGCTATGATGGCCTTTCTGATGGGAAAGCCTTACAGATATACTAACTCAACAAGTGGGTGTTTTAAAATATGTTCTTTGCTACAATATACTGTGTAGTTTTCTTTTATCTGTGAAAGCTCCCTTATGAAAACCAAAACGACTTCTGGCTGCAAACTGTTGCTACAGACAGACCACACAGGTTTCAGACTCGAGCTGGAGTTACATCAGTGGTATGCCAGGTCTGCATTAAAGCAAAACACTCCAAACAGTCACAGCGCTCAGAGCTTTTCATTTTTTTTTGTAAAATCGTCTTACTTGCTCATTAGTAACTAAGTGGGAGAACCTGATAGTCAAGTTCCAAACCATCAAAACGTACTTACAGATTAAATGCAAGATCAACCTTAACTGATGTTCATCTGCAAACTTTGGTTGCAGTTCGGTAGTTAGTAGGTGAGCAAAACTGTCAAAACTTAGAATCTCTCTGCACTCAAGATAACTTCCTTAAAAATTGATAATGATTATTTAAGCAGAGGTGAATTATAGGATAGATTTAATTATTTTCTTCACTGAGGATAAGGATAGATTCTTTATCTTTGGGGATGGGTGAAGAGAGAAAAATAGGGGGAAAAAAATCAGAACTTCTCAACAAAACTACAACTGCTAGACCTTACAGAATCATAGAACCCTACAGCGCAGAAAGAAGCCCTTTGGTCCATCGAGTCTGCACCAATCATAATCCCACCCAGGCACTACCCGCATATCCCTATACTTTTACCCGCTAATATCTCTAACCTACGTATCCCAGGACACTAAGGGGCAATTTTAGCATGGCCAATCGACCCAACCCGCACATCTTTGGACTGTAGGAGGAAACCAAAGCACCCGGAGGAAACCCACGCAGACATGAGGAGAATGTGCAAACTCCACACAGAGTGACTGGAGCTGGGAATTGAACCCAGGTCCCTGGAGTTGTGAAGCAGCAATGCTAACCACTGCTACCGTGCTGTCCCACCTTTGTTGACTATTCTCCCAGCAACTATCAAGTTAAAATGATTTTAATTAATCCTCAGTAGGAGATATTTCACACTTCTTAAAGCCATTTGGCAAAGAGACTACCAGAAATCAAAAAATTATTCAGTTTTATAAATTATGAATGTATAACTCCTAATTCAACAACAACCCACCACCAGTGTTAACAAGTCCAAAGATGTGCAGGTTGGGTGGATTGGCTAAATTTGCCCCTCAATGTCAGGGGGATTAGCAGGGTAAATATGTGGTGCTGGGCCCTAGGTGGGAATGTTGCTGGTACAGCCTCGATGGCTAAATGGCCTCCTCCTGCACTGTAGGCATTCTATAATTTTGTGAATTTTTAAAAATCTTTTTTTAAAACTCCAACCCAGGGGGTAGGAGGTCACTTGTAGTCAAACCCCACTGAAACCTAGTTAACTCAGCAGCAACCAGGCTTCAAACCTAGGGTGTTCTGCTCCCTATTGTTCAGTAGGTTAAGGCTCAAGAGACCTTGACAGTTTCCTGTGTCTAATGGCACAAAGGGAAGACAAAACATGTTCTTCTGAGTTTCTATAGCCTTAATCTGACAAAGGTCCCAGCGGCAGTAGCTCAAGGGAAACATCTTTTTACGTGCAGAAGGAATTATCTAATGAGTGACCCCCCCCAAAAACAATCTCTAAAGTTCCTTTTTAAAGGCCCTCTTCGTCAGTGCCTTTGGTTTGAGGATTACCCACTCCCACTCCAGTTTCAGTGGCTCGGAAATGGCTGATAAATCAAATACATGATCTTCAGACTTGATCACATGAAGGCCAGGTGACGCTTGAAGTGTCAAGCAGATGAGTGGTTTACTGTCCCTGACTCCTTCACCTCTGCACGCTCGTTCACCATTTGATGTGTCACAGGCCAGAGGTTCACACAAGTTGCTGGAAATGATTCCACGTGCTAATAGTCTCCAGCCATGACCTGGGATCACAGCAGAGCAGTTGCAATGGAGTCTGGTGTCAGCAAAGCTGCTACTGAGCAAATAGCAGCTTAAGGCTAGGCATATTGGCTTGGAGAGGATGCTGTGGTCTTTCTTACCAATGGATTTGAAGAATCTTGCAAAGGCAGCACTGGCCTCATTTCCCAAGTGCTTGATGTAGGTTGTTCAATTTTTTTTGATTCATGTAACAGCACATGGGTCCCTCACTACTAGCCAGTAAACCATGACCTTAGTCCCAGGGTTTGAGATCCAGTCCTCAAACATGCTGTTCCTCAGTTGGCTGACGAATGAATAGGCATATTTTCATTTTCTATGCTAATCATGTTAAAGAGCTGGAAATAATGTGATCTTGCAGCTCTGCCACCTTATTTTATAAGGGCATTATAAAATATAAGAACATCTTGTTCTAATTATCCCTCTCCATTAACTTAAATGTCAAGTTTCCTTTAGAAAAGATTTACAAGAAAATCTAACTAATGGTTATATTTTATGCTCTCTAAGCACAGTTGTCACTCCACATTAAATGCCATTACAAGATCAAATCTCCAGCAAAGCAAGCATCTACTTGCTTGCTTACAGAAATTTACTTGCATAAAGAACCCCCAATACCAGAATTTCACAGTTTGTGTTCTAAGGCTAGATTTTCACAGTATGGTTTTACTTTAAAATGGAATTCATATATTTTAATTCTCCAAGAATTCCTCATTAATACCAAAATGGCAACTTTTAACTAGCAATACTAGAACTCATAACTCAAATTGATTTTTTAAAAAGCCCTATTAGGCTTGATGCAGAGTATGATGAACAAATGACAGACAATAGTTGCTTTCTAACGAGACAGACCAATCTTTTACTCAGGACACCAAAACCAGAAGGCACATTAGCTTAAAATTGAAATTGAGAACACGGTCCCTTCAATCATGCAAGGCAAAGCAAACTCAAGTTTTGGATTGTATTTTCTGCCAACCTAACAGACGAGCAGAATGCGGTAACTAGCTGAGATTAGTACAGAAGCTTAACTTCAAAAAAACTGCAAAACCAGACTTTTCCATTATGTATCCCATTCTTGGCTCAATTTTAATTATTGAAGTATAATGTGAAAACAGGTTTGCATTCACATCATTTTAAGCAAGTTTATCTAAACTAGTCATTTTTCGAATTCAGACTGCTTGTATTTTTGTGTTTTTAATTTGATACAATCTCACCCTCATTTGCCTTTGACACCTGGCAGATTGCATTAAATGTCAGCCTTTGATTGTGCTAGACTTGTACGCTCTTTACCACCCCAAATATGCTGGGATCAAATCAACAAGCCTGTAGGAATTGTGATACAGATCACACAATGTGAGGATCAAAACATTACTTTTAAAAACTTAACTACAAACCCCTAAACTTGCATTGTGGCATCATTTAGTATTGTAAAAAGAAACATGAAGGCATTGATTCTTTTATAGTATTTCATGTGAGATTTTTCACATGAAATGTCATCTGATCATTGCTGACAGTTATGTTGTTTTATAACAAGAATCCTGTTAAAACAGTCAGCAAAACTCAGGGGTCAGTACCACACAAGTGAATACAAAATATATTTAAATTAGAAGTAGGAATAGGATAAGCAAAAAAAGTGCATATTTTTCATAAGATCACTAGACTTAGCTCCTAACATCCTAATGCATCTAATACAGATTTCTGTTTAAAGAAAATATTTGGGATCAAGCAAAATATGCATAGCAGATTCTTAATGTCGGTTTCAAATAAACAGATAACTAATGCCTTTATTTGTTTGATCCAAACATAAAATTCTAATGTACTGGATTGTCACCAAGCAAGCCAAGAGTGTTATAGGAAGTACAAATTCTTCATCCAAATGTTAAATTTACTACCACAAGATCCTTCAATGCACAGTAGAATACTACTGCAAACCGTACCAAGATATAGGTTACCTTCAGCACTAAAACATACACCAAGAAGTTCATATTTTCTGTTTTTTCATGGAAAATATTGATACAATTCAAATCTTGCTCTCAATTTTATTCTAATAAACTGTGATTCAACTGTATAGAAACAGTGGCACAGCACTCCAACCTGTCCCAAGTATGTTAGCTATTTAGGTTACTGAAGTCTGCTTTACTGAGGTTTGGCATTCTGACTTATTGCATGCTAAGATTGTACTGTTTTTCACTGCTATCAAACCTAGCATGTGACTGGAATTCGTCCCAAAAAAATAGCTATTTAACTCCCATCTCCTATGGTACGGAGGATAAAAATAGTCCATTTATTCATTCTGCATCTCTCCTTAAAGGAAAGGCCTTGATCCTTGAAGCCATTATCAGCTTATCAGTAAGGACACCATTGTGCTGTGAAGTGTGTCTTTTGTTCTCTCAGTGCAGTATTTTCACCATGCGTCACCCCAGGCAACATATATATGCTACAAGAGGTCTTAGCTCTATCTCCAAAAGCACTGCTTTAAAAAAAATGCTTCCAGAGTTTACTAGTTTTATTTCTTACTTATTGGAGGGTTTAAATGTGTTAAGAGAATGGTAACCAGAACTGAAATCTCAGTGGAATTACTGCAAAATCATCTGACACGGGAGCAGGTATAGACTCATTGGTCCATTCCTCCTCAATTCCCTTATAGAACAAAAATTTAACTCAGCCTTGAATACATTCAATGACTCGGCCACTACTGCTCTCTGTCCAATGTTCAAATTACAACCATTTAATAAAACTAACCATGCAAAAACATCAACAAGTGCTATGGCATTTAATATTGAATCTAAACTGCATCTCTTCAAGCAATATAGTATATTTGTTATTTGCTTCCTGCAACCATTTAACAGATTTTATGTAAAACATGTAACTATTAGCAACACATGAAAAAATTTCAAGCAGTATTTACTACAAATTAATAATTTCATTTACATAGCATTAATTTTTGTGATCAAATTGCTGCCCATATGTTTACAGCTTTACAACTAGCTACTTATAAGAAAAGTGGGTAAAGTAAATAGTAAACACAAATTGAAGCCATATCACTATTTATAATTTCCATTTTGTTATACAGATATGCGTAACTCCGCTTGACTGTCAAATATTGCCTTAAAATATTTTTAACCACCTGATATCTGTCCTAATCTGGAAATTTGTTGTTATATTTTAGATACTTCTGTTTTTCACGTTACTATTAGGCACCTGCAAGTCAGCCTAGTCAAAAATACCACCCAATAATTGGAATGTAGAGGGATGTAACCCTCCACTTTAAACCCAAGATTTTGGAGGAAAAAAGTTTTGATTCAGAGGGTACAAATTTGAAGCTTCAGAAGATTTGAAGTTAAAACTAGTGTGGCGCTACCAGGTAATTTTTAGTCCAAACTTTGAAGTAAAGAAAACAAAAAGATGAAGCTACAAAGCAGAAAAAAAGTTAATAGCAGTATCATAAACAGGTAAATGTACAAAACCACTTGTAATGGGATAGTGCCAGAGTTGCAACATGTGTTTTTTGAGCTTGTGAAAGTAGGGCTGACAATGGAAAGCAAAACTTTTCCATTTTGGGAATTCAATGTTAACATCAAGGATCCTTAAATGTCAAGTAAAGCTTGCTTAGCCTTGACCTCAGCAAATTACCACCAGCTGCAGAGTTGAGATTTTAACTCACACACAGCACAAACTGTGGGCAGTCAGCTGCTTGGAGCATCCAGGATTGATTTCATCCAAGACTTGAGAGGAGCTGCCCAAGCTCAAACTGAGTTAGAGATTAAAGGTACTGACCTTGTGACAGTCAGCCTGTAAGCATAATTATAAAAAGTTTTCAGTTTGTTACAGCACTGAATTTTGGTACTCACTAGTTTATGAAGTCTACTGCTTGAGTTTTGAGTTGATCTGCACTGTGTAGATCTGCCAGAATTAAAATTTCTGCTGCATTTTCTACAGACAAATTGCTGCAAAGAGCATCCTCACACATCACCTTCAAGCGCTCCAGAGCATACTGAAACAATAAAGAGTTTGGATCATTTAGAAATGGAAGACTAGGCAAATATTAAATTACCACAATTCAGTGACTACCATTGGAACTGGTTATAAACATCTTGCCTTTTTTGTAAAATAAATTCAATTGAATCACAATACGTCCAAACATTTCCAGGGCCGGTGCAAAAGTATTAGGCAAACCTTCCCATCCCACAATCAGCTTTTGAAACTGAATATTGTGCACTAGTATGAATAAAGGTTCTGCACCTTTCATAGGATATGTACCTATGCACCAGAAGAAATGAACACTGGGGGAAAAGGTGTTGGGAGGGGAAACTGCCTCCACATGTTTTCCAACCAGGGGTTGGGGGTTCCACTTGGGCAGTACCAGCCTGGCATCACCCAAGCAGCAAACTGGCAATGTCTTAAGCGTTGAAGAGAGGGAGGGTGGTGATTGGGGCTGGCCATCCAGATCGGACAGATCAGGGCATAAGGTTTGGCCCAGAGAGGTTCAGGAGACCAGCAGGACTGAATTAGGGACTTAAGAATTTTTTTTGGGAGAATCACGGCCATAATATTTAATATGGTTCATAAATAGTGTGATCCTGCAACAGTTACTGCGTGACTTTATGCCCAATTCACACAATCAATAATCATTACGATACAGTAGGTTAGATTAAATTATGTTTTGATATTATTCACTGGTTCACAGTTTTGGAATTGTCAGGTCGATATACAAATTTATAAAACTGTCGCATAAACAGCATGAGGACTATAACATTAAATTTTGGGAAAGACTAATGGAAACGTGTCCGCATATCAGGGTTCTTTGGTGGTATATCTGTAGACCTTAACCTTCCATTTCCAAATCTTGATTCTCTATGCAATTTGTCTGCTGGTTGCACCGGCCCTGACCATACCCATTTCTTACTCAGGTCAAAAATATATACTCATTCAAAACACAGTTTCTGAAATTCTAAGATGCATGCATACTACCTCAGTCTGAATGCAGGGATCATTGCCCTGACCTGGTTCAAATTTAAATGCAATTTCCAATAACATTTTCATTTAGCCACTTGTATGAGTACTGTATTCAACCTGAAAATAAATTGCATGGACTTCCAAAACCATAGTCAATAGAGAGAATATGTGAATTCAGATCACATTTTTATAAACTAATCTGACCATGTGGCACTAAGTTAGTTTTGAAAATATAACAATCTCAAATGGGTTAATAATTCAGAAGTTTATAAAAACTGAGTTTGACATTCAGATCATATTACAAAATATTTGTTGTTGATTTACTTGTGTGGTGCTCTTTGTCAATAGTTAAGCATCAAATTGTAACTACAAAACAACCTCGCGCTTTACTACCTTACAGATTTGACCCATACAATAAATTCAAACCATTTTTTGTTACGAACAGACAACTCTACAAAGATGAAACGTGATCACACTATATACTGCAAAACACAGTTCAATATGTTTACAGATCGGCTTCTCACATCTCAGTCCCAAGCTACCAACTGAGTCACTTTGAGTTGATTCCACAGCAGCTACCAATCCACAGAATGAGCTAATTTGTGATTTATGGCAAAAGGGATAAGTGAAGCACAGAAGCTTCCATCCCTAAATGGCAGAAAAGACAGTTGCAGTGTGGCTGATGCACTAGAGAGAAATTTTACAAACATTCCTTGCTCTTAAGTGACACACTGTTCAGCAAGTGAGAAATGTTTATACATAATGAGATACTAAATCTTGCTAGACCATCAATATTTTTCTAATGAGTCAAATAAAGAGGAGAAAAGATGGGAAGAGGCTCAACTAGCACTTAAATGAAAAGCGGCTCCAACCAGATCATCCAAAAGACACTAACAGAGGTACCAGCACTAAGTGTGCATAGCAGTCACATTATATCCACAATGCTAAAGCAGAACAATACTGTACGAGGCAACTGAAAATGGGGACGTAATGTAATACTATCAAAACCAGTTTTACAACCAAAGCTGGTGCTACATCACAAGCAGGAGTACATCATTCAAGCTCTTGAATCTATTTTGCCATTCAATTAAATCAAGGATGATCTGCAACCTAAATCCACATACCCATCTTTGTTCCATACTGCTTAATACCATCGACTGACAAGATTATCAATCTCAATTTTACAATTAACAATTGATCTAGCATCAATTGCCATTTGTGGAGTGTTCCAAACCTCTACCATCCTTCCCATGAAGAGGAGTTTTGGTAACTTCACTCCTGAAAGATCTGGCTTCAGGTTAGATATTCTCCCTGGTTCTAAACTCCACAAATAGAGGAGAAATAGTTTTCCCCAATCAACTCTTTCTCCCTTAATATCTTGAACTTTGGTTTCTTAGCACCTCTTAACTTACCAAATTCCAAAAAATGTAACCCTGATTTGTGCAATTTCTCCTCATAACTGAATCCTTAGTTAACAGGGGATGGCAGTAGTGGCCGATTGTGCAAAATTCCATCAAGTTTCTCATTGCTTAAGCCTGCCATCAGTCAAAGGAAGATAATTTCTATAAGCTTCAGGTCTATGATCAGCAACACTGAAGCACTAACTTCTACTGCTCAAATATTCTAAGTTAAAATATAAATAATCAGTATCAGTTGATCAAAGCATCAAGGAATCAGAATTGCATAATGCATTAAACAGGAATAATTTCTGTATTGTAGCTTAATGTGACCAGACAAAAGGTACCATGTGCATTAAATAGTTCTATTGTTTTTGCACCATAAGGTAACAAAGCGAGCAGTTTGTATCAGAGGTACCATTGCCTGGAAGCTTTGAAGAGAGTTTGAAGATTGAGAAGAAAACAAATTCAGTGTCTTCTAATGGCTAAAGCCTCAAGTTATCCATTGATTAAAAGTGCTGAAAGTCAAAGGAAAACTAAACAAGTCATTTTTAGAAATAGTTTTTGACAGGTTAAGTGAGTGGGCAAATGCGAAATTGTCCATTTTGACGGGAAGAATAATAAAGCTTACTATCCAAATGGTGAGAGATTAAGGCAGAGTGGGATCTGGATGCCCTAGCGCATGAATCACAAAAGGTTTGCATACAGGTACAGCAAGTAATTAGGAAAGCTAATAGAATATAATTTACTGCAAGAATTGATTCCAAGTATAGGGAAGTTATGCTTCAGGTGTACAGGGCACTGGTAACACCATATCTGAAGTATTGGTCTCCTTATTTAAGGAAGGATGGAAATGCGTTGGAAGCAGTTCAAAAGGAGGCTTACTAGATTAATGTCAGGAACGGACAGGTTGTCTTACAAGGAAAGGGAGGATAGCTTAGGTTTGTATCCTCGAGTTTAGATGAGCAACAGGCAACTTGACAGAAACCTGTAGGGATCTGAGTGGTATTGACAGGGTGGATGTACAGGCAATGTTTCCTCTTGTTAGAGAATTATTTTTAAAACAGAGCTGAGAATTTTTTTTTGAGTCTCGAGTTTCTGGACTTTTCTTCAAAAGACAGTGAAAGCAGAGTCTTTGAATATTCTTAAATCAGGGCTAGATAGATTCTTGATTAACAAGGGGGCAGGCAGGAATGGGGAAATTGGAATTATCAGATTAGCCATGATCTTGAGGGATTGAATAGCCTATTCCTGTTCCTAATTTGTATGTCTGTAAGTGTGATAAGCACAAAGGCTCAAAACACTGTTGTTCACCCACTTATCTAATTGTAAGAAATAGTTAATACCTTAATTGCTTGCATTTGAAGTGGTTTTATTTAAAAGATCTAACATTAAATGAGGCAGCAGTGCTTAAGATCTCAAATTCTTGCTTCACACTGCTTATTCTGCATGAGGTGGCTAAGAAGGGTTTTTTGAAGTCATCACCCATGTATCATTTAATCAAGAAAATTAGTCAGAAGCACTGCTAAGATTTCTGAATTTTGTTGATGTGGAACAGTTCATCTGTGAAGCAAGTATTGTGTTACTGGTTTCTATATGCCACGTTCTACCTGCATGTAATTATTTTGCTTGCAAATAAATGTAAACTATCAGGTTTGGCTTGAATACATTCTATACCTAATGGGACACAAGTTTAAGTTCCTGGGATTGGTTTGGGGGATGGTGGGGAACACGCTGCTTACAGGAGTTGCATTTTTCTATGAAAGTAAACGGAAAGCATCAGGAGCAAGTTCATGTTTTAACAGATGATACAGACTGCCTGTGATGCAGCATATCAATAGTTTATCAAATATTAAAGCATCTCATTCGTTGATGTAAAGGCAACTAGATTATGACACAGTAGGATACAAGTCTTGGACGTGTCTATGGACAAATCATTTAACTAGGATCACAAGGATACCACGTAAAAATAATCTTACGAAATCTGGATTACTTCAGATGTTGCCGTGCATGGCAATATGTTAAACCAAAACTCAGATTTTCCTAGGACTAAAAAAATGTTAGAGCTCCAACAACATGTTAAAAAAAAACAGGATTACTCATCTGATAACCTGCTCAACAACTCAAAATCATTCCGATGATAAAGCCCGAATCAGAGAAGGTTCACTAGATTGATTCTGGGGACGAAAGGGTTTTGACATAACAAGAGATTAAACATTCTGGGCTGATACTTACTGGAGTTTAAAAGGATGAGGGGATCTCTTTGAGGTATATAAAATTTTAAAAGGTTTGATAAAGTAAACGTAGACTTAATGTTTCCTCTTATGGGGCAAACTCAAACAAGAAGTCAGAGCTATAGGTTGAGAAGTGGTAAATTTAAAACTGAGATAAGGAGAAACTACTTCTCAAAAAGATTGATGAATTTGTGGAACTCGCTGCCCCATAGTGCGGTGGAGTTTGAATCATTAAATGGTTTCAAGGAGGACATAGGTATATTTTGAATAAAAAAGGGGATATGGGGAATAGGTGAGGAGGTGGATTTGAGATCAGGGAACGATCAGCCATGATCTGATTGAAAGCCCAGCAGACTCAAAGGGCTCAATTTGCCTACTTCTGCTCCTAATTCCTATGAAATCTTGCTTTTGTTTTGGGGGTAAGCAGAGATATCAAAAAAATCAAATAGTTTCAATGCTCTTATTTCAATTTAAACTCATTTTTTGCCAAATTAAATACTGGTTAACTACACAGTCTCTTTCTAACCTTTCCACTCACCTTATCAGCAGCTGCAAGCAAGTCATCTGCCATTTTGTCAAGATTTGGTGCCTTCCCCGTATAAATAAAGCACATCATCTCCTTAAAGACTTCAGGCTCCACATCATTAATTTCCACTCGATTCTATAGAAAATTGAGGGGTGGGGGAGAACAAAGTGATTTTTAAATTAAATTGCAACTGAAAATTGCTATTGCCTATCTTTCTTTTATGACAAAGGAACAAAATAGAATTTGGTATTGAAATTCAACTCTTCATTTTCTAATTACACAGTTACAGCTTTTACATGACGAATACTGTGCAGAAATGCCCTGTGGCTCCATAATCTTTCCTAATTACACTTTATCACCCCAACACTAGAAAAATTCTGCTGGATAAAATCTGAAACTTTCTGTGCATCTTGGTTATTAGAAGCTGCAAAGGACACACAGGTAAAATGCTTCAACATTACATGATGATACAGTGTATTGGAGTATAACAGCTCGTAGCATACTTTTCCATGGTCAGGGAAGTCTATGTCCGCAACACAGGCTGTGCTGAAGTCAAAGACCCAGTTAAAACACAAGTGATTTTTCCAGAGTTCAAGCATGCCCAGTCATTGATTACATTAGAGCAACCTGGAGAGAATATCTCACTCAATATGAGAAATCATTAAACGAGTGGGATATCTGGCCTTTTCACACACATCTTATTTAAGGAAAATGGAGGCTTAGCAAGTGTCTTAAATAACACAGCCCAAGTACAGTGTCTATTATTTCTGCTTACAATTTAAATGCACGTACCTTTTTGCTTTCTTCCATTTCATGCTCAAACATAGCACTGAAGACTGGGGAGCGAGCTAAATGTAAAAAAAAATAATTTAACTATTCTAATTCAAACAGACTCCAATTAACTAGCAGTGACTGATTGCACTAAATGTAATGGTTTAAACATTTACAACGAAGGTAACAAGCACAAAACACAGTACTTATCTAAATTAGCTTATGCACATGCACTTTGGGCAAAGGAGACTCAGACTGCCAACTTGTATTTATTTGTTTCTACCATATTTGAACATCTAAATTTTGTCATAATCATCCACTTTTAAGCATCTTAGTACTTAAACCATAAGTACGATATGTACATCCTGGTACTTAAACCACATGTACGATTTCAAAAGCAAAAATATGGGTCACAATTTCAATAGCTTTAAGCATAAATTCAGGAACAATGAAAAATAAGGACTGCAGTAGAGATATTGCAGAATCGACCTGGTGGGTTTCGTCACTTAATGCCTGAATTTGGGTGCCACAATAGATTTGAAGCTTCAATCTAAATACATCTGATAGCACTCTGTCAGAACAGATTTGCATAATATTGCATAGCACAGATCCACCTGATCCACAATGCACACTTATTCAAATAGACAATGGGGAGGGAAAAGGGAAGACTCTTGGCAATTCTTGTGGCACTCCTCCAGTACCCGTCCTTGAACCCAAAGTTATAATTTGCGATTATAGATAAAATATTTGGAAATAATTTTTTTTCTGCCAATTCCTAGGGAGAGATCTGTAGATTTGTTACCAGATCCAACATCAAGCTTCTTGGTGTTGGTTCAAACAGATTGAAACCTAGAAGGCCTGCACATTTTAAATTCATTTTTCATCCTTTATAATGGAGTTTGGCTATCAAGTACCATTCTATTTAGGCCAATGTAAAAATTCTGTACAGCAGTCTCCCAAAAGCTAGCCAGCAATAGAAAATGGAGTGACACCTGTTAACAAAATGCAGGCTACCTTTCCAAAGCAGTTCTGTTTATATGGCTGGGGAGTACTTTTGAGGTCCTGTACCAACAAGAATGCTTCATTAGCTGTCAACCAGTGGCATCTGAGGAGGACTTTGTCCCTGCAGATATGTGGAAGTTCAACATGTGGGAGCACAGGAAACCATTCAAGTTGTGTTGTCTCAATGTCCCTAAAATAAATCCCATGACTCCTGGAGGTGGATATCAAACATATTTACACGGCAGCTCAAGTCAAGTTAAGCAGAAGTACTCTGCTGTTAGCTAGACCAAAACGAGTGAAGCAGTGCGTTGGCTCTGCTAACCGAGTTTCCATACGAAATGCACCCTCAGCTTGACCTTGGCTCCAGTGCTCTGGTGGTGTTGCTGGTAGGTCAATGTACGGTCAGGATCGAAGTCAGGATATTTTGATGCTGAATCACGGGAGACTGGTAGCCACAGAAGACTGAATTGATAGTCTTGGCAATCTCCACTTGGTTCTCATGTTAAAGTTAAATTTTCCAACTTGAAAACTGAAAACTTCACCGCAGCCACCCGACTCCTGGTTCAAGCTATAGCAGCCAACTGTTAAGTGGAGGAGTAAGGAAGCAGAGGAACAGGAGCAGCAAACAGCTCAACATTAAAGGCCTATTCTGGACAAAATGCAGGTTACCCACAAAATAACCCTCTGACAGGAAGACGGCCATAGACATCTGCAAGAAACTCAGTTCGCAGACTACTGTAGCTGTTGAGCCCACATTCCTGGTTACAAACACTTTGCAAGAATACGTGACACATGCCCAAGCCACTCGCATTGGGGAAATCCTCACCAAAAAATCTTAGGAACTAAAATCAGATGCCCCTACTCTATCTCCATCAAAGCAGACAAGCTGATTATCATAAATATCAAAAGTCTATGGCCCAAAATTGCCATCGTCTGCAGTAATCCAACAAATTACACCTGCAACTTCAACCTCCAGCATCGCACATTGGAACAGCTCAACAACAATGTGGGAGAACAACTATCTGACTGGGTACCCCTTGCATAACCTGAAACTTGCATATGATGCAAAGCAGCCTGGTACATTCCATTTCAAAGCAATAAATGGGTGTTATACATGGCAACTGCTCACATTCAGCTGTATAAATTAAAAGAGCCCATGAACCGACATTTCAGAGGAAGATTCTACAGAAATTATATAGATTAATACAAAGCTTTGGGATCCAAATGAGTAATTCAGATAGGAGGAAATGTATGGCAAGTGACCAAACCCATACTAAATGTCCACTTCACCATCTGCATTAATAGCAATAAAATACAGCACTGGTGTGTTAGGATAAAGCTGGCAAGTGCAGTTTTACTTGATATTCTCATCTACACCATTTACTGAATGTAATCACTTTCTGAAGTAACCTGGCCTCCAAAACTACTTCAGTTCAGGTTTTTATCATAATGCTTACACATTTTAGCTACATTTTCATCTCCGCCTCTTTTATATATAAAATTTGCTTGTTTGGTTGAGAAGGAAATTAGAATACTGCTGCTAATTTGGAGGCAATTATCAATAATTCCACTATTAAAACATTGTGACCAGAATGCCAAACAAAAGGAGGAAATGCAAATCAATTCTATCAAAAACAGTGGATGTGACTCATGAAACTGATCTGGAAAATTATGAACATGGTTTCACTTAAAAGCATCGCGGGTTTCATTTTCTTTAACTAACACAATGTGTTATTCTAAATATTACTGCACAGAATTCTTGCGATAAACAGTATTCTTGGTAAAAAAATACTGAATGTGTCACCTATCTCGTTCATTGAACCCACACAACCTATTTGTAATTTTCACGATTTTCATTGTTAAGAGATAAATTCTTGGTTCCATCTCACTCTCATTCTGTACCCCAAAAGCCCACTATAACCAACTAAAATATTAATGCCTCTTTATTTTTCAAATGCCAATCTTCCAAGAAAGAGTTCTTCATTTTGACCTCAGATTTTCAGAATCCCTGGTGTGCTTTTGATTTCTTTTAAAAACGGTGGAAAATCAGAAAAAAAAACACACCAGGTTAAAACAAATGCATACTTTGATACATGGTATTAAAACAAATTTATCAACGCTTAAGTATGATTAGCAACATGCCTAGTAAGAAGCTGTACGAGTGCAAGAATGGTCCAAACCTGCGAGAATTGCTTTGTGCGCTTGAAATTCTTGGCCAGCTACACAAAGGCAACAATCTGTAAACCTAGAATTCTCCCATAATCCTCCAAGTTCATCTGCTAACCGACATTCAGGAACTTTCACCATATTCATGGTGTTCTGGCCTGATATATTCACTGAGTCCTGGACCACACTAACCTACAGTACAAAAGAAAACATGAACATCATTGTGTTACACCAAGACAAAGTTATTGACAGGAAATCTTTTCTTTCCCAATTGGCATTATTGAAAATAAACGCACCACCACCAGTATTAAAACAATGCTGGCTGGAAAATGTTTTTTTTGTGCATTAACTTTGTACAAAACTATTGTAGACAGGGTGTGTAAACATAATGCAGGTTAAAAGGGCAGGGGAAAACTCATTATAATGCATTTCCCACTTTGATAATCTATTGATTTGTCAAAATGCCACTTTTCTTATAAATTCAAATGTCAATACAAGAACATGCCCTAAAGCTTGACTGACATGGGCTGCAAAATTTATTCAACATTGAAAGCAACTGAAACAGCAATGTGTGCATTAAGAGAACAGTACAATTTGTCAAAGTCATTTCCAATCAAAATCACTGTAAACGTTTTTACTGTCTTCCAAAAAAATTCCTTCTTTTACAACTGCCAGCAGCTTAATTTCCAGCTAGTTGGCTAATTCACCTACTAGTTCAAACAGCCTGTTAAAGTAAACATGCTGAAAATGGCAATTAAAAAGTGAACACAATATGTATTAACTTATTACCTTTGAACAGAGAGCAATAGATAAATGTTATGCTAGCATTATTTATCATAATGTGCATACTTAACAGCCAAATCATATGAACAACAGAACACAGATTAAAATAATGACTTCCATGTTTGGACATACATTAAACAATCCATCTTTATCCATGAAAATATATCACAGACCATAAGCACCTAGGAACAATCAGGTTCCCCCTCATAGAAGGTTCATTACACTACGTGGAGTAATCACAAAGCTTGGTGGAATGCAGACAGGGTAGGATAATGGTCTGGCACACAATGTTAATGAGAAACTGAATACAATGCCTTCCACAGAACGATGCTAGAGAACACAAACCCGCACCTAAAAATCAGTGTAGTATTGGACAGAGTCACGTATAGATACAAGCATGGAGACAGCTCCTAGTTTGTATGCATCACTATACATTTGTATATAGTTCTAGTGGTTAATAAAGACTTAGTTAACCTACTTCAGACCATGAAGCTGTCATTAGAACCTACTGGGCGTACCCAACACCACAACAGACAATACAGGAGTACATATTTTAACCTAGTTGGTCAATATCGATTACGGTTAGTTAGGAAAATGACTAACAATAAACTTACTGAAGTCAAATGAATTGTGCAGTTGGTGCAAAAACTTAGCCAAGAGGTGGAATTTTAGACACGTACGACCACATGTGGAACATTGAAGTTTCATTCACTTCAATAAGTGAATTGACTTACTGGACTTCAGCTCTTTATACTTCGAACTGTGTAAAATACAGCCCGAGATATCTTCTTCCAGTCTACAATGTGATCCCTAGATTAAATAGTTGCAAGAGATCTGTATGGAGGGGCTAATTTTGTTTTATAACAGATCTTCAAAATATGAAAAATTTAAATTTACAAGATATTTCTACAAGGCTGTCTTCAAAAACTAATATTACATTACAGTGGGAGGTGCTATTTTAACAAACTTAAAAGTTGATTAAAGATGGGGAAAGAGACAGAAATAAGTCAGATGAGATTGCGATCTAAACAAATTTGTGTCAGGCACCAAGACCACACTTGGCTATGACACTGCCCTCCTCCCCCTCCACGATTAAACATCCAATCAGCCCTCCAAGTGTCCCAAGGTAACAAACCCAACTCCTAATATTTTTCAAAAATTTAGTGAAAAGCTGTAAATTATTTGTCATCAAAAACCTACACAATCTCATAGATAAAGCAATGATGAAACATAGAATTTCAAACAAAGTCAAAGCGTGAAAGGAAAGAGTAACTCTTAACAATTACTTCCAAAGAATGTTGAAAAAACAATTTACCATCACCCCATGACTTAGGTACAAAATTTGCAGGAACAGCCTTAAATAACTATGTCCGCCTCATTACTTCCCAAACCTTTGCACTATTACAGTGATGGACTTGCAGCCAATACATAAGAACATAAGAAATAGGAGCAGGAGTAGGCCATCTAGCCCTTCGAGCCTGCTCCGCCATTCAATAAGATCATGGCTGATCTGAAGTGGATCAGTTCCACTTTCCCGCTTTCACCCCATAACCCTTAATTCCCTTGTCTGTCAATTAAGGAGTCTGTCAATCTGATAAAATAATTATTTTTGGAGTCCTCACTGGACTCCTTCAAGCTCCCACATATCCGACATAATTGTTTTGATGCATGATCCAGGTGTTTGGAAAAAAAAACAATTTTATCCAACTTTCAGAACATAATAAGGCCATTAAGGCTTGGAGGACATTGCCCTAGTGATAACATTTCATGTCATTTCATCATCTTCATTTTGCATAATCATAGGACTGAAAAGATAAACTTCAATTTCTTTGCCTGGAAGTGGCAGAAAAGGGACCCAAGGAATCATCAAGGACATTGAAACATTCCATTAAAATTGACACCAAGATGATAGTCATGGTATGTAATATTGGACCAGAACAAACAATGATTGCAGGAAGCAGCTTCCAATGCAAGAGGTCAAATTACTTTTGAACGATCAAGAAAGAATAAGGTTGGCAAACCATTGACTTAATTCAGTCTCGAAAGAATAAAAAGTATGTCAAAACAATATAAAAGCTGGAGCGAAATTCGAGTCCCTACACCATTAAGTTGAAGTTGTAGAACACCATTGGCTAAAGCACATCATGAATTGCTTTACATAAAGATAATAATGTTCAAACGAAAATTTGGTGCAAGAAATTCGTCTTGCCCTTTTAAGGAAAGTACCAAGTTTCATACTTCTGCTAGTGATCTTGTTCATCAACCTTGACCAACTGTATTTGTAATATAAAGAACTGCTCCAAAATACTTCCAGAAAGTGCATATAGAAAAATATTGCTAATTTTGAAATTATTCCCTGAAAATGTTTCAGACAAATCAAAAAGCATCATGGAAAATTACCTTTAAAGATGCATGCCTGTACAGGAACCTGGACAGTATGATATGCAGCCCACAAATTCACACAGTTAAAATGCGTGCCACACAAAAAAGGTACCATGCACTAAAATGAAAAAGCCAAAGGAGTCCTTAAAACTGGCCTTCAATCAGGTAAGTACCATAGTTAAAACACTGATAAATAGTACCAACCCAACTCGGATGTTAGTACTTCTGCTTTCAAAAAGGTTGTGGGTTCAAGACCCATTCTACTTCAGCACAGAAATCAAGGGTAAAACTTCAATGAAGGAATGAGGAGGATTGCACCATTGGAGGTGTCATCTTTTGGGTGAGACTTTAGCCCTCTCAGATGGATCTAAAGATTCCATGGCATGATGTCAAGGAGCAGTAATGGAGTTATCCCAGTGTACTGGTTAATATTTATTTTTCATTCAATATCACAAAAAGGTCATTTGGTCATCATCACATAGCTGTCTGCGGCAGCTTGCTGTGTGCAAGTTGGCTGTCTTATTTCCTACATTTCAAAACAACTTACTTCACAGTAAAGTGCCTGGGATGTTCTGAGCATTTGAAAGGTACTATAAATTGCAAGTTTTCCTTCTGCTAAAATTCTTCTGAGATTTAGTTTTCTGGTACATGTTTATTTTATATCTACATATGTAATAACTTTTGAACACAAATAGAGAAGAATTTAAACAGCTGGTTGCTTCAATCATTGCCGAGGGGACTACTAGATGTCCACTTGATCTCTGAAATTATTAGATATATAGAATAAAGACACCTTGAGGGATCTCTTCACAGTTCATTGGAATGAAGCCAGAAGACTGTTACAGCACCTGTGTCTATTCATGGAGGCAGGCCAACAGCACATGGTTGTGATAGTGTAAATGATGATCAATTTCAACAATAAGTCACTAAAAAATACCAAAAGCATATTGAGAATTGAGATCACAACTATGCCTGAGTATCTATGTTTTGATATCTTTTTTGCATCACATTCAGATTAAAGACCAAAAAGTGAAAAGACAGCATACCTCTAAGTTCTTAGAGTCACCCCATGACAACTGCAATTACAGCTGGTCCAACAGCTAATACACAAATGGATCGATTAACTCATTACTTGCTTTGAAATATAAAGATATTGAACTGGGTTTCTGCTTTCACAACTATAGCACCTTTGATGCAACAAACGTCTAAAATACTTCACAGGAGTATTATGAAACAAAGTATGACACCAAGCCACCGAAAGGCACGTAGGTCAGGTGGCCAAAGGTTGGGCAGAGAACTGGGTTTTAAAGTGTGTTTTAAACGAAGAAAGCAAGGTAGAGGGGAACAATGTAGGTATTCCAGAGCTTGGGGGTCCAGACAACTCAAGGCACAACGATGGAGCAGTGATGATTGGGAATGCACAAGAGGCCACAATTAAGAAGTGCAGATATCTCAGGCAGTTCTGGGACTGCAGGAGAATACAGAGGTGGGGAAGAGGAAGGCATTCAAAACCACAAAATAGAATTTTAAAATAAAGGCACTGATCAGGAGTTGATGTAGGTCAGCGAGCTCAGAGACAATAGGGAAATGAGACAGAGTTAGGGCACAAACAGCAGAAATTTGACTACCTCACGTTTATAGAGCAGTCAGGAGTGCATTGAAATAGTCAAGCTTGGCGATAACAAAGATATGGATGAGGGTTTCAACAGATGAGCTGAGATGTGGATGAAGTTGAGCAACGTTAGAGGTGGAAATAGGCAGTCATGGAGATGGCACAATTGAGGTTGAAAGCACATCACAAGTTCAAATGTAACACTAAGATTGCAAACCCATTGGCTTCATCCCAGAATGTTTCCAAGGAGAGGGATGGAGTGGTGGTTTCTGTGCTTCCAGTTTAGATGTCCAAAAAGTAGTCTGATAATTTAGCAACAAGAGAAATGAGATAGAGTTGGCTATCATCAGTATACACGTGAAAACTAGTGGCATACCTTTAGATGATGTTGATGAAGGGCAGTGTATAGATGAGAAATAAGAGGACCAATGATTGATCCTGGGGGGACACCAGGCATACTGATGGAAGAACAGGAAGAAAGGCCACTGTAATTTGGTTTAGATAGACAGTAATGTAAAACCATGTGAAAGTTGTCCCACACAACTGAACAGTAAGTGTTGGAGGAGGATGGTGTGGTCAACCATGCAAACACTGCAGATGGGTAGAGAAGAATGAAGAGATTGAAAAGTTTACTTTTGTCACAGTTAGGTAGGATGTAATGTGATTGAAAGAAGCAGTTTCTGTACTGCAACAGGGCAGAAACTTGATTGGAAGAATTCAAATATGGAGTCCCAGGAAAGATAGGAACCGATTTGGGAGGTGGTAGCATCTTTAAAGGCTTTGGGAGGAAAGGCTGATTGGTGACGGGTGGTATTTTGCAATGACAGTGAGGTCAAGTGCTTCTTTTTTAGGGAGGGGGTGATGATTTAAAGGAGAGACGGACAATACTTGGAGAGAATATTTTACAATAGCGGCTAAACATGCAGCAGGAGGGAACGCTGGATGAGTAGCAGTTTAGTGGGAATAAGGTTGAAGGAACAGGATATGGGTCTCATGGACAAGATGAAGCCAGAGGTGGGAGTGAAGCTAGAGAAAGATACAATTTCAGGGCTAGGGCAAGGAGGAGTGTTGAAGAAAGTTTGTTCAGGTGGCCTGGTGGAAAAGATGTGGCAGAAGCAACTTACTGGATTGTCTCAATCTTGATGACAAAGCCTCCCATATTATCCATGCACTTATTTTTGGAGATGAGAGCGCAAGAGATGGGGAGAGTGGCTTCAGACAACAGGTTGGCTTCGCAAAAAAAGATGCCAGGTTGGACCACTATCTTTTCTTCCAAGATGAGCCCTTGCAGCAGATGAGAGTGGGATTCAGTACTGTTCCAAGTGTTTCAGCCTGATCTTGTAGCGGATGGCTAAACAAGTTGTGCACCATATTCAAGTCTGTATCCCTGAGGGCTGTGTCACAGGAATGGTGAAGGTACTGTGCACTTCAGCAACGATTTAAAACAAAGGCCATCTCAATTGTTTAATCTGACTTTCAGAATTTACTGAATATGGACATTTGTGGTTTAAAAGGCAAATTGGATAGCTCCATATGCAACGTCACAAAAGAGGAAAATCCATGGAATTTAAAACAGAAGTCTATCAAGTCATAAACTTCTGCAAGAATAGAATTAAAAATTACCCACAACAGTATTACTAAAAAATTAGATATCTGCCTCACCCATTAAACCTGTCAATCACTATTGAGTCACAATATTGCCACAAAGGCAAATATTAAGTGAATACTCTTTTTGGCTAAAACAAGAATAAGCCTTGAATAATGGAGATAGTTTAACTAGCTCCCACTGAGATCAGAAAGAGTTTCAGTCTGAAAGTTATATTAAATATATGGTAATGTTCCTTCCACCAGAAATCAAATAAAACAATGTCACTGTGACTACGTCTGACAGTCTGATGACTTTACATATCAGAACAACCTCGAGGGAATACTAGAATAACAGGCTATTCAATATTTTTAATACTTAAAGCACAAATACTGCAGAAATGGGCCACGAACAACAATAACGTTCGGCCACATGTGGACAGCTTAAACAGGTCTAGCTAGAGCTACTGGACAAGCTTGCATGGATGCAATGAAATCTGAACTACCCCACCAGATGGTTATGGGAGAAGGAACATCCCCAAGCTTGATGTTATCTAAATTTGGGAATAGATAAGCACTGAACTATGATGAACTTAAGGGCGGATGTGCTCAATCAGTTGTAAAATTTAATGCCGGTTCAAAGACAAGTGTTAATTGCAACAGCTATGCTTATACCTGTTTAGCTAGCAGAAAAAGCACTACTAGTGCAAGCAGCACAAAAAGAAAACCTCAATTTAATTCTTCAAATCAATAAGCGAATAGTTGGGTTATCTAGCATGTAATTGGGGTTGGCAGTTTTGATTTATAATGTACACCAGGCACTTAATTTCCTTCTCAATTTGTGCCATAACTGCAAATGTTTCTTCAATACACAATTCTGTGCAAATCATGAGATTATTCTGCAGCAATAAAGTTGCAATACTTTATGAAATGCTGATTATATAGTTTGCACATATTTAAAGTATAGTGAGTTTAATTTTCTAAAACAATTTAAGCAGAAGTATAATATTCTAACTTAATTTTAGACACAGGTGACATCTGTAAGCTGCATGATATATAATTTATAGCACATAAACTTCATGGTTAATTGAAACTAATGCTGTTCAATATTCCATCACATGTATTATCATTTAAATTTATCCAAGACAAGTGTGCATATTTCAATACAAATCAGAATATTAGGGAATGTTGACAATTTTCCAATAAATGTAATTTAAGATTCTGAATACAACAAATACACCGTAGCACACTCTTTCTTCTTAAATTTCAGGAAATAAATGTACACTCCACATAGGATCTCTTGACAGTTCAACAATTTGTATTTATACAGTGCCATTTTACTGTAGCAGAGCATCCCAAGGTGTTTCAGAGGAGGAGCAATTAGGATAAATGACCAAATGCTTGATCAGAGTTAGCTTTATGGAGCATCACTGAGGTGGTAAGATAACAAGAGGTGAAGGGGCTTAGGGAGGGAATTCCAGAGTGTGTGGACAGCTGAAGGCCTGGCGAGTGATTAAAATCAGGAATGTTCAAAACAGCCAAAATTGGAGGAGCACAGAGATCTCAGACAGTTGTGCAGCTGCAGGAGATGAAATACAAGAACAGGCAAGACCACAGATAGGTTTGAAAAGGATGAGAATATTGCCAAATGAGCTTGAAAACAGGAGTGTGTCCATTTTTTGAGCTAGCTCCCAGATGCAATCATATGGCACTTAGCAAAAAAAAAACTGATTTTCACCATTTGGGGGAGTGGGCAGGGCATATTCATCCTGGGATTCCAACTGCTGAAGCTCCGGGGTGCCATTACGCAGGCGCCCGGATCTCCCAGTGCATTGTGTACAGTGTATATACAACGCACTGGGACATCTGTCACTTGCCCCCCAGCTGATCATCACCCCCAATTCTCTCTTTTGCCATGGCTAATTTTTTTACCTCCAGCTCGCCATGCCGATCAACCGACGTGATGAACCAGTAAGATGACCCCCATGGAGTTTTATATGGCTTCACATTTACCCTGAGTTTACACAACAGTCTACAAAAGGCATGGCCTTCAATATAGCAGTGTCTCACAATAATAGGAATCATAAATTTATTAGAACAAGAAAGCAAAGAAGTACAACTATTAATCATTCTCTATAGGGAGTGGCCAGACAGTAGTTAAGTTCCCCATATTGATAAATTACCATATTTACCATGATTGCATAATTTGCAGAATTTGC
The DNA here is from genome assembly GCF_965287045.1 of Carcharhinus amblyrhynchos. NCBI lineage: Eukaryota > Metazoa > Chordata > Chondrichthyes > Carcharhiniformes > Carcharhinidae > Carcharhinus > Carcharhinus amblyrhynchos. Next base: position 15,640,146 of record NC_137350.1, read on the forward strand.
TCTGAACTTTGCAAAGTACATCAACTTGGGGCCAATTTCAGTGATCACACATAGCAGTACATTGTTACCAGCCCATTACATCATAGAATTAATTCTACTTGCTGCTTCTATTATGCAGTAAACATCTTAGATAGTCTAAGTCATAATCACAATTGTTAAGAACTTACTTCACAGAACAATGTAAGTTTGTCATCAGGAAGGAGCCCATTGGCTTCATCTAGTAGGAAATCTCTTCTAATAAATTTCTTGAAACCCCAGTCTTTTCCTTGTACAAACCGATAAGCTCGCTGGCTCTCTGCAAAACAAAAATGAGATCCATTCTACTTAGCTCAAGTTGCAATACTACAAAGTAGATCAATCCTAGAAACAGGTTTCCAACCTTCTCCTATTTACATCTATCAGCTTTGATGTTAGCAGAACAGTTTGAGCCATCTGAATAATACCCTGTACCTGAGTATGGTCACACAATATTATAGAGAGATTCTACATGATGGAAAAATGTAATGACTCAATGGTTTCAGTTTGTGACAGTATTGAGGCTAATACAGTTTATATGGCTTTTAGCAACAAGTATTTTTAAATTTGAATTTTGGGTGCATCAATTAATCCACCTCCACTTTGTACCTCATTCACAGAAATAAAAATTTGACTAAGCAGCTATCATAAATATATTCAAAATTGAGCAGGACAGCATTTTAACAGTAGTCATAACTGTTTTTTTTAAATGTCCAGTTTATTAAAATTCTACCAGGTGAATTTGAATCTCTTAGTAACTTATGGACTGTAACCTCACTTTCCAGTTTAGGGTTTAAACAAGAGTCTGTATCCGATTTGACCAATATATGCAAATTAAATAGGAAAGTAATCTTGTAAATTGAATAATGACATCTTTACGGTAATCAAAATTACCATTTTACAGATCAGCTTCGAGTCTGCTGGAAAGGCTTCTGCTAATGATTAATTGTGATAAACTTATGACAAATTATTGATGTTAGTTTGTGTTTTGCTTCTTTTGATAAATTATTGATATTTGTTTTGCCAAGAATCAGAGACACACCACGAGTTAACAAAGGTCTTTCATTTCTGGAACCTAGTTTCAATTCCAGCCCAAAGTGATAGGATGAAAGTCTACTGGCTATAAAAGACCCTACATGAAATGAATTGAAGCAGTCTTAATTCGGTCCCAAGTGAGCATGAACTTAGTGTGAAACTGTTATTACTTTGGCATTAGGTAATACCATAGATACATCATCATGGCTGATTTAGAAAAATGGAGGAGGTCCTCTTGAAACAGATTCACTTTGCTAAACAAATGTAATAAAGTTCATTTTACTTCTAAAAAGAGCAACGCCAATGCTGTGAGCACTTGATACCACCAACAGGTGCCACAAATCAAATTCCATTCCGTTATAAAATCTCTCACCTTATTAATAGCAAAATTTAACTAATTTGCCCATAGATAATGCAAAATACAGGGAAAAAGGGAAAAATAATAGTTCTTTCTGAAATAATTATTGACCAACATGAACTCCACAAGACAGCATGTGTTTTTTTAAAACAATATCCAAGCCATGAGATTTCAATTGAGCACTTAAAGCTTTTGATATTAAACCAACAAAATTAATACAAATCTTGTACAGTGAAATAGAGGCTACTTCATTCAGGATGAATATCTCAGTGACTTAAGTTGCCGTTACAGCATGTTAAACAAAACTAGCTGCTGAATGCATTAACAATGCACAAAAGCATATAACTAAATCATGGTACTGCATGGAGATGTGAAATCTCTGGTGATGAGCAACTTCCATACAATGCTGAATTTCTCTTAAAACATGATTGTCTAACAGCTCAATCGATTCTCTCAAATAAAAGTGACGAAATAAAAAAAAAATGAACATTTACAGCAGGTCTTTCAGCTTCCAAGAGAAAAGACAATACTTTGCATTAAGAATTTTTTAGTCATCCACCTAAAATGCTGGTTTTCTTTTCCAGATACTACATCAACTAGTATATTTCCTAGCATTTTATATTAAAAGGTTAGAGTTGTTTGACTCAGATTGTCAAATACTTGAACTGTTCAATTGTGCAAGTTTTGTCAGGCGCTGATGGCTTAAAGATAAAGCATTCTATGAAAACATAGTTATGCAGAGTGCAACTTGTCCACTCTTATCTCACTGTCTGACAGCCAACCATGAAATTTACACAGAAGTCCACAGTTTAGCCTTTTTAATCTCCCTACAGGAGATAGGCAGGCAAAATAATCAAATTGAAAAGCTCTCTCCTTGTTCTCAAACAATTAAGGGCAATTATTTTTAGTTATGTTTTTAAGCTACTGAGATGCAAGCTTTCTCCTCCAGTTTTGAAATAAACAATACTCAGGATTTCCATCCCTTCAGTGTTAATGGGTAGATCTGAAAATAACGTTACTGTAGTTCAAATGGAATGAGTTACATGCAGTAAAGAATAAAAACACTACATTTCTTTTTTGCTTGGCTTCTATCTCTTATACAAATTGAGTATGCCTTTCCCTGATCTTCTTCCCAAATCTTTACGTACAGAACCAAAAAGTTGGAGTAACCATCTTCAGTTTCCATCATTCTGTAGCATTTGGTTCTGCCTTAGTGCAGTGAGGCTTGACATTGGCCAGGCTATTTGCTATACTGTGGACAATGCAGAACTAGGATGAGATTACAAGGAGTTTTCAAGCATGCAGCTACATTCCCAACAAGGCAACTGAAGTTGGAAGTTCAGTCAAACAGTAATGGCTCATACTGACAATTATTAAAAAAAGCCTATATAAACAGTGCTGCCAGCAGAAGAAACATCATGCAGCCAGTGAATGTCTAACAACTGAATCCAGGCAGGATTTCTCATTAAATTAAACTTCAGCTCGAGCCATATTTCTTGGCTTAGTAATTTTTAAAGCTACTAGAGGAAAGACTAATGGACTGTTGTTGCTTTATTGTAGTTGAGAGCACTGTGTATTTGCTATAACCTTTAGATCTTAAGTGAGAAAGCCTTTCAACTTGCACACAAATGCATAACTTCATAGAAACTAGAAGCAGGAGTAGGCCATTTGGCCTTCGAGCCTCATCTGGCATTCATCTTGATCATGGCTGATCATTGAATTCAATATCCTGATCTCCCCTTCCTCCCATATCCCTTGATCCCTTTAGCCCCAACAGCAATATCTAATTTCTTCTCGAAATTTGGCCTCAAATACATACTATAGTAGTGAATGCCACAGATTCACCACCCTCTGGGTGAAGAAATTTCTCTTCACCTTTCTGAAAGGTTTACCCCTTATCCTCAGACTATGACCCCTAGCTCTGGACTCCCTCCACAACTGAAAACATTCTAAATCCATCTTGTCTAACGTCGTTAGAATTTTAAGTTTTGATGAGATCCCCTCTCACTCTTCTAAACCGATCTAGACTCTCCTCATATGATAGGCCTGCCATCCCAGGAATCAGCTTGTAAACCTTCGCTGTACTCCCTCTACAGCAAGGGCATCCTTCCTCACATAAGGACATCAAAACTGCACATAATACACCAGATGTGGCCTCACCAACACCCTATACAATTGCAGCAAACCATCTCTTTACTCAAATCCTCTCACTTTGAAGGTCAACATACCATTTGCCGCCTTTACTGCCTGCTGTACCTGCGCACTTACTTTCAAGCGAAGTATGCGCGAGGGGCCAAAGGTCTCGTTGAGTACCGACCTCTCTCAATTTACACCCATTCAAGTAAATCTGTCTTTCTATTATTGCTGCCAAGGTGGATAACCTCATTTACCCACATTATACTGCATCTGCCATGCAGATGTTCACACATACAGCCATCCAAATCACACTGAAGCATTTTTGCATCCTCCTCACAGCTTACCCTCCCACCCAACTATATATCATCTGTAAATCTGGAGATAATACATTCAGTTCCCTCTTCCAAATCAATATATAATGCGAATGGTTGGAGTCCTAGCACAGATCCATGTGGAACCCCACTAGTTACAGACTGCTAGCCAATCAGAAAAAGACCAGTTTATACCAACTGTTTCCTATCTGCTAACCAGCTTTCTATCCATCTCAAGACATTACCTGCAATCCCACGTGCTTAACATTAAATAGTAATCTGTTATGTGAGACCTTATCAAAAGCCTTCTGAAAGTTTAAATCCACATCCACTGGTTCTCCTCAGTCAACTCTATTCCTTACATCCTCAAAATTCCAATAGATTTGTCAAGCATGATTTCCCTTTTGTAAATCCATGCTGACTACCACTGCCTTACAAATGCCAAGTTATGAAATCCTTGATAATAGACTAACAACTTGCCAGTACCAACATTAGGCTCACTAGTCTATAGTTCCTTGTTTTCTCTCTACCTCCCTTTTTGAATAGTAGGCTTACATTAGCTACCTTCCAATCTGCAGGAACTATTCTAGAGTCCAAAGAATTATGGAAAATAATCACCAATTGATTTAATCTTTCCAGGGCCACTTCCTTACTGTAGGATGAAGCTTATCTGAACCTGGAGAGTTATCCACCTTCAATCTCAATTTCCCCAAAACCATTTCTCTACTAATGCTGATTTCCTCCAGCTCCTCACTAAAACATGTTTTTTCTCAGCACTTCGGGCACATTATTCATGTCTTCCTTTGCAAAGACTGAAGTACAAATTTAGTTCCTCAGCCATTTCTTTATTCCCCATTATGAATTCTTTCCTTTCTGACTGTAAGGGCACTACATTTGTTTTTGTCAACCTTTTTATCTTTACATAGCTATAAAGCTTTTACAATCAACAAATCTTCAATAAACCTAGTTTCAAAAAGAAAGCAAATCAGATGATAAGTCAATTCTTATTTTTGGTGGTGGTGGGGGGTGAGGAATGGAAACGGAAGGGAAGCATATTCTTCTGTTGACAGTAGATGCACATACTGATATGAAAACAATCCTTATTCAAGGAATCAAGTCTGAGCAGGGTAAGTGAATTCCAAATTTAATATATAAATGGCACTTTCTAAAAAGCAGTCCACATCAAATTGTAAAATTGAGAAGGGTCATTAAAACACAGTTTTTGGCAAACCTGCTTTTGCAAAGACTTCAGCCTCAAGTATAAGATAATTTCAAATTTCCATCAAATCAAGGGGAAAAGAAATCGAGAAAGGGGAAACATTGGTCATAAATAGTTGTTCCTTTACACCAGTTTGCACAACTGAATAGAACTGCATTTAAATGCTGAGCCTGTATCTGAAGCATACTGTCACTTCACTTACCCATTGCCTTAGTTTCTTCACCTTTTGCGTTCAGAATGGAGAATTTAAATTTTGCTCTGACTTCACTTTTTGGACAGCTGACTAGCAGCAGGTAGAGTGATAGGTAATCTTTACTTTCCTCATCTAAACCCTTAGGGTTCACTCGGAGGCACCTTAAATATACATAAAAAATGAAATATGTTAAAAAGAAAATGAATGAATCACATACAGGCTAAAAAAAATAAAGAGAGCATTTAGATGCAGGATTGGTCTGTCCCGTCCCAAGTTTTTCCTTTCACCATAGCTTTATCATAACTGCATCTAGTTCACTGTATGAGGTCCAACTCAATTTTTTTTTAAAAAGGATGGTCTATCTCTCACACACTCAATAATGCTACTGCTCAACAATTACCACGCTGTATTTCATGTCATGTATTACCCACCATCTTTTAACTACACTTCCTAATCTATTTGGATGCACTAACTGTCCAAAGCACTGGTACAAAAATAAGACAACAAGTGTTTAAAGTCACTCTTCAATTTATTCATGTTTCCAGTTCCTTCCTCCTCTTAACTTATAATTTATTCCATTTTACAATGAATTTGTCATACTTACCATTTTCCCTATAATTATCATGCAATACTTGGGGGATGTGGGAATATTTAATCAATTTAGGTAAGGCAAGTTGCTTTTTAACTATGAACTGAAAAGCATAGCAACTCTCTTTCCTCATGAGCATTTTTATCCAATTTACCCCTGTGCACTTTAATGCTTATTATTTTTCTGCCTATTACCCTCAGTTCATCACCTCCCCACTCTGCACTAATTCGCCATCAATTACAAATAGATTATACTGCTTTTAGGCATTCATACAGTATTATTAAAGTTATTAGCATGTAAAAAGTTTAATGGGTGAAGTCAAAGAGAAAAAAAAACCTTGTTTGCCAAATGCAAACTTGAAATTAAAAAGATTGCAAAGTACTTTAATGCCATGAAAACAGAACAGCTCACAACCCTGTTACGTGTATGTGCCTTCACTTATCCTGATACTAGTTGGCAAGAAGGACAAGCAATGCTAAAATTTGTATTAAACAAAGCAGTGGATACAACTTAAAATGATATAAAAGCAGCTTTGGAAAACAGCTACAACTCTCAGATATTTACAGTTAAGAGAAGCTTTAGGACTTGATCTTTTATAGCTTTATCGAAGAGTGTTAAAATGTTGACATGTTGAATAGAACAGTTGGGAATACTTGAATGGTGAGTCTTAGTACATTTGCATCAAATTACAATTCCACTTAAATTGGCTTTTGAAGATAATTAGATGATGGATGATTTGTTACAACATAGTTTCTCCAGTTTCTTCCAATTAGTTAAAGGTTCACTTGGAAAACTCTTGCAGCATCATAACCTTTGACTGTTTGAAATTAAATGCTGCATTAATAAATGTTTTAACAATAGTGAAGGTGAAAGATCATGTCCGCAAGCAGTACAATGGCCAATGATAATCTTGATCAATGCATCACGATGAGGTCAAAAAATGCTAATACTTTTCTCATCAAGATTGTGAAGATTTTCAACTGGACAAATGCACCAATGTACCTGCCCTCCAGCCGATCAATTTCTCCCTTTATTTAAATGATAATTACTACTAACCCATCAATTCTGCTATTTGAACCTTACCATACTAAGTTGCATTTGTGCATACCATATGGTAGAATGGAGTGTGATTGTTTTGAACATGACATCAAGTCTCACCCAAAGATACAATAAACGTGCTACGTCAATTCTTGTAAGTTATCGTTTGGAGGGCCGAGAGTTCTTCTTACTCCAAAAGAAACAGTAGGGGATTTTCACAATAACTTCACTATAGTGTTAATGTAAGCCTACTTACGACATCAATAAATAAACAAACTTAAATAGTGGAAATGCACTGCATGTATTTTAATTTCTGGAAAGAGAAAGGATGTGCTGTTTCAGATTTCAGTTCTGACAAAAGGGCTGGCACTCAAAACATTAATCAATTTTCTAACTTGATGTATTGCATTTTTGGAAGGCAAACAGAAAAAAGGAATACAAAATAAGCAGGAGGATGGTGAGAGGGTAGAGGAAATGACAGACCTTGGAGTACACGTCCAGAGGTCCCAGAAGGTGGTAGGATAGGTAGACAAGGTGGCAAAAAAGGCACATGGAATCATTTCCCTTATTGGACGAGATACAGAATTACATCCCGGATTTTGTATTCTATATAACTATATAAAACACTACTGTGCCACAACTGAAGTTCTGCATACAATTCTGGTCACCACATAGGAAGGAAATAATTGCTCCAGACAGAGCACAGGAGAAATTTGCAAGAATGTTGCCAGGCCTGTAATCTGCAGCTGAGGAATGACTGGGTAGGCTAGGTTTGTTTCTTAGAACAGAAGAGGCTGAGGGATAATATAATTGAGGTGTACAAAACGAGGGAGCTAGACAGACAAGATTTATTTCAATTAGCAGGGGGCACAGATTTAAGATTACTGGTAGAAGGATTAGAAGGGAATTAGGAAAAACATTTTCACTTAGGTCATTGGTATCTGAAACTCACTTCTCAGATTGGTGATTGAGGCAGAAACCCTCAACTCGTTTACAAGGTATCCTGATATGCACCTCAAGCATGAAAACCTGCAAGGCTATAGACCAGGTGCTGAAAGATGGAAACAGAATGGGTTGTCGATTTTTGCAGCAGACATGGGCTGTAAGGCCTCTTTCTGTGTTTTAACTTTTCTATGGTTCTCTTTCCAAATGTTAAAAGGTGTCCTATGCATTTATTTTATAATCCACTTATTTTGTTCTCAATCGAGGGAAAGGGAAAGAGGAAGGGAAAAGAGATGATGCAGAATCATTTTTATTGTGGGGAGACTGCACTGAAGGCAAAAATCTGCTTCCTTTCATCATTACAAATCAGTACCATCATTGCTGACCAATGACATAACCAGACTGCATTCTGACATTGATGTAGCTACTGTTTTTCTTAGTGTTTTATAATTGATTATAGTACTGCTCTGACAGTCTTCTAACGCTGGTATTTTGTGGGTACCTCAACATAATCACAAATTTATTGAAGTAGTGTATTTTTAATTTCATGAATTTTGTGTTCATTCAACTTTCAGCAGTTTCCAGCAAGATCCGGGATCTACAGATCCCACTTATTGCAATAATAGAGTTCTCTTTACTATGACTTCCAAGCTCAAAAGTTTTAAAATATTATTGCAAAATAGAATAAGGTGAAAATAACCTGGAAGGATGAAAGCTACAAGTTAGAGTAAGATGCATTTCATCACTTTTAGAAGGGGCCAGCCAAGGGAATTAATTTAATTACTCTTTAAAGAAGAAACTTTTTTTTCCATCACCTTTACTATTGATAATTGTCGACTCACCACATTTCAAGGAAACTGAATTAACAATTGATATACTGCACTACTGTGTATGGTATTTAGGTGCATTACACTCTTAGCTTCTTGAGCTCATTATCCTAAGGCTCAAGTACAAAACATTTTCTGAAATCAATCTTTTTCAAGTATTGACAGAACAACAAAGATTAAAATAATGATACAATGTTTGATTTGTAAAGTGATCTTAACGATGTCACTCACTCTTCAGGTATTTCAATGTCAGAATGTTGTTTTTTTAACCTCTTAAGATGAGTAAATTAAACAGATATTCATTATAATTTTAACTTTAAAAACAAAGTATTGATGATATAATTGATTGTAGAAATGTAAAGAAAAAAATGTAACCAACATAGCTGATGCTCATTCTGTGTTCACACCTTGTTAGTACATTATATTAAGCCATCAACATAGTTTGTTAAATAGAATCAAGCCAGTCAGGAAAGAGCTGAATTCTCCGTAACCGTTTTGTTTCATTCCTGATTTTAACCCAGGACAAATCTGTTCTAGGCAAATTATATTCTGCTAGTACAGTATAAGATGGTTGTAAAAAAAAACACATTTTTAAAAAATTGTATAGCTAAAATAACTAGTTGACAATCTTACTCCTGCATAAACACAGCAGACATCTCCTTTTGATTCGGCAAACTGAAAATAAATGTTTCATAATTGCACATCTAGTGATTAAGACTAATGTGGATGAATATTTTATAGTGTGATACAGAACATACCCTCCAAATTTTGCCTCTTTAGTTTGAGATAGAACATTCCAAATGGAAGCACTTTCAACACAAGGATTGCTCTCTCATAATACCCAAAATAAAAATGAGTGAAAAAATAAAATTCTTTATGGTCGAGCATGCTCTCTCTATAGGAGGGCCAGCTTCCGTACTTCTCAAATGGCTCAGTCCATGCAATCAGGTCTTGGATCTGGAGGACCCAATATTAATGCTGAGCCAGGAAAACTGTCAGCTGATATTTTCTGAAGGAAAATCCATAAGTATGACTTTACCCCAGGTCCTGCCAAGATTATTTGCAAGAGCCATCTTAGATTTCCTCAACATGTTTCCTCCCCAACACAGCCAGTCAGATTAACACTGTGAAAAGCAGATACTATTAAGTCTAACATCACAGTTGTTTGAATGGTAGGCTCAGTGGACTGGGAGGCATCTCCCGTCCTACAGACAGAGCAATGAAGTAACTTACCTCATGGAAATCTGCTGTCATTACCTGTTCTGGCCTACGTATGACTCCAGAGCCACCTCAGTTGGTTGACTCTCAACTGTGCTCTGAAATGGCTGCTTTCAAGGGCAAATAGGGATGCGCAATAAATGCTGGCCAGCCAGCAACGATGTAGAGATGCCAGCGTTGGATTGGGGTAAACACAGTAAGAAGTCTCACAACACCAGGTTAAAATCCAACCAGTTTATTTGATAGTAATCCCACAAGCTCTCAGAAACAGTGTTCCTTCTTCAGGTGCGTGGAAGGTTCTGATCAGAGAAGGGCATGTAAAGTCACACACAGTTTACAGAATACTGATTAGAATGCGAGTCTTCAGCATGTTAGCTGTGAAGACATGCATTCTAGTCAGTATTCTGTAAACTGTGTGTGACTTTATATGCCCTTCTCTGATCAGAACCTTCCACACACCTGACAATGGAACAGCGTTTCCGAAAGCTTGTGGGATTACTATCAAATAAACTGGTATGACTTTAACCTGTTGTTGTGAGACTTCTTACTGTGTTTAGACGACAATACCCATGTCTTATGAATGAAAAATAAAAAAAATCCGGCCCTTCACACCTGTTCATTGACCAGGATTCCAGAGTGGGATTTCCTTTTTTAAAATTTTAGCTCCTCCCTCCAACTTCCCCTAACCTCATCTGCCCTGGGAGATTAAAATTAGTTTCAAAGCATCTGTTAAATTAGAGGCACTAAACCGCATGGATTGTGACCTTCGACAATTGGTCTACGTGCTGCTTATTTAGAAAATGGAAAATCAGCCCAGTTTTTCCCCACTTAATTTCTATCTAGCAATTCCTGGTGAACCTGGTTATGTGGATATGGAGTAAGAACTGGTTTTGGATCATTTGTTATGCCTGCACAATAAGATAGTTTATCAAAATTCACCATCCAGATTCACATCCAGTTGGGATACTATCGAGTTGGAGGGTATACTAGATAGCAATCCAGCATTCATAGAACTCTGTCAAAGTGTTGTTACCTTCAGATTTTTTTAAAAATTCATTCATGGGACATGGGGATTGTTGGCTGGCCAACATTTATTGCCTATCCCTAGTAGCCTGAGGGCAGTTGAGAGTCAACCATATTGCTGTGGGTCTGGAGTCACATGTAGGCCAGGCCAGGTAAAGACAGCAGATTACCTTCCCTAAAAAACATTCGTGAACCAGATGGGTTTTTCCCAACAATCGACAATGGTTTTGTGGTCATCAGCAGATTCTTAATTCCACATTTTTTTTAATTGATTTTGAATTCCACCACCTGCCATGGTGGGATTTGAACCGAGGTCCTCAAAACATTAGCTGAGTTTCTAGATGAATAGTCTAGCGATATTAACACTAGGCCATCGCCTCCCCTAAGAGAAAAAATTATTGAAAAATACATTTTTCTTTTAAAAAGCATCATCAAGCTACTGAGACTAGTTTTGCCACACTCGCATCCTTGTGCTCAAAGGGGTATAATTTTACCTATGGCCTTATCAGGGATGTCCACAAAGCAGTTTCTAGCTGTGCACAATGTACCAAATTTTAAGTCTCTATTCTTGCAGGGATAGGAAAGTTGGAATATGCATCAGAAGGTAACTTATTTTATGCACTGCACTTTGTGCTTGGGATAAGGGGAGAGTTTAATATAATTTGAAAGCATGGTGTCTTCCTGTCAGTTTACAGAAATGCTCCCATTTTGACTTACTTGTAAAGTATAATAAACATGATTATAGCATTTCTCTGAAAATAGACAGTTGGCAAAGTTCAATAATCAAGCATATTCCTAAGGACCGACAGGTTATTTTTGTGTTAGCTACATGTTAAACTAAGGTGAATGACCACACAAAATTATTTTAGAAAGTGACAACTTCAGTCAGTGTGTGAAAAACTTGTGGTGAATGAATCTGAATGGGAAGAACAAGGAAGGAGAGAGGAAGGAAGGAAAGAACTTTCAGTGCAGACTCAAAATTATCAAGTTTTTCTTCCATGAATGCAACCTTGCTTTTTGGAGGGTAAGACATTGCCCTTTCTGATGTCTTATTACATCACATCCAAATACATAATAGCCAAACTAATCTTCCAGAAACTGATACAACATAAATGAATGTAAACTTTACACCCTACCTTTATTTACAGATAAATCAAATATTTACAGATTTCACTGAAAATACGGACATATATTTCCTGTCTCACACGAAGAGATTCAACTTAAAACTGCAGTTTCAATCTATTGCAAGTTGATACATTATAGCAGTGTACTTTGTTGACACACAGCAAACCATATTCTGTGTCTCAATGTTTAATAGTACTTCTATCTGACCTGGCTTGGTGCCAACAGTGGGAATCCAATAATGGAAAATACGCCATCTCTAAACGTCCTTCTTCATTACAAAATAAGTATGGCGAAATGTGTATCCTTGCACTCAAATCCATCACTTCTAGAAATCGAAAGTAAAAACTGCCATGTTTCACAGACAAACAGCTTCACCACTTATGCTATCGCATTTATAGTTTACCTAAAAGTCTGGAACTTGAACATTCTGGAAGCCACATATTAAAAAGGTATGGTGTTGCCGAATACACTGCATTTTCATTTGAATTTTATAAATACTGAAAATTGTTCCCTTATTAGTAATGAGGATGAACCATAACATTGCACCTAGAACTTAAAAACATAATCTTGCATTTAACTTTAAAATATCAAGACATTACTCAAACAAGAATTTTCAAATTGTGGTAATGTTCTGGAAAAGGCAACCAATTACGACACTGTGCCTAAAATTTCTGCATTACTCACTACGTAAAGTGAAGTACTCATTTCCTCTATTCATCAACCAGCCCATTTCTTTTACACTGCAACTAAATGATATCTAATACATTGAAATGCTAGCAATATCATTGCCAAGTGTAACAATCTCAGCAAGTTATTCTTGAAACAAAACTATCAGAAAATTTAATGCTTGCAAAGATATTGAAATCTGTCAGTTTTGGTAGTCTGTACAACTCAGGTGAAACTACAGCAACAAATAATTCCTCTTGCTTTTTCACTGGAGAGCAGAAGAAATGAGAGCAATGAATAACTAATCTCACATCTCAGAAGAAAGAACGGCAAGATAATGAAAATCAAGTACTAATATTGCAAGTAACATCAAGAGTAATATTTATAGAACACCAAATAAACCAAAATGTCAGGTATCCCAGATTTTAGCTCTTTGGTCCAGATTAAGAGGTTCCTCCCCACATTTCATGGGATCTTTGTGAGGGTGCTTAATTAATTCCAATACTCCATTCACCAACTGACAGACAGTGAAATGTAAATTGGGAGGGAAAAAGGGCACTTTAACTCTCAGTATCAACAGTAAATAATTATTCAAAATCTACTGTACAGTGATGGATTGAGAACATAAAACAACAAAGTGCTTTAGAAATTACATCTGTCTAGTGCTAAGAATTAAAATGACCAGCTTGAAAATGAGAGATAGCAAGAGTTGCTCATAAATATGGAGCAAATATTCATATATATGGGCTAATATTCATAGGATCCTACAGTGCAGAAAGAGGTCCTTCGGCCCATCGAGTCTGCACCGACTACAATCCCACCCAGGCCCTATCCCCATAACCCTATATATTTTACCTGCTAACCCCTCTAAACTAAGCATCTCAGGACACTAAGGGGCAATTTCAGCATGGCCAATCAACCTAACCCACACATCTCTGGACTGTGGGAGGAAACCACTGTGCTACTGTGCCGCCCAATAATAAGCCTTGAGCCAATTTGCTGGGTTTGAAATTTCTAACAGCCAGTGTCTGATCTCACAATCCTACCTATGGTACAAGTATATTCTTTTGATTTAAATGGTTACAGATACCGCAGGGTTGTCATGGAGGATTACACACATGCAAAGGTTCAAGGAGAATTCTGAAATTTGGATTATCCCCTGTATCTGCATGGAAGTTTTAAAATTAGGTGTCATGGCTTCCATGGCCTTGGAAAGGAACTTCTGGTTCAAGGGCAATATAGTGATTAGGTCAAATGCATTAAGCCACAATATAAATTTCATTTCACGACATGCTTCACTAAGCCTTTCAATCATTTTGCCTTTCCCATAACTACTCATAAGCAAATCCCCACTTATAAATGCAAACGTTATCATACGGAGTTCCACACTCACCACTTTAATTTATCATTTGCTCCAGATGAGAAAGTTGAGCTCTTGATAACTTCTCCCATTTCCTCTCGACAGAAGCTGAAGTTGTTAATAGTCCACATATAGGAGAACTTCACTACTTTTATCTAGCAAATGGAAAAAAGGGAAAAGAAATAAATATTTGAATATTCAAACAAATAGCAATGATTTAACAACAAATAACAGTAGATTCATGTTCTATTTTTGTGCATTCATAATTAAGTAAAGGGCAGGAAGAGGCAAGAATCCAAAAAAGGAATTCTCCTATGGCAGTTCAAATTATAATTTATATTTAGATTAGTGCAGCATTCATAAATTCCAACTCCATGGCAGGTAATAATGAACTCCTAACTTCAGTGAATAGCCAATCAATTAGCAATAAATACAGATAACGAATTTCTGAACATCACTGAACTGCTTTGAAAAATTCAAGTCATTGCATACTGAACTGTGCTGTTACTAATTATCTTGTGCAATCTGTTACAGATGACCTGAGAGGATTATCAATTCCATGGGAGTTTTGAAGAGTTTGTGATAATCAAATTAAAACACAAAATTCTTAAGAGGTTTGAGGGGGAACATACTGAGAAGGCATCAACAGGGTATAAGGAATGGGTCATTTTGGACAGATGTATTTGCATCAGATAGTGGTATAGGGTCATCAAGGCAGTTTTTCTTTGTCAGATCCCGCACCACGGGCTGCATGAATCTGCTGTTATTTGTTGTATCACTGCAGTTTCTTTCAATATTCCTGACAGATACGTCCTTCAGAATTCAGCCAGCTCAGCCTGCAGTGGTGGGGACATTGATAATCCTCTACCCAGAGTACATTCGGTGCCCCTGTTATCCTTAGCATTTTGTCCAAGTGTTGTTCACTAGGCAGATTCCTGCTTCATCAGCTGAGGGAGGGCAGTAGTTATCAACGAGTGGATTCCTTGTGCATGTTCCAGACTGATGTTATGAGGCTAACATGAAGTCCAGAGTTAATGTTAAAGACTTTCAGGGTAACTCCCTGCTACCAGCATACAACTGTGCTACTGCCTGTGGTGGGTCTAACCTGCCAGTGGGACAAAATATATCTAGAGATAGTGACGGAGCATCTCAGATATTGGGTGCAAGGTACAAGATGATGAATATGATAACTTCAGGATATTCCTGGACTAGTCTGCAGGAGCCCTTCCAAATTTTGCCACAAGCCTTCACATATTAGTAAGGGAAATTTTGCAGAGCCTAGTGCGCCACTATCATTTCCGGTGCTTGAGTTGACGCTGGGTGGTCAATCAGATTTTACTCTATTTCGACTTTCCTGTAGCAGTCTGGTACAACTCAATAGCTTTCTATTTCAGAGGCGAGTTAAATAGAGCCGTAATTCCATATATACCAGATCAAGACATTAGTGAACCAGATGGATTTGTAAAACAATCTCAATTTCACGGTCACAATTGTTAAGATTGGCTTTTAATTCCAAATTTTATTAATTAATTGAAATTAAATTCCACCAGTTGCCATGGTGAGCTCTAAAACCTGTGTCCCAAGAGCACTTAGCCTGGAATTTTGGATTACTAGTGTAGTGACATTACTACCAGCACGCCACTGTCCCCCCATTTCTTAAATTCTTGCACCTGGTATTCTCCAGAGCTCTCCCACTCAAGAACTAACCAGGCTCAAGTCTGCTTAGCTTCAAAGATCAGGCATTTGCAGACCAGTTCTGAATGATCTATTCCAATTTCTATTCCTCAGGTATAATGAGGTAGCTCAGTTCAACTGGCAGCTCCAACTACTGGTTCAGACGTGACAGGACTGAGCTCATAATTTAGGCCAGAATTCCACTGTAATCATTAGAAATTGCTACAAAGATACTAAGCTTTGGAATAAGATGTTAAACAGAATTCCTTTCTGCCTGCTCCATTGATTCGGATAGACTTTGAAAACCCAAGGTATTCAGTCAATGGGAAACAGGGACAAGATCCTTTGCAATCCGAACTAATATTCTTTCATCAGCCAATATCACTAAAAGCAATTAACTGGTCAATTAGCATCTTGCTGTTTGAGTAACATTTTGTTGGCGTAAAATGGCTGATACTTTTGTCCATGTAATATTAATTGAACTTGAAAAGTAATTCAATTTACAAAGAATAATGAAAGATCATGATGTAACATAGCATAAAAGCAAGGGCGATTGCCCCATGCTGCTCTTAGGATTTAATCCAACAGTTAATGGGAGTTATTTAATGAAAGCTATTTATAACTTATAAGTAAGACGTTGTATTTTTCTCAGCAGGGCGCTAAAATACTGTGGCATTGGTTGCCTCAATTCATCATGAACTGTACAATACCTTTCTCATCAAGTCATAGGATGTAGTTCTCAAGGAATTCTACTGACTTACGAATGCTTTGAATAAATTTAATTTGCTGAAGTTAACATTTTAGAAACAGAAAGGGTTATGAAATTTGGACTCTTCTGCAAAGAAGAAACTTCATAGCTGTTTGACGAAGAGTAAAATTTGTATTTGGTTTTATTCTGGCACAGGCATTGATTGTACATACAATCCGGGTGCTGCAGGATATTCACACAAAATAAATAATACTGTTTAGTCAGCAATTGGCAACTTTGTCTGGAATTCCAACAAATTGGTTAGAGATTTCTATCTATATTATAGATGCTGAGCTTTAGAACAGGACATAATCAAGACATTTAATTTAGGAATAACTTATGACTGAGAATTCTATATTGAGTAAATATGGTTACATTACCCACAATTTTCTGTGCCCTATATGGGATTATACATTGTTTCAATCATTTAGTAGGGAATATTTGAGGACCAGAGTGGCACAGATAAGGTAGATAGTCAAGATCTTTTCCCCGAAGGTAAGGGAGTCCAAAACTAGAGAGCATAGGTTTAAGGTGACAGGGGAGATACAGAAAAGGGTCTAGAGGGGAAATTTTCTCACTGAGGGTGGTGAGTAGGGGCGGGTACAATTTTGTCCTTTTAAAAAAAAGCATTTAGACAGTTATATAGGTAAAATAGGTATAGAGGGATATGGGCCAAATGCAGGCAATTGGGACTAGTTTAGTGGTTAAAACTGGGCAGCATGGACCTGTTGGGCCAAAGGGCCTGTTCCCATGCTGTAAACCTCTATGATTCTCTGACTCTAACTATAAAGGGAAATGTAAACATTGTCTTTACAAAATGGTCACAACTCTAGTAGAATGTATTTAACAGCAACAGGAAGCCTTTATTATCAGCGATTGGGTAAAGCCTCTTCAATAAGCTACCTAGCTACATGTGTAAGAAGGGTACATGTGTCCAAACTGAGCCATTGGCTCCCAAACCTTGGTAATCCAGTCAAGGAAACTGAGACAATCCAGCTCTATTAGCACTTACTGGTTTTCTGCCCTGTGAATTTTGTAGTCCTGTACTAGATCTTCTTGCTTCACAGAGATTGATCCATTTTTTAAATTTTAATCTACTCTTAAAGTTGCAAAGCCAATGTGCAGAGTGGACTGGGCAAGCCCTTAATCCATCTCCTTACTTGCGCCAAAAAGCAATTCAAATTGAATCTAATTCATGGTCCCCACAAGAGAGACATACAAGATCCAAGCTGACAAGAAAAGGCATTACACGTGATCTTAGCCACAATGTTGAGAGGTGCACCCTTCCCAGGTGATCACAGTTTCACCTCTGCCAGCTAAGTATCCTAAATCGAAACACCAAGTTTGATCATCAGCAACTGAAGACACTCAAATTAATGAGAGCATGGATTTAAATGTCATACTGGTGAAGCCATGAAGGATAAGCAAGTACTTCTGTGGTTCACAAATATAACATTTCAACACTCTGCAATGGGGTTTGTAATTTGAATACTTTACAGACTTAATAGCCAGCATGGAAAAACTTCCAACCTTCAGTGCTTTCTGTAAAACATGGTCATGCATGTGACAGAACCAAAATTTGAAAGGCTACGATCAAGACACTATTACAAATAAAAAACAAAGTACTGGAAAAAACTCAGGTCTGGTGGCATCTGTGGAGACAGAAACAGTGTTAACATTTTGAATCCAATATGACTCTTTGGCATATTACAATTTAGAAACAGTCAGGCTGCTCACAGGAATAATGTGAATATGTGCCACATTGCACGGCAACAATTGAGTCTAGCAGATCAAGAAGAGCCCAGTGCTATCCCTAACCAGCATTAAGTAAACTGTCTCAATCCCCTTCATCACTATTCAAGTTATCCAGGATCAAGTTTGGCAGCAATGTCTTCTCACAAGCAAACAGCATGCAGACAATAATTAGTTGTCCCACACAAACAGAATAGAAAGCTACTGCATGTTGCTTCTGTCCATCGAATCAAACCCCAGGCATAACCCAGCACCTCTGAAAAACTGAAAACAAAGATACGCACAAGTTTGAAAACTGTGTTCAATTTGGAGATCAAATAAAGCCTTCTAAAAATAGGCAGACGTAGCTGAGGCTGCCAATATACCTTTCTTCACCCAACTCCCACGCCCAAGCAATAGAACTGTTTAAAAGAACTAGCCTACCTGTGTATAGCACCAGCTCTCTGCCACAGGCCCACTTGACATTTCAGCCGGGGGTGGAGGACTCGGTACCCTTGACATCGCCAGCTTGACGATTCTGCAGGTTTTCTCAAGGCAGATGAAAGAAAATTCTGTAGAAAATTTACTGTAAAAAAAAATGTTTGTTAAAGGGGCCAGTTGCCTTTTTTTGTGGCTATTTTACATTCAAAATATTAACACCATTCCCTGAAGATTCTAAAGAAAGAAATTTTACCTTCTGGAAGAAAATAATTTAGTTTAGTCAAAAACTAACTTTCGTGTTTCGCAAAAATTAAGATGAATTTAATTCCGATTAAACACATTACCAGACCCCTTTCATCAGTTTAGAAATCCTTCATTCAATAATCTGGCAACAAATTAATGACATCAAGGATTAGGCAAACCTGCTGGAAGTTAATTCAACTCAAATTAACAAACTAACTGGCCGAGAGTAGTTTTCCAGAGCTGGATTTGAACCACAGCTTCCACTGTTGGGTGCCTAAACTTGTGCTACAAAATTACCATTAGCGAGGGGAGATCTGTGCTATGTTCCTAGATAATACCAGCTAAATTTTATTGATAAGGAGCAATTCCTCGTTTGATTGAGGCAGTCAGAGATGGCCGTAGTAGGGCTCAGTTCGTAGTGGTGGTTTCACTGATGAGCAGGCCCATGCTTCAGCAATGCCATAGGCATCGAGATGATGGCTGCTACTGTGGGTGACGTTGTGTATGGTGGTCCTGGCTCCGTAGCATAGATCATTGACACTCATGACGAACTGCGAGATACCATAGGGAATAGAAGAAGTGGTGAAGAGAATCCAGTCAACAGGCCTTGGTGGGGGCTCATCTTCAGTCCTTGGAAATTCTGGTTGATTTGAGATAGAGCCAGGAGAAGGAGTATCCGTGCACTTGGGGATAAATTCAGCCCACTGAGCTCACACCGACAACAATCTCACCCAGGCCCTATCCCTGTAACTCCATGTATTTATCCGCTAATCATCCTGAGGGGATTTAGCATGGCCAATCAGCCAAACCTGCACATCTTTGGAGTGCAGGAGAAAACTGGAACATCCAGAGGAAACCCATGCACACACAGGGGAATGTGCAAACACCACACAGACACTAACCAAGGCCAGAATTGAACTCAGGTCTCTGGTGCTGAGGCAGCAGTGCTAACCACTGTGTCACCCAATTCCTGGCCAAATTTGAGAACTGGCTGCCATACTTTCACAATCTCAATATGAAGGTTGGCCGTTAAATTAGATGGAGCACATTGTATCCGGTCTTTGAGGCCTGGAGTTGATCAAAGACTCCGATGACTGGTCTTGCATTGAACATCAAGGACAAGACATTGAGGACTGGAGGCAGCCGGACACAACAGGTCTTCACAACCCGTCAGGGTCTAGGTTTCTCTTTACTGGGGCTTCAGGGCAACAACATAGCAGAGATATAAAGGCTTCAGTGAAACTCTGGGTGGATCCAGGGTGTTGCTCGATGATCCTGCCATGGCTTTGGCCTTTTCAAGCTCCATGGATGGTTACATTGTCCTGCAGTTCAATGTTAATCTTGATCCTTGTTCCCTTGTGGTTATTCTTCTGATTTTGTGATATTGTCTTTTAACCCGACGAGGATGTATGATATATGAGCACAGGAGACATCTACCACCCGTTATCCTGAAAAAAATCAAGATTGTCTCTTTTTTCTCTTCATTGGAATTCATCCCAATGCTGGCGAGAGGAAGGCCTTAGCTTAAATGTGCATTATTGTCAGCATTTAATCTTGGTTTTGATATTGGGGAAGCAGGGTGAGTAAGGGGGGCTGCTTCTGGCCCTGTCTCAAATTTTAATTATTGGATTTCGGTGTTTGCAATAGAGATATTTCCTTGTTTGGGAATCGTTTGTAGGTCTCCTTTCTGTTGGTTACATGACATGAGGATTGTATGGTATTTACATGTTTTTAATTGCTGTAACCCTTGTATTCACACCGGGTGAGTTTTTTTTGGTACCCGTCACTTTATTTATAGATGAATAACGCCACAGCAGGGTAGCAGGTAAGTGGTTTGGTATAGTGGTGGTTGGTATGGCCTTATAAAAGGTAAGGAAAACCATTAGAACTACTTTCTTTTATACATTTATTATTTTGCGATTAAAGAATCCTTGCTCGTCTCCTATGAAGGTACAAAGAGATCATGAATCCTGAAAAGGCTGGGTTCTTATTTTCTCTATCGTTGGTGCCTCGTGTTGTTGAAGTAGGGGAAATATGTACTGGTGCACGCTTCGGCTTGGTCAGTAAATCTTGGATATTCTGGACCACGATTCTCCCATCCCGCTGCGCTAAGTTTTTAGCGCAGTGGGCCAGGAGAATCTCGCATCAGCCGATTCACGGGGTTTGCGCCCTGCTTGCATCTCCCAGCAGCGTCTGCTCCATGTGGAGACGACAGAAATAATTTAAATTATCATTTCCCTACAATTTAAATGAGATTAGCAGGCTCAGGACTGAACTCTGTGGGCCCGCTAGCCTCTCCCACCCAACTAGAGTGTTGCACTCCAGTAGCGACAACACCAGCTCTCCACTTTCGGGAAACTAACGGCCCAGCCGTGCTGCTGGAGCAAAGTGAGGGCAATCGGGGGGGCTCCTGGGCAGGGGCTGGTTCTCCTGGGCATGAGCACCCTGGCAGTGCCAGCCTGTGCCTCTGACACTGCCCAGAAAACACCTTGGCACTGTCCAGTCAGCACCAAGGGGCAGGGCCTAGGCAATAGGTGAGGGCAGTGGGTCCTGCCCCTATGCATAGGGATGGAGCGATCAGGCTGTGTGAGGGCTATTGGGGGGCAGGGTGGTGTTTGAGCTGGCCAGCAGAAGGGGAGGCTGTCAATGCAAGCCATTGCATGTGCACTCTTCTCAGCACTAACAGATCGGCATATGCACTGTGACCCACTCAGCCTGTTGATTTAAGCCTCTCAAGGAGGAATAGGCACCGCCTCCTGAAATTTAATTATATTCATGTTGATGGCCTTTGTGGTGCACAGAATGGGGGAAATTCTTCTCTGAACTCCCACTGAAAAGATCAGCATGAATTACTTCAGCTTTCACGTGAATTTTGATATTTACAATTTTTGGGGAGAATTCCAGCCCTGGCCTCTCTTGGGTTGGTCTTCTATATTTACTTAGCTGCGCAAGTAGTGACAGCAGTTATTTGATTACTTGGCTCATGAAAAGTACGGTGGGCATATCATCCTGTTAATTTTTTTTGACGAGGGAAATGGGTGGAATCTCACTGATGGTGAGGCCTAAATGGCGCCTCTGGAGTGCCTACAGAGAGGTAGCTTGCTTTATTCAATGTATGAGAGCAATGTGAGCATCCTTGTCCTGTTGACCCTTACTTGAGTGTGTCACTGATCCTAGTTTAGCTTGATTCAATAAGTTAGGGCAGTAGCAACTTGTTTATCCAGGTCAGGTACAGGATACATTTGGCAGGGGAGCAGGTCACCCTCTCCAGCCATGTTCCTTATGGGGGCTTCTAGACCACAGTCCCTCCTGAGATTTGTTTCCCCTGGAGATGTAGTGGAGCCTGAGTGTTTCAGTTCAGCTTTGTTAGAGTCTTTCTTTGGTTTCTTCAACAGTGCAGACTGGATAAAGCACTTCATAACCTACACCAATTTCAGCACCTGATGCTGAGACAAAGAGAAATTCAGAGGATTGGGAAGCCTTTACAAACGAGCAGAGGGCAACTAAAAATGCAATAAGGGGTAAGAAAATGAAATAGGAGTGTAAGCTAGCTAGGAAAAAAAAGGAAGAGTTTTCTTCAACGTATAAAAGATAAGAGAGAGGCAAAAATAGCCATTGGACCACTGGAAAATGAGGCTGGAAAAGTAATAATAGGAAACAAAGCAATGGCAGAGGAACTGAATAGTTACTTTGCATCAGTCTTCACGGTGGAAGACACCAGTCGGATGCCAGAGCTGCAGGAGAGTCGGGGGCACAGCTGAGTCTAGTGGCCATCACTAAGGAAAAGGTTCTGGGGAAACGAAAAACTCTGAAGGCGGATAGATCACCTGGACTGGATGGACTACACTCCACGGTTCTAAAAGAGATAGATGAGGAAATTGCGGAAGCATTGGTGGTGATCTTTCAAGGAATCACTGAGGGGGCAGGGAAGGTCCCAGAGGACTGGAAAGTAGTCAATGGACGGGAAATTACAGACCCATTAGCTTGACTTGGTCATTATAGAACATAACAGCGCAGTACAGGCCCTTCAGCCCTCGACGTTGCACCAACTAGTGAAGCCAATCTAATGACTCTCTAACCTAAACTATTCCAATATTATCCATATGTCTATCCAATGGCTATTTGAATGCCCTTAAAGTTGGCGAGTCCACTACTGCCGCAAGCAAGGCATTCCACACCCTTACCACCCTCTGAGTAAAGAACCTACCTCTGACATCTGTCCTATATTTATCGCCCCTCAATTTAAAGCTATGCCCCCCTGTGTTAGCCATCACCATCCGAGGAAAATAGCTCTCACTGTTTACCCTATCTAATCCTCTGATCATCTTGTATGCCTCAATTAAGTCAGCTCTTAACCACCTTCTCTCTAATGAAAACAACCTCAAGTCCCTCAGCCTTTCCTCATAAGACCTTCCCACCATGCCAGGCAACATCCTGGTAAATCTCCTCTGCACTCTTTCCAATGCTTCCACATCCTTCCTATAAGACTCTCCACACCCTCCGCACAATTTGCCTTTCCCCCAATCTTGGTGTCATCAGCAAATTTCGACACCCTACACTCGGTTCCCTCCTCCAGATCATCTATATAAATGGTAAATAGCTGAGGCCCCAGCACCGACCCCTGGGGCACCCCACTAATCACCAACCGCCAATCCGAATAGCACCCATTGACCCCCACTCTCTGCCTCCTATTTGACAACCAATCCTCTATCCATGCTAACACCCTACCCCCAACTCCATGTCCCCTGACCTTCTGCAATAACCTCTTGTGAGGTACCTTGTCAAACGCCTTCTGAAAATCCAGAAAGACCACATCCACCGGCTCTCCTCTATCCACTGCCCTAGACACATCCTCACAGAACTCCAGTAAATTTGTCAGACACGACTTCCCTTTAATGAAACCGTGTTGCGTCTGCCCTATCAAGCAATTCCCTTCAAGATGCCTCGCAATTTCCTCCTTAATGACGGATTCTAACATTTTACCTACCACAGACGTTAAACTAACCGGCCTATAATTCCCCGCCTTTTGCCTGGCACCCTTCTTAAACAACGGCGTAACATTAGCCGTTTTCCAATCTTCCGGCACTTCCCCGGAATCCAGCGACGTCTGGAAAATAACCACCAAGGCATCCACTATCACCTCCGCCATTTCTTTCAGAACCCTCGGATGCATTCCATCCGGTCCTGGGGACTTGTCCACAATCAGCCCCTCCAGTCTGTCGAGCACCACCTCTCTAGTAACAGTAATGTCATTAAGACCCTCCAGTCCTACCACCTTTCCATCGCTAACACCCGGCAAATTATTCACGTCCTCCTCCGTGAAGACAGAAACAAAAAAGTTATTCAAGACCTTAGCCATATCCCCATCCCCTACCACTAGGTCCCCTTTCTCATCCTCTAAAGGACCAATGTTCACCCTAGCCAGCCTCTTCCTTTTTATATATTTATAAAAACTCCTGCTATCCTTTTTTATATTAAGTGCTAGCCCAGCTTCATAGCTTCTCCTACCCTCCTTTATCAACTTCTTTGTCAATCTTTGTTGACATTTAAACCTTTCCCAATCCTCTTCTCGCCCACTGCTCTTAGCTACTCTAAATTCCTCCGCTTTTAATTTAACACTTTCCTTCACCTCCTTCGTTATCCACGGCTTATTACCTCTCCTCCTACGGTCCTTTTTGACCATCGGAATAAATTTCTGCTGAGCACCAAGAAAGATCTCCTTAAAGATCCTCCACTGCTCCTCAGCAGACCTACCTTCCAACGCGCTCCCCCTGTCCACATTCGCCAATTCTTCTCTCATCCTACCATACTCCCCTCTATTCAAACAAAGGACGCGTGCCCGGGAACCCACTTTCTCCTCCTCCATCTGCAACAGAAACTCCACCATACAATGATCACTTGATAGGGCAGACGCAACACGGTTTCATTAAAGGGAAGTCGTGTCTGACAAATTTACTGGAGTTCTGTGAGGATGTGTCTAGGGCAGTGGATAGAGGAGAGCCGGTGGATGTGGTCTTTCTGGATTTTCAGAAGGCGTTTGACAAGGTACCTCACAAGAGGTTATTGCAGAAGGTCAGGGGACATGGAGTTGGGGGTAGGGTGTTAGCATGGATAGAGGATTGGTTGTCAAATAGGAGGCAGAGAGTGGGGGTCAATGGGTGCTATTCGGATTGGCGGTTGGTGATTAGTGGGGTGCCGGGGCCTCAGCTATTTACCATTTATATAGATGATCTGGAGGAGGGAACCGAGTGCAGGGTGTCGAAATTTGCTGATGACACCAAGATTGGGGGAAAGGCAAATTGTGCGGAGGGTGTGGAGAGTCTGCAGAAGGATCTAGATAGGCTGGGCGAATGGGCCAGGAAATGGCAAATGGAATTTAATGTTGGCAAGTGTGAGGTGGTCCACTTTGGTAGGAAGAATGGTAGGAAGGACTATTACTTACGGGGCGAAAAACTGCAGCAGGCGACGGTGCAGAGGGACCTCGGGGTCCTTGTGCACGAGTCGCAAAAACCCAGCTTGCAGGTGCAGCAGGTGGTCAGGAAGGCAAATGGGATGCTGGCCTTCATAGCGAGGGGGATTGAATATAAAAGTAGGGAGGTCTTGCTGCAGCTGTATAGGGCATTGGTGAGGCCGCAGCTGGAGTACTGTGTGCAGTTTTGGGCGCCGCACCTGCGCAAGGATATTTTGGCCTTGGAGGGAGTGCAGAGGAGGTTTACTAGGCTGATACCGGAGTTGAGGGGATTGAGCTATGAGGAGAGGCTGAATAAACTAGGCTTGTACTCGTTAGAGTTTAGAAGAATGAGGGGAGATCTCATTGAGACGTATAAGATGATGAATGGGATGGATAGGATAGAGGTGGAGAGACTCTTCCCGCTCAAAAAAGACAGTAGGACTAGGGGGCACAGCCTCAAGATAAAGGGGAGGCGGTTTAGAACGGAGTTGAGGAGGAACTTCTTCACTTCAAAGGGTGGTGAATCTCTGGAATTCTCTGCCCGTTGAAGTGGTGGAGGCTGCCTCGCTAAATATTTTTAAGAAGCGGGTTGATGGGTTCTTGATAAGAGAGGGGATTAAGGGTTATGGGGAGAGGGCGGGAAAGTGGAACTGAGCCACGACAGATCAGCCATGATCTTACTGAATGGCGGAGCAGGCTCGAAGGGCTAGATGGCCTACTCCTGCTCCTATTTCTTATGTTCTTATGTTCTTAATGCGGCGACCAGAACTGTATGCAATACTCTGGGCCGCACTAGAGTTTTGTACAGCTGCAACATGATCTCATGGCTCCGAAACTCAATCCCTCTACCAATAAAAGCTAACACACCGCATGCCTTCTTAATAACCCCATCAACCTGGGTGCCAACTTTCAGGGATCTACGCACATGGATACCGAGATCTCTCTGCTCATCCACACTACCAAGAGTCTTTCCATTAGCCCAATACTCTGTAATCCTGTTACCCCTTCCAAAGTGAATCACCTCACACTTTTCCGCATTAAACTCCATTTGCCACCTCTCAGCCCAGCTCTGCAGCTTATCTATGTCCCTCTGCAAACTGCAACATCCATCCGCACTGTCTGCAACTCTTCCGACTTGTGTCATCCTCAAATTTGCTAACCCATCCTTCTACACCCTCAACTAGGTCATTTATAAAAATGACAAACAGCAGTGGCCCCAAACCAAATCCCTGCAGTACACCACTAGTAACTTAACTCCAGGTTGAACATTTCCCCATCAACTACCACCCCCCGTCTTCTTTCAGCAAGCCAATTCCTGACCAAACCGCTAAATCACCCTCAATCCCATGCATCCATATTTTCTGCAGTAGCTTACCATGGGGATCCTTGTCAAATGCTTTACCGAAATCCATATACACCACATCAACTGCTTTACCCTCATCCACCTCTTTGGTCATCTTCTCAAAGAACTCAATAAGGTTTGTGAGGCACGACCTACCCTTCACAAAACCGTGTCAACTATCCCTAATCAAATGATTTCTCTCTAGATGATTATAAACCCTATCTCTTATAATCCTTTCCAAAACTTTGCCCACCACAGAAGTAAGGCTCACCAGTCTATAATTTCCAGGATGGTCTCTACTCCCCTTCTTGAACAAGGGGA
Source organism: Carcharhinus amblyrhynchos (assembly GCF_965287045.1). NCBI lineage: Eukaryota > Metazoa > Chordata > Chondrichthyes > Carcharhiniformes > Carcharhinidae > Carcharhinus > Carcharhinus amblyrhynchos. The sequence goes on from NC_137350.1 coordinate 15,667,152, forward strand.
CAACATTTGCTATCCTCCATTTTTGTCTACAGGTATCGATGGGCTGACTGGCCTAACTTTGATCCTACATCTTATGGACTTCAGTGTTAATTTCCCCCTGTAACCCAGGAGTTCCATGATCCACTAAAATCAAGGTAGATCAGGAACTGAACTTTGGACAGCTGATTTGCACGATTTGGATATTTGAAAGGTTAAGCTCTTAATGGGCAGGAATCCAGAGAAATGCTCCCAAACAAAGTCAAAGCCTATCTTGAAAGCTCCATTATAACTGCCCAATAAACGTTTTGAAGTGGTTTTGGAAAGTAAACTGAACAACAAAAACAAAACTGTGAAGCCTGAACCCACATCACAAAATGAACACCTTCGACGACTTTGTTTTCTTATAGTCGTCTACACCAGTCGCAGAGTGAAAATTTGTAACGTGGTTTCTGCGTCACTGAAGCCATAGAGGAAATTATATAGTTTAATATACTCCTAATTATTAACTCAGTAAATTGCTTTGAAATAATGTTTGCCAGATGCCCTCTAAAATAGTGTTTTCAGTGGCTAGAGAAAGTTCTATTTCTTTCTGGATATATACGCTAAAATTAATCTCTGAAGAGACTGCAGAATGGCATACAAGTTATCAGAGGATTTGCACACTTTAAATTTGACATGGGTTCATATACATATCAATTTCTGCTGAACTATAGGTTGATATTTTGAAGAGGCTTTACTACACTCTGGTAAACTCTGCTTATTAATTTCTTGCAAATCTCGATAAATGGCAAAAAACAAATAACCAGTTATGCTGCAGACTGCAATGCAGTACAACTGTCAAAAAGGAACATAGGTTGCAGATTTCTCTCATCTCAACCATGGAAATTGAGGTTCCATAACACCTGAATCGAAAATGTGGTCATAACTGCAAACCGCAGAATTAATTCTTCATAACCCTGCACCAAATTAACTTTACATCTGAAAAGGCTGCTGCGCCAAGGTAAGTGCATTATTGTTGCAGTGTTCCTCATTCCAAACTGTGCCAAAAACTGCCTGAAAACTACGAGTGGCCTACATATAGCACATGCAAGAAGAGAACTCCCTGCCTCACATACACAAACATTAAAGGGACAAACGTGCAAATATATGCACATTATTAGAGCACACAAGTGCAGTTTGATCTATCTTAAATATAGCTCTAGAGTCCTGTGGCCAACTGAGCTGTTAAGACTGTACAACTCTGCTCTTTTTAAAAACATTGCAGCTAAAATCCAAACACAGGTAAGCTGATTCTTATCAAAAACGAGGTTTTAGTTTTACAGAAGAATGGCGCCAACTGCAAGACTAAGAAAGCTTTTGTAAATAAAATAAGACTTTGAAATAGAGTAACCCACTATTAAAACTTAGCTCACAAAAAAATTCCAAGACAAATTGCAGTGAAATTAGAGATCACAACCATATAGATTACATTACCAATGTTTTGTTTAGTGCATCGATTGCATCAACTGTTTGCACTAAATAATCCTGAATGACCACGTGCAATTAACTTGGTTGAGATTTTTTTGATGAAGTAATGGAGTTAATGAGTGGAACACTGTTGATGTGGTGTATAAAATCTCTACTGAGCAGAGGACCATTCAGCCCATCGAGCCTGCACCGACAACAATCCCACCCAGACCTTACTCGCCCATAACCCCACATGTTAAATCCTCTAATCCCCCTGACACTAAGGGGCAATTTAACATGGTCAAACATGGGTAACCCACACACCTTTTGGACTGTGGGAGGAAATCGGAGCACCCAGTGGAAACCCACACTGATATGGGGGGTGTGTGCAAACTCCACACGGACAGTGACCGGAGGTCAGAATTGAACCCAGGTCCCTGGCACTGACAGACAGCAGTGTTAACTACTGTACCACCGTGCTGCCCTATATATGGACTTCCAAAATGCATTTTATAAAGTGCCACATAGTGACCTCAACTTTGTTGACGAGTCTACTATCATAAATGTGACAGTGACAAAATGGTTAAGTTGACCAAGTGACAGGAAACAGTAGTGGTAAAAAAAAAAATTGCCTTTCAGAGTGGAAGAAGGCACTAACTAGTGCTAACCACTGGGGTAAAATTTGCAGATGACAAAACTTAGGAGTATTTGAACTGTGATGAAGACAGTGCCAGAGTTCAAGAGAACATATACAGGCTGGTGGATGTGGCAAGTGAAATTTAAAGCAAAAAGGGGAATGACATTTTAAAAGGAAGAAACAGGAGAGGCGGGATAAACCAAAAATGATCATTCTAAAGGAGATGCAGGAACATACACATCCATTAGCACAAATTCTTGAAGACAGCAAGGCAGATCAAGAAAGGGTTAAGATGACATACAAGGATGCTAGGAACCTTTATAAAACACAGATTCAGCTTCAAACAGAGGATTATGCCCAATTTGGAGAAGTGCCCTTTAGGAAGAATGTGAAGGCTGTAAAAGGGAATTCAGAAAAGAAATGATTTTAGGCATATGGGCTTCAGTTATGAGGTAATTTGAAGAAACATAGAACTGCACAGCACAGTACAGGCCCTTCGGCCCTCAATGCTGTGTCGAGCTATGTCTAAACCCAAGATCAAGCTCCATGTACCTATCAATTTGTGGTTGTATAGAACTGCTGCTTGCACCACCGTCCACCCTAGGTCCCCTATGTAGTGAGGGAGGATTCCGCCGCGCCCCCCCCCCCCCCCCCCCCCCCCGGGGACCTCCATTGGGTACCTCTGCCGCTGGATGGGTGGCTCAAACAGTAGAAGCATGCTCACTGCTCACTTTTGTTGCTCACTCAGAGAAGTGACAGTCGTAAGGAGATTTGACAGGTGCTCAAAGTCAAGAGGGATCTATGCAGATTAGGAGAGATACAGATTGGCAAAGGAGTTCAGCACAAAGGAGGGCATAGATTGAAGATGTTCAGCAAAAAAACCCACCAAAAAACTCTTCAAACACAAGTGGTCGGAATCTACTACGCACTGAGCGTGCTGGCACAGACTTAACTGTGACATTCAAAAGGGAATTTGGATAAGCATCTGCAAAAAAAAAATAAACTGCAGGGTTACAGACAAATAACTGGGGAATGAAACTAGTTGAATAGCTCTCAGATTGGACTTAATGGGTTGAATGGCCACCTCCTGTGCTGGAATCAGCTTATCATTCTAAGTGTGCAATCTAAGTCATGAAATTTATCTTTGAACAACCTAATGTGTTTCTCCAAAGATTACAGACCATTCTACTGAGGTGAACATATGTTGCAAACATCATGATGGAATGATATTGGTGGTGATAGAAGATCATGTTATCGCTTGTGAGCATACACTGACCCAATTTAGTATGTATGCTTACTGCATTATGATACATATAGCTTCATGAGATCAGCTCAAAGCTATACCTAGAGCAAGACTTCCCAAACTGTCAGTCGTGAGTCGATGGGGTCACAGGACAAGCCATTGGGGTACAAACTGCAAGACAACAATGACAACCGTGGAATGGAAACTAAAATCCAAATATTTTGGGGCTTACTGCAAGCCTTTTTTAAATGTCTGCAATATTTTTGTTTGGTGAGAATGTGGCCTAATGAAGTGGGCTATGATGCCCAATCTCTACTAATAGAACTCACAAAATAGTAGAAGTCTTGGGTTTTTTGCGCCTGTAATTATTGTTTTTAACTCTGGGATCACACGAAGTGTGAAGTATTAAAAAGGGCTCAATTAAAAAGGATCACTGCAGAAAAGTCTGGGACCTAATGTGAAGCCTGGTGGACCAATAGAAGCCTTCGCTTGTGTTTCAATCACTGTTCCAACTTAAAAAAATCTAGATTATGCTACACAAGTATTCAAAGTAATTATTCAATGCTCTAAAATTGGCAGACTACAAAAACATCCAAAATAGAAATACAAAAGGAAGTCTGTTTGAGGTAATTTAACAGCAGTTCTGGGAGAAAAGTGTGTCCTTAATTGTTATTAAACTCCAACAGTTCATACTAAACAAAGGCAGAAAATGCTGACTGAGTATCTGTGGACAGAGAAAAGGGCCAACGGTGAGTCTAGATGACCCTTTGCCACCATCCGCAGTATTTTGCTTTTAGTCCATACAAAGCAGTGGACTAGATCAGCAAGATCTTTCACACCTTGTGAAATTTAAGAGTCTCTTTTCCAGGCTGTTAACTTTCTACTAGCATTCAGCTGAAGCAGCAAAGCAATCTCTAGCGCTAAATATACAAACTGAAAGCAAGAACAGACCATTCAGCCCTTTGAGCCTATTGCATCATCTGATAAGGTCATGGTTGAACAGATTGTGGCCTCAACCCCACTTTGTCTTTCTCATTTTGCCTTTAAAATATTCAATGACCTGCCTCCACTCCATTGAGAAAGAGAATTCCATAGACTCTCAACCCTCAAAAACAAAAATCATCTCCATTTTAAAACGGAACACCCCTCATTTTTAAACTGTATTCCCTAGTTCTAGTCATTCTCACAAGGGAAATATCCTCTTGGCATTTACCCTGTGAAGTTTCCTCAGGATCTCACATTTTTCAAAAGAATCACCTCTCAATTTCTAAACTCAATGGATACAAGGCCCAATTTTTCGAATAACAACCCCTTCATTTCAGGAATCAGTCAAGGTAATATTCTCTGCACTGCTTCTAATGCAATTTTTCAGGTAAAATTTAAACTGTACCCAGCACTCAGATGTGGTCTCACCAACACCTCATACAACTTCCCAACGTTTATATTTAATTCCCCTTGCAATAAACAGTATTCCAGTTCCCTTCCTAGTCATTTGCTGCGCCACATACAAACTTTTACTGCTTCGGACAGGACACCAAGATAGAGGTCAGCAATCTCTTTTTATTTCAGAGGTGCTAATTTTCTAATAATCTTGCCAAAGTGCACAAGTTCACATTTCCTACATTATACTCCATCCACCATTTTTTACCCACATGCTTAACTAATCTACAACCCTTTACAGACTCTTGTTTCCCTCAATTTAGTTTCCTATCTTTGTCATCAGCAAATTTGGCAAACATACATCTGCTCCCTCAATCCCATACCATTGATATCATTTGTAAAAATCTGAGGTTCCAGCATTGCACGCTTTGCAGAAAGTGACCCATTTATCCCTACCTTGGCTTCTTCTTAGTCAACCAATCCTCCTCCATGCTAACATGTTGTCTCTTACACTCTTATTTTATGGATTAATTTTTGATGTGACACCTTATCAAACGTCTTTTGAAAATCCAAGTACAGCACATCTACACATTCTGCTTCATCCACTTCTGTGCCACTGCCCCAAAAAATACAATGAATTAGTCAAATAAGATTTTCCTTTCACAAAAAACTTCCTAAGTGCCCTGCTGTAGCCTCCCTAATAACAGGCCCTAGCATTTTTCCTGACAGATGTCAGGTTAACTGGACAGCAGTCCTCCTTTCTGGATCCGTCCTATCTTGAATAGGGGAGTTAAATTTGCTATTTTCCAATCCGATGAGACCTTTCCAGAATCTACAGAATCTCAGGAAATTACAATCAATGCATCGACCATCTCTGCAGCCACTTACTTTAGGACCCAAGGTGAAGTTTGTCAGGATCTGGGGAATTGCCAACTTTTAGTTCTAATTTAGTTTTAGTAGTTTACTCCATGCCCTTTCCCCAGTGACTATAATTGTTTTAAAGCTCCTCTGATTTTCAGTTTTCCAAACATCCAGTCTTTCGAAAGAATTCCCGATTTCTATTTTGTGAGCAAAATACTTCCTGATTTCACTCAAATATAAACCTGCTACAACAAGAAGAATATGTTCTCTTTCCTGATTTTCACAGAGTGAATAATTTATCTGTACTGCACATAATCAATTTTTTTTTACCATTTAAACGTCTCAATTAGGTCACCCTTCAGCCTTCTACATTCAAGCCGTTTGTCTGCTTTCACTACTCAATTCTCTAAACCCTGGTATAATTTCAATGAATCTGTACTGCGGTCCCTCCAAGGTCAATTTACCATTCCTGAAGTGCAATACCCAAAACTGATTTGTAGTAGTCCAGATGGACTCTGACCAAGGCTTTGCACAACTTTGTACAGAGTCCCATCAGAAAATGTATTATTCCATTAGCCTTTTTGATTTTTTTTAAATCTCTCTATAGGTTTTAAATAACTTGCGTATTTAAACTCCCACATGTATTTGTTCCCTTTCAGGTACTATTTCCTTATTTAGAAAATTTATGGATGTAACATTCTTCACTCCAAAGCGGATGACCTTGCATCAGCCCACATTAAACTACATCTGTCAGAGAGCTGTGACCACTCACTTAACCTATGCAACTTCCTGCTTCCAGTTGTAATACATATTCTCTTCTACTTCAACGCCAAGTGTAAACTTGTTTCTTCACACAAATCATTAATAAACCATCACCATGTCTGCACTGGACTATGTTGGAAAAAAGCATAAAGTTCTGCTTTTTATCTGTTTTTTTTCAAATTTGCAACCTGTGGAAAAGATCTGGAAAAATCTAGATCTAGTTTTTGTCATGAAATCCATTGATCTGTGTGCCTCTGGGTGTTAAATTATAAGTATGTGGACATTGTAATGTTTAAGGTACAGGATCTTCAAATGCTTGTTATATTGGTTTCTGCCCACCCTCTGGGCATGTTTTGATAGGTTCCCAGATCAGTTCAATAGTCAGTTTCAGGAAGTCAGCCACAAGCAACAGACAGGAACTCTTTTCTCTTTACCCCTCCGAGACACTCTTCTGTTATTATACCTCCTTTCACTCTGCCTTCCTCCAGTACCCTGCCCTCCAAATTCCCCACCCCAAATCCTCTTCCTGATCACCTGGCATCATGCCAGGTTCGATTTTCTTCGTTAGAAAAGCCTGCAACTTCCCACTGGGTCTTTTTTTTGTGCTATCCTTTGGTGGGCTCATCGAGGCATTCAAGTGTTTGCTCATCATGAGCAGCTTCCCTAATTTCCCTCCCCACTCTTCGCAGCCTTCCCAATTATTGTACCCACTTGACACTAACTATGCCAATGTTATCCAACAAACCTCCCACTACCAATCATATGGACATGCCAGTACATCAGTTATCACTCTCTAGGCATTATCCTTCAAAGTGTCCATTCACTTGAGAACATGGTAATTGCCACACATGAATTTGTGGATGATTGCACTGATTATGATTTTAATGGAAACCCAGGTGAGAAGTGATGATACCTTCCCACAATGATTTCTTCAGTACATGCCTCGATCAAACTACTTTACATTTTCATGATTTCAATCTCCATCGACTCATCAATTTCTCTTTCCTCCCTAAATCTCTCCCTCCATGTAAATTCCCCAACCCAAACTCACAGCCACTCCCTTCACCTTGCCAAGTCATGTCATCTTGGTACTGTTTCAATCACACAAGATCATCTCACCTTCTACTGCTCATCACCCACACCCAATGCCTACCGTATTTTATATCTGAATGCTGGAAAAAGCTGCCCCCAACTGAATTGTAACTGCACTTTCAAATTCTCAAACACCTAGCCTTTGGATCTCCATTTATACATTTCTGCAACTATTGGTTTATTCAGCTGTACCCTCACTTCCACCTTTGATATCCTAATCCCCAATAAAACTATTGCTCTTTCTCACCCCTGGCCATTGCCCCAGATACAGTTCTCATCTCCACTCACTTAACTCCAAGAGCTGCAGATTTGAAAGGACACAACGGATAACCAGTTGAAAAATCCACTACCAGATCTAGCTGGACAACTTATTATCAGGGACTGCTTTCATCTGCCAGAACTGTTCACTATTCTAGGATAATTCTGGAATACAAAGATAATTCCGGAATGCAAAGATAATTCCAGCTTCTTTTCTCAACCATAAACCACCTTCTTAAATCCTTCTCCTATTACCCTTACCTCCAGCAACTGCAAGAAGCGCATGGATTTTTCCGTCAATATGAACGGGACACTCCAATTAGCTGCCTCCGCCATGGTGCTCCCTTCCACTAGCCCACCTGACCAAACTTCCTTTAAATCTTTTTACTCTAGTTCTGAACTCAACTTACCCTTGATTCCCATTAAACTGCTGGTCACACAACTTCCCTTCTGGGTACTCATTCTAGCCAATATCGTAAGTGGTTTTCTTTTCAAATCTCTCTCTCTCCCACCAACCCCCCCCCCTCTGTTAAATCTGTCAGCACTCCCTCCTCAAAAACAAACTGCCTTTGATCTCAATGTCTTTGCAAACTCTCAACCCATCCTCTCACTTTCCATCTCTGTTTCCTTTCCAAAGTCCTTGAATGTGCTGCTGCCTTCCAAATCCACTCTCAACTTTCCTGAAACTCATGCTTGAATCGCTCAGATATCCACCTTCGCCACAGCCCAGAAAAACTCAAAGTCACAAATGGCATCCTGGGTGACTGCAACAAAACTAAATTATTCCCTCCTCGTCTTTCGACCTCTTTGCAACCTTCAGTATAGTTAAGCATACTGTTGTCCTTCAACACCTTTCGACTATCACCCAGCTGGGTGGGACGACTCTCAATTATCTAATCATTGCCAGAAATTGCTCTTCTTCCTGCTCCCATGTTACGGTCACCTCAAGTATCAATCCCTACTCTAATTTCTCCAACCCCCTAACCCTCCATGACCCTGGCTGTCCACCAACTCTGGTCGCCTGTACATTTGTAATTATAATTGCAGAGCTGCTGGTGTCTGTGCCTTTTGTTGCCCGGTCCTCAACTTTGGTAGGTCATGCCTCACAAACCTTACTGAGTTCTTTGAGAAGGTAACCAAAGAGGTAGATGAGGGTAAAGCAGTTGATGTTATGGACATGGATTTCAGTAAAGCATCTGACAAGGATCCACACAGTAAGCTATTGCAGAAGATACGGAGGCATGGGATTGAGGGTGATTTAGTGGTTTGGATCAGAAGTGGGCTAGCTGCAAGAAGACAGAGGGTGGTGGTTGATGGGAAATGTTCATCCTGGAGTTCTGTTACTAGTGGTGTACCGCAATAATCTGTTTTGGGGCCACTGCTGTTTGTCATTTTTATAAATGACCTGGATGAGGGCATTGAAGGATGGGTTAGTAAATTTGCAGGTGACACTAAAGTCAGTGGAGTTGTGGACAGTGCAGAAGGATGTTGCAGGGGGACATAGATAAGCTGCAGAGCTGGGCTGAGAAATGGCAAATGAAGTTTAATGCAGAAAAGTGTGAAGTGATTCACTTTGGAATGAGTAACAGGAATACAGAGTACTGGGCTAATGGTAAGTTACTTGGTAGTGTGGATGAGCAGAGGGGGTCTTGGTATCCATGTGCATAGATCCCTGAAAGTTGGTACCCAAGCTGATAGCGTTGTTAAGAAGGCGTACAGCGTGTTAGCTTTTATTGGTAGAGGGACTGATTTGAGGAGCCATGAGGTCATATTGCAGCTGTACAAAACTGTACGCACTTGGAGTTTTGCTTACAGTTCTGTTCGCCGCATTATAGGAATGATGTGGAAGCATTGGAAAGGGTGCAGGGACATTTACCAGGATGTTGCCTGGTATGGTGGGAAGGTCTTATGAGGAAAGGCTGAGGGACTTGAGGTTGTTTTCTTAGAGAGAAGGTTAAGAGGTGATTTAATCGAGGCTTACAAGATGATTAGATAGGGTGGACAGTGTGAACCTTTTTCCTTGGATGGAAATGGCTCACACAAGGAGACATAGCTTTAAATTGAGGGGTGATAGATATAGGACAGATGTCAGAGATAGGTTCTTTACTCAGAATGGTAAAAGCATGGAATGCCCTGCCTGCAACAGTAGTGGATTTGCCAAAATTAAGGGTATTTAAATGGTCAGTGGATAAACATATGATGATATTGGAATAGAGCAGCTTAGATGGACTTTAGATTGGTTTCAGCTGGCACAACATGGAGGGCCGAAGAGCCTGTATCGCACTGTAACCTTCTATGGAATTCCCTCCTGACCTCCGCGCCTCACTTTCCTCCTTAAACCTACTTCTAAGCAAGCTTTTGGACCTAATGATCCTTGTGGTTATATGTCATACTTACATGGGCAGCACGGTAGCACAGTGGTTAGCATTGCTGCTTCACAGTTCCAGGGACCTGGGTTCGATTCCCAGCTTGGGTCACTGTCTGTGTGCAGCTTGCACATTCTCCTCGTGTCTCTGTGGGTTTCCTCCAAGTGCTCCAATTTCCTCCCACAGTCCACACATGTGTGGGTGAGGTTGATTGGCCATGCTAAAATTGCCCCTTAGTGTCCTGAGATGCATAGGTTAAAGGGATTAATGGGTAAAATATGTTGGGATATGGAGGTCGGGCCTGAGTGGGATTGTGGTCAGCGCAGACTCGATGGACCAAATGGCCTCTTTCTGTACTGTAGGGTTTCTATGATTCTATACATATTCTCTTGTGGATTATCTTGAGTTGTCTCACTGTGTTAGACACCAAATGAATTTGTTGCAATGGTGGTGAAAATCCTCCAACAGGCACTTATTTTATTCTGCCAAACTGAGTATATCCTTTTACTGCCATTCTCTGCTTCCTTTCTCCCAATTAATTTCTAACCCAAGTCAAAAGGTCTGCAATTCAGGGCACTTTTTTTTTTACAACTTTCTAGGGAATCCTATTGAATGTCCACATAGATAACAATCCTTTACCTACCCAACTTCAGAAAATTCAACCAGATTAGTCAGACCTAATTTATCTTTAGCTCATTCTAATCAGTTCATTTGCTCCACTGCTCAAATTCCTCTATCCCCAAGGACAGATTCTAGTACTTTCCCCACAACTGACAAACTAACAGGCCTACATTTATCTAATTTATCCCACGCACCCTAAGTAATGAAATGACATTAGCAATTTTCCAATTTAACAGCACAATTTTTGAAACAAGACGGGATTGAAAGATCAACGGTTCTGCAATTTCTTCATCAACTTCAGTTAATAACCTAGAATGAAAATCATCAGACCTTGGAGATTTATCTATCTGTCCATCCTAAGACCCATTATTTTCACCAGTACTTTTTGACATAAATTAATATTGACTGCAAAAAGTTCCTTCCCTTGATTTATTCTTAGTATTTCTTCTGTCTCAAGCATTGTATCCTTTCTCCACTGTGAAAACTGATACCTAGTATTTAATAAATCTGCCATTACTTTGTTACCCAATACCATATCATTGTGCAGTAACAATACACAAAATAAAAGTGGATCATGCAAGAAATGTGTGATAGCTCTAAGGTTTGAATCTACATATCAAATAATTTGCACCTTGCAAAGCGAAACATTGAAACCAAATTCTACAAAATTAAGCACATCTGACAGATAGAGTTGTCTACAGCTCTTTGATTTTTTTTTTGTTTTTATTCCAATTCAATCAAATCAAGTCCAATTCAGAGTCTCAAGTTGAGACATTCCCGATCCAAGCTGATAAGACAGGGCTCTCACCTCCTGTCTTGGGCTTTATCTACATAATCCAAGCTGATTGGAGTAGGTGTAACTCCTCCTCCAAGGCTTGATCTCATTTGCATCTTAGCCAAAAAGCCAAGATGCCACTTTTAAAAATTGCTCCAAATGAAGCTGAAATGTAACCTAATGACTTCAACCAAGCACAGCATGTCGATACTACACTTGATCTTAGCCAAAAGGTGGAAGAATCGGTTTTTTCACATGAGTAGTAGTCACTGCTAGATCAGTTAAATCCAAAGATGTGCAGGTTAAGTTGAGTGGTCATGGTAAATTGACCCACATTTTGGGAGGATTAGCAGGGTAAATATGTGGGATGGGCCAAATGGCCTCCTTCAGTACTGTAGGGATTCTATGAAATCTATTAAATCAAAACATAAAATGATTTATTTTAACTGCATCTTCAAAAATTCCATATTTTGCAGGAATTTTAAACTTTTGTCACTACATACTTAAGTGCCATCTAAAAATACATAATCGGAGGCGGCCAACTTCAGCAAGTTGGAAAAGGATGTCCATGTTCTTACAACAGTCTGCGGCAGTTCAAGGCGGCAGCTTACCACCATCTGTTCAAGGCAATTAGGAATGCGCATTAAGTGCCTGTGTAACCAGCAAAGCCTACATCCCATGAACAAATAAAAAATCTGGTCTAGTTGGATTTGAATAAAGCATTGGTGGTCAAAACAGAAATTGAACAAAGGGGGACGGGGAAGAGCCTTCAAAAAGAAGATGGGGAAGACATCCAAAACTAGAGCTCCCTAAATGACTGAAGGTAGAGCTTATAACCAAGCAGAAAAGGTGGTTCATAACAATTGAGGTTTATAACACAGTGGAGCAGTAAACTGAATGTAGAAAGTACACAGGGGCTCCAAAAAAAGATAAGTGGAGCAAAGAGAACATGAGAACAGATCAGTACCATAAAAGGGAACCCAAAAGCCTCACAATAACACAGTAAAAGAATAGGCAAAGGAACAGTAGCATCAGTTAGGGACCAAAAAAGATCTTATGAAAGTAGACGACATGATTTGATTTATTGCCAAAAGTATTAGCATACAGTGAAAAGTATTGTTTCTTGCGCATCATATAGACAGATTAAAGTATTAAATGAATATTTTGCATCCGTCACCATTAAAGGAGGATCCCGTAAATGTAGCAGTAAAGGAGGATGCAGCACCAAGTTATGTAAAGAGGAAGTAGTAAAAAAAAATCAGCAATTTTGAAAAGACATCCAGCCCAGATGGGATACATCTCAGGTTACTCTGGGAAGCAAGGATGGAAATGGAAGACATTTGGCCACAATTTTCCAATCCTCCTCTCATATGCAAGTGGTCAGTCCCAGACGATAGACTGCAAATGTAGCAAACCGTTTGAAAAAGGAGAACGCGATAAATCAGGCAATTACAAGTCATAAGTACAGCTACAACACTGGCATCGACCAGACTCATGGAAAATTGCCCAGGTTTTAAGCCTGTCTACAAAAAGCAGGACAAATCCATCCAGCCAATTACTGCCCCATCAATATACTCCTGATCATCAGTAAAGTGATGGATAGCATGGTCAACAGGGTTATCAAGTGGCACTTACCACAAGTAAGCTGCTCACTGATGCTTAGTGAGAGTTCTGCTAGGACCACTCAGCTCTTGATCTCAGCAAGTCATTAATACAGGTTGCATATAGTTGGGGCTCTGAGGACCAAACCCTGTGGCACCCTGCTAGTTACATTTTGCTAGGATGTAACGAGCAGAAAAGGACACATTTATCCCAATTCTGTTTTCTTTTATTCAGCTAGTTTGCCACCCAAGCTAATAAATCACTAACGCTATGTGATCTTAACTGTGGATCAATCTTTTGTATAGCACCTTATCAAATGCCTTCTAGAAGTCCAGGCATGCGACAGCTACAGGATCGCCATTATCCATTTTGCTTGTTATATCTTTGAAGAACCCTAGCAAATTAGTTAAACACGATTTACCCTTCATAAAACAATAAAGGGTTTGACGGGTTGAGTTTTGACTTTCCAAATGTCCTGTTATTACTTCTTTAATAATGCATTCCAACAATTTCCCAACACAGATGTTAAACTAGCTGGTCTATAATCTTCTACTTTCTGCTTCCTTCCTTTTTTGAATAACAGCATTATATTTGCATTTTCCCAATCTGTTAGAACTTTTCCCACATCCAGGGAATTCTGGCATATTATAACCAATGGATCCACTATCTTCGCTGCCATTTCCATTAAAACCCCAGATGTAAGCCATCATGCCTACATCTACTGGTAGAAAAGGTTAAGGCACATGGGATACAAGGACAGGTAGCTAGATGGATTGAAAACTGGCTGGGCAATAGGAGACAGAGTAGTTGTCGAGGGGACCTTTTCGGGCTGGAGGCCAGTGACCAGTGGTGTGCCGCAGGGCTCAGTACTGGGACCTCTCCTCTTTGTAGTATATATAAACGACTTGGAAGAGAGCGTACGTGGTGTGATCAGCAAGTTTGCGGATGACACCAAGATGGCAGGATTGGCAGATACCAAGGAGGAATGTCAGGTGACACAGCAGGATATAGATAGGTTGGTATATTGGGCAGATAGGTGGCAGATGGAATTTAATCCTGACAAATGCGAGGTGATGCATTTTGGAAGGAATAATGCAGAGAGGAGCTACGTGATAAAAGGTAGGCCGATTAGGAGTATAGAAATACAGAGGGACCTGGGAGTGCAGGTTCACAAGTCTATGAAGGTGGCGACACAAGTAGAGAAGGTCGTGAGGAAAGCTTATGGAATGCTAGCCTTTATAGGAAGGGGTATAGAGTATAGGAGCTGCCGTCTAATGCTTCAGTTGTACAGAACGTTGGTTAGACCGTATTTGGAGTACTGCGTCCAGTTCTGGTCACCTTACTACCGGAAAGACGTGGAGACTCTGGACAGAGTGCAGAGGAGGTTTACCAGGATGTTGCCTGGCATGGAAGGACTGAGTTACGAGGAAAGGTTGGAGAAACTGGGACTCTTCTCCTTGGAAAGACGGAGATTAAGGGGGGACATGATAGAGGTATATAAAATACTGAAGGGAATAGATAGAGTCAATAGTGGCAGGCTGTTCCCTAGACTGGGGACAATTACGAGAGGTCACGATCTAAGGGTGAGGGGGGAGAAGTATAATTTGGATATGAGAGGAAGGTTCTTCACGCAGAGCGTCGTGGGGGTATGGAACACGCTACCGAGTAGGGTGGCGGAGGCAGGCACGTTGGACTTGTTTAAGGTTTACTTAGATAGACACATGAGCGAAACAAGGATGGAGGGTTATAGTAGAGGGTATTAAATAGGGTCAGAGCCTCAGGACGACACCGGAAATGTAGAATTACATGTTAACGTTTTTGTCTTTTTATTCCACAGGTGTTGGTCCACCTTGTTGTCAAACAAGATGCATGCACACGGTGGGTCGTGCATGGGCTGCTCTTGGAGGTTCCGGAGTGGCCTAGTACTTAGTGTCGGTGTGTGTGCTTAATCCTGGACCAGTAGACGGGCGCCGCAACAGCTCAGTGACTAGCACTGCTAAGCTGTGCAGATACATGGATTTAGGCCTGTGTCTGTGGGAGTTTGTGCATTCTCCCTGTGGTTGCATGGGTTTCCTCCGGGCGCTCCAGTTTCCTCCCACACCCCAAAGATGTGCTCTTAGGCTGATTGGTATACCAAATTGACACTATTCTCCCCTGAATCTGGCTAAGTTAGGGGTTCCACTCACATACACACAGGGCAGGGTAGGTGTAGGAGGATGCGGCGGCGCGGGCTCGTTGGGCTGAAGGGCCTGTTTCCCGTGCTGGGTTGTTCTTTGCTCTTTGTTATGCCCTGGGGACTTGTCTGCCTTCTAACCTTATAGTTTGCTTAGCATTTTCCCCTATTAACAATGATTGTTCCAAGTTCTCTTTTTTCTACAGCTTCTGCATTACCCATTACCGTTGGCATGGCACTAGCGTCAACCACTGTGAAAACATTGATTTTGTGTCTCCACAATTTCTGTGTTCCCCACTATTAACTCCCCTGTCATCCTCCAAGGGTCCAACACTACCTTTAGCCACTCTGCTTTTATATATCTCTGGAAGATATTGATATCTTTTTATATTTACATAAGTTACTTTTGCTCTTTT
The DNA here is from genome assembly GCF_965287045.1 of Carcharhinus amblyrhynchos. Classification (NCBI taxonomy): domain Eukaryota; kingdom Metazoa; phylum Chordata; class Chondrichthyes; order Carcharhiniformes; family Carcharhinidae; genus Carcharhinus; species Carcharhinus amblyrhynchos. Next base: position 15,682,763 of record NC_137350.1, read on the forward strand.
TACTACTTTTAGTAACCCTTTGTTGATCTTTAAAAGTTGTCCAATCTTCCAGCCCACCACTGGCTTTTGCCATATGGTATGCCTTAGTATTTGCGTTTGTCTTTATGCTATCTTTAATTGCTTTGCTTAGCCACAGATGTTTCTTCCCTCCTTACAATATTTCTTCCTCGCTGGAATGTGTGTTTTTTGGGAGGAATTGGCCATCTCCTTAAATATCTGCCATTCTCATCAACTGTCTTCTTTCAGTCTACCAGAGCCAAATCTATCCTCACGCATAGGTACTTTTGTTTAACTTCGGAATGATAGCATGGGACTCCAGTTCCTCACTCTCAAAACTGAATTTGAAATTCTACAGTGCTAAGATCACTCCTCTCTAGAGGATCCTTAACTACGAGATCATTAATTACATTCACTCCTTCCACCATTAACACAGTGGTAGCATGCTACCTTTAAGATGTACTGCAGCAACTCACCAGGTTCTTTTGACAGTCTCTTCCAAACTTGTGACTGTTGTCACCTAGAAGGACGAAGGCAACAGTCACACGTGAAGAACACCACCTGAAAGTATCAGCCATATTACACACCATTCTGCCTTAGAACTCTATCAGTATTCCCTCAGTTGCAGAATTAAAATTCAGGAACTCACTTCCTCACAACACTGCAGATGTACACACACCATTTCAAGAAATAGGGTCACCATCACCTTCTCAAGGACAATTAGAGATGAGTAAATGTTGACCTTGTTAGTAATGCTCACCAACCCATGAAAGAATTTAAAAAAACATACACAATGTATAAGATACTCAGAAATTAGACCTCAGTATAGACAAGAGACATCATGACACAATCAGCACATCCCAAAAACTTAAAAGGCAAGATCCTACAAACACACAGCGAGACCCTGATCAGACACAAATAACCCTCAGAACTTTCCCTTCCATAAGCAATTTCTCATGTTTCCTGATCCAGTATTTCCAAAAGCTCAAGCTCAAAGCTTTACACACAACTGGAAAGAAGATAGAAAGAAAGTAATCGAGAGCTTTATAAACCATGTTCAAACGCGTGCATGTGCTATTTCTTGTACTTCCTCAACAGTACTAGATCAGAAATTTTCTCTGATCTCAGGAACTTGAGGGAGGATAGATGGAGCCTTGATAGGTTGAACATGTCACAAGTTTTCTTGTTGGTGCATGTGAACAAAACTAACTTCAATATTTGTCCCACGCACTAGATATTGTCACATTCCTTCAGTCTATGTAGTCTGCATCTTGCTGTGCTAATCACTGTTAGATGCTAATCAAATTGGAATGGCCTCCAGCAATCTAACAACATAGCCACAGCCTGAAATTCAGCACAACGCACATCTACCAAGTTGATAAATCCATGTGAGGCAGCAGGTTTCAGAACATCTGTCCAAAGTTGCGATCCAGTCAACTTACAACTTGCATAGTACAGGTTGGATCTAATCTTTCAAAAGGTTCAGTAACCTGACATTCAGTCCAACAACATTACAGGCTGAAGATTTGTCTGCTTAAACATATTTCTCAGTAAATGGGAGATAGAATTGTGCTGCACTGTGGTCACAAAATTGAAAGCACTTACTTCTACCAGCAAAGTTAGTCAAAAATATTTAGATCCATAGGTTTTCAAATCTCTCAAACATGGCACAAGTTATGAAGCACTTTATTGCATCTTAAAAGCGTTAAGCAAATGGGAAGCTATTATAATCAATTTATAACCAGCGTTGCCTGCAGTTCAAAATGATATCAAATATCCTTTTGCGTAGGCCTTGGTCTGACTGGGACAACGGCATAGAATACTTTCTGAAATCTATTACCAAAGATTTATTCTAAAGTCTCAGATTTAATTCAATCAATAAAGTAACTGATATTAAGCAGTGTGTATTAATTTTGGCGAATGAATTCCATTAAAAGGAACAGGAATAAATCTTGTAAATAATTGCAATTTTACCAAAGAGAGCCAAAAATCTTTTGACTGAGAACCCCTTATTATTTTGAGCACCTGTAGTGCAGTGGTCAACATGTTCACTTCACACATGAAAGACCCTTGCCTCAAAACTAGAGCTCATTCTACATGAAAAGTTGCTCAAAATATTTATGACAAAAATAATTTTAACCTGACTGCAATGTTTTTTTTAAGAATTATCCACTTTCAGAAATAGGTTAAACAAAACACACACATAAAATAAAACAATTTTGTGTCATTTACTTCAAAAAAAGTTATTGGTCAAAAATAAAATTCTCCATTTCTTTTTTCGGGTCTGCAATAGTTTTCGTTACAATCTGCAATAATCAACCTTGTTCAGAAGTCAAGTAAAGTGTATCCCAAATGGTCAATAAAGCAGTCTAATAACTGACAATAAATACTACTCCAGTAGGATTTGATTCATATCATTTTTGAAACAGCACAGATGTCCCTCAAAACACCATCACCCATATGATGACATTTCAGGATACTTCAGTGAATTAATTCCTCACACATCACTTCTCGTCAGTGATCATATATCCCTTACAAATCTGTAATCCTTCAGTTTTCCTCCTCTGTAGTGACAATTTTAAACTACTTGCACTGTTGCATTTGATTTTTCTCTCCAAGCTGTTTCTGAAGATGGTAATATCAGCAAACCACATTAGGCGGCTTGGATTCAGAAATAACCGATAGGTCTGCAGAAATTAAACAAACAGGAGTAAAAAGAACACAAACTATTTTACTGACAAAAGAAACAAGTAGTCTTTTAAAAAAATCTACCATCCACTCTAGCAGCAGTTAACTTAATGTATGGTCTAGCACTATTTTAACTTGATTCTCTTTCAGGGATATACCATGGTCAACTCCTTTCTCTAAGGCAAAGGCCCTGTTTTCCCTTTATAATGATTCAAGTGCATGGTAAAATTTGGGCAGACATAAAATCATGCACATTGCTGTTACGGATTTAGTCGCGTCTGTTCTACAACACCACCAATACATCAGATTTACAAGTAAACAAGACTACTGTTTCTCACTCTCTCTCAGGAGGACCATACTTAAAAATGTAACATTTTTACCTCCTAAACATTCATGGCAATGATATTAAAAGTACTTGTTTAAAAGTGCACTCCACAGCAAGCTTTTAATTATAGCTGCTTTGTGCTCATATGATTCTCATATCTTTTGATTTTCCTCCTGGTCGTGTATAGACCAGTGTCGGCTGGTAACACTAAAACTGAAGGTGTGACACAAATAGAAACAGGAGAATTCCATTCAACCCCTTGAGACTTGTTCCATCATTCAATTAGACATGGATGATCTGTACTTCACCTCAGTTTACTCACCACACCCTCAACATGCTTAACAAAAGATCAGAGTCCTGAAATATTCAGCAATCCAATCTACATGGCATTCTTTTTGAGGGGTGGGCAGAGGAGGAGCTTCCAGATTTGCATATCCTTTTGAAGGAATGTTTCCTCAATGACCAAGCTACAATATTAAGATGGTGCTCGATTCCCCACAGAAAACAAATTATTTGCATATCTTCTAACAAATCATTTTGACTACTTCAATTCGAACTCAACTTGCTACATTTAGAGGAATTCAGATCAATTTTTGTGTCTTCATAATTCTTTAAGCCTTGGTTTAAGGGAATCTGGGCTGATCCCCATCCAAAGCTGATATCTTTCTTGAGGTTTGGTGTCTAAAACCGAATTCCAGATGAAGTTTGCCTAAACCTAACAACTAACTTCCCCACTTATGTTATAAGCTCTCTTGATAAACAGCACCATTCAATTAATATTTTTGATTATAGTATACCAAATCAAAATATTAATACTATCCTCAAATCTTCTAACTACCTTGGTCACAAAGCTGAATATTTTCCAAAAAGGATGAAGCTCCATATTTGATTACTGAAAGCATCTTTCCTTTGTATTGTATTATTTCTGCAACACTAATTGATAACAGTGCAACTTCACCTCAACGTCACAAGTCCAATGATCTATATCCTAAACCAATTCAATTTAAGGACAGAGAAAGAAACAGGAAAAGGGAATAGGTGAATTAGAATTAAATTAGACACAGAAGGAGAAATTAAGAGGGAAAAAAGATTGGGTTGTGAGAAGATAAAAAACAGACTACAGAAAAGGAAGTGTTTGTTTTAAGATGTTAATTTAAAAATCATGAGGAACAATTTACTACTGCAAGTTTGAGACTTCAGCTTCAGTTACTACTTTTCTGGATCTCAAGATGCAGGTCAGGATAAATTAACAGGGTCCTTACAAAATGAAGTACTAGCCTTAAATTCTGCAGCAAGATTAATTCTCAAAGCTAGTACTTTCGTGACACTTGCGAGGTTTTGGCAAGCTCCTTTTTTGCCAGGCTAAATGTCAAAACAATGTAAAACATCCAGCAATTTATGGCAAACTACAACTCATAACATGTCTCTTTATCACTGCAAATGTTGTTGACTTTTTATTATTATTGGTGGAGGGCTAGAACTTGCTAATATTTTTCCAACAAATGTTAGGCTGATGTTTTTGGATTATAAATTGTGTGCTTTCATAGCAACAGAATACAGTAGCCTATGAGATAGGCATCTTTCAAAAATGAGAGAAATTCAGTCTATTCTGAGTTTTCAATATTGGTTTGTAGCATCTTCATTGCTAAGGGTAATTTCAAATAAAGGAACACTCATCTGTATAGAACAGATCGGGATGAATTTACTAAAAAAAACTTCACAAATGATCAAGGTTGACAGTTCAATAATTAAATCATGACTTAAAAAGATATACTACATCAACTAGAGCAAGAAGGGCATATCAATCATATTGACATGTTGTAAGCACAAATGTATTGAAGACATATTTAATATACATATAAATGTGAGTTGTCATAAATTACTTAATCCTCAATTATAATGAGGTGTTCCTTTTTCAGTGGAATAAAACTCACCTTTCCTGATTAATCACAGTATTTGCGTACTTCAACAAAATAATTTGCTGTGGGCAACTTCTTCACCACAATATTCAGATAGAACCATGCCTGTAAAAGAAAAACAAAAAGTTGCTGAACTGGCTCCATTTCATTTTATATTAAAAGCACTTTGTCCATGGGTGTTAGTCATGCAAGATAGTAACTTAGCAACCCAAGGTAAAAACATCTGAAATCATTCGGCATGTGAATTCAGGCCATGTTTAATGAAAGAAGAAAAGTTCCTTTCAGAAGGAGAGTTCTGCTTTTCTCTAAGAAAAACAGGTTTCTTCCCGTTTTGATCATCAAGCTATCTGCAACCAAGAGTCAGCAAGCATTCAGTTCCAAAGCCACCACTGTTACACTTAAACTAGATACTGATATTCCAGAAACAGCCAGAGAGGATGGTTCTTTCATCAGAACTTCGTCCCTTTCTAGCGATGAGGCAATAGCACACTGACAATCCAAATGATTACTGGGACTGAGATGTGTGTTGCAGAAAATTCCAAGTCTACATTTAACAAACTGAGGTAAAAAGCTGCTGCAATTATGTCCTATTCAAATAAAACAAAAAAAATTATATCCCAACAATTAATAGCTACTATTTTAAGCTATCCCAAAAAGATCAAAGGAACATTGCCACGTTCAATGCTCTTAACTCCCAAGATGAGATGCCTACAATTTAAACCGGAGCTTTCAGTTGGAGAAAAATGGTTCATAAAAACTCTCAGGAATAAACAGATATTTTCAGGATTGGTCAGGAATGTGGTTGAGAGAACAAGCTTACAATAGTTCCAATACTGTTCTTGTGATAACACTATTGGTCAAAATTGACAGTCTGTTTCTTCAGTTTTTATATTCTCCTTGGAGATAGTCTACAAGGTTAATCTTGTACATGTTGCAAAGACGTTTCACTGTAGCGGCATCATTTTTTGTTAGAAACAATCCACAACTTGCCGTTTATATTTAGTCAGGTCCACCATTTCACTTAGTTCTCTGAATTATTGCATAAATAACATTAATTGATGATAAATACAAGAAAAAATGGAGTGCCTTGCCTATGTTTATTGTTGCTGTCAAAGTAACAACTGCATGTCGTAATTCAACTGCTACTGGGGCAGTTCGAGCGTGTGCGTCTCGGTCTGTACAGGTTTCAGGGCCTGTCATTTGTGTCACTTCAGGGAGTTTTACCTCAACTTCTAGCATGAACCCTTTCACTGAGGTCAACATGGTGCCATAGCTGCAGAAGCAACCCTTTAGCGCCTTGCCAAAATAGTTATTCTTCACAGATGCGCGTGGGATTTGATGTTGCTACAGCCAAGCCTGATCCCATCTAAAATACCGGCACACAACTAGGTCAAAATGGGGTCACTTGCTATCTCAAAAATGTTGAAGTCCTGCGCTACCTTAACAGCCCTGTTACAACTCTCAGTTCACCTCAACAAACCCCAAGAACCTTTGGTACCTACCCTGGGTATCTGTGACACAATAAGATATTTATACCAAACAACAGCAGAAATGGGATATCTTTTATAGTTAGAATCATATTGGGGGAGCCATTTGGTCTGTTGTGGCTGTACCATTTTCTTCCCAGGGCTATCCAATTACTTTGACCCCCACCCACTCTTGCGTCAGAGCTCTACAAATTCCCCTTTAGTGAAATAGCCAATCCTCTTTTGAAAGTTACTATAGAATACACTTCCAGCACCTCTCTCTCTGCAAACTCTTATTTGCTACCCCGGCTCTTCCCAACCTCAGATAATTTGATCATTATCTTAAATCTGTGTCCCTCTGTTACCACAGCTCCCGCCAGTGGGAAGTCATTTCTCCCCGTTTGTTCTATCGAAATTCCTCAAATAAAATCACTCCTTAACCTTCACTGCTGTAGGGAGAGTACTCCAGCTTCTCTAATTTCTCCACATTACTGAAGTCCCTCATCTCTGGTACTATTCCAGTAAATCTCCTCTGCACCCCTCTCCTAGGACTTGGCACCTATTTAAAAGGTACTGAGGGATACGTTTCCGAATGGAAGGCTGTGACTAGCGTTGTTCCACAGGGATCAGTTCTGGGACCTATATTGTTCATAGTATACATAAATGAGTTGGAGGAAAATGTAGCTGATCTGTTTAGTAAGTTCACAGACGACACAAAAATTGGTAGAGTTGCAGACAGTGAAAGGATTGTCAGAGGATATAACAAAATATAGACTGGTTGGAGACTTGGGCACAGAAATGGCAGATGGAGTTTAATCCGGACAAGTGTGAGATAATGCATTTCGGAAGGTCCAATACATGTAGGAATTATACAGTAAGTGGCAGAACCCTTAGAAGTACTGATAGGCAGAGAGATCTGGGCGTACATGTCCATTCATCACAGAAAGTGACAACACAGGTGGATAAGGTAGTCAAGTAGATATGCTTGCCTTCATCTGTCGGGGCATCGAGTATAATAATTCGCAGGCCATGCTGCAGCTGTACAGAACCTTAGTAAGAATATTGTGTACAATTCTGGTCGCCACACTACCAAAAGAATGTGGATGCTTTGGAGAAGGCACAGAAGAGATTTACCAGGATGTTGCCTGGTGTGGAGGGTAACAGCTATGAGGAAAGGTTGGATAAACTCGGTTTGTTCTCACTGGAATGACGGAGGTTAAGGAGTGACCTGGTAGAAGTTTACAAGGTTATGAATGTACAGTCAGATGCTCTTTTCTCAGATAGAAAAATCAAGTATAAGGGGACATAGGATTAAGGTGCACGGGGAAAAGTTTACAGGAGATCTGAGAGACAAGGTTGGTGAATGTCTGGAACGCGCTGCCTGGGAAGGAGCAGGTACGATAACAGTATTTAACAGGCAATACATATGAATAGGATGGGAATAGAAGAATACAGACTCCATAAGCATATGTGGTTTTACTTAAGGCAATATCATGACCAGTGCCGGCTTGGAGGGCCGAAGAGCTTTTTCCTGTGCTGTACTTTTCTTTCTTCTTTGAGACACAGAGGTTATGTAATCACAAGGAACCCATTTTCATTATTTAGGCCTCTATTTTAAAGCCCTACATCCCATACGTTCAGCTTATTTTCCTCCTTAAAACCGAAAAATAAACCCTTACATAAGCATTTATCAGTACTCTGAGAACATGCATCATTTGACCAACTAATAGTAGGCAATGCAACTATCAGGTGAAACATTTTGGGTGATGAATACCATTTCTAACAATGCTTAAGTATTTTTGCTGCACTAAAGTGCCTACCTAGATTGCACACTTAAATTCGAGAGTAGTGTTTGAGGGCAGCACAGTGGCAGTGCTTAGCACTGCTGCCTCTCAGCACCAGGGACCTAGTTTGATTCCCCGGCTTGGGTCACTGTACGGAGTCTACATGCTCTCCCCGTGCCTGCATGGGTTTCCTCTGGGTGCTTTGGTTTCCCCCCACATCCAAAGATGTGCAGGTTAGGTGCATTGGCTATGCTGATTTCTCCCTTAGTGTATCAGAACAGGCACCCGAGTGTGGCTACTAGGGGATTTTCACAGTAATTTCATTGCAGTATTAATATAATCCCACTTGTGACTAATAAACAAACATAATAACTCTATGGACAATTTGCCAAAAGGTGTGATGACAGATCGCTTTGCCTATACCCGACCAGCTTGCAAAAAGTGGCCTATATGAAGATTTACACAATATTTCAATGACTTAAAAACTGAACTTCAAACGTTGAGCTAGGAACAACACTAAAGACAATAAAAAAAATTGGCTCCTACCCTGCACTTCACAAGCTAGTATTTCTGACTGCTTTAAGTGTACACTTCCTGATAAGATGAGTGATGGACAAAGGTGATTTACAATATTTCAAGCAGATTTTTTTAAACAATTCATTTCCTCCTTCCTACAGCACACAACCCTACCTATTTTTGCCCTTAAAAGCAAAATGCTTAACAACTTTATTGGATTCACTTTGCAAAAAGCATAAAAGGCCAAAGTAAGTGGCAATTCAAAAGTTTTTTGTTTGAAGTTTAAGTTTTTATTCATTAGTGTCACAAATAGGCTTATATTAACTGCAGTAAAGTTACTGAGAAAACCCCCTACTTGCCACACTCTGGTGCCTGCTCAGGTACACTGAGGGAGAATTTAGCATGACCAATGCACCTAACCAGCACATCTTTCAGACTGCGAGAGGAAACAGAGGTTCCCAGAGGAATCCATGCAGACACAAGAGCGAACATGCAGATTCCACACAGAATGGCGCAAGCCGGGTCCCTGGCCACTGTGAGGCAGCAATGCTAACCACTGTGCCACCATGCTGCATATGAAAGTTCTAAAGAAAAACAATACTGACAAATGCTGCAATTCCATACTGATCATAGGAATGATTACACCACCAGCCAAACTTAAAATGCTTCTTTATCAAAATTGTGACATGGTGATTTTAGAAAGTAATTTAGAATAGTTTCTAACATCATAACTGCAAACGTGTTACTAATCAGAATTTTAAATAAATATTTCAATAACTGCACAGGTTAGGTTAATTGGCCATGGAAATAAGGCCTGAGCGGGGTTATGATCATTGCAGACTCAATGGGTCAAATGGCCTCCTCCTGCACTGTAGGGATTCTCTGATTCTATGTTTCAAAACATGTAAACATATACAAATTTATACTTAAAACAGATATTCAATAGTAGTTCAGTGAAAATTCTATAAAATACTTTGATTTTCCTAAGCAGTTTGGTGTTTACAAAAGGAAGTAATGAATTTTCTCTGCTGCTCCCAAACAGACCCTATCTCAAAGCATTATGGAAGTAGTTTGATTTATTACAAAGACTTACAGCTAGATAAAGCAGCATTCAGATGTCAATTACTAAAGTTTTTCCCCAGATTCTGCATTCACAATATATTGAACTCCACTATTATCACAATTTAAGCAAGTTAAAGCTGACATTCAAACTGTTTAATTTCTAAAATAATGATAATTGGTTAATTACTTTATTATGGAAATATTTCAAGTTAGTCGTCTTGAAATCTAACGTATATTCTTTTTCAATCTGACTGCTATTGTAATAGCTGCCACATCCAAACACATACTCCAGTATATAACATTGGAAGAACTGTTCATTTTGACAGGAAAAATAAAAAGGCATATTATCTAAATGTTGAGATTTCAGAGCTTTCAAATGCAGAGGTATCTTGGGATACTAGTGTATGAATCACAAAAGATTAGCATGCAGATATAGTATGTAATTAGGAAAGCTAATAAATTACAATTTACTGCAAGGGGAATTGAATACAGAAGTAGGGAGGTTATGCTTTAGTCATATAGGGCATTGGTGAGACCAAATTTGAAGTAGTGTATGGTATCAGTTTGTGAATATCTTGGAAGCAGTTCAGAGAAAATTTACAAAACTAATACCTCACTGGGCAGGTTGTCTTATGAGGAAAAATCACAGGTTAGATTGGCAGCTACTGGAGTTGAGAGTAATAGATGACTTGATTGAAACATACAAAATCCTGAGGGGTGTTGACGGGGTAAATGTTGAGAGGTGTTTTCTCTTTTGCAAGTATTAAGTACTAGGGACGACTGTTTAAAAATAAGGGGTCTCCCATTTAGGACAGATGAGGAGAATATTCTCTCGCAGAGGATTACGTCTCTACGAAACTTCCTTCCTGAAAAGGCAGTTTAGTCTTGATAAGCTAGGAAGTGAAATTATCAAGGATGGACAGGTACGTGGGGATGAGGTTGCCACCAGAATTGTCATGCTTTTATTAAATATTGAGTAAGCTCATAAGGACCGACGGGCCTGTTCCTGCTCCTGCTCCTAATTCATATGTTTGCATATTAAGACACTTAGTGGAAAATCTATAAATAGTCCTTCACAATTTCAACAACTGTTGTAATTAATACCATTTGAAATGCTACTATTGCAGGTAGAACTGGGAAAGGAATTCAGGTCACAGCTTGGTTCAGCAATAGGATTTCAAAGAGATAAATATGCCTGCAATTAAACGAAACCATGTCACATATCATTTTCAGATATCACAGACAATCAGCTTTTGGGGAATATTAATTATTCATTCACTATTTTGTTCATTTAACAGTCTCACTCAGACTAGTTTGGAAACTCCACTGTTCACTCCAATTCTCCTCGTTTCCACTTATGTAGGCAAGGACTAGTAACACCAGGAAATGAAACAATATTCTTTTTTCATTGCCCATCGTCAGCATCATGTGCTCCAAGGTCAGACACAGCACAGACAGATGCAAAGTAAAGCTCTCTCTCCACCAATTTCAAGTGCATTTACAACTACACTTTAGATTTTTATTTCCCATCTCAGTCACGACCAACTGAAATGGTGATTGTGATACTAATTACTATTTTGTGCTATAGCTACACAAATCTATCCAAAATGGAAACAAATAACGTGATAAACTAGACTCAAAGTCAAGTACCAGAAATGGTGGTCAGTGTTTAGCATTGTCACTGTACATTGAACTTGTTATTTACTAAGCACCTTGGTTTAGTTTAAAATTTATTAGGTCAACTTCTTACCGAAAATTTCACAAAAGGAATTTCAGATTGAAATTTACTTCACTCCAAGAATTATGGAAGAATGTCAGAAAAGTTTTACTCATATAGCAGTGTTTATTTCTCTTTTACCCTACAAGAAACAATTACTGAATTTATAAATATTACAGCTGAAGTCCCACAGGCAATTCAACAAAGGCTCATTAATCATCTGTATTCAATAAATAAGTCTCACAATCCTCTTGACCCATCAGGTCCATTTGGATTTATTTTTGAAGAGCGTTCAAAATGATCTAAATGTTTCATTAGCGTATAATGTAGCACCTTACACAACCTTTCGAGAGAGAATTATTTCAGATTAAATTCTTGATCTAAAACACCAATTATTGAACATCTCTATTATAATAACAAACTCAGTAATTATACTCCATCTATTTATTTAAGAAATCCATTAGGGAATAAGAAACTTCTTCACCTGAAAAGTGATAACTGTGGACGTTACAGTCAAAGAGTGGTTGAAGTAAACAGTATAGAATCATTTAAGAGGTAGCTGGACAAAATATTTGAGGAGGAAGACAATAAATAGTTACAATAGTAGATTTAAATGAGAAAAGATGGGAAGAGGCTCAAGTGGAGCATAAACCATGAACCATTTGTGCCAAATGGCCAATTTCTGTAATGCATATCTTATGTAATTTGGCATAAATCAGAAAGGCTCAACGATCACACTTACTAAATAATGAAAATTGTTGTTTCAAAGTCTCTCATTTCACTATTATTAAAAAAGGAATTACAGCCGCAAGTCATTTTCAGCAATCAGGTTGGTTCTTCGTCCACTATTAAAAAACATTCCTACAAGTAAAATTTATATTATTCATATAAAAGTCTTCTCATTTTCAGAGTGGAAACAAATCCAAAGTGGCATATAATACAATGAGCAACTCCCAAGTGTCTTGGGCATTCCTTCTTCACAGGCCAGGGTTATTCTATTAGCCTTTCATAGTAATATGTTTTGGGCCTTTATACATGCACAATTTTTCTGGCCTCTAAGTATATGCAAACATTATTGCCCTCAGTGTTGCCATTCTGAACTGCATGCATATGCAATCATTACTGCTCAATCACACTGACAACTTTGCCCTTGCTGACGCACAATACAAAGCAGCAGGACAAGTAATCCAGTACAAAACTGAAACATTCTTAACCTTGACCTTGACAACTGAATCAGACTGTAACACTAGAACGTAATTCAACTCTCATCTTGGCACTCTATGTTGCTCCCTAAATAAGTAGCTTCATTTTATAAATCACAACATTTTAATTTATTTGATTCAATTTAAATTTATTTCATTAAGTTACTCAACTAAAATTTATTAAATTAGACTGCAATCAAATTTATTCATTTAACATGAGGTCATTTATTCCCTAAAAAAAATCAACATGTGGAATAAATATAACTGCTACAGTTTCAGAAATTCAGGTGCGGTCTTATGAACTAGCCTATGGGAAATACTGAACTGGAATGTCAGCCGAGATACTGTGCTCAAACTTGCTTTTATGCTCAAGCCTCTGGAGTAGGATTTGAAACTTCAGACTTGAATGCAATGACACTACGAAATGAAACATGCCTGGCACTTGCAAAGAATCCAAGCAAGAGGCGGCCATTTGGCCCATCAGTCTGCACCAACAACAATCCCACTCTATAAGACAGAAAGTAGTGTCACTGTACTCCCATGCATTTACCCTGCTGATCCCCCTGACACTAACGGACAATTCAGCACGGCCGATCAACCTAATCCGCACATCTTTGGACAGAGAGAAAACCGGAGCACCCAGAGGAAATACAAACAAACACAGGGAGAATGTGCAAACTCCACAGTCACCCAAGGTCATTGGCACTGAGAGGCAGCAGTACTAACCATGATGCTACCATGCCACACTTTCTTTAGGCAAAGATGTATACAGTGTCTCAAAACCAAAAAATGCAGGACCAAGCCCTGTTGGATTTCAGAGATATCTGTTTTTCAGAAAAAGACAGAATCTTAATTCAATTAATAGGAGACACACGAAATCAAGTGGATTCTTGTTGTTGAAGTTTGACAAGAACGCATAATAGCAAAGAAAAAACATTTGAAAAATTAAATAATAAGCTAAGGTTGACTCATAAGCTGTGAAGGTAGTCTGAATCTCAAGTTTTTAACATTTAAATTTGGCATGGGTGAACATAAGATGTTTCAGTCCAGGTGTGATTCAAGTGATCCACTAGGAAACTTTTATCAAAGTTTATTTAAGAACACAGTTAAAATGTAATAAAAAGATATAACATAAATTTTAGCAATTACAAGAATTAAACATAATACAGTATAAACTTTAACAGCTAGCTATATATGTTCCAAGTCAAACAACATTCCACAAACATACATCCCTTTTTACACTTCGTACAAAAAGCAATATGCTCACATGATGCTGGGTTTTCAGCTTTTTAAACACCTGTGGTGAATTGTTCCTTTGAATGTTGGATTAAAACTCTAAAGCTTCCCAGTCCTGGAACTTTCCAAAAAGCCTCTGGAGAGAAAGAGAGAAAATCAGAAACACTGTCCGCCTCCATCAACATCTAACAGCAACTCAAACAGAATGTCCAACTCCAGAGAGAGGGGAAAACCAGAGACACTGTTTTCTGTCTCAAGCCCAAACAGCATCAGAGAAAAATGAAACTAAAACCTTGGACTTTGTGGAAAAAAACTGACATCACCTAACCTGTCAATCATGTTCCATCTGGCAATTCCAAAAGGATAAAACCCCAAGACACTGCAGTAGGCCAGATTAAAAATAAACATTATGTCCATTATACAGCTTCAGTAACAACTAGAGGACACTAGTTACAGATAAAATAGTACTAAATTAAAATGTCACTTGAGATCCAGGCTATCTTCACAGCCTGCGAGTCAACCTTCCAAGCTGCCTGAAAAACATGCGAAGAACATAAGAAATAGGAGGACGAGTAGGCCATCTAGCCCTTCAAGCCTGCCCCGCCATTTAATAAGATCATGGCTGATCTGAAGTGGCTCAGTTCCACTTTCCTGCTTTCTCCCCATAACCCTTAACTCCCTTGTCTGTCTAAAACCTATCTACCCTTGTCTTAAATATATCTAGCGAGGTAGCCTCCACCACTTCAACGGGCAGAGAACTCCAGAGATTCACCACCCTTTGAGTGAAGAAGTTCCTCCTCAACTCCGTTCTAAACTACACCCCCCTTATCTTGAGGCTGTGCCCTCTAGTCCTGCTGTCCTTTCTGAGCAGGAAGAATCTCTCTATCTCTACCCTATCCATCCCTTTCATTGTCTTATACGTCTCTATAAGATCCCGCCTCATCCTTCTAAACTCCGAGTACAGATCCAGTCTATTTAGTCTCTCTTCATAGTCTAACCCCCTCATCTCCGGTATCAGCCTAGTGAACCTCCTCTGCACTCCCTCCAAGGCCAAAATATCCTTGCGCAAGTGCGGTGACCAAAACTGCACACAGTACTCCAGCTGCGGCCTCACCAGTGCCCTGTACAGTTGCAGCAAGACCTCCCTGCTTTTATATTCTATCCCCCTCGCTATAAAGGCCAGCATCCCATTCGCCTTCTTGATCACCTGCAGACTGGGTTTTTGCATCTCATGCACAAGGACCCCCAGGCCCCTCTGCATTGTAGCATGCTGCAGCTTTTCTCCCTTTAAATAGTAATCCCTCCTACTATTATTCCTGCCAAAGTGGATAACCTCACACTTGCTAACATTGTACTCCATTTGCCAGGTCCTTGCCCACACGCTCAGCCTATCCAGATCCCTCTGCAGACTTTCCACACCCTTCGCACAATTTGATATTCCATTCATCTTTGTGTCATCAGCAAATTTCATCACCCTACACTCAGCCCCCTCCTCCAGATCACGTATATAAAATGGTAAATAGCTGAGGCCCCAGCACCAATCCCTGCGGCACTCCACTAGTTACCAACCGCCAATCAGAATAGCACCCATTGATACCAACTCTCTGCCTCCTATTAGACAACCAATCCTCTAGCCACGCTAACATCTTACCCCAAGTCCATGCCCCCTAACCTTCTGAAGCAACCTTTTGTGCGGCACCTTATCAAACGCCTTTGAAAATCGAGAAACACCACATCCACCGGTTCCCCTCTGTCTGCCGCACTAGTCACATCCTCATAGAATTCCAATAAATTTGTCAAACACGACTTCCCCTTAACGAATCCGTGCTGCATCTGCTCTATCAAACAATTCTTTTCTCGGTGCCTCGCTATTTCTTCTTTGATGACAGATTCAAGCATTTTTCCAACAACAGACGTTAAACTAACCGGTCTATAATTCCCTGCCTTTTGTCTACTACCTTTTTTAAACAGCTGCATAGCATTAGCCGTTTTCCAATCTTCTGACGCTTCCCCGGAATCCAGCGAAGTTTGGTAAATAATCACCTCTGCCATCTCCTTCAGAACCCTGGGATGCATTCCATCCGGTCCTGGGGACTTGTCCACCATCAGTCCTGCTAGTCGATCAAGCACTACCTCTCTAGTGACAGTAATCTCATTCAGGCCGTCAACTCCTACCATCCTTCTATCTTTAATATCCGGCAAACTATTTGCATCCTCCTCCATGAAGACCGAGGCAAAAAACTTATTTAAGGCCTCAGCCATTTCCTCATCTCCCACCACAATCTCTCCTCTCATCCTCTAAGGGTCCAACATTCACTCTAGCCAGCCTCCTCCTCTTTATATATTTGTAAAAACTCTTACTGTCCTTTTTTATATTTAGTGCTAGTTCAGCTTCATAGTCTATCCTTCCTTTTTTTTATCAACTTCTTAGTCATTCTTTGTTGATTTTTAAACCTCTCCCAATCTTCCACTCACCCACTACTGACTAAAACCTGATTAAAATACACTTCATAAAGGCACAGTACGGTCACAAATAAAGAAATAACCCAAAATTGTGTGTGTCCTCCTAAAAGCATTACCAGCTTGGTTTCATAGTTGCATTACTTTCCTGTTTTGTACAACATGTATATGCAATGTTTTAAATCCAAAACTACAATAGAATAACGCAAGGATGAATATTTAAACTACTAAATTTCACATTCAAGTGGAATGTCTTTTTACAGAATTGCCCAACCCATAGTGTTTGTATTTTAAACTATAAGACAGAGGGGAGATTATTCACCCTTTGTAGAGCATCCAACTAGTCCTATTCCCTTGTACAAAAGTAAAATACTGCTGTTGTTGAAATAAAAACAGAAAATGCTGAAAATATTCAGCACATTTGGCAGCATCTGTGGTGGAAGAAACTGTAAACGTTTCAAGTCAATAACCTTTCATCAGAACATTAACTTGGTTTCTTTCTTCATAGATGCCACTAGCCACTGCTGAGTACGTAGAGAATTTTCTGTTTTCAATTTCATTTCCCTAGAGCCCTGGATTTTTTTTATTGCTTCAGGTATTTAACCAATACCTTTCTGAAAGTTATTATTGATTCTGTTTTCATCACCCTTTCAGGCAGCATACTGCAGATTTTGTTGGCATAAGATGCAGCATTAAGAAAAACTGATAAGAAAACAGTATCCCAGAGAGATCAATACTGGGGACCATATTAGTATGGACCTTTTCTCTTACCTTTCAATTCTATTCCATCCCCCCCCCCCCCCCCCCACCCTCCAAACTACTTACAAGTCAGTTGAACATCACAGAATTCAGTCTTGAATCCTGTCTAAAACTTACAAGTACAGAGCGGAATGCCAGTCCAGACGCACAGCACAACTACATGTATGTCAATGTGAAACCTGCCTTGCAAAATCAGAGTCGAGAGCATCAGATAAGTATTAAAGATTTACCACTTTGCACGACAAAATAAAATTCACTTAAGAATTTGAATAATACTTCCCAAAAAAAGCAACATTTTCCACAAAAGGAAAATTGATCTACTTTCTCAAAAATCAGCTTAATCTGCAGTTTATAAGTGACATGTTCAGACACTTCTATTCAATAGTCAGAAAACAAGTAACCTGAAGAATGAAGTACTTTGTCCTCCCCAAGACAAAATAGCAGCTCAACACCATTCTCTCTTCTCATAACATAGGAGGAATCAGACAAAATGCTTTCAAAATTCCATGGCATAATGCCAAATCAATGTGCCAAACTACATTTTTCAATATATTAAGTGATACAAACAAAATCAACATTTTATCAGTTTCAAAGACAAGCCAGTGGAAATGTTTTAAGTGCAAAGAGAGATTTAAATATTAACCCCGCACCCAAAAGGTCAAGACCACACTAACATAAAAGGCAAAATACTGCAGATGTTGGAATCTGAAACAAAAACAAAGTGCTGGAGAAACTCAGGCCTGACAGATCTGCGGAGAGAAAATAGAGCCATCATTGCAAGTCTGGATGACCCTTGAAGCATCATCCAGACTTAAAATGTTGGCTCTATTCTCTCTCCATAGATGCTGTCAGACCTGCTGAGATTTTCCAGCATTTTCTGTTTTAGGCCAAGATCACAATTCTACTTATGCAGACATAACCAGATGGTAAAGAAAAATTCAACATAAATGCTGCAAATAAACAAGGAGGCAAGGTACAAATATCTCACATAAATAAAGACAAGAGTGGGGCAGTAGTGTCCTGCACAGATCAATATTAGAGATCCAGCTCCTTCCTTTGTATATGGGAATATAGCAGTGTATATCCGAATTGATGATCAGGGCGGCACAGTGGTTAACACTGCTGCCTCAGCGCCAGGGACCCAGACTTGATTCCTAGCTTGGTCGCTGTTTGTGCGGAGTCTGTACATTCTCCCTATGTCTGCGTGGGTTTCCTCCAGGTACTCCGGTTTCCTCCCACAGTCGAAAAACGTGGTTAGGTGCATTGGTTATGCCAAATTCTCTCTCCCAAACAGGTTGTGGAATGTGACAACTAGCTGACTTTCATTAACTTCATTTGCAATGTCAGCCTACTTGTGACACTAATAAATAAACAAACTCAAGTTGCATGGTCAGTCATAAAGAAGAACGAGCCAAGAAAGCATATCTTAAACCAGTATATGAAATAGGGTGGATACAGTTTTAATGCACCCCGTTGAGTCATTCACTTTGAATTTAAGAGTGATAATCTAAGTGGTAAAACATAGGACTGGTTGGGAAGAAGTTCTAGATCAAAAGAATTGCGATCGCCAGGAAAAGTAGCCATTAACGCCAGTTTGCAGTAAATCCTGATTTTGCTGCTACTTTCTTGATATCCTGACTATTAGCTCAAAATAACAATCTCTCACTTTGCAGATTTTCCCTCTTAATAAACCACAGATTTCCATCAGCATGTTTGCCTTTTCATACAGCATCAGCTTCTCTTCACTTCCTCTCCTCTTTAACTCACACTTTGTTCACTGTTGGTAAACCCAAAAGAAACCCTCTTGCGCTACACTGCATTGCAGCCCGAAATGGAATGGCCGCCTAATCGCCAATTGTTAAGTGGCTGGGCCAGGACAATCCCACATGTGCAGAAATCATTCTCAGTGACAGAAGGAGCTGAGAGCCAATTTTTTTCACCAAGATAGCCGTCAGCGAGATAGCTCTAATTGTGAAAGTTTTGCATAATTCTGTTTTCCAACCATGTCTTCAGCCATGTTAACTTTATTTACACCTATCCCTTTAAGGAATGGGTGCTTGTGAGGGCAACTGACAGCAGTACGGGGCAATCGTAAGGGCCCAGCCGGTTCAGCAACCCATTAGATCCAAAAATCAAGTGGCACATTCAACCAATGACTTAATAGCATTGTGAACTCTGGCAGGACATATTCCAGGTGCCACCATATGGCCTCTCACCTTAAACGATCCCTTCCACAGACTAGTTCTGACTTTTGAATGTTTGGTTACCCTAGTTTTCACATTAAAACAAAAATCAAAAAATTCAAACATCACAAGAGACCTCCTCACAGCATGTAACAGAAAGGAACAATACAAACTACATTTGAAAAGTTATATTGCTCCCAATTTACCCAACTACAGGAAAAATGTATGAGATGTCAGTAACAATCTAGCAGCACATCACTATAAACACCGAGATGATGGAACTCAGCACAAAAAGGGCATAAGTAAATGGCTATAGTCATCAGATATGAGATGTCTGGAGTTTCATATGATTGGGGCATTTCAAATAAGAATATTGACAGATTAGGAATGAAATGACTGTCTCCTGTAGGCCAAGAAGAGGGGATATCATAAAATTCCAGTTAAGCTAGTTAAAAGCAAATCCAGATAGAAATGTGTTACTACAAATGGCTATGAAAATGAAAAAAAAGTTCTAAAAGGCCACAGATGCAAAGTTAATTAAGACAGCTATAAAGGCGATAAATATTTAATTGGAAAATAAGTACATTAAGGGATTATGGAGAAAAGACAGAATTACAATAAAGATAGAGCTTCATAGTGAACAAAACATGGAGCTGGTTCAATGGTCTTAATGGCCTACTGTGCCTTCATTCTTATCTTCCTTACTGACTAATTCATTTCTTAACAAGCTTTAAAAGCTGTGTCGTTCAGTAGAAACATTGGTTATGTTCCACTGACAACGGGAGTCCATCAACCTAAGCCAGTAATAAATCAGATTGGTCAAGATTTTCAAATTGGCAACAAGGTCAGCAAATCCACCATTTAAGGAGGTGCCAAACACATGCAGTGAAAAGCAGCACTTACTACAATGTGATCTTGTAGGAAATTTATTTTAGTATCTTTATTAGCTACTTAATTAACTGAAAAAGGACACAAAAGGCACATGATTACTCTGACAAAATCTATTCAAACTTGAATAATAATTCAAAGTAAGAAGTCTCACACCACCAGGTTAAAGTCCAACAAGTTTATTTGATAGTAAACCCACAAGCTTTCGCGGTTTGCCCCTTTGTCAGGTGAGTGGAGTGTTCTGGTCTCCCTCCAATGCTGGCATCTCCACATCATAATAATTCAAACCCAGGCCTAACCTGTGACAGCTAAACAGTACTATCCAAATGTAAACTTTATTACCTGCCAGATCTATGAAACAAAGCTCAGCCTATAGCTGAAATAAAAGTTACTTTAATGTTTCTTCTTTTACTCCATTGTTGACTTAACTGAAAATTGAATGAAAAGCCTCATATGGGGTTAGCTATTCACGAAACAGAATCTAGATCCTTACTCTAACTGTTCCCACCCAAATGGTTAACTGAGTAACTGTAATGAGAGTATATCTGGGACAATGCTAATCTCAAAATTGACAACTAGGTTTAAAAAAACTGTGGGAAAAATATTTAAACGTTTTGTTTATTTTAAAAAGACAGTGGAGTAGAAAAAAACAAGACAGATAAGATTTGGTGAGGTCAAGTTCTGATTTTTTTTACTGAACCCCTGTTCCATGTAACATTTATACACTTCATTTTCTGAAGATAAATCTATCTGGAACTGTACAGCACAGCAAAATATTTACTACTATGCATTATATAGATCAAATGCAAACAGCAAATGCTGGAATAATTCAGCAGGTCTGGCAGCATTGGAGAGATAAACAAAATTAATGTTTTGTGTCTTTCAAGACTTGAAACTTTACTTCTGCTTTTCTCCCCACCAATGCTGCCAGAGCTGCTAAGTTTTCCAGCATTTTGTTTTTTTTATTTCAGATTTCCAGTATCTGCAGTATTTTGCTTTTAATGTAGTATATTATCCTAACAATGATCAATTGTCACTATATTGTTCCAAGTGAAATATTTAATGTACTCTAACATAAAATTGAAGCTCCATTCCAGCAGGCTTTTAGATCAGGCTTTAAATCTACTGACTACATTGTCCACACTAATACGACTAGGTTAAATAATCTATGATACACTACGCCATAATACATTCTGTACATGTTAATGGGATACTTTGGCCCAAATGTTCCAATATGGGAAGAGACCTTCAACTCATCATCAACACACGCTAGGTCCCCATCTCAACATACACAAAAAAGTTCCAACTGCAGTTTTACAATGTGGAAACTCCATGATTCCAATGATAGTGGGATCAGGAGTTGGGAACCACAGGCACTTTGGGCTGTTTGTCCTAAGCAGTCTCTGGTTTTTAAGAAAGACTCATGTGAATTTTTTAGCACACAGATATAAAACCAGCAAAACTCCAAGCAAACCAACTAACTCCACAATGTTCACCACCACCCACCTCCCTGCCCAATTATCCCCTCACCACAGACTGCACAACCCTCACCTTCCACCAGCCCTGGTCAGCATACACCCACTCGCTCATCCCCGTTCCCAATTCACTTTTTGGAATCTGACTCCTGTGCATCAATCTCAGAACAGTCAGCAGTTTTTGGAGTGCAAAGAAAAGGGTTGAGCATTTTCAATGGGATGAGGGAGGGAAATGAAGAGGACTGAACATAGTCAGGATGAGGATAATTTGAACACAGTCAGAGGATGAGGGAGGGAGAAAATAATAAGTGTTGGTGGCAGAGGAGGCTGATGCTTTGCAATTTCAGATGTTGACAGCTCCACTTGAAACACTCAATGAATTAAACAACAGAACTTAAGGGACATGACTTCAGTTCTTGACAGGAAAGTGATCTGGCTGCGCTGGAATTACACTTAACATTAGGCCTCTCGACTGCTGCGTTCATCCCTGTATCCCTGCTGGAGCCAGCATTGCAAAGTGCAAAGGCTCCAACATAAAATACTATAAAGGCAGATTAAATTGCAGCCAGCATTAGGTGCATCCATCCAACAGTGACTAGAAAATCTGGGCCCCTCATTTGGTGTCCAAAAAGCACAACTTTGTATTTTAAGAAGTTCCAGAAACAGAAAATTAGCAGTTTTAGTGCATCTAGATCATTACTGTATTTAACATTTGTGCTAATACATTGGCAGAATAACTATTCACAGCTGTACAGTGTATTGTTAATGTTTTTTTGTAAGAACAATGGCCAAGATACAAATGATACGAATACCCACTAAAGTGATATGGATATGCCAGTGTTGGATTGGGGTGGGCACAGTAAGAAGTCTCATAAGACCAGATTAAAGTCCAACAGGTTGGTTTGAATTGAAGTAGTTGTGAAAGCTCGTGATACCAAATAAACCTGTTGGACTTTAACCTGGTGTTGTGAGACTTCTTGCTCTAACTTCTTTTACTAAGTGGAAGTGCTCACGCTTAAATACTTTCTGTTGTACATTACCAACTCAAAGAATTTGCACGTTATTGAATTATTGACCGACTTGCAACTTAACCATGGACGTGATTTCTAAGCAAAGCTGAAAGTCTTCCGTAGCTTTGCCCTGCCAGTAAAAACTGAGGGTAGATTTACAAGTCTCCAAATAACTATAGCTTTGTGTTTTTTTTATACATTTATTGTAGTGCATAAGATTTTTAGTGCTCAGTTTAGTTCATTCACAGATGTATCCCTTATTAGCTCTGTTCAAATTGCCTTTTTCTGCATGAGACACTATTCACTTACTGACTGTTTTTTGCAATTCAGAAATGCCAGCAGTCCTAGCACTGTTTGCACATTTTATAACTAACTACCTTATACATGACAACGTTACCAGTAGGATTTTTAAAAACGCTGGACTGTGCAACTTCAATAATACCACATTACGATACATTAGATATTAATAAGGTATTAATTAATTCAACCTGTCTTTTCTTTGAGGACTCCTTATCTGACAGTTTTGTTTCCTGAATGAGTGCCAATCATGTTGCAGATCACTTATAATTTTCACTAACTTGCAACAAGCAGAGGACTGACTTAAAAACTGCATCTGAAGAAAGCTTTGGAGCTCAGGGGTTATTTCTAACAGTAATAAGGGTAAAACAGTAGCGTATATAACTAGGAACAGTGATAACATTTAAAATCACTATATGTCGGAAGATATCTTTAGCATGACCAAGAATTTGAATAAAAGGAAGAGAAACATTCCAAACTAACTTCAAAAGTTAACAAAAAAAATTCACCAGACTAAGGCTCTACAATGCCTGAGTAAATTATATTCGTTTGGCAGTACAGAACTGGAGTATCACTGAAAAAAGACATTGTCAAAGTTTTTGTCTGTCAATCTCATCAAGACAATCGCAAGAATACCAATGTCAGGGGAAACAATTACATACGGCATGAGAAGAAAGCATTGTTTGGTTGTCTTATTGGTAGAGGTGTTGCTCTGAAGAATGCATCAAAACAAAGACACAAAAGTGATGTTTCTTTATCCCCATCGTTTGAGCAATGAAAGGTTCTGCACAATTGACCAAATGGTTGGGTAAATTGGTACAACCAGTTTTGAATAAGTTTTCCAGATACGTGGTGAAGGATTCCTTCACGTTTACAGGACAATACAGGACTTGCATATCGACAGCAATGCTGTGCCCATGTGCTCATTAGACATTGCTAGCCAAGTCAATGTTCCACTTAAGAAGCCACTGATACTTGCACTGCAGCACCATATCATGGCAATCTCAACCTGCCACTACTGAATGAATCAGTACTCACTGAGCTCATGAACTCTGCAACTTGTACTGTTCAGCCTTAACGACGCAATGTATGCCCAAAAGGGATCCCCTCAAAGTCAGTTCTCACAAATATCTTTTTGGATCCCACGAGAAACATATCTTTGATGGGATGACATTGAATCTCGAACCCTTTACATTGCCATATTTAAATCCCATTTCCTTGCACATCTTAAATGGGCTGTATCCTGCACTCAAATTCACCCTTGAAATGGAGCAAATAACTCCCTTTTCTAGACGTGCTATTTGAGAAATCTGCCAGGGGTCATCCACCACAAGTCTATCTTTACCAGCTAACACGTGTTGGAATTCTTAACAATTCCATACATAAGATTGGCTTAATTGGCCACTTGCAAACTTGATGCTTAAAGACTACCTGCGGGATAATGCAGGAAAATGGAGTTGAAGATTATATCAGAATCAATCGATCTCACTGAATGGCTGAGCCAACTCAGTGGGTCAAATGGCCTACTTCTGCACTTTCATCTTATGGGCTTAATGGCTACCCTGATCAGATCCTTGCAGACTGCACATCACACAAACTTACAAATAAGCCTAAGGCTGACACTTTCAACTCTGTACTTGAGATTACCCTAGAAGGCAAGGTGTCTTGACAATAAGAACAACAGATGGAACTAGCCGATTCACACAGTGCTACTACAGAGCAGCAAAATGAGTGGTATTTGCCAATGACAGTCTGCTGCCTATCACACAATTGAATAATAAAGGTATATGAATTTTGCTGTCAGTGTAATGAGAGATATAGAATCTGCCAGTCATTGAGACGTATCAAACAACATATCAAACTCAAAACAATGTCGAACATTAGATGCAATTCTCTGATTAGACCCATTTACTAAATAATTTTCAAATTGCACTACCAATTGAAGATAAATCAGTCAGGTTCATAGTGTGGTGTATTTGCATACTGGAGATTGCATATATCAATACATAATTCTTTATGGACAGAAAGAACATGTACACAATTTGCTTAGCCGAAACAGGCAATAAGCAATAGCCATTCGCTGGTTCATTCCTCACAGTCAAGCTGCCTGGTTTAAACTTCAAACACTGCCTGACAGTTAACTGTCAATCACTATTAAATGGTGCATTGCCCACGGCAACACCTCTGCCAATCACAGTCCACCTGTCAACTAATCAGTGCTGTCTTCTCATCCGTATAAAGTTGTTGTTTCTCCTGACATCCCATGGAAAAGGCCATCTTCGATAAAGAAGGGAAGCCATCGACAACCATATTTTTTATTTCTGCAAAATCGCCTGTGTGGTATCTTATCAAAGGTTTTTGAGTATGAATGTATGCATCATCTATTTCTGCAGTCTTGACATTCAGCAAATAATTCAATTCTTCAATAGGAGGTGCCCTTTTGATACAGGGCATGGTTACAGTGCATGAAATAAAGGGCCATGAAGCTGCTCAGTAGTTCAGTACTGAAATATATGCAGCATGGGCCTACACAGATCAAATAAATCTTTGATTCTATTTCTGATCGGTGGTATTTAGCTGCTTTGCTATTATTCTCATTTTCATTCAGATTTGGCAAAACGTTCATGAGTCAAGTTCAAACATTCATACTACTAAATCCAACGGCTTTATATCCAAGTCAGATCGTAGATTTAGGATTATGGACCTAATCCCACCACTAGTACATTGAAACTACATTTGATACTGTAAATACTGGGAACAAGAGTACCCCCTAAATCAACTTAAAACAAGACCTATATAGAAGCAGCTTTAATGGATCCAAGGGATAGGGCAACAACAGGACAGTGTCCTTGGGCTAGAGTGAGCAACCAGGGTTTTTCCTTCCAATTACTGGGGAACTCATTAATTTGAAATTATGCATTTTTCAGTGAACTATTTCAGTTGTCCAAGATTGCACTTTTTTTTTGATTCACAAAATGTAAGTATCACATAAAAAAGGCAGCATTTACTGCCCATTTCTCTTTGCCCATGAGAAGGTGGTGATGAGTCATTTTCTTGAGCCACTCCAGTCCAGGTGGTGTCAGTACATCCTCAGTGCTGGTAGGGAGTTTGTGTTTTGACAAAGCATTAGCATAAACTAACAACTGGAGGGAAATTATCCAGTGGTGGTATTCCCACGTGACTATTGCCTTTCTTTTTATAGGTGATTGAGTTCATAGGTTTGGAAGATACTGCCAAAGAAACCTTGACTAGTTGCTGCAGTGCATGCTGTAAAGGATGATACACACTGCAATGACATTGCACTAGTGGTGGAAGGAGCAACTGTTTAATGTGGCAGGGATGCAGGTGATGACTGCTTTATCCTGAATAGTGTCAAGCTCTTGGGATTGACATTGGAGTTACTCTCCACTTATCTGGATGAGTGTATTTCCTCTCATTCCTGACTTTTGCCTCGTAGATGGTGGACAGGTTTTAGGGAGACAGAAGCGGAGTTATTTGCCACAGAATTCCCAGCCTCTGGACTGTTCTTGTAGCCACAGTATTTACGTGGTTGGTCTATACGTGTTTCTAGTCAAAAATGACCCCAGAAGATTGGTGCCAGGGGTTCAGTCATGGTAATACCATTTGGAATCTGGTTACATTCTCTCTCATTACTTCCTATTTCTCAGTCCAAGCACTGGTCCATGCAGACACACACTGCTCCAGCATGAGAAGTTGGGAATAGAACAGAACAGAACATTTTGCAATCAGTAAACATCTTCTCTTCTGACATTACAATGGAGAGAAGATCGCTGTTGAAGTAGCTAGCACTCGAGTTTGGGACACTGCCCTGAAGAACTCCAACAGTGACTGCGTGGTGCTGATTGGCTGAATCTTACCTAGGACAAAGTAAGATGGTTGTTGGAAGCCAATGGAGAATTTTGCCTCCATTTCCCATTGATATTAATTTTACTATGTCTCCTTGATGTCACATTCAGCCAAATGCAGCCTTGATGTCAAGAGCAGTCACTCTCAACTCACATACCAGCTAAGTTATGCTCTGAATTATTTATTATGGAAAGGCAAATTACAATTTTGAAATTTTGCTTAACTGAACAATTACAGTCAAAGGCTTTCAAGCCAGCACTGCCACAACATTTGACAAATTTATTATTGAAATATACATTTGCATTGAAAGATGAATAAATCATGTTTATACAACATACAGTTTGGTAGATTTTGCAACCATATTATGACCAGACAACTAATGTCAAAGTCATGCATTCCCTAATTGACACACACTACTTATTACTGTCAGCTTTAACTGCTGCTTATTCAAGTCAGAGTGTTGCTTTGGACTTCCTTTAAACAAGATCACATAATAAAAGAACACATTAAGCACTGAACACCAGAATAAAATTTACAGACGAGATGAGCACAGTAAGGAAAATTTGTAGTTATCAGAAAATGCAAACTATTTCTCAAATTCTGTCCCTCTATTGTCAACTCAAAAACCAGAGAAATACCCTATGTATTCCCTCCTGAATGCATTGTAGCCAAAATCTTTAGTTCCTATTCATGCTCTGGACTTGGCTTCACAGGGCACAACTTCAAAATCTGCAAAGATATGAATCTCGTCAATGTACTAACAATAAAGTGGATAGCAACAGACTTCAGGACAGAGGCAGGCACATGGCAGATTGAATTGAAAATGTTTGAAATATTATAGTAGGAAAAATGAAACAATGAAAACTAAATCATACTATTTTAAAAGGAGTTCAAGAAGAAAGAGAAACCCGGAGGGTTGTATGCACACAAATCTTTGAAGGTGACAAGACAATTAAGGAAGATTACAAAAAAAGCATAAGATCTTTGGCCGACTAAATAGAGTACAAGGCAGCGAAGCTATGCTAAACCTTTACAAATCACTTGGCACACCTCAGCCAGCAATCAATTAATGGAATTTCCTGCATGAATTTGCAAATAATTATAGACAGTTGAGATGGAAGGGAAAATTATTGCCAAGATATATGCATCTAATCATTATGATCGGACTGACTGACACATATGTACTCATCTACACATATTTCAATGTGTAGATGTGTGACAAATATCTCAGACAGCATGCTCAGCTTCACTGAGTTGGCCATGTGCTTTCCGCATACCAGACACTGAACACAAGCCGCACAACAGATCATCCCAAATTTAGATACAAAGATAATTTGAAAGCCAATTTCAGAGCCTGCATGTTGGGACCAATTACATGGGAAAAGACAACCCTGGACAGGTCCAAACAGAGAAGCTGTTCTATCAAGCAATCTTGACACTTGAGAAGAGTAGTCAGAACAAGTGAACATGCCACAAAGCCAGTACCTTCGCCAATGGCTCCAACAGTGAATTCATGTGTAATAATTACAGTCGCATCTGCAAATCAAGACTGGTTAATATCGCATACAAATGACACCAACCTAGACAACAAATAACAGTTTTTCTCGCTAAATACTCATCCAAAGTAAAAATCCATCATCAGGTAAATGGCACAGTTACAAGTGAACACAGAGGCAAGCACATGACAGATTGAATTTAAAATATGTGAAACATATTAAAATAGGGAAAATGAGACAATATGAACTAAATTATACCATTCTAAAAGGAGTGCAAGTCGTTTGTTTTGTTTCACACACACTCTAGAGAAACTAAAATGCTCAGAATTGTGGGCATTTGTTCGAAAAACTGATCAAGTAAAACATTTTTTTTTACATCAGCCAAAATATATGCCAGAGAAAATACAGCAGTCTGTCCTGACATTAATAGGAATGTACTTAATGAAGTCAGATTGAGTGGCAGGGCCCTTACCAAGGGTCAGACAGAGCAGCGGACTGAATAGCACAGCTCCTGGAAGCTACAACAAAAAGGCAGTTTTCAAAATGTGTACAACAGACCAGGCTGCACTCAGTTTAGGAACAGATAAGTACAACAACCAGAGAGAGGCCAAGGTCAGTTACAGACAGAATAGGGTAGGGTTATGCTGCAAAGATCCTATGGTACTCTCCATGCACTATCTCTGGCAAAAAGAATAAAATGGGCTTCATTGTTGGTTTCATTCGAAGAGTCAGCCAGATCACAGAAGGGCAACAAGCACATAGAGATTCATATGACTTTTTATATGTCATGAAGGCACAAATCCATGCACACCACATCATCCCACTTTACTGCAACGGAATCTGTATCAAGTTTTTTTTTGGTGAAAGCTTAAAAGAAATAGGAGAGTAAATCTAGAATCACAACTCAGCTCATCACGCAGTAAAGTGGATTGGTTCACCTCCTGCTATACCATCTCATTCCATTTCATCTCATCAATTAAGCCTGGCCTCAGCTCCGACTTACACTCAGCAGAAGCTAAATGACTGTAGACCAATGATACAGATGCAGGGTCAACAGGATAAAATACACCCTGGATTAAAATTGTCACAATAGCCAAAATTCCGTGACAAGTGGATGCAAATCCAAGGCATTGCTCATAATTGACAATAACACACAATTCCCATAAACTTCCCCAGTTTGGTTGCCCCAAAAAGTTGAATCCCAATATGAAATATATCTACAAGCTCTGTCCATCCACATTGTGGCAAACTTAAAGGAACAACATCGGTACCCATTGTTGTTTGCCTTCCTTCCCACTCAATGATTCATAAATGATTGATCCTCAATCATACCGACATGAATGGAAGTGGGCATCTAAGCTGATTTAAAAAATTCTAATAGGGACTTAAAGCGGGGGAAATAATCACTCAAAAATGGTCAGAACACTACCTAGCTTGCTTCCTTTTCCACTAAGAAATTATAACCCTAATTCTGTGCATAGCCCATAAGGAAATAAAATCCTATGCTGACAAAAATGTGAACCTGTCCAGAATACAAAACCAAGGTTTGATTTCACTATTACATCATAATTACATTAGAATCACTAGAAGGTAAAGATTTTTTTTTCTTAACAATAGAACAGCAACAGTTCTGTCACGGAAGAGGTAGACACAAAATATCAGCTATAAAGCCATACGCAATATTTGTAGCAATCACAACATGAAACTTTTGTTTTGCTGAAAAGCTTGTATGCAGAAGTTCAGACAAATCTATTCAAATTTCTGAAATGGGTGCAAATGAGATAAAATCTCTGGATTTATCCAGGTCTATGGGTTCTACACACAACAACCACCAGAATCGATTTCACGTAACACCTGGTTAGAGATGACTCCAGCTGCACGTATCATTGTTCACTACAACCAAGCAAAAATTTAAAATTAATAGTGCATTTTATTTGTGCTGCAATTTCTGTGGGTCCAAGCCAGACAGAGCATAGAACTCGTTCTTATTTTAACTGAAGCCAAGTTAAGACCACTGATATAGGAGGGTGATTGTGAAGATTAATTGGACGTGGAAAGTGCTTTCTCAATATACAGGCTCCATCCCACTCACTTAGTGGTGTGCGTTATCCCATTGCTCCCTTGCTTTCCCAAGAAACAAAATGCCACTTTTATCATTTACTGATCTGTAGTCATGTTGGAATCAGCAACGGTGAGGAGGTCAGCTGTACAAACCAAACGGTATCTATTATTCCATTTTACTTTGAAGAAGAAAGGATACTACCTGTATCTTTCTCAGAAGATTCTGAATTTGGATGATATATGCTGCAACTAGAATCACGGACGTTTACAGCATGGAAACAGACCCTTCAGCCTTATTTGTCCATGCCACCCTTTTTTCAAAACCCCCAAGCTAATCCCAATTACCCCTTATCCCTCTATACCCATCGCGTCCACGTAACTATCTAAATGCTTTTTAAAAGACAAAATTGTACCTGCCTCCACTACCACCTCTGGCAGCTTGTTCCAGACACTCACCACCCTCTGTGTGGTAAAATCCCCCTCTGAACACTTTTGTATCTCTCCCCTCTCACCTTAAATCTACGCCCTCTAGTTCTAGACTCCCCTAGCTTCAGGAAAAGATATTGACGATCTACCTTGTCTATGTCCCATTATTTCACAGACCTCTATAAGATTACCCTCAGCCTCCTACATTCCAGAGAAAAAAGTCCCAGTCTATCCAGTCTCTCCTTATAACTCAATCCATCAAGTCCCAGTAGCATCCTAGTAAATCTTTTCTGCACTCTTTCTAGTTTAATAATATCCTTTCTATAATAGGGTGACCAGAATTGCACAGTATTCCAAGTGTGGCCTTATCAATGTCTTGTACAACTTCAACAAGATGTCCCAACTCCAGTAATCAATGTTCTGATCGATGAAACCAAGCACGCCAAATGCCTTCTTCTTCACTCTGTCCACCTGTGACTCCACTTTCAAGGAGCTATGAACATTTACTTCTAGATGTCTTTGTTCTGTAATTCTCCCCAGTGCCCTACCATTAATTGAGTAAGTCCTGCCCTGGTTCAATCTACCAAAATGCATCACCTCGCATTTGTCTAAATTAAACTCCATTTATCATTCGTCAGCCCACTGGCCCAATTGATCAAGATTCCGTTGCAATTGGAGATTACTTTCTTCACTGTCCACTATGCCACCAATCTTAGTGTCATCTGGAAACTTACTAATTATCCCTCTTATGTTAATGATTTGGCTGAAAATATAGATGACAAATAACAGTGAACTCAGCACTCATCCCTGAGGTACACCACTGTTCACAGGCCTCAAGTTTGAAAAACAACTGTCTACAACCACCCTCTGGCTTTGGTCAAGAAGCCAATTTTGTATCCAGTTAGATACCTCACCCTGGATCCTGTGAGATTTAACCTTATGCAACAACCTATCATGCGGTACCTTGTCAAAGGCCTTGCTAAAGTCCTTGTAGACATCAAATGCACTGCCCTTATCTATCTTCTTGGTTACCCCTTTAAAAAACTCAAATTAAATTTGTGAGACATGATTTTCCACTCACAAAGCCAACTAGTGAGCAATTTCTTAAACAAAGTGAAACCATTTGTAAACAATTAAAAACTAATCATGACATTGGCCTAAATTGCGAAGGAACTTTCTAGTACCCTGTTGACTGGCTTTTAATCTTCTGAGACCAGCCAGTGAGTGATAACAACTAGATGAACACAAGGGAACATCACAACAAAGTCCAATCACGCCCTCATCAATCATTTTAACAGACGTCACTGGATCAGGGGTGGCCAAGCCACAGCTAACAGAATCTAGTTTACATTAGTTCGTCCCTGCCTGGTAGAAACTGCAAATGCGCTATTTAGGAGAGAGCTACGTGCTTGCCTGGAAATAATCACACACACAGATCTTTTCCACAGGATAATTCCTGCTTTCTTCACATATAAATTTACAGAAATATATTTAAGCAAAGCCAAGGAGGTTCAACAAACTTTCAGTATTTGCTAACCAAATTGGACTGGCTATACGTTGTGTATAAAATCATACATATATCATGTATGTATAATCATGTACATCGCCTAGTATAAAAGGCAATCCCAGTTTTTCAGCTCAAAAATCATGTTTTGATATATATTTGACATATAAATTGAACTCCCTTTTCAACCACAACATGCAGTACTCATATGAGTCAGCCTCAATTTTTTATCCTAAAGATGATTGTTTACCTGTGCAAGGGATCAAGCAGACAATATGGGCTGTGTCGCAAAGACGTGCAGGAGTTTAAGACACATCCACAAAGAGCAGATCCCAACTGGAAACTAACAAAAGGTGATGGTCATCCACACAAGCTGTTCACTTTGAGATCTGGTGCACAAGTTGACTCCCACCTTTGAAGGAATTTTCTAAGGCTTCAGAAGTTGATGGGTATATGCCATGTAGTGATAGGAGACTACTGCTTCCAAGGAGCTGTACTCCCTTTATTACTAAGACAGGTCAGGTCCCACTCAGCTGCGAACTCAGATTGAAAATCTATCAGTGCTAAATTGGAAATCATTGTACAAATACTTAATTTGCAATGAAAACATGCTCTTAGTCTTGGTATTAAGACCAATTATTAAATTAGAGACAAAATATATTGTTAAAAGTGTGTTCTTATATATAGATATTCATTACAAACACCATTGACTAAAGAACTGTGTATTGCAGGTAAACTAATCCAGAAAGAATGACTTTAAAAATACAAGCAAGCTAACAAAATGAATTCTGATGTTTTATCAACACTACATATAAACGAGATTAAACTGTAATTTACCACAAGAACAACTCAGTGATCACAGTACTCCAGACTCACGTGAAATTCTTTTCAATATTCCTTTCACAACGAGGTTGATTTGCCCCATTATGAAACAGAAATTGTTCAAACTTTTAGCAAATAGCCTGATGAAGTCATGGACCTGAAACAGTAAGCATTTTTTCTCTCATCCATAAATGCTGCCTGACCACTGAGCATTGACAACATTTTCTGTTTTTATTACACAAAAATAATTACTATTATTGGCTGCTGTCTGACCTTTGTTGATAAGTAACATGGCACAGAACACACTTAACTTTCCTCCTAGCTGCTACCAGCCTCTCTATTTCACTTACACAATGTTCACAGTATAGAAAGCATGGCTCTACATGCAAATAAATTGATAGAGTGAGCTTTACTTGAGAACTTAGACATCTGCTTTTTATTAAATGGTAAATTATATAAGCAGTAATTTGTCACAAGAAACTCTGATGAGGCATTTTTATTCATTAAATGAAATAACATTGGAAATCTGATGACAGCACAACAATGGGTGATTAGGGCAAGACCCTTCCCACTATGCCAGCAATTAAAATAACTAAAACCAGTTGAAACTTGATCATTTGGCCAAGGAATGAAGATAATCACTTAGCTCAACAAGTCATTTATGTAAGCTCCCATTGTATTTCGAGTTACGCCACTACATTTGCCTCTACTTTAAAGAAAATAATCTTATCAAACATTCAAGAGTAACAAAGAACTAAAACTGAACATGGTATTCCGAAGGTACTAATGAATATTTGCAAGATTAAGTTTGAAAAGAGTAAAGCCTTTTTCACTAATCAATAGCAAGAAAAGTAAAGACCCAATATTACCACTAGAAGAGTGGAGGGGAAGTTAGAAAGGACATTAAAAATTTGAATGCTTTGCCACATGCGTGGAAAAATGTAAAAGTGTGAGTGGCAGCAGTAACACGTAAAATGGTATGAATGACATCTGCAGTCTCCCCCTCCCCCTATTTAAATTCACAGATCCTTTGACATAAAAGGGATTCAATACATCCATGCCATTTAATATACTGCAATGTTTCCTCCCCCCACCCTTCCTGCACTGCAAAGTTTAAAGGTTCTTGAAGTATTTAAGCTCGACTACTTCGTAACTGGAAATCACTTGTGATTTTCCGTACTTTTTTTAAATGCAAAAATGTATTTTTGGAACAGTTACCATTCTGACCAAGATATATTCAGCTAATGATATTCTGGACATAAAACTTTGGTTGAAATATTGAATTGTCCGAGCTATAAATTTTTGCCAGTGCCTAGGTACTGAATATTACAAACGTACTCCCAGCTCATGTTAAAGTCTCTATGCATTAATCCAAGATCATTAACTGAATATTTTATTTAATTTGCTAAGCTATAAAACTTTATACTCAACTTTCAGATTTGGAATAATTAAAAATTTGGCCGTGCGCTAACAATGCAACAGCAGTAATTTTCAGTCACAAAACTTAATCTCAGTCCAACAGAGCCTATAATTTCAATTTTCAGACCACAACTTACACCTTTTTACTGATGGGAGAAAAGATACAAGAAGCAAAACTCAGAATTGGGTAGGAGGAAAGACATTTTAGCCTCAGAATCCCAAGTACTGAACTTTATTTTATTCCCATTGTAAATTTTTTTCAGATCAATTCAGAACTCGAGTAACTTCTAAAACCCGAATCCCAATATTGGTTAAAAAAAATTAAACAATAATAAGTATTTCATTAAACAGTAATAAGTAATTCAGAAAGGCCATTTGGCCCTTCAAGCCTGCTCCACCATTCATTTTGATCAAGGCTCCCACTGTTAGCTGAAAATCTGCTAATCTTAAAACCCGATCTGAATAAATTTGCTCACTGAACATTCACTGTCTATTCATTTAACTTATTCTTAACAGTCACCTCATTCAGCCCACGTCTATTACACAATGCATAATTTTCTCAAATTTACGAAGGAAATCTCTATAAGCTTGGATTTTGGATTGAATAATGAGAATTAATGATAAAAGATAGTACAGGTAAATATTCTCCAGTAATACTATGTGAACCTGCCCACATCACCAGCCTATATTTTGATATCGTTCAATTGCTACAGAACAATAATTCATTTTAAGAGCCTCGCACAATACAATAAGGCTGATCGTGCATTTAGAAAGAATGCTGTCACTTTTGATTCTACTACATCTTATGGACTTGCCCTCAAGCAGGAGTTGCAACTGTTGTACCAATATACTAGGCATGCACTTGAAACAGATGGCTGGGAGTGTATTCCAGATTCTTATACAATTATGGGGTTCAGATACATCTTAAACCACAGGGGTGAAACTGGAGAAGTTTATTAATATTATTTGAACATAAACAATTATATCACATGTTCTCGTACACGCTAAACCATCTGTTCTATATATAAACATTTGTTTTTTAAAAAGTGATTGTCTTCCCATGTGTATAAAGCGATAACTTAAAGGTTATCGCTACAGTGGAAAGGATGGTTATGATCCATGTATCATAACGGTACCTATAATGTGAATATTGCAAACAGTACAAGGCACATTGTGTCTCACATTATAAATCCTTCAAATCACATACTAACTCAACATGGACCCATAATTGCAGATTGTTCATTGTTTTTTTGAGTTAAAGTCAGCTATTGGGCAAGTCCCTTCACTACTTGAGAGTGCAACGGTTCAAGAAAACAACTCACCACTAAATTCTCAAAGACAACCTGGGATGGAAAATAAACACCAGCCTCAGCAGGGAGAGCTACATTGTGTGAATGAATGTAATTTGAACACAATTGGGCAGTGCACCAGTAAACATCTAAATAATCCTTCCAGTATTCCAACATAATTTGTCATTTAAGTTTCTGCTCCTGCTGTTGCATTGGATGGTATTTTAAATACAAATGTACCAGACTTGCACGTGAAACAAAACTGTCCACAAGGAAAGCCCTTGACCTTAGTCACTGCTTCTTTCTCTCAAGTTATCATAACACTTTGTCTTGAAGTCTTAGAACACATTATGAATAATTATCCTGCCAATAATGCCAGTATGAAATTCTTCAATAAAGCACCCACCCTTCCAATGGCACTTGGGTTGCTCTTATCCTGTATCACACTTTCCTCAGCCACTTGCTCCATCGACATTCATAGCATTAACAACTCTATCCATTTCCTCTGTTCTGCTGTCTCCTGGTATGATTTACAACAAAAACAGCACGTCCTCCACCAATTTATCTTTTCTATCACCCTTTGCCCATCTTCAGCGAACAGAAAGTCTCCATCCTCAATTGCTGCAAATCACATTGACATTTTCCATCTGGGATTTTTAAAAGTATCAGGTCATATTCTACCTGTACACTAACCCACAACTTCTCCAGTTGCCCCAGGACTATTGCTACACTCTCCAGCTTGTCAGATTTCAAAATTAAGCCAAGATTTCACCTTGTCTAAACATCCACAAAACCTGAAAGTCACTGCTTTGCTCTCCCACCTGCACTGCTGCAGCTCTAGTTTTGACTTGCGTTTTTCAACTCCCACCTCAAACCAAGTCCAACGTATTTCAACATGGTTCTATATAGAAAGCTTACTTCCACTGTATAAGGTCGCTTACTGAAATATCACCAATCTGATTTGCCAGTACTCCTTTACCCATGTCTTCTACCATATGGAAATCCAGATTTTCCAACAAGTTGAGTCAATTTCCATTCAAAATACTCCAATTTGCATTTACGCCAAGACCTAAACCATTTTCCACAGGATCCACTGCTTTCCCATGCCCCAGTGAAGATCCTCATCTTCACTTTTAAGTTTCTCCAATGCCTTGTCATACTCTACTTCGACTGGGACATCATGCCATCATCTAAATCTCACACCCCACCCCCGCCCCCAATTCTTCTTCACTTTGTAAAGAATAAAGAACTAATTTAAGCGGTCAGGTCAGCAGCACAAATCACAAACAGAGAATTACCTTTGAAACGTAATCACCATTATTTTGAAGGCAAAGATAGCAACTAATTGGAGTACAGCAAGGTCATACAAACAGTCTCAAGATAAACAAGTGATTAATCAGATTTTTGGTAGCATTGAGTGAGAGATTAATGTTGGCCAGGATAACAGGAGAATTGCCACAATCTTCTTCCAATAGTGCCACAGACCTGTTACAGCAAATTGAGCAGGCAGGCTGCGTTTAGCAACTCATCTGTAAAATCACGTCTCTGGTATTGGAGTAATCCTCAGTGCCACATCAATAAAGACTGTGTTCCCAACCAAGTCGCAGAACTTGGAACACAACTTTGACTCAGAGGCCACTGTGTCAACAGTGAAGCAAGTTGGGATTGAGGTACCCTGCTGCACAAGAGGCACCATGGGAATTTAATTCACATCTCAGATGTAAAATAATTAAAATCAAGGCCGAGAATGAACAACTCGGTATAGAAAGTGCCCAAAAAAGTTATTCCCAAACCAATAATTTAACAAACAGCTCCTCTAAAGGTGCATATGACAGAAGCACGTACTAAAATGCTTGCTCCTGTAGTAAAGGCTCAATTTATATAGTGGGTTCCCTGGCAACCAATCAACTGTAGAAATACATCCTCAATGATTTTAAACATGAAAGCTGTAAATAAGTCACTGAAGCCAATATGTTGTCCAGAACCTTCAACAACTATACAGATTTACAAAGGACTCGTAGCAGTGCTCCAACTACTTAGGACAGCAAATTTGACTTCCTCTACAAAGCATTACAAATAATCGTGAGGCAAGAATGGAAACCAACTGGAACAGGCATGTCATTAGAACTCTTAAGGCAGAGATGATAAAACATCTCAGATCTAACTTGAGGATAAGAAAGGTTCAAACAACACAAAATTCATACGAGTGAATTTGGTTACTATTAGGGGCAATTCCAGTACTTTTAGTGGAAGTACTCCATTTGTTCCCTACAAAAACACCACTGTGCTTGTACCTATGCACACAGAACAAGTACACAGTGGGAGTCTGTTGTGAAAATAACTATGAACATTACAGGCTGTGCTAATAGTAATTAAATGTTACACACTCAAGACTTTCCTTCGAATTCAAGGTGATGGCAGTGAAATTCCTGGAATTTCCATCTATGGAGCAAGAGATAAAATGAATATTGAAAATTCTGATAAATACAGGATATCATAAGACAGACTTGAAATCACAAGTGCAAGGAAGGAAAAGAGCCAGCTGCTAAAGCAAGCAGGCACGAGTGAGCAAATTATATGTTGAATGAGTGAATTAGCCAGTATCAGGTCTGATGTTCCTTTCAGATGAAATTTGCGCTCATTTCTATTGTTCCTTCTGCCTCTGGACCAATCTTTCAGTTTGGAGTCTAATGCTACTGCTGCTCAGCTGCCTGGCAAGGTTGGTACAGCACAACAGTTCACAATTATAAACTTTCTAATAACCAACTGGTACAAGCCCCATCACCTGATTAACTGCAGAATGTCTTCGTATGTCATTAAAATAACTATCACCTTCTGACCGTCCCCAAATCCATTACACTGAAAAGCCTGATAAATAGACTGCATCACAGCCATAGGAAAAGACACAATTTGAAGATACGGTGACTGCAAGTAAACTTGAGATTCAGATGACACTTTTGTGGTTTCGGATTTAATTTGAACCCCTCAAGTAGATTATTTCATCATATAAAAATGAATGTTACTTCCCTGTAATTCATTACAGATAAACTTGTAATGTCCCAAATTTAATCCCCCAGTAACTGTCATCACAGAGCCGTGTTTGTCATCCAAACCCCTCAATAGATTTTATCCCCCTGCTCCATCACCATCTGCGTATTACACAATTTGCTCAGAGAATTTATTATCCAGCAGCTGCCTACAAGTATAGATTACTGCAGGTACTTGCTACTGAGCATTCCAGTCATAATCCAAAACACAAAAAACATTTAGTGAAGTGGAAATTCTTTTGATGGGGTGAAAAATTTGAAAAAAATTGCTACTAGCAAATCCACCAACACAATACAAAAAAAATTTCCATCACTAAGCCTGTCAGTGAGGGGGTCAATGAATTGCTTGCTTTTATTTTAGGTTTAAAACCAAAATCCTACTTCCTATTCAGAACATTTAAAAGCTTCCCAAACATTGGTTCATTTTCCATCTCAACGCAGACAATGTTGTTCCTGCTCAACTCCATCTTTTTCACAGTAAGTTTCTAGCATACACCAGAAGAATACATCTGCCATTTATATTAAAATGGTACAGTTCAGTACATGGAAAATAGATGCCAAATTAATCTGCTAAAAATGGCTAGGACATGATTATTGCTAAAATTTATGAAAGCAAGTAGGTAGCAGATCTGACAATACGGAATTGGAGTGGAGGAGAATTTCCATCTCTCTGATCCTACTGTTGAATAACCAACAGCTAGTCAAAAGCTTTAACCCAGCAATGAAAACTTGCTTAAACATCATGGTTGACAGGATAGCAAATACATATGCATATTAGCTAGCCACATCAGTCGCAACTATTAAAGAATTTTTCTAATTGAACTAATTTTTAAATGAGTTTCAACGAAATTGAAACTTGTTACTCATTCTACACTTTTAAAACAATGAATCTGAATTTGGGAACTAACTTGATGCAGGTATCAAGACTATTAATTAAAATGATATCAATGCATTAGCAACCAATGTTAAACAACTATTTCTGGTGATATCAATCATCTTACACTGTCAGATCTGGTAAGCCATCAAGTAATCTACCTTTTTTTAGGCCACTGACTGTAAAGTTTATTTATTAATCACAAGCTTACATTAACACTTCAATGAAGTTGCTGTGAAATTCCCCTAGTTGTCACACTCCAGCAGCACTTGTTCAGGTCAATGCACCTAACCAGCACATCTTTCAGACTGTAGGAGGAAACTGGAGCATCCCCACACAGACACGGAGAGAATGTTCAAACTCCATAGATAGACCCAAACTGGGTCCCTGGCGCTGAGAGGCAGCAGTGCTAACCACTGTGCCATGACAGTGCCACCTCTTCAAACAGAGTCATATGGTCTCAAAATGTTAACACTATTTCTCTCCACCAATGCTGCCAGACCTTCTGAGCTTGAATATTTTCTGCTTTTTATTTCAGATTTACAGCAGCCACAGTAATTTGCTTTTACTACATAAATCTAATTATTTCTCTTAAATGCATTATAGCTAGGCATGTATTCGAAAGGTTCGAATGCTGATTGTCCCTGGAAGGTGGGTCTTCAATTTTTTCCATAATTTGTTAAAATGGTGATCAAAACTTCCTCTGGATTGTTGGTCAGTATAAATGGAAGCTAGTTAAAGAACCTAATGAATTGTGGCTAACTCTGCTTTACTGGCTGGAACAAAGGCAGTGTTGTAATCAAAAACAAATCCACTGATCAACAGATGATTGGTTTCACATTTTGAAGTTAGGCATGCAGCAGATTCAATATTCAAAATACAGCATCTATGGACCAAGACCAAGCCAGATTTTGGATTACCTGCTGGATCTGATGACAACAGGAGGGTGATGAAGGTAAGCACTTTACTTCCAAGTTCCAGAACTGGCCTGAGGCTGTTCCATCTTTTGTTTCCGAGGTTGATAATCCTTCCTGTACACCTATTTTAGGGGCTCCTTGTGTTTGGCCCCTGTATTTAATACCGAGGCAACAGAGGATGGACGCCAAAAATCCTAGTGGTTACAATGATTTAAAGGGTGCAATTTATGTAAGCACCCATATAACCCAGTGTTGAATTTCAAGTTTACAGTTACTCATTTTTCTCTACTCGTCAAGTTCTGTGTGGAATTGAAGAGTTATCCATCTGATCTTGTAAGGAATAATCTATCTTTGGTGCGTGATGAGAAAGCACAGTGAAGCAACCAAAAATGACCAAAGGGTGGTCATGTAAAAACACCTTCCTCAATAATATCATTACAGATTTCAACTTTCATATTGACCATCATTGTACTGAGTCACAGCCTTTATATCATCATGGATGGATTGTACCAGACTGGCATATCACACAGAAGTAATGGTTGCTAGAGACTGCACACAGGTTTGGCGACTTTGAATTAATGCACTGAATAATTTATCCCTCGATGACCAGCTAAATTCTGGCATCAGAAAAACAACCCACTCAGCTCACTAACTAACCGTGCCTGAGATATTAGAAAATTATCAACCCGCATCTTGATGTTCAATCAAAAACCAGTTCTAAGCTCATTGCTATGTAACAGCAAGAACTGAACCAACTAAAGTGAACATGAATGGACAAACTCATTCTACAACACTGTATCTACCACACTAAATGGGACAATAAAAATCCACATGGCTTCACTGAGGAAACAAACCACTAAGCTGAATAATATTACTGAAATATAGATGCCGCCGGTGGTGGCTTCATCATCTAAATTGAAATCGGAAATAGGAATCCTTTGTACGAAGAACTCAAAGAAGCTTCAAGGCCATTGATCTGACATAGACTCAGCTTATGGAAACTTGAAAAAATATATGAAAACTTAATGTCGACACTGAATGCTGGAAAAACATGGCTAACACCAGACCACATTTGAGGGCTGTGCTGCATTGGGGACCCAAGAGTGGTGACTAAGAGGAAAAATAAAATATCAAACAGGAAAGCACATCCAACTTCAAAAATTAATAAATCTGCAAGCTTCATAATCTGGTCCTGTGACTTAGTCACAACAATTGAACACTTCAGACATCTCAATGTTACAACTGCTTTGGTACTTAAATCATCATCTTTCATGATGGATGTTTGCCATAGCTTTAACAGACTGTCTCATATTCTGTTGATGCCACTGGTCATCACCAAAATAACTCTTCAAATGTGACCCTAGGTGGTGATTGTGATTGACGGGTTGTTTCACCATCAGGGGCATCACACCAGTCCAATCTTATTTCTGATCACCAGCAGAAAAAAAATTCACCAAAGTATCAGTTAGGAATGGAAAGCTCAGGGATCAGCTGACTTAGCACAAACCAGGAATTAAATCCAGAATTCTCTTTTCCTCTCAATGAAGGTCACACAGGGTAGTGCATTTATCACAGAATCAGAAGGAAGGAAAATCTCCTGTTTTAAGTAATTATTTAAATGACATTGTTTTTGGACTTCAAGTTCAATCATGAGTCACTTTTTTGATATGCAATACTTCGTATTTTAGATGGTCATGGCTTGCAATCAGGCTTTTTATTAAACCAACAAAGCAGTGCTGTTTTCCTACCATTATTTCCAATCCTTAAATGTTTTGGCAGTGACAGTGTTCATAATCTCTGCACAATATCTAACATTTTGAATTAAAAGAGTCATGGACATTAAAGTATTCCAAATGCAGTTGAATACTCAGCTGTGACAATATAAGAGAGGGGTGAACTTTCACGAAATAAATGGTCATTGCTCAGACACTGTTAAGATTATATATTTAAAAAGAAAAGTATGCCTGCTGAGAAAAAATTGCAAATAATCCATATTTTGAAAGTCATTGATTAATAACTTCCACAATAAAGTGCCGTCCCTTTTCTCAATACAGTACTTGGCTTCAAGCAGCTTTTATTTCTCATTTATTGGTTGATACTCTACAAATTTAAATCACTGCTATGGAGCAATGCTTAAAAAAATGTTTTAAAGTAACCAATGCAAAAGCTGGTTACGTTTATCTGGTTTAAATTTTGGACTAGAAAGTTATGATTTTAGGAACAATGAATATTACAATCATTTCCTAAATATGGCTGTCCAGGACACAACAAGTTCACAATCCCAAAGCATCAAGTACCACATTAGCAAATCAAATCACTTCATCTTACATAAACATGCACATCAGCATTATTATTGTTCCAATTCAGAACAGCAGTATGAAAAATACAGCTGCATGAAGACCTCCACAGCTGAACAAATGATTTTTTTGGTATTAACTGAATTGCAGTGGAATTTTAAAACCAAATCGTTTGCTGTGAGCCAGCAGTTTTGGATACAGGAATTATGAACAGGAATAGGGAAAGAGGAAGATTAATCTAAATTGATTTTAAAAATTGATTGACCTTTTAAAAGAAACACTCCACACCAAGTGTTGTCATATGTAATAATAGCATAGGAAAGATGACTTAGCTTAAGTTACTGATTCAATCCTTCACTGCAATAAAGATGTCTGCAAAGTGCAAAAATTCTAATTCTGACACCTAACAAGACTTACTGCACATTTTCACAAATCAGAATGATTCAATTGAACTCACAGTCAACCTAAACGAAGTCAGGAACTGAATGCAAAAAAAAATGCACTTTTGAATAAAAATGCTGACCTATTTCACTCTATATAGCTTGCAGGAACGAAGCTGGGCTGCATCCCTTGCCCTCAGATTGCCACAATGTCTACCACTCTCCTTTATTCTGTTGCCACTTAATTTCTTTTCCCTTCCTGCTCAACAAAATAAACCTTTGATTGTCATAAGATGATTCTGGCATAAGAAGATTCTGCTTAAGTGACTCAGTGATGTTACACTACTAATAATGACAGAGCAGCTGTCATTTCCCATCCCCCCCAAAAAAACTACAAATATTACATCAACACTGCTGCACAAGCCAAGGCCTGTCACATCCTCAGCCTAACTTAATCCATCTTTACCAGTGGCCCAGCATCTTGTGAACTGAAGAGGGAGCAAAATTCATGATTTCTACTGACCAATGAAATCGTAAGAAAGCAACACTTCTAGCAGTGAAGATGAGCTAATGAGACTAATGGAAAAGCAGCAACAGTCAAGATTACCACTGATAAACTCAGGAGTGAAGCTCACCAGGGTTCCTGTTTTAGTTGCTGGACTGAAGATAAAGAGCCACCACTGTATTCCAACAGTTAAAAGCAACTGGAATTGTGATGCTCTGATGGCAGTTACACTATCTTGGCCTGATTTAAGGGGAACTGCTGTGACATCACAGGAGTTAGTGACCTCAGGAGTCACAGCACAGATTCAGCAGCCCCAATTCTAGTGAAAA
Source organism: Carcharhinus amblyrhynchos (assembly GCF_965287045.1). Taxonomy (NCBI): domain Eukaryota; kingdom Metazoa; phylum Chordata; class Chondrichthyes; order Carcharhiniformes; family Carcharhinidae; genus Carcharhinus; species Carcharhinus amblyrhynchos. The sequence continues at coordinate 15,726,980 of NC_137350.1, forward strand.
AAAGCTGCGTCAAATGCACTTTAGACGAGAAACGGCCAGATAAAGACGGCAAACTTATCTTTACTACGCCAAACTTTACACCAATACTTTAGAGTGGGGGAAACGGTCTTTACTTACCATCCCCCTACACACACACACATACACACTCAGGCATTTAATGCGATCAGGCAGACTGAAAGGTTGCCCTTCCTTTTATGGAACAAAAAAGGTACATAAACCGACAAGTCACTTTTAATGGCAAGAGCCGTTCCAGATGCTTCCAAGACATTAAGTGAGGCCGGTGGATCCAGTCCCTGGAACTGATCTCGGCCTACTCCCCTGGGGTGGATGTTGGGTACTGGGGAGGGGAGGGTTGCGAGGGGAAAGTTGGTGAAGCGCTGAGGGGACTGGCGGCGCGGCCTGCGGGACTGCAGCAGCCTGCGGGAAGGGACGGCGGAAATCCCCACCACCGCTACCCGCCCCATTTTAAATCAAAACCCCCGTCCCGTTTATTATTTCCATCCTTCTCTCTCTCTCCCACTGACATACTCACAGACTCTGGCCGCTCTGCCGTGGGCTTCGCCACCATCCCCCACTACCCAGCCCCCCGCCGACCTCTCGAGCCGGGAGCTCACGAGTTAACCGAACGTCTGGCCTCCCATCCGGGACCCGCGACCGCCCCGCCGGAAATGGCGTCACCCTCCACTCACTGCGGCTGCGCAGGCGCCGACGGGCCGCCTGCGTCGCAATGCTGCCCTGTTTTAATCAGGCGCACGCGCCTTACCCCCACTGTGTCTAATTGAAGCGAGGGGGCCGCCATCATTGATAAAGGCGAAAAGTAAAGGCGCAACTCAGTGCAATGTAGCAAAACTCATTGTCACAATGTTTTAAACAAACTGCATATGTTCACACCAAAGCATGCTTAGCAACAGGAAGTGATGTGCAAAATGAATTCGAGTGTACTGACATTTTTAGGCTAAGATCAAGTCTGGTATTGACGTGCCGCGCTTGGTTGAAGTCATTGGGTTACATTTTAACTTAAAAGCGGCATCTCGGCCTTTTGGCTAAGATGCAAATGAGATCAAGTCTTGGAGGAGGTGCAATGCTTGCTCCAATCAGCTTGGATCATGTAGATCAAGCCCAAGACAGGAGGTGAGAGCCCTGTTTTGTCAGCTTGGATCAGATCTGTCTCAACTTGTTGAGACGCTGAATTGGACTTGATTTGATTGAATTGGAATAAAAACAAAATTTTTTAAAAAATCAGATGAAAGGTCGTGGATTGAAACATTGCTTTTCTCTCCACAACTTGGGCAGCGTGATGGCACAGTGGACAGCACTGCTGCCTCACAGTGCTTGGGACACACATTTAATTCCTGGCTTGGGTCACTGTCTGTGCAGAGTCTGCATGTTCTCACTGTGTCTGCCTGGGTTTCCTCCAAGTGGTCTGGCTTCCTCCCACAGTCCAAAAGATGTGCTGGTTAAGTGCTTTGGCCATGCTAAATTCTCCCTCAGTGTACTCAAACAGCCGCCAGGGTGTGGCAACTAGGGGATTTTCACAGTAATTTCATTGCACTGTTAACGTAAACCTACTAGCAACACAAATAAACTTAAGATGAACAACTTTCTTCTTGTATCATCATTTTCTATGCAGGTATGGCCCTAGAAAGGTTTGATTTTTGACATCTGTTTTGATGTGTGTATTTGACTTTTTTTATTCATTCATGGGACATGGTTGTTGCTGGCTGGCCAGCATTTATTGCCCATCCCTAGTTCCTGAAAGCAGTTGACAGTCAACCACATTGCTGTGGCTCTGGAATCACACGTAGCTCAGACCAGGTAAGGATGGCAGATTTCCTTCCTAAAGGTCATTAGTGAACCAGATGGATTTTTCTGGTAATCGACAATGGTTTCATGGTCATTAGCAGATTCTTAATTCCAGATATATTTTATTGAAATCGAATTCTCCTAACTGCCATCATGGGACTGGAACCTAGGTCCCCAGAACAGTATCCTGGAGCCTATTGTAATTCTGAGTGTGAATATCTGAGTTTTTTTAAAAAAGTGAAATCCTCATCCACTCACTTATTCCTAAACCATGCACCCTTCATTATTTCCTGAACACAAACTAATGTCAATGGTTCCAGTCCTACTACTTGGACTGCAGTGGTTCAAGAATGCAAGACACGACCATTACCTCAAGGGCAATGAGGAATGGACAGTAAGTGCAAGCCTAACCAGCCACATCCCTTGATTTAACAAAAAACGGACATTATGACATTTAATGCGAATAATATTAAAGCTGCAAGTGTCTGCAGTATTAAAATAGAAATTCTTGGCTGAGCACTAGTCAAGCAGGAACAATGTGATTTGGGAGATCCCAGCCCCAAATTCAATTTACTATAAGCTATCAACTGTAAGTAAAAGCAGAATACCATGGAGTCTTCTTTGGGGTCTCCCCACAGATGCTACACAGATGCTACACAGACCTGCTGAACCTCTCCAGCATCTTTTGTTTTTTATTATTTACTTTTAAATGTCAGTTCTTTCAGAATCTATGACCAAACTGACCAGTGAATTCAAAGCAGTACTGCAACACTTTAAAGCTATTTAAAGCAATCTGATGTGAAATTAGCAAAAGGAACAAGCTTTGATGCTATTTTGTTCAATGGAAGATTCATGACATTATAAAGGGCATATTCATGGCTGGCACCCTTGAGATGCTGTTACAAAGGCAGGTTCTCCTGACTGACATTGAAGGGCTTTCTCCCCAGATATGAATCAGCTGAAACATATTGCAGGAAATAACTGACAAGGTGAGATCAAGCTTCAAATACACAGCCAAATTATTCACCAATTCCAAGATATCAGACTAATTCAGACAAATGCAAGGTGATACATTTTGATAGCTCCAATTCAGGTGGGAGATATAAAATAAATGGCAGAACCATCAGGAGCATAGACACACAGAGAGACCCTGGGAATACAGATCCACAGATCCTTCAAAGTGGCAGCACAGATGGAAAAGGTGGTGAAGAAAGCATATGGCATGCTTGCCTTTATCGGATGGGGTATCAAGTATAAAAGTTGTCAAATTATGTTACAATTATATAAAACATTGGTTAGGCCACATTTGGAATACCGTGTTCAATTCTGCTCACCACACTACCAGAAGGACATGGAGGCTTTGGAGAGAGTGCAGAAAAGGTTTACCAGGATGTTGTCTGGTGTGGAGGATATTAGCTATGAGAAGAGGTTGAATTAACTGGGATCGTTCTCCCTGGAAAGACGGCGGCTGAGGGGCGACCTGATAGAAGTTGATAAAATTATGAGGGGTATAGATAGGGTGAACAGTTGGAAGTATTTCCCAGGGCAGAATTTACAATTACAAGTGGGCAAAAGTTCAAGATAAAAGGGGAAAGTTCACTGGAGATGTGCGGGGGAAGTTTTTTACAGAGATGATGGTGGGGGCCTGGAATGCATTGCCAAGTAAGGAGGTTGTGGCAGATATGTTAGCCACATTTAAGAGTTATCTTGATAGGCATATGAACAAACGGGGAGTAGAGGGATATAAGCAGCTGGTCTAGGTAGGACAATATGATCGGCACAGACTTGGAGGGCCGAAGGGCCTATTCCTGTGCTGCGCTGTTCTTTGTTCTTAATGACACCTTGCTCTAAGAAGAATCTACCTGAAAAGATGTTCTCTGAACTAGTTGCTTTTATTACAAACTCCCCCAAAGACCTTTTACACAATCCTAAAGCCCATCAAATGGTCAATGTGCATGGCCATGCAGCAGTATGATGTACAGCCAAACTAATATCAATATTTGAAATGATCACATTGAAATATTTTTGTGGAATTTCAGGGAAAATTTACATTAAGACGTGGCTATTAATTCAGCACATTAGGGATCAGAGCCATCAAACTCACAATGTCCCTGAGAAAGTACATTCTTACAACAGCCAAAAACAGACATCTGTCAGAGAGGTGTTCCAACATACTATATTAGTTTGAGACATTGTGGGTTTACCAATTCACATGTTTTATAATGAATTGACATTATTCAGGGGAGTCCAAGGACAGCTGCCACAAATTCACACCAGAGAGGGCAGATGTAGATAGAATTGGTGTCTCCAATGGCTAATCCCCAGACTTCCAAGCTGGGGAACAGTGAGACGTCTCAATCCATTGAAACGGTTACTGATTCATCTTTCCAAAGATGGGAGACAGTACATGGGGTAAAAGACTGATGTGGGGAATTTTTAAAGGGTGGCCAATTTATGTCTAAAAACTTAGACGCCATTCAAAAACTCGCAAAAGGCAAAGTCCCTATTCAAAAGACGTAACAAAATTTATTTAAAAGATGCAAAAATCATACAGGTCAAACAAAACATAAACGTACAGCCATTATGGAGACGCTCAAATGGTTAAACAGCTCAGATTCAGAGTTCCAAAACCTCTCCAAAGATCTGAGGCACTCAGCCAAAATACAGAACGATTATACCTTTCTGTTATCTAAAATACGCCTTTTCATTAGCTTAAAATCAATTTCATTTAGTGTTCACATGTCAGTCCAGTTTTTGACAAAGTACCTCAGTCAATTGCAATTCTGCCAATCAGTACAATGATATCTCATTAGTCTATTCAATTCGGACATCTTGGCTAAACCCATTTCCTGGTTGCTATGCAACTATGGATGCTTTCCATAGATGGATCTTTCCCACAGGCACATCACCAGGACAGAAAGATACATGATTCCTGGGCCCTAAGAATGCATTATCTTATGTCTGGACAATGTATCCCACTATAGAGTTACAATATTTGTCTCAAAAACTTGAAAGTTTCTAATCCATACTTTTGCTAACTTATGGATTCCCAGCTTATGCTCTAACCTTCTGACCTTACCATTACACTTAACCCCTTCTCGCTAACCTGTCTCCAACAAGACTACATCTGTCTGTGAATTTCACTGGCTAATATGAAATTCCCTTCTCCAGCATATGTAAGGTCACAGTATCTGGTACACAATCTGGGACTTCATTATTTTAGATCATGCTATTTTGTAATGAGATATAATGTAATGAGACCTGATACTAAACCCAAGAGGCTATCTCATTCAGAAATGCAATTTGTAACAAAGAACTTCAAAGAGAAATCTTTCCAACACACCCTCGCTGTGCAATATCACTACATCTACAGTTACTGATACACTGGCTGCAAGTTAGTCAAATATCTGTCACTATACATGCTTCTCAAAAATGCAGTATCTGAAAGCTACTTCTCTGCTTCAAGAACACAATAGAATATAACAAAAGAAAACAAACTTAAACTGGAAACCCAGAAATTCCTGTTCATAACTCTTAGAAGAGGGCTATCCTTGTTAATGCAAGCTTCTATGATGTAGGGAAGGTAAAGCCAGAGTGATCATAGAAATCTCTATAGTGCAGAAAGAGGCCATTCAGCCCATTGAGTCGGCACCGACCACAATTCCACCCAGGGCCTGTCCCCGTAATCTCACTTATTTACCCTGCTAATCCCCCTGACACTAAGGGGCAATTTAACATGGCCAATCTACCTAACCTGCACATCTTTGGAGCGTGGGAGGAAACCCATGCAGATATGGGAAGAAAGTGCAAACTCCACACAGGCTGTCACCCGAGGCCAGAATTGAACCTGGGTCTCCGGTGCTGTGAGGCAGCAGTGCTAACCACTGCACCATCACGCCGCCCAAAGAGGTCTTACCGAATCTCAGGACTATTCCCACCTCTGCACTTATTATGCTTTTCCACCAATTTGCTCAGTGGAAACACAGTGACAGAAATGTTACATGTATATATTGCAATGCAAGCTGTTTGCCATGTCCTTTGGTGTCAACAGCATGACAGATTTGAAAGCAGCCTTCAGCTGAATGGAAATTAAATGCCCGCTGAAGCTTTTTGCACATTCTGTGCTGAGGAACTACCAGTTCCATCATTTTGTGCATTGTGTAAAGCAGGCTGGAATGTAGGCCTGTAAATGTTTAATTTTAGGCAGCCTTTTTACCCAGTTGAAAGCCAGAGAAAGCATTTTCAACAGCAGGAATACCATAAAATCCCTGCAGTACAGAAGGAGGCCATTCAGCCCATCAAGCCTGCACCAGCAACAATCCCAACCAGGCTCTATCCCTATAATCCTACGCATTTACGCTGCTAATCCCTCTTACACTGAGGAGAAACTTAGCATGACCAATAAACCTAACCCACCTTTGGGCTGTGAGAGGAAACCCGCAGAGACACAGGGAGAACGTGCAAACTCCACAGAGACAGTGACCTGAAGCCAGAATTGAACCTGGGATCTTGGCGCCGTGAGGCAGCAGTGCTAACCACTGAGCCACCGTGCCACCCTAGTGACAGGAACGGTTCACTTCTCAACATTCTTCCTCATGAATGAATTTTCTGTAATTATGTTAGACAGCGTCTAATTCTTTTGTCTCATTCGAATTACCAATCATCAAACCTTGGTTTACAGTTTTCATGGAAAAATTACAGAATGTGATTTCCAAAGTACTTGTAAGTACCTTGGAATCCAATGTAATAAGAACAGAATTTTATTGTTTCAGTCACTGTAAAGTAATGTTCATACTCATACCAGAAAATTCAAAATTGTACTACATTTGATCAATTATTTAACATTGCTGAATAAAACGAATAGGACATCTTAGAAACACTGGATATAGTGGAATAAAATAAATGGTTTATCGGGGGAATAATCTTTCCACTCCATTAACGAAAAAAAGGGGAAGAAAGCAATAGTGTCTCCAGCAGTTGAAACATTAGGCCATTTCAGCTGCACCTTGGTTGGTCTCCTCTAGGGCAGGAATGGAGCTTGCTTTGCCACACAAATGCAGGCATGGCAGCATGGCAACCACAGGATGCTATTCCCTATGCAAGACCCATAGGAAGGGAATGTTGGGGCCAGTGTGGCCCCTCATGAGGCACGCTGGCAATCAAGCTCGTTAGAACCTTGTTAAAGTTGAGTTTAGGAAGCCTGTTGTGATTTTCCCAATGTTTCCCAATCCCCAATATGATGGCGGCCAGCTCAGGATATTGAACGATGTGTGTAGCTCAGTCAATCTCTTGAAGAAGTTGAGTGTTGTACAATTTAACAGTTAGTGTTAACCACTTGTAACTATGTACATATATGTATAGTGTAAGCTCTAAGCTAGGAGTTGTTTCCATGCTTGCTTCTGCACATGTCTCAGTCCAACACAGGACTGCCCTCTAGACTCAGGTCATGTGTTCCTTTCTATCACACTGTAGGCGGCACTGAACTTAGTCCCATTTTAATCCTTTCTATGCCACATCCTTATACTACATCTCCATCCAAGTTTTCATCCAATGAATCTACAATGCATTCCTGTTTTCCTAATGTATGTACATTACTTTGACTATCTCTTCTCCCCAGGTTCAGGCAGTCTGGAGCCTTCATTATTCTTCCACATCTTATCCTTACAGCATTGGAGGAGCTGTAAATTCTGTTTTACTGGGTAAAACTTGATGAATAGGAGATTGTTTTGAATGTGATCATTCTGGTATTTGTTTGGTTGATCTTAGTTCTCTTTGGAGTTGAACCATTCTTTCCCAACTCTACATTTGATGTTGTTAATGGTCATTGGTTTATCTGTTCCTTACGGGAGACAGCACACAGCTTGTTAATGATGTTCATTCTGTTTTTCTTCCTACATGTTGTTCTCCACCATGTACACTGGGATGAAAGATGTCTCTTCCTATTGTTTGGGTGTGACTTATCAACAGGCTCCCTTTGCAGTTTAACTTTATGTGCAGTTATGTTCTCATTAGCTTGCTTCCTTACTTCACTGAACTGTGGTTGGTTGACGGCTGTCTATACGTTCCAGCATTGTCTGGCTAACAGGTACACTAACCAGAGGTTGCAGCGTCTGTGTCATGGAGTCTTGAGGTATATAACCAACAGGTATTGGAACTGAAGATTGGTTGCTGTTGGTTCATCTTTTGGTTGTCTTCCACTTGAGGCCTCGAGGTAACCATCTGAGTGGCTGGCTGGTCTGACCAATGAGGAGCATATTAGCACCTGCAAAGAAAATGGGCAAACCAGCTCTACAAAGAGTGAAGACACTTCAGAGCTGAGGTCCCAGTTGAGAGTATCATTTCTGTTGGTATTCTCAGGAACTTTATAGTTCTGTGTAATTGATGACAGAGATTTTCTTGATATTTTCTGCCACTTTAAGAGGGTTCAGGGCAACTCAGCCATCTCTGCTCAGAAGAGAAAACGACTGGATTTGAAGGATATATATGACTTCAGAAATTTGTTTGCATCTTAATGATGCTATAATGCAACCAATGATAACATTGGAATCTGTTATAATGTAACAAATTGTATCATTGGAATCTGTAACACTGTAACCAATGGAAACAGGCTATGAGGGTCAGCTGACCCGGTACAAATAGAAAGCATAAGGGGATTGCAGGGAACATTTGCAGACCCTTGGTCCAAGTGGTGGTGTAATGAAGTTCCTTTATTAAACATTCTTTTGGACTTACTTTGTGAAGTTAGTTCTTTTATTACTTGCAACTGGATTATCTTCAGTGCTGGATGAACAAATGGTTCCAGAATCATATCTATAACTGGAAGTTGATTCCTCCAAGCCCATAGAGTGGTCTGTCATTCATCACTGGAGGTCTCTCAGACATAGTTTCTTGTCTGAGAAGATCATCTCCCTGTCCCATATGAGATGACTATTAACCAAAATGTCTGCTTTTCAGAATAGAAATCCCTGATCCTTGACCTCACACAAACAGCATTATTTGTTTCCTCTTGGAGTGGTGCCTTGACTTTATCAATCATCTGTGCGTCTGGTTGTGTTAGCTTTGTGTAGCTTTCCGAACTGTCCTGGGCAATTACAATTAAAATACAGTGGAGACTGCTGGACATTGATTATGCCTGCGGGAGTCACTTGGCTTTACAGCTCTGGCATGGTTACCCACCCTTTAGGGGTTAGTTAGATTATTGCTTCCCTTCCCTACAAGTGTCACTGTTCCTCAATTGTTTTACTGGCTGGACTATGAGTATTGCTGTGTCCCATGGCTTGCTTTCACCTCTTAAGATGGATCAGTGCAATAAACGGATTTCGCATTGCCTGACACTCTAAATAACCTTCTCAAGGATCAAATTTTCCTTTTCTTGAAGTACGTCATCTACCAAGCCAACAACAATTCTGTCCCAGATTAGCTCTGACTTCAGGCAACCCTAGACACAGCCTTCAGCCATTTTGTGCAGCTCATTATGAAGGAGTAAACGGGTTCTCTCAGTTGTTGGAGAGATTTGTTCAACTTTACTCTTTCAGGGACCTTGTTACTGCTCAAATTTGGCATCTGTCAAATGATTATAAAATTTTGTCAAAGCTTGCTGAGGATGCATTGATTCCTTGTCTCATGATAACATGGTCAGCTGTCAAACAAAGCGGTGTGTGAACATTTTCCACTTCTGTCTTTCTGGAGCAGCACGGTGACATTGTTGTTGGCACTACTGCCTCACAGCACCCAGGGACCTGGGTTCAATTCCCAGCTTGGGTCACTGTCTGCGTGGAGTCTGCATATTCTCACTGTGCCTGCATGGGCTTCCTCTGGGTGCTCCGGTTACTTCCCACAGTCTGAAAAACGTGCTAGCTATGCTAAATTCTCCCTCAGTGTACCCAAACAGGTGCCAGAGTGTGGAGACTCGGAGATCTTCACAGTAACTTCATTGCCATGTTAATGTGAGCCTACATGTGTCAATAATAAACCAAAAGAGAAAATGCTGGAAAATCTCAGCTGGTCTGGTAGAATCTTTAAGGAGAGAAAAGAGCTGATGTTTCGAGTCCACATGACCTTTTGTCAAAGCTTGTGCCAATTAGTATTTGTGCCAATGGCAAACTTTACTTTTTTGCCTGGACCTGAAGTAATTGTGTAACTAAAATACGTATTTCTCCAAAGTGAAATGCATTGGATCAGTCCAAACTGGTCTGGTAAGCTAGAGCACTAATGGCGGTCACAATTTCTGTATTTTAAATTTTCAGCCGGCTGGATCAACCTTTATTGAGTTTTCCCCACAGTATCTCAGTAATTTTGGGTGTAAAACCACCAATTCCCAGCTTTTGCTGGGTTTTTTAAGTTTGTTGTTTAATTGAAATTCTTTTTCGTTCGGAGTAAGCTCAGCACCAAATGGTCAGGCGCCAGCTTGGGTCTCGGGCTATTTGCATGCATTTTAAAACAGCAATTCTGACAGCTGCTTACTTAAAAACATATTCAAAACTTGTGCTGGCCAAGAACATACATTTTTTTTCAGCTCATGAGGCTAGGTTTTCTCATTCTACACTCCTTAGATTTTGAAGCTGGACTTGCCTGGAATTCAATGGAGTTTTCTTCTAGAGTGTGAATTTAATGTTGGCAAGTGTGAGGTGGTCCACTTTGGTAGGAAGAATGGTAGGAAGGACTATTACTTACGGGGCGAAAAACTGCAGCAGGCGACGGTGCAGAGGGACCTCAGGGTCCTTGTGCATGAATCGCAAAAACCCAGCTTGCAGGTGCAGCAGGTGGTCAGGAAGGCGAATGGGATGCTGGCCTTCATAGCGAGGGGGATTGAATATAAAAGTAGGGAGGTCTTGCTGCAGCTGTATAGGGCATTGGTGAGGCCGCAGCTGGAGTACTGTGTGCAGTTTTGGGCGCCGCACCTGCGCAAGGATATTTTGGCCCTGGAGGGAGTGCAGAGGAGGTTTACTAGGCTGATACCGGAGTTGAGGGGATTGAGCTATGAGGAGAGGCTGAATAAACTAGGCTTGTACTCGTTAGAGTTTAGAAGAATGAGGGGAGATCTCATTGAGACGTATAAGATGATGAATGGGATGGATAGGATAGAGGTGGAGAGACTCTTCCCGCTCAAAAAAGACAGTAGGACTAGGGGGCACAGCCTCAAGATAAAGGGGAGGCGGTTTAGAACGGAGTTGAGGAGGAACTTCTTCACTCAAAGGGTGGTGAATCTCTGGAATTCTCTGCCCGTTGAAGTGGTGGAGGCTGCCTCGCTAAATATTTTTAAGAAGCAGGTTGATGGGTTTTTGATAAGAGAAGGGATTAAGGGTTATGGGGAGAGGGCGGGAAAGTGGAACTGAGCCACGACAGATCAGCCATGATCTTATTGAATGGCGGGGCAGGCTCGAAGGGCTAGATGGCCTACTCCTGCTCCTATTTCTTATGTTCTTATGTTCTTATGAAGTTTTAATTCTACCTTTTTCAGGCAATGTCTTTCTGTTCCTTTGCTTCTGACACTTCTGGTTGGGTCAGAATGCTGTTTTTTCAATCTTTCAGTTTCAAAATTTCTTTTCCAGCTGCTGTGAGGTTCTGGGTGGTTCCAATTTCTGTCAGCATGCTGTAAGATGTGTGTCATTCAGTGGGTCTCCCAAAGAGGTTCAGAGTCCTGTGCCATTTAAGACTTATTGTTTATTAACTACTCATGGCTTTGGACATAAGTACAATATAAGGTCTAAGCCAGGAGCTGTCTCCATGCTCGCCTCTACACATGTCTCTATCCAATGCAAGTCTGTCCCCTTGACTTGTTACTTTACATCATTCTGTGGGTGGCACCCTTACTATGCAAAGCCATTATACTACTGATGGCACCACTGGGATGTCAGCGCTCTTGGCAGGCCAACAGGTCACCCTTACTTGCCTGGGTGGAGGTGCCATTAGCAACCACTTCGTGGAGGGATTCTCCACTACCTGCCTCACTGCTTTTTGTGCTTTTTAAGTAAAGTTTTATGAAGTGGCTGAGATGGCTCCTTCTTGTTGAGGCAACCTCACAGTTACTTACTTTGTACTGAAGCTAAATGACTCTCTGAAGCTGGAAGGCCACTAGTTGTCCCCCCCACTGCCCTCTCCCCCACCACCCCAGCTTTAAGAGCTTGAATACATTTGCTCTAATTAGACACGAATTGTCAACAGAGATACCAACTTGATCTTAAGCTTAATGGGGCAAAATTTACCATCCTGTCCGTCACAGGAATTGGAGCGGGCGAGAGGTAGACATTGAACAGGTCAGTTGACCTCGGGTGGGATTTTCCAGTTTCAGGGCAAGCAAGGTCGGAAAATCCCAGCCAATCACTTTCCCACATGAGGCAAGTTTCAAACCAGAGGAAAAACCTGAGGTGTGATTCTCCCAAAAAAATTTGACGTGTCAATTTCGCATAAAAACTGAAGTAAATCCTGTTGATTTTCAAAAAGAATTTCCCACACTCTGTGTATTGCAGAGAGCACTAGCGTGAATCATGCGAAGAATCAGTGAACCAGGACTATTCCTGCTGGAGGGGCTGGCAGCGTAGTGCTAAGTGGGCCACTCCGCATGCAGAGATTGGCAGGTGCACAGTAGCATCGCACTGCTGGCCTCCCAGTTGCTAACCAGCCCCTCAGCCCCGCATCGCTGGTTGTGCGACCCCCCCCCACCCCCTGCACCACCCCATCGCTGGCTACCCGGACGTCTCCACGCCAGCTCTGGCCCCAAATCCCCCCAGGGCTGCCTCAATCTTCCTCCACGTCCAATGGTCCACCTCAGTCTCCCCACCCCACTCCCCTCGATCTACCCCCTCCCCTACACTGATAGCCCCGACCCCCTCCGGCAAGCTGACCTCAACCACAACGACCACCCCGCCACCTCAATGGCCAGCCTCAAATGCTCGCCTCCCTCCCTCTGTTGGCACTGAGTGCAGAGTGGCAGGATCAGTGGGGATGGGGCTAATGTGGGTGGGGTCAGTGGGGGTGGGGCTAAAAGCGGGAGGGGGCCACTTCCACTCTGCAGGGATCGGTGGGGGGAGGGAGGGAGAGGGGGCCTGCTGCCACTCTGCAAGGATTGGTGGGGGAAGAGTGGTGGGTCTGTGATTGGTGGGGGGAGAGCAGTGGTGGGTCCATGATCAATGAGGGGAGGAGGACCCGCGATCGGTCTGGGCAGTGGGTCAGCAGGGGCTGTATCTCGGGTCCCTGCAATTGTGTGGGTGGGGGGGGGGGGGGAGCTGCTTCAGGCTGCCTCTCTCTTTTCCCTCAGAGTCCTGCCACTGTTAATGTGCATGCGTAGCATCATAAGCCTGCACATGCACACTACCTCCCTTAAGCCCCGCTCACAGGCTTCTGCAGCATATTTGCTCAAACTTCGGCAAATAAAGTGCGTATGGGGGGAAACATACCCTAAAGACAGATCTGAAACTCTCCCAGTTTCAAGTCTGTCCAGCACTTAGAAAGAAAATGGTAAAATAGCCCCCTGTGACTCTGGGGCCTGTTGATGAGATTGAAATCAGCATCATAATAATCTAAGCAGCTCTGCACTGATTTCTGGCACGGAGCTGACGATACTTGAAATCCTGCGGCTGAAGACTCACGGAGGCTATGGTGCCCAAATGGAAACCCACTATATGGCCTCTGCTTGAACCTCCCTGGCCCGCTGTGCTGCTAAAGCAGTGAGCCCCGTTTTTGCAATAAGAATCACAGTGGGCTAGGAGAATCGCCCCTCCAGTTCCCGCTTCCCACCTCTCCAGCAAAAATTTCACCTGCATCTGACAAACTCTGGGTGACTTCGAAAAATTATTGCCATTTTGTGAATCCATCAGTAATTACACTGATCTTAGCATCCTTTTCTTTTTATTTGATTTATTATTGTCACATGTACTGGGATACAGTGAAAAGTATCGTTTCTTGCACGCTATACAGATAAAACATTTCGTTCATAGAGTGCAATGGGGAAAAGGAAAAGGGTGGGGTGCAAAATATAGTGTAGGGTGAAGAGAAAGATTAATATGTGGTAGGACCATTCAAAAGTCTGATGGCAGCAGAGAAGAAGCTGTTCTTGAGTCAGTTAGTATGTGTTTTTAGACTTTTGTACCTTTTTCCTCGATGGAAGAAGGTGGAAGAGAGAACATCCAGTATGTGTGGTGCATTGAAGCTTCACTTTATGTTTCTGTATTAATCGGATGTGGCCTTGCTCTGTTGTGATGCATGTGATGTCGGATTAAAACATTATTAAGAGCTAAACTGTCTGAACCTTTGGGAATGTCCAGTGCCAGTAAGTCACACATAAAAGCTGAGAGAATGGCAAAGAGTCTTTAATAATTTGGAATCAACCCTCCAAAGAAAAGGTTTTGCTCGGTGCATCACATGCTCTTGTAAATTTATTCATTAATGCATTGATTTTCTTCATATCTCAATCTGCTGAGCTTGGTAAGTTTGCCAGATACCACAATCTGTTCTGGATACTTTATACTGTATTAAAACTTAGCTATGCAATTTGGCTAATCAAATAGTCTTTAGAAAATGGGGTGCTGCATTGTTTTCTCGCAAGCTTCTTTGTCAAAAGCTCTACCCTCTATCCAATCGGCAGAATGATAGAACAGTTACAACACAAACGGAGGCCATTCAGCCTGTCATGACTGTACAGGCTCACTGTGAAAAGAAATGAGCTAGACCCACTACCCAGCCTGTCCCTGGGCTCCTGCAAATCTTGCCTATTCAGCTAATTACCCAATTGTCCTTGGAAAAATGGTTTCCTCCAGGTGCTCTGGTTTCCTCCCACAATCCAAAGATGTGCTGGTTAGGTTGATTGGCCATGCTAAATTGACCCTAGTATTAGGGGATTGGCAGGGTGGATATGTGGAGTTGTGGGGGGCGGGACCTGGGTGAGCTTGTGATCGGTGCAGACTCGATGGGCTGAATGGTCTCCTTCTGCACTGTCAGGATTCTATGGTCCTATTCTATGATATTTTCTAAGCATCAAAGTATTCTGGTCCTTTTCCTCTCTGGAATCTACTTTGAAGTCTTAATAGACAGTTTACTGGTTCTGAGGAATGATTGTATCGAGTGCTTTCCCCATGAAGTTATTCCTCACTTCGTAGTATTTTGAAATATATCAAGTATCAAGTGGAAGTTCTAGCCTTGCTGCTTTGAGCCTGCTACCAGGAAACAATTGGAAGACTTGCAGAAACAACTCCTACTTTGATTTTCTCCAAGAACCGTTAATTGTTCTCTTACAACACTTTGATCCATAATTATATTGTTTAAACTGGAACTTCTAATTGATGACATTGTTACATTGTTCGGTTTCATTTATAAGGATTTAACTCTCCAAGACCTTCTTTTCTCTGCATGATGCTCGCCGCTTGGTTCTTATCTCAAAAATTCTGATTTAGGAACGCAGAAAATAGACTAGTCCATTCAGCCCCTCGGGCTTCTATCTCATTCAATCAGACCATGACACATCTACACCATTTTTCTGCCTTACCAAAATTCCTTGATACTTCAACCTTTCTCAGTGCTCTAGCTATGACTGTAACACTACATTCTGCACCGTTCCCTTTTCTACTTCCCCTATGTACTCTATGAACAGTATGCTTTGTCTGTGTTGCCACAAGAAATACTTTTTGCAGTATACCAATACATGTGACAATAATAAATCAAATCAAAATCAAATCTTATCAAAAACCCTAGCATTATAAACGCAAAATATACTGCAGATGCTAGAAATCTGAAATTAAAAATAAAAAAGGCTTGAAATACCCACTGGGACATGTAGCATTCTGTGAAGAAGGAAACAGAGACCGGAATTTTACCGGCATGCTTGGCCGAGACTGCTTGCCCAAAGTCAACGGAGAACACTGTTCTGTGAGCCTCGCCTGCCTCGATTCCAGGGCAGACGTGCCGGTAAAATCAGGGCCAAAGTTCAGGATGCTGACCTTTGATCAGAAAATCTTGGGGTATGTGCGAGCAGTTTATAACGCCTTGGAGCTTGGTGATTGTGTGAAGTCCAGAGTCCTCTCAAGGTGAACCTGGAAGCCCATAGGGAAACTGATGAAAGCACAAATTGATGGTAATATTGATCTTTCCTGATGTGAGAGCCTGGAAGGAGTCAGAGACAAAAAGGTCAAAGCTGCAATAACTTAGTTATTTACTGGGTGTAGAGATTAGCAGGTCACCTTTGCTGAAAGTGATGCAAGTATATTGCTGCCACCCTGGAGATGTGCACCATCCTCATGCATTCCTTTACTGTTCATATACATGGCTTGTACGTACAGCTGGAAGATAAGGGTGAATTTAAGTGCACTCCTTCCACATCCTGGCCCTAGAACAAAATTTCTATTTCCTCCATCTTCCTTTAGTTTCTCTAAGGAATCCAAATATGTGGGGATTTCTGAAGGGAATCTCGTAAAGCATAGAACTGGACTAGTTGCAATAAAGGGCCCACTGAAATCCATTCTTTGGTCACATCTTCAATAGAAGCATATTCCTAAAGCCCATTATGAAATGGGCTTCTATTATTCATCTCTTTGTATGTCCGGGGTGCGTGGGAGCCTTGATTATGCCGGCTGCTGTTCAGGGGCAGCAGGAAGTGTAGACAGAGTCAATGGACAGGATGTTGGTTTGAGTGATAGACTGGGCTTCGTTCATGACCCTTTGTAGTTTCTTGTGGTCTCAGTCAGAGCAGAAGCCATACCAAGCTGTGATACGTCTGGAAAGGATGCTTGAGACCCAATGTGTAAGGCAAAAGATAAAAATAAAGAAAAGTATTAACTTTTTGCTTGCTGGCAAGTGACGGTAAACAGCTTCTCAAGTGAAAAAATTAAAAAATAAGATCGCCCCCAATTTGGCTAACAAGTTGTATCTTCAGCTTTATTCCTTTATGTACAGATGAAAAAAGAGCCACAATTTGTTTCACCTTTAACCCTTACGTACAGATAAAAAACATAGAACTGTTTTTGAACTCAGTAGAAAATTGTTTGTAGGAGACATCTGAACATTGTCCTTGCATCTCTGAGAGGCGGTTCAGTGCAGGCAGATGGGATGAAGTTATTCTCGCTCCACCAGCTGCTACAAGTCCTTTTGGAGCTCAGTTTGGGCAGTTTTCATCCAGTTCCCAATAGACAAAATTATGCAGCAGAAGAAAAACAACCTGAAATTTGGCACAAATTAGGAATTTAACAAATGCATTTTGGCAGCTGCATGCTCCAATCTGGCCAACTGTAATTCTGTGCACCAGCTAGGGAACAGCAACACGAAACTGGAAAGTAAGGCATGTGGATACAGTGAGCACCCACATCACAAACACAGACGCTTATCCTTTACATGTCACTAATTTTGACATTGTCACTCAGCTATAAGAATAGATTGAGGAGCGAATAATGTGTCATACAGGACTAATCAAAGATAGGGACGGAACACTCATTTCAGAATGAAGTTGAAGTATATTGTCAGATTGTCAGTGTGTATGAGTTGCAGTGTGCCTGATAATGGCATATCCTGTCTGGGAGAATCCTGATATTGTCAGCAGACAGAAAGTGCAAAGCTTTTGCCCTGGTAATATTACACGTCACTCAGTGAAAAAGGTGGGCAAAAATGATAAATTACTAGGTTGAATCACATACCGGTAAGTAAACATTGAGTTCGACACCAATGGACTTGAAACATATCAGGCCAGATTCTCCAACCTCAGCTGGAGCTGGGATTCTCCAGTCCCGCTGCAGTGAACAGTAATCAGGCTGAGCGCCAAATTTTCCATTCTCGCTGGCAGTGGTGGTGCAGAATTCTGGCCATCAGGTCTGGGAGAATGCATCACAATATTTGGGAAGAGCTTTTCTCTGGCGATTTCCTCCTGCACCTTCACTTTGTGATGTCTTCTTTAGATGACACCCTAATTGACTTTTCTGTCAATTTTCCAGGATTTTAATTTTCTTCTACAGTGTGGGTGAGGTTGTGAGTTGTTCCATTCACTGCCACCATGTTGCAAAGCGTTGGGCATAGTTTAGTAGCTTTTATTAAAGTATTCATAGTCTTAAATAGCTCAACAATATTTATTAAGTACCAGAAACTATATATATTGATACAGCAAATGTCCAAGTTAAGAACTGTCTCCATGCTTGCTTCTACACGTGGCTCCGTCCAACACTAAACTGACCATAAGGTCCAAGTCATGTGTTCTCTTATGTCATTGTGTGGGCAATGCTTCATTCAGTCCCTCATTAACTCTTAAGGTATTTGACCCTTATAATTGCACCAATCCATTGTGAAATGCAGTGATATTGTGAATAAATGAGCATTCCTGCGAAAATCTTTTCCCATTTGTAAACTGACATTACTAGTCACAGTAATGAAAGAGATCAGCCCTTCAGATGTTTTATATTTCATGAGGTATGCAAAGCCCTCTGTTGGTTTTTGCTCAGACCGCAAACTTTTAAACAGTATCCAGCCTGACACTCCACTGCAGTACTAAGGGAATACTGCACTTTTGGAGTTGTAATGTTAAACCAATGCCCCTTTAGATGAATGCCGGTGGCACAGTGGTTAGCATTGCTGCCTCACAGAGCCAGGGACCTAGGTTCGATTCCCACCTTGGGTCACTGTCTATGCGGAGTCTACACGTTCACCCCGTATCTGCGTGGGTTTCCTCAGGGTGCTCTGGTTTCCTCCCACATCTGAAAGATGTGCTGGTTGGGTGCACTGACCATGCTAAAATTCTCCCTCAGTGTACCCGAACGGGTGCTGGAGTGTGATGACTTTAACAGTAACTTCATTGCAGTGTTAATGTAAGTCTATTTGTGACACTAATAAATAAACTTTAAAAACTTCAGATTCCACGGCAGTGTTTTGAAGAAGAGCACTGATGTTCTCCCCCATGACCTGACCAATATTTACCCCTAAACCAACATAACTACAAAGCAGCTGAGTTAATCACGATCACTCGCTTTTTGTGAGAGCTACCTGTGGATGAATTGACAGTTACATTTCCTATACCACTGAAGTGACTACAATACTTGCCTGTAAAGCATTTTGAAACATTCTGAGGCTGTGAATGTGCAAATCTTTTTCTTTCCAGCGAAAATCCAAACTTTGGAGATTTCTAAGAAGAGAAAGTGAAAGGGCTTTCCTTAAATATATAGCAAAATGCATCCTATCAGAAAGGCTATTATGGTAAATACAACACAATTCATGAATTAACATTTTCCATTCCCATCAGTGAAGCCTGAGGTTGGCCTGGAACTTTATTCTGTGCCCCTTCCTTGGTGGTTTCTGTTTTTGTGATGATTTGTGCTTTTTGAGAACAATGGCTGCCATTGTTATCGCATTGAACGCAGTCTGCAAATTTGCTGATGGCTAAGTTATTACTATGAATGTAAAAATGATAAAATTCAGCTCATGATGGATAAAAAAGCAGAAACTGAACAAGTTAACACACTGTTTTATTTGGTAGGCCTGATAGCTGACGATATAATAGCCAGACACTGAAATAACAAATTATCTGAAAATTTTGGGGGAAGTTTAATATATATTTAATGCTTATTTTAACCTCAGACGTAGCAAATTCCTCGCAATGACTGAATTTTTAAAAAAGTGCCCAGCAGCCAGGAGAATCCATTGACTCCTTTAATGATCAGCTGTACAGAATGGCTGAAAATTGTAGTTGTGGTGACATAAAATCAGAGATAATCAGGGATGACACACTCTCAGACATGCTTTAAGTGAAGGTAAAAGCCAATCAGATTACTCCCCACTTGCCTGGATGGGTGCAGCTCCAACAACACTCAAGAAGCTTGAAATCATCCAGGATAAAGCAGCCCTGCTTGATTGGCACCACCTCTCCAATAATCCACAGCCTCCTCCACCAACGCTCAGTAGCAGCAGTGTGTACTACCTGCAAGATGCACTGCAGTAATTCACCAAAGATCCTTAGACAGCACCTTCTAAACACCCGACCACATCTACTTAGAAAGACAAGAACAGCAGATACATGAAAGCACTACCACTTGCAAGTTCTCCTCCAAGTCACTCACCATCCTGACTTGGAAATATATCGCTGTTCCTTTGCAGTCGCTGGGTCAAAATCCTGGAATTCTCTTCCTAACGGCATTGTGGGTCAACCCACAGTATGTGGACTGCAGCGTTTTAAAAAGGCAGCTCACCAAAACCTTCTCAAGGGTAATTAGAGATGGGTAATAAATACTGGCCTAACCAGCTATGCCCATGTCCCACGAATGAATAATAAAACATGATTGTCTGACAATCTGAAATTCATTTGCAGCGCAGATTTATTTTAAGGGGTGGAAACAAGCCCTGAGACAAAATAAACACCACTGTCTGGTTTAGTGAACCAGCAAAGAAACTGGGACAGTCCATGCCAAAAGAAGCAATACCCTAGCGAACCAGTAGAGTGACTGTGCCACCATTGTGGAGGAAAGTGCCCCACAGGCATGATCAATGTCTGATAACTTCAGCCCAAAGTTTACAATGTAACTGAATAGGATAATGTAATGGCTTCAACGAGCCCAATGAAGGTGGGCCTCTTGAAGTATGAGCTCCTTGATTGAGGTAATGGTTGCCTGCCCAATCAGGGAGCCTCAGAACAAGAAGAGCCATCTTTCATCCCAGCATGCACTACAGCAAGTCACGTGAAGGAAGAAGGGAAAACAAACTATAGCGATGAACCCAGAGTTCATCCACTCCGTACAGGGAGGGACAAACCAACCAGCATGTATCACTGCAATTAGAGAATGAGCAAAGAATGATTCTTGGCCACAGAATGGAGAAAGAGGATAGAAAGATGCCAGAATAAACTTTGATTCAACAAAATTTATCTGCAGCAAAAGAGTCTACCACTCCTCTAACAGTATGAAAAGATGAAATGGAAGAGCTGTAAGGTTTCCAGATTGCCTGAACTTATACCTCAAAGACATGCTGGTTAGGTGCATTGACCATGTTAAATTTCCTTCAGTGTACCCAAATTGGAGCCAGAGTGTGGCCACTAGGGGATTTTCACACCAACTTTGTTACAGTATTAATATAAGGCTACTTGTGACATTAAGAAATAAACTTTAAACTTCTAAACTTTAATGGGGCAGAGACAGAGGAGTAGTGATCTTGAAAATACATGGGGTAAATTGGGATAACTTGCAAATATTTTGGATAAAGTCTTGGGAGGAGATGTAGCATAAGGGCACATAACGGGCTAATATGAGACTGAGTACATTACCGCCATGCAGTGATGTAGGAGAGCACATGACCCAGTCCTAGGGCTCAGTGTAGTGTTGGACTGAGCTGTGTGTAGAGGCAAGCATGGAGACAGCTCTTATTTTGAACCTATACCACGTTAATGTGTATCGTTTCTAGTAGTTAATAAATACTTACTGTTGATCTACCCAAGACTACAAATATCTTGATGAGACCTGAATAAGAACTGTGTCCAATTCCATATATACAACTCCACCAATATCACCGCTATGACTTGAGCTTCCCATGGGCCTGTGGAAACTTGACCAATTAAAAAAATATCTGGAGCATAAGTCTTAATCAATAAGAGGATCAAGAGTAATGGGCAGAAGGCAGGAGAATGGGAAAGAGAATCATATGAGCCACGATTAAATGGTGGAGCAGACTCGATAGGCAAAGTGGCCTGATTCTGCTACTACATCTTATGGTCCTAAGTCAGGGAAAGCTGTAAACTTGGCAAAACCTGCTGGTAAGCAACATGACAACTGCAGGGATCAAATTCATTTTCAAAAAAACTCATTTTCAAGAAAACTCATTTTCAAGACGTAATTAATTTATGTTAAGTGTGGACATTCACACTGAGGCTTATCACTGGCTGGTTCCAGTCACTGGAACTGTTGACTCTACTTCCTAAGCAATCATGTCGTGAGGTCAAGTGAACGTTACATGTCATTCTTGAGCCCAGCGCAACAGAAATATCCGCACAGCATGAACAGAGAGCACTGCTCACATATGGAGAACATCAAGAGGAACATGATAAACAAACCAGCTCCTGACAGCTGATAGTTCAGCATGAGAACCACCTTTGCAAATCAAATCAAAACTCAATATACTCGGTGAGCCATGAAAAATAATTAAAAGCATCAGCAAACACATTAAAAAAAAATGGCCCAGCACAAACAGAAACATGGATTTTTTTTCGCAGCGCAGCTTGAAGTGTGGGAGACGTTCTGTAAAACTGCCAGTCCAACGCAAGGAGAAGGAATCATTTAAAGAAGCATTGTCAGCATGTTTTAAAAGAAGCGTGAGAGTTCTCAACAAGTTGAAGCCGGACATGAAGAATCCAAAAATGTTTTCACAATATTATAGTTCTGTGGCATGAATTATATCATCATTTTGACTGATGATCGGCAAATAAAAATATTCAGAACTGAGTCTGTTTTGTTAACTTGAATGCGACAACGTAGATCATAGGACATTAAACTAATCCCTTCTGCCTGCCCTTGGTCCATATCCTTCTATTTCATAGAACATAGAACATACATAGAACACTACAGCACAAACAGGCCCTTCGGCCCACAAGTTGCGCCGATCACATCCTGCGTATTCATGTGCTTAATTAAAAGGTCTTAAATGCCCTGATTGTACTGGCCTGCACCATCACTCCTGGCAGCATGTTCTAGACACCTACCACTCTCTGTGTTAATAATTTAACCCTCACACCTCCTTTGAACCCTCTCACATTAAAGTGCATGTCCCCTGGTACTAGACATTTCAACTCTGGGAGAAAGATTCTTATTGCCAACCCTATCCATGCAGGTTTTCCTTTGTTCCAGGAATGTCAATAACACTGACCATGAGCATTAATTTCCCAGGACTTAGCGATGAGCTGCCACAGGAACTGCTGCTGTCTGTGTGATGTAGGTACAGCAAATGATCATTAGGTTGGGAGCTTTAACATTTTAACCCAGTGCCATTGAAGGACTGTCAATTATTTCCAAGCCAGTATGGTCTATGATTTGAAGGGAAATTTCCAGATGGTGGTGTTGCCACTTGTTCTAATAGGTAGTATGGTCATGAGCTTGGAAGATGCTGTTGAAGAAGCCTTGGCATGTTGCTGTACTGTATCCTGTAAATGGTTCCCACTGTAGTCAGAATGCATTGGTGGTGGAGAAAGTGAATGTTTAAGTTAGCTACTGTGATGTCAGTCAAGTGACTTGCTTTGTCCTGGATGGAGTCGACCTTCTTGAGTGTTGTTGGAGTTGTACTCATCTGGGCAAGTGGAGAATATTGCACTCCTAACTTATGCCTTGTAGATGGCAGACTGGCTCTGGGGAGTCAGATAGTGAGTTACTCGCTGCAGGATTCCTAGGCTTTAACGTGCTCTGGTAACCAGAGTATTTAACTAGTTCAGATTCTGGTAACGCTGCAGAATGTTGATAGTGGGGGAATTCAGCGATGGTAAGACCATTGAATGTCAAGGGGAGATGGTTGGATTTATTGAGAGGTAATCCAGAGTTGAGTACTGCTAAGTAATGCAATTAGCCTACACTTAACTGAGGAACCAAAGAATACAGGATGAAAGCATTTAGTGGAAGTCAGCACCAAGAAGAAAAATATAGAGAAGGCAAATTAAATAAAAATGCAGTGGTAAGATGACATCAAGTTTTTGTTTAAAACTCTACAGATTGTAAAATCTTACAGAAGATTGAGGGAAGTGAGGAGTTCAACAGTTTTGAGATAGAATAGGAGTTGGTACAATAATTGATGCATTGAAACATTACCAACGGAAATACGGATTGCCAACAGAAACAGCTTAATGTGAGCTCAAATTGTATTTGCGATCCAATTGTGCTGATACTGTGCCTATAAGAAATATATTTGTGTCATGTTTCTTGTGCAGGATTATTTTTAGCAGTCAGTTCTGTTTACCAGTGCTTGCTTGGTTTATAACCAGTGGCCATAGGTTGATGCTACAGAAGCATAATAGATCCTAATTGCTGGAATGTTTGTTTTAATCTGGGTTAATGCAATGTTGTTATTTTAGTTTCCTCCCCTGGGTTTTTTCAGAGTGGGGCGTGATTGGGGTTGATTGACAAAAATAATCATGTGACTGGGTGGGACTAGTTTACACAGAGAAACCAGGACAGATTAGAAATTGTTATAGAGAAGTAGCTCTCTGTCTTTCTCTTTCTCTCTCACTCTCACTCAATTTGGAGATTGAGATCGGCCAGAGAATGAATCTCTTTCTTTGAAGTTCTGCAGTTTGAAGATAGATCTTTCTCTGGAGGCTGCTTAATTGGGTGCAGAAGATGAGTGTCTTTATGTATCTCTATCCAGAGGAGTTATAAGGCTCAAAACATAGCAAGTATGCAACTCTGTATGTTTTTGTGTTAACTGATCCAGAAGAGGGATTTACGTATGTGGGGATATTGCTTAAATTGGAACTGTAGAGATAGCTAGCTGTTAAGAATGGTACCTTGTCATGTTTAAGTATTTCAATTGGTAAAAGTTATGTTCATTCTTTTTGTTATATTTTAACTGTGTTTTAAAATAAAGCTTGTTTTAATAAAAGCCTCCTAGTAGGTCAATAAAATCATACCTGGAGCAAAACAATGGCAAGTGGTTAGTTCTGTTGCCTCACAGTGCCAGGGACCTGGGTTCAATTCCGGCTTTGGGTGACTGTCTACATGGAGTTTGCACATTCTTCCCATGTCTGCGTGGGTTTCCTTCAGAAGCTCTGGTCTCCTCCTGCAGTCCAAAGATGTGAAGGTTAGGTTAGTAGTCCAAAGTAAATTGCCGTTTATTGTCAGGGGGACTAGCATGGTAAATAAGTGGGGTTATGGGGATAGGGCCTGCTTGGGATCGTGGTTGGTGCAGACTCAATGAGCCAAATAGCCTCCTTCTGCAATGTAGGGATTCTATGAAAATGCCTATGTACACACTAATGCCAGAATCGAAAGAGGTTGGGATCAAGGTTAACTTCATAATATACTTTGGAGTTTCTGATCTGGTCCCTAACATAATTTATAGAAATATTCTGAATGTCCTACCCTTCATATTTCAAAACATTCTGCTTTTGAAATGTCAATGAAATACTCTGTATGCAAAATCAATCATCGTGGGAAGGAAGAGTATCATTACATCAGGAATATGACTCTTTAATTTTATTAATATTATTGCATTTTGTAAAAATCAGTGGACCATCCAAGTGTGATATATTCTGTTAGGAGAATTATACCTTTGTGGAAAAATACCCAAAAGCTGCTCTGAAAAGCAGTCAAATGCAAAGTAATATAAAGATTTAGTTTAGTCTGACTTCAGTAAAGCCACAGAGGTGAGAAGGACAAGGCAAGGGATATCTGTAAATTATAGTAATAATAATCCTGAATAATGTCCATTTCACATACATATTTTAGGTGCATTTAATTTACATTATCTACCTTCAGGATGTTGGAGACCTGATTTCCACCCTTAATCCCTTTCTAAAATTTCCATAGAATTTTCAGAATGACAGTTAGAAATCCATTAAATCCTACATGACAACACAAAATGATAGCAAACTTAATTCGCTTGTGGACTTTGATGGAGTTTGTATACTTTGGCAAATGTTAAAAATAGAAAGTATATGTTAATCTTAAACTGTCAGTCCTGCTTTCAAAGCATAGCTGTAACTTAAAGAAAGGAATTTAAAATCAGACACGCTGTCCCATTTTTCACAAATACAAATGTCCATTTTCTTCCTTTTGCAGTCTCCCACTGGAAGATAAGGGGAGAGAATTTTTGTTGGCTATGTTGAGTTCAGCACCAGTAGGAATTGTACGTGTCAGTTCTCTTGTGTTATCGCGGTGGCACAGTGGTTAACGTTGCTGCTTCATGATGCCAGGGACCTGGGTTCAATTCCTGGCTTGGGTCACTGTCTGTGTGGAGATTGAACATTCTCCCCATGTCTGCATGGGTTTCTTCCTGGTGCTCCGGTTTCCTCCCACAGTCCAAAGATGTGCAGGTTAGGTTGATTGGCCATGCTAAATTGACCCTTAGTGACATGGGGAATAGAAGGGTAAATAGGGTTACAGGGATAGGACCTGGGTGGGATTGTGGTCAGTGCAGACTTAATGGGCCAAATGGCCCCCTTCTGCAATGTAGGGATTCTATAATCATATATTTTACTTACTGGTGCAGAGTAACTGAGGTTTGATTGCTATGTGGTCCAGTGCTGACTGGTGCTGTATGCTGCCAGTGTTACAAAGATCAATACTGAATGGTGCAATGGGCTAGCACTGAGGTGTTGCAATGGGCGAGTACTGTGTGAGTAGTTAGCTGGCGCTGAATGGTGCAGTGGACTAGTAGTAAGTTGGTGCATCCAGCCAATCTCTATCACGGTTAGCACTGTTGGTGTATCCAGCCAATCTCTATCACACATAGCAATGGCTGGATGCTAAATTATTGAAATAAACAGGTATCACGATGTGCTGACTGCATCACAATCAATGAGTGCGGGTTGATCACGCATTGTGATCTGTATTCGTGCTTTCAGGAGCGATTGAAATCCTGTCGGTATTTTATGCATGTATTGTACATCCATAGCATAACGTGAGCATATATCCAGGTTCTGGGATCGATGCACCTGATTTATAGTCACAGAATCTTCACAGTGCAGAAAGAGGCCATTCAGCCTATTGAGTCTGCACTGGCCCTCTGATCGAGCATTTTACCCACTCCCACTTCCCTGCCTTATCCTCATAACCTTACACGTACTTTCTTTTCAGAGAGTGATGCAGTTTTCTATCCACTCACTTTAATTAGTGTTAAATAGTGGAGGGGGAAACCAACCTTTGCAATCAAAGCAATGATGGAATCTCAGAATTTCATTGCACAGAGCGTTCAACCCAACGCGCCTGTACCCTGGGTAGAATCTAAATTCACTGCCCTTTTCCAATGACCTTTTAATTCTTCTTTTCAATGTTCTCCCACTGCATGAATGTGTTTACAAGGAGAGATAATCAATATTTTCCCAGAATTAACAATGGCACTAAGACAGGCTGACAAAGGTGCTACGGAGGGTGCTCATAGCGTTTTGGGTACACTGTTGGGGCAGAGGACAGGGAACATTATTTTGCATCCAATCACTTTATAAGCGAGTCAGGAGAGTTGGGTTTGCAGGCTGGATGCCTGAAAAGGAATCATATCTTCCACTTCAATCAGCAAAATATTCACAAAGAGAGTCAACTGAAGGCCTTGGAAAGTCCACCTACCCTCAGCAGACAATTTAGAGTATTTAAAAGTGAAACACAGTTACAAAACATTTCCTTATGCTTGGTAAAGGCTGAAAAGAAGCATCTTTGTCAATTTGTTTGGCTCCAAAGAAATAGATTTCCCAATGAAACATAATGGCTTTGAATGTATAATCACTACAGTGCAGAAGGAGGCCATTCAGCCCATTGAGCCCACACTGATTCTCCAATAGCCCACACCCTGCCCTATCCCCGTAACCCCACACATTTACCCAATAATTCTCTTAACCTGCACATCTTAGGACAGTAAGGGGCAATTTATCATGGCCAATCCACCTAAGTAAGAAATCTGTCAACACCAGGTTTGAGTCCAACCGATTTATTTGATAGTAAACTCGCAAGCTTTCGGGGTTTGCCCCTTTGTCAGGTGAATGGAACTTTCACCTGACAAAGGGGCAACTTTCATTTCATGGAACTTTCCATTCACCTGACGAAGGGGCAAACCCCGAAAGCTTGTGAGTTTATCATCAAATAAATCGGTTGGACTCAAACCTGGTGTTGTCAGACTTCTTACTGTGTTTACCCCAGTCCAACGCCAGTATCTCCACATCAATCCACCTAACCCACACATCTTTGAAGTGTGGGAGGAAACGGGAGAAAACCCATGCAGACATGAGAAGAATGTGCAAACTTCACCCAGGCAGGCACCCAAAGTTGGAATCGAACCCGGGTCCCTGGCATTGTGAAGCAGCAGTGCTCACTACTGTGCCACCATTGCCACTTCTATATTTCAAGAAAAAACTGCAAGTATATTTCTTTCAGTAGTTATTAGGAATTTTATGGGAGCACAGTAGTTTATATAGCACCTTTGGCAAAATCATCATTTAAAGGCCTTTTTGTAATATTATCCAACAAGTGGCGGTTGTCATCTATTTTGATGCTTTAAACACAAGATGGACAAATAGCGTACAATGGGCACATTCTAAATACTTGGCATGATTCGTTCAGCCAGTGGAACATTTGAAGATACTTCAGCAACTTGAAGGGCAAAGCAGTGGAGTATTATAAAAGCAACTTGTCTCAAAGTTTTCTCCACTTTAAGATATCAACCAAAATTATAGAGGTTCATTGTAAGAGAAACAAAAGGGAATATGTGAGTGATTGAAGGTGTTAAAGTGTTACAGGTGAAGCATCCAATATTTCATGCTAAGGTTTTGGATTGATTTGCTGTAACAAAAAAACAAAAGCCCCCAACTATAAAAGTTCATTTTTTAATTCCAGTTAAGGGGATCTTTTGACATGTCATTCCACGAATTAACTTGTTTCTCCTTTTGGGAGAGGAGATGAATGATCACAGTTTGATTTTAGCTGATGCCGAGTTCCACAGACTCAAACATATATACATTCCCCTGCCTTTTCCCTGTAGCCCTGCAAATCTTTACCCGGCACATAATTAATTAATTCCCTTTCAAACACATCAATTGATGCTCCTCCACCACAGATTCCAGATCCTAATCAATGAAAAAGCTTCTTTCTCATATCGCAATTGCTTTTTTTTTGCCAATTATCCTAAATCAGTGTCCTTTAGTTCTGGCTCTTTCCACCAATGGGGACAATTTTTCCCTTTCTGCTCTGTCCAGACCCCTCATGATTTTGGGTACTTCTTTCAAGTCTCTCAACCTTCTCTTCTCCAAACAGGATAGTCCCAACTTCTCCAATCTTTTTATGTAACTGAAGTTCCTCATCACTCGAACCATTCTCATGCACCTTGTCTGCACTGTCCCTAATGCTCTCATACCCCTCCCAAAGTGGTATTCAGAAATGAACTCAATGTTTGAGTTGAAACTGAGCCAATGTTGAAAATAACTTGCTTTTTGTTGTATTCCATACAGGATGCAAAATGCTCTATTAACTGCGCTCTCATCCTATTCTGCCACCTTCAATGATTTATGTACCTGTCTATATCCTTTTGAAATTCTACACTATACAACACAATCTATATCACTGTGTTCTACACAACCCAACACGGTTCACGATATTTCCAGGCTTCACCCTCCATCAGAACTGGGAAAAAAAGAGATATTTGGGGTGGCACAGTGGTTAGCACTGCTGCCTCACAGCGCCAGAGACTGGGGTTCAATTCCAGCCTCGATTCACTAGCGGTGTGGAGTTTGCACATTCTCCCCACATCTGCGTGGGTTTCCTCCAGGTGCTCGGCTTTCTCCCGCATTCCAAAGATGTGTGGATTAGGTTGATTGGCCATGCTTAATTGACCCTAGTGTCAGGGGGATTATCAGGGCAAATATATGGGGTTATGGGAATAGGACCTGGATGGGATTGTGGTCGGTGCAAACTTGATGGAATGAATGGCCCCATCTGCACTGTAGGGATTCTATGAGGTGTGTCAAGTTTGAAATAAGTAGAGAAATGTGAATGGATTCATACCCCAGTTTTCTTGCTTCCAATTGTTTTGAAAGTCTATCTCAATTGCTTATATCACTCTAAAAAATATACTAGTTTGACTCAATCAGGGGAATTTTCCCATTCTGCCCGCATTGGGAATCATAGTGGGAGGGGGAGGAGGACCATGCAAAGGTCAGTTGACCTCGAGTGGGATTTTTTGGTTTTGTGGTGAGTGCAGCTGGAAAATCCTGCCCAATGTTCCCTTCCTCCACTCCCACAATTTAAAGTGCATAATACATTTCCACAGTAGCACAGTGGTCAACACTGCTGCTTCACAGCTCCAGGGTCCTGGGTTCGATTCCTGGCTTGGGTCACTGTTTGTGTGGAGTTTGCACATTCTCCTCGTGTCTGCGTGGGTTTCCTCCGGGTACTCCGGTTTCCTCCCACAGTCCAAAGATATGTGGGTTAGGTTGATTGGCCATGCTAAGAAATTGCCCCTTAGTGTCCAGGGATGTGTAGGTTAGAGGAATTAGTGGGTATAATATGTAAGGATATGGGGGTAGGGTCTCTGTGGGATTGTGTTTGGTGCAGACTCGATGGGCCGAAAGGCCTCTTTCTGCTCTGTAGGGTTCTATGATCTCTTTAACCATCATCTCTATAAATCACCGTAAATCCCAAAATTCTCCACATTTCAGATATTAGGAACCAGATTAGAAACTTCAAGGTATATTATGAAGTTAGCCAAGACTCCACTGTCTTTTTTGAGTTTGGTATTAGGGTAAGCTTAAGGGCTGGAATTTTAGTGTCTCACCCTCCAGAGGAATCGGAGCAGGTGAGGGGCAGCCCATGGAAAGGTCTGTTGACCTCGAGGAAGACTTTATGGCTTCGGAATGAGCCAAGCCGTAAAATCCCACCCAAGGTGCTTTGTGCCAAGTATGATTCACTTGATCCACTAGGAAACTTTTATTAAAATAAACTTTAGTTAAGAACACAGTTAGAAGAGAACAGAAAGAATTAGCATGACTTTTACCAATTAAAATACTTGAACATGACAAAGTATAATTCTTAACATAAAGGCAAAATGCTGCAGATGCTGGAATCTGAAACAAAAGTAGAAAACGCTGGAGAAACTCAGCAGATCTGACAGCATCTGTGGAGAGAGAATAGAGTTGATGTTTCGAGTCTGGATAACCCTTTGTCAGAACATTAATTCTTAACAGCTGTACATCTCTACTCTTCTAACTTAAGCAATATCCCTATAGATATAAATTCTTCTTCACACCCAATTAGCACCAAAAAACAGATCTATTCATGTGGATGCTAGACTTCTAGCCTTTAACCCCTCTGGACAGACACAGAAAGTCATCTATCTTCTGACTCCCATACAGCAGTTTTCAGAGACAGGTCTACCTTCAAGCAACAGAGCTTCAGAAAAAGAGACCTACTTCTGGCAGATCCCAGTCTCCAGACTTCAGAGAGAGACACAGAGTTATTTCTGCTCTTCACAGCTCCCAAGTAACAACTGTGCTTGATTTCTCTGTGTAAGCCTAGCTCCACCCAATCACATGACCTTACTTGTCAATCAACCTAATCAAGCCCCACCCTAAAAGGCACCAGCGTGTGGTGACTATGGGATTTTCACAGTAATTTCATTGCACTGTTAATGTAAGCCCACTTGTGACTAACAAATAAACTTTACTTTAAATCCCTAAGGGAAAACATTGAAATAATAACCCTGCAGTAGACCAGATGAAAACATTGTGGCAATTAAGATCAATTATGCTGCTGCAGTAACAACAGGATCTGCTGCGAACAGACAAAATGGTACCAATACTTAGAACTACCTGCTAAAAAATATCCTGCATGAGATACATGATACAAATATATTTCTTAATGAGATAATATCGTCAGATTGCTGCCACAATGGATCAGCCCTGTGGATTTTCTCTGAACATTCTCAAATGCTTCAATGTTTCCTTGCTTCTTGCTGGTCAGAATTGGACACAATTGTCATGGTGCAGTCTGACCTGAGCATTGTGAAGTTCAATCATTACCTCTGCCAGTTCCAGCAAGAAAACGGCACTTGACATTGCATGTACTTTTTATGAAGTGATTGACAACACAAACCTGGAACAGATGAAATTGGGTCAAATTGTTCTCAAACACACAGATCATGGCACTGATTGGGTTTAAATTTGGTCTTGTTACTTGTGCCTTGTGCAGAACATCAATAATTTAAATGGTGGATGGTGGCTTGACCAACAGCCTTGGGTTAGATCCATCGTACAAAAAAATGGAAAATCAGTATTCAATCCGACAATTTATTAAAAGCAATTTATTGCAGAAGTGAACTTCAGGTTAACAGTAGAGCCACATTAAATCTGAATGGAAGTAGTTGAGTTGAAATTGAATCTGCCTTTTGCAGACACTTTCATTTAAGAATTCCCTTCAAGACATTGACCTGCCTTTTAACCCTGGATGGATTTTATCTTCTAAAATTTGAGGTTCTATCAGTTCAGGTCCATTGATTTGCAACATAATATAAATAGGATGGCCTGTTCTGAAAGAGTTTGTTCTCTGTTTCCAATTATTATTCTGTATCTCTCAATACAATGATAAACACTGAACTATTTTAATGAAAAAGCATAAGAACTGAGCAAGTACACAAATGCATAACTATTCTGTGGGACTAATGATTTTCCTCATACATTCGGTAAAGTGAACTGCATAATAGATCATACAATGATAATTTGACTTTTTTTTGTTCTTATCTAGTAAAATGTTCGACTGAGAATAATATTTTTGCATCAAGGTTATATTCACTGAAGACAAGTGTTTTGATTCACAAGATGGTTTTGTTAGCGCAGCATCTGGTAAATTGCCCAAAGGCTTCCTTTGGGATTCAGAAGAGAAATACCCAAAATTGTATCTAAGACCGGAAAGTAGCTTGAAAGCTGACCACAGAAAACTGAGTGCCAACAAAATGCTCTTAACTGATACATGTTCTTAGCTATCCCAAGCACTGTAAAGGCAATAATTTAATTAAAATCATAAAACCTCTTCCCCAGAAAGGATTGCGTTTATAAACTAAGCATTCCTTACTGCATGAGAAGGGATCATCACCAAGTCAAATAACTTAGTTTATAGCTAACAGAGCAGGAAGGTGCCACTTTTCCGACTTTGAAGAAATGCAAGGTTGATAATCAAAGGGTTGTAAATCATAAGTGAAGCCAAAGTTATTCCCTAGCGAGTCAATAAGTCACAGGATTCTAAATGTACCAGATTCGATTGGCAAAAAGGTCGTGAGGGGATTGGAATGAGGAAAAGGAAAATCTTCAAGTGTATGTGTCACTGATTGGTTAATTAAATGTGGTAAGATCTGCCTTTGAAATTAAGACACAAAAATAGCACATGACACAGTGGTTAGCACTGCTGCCTCACAGAGCCAGGGACTTGGGTTTGATTCCCTGCTTGGGTCACTGTCAATGCGGAATTTGCACATTCTCTCGGTGTCTATGTGGGTTTCCTTCGAGTGTTCCAGTTTCTTCCCACAGTCCAAAAGACATGCTGGTTAGATGCATTGGCCCTGCTAAACTCTCCCTCAGCGTACTCGAACAGGCACCAGAGTTTGGCGACTAGGGGATTTTCACAGCAACTTTTTTGCAGTGTTAATGTAAACCTACTTGTGACACTAATAAATAAACTTCTGTACCCCTCAAAAATCTATCAGTCAATGGAAGGAAATCTGTAATAATCTTTCCATGGTAGCAAACAGTCTGTCCTAATATCTCCTTTTGCCTTTGGAGAATTAGCAGCTTCTTGTTAGTTCACTTAGGCTCTCTTTGGTTAGATGCTTCACTTTGAAGGCACAGAACGATTCATTTTTAAGGACTATGTATTAAGAGAAAAATAAAATAATGCTGTGGTTTGTAAGGCTATTCCAACCAGTATTCAAAAGAAAGTGTCTCATTCATCCTTACAGAGCCAAGATCAGAGAAGGGACGAACGCCAAATCATGTGGAAGGTAGATTTAGCCAGAAAGGAAGTTCCAAGTGGAACAGATATCTCAGTTACTGAGGCTGATCTTATCAACTTGTGGCTGCAGAAGTTAATGTCTAGAGCCTTAGAATCATCGAGATATTACGATGTGAAAGTAACCATTCAGCCCCTTCAGTGGTGGATAAGAAAGAGAAAAAAGAAACTAGCCGATGATTTTAATCCCACTTTTCTGCACCTGGTCCATTTCAGATGTAGATCCAGGCAGCTTCTTAATAAATTAAGCATTTCAATCTCAAACACCAACTTAGGCAGTGAATTCCAGATACCCACTGCTCTCAGGATGAAAACATTTTCCCTCGTGTACCTTTAAATGCTTCAATCAACCAGCTGAAATCTATGCCCCTGGTGATTGACTCCAGTCCACCTTGTTTAGGCCTCTCATGATTTTGCGCCTCTCAG
This sequence comes from Carcharhinus amblyrhynchos, assembly GCF_965287045.1. Lineage (NCBI taxonomy): Eukaryota > Metazoa > Chordata > Chondrichthyes > Carcharhiniformes > Carcharhinidae > Carcharhinus > Carcharhinus amblyrhynchos. The sequence continues at coordinate 15,760,831 of NC_137350.1, forward strand.
TTAGACCACCTCTCAGCCTCCTCAGTTCTAAGGAAAACAATGCTAGCCTATCCAATTGTAACTGCAGTTTTCAAGCCCTGGTGACATTCTTGTAAATCTCCTCTGTACTCTCTTCAGAGTTATAAAAATGTCCATCCTGTAATGTGGTGACCAGAACTGTACGCAAATACTGGCCTAACCAGCACTTTATACAGTTCTACCATTACATCCCTGCTTTTGTATTCGATACCTTGCCCAATAAAGGAAAGTATTCCATATGCTTTTTTAACCATCCTGTCCACCTATCTCACCACCTTCAAGGACCAGTGGACATGCACTCCAAGGTCTCCCTAGCCTCGGAGTATCTTCCTGTATATTGAGTGTTTCCTTGCTTTGTTTGTCCTCCTAAATGCATTACCTCACACTTTTCCAGATTTAATTCCATTTACCACTTCTCTGCTGACCCAAATAAGGATGGGCAATAAATGCTGGCCAGCCAGCGATGTCCATGTCCCAAAAATTAAAAAAAACCTTTATTTTACGTGGCCTTAACTTTATTTCCCTATTGCTTGTGTTTCCTACGGAAATATCTAGAAAGCAGGGAAGGAAATGATGACCTATACTCTTCCTAAAGATAAGCTTGTCTGAACTCTAAAACATTGTTCACAATGTGTATCTAGACACTAATTTATGGCAAGCTGTTAATCTATGGATATTGATTCTTGGGTTGTAGGCATCACTGGACTCCCACTGAAAAAAAACAGCGGGATTTACTCCAGTTTTCAGGCAAATTTAACACTTAAAATTTTGGGGGGAGAATTCAGCCCGTTATTTTTACTGGCGTGCATGTGTAGGAAATGCACCAACATGAGGGGGGGCAGGACGCATCTCTGGCTCCAACACCAACAGTGTGGGCTGAGCATTCTAAGCTTTTCCTCACCTCCCACTGGACATTTCAATTGCAGTGCCACTAAATCTACTGAGAAATAAGGTTTGACATATAGGCAGAGATTTTTATGAGCAACGGTCATCTCAGAATGTTTTAGCGTTCGTAACACACTTTTGGAATGTTGGCACTGTTGCGGCAGCCAATCTGTGTACAGCAACCCTGACTCAACTACCAGCGGCCACCCCCCCCCCCCCCCCCCACCCCCACCCTACCCCCACCCTACCCCCCTGCTCCCTCAAACAGCAATGTGTGATTCTTTGGTAGGTTTGATTTAGGGGTAGACTTAACACCCATCCAAGTCGGCAGTTGGCATGGTGTCTGAAAGATAGTGCATCTGACAGTGCAGCCCTCCCTCAGTACTATATCAGACTTGCTTTTTGTGCACAAGCGCTGGAATGAAAATTGAACCCCTGACATATGACTTGGGAGCAAGTGTGCTACGAACTGAACCACAGCTAACCCTGCATAGATATGACCAGATAGAAGCTGGACTTACCTCCACCCTATAGAACTCATGCTAAATTTGGGATCCTGGTGTATAAAGAACACAGTAAGAGGTCTCACAACACCAGGTTAAAGTCCAACAGGTTTATTTGGTAGCAAAAGCCACTAGCTTTTGGAGCGCTGCCCCTTCATCAGATGAGTGGGAGTTCTGTTCACAAACAGGGCATATAAAGACACAAATACAATTTACAAAATAATTGTTAGAATGTAAGTCTTTATAGGTAATCAAGTCTTAAAGGCACAGACAATGTGTGTGAAGAGAGGGTTAAGCACAGGTTAAAGATATGTGTATTTTCTCCAGACAGGACAATTAGTGAGATGTTTCAAGCCCGGGCAAGTCATGGGGGTTACAGATAGCGTGACATGAACCCAGTGAATGATCAGGCCTCCCTTCTCCCGCTCCTCCCCTCACCAGAGAATGATCCAACCCGCCTCCCTCCTTCCCCCCGCCCCCAATCTGAGTCAGAGAGCTGTTAGAAGCTCTGAACTTACCTCTTCAGAAGCCGGAGCATCCGAAACAGACCTTTGTCGAGCATGTGTGTTTTGCGCTGAATCTGGACGCGTGAATGTGATAGTAAAGGGGGAAATACTGATAAAGTTGGGCAGGCAGCCCATTAATTCAATTTAAACACACGTGTGAATCAGATCATGGCCATTTTCAGGTTTTGGTAAAGTGGGCATCTGCGTGGATGCGGGCGCGGATCACATTAATGGTCTCATGCCCAACTTTACCACGTCTTCGTGTCCGAAAACGGACATGACGCAGTGGTAAAATCAGGCCCATTATCTCAGCAATTGTCAAGCCTGTTGCATAAACAATGTCTGTTTGCTGAAGTTTTATGAAAAATATGTTCGTTCCATTGGTGAGTTCACCAGAATCAAGTGAGAGAGTTGAGGGGAACCTTAAGATCATAAGAGGCAGAAGCAGAAGTAGGCCATTCAGCCTATCAAATATGCTCCTCCACTCAATGAACCCTGGTTTGGTCTCAGCTAGGACAGCAGTAACATCTTTATAACTGGCCTCAGTCATCCTAGGCTACGCAGGAAGAGGAAAATAAAAAAGAGATCGCTAGAAATCCCGGTTGAAAACCCCCTGCCATTGGAGGTATCAGGTAAAAACAGAATTGCAAGCAGTGTTTCATTTGATTTGAATTTGTTCCAGCGCTTTATTTTGATTTGAAAGAATCTTGCCACAGGCCAGAACAAACTTTTGTTTAATGTTAAACGAAGGATGTTTATTTTGTAGATATCAACTCTGCTGCATTTTGTCCTTGCCCCAGGTTTTGGCAATGGCCAACCCAGCATCAGAAAATGCATTTACATTTCCCAAGGGCTTACATCTCTCCCAGACCACTTTTTGAGCTGGCCTGTGGGCAGCGTAAGGGATACGGCTAATCAGCAGCATTGCTAAAAGCTTAAAAGTCGCCACACGCGGGGCAAGTGACTTATAATCGTGAAACCAGGCCGAAAGGTGTGAGGCCACTGAGCAGGAAAGCAGCTAAAACCTTGGGCAGATGCAGAGAATACTTCTGCCACTCTTCAATCACTTTTCCCCTTTGGCCAGCCCTGTAATCAGCGGCATATTTCAAAGCACTCAACTTTTACCCAATGTTTAAAATTAGAGTTTGAATGGAAGTGCTGCTGAGTGTAGAGTGTGTGCTGACTGCTACGCTAATCAGTTAGAAGGTTCTTTCGCTCTTAGGTGGACTGAAAGGGAGAGTGAGAGAGCCCTCCCAATACTTGTTGCTGATTAAAATTGAAGTGCCGGCGATAGAGGAACTGGGCGAGCAGGTGATGCTGAAAGGTGGAAACCGCAGGACTCGCCATTAATAGCTTTCCTCTAATCATGGGTTAAGGGCAAGCTATTTTAATGAATCAGTGAGTTTGTACAGTGAGTGCTTCAAGCATTTTACACTGGGGCTCAGTTCTGATTGTGGCTAAGTGATATCCACATGCTGGCTCCTTCCACTTATGGAGACCCAAGTCTTGAGAAGTGGGAAGATAAATCAAGAACACTGCTTAAATATGCAAGTAAGATTAATAAGACTCTATAAACAGAAGAAAGAAGAGGTCACGCCAAATTTGTATCAATCATTATTTTGTCAAGTTGGGTGTTCTTTCTCCGAAACCCTCAGGATCGATTACATTCTGGATTTCAGAACATTTTAGATATAAACTTATGATATAATAGCCTAAGCCTAGGCTGGCTGTCGTCCAAAGTAAATAAAATGGCTGGAAAAGTAAATGTGTCACTCAATAATAAATACAGGATAGCTCAAAAAGTTTATTTTTGTCAGGTTCACCACAAAAGGTAAATCGGCGCAGAGAAAAAATATACATTTCCCATGCTAAACGTTCAAAAAAAAGTGTGTATTTTGGATGTGCACAGTAAAAGTCTCACAACACCAGGTTAAAGTCCAACAGGTTTATTTTGGATCACGAGCTTTCAGAGCACCGCTCCTTCATCAGGTAAGTGGAGAGATAGATTTCACAAACACGGCATATATAGACAAAGACAAATTGCAAGACGATGGTTGGAATGCGAGTCTTTTCAGGTAATCAATTCTTTACAGGTACAGACAGTGCGAGTGGAGAGGGGGATAATCACAGGACTATCATATTTTGGATGTGTTCAGTTTTCGGATTAAAGGATCCTCAAGCTATATGTTGTCTCCAGTTTGGACAGTTCTACTTTAGAAAAGGCATCAACCACTGAGAGGGTGCAGAGGTTGTTCAATAAAAGGACATTAAGGATGAGAAGGTTTGATTGCGAGGCATGCTAACAGAAAGAGAGGCTCTTTACATAGGAATGGCAGAGAGGAAATCTATTCCAGCTTCTAAGGGATGTGTTAAAGTGAGTGAAGGAAAACTGGTCATTGAGTCAGTCATTGGAGGGTAGACATTTGAGATCAATACCAAGCAAGAGCTTAGGCAGATGCTTTTATATATATGCAATGGGTTCAAAAGACATGTAAAGACTTATCAGAATCAGTAATGAAAGCAGAATTCATCATACTGTTCACAAAAGAGTTGGGTTCGTACAGCACGATGGCACAGTGGTTAATACTGCTGCCTCACAGTGCCAGGGACTTGGGTTCGATTCCTGGCTTGGATCGCTCTCTGTGAGAAGTCTGCACATTCTCCCTATGTCTGATTGGGTTTCCTCCAGCTGCTCCGGTTTCCTCCCCCAGTCCGAAAGACATGCTGGTTAGGTGCATTGGCCATGCTAAATTCTCCCTCAGTGGTGACTAGGGAATTTTCACGTTAACTTCATTGCAGTGTTAATGTAAGCCGAATGTGACACTAATAAATAAACGTGAAAAGGAACATATTTAAATGGCACGGACTAACATTTTATTGAAGATACAAGCTGCTGTATTATAAATGAATACTTGGCCTAGATCAGATAATGAAACACAAGCTGGGAAAAAGGAGCTATGGCTCTTTGTGTGGTTGCTATGCCTGGTCGTGGCCTTACCCAACAATCCACCAACACTCCTTCTGATTTGTTCATTTTCTTAGTTATAATTTAGGGAAGAAGGTCCACATGGGATCATCCAGTAGTTACTGTTAGCATCTGGCAGGTCAAAGGAGATTGTGAAAATAAGCTGGAGGGAAATATTGTTTGATTTCATTTAACAATTTTTCAGGCCTAATGAATTTCCAGTGTGATTTCCCAGGGTGCACTGTGGCATTGCCATGCTTGACACTGCTTGTTAATAAGGAGTGAGGAAAAATCTAAATGCAGCTCCTGTTAATTAGTGTTAACATCACGCCATGCTTTGAACATTAATACATTAACGGCCAAGGTAACATGACTATTCATGGCCATCTTCAGCCACTCTGGGAGTTGTGTGACAAATCATTTCAATTATTTTGAGTAGGAGATACTTAATCATGATCTTTTGTATATTTATTTGTGGGACACTGGCGTCGCTGGCTAAGCAGCATTTATTACCCATCCCTAGTTGCCCTTGGAGGGCAGTTGAGAGTCAACCACGTTGCCGTGGCTGTAGAGTCAAATGTAAGCCAGACTGAGTTAGGATGGCAGATTTCCTTCACTAAAAGGACATTAGTGAATGAAATGGGTTTTGCCAACATTTGATAGTGGTTCCACGGTCATCAGTAGATTCTTAATTCCAGATAATTTTTATTGAATTCAAATTCCATCTGCCATGGAGGGATTCACACCGGGTCTCCAGAAGAATGTTATCGAAGTTTCTGGATTAATAGTCGAGCCATCATACCACTAGGCCATCGTCCCCCACCCCCACCCCCACCCCCCACCCCTTTATAAGAAGATGAAACAGAAAAATTCTAATGGCTGAAAAGCTTGCACATTTTTCCAACGCTTAAATTAAACTGAGAAACAATATCTTCTGAGCCACTCATTATTTTTGGCGCTGTGATATAAATGTGTATTTGCCATTGCCAAATGTGAGATTGGCCAGGCCTACGATGCAGGATTTTCAGCACATGGTTATGGTTAGTCACTGTAATTTTTGTTTAAAAAAGCTCTTGTTTTGTTCGTTACCACAATTTTGCCGATGCGGTTTACTACCTGGAGTATTCTATGGCCAGGAGTTTATGGCCAAACCCATGTTGTGTCTCACCCTGGTGGATATGGTGGGCCACTTGGCTTGCCGTTTACTTCAACCGGACCACAATATCCCGTCAGATGGGAGGGGCAGTTCAATCTTGGCATATATCACTTTTGACAGAAATAGTTACTGGAATATTTTCCAGAATTTATACTGGAATGTTCTTGTGGTCTAAAATATGACTCTATGGACCTGATTCTATCATCAAATTGCGCCTGTTTTCGGGCATGAAAACTTGGTAAAGTTGGGTGTGAGGTAAGTAGTGCGATCCGCACCCGCCTCAGCGCCAGTTCCCCCTTTACCAAAGCCTGAAAATGGCCACAATAGGGACTGCACGACAGTCATTTAAATGCAGTTGCATGCATTTAAATTGACTTAATGGGCTACATGCCCAATCTTACCGGCACTTCCCCCTTTACCACTGGGTCCGCCCATTCAGATTTGGCGCAAAACAGACATGCTCCACAAAAGTCCGATTCGGGCGCTCCAGTTAGTGAGGAGGTAAATGCCAAGCATCCCTCCCACCCGATGAGATATTGCGGTCCGGGTCGAAGTAAACAGCAAGCCAACTGGCCAACCATATCCACCAGGATGAGACACACCATGGTGTCACCATAAAATCCTGACCATAGGATACTCCAGGAAGTAAGTTGTCACGGCAAAATTGCAGTAACAAGTGAAAAAGTTGCTTTTATAAATAAAAAAATCACAGTAGCTAAACATAATCATGGACTGAAAATGCTGCCTTGTTGGCCTGGCCAATCACATAATGTCGGCTCATACACAAATACACATGCCTGAGATCGGTTTGTGGGGGAGCGGGGGCGGAGGGTGGGGAAGGTGGGTCTGACGGCTCTCTGCTTCAGATCAGTGTGGGGGGTCGGGGGGGTGATGGTCTGCTGCCACTCTGCCTGTGATCAGTGAGGAGGAAGGAGGGGGGTCTGCTACCACTCTGCCTGAGATTGGTGGGGGAAGAGAGGGTAGGGGTCTGCAATCGGTCCTGGGTGATGGGGGAATAAGGGGATCAGTAATGTTATGGGGGTGGGACAATGTCCCTGGGCTGGGGGAGGCATTAACTGGCCTGGGAGCGATATGGCAGGGAAGCTGCATTTTATTATTTCTTTCTTTCTTTCTGTGTGTGTGCAGTTGGAAGCGCCGATCAGAGCTGCAGAATTTCGGGCGCGTTAAGCTCCACCCAGGGGCTTCTGCAGTGCCACTCAGAATTGCTGGTATTTTTTCAGGCAGAGTGTGTATGGGGGCACCTGAGAACAGGTCTAAAAGTTGGATCATTTCAAGCCTACCCAGCACTTTACAATCAAAATGGTAAAGCGGGGCCCATGGTCTATCAGTTAAGCTGGAGCATCTCCTGTGCTAGATTCCTGGTCATGAACAGAAGTCCCCATTAGGACTCCTCAAAGATTCTAAAAACTGTTTAAAATTATTGCTTCTCCTTTCTGTCCCTGGTTACCTTTTTCCAACAGTTTTCTAAAACAAAATCATTCTTGGGATGTCAGCAGCATTGGCAAGGCCAGTATTTATTGCCCATCTGTAGTTGCCCTTTAACTGAGGGGCTTGCTGGGCCATTTCAGAGGGCAATTAAACATCACCCACATTGCTGTGGATCTAGAGTCACGCAAATGTTAAACTGGGTAAGGATGGCAGATTCCACATTGCACATGAGTGAACCAGATGGCAGCTGCTCTTCTATTGCATTTCCCCCTTCCTTTTATACCTGTGATGACATTTCAATATCTCCCACCACATGATTGGTGCTCAATTGCCAAAAACATTGGATTTAAATTTAATGGGTTCTTGGTATCTAAATACCTGATGCAAATTTGATTGGCTGAATTCAAATAATTCAAGTCACTGAAAACTAGTTGCCTTGGCAACACTGCTGCTTGGCCGTTTGGTACAAATGTTTCACTCTGGGTACTCTATATCTACTTGCATTTTTAACTTTCTAAGCACAGAAAAAACACCATCTTTTCAAAGGGACCAAGGAATGCTTTCCCCAGCATTTTACAGTTTTGCAAACATCAATCTACAATTACTCGACTCAACTTCACAATAGTCTTCAATTTAAAACTACATGAACCAGGTTGTGGAGGGAAAGGAGTGAGATTATCTCCTGTTCCATTTCTATCACCCACTCCCTAATTTTGCCATCTATAGTAAATTCTCATCTGACCAAGTCCTAGGTCCAGCCATACTTTTTCTCACGCCTATTTCTGAGTGAGGCTGGAGAGACCTAATGTTCCAGTCTACTGGAGGCTCTGAGATTCAACAGGTTGCATTGTCATATTGAGAAAGCCTTGAGGCTCAACATCTCAGAACTCAATGTGGCCCAATGACCTGATCTACTCCCAAGCAGACCTGAGATTATGTTCAGAGGGAACTCAGTAGGAAGGGCATGGTGGATGAATTTTTCTATTCATTCGTGGGCATTGCTGGCCAGCCAGCATTTATTGCCCGTCCCTAGTTGACCTTGAACTGAGTGGTTTTCTGGGCCATTTCTGAGGGTAGTTGAGAGACAAATCACATTGCTGTGGCTCTGGGGTCACATGTAGGCCAGACTGGCGAACAACAGCAGATTTCCTCCCCTAAAGGACATTAGTAAACAAGACGTGTTTTACTGGCAATCGGCAATGGTTTAATGTTATCAGTAGATTCTTAGTTTCAGACATTTTTACTGAATTCAAATTCTGTCATCTGTCATGTATAATGTTGGTAAATGTGAGGTCATCCATTTTGATAGGAATAACAGCAAAATGGTAAAAAAAAGAATTGCAGCATGCTACTGTGCAGAGGGACTTGGGTGTCCTTGTGCAGGAATCTCAAGGAGTTAGTTTGCAGGTGCAGCAAAATAATTAAGAAGTCAAATGGAATTTTGTCCTTCATTGCTAGAAGGATGCAGTTTGAAAACAGCGAGGTTATATTGCAGCTGTACAAGGTGCTGGTGAGGCCACACCTGGAGTATTGTGAACAGTTTTGGTCTCCTTACTTGAGAAAGGATATACTGGCACTGGAGGGGACGCAGAGGAGATTCACTAGGTTGATTCTGGAGTTGAGAGGGTTGGCTTATGAGGCGGGTCTGAGTAGACTGGGGCTATACTCATTGGAATTCAGAAGAATGAGGTGAAATCTTATAGAAATATATAAGATTATGAAGGGAATAGATAAGATAGAAACAGGGAAGTTGTTTCCACTGGTGGGTGAAACTGGAACTAGGGGGCATAGCCTCAAAATAAGGGGAAGCAGAATTACATAAGAACATAAGAAATAGGAGCAGGAGTAGGCCATCTAGCCCTTCGAGCCTGCCCGGCCATTCAATAAGATCACGGCTGATCTGTCGCTGCTCAGTTCCAAATTCCCGCCCTCTCCCCATAACCCTTAATCCCCTCTCTTATCAAAAACCCATCAACCCGCGTCTTAAAAATATTTAGCGAGGCAGCCTCCACCACTTCAACGGGCAGAGAATTCCAGAGATTCACCACCCTTTGAGTGAAGAAGTTCCTCCTCAACTCCGTTCTAAACCGCCCCCCCTTTATCTTGAGGCTGTGCCCCCTAGTCCTACTGTCTTTTTTGAGCGGGAAGAGTCTCTCCACCTCTATCCTATCCATCCCATTCATCATCTTATACGTCTCAATGAGATCTCCCCTCATTCTTCTAAACTCTAACGAGTACAAGCCTAGTTTATTCAGCCTCTCCTCATAGCTCAACCCCCTCAACTCCGATTTAGGACTGAGTTGAGGAGGAACCTCTTCACACAAAGGGCTGTGAATCTGTGGAATTCCCTGCCCAGTGAAGCAGTTGCGGCTACCTCATTGAATGTTTTTAAGGCAAGGATAGATACATTTTTGATCAGTAAAGGAAATAAGGGTTATGGTGAGTGGGCGGGTAAGTGGAACTGAGTTCACGAAAAGATCAGCCATGATCTTTTTGAATGGCGGAGCAGGCTCGAGGAGGCAGATGGCCTACTCCTGCTCCTAGTTCTTATGACGGAATTTGAACTCAGAATATTAGCTGAGTTTCTGGATTATTAGTCTAATGATAACACCACGAGGTCATTGCCTCTCCCGAAAGATGAGAAAACTGCGTCGGTAACGCTACATCTATCCTACCTTGCACAAATGATTCCTTACGTGAGAGATAGTGACAATATTAAAACTAGGTGAGGAAGGGTGCGTACACTTAACTGTTTACATGCTGATTGCAAGGCTGGCCCCACTGTTGGCACACGCAGTGTCACTGTGACAGCTCATCACCCTGTTCTCATCTTCTTCCTGTTGTGGTCCACCTTCTCCGACATAAAGACAATTGGCAAAATTTTTCTCCAAGTGCTGGCTGTAGCAAGAAAACTGGTGTGCAGCTCTCCAGCTATGCAGTGGCTCTTCTCGCCAGATTCTGCTGTATTCAGAGCAAGGAAAATGCTGCAGGATCTCCGGTGGGGTGGGGTGTGATAGAACCAGCAGTGATGATCTGTATTAAAAGAAATACCTTTTCCCCCCCTCCACACAAACACCACGGCAACCTCCCAATCCCACCACCACCACGGAGCTCCCCATGGCCGTGCCAGGAGCAGTGCCAGACGGCAATGCCAGGGGCAGTGTCAGGGTGCCAAGGTGCTAGGGTGCCAGGTGGCAGCGCTGGTCAGTGTCTGGGTGCCAGGGGGCAGTGCCAGGGTACAGCTCTAGGGTGCTGGAGGCAATGCCAAGACACTACTCTGGCATACCCCTTTTCCCATGGGAAGGGAGGGGCGGTTATACGTATCTATGTCCCTCCAATGAGGAGAGGAACACATGATTGTGTGTAACTGATCCCCTCCTTCCTTATTCCGTGGTGGGAGTGACTCTGAATTTCTGGTCCTACTGCAGAAGTTAGGGCAGGAGTGGAAGATTCTGTTGTAAGGATCTTTTGAAAATCCACAGTTAACCCTCTGAACCACTGCAATATCAACTGCTGTACAAGCAAGCACCTTACATAAAACAATATTCACTTACCATAAGCATTTATATCACAAGGATCAGCAAATAACTCACATAATATATGCTTCAATAAACCATCTTAACATAGTTTTGCATTCACGGAGCACAGAATCCGTGCTTCCACCTCACTACACTTTCCACCCTTGCCCTGAGCTCCCCTCTGGGCTAAAATCCAGGTCTACCTGCCCACATGGATTCCACTGTAATTCAAATATTCTTCAACAAGCAAATCAAAATTTGCATTTAAGGAAATGTTTCTTTTAACCCATAAAATGAACACACGTTAAAACAAAACTACAATATGAAACATTTTTTGATCTTAAGGTTAACAATCTGAGACTGATGGGACTGACAAAGATAAAGGCAAAATACTGCAGATGCTGGAATCTGGAACAGAAACAGAAAAATGCTGGAAAATCTCAACAGGTCTGACAGCATCCGTGTAGAGAGAATAGACGTTTCGAGTCTAGATTTGTCAGAGCTGTGTTGGACTGACAGAAGATTTGTTTGTGTGTCCCTTTGCAAATTTAATGTTGCTTTGGGAACACAAATATTTGTTATAGCTATACTTAAGGTGTGTTTGCAGCTACCAATTATGTTCGTGCGATGTTTTGATGAGTTGAAGACTGGACACTTGCAGGTATCTCTGGGGTTAAATTTACCACCTTCATCCATCAGAGAGAAGCAATGAAGAGAATGGTTCCAAAGCAATTCTAACAAGGTCAGAGGAGGGACAAAACAACAGCAGGGGGGAAATCCGCTTTCTCTTTTGCTGAGAACTGGTTACAGGAAGAGGTCCAGATAGTTGGATGTAGCGGTATGGGTAAAACATAAAGAAAAGGAAAATGCAACAAGTTTGAGTAGATTGAGATTTTTTTGAAAATTGCAAATAGGTCAAATTGTACTTCCAATGCGCTCGAGCTAACACCAAAAGTTTTCGATATGAAAAAAGACGGACATTATTTCCCGGTAATTGCAAGATCACAAGTTAATTACTGTTCAGAAAGGTCATCCAACCCACCTCTGTCCACCTATCCAGCTTTACCCTAATGTTCCTGCTGTGACAGCATCCAACTGGTTCATTACTGAGTCATCTCACATTATTGCTTACATGTATCCAAAGCCACATGGCGTGAGGTGAACTTTATTGAAGAATTGCAGTCACAGCAGTTGTACAGCGCTTAAACAAAGTATCTGATCTCTCCCAAAGTTGCTGTGATAGTCATGTTATGTCGCCACAGTGGGAGAATGGGGGATTGGAGTAATTGGGGATGGGTGGGGAAGGTGCTGGATTCCCAACTGTGATTAAATATCGTAGGAGGGAATAAACAAACTAAGTCTTCTGAGACCATGTAGAACTTCAACAAAAATGGCTTTATTCAACATGCATTGGGAGAGCAGAACACATGGCTGTAACTATAATTTGCTTTCAAGCTACTCTACTGAGCATTAGTTCTTACAGACTCTTAAACTCCTTTCTTTATATGACAAAATGTTACATTAACATCATGTCATTGATGCTTTGAATTAGTTACAGTTCTGATTTTGATTACATTATACGATTCCATTGCCTTGTGTGCTTTAGCTTTTAATCATCAGCTGTCTACCTGTTTAAAATATCAAAGTGTTGTGTTAGTCAAACTGATTTCCATGGGGTGTTAATTGTCCCATCTCCTGGATATTTCATTAAGTTTTCAGAGACACAATGGTTCCTCTAGACGTTTTGGAACCTTGATAAATGGTATCAATTCCCATATAGTTGTTGTAACCTTGGAGTGATATCATCTGGGGTATGACTGTTTTAGTGCCGTCTGCTGCAGCCCACGTTTCCTGAATTTTGCCCTACTACAAATATATTCCTGGACCTGACTTGCACCCACGCTCCTGCCATTAGTCAGCCAATGCATCAGTCCCTCGGCCTTGCCAAGCCAATGGACAGCTAATTGCCCAAGCATACGATGCCTGTCTGTCAGCCATACTGGCTTTCCTTTCTCCCGTTTTCAATAATTTTATACCTTGTAAAATGAAACATTCAAAGAAAATAAAGCAAAAACAATGGGGCAGTTCTCCCATCCCATTGGTAGAGCAGCACAGTGAGCTGGGAAACATCAGCAGAGGCCATATTGCGGGCTTCCTGCTGGGCATCGGGTAGGGCCAAGGGGACAAGCCAGAGGGGGTGTGGCCTATTGGTGGGAGGGCAGCTGGGGTGATCAGTGAGGGTGAGGGGTCCCACTGCCACTCGGCATTGGGGATTACACACAGAGGGAGGAAGGACAGTGATTGGGACTATCCAATGACGTGTGGGGGTAGGGTGGGGTGTGGTGTCTGCCTGCGGGGGGTCCAGGGCTGCAGGTCAGGACTGTTGGGAGAGATCAGGAAGGCATGGGAGTTTTGGAGCTGCAGGTGGTGGGAGGATTGGGAGATCGGGACTGCTGTGGGGGAACGAGAGAGATCAAAGCTGGCTCGGAAACACCTGGGGGGCAGCGATCAAGGAATAGAGGGATCAGAACAGCAGTGATGAGGGTTTCTGAGACAGGTCAGCGATCGAGTTGGCTGGCATTCGGGAGGCTGGCAGTGCGGGGCTACTGTGCACGCGTCAATCTTGGCACCGACAGATCAGCACATGCACAATGGCCTACTCAGCTGGCGGCCTCTCCAGCAGGAATAGGCCCCGCTCGCTGATCTTCAGTGTGATTCATGCTAATATACTCTGCAGTGCACAGAGTGCGGGAAATTCATTTTCACATCCCCACTGAAAAAAGCAGCAAGATTTACTCCAGTTTTTATACAAATTCAGCACTTCGAATTTTTTTGGAAGATCTTAACCCAATCTTTTTTAATGTTCTGATGATTTTTCTCCAGGGTTGCATACAGCGGTGTGCTGGAGATTGAGCTTCAATTCATACAAACTTCAGGCCAATTCTGCGGGGTTCGAAAGCCTGGAAGTTGACTATGGATCTGCCACGATCTACAGAGCATTAAGGGAGGGCACAGGGTTTCTGCACTACACCATGCTCTTGAGCTAAGGTGAGTGTTTGTGCTACTCAGCCACTATTTCTTTAAAATAACCAGAAGGGAAAAACTGCAAAACTCCCAATTTGTGATGATTTATTGCTTCTGCCACCTTGGTGACTAGGGATTAAACAACTTTGTTAACCTTCCTGATCCTAAGCTTGGACGCACAGAGACAATTAACGAAGGGAAACATGACAAAAATGCATTGAAATCCCACGTCCTCTTCCAATTACCAGATGTCCTGCGTCCCCACACAGGAAATGATGTCAAAGTCACTACAGTATATAACCATGTTGAAGCTGCTGAACTTGGCAATGTACAGAGAGTTACAGGAAAAAGCCACTGCGATGAACATAAGGAAATCAAGAAGGAAAATGCATGTAAACTTCTGCAGGAACTCCTAAACAATGCAAATCTCACTGCATTTCATTTGGTCAAATATTGTACTTTTTCTGGTAAAGCAAAAGGATATAGATTAATGGATTAGATTTTGGTAGGCTGGACCCATGAGGTGGCATTATGCCACAGTTAGTAGCACAGCAGCCTCACAGTGCCAGGGACCTGGGTTCGATTCCCGGCCTGGGTCACTGCCTGTGTGGAGGCTGCATGTTCTCCCGGTGTCTGCATGGGTTTCCTCTGGGTGCTCCAGTTTCCTCTCACCGTCTGAAAGACGTGTTGGTTCGGTGAATTGGCCATGCTAAATTCTCCCTCAGTGTATCCGAACAGGTGTCAGAGTATGAAGACTAGGGGATTTTCACAGTAACTTCATTGCAGTGTTAAAGTAAGCCTGCCTGTGACAAATAAATAAATATACTGTTCCATAACTAGAATTGTGTGCGTCTTTCACCTGTGGAATTCAACACAAATTCAGGCCAGCCAAATTAAAGGGAAAAAAAAAGCAAAATGGATTGTAATAATGCTTTTCCCAAACCCAGGATATCCCAAAGCTCTTTATAGTCAATGAGGTACTTCAGATGTACAGTCATTGGCTGGATTCGGACAGGTGGACTATGGAAAAGTCTGTTGACCTTTGATGGGATTTTATGGTTTCAGAACGACTGAGGCTGGAAAACGTCCCCCCAGTGTTGTAACAGAGGAAAGGCAGAACCTTTTGAGCAAGGCCCCACAAATAGGCTTGTGGTGGTATACTCCTCGTGAACTGAGGATGTCGAAGCTCTAACTGATTCCATCGTCTTCACAAACTCCTCTCATGACCGAAGAGGAGAGGGACTCACGTGTGTATATGCAAAGGTCATTGAAGGCAGCAGGACAGGTGGAGGGAGCAGTATTTAAAGCATCCGAGGCTTCATTAAAAAGAGTATAGATTACAAGAGCAATGAGGTTATGCTGAACTTGTATAGGACACTAGTTAGATCTCAGCTGGAGTATTGTGAATATTTCTGGGTGCCACACTTTAGGAGGGATGTGAACACATTGGGGAGAGTGCAGAAGAGATTTACAAGAATTGTTCTAGGGATGAGAAACCTCTGTCATGAAGGTAGACTGGAGAAATTTGACTGTTCTCCTTGGAGAGGAGATGTCTAAGAGGAGATTTGATAGAGATGTTCAAAATCATGAGTGGGCTAGACCAAGTAGATAGGGAGAAACTGTTTTTGCTTGTGAAAGGATTGAGAATGAGAGGGCACAGATTTAGCGTGACTTGCAAACAAAGCAAATGTGACGTGAGAGAAAACTTTCTCACAGAGTGAATGGTTTGGGTCTGGAATGCATTGTCTGGAAGTGTAGTGGTGGCAAATCCGATTGAGGCATTCAAGAGGGTATTATGTAATTATTTGAATAGAAACAACGTGCAGGGGCACGGGGAAAAGGTAGGAGAATGACCCTCAGTCATGATGCTCATTCAGAAGGTTGGTGCAGAGACAATGGGCTGAATGGTCTCCTTCTACACCATAACAATCCTGTGATATTTGACTTTGGCAGAGGCATAATGGGGACAATGAAGTGAATCCCTAACCAGAACATAAAGCCTGAAGGCCTGTCTCTGGCAGCTTCCTTAAGCATTGCAACAAAGAATTGATTGAAGAGTTGGGGAACACATCCTTGCTTTACTACAGTCATTGTAAAGGTATTGGATATCTCACCGCAGGTACAAACATGTTCAATTGTCCTCTCACACATTACCCACAGGATTTTAACAAATTAGATATCCTAGCTTGGAGAGCAAGTGCCAGAGATCAGCTTGACTCACACTGTCAAAAGATTTACTCAGGTCTATAATGAGATTTTTGTAATGATCTTTCCAGTGATTGAGGGAAGGTTTATTCCTCTGGAGTTGCTGCGTACATTTCTGGATCCATTCCACTTCTAGATGCCGACTATCTTGGCATCCGTGTGGTCCAGAGGAATATTTTTTCTGATCTCAGATACCTTTGAGCAGGATGGGAAGGTTGTTAACAAACTGTGCGATTACACTTCCAAATCAGTGCTGGGCCATCTGGGCCAAGAGCTTTAACTAGTTTGGTAGATGTGACTGCCTCTATCACTCTTCAGTGGAAGAGGAAGGGACAGGATTTCTTTCTCAGGCAACTGTTCAGCTTGATGCAAAGAATCTGCTGAGCTGTGGGAGCCTCCACTGAGGAGCTTCATTGAGGAGTCTCTGTTGAGGACTTTCTATTAAGGAGCCTCTGTTGTAGATCCTCTGTTGAGGGCTCTTGCGCCTGAGTTGGAAGGTTGTGGGTTCATGTCCCTCTCCAGGGACTTCAAAACCCAGATTGACCCAGTGCAATACTTCCAATACTGAGAAAGTACTGCACCACTGGAGGTGCTATCAACAATCGCATGCTCACTATCAAATCTCTGCCAAGGGTGGGCTACTGTGGTGTAGCGGTAATGCTACTGGACAAATAACTCAGGAGTTTGGAAACTGCCATGGAGGCATCAATTGAAATCACACCGCAGCGGCTGGAAACATTTAAAACAGTATTGACTGGTCAGCTCAGGTGGTTCGAGTAGGTACGATGCAACAAGGTCACAGGTTCAGTCCCTGTACTGACTGCTGTCACTGTTAAGCCTCCAAGCACATGAAGTGAGGCGATGGCCTAGTGGTATCATCGCTAGACTATTAATCCAGAAACTCAGCTAATGTTCTTTGGACCTGGGTTCAAATCTCTCCGTGGCAGATGGTGGAATTTGAATTCACTAAAAAATATCTGGACTTAAAAATTTACTGATGATCATGAAACTGTTATCAATTTTTGGAAAAATCCATCTGGTTCACAGATGTGCTTTCAGGAAGGAAATCTGCTGTTCTTACCCAGTCTGGCCTACATGCCATTCCGGAGCCGCAGCAATGTGGTTGACTCTCAACTTTCCTCTGGAATGGCCTAGTGATCCATTCAGTTGTATCAACATTTCAAGAAGGTAGCTCACCATCTCCTTCTCTAGCGTTGGATAATAAATGTTGGCCAGCCAACGATGCCCATCTCCCACGAATTAATAAAGGAAAAAAAATCACTCCAATTTAGTTCTTAAACAATTCTGAGATAATGATCAGATCATCTGTCTTTTTTTTGTGATGTTGGCGGAGGGATTAATATTGGCCAAAGTGATGATGAGATGAAACTCTTCCTTAGCTGCTGGCTGCACGGATTTGAACATGAAATGAGTTTGATCAGTCTCAACCCATCCAGTCAGTAATGAGGTTGGCACCAGAGCATTAAACTGTCAGCCACTCAGCACAGCACATATACTCTCTATTCTCACGTGCAAGATAAAAATCACGCAGCACTAAAGTTACAATTTTACATTTGAATAATTTTATTCATCTCCTTGACAGGAACTTATACCCAGAGTGTTCCAACTAAAAGGGATGAATGCAGACTTTACAGGATAATAGATGGCGAGCAACAGGACACCAGGCAGTAACTGAATCAAGGGATTCTCATTATGCGTAACTGGGAAAGGGTAGCTTTTTCAGTGTCATCAGAACTCTGGAGTTAACTACTATCCTGCATCTCTGCCAGAAAATTCTCACTCTTGATAATGTTTTCCATCACTTATGCCACATGCTGTTGCTTACTGGTCTGCGTGCAGTTTTTCAGCCCTGGGCTAGTGAAAATCATCAATAATATAATTAATCTGTTACACGTGACTGTAGGTAAGAGCAGCAGCAGAGCGAAAGATTGGCACTGTAGTGTGAATCTTTTGTGGAGATCGCAGAACAAAGGGAAGTACAGGTTTCTTGCTGTGAATAAGAGCCACGCTGGCTAAGCTTTTCGCCTCGTACTCATCAGGACAGATTGCAAGAACGCCAACAGCAATTTATACTGCATGAGGAAAAAGGACTGACTGGATGGCATCACTCACCTGATGAAGGAGCAGCGCTGCAATAGTTCGTGATTCCAAATAAATCTGTTGGACTTTAATCTGGTGTCATGAGACTTCTTACTGTGGTTGGCAAGTGGTAGAGGCAATACTCAAGTTCTGCCCTATCAAATGAAAATATGAGTGGTTAAGGTGACTGGTTTACGCTGATTGAATAAGTGAAATTGCATCTTGAAGATGTACGAACATAAGAATATAAGCAATAGCAGGTGGGATTAGCCATCTAGCCTGCTCTGCCATCCAGTACAACCAAGGATGGTCCTTTGCCTCAATTTCACTTCCCTGCCTTTTCCCTATATTCCCTCAATTCCCTGAGATTCAAAACTCTATCTATTACAGCCTTGAAAATATCATCGATGGGACATTCATAACCTTCTGGGTTAGTGAATTCCAAAGCTTAGAGCCTTCTGAAAGGAGAAATTTCTCAATTCATTCCTAAATTATTGATCCTTTTTCCTGAAGCTATGCTCCCAGTGTTCTAGATTCCCCAGGGAAAATAAGCCATCAGTGTTTCCTCAGTGGCAGCTCTCCCTGGGTGGCAGCTGACACAAGTTTTCTAACCTGCAAGGGCGAGCCAAAATTTAGGCCCATTAAACAATAGGAAGATCAAAACCTGGTTAGCCTTGCTGCCTCACAGCACCAGAGACCCCGGTTCAATTCTGGCCTTGGGTGACAGTCTGTGTGGAGTTTGCACTTTCCCCCCATTTCCTCCAGATGCTCCAGTTTTCTCAGTTCAAAAATGTGCAGGTTAGGTGGACCGCCAAGCAAAATTGTCCCTTAGTGTCAGGGAGGCTAGCAGTAGGGTTACAGGGATAGGGCCTGGGTGGGATTGTTGTTGGTGCAGATTCGATGGGCCAAATGTTCGCCTTCTGCACTGTAGGGATTCTATGATTCTATGACTCTGGCCGTGCTATAAACTATATATACTTGCCAAATGATTCTTTCTCCCACCCCAGCTATTGTCTTAGGCTGAACCACAATACTTAGAACCGCAACATCCTATTCAGGCTCAAGCTGAACTTTCAATGACATATCTTCCTCAGCACAACGATACTAACTTCTAACATAACCTACTCTATTCCTAAACTCACACCTTTATTGCCACTAGATCTGAATGTGCTAATGCTCTCCTGGCTGGTTCCTCCATCCATTATTTTCTTAAATATCAGTGTATCGACTGCTCATATCCTATTCCCCACTAGGTCTTCTTCATAGAATATTCCTGTCCTTGGGAGACCAGTCCCCCATTTCATTCTCATACTTAAATCTTTAAAAGGTTTCTCCCCTCATTATCACTATAACTTCCTGCAGTCCTACGACATTCCCCAATTCCAAACTTTTATTCTTCACTCCACCATCTTTTCTTCCACTTATGCACCAATGGAAATAAATTCATTTCAGCAGTTAGGGATTAAGAATGAGGGATCATACACACAAGATCAACATCAAGAATTTTTAAGCAGAAGTGTATATGTTACTTTACACACAGATCTAAAGCTGTGGAATTAACTTTCAAGATGAGTAGACGAGATTACAGACCAATTTTCTGTGGAATTTTGAAATTTTCTCTTTTCATTTCAAATGTTAAACATACTTGCTTCGTCCCTGTGTACTTGTGCTGTTCAAAAGAGATTCAGGTTGTTATGAATAAAAGCCTGTCTTGCGCTTGTTGAATCTGTCACAATTGGGGTGGCACACTGCACCCTTGCAAATTTGTGTGGCAAAATTTGAATGGGTCAAATTTCATAAAACATCAAAACACGGTAAAGCGCAAACATTTCTGAAGTAACTTTGACAGGAATAACCACATCTAACTGACTTATACTTGTCCAAATGCCATAATAGCATGGACAGACATACATATTTACATCATCTCTGCAGTATCTTGAGAGGAATGCACTTCTTATCCTATCAGCAGTAGGTAAGAAGGCAGAGTGGTGTTGTCACTGCATTAGTAATCCTGAGACCCAGGGTAATGCTCTGGGAACCTGGGTTAGAATCCCAGATACGGGTGATGGAATTAAAAGTTTAATGATAACCATGAAACGATTGTCGTAAAAACCTATCTGGTTCACTAGTGTCACCCTGGCCTGGTCTGATCTATATGTGACTCCAGAGCAACGTTGGTCAAATTGTTAAAAGGTCTCCACGTGGACTACAGCGGTTCAGGAAAGCAGCTCGCTATCACCTTCTGAAGGGCAATTAGAGACAGGTAGTAAATGTTGGCCTCGCTAGCAATGCCTCTTGAATGAACTAAAAAGAGTAGGAAAACATTATAAAGTAAATTCAGTGCTTCACTGAACAAAAGTACAAAGCAAAATATTGACCTTTATTAGTTATATCTCAATCTAACAAGACTCCACTTTTGGAATTTGCTCACATGTATTTTCCCAGAATCAATTAAAAGCTTTAGCGTGCTTCTTTCAAGAATGATCCCAGGAATGAAGAGTTTGTCATATGAGGGGCAGTTGAGGACTCTGGACCTATACTCAACAGAGTTTAGAAGGATGAAGGGGGATCTAATTGAAACTTACAGAATAACGAGAGGCCTAGATAGAGTGGATGTAGAGATGATGTTTCCACGAGTGGGAGAGACTGGAACTCAAAGCCACAACCTCAGGGTGAAGGGACGTTCGTTTAAAACTGAGATAAGGAGGAATTTCTTCAGCCAGAGGGTGGTGAATCTGTGGAACTCATTGTCACAGAGAGCTGTGGAGGCCGGGTCATTGAGCGTCTTTAAGGCAGAGATAGTTAGGTTCTTCATCAATAAGGCGATCAAGGATTACGGGGGGAAGGCAGAAGAATGGAAATGAGAATCATATCAACCATGATTGAATAGCAGAGCAGGCTTGATGGACTGAATGGCCTAATTCTGCTCCTATGACCTGTGGTTTTATGGTCTTTCACTGTATCCGATGTTAGGGCCCCAGAACAGAATATAATGAAGCCAGTCTCAACTCCAACAATTTTTCAGTTTTGGTATAAATGTCAGGATAGAATGTTTTGTTCAGGGACTAATTCTACAGCCAAAGTAAGGATATTTCAGAGTAAAGCAGACTTTATTTAATAATACAGTTTAAGTATAACTCTAACAAAATTAAGCAGTTGAATTCTTAACAGTTGAATAGTAGTTAAAAAAGAAAGGAAGCAACTTTAATTTCTAGCTTCTCACTGTTTCAGTTCCAAATAAATAACATTCTATTACAGATTTAAAATTCCACTTTAAATATATTTAGCAACCATAAATATATTTGCTATAAGGGGTGTAGATAGCCTTGAAGTGATCAGAGAGAGATTTTGCGTTTCAGAGCAATTTGCAGAGCTCTATCTTTAAACAATCCCTAGTCAACACGGTAAGCTGTTTCTCTCCACATTATGAAATGATCCTGTCAATAAACCTAATCAAAAACCCTAGGGGAAATCTTCATCTATAAACACAAATCCATCAGCTCTATCCTAAGTAAATATTACATAGCTAAAACATGTAATCATTTTGCTCTTCCAGCATCTGAGCTGCATTTTTACCAGACACACTGACTGCCTGTAGAAAAAAGCTAATTTTTAAAATATTCCCCTTAAACCTGAACAAATCTAGAGCAACTACTATCAACTCACACAGCACAATTCCCAAATCTCCATCCAAATGCTTGCAGTGATGTTACCTTCTTCCCAATCCTGCCCAGTGCTGCTCCCTGCCACTTTTGGTCAGTAATCACTATCTCCAATTTTGGTGCGAAACCTCAGTTCACATTTTTAGAAGAAATGATAAGAATATGTGAGGAAGCAACCTTGGAGACTGCTCTGGAGAACTAAGAACTAAGAGGTCAGCTAAAGAATAATGGCCATGATTCTCCCATTGTGACCCACAACTTTTCTGCCGGGTCGCATTGGGAGACATGCGTCTGTGACCTTGAACAGGGATCTGCGCATGTGCCGGAATGCATGCACAACTCCCAGAGCCAGTGAACAATTACTGATCAAACCACGCTGGAAACCGGCAGGAAGGCAGGTAAGTAATTTAAATCTGTTTTAACCTGTTTTAAACATAGATCTTAGTTAATTATCGATCCCCCAGGGGGTTGGGCAGCAGAGGTGTGGTCCCCTGGGCATGGGCAATCTGGCAGTGCCAGCCTGTGCCTCCGGCACTGCCCAATGGGGCAAAGTGCCTATGCCCAGGGGCACCTTGCACTGCCCATCGGGCATTGAGCAGGGCCAAGAGGGGGGGGCCTATTATGGGTGAACACTGGGAGTGGGGGATCCTGCTGCCACTCTGCGGACAAGATCGGTCTGGGATGGAAGGAGGACAGCGATTGGGGTGGGCTGAGGGGTGGGTGGTCTGCGGGGGGGCCTGGCCCTAGTGGAGGGCCTGATCCCGAGGGGGGTGGACAGTGGGGGGATCTGCGGAGGGTCTGCTGGGACTAGCAGGGTAGGGGGATTGCCACTGCTGGGCAGTGGGGCCTGGGCATCAGGGTGCTACAGGCCTGGGGGTGTGTGGTCAGGGCTGGCCCGGGAATTGCTCTGGGAGCTACAACCGGGCTGTAGGAGTGGGCTGTAGGGGCAGCACTGCAGGAGTCTCAGGCTGGCCAGCAAATGGGAGGTTGAGAGTTTGGGGCCATTGCAGATGCACAGAGCTCCAGAACTGTCAAACTCTGGTGTGAACAGGCCCCGCCCCCCGCTGGGTTTTTAATGAGATTCACAACTGGGATCTCTTCAGAACAAAGAAAATTACAGTACAAGAGCAGGCCCTTCGACCCTCAAGCCTGCACCGACTATGCTACATGACTTAACTAAAACGCCCCATCCTTCTGGGGACCATATCCCTCTATTCCCATCCTATTCACATACTTGTCAAGATGCTCCTTAAAAGTCACTACATATCCACGACCATTACCTCCCCGGCAACGAGTTCCAGGCACCCAGCACCCTCTGGTAAAAAATCTGTCTCATACATCTCCTTTAAACCTTGCCCCTCGCACCTTAAACCTATGCCCCCTAGTAATTGACTCTTCCACCTTGGGAAAAAGCTTCTGACCATCCACTCTGTCCATGCCTCTCATAATCTTGTAGACTTCTATCTGGTTTCCCCTCAACCTCCGTCGCTCCAGTGAGAACAAACCAAGTTTCTCCTACCTCTCCTCATAGCTAATGCCCTCCATGCCAGGGAACATGCTGGTAAATCTTTTCTGTACCCTCTCCAAAGCCTTCACATCCTTCTGGTAGTGTGGTGACCAGAATTGAACTCTATATTCCAAGTGCGGCCTAACTAAGGTTCTGTAAAGCTGCAACATGACTTGCCAATTTTTAAATTCAATACCCTGGCAAGCATGCCCTATGCCTTCTTGACTACCTTCTCCATCCGCATTGCCACTTTCAGTGACCAGTGTACCTGTAACCGAGATCTCTTTGCCTATCAATACTCTTAAGGATTCTGCCACTTACTGTATATTTCCCATCTGTATGAGATCTTCCAAAATGCATTACCTCATATTTGTCCGGATTAAACTGCACCTGCCATCTCTCCGCCCAAGTCTCCAATTGATCTATATCCTGCTGTATCCTCTGATTATTCTCATCACTATCTGCAAATCCACCAACTTTAGTGTCATCTGCAAACTTACTAATCAATCCAGTTATATTTTCCTCCAAATCATTTATATATATTACAAACAGCAAAGGCCCCAGCACTGATCCCTGAGGATAACCACTTGTCACAGTGCACTCTTCCACTTCTACCCTCTGTCTTCTTTGACCAAGCCAGTTTTGTATCCACCTTGCCAGCTCACCTCTGATCCCATGCAACTTCACCTTCTGCACCAGTCTGCTATGCGGGACCTTGTCAAAGCTCCCTCAGTGCACAGATTCAGGTGAGAAACTGAATTGACAGAACAGTTGGGATTTGGAACAGTTTTCCCACCAATTCAGCCCTTTTGGGAGAATAGTCCCCAGTGTTTCTGATTATAGAACCATAGAACCCTACAGTGCAGAAAGAGGCCCTTCAGCCCATCAAGTCTGCACCGAACACAGTCCCACCCAGGCCCTACCCCCATATTATACCCACTAATCCCTCTAACCTATTCATCCCTGGACACTAAGGGGCAATTTCTTAGCATGGCCAATCAACCTAACCCGCACATCTTTGGCTTGTGGGAGGAAACCAGAGTACCTGGAGGAAACCCATGCAGACACGAGGAGAATGTGCAAACTCCACACAGACAGTGACCCAAGCTGGGAATCGAACTCAGGACCCTGGAGCTGTGAAGCAGCAGTGCTAACCATTGTGCTACCATGCCGCCCTGCAAACCTTCAGTTCTTTGAGATAGTGCAAGTCAAGGCAATATCTGTTGCCAGCTGATCAAAACTGCCTTATTTTTCTGGTCCTTTGCGCTGATCAAAAGATGCCACTTTAGATTAAACATGTCGCTTGTCACTAGATTATCTGTTGTCACCAAAAGCAAGGTGAAGGGATTTGATTGGTTGGCACTACACCAGATGCTAATCATGCCTTCATTTAGATTGAAAAATCTTGACTCTTGCTGATGGTTTAGTTTGCATTTCAAGCAGTTTAAATGACTGCAGATGAGCAGGTGCCTGTGATGATTGCATTAAACCACCAACAGACTGTTTGAAACAAATGTTCTTTCACCACCTTTCCGATTGCAAACCATTTCGTTGTCAGCTTTTATGCATCTCCTACTTCCCCTCATGTTCTCCGTTCCAAATGTTAAAACCTTTCTACCTTTTCACAAATTTAAAACAGCTGCGAAGTAAGGCTTGCTCATAAATAGCACAAGTGATTTCACACAGTGTAACATCCCATGATGAAACTTGCAACTCTCTGTACTTGTGATATGCACGGTGCAATTGATGTGCAAGTATTGCAGTTTTGTGTCAGAAGTCCTGATGGTGGTGAAGATGCTAATTTCTGAGCCGAATGCAGGGATGATCAATAGTTTGCTCTTATGTGGCAAAAATAAAAATGAAACCGAGAGATGTTATCATTGACCTTCCAGAAGTTTTAATTTTACACACTGGTTGGAGCTACATTCTGTGCTGTTGTTGGTTAGATGCCAGAGTAATTTGCAATAGATTAAGATTTCCAATGCTATATGAAATTCTTTAAGGGCGCATCATGGTGTTGGTGGTCCAACAAGTATTTGCTTTGGTTTAACATCAGTAGAATCTGTCATTTGCATCATGATAGTGGGAGAAATTTGGATAGATTTGATACAAGTAAGTCCTAGAAGTGACATTTTGTAATCCCATTATCACGTTGTAATACAAAAGCACAACATGACATTCCTCTGCCCACTATTTAAATGGAAGTATTCGCTTACTGACTTCTATACTGACCCACTAAAACTTTACAAAGAATCCACAGAATCCCAACAGTGCAGTAGGAGGCCATTTGGCCCATCAAGTCTGCACCGATCACAATCCCACCCAGGCCCTATCCCCTTAACCTTAAATATTTACCTTGCTGTTCCCCCTGACACAATGGGGTAATTTACCATGGCCAATCAATCTAACCCACACATCTTTGGACTGTGGAAGGAAATCGGAGCACCCGGAGGAAACCCATGCAGACTCCACACAGACAGTGACCAAAGCCAAGAATTGAACCCTGGTCCCTGGCGCTGTGAGGTAGCAGTGCTAACCACTGTGTCGCCCTATGCATTTTCACAAATACGAATAGCTCTAATCAAAGTATTGGTCTTTCAAAATTATAAAGGCTAATAATTGCAATCATGAGTCTTCACTTTTAATTGTCTGAATCTCTGTTCACAGCAGTGCGCCCAGAGAATCCAGCCTGTAGTCATTATTGTAATACAAGAACTTGTGCAGAGCAACTCCCATAAACAACAGTATGACATACCTGTTGATAGAGAAATGAATATTGGTCAAGGCAGTAGTGACAACTCACCTACTCTTTTTCGAAATAGTGCCATGGAATCTTTCACATCCACCAAAGCTGGCACATGAGATTCAGTTTGACATCTCATCTAATAAACAGCACCTCCAACAGTGCAACACTCCCTGAGCGCTGCGCTGCAGTATCAGTCTTGAGGTCATAGAGGATTACAGCATGGAAACAGGCCCTTTGGCCTAACTTGTCCATGCCATCCTTTTTTTTAAACCCCTAAGCTAATCCCAATTGACTGCATTTGGCCCATATCCCTCTATACCCATTTTACCCATGTAACTATCTAAATGTTTTTTAAAGGACAACATTGTACCCGTCTCTACTACTACCTCTGTTAGCTTGTTCCAGACACGCACCACCCTGTGTGTGAAAAAATTGTCCCTCTGGACCCTTTTGTATCTCTCCCCTCTCACCTTAAACTTATGCCCTCTAGTTTTACTTTTGGGAAAAGATATTGACTATCTAGCTGATCTATGCCCTTAATTATTTTGCAGACTTCTTTAAGATCACCCCTCAGCCTTCTACGCTCTAGAGAAAAAAGTCCCAGTCTATTCAGCCTCTCCTTATAACTCAAACCATCAAGTCCCAGTAACATCCTAGTAGATTTTTTCTGCACTCTTTCTAGATTAATAATATCCTTTCTATAACTGGGTGACCAGAATTGTACACAGTATTCCAAGTGTTGCCTTATCAATGTCTTGTACAAGTTCAACAAGATGTCCCAACTCCTGTATTCAATGTTCTGACCAATGAAACAAAGCATGCTGAATGTCTACTTCACCACTCTGTCCACCTGTGACTCCACTTTCAAGGAGCTATGAACATGTACCTCTAGATCTCTTTGTTCTGAAACTCTCCCCAACGCCCTACCATTAGCTGAGTAAGTCCTGCCCTGGTTCAATCTATCAAAATGTATTACCTCTCATTTATCTGAATTAAACTCCATCTGCCATTTGTCAGCCCACTGGTCCAATTGACCAAGATCCCGTTGCAATTGGAGATAATTTTCTTCACTGTCACTATACCACCAATCTTGCTGTCATCTGCAAACTTACTAACCATGCCTCCTATATTCTTATCCAAATCATTAATATAAATGACAAATAACTGTGGACCGAGAGCTGATCCCTGAGGCACACCGCTGGTCACAGGCCTTCGGTTTGAAAAACAACTCTCTACAACCACCATTTGGCTTCTGTTAAAAAAACAATTTTGTATACAGTTAGATATCTCACCCTGGATCCCGTGAGATTTAACCTTGGCAACAACCTACCATGAGTACAAAGCATAGAATCCTAACAGTGCAGAAAAGGGCCATTCAGTGCATCGAGTCTGCACCAACTCTTAAAAAGAGGATCCTACTCAAGCTCATACCTTCCAATTCCCCCACACAATCCCCTAACCCCAGGCTAATTTGCCTCATCTTAAAACTGTAAGGGGCAATTAAGCATAGCCAATCCACCTAACCTTCACATCTTTGGACGGTGGGAGAAAGCCGGAGCACCCGAAGGAAACTCACGCTGACATGGGAAGAACATACAAATTCCACACAGACAGTCACCTGAGGCTGACATTGAGCCTGGGTTCCTGGCACTGTGAGGCAGCAGTGCAAACCACTGTGCCACCATGCCTCCCACACAGGAGTGGGTTTTAAATCCCAGAAACTTGTGACTCAGAGACAAGAGCACTATCAACTGAGTCACAACTGACAGTGGATGTCATTATTGTACCTTTAAGTAAGAAAAAGCAAGTCAGAATATCACTTCTGACCATTTATGAATAGAAACAGCATATGCAGATCAGATATCGAATCGGGCTTGTGTCATCAAGTTTGACGAACAAACTCAAATGTGATAGCAGACCTGCTGCACTTACACTTAGTCTGCCTCCCTGCAGCAGGCGAGCATATTCATGATTACAATTTTAGTGTTATTAACTGTGTTGAGGTGGGAGTTATTATGCTTATATATTTAACAACTCTCAACCTTCTCTTGAGTCTATCAGGATGGTTAGGCTAACAAATAGCTTCCTGACATGTGGGGAACAGCCTGAGATTCAAGTGAGGAGCTGAATTCAATGACTGTGATGTGAGTATTGTCCACTGGCTGGAGAACTAGTGGCAAACACAGTAAGAAGTCACACAACACCAGATTAAGTCCAACCTGCATCTTTGTAGAAACTTGATGTCTGTGTCGATATACGCGATTTTCCTGGAGATCCTCTCCACTTGGAGCCAGCAGTTTGCGATGCCGGTGGTAGTCATGATGTGGAGATGCCGGCGTTGGACTGGGGTAAACACAGTAAGAAGTCTCACAACACCAGGTTAAACTCCTGTTGTGAGACTTTTTACTGTGTTTACCCCAGTCCAATGCCGGCATCTCCACATCATGAGCCAGTGGCAATCCAGCCCCGGCAATTTTTGGGAAAGCTGATGGGACTGACCTGCCTGTTCCTTGCCCTTCAGGACAAAGAAATCTACCTCCAAGAGCTCCCAGCCAATCAAAGAGCTGTCAGCTCTTCAGTCTCAACACTGCCATCAGGAACAGTGGCCACTGCTGGAACTACAGGAAGTCCTGGGCCAGAATCAACAATGGATGTTCTTGAACCCAGTTAAGTGGGGTAGTCTCATTGAGCACAGTCAGCAAAGTGAGGAGAAGGGGGTTAGAGTGGAGGGGGATGTGTCTAATGAATAATGCAAAGAAATAATCAAAGACAGCCTTGATTGAAGTTGGTACCATGTGAGATTGCAAGCTAAAGGGGGATTGGCAGTTTTTATGGATTAGGGTTTTTTCAGGGAGGGAGAGATTAATTGAGGATAATAGGGCAATAAGCTTTGAGGAAAGACAGCATGATGAATTGAGATGGAGATTGAATGTACCTAGGATAAGAATCTGCTCGGGGCAGAGGCTTAGAGAGGAAAGCAGTGAAGACAATGTAGAAGCGAAGATGAAATCCAAACAGGTTAAACAAGCAAATAAGACAAATATTACTGAATTGCCTGAATTTCAGAAACAGGAATATCTAAAGCGCCATAGTTGAGATTGCCTTGCACCAAATAGATACAATCATAGAATCCCGACAGTGCAGAAGAAGCCATTTGGCCCATCGAGTCTGCACCGACAACAATCGCACCCAGGCCTAATCCCGTAACCCCATGTGTTTAGCCTGCTAATCCTCCTGACACTCAGGGGCAATTTAGCATGGCAAAGAAACTGACGCAGGCATGGGGTGAACGTGCAAATGACACACAGACAGCAATCCAAGCCGGGAATCAAATCCGGGCCCCTGGCACTGTGAGGCAGCAGTGCCAACCACTGTGCCACCGTGCTGCCTGTACTATTAATCATAGAAATACGATGCAAAAATAAAATACAATAAAGGAACATGCAAAAAATGCATTGCACAAGCATTAAAATTAGCTGCTTTGTTTGCAGTGTGAGTGGTGACGGTAGATTTGTGCGGATCAAGAAGTTGCTACTGGTTTCCAGATGCTAGTTACAAGTTATTTGTGAAAAATCTTTTTTGGAAGAAGCTATAATTACATTGGGAATAAATGTCTCAGAGATGTCACTAACCTGTATTTAGTTTGTTCAACTGTCTGCTTACATTGGGCTAAAAGTTAGCTGTTGTTTCTTCATGGCATTCGACAGGAATAGTGTACAATAGGTGCTGTTCAGCACAACTGTTAATGATGGGGACAAATGCTCAGTCAGATCTCCCAAAAGGAAAACTCGACTCTTGCTGCTATTTCTGAGCTGAAGGGCATTATTATACAGTGTTTGCATAGGGCTTGAGTAAAGCACAAAGGTGGGTGAGTGGCATTTTAATAGCGCGTCCAGCCGATAATGTGAAAAATACCTAACAGTACAATCCCAGGCTTAGCTCCATCTGGAGAGGGTCCCTTCGAGCTGTCTGATGGGTCGGATTTTACAGTGGAAATAACGATGAGGTGGAAATCTGATGGCAATTTCCAGGAACCACATGTGAACAGCTCAAAGCAGAAATCATGGAGCTGTTCTCTGGGAGGGCCTGATCAACCAGAATCTATTTGATACCACAAGAGTCACCGTTCAAATTCATGGCCATGAAATCATTGCATTTTTTTTTATTTATGGCATCTGGGTATCACTGGCTGGCCAGTATTTATCACCCATCCCTAATTACCATTGAACTGAATGGCTTGCTCTACTTCAAAGATAGCAAGTGAACTCATCAGAAAATTTTGAGCATTCCCATTTATATGAAAACATTCTTTTAAAAGTATGATAAGTCTTCATAAGTGAAGGGTGGTGCAGTGGTCAGCACTGCTGCCTCACAGCGCTAGAGACCCCAGTTCAATTCCTGGTTTGGTCACTATCTGTGTGGAGTTTGCACGTTCTCCACGTGTCTGTGTGCGTTTCCTCCGGATGCTCCGATTTCTTCCCATAGTCCGAAAGATGTGCAGGTTAGGTGTATTGGCCATGCTAAATTCTCTCTCAGCGTATCCGAATAGGTGCTGGAGTGTGGTGATTAGGGGATTTTCATGGTAACTTCATTACGATGTTAACGTAAGCCTACTTTATTGGGAAACTAATAAATAAAATAAAATAAAGTATGAACAACCTCTTTGGCACTGAAAATCAACTTTTATATGTGTGAATCTGATTATTTCAGATTTTATTATTGTTGATTTTTTAAATTTATTTTTTCCTGTTTTCTTTCCTTCTCTTTTATCACTCTTAATCTAAACTTCCTTTTCTTTGCTTTATTTCCATTTTTAGCGATGGAAAGGTGGTAGGAATGGAGGGTCTTAATGACATTACTGTTACTAGAGAGGTGGTGCTCGACAGACTGGAGGGGCTGATTGTGGACAAGTCCCCAGGACCGGATGGAATGCACCCGAGGGTTCTGAAAGAAATGGCGGAGGTTATAGTGGATGCCTTGGTGGTTATTTTCCAGACGTCGCTGGATTCCGGGGAAGTGCCGGAAGATTGGAAAACGGCTAATGTTACGCTGTTGTTTAAGAAGGGTGCCAGGCAAAAGGCGGGGAATTATAGGCCGGTTAGTTTAACGTCTGTGGTAGGTAAAATGTTAGAATCCGTCATTAAGGAGGAAATTGCGAGGCATCTTGAAGGGAATTGCTTGATAGGGCAGACGCAACACGGTTTCATTAAAGGGAAGTCGTGTCTGACAAATTTACTGGAGTTCTATGAGGATGTGTCTAGGGCAGTGGATAGAGGAGAGCCGGTGGATGTGGTCTTTCTGGATTTTCAGAAGGCGTTTGACAAGGTACCTCACAAGAGATTATTGCAGAAGGTCAGGGGACATGGAGTTGGGGGTAGGGTGTTAGCGTGGATAGAGGATTGGTTGTCAAATAGGAGGCAGAGAGTGGGGGTCAATGGGTGCTGTTCGGATTGGCGGTTGGTGACTAGTGGGGTGCCCCAGGGGTCGGTGCTGGGACCTCAGCTATTTACCATTTATATAGATGATCTGGAGGAGGGAACCGAGTGCAGGGTGTCGAAATTTGCTGATGACACCAAGATTGGGGGAAAGGCAAATTGTGCGGAGGGTGTGGAGAGTCTGCAGAAGGATCTAGATAGGCTGGGCGAATGGGCCAGGGAATGGCAAATGGAATTTAATGTTGGCAAGTGTGAGGTGGTCCACTTTGGTAGGAAGAATGGTAGGAACGACTATTACTTACGTGGCGAAAAACTGCAGCAGGCGACGGTGCAGAGGGACCTCGGGGTCCTTGTGCATGAGTCGCAAAAACCCAGCTTGCAGGTGCAGCAGGTGGTCAGGAAAGCGAATGGGATGCTGGCCTTCATAGCGAGGGGGATTGAATATAAAAGTAGGGAGGTCTTGCTGCAGCTGTATAGGGCATTGGTGAGGCCGCAGCTGGAGTACTGTGTGCAGTTTTGGGCGCCGCACCTGCGCAAGGATATTTTGGCCCTGGAGGGAGTGCAGAGGAGGTTTACTAGGCTGATACCGGAGTTGAGGGGGTTGAGCTATGAGGAGAGGCTGAATAAACTAGGCTTGTACTCGCTAGAGTTTAGAAGAATGAGGGGAGATCTCATTGAGACGTATAAGATGATGAATGGGATGGATAGGATAGAGGTGGAGAGACTCTTCCCGCTCAAAAAAGACAGTAGGACTAGGGGGCACAGCCTCAAGATAAAGGGGAGGCGGTTTAGAACGGAGTTGAGGAGGAACTTCTTCACTCAAAGGGTGGTGAATCTCTGGAATTCTCTGCCCGTTGAAGTGGTGGAGGCTGCCTCGCTAAATATTTTTAAGAAGCGGGTTGATGGGTTTTTGATAAGAGAGGGGATTAAGGGTTATGGGGAGAGGGCGGGAAAGTGGAACTGAGCCACAACAGATCAGCCATGATCTTATTGAATGGCGGGGCAGGCTCGAAGGGCTAGATGGCCTACTCCTGCTCCTATTTCTTATGTTCTTATGTTCTTATACCTGATTTGATATTGAAAGCAAGATCCGAACTCACATTTCCTGGTTTAGATACAACGTTACTCGTTAACAATTCCTCAGTTTGATTTTTTTTAAAGATACATAGATATGCTTTTATTGTTCACATAGGCTCCAGATAACCTGTGGAGGGTGCTGCACTTCATAGAATCTCAACAGTGCAGAAGAGGTCATTCGGCCCATCAGGGCTGCACCAACTCTCTGACAGAGTATCGTATCCAGGGCCTTTCCCTCATCCAATCCCTGGAATTCTACATATTTCCCATGGCTAATCCCAGACAAATGTGAGGTGATGCAATTTAGAAGGTCTACTGCAGAAGGAAAATATACAGCAAATGGTAGTGCCCTTAGAAATATTAGCAAACAGAGGGATCCAGGCATGCAGATCCACAGTTCCCTGAAGGTGACAACTCAGGGTGGACAAGTTGGGCCAGAAGGCATATGGCATGCTGGCCTTCATTGGTCGGGACATTGCATATAGGAATTGGAAATTGTGTTGCAGTTGTATAAAGCTTTGGTTAGGCAGCATTTGGAGAATGGTGTACAGTTCTGTTTGCTACACTACTGGAAGGATGTTGATGTACTGGAAAGAATGCAGAAGAGATTCACCAGGATGTTGCCTGGTTTAGAGTATTTGGACTATGAAGAAAGGTTGAACAA
The DNA here is from genome assembly GCF_965287045.1 of Carcharhinus amblyrhynchos. Lineage (NCBI taxonomy): Eukaryota > Metazoa > Chordata > Chondrichthyes > Carcharhiniformes > Carcharhinidae > Carcharhinus > Carcharhinus amblyrhynchos. Next base: position 15,794,251 of record NC_137350.1, read on the forward strand.
AGTAAGATTGTTAGAGGATGAGGGGGGACCTGATAGAGGTTTATAAGATTATGATAAGCTTGGATAGAGTGGATAGTCAGAGTCTTTTTCCCAGGGTCAAAGGGTCAATTACTCAGAGGGATAGGTTGAAAGTGAAAGGGGGAAAGTTTAAAAGAGATGCAAGAAGCACATTTTTCACACAGAGGGTGATGAATGCCTGGAACATGCTGCTGGAGGAAGTGGTGGAAGCAGATTCTATAACAACGTTCAAGAGGCATCTAGATAGATACATAAATAGGCAGGGAATAGAGGGATATGGACCACGTAGAGGCAGGAATATATTAGAGAGGAAGCTGTGTCGGCAGACTTGGTGGGCTGAAGGGCCTGTTCCTCTGCTGTACTGTTATTAATCCATCTAACCTAACACCTTGTGACACTAAGGGGAAATTTAGCATGGCCAATCGACTTAACCTGCACATCTTTGGACTTGTTGGATCTTCAAGTTCACAAGCCCATAGGAAGACTCTCAGCCAGTGCAAGTCTAATTTGTGCGCATTGATCACAAAGCCCAGCCCATTAGTAGGGAAAAGTGTCAAACTACTCAAGGTTGCCAATCAGATGGTGATAGGGATGAGAGCTTTTTGGAAGCCATGAATTAAAAGTTCCACACAAGCCATTCATTGGCAAATGTTGAAACATAATGAACTTACAAGAAATTTTCCAATGAGATAATTAATCTCAGTGCCTCATTTTAAAGTGACCCTGAAATTCGCCCACCAAAAGTTGGAACTCATTTGCAAGTCCAGTGATCTGTCATAGAATTCCTACAGCCTAGAAGGAGGCCATTCGGCCCATCGAGTCAGTACCAAACACAATCCTACCCAGGCCCTATTCTCCTAACCATCATGTACCCTGCTAATCCCCCTGATACTAAGGGGCAATTTATCATGGCCAATCAACCTAACCTGCATATCTTTGGACTGTGGGGGGTAACCTGAGCACCCAGAGGAAATCCGCACAGACATAGGGAGAAAGTGCAAACTCCAGACAGACAATGATCTGAGGCCAGAATTGGACCTGGGTCCCTGGCGCTGTGAGACAGCAGTGCTAACCACTGTGTCACCCACATAAACAGAATTATTCAGTGCTCACAATTAAATAAAACCTTTCCACTCCTCTGAATGATCCACAGGACTAATACGGATTAAAGAAATTCCTGTCAAGTACAGGAGCATCACAAGTGATGTTGACGATAGAAAACTTGGAAAAGAATGAAGGCAACTTTAATTCACAAATGGTTGTTATGTATGAGCCACTTTGATTTCAATTTCTGGAGCAGGAACAAGGATAGCAAAAAAAAAGTGAAGCAAATTATCGATGTGAGCCTGAAATAAAAAGAAAGGGACATATTCCTATTTGATTTGACCAAGTGAATCAAAAACATTGCTATATTTTGACCGATGTGAATTGCATGCAAGATGGCAGCTTCCAACTTGGAATATATTGGTGATCGCTCCCTGAAAACAATCAGTTTTGAATTTCAAATACTTTTGTTTTGTAATTTGTACTTCTAAATTTGCTTTTTACCTGTGGCCTCCTTTTTAAAAATTCATTTCCAACCCTGGATCAGTTTAAGCTGAGGAACTGCATCTAATCTCAGTACTCAACCAGCAAGCAATGAGCAATTGCCCCAGTTGTTGGGCAAATGAACCAATTTTTCATATTTTCAGCTGTAGTTTCGGTTTTTGAATCACAGGCCACACTGGAACTTTACTATACAGATGCCCAAGCAGTGCCATACCTTCCTGCCTATTATTCTATTCAGATTAGAAGTTACACTGTCAAATTGGAATCTGTTTCACAGTCAGGAGAAAGTGAGAGTATAAGAACACTGTAAAATGGAAGAATAAAACAGACAATTATTCCACAATTCCTCATACATTTATATTTCTCTTTGACTGTTATTGCTATATTCATTGTCCACCATTCCCCTCCTAATCATCTGGATAGAATTATTGTATTTTTTCATAATAAAGAACTCAGAAAATGCTATCTTAAGCAGATACAGATTCTGGCTCATCTATAGAGTGGACTGGCTCTTTGACCAAGACCACAAGAAACTACAAAGGCTTGTGAACATAGCCCAGTCCTCCTGTCCACTGACTCCATCACAATTCCCACTGCCTCAGAAAAGCAGTCAGTATAATCAAGGACCCCATGCACCCAAGACATACTCTCTTCCACCTTCATCTGTCGGGAAAAAAAACATACAAAACTCTGAGGTCACGAGCCAACTGACTCAAGAACAGCTTCTACCTGCTGTCATCAGACTTTTGAATGAACCTACCTTATATTAAGTTAATCTTTCTCCATAACCTAGTAATGACTGTAACTCTACATTCTGCATCCTCTCCTTTCCTTCTCCCCCATGTAGTCTATGAACAGTATGCTTTGTATAGTGCACAAGAAACAATACTTTTTACTGTATACCAATACCTGTGACAATAACAATAAGTCAAATCACAACAGCTTTATTAATCCTTTTGATTTATAAATTAAACTAATTCTTTAATTTATAGGGAATTCTGCCCTTTAAATTTCAGCAAATTATCATTTCAATTCTTGAATTGGTTACTGGGGCATCACATCATTAATTTGTTGGTGCACTGTGTGAGTCTCTAAGGTACTCCAGTCAATGCCTTTTTAAACCACAAAGATATTTAATTTGCTTTGCGTAGTTGATAAGTAGTCTCAAAAGCCAGGGTGGTCCAGCATGACTTCCCTGCAGCTGTGAGGGTCAACCGTTGTTATTCTCTTTCTCACTAATATATGTTAGTCCCTTTCTGACATTTAGAAAGTTATCAGACCCAGTTTGCAAGAAATAATTAAAATCTCATCACATAGCAAAACGCTGTCTACTCTTCCACACTGATTGTTCAATCAGGGAAAATAGAGGTGCCATTTGAAACAGGATTGAAATCAGGTACCTGTCATTATTTTCAAAGTATCAGATTGAGCAACGATGGAAATGGTTGATGTGTGTGTGTGTGTGTGTGTGTGTGTGTGTGGTTTTCCCCAATTTGTATTCTTGTACTTAGAATAAATTGAACATCCTTAAGTAAGAATGGTCCCCCCTGCCCATCTCTTAACTCTATTTCGTTTGGGCAGTTTGATGAGTATTCCTTCGCTAACCTACTTTGAACATAAGAACATAAGAAATAGGAGCAGGAGTAGGCCATCTAGCCCTTCGAGCCTGCCCCGCCATTCAATAAGATCATGGCTGATCTGTCGTGGCTCAGTTCCACATTCCCGCCCTCTCCCCATAACCCTTAATCCCCTCTCCTATCAAAAACCCATCAACCCACGTCTTAAAAATATTTAGCGAGGTAGCCTCCACCACTTCAACAGGCAGATACGCCCAGCCTTTTGTTTATGTAAAACTGAATGCAACAAAAGCTCTTAAAACATAACTTATTTCATTCATATTGGGCAATTTGAGCAAACTTGGAGACTCTTAATTCAAGGTGCATTTCTGAGGAGTCAGTACTGCAGCAGTTTATAATAGATCATAGAATCTCTACTATGTAGAAGGAGGCCATTCAGTCTACTGATTCCGCACCAGCAACAATCCCAACCAAGCCCTTTCCTGCATCTCCACGTATTTACCCTACTAATCCCCCTAACATCAAGGAGCAATTTAGCATGGCCAATCAATCTGACCCCACACATTTCTGGACTGTGGGCGGAAACTGGAACACCTGGAGGAAACCCAAGCAGACACAGGGAGAACATACAAACTCAACACAGACAGTGACCCAAGCCAGGAATTGAACTTGAGTCCCTGGCACTGTGAGGAATTAGTGCTAATTACCGTGCCAATTTTGATCCTGATTCTTGCTGTACTGCAGTGTCAATGAATAGTGGTCGGATTCTGGCTGATTTAATTCCTTACTGGTTTATGAACCAAAAAAATCAATTATAGTGCCCAAGAGGGGATCAGCTAACAACACAGACCATGTCAAAAACCACAACAACTTTTCATGGACTCCGCTATCTCTTCTCTTCTAAAGGAAAGACCACATGTATTCAGGATTGTGCTCAGCTGTGATGTTCCCCTTGATAACAAAGATTTGGCTGGTGTTTTGAAAGAATGCAAATAAATATTTTGCGTCCTTGTTGCTGACTCAGCTGTGATCATTTAATAAGGACAAAACCAAACACTTCTATGCTACGTACCACAATCAACAAAGTATTTAATCACTCAATCATCAGAACCTCCAAATGCTTCAAACCAAAGATCGCCAGTACCTTTTGTTAACAATGTACTAAATTATATTACCCAGTGGTTATTAGTTTTATTCAGCTCTGAAAGATTTAAGATTGCTTTGATGGACAGGCCAGCTGGTGTAGCATCTATTAGTGCCCTATTTGCTGACATTTCCCTCAGGGCTATTATTATGTCATTATGCAAATTTGACTATATTGCAAAAGCTCTAAGGCCAGAATTTCAAGCCAAGGTCAATGGACCTTTGCATGATCGGTCCCTGCTCATTATGATTCCCATGGAGGGTGGGCCTGGAAAATTCCGCCCCATAGTTTGTTTGACAGCTTAAATAATCTATTCAAGATTGAGTTATTGATGTGGTGTGTGAATTGAAGTTTGTTTTTATAAGAGATTAACCACTTGAGAGTTAAAAACTTTCGTGGACTTCATGAATGGGAGCTTTTTTCTGTATCAAGTGTCCAGAGTGAGAGCTCTCGTGGTTTTTTAAAATTTATTTTATTCCATCTCCACATGGCTTCTGAGGTCTGTCCATTGAATTAGCATGAGGGTTAGGGCCGATATGTGAGAGTGGATGGGAGAACTGAGTTGGTAATGGAAGCCCTGGAGAGTAGATGGGAGGTAGAGGGGATGTGTGGGGTCAGGGCTAGATAGCTTTAACTGCTTTTTTAAAATTACAACTGGGACGAAGTCCCAAAGGACTAAGGCAAGCCTTCTAACCAGTCCATCTCCATACTTGCCTGCTCCTATGGCCACTTGTGATTTTCTTTCCGAGTTGGCAGGCCTGCATCCCATTCCTGCATCCCTGGAATTAAAATTGTGTGTGACAGGGCCCTACATAGCCAGTTGGGAAAGCTATTTTCCTCCTGTGGTGAAAATCCTGCCCTCACTCTCTTTTCCCTCCCTCTCCTTTTCCTTTTTCCAATCACCCTTTCTCCTCTCTCTCCCTCATCTTCTGCCTCTTCTTAGCTCTCCCTCATCCCTCTCCCTCTCTCGCCTTCCTTTCCTTCTTTCTCCGGCTTCCATTTGTCCCTCTTCTCCTTCCAACGTGGATAATAAAACCCTAACGCTGTTGTCAATTTTCCAGACAGAATTGGGATAATAAGCAGAATAACAGAGCATGAGTACAACACACTGTGGTGTCCTTTAGAGAAACACTTGAAGTGAATCATTTCACATTACAACTATTAGAAAATCATTTACTTCCAAGAGTGACTGCTGCTGCAGTTTTGTGAAGATATGAATTCATCTACTGTGTATGAAAAGTGACAAATTCCTGTGTTTGATTGCTGTGAAAATGGTAATAAAGTGTAGACCTGGATGGCAATTTTGTACAAAAAAATCGTAATAAGGACTGACATTGTCAGATAAAGCAGAGTGGTGCCCTGGCTCTGTGCCCAAGCTTCAAGCATTTAATAGAGAATCTTCCAGTTTGACAGCGTGATTTGTAGAATGTTGTATTTAACATAACAACTAGACTTAGTACAGGCTGCAATATATGTTTTCACAATATTTTGATGTGGTGGCCTTAATTGTGGCCTTTGTAAGGATAGTGGAGTCAAAAGCCTGGTGCAAACTGCCACCAAAAGCCAGGCATCAGCTCAGAGATGGATCCCCCACCACCACAATCCCCAGGCAGTGTCAACATGGTTTGATGGAACCACGGTCTCCAATCACCCCAATCAGAGCAACCTGCTCAGCAGGAGCTAGGACCAAGAGCAGGGAATCCATACGGACAGGATTCCCGACCAAAGAGGGACCCAGCATAGGATTGACAGTTGTGCATCTTGTAGGATGCACAACATAGTGGCACAGTGGTTAACACTGCTGCCTCACAGCGCCAGGGGCCCGGGTTCAATTCCAGCCTTGGGTGACTGTCTGTATGGAGTTTGCGTTTCTCCCCATGTCTGTGTGGATTTCCTCCAGGTTCCTTCAGTCTAAAGGTGTGCTGGTTAGGTAGACTGGCCATGCTAAGTTGTCCCTTATTGTCCCAAGATGTGTAGGTTAGCTGGTAAATGTATGGGTTATGGGGATAGGGCAGGGGAGAGAGTCTAGGTAAGATAGTCTGTCAGAGAGTCAGTGAGACTTGATGGGCTGAATGACTTCCTTCTGCACTATAGTGATTTGATGATTTTATGAAGATAAGGCATAGCAACAAGGCAAAAGGCACAGGCTAGGATTGTGATGTCTAATGGATAAGGGATGATGCTATCAACATATAGTGGAGAGAAATTGACACATGGCCCCTTCCTGAGATACACTGTATGTTGTGCTCATCGGATAAGATGGGTGATCCAGATCATTGTGTCTCCTGCCAAGTCAAGATGCACTCTGATACCGTCTGCGCATGTGCACTTGTCCCCACAGAAAACCAGCAATGGATTTTGTCCTTCCAAACTTGTGTCAAGGGCTATTTTTAGATTTACAAGTATGATTGTAAACTGATGCGGCACGATCAATGAAATGAGTAGAGAACTGCAGTCACACAGATAAGAAGTCAGAATATAAATGGGTTGCACAGAGACTAGCTATAGCGTAGACTATTCCAGCCTGTAAAACATCCCACAACATTGTACGACAGATTTTTATTTAGTCTGTGTCAGCTCTCCAGTTGCCTGACATAATTTTCCAACAACATGAGAAGCAAAAGGGAGGAGAGCAAAATATAGAAAAAAAAACCTATAAACCAAAAATGTTGGACAAGAATGAGCCGGTCCCACAGCATTTGCATAGCGGATGGAGTTAATGGGTCAGAGCTTGTCCAGACTGAAAGCTAAATCTGAGATTCTTCACCAAATAAATAATTGCAGTTTATTTTCCTTTATTTTTGTCCTGGTTGCTGTCCACACTGTCACTGCCAATGACGTCATGGAGTAAATAGTACATCTGCCCATGCACTGTGTCGACAACAAACATAGCCATGTTTCAGACATGTCAGAGTGTGACCATTTCTGCTAATTTTCAGGTCTGAGAATTATCAGCTTCAGCTTTAGAAAAGAGCCATTTATTTCACAAATTTTTATGGCTAATCAGAGTAATTTATTAATCTATCAATGAATTATCCTTCTGAGTCCACAATTAGTTCCAGCCTTTATAAAGGTCAGGAAATCCATCTTTTCATTAGTCTATTTTGAATATGTAAATTGGATCCAAATGACATTGTTTGCTAATTGCTTATTACGAATAGTATAATGATTATTCACAGTAAATTCACGACGCTTGTACTTGTCTAAATACTAATTCATCTAATTTAAATGCTAAATTAAATCAAGTTAGCATCAATCATTATTACTGAGAGAGATGGTGGTGCTGTTGTAATGTCATTGGGATAGTAATCCAGTAGCCCAGGTTTAATATAGTGTGGACTGGGTTCAAATTCCAACACAGCAGATGGTGGAACTTAAATTCAAGTAAAAATGTGGAATTGAAGAGGTAGCCTCAGGGATTATGATCACGAACCGTATTATAAAAATACAACTGGTCTTTTCCGGAAGGAAATCTGCCATCCTTACCTGGTCTGGCCTACATGTGACTCCAGGCCCACAACAATGTGATTGACTCTTACCTGCCCTCAGCAGTGATGTGGCAAGCAACTCCAGACACCATGGCCAGGCAAGACATTGACTTCAAGGCCAATTAGAGATGGGCAACAAATGTCAGCCTTGTCAGTGATGCCCACATCCCATGAATAATAAAGCAAAATAAGTCATCCCTAAAACTGCAAGTTTATTTTTTAAATCCAGTGTCTAATTCCTTCATTATAAACAGAAAAGTAAAAGAATGCCACTGACCTTACAGCTGCACTTTGCAGTATTCAACAATTCTTGGTGTTTTAGATCTAAAATAGATATGCAGAGAGATACACCTTTTTGCTGCTCCCAGGTGTTCATTCCCAGACTTCTCCAAAACAAGTTGAGTTTTGCAATAAAAGAGATTTCAAAATGGAAATCCCCATCACATGACTTCTCTCTCCGTGATGTTTGAGTGTTCCACAGAAGCTGGTTGATTAACTCATGTCTAAACAGACCTTGGCCTCGTTTTTTTTTATATCCAAGTCATCACTTCGGAATGACCTATTCTTCTATTTAATGAGCCAGGAAGAACATAGCAACAATTTCCAAGTGGCTATTATCGCTGTAGTATCATCATCTCTCGCCTGATGGAAGTGAAATGTAAATATTATAATGATGCAAATAGTAGCAACTATTTAAGACTAAGTCCAGTTTTGAAGTAAATGTTGACATCCGCACGTGTGAAATTCCACAGGACAACCTCCTGGAGATGTCTTGGTTGTAATCTGCATTAGGAATCCCAGAAACTTGAACAACTTGCAGAAATGTCAGTTGACTTCTGGCAGCCATCTTTAACAGTGTCTTTGTTTTAATTACTGAAATTCCCCTTTTTTAAGTTTCACATGTACACACTGCAGATGGAATTGAAATTGAATGTTGAACATCAACACACCCTGTGACAAATAAAAAGTACATTTAAGAATTTTCAAAACTTTTTTTTCAGCCTTTCATTAAGTAATCTTACAGAGTCCACCCCCAGGGTGAATGGCATCTCTCTCAAGACTCATCCTGTTTCTTTATTTTAATGGGATATCGTGGCACTCACTGCAAATACTTTCTTCTTTCACGAGCCTATGTTATTCTCTTTATGGGTGTCCTTGCTTTGAGGCCTAAAAGCCGGGCCCTGCTTTGGTGAAATGCAGTCAGTAACAACTGAGATGCTTGGCCTCCCATCCAACAATTGCAAACAACTTTCTTTTGTGCTAGTTTTAAAAAAATTGTGTTGATGGAGCATTGACCTCAGCTACACTGAGACATGATGACTTGCATTCTCCAGCCATTCACACGCTGTCATTGAGTCATAGAATCATAGAGATATATAGCATGGAAACAGGCCCTTCAGTCCAACACATCCATGCCAGCCAGGTTTCCTAAACTGAACTAGTCCCATTTCCCTGCATTTGGCCCATTTCTTCCAAATCTTTTCTATCCATGTACCTGTCCAAATGTCTTTTAAGTATTGTAATTGTACCTGCCTCTACCACCTCCTCCGGCAGCTCATTCCCTATACGCACCACCTCCTGTGTGAAAATAATGCTCCTCAGGTCCCTTTGAAATCTCTTCCCCTCTCACCTTAAACTCTAGCTTTGGATTCCCCTATCCCAGGGAAAAGACCTTGGCTATTCATCCTACCTCTGCCCCTCATGAATTTACTAATCTTTGTAAGTCACCCCTCATTCTCCTACACTCCAGGGAAAAAGGTCCTAGCCTATCCAACCTCTCCTTATAATTCAAACCTTCCAATCTCATTAACATCCTTGTAAATCTTTTTTGCACCCTTTCGAGCGAGAATGGAGAATTTTGTGCTCAGCCAAATTTTTGTTCGCTGCAGTGGGACTGGAGAATTCCGGCTGCAGTGGGACTGGAGAATTCCGGCTGCAGCGGGACTGGAGAATTCCGGCTGCAGCGGGACTGGAGAATTCCAGCTGCAGCAAGGTCGGAGAATCCAGCTCAATGTTACAGAAATAAAGAGTTATTTTAGGAACTATCCGACCCTCAGAAAAGATTTCCTCAAAAGGCTGAATTTGTGCCACGAGTCCATCATGAGTATGTAATGAGATGTACCCTGAGGTAAACTGGGCTAGTTCTGGGTAGAGTTATACTATTGGACAGTAATGCAGCATGGTGGCACAGTGGTTAGCACTGTGACCTCACAGTGTCAGGGACCTGGGTTCGATTCCTGGTTTGGATCACTGTCTGCGTGGAGTTTGCACAATCTCCCCGTGTCTGCGTGGATTTCCTCCAGGTGCTCCAGTTTCCTCCCACAACCCAAAGATGTGTGGGTTAGGTGGATTGGCCATGCTAAATCGCCCCTTAGTGTCAGCAAGGGTAAATGCATGGGGCTATGGGGATAGGGCCTGGGTGGGATAGTGGTCGGTGTAGACTCGATGGACCGAATGGCCTCCTTCTGCACTGTAGGATTCTATGATGCTGTGATATTTCAGTGTTAAGGCCACCACAGTGGAAAAATCCAGGTTACTCTATTACTCTCGCCACCTTTCATCAAGTCAATCCTTTCAATGTAACATCTACAAATATACATGTAAAATAAGGAGTGTGCAAAAGTATTGAAAATATCATCTACAATTTTCTTTTTGCTTATGTTAACATTTCATTTTTTTGTTTCAACTAATCTGCCAGAGCGCTCTCACTAATCTTCAAGGTCCTTTTAGAGCATTAAATGGTCAATTCTCTCTCCCTGAGGAATATCTCAAACAGTGCAACATATAGATCAAATATTATGGTATTGGGGAATACAGTGAGGCCAGAGTAATGGTGAAGCTGACATTTTTGAAATTAGACTTACTGGGTGAGATTTTAACAAGCTCAGAAGTCACTCACACCAAGTAAAATTCAGGCCCAATATTAGGTCTGTACCAGTCAACGCTACAGCTGTATTTTCATAATCTTTCCCTCATTTTCTGGAGGGTGAATAGTCCTAATCAAACTTTTCCATTCCCTCTTATCTCTGAGCTACATTAATTCCTTGGTGCAATAGCCACCAGGAAATGTCAACGCAATTTGTTCTGTCTAGAAGCTCCTAACAAGGTGACAGTTGTGTCTACAGCTCCCAGCATTTTAACAAATTTAATGGTGTTCTCTCAAATCAAATGACATATTCCTACTTGATTTCTGTTACATTTCACAAGACATTTGGTGCTAAGAATTTGGTTGAAGCGTTGTTGGACGTGGAGTCCATGTTTGATTAGTCCAATGCTTTAAATGTCAGAATGGCACCGGGGCTTTAATACAACAGTCACTTTCAAACCTAAACCAGATTTCATTCGTTAACAAGGACCCTGGCTGGTTAGCTGGGAGCACAGTTTTACTTTCATACAGAAACATATGCTGCAAAACTAAATGGATTAACATACCTGGATGCCCTTAAAGCTAATAATACTACAAGATCCAATTCCATTTATTTCAATATACTCAGTGAAATGGGGGAAGATATATGTTATCTGTGAGTTCATATAGCCAATAGCTACAGGAGGTGTGGTTGACTTGCTAGAGACTAAAGAGAGACTTATGTTATCCCATTACTTTACTAGCAAATTAAAAGCCTGAATGTTGGACATGGGCAAATAGTTTGACAATGATATTTATGAGCATTTTGAAAACTTTTATAGTTGTTATGAATTCCTGGTATGTACAAAGATACAAACATATAAGGTATGTTCAGTTCAAGAATTTGCCGTCACCTCATGGGCTGGTACAAGTGTACGAGTTTATTAGGAGTTTCTTCTTCCTTGCATGATGTTTATAATCTTCTATTGTTCTCTTTTGCACTCATTACTATCCATTATTTCAGAGAATACCCATTCACATTCATTAGTTAATTAAACATATTTGCAAAGGTGGCCGACACTAATTGGTTCTGACCTCTGATCATGCACTGTCCACGAGTTAGTGGTCTCTACTGAGGTTAGCTGATCACGAGCTGTGAATGTACGCAGCATGTTGTCACATTGTAACATGCTCCAGCACAAGTAAAGCCTGAAACCTCAGCATAACGTGTAAAAGTAACAGCGTTGTAGTGGTGGGAGATTTTAATTTCCCCTATATTGACTGGGACACACTAAGTGCTAGGAGCGTGGATGGGGCAGAGTTTGTAAGGAGCATCCAGGAGGGCTACCTGAAACAGTATGTAGATAGCCCAATGAGGGAAGGGGCTATACTGGACCTGGTATTGGGGAATGAGCCCAGCCAGGTGCTCGATGTTTCAGTAGGGGAGCAGTTCAGGAACAGTGACCACAATTCAGTAAGCTTTAAGGTACTGATGGATAAAGATAAGTGTAGTTCTCAAGTTAAGATGCTAAACTGGGGGGAGGCTAATTACAATAATATTAGGCAGGAACTGATGGATGTAAATTGGGGGCAGATGTTTGAAGACAAATCAACATCTGGCATGTGGGATGCTTTCAAGCATAAGTTGATAGGGATTCAGGACTGGCACATTCCTGTAAGGGTGAAGGATAAGTATGGCAATTTTTGGGAACCTTGGATAACGAGAGATATTGTGAGCCGAGTCAAACAGAAAAAGGAAGCATTTGTCAAAGCTTGGAGGCTGAGAACACACGAAGCAAGTGTGGAATACAAAAAAAGTAGAAAGAAACTTAAGCAAGGAATAAGAAGGGTTAAAAAGGGTCATGAAAAAGCATTGGCCAGCAGGATTAAGGAAAATTCCAAGGTGTTTTATACATATATAAAGAGCAAGAGGGTAGCCAGGGAGAGGGTTGGCCTATTCAAGGACAAGAGAGGGAGTCTATGCGTGGAGCCGGAGGAAATGGGTGAGGTATTAAATGAGTACTTTGCGTCAGTATTCACCAAAGAGAAGGACTTGATGGATGATGAGTCTGGGAAAGGATGTGTAGATAGTTTGAGTCGTATTGAGATCAAAATGGAGGAGGTATTGAGGTTCTTGAGAAACATTAAGGTAGACAAGTCCCCAGGGCCTGATAGTATATACCTCAGAATACTGAGAGAGGCAAGGGAGGAAATTGCTGGGGCCTTGAGAGAAATCTTTGTATCCTCACTGGCTACAGGGGAGGTCAACACAGTAAGAAGTCTCACAAGACCAGGTTAAAGTCCAACAAGTTTATTTGATAGTAAAACCTACTAGCTTTCGGGTTTGCCTCTGTCAGGTAAGTGGAGAGTTCTGGTCACAAACAGAGCATATAAAGGCACACACAGTTTACAGAATACTGATTAGAATGTGACTCTTTACAGTTAATCAATTCTTAAAGGTGCAGACAATGTGAGTGGAGATAGCTTTAAGAATAGGTTAAAGAGATGTGTATTGTCTCCAGACAGGACAGTAAGTGAGATTTTGCAAGCCCAGGCGAGTCATGGGGGTTACAGATAAAGTGACATGAAACCAAGATCCTGGTTGAGGCCATCCTCATGTGTGCGGAACTTGGCTATCAGTTTCTGCCCTGCGATTCTGCGCTGTTGTATGTCATGAAGGCTGCCTTGGAGAACGTTTACCCTAAGATCAGAGGCTGAATGACTTTGGTTTGTTCTCACAGGAGCGATGGAGGTTGAGGGGAGACCTTACTGAAGTCTACAAGATAATGAGAGGCGTGGACAGAATGGATAGTCAGAAGCTTTTTCCCAGGATGGAAGAATCAATTACTAGGGAGTATAGGTTTAAGGTGCGAGGGGCAAGGTTTAAAGGAAATGTACAAGGCAGATTTTTTACACAGAGAATAGTGGGTGCCTGGAACTTGTTGCCAGGGGAGGTGGTGGAAGTGGATTCGGCAATGACTTTTAAGGAGTGTCTTGACAAGTATATGAATAGGATGGGAATAGAGGGAATATGGTCTCCGGAAGGGTGGGGAGTTTTAGTTAAGTCAGACAGCAGGCTTGGAGGGCCAAAGGGCCTGTTCCTGTGCTCTAATTTTCTTTGTTCTTTGATTTACCTTGTGAGAAAATGTAAAGAAAAAGTAGAATAAAACCTACAGATAAGCCTTCCTACAGATAAGCCCTTCATGCTTGCATGGCCATTCAGTAAGATCACAACTGATCTGACTGTAACCTCCTGCCTATCTCTCCTCATCAATCCTGTCAAGACTCCTTACGATTTTATGTTTCAGTTAGGTTGTGTCTTACTTTTCTAAACGCCAGTGGATACCAGCCAAGCCTGTCCAACCCTTCCTCATAAGGCAGCCCGTCCACTCCTGATACCATTTTAGTAAAACTTCTCTAAATTTTTCCAATACATTTACATCCTTCATTAAATAAGGAGACCAATATTGTACACAATACTCCAGATGTCCTGTATAACTGAAGTATAACTTCCCTACTTTGATATCCATTTCCCCTAACATTAAATTATAATCTTTCTTACTTCTTGCCGCAACTAGCTTTTCCTGATTCATGCATTAGGACACCCCCAGATCCATCTGCACATCAGAACTCTGTAGTGTCTTACAATTTACATAATATGCTTCTTTTTCATCCTTCCTGCCAAATTGGAGATTTTCACATTTTCCCATTCTGTTCCATTTTCTAGATATTTGCCTACTCACTTAACCCATGCCACCTTGTGTCTAACATTTTGAGTCTGGATGAGCCTTTGTCAGAACCAAGAACAAACAAAATCAGAAGAGATTTTTGCTATGAGGGTGGGGGATGGGGAGGGGAGGTTAGACTGGAATTGGACAAAGGAAATGTCAATAATGTGAAGAAAGCTGAAAAAGGTTCTAAAAGTGTCCAAAAAGCACTTTCTCTCTCCACAGCTGTTCACTCAGCCCTGATGTATTCATACAGCATTGTTTGAAGTCTCTGAGCCTTCCTGGAAAGCTGAAACCTTTGAAATCCTCTCTATTCCATTAAAAAATTTTGATCTCTTTCATTGTCATGATGTAGTACTTTAAAATAGCCTTTGACTGAAGTTCAATGGATTTCCACTCAGCTTCTAGTCAGCTGTGCTTATTTACCTTTTACTTCATACTTGAATGCATCTCAAGTACAAACATTGTCCGTGTTTATTTGTTTATATGTTTACATGATCCGCAATGTTTACAGAGCATCTAAGCCTGATTGGCAGCTGATGTTTCTTCAAAGATATTAAGTGAGCTCACTTCCTTTTGCGCAGACCGCCTTCTGATGGGGTTGATGAACTCCCCCCTCTTTGGGGGTGTGATCAGAACATGGGATGAAGGCGTACTGATGTTTTGCACTCTGACTTTCAAATAAGTGTTATATAATTAAATGGCTAATACAAAAGAATAGATGGGACGTAGGGTAGTTATTGAGATAGACAAGTGGCTTGTTGAGATCACTTAAGCAAATGGGGTTAGCTTTGGCTGGAATATCATGGCCTGGATTTTCATCGTCAAAGTAGGCAGCAGAGTTGGAAAACTTCATGGCTTTGGCTGATAGCCTCAGGACAAAGTGCCTGCAAAGCTGGGGTTTTCACTTGTGGGGGGAGGCACAGCGGGTGCTGACTGGACTTAGTATTTTTCTGATATTTGTTGAAATAAGGGTCACTGGCACAGGTTAGAGGAAGGTGCAGGCTTGTTGAAGCTCAGTCATGTGCGCAGTAGGAGGGTTCTGTCGAAGCGCAGTTTTAATTCAGTGTTCACAGTTAAGTTTTTTGGACATTTTTAGATTTTTGTTGCGATGGCAGCAACAACTGGCGCTCTACAAAACCGAAAAGAAAAAAAAGACGACATTAATTTCGCAGTTGCCCCAAAATATAGAGATCAAATAGTCTTCTTACTCAACTGGAATCAGGAAGGCTGAATAACGGCACAAGTCAATTTTTCATTCTGGCACCCAGTAACAATGTGCAATCAGAGAGAATACTGCTTTTGATTAGCTATGAGATCTTGGTTCCCTCAGTGCTCCCCAGGTGGGCAGCAGTAAAATTGCTCATGGGTGAATGTCAATTTTAGCCGTTCGCTCTCAGTGGTGCAAGTAAATGGATCTTAAAAAAGGCAATGCCAGCCTTGGGGAGACAGACGTTTCATTTTATCCGCCAGTCCTTAAATAATGACACAGCTCAACAAAACGTTGAGACAAAGGGTGGCGAATTTTATTTTAAAGCTGCAAGTCATCAGTCTTGCTGCACACAAGAGTTTCTATTACAGTAATAGTGAAAAGTGACACCATATCTCTTATTACTGAGGCCATGAAACCAACACTGATGGTCAATGCTTCAGATTATAGTTATGCTTTCTCATTCCCTCCTAAATTTCCTCCTACGTTCTCCTGAAGGCAGTGGCTCCTGCGAAGGTATAGTCCCAAGATTGTCAACCACTTTACAATGTGTAGCTCAAACAAGGGCAATTTAACTGTGGAGTGATTTTTACAGTCACCCACTAGTGCACTTGAACACAGGGATGCTGGTAAAACAAAATTTAACCTAAAAATAGGGGAGGAGGTGATGATCTACTGGTATTATTGCTAAGCTATCAATCCAGAAATGCAACTAATGTTCTGGGGACCCGGGACTGAATCCCAAAATAGCAGATGGTGGAATTTGAATTCCGCAAAAAAAGCCTGGAATTGAGAATCTACTGTTGATCGTGAAATCACCATCGAATGTTTTATTCCATAATGGGATCTTCACCAAGCTCTCTCCACAGATTCACACTTGAAAACCTAAAACCTGGATCGCAAACAAGGGTTTGGGTTCCTCCTTATTCAAGTCATGCTGATGTCAGTTGTAGTTCCTTTATTATCACTCTGTCTGGGAACTCCTGAACAAGCAAAGTCCAAGGAACCAAACAGGACTTTCTTGGTCCATGTGGTTCAGTTCCACAATTGTGCTCATTATCCTGGCTGCTCTCCATTTTACAGCGCATTGTCTGAATGACTGTTATTTAATTGGGAGTCTAGAAAGCCATTGTGTTAGAGACCAATTCAGAAACTCCAAGGTATAATGTAAACTTAGCCTAAGCCCCAACTTCTAGTCATAGAATCCACATAATGCAGGAGGAGGCTATTCGGCCCATTGGGCCTGCATTGATAACAATCCCTCCAAGGCCCTATCCCCAAACATTTACCCTGCTAATCCCCCTGATACTAAGGGACAATTTAGCACGGCCAATCCACCTAACCCACACATCTTTGGATTGTGACAGATAACCGGAACACCTCATGGAAACCTAAGCAGACACAGGGAGAACATGCAAACTCCACACAGACAGTCACCCGAGGCCAGAATTGAACCTGGGTCCCTGGTGCTGTGAGGCAGCAGTGCTAATCACTGTGCCACCGGACCACCCTATTCTTGATTTTTGCATTGGTGTATTTAGTGTAAGGATAAGGTATTTCACTCCAGGTGTGATTCTATTGACTCACTAGGAATTTTTTTTTAATCAAAACTGCATTTTAACAATACAGTATAACTATAACTGAAGTAGTGTAACTTATATGAATTGAAATATTTAAACACATCATTTTTAACTGCTCGCTTATCTATTTTGGTTCCAACTAAAACAATATCCCTCATAGATGTAAATTCCTCTTCAAAATCAGTTGGTAAACAATATGTTTACATGCTGGTATGCGTGCTGCTGTGTCTCTAGCCTCCAGATAGCAGATAGATTTTTTTTTCTGTAATCTTAGTTTCATCCATTCACATGATTCTCTCTCTTGTAAATCAACCTAATCAAACACTACTCTGAAATGCCAGAGGAAAATGCAAAGGATAATCGAAAAATTAGCTCAGATTAAAAGCAACACCCCAATATTTAGTTTCAATTATGCTTCTATATTCTTGGCAAGCAGACCGCCTGGAGCAAACAAATCTGCACTGTAATCAGAGCTGAGGTTTAAAACATTCCCTTCATAAGAAACATGAAATAATACATTTCTTAAAGGCACAGCATCATCACAACTGTCAGAAGGATGCTTTTCTTTCAAAAATAATATTTCTGCCAATTATCATGCCTATTAAGGGCACTTCATATTTTCCTGTGCAATGCAGAGAACATCTCCAATAAACATTTTTTATGTTAACTTGAATCTATTTGTGCAAAGCACACTCTTTTTGTTAAAACTCATAACACTTAACATGGTTAGGACATTGCACCTTGGTTATTTGACTATTCAAATGTCTGCATTCTTAGATGAGAATACATGATAAGATTTGACTAAGAGCTCAAAAATCCATTAACTTGTTCAAATACCTGGAGAAAACATGTTTGATTAACAGCTCTGATTTTCCAGTCTATGCTGCCAATTACACATCATTTATTTACATAAAACAAAGAGGTGTAAAGTGCTTACAGTTTCAGCAATTGAAGTTTAAAGAGTCTGGATGATGGACATTTTTATTGGGCTGTAATAAACAGGAATTTACTTTGAGGAAGTGAAAAAAAAATTAAAGAATGACTGTTTTTAAAGCCTTTTCTTTACACATTGTACTGATATTATGGGACTCACTGCTTCTCTGCAGTATAGTCTGTGACTGGGCATAAAGGTGCCATAGCTTGATCTGGGGAGCACGAGGGGCTATGTGGATAGGTGGGGCATACACTGTCTTGGGGAATGAATGGCCAGAGGGTGTGGGTGGAGGGGCATACATTAGCATGGAAGGGTGAGGATCCTAAGGGCTGGGTGGGGGCATACCTTGGTATGGGGAATGAGCGACGAGTGGGGTTGTTTGTGGGGCAGACTTTGACACAGGTGTATGAGAGGCACTAGAGGTGGGTGGGGGCATACTGTGGCATGAGGTGCATGTGGAGAAAGTTTTAAATTTACCTTTTTAAAGTCCCCTCATGCTGACTAAAGTGTTGTGGACTTTGATTCATCTAAAATCTGGCCTGACCCCATGAAAATTGAGGAGGACAATACAGTTGGTCAGATCGGGAGTGCAGGGTGCAAGCTTTCCACTTCAACAAACCTGCACCCTTAAAAGGCACTCCCAAAAATTAGAAACACCAGGAACAGGGTCAGGAATGCCAGAACTGGGTCCAGAGGCATTTCAATGTGGTCAAAATTCAGACCTACACATCCAAATTTACAATCTAACTAAAGAAAGTTGACAAAACCAGTTATTCATCAGTAAAGTATGAGCGATCAGCATCTGTCTTCCTTTGTGTAGTGATGGCTTTCAATTTCCAAACCATTCTGGTTAGATGATACCAGTATGATCCTGTGACTGAAACTGACTTGAGATAATGACTTACTCTGAACATGATGTGGAGATGCCAGCATTGGACTGGGGTAAACACAGTAAGAAGTCTCACAACACCAGGTTAAAGTCCAACAGGTTTATTTGTCACTCACGTGACAAAGGGGAAAAACCCCGAAAGCTAGTGGCGTTTGCTACCAAATAAACCTGTTGGACTTTAACCTGGTGTTGTGTGACTTCTTACTGTGTTTACTCTGAACACCCAGCAAGGAGCTGGGCAGTGTGCAGATAAGCAGTGAAGAAGATGGCAGCTACAGAAAAAGCAGTGTCACGTTTGCTTTGTAATCATGATGAGGCTGTAAAATCTTTTTTAAAAGCCTCCCAACCTGGTTCCGCAACTGCAAGTCATTGTGTGAAGAAATTGGAACCCATGGTACAAAACCTTTGACAGCCAAAATTCATGACCTGCTGAACATTCATCTTTTCAAAGAAATCCTACAGTAATCCTGATATCCGATTCCAGGTGTTTGAACTCGTCTCAACTATAATTCAGACATAGAAAAGACTTCCTTTATCGCTGGGCCTGCACAGACTGGTCCAACAATGAGCTAAATGTATCAACTGTTAAATTGTTTTTTGGTTTAGCCTTTGTTGAAGTGCACCATCTTTTTTAATTGTATCTTTGCTGAGTTTGCGGTGTGTGACTGATGTGGCATCTAGATTTTCAGGGTGAGTGTGCGGATAAATAATCCTCTTCATTCCAACCCACAGAAATCCGACGTTGTTACTCAAATTGATGAGACACTCGTGGATCTAAGAAGCACATATATCTACTTTTCCAAAAGAAAAATCACTGATTTGGGCAGCACATTTTTGGAGTGTGGGAGGAAACCGGAGCACCTGAAGGAAACTCACACACACAGGGGGAGAATGTGCACACTCCACACAGACAGCTACCTGAGACCAGAATTGAACCTGGCACTCGGAGAAAAAATAAAAGATAGGTAGGTAAGTAAGCTGTGAACAGGACATAAGCAAGCTACAAAGGGATATAGATACATTAAGTGAGTGGACAAAGATCTGGCAAATGGATATTTTGAGAGAAAATGTGAAATTTTGGCAGGAAGAATAAAAAAAGAAGTGTATCATCTAAATAGAGGAATTACAGAACTCTGAAATGCAGAGGGATCTGGGTGTCCTTGTGCATGAATTGCAAATGGTTAGTATACAGGTATTGCAAATAATTAGGAAAGCTAATAGAATGCTTATTGTGAGGACAATTGAATAAAGGAGTAGGGAGGTTATGCTTCAGTTATACAGGGCATAGGTAAGACCACATCTGGAGTATTGGTGTACAGTATTGCTCTCCTTATTTAAGGAAGAATGTAAATCCTTTAGAAGTTCAGAAAATGTTCACCGGTCTAATATCTGGAATGGGCAGGTTGTTTTATGAGGAAAGATTGGACAGGCTAGTTTTATATCCAAGGTGACTTGACTGAAACATATAAGATCCCAAGGGTTTTGAAAGGGTGAACGTGGAGAGGGTGTTTTCTCTTGTGAGAGAATCTAGAACTTGGGCTCACTGTTCATAAATAAAGGAATCAATAATTTAAGACAGAGGTGAGGAGAAATCGTTTCTTGGAGGGTCATGAGTCTCTGAAACTCTCTTCCTCAAAAGGCAGTGGAAGCAGAGTCTTGGAATATTTTTAAAGCAGAGGTATAAAGATTCTTGATAAGTAAGAGGGTGAAATGTTATCGGGGTAACCTAGAATGTGGAGTTGAGATTACAATCAGATCAGCCATGATCTTATTGATAGGAGGAGCAGGCTCGAGGGTCCAAGTGGCCTACTCCTATTCCCAATCTGTATGTTCACATAAGCAATGTCAAAAGATCTACAGAATATTAATGTAGTAACTAGCTGTGCTACTGAGCAAACACATTTAACAATGAAGGTAAATTCATTCTTGGAATATATTCTGGCTTGGCAAATGAAATAGAATGTTGACCAATGTCTGTAGATGATAGGGTTGATATTAGGATAAGATCAAATGAATCAAAGTGCAACCTTCATCAGAACATACCTTGTGAATTCGTCATATTTGCCCTCACAATATTGACCAACCTAACAGAGAGATTGAAGTAAATACTGGATATATAAAGCAGGTAAAAAACGATGACATTTTGAGTAAAGCTGGTCAACAAAACAGCCTATAAAATTTGGCCAAGGGAAAAATAGACGATTTGAAATTCCCATTGAAAAAGGACACAAAGGAAGGGGGTCTGGAGAAATGAATTTGATCAAAAAATACCACCATTTAAACAACATATTAGTTGGGGCTCCCGCCATTTTGGAAACTAGCTGAGATGACAAAATGGCCGTGCAACCAGACAAGCCCCACTGTACATCAATAACACAATATTTAAATATTTTCATTTTGAAAACTACAAAACCAGAAGGGAAAATGAGGGTGATTATCCATCCCCATTTGCCACGATACAAATCCCATTATGTTCGCTAATTCTCACAAGGTACCCATAACAGGATTGTGCCAGGGAGATCTCAGAATATTATCCCCTCCCCCATTCCTATCAGCAACATGAGGGCATGAACCTGATTAATGTGAATTTAAATAGATTTAAATAAGTCTAAATAGTATAACCCCCTTTACCTTTCAGTTCACTGTATGTGGAGTGAAGTCACTACTAGTTTCCAAAAATAGAAGCCAGTTTGCGATGGCCATGCCAGGGACTCGGAGGTGAGTATAGTGCTGGGTGGTGAGGGATGTGGCTAAGTAATGCCCTAGGTCTGCCACCAGCACCCCAACACTGCCAAGTTGGCAATGCCAGGGGCATGGCCTTTAGGGAACCCCATTATGGTTTCCCATTATGTGAGGGGGTATGGGAGGCATGGAGGAGGAGGAGTGGTGAGGGGGGTGATTTGTGCCTACATTGTGATGATAGTGAGGGTGGGGGGAGAAAAAGCCAGCATTGCATGAGAGGGGAGTGGTCTGCATTGGGGCAAGCGGAGGGGGCTCTGATGCCCCAATGCTGGCAATGGTGTGAGAGGCGAGTGGTGTTTAACATTAAATTGAGATTGGGATGGCCTTGCTGGCGTCTTTGGGCCCCACCTTACATGGATGACTTTGCAGAATATGCCCCTGCCCTTTTTGAGGAAGTGTCAGAAGATTTGGGGAGGCAACCTGCCTGTTTTTCTGGGGAGGAACATGCTGGTTTTCCAACAGGTTTATTTGGTAGCAAAAGCCACTAGCTTTCAGAGTGCTTGGTGCTCCTTCATCAGGTGAGTGGGAGTTCTCCCCGCTATCATGTCAGGTAATGTTAGTGTCATCCTTACTCTGTGGTTCGTGTCATTGCTATGGGAGAATATTACAAGGTTTACTGCTTTTTCTTAAGAAGTTAAAAGACTATTCCTTTCCATAGAGCTTTGCAGATCATACTAACTCTTTCATGAAAGGGAAAAGATCTCCCTGTGCTTTCAACATATTTCTTTGTCTGCTACTTTGAGATTGCATTGAACATATTTATTTTAACATGGCTAGTTTTGTCAAATCCTTAGACAAAGGAATTTTGTCTGTGTGTGCACCTTGAATTTGGGTTCTTTGTGTTTCACTTTGAGATGAATGCCTAACACATTTGTTTGATATTCTTTTCTGCACGATTTTAAAGGAGGCATCTTATTTTAAACAGGTCAGTGCCTCTGGTAAAGCTAAAGAGAGACTTAATATGAATGCATAAAGCTAATACTCTAAAGATAAACTTCACAGCAGAATCTGAGTAATTATAGGCAGGAGGATGCTAAACATCAGACGTTGAGGATAGTTGCTTAAATTAGCTGTTGCCTTTATTCTATGAAGTATTTTCTCTGTTGTTCATATCAACTATAGCTGGAGGCTTCCAAACATTAAGTTGTCTAATGCTGTCCCGTATACTTTATAGAGTGCTTGCATCTTCTATTCCATTTCTTTCAATGATTGTTCACAATTATTAGTTTTTCTTTGGTCTTTCAGCCCCAGAACGTTTGTTGTAAGCTTGATTGGTTTAAATGGTGTGTTCAAATCTGGTCTGCAATACTGCGTATTACATCTGCTCCAGGTATACTCAAAGAGGGTACCTATGTACTGTATGTGCTGCAGCAAACATTGGTGATTAACGTCAAATCTTTTCTTTTACCATTTGACAACCAGGGCTGCTCTTACTGAGAGAAGGTAAGAAAGCAGGCTGGCCCAATGGACGCAGTCCAACTAAGGGCAAATTAAATGTTCTCAAATCCATATGGCCCTTCAGAGGCCTTCAAACTTGAGATTTGTTTTGATTCATTATTGTCACATGTATTGAGATACAGTGAAAAGTATTGTTTCCTGCACACTATACAGACAAGACATACCATTCATAGAGTATATAGGCGAGAAGGAAAGGACATAAGAACATAAGAACATAAGAAATAGGAGCAGGAGTAGGCCATCTAGCCCTTCGAGCCTGCCCCGCCATTCAATAAGATCATGGCTGATCTGTCGCTGCTCAGTTCCACTTTCCCGCCCTCTCCCCATAACCCTTAATCCCCTCTCTTATCAAGAACCCATCAACCCGCTTCTTAAAAATATTTAGCGAGGCAGCCTCCACCACTTCAACGGGCAGAGAATTCCAGAGATTCACCACCCTTTGAGTGAAGAAGTTCCTCCTCAACTCCGTTCTAAACCGCCTCCCCTTTATCTTGAGGCTGTGCCCCCTAGTCCTACTGTCTTTTTTGAGCGGGAAGAGTCTCTCCACCTCTATCCTATCCATCCCATTCATCATCTTATACGTCTCAATGAGATCTCCCCTCATTCTTCTAAACTCTAACGAGTACAAGCCTAGTTTATTCAGCCTCTCCTCATAGCTCAATCCCCTCAACTCCGGTATCAGCCTAGTAAACCTCCTCTGCACTCCCTCCAGGGCCAAAATATCCTTGCGCAGGTGCGGCGCCCAAAACTGCACACAGTACTCCAGCTGTGGCCTCACCAATGCCCTATACAGCTGCAGCAAGACCTCCCTACTTTTATATTCAATCCCCCTCGCTATGAAGGCCAGCATCCCATTCGCCTTCCTGACCACCTGCTGCACCTGCAAGCTGGGTTTTTGCGACTCATGCACAAGGACCCCGAGGTCCCTCTGCACCGTCACCTGCTGCAGTTTTTCGCCACGTAAGTAATAATCCTTCCTACCATTATTCCTACCAAAGTGGACCACCTCACACTTGCCAACATTAAATTCCATTTGCCATTTCCTGGCCCATTCGCCCAGCCTATCTAGATCCTTCTGCAGACTCTCCACACCCTCCGCACAATTTGCCTTTCCCCCAATCTTGGTGTCATCAGCAAATTTTGACACCCTGCACTCGGTTCCCTCCTCCAGATCATCTATGTAAATGGTAAATAGCTGAGGCCCCAGCACCGACCCCTGGGGCACCCCACTAGTCACCAACCGCCAATCCGAATAGCACCCATTGACCCCCACTCTCTGCCTCCTATTTGACAACCAATCCTCTATCCACGCTAACACCCTACCCCCAACTCCATGTCCCCTGACCTTCTGCAATAACCTCTTGTGAGGTACCTTGTCAAACGCCTTCTGAAAATCCAGAAAGACCACATCCACCGGCTCTCCTCTATCCACTGCCCTAGACACATCCTCATAGAACTCCAGTAAATTTGTCAGACACGACTTTCCTTTAATGAAACCGTGTTGCGTCCGCCCTATCAAGCAATTCCCTTCAAGATGCCTCGCAATTTCCTGGAGAGGGTGCAGAATACAGTGTTGCAGTTACCAATAGGGTGAGGAGAAAGATCAGCTTAATGTGCGATAGGGCCACTCGAAAGTCTGATGGCAGCAGGGAAAAAGTTGTTCTTGAGTCAGTTGGACTTTTGTATCTCTTTCCCGATGGAAGAGAGAATGTCCGGGGTGCGTGTGGTTCTTGATTATGTGGGCTGATTTTCCGAAGCAGTAGGCAGTGTTGACAGAATCAATGGATTGGGGGCTGGTTTGCGAATTGAACTGGGCTATGTTCACAACCCTCTGTGGTTTCCTGCCGTCTTGGTCAGAATAGAAGCCATGCCAAGCTGTGATACCCCCAGAAACAATGCTTTCTATGATGCATCTGTAAAAATTGATGAAAATTGGAGAGGACTAAGGTAGAGGCTATGCAACTAGAGAGTACTTCCAAATGGTGGTTCTCTCTTATCAACTTTGTTGAAACAGATTCAGCAACCAGACCAGCATTGCGGGGGAGTGGGGGAGAGGGGAGAGGGAGGGGAAATCATTCTAGAGGACTCCCTTTTGCTTAACACAGCCTGCCTGAATGTTGAGCCTTGGCCTGTTGCCACACGCATGCTTTTCGGATAGTTAAACTGCTCCCCATTGTATTGAGAAAGTTGAGGATGACTGGAAGGTCCCAGTTAATCTGCTTCAAATCTTCTTAACAATCTCTTGCTGAGGCTAATGGATTGCACAGCCAGGGGAAGGGATGGCCTGGTGGTGTTATTGCTGGACTATTAATCTAGGAACTCAGCTGATGTTCTGGGGACCCAGGTTCAAATCCTACCATGGCAGATGGTGAAATTTGAATTTAATTTAAAGAATCTGGAATTAACAATCTGCTGATGAGCATAAAACCATTGTTGATTGTTAGAAAAACCCACCTGGTTTACTAATTTTTTTAGGGAAGGAAATCCTTACATTGTCTGGCCTGTCTGTGACTCCAGAGTCACAGTGACGTGGTTGACTTTCAACTGCCCTTTGAAATGGCCTAGCAACCACTCAACTTCTTTTAAAGGTAGAATGCCTACAGTGCAGAAGAGGCCATTCAGCCCATCAAATTTGCACTGGCTCTTTGACAGAGCATCTTAACAAGGTCCTCTTTCCGTAACCCCACACATTTACCATGGTTAATCCATCTAACCTACATACCGTGGGACACAAAGGGACAAAGTCAAGGGCAACTAGGGATGGGCAATAAATGCTGGCCAGTCAGCCCGTGTTCCACAAATGAATTGCTGGCTTCCAACTTGCCTCAGCGAAAATGGCTGATGGGCGCATGCCAAACAGTGTTGGTATCTTCAGGCCCTTTCCACCTCTGCTGCTAACCTCAGCAGAGCTTGAAAACTCACCCATTATGATAGTCACTTCTGAAGGTGTACTTCCAGAGTCTTCCAAGTTTGCCTTATTAATTGCATGCTTCAAGCTACGCCATTATAGATTCTTTGACCAGTAAAACTCCGCCCCTTAGACAGATTTCCACATACTAGGTTGTGATTCGTTGTTCAGATCACATGACTCTTACGCAATATGGCTGGTCTTAAAGTGACCATGACAGAATTATTTAAACATGCAACCTGTGAGGAAATGGCTACTCTGCAAAGTGGCATTGTCCTGGAGGAACACTTTGAATTCAAAACCAGAATGTTTCTGGAAATACTAAGTTTCCTCAAAAAGTAAATTAAAATTGTCGATTGTTGGAAAGAAAAACCACCTGGTTCACTAAAGTAGGGAAGGAAATCATGTTAATGCACTCTGCATGTTCTGAGTTAAAGTTTATTTCACTAGTGTCACAAGTAGGCATACATGTGCATGTTAGGTGGATTGGCCATGCTAAATTCTCCCTCAGTGTACCCGAACAGGTGCTGGAGTGCGGCGACTAGGGGACTTTCACAGTAACTTCATTGTAGTATTAGTGTAAGCCTACTTGTGACAAATAAATAAACACACTGCAATGAAGTTACTGTGAAAACCCCCTAGTCGCCAAACTCTGGCATCTGTTCAGGGACACTGAGGGAGAAGTTAGTATGGGCAATGCACCTAACCAGCATGTCTTTCAGACTGTGGGAGGAAACCCATTCAGGCACGGACAGAATATACAGACCCTGCAGAGACAGTGACCCAAACTGGAAATCGAACCCGGGTCCCTGGTGCTGTGAGACCACTGGGCCATCATACTACCTCATTGAATTGGTGGCATTACATGTAGATCACCACACTATAAGCTGAGCCTATTACTCAATAAATGAGTTAATGCCAAACTCAAGACAAAGCGAATGAAGGAATAATGTGAGATTCTCTGGATCCGGTATTGCATAGAAATCTTGCCCACAGGGCACATCTTTTTCAATGTAGGTAGTCTCTGCTGTAATAACTGATTAAACAGAAAAGGAAATGAATGTTATAATTAAACAATAATAACCAAAAGCTCCAAACGCGAAAGGCAATCTCACAGAAAGAAACACACAACATCCTGAGTCGGAAAGAAATGCAAAAAGTCTTTGTAACTTATTTTTAAAAATAGCCTCTTGGCCCTGACATAAATTGCATGCTTTCCCACCCTGCAATTTACTTTCTAAATATCCATTCCACACCCATGGCAACATGTTAAATACGGAGACAATGTCTGTATCGAGCGCCGCTGAATGACTAAGGTAAATTACACTGTGTGTGATATAGTCCTGTGATTTGTATAAATTTAGATGTGTTGCCCATATTTGGTTTCTCATACTTTATTCCCAACCAGCACCTTACCGCCGCACCCTCCCCACCCCCCTCGAAATTTTTTAGAGATAGAATTCTAGAAGGGATAAGAGAAGAATGAAATGCTGGTTCTGAGGCTCAGGATGAAGCTTTTGCTGCATTCTGTTGGAAATGCATTAACTATTTGATGTGACTTATAGAAAGGTCAGCCGTGTGTGTGTGTGTGTGTGTGTGTGTGTGTGTGTGTGTGTGTGTGTGTGTGTGTGTGTGTGTGTGTGTGTGTGTGTGTGTGTGTCTCTGTGTGTGCGTTACATGTTTTGGGGAAACTAGTGATGTTCATCAGAATCATTTGTCTTTTTTGGTGATTGCTGAAAACACTAAGCTTTGATTTACAGCCTTCTTTCCTTCTCCCTCCCTTCAATCTAGAAACACCCTCTGACTTCCTGAAACAATCAGATAAGGGACTATTTCCCATGCAATTATGGCAGCACAGTGACACAGTGGTTAGCACCGCTGCCTCACAGTGCCAGGGACTCATGTTCTATTCTCAGTTTGTGTCACTGTCTGTGTGAAGTTTGCACATTCTCCCCGTGTCTGCGTGGGTTTTCACCAGATGCTCCGGTTTCCTCCCACAAACTGAAAGATGTGCATCAGCCAAGCTAAACTCTCCCTCAGTGTACCCAAAGTGTGGCGACTAGGGGATTTTCACAGTAATTTCATTGTAAGCCTACTTGTGACTAATAAATAAACTTTAAACAATTATCTTTCTCATCTCCAACACGTTGAATGATTCTGTTCACATGAAAGCCGCTGGACACTGTGGCCTCCAGGACATGCCAATCTGCCAGGCCCCAAACTCCATCCCAAGTGTTGATTCGAGAGTTTCATTCCTCTGTATCACCGTCTCCTTCAGGCTACGTACAAAATATCGCGTTGACCAGAAAACCACCAAAGTTGCACAAACAGAAGGAACATTTTCATCACCTCGATTCATAATCAAGGCGCCTTTTACAGGTTCACCTGGAAGATCCTCTAACCCTCCCCTACTTGCACCCCCCACCCCCTCCTACACTGACCCCTGGTTCATGACCCTCTCCCACTGACCGCTGCACACACCTGAGCTCCCCTGGGCGGCCTGCTCACCAGATGCACATTTTGATGGGCCGGGGAAATGATTCAGGCACAGAGGCCCAACAATTAGATGCTAATGCATTCAAATGACGCTCCTGATATCAAATGTCGAGGAATGGAAGAGCGAAAGGGACAATCACATCGTGCATTTACATTGGATTGAAATATGGGTTTGGGATTCTCCCGGGTTTTACATTCCCCTTTTTGTTGGGTGGGTTCGGTGGCAGGAGCAGAAAATTCCGGTCTTTTTAATGCCCAGGTCTCCCTGAAGGGTTGAGACTGAGGCCTGTGAGAATGACTAACCTCTCATGATAAATGTATCGCTCAGTGAGATATCTTTGAGGCTCCAGGTGTTGCTTCAGAATGAGATTATTTGAAAATTATTCTGGCCATCCATTGGTGCGATGTTTCCAGCACATTCTTCATCAGCTCTTTGCACCTTTTGAATGTCATTTAGCCTCTCCATTGTTGCTGGGAGAAATGTGGTGGTCAGTGTGGTATCTAACGGCACATCATTGATAACGGGGCAATTCTTCCAGTCTGCTTCACAGTTCCAGCAGCGCAATGTGTCAGGAGACATCAGCAGAGACCATTTAGCGAGCACCCCGCCACAGCCTCCATCTGTTTCCCAGCCGAAGATTTTTTGGAGTATTTAAAAATACTTAACATTTTAAAATATTGAAATTTGGATTTCAATTTCATTAGCATTTCTCCAACCCCACCCCCCACCACCCACCCCCCCCGCCCTGCCAGGAGTGGTTCCTTCCAGTGGGGTTTACAGCAGCTCCCCAGGAACAGGGGACAAGCAGCTCGACCCTGCTGGAAGGAACAGAGGCCATGGAGGTCCCTCCAAGAGGTCAGAAGTCAAGCAGGGTGGCCCCCTGTCAATGCCCAAAGGGCAAAACCAGCAATACAACAGGGGCGCATTGACACTGCCCGCTGGGCATCAGGCAGTACTAAGGGGTGTGGCCAGAGAGGGGGCAGGGCTTATTGGGGGTGGTGGGGCCTATAGGAGCGCGGTTGGTGTGGGTCTCACTGCCACTCTGCACTGGGATCAGTGAGGGTGATCGGGGTTGGCTGTTTGGGTGGGGGGAGGGTTGGCCTGCCAGGGGGCAGGGGGGTCAGGGCTACCGGTAGGGGATGGGGGTGGTCAGGACTGGCAGCTGTGGTTAGATCGAGGCTGGTTAGGGATGGAAGGGGGCATGTAAGGAGGCCCTTGGCTGGGGGATGGGAACAGGGGCATCGGAGGGGCAGTGATGGGGAGGCTGGCAGTCCGGAGCCAGTGTGCATGCGTTGATCTCCACTATGACAGTTTGGCGCATGTGCAATGGCCCACTCATCACTATGCTGCCGGCCTCTTAGGCGGAAATAGGCCCCATCCTCTGATTTTCAGCCTGATTCTCTCTAGGGCACTCTGCAGTGCTCAGAGTGTGGGAGATTCAATTTGAAAATCCCATTAAAAATATCAGCAGGTGTTACTCGTTTTCATGCAAATTTGGAATTTAGAATTCTTTTGGGGAGAATTGGCCCCAAAATTTTCCAATTGTTGGGCTCTTTACTTCAGTGCCTTTTCCGTCGTCTGTTCTGCTATCACCATCCAATCTCATCGTCCAGCCTTAGATGACATTGATGAGATTTCAGTCCCAGACCCACTAATCACATTTAAATTATATTGAAATCCCCATGTGAATAATTTATACAGTTCCGTGCCCAGGAACTCACGGAGGCTATGGCCCCAATCCGGAAGCCCACTAAATGGCCTCCACTTGGGACTCCCGGCCTGTTGCGCTGTCCCCACCCCTCCCTCCCCCCACGTAGAATTTAAGGGGGAAAGTAACAACTGAGGAAATGGGCAACATTTTCAAATCAGTGTTGGGAGCCCAGAAATTCCAGCTCAAAGATTCACAGGTTTGAGACACAGTGGAAGGCGTGTTCATATGGGAGACTGTACGATTAGTCTTGGTTACAATACAGTGTGGCTCCAGCAAGGAGGGAGATGTCGCCACTGTCTGTACAATATTCAGTATCATTCACAGCTCCTCAGATACTGAATACTGAAGCAGTCTGTCCATAAGCAGCGCGATCAGCCTGAGCTGATGAATGGCAAGAACCATTTCTGCACACAAATAATTGGCAATGACTATCTTCAACAAGGGAGAACCTAACCATCACCCATTGACAATCAATGGCATTGTCATTGCCATATCTCCAACCATCAACAATGGGGCATTGATCATTGACCAGAAACTGAATTAGACTAATCGTATAAATACTGGGATTGCAGGAGCAGGTCAGAGGTTGTGAATTCTATGGAGAGAAACTCAACAACTGATTCCTGAAAGCCTCTCCAGCATCTACAAGGCACAATCTACAAGCAGCATGTTTGAATATTCTTCCAGTGCCTGAATGAGTACAGCTCCAACAACACTCAACATCATCTAGAACAAAGCCTGATTGGCACCCCATCCACAAACATTCATTCCCTCTACCACTGATACACATGGCAGCAGTGTGGACCACCCAAAAGATGCTTTGCAGAAATTCACTAAGGCTTACTCATCATCACCTTCCAAATGCACAATCTATGCCATCTCAAAGATTAAGGGCAGCAGACACACAGGAACACCACCACCTGGAAATTTCCCCTCCAAACCACTCACCATCTTGACTTGGAATTACATTGCTATTTCTTCATTATCACTGGGTAAAAGTCTTGGAATTCCCTCCCCACCGGCACCGTAGGTGTAGCTACACCTCAGGGACTGCAGCAGTTCAGGAGGCAGCTCACCATCACCTTCTGAGGAGCAATTAGGGTTGGGCAATAAATGTTGGCCGTGTCAGCGACACCCACATCCCATGAATAGGTTAAAAAAATTATACTCAAGAGAAACATTTAAGCCACAGACATCTTCTCACAGATTAAATACCTTTACATAAATATCATGTCATTTCCCAAGGTGGCACGGTAGCACGGTGGTTAGCACTGCTGCTTCATAGCTCCAGGGACCTGGGTTTGATTCCCGGCTCGGGTCACTGTCTGTGTGGAGTTTGCACATTCTCTTCATGTCTGTGGGTTTCCTCCGGGTGCTCTGGTTTCCTCCCTCAGTCCAAAGATGTGAGGGTTAGGTTGATTGGCCATGCTAAGAAATTGCCCTTTAGTGTCCTGGGATGCATAGGTTAGAGGGATTAGTGGGTATAATATATAGGGATATGGGATTAGGGCCTGGGTGGGATTGTGTTTGGTGCTGACTCGATGGGCCAAAGGGCCTCTTTCTGCGCTGTAGGGTTTCTATGATCTAAGATGGCAATGCCACATTGCTAGCAAAAGCAAATAGCATTAATGCACAAGGGCCGAATGGCCTATACCTGCTTCTACTTTCTATATTTCCGTGGAGGGATTAAGTCACTTAGGATTATATTCACTGGAGTTTAGAAGAGCGAGAAGGGATCTCATAGAAACTTATAAAATTCTAACAGGATTAGACAAGGTAGATTCAGAAAGAATGTTCCTGATGGTGGGAGAGTCCAGAATTAGGAGACATAGTTTGAGGATAAAGGATAAATCTTTTGAACTGAGGTGAGGAGACATTTCTTCACCCAGAGGGTGGTGATTGTGTGGAATTCACCACCACAGAATGGAGTTGAGGCCAAAATGTTTTCTGATTTCAAGAAAAAAATAGATGTAACTCTTGGGGCTAAAGGGATCAAGGGATATGGGGGATGGGGGGGTAAATCAGGATATTGAATCACATAAATCAGCCATGATCAAAATAAAAGACGGACCAGGCTTGAAGGGCCAAATGGCCTACTCCTGCTTCTAGTTTTTATGTTTCTAAGATGTAAGATAGTAAAATGGTGGTTTACCAAATTACCAAATCCTTTGTACTGCTTCAGCTGTGAGGCATTTAATCCTCTCCTTGACTTAGAGCAGTTACTTTGAACAAAGTATTTTCTGTGTGGAAATCTCATCACTGCAATCATGTGTGACTAAAGAATTCAGGAGACAGCTGCATTTTACAAAGACCTCAGCACTTTGTTGCAACAGTCCAGTGCCCGGCAAAAGCAAAGTGTTTCTCTCATCAATTCCACTTTCAGGATGACGTAAGCCATAACGTGGTTCTGTAAAATGACTGTTCCACTCACCTCATGTCAATCCAGCCACTCAGAATGACCTCCAGGAGACAAAGGTGAAGGAATAATGAAGGTGGTAGGGTCTGAAGTGGAATACGATTGTTCATGATCTCTTTTCCCGATCAGCCTCAGAAGCCAATCTAACCTCTTGCTGTGATACTGAATAGAATTTAATTCACAGCTCCCAGCATTGTATAATTTACCTTTTACAATCAGTTGGTGAGCAGCACAATTGGATGCGACTGTAGCACAGGAATTTACAGTGTTTGCTCAGAGCTGACTGCTGTTTCTTTCTAATTCAAGGCAGCAAAGATGTTGGAACCCAAAAGAATCATATTAGACTTTAACCAGTTCAGGTAAATCCAAGCTTATAGAACACTATTTAACTATGAATGGTGTGGAATTGTACAGTGAGAAGTTGAAATAATTAAACCCAAAAGTTAAAGTCTTGTAATAATGTATATCTGGACAGAGTATTGGGTTAATGCCTGACTTGAGTTGTTAAATATGTCAGGTGCGGGTCTACATTGTAGATTGCCTGGAGAAACATGGAAATGCAGAGATATTTTTAACAGTTCGCAGTAGTAAAAGGAAACAGACTCGCATATTCATGCTGGAAAACAGGCCTACAATGTTCTTGACAGCATTTATAAGATAAACCATGAAAACATTTGCAGTGCTCCCCCATCCGATCTGAATTTGCATCTTTCCCTAGTTTCTCTCCTATGAGCTATATGGTGGCACACTGGTTAGCACTGCCGCCTTACAGCGCCAGGGACCTGGGTTCAATTCCAGCTTAGATCTGTGTGGAGTCTGTACATTCTCACCGTGTCTATGTGTATTTCCTCCTGGTGATTCATAGAATCCCTACAGTGCAGAAGGAGGTCGTTTAGCCTGTCGTGTCTGCACCGACCCTCTGACAGAACATCTTACCCAGTCCAGCCCACACCCAACCCTATCCCCATAATCTCGCACATACACCGCTAATTCCCCCTAACCCACACATCTTGGGACACTAAGGGGCAATTTACTATGGTCAATCTACCCAACCTGCATTTCTTTGTACTGGCAGGACCAGGAAACCTTGCTGTTTGTGTTATATATTAACGATTTGGATGTGAACGTGGGGGGCATGATTGGAAAATTCACAGACGACGCAAAGATTGGCCGAGTAGTGGATAGTGTGGAGGAAAGCTATAATTTACATAACGGTATAGATGGGTTGATGGTTTGGGTGGTAAAGTGGCTGATGTATTTTAACATTAAAAAAGTGCGAGATAATGCATTTAGGGAGGTGAAACAGCTATAGGGAGTACACAATAAATAGGAATATACTAAGAGGGGTAGATGAAGTGAGAGATCTTGGTGTACAAGTACACAGATCTCAATAGGCAGCAGCTCAAGTAGATGATGTTGTAAAGAAGGCATGTAGAATTATTAAGTGGAGCAGACAAGAGGGGCCAAATGGCCTACTCCTGCCCCGCGTTTGCCTGTTTGTTTCATTACGGCACCATATAAACATATGTTATTGCTTTGCGGAGTTGCTTTATGCCCATGCTGCAGACACGTATTTTGGCACAAACTTTATCTTTTGCTGAACAAAATCATTTTTCATATGTGTACTGAGACACCCAATTGCAGTGCCTGGCATCTTGCCAGTTAACTGTGAGCTTTTGATTATGATCCCCTTATCCTTGTCAGTAACGCAGTTTAATCATTATCCCGTTGGAACTAAATTCGCACTTCCCAAACTCGCACCACTCAGCGTTCTTGCCTGAAGGGCGAAAGGATCTTACACCCTGTCCATCTTCACAAGGTTTGATCGCCAGTGCCAGAGGTGAATTCTTAGTGTCCTTAATCTCTCTGAATAAAAAATGCTTTCTTATTTCAATATTAACAGCAATCACTCCTAGGTCAGGTTTCAAACTGATGAAATGCACCCTTACACAGCTCAAAAAGCAAAGTTCTAGCCCAACCTCAAACCAGGCAACTCCTACAGCACCGTTACTCTCTGTGAGTCAGCCCAATACTCACTCAGAACAAGGTTGAGAAGATTCAAACTTATTTGATGTACATATGGAGTGGATATTTGATATAATATGGGCTGCCCTGTGGCACAGTGGGTAGCACTGCTGCCTCACAGCGCCAGGATCCCGGGTTCAATTCCCAGCTTGTGTCACTGCCTAAACAGTGTCTGCACATTCCCTCCGTGTCTGTGTGGGTTTCCTCCTAGCGCACTGGTTTCCTCCCACAAATCCAAAAGACATACTGGTTAGATACGTTGGCCACACTAAATTCTCCCTCAGTATACCCGAACAGGCGCCAGAGTGGCAACCAAGGGACTTTCACAGTAACTTCATTGCAGTGCTCACGTAAGCCAACTTATGACACTGATAAATAAACTGAAAACTAGGTTAATAGGATAAATACGTAGAGATACTGAGATAAAACCTGGGTAAGATGCTCTGTTGGAAGGTCGGGGCAGACTGGTCTCCTTGTGCACTGTAGGGATTCTATGAATCTACAAATATTTATTGAGTCATCCAGGTTCAAATCGAAGAAGCTCCAATGGGATTCCTGTGGAAACACTTTGATGCTTTTGACTACCTTTATCAGTCAAAAACTCCAATAACTTTCCTTTTATCTGGTATCAGAAGTGTTGGGCGGGGATCTTGCTGTTCTGTAATGGGAAGACGGGGATGGAAAATGCTGCGAGTTAGTCAAACTTCCACTGACTGCGGCGGGACTGGAAAATCCTGCCAGCAGGTGGGGCTGTAAAACCATGCCCATTGATATGGAAAAAGCGCTGTAAGTTCTGTTTATACAAAGCGTGTGTGATGCAGTCGAGAAAGCTAGAGCCCAAGTTGGTATTATTGTTATTGTGGGCTCACAGGAAGCCTTCCCGTAAGTGGATTTTCTCACAGCACAGTCGATTATTTGCTCAGTTTCCACAAGACATATTTCCTGTCACCAGAAGCAGCTGCTGCTGCTGGTATGGACGAGCATTTAACACACAGTTAATTCTTTACAGCAGTCACCATGCAGTTAGGGATGGATCTCAGAGGGGAAGCTGCACACTGATGGATAGAGATGTGTGTTGCCAGTCTACAGCACTCCCTGCTGTCTCACTGCACTGAAAAAGGGTCTGTTAAAGATTTCTTTTAAGAAAAAAAAGAGTGGTGTTGCTTTCTGAAAAGAAGTATGGCGGATACCATTAATGTGACCAGGCATCATGTGTCAATGCAGGCTTGGTAGGCCGAAGGGCTTATTCCTACACTCTACTTCTCTTCAGTTATAACGTCACTGCAATTTCCTCAGAGGCGAATGATCTTATTTTTAATAACGCTACTAATTTTATTTTCAACATCCCATTTTGTTGTTTCTCAGTGGAAATAAAGGCTGGGGTTCTCCGATGTTATTCGTCCCACCACCACTCTCAGCGAGAATGGAGAATTTGCTGCTCAGTCAAATCTCCATTCACAGCAGTGGGACCGGAGACTCCCAGCCGCAGACAAGGTCGGAGAATCCCAGCCAAAGGCCCTGGCGAGATTCATTGCAAATCTAGCAAATCATACAATAGAATCATAGAATCCCTACAATGCAGAAGGAAGCCATTTGGCCCATTGACCCTGCACTGACAATGATCCCACCCAGGCTCTATCCCTGTAACCCCACATGTTTACCCTGCTAATCCCCTGATATTAAAGGGCAATTTATCGTGGCCAAGCCACCTAACTCCCACATCTTTGGACTGTGGGAGGAAATCGGAGCACCCATAGGAAACCCATGCAGACACAGGGAGAATGTGCAGACTCCGCACAGAAGTGATCTGAGGTTGAAATTGAACCCAGGTCCCTGGCACTGTGAGACAGCAGTGCTAACCACTATGCCACCGTGCCACCCAATCATAAATGTATTTTTCAAAATGGGTACATTTGTTATCTGTGACACCTAATACAGAACAAATCTTTGCCCCACCTTATGCCTTTGCGAATATGTCATCTGAGACAGAAACTCAGTGCCCAGCTGCTGTTACAACTTGGAATGAAATGTGTCAAGGGCTTCTTGGCATAAGCACAATACAATTACAAATACTGGGAGCAATTGCTAATTGGACAGGTCACAAAACTATTGCAAATGCGTAGTATTGTGGATACTGGAAATCTGAAACAAAGCGCTGAAAGTGCTCGATAAGTCGGGCAGAGTCAGTGGAGAATAAAACAATTGTTGACCTTTCATCAAATCGGGAAGGAAATCAAGATGTAAGGGGTTTTAAATAGGCACAGAGTCAGGAAAGGGAGCCAAGGTGGATATCGAGAGGCGATGTGTAAAGAAGGAAAGGGTAGAAGGCAGGAGAGATGACAGAAAGGATTATCAAGAGATGGTAAAGGAACAAGGTGACAGGACTGCTGTGGCTGCAGCCTCTCTGGGTATCATGGTCTGTGAATCTGATTACAATCTCTCGCTAGGGT
This sequence comes from Carcharhinus amblyrhynchos, assembly GCF_965287045.1. NCBI lineage: Eukaryota > Metazoa > Chordata > Chondrichthyes > Carcharhiniformes > Carcharhinidae > Carcharhinus > Carcharhinus amblyrhynchos. The sequence goes on from NC_137350.1 coordinate 15,831,419, forward strand.
TTGGTGCATTAACAATTTCTTATCACTCTTAAAAAAGCCAGAATAATCCCTCCACGAATGGAGAAAGTGCTCAGTAGTGAACTAGCTGCCATTTTCTTTAGCCCTGGTAAGGTTGAACTTGGAGGAAAAGGAAAGGCCTGGTCATTATATACAAGGCATTAGTCTATTTTTTTGTTTCAATTATGTCTCTTGTCCAATTGGAGGTGACCTTATTGGGCTCAATTTCACATGCCTTTGGGAATAGGCCATGAGGCAGGTAGGTGTGATTATTACCTTCCCATCACTGTGCCATTTTGCCTGTAATAAGACAGGTGACAGACAGCCCATTTACTGACCCATTAAGGGCTTCTTCCAACCAGCACTGTACCAATGGGGTGGGGAGAGGCCATCAGGAAAACTCTGATAGGCTCAAGGCAGTCTCGGGGTGGTGGTCCTGCTTTTTTGTAGTTTTGGCCAGCCTTGGCAGCATTGATACCACCCGCGCCAAGCATACAATCTTCACCACCACCCCCTACCCCTCTGCCACCGTCCCCTCTCCCTTCCCCCACTTTGCTGGGGCCTCGCTTGGCACTTCCAGCCCCCATTTAACCAATCACTGCATCCGTTTCCTCCCAGTAGGAATACCAACCTGCCAGCCCTCTGATTGGGCCAGCAGCAAGCCTTGGAGACGGACAAGCATCTTTGATTGGACAACAGGTCTGGCGGCAGCCACTTAGTTGACTGCTGCCCATAAAATGCGGTCCCAGGTCCTGCTGTCCACCTGAGTGGGAAAACAGTTTGCCTGTCGGAGAATTGCCAGTGTCTTTAATGGAACTGGGCAATGCAACCTCGCCTGATAGATCCAGAACAATCTCCAGTCAAGAACTCCAGGGGATGTGTGACCCTAACAACCCCAGTCACCTACATAAATGGAGAGCAGAGTTCAAAATTGTCCAAATAATCGCAGGGCTGAAACACGGAATTCTCCTGTGGCCTCGCTGGTAGGTTCAGTGGTGAGCGGGGAGGAGTATTTGATAGGAAGCCCAAAATTTGATTTCACGCCATTGTGAGTTTCCTGTGGTATTTTTTGTTGGAGCTGCCATGATGGATCGAGGAACCCACTGGTGTGAAACTGATTTGCATCCCACTAATAGGAGACAGATGAATGCCCGCATACCCACGTCCAATTCCCCATGATACTAAAGTAAAAAATAAAGTTTATTTATGAGTCACAAGTTACATTAACACTGCAATGAAGTTACTGTGAAATTCCCCAAGTTGTCACATTCTGACACCTGTTCGGGTCAATGCACCTTAACCACCATGTCTTTCAGACTGTGGGAGGAAACCAGAGCACCTGAAGAAAGCCCACGCAGGCACAGGGAGAATGTGCAAACTCCGCACAGTGACCCAAGCCGGGAATCAAACCCACGTCCCTAGAGCTGTGAGGCAGCAGTGCGCACTGCTGTGCCACCATGGAAAACATGCCTGGATCTCCCTCCCTAACAGCAGTGTGGGTGTACCTACACCACACAGACTGCAGCGATTGAAGGAGACAGCATACCATCACCTTCCCAAGGGCAATTAGGGATGGGCAATGAACGCTAACGTACCCTGCGACACCCACATCCTGCGACGCAACAACAAAAAAAATTCCCACTTTGCCCAATTTGGAATAAGTCCACAGTTTGACCTGAAGGTTTGTTTTAGTGGTTTAGGTGTTGGAATTTGGCAGATTGAGAATGGGTGGTTCTCAGCAATGCAATCACTCAAAGGGTGGTGAATCTCTGGAATTCTCTGCCCGTTGAAGTGGTGGAGGCTGCCTCGCTAAATATTTTTAAGAAGCGGGTTGATGGGTTTTTGATAAGAGAGGGGATTAAGGGTTATGGGGAGAGGGCGGGAAAGTGGAACTGAGCCACGACAGATCAGCCACGACAGATCAGCCATGATCTTATTGAATGGCGGGGCAGGCTCGAAGGGCCAGATGGCCTACTCCTGCTCCTATTTCTTATGTTCTTATGTTCTTATGTAATTCATTACAACACTCCCCTCCAGACCCTACTTAAAAGCCATTCCACATTGATGAGAATAAAATTGAACATACAAACTACTACTACTGTCTGTGCGTGTTCTGTGTGAAGCAGATTAGGAGCAATCAGGTGTCATCACAATCTACCTCTGAGTGAACTCTGCTCACATAATCGGTGAAAATTGAACCAGTTAATCATATTATTCCAGATCCGGGAATCATAAGAGTTGTAACGTGTTCATTCCCAAAACTGACATTCCTTACTGTAATGAATGGAACATAATTCTAAATATACTTAGTAAAAATGAAATACATGGGCAGAAATTCTGATCACCAAATGTTGCACATAGACGTAAGGACTTGTATAACCTTCTCATCAACCTGTTTAAGATAATCTGTTAAAATAGACATCCAAATGTGGGATAAATGAGTTACATGTTTGTATGTTGAATTCTACTGTCATGTAAGGGAATTACGTGTTTGTATGTTCAATTTTATTGTTATATGAAGGAGCTACATGTTTATATGTTCAATTTTACTGTCATATAAAGGAGTTACATGTTTGTATGTTCAATTTTACTGTCATGTAAAGAAGTACATGTTTGCATGTTCAATTTTATTCAGTCATACAAAGAATCTACATGTCTGTTTTTGTTCAATTTTACTTTGTCATACAAAGGAACTACATGTTTGCATGTTCAATTTTACTCTGTCATATAAAGGAGTTATATGTTTGTATGTATGTTCAATTTTACTGTCATAGAAAGGAACTACATATTTGCATGTTCAATTTTACTCTGTCATATAAAGGAGGTACATTCTTGTATGTTCAATTTTTTCAGGAGATTGAGATTGCAGGGGGTGGGGATGGAGAGGGGGGAAATCGAGGCAGTGGGAGGAGCAGGGGGTGGGGTGAGACTGGAGGCTGGCCTGAAAACATTTGGGGAGCCAGCGACCAGATGGTGGAGTGAGTGCACGGCGAGCAATGGGAGGGGTTTGCTGCGCTGGCCAGCAATTGAGCTGGTCAGTGATTGGGAGGCCAGCAATGCAGGGTCACTAGGCATGCACCGCTCTCGGCGCTGACAGATCGACGCAGTTGCCCGCTCAGCGCTATGCTGCCAGCCTTTCCGACGGACATAGGTTCCCCCCCCCAACTGATTTTTTGCGAGATTCATGCTAGTGCTCTCTGCAGTGCACAGAGGGTGGGAAATCCCGCTGAAAAAAAGGCAGTGGGATTTACTCCAGTTTTTACACAAATTCGACACTTAGAATTTTTTTTGGGAGAATCTAACCCTTCATTCTTATATTTTCTATCTAACTAATAAATAACCTACCATTCATTCTAACACACTGGACCTGAACTTATTTCAATTGTGTTGGCTTGTGTGGCTTCCCCCTCTGTAATTTCACATTTATGTTTCATTGTAATGTTTTATTTTTGCTGAAAAATAAAGAATTTTGAGTAAGGAAGGAATTTGAAGTGATTGATGTGGCAGGTTGCAGTCACGAGACAGAAAGTGCTTTCACATCAATCCTCCATTTCACCCAGTGTAGAGTATTAGAGATCTCAAACTCTGCTATTAAATCGAGGGCATCATTCTGCTGATGATGAGTTATGGTATTTATTTCACGGGTATGAAAGACTCATAATTCATGGCAGCTGAAAGCACAAATGAGTTACGATGGTCTTTCACATGAATAGAACAGCAACTGGAACTCAGGGCTCCTGATGGGGCAGACAGTGAAAGATACGGAGAAAGGGTTGTTGCAAGCATTGAGCACATTCTCCCTTCAAAATCCCATTCCCCAGCCAACGGGATGTGTAAATAATCTAATATACCAACATAAATGTAGTTGCTGAATTTGTTGCCGACACAAAGACAGATAGGAGAGTAAATTGTAAAGAAGACCGAAACGGTGGGATTTCACACAGCCGCGTGTATTTTGCAGTTTCAGAATCATACAGTGCAGAACAAGGCCATTCAGCCCATCAAGTCTGCACCCGCTGTCCGAAAGAGCATCCTACCCAGGCCCTATCCCTGTAACCCCACATATTTACCCCATTAACCCTCCTAACCTACACATTTTTGCACACTAAGGGGCAACTTAACATGGTCAATCCTCCTAACTTAGACTTCTTCAGAGTGTGAAGGAGACCAGAGAACCCAGATGAAACCCATGCTGACACAGGGAGAATGTGCAAACTCCATACAGACGGTCGCTCAAGGCCGGAATCGAATCCAGGTCCCTGGCGCTGTGAAGCAGCAGTGCTAACCACCGTGCCACTGTGCTGTCTCAGGCAGCCTACCATTGACCAGCAGCAGGATCAGAAGATCCCGCCTTGGTCAATGGGGTTTCCTGCTCTATCACCCTCCCACCCCACTCCACCCGCCCCACCATTTGGAAACCCGTAGCAGGTGTTCACTATTGACTAGACGATCCCGCTGGTAGGAATGGTCGGAAAATTCTATAAGAAGTCTCACAACACCAGGTTAAGGTCCAGCATTTATCAGTAGTAAAAGCCACTAGCTTTCGGAACGCTGTTCCTTTCTCAGGTGAGTGGAGAGTTCTGCTCACAAACAGGGCATATAAAGGCATACACAGTTTACAGAATACTGACTAGAATGTGAGTCTTTAAACTCTATCCTGTAAACTACGTATGCCTTTATATGCCCTGTTTGTGAGCAGAACTCTCCACTCACCAGACGAAGGGACAGCGTTCCGAAAACTTGTGGCATTTACTACCAAATAAACCTGTTGGACTTTAACCTGGTGTTGAGAGACTTCTTACTGTGTTTACCCCAGTCTAATGCCAGCATCTCCACATCACGGAAAATCCTAGCCAGGGGGTCTGCAGAGGGAAATGGATAAGTTAAGACAGTGGTAAAAATGTGTGAAAATTTAAGCCAGTCCAATTTGGCAGGCAGTAGAACAAGGCAAAATATTATTTAAATGAAAAGAGATTGCAGTGCAGAGAGATCCGAGTGTCCCGGTACATAACTCACAAAACATTAGTATTCAGGCACAGCAAGTGATTAGGAAAGCAAATGGAATGTTGTTGCTTATTACAAGGGAATGGAATATAAAACCAGGCATTATTTCATGAGTATGAATAAGTCAAAGCTCATAAGAATTGGAGATTGTGAGGGGAGGTGATGGTCTAAGAGTATTATTGCTAGACTATTAATCCAGAAACTCAGCTAATGTTCTGGTGATCTGGGTCCAAACCCCACCATGGCATATAGTGGAATTTGAATTCAATAAAAAGAAAAATCTAGAATTAAGAATCTACTGATGACCATGAAACCAGTGTCAGAAAAACCCATCTGGTTCACTAATGTCCGTTAGGGAAGGAAATCTGCTGTCCTAACCTGGTCTGGCCTACATGTGACTCCAGAGCCACAGAAATTTGGTTGACTCTCAAGAACCCTCGGGCAACTAGGGATGGGTAATAAATGCTGGCCAGCCAGTGACACCCATGTCACACAAGTAAATGTTTAAAAATGTATTAGCGTACAGTAAAAAGTACTGTTTCTTGTGCACTAGACAAACAAAGCATACCTTACATAGAGAAGGAAAGGAGATGGTGCAGAATGTAGTGTTATGATCATAGCTAGGGTGTAGAGAAAGATCAACTTAATATAAGGTAGGTGCACTCAAAAGCCTAATGGCAGCAGGGACGAAGCTGTTCTTGGGTCGGCTGGTACGTGACCTCAGACTTTTGTATCTTTTCCTGATGGAAGAAGGTGGAAGAGAGAATGACCGGAGCTCATGGGGTCCTTGATTATGCTGGCTGCTTTTCCAAAGCAGCAGGAAGTGTCAATGGATGGAAGGCTGGTTATGTGATGGACTGTGCTTCGTTCAAGATCCTTTGTAGTTTCTTGCAGCCTTGGTCAGAGCAGAAGCCACGCCAAGCTGTGATACAGCTGGAAAGGATGCTTTTCTATGGTGTATCTGTAAAATTTAGTGAGACTTAGAGCGGACATGCTGAATTTCCTTAGCCTCCTGATAAAGTAGAGGTGTTGGTGAGCTTTCTTAACTATAGCATCAGCGTTCCCCTTGTTGGACATTTTAGAATGAGAGGCCATAGCTTTAGGCTAATTATTTGTGTGTGTGCATACGTGTGTGTGCATGTGCGTGTGTGTGTGCCTGTATGTGTGTGCATGAGAGAGACAGTGGAAGTGTGAGTATGAATGACAGTGAGTATGTGAGTGAGAGTGACAGAGAATCTGGCTCACTCCAAGTCTCAGAGTTCACCCTCAGTCCTACACACCAACACACTCACACAGTGGTTGGGGATGAGGGTGAGTGAATAAATAACCTGAGACTGAGTGAGCCAGAAAAACACAACTTGACCCTCTCTCACACTAAAGGCCATCTTTGTTAATTACTCATCATTTTAAATGATCAATTTATTGCTTTGATAAAGCTTCATTTTTGCTCAGTATTTGTTTAGCTTTTTCATACCTCAACATTTTATTGAAATTAATGTTCAATATTGCGCCAAATCTAATAATTTCAAAATTTGCACATTGGCCCCTTGAGTGAGAAACAAAATGAATTGTGGCCCCTTGCACAAATAGACTGCACAAGTCTGGTCTAATTGAATGAGGAGCAGAATAGCTTCCAATTCTTAAAAGTAATCCATTTTCCGTTCGGCTTTGAAATGTCCTGTCATACAAAATGTTAAGACATTAATTAACCATTGAAGCATTGGGTTGGCACAGTGGCCCAGTGGTTAACACTGCTACCCCACAGCTCCATGGACTTGGGTTCAATTCTGGCCTTGGGTGGCTGTCTGCGTGGAGATTTCACATTCTCCCCATGTCTGTGTGGGTTTCCTTCGGGTGGTCTGGTTTCCTCCCACAGTCCAAAATATGCGGATTAGTTGGATTGGCCATGCTAGGTTGCCCTTTAGTGTCAGGGGGATTAGCAGGGTAAATTTGAGGGGTTAAGGGATACGGCTTGTGTGATTGTTGTCATTTCAAACTTGACGGGCCGAAAGGCCTCCTTTCTGCACTGTAGGGATTCTATGAAATTCAGCATGTATTGAGCAAAGAGCAAATTCATCCTTTCTCTATGCAGATTAGGTGGATTGGCCATGCTAAATTACCCCTTAGTGTCACAAGATATGTAGGTCAGATAGATTAGCAGGGTCATTGTACCAGGTTACGGGGATAGGACAAGGGAATGGGCCTGGGTAAGACATTCAGTCAGAGTATCAGTGCAGATTTGATGGGCTGAATGGCCTCTTCTGTACTGCAGGGATCCTATGATTCTATGAAACCTCCACCATCTTGATCCTAACATATTCCAATCGAAGGTTTCTGACACTGAAAATTGGGATAACAGTGCACAGGGTTAATGCAGTTGTTAGAATCTACTTTAACATTGGCATGAGCCTATTTAAAGGAATTTTTCTTATAATAACTAATTGGGTGAACTGGATTTCCATTTAAGTGGCAGAGGGAGGAATATTGGATGTTAATTTCAGAGCCTTTAAGGCGTTTTTTTAATGCAAAATAGTACATGAAAGAAAAGAAGAATGCAAACATAGTTAGAAAGGGGAGTGAAAATATGAGCTTCTATCTGCAAAGGTAATTCCCCATCTGTGAATTATTAGCTCTGATTTTCATTAGACCAAATTATTGATCCAACAATAATGAGTGACGTCCATAGAATAGCAGCCTTTACCCAGTGTTGCCTGTTCCCCAAGGGAGGATTATCACATGAATTTCCAGCTAGTAATCACCAAAGGGCTAATTCAGCAATGCAATGGGCTATCACTGACCCATGAGCCCTTCACTTCCAGTGTCCCTGTTGGAAGTGGATTGAAAGTGGAAAGAAACCCCACATGACCCGCTGTCATTCTTAACCTGTCAATTGGCTCCTGCCACATTACTACACTGTCTGAAATGTAATAGCCGTTGTCTGAGAATAGCTATAAAACCAACATGGGAATTTATTACATGTTACAAAAGCAGTAAAAGAGTTTTTTTTAATGGTTGTCAAGTTGCTTTGTTAGTAGCAACCACTGCAAAAGTACAATATGGGTTCAATGGAAAAAACCTTACTGTCCAATTAGTCTCATCCATTGACAATATCCATCTGACATTCCAATCACAGAAACCTCCTTAAATTGGTTCAATCCCGGCCTCAATCACCTCTTCTCCCGAACCATTCCAGCTGATGGTGAGTCTCTGCTTAAAGAACTAAGTCAAGCTCTCTTCTCAAAGAAATGAATGCTTCTTAACTTTGTTTTGTAGATAGTTTGTGGTTACATATCGACAACTAAGGTGGCACAGTGGTTAGTACTGCTGCCTCACTGCACCAAGGACCTGGGTTTGATTCCCAGCTTGGGTCTCTGTCTCTGTGGAGTCTGCATGTTCACTCCGTGCCTAAGTGGGCTTCCTCCACGTGCTCCAGTTTCCTCCCACAGTCCAAAAGACGTGCTGGTTAGATGCATTGGCCATGCTAAATTCTCCTCCAATATACCCAAACAGACGCTAGAGTGTGGCAACTAGGGCATTTTCACAGTAATATCATTACAGTGTTGATGTAAGCCTACTTGGAACACTAATAAATAAACTTAATGTAAAACAACTTGTTGATAAATGCTGCCATTGTTGCTCTTGTCTGTCTCTCACAATAACACATAAGAACTAGGAACAGGAGTCAGCCATCTGATAAAATAATGAGTGGGTGGCACGCTGGCACAGTGGTTGGCACTGCTGCCTCAGTGCCAGGGACCCAGGTTCAATTTTGGCCTTGGGTTAATGTCTGTGTGAAGTTTGCACATTCTCCCTGTGTCTGCGTGGGTTTCCTCTGGGTGCTCTGGTTTCCTCCCACAGTGACCTTCGGGTAAGCATTCTCCAAGGCGGCCTTCACGACACACGACAGCACAGAGTCGCTGAACAGAGACTGATAGCCAAGTTCCGCACACATGAGGACGGTCGCAACAAGGATCTTGGGTTCATGTCGCACTATCTGTAACCCCCGTGACTTGCCTGGGTTTGCAAAACCTCACTCACTGTGCTGTCTGGAGACAATACACATCTCTTTAACCTGTGATCAGTGCTCCTTCCACTCACATTGTCGGCCACTTTAAGACTTGAACAGCAGGTTTGGTGTAAAGATTCACATTCTAACCAGTAATCTGTAAACTGTCTGTGCTTTATATGCTCTGTCTGAGGCCAGAACTCTCCATTCACCTGATAAAGGGACTAATCCCGAAAGCTAGTGAGTGTACTATCAAATAAACCGGTTGGACTTAAACCTGGTGTTGTCAGACTTCTTACTGTGTTCCTCCCACAGCCCAAATTTGTGCAGATTAGGTGCATTGACCATGCTAAATTGATTCTAGTGTCAGGGAATTAGCAGGGTAAATATGTGGGGTTGTGAGAGTAGGGTCTGGGTGGGATTGTGGTCGATGCAGACTGGATGGGCTGAATGGCCTCCTTCTGCACTGTGGGGATTTTATGACTCTATGATCACACATGTCAGTGCAGACTCGATGGACTGAAGGGCCTCTTCTGCACTGTATGATTCTATGATTCTACGAAGTGTCCAAGCTGTCAAGTAACTCTCCAAGAATTCAAGATGAGTTGGCATGGAGGGGGTAAGGATTAATTAAGCCGGATGAGAGGCATTGTTGCTGCTTTGTTGTCATTATGGTATGAGGGATCATGGTTAGTTTTTTTAAAACAAAAAAAATGTGACTGTACAAAAACCAAAGAAGTGAATATCAACAACTACACTTAACTAGGCGTCTAGGGGCAAGGGTTGGCATGGGGATGTGAGGGGCCATGGGAATTGGTCGGGGCATGGGTTGGTATGGATGGGGCTAAGAAGTGTGAGGAGGGTGAGATTGAGGGCTGCACATATTTGTTCTGGGATCACCCACCCCCAACTCCTATGTCAGCCCACCGGTCTCCCTGCCTAAAAGTCCAGTGGGTGTACATTTCCAAAGGTCAGGACCATGGAGCGAGGGAGCCTCCTATCTTTGCTCAACCAACCTCAAGAACATAATCTGGGTCATCGCTTCTGGCAAGACAGAATGAAATGACACCCTCCACCTTGGGTAAGATATTGTAAATATCTCTAACTCCATCCTGAAAGGAGCCTGAAGTATAAAGATTCATTATCATAGCCATCCTCACAGCTGCTGGCAATGTGGTCCATACCCTACTTTTAAGCCTCAGATGTGGCTGCAGTGGGTGACATATTTCAGTGGAAGTACCAATGTCGCGTACTGTTCATCATTGATACCACCAATCAGGGAATTTCTCCCTAGCCACACTGGACTAAAGTGGCCTCCTGTAGATGGCCCTCCTCTCACTGCTGTCTCTTCTAGCTGCCCTGGTTCTGCAAATTCTCTGTTCATTCTCCAAGACATGCTGTATCCCAAGAAGAATGCCGACTGGCACTTCAACATTTGGGATATCTGGTTTGTGTAGAAGCCTTGAAGTCAGCAAGAAGTCGCAGTGGCACAGTGGTTAGCCCTGCTGTCTCACAGCTCCAGGGACCCAGGTTTGATTCCTGGCTTGGGTAACTGTGTGGAGTTTGCACATTCTTCCCGTGTCTGTGTGGGTTTCCTTCAAGTGCTCCAGTTTCCTCCCACAGTACAAAGATGTGCGGGTTAGGTGGATTGGCCATGATAAATTGCCCCTTAGTGTCAGGGGAACTGGCTATTGGGGATAGGGCCTAGGTGGGATTGTTGTCGGTATAGACTCAACGGACTGAATGGCCTCCTTCTGTACACTGTGATTCTATGATTCATGATCCCAGGACATCACAAAGTGCCTTACAACCAATGAAATACTGTTAAAGTTTTCTAACATTGGACAAACGGAAATAATATTTCCATTGGAATTGTTACTGGAGTTCTGAAACAATTATTAATAGCGTGTATTTTGTCACTTCCATATTACTACATGATGACTCACAAAGGAATAGTTTAAGGAATGAGAGAATGGAGGAAATGCACCAGAAGGATATTTTAGATTAAAAACTCCTGTATCTGCCAAATTAGTGTTCCCAGTTCACACCCAAATTGATGCGGATTGATTTGAGTATTTCTGCTCACTTGTCTGGTTGGATTCTGCTTTTGTGGCCACGTTGCACAGAATAAGACTGTGAATTTGCATCCCTTCTAATTAAAACCATCGAACGCTGTGGTATTTACTAGCTGAGAATAGGCTGAGAGTTATTTTGATCATTACCCCAGAGCACACAGCATCCTGTCGCAATTTCCTACCTTTCCCCACTGGATCGTTTCACTGTGAGGATGGTGACGTGATTCAATGCTGGGAAGCTGCCGGCGTAGTTACATCTCCTTTAATAACAGCCAACCTGTTTCAGCCTGTCAGTGAACTGGTACCATGGGGGTAAAAGGAAAGAGACAGAAGGCATGCCGCAACTAGTTACACTGCAGGTAGTAGCAGCTTGATATGTCACATATTGCAGTTACAACCCTCAGAACAGAAAGCTGAAATTGTACACTTTGCGGTTGTCTAATTAATTGGAGCTTCAGAATGCTTTCTTTTTGTGTGGATTTTTATACCCACACAACTTCAATTTATAAAGGCTTTCAAAGGAATGCATCAAAAGCATTAGTTTAACAGGATCTAAGTTTCTGCTCCTTTTTAATGGAAAGGGTTAAAGTTTAATTACTAGTGTCACAAGTGGGCTTACAATAACACTGCAATGAAGTTACTGTGAAAATCCGTTAGTCACCACACTCACTGAGGGAGAATTTAGCACGGCCAATGCATCTAACCAACATGTCTTTCGGACTGTGGGAGGAAATCGGAGCACCTGGAGGAAACCCATGCAGACATATACAAGTAACTTTCAGAGGCATTGCGATTCTCTTGGGATTTAGATTGTGTTGCATTTGTGCTGACGCTGGATTCCAGTGTAATTGCTCAAGCTCACATTGGTGATGTTGCTGCTATGCTATAACACAATTGCAAGCTGCAAACATTACTGTAACCATGTACTAAATACTTGTGTGAGTGCATGTCTGTGTCCATAACTCTGAATTACCCCTTCGAAGCAGGATATTCTGACATTAAACAATTCCATTCAGAAAGAGAGCAGCGACATCCAAGGCACCTAAGTTGGGAAAATCTTTAAGTTTAAGTTTATTTTTTAGAGTCACAAGTAGGTTTATATTAACACTGCAATGAAGCTACTGTGAAAACCGCCTAGTTGTTACATTCCGTCACCTGATCGGGTACACTGAGGGAGAATTTAGCAAGGCCAATGTACCTAACTAGCAGGTCTATCGGGCTGTGGGAGGAAACTGGAGCAGTTGGAGGAAACCTACGTAGACATGAGGAGAACATGCAGACTTTGCACGGGCAGTGACCCAAGCGGGAATCAAACCCAGGTCCCTGGAGCTGTGAGACAGCAGTGCTAACCACTGTGCTGCCCTATCAGTTCCACCGAATCCTCATTTTAAAAAATACTTTGTGGTGTGGCATTGCTGGCTTGCCAAGTGTTTATTGCTCTGTCTAATTGCCCTTGAACAGAAGGAGGTGGTGAGCTGCCTTCTTGAACTCCAGCTGTTCATGTAGTCTACCTATAGTGCTGCTCAGGAGGGAGTCCCAGGATAATAATTCAGTGAAAGTTAAGGAATGGCAATATTTTTCCAAATCAGGATGGTGTGTGGCTGGGGGTGTGGTGTGGGGGAGTGGGGGGTGCTTGCTGGTGGTGGTGTTCCCATATATCTGCTCCTTCTGGGTGGTACTTATCCTGTGTGTGGAAGGTGCTGTCAAAGGAGCCCTGGGTGTGAAAATTGCGCTTATCGGGTGCACGCAATAGCAGGACTGGAGGCGGATGTGATTTATGCTTTAGGATGTGATCAAACCACAATTTCACTCCGACTAGGGTCCAATTAACTGGCAGCCTGTGTGAAACATGCGCTGAGAAAGGCTCAGCACTGTCGGAGAGAGCAGGGGGAGGGGGCGATGAGCAAAGTGAGGGTGAGTTTGGACATTTCCAGCCTGAAGGCTGACAATCGCTGCAGGTGGCGCTGCCTCAGGGAGCTGCAAGACTGCATCAATGAAACGAGCGCAAAGGTATTCTGCAACTGTGCCTGCTCTGCAAATTCCACCAGCAAATTGGTGGCACGGTGGTTAGCACTGCTGCCTCACAGCCTCGGGGGATCCGGGTTCGATTCCAGTCTCGGGTCACTGCCTGTGTGAAGTTTACACATTCTCCCCGTGTCTGTGTGGGTTTCCTCGGTGTGCTCCGTTTCCTCCCACAGTCCAAAGATGCGCGGGTTAGGTTGATTGGCTATGCTAAACAACGCCTGAGCATCAGGGGAATTAGCAGGGTAAATATGTGGGGTTACAGGGAGAGGGTCTCAGTCGGATTGTTACCAATACAGGCCCGATGGGTCGAATGGCTTCTTTCTGTTCTGTAGTGATTCTTGTTTGATGGCGACATTAGTAGAATACCCTTCTGTAATAGCATAATAACTTCAACCTCCACCACCAGAACTATTGAAAAAACTAGTGGGGCCTTAGTTGATCTGCAGAACCAAGGACAATATTTCTTCAGCATGTTATTGGAATGTAAAGCTGAATAATTGAATTAAGGGGTAAAATGGACCTTGCACTATTGGTCTTCTGACTGAAATGAGACTGTTACCAACAGAACCAAGCTGACACATAACAGATTGTGGCAAATCTTGGAATCTGACCAAGCCAATCAAACAAAACCAAACCTCATCTTTTATTCCTAGTGGTTGCCAGGCAAACGGTTTGTTGAAAGGCTGGATTATCCAGCTTGGAATTTGCAGCCAGTGCTTTTCAATCAAAAGTGTCGCCGGGTGCTTTAATGTTTTAATTGGAAAGAAAACCTCTCTCATTCCACCTTATCCCACTTGAAAGCTTAAATTAAATTACAAATGCACGGTTCAGCAAATCCGCTGTGCGAAACCTTCCATGTGTCAGTTTGCTTTGTTTTCACTCGCGTGCCTGAGATGACTGGGTTCCAAACCCAGCAACTTATGAGAAAATTATTATCCATCAGAAGATAATGAATTATGGCATGGTTCGTCCATCACCTCGGGACCGTGTGTAAATGTGATTTTTGTTTAAATTGAATGTGATACTGTCTAGTAATTGGACATTGTTGTTCACTAAGAATCTGCCACGGAAATATGGATGAGGGTTTGTTGGACGGAATTTGGAGCATCAACTTTAAAATTAAAATTATTAATGCCACAGGACGTTGCAGGAACAGTTTTAAATATATATTCATTCCATCAGATATAAACTGAACTGTAGCCCAAGACACAGGGACCCAGATCTTAGAGGTACAGAGAAGGTGTTGAAACACATCGCATTCATATCCAAATCTAGACTCAAACTTGTGAAACACCAAAAACCAGAGTCTAAAGGGGAAATTTCTCTGTTCCACCTGCCACGGGAATTGTAGTGGGTGAGGGGTGAACCATGCAAAGGTCCGTTGACTTTGAGTGGGATTTTTAGGTTTTGGGGCAAGAGCAGCTGGAGAAATCTGCCCTAAAACTTATGAATGAGTGTTGATGGCATGAGTGGATGAGTGACATTTCCCTGTTTGCCCTTTTAACAGAGATATTAATCTGTTCAAAGAGCATATGGATCATAGATCTGTGCATCATGCATTATCCAGTATAGGCAGCTGTAATTTCTCGGTTCACCTCTCTGACTTTCTAATCATGATCCTGGAGCTCCCTCCCTAACAGCACCATGGGTGAATGTGTCCCACATGAACTGCTGCACTTCAGAAAAGCAGCTCATCATCGCCTCCTCAGAGCAATTAGGGATGGGTAATAGTGAATGCAGAAATAAAAAAAAAAATCAGCCAAGGACTTGAGTTCAATTCCCTCCTCGGGTAACTGTGTGTGTGGAGTTTACACATTCTCCCCATGTCTGTGTGGGTTTCCTTCAGGTGCTCCAGTTTCCTCCCATGGTCCAAAGATGTGCAGGTTAGATCTGCTGCAAACCTAGCCTTCCATTAATTATATCACGACATGACCCTGTATAACTAAACAAAACTTTCCATTCCTTTAGTTAAAGAAGAAAAAGGGGAAAATCTCCATTTATAAATGACAGATTATTAATCTGCTCCTAAATAAACACTACATGGTTAAAATGAGTAATTATCCTGCTGTCCAGCATCTGAGCTGGATGTTTCCCAGTCACATTCTACAGAAACATGTAACATAACAACAGCACCAAACCCAAAAACGTGTAAGCTACGAGGATTGGCAGTGCTAAATTGCCCCTTAGAATTCCAAGATATGCGGGTAAGGAGAATTAGCGGGATAAATACATGGGGTTACGGATAGGGAAGGGAGGGATATGCTTGGGTAAGATGCTCTATCAGAGAATAAGTGCAGACTAGCTGGGCTGAATGGCCTCCTTCTGCCCTGTAGGGATTCTATGACTATGCATTTAATATTTTGTCTTATACTAAAATACGTTCTTTTTAAATGTCTCTTAGTTCACTTACCATCATGTACTTGGACCGCTTAGCGAGCAGCTGTGAGCTTGCATGGTGTAGTAACTAGTGTACTACTGTCTATCAAATGGCACCTCAGGGCATTTAACACAAGGCACATCCTGTTTTACACCACACAGTTTTATCAGCAGTCGTTTACTCATTTATATAGTATCCAAGCAAGATAAAGAAACCATTGGCTCAGTTATTTGTACAAATGGTGGGTGATTGATCAGTTAGATGTAAACTTCTTTGGGTTGAATGGGTGAAATGCTGGAAAGATGCTATGGAGAGCTAAAGAAAATGGATTTTGAAGTAAATATACATTAGTGCAAATTCTCATTATTCCAATCAAATGTTAGAACATTAAACATTGGGTTAAGTACAGAATTGCCTGTTGTTACTGTGGAACAATCTTGGAATATTATTAGTTGAGACTTTCTCTACTTTATACATATGTCAAATCTGACAGTTTCACATGGATTAATTGAAGCCAGCCCACCAAGTGCTAAATCCTGACTGTTCATTCATCTCAACTACCTGAGATTTGAATTCAATGTCTTATTTCTATTTCTTAACCATTTGAATTTCACTGCTGTAGATGAAATGCCCTGTAAACAGCTGCTATCAGCTACTTTAGGATGGCACAGTGGTTAGCACTGCTGCCTCAGTGCATGACCCAGGTTTGATTCCAGCCTTGTGCTGAGTTTGCACGTTCTCCCCCTGTCAGCGTGCATTTCCTCCGGGTGCTCCAGTTTCCTCCCACAGTCTAAAGATTTGCAGGTTAGATTGACTGGCCATGCTAAATTGCCCCTTAATGGCAGGGGGATTAGCAGGTTGAATACATGAGGTTATGGAAATAGGAATTGTTATCGGTGCAGGCTTGATGGGCTGAATGGTCTGCTTGTGCACTGTAGGGATTCTATGATGATCAATCCCTATTACTATCACATTTTACCCGGTAGGCTGTGTGTGATTTTAAAAAGGGAATTCTCATCTGCCTATCTGTAAACACCATTATCAAAAGCAACTCCGATTACATTTTTCCACTAGAAAATCTGTTCTGAATCTCATGACAGTGACTTCTTGTCATCTTAGAATCCAACAGTTGACCAGGGAGAAAGCATGCCACATGTTCTCTAAAGAGTTCAACTAATTGGGAGCAATCAGTGTTTCTAATATGACCATTTCAATGGAAACATCAAGAACTCAAGACCTTGCTGACCATACAAAGCTAGGTGGGAATGTAAGCTGTGAGATGGACACAAAGAGGTGTGAAAGGGTACCGAAAGGTTAAGTGAATGGCCAACAAGCTGGCAATGGATGATACTGTGGAGAAATATGAAGTTATTCACTCTGGTCTTAAGAACAGAAAAGCAAAATATGTTTTAAAAGGTGTGAAACGTCTAAATGTTAATGCTGAGAGAGACTTGGATACACTTATGCAAAGAATGCATGCATGCAAGTACAGCAAACAATTAGTAAGGAAAATAGCATGTTGGCCTTTACAGCAAGTGGATCAAGTACAAGGAGAAGACAATCTTGCTACAGCTGTATACAGCTTTGGGAGACCACAGTTGGAATACCGTACACACTTTTGGACATGATGTGGAGATGCTGGCATTGGACTGGGGTAAACACAGTAAGAAGTCTCACAACACCAGGTTAAAGTCCAACAGGTTTACTTGGTAGTAAACGCCACTAGCCTTCGGAATGCTGTTCCTTCGTCAGGTGAGTGGGAGTTCAGAACCCCCACTCCACCTGATGAAGGGGCAAACCCCGAAAGCTAGTGGCGTTTACCACCAAATAAACCTGTTGGATTTAACCTGGTGTTGTGAGACTTCTTATACTTTTGGTCTCCAGATTTAAGGGAGGAAACATTGCCATTGACATGTATAGCAAATGTTCACTAAATTCATCCCTGGAATAAGAAGTTGTCCTTTGTGCAAATTGGGTCTATATACTCTGAAACGGAGAAGAATGAGAGGCAATCTCATCTAAACAAATAAGATTCCGAAGGGGTTTGACAGGGTAAACAGTGAAAGATTTTATCCCTCTAGCTGAGGCATCTAGAACACGGGAACACAATCTCAGGACAAGGGCCAATTATTTAGGATGGAGATGAGGAGAAATTTCTTCACTCAAAGGGTTGTGACTCTTAGAAATCTCCACCTCTGAGAGTTGTGAATGTTCCCCCATTGAATATATTTAAGCTAAGATAGACAGATCCTTGGTCACTCACAGAATCAAAGGATATGGGGAGAGGGTGGGAAAGTGAAGTTGAGGCAAAGGTTCAGCCATGATTATGTTGAATGGCAGAGCAGGCTCGAGGACAATATCATCTACTTACTCATGCTCCTATTTCTTCTTAATCTTCTATTTGAAAAAATACAGAGATTTCACGTGGAAAAATAATAAGTGGATGGAGGAGAAAAGCAGAATAGAAATACCAATAAAAATTCATTTGATTATCACATGTACGGTGAAAAGTTTTGTTTCTTGTGTGCTATACAGACAAAGCATTCCATTCATAGAGAAGGAAAGGAGAATGTAGTGTTCCACTCATAGCTAGGGTATAGATAAACCAGCTTAATATGAGGTAGGTCCATTCAAATGTCTGATGGGAGTAGAGAAGAAGCTTTTCTTGAGTCGGTTGGTATGTGACCTCAGATTTTTGTGTCTTTTTCTTGGCGGAAGAAGGTGGAGGAGAGTATGTTTGGGATGAGTGGGGCCCTTGATTATGCTGGCTGCTTTCCCAAAATGTGGAGATGCTGGCGTTGGACTGGGATGGGCACAGTAAGAAGTCTCACAACACCAGGTTAAAGCCCAACAGATTTATTTGGAATCACGAACTTTCAGAGCAAGCGCTCCAACAGCTTGTGATACCAAATAAACCTGTTGGACTTTAACTTGCCGTCGTGAGACTTCTTACTGTGCTTTCCCGAGGCAATGGGAAGCATAGATGGGATCAATGGATAGAAGTTAACGAACCTCTATATTCAACAAATTATGTTGAACGATCGGTCGTATCATTTGAAAATACACAATTCATTTGAAATGTTTTGTTTTAGACTGTGGAGCTCCAAAAGCTATTAAGAAATATATCTTTAATATACCCGATGTACGGATTATGTAGTTTACCAGCGGGCACACTGTCAATTGAAGTGTTTCATATTGAGGAGAAGGAGGGGGGAGGAAGTAATTCTCTGAAATGGAATGTCTATTTTGTCATTTGTGCAACTCTTGGAGACTTATTATAAGTGTCAGTTTTTATGATAAAGACAGCAGTTTGCTATCGAGCCATTTCTGTGACAAAGAGCAGCACCCTATGAATTCACTTGCCTCAGACTATAAGCTACAAGCGGAGATGGCATGCTGGAATTATCGCTCCCTGACAGCTTCTAGTCAAATGGCTCTGCTGCTATTGTCCTCTGCAGCCTGTGTGCCATGCTGCAACAAAATAAAATAATCCATTACCTTTCCCTGAACCTGCAGCAAGCTGCTGACGAGAGATAGCCCCCAATCTCTGCCTCGTTCATCAGCTGCTGGCATTACAGCTGAAATCCTGCAATCACACATCTTTCCTATGATTAACTCCCTGTACAAAGCTCAGGAATATGGGGACATAGATTAATCCCAGGTAACCCAGGGCGCCTCCTCTTGACTCTGCGTTGATTCACCCATTGCACTACGGGTGTACCTGCACCACAATGTACAGCAGGTGGGGGGGGGGCTCAAGAAGGTGGCAAACCACCCCCTTCTCAAGGGCAATTAGCAATAGCCAACAAATACTGGCCCATCCAGCAACCTGCGCACCATGTTTCTGCGAAAGAGAACACATTAAAAATCAGAGAGGATTGACTTTGTCAAATATATGGAGCGGTCCAAATGTTGCTTGTAACAGGGCAGCAATTATGCCTGCTCCTAATCACACTCACCCTTACCTGCTCTTGTTTTTAATATTTGCATGACAAGTTGCAGCAAGTGTGAGCTGATCATGGCACAATGTGGGAGACAAGACATCTGAGACCCAGTGAAAGAGGCAAGCAAATGGAGTAATTCAATCAGAGGAAGGGCTGCTGAAATTAATAGCACGAGGACTAAGAAGGAAGTGTAAATTAGATTAGAATGGGTGAATCCAATGTCAACTAAAGTACAGAAAGAGTAATAAGGACAGGGAAAGAAAGGTTGGATTAAGAGAGAGAGAGGAAAAAGCAGCAGGAAAAAGTGGAAAAGTTTTAAATTTGATATTTTATAATCTCCAACAAGATCCTTTAATAGTTAAAAAGAAAGAACGCACTAGCCTTTATGTAGCATCTCCGGATATCCCAAAGTGTTTTACAGCACCCAAATTATCTTTCAAGTCTAGTTGCTATTGTGATGCACGAAGCAAAGCTGCCCATTTGTGAAACAGGAGCTCCCACATACAGCAGCCTGATAATGACATGCTGATGTATTCCTGGGATGTTGGTTGGGGGCAAACCATTGGCCATGCCACTTGGGAGCACAGAAATTAGATTTGGTTGTTGGTTCCAAGTTGAGATTAGTTATGGTCAGCCATTTCTTGCAGCCCTGGGTAGCCACTCACTTTTCAGTCTCAACTGGATGGCACAGTGGTTAGCACTGCTGCCTCACAGCTCCATGGACTGAGGTTCGATTCCGGCCTTGGGTGACTGTCTATGTGGTAGTTTGCACATTCTCCCAATACTGTGTGGGTTTGCTCTGGGTGCTCCAGTTTCCTCCCATAGTTGAAAGATGTGCAGCTTAGGTGCATTAGCCATGTTAAATTCTTCCTTAGTGTCCAAAATTTGTGGGTTAGATCATAGAATCCCTACAATACAGAAGGAGGCTATTTGGCCCATCAGGTCTACACCGAGCACAATCTCAGCCAGGCCCTATTCCCATAACCCTACA
Organism: Carcharhinus amblyrhynchos; assembly: GCF_965287045.1. Classification (NCBI taxonomy): domain Eukaryota; kingdom Metazoa; phylum Chordata; class Chondrichthyes; order Carcharhiniformes; family Carcharhinidae; genus Carcharhinus; species Carcharhinus amblyrhynchos. The sequence continues at coordinate 15,851,838 of NC_137350.1, forward strand.
TATTTACCCTGCTAATCCCCCTGACACTAGGAGGAATTTAGTATGGCCAATCAACCTACGCTGCACATCTTTGGACTGTGGGAGATACAGGAGCACCTGGAGGAAACCAAGCAGGCACGGGGAGAAAGTGCAAACTCCACACCAACAGTGACCCAATATAGGAACTGAACCTGGGTCCCTGGTGCTGTGAGGCAGCAATGCTGACCACTGTGCCACCCATAGATGAATTAGCCATGATAAATGTACAGGGTTATGGGAATCATGCAAGGGAAGAGAGTTTGGCAGAGAGACTGTGCAGACATGATGGGCCAAATGGCCTTCTTCTGCACTGTAGCGATTCTATGAACTAGATCCAGATCCAGGAAGAGTCAATCTCTCCAAGTTTGGAAGGCGTTGCTATACTTTGCAGTGTGTTAGTGGGTAAACGCTCCATCTAGTGTGTGTTGAATCATATTGACTGGCAACCTACTGCCAGTCAAATTGCTGCTTTGCGATCAGTTTACCAAACACAGATCCCACAGCGATTGAGTTCTATAATTAGTTATGGTGATCCTGGACTAGGGAGACAAAACTATCCAGGCTTCCAGTCCTTAAGAGCCTTTTCTAGACAGTACACCTGTGGACAAGATAGGATTGGACTTGACTTTGAGATTGCACATTGTGGTAACTTATCGACAGTCAATGTTCATGCAGGAAGGGTGGTCAAAGAGGATGGGCAGTGCACAAATAACCATTACTTAGTGTTGTCCATCAACTTTAAGACAGGCAGACAGTGGGGGAAGTAGAGAAGAATGGAAACATACCCTACTGATGTTTGACGATGTGAATGTACAACTGCTTTATTAAGCAAAGAGCAGAAGTTTGTTCTTGTCCACATGAATGGTTGTTAGAGCAGAAACATTTACTCAAGTGAAGGCATCATCACGGTAACAAGCAATGTCAGTGACTGTCCTGATGTCTGTACATGATAATCATTAGTTTGGGCAAACTGACAATGAAAAACGGCCTAGTCCTATGTATGTTTAACAGTATTGGGTAGATTAGACCAACAGTAATATTGGTCAGATATCTTTTGGAAAAGGACTCTTCCTTCATTCTTTTGCCATTCTCTTCGGTTCACTGCATATGTGATTGGACAAAATAATCTACTCATTTAATATTGGATATTGAACAAATTGTCTGTTTAATTTAGAGTCAGTTGAAGAGTCGAGAGAGGTGGCAGTGAGATACAGCAGGACCTTGTCAGTGTATATGTGAAAATTGATGCTGTGTTTTGATGTTACATTGTCACATGCTTCGATCCCCTTTATAAGCTTCATTCCCTAACCACTAACTCCATCACTTCCTGCTACATGACCTGAGGCTGAACCAGACTCTGGGTTATGTTTGAACTCAAGATAACAGATATCTTTGCCATCATTAAGGTTGCCTATTTCCATCTCTGTAATGTTGCTCCTTTTTCAGTCGTCTGATGCAGAACCCCTCCTGCATGTCTTTTGTTATGGTCTGAAATGATTATTGAGACTGATAATATAAAAGTATAAGAACATAAGAATTGGAGCAGGAGCAGCCATCTGGCCCCTCGAGCCTGCTCTGCCATTCAATAAGATCATGGCTGATCTTTTTGCGGACTCAGCTCCACTTACCCGTCCACTCACCATAATGCTTAATTCCTTTACTGTTCAAAAATTTATCTATCCTTCCGTTAAAAACATTCAATGAGGTAGCCTCAACTGCTTCACTGGGCAGGGAATTCCCCAGATTCACAACCCTTTGCGTGAAGAAGTTCCTCCTCAACTCAGTCCTAAATCTGCTTCCCCTTGTTTTGAGGCTGTTTCACCAGCCAGTGGAAACAACTTTCCTGCTTCTATCTTGTCTATTCCCTTCATAATTTTATATGCTTCTGTAAGATCTCCTCTCGTTCTTCTGAATTTCAATGAGTATAGCCCCAGTCTACTAGTTTCTCCTCATAAGCCTACCTTCTCAACTCCAGAATAAATCCAGTGAATCTCCTCTCCACCCCCTCCAGTGCCAATCTATCCCTCAAGTAAGGAGACCAAAACTGTACACAGTACTCCAGGTCTGGCCTCACCAGCACCTTATATAGCTGCAACATAACCTTGCTGTTTTTAAACTCTATCCCTCTAGCAATGAAGGACAAAATTCCATTTGCCTTCTTAATTATCTGCTGCAAACCAACTCCTTGAGATTCCTGCACAAGAACACCCAGGTCCCTCTGCACAGCAGCATGATGCAATTTTTAACCATTTAAATAATAGTCTATTTTGCTGTTATTCCTACCAAAATGGATGACCTCACATTTACTAACATCATACTCCATCTGCCACCCTCACCCACTCATTTAGAAAATCTGTATCTGTTTGCTCTGCCACCCATCTTAGTGTCACGTGTGAATTTTGACACACTACGCTTGGTCTCCAACTCCAAATCACCTGTGTAAATTGTAAACAATTGCGGTCCCAACACTGATCCAAGGCACACCACTAGTCACTGATCGCCAACAAGTAAAACACCCATTTACCCACCCTCTTTGCTTTCTGTTAGTTAACCAAACCTCTATCCATGCTAATACATTACCCATAACACTGTGCACCTTTATCTTACGTAGCAGTCTTTAGTGCGGCACCTTGTCAAATGCCTTCTGGAAATCCAGATACACCAGAAGTTCCCCATTGTCCACTGCACATGTAATATTCTCAAAGAATTCCACCAACTTACTCAAACATGACCTTCCCTTCATGAACCCGTGCTGTGTCTTACCAATGGGACAAGTTATATCTCGATGTCTCACTGTTTCTTCCTTGCTGATAGATTCAAGCATTTTCCCCACTACAGAAGTTAAGCTAATTGGCCTATAGTTGCCTGCCTTCTGTCTACCTCCTTTTTTAAATAGTGGCATCACATTTGCTGTTTTCCAATCTGCCGGATCCACCCCAGAGTCCAGCGAATTTTGGTAAATTATCACTAGTGCATTTGCCATCTCTTTTAATACCTCCACTCATATTTCCAGGGACTGACTGGAAGATCAAGAGTCAAGATTTCACGTTTTAAAATTTTTAATGTAACAAAAACTAAAAGCACCATTGATGAACATTATTCTGTAGCCAACATATAATTTGAACTACAGAAGATTCCTCAAGTGATTTCTAATATCACCAGATTCCCATGGTTATACTTCATATGTTCCTTAAGCAGACACATTGTGCCAGTCCGAAGCTATTCTCCACTCCCGCTGGCTTCCTTCCTTTTCTCTTTCCCAGCTAGTAACTTCTAATCCCAGGATTGACTTCCACCATAAGGGTTATCCTGGAGATTTCTCCCTTTCACCAAAGCTATGTAATGTTACAGCCTTGTTTAACTCCTCATGAATTTAATCCAATTAATCAGAGCACAAGCTCCCGCCTACATTCTGCATGGTGAATGATAGAGTCGGCATTTTCTCTGCTACAGGTGTAGGACTGACTATTTATCTATCTATCTGCTCTTTCTCTCAGCTTCTCGCAAACTGACTTAGATCTCGGAGGTTCAGTGATAGCTTATGAAACCCTGTGACCTAATACTACAATGGCTTGCTACAGTTCTTCCCCTTTCAAAGCCCATTTCATGGCCACGTGAACCACATGTGTGTAGTATCCAGCTAAAAATACTAATTCGCAATCAGCTGGCTCTCAAATTCCATTTTATCTTGGAATTAAATAGACAGTTTAAAGTATATAAAACGGGCTTGTCCAATCTTTTTGTGCAGGAGACATACTTAAATATACTCTTCACTTGAGAGCCCAATGAGCAAATTTTGGAAAGATAAGTGCCTGAATTGTCTGATGTTGATCTGCCTGCCACCACTCCTAGTGAGAGCAGAGAATTTGGCGCTTAGCCAGTTTGGCCACTCGTACTGCCTACTGCAGTGAGACAGGAGAATCCCAGCTGAGGGTGAAATCAGATAATTCAGCCACATGTTCAGATATTGGCTATTAGGGCCTGAATTATTATTCTTATTGTTATTATAATGGGAGTTTCATTTTGTTCTATACTAGTTGCATAGAGTTGAAGATCATTGAGGTTTTCCTGCAGGTCAACAGGTCAGGAATGTCACTAATAACAGCACTTTCATGGAGCTACTATGGCAACAAGAGCAAAAAGATACATTTTTAAACTTCCAGAGATGCATGGCAAAGCTATTCCTGGTCAGCTTGCTATTTTGAGGATAAGAAATACATTCCATCGATATGCAGTAGAGAGCTTGCATCATGTGCAGTGTTAGATCCTCTGGTGGTATATCACATTCAGCACTCGGGAATCCACTGACCAAGAGACACTGTCAATCACCCTCTGTGCCAGAAGACCTGTCGCGCTGCAGGTCTCTGTGGAAATCAGTCGACTCCAAGATCTGGACTCCTGTCAAATGGTGCTGCAACAGTGGTGGAAATGCAGGTACACAGCTCAGTAACTCGACTCAGTGCCCCACCAGCCTTGGCCTCCAGCAACTTCCCAACTCCGGCCATTACTCAAACACCAGCACTTTCACACTACACACTCTTCTCAAAGTGGATATGTGAGGAAGACAAAGGGGTGGAGATTGAAGAATTAATAATGCAACAAAGCATGGTCATTGAGATGACATCCCATTATGTGAAAGAAAGATCACGAGCTTTATCACATATTAATGCCGAGTTATTGATCTGGGTAAATAATGCAGTCGTTTTACAAATTACAGAACAGCTATTTTAGCATTTTCTCTTGACCTGCGGTGCCCTGAGAATCAATTCGTGCAGAGAGGAATTAATAAACCCTTGTAGCATTGAAACTGTGAACAGATTCCGTTTCTTTAACACCTTCAACAGTTCAGCCCACTTTGAAATAAAAATTCTGGTTAATTTTTAAAAATGCCAACTTTCCTGCAACAATTACATAGAAATGATACTTGAATAAATCCGGCGCCATACAGAGAGGTATAATACAGAATCCCCAAAATGCAGAAGGTAGCCATTTGGCCCATTGAACCTGCACCAACAACAATCCCAACCTATCCCCATGTGCTGGTCCCCCATACACTAAGGGGCAATTTAGCATGGCCAATCAACCTAACTCACATTTTTGGACCGTGTGAGAGCACCCAGAAGAAATCTACAAAACTAGTCATCTGAGGCCAGAATTGAACCTGGGTCCCTGGCACTGAAAGGCAGCAGTGCTAACCACTGTGCCATCAAACATGCAGCAAATCATTCACAGTAACTGGGTTGTATCAATTTATTTCTTAAAGTCTTTTAGCTAATATTGTTGTCTTTTCATCAGGTGATATACAAATATCTACCTAGCCCATTAACCAGTAATACTTAAAATGCTTCATTCCTTATCCTTCCTTTCAATTGTATTAGATCAATTCTTTAAAGCCTTATAATCCTGATAGTGTTGGACGAATGGCCTGCCAACACTGATTGTCTTTATTCAATAGTCAATCAATATTAAGTCCTACTGAGTGGTGACCTGTTGGTATATTAAATCAGTTGTAACTTACTCATCCATTATCTTATCTGGACTGTTACATGTATTCAGGACTGGGTGTCCAATTTTCAATGTTTCATTAATTTTTTTGGACTGTACATGAAGCAGGAGATGGAGGGGTGTAAGTGTAACAATAGTCATCATTGAGAGCATTCATTTCATCCTGAACAATGTATGTTAAATTTATAATTATTACCCCTATTTCAATTTGACAATTAGTATTATTTCAACATATATGGTATGTTGGTATGGTGTGGTACGATACAAAGCAAAATACTGTGGATTCGGGAAACCTGGAATAATAACAAGAAATGCAGGAAACACTCAGCAACTCAGGCAGCATCTGCGGAGCAAAACAGAGTTAATGGCCGAGATCTTGCTGTTTCGCGATCCTTGGAGACTGGACACATGATGCAAGATGCATGTTCGAACTCCATGGCGGTCCTGATGTGCTAACCTCAGTGGGAATTACCTGGGAAGATTGAATTTCTAATGGACAATTTCCCTGTTCCCCCTGTATGTCATTGACTTCTAAGAGATCAGTGGAACTTATCTGGGTAGTTACACATGAATGTTAGAAAGAACATTTTTGTCTAACACCTGGGTAACTATACAAGTGATACCCCAATCACTCACACTGACTGTCCCCGCCCCCCCACCCCACCACCTCGAATTTGTAGGGAATAAAGTTTGTTTCACTATGTCAGCATTGCAGGCACTGAAGTAGGACTGATGCAGGTAAAACTATTGAGGTAGAAATAGGGAGCCCATAAGTTTAAGTTTTCAAGTTTATTTATCAGTGTCACAAGTAGGCTTACATTAACACTGCAATGAAATTACAGTGAAAGTCCCCTGGTTGCCACACTCCAGCACCTGTTCGGGTACACTGAGGGAGAATTTAGCATGGACAATGCACCTAACCAGCACATCTTTTGGACCATGGGAGGAAACCGGAACAACCGAATGAAACCCACACAGATACGGGGAGAATGTGCAAACTCTGACCTCAAGAAGTCTCTACTTACATACCTACAGTAATTAGATCACGTACCCTCAAGGGGTTGAACTTACTGCAAACAGATTCACGTGAATCACAGAATTGCATGACACATGGCGTAACACTATTGTCTTTCTAAAGCAGTGTATCATCTGACTTATCATGAGCTATACAATGGGAGGTCCACTAATGGTCTCAATGTTCCCATATGTTTGCTTGCCAATTTTTAAAGACTACTTAGCAAAATCTTAAACTTTATCAGCTGTATCAGCTGGGAGAGAATGTCACAGCTCCACACGTTACCTAGAAATGGCAATGCACAATATCAGCGCATGAACATGTCACACATTGGTCTGAGATTTGTTCACAGTTGTTTTAATGAATGTGTGATTTTAAACAGATTGATGCCTCCAGTAAAATAGCAGTCATTTCATAATGTTCATATGCTAAAATCACTCAGGCTAATTTCAAGGCTTATGTCATTATCCGTCTACTAATGATCACAATGAATGTTTCAGCACTGCGATGATTAGAATAGATGTTACCCTGTGTTGTATGCTAGAATGGGGGATGCCAAGCTAATTAATTTAGCTCCCTGTACCTTATTGGAGCATAAGGCTGGAACATTTATTATAACCACAGCGATGAGCTGAGAAATACATCATTATACGACAGTACCTGACACTTGCGGCTCTTACTTATATCCTCATGCCTCAATATTTCAACATAGGTTACACTTTCAACCACATGCTTTGTAAGCTGTCACCCACATCTCCCAGGAAAAGCAGTTGACTGACGCTTTACTATTCTGTCGCTGAACATCAAAGCAAGAAACACACTTTAACTGTTCATTAGATCTTATGATTAAGTTACAGCATGAACACAGACCACTAACCAGACAATATTCTATACGATTGTGCTTACATTCATATCTAGCCTCTGCATCTACAGTGAGCAGTCTATGACAGGATTGCCTTCCTGTCTTTTACTCCCCTGACGATGCCTGTTGGGGAATCACAGCTATTCCTGTCTCCTCCAGCAATACCAACTCAGAAAATCACCTGACTACGGTCGGCTGATATTTTATCACCTCTATTGAAAGGGTTTGAATTCAAGGCACATCCCAAGAGTTTGGCATGTAATTCAGGCTGTCACCTCAGTACAACACTGAGACAACCTTCGAGGCACTATAATTTCAGATAACATATTAAACTGTGGCCCTGTCTGGTTATTCATCTCTATACTAACCTGAGGTTAAGGGGTGTTATGGCTCCATAAATTGTTTTATGGAGCCTGCCTCGAGCATAAGTTTTGCACCTTGAATTTGGCCAGGATAAGTACGATATGGTTCACCTCAGGTATGATTCTAATGACCCACTAGGAAGCTTTTACCAAACAAAGTTTATTTAAGAATATAGTTGACATATATGCAAAGAAAATTAGCAATAACTATCAATTACAAACAAAAAAACAACCAAAATAATGTATAACCCTTAACAAATGTATCCAAGATGTTCCAATCAAATAAAAATTTCCTTTAGTCAAAACCTTTTTCACAGATTTAACACAGCAAATGCTCACATGATACTGGAACTGAGTCCTTTAGTTGGAGAATTGAAAACTCTGAGTCCTCAGCTTGGAACTCCTAGCAGTCCTCTGGATACACTCAACAGTTTAAAGTCAGAACAGCTTCCCAGAACAGTAGGGAGGCCACCAACAGCAGATTTTCTACTCCAGAAAGGCCTTCAGCTAACCAACAGAATTTCCAAAGGGGATAGAGAGAGAGAGACACTCCTGTCCAGTTTGATGTCCCTTCTAAAACTCTCTAAACTAAAACCTGCAGCTCAGAACTGAATATAAAAGAACCCCGTCACCTGACCTGTGAACATCCTTCCTCCTGACAGTGCAGGATCATAAAACTCATTCCCAAGGTAAAAATAAACAAACCCCATTTAAAACCTGCAAATGAGCAATAAAAAAGGTTCCTAATAGACAATCGGGTGCCACAATGAGAGCCGTGAACTACAGAGAACATAATTTTAAAAAACTCTTAAAGGTACACTAACATCACAGGGGATAGTGGCATAGTGGCAATGCCACTGGTTTTAGTAAAGTAGAAGCTCTGGTTAATGCTCTGGAACACAGGTTCATATCCCACCATAGTAGTTGGTGGAATTTAACCTCAATTAATTGAGAAATTTGGAAGTTAGACTTTAATTGGTGTCTAAGAAACTATCAAATAGTTGTAAAAACCCCATCTGATTCATTAATATCCTTTAGGGAAGGAAATCTGCTGCCCTTACTTGATCAGGTCTACATGTGACTCTAGTGATTCCTGAACCACACAATGTGGTTGATTCTCTGAAATGACTCACCAAGCCACTCAGTTGTACAAATCCACAATAGAAAAGTCAAAAAGGAATACCTGCACTACATGGATGCAATGGCTCAAGAAAGTGACTCACACCACTTTCTCAAGGACAATTAACAAGAACTAACTCACAGGAAACAGAGTCTGTATAAATGTTCATAACATGTAGGAGCTGAATTAGGCCATTTGGCCCATCGAGTCTGCTCCACCATTCAATCATGGCTGATATGCTCCTCCTTCCCAATTTCTTCTCCCCATAACCCTTCAACACATTACCAATTAAAAATCTGTCTAACTCCTCCTTAACTTTACTCACTGTCCCAGCATCCACTGCACTTGAGGTAATAAATTCCACGGATTCACAACAGATTGGGAGAAACACTTTCTCCTCAACTCTGTTTTAAATTTGCTACCCCTTATTTAAGACTGTGACTTCTTAACATAGAATGCCCCTCAAGAGGAAGCATCCACTCCATGTCTACTGTATCCATACTTTTTAATCATCTTGTATACCTCAATTTGATCTCCCCTCATTCTTTTAAATTCTAAGAGTATAGTTCTAAACTGTATAAACTCTCTTCATACGACAAACCCTTCATCTCTGGAATCAATTTAGTGAACCTCCTCTGAACTGCCTCCAACATCACTCTATCTTTCCTCAAATAAAGGGACAAAATGGGTTATCTACAGGTTGGCAGTGCGCAATTAGTGGAATGCCACATGGATCAGTTCTGGGCCATGATTATTTACAATTTATATTAGTGATTTGGGTGAGGGAATCGATTGCATTGTCGCCAAACTTTCTGATGATGAAGATAGGCAGGAAAGCAAGTAGTGAGGAGGATTGCACAAAGGGATATAGGTAGGTTGAGTGAGTGGATAAAAATTGTCAGATTGGATGTAATGTAGGATAATGTGAGATTGTCCACTATGGCAGGAAGAATAGAAGGGCAGAATATAATTTAAATGGAGGGACTGACTACAGACTGCTGTAACAAGGCGGGGGTCTATCGTTGTACTTTTTTTATTTATGGGATTTGAGTGTTGCTGGCTAGGCCAGCATTATTGTCCATCCCCAATTGCCCTTGAGACGGTGATAGCGAGCTGATTTCTTGAAGCAATGAAGGCCAAGTGGTGTTGGTACTCCGATAATGCTGTTTAGGGCGAGTTCCAGGATTTTAACCCAGCGACAGTGAAGGAACTATGAGCCTTGGTGACTTCCTGTGCTGCATCTTGTAAATGGTACACACTGCTGGAGGGAGTGAATGTTTATGGAATGGATGTCAGTCAAGTGGGCTACTTTGTCCTGGATAATGTCAAGTTTCTTGCTGGAGACGCACCCATCCAAGCAACTGGAGAGTATTCCATCACACTCCTGACTCACACCTTATAGATGGTCAACAAGCTTCGAGGAGTCAGGAGGTGAGTAACTCAGTGCAAGATTTCTAGCCTCTGACCCATTCTTCCAGACATAGTGATTACATTGCAAATGCAGTTCAGTTTCTGGTCAATCCCAGGATGTTGGTAGTGGGGGATTCAGCCATGATAATGCCTTTGAATATCAAGGGACCAATGATTAGATTCTCTCATGTTGGAGATGGTCGTTCCCTGGCACTTGTAGGGGCAGCACAGTGGCACAATGGTTAGCACTGCTGCTTCACAGTGGCAGGGACCTGTGTTTCTGACCTTGGATGACTGTTTGTGTGGAGTTTACGCATTCTCCCCATGCCTGCGTGGATTTCCACCCGGTGCTTGGGTTTCCTCCCACAGTCCAAAGGTGTGTTGGTTAGGTGGATTGGCCATGCAAAATTTCCCCTTTAGTGTTCAAAAATGTACAGCACAAGTGGATTGGTTATGCTAAATTCCCCTTTAGTGTCCAAAGATGTGCAGGTTAGGTGGGTTAGCCATGATAAATGTGCGGGTTCTGGGGATAGGGTAGTGGCTGGGCCTGGATAAGATGCTTTTTGAGAGAGTTGGTGCAGACTCGATGGGCCAAATGTCCTCCTTCTACACTGGAGGGATTCTGTGGAATGTTAGTTGCCTCTTGTCAGCTTAAACCTGGATATTGTCCGGGTCTTACTGCAATTGGACATGGACTACTTCAGTGTCTGAGGGATCATGAATGGTGTTGAACGTTATGCAATCTTCAGCGAGCATCCACACTTCTGACCTTCTGATGGAAGGAAGATCACAGATGACGATCAGAAAAAGTCAGCATGCAGGTACAGCAAATAATTAGGAAGGCAAATGGAATGTTAGCCTATATTGCAAAAGGGGGTGGTATATAAAAGTGGTGCAGTTATGCTGCAACTCTATCAAGCATTGGGGAGCCCACACCACAGGTATTGCGTACAGTTTTGGTCAGCTTAATTAAAAAGGGACGACTTCCATTGGAACTAGTTCAGAGAAGGTTCACCATAGGTTAATTCCTGCGACGATTGAGTTATTTTATGAGGGAAGTTGGATAGGTTGGGCCAATACTCGTTGTTGAGAAGAATGAGAGGCCAACTTATCGAAACAGTTAAGATCCCGAGAAGGCTTTCCAGATTAGCGACTGTGAGGTTGTTCGTCTCCTGGGGCTTTTAAAAAGAAATGGTCTCCAAGTTAACATGGAGATGAGGAGGAAATTCTCCTCTCAGAGTTATTAGTCTGCGGAATTCTCCTCCCCATAATTTGCAGAGGCTGGGTCAATAAAGGTATTCTAGGCTGCATTCGACAGATTTCTGAGTGACAGGGGGCTCAGTGTTATGGGTGTAGGCAGGAAAGTGGTGTTAAGACCACAATCCAATCAGGTATGATCTGTTTGAAGGGGGGGCGGGGAGGAGAAAGCAGGCCCAAAGGCCTGAATGGCCTATTCTTGCTCTTCAGTCCTATGTGGGTGGCACAGTAGCACGGTGGTTAGGACTGCTGCTTCACAGCTCCAGGGACCTGGCTTCGATTCGGGGCCCGGGTCACTGTCTGTATGGAGTTTGCACATTCTCCTTGTGTCTGCGTGGGTTTCCTCCAGTGCTCCAGTTTCCTCCCACAGACCAAAGATGTGTAGATTAGATTGATTGGCCAATCAATCTTTGCCCCTTAGTGTCCTGAGATGCTTAGGTCAGAGGGGTTAGTGAGTAAAATATGTAGGAATATGGGGGTAGGGTCTGGGTGGGATTGTGGTTGGTACAGACTCACTGAGCCAAAGGGCCTCTTTCTGCACTGGAGGGTTCTATGATTCTTAATTGGGGATAAGCAGTGAAGACTGCCCTTGCCAGAGAGTGTAAAAAAAAATGCAAGCACTATTTTGAGGAGCAGGAACATGTCCTGGCTAACACCTCTCCTCCAACTAACAGCACCAGTGTGGAACAATTGGTATTAAGATAATTGAGGTTTGTGGATCTCCCACTACCGCTGAAAGAAGGGAAGCAATAATAATTGGTACTATCGCTTGGAATAATTTCATAGCAATGCCACCTGAAATGAATTAGGAAACTGTCAGATTCTTTACATTTTTAGGTTAAGTTGGTTAGGTGGATTGGCTATGCTAAATTGTCCTTTAGTGTCCCAAGGTGCAATAGGTTAGAGGGATTAGTGGGATAAATAGATTGGGTTATAGGGATAGGGCCTGGAGAAGATGCTCTCTCGGGGAGTCGATGCAAACTCAATGGGCCAAGTGGAATTCCATGATTTTCAATACAAGTTAAACTAAAATCCTGTCCTCATGAATTAAAAGTGGGTGGAGTTTTACCAGTTCACCCCACCCATCAATGGGCAGAGCGAGCCGGTAAAATCACGTAACAGTCATGAAATCTGGATCTCACCCGATTTCTTGGCTCTCACAATCTTACTGGAACCAGCCTGGCAATTTGGCACTGCCTGGTGAGAGAGTGAGGCCTATGGGATGGTATGGTGCATGAAGAGAGTGTATAGAATAGGGCTTGAAGGGGTTAGGGCCCATGGGAGCAGTGCCTGGAGGTGGCCTGGTCCAGAGGGGTGGAACATGTGGGGGTGGGAGGCCCAGGCCGTGGCAACTTGACCAGGGAGGGAGGGGTCTACTGCACACTCTACAGTTGTGTTCAGTATGGAGGGGAATCCACTGCTGCTTTGCAGGAGATTGATGGAGGGGAGGGGGCACAATCGGTCTGGTGGTGGGGTGTGGGGTAGGGGCTACATTTTCAGGTGGTGTGGGCTCGTGATCGGGTGCCAGCCACCACAATTGCAGGGAGGAAGAACTGCACGTGCGCAATAGCTCCCTCGGCTGCTTGCAGTAGCTAGAAACAGTGTAGTCCATTTTTTTCATGCACTACGTACACAAGATTGGGACTAAAAATGCGTCCAAAGAATGGATCTGCAACTCTCATTTTTATGCTAGCTGGAATGTTCCTGTAAAATTCCACCCAGTGTGCTTGATTTAGATCACTCAGTCAGCCGAAGCATGGGATTTGGAATAACATGCTTTCACTTAGAACGTGAGGGGTAATTATAACCTAATGCACCAGGGAGGAAACCACGAGTTTAGGTGGGACAGCCAGTTTTGAACTCTGTCCAGCATTATTCCCCATTAAACCGCAGTGTAAAATCCAGCCAGAGTGTAGAAGTAAAGTTACTGTGGTCCCAGGTGACTATAAGCTGTGGTTGGTGGTGATTTAACCTGAGGATTACCACACCTCAAGCAAGGGGCAAAGTTGAGGAGATGAGGCCTTTATAAATCAACTCAAACTGTTACAGGAATTGAACCCACATTGTGGCTGTCAGCTCCAGCATCACAAATCAGCTGTCCAGCCAACTGAGCTAAACATAACCCCAATCAGTCCTGTAGGTTCCTGATGGATGGATTAGGTTAAAATTGTCCGCATTTCTTTTTGAATTCTTTTTGCTATCTTTCAAATCCTAATGAACCTTCCAGAACCTTGGTCTGTACCGGGGCCAAGACATTCCTCATTTTTTTTTCCTGCTCAAAAGTAAACCATTTTCACAACATATTTTGTTTGCAAGAAGCGAGGCAATTTTCTATTGCTTTATTGGGAAATGCCTAGGTTCTTCCTGGTTGTACAGGCTTCCATGAGGAAGATCATATTTTGTCCACTGTTCTTTTAATTTTAAAATTGTCCAAATAAGTTCAACAAACCGATTTTTCTTAACCTTCCCATCAGCCACTTGTGACTCATCATCTCTTGAAAGCCCCTGGGAAAAGTCACCCAGCTAGCTGCACTTGCAGCATAGCCCTTCCTTCTAAGTGCGCATTATTTAAGCGTTGATAGGATTGTGGGGTGGATCACTACACAGATAAAACCTTTCCACCTGGAGTCAAAGTAACTGTCAATGGCAGAAAATCAGGCCTGGCAACCTCCCAAAAAATTCTAAGTGTCAAATTTGTGTGAAAACTGGGAGTAATTCAAGCTTTTTTTTGTCAGTGGCAGTTCAGAGACAGATCTCCCGCACTCTGGAGTGTGGAAGCCAACAGTATGAATGGGTGGTGGGGCCTATTCATTTCGTACAGACTGAAACCAGTGTGCTGGATGGACTACTGCGTCAGTCTGTCAATGCTGAGATCAGAAGACATGGAGAGAATGTGCACACTCTGCACAAACATTCACCCAAAGCCAAAATTGAACCCAGATGTCTGTCGTTGAGACAGCAGTGCCAACATTCAAAAAGTGAATTGGGCGTAAACTTCAAACAGAAACATTTGGAGAGTTATGGAGAAAGAAGCAAATTAGAACAAATTGGATAGCACTTTTAAAGAGCCAGCACAGACACAATGGGCTGAATGGTCTCCTGGGTAGTGAGAGTCTCCAATAGTATTTGAACTACTTTCCTAATTTCCAGGGTTCATTGAATGTTTGTTGGTGCCATCTAGTGGTGAACTGTCTATTTAAAATGTACAGCAGGGAAAAAATATAGCAGGTGTTGAAAATGTGCAGATAATTTTTAAAAAGCTGTGGGTCAATGCCAGGGCAGCACACTGGCACTGTGGTTAACACTGCTGCCTCAATGCCAGGAATCCAGGTTCAATTCCAGCCTTGGGTTATATCTCTGGAGTTTGTATGTTCTTTCTGTGACTGAGTGGGTTTCCTCTGGGTGCTCTGGCTGCCTCCCACAGTCCAAAGACACACAGGTTAGATGGATTGGCTGTGCTAAATTGCTCGTTATTGCTCTGTCCACCATGACAGATGGTGGAATTTGAATTCAATTAAAAATATCTGGAATTAAGAATCTACTGATGACTATGAAACCATTGTCAATTGTCAGAAAAAACCCATCTGATTCACCAATTTCCTTTAGGGAAGGAAATCCTTACCTGGTCTGACCTACATGTGACTCTAGATCCACAGCAATGTGATTGACTCTTGGAGGATAGTTGAGGGTCACATTGCTGTGGATCTGAATTTACATGTAGGCCAGACCAGATAAAGACAGATTTCCTTCTCTTAAGGAAATCAGTGAACCAAGTTGGATTTTATGACAAACAATGGTTTCATGGTCATCATTAAACTTCTAATTCAAGATTTTTATTGAATTCAAATTTCACCATTTGCTGTGGTGAAATTTCAACCCAGGTCCCAGAGTGTTACCCTGGGTCTCTGTATTATGAGTCCAGTGTCAATGCTACTATGCCACCACCATGCCAAATGTACCTGAGACATGAGGAAAATAATATAGTAGCGTGTTTTTATGATTATAGAATGCACTGCCTGAAAGAGTGTTCAAAGCAAATTCAATAATAAAAGTGAATTGGATATACACTTGAAGGTGGAAATTTTTGCAATGCTATGGGAATGGAGCAGGAGTGCAAAATTAATTGGATAACTCTTTCAAAGCAGCAGCATAGGTAGAATGGGACAAATGGCCTCCTTATGTGGTGTGTTGTTTTATGATTCTATGACTATGAGCTTACTTCCTGCCATTCCACAGCACTACATACTGGACCAGACACATGCCCCATCACTGTGGCATCAAATTGATTTCATTATTAACCTCTGAAAGACAATATTGTCTTCAGGCACATAATTCATTTTGACAACCTGTCTGAAAGAAGAGATTCATTTGCAGTTGGAAACAGTTACTTAACAGATGATGAGACTGACTCCATAAAGATTCAATATTGTGTAGAAGAATTGGCAGGAAGGAACTGCTACAAGGGACTCTTGTGATCAGCAAGGGAGACGCAGACAAGAAGCTTTCATAGCCTCTGGGACTATGCTTTATTTAATAAAGACACACAGCAAAGTAGGCTAGACCTTTAAACTAGAACAAATGACTGTGACTGAAGATGAGCAACATTGTTGAATGCCAGCCCCTTTCACCAATTCAGTCAAAGGTCTTAATTCCCAGAGCACCTTTTCAAAATTGCTGTTAAAATATTAGCAAATGGAAAGATTTTAAATGAATGTCATTTTGAAATGCTGGTGAATGCATCCACTGATTACAGCAACCCTAATATATACACAAGTATAACACATGTTGTATGTTGCAATAGTTTATAACGTGGTCACTGTCAACTGGTTGAACTTCCCTTTGCAACTCAAAGCTCTCAAGGTTTAATTTTCTACCAAAAAATAGTTCCCTTTGTAATTTGGGGTGGGGGTGTGGAAGGAGGGTTATAACATACAAAACAATAATCATAATGCACTGATAATCATGCATTGCTATCTAACCCCACTAATCCTTTTGTTCCTCCTAAATATAGGATACAGCATTTCCAATTATTACTGCAGACAATCCCCAAAATCTATTCATTATGTTTCCTCAACAATAAATATGGAACTCAGCACTCTTCCTACTTGGATAGTTCTTTCTCATATCAATTTGAACTCTGCAGAACCTCCTCAATGTGGCCAAACAATGTTCATTATCAGCCTGCAAATCCCTGCGAGGAGAGGAATTCTCTGACCTCCCAGCCATGTGTTTCCCGGTGGAGAGAGGCAGCACGTCATTCACTAGTGGTGGGATTCTCTGGCCCTGCCGCTGTCAGTGGGATTTTCCATTGATGTCACTCCCACAAACCCTGCAGAATGAGAGAATCCAGCTGGCACGAACAACCGCAGGATTCACCCCAACGTTGGAGGATTTCTGGTCAGCCATTCTGCAGAAGGCAATGGCAAACTACTGCTATACTTTGCTGAGCACAATCATGGGCCAATCCAATGGAAATCCATGGTCGTCAAAACCTTCTTTGGGCATCTTACATGAAGGAGGAAGCGAAGATATCATCATCATGACAGATGATCATTTTCTTGGCTTCCATTTCTTAGAATGGAATAAAAAGGTGCCATCAGAACACTTCATTCTTCCAGAGAACAGGTCAAATTTTTTTAAAATGAAATTTGATTTCAACAGAAGTGACTTGTACAAAAATTTACAAGTCCAGGAGGTACTAACACAGCAATAATTTGTCCTTGAGACACTTTCAAAGTGGTAATACACACGTGGAGATACTGAAAAACAAATTCAACATTAAACAGCTAGAATTTCCAATTCTGCAACTCAAGTCTGACTTTTACCCTAAATTTTAAAAAATCTGTATCAATGATTTACTTATGCCCTTTAGTTTTAGACTCCCCTACCTTGGGAAAAAAATACTGACTATCTAACTGATCTGTGCCCCTCATTATTTTATAGACCTCTATAAGATCATCCCTATATCTCATGTTGCTGTCTACCCAGTCCCTCCTTAACTCAAACCATCAAGTCCCAGTAGCATCCTAGTAAATCTTTTCTGCACTTTTTCTAGTTTAATAATATTGTTTCTATAATAGGGTGGCCTGAACTGTACCCAATATTCCTTCCTGTTTCCTATTAATACTTTGTCAAAAATGAATTCATTAGTACAGTCCCTATACAATTTATAGAATGGAATCATAGAATAGTAAGGAAGATAAGGAAGCCATTCTGTCCATCAAGGCTGGGACAGCCCTTTTGAAGAGCACTCCTGTTGTGGATTAGTGAATCAGCATAATCAATTTCTGCTTTGTAACACTGACTTAGTTAATTTACAAAACAATGTTGCAGCCTACACACAATATCATTTGGATTTAGTGAATGAAGCATAAACTGCAGCTAATAGCAGCAGCATCAAATAAAATTTCCATGTTTAATAAAACATTGCAATGAGGCTATTTAACAATAATGTCCACTTAAATTGGAATGTAGAATACATTTCAGAATTGATTCACTTTCAGATGACAGAATTCTTTCCCCATGCTCCAACCCCCTTGTACTGACTGCAACTGTGAACTGGTCTTTGTCATCAATTGCCCTGATATTGACTAAGATGAATTGTGTCCCCAGTGTGTGAGCCCAAGAATCAAGAATGTCATTCATGCTGTCAAGTTTCACTTCTACAGTTTGCACTTTTTGTTCATCATTTTCCCTGAGACAGGCTTAACTCTGTTGGGTAGGGATAACTCCAGAACAGTCAGCCACAGAGTGGGTAAGAATCCTGCTGTTATGTTCATTGGAATGTGATCCAAATCCTTAGAAAGACAAAACCTTCGTCCTTGGAGAGAGGGTCAGATTCCCGAAACCAGGGCTGTGAAGGGATTGCTCCCAGAGTGCCAGGAATGGGGTTGGGTGGAGGTCTTGGGTAAGATACTCTCTCAAAGTGTCAGTGCAGACTGGATGGGCCAAATTGCCTCTTCTGCACTGTAGGGATTCTACTGGGACATGGAGTATTTTTAGAGGGAGCTCCAATAGCAAGGAGGCAAGAGCATTGTGGGCTGGGGCATGGAGAGGGAGAACACCCTTGCTTCCCTGCCCAAAGCAGAGCTGCAAAGGTATTATATTTTTTTCCATGAAACTGCCCTCATCTCCATTAAGCTCAGAGGCCAGGGAGCTCCAATTGCCTCGGTTTAAACCTGCAAAGCAGATGAAATGTAAGACTTGCAGCATCATTCATATGGAGTTGATAAGTTGTCTACTCTATGCTGAGTGCCATTAAACATGGAATGGCCTGCTGCTGGTTGGAATTGGGTTTTAAGTTTTTAAATAAGCCTTTAGACTTGATCCCACCCTTTTGGGGTGGGGGCAGGCAGAAGGAGAGGGTTGGGAGGCATGGAGCAGGTTTGTAAATTCTCTTGTGTCTGGGATATGAAAAAAAAATAGCCCTGTTATGTCCAGTAACTGTGACAATTATAGATGAAATTACATTAATGTTAATGTTTTTTGAATTCCAGGAGCTGTAACCATGAACTTGCACATAACTAAATCTAGCTCTCAGGAAGTTATACCTCAGTGTACAGAGCCTTGGCTAGAACCTACCTGGAATCTCATTCAACTTCGGTCACCACATCTCAGGAGGACCTTGGAGGAGGTGTGGTATAGATCTACTGGACCAATAACAGGGCTTAAAAGGGTTAAGTTACAAAGACAGGTTGTGTATGATTGTTAATGACTTGTATTCTTTGAGTTTAGGTTTACTGATTTGACGAGGCAGGTACAGGAAAGCTATTTCCCCTCATGGCAGAAATCAAAATGAAGGGGATTCATCTGAAAATTAGAGCCAGATCAAGGGGTGGCAGTGGTTAGCACTGTTGCCTCAATGCCAGGGACCTGAGTTCAATTCCTGGCTTGGTTCATTGTGGAAAATCGCACATTCCCCCTGTGTCTGTATAGGTTTCCTCCAGGTGCTCTGGTTTCCTCTCAGTCTGAGACCATGCTGGTTAGGTGCAATGCTAAATTCTCCCTCAGTATACCCGAATAGGGGATTTCCCCAGTAATTTCATTGCAGAATTAATGCAAACCTACTTGACACTAATAAATAAGTTTTAAACAAAATCAGGGAGCAGACTTTCACACAAAGTAGAAATTGGGAAAACCTTCTCCAAAAGTTTGGGGAAGATGGCGATGTGACAATCGAAGATTAAGACTGAGATTGGTAGCTTTCTGTCCAAATATCAAAGCTCAGAGCAAAAGAAGGTAAGTGGGGATGAAGTACAAAATCAGCTATTAACTCAGAATGGATGACCAGCTCCAGGGGACAAAGCTTTTGTTCTTAATGTTTCTACTTTCCTGACATACATTCAATTTATTTTGGTCCACAAGTCTGGTGGATTTAATGTTGTAAACATCAAACATCGGTCACTAGAAATCCAAATGGAAATGGCACCAATATAAAAATAGCTACCAGCAATTTGATTTATTGATGCCAATTTTTTATTTCTCCCAATGGGCAAGCAAGCATTCTAATGGAATGAAAACCCTCCATTAACGATAAGCAGGAGTACACCAAGTTTTCTTTATGACCAATTAGCAAAGTCACAGGAATTAGATTTGCAATTCCTGCGAATGGGATTTCATTAGCAAGACATTAATTTAACCCAGAACTGACATCCTCCCACTTCCAAACACAAAATGTAAGCTCATTCATGATTATTGGTCCAGGGGTTTCACAAGTCTTTCTGCACATGTAACTCTGCGTTTGAGAGACTCAACAGTAAGAGTCACAGATTCCGATTGGAACTTTGATTTCTAATTGAGGTGAGAGAGAGAGAGAGACTGGCAAGCATCACAAGTGTCAGTTTAGGCTCCAAAATGGTTTTGTATGTAGGCTCCTGGTAGACAGAACTGGAAAGAAAATTGGGAATGTCCTCACAGAACTCGCTGAGATGAGTGTGGCCAAAAATTGGGCATGTTGATCCAACAGTGAAGAAAAAGAATGCTTCTAACAATGAAGGACTGACCTAAAAAAAATAATAATTTGATCTTTTAACATTCCATATTTTGAAGTAGTCCATTAAAGCTTCCCCAGTATTGAGTGGGTAATCATTTGCAGTTCCAACTGGCACTGCCATCAGTCATTAACAGAAATCACTGGAAATAAATGGTTGTCGATTTGAAAGGCTGAGAAATATCTTGCAGATGATGAGTCAGGAAGTCAGAACATGAGTCAGCAATCTACTTCAATTAAATGGTGTCCCTGGATGGGTCAGTAGACACACATTCTGTGCTGTGGTATAATCATAAAGACTGAGATGGCACCTGGGCTTGTGACAGGTGCTGGATTTGTGTTGACAGTGCTAACTTCCCAGCTGGAATTTTACCATCCCACCCACCATGGGAATGGGAGTGGGTGAGAGGCGGACAATGGAAAGGCCCATTGAGCTCAGGTGGGATTTTATGGTTCTGGGACGAGCGAGGCTGTAAAATATCACCCCATGTTTCTAGGCTGAGGAAGGGCATGTTACCCTGGGTCGGTGCTGATGGATTGATATTTAGAGATGCTGGGAAGACATGGGGACATCCAGGTGCATAGTGCCCTGACTGAGGCTCAGTCTTTGAGTAGACTGGAGTCCAGTCTTGCATCAATGTGATGACTGCAAGCCTAACCCTCCCAATTGTAATGTGAAGGGTTGTCTGGAACATGTTGCATAGGCATTGTCAGCATAGCCCCTTAATAGCCTGATCCCTCCGACCTTTTCACGTTCCTCTGTGAGGGACATATGGTGAATCATCCTAAAACAAATGTGCCCCAAGCTCTAATGGATTCTTGCAAAAGTAAACATCATGAGTTCAACAACCCAAGTCCTTCAACTGGCATTCAGCCTTCCACATGTCTTAGCTGTATCTTGTTCTAAATGTGCTGAAACAAGTTATTAGATTGCCCCTTCACTCAGCCCAAAGTCGGTGACTCTTCCCATTGGCCCTCAGACCCTAACCCCTGGCAATTTTTCCACCCCCCCCCACCCTCCCCAACTTGTTTCCAACTGCATCATTACATTGCATGTCAAAATGTTGTTCTGATTCTGTTATGAGATTATCTTCCAAATTTAAGCCCCTGTTGCAGCCTATTTTCCGCTATGAAAATAGGTGTGAGATTTTCTCCCTTCGATCACCCTCCTCTCCCCTGTTAACACTGGAGCCCACTGTTATTCAAGTCGATATCCTTGTGCTTCATTCTGAACCATTTTCTGTGGATCCCTCACCCTTCCCCATCTTGAGGCCCTATGACAGCGATGTACTGAGACCCCTCCCCTACCATGAGCCCCCACTCTTACTCACCGGGTCCTCATTTACAGGCTGCACATGCTTCCCTTGATTGTGACAGTGCCATCTGCCATCCAGAACCAATACCCAAAGGGCCCGACCACACCTTACTCACCATGCTGTGCACAGCCGACACTGCACAGACAGATCCCACCTTCCCCACACCCCCCCATTACTGAGACTGCTATCAAGACAAGGCCTCGCAGTGCCCCAAGACTGCCTTTAATTTCTAGCCCTGATTAGATGGTTGGCAATCCCACAAGGCTGCCCTTGTCTGCCTCTGTCCACTCCTTCCCACCTGGGTTCCAGTCACCACCACTCCCCACCCCAGTCAAGTGTATGCCCTCCACCCCTTCCCTTCCTGCCAGAGGAAGAGCTGGGGCATCTGCAAAAGTAGGTGAACGCTGCAAGTACAAACCTCAAAGTGGTAAGTGAAGCTCAGTTCATCAGAGCCCCACTATATTGTACCCACTTGTGGTTCTAATTATCTGCCGGAGGGGCAATTAGATTCAGGAGGTGCATGCGTGACTCCAGTGAGTTGGGTTTTAATGACCAATCATGAAATGCAGCAAAGTGACGCAAGTGCGGTTCTCAACATGGAGCAGTGGGAAACTCGACCCAATGTGAAAGGCGAGAGGGAGAAAGTTCCAGCCTATTTTCCCAATGGCAGGAAACAGACTTTTGCTATCACGCTACACTTTGGGCTCCTGCTCAGCACTGGGGGAGACTGGAAAATCCTGCTGTAATAAGTCCTCAGAGGCAGAAGTCCCTTCATCAAAATCCTTTTGTTTTTACAAAGTTAAACAGCATACAGAGTGCTTTCAGTTAGCAGGCTACTGACTGTGCTACTCACCTCATGCCCAAAGCACAACTTGATGATAAGACTGGGCCCTAGCTATCCCAGAGGAAGTGACACGCCTGGTTAAGTACAAAGCAAGAGGCTCCCTGATTGGCCCATCAATTTGGCCCTCAATCAGGGAGTTCATATTCTAGCAGACCCGCCTCAACTGCCTGATTAAAGTGATTACACCCACCCAATAATGTTCCCGGCTCACTGGGAGTGATTACCTATCTGGATCTCCTCTCAAGGTGTTGCCTACATCTACAATCCTGTGAAGTAACAGCAGAGCTATTGACTTCAGGTCCATCCCCATCACATGATTCGCTGTATTCCTCACACATGAACACCCAATTGGATGACTGCCATGTGATCGCACATGGCTGCCCTTCGCAGCTATGAGCAGAAATGCCATGCACTTCCAGTCCCGCTAACAACAACCTCACCACTGCTAGAAAATTACACTTTCTATTCCATTGTTGACATCCATCCACGTACTGTTATAACCTTTCCTTTTTCAATGTTAACAACTGTCAAGACTTCAAGGCAGAAACCAAGAAAAGGTTCATCCTGAGCAAATTTTCTTATGTAGCAGCGAGATTGAATTTGCCACACTTCTCACTTTGACTTGCAATTTTATTTCCAACCTGTCATGTTAACACATTTCTCTTCTCTTGACTCTTTGTCAAGCACAACTCTGTTAAAAATAATTAAAGAGGTTGTGGGAAAGAAAACCTTTACTTGGAGGCTGAGTGAAATGTGGAATTTTCTGCTCATGTGTGTTGAACATTGCTGAATCCATAAATCTTTCTGAAAAAACAATTAGAAAATTGTTTTGTAAAAGAGAAATATTAAAGGGCATGAGGAACGTAGAGTGTGGATAGATCAGAAAAAATTTGGCTGAAATTTTCCAGTCGTTCCTGCAGGTTCCCCAATGGCAGTGAACAATGGGAAAATCCATTGATAGCGGCGGGTCTGGAAGATCTCACTACCAGCCTGTTGTCTTTGCAGCCACAAAACATGCTGAAGGTGACACAAAAAAATCCCACCATTGAATTGATGGGACATTAAATTGAACTAATTTATCTCAGCGTAAATTAACAAGTAAATTTGTCCAAATTAAACTCTTGCCCTATGATTCTAGCATTTATATCCATAAATATGCATTCTCTCAATAATCCATGACAAGTATACGCCCACATTTGATGCTGCCTCATCTAGTAAGAACTCCAGCTTTCTAAATACTTGTGCATAACTTTACCATTCCCACGTTGCTTTTCTAACATCCTTGTGCAGCTACAGTTCTTCTTCACCTTTATTCTTTTATCTCAGAGTCAGAAGATGGTGCGTTCCAGCACCATTCCAAAGTTTTGAGCACAAGTTCGCAGCTGGAGCCCCAGTGCCTTCCTGAGGGAATGTGGCACTGTCAGAAGTGCCAGCTTTTGAAATGAGATGTTAAACAGAGTCCCAGAGCCCAATTCTCCAATGGAATATAATTCTTCAAAAAAAGTGCTGAATTGGTGGGAAAAAATGGCACAATTCATGATTGTTTTGTCAGTGGGAGTCCAGACTCAAATCTCCCACACTCTGTGCATTACAGAGGTCACAATCGTGAATATCATTAAAAGCTCGGGGAGGGCGGGGCCTATTCACACCAGAGTCGGACAGTTCCAGGCCTCCGCGCATGCACAGTGGCCCCAAACTTTCAGCCTCCCAATCGCTGGCCTGCTCGATCGCTGGCCAGCCCAGGGCCTTCATAAGGCTGTCCCTCCACCCTCCCCACAGCCCATTCATGGCCCCCAGAAACATTCCCGGGCTAGCCCCAAACTCCGCTCCATTCCAGAGTGCCCCGATCTCCAGCAACCCCCCCAACAATGATGATCACCCCAAACCACACCCCCACCCCGGCAGACACCCTAGCAGACCCCTCTCGCCCGGAAGACCCTCCCCCACTGGAGGCAGAACCTTCCCCCCAACAGGCAGACCCCCACCCCCCGCTCCGGCAGACCAGCTGTCCCCTCAACCCACCCCAATCGCTGGCTTCCCTCCAGCCCCAACCAAATCCCAATACAGAGTAGCAGTGGGATCCCCCACCCTCACTGATTACCCCTAGGCCCTTCCCACAATAGGTCCCATCCCCTTAGCACTACCCAATGCCCAGAGGGCAGTGCCAAACGCCCCCAGGCATGGGCACTTTGCCCTTTGGGCTGGCATTGCCAGGGTGCCTGAGCCGGGGGGCCCAAATTTTCCCCCCCTCCACTCCAGTGGGGTCTGGCACTAGTTCCCTGAATGTGGGGAGCTATTCTAAACCCGCTGGAGTGAAATATTCCTGGTGGGGTGGGAGATGCTAGCGAGCCTGGAGAATTCGGCCCCAGGCTCGATAATCACATTTAAATAAGATTAAAAACAAATTTAAATCACTTACCTCTCTTCTCACCAGTTTCCAGCGTGGTCCTGACTGCGCCTGCTCTCTGGCAGTGGGCGCATGTGTAGGGAATGCATGCGCCATCCCTGTGAAATGGCCGACACGCACATCTCCAAATGTATCAAAAAACTTGCGCGTCACAATGGGAGAATTTGGCCTGCAACGTGGGCACGATCTTTGTGGCTCGCTGCATGGCAAGCGAGGAAGATAGTGTACGAGGCCACTAATTTGATTTGTGCCAGGCGCAAATTAGATTTTTGGCCTTGCACGCTATCACGCTATCTGATCCTGGACCGGTAGACGGGCGCCGCAACAGCTCAGTGACTAGCACTGCTGGCTGTACAGATACATGGATTTGGGCCTGTGTCTGTGGGAGTTTGCACATTCTCCCTGTGGTTGCATGGGTTTCCTCCGGGCACTCCGGTTTCCTCCCACACCCCAAAGATGTGCTCTTAGGCTGATTGGTTTTACCAAATTGACACTATTCTACATAAGAACATAAGAACATAAGAAATAGGAGCAGGAGTAGGCCATCTGGCCCTTCGAGCCTGCCCCGCCATTCAATAAGATCATGGCTGATCTGTCGTGGCTCAGTTCCACTTTCCCGCCCTCTCCCCATAACCCTTAATCCCCTCTCTTATCAAAAACCCATCAACCCGCTTCTTAAAAATATTTAGCGAGGCAGCCTCCACCACTTCAACGGGCAGAGAATTCCAGAGATTCACCACCCTTTGAGTGAAGAAGTTCCTCCTCAACTCCGTTATAAACCGCCCCCCCTTTATCTTGAGGCTGTGCCCCCTAGTCCTACTGTCTTTTTTGAGCGGGAAGAGTCTCTCCACCTCTATCCTATCCATCCCATTCATCATCTTATACGTCTCAATGAGATCTCCCCTCATTCTTCTAAACTCTAACGAGTACAAGCCTAGTTTATTCAGCCTCTCCTCATAGCTCAACCCCCTCAACTCCGGCATCAGCCTAGTAAACCTCCTCTGCACTCCCTCCAAGGCCAAAATATCTTTGCGCAGGTGCGGCGCCCAAAACTGCACACAGTACTCCAGCTGCGGCCTCACCAATGCCCTATACAGCTGCAGCAAGACCTCCCTACTTTTATATTCAATCCCCCTCGCTATGAAGGCCAGCATCCCATTCGCCTTCCTGACCACCCCTGAATCTGGCTAAGTTAGGGGTTCCATTCGTAGACATGCAGGGTAGAATAGGTGTAGGGTGATGCGGCGGCGCGGGCTCGTTGGGCCGAAGGGCCTGTTTCCCGTGCTGGGTTGTTCTTTGTTCTTTCCAGCCTTGTTTTGTGGCAAAAAGAAGCACGTTAATGTAAAAATGACAAGATTTAACAGGACTTAGCGGTTTCAGCATGGCCGCTCCCGCCCTCACAGAGACTTCACACCAGGGGTTCAGAGGCCATTGAAGTCTCTGGGTGGTCAGGGACGTGATCGGGCAGTGCCCATCAGGCACTTCCAACCAAGCACTGCCCACCTGGCACCCTGGCAGAGCCTGCTTGGACACCATAATTGTGCCGGGGCAGTGTCAAGGAGGTGGGGCTATGACGGAGTTACGCACAATGACGAGAGGCTTATGCTGGGGCGAACTCTGCAAGGGGCGGTGCTGTGCGGGGAGTGTTGGTTATGTGGGGGTGGTCATGCAGGAGCGGTGGTCCTGTGGTTGGGGTGCGTGCAGGGCAGTCCGTGGAGGGGCCATGACGAGGTGGGGTAGGTTTGCTAGGGGGAGCACTGGCATGTTGTGCCTCTACAAAGGGACACATTGGAAGGGTCCTGATGCCCCAATGCCAGCGGCCCGTGTTGGTGTAGGGGGAAGGTGATAATCCAGCAGATGGTGGCACAGGGGGTGTCTGATATCTGTGGTCCAGTAGGAGATCAGGGTGCTCTGCACCTGAGTGCCCTGAAGCTGGCTTCATTGATGTTCACAGGCTTCCCCCACCCCTTCCCCACTCCACCCCACCCCCCATAAATCTCTCAGCTGTGAGAAAAACTGAGTGTGGGAAGATTACAGAGCCAAACTTACCCAAAAAACCAATGTGGTACACTCCCATTTTCACGTTGTTATGACAGGTATTTTGGGGAAAAATTCCGCCCGTGATCTTTTAGATGGATACACAAGAAGAAACATAAGGGAGTTCATCCATGGCAACCTGGCTAATATTTATCTGTCAATCTGCAGGAATAAAATCAGTGCACCAGGTCAGGATATCATTGCTGTTTATGGGCAAATTCTATATTTTCTATGCTCGAAACAAGGATAAATTTCAAATGTATTTTATTGGTTGTAAAGTGTTTTGAGAGGTTTAGGGTGATGGAAGTTGCTATGAAAATGCGTGTTCTTTCTTTGTACTACTTTATTACAGTTCTATTTCAGGAACCGGAGTGGAGTCATGTGACCCTTCCTCCATGAGCCACACGTCCAATTCCATCCTTCCTAAATCATTGACTGTTTTGCTTTAGACATTACTGTCCCTTTGAAAAAGGAACCAATAAAACTCAGAGATTTGCATATTCTCACCACCTCCAATGTGAAGAATCATCCTCTTTCTTAATCTTATCTTTAATTCCTTTTAGGCTCCAAATTGTTGGCATTATCAGGGAAGGCCCCGACAAGGACAAGTTGACGAGGGGGTTGTTAAATGTAATCCCTGACTCTCCTGCCTCGCCATTTTTCAATTTGCAGAGAAAATAAAACGCCGCTGTGCTTCTGCGTTCCAGTTTTATGTTACTCAATTTTCAAGCATTTAATTTTATTTCTAAATGAGCAAGTACTTTATGACAGATGCCATCTTCAAAGCCCACGCTCAGCCAGCTTTGAAATGCCTGCACGCAACTGAGCAGAATCTGATAAATATTCAAAGATTTCCCACATTCACTAATTAGCAAAAGAAATATAATTCCGTGGGAACAACCTTATTGGCTGTTCTTGCCATGCTCCCGCTGCAGCGAGGTTGGAAAATTCAGCTCCCAGCAAAATCTCCATTCACTGCAGCGAGATGGGAAAATCCCATCAGTGTGAATGGTGGCAACGTTCCAGCCTTCATCTTTTTTGGTGAAAATGTTGTCTTTCTGGTGCAAAATTTGGGGTGGCACAGTGGCACAGTGGTTAGCACTGCTGCCTCACAGCACCAGGGACCCTGGTCCAATTCTTGGCTCGGTCACTGTTTGTGTGGAATTCGTCACATTCTCTCTGTGTCTGTGTGAGTTCCCTCTGGTTTCCTCCCACTAAGTAAGAAATCCCACAACACCAGGTTAAAGCCCAACAGGTTTATTTGGTAGCAAAAGCCACTGGTTTTGGAGCGCTCTGAAAGCTAGTGGCTTTTGCTACCAAATAAACCTATTGGACTTTAACCTGGTGTTATGAGGCTTCTTTATTGTGTTTACCCCAGTCCAATGCTGGTATCTCCACATCATTCCTCCAAAGATGTGCAGGTCAGGTACATTGACCATGCTAAACTCTCCTTCGGTATACCTGAACTAGCACTGAAGTGTGGCGACTGGGAGATTTTCACAGTGACTTCATTGCAGTGTTAATATAAACCTACTTGTGGCATGAATAAATAAACTTCCTTTTTTCTTTAACTTTCTATATACGTTAATCAAAAAGGAAATAGTTTGTATTTAGATAGTGCCTCTCGTAAGCCTAGGGTATCGCAGGGAAAGTCAAACCAAATTAAATTAATTCCAACTCTAAACTAAATGATATTCTGGAAAAAAACACATTCTTGCATGGGAGCAATATTGCTGCATCTCTCAGCCAAGCACAATTTGTTCACTTACTCGTTTTTTTTTAATCAAGTATTTCAACAATGAATGCTGCACAATAATTCTAGGGTATCCCTGCTTCTGCACTTGTAAACCAAAAGAGAACAACTCTTCACGAAGGATTGTTAAACCTCACTTTACAATGGAATATAGTTCAAGCCAATTTTTTTTATTCATTCATGGGGCATGGCGTCGCTGTCTGACCAGCATTTACTGTCCATCTCTAGTTGCCGGTAAAGGGCATTTGAGAATCAACCACATTGCTGTGGCTCTGGAGTCACATTTTGTCCAGCCTAGATAAGGACGGCAGATTTCCTTCTCTAAAGGACATTAGAGAACCAGATGGACTTTTCCGGTAATCGACAATGGTTTCATGGTCTTCAGTAGATTCTGAATTCTATGTGTATTTTTTTGGAAGTCTAATTCCACCGTCTGTCGTGGCGGGATTTGAACCCAGGTCCCCAGAATGTTAGCTGAGTTTCTGGATTAATAGTCCAGCAATAATTCCACTAGGCCATCGCCTCACCAGTTATTATGGTTTTCAGAGGGACGGCCTCTCGGAACCGGGTAGCCACCTCCATAATGTTGAGCGTACACTGATGGCCCTCTTTTGTTCTTAGCAAGGGTCCCACATAATCCACAAACACCCTGGAGAATGGTTCCTCAAACGCTGGCATGGGCATTAGACGTGCCAGTTTTATTAAGGGTTCCTCACAACCTGGCACATATTTCAGAACTTCACCACATCCTTGTGGAGGCATGACCAGTAAAATTGAGGGCTTGTGTTTTCCACATACCAACATACCCAGCCATGGGGACTTTGTGGGCTATCCTCAATCTCTCACTTAGGCATCACTAGCTGGTGGACCACTGTCCACTCTCTGCCCACAGGGTCTGTGAGGGGGGGGGGTCTCCACTTACTGAATTTGTAAAGAGGAGCACCCTGGAACTCCCTCTACTTCAGCTTCAGGTTGGGCAGTTCACACTAAATTCCGAGTCACCTGGGTGTTGACTAAGGAAGACTTGTTTCTCACTTCCTTATTGTCATTTACGTTTCTGAAAAAAGTTTGGCTAGTCAGATGGCAGGGTCATCCATCTGTGGTGCCAGTTCATCTTCTGCTGATGGGGCTTGTTTGACCATTGATCAGGTCACCTCACAGTCAGGAAAAATGCCAGGGACCTTCTCCTGTAAATGTTCCGTCTCCCTGACCTCACTTGGCTTCTCTGAGATGACTGGGGAAGCTGCCACCAAGTTATTGCCAAGGAGCCAGCCTCCCTATCTTAGTTGAGGATACTTCCACTAATCGGAAAAACTAGAATCAGAGGGTGCATCCTCAGGCTAAAGGGACGATCCTTTAAAACAGAGATGAGGAGGAGTTTCTTCAGCCAGAGAGTGGTGAATCTGTGGAATTCTTTGCTGTAGAAGGCTGTGGAGGCCAGGTCATTGAGTGTTTTTAAGACAGAGATAGATAGGTTCTTGATTAATAGGGGGATCAGGGTTGTTGGGGAAAAGGCAGGAGAATGGGGATGAGAAAAATATCAGCCATGATTGAATGGTGGAGCAGTCTTGATGGGCCTAAATCTGCTCCTATGTCTTATGGTCTTATCCACAGGTAAAGTAGGGACAATAGCCATGGTCTCACTCCAGATGCACCTGATATAAATGGATGGGGTTACACATCCATACTGCGGTCCCCACCCCCTGCCAGCCCACACTGGCCTCTAGAACACCTCCAGGACTGTTCACTACTGCATTACATTCAATGTGCTCTCCGGTGAAAAAGTCATGCCTTCCCCCCCTGCAGAAAAGCTCGGAGCATCCCTGCTTCTCTAAGTATGACTATGGGTTTATCCACACTTGAGGGGAATGGGGCCACTTTTCCCTCAAGACAAAAATTCCCAATAACTCGGAAGAATTTAAGTTACGCCTCCGACACTCACAGCGGCGTTTTTATCAGGATTTACTGCTGCAGTTAAAGCCACAGCCATGTCTGCTGTACTTTCCATCAAGGGCCCTTTCCTGCACTGCAATCCCAGACAAATCCTACAGGTATTCCCTGTAACAATCAGCTCAAAGATGACCCACCCTGTTGCAGTGAAAACACTTGGGCTTTCAGACCTCAGTCTTATTTTTCAGCACCTTCTTTTTTGGCAGCAGGGGTTGGGGGAGGAGGGGTACCTTTGTATTGTCAGATTTCCCTCCTCACCAGTGGCTATTTACCTTTCACCCTCCCACCTTCTATCTCTTTCATGTATTCGGTGGGGGTTGTACTGGGAAATGTTTTCCCTTGGGACCAGGGTTAGTGGACAAGCTCATAATCATCAGCCAGAGTTTCTAGCTGCCCTTTGCTCCAGGCTTTGGACATTTAAGGAAAGAGGGAATGAGTTTTTGAACAACTCAAGGAGAATTATCTCCCTGAGTTTTTCATAGATGGCCATAGGAGTATTGTGTGCAGTTTTGGTGTGCTTATCTGAGGAAGGATGTCCTTGCTATAGAGGGAGTATAGCAAAGGTTTATCAGGCTGATTTCTGAGATGGCAGGTCTGTCATATGAAGAGAGACTAAGTCATTCAGGAGTTTAGAATAGTGAGAGAGAAGCTCATGGAAACTTATAACATTTTAACAGAGTTAGACAGGGTAGATTCAGAAAGAATGTCTCCAGTGGTGGGGATGTCCAGAACTAGCGGTCATTGTTTGAGGATAAGGGGTAAACCTTTTAGAACTGAGGCGAGGAGAAATTTCTTCACCCAGGGGATTGTGAATGTGTGGAATTCACTACCACAGGAAGTAGTTGAGGCCAAAACATTGTCTGATTTCAAGAAGAAATTAGATATAGCTCTTGGGGCTCAAGGGATCAAGTGATATGAGAGGAAGGGGAGATCAGGATATTGAGTTTAATGATCAGCCATGATCCAGATGAATGGCAGAACAGGCTTGAAGGGCCAAATAGCCTACTCCTCCTTCTAGTTTCTATGTTTTTACAGTCTCTATTTTAAATGCCTGTGTCCAGCAGTCGGAAGCAAGTTGCTTGAACTTTTCAAACTTGATGAAAGTTTGTTCAGGCTGTGTTCAGAAGGTTCAGGATTTCTGCTGATAGAATTTGCACACTAGGCATAAGGACCAAACATAGTTTGTTGAAATATCGTCAGACAGCATGGCACAAATCTCAAATAAATGCAAAATAGTGTGGGTGCTGGAAATCTGAAATAAAAGCAGAACACCTGGAAAAACTGCAGGTTTGGAAGCACCTGTAGAAAGAGAAACTTTGGATCTGTGGGACTTCTTCAGAGCCCATGGCATAAACCCCATGTGCCTGGTCAATCTGCTTTGCATTGTCATCATCCAGCTCTCTGGCGGCCAATTCATTTACTCTGCAAGCTTTTCAAATGAAATGAAAGTGCTCCCACATCTTCCTCCTCAAAGTTTGGGGGTGTTTTCAAACTTCAACACTTGGCCCTGAGTTAGTGGCAATCCTTCCCCCCTCCACGCCCTGCCACTGGCAGAGACCTCCCTGGGCAAATTGGGATTCATTCCTCTCTGCTCAAGATGTGTAACTGAAATTCTCTTCCTTCCTCCCTTTCCTGTCTCCCTCTTCCTCTCTCTTTCCTTTGCAATGCTTTTCTCTCTCCGTTTCTTCTCTCTCTGTCTCTCTGACTCCGGTTAAATCCTCTCTGCCACTAAACTCACCATGGGGAAGGACAAAAAATACCACCCACAGTCTCATTATCTGGTATTTAGCGTTTAAACAAACGTCCTATTTTTACAGATTTAGCACATTACATGCTCCACACAAGGCTGGAAGGTGAGCTGTAATAGACTCGTTGAAGCTCTGAGAGCAGACGACAATCCTGTCTTCGCTCTCTCTTCTCTTTCACCTACTCCTCCCCTGAGAGTTCTTAAGTTGCTGAAGGAGAAAATGAATATTTTGCACTTCACTTGTCTGATCAATTATCTACGGGCTGTTGCTACACCGTGGGTAGGTAGAGCGCAGCCTCCTGCAGGTAACAGGATGGAAATCTGATGCATATTCATCTGCCCATTGGAGTAGAGAACATGAAACAAATAAGCTCTCAAACTATTGCTTTCTGTTGATCAAACGTACAAGGGGTTTAAATCATCATGTGTGACATTGGTAATTAAAACAGTAATGCATTTGTACTAAGTTCTTTTATTCAATTTTGTTATTAACGTGCTCCTTCATTCGAATAGCAGACACAGGAATTTGACAAAAATGCAAATATACCCCTCAAGGTGTCCATAATGTGTCCTTGAGTGTACCGACTGCTTTCATTAACTCCAAATAGTCAGTGCCTTAAATTTAAAACTTATGGACTGAAGCTTTTCCAGGGAGGCAGAATTAGGAGTCAGATTTATTATCAGATCAGAAACACGCCTTGTGGGGAAACTGATTAAGGTTAAGATTTTCACGCGAGTAAGCACTTAATTGGCACGGAGCCGGTTCCCTGTCTATCTAAGACTGGCGGCCATGCTGTCAAAGCTGGAGGATTAATCAGAGGCCTTCCAGCTTCAGAGAGAGATCCGGCTCCAGTACAAGGCGGGTAACTATGCAGAGCACCTCAACAAGTAGGTGCATTCTCAGCTACCTCTTAAAACATTCTTCACCTTCAACACGCAGGGTAGAATAGGTGTAGGGTGATGCGGCGGCGCGGGCTTGTTGGGCCGAAGGGCCTGTTTCCCGTGCTGGGTTGTTCTTTGTTCTTTGTACAAAGCACCCTTGTCCAATCAAAGGTGGCTGCACCCTGTCTTTATCCCACAATTTTCTAATGGGACAGAGTAAGGTTTGATTTGATTGAATTTATCATTGTCACATGTATTAGTATACAGTGAAAAGAATTGTTTCTTGTGCGCTGTACAGACAAAGCACACCATTCATAGAGCAGGAAAGGAGAGAGTGCAGAATGTAGTGTTACAGTCTTGGTACGGTGTAGAGAAAGATTAATTTAACGCGAGGTAGGTCCATTCAAAAGTTTGACGGCAGCAGGGAAGCAGCTGTTTTTGAGTCGGTTGGTACGTGACCTCAGATTTTTGTACCTTTTTCCTGAATGGAAGAAGGTGGAAGAGAGTATGTCCGGGGTGCATGGGCAGCTTAATTATGCTGGCTGCTTTGCCGAGGCAGCGGGAAGCTTAGACAGAGTCAATGGCTGGGAGACTGGTTTACATGATGGATTGGACTACATTCACGACCTTTCAGTTTCTTGAGGTCTTGGGCAGAGCAGGAGCCATACCAAGTTGTGATACAAACAGCAAGAATGCTTATCTGCAAAAGTTGGTGAGAGTCGTAGCTGACATGACAAATTTCCTTAGGAAGCCAACCCCAAGTTTACCTCAACTGGAACGAGAAATGGAACAGGAGCACCATTGATGTCACTCTGCACCATATGTACAGCCTACTGCCCCACAAAGCCCCATTTTTTTAATTCATTCATTGGACACAGGCATTGCTGGCTGGCCAGCATTTATTGCCCATCCCTAATTACCCAAGGGCAGTTGAGAGTCAACCACATTGCTGTGGCTCTGGATTCACATGTAGGCGAGACCAGATAAGGATGGCAGATTTCTTTCCCTAATGGACATTAGTGAACCAGATAAGTTTTTCCAACAATCAACACTGGTTTCATGGTCATCAGTAGATTCTTAATTCCAATTTTTTTTAATTAAATTCAAATTCCACCAGCTGCCAAGGCGGGATTTGAACCCGGCTCCCCAAAACATTAGCTGAGTTTAAAAAAAATCTGGCAATAATACCACGAGGCCATTGCCTCCCTACTTTAAAAAGCAGAAAAGGCAGGGAGGCCACCATTGTTGGTTGCAATGTTGGGGGTGGGGAGAAGATGTGGATTGGTGATGGCAGAGGGATTGGGATAAGATTACTGAACAGTGGAAAATATGGTGCACTTGAGACAATGTCTAGGTACTTACGACATTTACGAATGACTTATTGATGGGGAACAGCAGAGTGAAAGCAACTTGATAGCCCAGGATACTAAGGCCACTTGTATCCCTTCTGTCTAAGATCAAATAAGTCAGCATGGGCAAGATGCCAAAAGCAAATATTAATGTTGCCAGTACATTAATATTTATTTTCTATTCAACAATGGCAGCATGACTGCCCTTGTCTTAAAGTCAGAGTCTTAGAAGTTTACAGCATGGAAACAGGCCCTTCGTCCCAACTTGTCTACGCTGCCCAGCTATGCCCCTCATTATTTTATAGACCCCTATAAACAGGGACAACTAAAATGTATAGAGTATATAGAAAAAGGCACCCTGAGCTCAGGACCCCATCCTCGACATGCCCCCTTCTTGTACAAGGGTGGACAGACAGAAGATCCAACCGTTGTCCACCAACTCCCACTGCCAGAATTTAACAAACAGAACGGTAGAATTCAGATTTCCAACCATTTCCAATCCAAAAATTTCCTTTGTGTCCAGTGAAACACAAAAGGCCGTCTGTATTTAAAGATGTGTGCAGAGGAATTGACAAGTGGGCAGAAAATAAGTCCAATTTTTTTCTGCTCATTAAGGCCAATCATGAGAAACTTTCTTGGAATTACACAAAGGAAATGTAATGGGAAGGTGAATATTGAACTTCAGGTCAGAATTGACATTAGTCAGCTTAATGAACAGGAAGATTTGAAAATGTCAGCAGAATAATGAATACCCTGAATACAAAAACAATCCATTTACCTCGTCCCCATCTGATTCAGCCTCTGCTTTTCGTACTTATTGCACTGCAGAGATGTATCCAACGCACAAATATAAACAGGATGGGACTTGGTGGTTTACTAAATTATAATGCAGAGTAAAAAGTGGCCCCTGCAGATTTTTCCCAGCTCCGACAAGATTTTTTTTTAAGTAACAATCCCATTTGTACCAAAAAAGAGGTAACTGTGTGATTAATTTTTGAATAAAGAAGTCCGAATTTGATTATTAAATGAGATTCAGCATACAGAGATTCCATTCAACATCCTGAATGAGTCAGCCTTAATACAGTCAGTTCTTTTGTTCAAGATTTGTTAGTGTTAACTTTGGCTCAGTGGTAACATGCTTTCCCATGATTCCTGGCTTGGGCCACTGTCTGTGTGGGTTTCCTCCGGGTGCTCCAGTTTCCTCCCACAATCCAAAGATGTGTGGGTTAGATGTATTGTTCATGCTAAATTGCCCCTTAGGGTCTTGGGTTGTGTAGGTCAGAGGGATTAGCAGCTTAAATATGTGGGGTTAAAGGGATAGGGCACGGGTGGGATTGTTATTGGTGCAGACTTGATGGGCTGAATGGCCTCTTTCTGTGCCGGAGGGATTCTATGATTCTTTCTTCTGGAGAGTGTCGGGTTTAAGCCCCCACTCCAGAGGCTGGAGAACAGAATGTACGGCGGGAATATCCGGCTTCTCCCGCTCCAAGCCTGGAAATTCCTATTCAAGATCAACAAGCATTTGTATTGTCTGCCCATGCCCACTATGATTCCCGTGGCAAGCGGGATGAAAAATTCCACCCCTAGTCTGACACTGAAATGGGATATTGAAGAGATACCAGATTTTGACATTAAGACAAGGGCACATCTTCTATCTAGTTCTTTATTTTTCTTTCTGTGCCTAATTTGACCCAATTCACCATCTCTAATCACTTTTCTTCTCTATAATATCCTTGTTTTTTTCTCAATCCTTAAATCTCATGCTTAAGGGGATAGATTTTTTTGGTCCCAAATGCCTCATTGCCCTTGCCACAATGTCATTAGCTCACACTTACAGTAGGGTACCACACAAAATATTTTTGAGCTAATATTTTTGAGTAGCATGGTGGCACAGTGATTACCACTCCAGCCTCACAGTGCCAGGGACCTGGGTTCGGTTCCTGGCTTGGGTGACTGTGGAGATTTTGCATGTTCTACCTGTCTGGGTGGGTTCCCTCCGGATGCTCTAGTTTCCTCCAACAGTCTAAAGATGTGCAGGTTAGGTGGATTGGCCATGCTAAGTTGCCCCTTAATGCCCCAGGATGTGTAGGTTAGATGGATTCGCCATGGTAAAGGTGCGGGTTTCTGGGGACAGAGTATAGGAGAAGGCCTGGTTAAATTACTTTGTCAGAGAGTCAGTGGAGACTCGATGGGCCAAATGGCATCTTCTGCACTGTAGGAATTCTATGAGCCTTCAATGAGAAGCAGGGAAAGATCTAAATAATGGCATACATAAGACTTACTGCTCCAGAAAGATTTGGCCAATAATCTCTGCAGGCATTGCTGTTTTTATTGGAAGAGAGCTACAGATGGCTGTTAGTGGCACAGAGAGGATTCCCATGGCGAAACCAATTGGGCCACTGTTGTAATTCTTGGTGAAATATTGCAATGGTTAAATCATTAATCCAAAGACGGTTTGGATTAACCATTTGTTCTTCTGGGACCCTTAAATATTGTTATTGAGAGCTTGGATACATTGCTTTTTCCATTACTCTCACTAATGGTGATAACACTGGATCTGTCGTAATGTGACCAATGGTAACAAGCTGTAATGGTCAGCTGACCCAGTAAACCACGTAACCAATGACAGGATGATGTGATGATCAGCTGATCAGTTGGCTCAGTATAAATAAGAACCTGTTGGGGATTGTTAAATTGCTTGTAATGGTCCAAGGTGAGGCCTCAAGTTTGAAGTAATGATGTTTCCTTATTAAACCTTTTTCTTTTATTTATAATTTGGAATAAGTTTTGTTATATTTTTATTGTTTCCACTAGAAGAGTTCCTTCTGGATCAACAAAGACCACTAGCCACCTGAGTATCAATAGTAGGAAGACAAAAATAGAATGGAAAACGACAGGGAAATATACCAAATACTCCCATCGATCACCTTAAAAAACTTTGTAAATGAGCTTCCAGATGCAGTACATGCCCGAGAAACTCTGAATTCTCACTTTGTATTGTCAAGGACATGAGATAATCTTATACTGTTATGAAAATTGAGTCACTCAGGTTTCTTTTATGTATATCCAAAAAGCTAACTGGCAGGCACTTCTGGCACCCTTCAATATTGCTACTGAGAGCTTGGATGCATCACTTTTTCCATCACTCTCACTGCAAATTGTTCCAGAAACCAGAACTGCTCCAAAAATGCCTCCAAATTGCAGTGACACGCCTTTGACTGCAGTATGTACAACTCCTTCAACATTGAATGTCATTCATTGCTCTGGCAGCTGCTGCGTTGCAGTCTAATTTTCACAATTCCATTTTAATGTGCAGTGATCATTGTTAATGATCTTCTCCAGTCAGCAATTAAATATCTTCAACCTAAATATACTCATTAAGGGCTGCATTGCCCCATTATATAAAATTGTTCTTAACTTCAATCATTAGCATTAGTTCCTAATGGAGCACGACGATTCAAATGAATCAAGTGTTTATTGTTATAATCACAGAATCTACAATACAGAAGGAGGCCATTTGGCCCATTGAGTCTGCACCAACTATAATCCCACCCAAGCCCTATTCCTGTAACCTTACATATCTACTCTACAAATCCCCCTGACACTAGGGTCAATTTAGCATGGCCAATCCGCACATCTTTGGACTATAGGAGTAAACCAAAGCACCTGGAGGAAACCCGCACAGACACGGGGAGAACATGCAGACGCCACTCTGAGAGTGACCCGAGGCTGGAATTGAACCCAGGTCCCTGGGGCTGTGGGGCAGCGATGCTGATCACTGTGCCACCATGTCTTTAAGCTTGGATTCAGATTGCCGTTCTCAATTAAGATAAAGATTTCGACAAGAAAATTGGTCTCAGTGCCCCCGAGTCCGGGAAGGGAAACCAGATCAGCCCCCTGTGTTTTGCAATGGCTCTTTCTGGATGTGAGTCAGTGTGGGGGTGTGATGATTGGGTTTTTAATTGACTTTCACCCTTCACTCCCCTCTATAGCTGAATAGATGGCAATATCACTGCCCAAAATCCACTTGAAGAATAATTAGTTGGGCAAGGTACTGGGTAATCTCTGGCTGCTATGCCCCAGCAAAAATCAGCTCCTTCTGAAGAAAAGAGGAGAAAATTCCAAGGTCAAAACAAGACTCCAGTTGGTTCCATTCCTCGATTCCATCCCCATAGTTTAGATGCCCTTCCAATTCCCTTTCAAAACAATTCATCACCTTTATTTCCACCATTCTGGTCACGCGTGATTTCCAGATCATTATCACTAAATGCACAATTAAACTTCTTCCTCACATCCTCCCGACATCTTCCTCCCAAAACCTTACACCTGTGTCCCCTTTGCCTTGTGCTGTGAGGTGGCAAGGTGGTACAGTGGTCAGCACTGCTGCCTCATAGCGGCAGGGACCTGGGTTCAATTCTGGTCTCCGGTGACTGTCTATGCGGAGTTTGCACGTTCTCCCTATGGTTTGATTTATTATTGTCACACGTATTAGTATAAAATGAAAAGGATAGTTTCTTACCCATTACATGGACAAAGCATACCATACATATAGAAGGAAAGGGAGAATGCAAAATATATTGTCATAGCTAGGTTGTAGAGAAAGGTCAACTTAATACGAGGTAGGCCCGTTCAAAACTCTGATGGCAGGAGGGAAAAAGCTGTTCTTGAGTCAATGTTTCTTTTTCCCAATGGAAGAAAGTGGAAGCGAGCTTGTTCAGGGTGTATGAAGTCCTTAGTTATGCTGACTGCTTTTCTGAGGGAGCAGCAAGAGTAGACAGAGTCAATGGGTGGGAGGCTGGTTTGAGTGATGGACTGGACTCGTTTGGTTTCTTGAGGAAAGAATGTTTTCTATAGGGCATTTGTAAAAGTTAGTGAGAGTTGTAGCGAAAATTTCCTTGGTCTTCTGAGAAAGTAGATGCATTGGTGGGCTTTCTTAACTATACTGTTGGTATGGAGGGGTCAGAACAGGTTGTTGGTGATCTGGACATGGAGGGACATGGAGTTGGGGGTAGGGTGTTAGCATGGATAGAGGATTGGTAGTCAAATAGGAGGCAGAGAGTGGGGGTCAACGGGTGCTATTCGGATTGGCGGATGGTGACTAGTGGAGTGCCCCAGGGGTTGGTGCTGGGGCCTCAGCTTTTTACCATTTATATAGATGATCTGGAGGAGGGAACCGAGTGTAGGGTGTCGAAATTTGCTGATGACACCAAGATTGGGGGAACGGCAAATTGTGCGGAGGGTGTGGAGAGTCTGCAGAAAGATCTAGATAGGCTGGGCGAATGGGCCAGGAAATGGCAAATGGAATTTAATGTTGGCAAGTGTGAGGTGGTCCACTTTGGTAGGAATAATGGTAGGAAGGACTATTACTTACGGGGCGAAAAACTGCAGCAGGCGACGGTGCAGAGGGACCTCGGGGTCCTTGTGCATGAGTCGCAAAAACCCAGCTTGCAGGTGCAGCAGGTGGTCAGGAAGGCGAATGGGATGCTGGCCTTCATAGCGAGGGGGATTGAATATAAAAGTAGGGAGGTCTTGCTGCAGCTGTATAGGGCATTGGTGAGGCCGCAACTGAAGTACTGTGTGCATTTTTGGGCGCCGCACCTGCGCAAAGATATTTTGGCCTTGGAGGGAGTGCAGAGGAGGTTTACTAGGCTGATACCGGAGTTGAGGGGGTTGAGCTATGAGGAGAGGCTGAATAAACTGGGCTTGTACTCGTTAGAGTTTAGAAGAATGAGAGGAGATCTCATTGAGACGTATAAGATGATGAATGGGATGGATAGGATAGAGGTGAAAAGACTCTTCCCGCTCAAAAAAGACGGTAGGACTAGGGGGCACAGCCTCAAGATAAAAGGGGGGCGGTTTAGAACGGAGTTGAGGAGGAACTTCTTCACTCAAAGGGTGGTGAATCTCTGGAATTCTCTGCCTGTTGAAGTGGTGGAGGCTGCCTCGCTAAATATTTTTAAGACGCGGGTTGATGG
Source organism: Carcharhinus amblyrhynchos (assembly GCF_965287045.1). Lineage (NCBI taxonomy): Eukaryota > Metazoa > Chordata > Chondrichthyes > Carcharhiniformes > Carcharhinidae > Carcharhinus > Carcharhinus amblyrhynchos. Next base: position 15,892,636 of record NC_137350.1, read on the forward strand.
GTTTTTGATAGGAGAGGGGATTAAGGGTTATGGGGAGAGGGCGGGAAAGTGGAACTGAGCCACAACAGATCAGCCATGATCTTATTGAATGGCGGGGCAGGCTCGAAGGGCTGGATGGCCTACTCCTGCTCCTATTTCTTATGTTCTTATGTTCTTATGGACACCTAAAAACTTGAAGCTCTCAACCATTTCTACTTGATCCCCCTTGATGTAAACAGGGGCATGCCCTCCATTACGCTTCCTGAAGTCGATGACTATCTCTTTCATTTGGTTGACATTGAGGGAGAGATTATTATCATCACTATCTGTGTGGGTTTCCTCCAGGTGTTCTGGTTTCCACCCCACAGTCCAAAGATGTGCAGGTTAGGTGGATTGGCCATACGAAATTGCCCCTTAGTGTCAGGGGGATTAGCAGGGCAAATACGTGGGGATAGGGCCTGAGTGAAATTGTTGTCGGAGCAGGTTTGATGGGCCAAATGGCTTCCTTCTGCACTGTAGGAATTCTATGGTTCTATGATTAGTTAATAGAAATCTACCAGTGGAATTTAATACTTCCCTTGAGAGCAGACTGGGAAGCACTAAGGTTGGGTGGGGAGGCTGGGTTGGTACTGAATATATGGAGGGAAGGCTCGACCTGGAGAGTTCATTGCCTTCTGGACTCATCCGCTCCTCCAAATAAGTCCTGGCTCGCTTAAGGGCCTCATTCCACATGCGCTGGTATTCAGTTAACAGTGGGCAGGAGCCACACCACGTGGATAAGCTGTCAGGCATACCCTGGCAGGAGTGCCTGCAGGCTCATGGCAGAGATCCTCCGTCACTGACATCCTGTGCCCAATTACCCACTTACCCATTTAATTAGATAAGTGCAACCAATCCATTTAGATCAGTCGTCCAACACTCAGCCCTTTTGATCTTTTGCCAAGACAAGTCGTACTAACTGGAACATTTATAGCGACGCTTTCCTTTGATGATCTGCCTTATATCCGTTAGTAAAGTTTATTTATTAGTGACAAATTGATTTACATTAACACTGCAATGAAGTCACTGTGAAAATCCCCTAGTCACCACATTCCAGCCCCTGTTCAGGTACACTGAGGGAGAATTTAGCGTGGCCAATCCACCTAACCAGCACATTTTTGGACTGTGCATGGAAACCGGAGCATCCGGAGGAAACCCATGCATACATGAGCAGAATGTGCAAACTCTGCTCAGAGAGTGACCCAAGCCGGGAATCGAACCTGGGTCCCTGGGCTTGAGGCAGCAGTGCTAACCACTGTGCCACCCATTAACCAGGATATTGTATCGATGATAAGAATGACACTAATAGCATTCATTATTATAATAGATATATTGGACCGCAACATCCGGTGTCCAGTCATGGAATTAAACCAGAAAACCCACAATTGCTGTCAGAGATTCCCTGCTCTTTCTCCTCTCTGATAAACTCAGTACGGTAATCAGTGCAATGGTGTGAGATTGGGGTGCTTGCCAACTAGCTCTCCATCGAGCAAAATGTTAGAGCTGGTACTGTTAGGAGTGAATGATTAATAGCATGGTAAGTAATAATTATACTGAACAACTTCCTAACCCAGAAAATTTAATTTCATAGATGTGGTGTCTCACTTCTTCAGATGCCACTTAGTGTTGAAGGCTTTTTAAAATTTTTAGTCTGCCTCTTTTACCAATCTCTCTTAATTCAATCTGTCTTTCCTTCTTTTTATGTTGGCTTTGATACATGTTTTCACATCAGATCAAACATTGTTGTTTATATGTCGAGGATTCTTTGGCAGAGTGGTTAGTATAGCTGCCTCACTGCGCTAGGGTCTCGGGTTTGATTCCCAGCATGGGTCACTATCTGTGCAGAGTCTGCACATTCTTCCCATGTCTGCGTGGGTTTCCTCCAGGTGCTTCGGTTTCCTCCAACAGCCCATAGACGTGCCGGTTAGGTGTATTGGGAATGCTAAATTCTCCCTCTGAGTACCCAAACAGGCACCAGAGTGTGGCGACTAGAGGATTTTCACAGTAACTTCATTGCAGTGTTAATGTAAACCTATTTGTGACACTAATAAATAAATTTAATATTTAACTGGGTGAAGAGCTTCACTGTGTTTTCACAGAGATGTGTAAAGGGCACCGTGTTGGAAGGATCAATTGGATCAGAGGAAGTTTCAATCCTAGAGCTCTGAAATAACTTGTGGGCAGCTGTTAGCCAGGTGAATGATGCATGCCATTCTTTCACTGCTGGCCTCACTATCTGGGGAAACTGAATCCTTTGCCAACTGTGGTGACCAGAGAAAATCGAACCATATTAGTTTCATTCAGCATCAACCTGTAAGCAATGTTTATTATATCATATCCACCATCAGCAAAGACACGGAACACACCCTCATGGCCTCAGGTTACTGTCAGTGTGGAATGTGCACATTCTCCTCATGTCTGCGTGGGTTTCCTCTGGGTGTTCCAGTTTCCCCCCACTGCTCAAAGATGTACAGATTAGGTTGATTGGCAGGGTAGATATGCAGGGTTGCGGGAATAAGGCCTGGGTGGGACTGTGGTCAGTGCAGACTCGATGGGCCGAATGGCTTCTGCACTGTAGGGATGTTCATTATAAGGATCAGGTTCACTAAAATCTAAAAACAAAATAGGATTAGACAAATAGTTCATTAAGAAGCAACAGTTGAAATATCATGTATCTGCCTGACTTGGAACCATCCCTTCATTAGATCAAAGTTCTGAAACCCCCTTCTCAATCACACTGCGGCTCTTTCTATAACACAGGGATTGCAGCGATTCACAAAGACAACCCACATCCACCAATTTGGGACAGGCAGTAAATGCTCATCACCACCTGCAACCATTGAACAAATATTAACAACAGAGTGAAAAACAAAATTAAATAAACATCAGCAAAAAAACGTATTTGTTTTAAAGAGTTATAAATGCTCGGGCTAATCTGCCAGGCAGAATTATGGAGGCAGAAACATTAGACACTGAAAATGCAGCTTGATACTTTAAGGGGAGAGTTGGGTTATAAACAAAACAACCTTCAGTGGCTGCCATGGCCTTTCCTTGTCCTCGGCTGTTCTTATATCCTTGTGGAACTCTGGTGCTAATGTAAGAGAGACTTCAGACCGCAACTGAACAAATTCAAAATAACAGCCGTGAAGAACCATCTAGTTAGATTGGTAATTGCTGGCTGAAACAGCAGTGTTGTTCATGACAGTTGCTGCCAGAACCTTACACAAGTAGTAGAGGGAGCCTGTTCCTGTTAACAGCTTGTGTTCCCTGCCATTCAGAGTCATACAGCTCCCAGAAATATACCTGTGAGAGGAGCTCATATTCTCCAGCTGATTGTACTTGCTTTCCAACTGCATTGACACCGAGCAGATGTTGGTAAGTACAAACCACCTCGGTACCAGCCTGAGTGGATGCAATTTTTACTCTATTACAAAGTACTCTATTATAAAGTAAATTATCACTCCAATCCTACCCAACTAAATACAGCATTCAAATTAACTGAAAGCTGTATCTCCAGGTCTAGTTAAGAATGAATGGGAGAGAGTCTCACACTCCAGGCTACATCCCAGTCTATGCAAAATCAATTATACTTTAGCTAAACAGCCAAACTGTTTTCATTCATGTATATATTTGAGTCCAATTTCTGTACTTAGCAAAAGGACAGTATTAGTCATAGAAAATGTACTATTTTTTCTTATTTTATCAATCATCCAGTCATAGCATCAAACATCAGATATGATATAGGCTAGTGTCAGGCACCAGAAAGAAACTCCAATGCATATTATGAAGTTAGACTCACACCAACTGTTTTCCTATTTTGGCACTAGTGTGAGAATAAGGTGTTTCATGCCAGTTGTGATTCTATTGACTCACTAGGAAGCTTTAATCGAAACAAACTTTATTTTAACAACACAGTTTAACTATAATGAATGAATTCGCTTAACTTTTTCTCGCTGAAATATTTAAACATGACAAGATACAATTCTTAACTGCTAACCTATCTCTATGAGTTCCAATTCAAACAATATTCCTCTTATAGACTTAAACTCCTCTTCAAACTCAGTTAGCAACACATGTGCTTGTACTTAAGCTGTCAGTCCTTCAGGCTCCAGAGAGAGAGAGAGAGACAGAGAGAGAGAGTGGGGGAGAGAGAGAGACCTATTTCTTCTAGCAGGCCCCAACAGCGACTTCCAGAGAGTGAGAGACAGAATCATTTCTTGCTTCATTCAGAATCTGGCAGAAACTGCCTTCTTTTCCTTGTAAACATAGCTCCTCCCTTTAAGCACATCAACCTAATCAAACCTCTAGTCTGAAACCCCAGGGGAAGAACCCTATAAACAAAAATGTATTAAAACAAAACGCATCCCTAGCAAAAATAAATCATTAACAAAACAAATTTCCACAGAGTCATTGAGGTTTTTTTCTCCTCTGTGTTATGCAGAGATCCAGCCACTCATTATTAATTTGTGTTATTCTTTTTAAGGAATGCAATTTGACATGTCCACTTCAACCTTACCATCTGGAGCCAGTTATCAATGCCAGCTTCAACATGCGCAAGGAAGCGAATCTTGGAAAGCATCCTGGCAGAGACAGCTTCAAGTGAAAGATATTAAAGTAAGTTCTTAGTGAAGTTAATGAGAAAATCACTTCATGTAGTCTCTTTAATTTCGAAAAAAATCCTTCTGTTTGAATGTATTCTTGTTCTTAGTTAATTTCTGAATGGCTCATGTTAATCATGGGGTAATGGCAGTCATTTGTTTTGTAGACACCATTTAGATTCCAGACTGAGATTCGACAAGCACAGCAGTTAGCAATTATGGCTCCACACTAAATGCCTAAGTGGTTAACTTTGACTATTAAAAAGTCGAAATTGAAGTTTAGCTAAATACGTAGCAGTTTCGGCAAACAATTATGAATCGATGCATGTATTGGTCAATCAGAGGCTTTGAAAATGCCCAATGCCACAAGACAACTCTAGGATTCAACTTATGTATAAACTGAGCCAGAGACAGCAGCTGCTGAGGCTTAATCCATGTACATAAACCTGTGGCTCAACACGAATGATATATTCCAGGGTCTGCCTGCATGATGATGATTGTAATATAGCTGAGGGTGTGTATCTGGCTTTTGAAGAGATCGTGTGCACCTGATGTAAGTGTTCGTTGTGCGTGGCAACTGCAATAATGTGTGCATGCCATTGTAATGTCAAGGTGCTTGGCAAAGCAATATGAGACTAGAGAGTAGCGCTGCCCAGGGTATGATGTGTAGAGTCACATGGCAATAAACTCAGAGGAAACATTCTGGAAGCCTACCTGCAGGAAGAAGTCTCAAAACACTAGGTTAAAGTCCAACAGGTTTATTTGGAATTACGAGATTTTGGAGGGCTGCTCCTTCATCAGGTGAGTGGAGGTTAGTTCATGAACATGGCATATACAGGCAAAGACATAATTGCAAAGTAATTACGGATTGGAATGTGAAGAATGGCTGGAGTACGAGCCTTTACAGGCAATCAAGTCTTTACAGGCACAGACAGTGTGCGTGGTAAGAGAGATAAACACAGGTTAAAGAGGTGTGCATTATCTCAAGCTAGGACAGTTTGTAGGATTTTGCAAACCCAGGCAGTATGATGGGGGTTACAATTAGTGAGACATGAACCCAAGATTCCGGTTGAGCCATCCTCATGCATGCAGAACTTGGCTATCTACACGGAGAAGCAGCTCCATGCACGACATTAACCAGGGTCTGTAAATAATTGAAGACTAACAATAAACAGTTCATTTTCAAGCATACAACTAACAAGATCGCATCATTGAGACATCTGATGAATCCGTGTTACAGCAGCAAACATCACAGTGAAGAGTGCAAGTCTTGAAAAACAAAACACTTTTTCTACTCCCAATGCCAGTGGCTCTGGTTGTGCATGGACTGGGTACAGTGGAAGGGTTCCCGATGTGGCCACAGCAACATTTAAATCCAGACAGAAAAGCTGCTGATTTGTTCCTGTGTAATATTTCCAATTTCTGCGCGTACCGACTTAACATGCCTCTGAAGAAGACACAGGTTAGTACCAACTTAAACTGAAGTATAGCTACGTCTCTGCCATGGACTTGTTTCCACTAGAAACTTCATATTTATGCCAGCCAGAACTAATTTCACATAAAACATTTCCTTCTGACGAAAAGGGAATTTTTATCCCATCTGTTTGAATCTGAAGCCAGATCCCAAAGGCAAATGCGTTGCTTTGCATGGCACTACCTTTTGCTGCCATTTCCAGCTAACAGCATAAGCATGTTTTGTCTGCAGATTCAGCTCCACGGAGCTTTATAGCAGAATAGATTGAAAAATGCTTTGGACGGAATTCTCCCAAAATAAATAAGGCCAAAATTCTCTGGCTGGTCCCATCCCTGCCGCCGCTGCCAGAGAGGACAGAGAATTTGGTGCTCAGCCAAATCCCCTTTCACTGATTTGATTTATTATTGTCATGTGTATTAGCATACAGTGAAAATTATTGTTTCTTGTGCACTATATAGACAAAGCATACCGTTCATAGAGAAGGAGACGAGAGAGTGCAGAATGTAGTGAAGAGATTGAATCAAAGCATTGTTAGGAAGTTTAAAAGAGTTAGAATAAAGTTTTAGAAGCACAGAATGAGAGTAAAAGGTAAAATTAGAAGGTATGCTGGGCACAGCTTGCAAGAAGTTGTCTCCCTCTGGCATCATCTTGGCTTATTGTCTGCAGGACAAGAGAATCCCGCTGGCATGAACAGCTGGAGAATCCAGCCCTATGTGTCATAACAGCCAGAATAATAGAATGATCTTGGTCAGTCTCTCAGTCTCCACACCCCTATGCTCCGACACTCAATCACGTGCTAGGGGTGGAGGGGTCTAAACACTCCAGTGAGCTTGGATTCAGAGCGCTCGGGCACCATTTCGCAAGGACACTCTGATCTCACAATGCACTGGGAGACCCCCTCCCTCAATCCACAGAGATTAATCACATCTACACCCCCCCCTCACTAGTGGCATGTTCCCCCCTGTCCTCCCTGACATGGGTCACCGACATCGGGGTATCTGGGCCTTCCTAATGTGTCCACCTGCCCAAACCCCTGACATAACATCCATCAAGACCACTTTCACAATCCATCTCTGTACGACTCCCTCCACTCCATCAGACAACCCCCTGCATTGCCCTGTGTTATGGCCCCCACTCAGGCCTTATCCATCCCCAACCACTGTCCTGGCACATTGCCAGACAGCCCAGCTGGCACACCTGGGCTGTCTGGCAACCACTCTTGGTGAGCCAGGTGGGCCCTGCACCTCTCAATGAGCATTGCCCAGCCATGCTCCTGACCATTGCGAGTAGGGATCAGTTATGATTCTCGCTGTTCTTGCGCTGTGCTCGAAGGCCAGTGAATTCCGTGCATTGGGATTTCAATGGGTTATGCATATTTAAATACTGCTTTACTTATGGAGCTGCACAGTGGCACAGTGGTTAGCACTGCCTCACAGTACCATGGACCCAGATTCGATTCCCGGTTTAGGTCACAGTTTGCCTGGACATTGCATGTTCTCAAAGTCCGTGTGGCTTCCCTCTGGGTGCTCCGGTTTCCCCGCACAATCCAAAGATGTGCGTGTTATTGGCCATGCAAAATTGCCCCTTACTGTCCCAGGACGCATAGGTTAGAGGGATTAGCGAAGGAAATATGTGGGGTCATGGGGATAGGACCTGGGTGGGATTGTTGTGGAGACAAATGGCCAAATGGCCATTTGTACTGTAGGGATTCCATGATTCTATGATATGGTAATCAGATTTGCATCCTTTCTGGGTGCAATCCGGTTCATGCCATTAGGAAGAGGATGGAATGTTTGCAAGCTGTTTGGCACAGGGTGCAAAATGGATTTTTAGGCCCGTACACCATTCTCCAAGACCAGCGCCATCTTTTCGTAGCGTGGCAAGGTTGGAGAATCACCCCCTTTTGTTTCAAGAAGTGCAACCCAGACCCTGGAACCGTTTCTGCTACTAGGTGCCCATTGTCACTGAGAAATTCCCTCACTACAGAGACAAAATTCTGTTCTGAGGAGAGCAGTGAAGGCTTTCATTTGCTTCTTGACAGAAACATCCTGTGATATTTTGCAAAACAATTACTGCATCAAAAAAAAAACACATTTCACCTAACAATGGAGGATAAAGATTCCAATCAAGTCTGTTATTTCTAATTTCTTGGGACAACATTCTATTCATTAATTGGATATGAGTGTCTATGGTTGGGCCAATATTTATTGCCCATCCCAGGGATTTAAGAGCCAATTATATTGCTGTGGGTCTGGAGTCACATGTAGACCAAGTAAGGATGGCAGATTTCCTTCCTTAAAGGACAGCGAGCCAGATGGGTTTTTACGACTAACATTTCATTAAGTGTCATTAATTCCCAATTTTTAATTGAGTTCAAATTTCACCATCTGCTGTGGTGGGATTCAAACCTGGGTCTCTAGAGAATTACCGTGGGTGTCTGGATTACAAGCCTGGTGATAATATGGCTGCGCCACGACTTCTCCTCCCACTAGCCTTCTCCACATCCCTGTCATAATAAATGTGCACATAAGAATTTGCCTCTTTAATTAGGCCTCCAGTATGTCAACCGGATGGTTTTCTTTATGTTTGGAAGCAAGTAGTTCATTGGAACAGATTCTGCTTTGTTGTGCATTTGTTCACTCGACTGGATAGCAAATTTTAGTGCCTGTTTCTTTTCTCCCCGATATAAAATGGAGGAGAATTAATAAAATAAAAACCTAATTGCTCACAACTAAGTGCCGATTGGAGAATAAGTTGACTGTTATTGAAATCACGAAAAAAATCTCTGCCTGTTGACACAGCCAGCAGATGTACAGTGCTGATTTTGCAGAACTCACTGTTTTGCTTCTTTGCTCATTAGTAATTCAATCCGCAATTTGCATTCGACTTCACACTCCAAATCTCCAAGTAATGTACCTGTTGTAAATTAATCTCCAAACCTAGGTTATTGTCATTTGAACCAGAAGCATTTACAAATCCGGAACCCATGGAGCTGCCAATGGTAACTCACTTACTGGGTGCAAGAAACGTACATTTTGATTTAGAACCGTGAATTATTTTCACGCTTGACAATCTCATGAATTTAGTGAGAAACCTTAGCCAAGTCCAAGGCGGCACGGTAACACAGTGGTTAGCACTGCTGCTTCACAGCTCTAGGGTCCTGGGTTCGATTCCCGGCTTGGGTCACTGTCTGTGTGCAGTTTACACATTCTCCTCATGCCTGCATGGGTTTCCTCCGGGTACTCTAGTTTCCTCCCACAGTCCAAAGATGTGCAGGTTAGGTTGATTGGCCATGCTAAGAAATTGCCGCTTAGTGTCCAGGGATGCGTAGGTTAGAGGGATTAGTGGGTAAAATATGTAGGGATACAGGGGTAGAGCCTGGGTGGGATTGTGTTTGGTGCAGACTCGATAGGCCGAAGGGCCTCTTTCTGCACTGTAGGGTTCTCTGATTTTTGTACCCTCTCGACCCATTGATGTAGGCAGGGGCATGCCTTCCACTCTGCTTCCTGAAGTCAACGGCTATCTCCTTCATTTTACTGACCTTGAGGTAGAGATTATTGCCATCGCACCAATTTACCAGATTGTCCATCTCACCATTATTTGAGATCTGACCCACTACAAAAGTGTCATCAGCAAACTTGAAAATCACGTTGGAGAGGAATTTGGCCACACAGTCAAAGATGTATAAGGAGCATAGTAAGGGGCATTACTATCATTACTATCAATAGCATTACTAGCATTGGTGCAATGACAGTAAACTCTCCCTCAATGTCAATAAAACAAAAGAGATAGCTTCTTACCTTCTTACTGTAGGGAAAGCAGAAGCTTAAAAAACAAAGGGATCACCTGTCACGTGGCCAGTGATACAAATGTGGTCAACACTCGTGTACTCCCCCTTGGTCAGTTCATGCCTGGGATCTCTCCTCACCCCTGATTTCACAGCAAAGTTCTTATTGTTCAAGTGAGCGGTTTTAAGGCATTTCCATTATAGCTGTATGAGTTCATGTCTGGGGACCCCCTCTCAGCTAGAATCCTACTGCTGAAGTGATTAAGCTTGATGGCTTGTCCCCAAAAGTAGATTTTTTTAGAAATTGGTTCATGGGATATTGGCCTCATTGTATAGGCCAGCATTTGTTGCCTATCCCTAACTGCCCTTCAGAGGTGGCAATGAGCTTTCTTGAACCACTGCAGTCCATGTGGTGTAGGTCCACCCACTATGCTGTTAGGAAGAGAGTTCTAGGATTTTGACTCAGCAACAGTGAAGAAGTTGTGAAATATTTCCAAGTCATAATCACGAGTGGCGTGGGGGAACTTCCAGGTAATGATATTCCCATGTGCCTGCTGCCCCTGTGCTAGATGGAGCAGTTTGGAAAGTGCTAAGAAATCATGGTGGGTTATAGATGGTATACACTGCTGCTACTATGTGCCCATAAGTCCATAATACATAGGAGGAGAATTAGGCCATTTGGCCCATCGAGTCTGCTCCACCATTAAATCATGGCTGTTATGATTCTTATCCAACTTCTCCTGCCTTCTCCCGTAACCCTTGATCCCTTTATTGATCAAGAACCTATCTATCTCTGTCTTAAAGACAATGACCTGGCCTTGTTCGATGATGGAGGCAGTGAATGTTGGTGAATGGGATGCCAATCAAGATGGCTGCTTTGTCCCAGATGAGGTCAAGCTTCTTGACTGTTAGTCAATAGAGTACAAAAGCACGGAAGTTATCATGAACCTTTATAAAACTTTGGTTTGGCCTCAACATTCACGTTGAGAAGGCTAGGATACAAGAGCAAGGATGTATTTCGGAGGCTGCATAAGGCTCTGGTCATACCCCATTTGGGGTATTGTGAGCAGCTTTGGGCCCCGTATCTAAGGAAGGATGTGCTGCCCTTGGAAAGGGTCCAGAGGAGGTTCACAAGAATAATTCCTGGAATGAAGAGCTTGTCATATGAGGAACAGTTGAGGACTCTGGGTCTATACTCATTGGAATTTAGAAGGATGAGGGGGGATCTTACTGAAACTTACAGGATACTGCAAGGTCTGGATAGAGTGGATGTGGAGAGGATGTTTCCACTAGTAGAAAAATCTAGAACCAGAGGACGCAACCTCAGGCTAAAGGGATGATCTTTTCAAACAAGACGAGGAGGAATTTCTTCAGACAGAGAGTAGTGAATCTATGGAACTCTTTGCTGCAGAAGGCTGTGGAGGCCAGGTCATTGAATGTCTTTAAGACAGAGAAAGATAGGTTCTTGATTAATAAGTGAATCAGGGGTTATGGGGAAAAGGCAGGGGAATGGGGGTGAGAAAATATCAGTTATGATTGAATGGTGGGGCAGACTCGATGGGCCAAGTGGTTTAATTCTGCTCCTATGTCTTATGGTCTTATAAGAACATAAGAACATAAGAAATAGGAGCAGGAGTAGGCCATCTAGCCCTTCGAGCCTGCCCCGCCATTCAATAAGATCATGGCTGATCTGTCGTCAACTGGAGTATTGTTTCCAATTTTGGGTACCACACATAAGGAAGGATGTGAAGGCTTTGGAGAGAGAGGGCAGGGAAGATAATGATTGCAGGCCAAGAGATTTCATTCACCCAGATAGTTCAGAGAAGCTTGGATTGTTCTCCATAGAGAAGAGAAAGGTGAGAAATATTTTGATAGAAGCATTCAAAATCACGAAAGATTGAGATAGAGTATTTAGAAAGAAACGGTTCCCAGTGGCAGAAGGGTTGGGAACCAAAAAACCTTGATTTAAGCTGATGGGCTAATGAACTGACATGAGGAAAAATATTTTGATGCAGCCACTGGTTAGGATTACTCTTTGAACCTGTAATAATAAAAGAACATCCTTGAAACATTGGAGCATTGTATAAAATCAGATAAAAATGTAAAGTTTATTTATTAGTCACTAGTAGGCTTACAGTAACACTGCAGTGAAGCTATTGTGAAAATCCCCCAGTCTGGTGCCTGCTCGGGTACACTGAGAGAGAATTTAGCATGGCCAACGCACCTAACCAACACATCTTTCAGACTGTGGGAGGAAAACAGAGCACAGGGAGAAACACACGCAGACAGCATGCAGACTCCGCACAAACAGTGACCCAAGCCAGGAATCGAACCTGGTCCCTGGCACTGTGAGGCAGTGGTGCTAACCACTGTGCCACCGTGCTGCCCGTATATCCTGTTTTAATTCATTGTTCAACCGGATTTCAGAACTGTGGAACCTCTTACCTCCCTTAATCTAACCCCATTTTTTTTCCAATCTAAAAGCTTCTAACACAACCAGAGTATCAGCTGATTAATCTTTCTCGCCTATTCTTTCTGACCTTGATAGTGTCCTGCAGAACAGGCCTTAGCCCTTTGCTTGGATTTCCTGATTAAAAAAAGAAAGAGTTAATGCATTTGCTGTTCTTTTTTGCAGCTTAATCCAAAGAACTTCGAGTATTTCCGTCTCCCATGCAATTATTTGTCAGAATATCCAGGCAGACTGCACAGGTAAATAACATTATTAAGATGGCATTAAAAGATCAAGTCATGAAGCTTGAATTATTATAGTCACAAATCTTAACTTGTCCTCATGGACTTTGTGTTTTATGAACTATAAGCAATTCATTTTTGTACCAATTTAAACTGGTTTCAATGTATGCTAAATTATAATGCATCTTCAAATCCATGTGTCACTATAACTCAGGGACAAGCAGGTCAAAGTCACTACCTATATAATATTTCTGCTTATAAATAGAAGATAATCACATGCTCTCTGTTTCTATTTACAGGATTGTTAGCAATGTCTATTTACATATATTAATTTTATTCTTTCACAACATGTGACTTTTATCATCCTTAATTCCTTAAGAAGAGACAATTAGGGTTGGGGGGGGGGGGGCAGTGGCCTTGTGATATTATCACTGGACTAGTAATCCAGAGAGCCAAGGGGGTATTGCAATGGGAGCCCAGTTTCGAATCCCACCATGGAAAATGGTGAAGTTTGAATTCAATAGAAACCTGGAATTAAAAGTCTAATGATGACCATGAAACCATTGTTGATGGTCATAAAAAATCCCATTTGGTTCATTAATGAAGGAAGGAAGTCCACCATCCTTACCTGGTTTGACCTACATGTGACTCCAGACCCATAATAATGTGGCTGACTCTTAAATACCCTTAGGGATGGGCAATAAATACAGGCCCAGCCAGTGACACTCACATCCCATGTAGGAATAAATGAAAAAAAGGTGGTGAGTTACCTCCTTGAACTGCAGCACTCCATTTGGTGTAGGAACACCCATCGTGCTGTTAGGGAGGGAGTTCCAGGACTTTGACCCAGTGACAGTGAAGGAATGGCAGCGATATGATTCTAAGTCAATGTGATAGAAAGATTTGGAGGTAAGCTTGCAGGTGGTAGTGTTTGTAGGCATCTGGTTTCATTGATCTTCCAGGTGGTAGAGGTGATGGGTTCGGAAGGTGCTGTCAAAGGAGCCTTGGTGAGTTGCTGCAGTGCGTGTTCTACACATTGTTGGCATAGTGCATGGACAGTGATGTGCCCCGGATAATGTGGATCACCTCAGGAGCCTCCTCTTGGTGCGAGCAGGCCTCGACAATGAAATCCAGCATTGACTCCAATGCGCCAGTGCAGTCTTCAGACTCTGAGGAACGTGTTCGGAGATCAAGACCTCAAGTCCAGGACCAAGCTGGTGGTCCACAGATCAACCATGGACCCCGCCCTCCTGTCTGCATCGGAAACAATGTGATACCTCAAATACCATGGAGAGATATCACCAATATTGCCTCTGCAAAATCCTGTAACCCCACTGGCGCATCAATGTGAACATCGCCTCCCATGCCTGTGAGGCAGCTCTCCAGATCTAGCCCCCCAGATATTAACAAGACATTGCAGGGTTTACAGGGCTGAGTTTGCTGCTTTTGTCTCTCTCCCTAGGTCAATGCCAGGTGGTCTGTCCGGTTTCATTCCTTAATTCATAGGTTTGCCCCATCTCTGGCTTTGGTATTAACAGTTCGATTTGAGAAGGATAGATGGAAATTTCGAAGGTAGAAATTGCCAGGACCACTTTTACGTAATGGTAAATTGTTGCCATCAGACATCCAGTTCTTGAAAAGTCAAGTCAGAATCTTTACCTGAGCCTATCCGAGACTGCCTATCCTAGAGCTCAAACTTGCATTAGTTTTCGAGTAGGTATTGAGTTTGTGAAATTAGGCAGCAGAAAGGAGTATGATGATGATTTTAGAAATCCTATGGTGCAGAAGGAGGCCATTTGGCCCATCGAGTCTGCACCGACAACAATCCCAACAGGCCCTATCCCCATAACCCCACATATTTACCCTGTTAATCCCTCTAACCTATGCATCCTGTGACATTAAGAGGCAATTTTCCATGGCCAATGCACTGAACCTTTGGACTGTGGGAGGAAATGGGAGCATCTGGAGGAAACCCAGTCAGAGATGGGGAGAACATGCAGAGTCCGCAGAGACAGTGACCCAAGCTGGGAACCGAACCCAGGTCCTAGAGCTGTGAGGCAGCAATGCAAACCACCACAACCACAGTGCCATCCACGGTAGATTTTACTGAATAGATGTAAGAGTCAGTTTTAAAAACACATAAGAAGCTGTAGAAAAAGAAAAAAAAACATTTAGTCTACCAGTCCTATTTCATCCATAGGTTTAATCTTCTCTATTCTACCTTTGAAGCAGGACAGTCAAGTAGAATTCATTAATACCTCACTAACCTTTCATACAAGGTGATTATAGATCTAGGGATCACTGGTGCTCTTGACATCTATCTTCAATGTACCACTAGCTCAAGAATCATTATGTTCAATGGAATATTTAATCACCTCTGTCTGCCCTTACCTTTGCAACACTCAATCCCAGTTTAACAGTAGATAATCCCACAGCTCTTTTTATTAAAGGGGTGAATCACCGCATCATAAAGTACATTAACTACCCACACATGCAGAACTGTGCGTAGGAGGGAAATAAAATGAGTCAAGCCTTGGACACCATGTCCAATTTCAAGAAAAGCTTTTATTCCACATGCACAAGGGAGATCTGAACTCGGGCCTGAAATCTTAGGTTGTCTGTGTGTTCTCTCTATCCCTGGTAGATTGGTACAGGTTAATATACGGTTTTGAGTCACAAAGGTTTACATTAGCATATTAATTCCTCAAACTGGATACAAAATGGTCCTTTTAATTTTGTTATGTAGACTGCATTGGTCAGTACAGCTTTGTTAATCAATTTCTTGGGCAGTTCCGGTTACCCGATTATAATGTCAAAGCGTTGTATTTACCCAATCGATTTACACTATCCCCCTCTGCTGTTTGAGCATGTTTTACAGAAGACTATACCCTCCCTAGGCTATATGGAGCCTGGCTGTCTTAAGGCTGGTTCTCCCATTGTCGGGATAAGAGTGATCTTCTGCACATCGGAAGTTAATAACATGCATTAATCATTATCTGTTGACAGAGTAGGCTTCTGGCTTTCCCTCCCTCTGGTGAGGTCTGGCTCTCTGGGCTTGCTCTATGTAACCCTGCATGTAGCCCTGAAATTAAATAAAATTTATATATCTATTTATATAAATTAAAAGATAAAATATAAAAGACACGATCCCCGATATTACCCTACAATAAGGTGGTACAGTGGTTGACACTGCTGCCTCACAGTGCCAGAGACCCGGGTTCAATTCTGGGTCACTGCCTGCAAGGAGTTTGCACATTTTCCCCATGTCTGTGTGGGTTTCCTTTGATTAATGACATCAAATTTGGGGCCTTCAGCTGTTATTGACCTAAACTTTGGAATTTTCTCCCTAAATGTCTCTATCACACTATCTTGCTTTCATTGTTTAAGATACTCTTGAAAACCTACCACTTTGACCATGCTTTTGGTCATCTACCCTAACATCTCATTTTTTTTGTTCATTCACGGGATGTAAACAATGCTGACCGGACCAATGTTACCACCCATCCCCAAATGCCCTCAAGAAGGCGAGGTGAGCAGCCTTCTTGACCCACTGGAGTCCCTGTGATGTCGATACACCCATAGTGCTGTTACTGAGAGATTTCTGGAATTTTACACAGCAACATTGAGGGATCAGCAATATATTTCCAAGTCAGGATGGGTGAGTGACTAGAAGGGGATCTTAAAAGTGGTGGTGTTCCTATACTTCTGCTGCCCTTGTCCTTCTAGATGGTAGAAGTCACAGGTTTACAAGGTGCTGTCAAAAGAGCTTTGGTGAATTGCTGCAGTGCACTTTGTAGATGGTACATACTGTGCATTAGTGGTGGAGGAAGAGAATGTACATCAGTGATGGATGAAGTCATAAAGTCATAGAATCATAGAGTCATGGTGGTTTACAGCATGGAAACAGGCCCTTCGGCCCATCTTGTCCATGCCGCCTTTTTTTTAAAACCTCTAAACTAATCCCAATTGCCCGCATTTGGCCCATATCCCTCGATATCCATCATACCCATGTAACTGTCTAAAAAAGTGCCAGATGGGGGGGCTTCAGTGACAAATTTTGTTTGCCAAGACTCCTGTGAAGTATCTTGAAATATTTTATTACCTCAAAGGCACTATATAAATGCAAGCTAATGTTATTAACTGGAACTATAATTTGTGAGAAGAAAATCCTTCTAATCACAGAACACTCAAATCTTGTTAGTTTGCCATCCTTTAGTTACAATTCAAACAAAACGACCTTGATCCGTGTTAAATATTTCACTTTACAAGGCTGATTCTGGCTGTGTGTCCCAATTCCTCCACTTGAGCGGATAATTGAATCCCCATGAAGATGGAGCATAATTACAATCTGAAATGTTTCCAATATTTTAATAAAATACACTAGTGCGTACAAAAGTAGCATGAACTATATGTACTATCCTTAGAATATCCTATAACTCCTCTGATCACCGTTATCACCAATTTTCTCCTTTTATTCCAGCATGATTCAATGAGCTGAAAGACTTCCTTCAGCATCATAATGACCTCATAAAGCCATGAGACATAGAAGCAGAATTAGACCATTCAGCCTATCGAGTCTGCTCCACCATTCCAACATGGCTGATATGTTTCTCAACCTCATTCTCTGGCCTTTTCCCTGTAATCTCTGATTCCCTTACCAATCAAGAACCTATCTATCTCTGTCTTAAATGCATTCAATGACCTGGCCTTCACAGCCTTCTGTGGCAATAAATTCCATAGATTCACCACTTTTTGGCTGAAGAAATTCCTCCTCATCTCAGTTCTAAAGGGTCAACCTTTTACTCTGAGGCTGTGCCCTCAGATCCTAATCTCCTACTAATGGAAACAACTCCATTTCTACTCTATCCAGGCCTTTCATTATTCTATAAATTTCAATGAAATCCCCCCTCATACTTCTAATCTCCCCTGAGTACAAACACTCAAACACTCCTCATATGTAACTCGATGACTCCTTATGAAGATGGGATCGTTACAATTTTATGACAAGGAGTTTCAGTGAAGATTTTCTCTTTGCCCAACTTGTACCAGAATAACAAAGACGCTTCATAAAATACATTTTTAAGATTTCATTACTTGGAGCCCAATTAAACCTTGTGACATATTTCGCAATCTGTTAAAAGTGTGGGGGAAGGTGTGAACTATCCTTCAGTAGCATTTAGTGGTCGACTAACAAAAAGACCTGACCTGGCAGGCTTCACTGATGAGCACCTCACACCTGATGATCCACTGCAGGTGGAGACAGGAACATCCCAGGGATCCAGCACTCGGAGGGATAATGGAGCCCAGGATCTGCTGAGTCCTGGTCACATGATGTGCCTCTTGTCCCGTTCACCCCACGACTGCTGCAGTTACAAAGGCAGAGTTGTGAATATCATGAAGGGATGTCAGCATCCTTTCTTGAACTGCAAGGCCAACTAGTGAAGTCTCATCGTCTACTCTCCGAGGAGAAGGTACCATCACTCCAATGCAGCAAGACCAACTCTGCAATGGTGGTGTCCTCAGTGGACACCTTGGCACAAGTTGTATACACAGTAAAAAGTCTGACAACACCAGGTTTTAGTCCAACCTATTTATTTGATAATATACTCGCAAGCTTTCGGGTTAGCCCCTTCGTCAAGGGGCTAACCCGAAAGCTTGCGAGTATATTATCAAATAAATAGGTTGGACTAAAACCTGGTGTTGTCAGACTTTTTACTGTGTTTACGCCAGTCCAACGCCGGCATACCCACATCATGACAAGTTGTATACTCCATGGCGGGAAAGTCTGTTCCATGGTTCAGCTCAAGACCTCCATGTCTGAGGGTGTGGGCTCCATGGTGCAAGGTTTTAACTGCATGGCACTGGTGGGAATCAACAAGTGTCAGTGCCAGAGGACGCTGGGGTTTCTGGACCTCAATCCTGCTTCCCCCCTATCCCATGGAGGAGCACAGGGATCCCTGGGAGCACAAAAAGAAAAGTTCAGAAGGTGCACAGCCAAGGGCCGTCCATGCTGGATATCCTGGGGTTGTCCAGGGTTTTCCAGAGTCTCCACACAACAATGCATTGAAGTTTTGATAACTTATGATTACATGGGAAGGGTTTCATTGTGGACACCTGGCTGTCATCAATGCCCTTGTACTTGGCAGATCCAATAGCACTGGGCAGCTCACTTGTTTTATTCAGAAAGTTCTGGCCATGTTGGTTCAATCACGTGCCTGATCCATAGGTGGCCGGCACATTCTCTAATATTTTATCTCTGGCCAGGAATCAATTATAGAATTAGCAGTTGTGGGCTGTGAGGAGCTCGCAACCTTTGGCAGTGACCTCCATATGTTGAGAACAGAGAGCAGGTGTACTTGCTGCAGATGGCCTGTCGACCCAAACCAAGCTGAACATTTGTCCTTGATCATTGGCAGATGGGTATGCCAAAGTCTCCCAAGATTGCCTTCACTGTCGCAATTGTAAAATGATTTATTTGGGACATTTCAAAATTAAAATCCCTTTCAAGGACGCTTTAATAATTAATTCCAAAGCTTTTGGGGAAAGATTAACATGAAATGTTAACACCAAAATAGTTTTAAGCTTATTTATTATTGTTTCAAAGTAGGCTTACATTAACACTGCAAGCTACTGTGTTACTGTGAAAATCCTCTAGTTGCCACACTCCAGCGCCTGTTCGGAAACATTGAGGGAGAATTTAGCATGGCCAATGCACCAAACAGTACAGCTTTCAGACTTTGGGAGGAAACTGAAGCACCCAGAGGAAATGCAGGCAGACATGGGGAGAAGGTGCAGATTCTGCATAGACAGTGATCCAAGCCAGGAATCGAACCCAGGTCTTTTGCAGCTGTGAGGCAGCGCGGCGAACCACTGTGCCACCACAATAGAATCAGGTAATGGCAATTTAAGGGCTCCTTTATCCTGGAGCGACCCTCACTTCTATCTGAGCACGAGGGGGAAAAGGAGCAATTGAAGCACAAGTATCTCTGAACTTTATTCGATGTTAATTTTAATATATTTGCAACAGATTAGTTTTAGCAATGCTACAGCGCAAAATATATATAAGCCTGTCAGGTGACTGAATGCAGAAAAACATTTGAACTGCAGCCCAGAAAGAAACTGGCAGAAATCCTGTTCACCCAATTCTGTAGAGCCACCGTTCCAGAAGTGCACCTGCAGGACTGTGAACAGCCCCTTAATGTACAAGTAAATAGCTAAGCTTGTAAGCAGCCTGTAAATTATATTATTAATCGCCAACTTACTTTTTCACTCCAGTTTTAATCATCTGTGTGTTCTTGACCCATTATCGAGGAACCAGAATTAAAAACCCCAGATTTGTTGTGCTGTACATCAGCATAATTTCAAATGTGGAGTAAGCAGTATTAGCAAAAATGCATGTTGTGCATCTTATTTGATGGCACTTAAATCAGATATTGTACAGCAAAGTCGCAGCAACATCTAATGCTCTGGACTAAATGATCTGGTAGGGGAATGCTGCCATTATTCTAGGCAGTCACCAACACTGTGCTTTCACTGTGTTTTTCTCACCTTCCTCAAGCGCACGTCCCTTATTGGGACCTTTCTGCATTTTTATTCTAAATGGAAAACAGATGCCATAAAGTCCAGTTTCACCACAGTTGCGTCTCCATCATAAGAAGCTGAATGCATCTGCTCCTGAGGAAATGAACCTTCCATCCATTGACTCCGTCTACACTTCCCACTACCTCGGGAAAGCAGCCAGCATAATCAAGGACCCCACGCACCACAGACATACTCTCCTACTCTTCAATCAGGAAAAGATACAAAAGTCTGAGATCAGGTACCAACCAATTCAAAAACAGCTTCTTCCCTGCTGCCATCAGACTTTTGAATGGACCCACTTTATACTAAGTTGATCTTTCTCTACATCCTACTTATGATTGTAACACTATATTCTGCACCCTCTCCTTTCCTCCCCCCCGTATACTCTATGAATGGTATGCTTTGTCTGTAAAACAAGCAAGAGACAATACTTTTCACTGTATCCCAGTACAGTGACAATAATAAATCAAATCAAATTAAATATGACATCCATCGCAGAGGATGTGAATGTGCTTCATTATCCAGAATTCAGAGGCAATAAGAGGATCATAAGGTTAAATATCAGGGGATCCAGGGTGAGGTACCCAATTGGATACAAAATTGGCTTGATGACAGAAGACAGAGGGTGGTTGTAGAGAGCTGGTTTTCAAACTGGAGCTCTGTAACCAGCGATGTGCCTCAGGGTTCGGTGCTGGGTCCACTGTTATTTGTCATTTATATTAATGATTTGGATGAAAATTTCACAGCATGATCAGTAAGTTTGCAGATGACACAAAGATTGGTGGCATAGTGGACAATGAAGAAGGTTATCTAGGATTGTAATGGGATTTTGATCAGTTAGGCCAGTGGGCTGATGAATGGCAGATGGAGTTTAATTTAGATAAATGAGAGTTGAAACATTTTGGTCGATTAAACCAGGGCAGGACTTACTCAGTAAATGGTAGGACACTGGGGAGAGTTATACAACAAAGAGATCTAGGGGTACAGTTCATAGCTTCTTGAAAGTGGGGTCACAGGTGGACAGGTTGGTGAAGAAGGCATTCAGCATGCTTGATTTCATTGGTCAGTACATTGAATACAGGAGTTGAGATGTTTTGTTGAAGTTGCACAAGGCATTGGTAAGGCCACACTTGGAATACTGTGTACAGTTCTGGTCACCCTATTGTATTATAGAAAGGATATTATTAAACTAGAAAGAGTGCAGAAAAGATTTACTGCCGGGATTTGATGGTTTGAATTATAAGGAGAGGCTGGATAGACTGGAACTTTTTTCCCTGGAGCGTTGGAGGCTTAGGTGTGATCTTAGAGGTGTATGAAAAGAGGGGCATAGATAAGGTAGACACTAAACATCTTTTCCCAAAGGTAGGGAAGTCTAAAACTAGAGGGCATATGTTTAAGTTGAGAGGGGAGAGATACGAAAAGGTCCAGAAGGACAATTTTATCACACAGATTGTGGTAAGTGTTTGGAACAAACTGCCAGAGGTAGTAGTACAGGCGGGTACAATTTTGTCTTTTAAAAAGCATTTAGACAGTTACACGGGTAAGATTGGTATCGAGGGATATGGGCTAAACGCAGGCAATTGGGACTAGCTAAGTGTAAAAACTGGGCGGAATGGACAAGTTGGGCCGAAGGGCCTGTTTCCATGCTGTAAACATCTATGGCTTTATGACTTTGTACAAATATATATCTCCCAGTCTCCTTGCCACCAATTTCAAGCAAAGATTTGGAGCTATCATCAGGATGTGGAATTAAAAGCTAATTACGTGGAACCTGCAAGGCACTGGCTACCTTTTCAATTGGTTGGATCAGGACTGCGAGACTTTGCTATAAATTAACTTGTATGGTATTCTGGCTTTTTCCGATGAGCTGCAGTCCTTTCTGCAGTAGTGCAGTCTAGTTTGCATGTTTGTTTAGCTCATATTAGGGAGAGATTAAAGTCTATTCAGTGTGTGGATTTAACAGGCACCTGGGGATAGAGGCTGTTCAAACTATGGTCGAGGAAACTGTGGAATAGCTTTAATAAGATGACTGCCTAAAACAAACAGCTTTGTTGGCTGCCTAGTGCTCATCTGCTTTCCAAAGAAAGAATGAATTTGCATTTATGTAGCATCTTATCACATTCTCAGGACATCCTAAAGCACTCCCCATCCAATGAAGTAGACTTTGAAGTGCACTCACTGATCCTATGAAGGCAGTCTATTTGGAGGTTTCATTAGCTGTGCATTAGGGACATTCTTGATGCAGTTAGATATGGATGGTTGCAAGATGACTGTAAAATAGCCCCTTAGAGTTTGCAAGGCATTAATATTGTAGAGGTACATGATGCCGTTGACCTTCACAGCTCAAGGTAATGTAGTTGCTCTTGTAAAGGTCTCTGCCATGTGTCATCAGTTCTACAATGAGGATATTTCTACTGAGAACGCTGCTATTCTGTTAATCTCAAATAGTTAGTTCTTTGGTAATGCACTTTGCAAAATGTATATTGCCTCAACCCTCACCTTCTAGTCTGTCTTCTTGAATTTTCCCTCTCACGCTATAAGGTAACTACAGCAAGAGAAATATTCTGCTTTCATAAGGCTTTGAATAGCAAATAAATTCTATATTCAGCCTTACATCAAATATGATTTAAAAACACACTTGTATTACACTGGTAACATTTCAGATCAAAAGTGATAGGGCGGCACGGTGGCACAGTGGTTAGCACTGCTGCCTCACAACACCAGGGACCTGGGTTCAATTCCGGGCTTTGGTGACTGTGTGGAGCTTACAGGTTGTCACTATGTCTGTGTGGGTTTCCTCCTGGTATTCCGGCTTCCTCCTACAATCCAAAGGTGTGTTAAGTTGATTGGCCATGTCAAATTGTCCCTTAGTGTCACAAGATGTTGCAGGTTAGGGAGAAGTAGCGGGGTTAGGGGGAAGGGTGAGTGGGGTGTAGTGCACTATTGGAGAGTTGGCGCAGGCTCAATGGGCCGAATGGCCTCCTTCTGTACTGTCGGGATTCTATGACACTTCTTTGACTGGGTAACATGAGGCTCAAAATACTGGGCCAAATACTCCCATCCCACCTGCGACAGGCTTTGATGGTGGGCAGGTGCGGAGAATCTGGCCTGAGCCAAAAGGTCAGAAACCTGCTGGCATAAATTTACATTGCAATTCTCCCAATGGCAGGTTGGTCTTCCTGCTGATGCTGGCATGAATTCCATTTGCATCCCATGAATGCTAATTAAAACAGCTCCTGACACATCTCCCATCAAGTCTTCCAATCTTGCATTACACTGGTGGGAAGCCATGTCTACAACAATCCCACTTGATAAAGAGCGGTGTGCACAAGGCAGCCCTCAGTTCACCAGAGGCATTGTGATGAGAGCAACTTGTTATATATTTAAGTGGTTGCATGATTGTGTTAAGAGCCGGTCACATGATTTGCTGGTGAGGTCATTGGGGTGTTTCACAGGCTTCCGCTTAGTTTCATTTTCTGCTCTGTGCAGACAACAGCTCCTTCAATAAACCTCTTGTTGTTATTTTGAATCTACATGTGCACATTTTTTTTGTGTAAAACCCACAACCCCTAAAATAGGGGGCAATTCTGCCCAAAAGATTCTAAGTCGAATTCAGGGGAAAACTGGAGTAATTCATGTTGTTTTCTTCAGTGAGAGTTCACACCACCATCTCCCACACTCTATGCACTGCAGAGACCAGCAGTGTGAATATCATTAAATTTCAGGGGCAGGGCCTATTCACGCTGAAGAGGCTGAAACCTGTGGGCCTCTGCACATGTGCCGTGGCTCCGAAGTGTCAGTCTCTCAGCTTCATCACTGGCCAGCATGGGATCCCTCCAGTGCTACCCCTCCAGCCCCCTGCATTGGCCCCCAAGTCTATTCGCAGGCCAGTCCCAAACCCTCCCCTTCCCAGCCTGTCCCGAACTCCAGCTTCCCCCAGCAGTGACGATCCCAGGCAGAGCCCCTCCCCCCGCAGCAGACCCCAAATTGGCAGACTGTCCCAGCTGACCAGCCCCTCCCCCAGCCCACCCCGATCGCTGGCCTCCCTCCAGACCCAACTGGATCCCACTGCAGAGGGGCAGTGGGGCTCCTCCACCCCCACCAATCACCCTCTAGGCCCTGCCCTCAGAAGATCGTGCCCCCTAGCCATGCCCCAAAATAGGCCCCACCCCCTAAGCAATACCCCATACCTGATGGGCAGTGCCAAGGTGCCCCCTGGGCATGGCCATTTTGCCCCTTGGGCAGTTCCAGGGGGCCCAGGCTGAGAATCCCAGGGTGCCCATGTTGGGGGGGGGGGGGCACCATCCTCTGCCACCCTGACCCCTTGGGGACCCTGATTGCGCCTTCCCCCCCCCCCCCCCAACACTCCAACAGGGTCAGGCCACTAGTTCCCCGAAAGTGGGGAACTACAGTAATCCCCGCTGCAGTGAAACACTCTGGCAGGGTGGGAGAGACTGGCAGCCTTGGAGAATTCAATCCCAGGTCCGCTAACAGCATTTAAATAGTATGTTGCAGCTTTAGGTAATTTTCTTCCACAGTGTCACACTGGCTCCAAGAAGTTGCTATTCATGACATTCCACTCATTGTGTAAAAGTCCAAACAACAACTGTTTGCATCCTATTTGACAATGGGGCTTTATTACATCAATTTCACCTAAATTAGAAGCTGCAACTATTTATGTATGCCTGCAAGCATGGTGGGATCTTTGAATATAAGCTTCTTACATTCTGTTTATTAAAGAGTTTCATTTAATTTCTGAACAGGGGCACAGTCAATGGGGCAGGGATCAAATAAAACTTCTATGGAGTGGCTTAAAATCTTTAATTTAGACAAATGTGTATTATCTGCCTGTAATGTGGATATATTTGCTTTGCAGCTTCAAGTTTTCATTTAGGTCAAGTTATGGGTGCAGCATTCCACTTTACAGGGGCAAATCTCCCAAAAAAAATTCTAAGTGCTGAATTGGGATGCAAACTGGAGTAACTCCCGCTCCCGCTGTTTTTCTCACGGGATTTTCAAAATGAATCTCCCACACTCTGAATGCCCTAGTGTGGTTCACACTGAAAATCAGTCGGCCGGGCCCTGTTCCCACCCAAGAGGCCGGCAGCTTAGTGCTGAGTGGACCACTGCGCATGCGTCGATCTGTCAGAGTGGAGATTGACGCACACACACAGGCTCCGCTGACCAGCCCCGCAACCCCCCCCCCATCGTTGCCCCTCCAACCCCCCCACCCCATAACCGCTGGCCTCCTGGACTTCCCCGGGCAAACCCCGATGCCCCCCCACCTCACCCAGATGGCCAGCCGGGGGGGCAGGGGCGGAGATATTAGCAGGCCTGGAGACTTCAGACCCTGGTCCACTATTGATATTTAAATCCCAACTTAAATATTGAAATCAGCTCTATGGCCAACTTCCAGCACAGAGCTGATGACTCCAAAAATCGGAGACGCACAGAGACCGTGGCACCCAGTGGGGAAGTCACGAAATGGTTTCTGCTGATGTCTCCTGACCTGTTGCAGTGCAGGCTGGGAGAATCGCCCCCTACATCTTTACACATATCAGACCTACCCTTTTCTGCCTTATATTTTAATGAAACTATTCTCGTCCCAAATGTTGCATGGCTTTAAGAAGGTGATGTTCCAGTACTTTTTTTATTGTTACGACGATAAGCTCATGTTATTGTATCCAGTGAAACATGGAAAGCTGAAATAAATTGTCCCCAGTCCTGGAAATTGAGGTTAGAAGCAGACCAGCTATGATCTTATTGAATGGAGGAGCAGGTTTGAGGGGAAGAGTGGCTTATTCCTGCTCCTAATACATATGTTTATGTGTATACACGTTTGTATGAAACTGTCAGATTGCACTGAAACCTTTTTTTTATTCATGAGACAAAGCCAGCATTTATTGCCCATCCTTGTTGCCCAAAGGCAGTTGAGAGTCAACCACATTGCTGTGGCTTTGGAGTCACATGTAGGCCAGACCAGATAGGGACGGCAGATTTCCTTCCCTAAAGGATATTAGTGAGCCAGATGGGTTTTTCCGACAATCAACAATGATTTCATGGCCATCAGTAGATTCTTAATTCCAGATTTTTTTTATTGAATTCAATTTCCACCATCCACCGTGGCGGGATTCTAACCCGGGTCACCAAAACATTAGCTGAGTTTCTGGATTTATAGTCTAGCGATAATACCACTAGGCCATCACATCCCCAGGGAAGGGGACCCTAAGGGAAGAAACCTTAACCAGTCTAGTCTCACCAAGACATATGACACACCAACGCTGCCCTCTGAAGTGGCAAACCAGTACAATGTGTCAAACCAGTATAATGCAGCAATTCAAGTAAACAGCTATAGCCATCTTCTCAGGAGAAACCACAAATAGACAATAAATGCTGACTGTGTCAGTGATGCCCACATCCTACAAATGAATAAAAGAGGCACGGTGAAGATTTCATCACCAAATAGAAGGAGGAATAGGATATTACAAAGTCGACACTTTTTGGTTGTGACCAATTTAACTCAACCTGTAATAATGAGTTGGGAGGTGATAGAATCCATGGCAAGAGCACAGAGTTTCTGGTAGAACCAAAGATCATGATGACTTCAGCCTTCCTAATGTTTAGCTGGCACCAGCAAGATGATCCTGACAGTAGCTGATTCACACAACGCAGGAACGTTTCAGAACTATTTCTGATTGCGTTGAATTTTGTTGAAAATTGATTTCAGTTAAGCTTGACAATAGGAGTGCGGAAGTAAAACCGCAGGGGAAATAAAAGCTAGCCTCAGTGATGGTAAACATGAAACTATCAGTTGTAGTAAAAACCCATCTGGTTCATTAATGTCCTTTAGGGAAGAAAATCTGCCATCCTTATCCGTTCTGGCCCACATCTGACTCCAGACCCACAGCAATGTGATTAACTGTTATTTTTTATTCAATTGTGGGACATCTTACCTCGGGAGAAAGGCCCGAGAATAGGATTGAGAAATATATCAGCCATGATCAAATGGCAGAGCAGATTCAAGGGGCCGAATGGCTTCATTCTGCTCCTGTAGGTTATGATCTTATGACATGGATGTCGCTGGCTGGCTAGCATTTATTCCTATCCCTAGTTGCCCTTGAGCAGGTACTGGTGAGCTGCCTTTTCAAAAGACTACCCTATGAAATGGCCTAGCAAGCCATTCAGTGCAAAAGCAATTAAGGATGGACAATGAATGTTGGCCTTGCCAGTAACAACTTACATCCCATCAAAGAATAAATTAAAAGACAGAATTGACCTCAGTGCCTTTGGATTTTAGAGGGCAAATTGGCCCAATTTGTCATTGCAATCTCTCCTAGCCCAAATGAGTGGAAGTGAATTGAGAAGTAACTCGGAGAGATAAATAGACTCTGCCACCAAATGGCTCAGTAACACTCATTGTCAAATAAGGTGCTTTATCAATGGGGCACGGGAAAGGACTGTGTGACCGGCATCTGTAGCACAGCACCGTAGCAAGATGCCAAAACCTTCAAGGATTGAAGGTAGAAAATTGAGAAGCCATAAAAAACAACTCAGGAGACTGTAGAAATAAAAGAGACAATGTGCCCTCATTCTGCAAATGGATTAAACGTGCGAAGCTGGGAAACTGATGGGTCTCTTTGGCTGCTGTTAATTTAGTGCAGCGCATTTACACTTCCATTCAGCAAATATATTACTTACAGGATGCACACTAGTGTCTTTAAGATGTAATTATTTTAGATTGAGTTTTGGAAAATAAAGAAAAGAGTTAAAGAGACAAATTAAGGGAAGGATGCTTAGCATTTGTGCTTGCTAGCCTTCAAGTTTCTTTCCTGAAGGGATAGGAGGAAGCTACTGAATGGAACACAAATCCTGCACCCCCATAGCGACCCCACCATCCCTCACTTCATATTGATTGGATCTGAGTGACTCCATTGCTGCATCTGAACATATGACAAGCACTTTTCACAGAGGCACTACAGAAAGCATCCTTTCCGGGTGTATCACAGCTTGGAATGGCTCCTGCTCTGACCAAGACTGTGAGAAAATACTAAGGGTTGTGAATGTAAACCATTCCATCACGCAAACCAGCCTCCCACCCATCGACTCAGTCTACTCTTCCCACTACCTCAGAAAAGCAGCCAGCAATTGGACATACTCTCTTCTCTTGCTGTTGCAATTATACAGGCCCTTGGTGAGGCCACACCTAGAGTATTGTGTACAGTTTTTGGTGTCCTTTTCCAAGAAAGGATGTTCTTGCTCTTGTCGAAGTCCAGCAAAGGTTTACAGGGTTGATTCCAAGGATGGTAGGACTGATGTATGAGGAGAGATTGAGCAGATTAGGATTGTTTTAGCTGGAGTTGAGATAAATGAGAGGGAATCTCATGGAGACTTATAAAATTCCAGCAGGACTAAACAGGGTAGATGCAAGGGAGGATGTTCCCAATGGTGGGGGAACCCAAGGGTCACAGTCTGAGGATTCAGAGTAGACCATTTAGGACAGAAGTGAGGAGACACTTCTTCACCCAAAAAGTGGTGAGCCTGTGGAATTCATTACCACAGGAAGTAGCTGATACCAAAACATTGAATGTATTCAAGAGGCAGCTGGGTATAGCGTTTGGGGCGAATGGGATCAAAGGTTATGGGGAGAAAGCAGGATTAAGCTACTGAGTTGGATGATCAGCCATGATCGTAATGAATGGCGGAGCAGGCTCAAAGGGCCGAATGGCCTTCCCTGCTCCTGTCTTCTATGTTTCCACCTTCTTCCATCAGGAAAAAGATGCAAAAGTCTGAGAACACATATCAATCAACTCAGAAACAGCTCATCCCCTGCTGCCATCAGACTTTTGAATCAGCCTACATTAATTAGGCTGATCTTTCATACAACCTAGCTATGGCTATAACACTATATTCTGCATCCTCCCCTTTCCTTCTCCTCATTGTACTCTATGAACAGTATGCTTTGTCTATATAGCACACAAAAAACAATGCACTTCACTGAAACATGTGACAGTAACAAATCAGATCTAAGTGGGACAGGCAGGAAAATACCAGTTGGCCTATCAGCTTGGAGCATGATTAAAGATCCTTTGCCATCCCGCCTCTTCCTACATCCTCTCTCCACTCCCCCTCCACCCTCCCCATTTCTTGCTCTCCTGCAGAGTCTGGGAGAACCAAAGAAATGGATGACCCGATGGTAATACATAGAAAAAAGTCGAGAAAATTCCTTTCTGATCTTCTCGGGATTGAAAGCAGTTGAGGGGATTGTGGCCATGCTTGTGTCACCTGCTGATCCCCTTATCTTTTGTATGATGGGGATCTTTGCCCCAGCAAGAACCTGTCCAGATTGAAGACATGTGCAGAGTGAGATTGTTTAGCCCAGGCAAACCAGGAGAGAACATTAAAAAAAAGGGCCTTTTTGCCACTGAATGACAGCTGAGTGATGCCCATGGTTCCAGTTCTGACCAAGGGTTGTCACCCATCTTGTTTGGACTGGACTGTTTAGATTTTGGATTGCAGTGTAGAAATCTCTAAATTGAAAATAGAACACCGAAAAAGTGATTTTTTTAAAGTGGTCTCTCTTATGGGAGAGACCAGACCAGAGGCTACAAATATAAGATAGTCATCAATAAATCCAACAAGAAATCCCGTAAAATCTTCTTTACTCAGGAATTGATTAGAATGTAGAATCTACTACTACAATAAATAGTTTTTTTAAATTCATTCATGGGACATGAGCGTCATTGGCTGGCCAGCATTTATTGCCCATCCCTAATTGCCCTTGGAGGGCAGTTGAGAGTCAACCACATTGCTGTGGTTCTGGAGTCATGTGTAGGCCAGACTAGATAAGGACAACAGATTCCCTTCCCTAAAGGACATTAGTGAACCAGGAAGTTAAAATAGGGATTGGAGTGACAAATCTGGCCAATTTGCCTCCAAAACCAAACAGCACTGAGGCCAATGATATCTTTTTAGTTTTTTTTAATGGAATGCAAGTAATAATGGCAAGGACAATATTTGTTGCCCATTCCTAATTGTCCTTGAACTAAGTGGTTTGTTAGGCCATTTCAGAGGGTAGTTAACAATCAATAGTATTCGTGTGGACCTGGAGTCACATGTAGGCCAGGCATGGATGTGTTTAATGAGAAGCTCAACAATGTACATGAGGGAAACATGAAGAAATAACAGGATAATCTAATGGGGTGAGATGAAATAAGGTGGGGGAGACTCCTAGATGGTACTTTATAGAAATCATAGATCACAGAAACCCTACAATACAGAAAGAGGCCATTCGGCCCATAGTGTCTGCACTGACCACAATCCTACCCAGGCCCTACCCCCATATCCCTACATATTTTACCCACTATTCCCTCTAACCTAAGCTTCCCAGGACACTAAGGGGCAATTTAGCATAGCCAATCAACCTAACCCGCACATTTTTGGACTGTGGGAGGAAACCAGAGCACCCAAAGGAAACCCAAGCAGACACGAGGAGAATGTGCGAACTCCACACAGACAGTGACCCTAGCCAGGAATCAAATCCAGATCCCAGAAGCTGTGAAGCAGCAGTGCTGACCACTGCGCTACCGTGCCGCCCCAAAGAACATCTTACCCAGGCTCTATCCCCATAACCCCATATGTACCCCACTAATCCCTCTAACCTACTCATCTTTGGACACACTAAGGGGCAATTTTCCATGGCCAATCCACGTAACCTAAACATCTTTGGACATGCGACCATTGCAACCATTGTTCCTGGGCTGTTAATGCTATGTAAAATGGAGTTATTAACTAGTAAGTCTATTAACCATTTGTCCAACTAATTTTGGTTATCAATCGAGAAAGTCTGAAAGTTCAAAGAATGATCGTTTAGGTGTGAGCTGGTGTATAAGGGACAAGGTAAAACAGGGCAGGTTCACAAACTCATGTTTCTAATACTTCCTTCTCCCCAGTTGCAATATTATCAGAATTAAAACCATTTATTAATACAAATACATAAAAACGTGGTCAAGCGGGTAATTTACTTTTTGTACAGATGGTATGCCACATGCTGCTCAGCTGGCAGAATACTTGTTACATAAAGCCACACATCACTTAACACGATATTGGTATACATTCTCAGCCCAGGCCCAAGGCTGGCCTGGTTACACACCATTAATAGCACCAGCTTGTACTAGTACAGAGATAGCGACAGACAGAGAGTAAGCTGACCCAGAGGTGGGGGGGGGGAACGATAAGAGCGGAAGAGAAAGCAAGCGAGTTCGCTGAGTTTCTAGCGGTCGGACCTGGTTGCATTAAGGAAGGGACTTCAAAATTCCACACTCCAGCTGCCCCTGGGGAGTCAAGATATTCTGACGGGAAGCTGACACCTGAGTTCATTATCCACCATCAAGACAGATTTACTCGTAATAGCATCCCCATTAACTATCATTACATCCAATCTTCCTCCCATCAGGCATTAATGGATATAATGCAATCTTCCCTGATGATAACAATAGAAACCTCAAACATAGACAGAAGCAATTGCACTTGAGACAACTCATATGCACATTCCACAGATTGACTTCAATCTGAACTACAATATTTTGGGAAATTTAATATTTTTTGCAACATCAAATCTCCATAACTATTGATGTGATCTTATATTACTGGATGCGGTTATTGTGTTGCTGCTAGTCAGGCTCTTCACTTCATCATGAACCTGTTTTCCACTGGATTTCAATCCAGGGAACAAGGCTTGAATCTCCGTAGCTGAAGCATTAATACTGCGCGGAGCATTACCAGAAACCCTTTCTCAGGGATTGAGGAACAGCCTTCCCCTGAGTGTCCATTTTGTGATCAATTTAGCCAAGGAAGAAAGAAACTTTTCTGAGAGGCAGCAGCACTCCCTCAGCACTGCACAGAGGCGATTAATTACATTGCATATTCCCCGAGTGGGCTTGAGCCCACAACTCTCTGGCTCTGAGATTAAAGCGTTCAGTTATAGCTCAGATGTATATTGTATGTGATGCACTGAGCCATATGGAATAACTGGGTGAATCCCTTATCCGTGCTGAATTGTCCAATTTTGGATGTTAGTGAGGCATTAAAATTGGTCTCAACTTAGAATCATAGAATCACTGCAGTGCGGAAGGAGGCCATTTGGCCCATCAAGTCCGTACTGACCATAATCCCACCCAGGCTCTATTCTAGTGACCGCACGCACATTTACCTTGCTAATCTCCTGACACTAGGGTCAGATTAGCATGGCCAGTCAACCTAACCCACACATCTTTGGAGTTTGAGAGGAAACCAGAGCACCCAGAGGAAACCCACGTAGACATGGGGAGAAAGTGCAAACTCCACACAGAAACGACCCGAGGCCAGAACTGAACGGAGGTCGCTGGTGTGTGAGACAGTGTTGCTAAACCCACCATGCCACCGTGCCACCCTTAGAATTATAGAATCTTTACAGTGCAGAAGGAGGCCATTTGGCCCATTCAGCCTGCACTGACAACAATCCCACTCAAAACCCTATCTCAGTGCAACCCCACGTATTTACCCTGCCAATCACTTAGGGGCAATTTAACATGGCCAGTCAACCTAACCCTTTGGAGTGTGGGAGGAAACCAGAGCACCCAGAAAAAAACCCACACAGACACGGGGAGAATGTGAAAATTCCACACAGTCACCCAAGGCTGCAAATAAACCTGGGACCTTTGTCCTGTGAGACTGCAGTTTTAACCATTGGGCCACCTAGTGAAGTAGAAAGTTAACCAGGGTTTAAGCATAATTCACCTGGCCCCCTTCCCCAACCCACATTGTTTGTCACGTGTTCCAAGAGTAGAAACATAAACACCAGAAAGCAACCCAAACCAATCAAGGAACAAAAATTAACTGGAAAATTCCTCTTCAACCTCCTTAGGCAACCAAAACTAGCATAGAGGATCATATTGGCCCCAGTTCTGGATATTGACACATAATACATTCCAGACTGGAACAGGTCAGCTCATGTTTGGGGGAATACAGAGCCTGTGACAAACACCAGCCTAACTTGGAAATGTACCATCACTTCTTCATTGTCGCTGGGTTAGTTCCTTGGAATTCCCTGCCTAATTTTTCTCCTATTCATTCAATGGACGTGGGTATCACTGGCTGGCCAGCATTTATTGCCCATCTCTAGTTGCCCTGAAAGGGCAGTTGAGAGTCAACCACATTACTGTGCCTCTGGAGTTACATGTAGGCCAGACCAGGTAAGGATGGCAGATTTCCTTCCCTCAAGGACATCAGTGAACCAGATGGGTTTTTCTGACAATCGACAATGGCTTCACAGTTATCAGTAGATTCTTACTTACAGATTTTTTTATTGAATTCAAATTCCACCATCTGCTGTGGCAGAATCTCCAGAAAATTAGCTAAGTTTCTGGATTAATAGTCTAGTGATAATACCATTAGGATATCACTACCATAAAGCGTTTTGACGGTGTAATGATGCACTTTCGGAGACTTCACTGGTGAACAACAAAGGTCTTATTTCCAAAGGTCCACAAGAGCTACAGCATATCAGCTGGTAGATCTGGAATACCCCTTCCCTTAAAGAGCTCCTCGCCCCGGGAGTGATTCCCCACTCTGAATCCCAATTGATCTCCAAGGCCAGGTGACCCATACTCTGCTGTGTTGCCCTTAGAGAGACAATGGCCACACAATGGTTACAGCACAATAGGAGATCACTTGTCCAGTCGTGTCCTTGCTGGTTCCCTGCGAGAATGATGCATTCAAGAAAGTGGCTCACTACCAATGTTCCCTCTGAGCCTCATGGCCACAGAGCAACTGAAAGTTCCCACACAGGCCGTGCACAGGTCAGCCCCTTTAGCACCATGCATGGCCGCACAAAGAAGTTAAAGCACTCTTGCACTTCAACAAATCATCCAAAAAATAAGAGGGTATATCCCTCACCGCCAAGAGCAATTAGAGATAGGGAATAAATTTTGGTCTTGCCAACAACATCTACATCCAGTGAATTAATAATAGAAACATTAACATTAATAATACAAGTTAGCAATCTGTTCTTGAGGAAGACGCTTGATCTAAGCAAAATAATCCAACCAGCAGGCAGGTAGGCATATCAGAATAATACAAACTAAAAGCAAAAATACTGTGGATACAGGAAAACTTAAATTAAAAACCAAAAATGCTGGAAATACAGTAATGCCTTTGGAGAGAGTAATAGAGCCAATTGATGGGGTCAATTATAGGGCGGCACAGTGGCACATGGGGTGGCACAGCAGCACAGTTGTTAGCAGTGCCATCTCGCGGCACTGGGGACCTGGCTTTGATTCCCAGCTTGGGTCACTATCTGTGTGCACATTCTCCCCATGTCTGTGTGGGTTTCCTCCAGGTGCTCTGGTTTCCTCCCACAGTCCAAAGATGTGCGGGTTAGGTGCATTGGCCATGCTAAATTGTTCCTTAGTGTCAGGGGGATTAGCTAGGGCAAATGCATGGGGTTGTGGGGATGAGGCCTGGGTGGGATTGTCGTTGGTGCAGACTCGATGGGCCAGATGGCCTCCTTCTGTACTGTAGGGTCCTATAGAATTCTCTCATTGTCTCTCTAAGGGCAACACAGCAGAGTATGTGTCACCTGGGCTTGGCGACCAATCGGGACTCAGAATGGGGAATCACTCCCGGGGGGAGGAGCTCTGTACGGGAAGTGACATTCCAGATCTACCAACTGATATGCTGTAGCTCTTGCGGAGGTGAGTCCGAGGGAAACTCAACAGAGACATGAGTCACTGTTTGATTGGGTAGCACTTATCCCCCAGCATCCATCCTTGGGGATTTTCTAGCTCCTCCAAGATCTCAGGCACTTGGAAGTGACTGAGGATGGAGGAGTCATGGCACCTCCCATGGAACTCTGCACAAAAGTACAATATTTGCTTTCAATGGTTGCAAACCAACTGCATGTTGACAGAGTGGAAACCCTTGCAGTTGATGTGCATCTAGAGCTTCCATTAGGGATTCCATATAGCCAGATGGGTGCAGTCTATATCTCCCTGCACTTCTGGGAACCCAGAGACAGCTGGGAACACAGAGATAGCTGGAAACACAGAGTTAGCTGCGAAACCTATCAGTCTCTGAGCCTGGCTATCCTCATCTAAAACAAAATTCAGATAATGGTGGGCCATTCTGTAGAGGGCATTGGTCACCTCCTAAATGCACTGATGTGTTCAGAATTCAGTAAAGGAGGACCAGGAGATTTCTTAAGAGGGGGAAAAGTAGATTATGAAAGTGCACTTGCAAGTAACACAAAAGCAGATTGTAAAAACTTTGTTATATATAAAGAGACAGAATAATGAACACAAATGTAAGTCCCTTACAGTCAAAAACAGCAGGATTTATAATAGAGATATAATGATACTGTGCCTTTAAGAAATGTATTTTAATTATGTTTTTCTGTAGGATGTTTTGTCAGGATAGTGTTGTCTGTAGCTGGTGTCCTATTGTTATTGAGGCAGCATGACTGATATCATGTTGATTTTAATCTGAACTAATGCAGTGTCCTGTGGTGTTGATGGTCCCCTGGGATTGCAGAGTGGAGCTTGATGATGGGTAATTGACTGCTCACGTCATGTGGCTAGGGACAGCTATTTTTCCAAGAGAATTTCAGTTTTTAGTTTTGTTTTCAGAAGCAGATTGAACCTGAGATTAACAGCAGTTTTTTGTTTCTTCTCTTTGGAGTTTGAAGACTGGAAGTCACCAGAGATTATGTTTACCTCTCTGAAGTTTGGCTGTTTTAGGGATATATCCTTCTTTGCAACCAGCTGGCTTGGATTTCTGTCCATAGGTGTTACAAAGCTGAAAATCCTGCATCACGTGAGCATGCTTGTTTTTGTGCTAAGTCTGAAGAAGGGTGCATTCTATGGGGTGGTATTTAACTTGGAACAACATAGATAGCTAGCAGTTAGGAATTATATTGTGTCATGCTCAAGTCTTGTTATTGGTAAAGGTTGTGCTAATTCTTTGTCTTATCTTCTAACTGTGTTCTTAAATAAACCTGTTTGATAAAAGCTTCCTGGTGGGTTATTTGAATCATACCTGTAGTAAAACACCTGATGCTCACCCAAATGCCAAAATCAAATGTAAAATGTCGGGTCTAGGCTAACTTCACAAAACGCTTCAGAGTCTTTAGCCTGGCTCTTAACAGAGGACAAGAAAAGGGCAGAGCAAATAAACAACTACTTTAGTTCTGTCTTCGTCTAGGAAAACATAAAAAGAATTTCCAGAAATTCTCAGGAACCTTGTGTCTGGTGAGGAGGAGGAATTGAAGGAAATTAGCATTACTAAAAAAAAAGCGCTAGAGAAATTAATAGGATTAAAAGCCGAGAAATCCTCAGGGCCTGAAAATGTACATCCCAGGGTATCGAAGGAGGTGGCCACAGACATCATGGATGTATTGGGTTATCATCTTCTAAGATCCTGTGGATTCTGGAACAGGTCCGGCAGTCTAGAAGGTGGCAAATGTAACCCCACTATTTAAAAAAAGGGGGAGGAGAAAAAAGGGAAATTACAAACTGGTTAGCCTAACATCAGTAGCAGGAAAAAGGCTAATGCCTATTAAAAAGGATGTGATAACAGGATACTTAGAAAATATCAATATGATTAGGCAATGTCAACAAGGATTTATAAAAGGGAAATTATGTTTGATAAACCCACTAGAGATTTTTGAGGACGTAATTAGTTGTACAGGTAAAGGTGAACCAGTGGGTGTGGTGTATTTGGATTTTCAGAGAACTTTTGATAAAGTCCCACGTAGGAGGTTGGTGTGATAAATTAAAGCACATGAGATTGGGGGTAAAGTATTGGCATGGATTAAGAATTGGTTATCAAACAGGTAACTGAAAACAGGAATAAATGGGTCTTTCTTGAAGTGGCAGGCATGACTAATGGGGTCCCACAGGGATCAGTGTATGGACCTCAGCTATTCACAATATATGTATCAATGATCTGGATGAGGGAACCAAAAATGATGATACAAAACTTGGTGGGAATATGAGTGATGAGGAGCATTTTAAGAGGCTTTAATATAACTTAGAAAAGTTGTATGGGCAAATACATGGCAGCTGCAGTATAATGTGGATAAGTGTGAAGTTCTCCGCTTCGTATGGAGAAACAGAAAGACAGAGTATTCTTTAAATGATGATAGATTGGGAAATGTTGATGTACAAAGGGGCTTGGGTATCCGATTACAACAGTTCCTGAAAGCAAGTATGAAGCAAGCAGTTAGGAATGCAAATGGTATGTTGGCCTTCATTGCAAGGGGACTTGAATACAGGAGCAAGGATGTCTTACTGCAGCTGTACAGAGCCTGGATTATTGTGTGCAATTGTGGTTTCTTTATCTAAGAAGAGATATACTTGCCATTAAGACAACGCAGCAAAGGTTCACCACGCTGATTCCTGGGATGGCAAGAATATTCTAAGAGGAGAGATTGGGTTGACTGGGCCTGTATATGCGGCAATTTAGAAAATGAAAAGGGGATCTAATTAAAATGCATAAAATTCTGACAGGGTTGGATGGACTGGATGTAGGGATATTGTTTCCTCTGGCTGGGAAGGGTCGAGAACCAGGGCTCACAGTCTCAGGATGTGCGTCACGACTAAGTACTGTCTTCAGATTTAGCAGAATAAGATAGTGGGGAATAAGTGGACCAGATAATTCAGACCCTACTTTAAACCAAATAAGTGGACTCAGTAATATTACCCTGAAGGAAGGCAGTACAATCTTCCTGGAGAGGTGGTCTTCATAGCGAGTGCCATCTCTAGCAACCCCAAATAGCAACAAATGAACTTAAATAAATTCTCAGGGCATTCAATATGGCCATTTAAGGGCCTTTTCAAACCCAGCTTCAAGTTTTAAACTGGCAGGTGGATGTCAGATTGGGATGGGTGGTTGGGGTAGGGGTGGGGTGGGGAGGCGGGGGTGCATGGGGGTGTGAAATAGCAAAACTTAGCAACCAAAATCTCAGGCAGGGAGTTGGGTGGGATGATACCTCCATCAGGAGCCCTGTTCTGATGGTGGGCAGCCTCCCCTGTAGACCCAGAGATCTCTGGACCTCACCACTACATCCATCATCCTCTCCCATCTGTAAGAATTATGTAGGTTTCATTGAGCTCACCTCTCATTCTTCGAAACTCTAGCAAATTCAGCTGCTGTTTTCTCCATCTCTCCTCATAAGACAATCCTGCCATCCGTGGGATTTGTCTGATGAATCTCTGTACTCCCTCTTTGGAAGTACATCCTTCCTTAGATAAGGATACTCAGTATGCCAGGGGTGGTTTCACCAAGGTTCTAGACAATTGCAGCAAGACATCTATACTCTTGTGCTCAAGTGTCCTCATGATGAAGACCAACATACCATTTGCCTTCCTTATTGACTGATTGTTGTTCCTGGCTTTTAGTGGCTCATGAACAAGGACTGCCAGATCCCTTTGGACAACAGCACTTCTCAACCTCTCACTATTTAAGAAATACATGTCTTTCTGTTTTTATCTTTAGGGGAGGCAGTGACATAAACACAAGGTAATGCTCTGGGGACCTGGGTTCAAATCCCATTACAGCAGATGGTGAAAGTTGAATTCAATGAAAATCTGGAATTCTGGAATGACGATAAAACCATTGTCGATTGTCGGAAAAACCCAACTGCTTCACTAATGTCCTTTAAGGAAGGAAATCTGCCATCCTTACCTGGTCTGGCCTATATGTGACTCCAGACCCACAGCAATGTGGTTGACCATTAACTGCCCTCTGAAATTATGGAATTATAGAATTAGAATTATTATAGAATCCCTACAGTGCAGTAGGAGGCCATTCGACCCATCAAACCTGCACTGGTAACAATCCCACTCAGGCCTTATCCCTTTATCCCCACATATTTACCCTGTTAATCACCCTGACATTAAAGGATAATGGCCAATACATCTAACCCACACATCATTGGACTGTGGGAGGAAACCTGAGAACTCAGAGGAAGCCCATTGTAGCCATGGGGAGAATGTGCAAACTCCACACAGACAACGACACAAGGCCAGAATCGAACCTGAGTGCCTGGCATTGTAAGGCAGCAGTGCTAACCACTGTGCCAAAGTGTTAGGTAATTAGGGATGGGCAATAAATGCTGGCCCTGTCAGTAACGCCCACATCCCGTGAATGCATTAAAAAAAAACAGGGATAACTTGTTCACATCATGTCCCTTCTGCCACATTCTTGTCCATTCACTCAACCTGTCCAATGACTTAGGACTAGGTAGAAGAATGTCAAAATATGGAATGTTTTCCAAATAGGTCATTTTGGAGAAGAACCAGATGTTGACAAGAACATGAGTTCGATGCTTGGCCAAGTGGACACAGTGACGGCAGGATTCACTCGGAGATAGGCTGGGTCTTTGTGAACGGAAGCTGTGGGGTCTTACTCAACAGAAGGTCTCCGTCACTGCCCGACAGCAAGAACAGATCACACGGGGGGGGCTGCACAATCTGCAGGATCAGAGTGAAAAAACCCTCCCTGGACATTTGGGAGCATTAGTGCCAGCAGATAGGGCCCAGAGGCTGCTTAAAGGAGCATTTCCAGTACTTCCCATAATTGCTCACCTCATTGTCTAAATTAAAGTGATTTGTAAGGGGTGCAGGGAACGGTGCAAGGCCGATCCCCAGTGTCAAAAACACCAAGTATGAGGAAAGATTAGGAAACATGGGCTTGAAGGAGTTGAACATGAGTGGAATCAGTGGAAGTAGGAAAGCTGGTAGATGGGATACAAAAGTTACACCCAGATTATTATATCCTCCATTACAACAGAGAGCACAAAAATAAAAATTCATTGGCTGTAAAGCACGTTTTGAAATGTGCCGAGGTTGTGAAAGGCGCTATACAAATGCAAGCCCTTCCTTCCTGATTATAGAATCATAGATTCCCTACAGTGCAGAAGGAGGCCATATGGCCCATCCAATCAGCACCAACAACAATCCCACCCAGGTCCTATCACCATAACCCTGCGTATTTACCCTGCTAAACCCCCTGACACTGAGGGACAATTTAACACGGCCAATCAACCTAACCGGCACATCTTTGGACTGTGGGAGGAAACCGGAGCACCCAGAGAAAACCCAATCAGACACGGAGAGAATGTGCAGATTCTACACAGGCAGTGACCCAAGCCGGGAATCGAACCCAGGTCCTTGGTGCTGTGAGGCAGCGGTGTTAACTGCTGTGTCACCATGCCACCCCAAGGCATTTCATGTACTGTTATTTGTCCAAAATCCATTGTCCAAAGACGTGCGGGTTTGTTGCATCGGCCATGCTAAATTGCCCCTTCGTGTCCCAGAATATGTAGGTGAGAGGAGTTATCAGGGTAAAAATGTGGGGTTACGGGGATAGGGCGCAGGTGGGATTGTGGTCGGTGCAGACTCGATGCATCAAACGGCCTCCTTCTGCACTGTAGGATTTCTATGATCGCTTTAATCTGTATCGTAACAGCAGGGCCATGAGAGTGTAAGTTCAAACAAGAAAAAGGCAAAGTAAAAACTGATTTCAGGAAATACTTCACATAAAGAGAGGCCCCAACACTGGCCTGAGCAAAAGGAACTGAAGAACTTTCAATCATTTCGTCATCGTGACTCTTGGACTTGCTCTGCACCCAACCAATCTGCTTCTTCTTATGCAGCTAAGTCGATATTTATGGTTCCCCCCACCACTCTTTGCTTAAGTCTGTGTTGAGGAGATTGCAGTGTCTTTCTGGATGACCGAACCATCTTGTGAAACGTTGCAATGAAAATAGCAAACTGCAAACCCCATCATCAGTTTCAATCCAATCAAGGAACATTTCAAAAAATGGCAAAGCAGCTCGTTCGCTTTGTGAGACCAAAGAAAAAACAATCTATACCTTGGAGCAGCATTATTACACTAAGTTAGTTCCATTTGTAACAGCTTTTTGCCAATAGAATAGCTTTCTCCCCCTTCAAAACTCCCCACAGGCAGACCTAAGGATGGGTCTGTCCCCCCACAGCCATTCAGAAAATGAAGTTCTACTGCCCTCAAGTGGCAGCTCCACACTACTCAGTTAATTGAAGTCCTCCAAAATAATTCTGAGATAACACATAAATTTCTCATTAATCCAGGCAGCCAAAACGAATTTCAAGGGAATGCCCTTATCTGGGCACTGCAGATTTCTAAGAAAATGAATTATTGCTCTTGGGCTTACTCTGTACCAGCCCAAGCTTCTTCTTGCTTCCTAAATTGATGTGGTTTATGGCAGAGTTTTTCTCTTTCCGTTTGCTTTAAGGCATTGTTGTGTCGTAGGTTATAAATTGGTGTCACACCTCACAGTATATCAGGACACTTGCTTATTATCCAGTGGTGTTTTGGGCAGGTACCAATTTACTGTATGCAAATTGAAGGAAAACAGCACAAATTTCATTACGATTGCTGCTCAAGGCAAGAATTATTTATAAATTAATGATGGCAAGAAAAGCCTGAGTTACACAGAAAGTATATAGATCATTGTAAATCGAGATTGCCGCATTTTGAAGATAAGGCTGCCTGTTGCAAACCACACAGCAGAAACTTAGAGGGTTGGCAACATTACATTAAATTTACATTAGAGATGGAAATTCGGATAAAGAAGAGAAAAAGTGTGCCTATGAAAGATGTCAAGGAGAAAAGGCGGTTGAGAACCCGGCTGAACAGGGAAAAATTTCAGCGGGGTGGTGAGCAAGAGAAACAAAGAGGGAGAAAGTCAACAATCTGGCAGCTAACATGAAAAGGGATCCCAAAGTTTTCTATTGGCATCCAAATAGTTCAAAAAGTGATAAAGAGGATTAATGTGAATTAGAGACTAAAAGGTGGATTTACAGATAAAGGCAATGTCCATAACTGAGGCACTAAATTGTTCTTATCTTTGCCAAAGACAAAGATGATACCTAGATGATAGCAAAAGAGAAGGTAATTCAGATACTTGAAGGGTTTATAATTGATAAGGAGAAAGTATTGAGGATCTAATTCCAATTCTCTTCCCGCACCGAGTGATACCCTCAGGCAAACTTTTCTCTATTTCCACAGCTGGTTATTCCCAGAATATGGAATCATAGAATCCTAATAGTGCAGAAGGAGGCCATTCAGCCCATCAAATATGCCCGACAACAATTTCACCCAGGCCCTATCCTTGTAACCCTACATATTTATCCTGATAAACCCTCTGACACTATTTAGCATGGCCAATCAACGTAACCCACACATCTTTGGATTGTGGGAGGAAACCGGAGCACCCAAAGGAAACCCAGAGAGAACATGAAAACTCCACACACACAGCGACCCAAGCCAGAATTGAACCCGGGTCTCTGACGCTGTGAGACATCAGTGCTATGTTGAGTTTTCTCAACATTTTCTGATTTCATTCCAGATTTCCAGCATCTGCAGTACTTTGCTTTTATCTTAGATGTTATGCTGAGTTTGGTAAGACTCTAGTTTGGTTTCAGCTGGAGAATTGTATCTGATTCTGGGCATGACACTTTAGGAAGTAAGAGTTGGCATTAGAGAGAGTGCAGAAAAGATTCATGAGAGAAAGGTGCCAGGGGTAAGGAGCTTCAGTTCTGAAGATAGACTGGAGAAGTTAAGAGTGTCATCCTTGGAGAAGAGGAGGCTGAGAGCAGATCTGACAGAAGGTATGCAACATTCAAAATCAAGAGGGGTCTGGACAAAGAAATTGGGACAGAAGCGTTCTCGCTCATGAAAGGATTGAGAACAAGAGAGCATGGGAATAGAGTAAAGAGCAAAAGAAGCAAAAGTGACATGAGAAAAGAACTTTTTCATAGATCGGGTTGTCAAGATCTGGAATGCACTGCCTGAGAGTGTTTTGGAGGCAGGTTCACTGGACACTTTTAAATGGGAATTATTTGCAAAGATGTAACATGGATGGTTATGGGGAGGAGTAGGAGAATGGCACCAAGTGAGCTGCTCATTTGAAGAGCCAGTACAGACGTGATGGGTCGACTGGCCTCCTTCTGCATTGTAACAACTCTGTGTTCCTGAAACTCCTTTGCGCATTATTTTATTGAAGACATTAGTTTAGTTGTTTTAGATTGACTAACACTGCAATTAACTTAATGGCAGGAGAGTTTCCTGTGTGTTAAAATGTCACTCAATAATATTGTGCAGCTAGTTTTCAACACAAAAGGCAGTTAATTGTCGGTGTCTCAATAAACCATATTTACTGCCATGTCGTTAAGGTTATAAAAATTGACAAGAGCAGAATTATACTTGTTGGTGATTTCTAGCATTGGTTTAACAATGTAATAAAGCTATTGTACTAGTGGGTTCAAAAAGTCAAATGAGCAAATAATTGGGTAACAAATCCAATTAGTTTTCATAATTTCCACTAAAAATGTTTAACTTGTTCATGGAATGTGAGTGTCACTGGCAAAGGCAGGCTTGCTGCCCATCCCTAATTGCCCTTCAGAAGGTGTTGGGGTGACACTTTCTTTAACACCCACACGGTGTTGGTATATTTGCAGTTAAAGAGTTATGGGCTTTTGACTCAGCAGCAATGCAGAAACGGGCGCTATATTTCCAAGTCAGGATATTGTGTGCCCTGGAGGAGAACTTGTGCACAGGAATGGAACATAAGACTTTAGGAGCAGGAATAGGTCATTGATCCCAGTCTGTCATTCAAGGCTGATCTGGTTTCCCAAACAGTATACTGCTTTTCTTACTCCTCTTGCCAAAATGGACAAGTTCACATTTTTCCACATTATACTCCTGTCAAACATAACCTGCCTATCATCCTTCACAGACGTTCTCCCAGAGGGGAAGACCAGTATTCTTATTTCTGCATTTTACTGGTGTCCTATTTTAAAGCATGTAAGGCCAGTATTCTTATTTTCCCATTTGATTCGTTTTTACCTCCTTTTGGCACCCTACTTTCCAGCCAATTTTAACGCCATTGACAAATTTAGCTACCATATGGCTGTTCCCTTCATCAAAATCATTGATGCAGATTGTAAATAGTTGAGGCCCTGGCATTGTGGAACTCAACTTGTTACAGCTTGTCAACCTGAGAAAGACCCATTTATTCCTACTCTCTGCTTCCTGTTAGTTAACCAATCCAACATGTTATATTGTTAGCCCCTGCACCATGTAATGTATAGTAGCATTTGATATGGCACCTTATCAAATACCTTCTGGAAATCCAGGTACACCATTTACAGTTTCCCTTTATC
The DNA here is from genome assembly GCF_965287045.1 of Carcharhinus amblyrhynchos. Classification (NCBI taxonomy): domain Eukaryota; kingdom Metazoa; phylum Chordata; class Chondrichthyes; order Carcharhiniformes; family Carcharhinidae; genus Carcharhinus; species Carcharhinus amblyrhynchos. The sequence goes on from NC_137350.1 coordinate 15,937,024, forward strand.
CATCGTGCTTGTTACTTCCTCAAAAAAATTCTAATAAATTAGTTAAACATGATTTTCCTTTCACAAACCCATGTTGACACTCCACAATCAAATTATGATTTTCTAAGTATGCTGCTTGATAACCTCTTTGGTAAAGGATTCTAGCAGTTTCCCTATGATAGATGTCAAGCTAACTAGCCTGTGTTTCTGGCTTTCTGTCTCCCTCTCTTGAATATAAGTGTTGAATCTGCTATTTGCCAATCTACTGGGACCTTTCCAAAGTCTAAGGAGTTTTGGAAGATTATAACCAATGCATCTATTACCTATGTAGCCATTTCTTTTAAGACTTTAGGATGCATGCCACCTGACCCTGGGGACTTGTCGTCCTTTAGTTCTAATAGTTACTCAGCACATTTTTGCTGTTGATGGTGATTGATTTAAGTTCCTCCTTCCTGTTCACCTTTAAAAAGTTTTTGAAATCCTTTATAGTGAAGGCAGACACAAAATATGTGTTCAGTTACTTCTGCCGTTTCCTTGTTTTCCATTATCAGTCACCCAGACTCACTTCGTAGACACGGTAGCACAGTGGTTAGTTAGCACTGCTGCCTCACAGTGCCAGGGATTCAGGTTTGATTCCTCACTTGGGTCACTGTCTACGTAAGTTTGCATGTTCTCCCCATGTCTGCGTGGATTTCCCCCGGTTTCCTCCCACAGTCTGAAAGATGTGCTAGTTAGCTGTATTGGCCATGCTAAATTCTCCCACAGTGTAGCTGAACAGGTGTTGGAGTGTGGAGTATGAAAGGATTTTCACAGTAACTTCATTACACTGCTAATGAAAGCCTACTTGTGACAAAAAAAACTTTAGAACTTTATTCCTGTCTCATTACTCAGTACCAAATCTAAAATAGTTTTTCTGCCTTGTTGACTCTGAAATGTGCCTCTCTAAGAAATTATCCCGAATACACTCTTCAGACTCATGTTCCAAGTTTGCCAATCTGAGTCATCCAATCTGCATGAAGATTAAAATCACTCATGATTATTGTGGTACCTTTCTCACACTCCATTTATTACTTCCTGTTTGCCCCATCCTTCATGTGCCTATTGTTAGGGAGCCTACAAACTACTCCTGCAAGTGATACCTTATGCTTGCTATTTCTTATTTTTACCCAAACTAATTCCACACCTTGACTCTCAAGCCAAGGTAATCTCTGACTACTACACCAGTTGCATCCTTGATTAACAGATCTTCCTCATCACCTTTCCCCAAAGTCTTACTTTTTTGAAATGTCACATATCCTTCAATATTTAGGACCTAGCCTTGGTCACACTGCAACCTTCTGTAATGTACCTGTAACAATCTGTAATGGCTATCAGGTCAGACCTACTTACTTCTATATGTGTTAACACTTCATCCATTTTGTTATAAATGCTGCACACATTCAGATACAAAGCTTTTAACTTTGCCTTTTTACATTTTTTTGCTATTTCTGGCCTTATCTGCTGGTGCACTCTTTAGTTTGCACTCTCTGTCCGTTCCTGCCACATTCTACTTATCATTTCCCAAATTGCTATTCTGCTCTATTATCACTGATTTACCTTTGATTTACTACACCTCCTCTTACATGATTCCTTCCTGTCACTATTTAATGTAAAGCCCTCTCTATAACTCTAGTGATATGTCTTGCCAGAACACTGATCCCAGTTCAGGTGGAGGCTATCCCAACAGTACAGCTTGTGGGTGGTGGTGTTCCCATCTGCCTACTCACCTTGTCCTTCTAAGTGGTAGAGGCTGTGAGTTTGGAAGGTGCTGTCCAAGGAGGCTTGTTGAAGAGCTTCTTGAAGATGGTACACACAGTTGTGACTGTGTGCAGGTGGTGAAGGGGATGAATGTTTAAAATGGTCAATGGGTATGTACGTGGGAATTCTACCACCCCACCCGCCATGGAATTGGAGCGGGCGAGGGACTGACAATGAAAATGTCTTTGACCTCGGGTGGAAATTACCTGTCTTGTTTGAGGAAGGCCAGAAAATATCGCCCGTAGTGTATGTATTTGAAACTGTAAATCTTGGAACTCGGGACAAGGCTTAACACTAATGCTGGAAAAATTGGTGCCGTGAAAGCCATTGTTCATTTTCAGTCAGAATGTGTAACTGAAAATGAGTGTGTATATAATTGAATAAATCATTCCTGTTGATAATGTGTCATATTAATTACTCAACCTCACATTTTACTCAACTGTAATAAACAGTTAGCTCCCCGAGACCCAGAAACTGTACTCTAAATTCATTGTTTCTTCTAACAAATGAGATCCCTAAACTCAGTCTTCCAGCGACACCTCTTCTAAACTGATCACTTTACTGAGTTCTGTAATGAACTATTCAGGTAGCCATTGTCCCAATGGCCTTGTGGTCTTTTTTTTAACATAGAGTTTAAAATTCCTGTTCTCCTTTCTCTCTCTCTCTCTCTGAAACACAGTGAACTTTTTCTTTTGGTCTTTTCTCTGTGTCTATCCCTGGACCACTATCACTCAACAACAGTAAAATTTTCTCCACTTATTTTTTCCTCCAGCGCTACTAAATGTTTCACCCTCTTTTAACCCAACTCTGAACTTCAGGAGTTGTAAAAACCCCAATGAAAGTCCTTTATATGCAAACAAACCCAAAATACCTGACCTTTACATCTGGAGACAATCCAGACTCTCCAGCACAAAGGCTCACAAACCACCTAGATGAAACTGAAACCATTTTACCTTTCTTAACACATAAATATATATTTAACTTAAAAAATACACATACTTCTTAACAATGGTACGAGTGTATTTAAGGTGATTCTGGACAACATGTTATATAGAAGAGGACAGATTTAGATGAGAAAAGCTCTTACTGTAGTTTGGGCCAGATGGTCTGATATTCTGCTGCATTTCCTAAGTATGTAGAGTCCAGACCATTTCTAATCTTCAGGTCTGCGGGAAAAATGTTTTCTGATTTCACCCCTGAGTGGACTTGCTCTAATATGAAGACTGTTCTTCTGCATTCTCCCACCAGAGAAAATAGCTTCTCCATGTCTGATCTATTGAATTATTTTGTCATTCTAGACACATAAATTGAATCACCACTCAACCTGCGAAACTGATGGGAAAGCAATTAATGTTTATGCAAGTTTGCCTCATAATTTAACCCTTTAAGCCCTGGTATAATTCTGGTGAACTTGCCAAGGTCAACCAGTTTTCAAAAAGAGCTGTACAGATAAAAGGTTGAAAAGTTTGACTAAGGGCGAATTTATCGGCATGTCCTTCCGAGGCTTAAACGATCCCACCCGAGGCCGGTGGAGAATGTTTTTCTCCAAGCCTCACCTGCCCCCAGAATTGGGGTGGGCGTGTTGGTAAAATTCTGGAATAAGTGTTGCATTTTACAATGATTGTCTTTTTCCCATTGACAGAGAAAGCAGAGTTACAAATTAAGGTTGGAAGCATTAGGCTTGGACTGGGTCAGTCCAGTGGAGCTAGAAAATAGGTATCTGTCTCCAGAGATGCTCTGGACTAGTGGCTTCTGTACCAGCACATAAGCCTGTTGTTTGCTAACTGATTTTACCTGGCACTAAAAGAAACAAGACATGTTTCTGTTTTTCTCTCTCTCTGGAGTCTACTATTTGGGACTTGCTCAGAGAAATAGGTCTCTCTTTCTCTGTGACTTTCTCTCAAGAGGCATTCTGAAGGCTTGAGGACAGGCAGCCCGAAATATAAGCAAGTAAGCCTAAGTGTTGCTACCTGATTTTGAAGAGGAGTTTAAATCTATAAGAGGAATATTACTTAAATTAAGAGAGATAGGCGAGCAGTTAAGAATTATATCTTGTCGTGTTTAAATACTTCAACTGGTAAATGTTACACTAATTCATTTTGTTATAGTTAAACGGTATTGTTAAATAAAGTTTGCTTTAGTAAAAGCTTCCAGGTAGGTCAATAGAATCACGCCTGGAGTGAAAGGATTTATTCTTCACTAATACCAAACCCAAAAATAGTTGAGATCCAGTCTAATTTCATGGGGTTTCTGATCTGGTCCCTAACAAAGAAATGGATAAAGAGCTGAGGAATGCTAAACTGAGGATTTTATTATGGCAATGAGGGTTTAATTTGAATGCAGGTTGATTCCAGGTATAGAGGGATTTTCTTTTGAAGAGAGGTTGAGTAGGTTGGGCCTGTACTCATTGGAGTTTAGAAGAATGAGTGGCGACTTTATTGACGTTTAGGATTCTCAGGGGGCTCGACCAGGTAGATGTTAAGAGGAGGTTTCCCCTCATGGGCGAGGCTAGGATCAGACAGTATAATCTCAGAGTAAGGGAGTCACCCATTTAAGACAGATATGAGGATAAATTTCTTCTCTCAGAGTGCAATGAAACTGTGGAATTCTTCACCGCAGAGGACAGCAGAGGCTGAGTCATTAGGTATGGTCAAGGTCAAAGAAACAAGATTTTGTAATAGATATTTAATCAGTACGGGAGTCAAGGGTTATGGGGATAAGGTGAGAAAGTGGAGTTGAGGATTATTTTATCAGATCAACCATGATCTCATTGAATGGTGGAGCCAGCTAAATGGGCTGAATGGCCTACTTCTGCCGCTATGTCTTGTGGTCTTATTTATGTGGATGGTTTCCATTACAAATAGGAATGTTGATCTAGGATGGTAAATGTATGACAAAATCTGACTGGAGCAGAAATATGATGTGGAGATGCTGGCGTTAGACTGGGGTAAACACAGTAAGAAGTCTCACAACACCAGGTTAAAGTCCAACTAGTTTATTTGATAGTAAACCCACAGGCTTTCGGAAACGGTGTTCCTTCATCAGGTATGTGGAAGGTTCTGGTCAGAGAAGGGCATATAAAGGCACCTTTAAGACTTGAATAGCAGGTTAGCTGTAAAGACTCACATTCTAATCAGTATTCTGTAAACTGTGTGTGCCTTTATACGCCCTTCTCTGATCAGAACCTTCCACACAACTGACAAAAGAACAGCGTTTCCAAAAGCTTGTGGGTTAACTATCAAATAAACTGGTTGGACTTTAACCTGGTGTTGTGAGGCTTCTTACTGGAGAAGAAGTACTCAGTGATGCAAGATTTTTAATATATTGTACATTATTTATTATTCCTTATGTACATATGCAAAATAGGCATATGAAAATTTTCTATGGTGGAATTTTTTTGAGTTTTGCAACTTGCAATAGATGGACATTATTTATGCAAACATAATTTTTCCGTATATAATTTTCATGCAATGTAGGCATCGCTGCCTCCGAAAAGTAGCTTCATCCTCGAGTTCAAATAGACCGGGTACACTCGAAGATCAATCCTGTCCTCACCTGTCATCTACACGTTCAGCACTTCTGGGGGCAACTCACTGGATAGCAATCAGGGGAAGAAATCCTAATCTCCCAAATTCAGCTGAGATTAATTGCAATGGCCGTACCACTGCATCAGCCAAGATCAGTGAACGCAACACACTGACCATTCATCCAACCTGTGGGCACTGGGAACTCAACTACTCACTGCGTACACTTCCGGAACCATCAAAAGGGCTTCTACAGAGGTATTCCAGAAACAGTTACAGGAGCATATACAGCCGCAATGCACAAAGATCACGTTGGCCTACAAGTCAAGTTTGAAACAGCACCTGGAGCAAAAAGAAAACCACTGGAAATAAATAGAAAACTCGGGGAAAAAAATAGTTAAAACAAAAACTGAAAAGTTAAAGATTCTCTCCAGCACAATCTGCAGTACTTCATTCAGTTAGATAGTGTTATGTACAAGCCATTAAGTATATCTCGCACAATGTCTGCTGCTGCAACTTAATGTGGTGTAAAAAATATGTGCAAAAGATAAACAGTGCTAACCAAACAGTGATATCCTCATATTGGTGTTTTGCATAAATCTAAATAATGACATAACTGTAAAGAATGATTTCAAAAGTTAAAACAAAGCTGGCTCTGCCCAAGGCCAATCCTGAAAGAGGGGAAATTAAGTTACCTCAGTCACAGGATGAGTGGGCAGAAATGTCCTGGTTGTTCAACGCTCAGAACGTTAACTCCTGCTGCAATGTGGAGGAAGGTTGTTGGGTTTCACACTAATTTGGTGATGAAAAGATGCAGAAAGAGCCTATCTGATCTGCCAACTAGTAACATGCTTTATTCTGCTGGCAACTTATTGGTGTTTCCAGATTGAACTGTGGTATGGACATGAACACCACTCAACAATTATCAGGCAGGTGTGTTCTCTTCCTGTTGGGGAACACTTCAGCGATCACGGGCGTTCGGCCTCTGATCTTCGGGTAAGCGTTCTCCAAGGTGGCCTTCACAACACACAACATAGAATCGCTGAGCAGAAACTGATAGCCAAGTTCCGCACACATGAAGATGGCCTCAACTGGGATCTTAGGTCACAGGGTCATCCAAAGCCAAAATTAAACCCGGGTCCCTGGCGCTGTGAGGCAACCGTGTTAACCACTGTGCCACCATGCCCCCCCATGTTGCTGATGTCTTCAATCTTTCAATCCATTTTTCTAGGGTCCCATGAGCCTAGTGTTAATAAATGAGCCAACAATGTGTTTATACCAATCCTTATGAGTGATTCATGCCTTTATATCATTATAAGTGCGTAACAGGCTTGTTCATGCACCCCTGATATCCTCCAGCTCCTTGCTCAAGTTGCTGTTTCTCCTACATGAACTTAGGCAATTACGTACGAAACATTATCCAATTAGCTAATGAAACATGAGATGAAGTAATTTCTGCTCCAATTAAAGTTGGTCAGACTGCATAAACTTTGCTGGCGGTGCTTGGAGTTCATAACGTTGAGGAATGAAATGTAAAATGAACATGGTGGCAGAACCTGCGCAAAGATATTTTGGCCTTGGAGGGAGTGCAGAGGAGGTTTACTAGGCTGATACCGGAGTTGAGGGGGTTGAGCTATGAGGAGAGGCTGAATAAACTAGGCTTGTACTCGTTAGAGTTTAGAAGAATGAGGGGAGATCTCATTGAGACGTATAAGATGATGAATGGGATGGATAGGATAGAGGTGGAGAGACTCTTCCTGCTCAAAAAAGACAGTAGGGCTAGGGGGCACAGCCTCAAGATAAAGGGGGGGGCGGTTTAGAACGGAGTTGAGGAGGAACTTCTTCACTCAAAGGGTGGTGAATCTCTGGAATTCTCTGCCCGTTGAAGTGGTGGAGGCTACCTCGCTAAATATTTTTAAGACGCGGGTTGATGGGTTTTTGATAAGCGAGGGGATTAAGGGTTATGGGGAGAGGGCGGGAAAGTGGAACTGAGCCACGACAGATAAGCCATGATCTTATTGAATGGCGGGGCAAGCTCGAAGGGCTAGATGGCCTACTCCTGCTCCTATTTCTTATGTTCTTATGTAACCTTAAAATTAAAACTAAATCAAGGGGAGAAAGTAGAAAGTGATTGTGCAAGCAAAGGGTAGTGGAAATCTGGAATTCTCTCATCCAAGTCCTGCGAATGCTAGATTGCTGCAACATTCAAGGGTGAGATCGGTGTATTTTCGTTGGGAAAGGCTTTCATAACATATGGAGAAACAACTGGCATCGAAGTGAAGATGATCCATTTGAGACAATGCTAGATTTAGGGCAGCACGGTGGCATGGTTGTTTGCACTGCTGCCCCATAGCGCCAGGGACTCTGGTTCAATTCTGGCCTTGGTTGACTGTGCAGAGTTTGCACGTTCTCCCCATGCCTGCGTGGGTTTCCTCTGGGTGCTCTGGTTCCCTCCCACTGTCTGAAATATGCTCAGGTTTGGTTGATTGGCCATGGTAAATTGTCCCTTAATGTCAGGGAGATTAGTAAGATAAATATGTGGGAGTACAGGGATAGGGCCTCGGTGGGACTGTTGTCGATGCAGGCTCAATGGGCTGAATGGCCTCCTTCTGCACTGTAGGGGTTCTAGTTTCTAATAAGTACATATGGGAGAAGGGAGTAAAAGATTGTCCTGATTGAGCTAAGTGATGTAGGGTGGGACAAGATTGTCCTGGGGTATAAGTGCTTATATAGGACAGTGGGGACAATAAGCCTAATTCTGCACTGTAACTCTATCTAGCTGTATGTATAGAATCATAGAATCCCTACAGCGCATTCGGCTCATCAAATCTGCACCAACCACAATCCCACCCAGGCCCTATTCCCGTAACCCCACATATTTACCCTGTTAGTCCCCCTGACACTGGGGACAATTTGGTATGGCCAATCGACCTAACCCGCACATCTTTGGACTGTGGGAGGAAACTGGAGCCCCCAGAGGAAACCCACACAGACACGGAGAGAATCTGCAAACTTCACACAGACAATGACCAGAGGCCGGAATTGAACCTGGGCTCCTGGCGCTGTGAAGCAGCACTGTGCCACTGTACAATCCCAAATACAGATCAGCCATGAGCTGGGTGAATGACAGAAAAGATTTGAGAGGCCGAATGGATGACTACTGTCCCTATTAATGCACCAAACAATGTTTGTAGGAAGAAGAATCCAGAATCTAGAAATCTTTAAGAAAAAACTTTTAGAAGCGGGAACAGCTGGCTGTCAGAATGCAGTGTGATAAAACATGGCAGCTGGTAACAGTTGTGCTTATAGAGGTTATAAATTATGATCATAATTTTCTTCTAATAGGGCAAATTAAACATGCAAGTTAATGGAAAAATAATCCTGGGAACGTCTTGTAAAGGAAAGGTTCTTATAAGCGAATTTCACCATAGTAAGGTCATTCTGCTTCACTGAGCAGAACTCTCCGAGGCTCCAAAGAATCACTGTAGTTGTCATTTTCAGTGTTGATTTTATGAGACATTTCCCAGCATGAGTGGGGCCAAGTGTGTACTACAGAGGTGTGACCATCTGTGAAATATATTCCCATTCTCCCAGCCCAGCCTTGCCTCACTGCTCTGCATAATTATCATTAATTATTTCCCTTCATGAAGAATGTCCACTGAAGTTAAGGTGCTGGGGATTCATGAGGTTTCCAAGCCGCAGCGGGAGAAGAAAAAAAGTTTCTTTTTCGATGCATTCATTTTTTCAGCATAATTGGGAAGGGGGAGGAACAGTTTTGCCAAAGTTTCTCGAGCTGTGCGATTCATAGAATCCTAATCATAGACTCCCTACAATGCAGAGGGGGTCATTCGGCACATCGAGTCTGCACTGACCACCCAGGCTCTACCCCCGTAAGCCCACATATTTACCCGACTAACCCCCCCCTCCCCCAACAGTAGGGTCAATCTAGCATGGCCAATCAACCATCTTTGGACATTCTAGCTGTAAGTAAGTAGCCAATCTGCACGGAGTAGAAGATGTTGAATTTGATTCGGACAGAACAGCAGAGTTGCTACATTGGTTCCTGATTTCTTTGCTGTGACTTGCTGTTGAAAACTGCTTGCTGGATGAGAGCAGATTCATAATGACTCTGGGATGCTGACTCCTCCAACTACCTTCCCCAGCCCTGGCCCATACAGCACCCCACAGCCCCCACAACAACACAGTGAAAGAGCTGTGAAAACTCATTCTTTAGGTTTACAACGGTTTGCAAGTCTAAAGGCCGTGCTAGTTAGGTGCATTGGCTAAAATTGTCCCTCAGTGTACCCAAACAGGTGCCGGAGTGTGGCGACTAAGAGCTTTTCACGGTAACTTCATTGCTGTAAGCCTACTTGTGACACTAATAACTTCATAAACTTAAAAAGTTAACTGTGTCGCTGGAACTATAGTCAACATCATTATCATAGAATCCCTGCAGTGCAGGAGGCCATTCAGTCCATTGAGCCTGCACCAACAACAATCCCACCTAAGCCCTATCGCCACAACTCCACATATATACCTCACTAATCCCCTTGATACTAATGGTCAATGTAGCATGGCCAATTCATCTAACCTGCACATCTTTGGAGTGTGGGAGGAAACCAGAGCACCCGGGGGAAACTCACGCAGTCGCAAGAAGAATGTGCAAACTCCACACAGTCACCCAAGGTTGGAATTGAGCCTGGGTTCCTGGCGCTGTGAGGCAACAGTGCTAACCGCTGTACCACCCACATGAGAAAAGGGGAGAAAATAATTTATATTTATCTCACACTTACACTTAATAAAATGTCCTAAGGCACTTTACTGGACCATTATAAAACAAAGTGCAACACGTTTGGAGATATTAGGACAGGAAACCAAAGGTTTTGTCAAAGAGATAGGTTTTGAGGAGTGTCTTAAAGGAAGAAAGTGAAGTAAAGGGGCAGAGAGAGCTGTATGATGGATATCCCAGAGTTTGGGGCTGAAACAGCTGAAGGCATGGCCACCAATGGTGGTGAAATTCAACCTGAGATGAACAAGAGGCCAGAATGAGAGAAGTGCAGGTATCTCGAAGCGTTGTGAGGCTGGAGGTGATTGTGGAGATTTGGAGAGGAGAGCCCACTGGAGAGATTTGGAAACAAGGGTGAGAATTTTAAAACCAAGCGTTTCTTCAACAGGGAGACAATGCAGGTCAGAGGGCACTGAAATGATAGTGCAAACTGGACTTGATATGAGTTAAGAGGCAGACAGCAGTGTTTTGAATGATCTCAAGTTTACAGAGGGTAGATTGTAGGAGACCACCCAGGATACCAATGGAATATTTGAGTCTAGAGCTGAAAAAGGCATGAAAGTCAGCAAAAAAAACCAAAAAGTTTTTGTCATCCTATTTTACCTTTCAAAACTTCATCCACACTCTCATCCAGTGGGTATTGCATATGGGCAGAACAATTAGAGTTAATTGCACACTTAAGCATAGAAAAGCTCCTTCACCGTTTGAATTAGATGCATATTATGACTATTGTACCTGTTCCGTGTAGTTGAACACCAGGCTTTATTAGCTGTGTGTCAGCAACATCTGTGAAATCTTCACAACAGTTAAACTATTCACTGTAAAGCGACTGTACTTTTGTTTTTCCGTTTGAAAACACACAAATTAAAGAGATAAAAGTTTTGTTGCAATTCACAACAAAACAAAACTGGCTGAGTAGCGATTAGACTCTCTCCTGAAGGTGTTGTGCTGTACTTGGATATGGTTCTATGAGTGATGGCTTCCAGATGACCCTTTTTCATGTTTAGACATTGTTGTGAGCTCTTTGGGGGGGTTATCACGGGCTTTTCCAGCAGGAGTCAATTGAACAGTAATATTTTTCACCTTGTCTCCTCCGATGTCAGTGATACTAATTGTAGCACTCCAACTGTTATTCCTGCTGAGATCTATTGCCCCAGAACACACTGGAACCTTTAACTCTGTATAGCTTGGTACTAAAACAGACAGAAATGAAAACATAATCCGGCTCACTGCAATTCATTTTAAAAAATTAAGCTGAACAAATAAACGTCCTGTGGCATTACTTGCTGTGACAAAAAGTATTCATGAGAACTGAGATGATGTACATAGAATCCCAACATTAGAGAAAGAGACCATTCGGCCCATCGAGTCTGAACCGACTACAATCCTGCCCTATTCCTGTGACCCTTCCCCCCACACATGTAATCCCTCTGACACTAGCGTCAATTTAGCACGGCCAATCAACCTAACCCGTACATCTTAGAACTGTGGGAGGAAACCAAAGCACCCAGGGGAAACCCACGCAGACATGGGGTGAACATGCAGACTGCTCACAGCCAGTGACCCAAGGTGGAATTAAAGCTGGGTCTGTAGCATTGTGGGGCAGCACTGTGCCACCGTATTGCTCTAAGTAAGATACCAAGTAGCATCATTATGAATGTTGACTTGCCGGCACAGAGCTTGATCCTGAAATCTTGGATCTTTTTTTTAATTCATTTTGCAGGACGTGGGCATCACTCACTGGACCCAGTATTTATTGTCCATCCCTAATCGCCTTCCATTTCAGAGGGCACTTGTGAGTCAACCACATTTGTGGGTCTGGAGTCACATGTAGGCCAGACTGGGTAAGGTCAGCAGATTTCACCTCCTCTAAAGGACATTAGTGAACCAGATGGGTTTTTACAACAATTGACAATGATTTCATGATCATCAGTAGATTTTTAATTACAGATTTTTACTGAATTCAAATTTCACCATCTGCCATGGTGGGATTACGAACCTGGGTCCCTAGAGCATTACACTGGGTCTCTGGATTCTAGTTTAGTGATGATATCACTACGCCACCGCCTTCCCCCAATATAGAATTTAGATCCAAGGTGTGGTAATATTGCAGATGCAGAATCCAGCAATCTTGACAATCTTTAATGCAGTAGGAAATCTCACAACACCAGGTCGTGAGACTTCTTACTGTGTTTACCCCAGTCCAACGCCGGCATCTCCACATCAATCTTTAATGCATCCAGGGCAACACGGGGTTACAGAACACTATCCAGCTATATTCAACCAGATTCCTTCCATAAACAGTAAATCCAATTAGTATTTGCTGATTTAAAAAGTCTCAAGTAAAAGTCTCACGGATTTCCATAAACAACCAAAAATCATGGCATTAAAGTTAATCAGTAATGCAGTTTATTAATACAAAAAGTGATTGATTTTCTCAGAAGTGAAAGTTTATTTTACACATTTGCAGGCTGGGAGTGGTTCAGTAATTGTTAGAACGTACAGGAAGTACGTACAGACTCCACACAGACAGTGACCCAAGCTAGGACTCAAACCTGGGTCTCTAGCGCTATGAGGCAGCAGTGCTAACCACTGTGCCACCATGCTGCCCTCTCAATGAGTAAATGTGATCACATTAATGTGAAATAGAACATAGAACATAGAACATTACAGCGCAGAACAGGCCCTTCGGCCCACGATGTTGCGCCGACCAGTTAAAAAGCAATGACCCTCTAACCTCAACCAAACCCTTTCCATCCATAAACCTATCCACGGATCTCTTAAACGCCCCCAAACTAGGCACATTTACAACTGCAGCAGGCAGGGCATTCCAATCCCTCACCACCCTCTGGGTAAAGAACCTACCCCTGACATCCGTCCTATAACTACCACCCCTTAATTTAAAGCTATGCCCCCTCGTGCTAGCTTTCTCCATCCAAGGAAAAAGGCTATCACTGTCCACCCTATCTAAACCTCTAATCATCTTATATGTTTCAATAAGGTCCCCTCTTAGCCGCCTTCTTTCTAACGAAAACAACCTCAAATCTCTCAGTCTCTCCTCATAGGACCTCCCCTCCATACCAGGCAACATCCTGGTAAACCTCCTCTGCACCCTCTCCAAAGCCTCCACATCCTTCTTATAATGTGGGGACCAGAACTGCACACAATACTCCAAGTGCGGCCGCACCAGAGTCTTGTACAGTTGCAACATGACGCTGAGGCTCCTAAATTCAATCCCCCTACCAATAAACGCCAAGACACCGTATGCCTTCCTAACAACCCTATCTACTTGATTCCCAAATATGTAAGGTTTGTGAGTTTTTCTTATTATTTTGGATATTAGATTCAGTTACTGATAAAAATGTTTTTCAATATATGGTTTTGAAAGATTTGACTGTTTTCATGTCTGCTCATCCAGGAGTATATGATTTTAAAAGCCCTTAATAGTGTTAATGACAGTGTTACTAACACTTCTCTCACTTCCAATTCCTATGTTTCTTATTTCTTCATTTCTGATTTTCTTTGAACCAATTAATAAAGTGATAGTGATGTGTGATGGTGAAAGTGCGACTGCAACAGGAGAAAACTGAGATAGTGAAGTCTTGAAAGGAAGTGACTTTACCGTGTAATAGATGTTTTAAGTTTTCTTATCTCTAACATATTCAAAGCTATAATCAGTTCTTGATATCCAACCAACCCACTGTATAAATGCAGTCCCCTCCCCTTTCCGTTAACTCGACCACATCAGTCTCTACTATCCTATCTTTTCCTTTGACTTTGTCTTCCTCGCTCTTAACAATATGTCTCTTCACTGCTCCTATTATTTATGCTGATTTCTATAACAAACCACTCTCTCTCTGCAAGTACCATGTCCTGAAAAGGCATTGGCAACAATATTATTGGCCCATAGTTATGTTTGTCACAGGGCAATAAACCAGCTTGGATCTAGATGACCATTTTGTGGGGACCATGAATTGGATTGAATTCAGTTTGGTTTTTCGAGCAAGCAAGGAGATGGATTAGGGGTTTGGCCCATCCACTCTGCGCATTGAACTTGGAACTCTGAGAAAGAAATAAAAATGTGTTAAAAATAATTTATGAGAACCAGATCCTAGGAACATGCTCATAGGTGGCACGGTGGCACAGTGATTAGCACTGCTGCCTCAAGGCACCAGAAACCTGGGTTCGATTCCGGCCTCGGGTGTCTGTGTGGGGTTTGCACGTTCTCCCTGTCTCTGCATGGGTTTCTCCGGGTGCTCTGGTTTCCTCCCACAGTCCAAAGATATGCAGGTTAGATTGATTGGCCATTCTAAATTGTCCCTTAAGTATCAGGGGGATTAGCAGGGGGGGTTACGGCTTTAGAACCCAGGTGGGATTATTGTTGGTGCAGACTCGATGGGCCAAATGGCTTCTTTCTGCAATGTAGGGATTCTATGACTATTTTAAACAGAGGTTAATGCAAAATTCAGTTTTGAAGCTATCTGCCGACGGAACCACTAACGAAGCTGATCATTTTTTCAACCTCGACAAGAAATCTGATTGACTTTTTATATGAATGTATTTAGGTTGGAATTCTAGTCTGTGTTTTCTTTAACAGTCATGATGTGGAGGTGCTGGCCTTGGACTGGGGTAAATACAGTAAGAAGTCTCACAACACCAGGTTAAAGTCCAACCAGTTTATTTGATAGTAAATTGGTTGGACTTTAACGTGGTGTTGTGAGACTTCTTACTGTGTGTTCCTTAACATGCAGCTGATTATGTTTGCATCCTGTACGCACTAATTTACCAAAGTTATTAAAATGTTTATTTGGGTCTGCAGTTTCACCTGATAACATTAATCGATACATTAAAAACAGATCAGAAAGAAATTTCAGCGGTTCTGTTTCTCTCCTGTTAACACTGCATTATACACTTGTGAAATAACAAGTAAGATTACTATTCCCTTCCACCTAGCTCTGTGTATTCAATTACATCTTATTCAAGTATGTAATAAAATCCCACACTTAAAGTATGCACAGGACCACAGGATTTTATTAATTGCAATTTTAACCAGGCCATTGAAAAGAATCAGCAGCAAACTATTTATCTTCTTTTCTCCGTTTTCTGCTTGTGTTGGCCACTTGCTGATATACATGTTTCTCTACAATAGAGGAATAGCACAGAGCACAGTCTGCACAGACATCATCAACATTATTTCTTGTCAGTCAGTAAAACATGCAATTCCAACAGAATCCTACAATGCAGAAGGAGGCCATTCAGCCCATCAAGACTGCACCAACCACAATCCCACCTAGGCTCTATCCCCAAAACCATATCCATTTACCCTAGCCAGTCCCCCTGACACTAAAGGGCAATTCAGCATGGCCAATCCATCTAACCCACGCATCTTTGGACTGAGGCAGAAAACTGGGGCACCTGGAGGAAACCCATGCAGACATGGGGAGAACATGCAAACCCCACACAGACATTGACCCAAGCTGGGAATCAAACCCAGGTCCCTGGCACTGTGATTACCACTGTGCCACACCACAGCAATCACAGGAAATGTCCTGATAATATGATCCTTCTTTCACCTAACTGCCTAACTCACTCATTCCATCGATCTCTTTTCATGTCTCTATTTTAGCAATAATACTATGGTCTTTGCTGTTATGTCACTCTATTTGTTTCTGAATCCTCAATGTGGTGACATGAGTAGTCATTACAATGTTGCTATTCCAGCTTCCCTCCTTCAATGATGTGGAACTTCCACTGCCCTCAGTCTGCCCCCCAAAAACTGCTGGATTTTAATGCCCAAACAATACAACACCTCTTTGTAGCTAATTTAAAGTAAATCTTATTTATTAGTCACAAGTAGGCAATGAAGTTACTGTGAAAATCCCCAAGTTGCCACACTCCAGCACCTGTTTAGGTACACGGAGGGAGAATTTAGCACAGCCAATTCACCTAATCAGCATAACTTTCGGACTGTGGGAGGAAACTGGAGCACCTGGAAGAAACCTGCACAGACACGGGGAGAACGTGCAAACTCGACACAGACTATGACCCAAGCCAGGAATCGAAGCCATATCCCTGGTACTGTGAGGCAGCAGTGCTAACTGCCATGCCACCCTTTACCAAGTCTTCTCTCCTGCTTTTCATTTTCAAATTTACTCCTATGTCAAATTATGGTGTAGATTGTGGCTCGAAAATCATCTTGGACTGTCCAAGTAATGCAAAATGGGCAGTATTGTATGGTTCACTCATCATACGCCCTGCATATTATTCCTAACCATTGACTTCAATAGATTAAGGGATGGGACACACAACAAGCCACCAATGCAACTCCACCCATTTTGCAATACTCTGTAACACAACAGTGCCCCAATGTTTCCTAAAGAGGTCATCACAAAATTAACAATTCTCATCATTTAATCACATTACAGAATTGTGCAGCCTTTATAACACTTCACAAATAAAGTGTTAGAATTGACGTGAGTTATTGAAAATACCAAGAGATTAATAACACAATAATGAACATCTGTGACAAAGTTAAAACTAAAGAATGTGACACTGTCAACAAGTAACAGCAGTTAACAGTGGCAGAATACTTAGTTAACTCTTCTTTTGTGAGAAAATTATATTAACAGCACAGCTTTGCTGTGGAATAGTGCATTTGATGATACATTTTGATGCAAATTGTAATGATATAAAGTATTTATTATTGACTAGCCAAGGCTGAAATAGCACAGAATTATGGATCAACCATAGGCTTTTCTTCGTCCTTTGGTTTGACTGTTCCTGAAGCCAGAATTATCTTTGCTCTCAATTGATTAGCAGTAATTTGACAAAATGAATCATCATAGAAATATAGAAACTAGGAGCAGCAGGAGGCCATTTGGCCCTTCGAGCCTGCTCCACCATTCATTATGATCGTGGCTGATCATCCAACTCGATAGCCTGATCTTGCCTCCCCAAGTCACAGTCAGCTGACATTTGATAGAATCATAGAGTGGTTACTGGACTGGAGATTATTCAGCCCTTTGTTTCCCTACCAGCTCTCAGCAAGAGCAATGCATCAAGTCCCACTCATAAGAACATAAGAACTAGGAGCAGGAGTAGGCCATCTGGCCCCTCAGGCCTGCTCCGCCATTCAATAAGATCTTGGCTGATCTTTTCATGGACCCAGTTCCACTTACCCTCCCACTCACCATAAACCTTAATTCCTTTACTGTTCAAAAATGTATCTATCCTTGCCTTAAAAACATTCAATGAGGTAGCCTCAACTGCTTCACTGGGCAGGGAATTCCACAGATTCAAAACCCTTTAGGTGAAGAAGTTCCTCTTCAACTCAGTCCTAAACCCGCTGCCCCTTATTTTGAGGCCATGTCCCCTAGTTCTAGTTTCACCTGCCAGTGGAAACAACCTTCCTGCTTCTATTTTATCTATCCCCTTCATCATCTTATCGGTTTCTACAAAATCTCCCCTCATTCTTCTGAATTCCAATTACAATAGTCCCAGTCCACTCAGTCTCTCCTCATAAGCCAACCCTCTCAACTCTGGAATCAACCTAGTGAATCTCCTCTGCACCCCCTCCAATACCAGAATATCCTTTCTCAAGTAAGGAGACTAAAACCATACACTGTAGTAGAGGTGCGGCCTCACCAGCACCTTGTACAGCTGCAACATAAACCTCCCTCATGCTGATGTACCAGAGATCAATTGCATTGTGAAATTGCAGCTCCAATTCCATCAGGATGAGGCATTGAACAACACTCAAGCATTTCAATACTGAACAGCAGGGGCAAATCGGGAAGCTAAATTACCTCAGGCCATTGACTTCCCAGTGGCTCATTGTGGAGAATCAATGGAAACAGTGGACAACAAAGAAGAAATAGTAAGACACCTAGAAAAGAACGGTTTGATCAAGCAGGCGCAGCACGGATTCGTGAAGGGGAAGTCGTGTTTAATGAATTTATTGGATTTGTATGAGGATGTGTCTAGTGCGGTAGACAGAGGGGAACCGGTGGATGTGGTGTTTTTAGATTTCCAGAAGGCGTTCGATAAGGTGCCTCACAAAAGGTTGCTACAGAAGGTTAGGGTGCACGGAGTTGGGGGTAAGGTGTTAGCGTGGATTGAGGATTGGTTATCTAACAGGAAGCAGAGAGTTGTGCTTTTCTGGTTGGCAGTTGGTGACTAGTGGAGTGCCACAGCGATCGGTGCTGGGGCCTCAACTGTTTACCATTTATATAGACGATCTGGAGGAGGAGGCTGTGTAGGGTAACAAAATTTGCTGATGACACGAAGGTGAGTGGAAAAGCGAATTGCGTAGAGGGCATGGAAAGTCTACAGAGAGATCTGGATAGGCTGAGTGAGTGGGCGAGGACCTGGCAGATGGAGTATAACGTTAGTAAATGTGAGGTTATCCGCTTTGGCAGAAATAATAGTAGGAGGGATTATTATTTAAAGGATGAAAAGCTGCAGCATGCTACAGTGCAGAAGGACCTGGGGGTCCTTGTGCACAAGTCACAAAAACCCAGTCTGCAGGTGCAGCAGGTGATCAAGAAGGCGAGGGGGATAGAATATAAAAGCAGGGAGGTCTTGCTGCAACTGTACAGGGTGCTGGTGAGGCTGCAGCTGGAGTACTGTGTGCAGTTTTGGTCCCCGTATTTGCGAAAGGATATTTTGGCCTTGGAGGGAGTACAGAGAAGGTTCACCAGGCTGATACCAGAGATGAGGGGGTTAGCTTATGAAGAGAGATTGAATAGACTGGGTCTGTACTCGTTAGTGTTTAGAAGGCTGAGGGGGGATCTTATAGAGATTTACAAGATTATGAAGAGGCTAGATAGGGTAGAGGTAGAGAGATTCTTCCCACTTAGAAAGGATAGCAGAACTAGAGGGCACAGCCTCAAAATAAGGGAGTGGGGGGGGGGGGCGCCTGTTTAGAACGGAGTTGAGGAGGAACTTCTTCACTGAGGGTGGTGAATCTCTGGAATTCTCTGTCCGTTGAAGTGTGGAGGCTACCTCGTTGAATATGGTTAAATCACGTGTAGATAGATTTCTGATAGACAAGGGAATTAAGGGTTATGGGGAGAAAGCG
The DNA here is from genome assembly GCF_965287045.1 of Carcharhinus amblyrhynchos. NCBI lineage: Eukaryota > Metazoa > Chordata > Chondrichthyes > Carcharhiniformes > Carcharhinidae > Carcharhinus > Carcharhinus amblyrhynchos. The sequence continues at coordinate 15,956,189 of NC_137350.1, forward strand.
GGAAAGTGGGACTGATTCACTTCAGATCAGCCATGATCTTATTGAATGGCGGGGCAGGCTCGAGGGGCTAGATGGCCTACTCCTGCTCCTATTTCTTATATTCTTATGAGTAAGTCATCCACTGTGATGAGTGCTTGTAAATACACTGTATAAAAAAAGTAGACTGCATAGGGATACCTTTGAACTTGTATAATGTTTGAAATGATACTTGAAACGTGTACATCTGATGTGCTGAGTGTAATTTTAGGAGATGTAAATTTTAAATTTTAAACTTTAAAATTTAAAGTTGCAGAGGAGGAGGAAAACCAACACAAAAACAATGATATGAACAAAAGATAGACAACATAGCCACTGGCAATCACTGGCTGGATTTGCATGTATGTAGACTGTCTACAGACAGCAGGATCCCTTTCCCAAAGATTTTTAAGGCTTTTTTTAATCACATTCAGTTATCTTCAAGATCACTTTTTTGTTAATTATTAAACATCACAGGGCAGCACAGTGTTAGCACAGCTGCCTAACAACCCACACTAGGGTTCGATTCCAGCCTTGGGTGACAGTCTGAGGAGTTTGTACATTCTCCCCATGTCTGCATACATTTCCTTCAGATGCTCCCGTTTCCCCCTACAGTCTGAAAGATGTGCTGGTTAGTTGGATTGGCCATGCTAAATTGCCCCTGGTGTCCAAACCTGTGTAGGTTAGGTAAAGGTGTGGGGCTACTACAAGGCTAAGACAGGGCCAAATGGGGTAGACTTGCATACAATGCTCATTTGGAGAGTTGGTGCAGACTTGATGGACTGAATGGCCTCCTTCTCCACTGTAGGGATTCTATGCAGATTTTTTTTATTCACTTACAGGACTTGGGTATCACTGGCCAGTATTTATTGGCCATCCCTAATTGTCCTTGAGGAGATGGTGGTGAGCTGCCTTATTGAGCCGCTTTAGTCCCTGAGGCATAGGTACACCCATGTTGCTGTTAGGGAGTTCCAGGATTCTGACCCGGCGACAGTGAAGCAACAATGCTATATTTCCAAGTCAGGATGGTGAGTAACTTGGAGGGGAACTTCCAGGCGGTGGTGTTCCCATATGTCTGCTACCCATATCTCTCTAGGTGCTAGTGGTCACGGGTTTGGAAGGTACTGCCCAAGGAGCCTTGGGGAATCACCGCAGTGCATCATGTAGATGGTGCACACTATTGCCATTGTTCGTTAGTGGGAGGGAGTGAATGTTTGTAGAAGAGGTAACAATCAAGTGGTTCGAACTACTTGAATGTTCTTGGAGCTGCACTCATCCAGGCAAGTGAAGGATACTCCATCACACTCTGGACTTGTGCCTTGTAGATGACAGTTAGGCTTTAGGGAGTCAGGAGTTGAGTTACTCACCGCAGCATTCCTTGCTTCTGACCTGCTCTTGGAGGCACAGTGTTAGAAAAAGAGCAAAGTTTCTTTAAATCTAAGATGGGTTATTTATGAATGGGTGAATGTACAAAAACGCAAAATACATCAGATCTGCACAGCAGCTCAGAATGGTTGATAGCCTTCCAATATTTCGTCAGTGCCGCATTTAAATGTGATTTACTTTCATTCCAAGAAGTACATTAAACTAAATTAAATATGAAGTGGCAGATATCTAATTGCACACAAATAAAGCACAAAGAACCTGAAGGCAATTAACTTTTGCTTACAGTGTAATTGCAGCAATCAGTGCAAGGGGAAAAAATAGAACGTATGATCACCAAAGGATGCTTCATCTTGGCAGGTGGAACAATTCAAAATTTACCAGGGGCTTTTGTTTATTTCATTCTTCCCCAATTATCAACTTCTTTAAATTCCTCTCACTAATTCTGGACACTGCCAAGAATCGCACAGATCTTAACATTTTGCAATTGTTATAGAGCATTAGGCTTTTGATTGATTTGAAGAGAAGTTGTTACAAGAGGGATCATTCACTTTCAAAAGTTGTTCTGTGCTGCTGTTGTGCCACTGGCACATTCTATTAAATTCAATCTGAGCACATGGGAGTCACCAGCAAGTCTAGCAAGGAGCAAGAAATTACAAGAGGTCATGAACAAAACCCAGTCCATCACTCAAACCGGCCTCCTACCCATTGACTCAGCCTACACTTCCCGCTGCCTCGGAAATGCAGCCAGCATGATCAAGGACCCTACACACCCCAGACATTCTCTCTTCCACATTCTTCCTTGGGGAAAAGATACAAAAGTCTGAGGTCACGCACCAACCGACTCAAAGGACAGCTTCTTCCCTGCTGCCATCAGACATTTGAATGAACCTACCTCACATTAAGTTGATCTTTCTCTACATCCTAGCTATAACTGTAACACTACATTCTGTACTCTCTCTTTTCCTTCTCTATGAATGGTATGTTTTGTCTGTATAATGCGCAAGAAACAATACTTCTCATTGCATATCAATATATGTGACAATAATAAATCAAATTAAATAAAAGTTGCATTCTAAACTATTGGGCTTATTCACTTAGAGCACAATTTAAACTATACCATATTGGTGTGGGTTAGGCAGGCTAAACTAGGAACGTCATCTTTCCTTTCCTATAAAAGTATCAGTGGGATTTTATGGTCCTTTAATAAAGTTAAAACAGTCAACCATAATTGGACTTGAACTCTATTTGAGAAATCTAGTTAGGCAGAAGCAAACACAAATATGTCATAAGCGCATTGTAAAAATAAAACAGGAGATAGCCTAGAGCTTCATTTTCCCGCTAGGCCTGTTGACTATGGGACATGGAGAGCTAAGGCTCAGCACTGTCCTTTCCCCATTTGGCCCCAACAAGAGAACATCTGTATTCACCCATAACCAGGATAGCAAATGACATAATATTCAGCAATCAACATTGGAGAAAGAAATCCAATATCACATTGATTTGTGGGAGGTTTCCTACATGACAGTAACTACATTTCAAAAGCACCGTACTTGCTGTAGAACACTTTGGGCCTGGCTATTCTGAAGTCATGAAGGGACCACATAAGTGCAAGTACTTCTCCCTTAAAATGACTGGGCCTTGACACTACTGAAAGGAGTTGGCAGGAGGGCAAACCATACGTGCAGAACCACATCTAGCATTCTATGACAGCTGCTGAGAGTATTCATGAGCATGACCCTCAAGATAGACACAGCTTGAGACTATGGTCCTAAACTAAAAGATTATTAACATTGGTACAAATTAAATCAAGGATGCTGGCTCCAGATCCAGAAGGGAGGCAACTTTTGTGTTCAGATTCCCATAGGTTTCAATAGACAAGGACGTAGCAGATTTGTTGCCACACTTCCATTTATTCAAACAGTTTGAGGCTGAGAGAAAGAAAGAAAACTCATGAATTATTCCAAAAAAAACAAGTTCCATTCACAGGCTTGTGCGCTGAACATTTCAGGAAATAATTACAGATATCTACTGTGCAATGTCAATACTAAAGTGGAAATTTGGGTTGTGATGATTATTGAATTAGCACAGGCCCCCGAGTGCCAATAGCAATAAATTTATGTGCTTCGTTTTCCTCATAACCGCAGATAATCATGCACTTATTCATTATAATCCCAAACTTCAAGATTTTTTTAAAAGTGGAAAATTTGAACTATTTTCATCTGATGTCAAAATATTGTCACTAGAGTGTACAATTTAATAGATTTTAATAAAATCAACTCATTTGCCTGACAGCACTTTAAAACTTTTAGCCATGGCATTTGCTCAATTACTTTTCACATACACCATGCTTATTTCTAATTAAGTCTCCAAAGACTGTTGTAAGTGCAGTGTTCTGAAAAATTGAGATTAAATTGAGAGTCAGTGTCAGGCAGAATGTGCACAAGTATTTGTTTTTCCTGTACTATACATTTAAGGACCATGTTGTATGTTTTTAACCTATTGGGCCACTTCAAGTGTTAAAATTGTGCATGTTAGCCAGCAAAATTGTACAATAAACTGAACTGAAAGCTAGTCACAAATTGCAGCTAAGTCAAAACAACCAAAATTAATACATTACTTAATTAGCATATTAAACATTAATTTTAATCAATTATTACAGCCTTTCAATTTTTACCAGTATTATACAAGAAAGCTGTTAATTGCCCAAAGAATCTTTGTAAAAGGGAACTGCTGGATACATTGAGCCAACAGCCTACCCACCACCCCACTCACAAGTCTACAGACCATTGCTAGAAACAATTCAATAGCTTGACAAGAACAGAACCAACCAATGTCTTTAGTATCATGGGGACCGCTTCACTTGATTCAGTTGCTCCTTCTCTTAGAGGTCATTATTCAGAGCTCACCTCAAGCATTTTTCAACACGCTGCTTACAACTTCAATCTTTTATAATCACAGGGCACCCTAATACTCATCCCGTCACATCAGTGGTCAGTGACCACAAGGGACTCACCCTGATACTTATTGCCATCTGAGATGTTCTTCTAGGAGAAACCTGCACAGTGCTCAGGAGGCAGATCATTTGAATAGGAATACCCATCGACTATGGCAAGGTCTACAATACATAACAGGTTACAAGATGAAGGCATGTAAAATCATCAGCTCCGACACACCCCTCCCTGATGAGCTCAATGCATTCTACGCCTGTTTTATGCAAGAGGTCAGTGAGAGCATGTCCTCCACCCTGGAAGCTCTGGATCAACCTGTGTCTGGGGTCACCATTGCAGATGTCAGAACAACTTTCTTGAAGGTCAACCCACAGGAAGCAACTAGCCCACATGGGGTACCCGGACGTGCACTCAGATTCTGCAGAGATCAGCTAGCAGGGGTATTTGCAGACATCTTCAACCTCTCTTTACAACAGTCTGAGGTCCCTATTTGCTTCAAGAAGATGACCATCATCCTGGTACCTAAGAAAAACCAAGCAGCGTGTCTTAATGATTATCGGCCAGTGGTTCGGACATCCATCATCATGAAGTACTTTGAAACAGTAATCTCTCCCTCAAATGTCAACAAAATGAAGGAGATTGTCATCGACTTCAGGAAGCATAAAGGAGCACGTGCCCGTCTACATCACTGCAGCCTAAGTAGAAAGAGTCAAGGGCTTCAAAATTTTAGGTGTCTAGATCACCTGTCCTGGTCCCTCCATGTTGACACTATAGCTAAAAAAGCCCAACGCCTTTACTTTCTCAGACTAAGGAAATTTGGCATGTCAGCTATGACTCTCACCAACTTTTACAGATGCACCATAGAAAGCATTCTTTCTGGTTGTATCACAGCTTGGTATGGCTTCTGCTCTGCCCAAGACCACAAGGAACTATAAAAGGCCGTGAACGTAGCCCAATCCATCACACAAACCAGCCTCCACCCATTGACTTTGTCTACACTTTCTGCTGCCTCGTCAAAGCAGCCAGCATAATTAAGGACCCCACACAACTGGAACATTGTCTCTTCCAACTTCCTCCTTCAGGAAAAGGATTCAGAGGTCTGAGGTCATGTACCAACCAACTCAAGAACAGCCTCTTCCCAGCTGCTGTCAGGCTTTTGAATGGACTTACCTTGCTTTGAGTTGCTCATTCTCTACACTACATTCTGCACTCTCTCATTTCCTTCTCTAGGAATGGTGTGTTTTGTCTGTGTAGCGTGTCAGAAACACCACTTACTATGTTAATACACGTGACAATAATAAATCAAAGAAGATCACAACTTAAGCAGGCAAACTACAAGCTTTGACAGCTGGCAATGTAGAGCTGAGAAAAGTCATTGCCTGCATGACCACATTACAAGCAGCTGAAGCTACTCCTGCAAAATTTAACACTGAAAACTCCTGGAACTTAAATCTTTGTCTCTCTACATGGGTTTTCTCCAGGTGCTCTAGTTTTCTCCCACAGTCCAAAGATCATAGATGTGAGAGTTAAGTGCACTGGCCATACTAAATTGCCACTTAGTATCAGGGGAACTAGCTAGGGCAAATGGATGGGGTTATGGGGATAGGGCCCAGGTGGGATTGTGGTCAGTACAGGCTGGATGGGTCCGAGTCTGCACTGTATAATTCATCATCCACGACTTAAGATTCCTCTTACACAGATTCAAAATATCCAAAGGGCATTGGAAAACAACAATGAAAGGAATAGAGATTGTTTTTGTATGGGGACAAGGGTCAATCCCCTCCCACATACCAATGGCCTATCAATTCCCACTCTTACCTGTCACCCACTTCCTACCTCAAGTACATGATACACAGACACCCACAAGCTGCGGGGGGGGGGACTCAAGTTATTGCGAGTGAGATATTGCATCAATTGAGCCATAAAACATGGAACTGAGGAAATTAATGAGAGATTTGGTAATTCCCCAAATATGCTGCAGGGCCAATTGCCCTTGGCACTAGACTGATCTAATAGTCCCTGCCAAAATAATTCCCTTGTATTATATTTTAAAACTGCCAGCTTTTCCAGTGAAAATTTGAGATTTCTAAAGATGCAATGTGGTTTCAATCTAGGCAAATTCTACAACAAAAAGCAGGAAAGACCAAATGTTACTACTTGTCAGTTAATAAAATCTTTAGGACTTGTCATAAATCAAGATTAAGGATTGCTTAGTCAACAAAAGCACAGAGTGGAAAGACAGAAGAGCGGGGCTCAAGACCAGCCTACTATGTCAACTTCCAGTTATGATTTGCATAGCATTCAGAGCTCCAAATCCAATTCCAATTCATATCCTGCACTTCAGATGCTGATGTTGGCGAGACTAGCTAGCAAAGATGCAAATTAAAACTATGTTCATATACAAAATGGGATTTACTAAGTATTGAATGATTAAAAGACATTACTGAGCCAATAATTGTCACTAGACCATAGACTATTAAAGAATGCAAGAATTTTGCAAACAGCTACTCTTAATCTGCCTTTTAGCTTCAGCAAGGGGGTCATCTGGACTCGAAATGTCAGCTCTTCTCCTTACAGATGCTACCAGACTTGCTGAGATTTTCCAGCATTTCTTTTGGTTTAAGATTCCAGCATCTACAGTAATGAGCTTTTACTCTTATTCCACTATTGTTATGCAATATTCATAATTCTAAATTTAATCAAGTTTAAACCTGCATTATAGTATATCAAAATTTTAGGATTTTGATACACACCAAATTTAATATAGAATATTTAATACTGGTGGAAATTTCCCCATCTAGAAAAGCATTTTCTTGACAACTCAACAGGCTTTCCCTCGTAAAAGTATTGTGGCCACTTCATAGAATCTCTACTATACAGGAAGCTATTTGGCCCATCAAGCCTGCATTGACAACAATCCCACCCAGGCCCCATCTTTGCAACCCCACATATTTATCCTCCTAGTCCCCCTGACATTTAGCATGCCCCATCCACCTAACCCACATCTTCAGACTGAGGGAGTAAACCCACAAAGTGCAAACTCTTGTGATCCTAGTCCGGAATTGAACCTGGGACCTGACATTGAGGCAGCAGTATTAACCATTATACCACCCATTTCTGGGCATCACACTGGAAGAACATTGAATGTTCCAGGGATGAGGAACTTCAGTTATAACTGGAGAAATTTGGACTGGGTTTCCCTCAAAGAGAAGTTGAGGGGAGATTGGTAAAACAAACAAAGAAGTTTTTCATGCAGATGGTTAAGGTCTGATTGCAAGTATCAGTGTGCTGCAGGCAGGTTCAATTGAAGCATTTAAAAAAAGTGTACAAGGGTTATGGGAAGAGGGGCACTAACAGAACTGCATATTGCTCTATTTATTTCTGAATAACACAGATTTCTTCTTTCATGTCTGTCAGAAAACAAGTGAATTTTTATTTTGCTTAATACATCACAAGAACACATCCAAAGTGAACTTGTATTTTTGTCAAGTGCAAATACCGACATAGACAAGTGAAATAGGTAATGCACTTCAGATTTATTAAACATTTCATATATACACACACAAAGTACACTATAATTCCTGAATGTGCATTAAAACTCATACACAGGTAACAGTAGTAATATAGGCCCCATATGTGCGTCAAGTTTCATGGTCCAGTAAAGCTACTTGGTCCAATGGTCTGCCTTCAGTATTAGAAGTCTGGCCGATTCTTCTTCAGTTTACTGTAGTCCGTATTCACAGCAAAGAACTAGCAAAAAGAAAAATATAAATCAAAAGGACCTTTTACACCACTAATTCCAGTTTAAAATGGAATCTTTTTTCCATAAACTAACAAATCCAGTACTGGAATTGCGAGAGTGCAATGAAACTTGTTTAAAATGGTTGGCTCTGCCAGAGAAATGAAAATTAAAGCTGTATCATCTCACAGTAAAACCAAACAGCATGTGCCAGAAACTTACCTCAGTTTGACACAGTGAACATGCAAAGTTAGGATATATTCAGCATTACTATTCTAAAACACCATCACCCAATCCAAACTTCTACCGATCTATGAGCACAAAGTTTGCAGTTTATTATGTCAATAGAATGCTCCGTCATCATGGGCAAGAAGCTTTGCTCTGCCACAAGGTACAACTAATTTTAATGTGATTGGAGATGGAAAAAAGCACTTTAATTTGCCAGGGTGATGGTGGAAAGGGAGGGGACCTTCCCTTAGTGAAGGAGACTTAAAACAACGAAGCATTCTGGGCAATTACCATTTCGTTTTCCTGAATCCACCTAAAGAACATTAGAAGAGAACCTACCCCTAACTTAGCACATACCAACTTTAACTAAAGAAAGACATCAATTTGGTTACAGTAATTTCATCTCAGAACATTTCAATCACACTTGTAAAGTATTCACTTCACAAAATTCAAGTTCAGAGACACTCTCTGGGAAATTGATTCCACATTTCTATTGTCGAGTTTCACATTATGGCAACAGCTTGGTTTTAGCTCACTGGAAGAATTATTTCACAATTTTTGAAGCAGTGCATACAACCATAGGTTCAGGGTGGAAGATCAATAAATGAAGCCCTCATGCAGCAATAAAAATCAGCTTTTCCACTCAAGGATAGTGAGAATAATTGCACGTTACCTTGTACTGCTGATTGGGCTCAATCTTATTCCAAGGTTCAGGGTTGCCTTTGCGATCCCAGCTGTGGGTAAAAAGATAATTGTATAGTTAGTAATTAAAGAACACCACAATACTTCAATTGCTGATTCATGGAATTACGTTTCTATGCAAACTGCCAGTTAAGAACTTCAATGTTCTATCCTTCAATTATTAGGAATACAAAAATTTGGTGAGAACATATTCAAATCACAAATGCTTAAGAAACTGCTGTTTTGAAAGCAAGTCTTCAGGAACACAGCAGGGTTATGGATTAACTCTGCCAATTACTACTTCTCTCCAAAAATCAAACCAATTCTACCCGATGCATTGTTTATTTGCAATCCCCTGGAATCCCACAGGGAAAATTGGATTTCAATCAAAGCTCAGTGACTCGCATCTATCGTCATAGTGGTGAGCTAAAATTACAAGTTATGACAACTTATATTTCTACAGCACCTTTAACATAACACTTCACAGGAAATTTTAAAAAGTCAAATATGGGGATATTAATTGGTCAAAGGAGGTAGTTAAAGAATGTCTTAGGCAGAGTCAGAGGTTTATAGCCTGGAAACAGGCTGTTCAGCCCAACTTGTCCATGCTGCCCTTTAAGCTAGTCCCACCTCTACCACCACCTCTGGCAGCTTGTTCCAGACACTCACCAACTTCTAAAAAAATTGCCCCTCTGGACACTTTTGTATCTCTCCCCTCACCTTAAACCTATGCCCTCTAGTTTTAGACTCCTCTCCCCCTGGGGAAAGATACTGACTTTCTAGCTGATCTATGCCCTCATTTTATAGACTTCTATTAAGATCACCACTCAGCCTTCTACACGCTGAGAACATAGTCCATCTATCAAGCCGCTCCGTATAACCCAAACCATCAAGTCCCAGTAAGCATTCTAGTAAATCTTTTCTGCACTCCTAGTTTAATAACATCCTTTCTATAATAGGGTGACTAGAATTACACACAGTATTCCAAGTGTGGCCTTACCATTGTCTTATAACTTCAACAAGACATTCCAACTTTTGTTTTCAATGTTCTGACCGATGAAACCAAGCACACCGAATGCCTTCATCACCAGTCTGTCCACCTGTGACTCCACTTCTAAGGAGCTATGAACCCCAAAATATGTTTTTTGGAACTCCCCAACACCCTACCATTAACTGAGTAAGTTCTGCCCTGGTTCAATCTACCAAAATGCATCACCTCACATTCATCTAAATTAAACTCCATCCACCATTTTAAGCCCACTGGCCCAACTGATCACAATCCCACTGCAATCAGAGATAACCTTCTCCACTGTCCACTGTACCACCAATCTTGGTGTCATCCACAAACTTACTAACCATGCCTCCTATATTCTCGTTCAAATCATTAATATGAATGACAAATAACAGTGCGGAGACAAGTGAGGTGGAGGAGCGCAGAGAGAAAACTCTTAGATGAGCAGAGATACCTCAGAAGGTTGTGGGGCTAGAGAAGATTAGAGATAGAAAGAATGCAAAAATGTATTTATAAAAATGTGAATTATAAAAATCAAGCCACTACCTGACTGGGAGCTGTTGTATGTTTGCAGAGGCAAGACTGAGAGACAAACAAGATTTGCTGCAAGTTAAAGAACTGGTAGCAAAGTTTCGCATCACTGCAGTTTATGGAGTGTAGAATGTGGGCAACCAGCCAGAGTGCATTGGAATAGTCCAGATGTAACAAAGGCATGACTGAGGGTTTCAGGAGATGAGTAGAGACAGAAGTGAAGTTAAGCTGCTGGAATGGACAATCTTAAATCATAGGAATACAGTCAGAAGTCCATCACTGTGTCAAAGGCATCAAGGTGCAAACAGACTGGTCTAATCAGTGTTGCCACATCATATAATCCACTGCTGCCGCCAGCATCCCAATTTTAATCAGTCCACCACTGTTGGCCATGCTTCGGTTGCCTAGATTCTAAACTCAGATTTCTTCTACACCACCCTTTCCTCCAAGACTGCTTAAAACAGACCTCTCTGATCAAGCTTATGACATACAAATAAACTTTACTGCAGTGTATTGTATTACATTTTTAATAAGGCTCCAATTAAGTCACATCTACTGTGACCAAAACTATCATGCAATAGTGAAAGTAATATGCAAGTTAAATAGATTAGATAGTATGACAGCTCAATTACTACTCACCTTACATCAGGGTTACGGAGAGCAAGTCGCAGGAGGTACATGCTTGCTCCAATACTGCCAGTTCCAATGAAGACAAACAATGGAATTAACTAGAAAGAAAAAAATGCATTCTCACACAGAATCAATATTTACTAGTCACAAGGAAAGCTTACTTACATTAACACTGCAATGAAGTTGCTGTGAAATTCCCCTAGTCGCCACAGCCCATCACCTGTCAATGCATCTAACCAGCTCATCTTTCAGAACGTGGACAGAAACCAGAACACCCAGAGGAAATCCACACGGACACAAGGAGAACATGCAAATTCCACTGAATGACGCAAGCCAGGAATTGAACTTGCCTCCCTGGTGCTGTGGGGGAGCAGTGCTAACCACTGTACTACTGTGTCTAGATACAATGAGTTCAAATACAAAACTGATCATGGCCAGCAAATACCTGCAGAAAGTTCAGTTAGTGTGGCTTGCACCTGCAAGTTGCCTGATAGGAACAAGTTTGTGGAATGCTTTCATTCTCCAATAATGCACCACAAATAAAAATAGCATAAACATTGTTTAATCAGGCTTAAGTGTTTAACACCACTATGAATAGTAAATGTGATAACCTCCAAGTATCATCACAAGGTCACTGAATGCTGCCTCAATGTTTAATTGGTTAAGAACTTATTTTCTGTAGGGCTGGAAATACTAAAATTTGCTATTTTAGCTATGAATTTTCTGTCTTATACCATTTTAATCAAAGTATTTGTTAAATGCTGCATATTCCTGTTTTAGATAACAATTTGAACTAAATTAACTTTTGCATGCGAGTTAAAAAGAAATATTAACATTTTGTACAAACCCCCTTAACATCTGAATAAGCAAAATGCAAATCATAGGGTGAGGAAAAGGCTGTTACAATTCATGACAAAGTAACCATGACAATGTAGACAGCATCTAAAAGTCAACGTCAGGGACCTGGGTTCAATTCTGACTTTTGGTGACTGTCATCTATTCCTCTGTCTTCTGCAAGTTTCCTCCCACACACTGTGGATTAGATTGATTGGCCATGCTAAATTGATCCACAGGGTGGGATTTTGTGGCTGTGCTTGCCCCAAAACTGGAAAATCCTGCTCGAGGACAAGGGACCTTTATATGGTCTGCCCCTGGCCTCCTATGATTCCTGTGGTGGGTGGAAGGGGAAAATAGGCCCCCCTCCTCTTAACGTCAGAGAGATTAGTAGGGTAAATATATGGGGATAGGACCTGGGTGGGATTGTTGTGCAGGTTTGATGAACTGAATGACCTCCTGTTGGGCTCTTATGCACAAATCCTTGGTGCCCCCACACCCCCCAAGTTTGAGACTTAATTTCAGTGATGGGGAAAGGGCCACAAGTCCTACAGACATCAATATTTCTGAAACATATGGATTCTGTGGAATCCATGCTCCCATTCTCACTGCATTTAGATCTGCAAGGCAGAATTATGTAACTGCCAAGTTATTGTTTATCCATAAGCAATTGGTTCTCAGTACACAAAATTATTCATTCCAGATTGGGCAGCACAGTGGCAAGCAATGCTGCGTCAGTGCCAGGGACCTGGGTTCAATTCCAGCCTCGGGTCACTGTGTGGAGTTTGCACATTCTCATGTCTGCATGGGTTTCTTCCTACAATCCAAAGATGTGCAGGTTAGGTTCATTGGCCATGCTAAATTGACCCTAGTATTGGGGGATTAGCAGGGATTACAGGAATAAGGCCTGGATGGGATTGTGGTCAGTGCAGACTCAATAGGCCGAATGGCCTCCTCCTGCACTGTTGGATTCTACAAAATTCTCAAGAATTGTAACAGAAATCTCAAGTAAAAATTAGGACAGGAAATGCATTCACATTCCCAGCTTCCCAAAACAGCCCTGAAGTGCATCCATGCTCTTGCAGATTTAAAGGCAGAAGACTAATTTCAGACCTCTTAAATTTTCTCAACAGCAATTTAAGATTAGCAAAATAATAGAGATAAATGCCCCACTTATTTTTGGAGGGCCAAAGGGCCTGTTTCTTGTGCTGTATTGTTCTTTGATCTTATTGATTTCATTTTTGTTTTAATCTGCATTGTAAAAATCACATGCTTTGCAAAACTCTGGTTCAACTGAGGCTTTAGTTGGGTGCGAACAAACCAACATTACTGAAGTCAGCAAATTTCCTGAGGTCAGGAATCAGTTAGGGAAAATACTACCAAATGAACATGAGCTTCAAGTTAGAAAACACTAACGCTCAAAGGCCAATAAGCATTTGAACTTCAATTAAATTTAAACCTGTCAAGATAATACCCATAATTGGTATTGAAAATAAAAGCTGTAGCTAGAACTCATGCCAAAATAACTGATTTAAAACAGAAGCTGTCATCACTGCAGTCCTCATTAGGAATAGGATGCAAGTAGCAGCACCCAATCAGAAATGGTTTCTGCTCGATTGGGAAGCACCAGAAAAATGCAGTCCAAAGTTACATTCCACAACACACACATCCCACCTCCCAACGAAATGAATGTGGTTTCTTCAGGGTACAGGTGGCCGCTTCCCCATCACTGAAATTAAGTCCCAAACTGGGAGGTCACCAAGGATGTGTGCGTAAGAGCCCAACAGGAGGTCATTCAGTCCATTAAGCATGGAACAATGACAATCCCACCCAGGTCCTAGCCCCATATATTTAGCCTACTAATCTCTCTAACTTTAAGGGAGGGGTATTTTCCCATTTCACTCACCACAGGAATCATAGCAGGCCAGGGGCAGACCATATAAAGGTCTATTGTGCTCAAGCAGGAATTTCCACTTTTGGGGGCAAGTACAGCCACAAAATCCCACCCCAATTTAGCATGGCCAATCAACCTAACCCAGTGTGTGGGAGGAAACCCACAGGAGACATAGGAATAGACAGTCAACTAAAGTCAGAATTGAACCCCCAGGTCCCTGACATTGAGAGAGCAGTGCTAACCATTGTGCCACCCTAGGTTTAGTCAAAATAAAATACTGGGAGTCAGTTAAAAAACCTTCCCTTCTATTATATTATGATTCTATGACTATATTGACCCAAGCAAGCAAGCAGCCGAGTTGCAAAAACAGGAAGTGGCTGCTGTCAGCAATTATTTGCTGCATTAGACTAGCAAAGGTCTCACTATGCAGTACTTTGATCCGCAGTAATGTCTTTTCTCCCATTGTGAAAATTGATTTAATGAAAATAGGGGCATCACTTAATGCCCAAATTGCAGATTTTATAAAAATGAGATAAAAGAAATTACTGCCGATGGTTCAAATAGAGATAAATTTTTCCCAGTTAGCTGACTAAGTCGATTCAAAAGACGTTCTTCGTGATTGTATGATTGATAAGCTGGGGGGGGGGTTAGAAGCAAGGAAGGCGGGTGAATGCGGCCTACAGTGCATGGAGGCGGCCCCCAGAGTCTGGTGTAGGATGCTTTCTCTCATTACCCCCACCCCCTCCGCCGCCAAGAGGTGTCGGTCGCGGAGTCGGAGGGTCCGGGAGACCGCGTTACGTTCTACTCCCAGCCCTTCCCATACTCACACTCGGGTGGCTTGTAATCTGCTTGACCACCACGCCAAACATGACTGCGATTCCCCTTTGATCCTCTAACCACCGATCCCACCCTCCGTCTGAGCTGCTCGCTGCGCGCCTGGCAAAGTCACCTCAGTGAAAGGGGGTCCTGACCATCCAGAGTAACCCGCGCACACTCCTGAACCGAACAAAACAAAAGAACCTCGACGCGAGTCTGCGCGCCCTCACTTTGTGAACTGAATTAAAATCCCCTCACGTGGTCAGCAGTAACAGTTAATTTTGAATTATATTTTTTATTTGAATTATTTCTGAAAAATCTGGCAAAGATTTAGGCGCCTAAATGCTGAGAAGGCCCTCAACCTCTTCACCCGCGCACACGGAGTGCCACGTGACCTGGTGATTGACACCTCTAACTGGGCACATGCCAGTTTAGCAGAGACAGCCAGCATTGGTTTACACACCCAAATCTTAGAGGAATTGCAGCCTTAAACCTCCTTACAGTTATTTAAGGTGTTGCACACAGATGATAAAATGCATTTTATTATTGTCACATGTATTGGTGCACAATATTGTTTCTTGTGTGCTACATGGACAAAAACACACTGTTCATAGAGAAGGAAAAGAGAGGGTGCAGAATGTAGTGTTACAATCATAGCTAGGGTGTAGAGAAAGATCGACTTAATATGAGGGAGTCCAAAAGAGAAAATGCTGGAAAATCTCAGCAAGTCTGGCAGCATCTGTAAGGAGAGAAAGGAGCTAACATTTTGAGACCTTTGTCGAAGTTAAAAGGCATAGAAAGTGAGAGATATTTATACTTGCAGGGTGAGGGAAGTAAAGATGAATCATAGCCACAGTCTGTGGCAGTCCATAGAGAGAATGAAGGGTGTGAATGGTCAAATGGCAGAGAAGCTGAAATCAGAGGGTAAGTTGTAACAGATGAAGATGTGGGGGGAAGGGGGGGGGGAATGAGGTGCAATTTAGAATAAGTGGAAAAGGAGGAGCAAAGGTGGAAAAAAGGTAAAGAAAGGGGAGATAAAGTAGAGCGAAAGAGTGGGGGGGGGGAAAAAAATGAAGAAAGACAATAAGGAAATAAAAGGTGCCATGAGTGAGGGGAGAGGTGTTGGGTTTAGTGAGGAGTGGACAAGTTATTCCGGAGAGGAAGGTTTCTGTGGAACTGACAGAGGGAGTGAAGAGATGTGTTTGGTGGTGGCATCACACTGGAGTTGGCACTCATGGCTCCTTCCCATGCAATCACAGAAGGCATAACACTTGCCCCTTTACCTCTTCCATGCTCACCATCCAAGGTCTGAAACACTCATTCCAGGTTAAGCAGCGTTTCATTTGCACCTCTTTCAATTTGGTCTATTGTATTCGCTGTTCCCACTGTGGTCTCCTCTATATCGGAGAGACTAAGCGTAGGCTGGGTGATCGCTTTGCTGAGCACCTTCAGTCAGTGTGTAATTAGGACCCTGACCTTCTGGTTGCTTGTCATTTTAACATATGATCTGCTCCCATGTCCACATGTCTATCCTTGGCCTGCTGCAATGTTCCACTGAAGCTCAACGCAAACTGGAGGAGCAGCATCTCATCTTCCGGCTAGGCACTTCATAACATTCCAGTCTTAACATCGAATTCAACAACTTCAGATGATTAGCTCTACCACAACTCGACCGTTTTCTTTTCATTTTATTTAATATTTTACTGTTCTCTACCTTTTATTTCTTCATCGTCTTTCTTCAGTTTTCTCCCCTCCCCTTCCCCCTACATTATCCTCCCTTTCCTTACCTTTTCTCCCTCTTTGCTTCCCCTTTCTAAATGTTACCTCTCTCCCACTCATTCCACCCCCCCCCCCACATCTTCATCTGTCACAGCTTACCCTCTGATTTTAGCCTCTCTGCCATTTAGCCATTCACACCCTTTGTTCTCTCTATGGGCTGCTATTAGCAGTTTTTATCCCTCGTTTCTGTGGCTATGACTCATCTTTCACTCTCTCACCCTGCAGGATTAATATCTCCCACTTTCTATGCCTTTTAGCTTTGACAAAGGATCATCTGGACTCAAAACGTCAGCTCTTTTCTTTCCGTAACGATGCTGCCAGACATGCTAAGATTTTCGAGTATTTTCTCTTTTGATGTTAGATTCTAGCATCTGCAGTAATTTGCTTTTATTAATATGAGGGATGTCTATTCAAAAGACTAATGGCAGCAGAGAAGGAGTGAAGAAAGATTTGCATTTGTGTATTATCTCTTTGCATAACATCAGGACATCCTACGTAGAGTGAGAACTAACTGGTGGAGACCAGGATTACCAGACATACCTTGTGTCCATCTTGCTCCCCCGCCCTCCACACATGCACAATGTAGTTACAAGCTCAGGCCTGGCTGTCCTGCCAATAAGATTATTAGGGTGAGCCTGGAACATTGTTGCTGCTGCAATTGCGTTTTATCACTTCATTGATTGATTTAAAGCAATAATTACCAATAATAACTGTGCAACGACTAATAAAGTTTATTTCTTAATGTCACAAGTAGGCTTACATTAACACTGCAAAGAAGTTACTGTGAAATTCCCCTAGTCACCACTCTCTGGTGCCTGTTTGAGTACACTGTGGGAGAATTTTTAGCGTAGCCAATGCATCTACCCAGCACATGTTTCGGAATGTGGAGGAAACCAGAGCACCTGGAGGAAACCCATGCAGACACAGGGTGAACGTGCAGACTCTGCGCAGACAGTGACCCAAGCCAGGAACCAAACCTGAGTCCCTGGCACTGTGAGGCAGCAGTGCTAACCATTGTGCCACCGTGCCGTCCAATCCATATAGTATGATGACACATATATAAACTAATATATATTATAATGGCTGGTAACAATATCAATGATTTAAAGCCAATCTACCCACCATAGGAATGACTTGTGTTTACACTTATGTACATTGCTGGTGATATTCAGGTGTTTCTTGTCTCCCTAGAGCTCAGAGTACATGTCTTTGCATTCTTCAGAAAATTGATAGGATCCAAAACTCTGCTTTCACTCTGTTCACTTCCAATCTGTTTCCATTGCTTCTCCAAATGGTGGTCATCATGGAGAAAACGCATTCTGTGCGAGCATTTCTGCACAGAATGGAGAATATACAAGAGCTGATATTCTTCATGTTTGTGACATTTTCCCTCTGGCTTGCTGAAAAGTTTCAGGTATTTCTCCTCACTCGGCTGACAATACTTCATCTGAGAGGTTATATCGCTGAATGCCAAATTCTCGTACAATACGTCCAATTCAATCCTCATTCGGATTGCACCCTTGAACACCACCACAATACTCTTCAAAAGATACAGCTAATTAACCACTAATTAATGGCTAATTCGGGCATCCTGCTGTGAAAGCTGTTTTTATGCAAGTCATATCTGTCACTTAAGTACTTCTTGACTCTTTTGTAGAACGTTAAAAAGTCTGTCTCATTTTTCTCTGTCACATTTTATGTTAATTCAGCCAACAATTCATTGTGAACCCAAAAAACTGTCACAATTCCTTCTATCCAATTTCTTTTCCACGACACTCATCAGCTCATACACTGAGAGGATACTAGACAACTTGACCTATGACACTTCAGTGCAGTTCATGAACAGATTCAGAGCATTGCTGAGAGAGAGGAAATAAAGCTTCATTGGCAACCCCCTTACCCCCCAATGCATCTCCACAGTATTTTGGTAAATTCTTCCTCGCCTATACCCTAAAAATAATTGATCACAGGTCTCCATCATTTCAACAATCTCTCAATAACCAGCAGTAGGAAAAGCAAATATAAAAGGAGAAAATGCTGCATGAACTCTGCAGGTCTGGCAGCATCTGTGGAGAGAGAATGTTTTGAGCCCAAATAACTCCTCTTCAGAGCTGAAGGATGTAGAAATGTGACAGTTATATTGTTGGAGGGGGTGGAGAAGTTGGGGAAAAAAAAAGGTCAGGGATAGGTGGGAACTAAGAAGAGATTGACAAAGAGGCCATTGACCATGATGGGGTCCCCCATGTCCTCACCTTACACCCACCAGCCTCCACATTCAAACAATCATCTTCCACCATTTCCATCAACTCGGATGCCACCATGAAACATATCTTCCACACCCTTCCCCCACCCCTCAACACTACATCAGCATTCTGCAACAACCAGTCGTTCTGTGACACCCTGGTCCACTCCTCCATCACCCCCATCACCGTCAACCCTTCATCCCCTTCCCACAGCACCTTCCCATGCAATCGCAGAAGGTGCAACGCCTGCCCCTTTACCTCCACTCTCCTCACTGTCTAAGACCCCAAATACTATTTTCAGATGAAGTAGCATTTCATGTGCACCTCCTTAATTTGGTCTATTGTATTCACTGCTTCTGATACAGTCTCCACTATACTGGGGAGACAAAATGCAGACTGCGTGGCAGCTTTGCGGAACATCTTTGCTCAGTCCACAAGCATGACCCCAAACCTCTTGTTGCTCGCTATTTCAACTCACTGTTTTGCTCTCATGCCCACGTGTCCAAACTTTGCCTGCTGTAATGTTCCAGTGAAGCCCAATGCAAACTGGAGGAACAGCACCTTATCTTGTGATTAGACAATTTACAGCCTTCTGTTCTCAATGTTGAGTTCAACAACATTAGACTGTAAACTTTCTCCTCCATCTTGACACCTTTTTTTCTTTGCCCCAATGCAATCCCTGCCCCACCTTCCCCACAGGACCATCTGTCACTTGTTCTTCAGTTTAACTTTCACTGAGCTCAGAGCTTTGTTTTTCCATTAACATATTCTGCTATCTTACCTCTATGACACTATCAGCACTTCCTTTAGTTATTAATGCTGCCAGTATCACTTCCTTTGTCATGTGTTAACCTTGTATCGTGCTCCACCTGCTCTCCAACTATATAATCCATCACATTTCTATTTCTCTTCAGCTCCAAAGAACAGTCATATGCACTTGAAATGTTAACTTGGTTTCTGTCTCCACAGATACTGCCAGACCTGTTGAGCTTATCCAGCAAGCTCTGTTTTTATTTAAGATTTCTAGCATCCGTAGTATTTTGCTTTTAGCTTAGTAGAGAAAGCTACCTGGTCACAATGTGCCTCAATAGATTGACTTCATCCACTTTAACAAAAACAACAGAATTCCTTCAATTGCTGCATTCTGACTACAGAAGTGAGCACATACCTTGAGAACGCTGTTTTCTGCATCATCATTATGGTTCCAACAGCGTAATTCGCTGCGTTGTGCAAAATATGAACCAAACTGAGGCTGCAACCACGTCCTTTAGAGAACCTTTCAGTTTTTGATAAAGGCAGTTGTGCTTTCCATAATTCACACCTGGGCTGTCAGCTGAATATATGGAAAACTTCATTAGGCTGAGGTCAAAACCATTGAGTTTAGACAGTATTTCTTCTGCAATTGTTTCTGTGGGTTCCTGGCTCACATCATAGAAATGGGTGGCACAGCAGTACTGTGGTTAGCAGTGCTGTCTCACAACACCAGATCTGGTTCAATTCCATCCCTGGGTGACCGTCTGTGTGTGGAGTTTGCACATTCTCCCCATGTCTGCATGGATTTCCTCCGGTTTCCTCTCATGGTCCAAAAATGTGTGGGTTAAATTGATTGGCATGCTCAATTGTCAATTTAGCAGGATAAATGTGTGGGGTTACGGGGATGGGGCCTGGGTGGGATTGTTGTTGGTGTGGTGGGCTCCATTGGCCAAATGACCTCTTTCTGTACTGTAGGAATCGTCTGATTCTGTGAAATGCAACAGTAAATCCTAAGCCCCTTCTCTAAATTGAAATATATCAAAACTTGGGGGAAACACTTTATTGCATCGATTACCAAAGACGAAAATTGCTTTAATTTACTCTAAGAGCTTCTGTACAAAATATAGCACTAGAGTGTTCTCGTCCAGAGTTTTCACCTTTGCTTTCTCAAACTCAAGGTCTCTAACCACAGAATAGCCTCCTACCTCACTGCCTCTCATTCCTTCTTTAACATAGGCTGAAACCTTTGTGATGTATGTATCGATTGTATTTTGGGGTACGGAGAGTGGACTGCCCCTTTAAATGTACAGGTCGGGTGACCCCCTGGGCTACACTTAAAAAACATCTTCAATAAGGAGCTCTGAGTATTGAACAAGCTTACTTTGTGACTCTTTATGCTCCTTAGTCCACAGGAGCACATATAATAACGTATATTTAACCAAGCTTTTCACCTGCCCTAAAATCACCTTCTGTAGCTTGGTGTTAAATTTTGTTAGACAATAATTTTGTAAAGTACCATGGGGCTTTTTTTTTAACTTTATTGATGTCACTATATAAATGCAAGTTGTTGTTGTAAATGTGTTCCTTTAAAGGGGCTTTGTGCATGCAGTACTAACTGGTGGCCGTGGAATTTCCACTAGCTAGCTTTTCCTTTTGTTTAGAGTCTTTTTAAAATGTGTTTTAAGCTTGCATATAAATCAGCCATAAGTCACACAGCATGATTTTATAATGAGGACCAATTTGTTACCCTGACATGCCTACCTAGCTGCGTCTCACACTAGAGGAGTTTCTAGCGTTTGGAAAACTAGCAGGGACCTAGTTATCTTTAAAGAGGTGCTATTGTCCCGGTGACAACAGAAAATCAAATTCCAAAGAAATACACCAACACCCTTTACATTTCAGAAGGTGGAGTTGCCAGTGTTGGACTGGGGTAGGCACAGTAAATAGTCTCACAACACCAAGTTAAAGTCCAACAGGTTTATTTGGTAGCACGTTTGAAATAAACCTGTTGGACTTTAACTGGGTGTTGTGAGACTACTTACTATGCTAACGTTTCAAAGGCAGAGTTGGCCAGTGTAGATGGTAGGTCTGCAAGGACAAAAGAGATGTGATTGCTCTATTGAACATCACAATATTTCAGACCTGGAAAGATACATCCTTTGTCCAAAGCTCAGGAGGCGAAGTGCGAGGTATATCACATGACCTCTCCCAAGCTGCTAGAACTATAATATTGCCATGTGGAATTGAATCCTGTTCGTCCATCACCTTAACAACTAACAGGTAGCAGCAACACGGGTTCTGGCCAGATAAGCTTGTGGGCTCTCATCAATAGTGTACTACTGGAACATCGGAACTCCTATATCTGTGCCTGTGAGACTCACGTGGCTTATTCCATCAGGACAGTCATCACTTCTGGAAAGATGCTTCACACTGCAACCATTTCCCAACCTGTGAAAGAATACACCATAGGACTTTTGAATCTGGACTCTGGCCTCACGTGAAACCATAACTCATATTTTCATTGTGGTATTTGCCCCATTCCCTTTTCTTTCCCTGATCCCTCTTTGTGGGCAGCACCATGGCACAGTGGTTAGTACTGTTGCCTCACAGCACCAGGGACCTAGGTTCAATGGGGATCTCAGGTCACTGCCTGTGTGGAGTTTGCATGTTCTCCTTGTGTTTGTGCGGGTGTCCTCCGGGTGCTCCAGTTTCCTTCCACACTCCAAAGGTGTGCAGGTTAGGTTGATTGGCCGTGCTCAATTTCCCTCTGGTGTCAGGGAGATTAACAGGGTAAATATGTGGGGTAACAGGGATAGGGCTAGGTGGGATTGTTGTTGATGGGCCAAATGGTCTCTCTCTCTGTAGGGTTTCTATAACTCTATGACTCATTGTGCAAATGCAAAAAATGGCCAATGTTTCAAAACACCTTCCTGTGTTTTGTGTTTGTGTAAAATAAACCAGCCGTCCTGTTTAATCTTATCTCGAGTTTGCTGTGGGGTTATTAATAGAGAATAGCGTCATTCCAAACTGAGAAATCATAAGTCAAAAACACCTTTCTGTTTATTGTCGTGTAGTGAGAGTAGAAATCAGGGCTGTTTAAATTTCCCTCCTGTCCATAACCAGATTGAACAACATTTTTCACTTAGGCATTCAGAATTGGCGAATGATGGTGGTGTGAGTTTGTGAGTATGACAAGAGCAAGGCTGGGATCTTTAGTCATGATGTGGAAATGCTGGCATTGGACTGGGGTGGACACAGTAAGAAGTCTTACAACACCAGGTTGAAGTCCAATAGGCTTATTTGGAATCACAAGCTTTCGGAACGTTGCTCCTTCATTAGGTGATGAACTTTTGGACTTTGTGAGACTACTTACTGTGCAGGACCTTTAGTCACCAACATGGAAATGATCACAAATGACTGACATCGTTATTAGTCAATGAATCTGGAAGGACAAAATCGAATAACACTGAGGAAGGAGTGGTTTTAATAATACGGGAAATGTCTTATAGGACCTTTCTTCACGGACCCGCTCATTGACCTGGAAATCATCATGGTCGATATTACTAGACAGTACAGTGTCACAGTGGGTAGCATGCTGTCTCACAAAACTAGGGACCCAGGTTCGATTCCTGGCTTGGTCACTGTCTGTGGGGAGTCTGCACGTTCTCCCCATGTCTGTGTGGGTTTCTTCTGGATATGAAAGACGTGCTGCTTAGGTACATTGGCCATACTAAATTCACCCTCAGTGTACCGAACAGACGTCAGAGTATGGCAGCTAGGGGATTTTCACAGTAGCTTCATTGCTTCAATGTTAATGTAAGCCTATTTGTGACACTAATAAATAAACTTAAAACTTTTAAACTTTAGCCAATGAGGCCTTTTTGAACCTCTAATTGGTTGACTTTGCTTATCATTCATCTGTCATCAACACCATATTAGATGATGTATACATGTGAAAGAACAGATCTTTCTCAGTCTGGGCTCTCATACTGTGAACAGTGCAAGCTTCTGACTTCTGGACCCAAGGCCACATTGGGCTCTGTTGCACTGAAATCTGGACATATAAAGCCAGGCATCTGATATCCCCAAGTACTTCCGAAGTATAGTTGCAGCTGTAATGTAGGGTGGCCTTCAAGTTTGTAAACAAGGAATTCCCACAAACGGCATTATGACCACCTTGATCACAGACAGGCCCTTCGTTTAAAATCTCATCCAAAGGATGGCACCTCTGACAAAGCATTGCATTGGAATGTGAGCCTACATTTTTGAGTTCAAACAGTGGAATGTGAACCCACAGCCTTCTGACTCAATTATGAACCAAACTATGACTGGCATACCTATTTTTATTTTTAAAAAATATTTTTAAAAAATGAATCTATGAATGTTTTAAGTGATAAAGCTTTTTTTCAGTTCTGTCTACATTAGGTGTGGTAAGCCAGAGGTTTGACAGGGACAACAAAGCAAAACTAAGAGAATACCTAGAGATGTTTGCTTATGAAACAGATGACAAGTTATAGTTTATGAGTTTGTTTTGTTTTAATGAGCAGCAGATTGCAACATAAAGAAACTAATTGGTCCTCATTATAAAATCATATTGTGTGAATTATTACTAGTGTGATTCATGTGCGAGCTTCAAAGAATTTTACAAATCTAAACAAAAAAGGCTACAAAATAAAAATTCCAAAGCACCTAGTTAGTAGTGCATGCACAAAGCTAATTTAAAGGAACAAACATTTACAACAACTTGTATTTATATAGTGCCTTCGAAAAGGTAAAGATATCTCATGATACATTATTGTTGACAAACAAAATGTAACATCAAGCCACAGAAGGGATTTTAGGATTGGTGACAGAAAGCTTGATCAGAAAAGTAAATCTTAAGGATTATCTTGAATGAGAGGCAAGATGTTTGAGGCAACTAATTCCAAAGCTGAGGGCTAAGCAGCTGAAGACATGGCTATCAATGGTGAAGTGATGAAAATTGGGTATGCGTCAGCGATCAGAATTTGGAGAGATGCAGAGATCCCAGAGGATTGTAAGGCTGGAGAAGATCCCAGGTTAGACCAGACCCCAATTCATTTTTTAAAACATTCACTATACATGGGTGTGTCAGTCATGGTTTGGTTCACAATTGAATCAGAAGGCTGTGGGTTCACATTCCACTGTTTGAAATCAAAAATGTATGCTCACATTCCTTGCATATTCCTTGTAGATTTTTTTTTATTTTGGCATTACTGTGAGGATAAAGTTTTTCACTCCAGGTGTGATTCTATTGACCCACTAGGAAGCTTTTATCAAAACAAGCTTTATTTAAAAATAGAGTTTAATGATAATGAATGAATTGGCTTAACTTTTACCAATTAAAATATTTAAACATTACAAGATAAAATTCATAACCTATCTCTTTTAGTCCCAATTCAAGCAATATTCCTGTTATAGTCTTAAACTGCTCTTCAAAATCAGTTGGCAAACGATACAGGCTTACATGTTGTTGCTTGTTAACAGTCCTAGGGCATTTGAACAGAGAGAGCATCAAAGGGACATCTGTCTTCTGACTCTCAAACAGTAGCCTCCAGAGAGAGAGAGAGAGAGAGACCTCTTGTTTCTTTCAGGACCATGCAGAAACTGCTTGCTTTTCCTTGTAAGCTTAGGTTCTCCCTTTAGCACAAGATATTACCTCTTGCTAATTAACCTAATCACAAGACTATTCTGAAACCCCAGGGGAAATACAATATAAACAAAAATGCATTAGCTCAGATTACAACTAAAACTCCATTATCTAAGATCAACTACTAGCCATCACTCTCCGCATGTATGCTCCCTGGTGCAGATAACTCAGCACCATGTAAACAGAGCTGAATTCTAAATATACCCCTCACAAGAAACATGATAAAAATGCATTTCTTAAAGGCACAGTATTGTCACACAGAAGTTGACAGAGGCAAGCTGATGGAAGCAACTGAGAACCAGGAGGTCATTTCAAAATCAAAACCTTGCAGAACCAGGAGCCAATGACAGTCAAGTGGGCATGGAGATGAAGGGTGGGTGTGACAATTATTGTGATGAAAGTGTGGCAATAGAGTTTTGGAGGAGTTCAAGTTTATGGAGTCTGCAAGGTTAGAGGATGCCGAGGGCATTACAACAGTGAAATTGAGTGGTGATAAAGCCCTGGTTAGAAGGTTTCAGCAACACTGATGTGACAGTGGGGAAACTGGTTGGCTGATGTCTGAAAGTGGAAGTAAGAGTGGAAAAACAAACTCGAATTATGTCTCTTGTTTTTCTTCAACTTTGTCACTGCTTTTCTTTCCCTTCCTATCATGTCTGAATCGGTTAACCAATGCTGTAACATTATTTCATAGCTTCCAGTTGCCTCACTTTTCTTCCACTGTTACACTTATGCGTGATCTGAATTTGTACTTTTAGCCCAACCTCTTGGTACTAAGAATCATTTCTGATTTCCTTTATATTTTCCGATTCTGTCTCTGCCTTTCCCCTCTCCCTCATGGATGGGGGCCAGTTCTAATTTTCCGACAGTCGTGCTGAGTGAGGTCAAGTAGCAAAAAGATTGAGCCTGGACCTTCTGGACTGTATTGCCAGAATTTTACTGCCTAGTCCGCCTGAGGCTCGTAAGATCCCTCCCGCAGCCAACAGAGAATGTCATCCCGCGAGCCTCGCCCGCCCCAATTCCGGGACGGCTGGGCTGGTAAAATTCCTGCATATGAATTAGCGCACTAGACAATGAATTCTTTGGCAAACATATAGGGTTAAGCTACCGCCTTTTCATTCTCTGAAACCAATAACCAATCTATCATAAATAGATCAAAAGAAAGCCTTCTCTCCTGGTAGTTGTAACAGTTCTTAATTAAGTAAGTTCAATCAAATTGCTAGTAGACACAAGCCCACAGTCCACAAATCTGGGATTTAGTTGGCAGCTTCAGCTAGACTTCATGTATAGATGATGGGGGAAGTGTAAATATCATATAAATGAAGTAAGTAAGAGGAGCCATTCATGCCATACAATCCCTACGGTGCAGAAAGAGGCCATTCTTCCCATTGAGTGAACAGCAACTCTCCGAAAGAGCATCTTATGCAAGCCAAGCCCCTTACCAGCAACATTAAGGAATAATTTAGCATGGCCAATCCACCTAATCACTATATCTTTGGAGTGCGGAGAAAACTGGAGCACACAGAGAAAGCCCACACAGACACAGGGACAATGTACAAATTCCACACAGGCAGTTATCCAAGGCCGGAATCAAACCCAGGTCCCTGGCGCAGTGGGGCAGCAGTCTAACCATTTGCCAACGTGCTGCCCTTCTACAACTGGGTTGCAGGTAAACAAGTTTTTCTGTTTAAGTATATGAAGACTTTTAACAAACCCATGCTATATGTGACCCAGG
This sequence comes from Carcharhinus amblyrhynchos, assembly GCF_965287045.1. Classification (NCBI taxonomy): domain Eukaryota; kingdom Metazoa; phylum Chordata; class Chondrichthyes; order Carcharhiniformes; family Carcharhinidae; genus Carcharhinus; species Carcharhinus amblyrhynchos. The sequence goes on from NC_137350.1 coordinate 15,983,078, forward strand.
AGTCATTGGTTAAAAAAGAGGCAAAATGTTCTATCTCCATTGTCAATAACTCTTCAACTAAATCAGTACAATTTTATCAAACATAGCTTTAAAAAGTACACTTGCCAAATATTCTTCCCTCCTCTTGCCTTGCAGTTATTTTCTCACACAGACCAATGAATGCAGCCATTTCATTCCGTTCTTACCTGACAAGTAGCCCCTGCCATCATCATTAATAACATGGTATTGGACCACAGATGACAGCATCTGATGAACTGAAACCAATTCTGCCTGTCACAAAGAAACTTCAAATGAAACACTCGTAATTTATTAATTGCAACTATATTAGAATGCAATTATAAACAAAGCAACACAACAATTTTACAGATATTTTGACAACAGTAAAGGCAGCAGGACATTTAATTAGGCAGGGCCGGGTCAAAGGTAGTAGCTTGAACATTCTCTTAAGGTTTCACTAAAAGTTCACGTGCAAATTCAGTCAGCAGTTAAAAAGACAAATGCAATGTTAGTATTTATGTCAAGACAGCTAGAATACAAAAGAAGGGATATACTTCTGAGGCTGTATAGGACTCTGGTCAGACCCCATTTAGAGCACGGTGAGCAGTTTTGGGCCCTGTATGTGTGTGTTAGGTTGATTGGCCACAATATGCAAGTTAGTTTGATTGGCTATGATAAATTAACCCTAGTGTCAGGCAGATTAGCAGAGTAAATGTGTGGGGTAACGGGAATGGGCCTAGGTGGGATTGTGGTCAGTACAGACTTGATGGGCTGAATGGCCTCTTCTGTACTGTAAGGATACTATGAAGTATGAAACATACAGCAGGGTTTTCAAGGACTGAAGGTGAACCTCCACTGAGGAAACTGCCCTCTCGATTGACAGGATTCCCTTCTCCGATTCATCCATTCTCTTTAGGATATCTGGCAGTTCATCAATAAGAGCATCAGTCTGTGCCAGGGAGATATGACCATCATCCACAATTTCACCCATTATGGCGGCCATCATTCCAACAGCAACAGCATCACCAAAGCTGAGGACCACTCACCACCAAAAACGCGAACCAAGCCCCACCCTGGCCATCAACAACCTCCTCAAGGATCTTCTTAACATAACTCAGCTCTCCTTCACCAAAGTTCAGCCTAGATCTTCCAGGATCATGGCACAGATTATACACATCAGTATCAGATAGTTATGCATTGTGCATCAGGATGAAAACAGGTTAAAAGATGAGTATCACCAGAGCTCCCACGCTTACACCACATGACCAACTACAATTTATTTTTAAAATTTACAATTTCATGTTCGGCCCACTGATTCTCTTTACAGTAATAGAATATAGAACATTACAGCACAGTACAGGCCCTACGGCCCTCGATGTTGCGCCGACCAGTGGAACCAATCTAACAACCCACTAGCCTAAGCTATTCCAATGTTATCCATATGTCTATCCACTGACCATTTGAATGCCCTTAAAGTTGGCGAGTCCACAACTGCTGCAGGCAGGGCATTCCACGCCCTTACTACCCTCTGAGTAAAGTAATCTCCTTCGTGACTCAGAAAATCCCTCCAGTGTAAATTTTGGTTTCAATTCAGGCCCTGGTAGTTCTCTAGCATATACCTTGCAACTGTAAACGTACTTTCAAGAAAAATTAAAATACCATTCCACTTTCTTCAGATATCGATGTTCTTTTTGGTTTGTTGTGGAGTGATCTCAGAGTCAAGCCACATCGAATTCTCATCTGATAGCCACATCCATACTTCTGCAGCAGTGCTCACTGGATAAACATCATGAGAAAAATGGTGGTTGACTTTTTATCCTCTTCTCCCTATCCTAGGGGCAGTCACATTACATCCTGCATCCCAATTATCCCCCTCTAGCTGGGATTAATTGCACCTTTCTGGGTTCTGAATATTTCCAGATCGTGCTACATTTACATTAACCATGGAATGAATATCATTTTTATTTTAAAAGCTGCATGTTATCATCAGTAAAAATTTTAGTAGTGGATATATAACAAAAACCATGTAAAGAACACAATGACCATAGAACCCCTAAAATACAGAAGCAAGCTATTAGACTCATCCAGGCTGCACCAACTCTCCAAAAGAGCGCCTACTCAGGCCCTTTTCCCTGTAATCACACACATTCACTCACTCATACCCCTGAGAAAGGATATACTGCCACTGGAGGGGGTGCAACGGAGATTCACTAGGTTGATTCCAGAGTTGAGAGGGTTGGTTTATGAGGAGAGACTGAGTAGACTGAGACTATACTCTTTGGAATTCAGATGAATGAAGGGGGATCTTACAGAAACATATAAAATTATGAAGGGAATAGATAAGATAGAAGCAGGGAAGTTGTTTCCACTGACAGGTGAAACTAGAACTGGGGGCATAGCCTCAAAATAAGGGAGAGCAGATTTAGGATTGTGTTGAGGAGGAACTTCTTCACCCAAAGGGTTGTGAATCTGTGAAATTCCCTGCCCAGTGAAGCAGTTGAGGCTACCTCATTGAATGTTTTTAAGGCAAGGACAGATAGATTTTTGCTCAGTAAACATATTAAGGGCTGTGGTGAACATGTGGGTAAGTGGAGCTGAGTCCACAAAAAGATCTTATTGGATGGTGGAGCAGGCTCGAGAGGCCAGATGGCCTACTCTTATGTTCTTACACATCTTGGGACACTAAGCAGCAATTTAGCACGGCCAAATCACCTAATGTGCACATCTTTGGACTGTGGGACAAAACTGGAGCACCAGCCGAAACTCTCGCAGACACGGAGAAATGTGCAAACACCACAGAGTCACCCAACGCCAGAATTAAACCCAGGTCCCTGGTGCTGTGAGGCAGCAGTGCTAACCACTGTGGCACTGTGCCGCCCTGATGGAACAGTACAACAGAACTCCAACATTGCCTGTAATGGAGTAAGAGGACACAGTGATTTACATCCCAGATTATTCACCGTCACGGCTGCTGTGGCATGGCCCTGGGCCAAGTGGAAACAACTTCCTGATAGAGAGCAGGATTAAACTGTGCAAAGAGTCACCTTGGGCTGTTTATGTCTCCACTCAACCAGAGATTAGCACAGGAAGACTGTCCAAAAGGAGCAAGAATGAATTACTTGAAACATGAGAAAGTAATAAGTTAATACAAAGCAGCTTGTGAGGAAGGTGGAATTTTCAGTCAAAAGCAACTATGCATGGTCCATGAATGAGGCAGATTTGGAATTGCTTATTTTCAAGTGAGCTCTGACTGTACTTTAACACTGTGCAATTCTTCTTGGAAATGAGGTGCAATGCTATTAATTTCTATTTGATTAGGAGTCTCTGCTGCAACCTATGTGTCTATTGGTAGGCCCAGTCCCCTGCGAAGACTTTAATGATGCCAAATTGCTTCTCCAGTGCTGAAGGCTTTGCCATCAGCAAGACATCAAATGGTAGTTCCAGTTCTGAACAAATTCTGTGATTCAAATAATGACACTTAGCTAAAGCTGGGTGGCATTTGAGAGAGATATTACTTGTGCCTCAGCTGAATATTAATGTTGTGAAGACAGCTAAATCTTCAAAAGTTCTCTTTAATTGACAGTATTATTATTTAAGGACGTGCTATGAAAGCAAACCTTGTCCAAGCGACTTAATGAGAATTCTTCACTAAAAAGCATAAACATCGGCCAATTTCATTTTTATGAGAGTTTATTAAATGTTAGCAGATCTATTTAATGGCACTGTATTATTAAACAATGTTCTTGTACTTTTAATAACTTGTGCTTAATTCTGATTTGATTACCCTTGCTCCCTTTGAAAAGCTATCAATTCGACACTGGAAGAAACATTGTGTAGATAATCAATGTTCAAACACTTTGTGGTGCAGACCAGCGCAAAGCACATTGCTGCTGCCGCATCCTGAACTAGTTTAATCAGAGGGGAAAGAGCCTGTAAACAACACACACACACACACACACACACACACACACACACACACACACACACACACACACACACACACACACACACACACACACACACACCAGTTCAGCACGTGAAAGAGAAGATAGCTTAACATGTTCATAAGTTCATAAATTATAGGAGCATAATTCGGCCATTCAGCCCATCAAGCCCACTCTGCCATTCGATCATGGCTGATATGCTCCTCATTCCCACTTTCCTGCCTTCTCCCCATAACCCTTCAACCCATTACCAATTAAAAATCTGTCTAACTCCTCCTTAAATTTACTCACTGTCCCAGCATCCATTGCACTTTGGGGTGGTGAATGCCACAGATTCACAACCCCTTGGGAGGAGTAGTTTCTCCTCAAATCTGTTTTAAATTGACTACCCTTTATCTTAAAACTATCACCTCTCGGCTTAGAATGCCCCACAAGGGAAAGCATCCATTCCACATCTACTTTATTCATACCTTCTATCATCTTCTATACCTCAATTTGATCTCCCCTCATTCTTCTAAATTCCAGAGAGTATAGGCCTCAACTGTTCAATCTCTTTTCATACGAGTAAGTTGATAGAACCTGTCAATAGAATTAAATTAAATCCTGATGGAAGGTTGCATTGTACTGTTATCCTTCAATTTTGCACACTGATTCACCTGCAAACAATTATTATTATCTGTTTTTAGGTTTTGTTGAGGTTTATTGAATATTAGTTTGTTATCTTAGCAACTGAGTGGCTTGGACAACACAGTTCAACAAAGTTCCACATTCCATCCTCTGCTGGGTTAGTTGATTGAGATAAGATACCTGCTACAATCAGCCTCGATGTCCAGGTTTAGAGAGCCTACTGCCATTTAATTAGGTGTCCTGCACGATGGTCTTGCCAGTAAGACTGTTCCCTTCCTGTTGGCGAACACTTTAATGGTCACGGGCATTCGGCCTCTGACCTTCGGGTAAGCATTCTCCAAGGCAGCCTTCACGACACACGACAGCGCAGAGTCGCTGAGCAGAGACTGATAGCCAAGTTCCGCACACATGAGGACGGTCTCAACAGGGATCTTGGGTTCATGTCGCACTATCTGTAACCCCCATGACTTGCCTGGGTTTGCAAAAGCTCACTTACTGTACTGTCTGGACACAATACACATCTCTTTAACCTGTGCTCAGTGCTCCTTCCACTCACATTGTTGGCCACTTTAAGACTTGAACAGCGGGTTAGGTGTAAAGAAGCACATTCTAATCAGTAATCTGTAAACTGTCTGTGCTTTATATGCTCTGTCTGAGGCCAGAACTCTCCATCCACCTGACGAAGAGGGAAACCTCGAAAACTTGTGAGTTTACTATCAAATAAATTGGTTGGACTTAAACCTGGTGTTGTCAGACTTCTTACTGAGTTCAGAGTAACCAATTGCATCAGAGAGAAGGCAGCTGTGTAGGATCCCTTCAGCCAGATGTTGTTGTCATGCAAATGGATAGATAGACCCAGTTTGTATGCTGCCCTGGCAATTGCAAACTCACACCCACAAAATGAGGCAACTCAATTTTGAGCCGTCACTCTCTATTAAGGATGGCTGAAGTTACCTATACCCATACCTATATAACAGAAATTGACACCCTCAGGATAATCAGGGAGAGTAGAAAATGCAAAGTATTATATGGTTGGCATAGTTGTCATTTCTGTAATCATTTCTGATCCCACCACCACCAATTTTGTCATTATGTATCCTTCTCCATGTCATCAATTTATTTTAAATGTTTGCAAACTGTTCTGTGTTGTAAGGTTGTTTAGTGATTCATAGAGAATCTGGGAGGCTTGAATCATTGAACACAAACCATAACTATGTAGATATCCAAAGTACTGACATGTATGGATTCTGTTTCCCTGCTGCTTCCTTCCAGACTCTATCATGTGATTCTCTACAGCATACATCTGAAAGGGTTAATAGTCACACAGATTTAAAAATCACATAAGATGCAATGAGAAAGTAAAAGGTCTTTATAAATGTTTTCACAAGCTCTAAGGCCTTTAGTCTGAGAGAATTCATTGAATCACATACATGGAACTAGAAGAAGGGAGTGATATCCACAGACACAGACACAAACTGGGGCATCAATAATAACTTATAACAATGATGAATCAGATCAGCTAACATGATTAAATCTTCATGCTGATTGGATATTATAAATAAGCAAACATGAGATGATTGTGATTAGTTTTAATATCTGAATCTTATGAATGATGTAACCTTAATCAATAACTGTGACTAGATAGAGATAACTCCTATATCTTGATTGGTGTATGCTAATTACATGTAATCGAATTTGAAACTATAACTGCTTGTGTACTCCTGAATTCTGGGCTCTTGTTAGTTACCAACACTGAGCTATGATTTTCAAGGGACGTCGATATATAGCTTGCATTAAAACAGCTGTTTAAGAAAACTCCGTGACTTGGTCTGGTGACTTGGAGAGTAAAGTTGTGCTCAATTAAAAGACTGAACATCAAAGCCCGCAACATCATAGGTAGCACTGTTTTCCAGTCCCACATTAACCCTTTATCTGCCACACACCATTTTCCAGTAAAACAACAAGAAACAATTAAGTAACTATTCTTAGACTTTGCTTCTGACTCCTGCTTAAAGGAGGCATGACAAGAACTGATGTCAGCTACTCAGTAAATATAGAAGCATACAAAATAGAAGCAGGAGAAGGCCATTCGGCCCTTCAAACCTGCTCCACCATTCATTTTGATCACGGCTGATCATCAAAATCAATATCCTGAACTTGCCTTCCCCCCATATCCCTTGATCTCTTTAGCCCCAAGAGCTACATCTACTTTGTTCTTGAAATCAGATAATGTTTTGGCCTCAAATACCTTTTGTGGTAGTGAATTCCACACATTCACCACTTGCTGGCTAAAGAAAGTTCTCCTCACCTCCAAAAAGATTTACCCCTTATCCTCAAATCATGACCCCTAGTTCTGGACTCCCCCACCATTGGGAATCTTTCTGAATCTACCCTGACTAATCCTGTTCGAATTTTATGAGTTTCCATGAAATCCCCTCTCACTCCTCTAAACTGCAATGAATATAATCCTAACCAACTTAGTCTATCCTCAAGAGATCAGCCTGGTAAACCTCCGCTGTTCTCCATCTATAGCAAAGACATCCTTCCTCAGATAAGGACACCAAAACTGCATTCCAGGTGTGGCCTCACCAACGTCCTGTAAAATTTCAGTAATGATGTGGAGATGCCGGCTTTGGACTGGGGTAAGCACAGTAAGAAGTCTCACAACACCAGATTAAAGTTCAACAGGTCTACCTAATAAACCTGTTAGACTTTAACCTGGTGGTGTGACACTTCTTCCTGGAATTGCAGTAAACCATCCCTATTCCTAAGCTCAGATCCTCATGCTATGAAGGCCTCACCAAGTTTAGGCAAGAAATCTGGGGAGTCAAAACAGAAGTGTGAATTCCGCCAATGCACTAAAAATACATTTGGACATCAATATTGCAAGCTGAAACAAAAAAATGAGGAAACCTGAAGTACTCAATGCAAAATAAATTTCGAGATTCCATAAAGCACAAAGTTTGCCAGTCTGAAGGTCTGCAGTTAAAGCCCAAATTCTGCTTACAAATTAATTATTTGTGAAAGATGGTATGTCTTTTTTTTTAATGATCCGGTGTGGCATTATTGGCAAAGGAGAAATGAATGAACTTCATGCATAACTTGCATAAAATCAGCCTTAAAAAGGGAACGGAGGAAGTTGCTAACCCGAAGGGAGATAATAGTCCCATCTGTTGAGTTTAGAAGCCAATGTGCAAACAGATGGAACACAAAGTAGTACATCTGTCTGAATGTGCTTTAATGTGCAAAGTTTGATCTTCTGAGAATTTCAGTGTCGGACTTAAAAGGGATCATTATATTAATTAAAATATTCTGTGGCTAAAAGAAGCAAAGGTTTCTTCGGCAAGAAATATAAAATGCATAAAAAAAGGACAAATTAATTAAACTATTCTTAGAATCGGAAAACAGCCTTCAGACAACTTCAGGGTAGTTTTTAAGCCTCATCTTCTAAGTTTCTACTTACAGAGTGCAGCATTTACAGACTGGCAACATAAAAAATAACTCGGATTAGGCCGAGGAGTGTGGAACAGATAAGTTACACACAATACTCACTGCAATGAATTGTACTGTGATGTGAGTTTCAACAATTCTTTTCACTCTGCATTAAACACAAAGGACAGGAATTAATCAGTTTATGCTTAAATGCTTATTTGATTTTAGTGTGCAGACTTTTATATCTCAAGCATAGTATATGCGACAGAACATTAAAACTGATTCCATAAGAACATAAGACATAGAAGCAGAATTAGGCCATTCAGCCCATCGAGTCTGCTCCTCCATTCAATAAGACAATAAGAATAAGACAATAAGAAATAGGAGCAGGAGTAGGCCATCTAGCCCTTCGAGCCTGCCCCGCCATTCAATAAGATCATGGCTGATCTGTCGTGGCTCAGTTCCACATTCCCGCCCTCTCCCCATAACCTTTAATCCCCTTGCCTATCAAAAACCTATCAACCCGTGTCTTAAAAATATTTAGCGAGGCAGCTTCCACCACCTCAATGGGCAGACAATTCCAGAGATTCACCACCCTTTGAGTGAAGAAGTTCCTCCTCAACTCAAGTGCCCCCTAGTCCTACTGTCCTTTCTGAGCGGGAAGAGTCTCTCCACCTCTATCCTATCCATCCCATTCATCATCTTATACGTCTCAATGAGATCTCCCCTCATTCTTCTAAACTCTAATGAGTACAAGCCTAGTTTATTCAGCCTCTCCTCATAGCTCAACCCCCTCAACTCCGGTATCAGCCTAGTAAACCTCCTCTGCACTCCCTCCAAGGCCAAAATATCCTTGCGTAAGTACGGCGCCCAAAACTGCACACAGTACTCCAGCTGCGGCCTCACCAATGCCCTAAACAGCCGCATTCAATCATGGCTGACATGATTCTCATCATGTGGAGATGTCAGCGTTGGAGTGGGGTAGGCAAGTCTCACAACACCAGGTTAAAGTCCAACAGGTTTATTTAGTAGCACGAGCTTTCGGAGCGTTGCTCCTTCTTCAGGTGAGTGAAGATTCTCATCCCCATTTTCCTGCCTTTTCCCTGTGACCCTTGATCCCCTTATTGATCAAGAACCTATCTATCTCCATCTTAAAGACACTCAATGACCCGGCCTCCACTCATTTAAGGCAATGAGTTCCACAGATTTCCCACCCTCTGGCTGTCTCAGTGCTGATGTGGAGATGTGTGAGACTTCTTAGTGTGTCTCAGTGCTCCACGATGCAAAATTTAAATGTGTTTTGAAGGAAATAAACAACAAACTAAAATAAAAGTAGGATTGAGGGCAATTGTAGCATTCTTAAAGAGTAGGTGTGGGATTCTCCAATCTTGTTCGTGGCTGCCACGCTGCAGGTGAGAACAGAGAACCTGATATTCCCCCAAGATTCTGTTCATTACAGCGGCCCCAGAGAATCCCAAGCACAAGGACAGAGAGCGCGATCTTACCAGCCGTTCATGCTATGCTGCTGCTGCAGTGCGGTTGGACAATTCGGCACTCCAACCAAATCTCCATTCACTTTCAGCGGCACTGGAGAATCCCAGCTGCAAATGAAGACAGAGGTTTTTGGCATAAATGCGGATTTACATGATAACCAGATTCCTCTTCAGAACCATGTCCTGCCACACTTTGTAAAGCATTTTAAAATGCTTTAATCAGCGATTTCCTTTCAAATAGTTGACATTTGTACACCCAAAAATATTAAGGCTCATCATTCTTAATAAATACTTTCATTGGAATTCTTAAAACCATCATTCATGGGATGTGAGTATCGCTCGCTGGGCATTTATTGCCCATTCCTGAGCACACTAAAGAGTCAACCACATTGGTATCGATCTGGAGTCACATGTAGGTCAGACCAGGTAAGGACAACAGATTTTCTTCCCATCGTAATAATCACAAAATCTTCAGGCTGCTTCTATAAATCCTCATGATGCAAAAACCATCTGTCAAAGGCAAAACAAAATGTCAGCTGATGTGAAGGTGACCAACCAGCACTGTGGAATCCCCATGGAGGCGTTGGAGAGGGTGCAGAGGAGGTTTACTAGGATGGTGCCTGGTATGGTGGGGAGGTCCTATGAGGAGAGACTGAGGGATTTAGGGTTGTTTTCGTTGGAAAGAAGGCGGCTAAGAGGGGATCTTATTGAAACATATAAGATGATTAGAGGTTTAGATAGGGTGGATAGTGATAGCCTTTTTCCTCGGATGGAGAAAGCTAGCACGAGGGGGCATGGCTTTAAATTAAGGGGGGGTAGCTACAGGACGGATGTCAGGGGTAGGTTCTTTACCCAGCGGGTGGTGAAGGATTGGAATGCCCTGCCTGCTGCAGTTGTAAATGCGTCTAGTTTGGGGGCGTTTAAGAGATCTCTGGATAGGTTTATGGACGAAAAGGGATTGGTATAGGCTAGTGGGTCATTGTTTTTGTAACTGGTCGGCGCAACATCGTGGGCCGAAGGGCCTGTTCTGCGCTGTAATGTTCTATGTTCTATGTTCTATGTTCTATGTAACACGAGAGAAGGTGAAAGAGAAGAAAGACTTAATTTTCCTGTAATTAGTGCAGAAAGAAAGGAAAGGTGCGATAGATTGTATTTCATTAATCAAAATCAGTCATGATTTATTTCAATGGTGAAACAGACTTGAGAGTCTGAATAGCTCCTGTTCCTGGGTTCCTAATAAGTATGACAAAAGTGCAGTATGATATTAGCAAATTAAGGAGGGGAGGGCAGTGGCGTAGTAGTATCATAGCTGGGCTTTTCATCCAGACACCACCAAAGCTCACCACCATCTTCTCACGGGCAACTAGGGTAGGTCAGCCACACCTACTCCATGTATGAATAAAAACAAACAGGATAATGCTGTAGGGACACGTGTTAGAATCCACCACAGTAATTCAATAAAAATCTGGAACGAAATGTCGAATGACAACCATGAAGCCACTGTTTTTAAAACCATCTGGTTCACTCATGCCCTTCAGGGAAGGAAATCTGTTGTCCTTATCTGGTCTGGTCTACATATGACACGAGATCCACAACAATGTGGTTGACTCTTAAATGCCCTTAGAGATGGGCAATAAATGGTGGCCCGGCCAGCAATCCCCATACCCCATGACTAAAAAAAAGATGGTATTTTACGCTATGAGCTCTTCAAGCAATTATTTCATCTTCCCTCATTTTGCTTTGTCCTGTTACATAGTAACGTTTCTGTTAAGAGTTTTGATTCAGTGACATGGATGATGCCAGCGAACGCCTTGTTATACCAAAGAGCCTGCAATCTAGTAATCCACTTAAACAGACATTTCGCTGGTAGCAATTACCTACAATGCTAAATTAACCAAAGAATTTAACTGAATGGTTTTGACATAAAACCAGCTTTTTTTTTGTAACTTTGTTATTTCCTCTTGTTCATTGACAGGATAATGAGGAGATGTCAGACGTGAAGAGTGGAGGTGATGCTTTGCAATCTTCTTGGCTGGGGTAGTTATGAGATGATTGCTTCTTTGACTCAAGCCTATCTTGGAAATCTTTCTGAAAGTTTAATCATCAACTCCCATAACCTCTGAACATGATGAACTAACTTTTTTTGTCTCCTCCTGTCCCACCCGTTGCAGGAATTGTAGTGGATGGGACAGAAAATTTGGTGAATCCCCATATAAAGGTTCATTGACCTCGGGGAGGGGGGAATTTCTGGTCTTGGGGCGGGAACAGCTGGTGTGGTTCACTTCAGAGAATTCCCTGAAACTCAAGATCTCCAATTCTCCTCATTGTCAAATCCTCCAGGTTACTTCATTGAAGAGGAACTTCTTGGTACCCCGTATCTAATTATAGAATTAACAGTCAATATCCAAGGGAAAAAAAACCCTTTGCATTTTAAGTGCTGCGGCCCTTAAAGAGCTGCAGATTTCCTGCCTCACTCTCTCCCAGGACTCATAGAATCAGAGAATCATGACAGCGCAGAAGAGGCCATTCAGTCCATTGAGTAGTTTGCACTGTGGCACAGTGGTTAGGCACTGCTGCCCCACTGCGCCAGGTACTCGGGTTCAATTCCGATCTCGGGTCACTGTCTGTGCAGAGTTTGCTCTGGGTGCTCCGGTTTCCTCCCACAATACAAAGCTGTGCGGGTTAGATTGATTGGCCATGCTAAATTGACCCTTAGTGTCGGTGGATTAGCAGGGTAAATATGTGGGGTCACGGGAAATAGGGCCTAGGTGGGATTGTGCTCGGTGCAGATTTGATGGGCCAAATGGCCTCCTTCTGCACTGTAGGGATTCTATAATTCTAGGATTCTTTGAATCTACACCAATCTCTGACAAAGTATCTTACCTCGACCTCCCCCCTATCTTATTCCCATAGCCTGAAGCATTTCTCATGGCTGATCCACACAACCTACACATCTTGGGATGCTAAGGGGCAATTTAGCATGGCCAATCCAGCTAAGCTGCACATCTTTGATCTTTGGAGGTATATCCCAATTATTTAAATGATCTGCCCAAGCTGTTTTTGATTGGGTTATGATGTGGGTATGCCGGCGTTGGACTGGCGTAAACACAGTAAAAAGTCTGACAACACCAGGTTTTAGTCCAACCTATTTATTTGATATTATCAAATAAATAGGTTGGACTAAAACCTGGTGTTGTCAGACTTTTTACTTTGATTGGGTTGCCATTTCTATCAATATGGGTATTACCAAGAACACTATGAACACCTGTTGTTATCACCTGCCTTGCACACATCTCCATTGTCAGTGAATTTCATCAGTAGCTTCATTTTAAAACAGGATTAAATTCTTCCTTAAAAATCAGAGCAAAATGATATTTTGTAAAAGACAAGTTCTAGAAGCTTCACTGTGGAAAGAAAGTCAATAGAAACATAGGATTGGATTTTAACAGGGGCTGGGCAAACTTCTCGTGCTCCTGGAAGAAGAGTTGGCCATCGGTTGACATGCCTGATAGGGAGCAGCCCCACAGACGTAAGATGCTCAAAGTAGCTCAAACGAGATAAGTGTGGGATGTCCACCCATCAGTGAGACCAATCTGATTCTCCAGAAGCCCTAGCAGTCCCTTTGATGCCAGAGTGGGTGCTGTTGGGACTTCACAAAGCAGCATGCAGAAGAGGGGTTATTGCTGGGCCGAGGTACATCAGGCCGGGCAGGGATCCAGGAGCCCACAGAGGAATATGGAATGGGGGGAGTTGGACATGGGTTTTGGAAGGCAGGTGGCGAGGAAGAAAGGAGGTGGGGAGTTGGTTACTATCGCGGAAGGATGACCCCAGTGTACTCAGGCATCGTGCAAACCAGCTTCCCATCCATTGACTCTCTCTACACTTCCCATTGCCTCAGAAAAGCAGCCAGCATTATCAAGGACCCCCACGCAACCCAGACATACTCCCTTCCACCTTCTTCCGTCGGGAAAAAGATACCAGTCACAGAGCAGTCGTCTCAAGGGCATCTTCTTCCCTGCTGCCATCAGACTTTTGAATGGATCTACCTTATATTGAGTTGGTCTTTCTCAACACCCTAGCCATGACTGTGACAGTACATTGTGCAGCCTCTCCTTTCCTTCTCCCCTATGTACTCTATGAACAGCATGCTTTATCTGTATAGCGCACAAGAAACAATACTTTTCATTGTATCCCAATACATGACAATAATAAATCAAATCAAATCAGTGCAGTCCCCAATTAGGCATACTCACTTCTGTTATGTATTAACGTGGTTAGCGCACTTGTTCACCAAGATAAAAGGGTGAAAATGTTGCCAAAGGTTGGGTTACTGGGTTTTATTAGATAGGGTGTTGCTTGCTTCAAATTCAAGAGGGAAAACTCACAAATGTTTCTGATGACGTCATGTGACTAATCAAACCAAGATCCATTGGCTTATAATACATAAATAAGATCTTCCTTCATGTCTTTTCTCATCTAGGCTACAAAAATTGCCCTGCCCACTCCTACCCATATTATGGCATGGGCAGCGTATCATCCCAGTCATTAGGCTAGCGAACAAGCCTAACTGACCTCAATTATTTGTTTACACATGGCGGGCAAGTTGCCTATTTTGGTGCCTGCCCATCTAGCAAATGCTGGGGGTCAGCTCAGAAATGAGCAAGAAGGTGGTTGGCTAGCCGCCTGACAAACATACCCAGCAGGGACACATAAAATCCAGCCCACAGAACTTGAGATTTCATTGAAAAGTGGTATGTCCCTCCTGTGACCCACCCCAGCTGGACTGTTGCACTAAAATCTACAGCTACTTCTTAATGTAGGATTTAAAGCAATGTTATCCAATAGAAACTGGTGACTAGCCAAGCTGTGGCTACATTAACATCATTTTGTCTAAATGCATTATTTTTTGTAGAAAATGTTTAACAAAACATACTTATAAAATATGATAAACTTTGCACGTGTATGCTTACTTCTAAAACATCTAAGTCAGTAAAATATAATAGGCAAAAACACTTGTATCCCTGTTTTAATCATCCCACTTCATCAGCAACAGTTCAAAAATGTCAAGGTACACATGCATACATAGAAACTAGAAGCAGGAGTAAGACATTTGGCCCTTCAAGCCTGCTCTGCTATTCATTATGATCATGGCGTAATCATTATGATCATTTCGTATCCTGATCCCCTCCTTCTACCCATATCCCTTGATCTCTTTAAGAGTTGTGTAAATATGAGTATTCAGATCACATGCTCAACCACAATGTCTATTATTTCATTGTCTGCTAATCAGATATGCAATGATTCACAACTGGAGTCCTTTATTATCTACATGTGGGTAACACAGTTCGAGGAAAAGTGCAAGTTGCCTGCCTCCTTCTGAGTGTAACTGCGGCTCTAATTCAACCCAAATTGAGTTTGGAGGCTTACCATATGGGAATTATAGAACCATTGAATCTGTACAGTGCAGAAGGAGGCCATTCAACCCATCAAGTCTGCGCTGAACACAATCCCACCCTGACCCTATTCCTGTAACCCCTCATATTTAACCTGCTAATCCCCCTGACACTAGGATTAATTTAGCATGGCCAATCAACCTAACCAGCATATCTTTGGAATGCAGCTGATGTGTTGCATTCAGACAGTATATGAATATACATGCACTACAAAGACCCTAAAGTAAATGCTAGTGGGAAACGTAATGCATAATTTGCTGTGGAAGAAGCTGAAGGAGTGTGAGTGCCTTGACAGCCCATTGCTAAAAGATTGCAGCAAAATTCAGTTGCATGGTATGATAACTTCTTTGACCTGCATGGGGAATCACTAATTGACCTCCCAGTATTGTCTGTTGAATATGAGCTCCCTGGGATTGGTAATGAGCCAACCAGGTGGAGCTTGTAAACCAAGTCCTGTATAAAGCAAGACCCTGAGAGGGTCCATTAACCTTTTAGTCCCGATTGGGACCTATTGTGTTCACCACAGGCTTGTGGTTATTTTCAGTTAGCGCGATAAAAGCACGGTTCCTTTACAGCCAACTCCTGGAGTTATTATGCATGGGGTATTTTTCCTTTACCTTTATATGGCTGAAGTTTCATTGCATTCACTGGATTCAGCACAGAGCTGTTACCTTCCCCAGCAGCGACAGAATATTAAAATTCATGGGTCCTTTTTGCAGAAGATTAGGATGTTGCAAGTTGCACTGAAGAGAGCTGTTTTGGATTAGCTTGAATTCCTGCCAAATCAAGTTAAATGAAATACTCGCCTTTTATTTAATCCATGTGTGCGTAATTATTTATGTGCGTAATGAACAGATAGTTGCAGATGAAATTTAAGCATCCCAAATGAGAAGTCTCTTGAAATAGTGCAGCCTTTACAATTAGGCTTGAATGGTTATTATTGCGTGTGATCTGATTGTTCTGAACCGACTACATATCACTTCTTTGACATCTCCCCTAACCCATCTGTGCCTTGGTTTCCTCTTGACAGCTTCCATTTAAGTTCTCATCACAACTACTAATGGAAAGTGTCGCTTTTAATAAATTGGGGGAGGGGGAATGTCATTAGGTATTTATTGAACAAAAGCCGTTGTATTTGCATGACTATGTTGGGTAGTTTATTGACGCAAGGCTGGAGCCTGCCAGCCTACAGTTGTCATTCGTCAGTTGGATTAACTTGCCAAAAGCAATTCATCGTCAATCAAGGTAACATTCAAGACAATAGGGATAACAGGGTGAGAGCAAAGGAGAAGGTAGTTGCCTTCGTAGATATGGCAATCTTCTCTTGATGTTCACCAGAGAAAAATATTGTCTCCCTTGCCCCTGACAACTTATTTCCTTATTTACCTCAACGGTATATATCTAGTTTTACTTATCAATAACTTTTCTATCTTATAATTCAGAAACAGGTCATAATTAAACACCATACAATACCATTAATCTTATAGGTAGAGATTGCCATGCTGTGGAGGATGAGTTTGTGGGGCTGAATTTCATGGGGGTGTGTTTCTGGTGGTGGGGAGGTCACTTAAGCAGCTTTGTTAAAAAAAAAATCAGGCTCCCTGTCCTGCCCGGCAGCCCACACAGAAGTTTTATGCCGTGGGCAGCATATTATCAGGGTCTTGGCTTGATTAAAAGCCTAATGAACCTTGATTACTCATTTAAATCTGACAAGTGGGCTGCCAATTTCAGTGCCAGCCCCCCTCCCACAGCCTCATAATATGGGCTTGAATTTGGGGTGGGTGGCTAGGTGACACACACAAACACACCACACATACTCAAACACATACACACACACAGAAACACACGCACATACAAACACACACATGCTTAAAATGGGGTGGGAACCGTTGGGAGGGAGGGTGGGGGTGGAAGACACACAATAGGAAACCCCACCACTCCACCACCCCCGAGTTCACCCCCATAGCATGGGGTACTGGGTGGGGTGGGGGGTGCGGCTGCTGACACTGAAATCGGCAGACCACTTGATAGATTTAAATGAGTAATCAAGGGTCCATTAGGCTCTTACCTTATAATTCAGGCTTTTAACGTGCCTGTTTAAATGACAGGAAGGAAGTCAGGAGGATGGGGGGATCGCTCTTTGGGGGCTACCCTTTGCCGACCGCAGGGCAGCCCCCTTTAAGGTCAAACACTTTCCTTTCTTCCTACCTGCTTCCTCAACTCAAACCCAACCCTTCTGCCTCCCTTACCGCAACCTAAGGGGCAAGATGGCGATGGCGGATTGGGAAAATACATTTAAATGTTTGATCTTAGACAGGTAATGGGTAGTATTTAAACAACTATTACAGGGAGCAGGATTTTCCATGCCCCTGTAACATGTTTTGCAACAGCAGAGGTGGCCCATCATGAGCCAGCAATGGGATCCCCCAGTCCCGCCATTGTCAATAGGATTTCCCGTTGTTTGAAGCCTACAACACTGGGGAACGCATGGCGGGGGGCTACCTTCAACAGGACCAGAAGATCCCGGTGACAGAAACGGCCAGAAAATCCCATCCATGGTCTACAACAAATGTACTTTCCTCTAAGACACAAAAACCCAATGTGAAAGGTGAATCAATCACGGCTAACAAGATAAGTTTTAAAACTAAGATAAAAGCAAAACACTGTGGATGCTGGAATCTGAAAAAAAAACAGAAAATGCTGGAAAATCTCAGCAGGTCTGACAGTATTTGTGGGGAGAGAATGGAGCCAACGTTTCAAGTCTGGACAACCTGAAGATAAGTTAAAAGTTGCACTAGATCAATGGAAGTGACTTATGGGCTGGATTTTCAGGCTACACTCACCCTGAGGCCAGAAAATCCTATCCGAGGTCAACGGACATTTGCATGGTCCGTGTCCCATCTGCTATGATTCCCAATGCGGGGCAGGATGGGATAATTCCACAGGATGAGTTTGTCAGAAAAAGTGGTGAGCCCAAAATTGGGAGCAAATTAGAATTGAGCAAAGGATGACCAAGGAACTGATAAAGAGAGGGAAGAGAGGGTATGAACACAAGCTGGCACGAAACGTAAAGGCAAACTGTCAAAGCTTCTTTAGGTATGTGAAAAGAGAAAGGTTAGCAAGGACATGTGTGTGTTTATACAGTCAGGGACAGAACAGAGGAATCTATTCTGGAGAATAGGGAAATGGTGGAGAAACTAAATAATTACTTTGTGTCTCTCTTTAGCAAGAGGTAGAGAAAATCTCCCAGAAATACTAGGGATCCCAGGGACTTGTGAACATGAGAAACTGAAAGAAATTAATATTAATAAAGAGATAACATTCAAACAATTAATTGAAGGTTGATAAATCCTCTGTTCTGATGAGCTACATGTCAGAATTTTGAAGGAGGTAGCTGTAAAGGTGGTGGATGCGTTGGTGACTGTCATTCAGAATCTTATAGATCATTGGAAGGTCCCTGCAGACTAAAATTAACAAATGGAACCTTATTATTTAAAAAGGGAGGAGAGAAAAATTGGAGAACGACGAATCTGTTAGTTTGATGTCAGGAAAATGTTAGAAACTATTATAAACAATGGGATAACTGGACACATAGAAAATAATGATATGATTGGGTGGAGACAACATGGATTTATAAAAGGGAAATCACGTTTGACAAACTGTTGGCATTTATAAGGATGTTACTTGCAGCACAGATAAAGGAGAACCAGTGGATGTGGTGTATTTGGAATTTCAGAAGGCTTTGAGTGAGGTCCCACATAGGAGGTTGGTAAATAAAATTAGACTGCCTGGGATTGGGGTAAATTTACTAGTATTGATTGAAATAAGCAAAATACTGTGGATGCTGGAATCTGAAACAACAACAGAGGATGCTGGAGAAACTCAGCAGGTGTAGCAGCATCTGGAGGGAGAGAAAACAAGAGTTAACATTTCAAGTCAATTTGACTCTTCAACAGAATCAAAGAAGAGGGAGAATGTGTTAGATATTAAGCTGTAGCTGTGAGAGATTGCAACCTGATGGGGCAATCTTAAGAACAAAGGCAGATAGCTGTGCGTGTACATGTTTGTGTATTTATGTTGGGGGTGGGGAAGGTGACGGGGAGGGATATGGAGGAGAAAGTCTAAAGTTGTTGCACTCGATGTTTAGTCCTGAGGGCTGTAATGTGCCTAATTGGAAGATGCAATGCTGCTCCCCCAGTTTGCATTAGGCTTCACTGGAGCATAGCAGCAGGCCAAGGATGGACATGTGGGCATGATGTGGAGATGCCACCGTTGGACTGGGGTAGACGCAATAAGAAGTCTCACAACACCGGGTTATAAAGTCCAACGGGTTTATTTAGTAGACAAGCTTTTGGAGCGCTGCTCTTTTATCAGGTGAGAGACATGTGGGCATCAAAGCAAGATGGTGTGTTGAAATGGCTAGTGTCAAGAAGGTTGGGATCATGTTTGCAGACTGAGTGAAGGTGCTCTGCAAAGCAGTCACCCAGTCTATGTTTAGTCTCCCCTGTGTAGAGGAAACTGCAAGGGAGCAGCGAATACAATAGATTAAATTGAAGGAAATGCAAGCGAAACCCCAATTAACCTGAAAGGAGAGTTTGTGAAGAGGGAAGAGGTAAAGGGTCAGATGTTCTGTGATTACAAGGCAAGGTACCTTGGGAAGGGTATGGGGAGTTGATGGAAGAATGGACCAGAGTACCACAGAGGAAGCAGTGAGGATAGAGATGCAGGAAATGGTTTGAATCCAGCTGAGCACCCTGTCAACCATGAAATGGGGGAGAAACTTCAGTTAAGGGAAAAAGCAGACATGTCAGAACACCATTTTTGAGGATGACATCATTGTAACAGATTCAACAGTGGCAGAGGAACTGGGAAATTGGGGTGGAGTCCTTACAAGAAGTGGGGCGTGAGGAGCTGTAGTTGAGGTAGCTGTGCGAGTTGGTGGGTTTGTAATAAATATTAGTGGTCAGTCCATCACCAGAAACAGAGACAGAGAGGCCAAGAAAGGGAAGTGTCCAAGATGGACCATGTGAAGGTGAGACAGTTGGAAATTGGAAGCAAAATTGATACATTTTCCCAGGACTAGATGAGAGCGTGAAGCGGCACTAAGAAAGTCATCAACGTAATGAAAAAGAATTTGCCAGAGTGGGCAATCAGTATTGATTGAGAATTGGTTAACAGATTGGAAATAGAAAGTAGGAATAAATGGGCCATTCTCTCAATGGGATTTGGATAGGCTAAATGAATGGGCAAGAACATGGCAGTTGGAATATAATATGAATAAGCGTAAAGCTAACAACTTTGGTAGAAAAAACATTCATAACAAAACTAAACAGGTTGATTGTCATATAGCAAAGCCTTCCATTATGACTATGGCAGGTGGTAAGAATGGGACAGTTTCCTGGCCAGTCATGCTTGATGTGGCACTCCTCAAGCTTTGGCCACAGGCTAGTGACCTGTTTCAGGATAAACAAACATGAGAACAAAGGTAAGCATGTGTTCATCTTCCTCACATGTCTCTGGGCAGAGGAAGAGAATCATGAAGAGGAATTCTATAACTCCTTACCAATGTGTTCAACCGGTATTACTTGGTGTGCTAGTTACAACAGGACTGAATTCAATCAGTGAAGGTGCTTCTTTTTATTCTGTTATGGGATGTGAGTGTCACAGGCAAGGCTGGCATTTGTTGCCAATTCCTAATTGCCCTCTAGAAAGTGGTAAGCTACTTCCTTCAACAACTGCAGTCCACATGGCACAGGTACACCAACAAAGCTGTGAGAGAGGGAATTCCAGGCTTTTGACCAGCAACAGTGAAAGAAGGGCTATACTGTTCCAAGCCACAGACTATCCTGATTTGTAAAACTACAAAGATGATAGTTTTAAACTTTTGCTGAGTCCAGAGAGTTGTAAAGTGCCCAATCGAAAGATAAGGTGCGATCCTTTGAGTTTGTGTTGAACTTCACTGGAACATTGTAACAGGGTGAGGACAGAAATATGAGCATGTGGGCAAAAGGGCAAGTTGAAATGACAAGCGACAGGAAGGTCGGAGTCATGCCTATGGACTGAACAAAGGTGTTCCGTGAAGCAGTTATCCAGTAATGGGAAGATGCCATGGGAAGGGGATGAGGTGTTGACGGTGATAGAGTGGACCAGAGTGTCACAAAATGGATGGTCCCTATCAACCATGTGACTTGTATCCATGACAGTTTAGTCACCTTATCTCTCCTGACATCCAACCTCTCCCTGACCTTCTATTTTGCTCCACACCCCTGCTCATCCCCCATTCCCAAACCCTCCCCTCCATTCTTCTGTCCACCCGGCTATCCCACCAGCTTCTGCTTGACAACAGCATAAAATCCATGACCTTCCTACCTCTCTTCAACTCTGAAGAGTCATACAGACACCTCAAACTCTATTTTCTCTCCACAGATACTGCCAGATCTGCTGGACATTTCCTGAATTTCCTGTTTTTATTTCAGATTTCCTGCATCTGCGGTAGTTTGCGACTAAATAGGTTTTACTAATCTGTCAGAAACTATAACAGAAATTCTTTGGCTCAGTGTATTGGAGAAACTTGATTAGGCAACAAATGATAATTTGGTCTCCTCCATGCTTGGCCATCCACAGGTCTAGATTTGCATAGGATCTGCATGAGAGCTAAAATGTCTGCCTTTCTTCCAGAGTTTTGTGTAGTGCAAATTAACCTGAAGACAGGTTACATGATACGCTTAAAGTTTGCCTGATTGTTAAGCAGATCATTAATGTTATTGGCATAATAATAATTTGGGTATATTTTGTTTCGAGAACTTCTCGTTGAATTGAAATATTAGAGTTTTATTAGTGATGTTCTCTTCCTGAGGGAGTACTTATAGAGCTACTTCTTGTCTTGGTGTCACTGGGCTATCAAGTACCACCTATTCTTGTTCAATTAAAATAATCTTAGCATAAAACTAATATTGGGATCAGATTGCCCAGATGTAAGCCTTTGAAACATAGTGAACAGGTGTTAATCCAAAGGAAGGAGAGAATATTTTAGAATCATACAGTGTAGAGGAAGGCCATTTGGCTCATTGAGTTTGCACCGACCACTACCCCAACCAGGCCCTGGTCCCCTGACACTGGGGCAATTAGCATGGCCAGTCCACCTCACCCACACATCTTTGGACTGTGGGAGGAAACCGAAGCACCTGGAGGAAACCCACAAGACATGAGGAGAACATGCAAACTCCAAACAGACAGTGACCCAAGCCAGGACTCGAACCTGGGTCCCTGGTGCTGTGAGGCAGCAGTGCTAACCACTGTGCCACCCAACATAAAATAATGGGAAGGGAATGCTGATATACAATATTTCAGAATGAATTTTTCAGACACACTGGTTTTCTTTACTCAACGTGACGAAGAAAGATGAAGGACCTGATCTTCACTTTCATGTCTAGAGGTTAGAAAATGGCATTGTGATTACTATCAAAACCAAAAAGCACATTATTTACACATTATTTTTCTTGAGGTGAAATGGTCCACAGTTGTGTGGTTGTCCATATAGAGATTCAAGTCAGACCTGAAGGAGGCTCTGATATACTTACCTACATTGTGGAGAAAAGCGGTAAAATGCTCTAGCCCAGCAATATTAGTTGATTTGGTAGTTAAACAGGAAACAGAATGCCCATCACAAGCTGTGAGCCAATTTTATAAAAGAAATGGGAGGAGACCTTTGTGGTAAGTTCAACCAGGGTAGGCTAGAATAAATGGTTCAAAGTCAACTGCAAAAGCCACACATCTACTTGCTGGAGGGTACAGCTTCACATCCAGTAAATGCATGTCTAAACAGCAAAAAATGTACTTTTATGTTTTGTGATTCAGGCAATGAGTGGTCGAATCAAAAGTATTTTCAGGGAATTAATTTCAGAATGAACGTTTCAAAGATGACACTTAATTTTACACCACATATTTCATTTCAAAGGTTACTGCCCTAATAATCTAACTTGAACAAGAAATATTTGATAGAAAATTGCACAAATGATGAACATTTGTTCACTATTCCCCTTCCTGTCAGTTTTTAGTGCTGCCAAACAGGTACAGAGCTGCACATTAGCCGGATTAATTGACATTCAAAGGACTTTGAATGAAATATATCAAAACTGAAGTCTTCTAAAATGGCTCGGTGAGAAATGATAAGGTCACTCCATGCTGCAGAATACTAAATAGCTACAGTGACAGACCTAGCTGGCTGAATGCTTTCATGATTGCATACATAAGGAACAACTTTTCAGTCCATCACAACGCCATGCAAAATAAAACTAAAATTAGTGAATTTAACTTTATCCAACTTTACATCCTCCTTCCCTGACACCACTGGCTTTTGCTGGAGTTCATTTCTAGAAACACGGGTAATTGTCTGGCGCCTTCACTCAATAACCAACTTATATGTAGAAGGACATGGACTATAGACAACATTTTCAACCATGGGCGCATGAAAACCCAACTCTGTGCTTATCAATAGAGCATACAAATGTTTCAGGAACCATGGTTCTTGTGCTTCAGACTTGTGCAGGGATTTGTCCTTTTCCAAAATTCTGCCATTTATCCCTTAACTTGCTCCAAATCTTGTTCACCAATCACCGCTCAGTTTGCTGACCTTAACCAGCTCCCGGTCCGGTATTGCCTCAGTTTTAAAATCATCATCCTTGTTCCCAAATCCCTTTCTGCTCTCACACCTCTGAATCTCCATAGGCTCCTCTCCCCCCACAAACCTTTCCTCTTCTTGCTACTGGCCTTTTGTTCATCCTTGATTCGTATCTGTCCACATGGGTTGGTTAGCTCAGATGGGCAGTGTGTGGTGCTAATAACACTAAAGGCGTGAGTTTGATCCCTGTACCGACCAGTAAATTTTTGGAGCAGCACAGTGGCACAGTAGTTAACACAACTGCCTCACAGCGCCAGAGACATGGGTTCGATCCCCAGCTTGGGTCACTGTATGGAGTTTGCATATTCTCCCCTTTGTGTGGGTTTCCTCCGGATGCTCCGGTTTTCTCCCACAATCCGAAGATGTGCGGGTAAGGTGCAGTGGCCATGATAACTAGCCCCTTAGTGTCCAGGGATGTGTAGGTTAGAGGGATTAGTGGGATACATATGTGAGGTTATGGGGATACGGCCTAACTGGACTGCTGTTGGTGCTGACTCGATGGGCCGACTGGCCTCCTTCTGCACTGTATGGATTCTATGATCAGTGTCAGTGCTAGGCCCTAATCTCTGAAATTCCTTCCATAGACCTCTCTAAGTTTCACTCCTCTTAAATATTCCATAGAATCTGACTCTTCAATCAAACATTTGCACATCTGTCCCGATATTGCTTTCTGTGGCTCAGTGGTTTTATTGATATTGAGCTTGTTAAGCACCTTGGAATGTTTCATTGTTAGATATACCCATTCACTGTAAGCTGTTGCTATTGCTGCTCTGCATCTCCCTGATGCAGGGCACTGAGACAAATTGTGGCACTTCAACAGCTGCCCTGGCTAAGGACAGTTAACTGAGCTATCACCATTCATCTAAAAATCATTACATGGTGATCACAGTATGATTTTAGAAGCAATAGATTTCTCCAAACATATTTAATGCAGCTGAACTGCAAAAGATTTCCTTTGTTTAGTTACGCAGGCTGATAGGTAGCAGATGATGTTAAACATAGATTAAGGTTGCAATCTTCCCCCTTTGGCCAGGAGTCTAATGAATGGGGATTTAGTGGCCTTAGTTTCTGGTGATTTGGTAAAATGGTACTTGCACATAGAAATCATGCATTACTTACACACCCTGGCTATTGTGATTTACAACCAATCTGTTTTGCTTTGACCCTGCTGATCTCCTGGCTATTTGGAATATACTGCTTCTTTGATGTTTGAGATGATAGCGGCAACAGGGTCAATGTTTAAGCTTTGAGGACAAGATCTTTCCTCCGACAGGATCTTCTAACCCATGGAGTTCTGTAAGCAATAGGGAGGTGGGAGGGGAAGAAAAAGCAACAGAAACTGGAGGATGGAATGCAAGAGAGGACAATACAAACTGGAGCAAGTGCAGGAGGATAAGAAACACAATTTGGAGTGGAGCTGGAGGAACAGACTAACAAACTGGAGGGAGGGGGGCTCTTCATGTTAACCTGTGATGTACAGTATTGTATAAGGTTTTCAAATCTATGGAATTCTCTCCTCCAGAGGACAGTGGAAGCTCATTGAGTACACTCAAGGCTGAGATTGATAGATTTTTTTGACTAAGGGAATCCAGGGATATGAGTGGAGTTGAGGTAGATCATAAAATTATAGAAACCCTACAGTGCAGAAAAGGCCATGAAGCCCATCGAGTCTGCACCAACCACAATCCCACCCAGTCCCTACCCCCATATCCCTACATATTTACCTGCTAATTCGTCTAATCTAAGCATCTCAGGACACTAAGGGACAATTTTAGCATGGCCAATCGACCTAACCCACACATCTTTGGACTGTGGGAGGAAACTGGAGCACCCAGAGGAAACCCACGCAGACACAAAGAGAATGTGCAAATTCCACACAGTGACTTAAGCCAGGAATCGAACCCAGGTCGCTGGAGCTGTGAAGCAGCAGTGTTAACCACTGTGCTACCGTGCCACCCCACATTCTGAATGAAGGAGTAGGTTCAGTATTACTCCTCTTTCTTATGTTCATCTGTTCCAGGAGTCAGGGAGCTTTGCGTTGAGGGTTATACTTTATCTCCTTAAAGCTGGGAAACAGTAAATTGAATTAGATTTGGCTTTGGTTTTATTATTTTTGTAACTTGCTGTGAATTGCAAAACAAAACTTCTGTTAGAAGCTACTTATACTGATAATGTTTTTATTGAGTGATATTTACTCTGTTTCCCATTGAGATTATTATTGCAGAAACATTATAGAAGTAGTTTTTATTTAAACATTACATCTTTCTGTTCATATGCGCTTTGTTGGATTTATAAATTATAATATTCATCACATGGTAAAACAGAAGGTCAAATATTTCATTCTTGGTGATAGATCAGTCAACTGAGATAATTCCACTAACATTTACAACGGTGGGAAGTGTCATGTTATCAAAACATCATGTGATTAAGTATGAGTTGTGTCACTTCATTGAATACCATATTAATCAAAGGTCACATGCGCAAAGCACTGGGGATACATGAAACCGGAATGACAACCCTAATGTAAAATAATAAGTAGCTGAGCAACAAACCAAAAAACAGTGTAGGATGCAAGAGGAATGATGGTATCCTTTTCAGGAGATGCTTTGATTAGTGGGTGGCACAGCAGTTAGCACTGCTGGCGCACAATGCCAGGGACCCAGGTTAGATTGCTGGCTTGGGTCACGTTCTGTGTGGAGTCTGCACATTCTGTCTGTATGTGCACAGGTTTCTGCCAGGTGTTCCGATTTCTTTCCTCCAAAAGACATGCTGATTAGGTGCATCAGCCGTGCTAAATCCTCCCTCAGCATATCCGAACTGGCGCTGGAGTGTGGCAACTGGGGGATTTTCATTGCAGTGTTAATATAAGCCTACTTATGACACAAATAAAGAAACTTAAAATTTAAATGCACACATATGTTGTTGGAAGAGGGAGAAACATATCGTCCTTCATTTGGCTGAAATAAAAAGTTGCAAAAACTGTGAATCAAGTATGTTGTTGATATAAAAGGACTGAGCACAATGGAAACTGCTTTGCAACAAGGGGTAAGTAGTGTCCATCAATTCCTGAACTACATTTAAAGAAGAATATCAGAGATAAGTAAACTTAATGCATATTTTATGTAGGATCAAAACTTCAAACCCTGAAACTTCATTGGTGATCCAAATCAAGACTATAAATATGACCACATTGCCACAAATGTCAGACTTTACAAGATGCTTACATTTTACCTTGAATTGAAGGTTAAATTGCACATTTTGGATAGAGAGGATGGTAACAATACTAAACCTCTGCCCACAAACAGGCCCATGTAGTCTGGTTGTTATAGAAATGAGATCCAAACTGAAACCTATTGAAAACCATGCAACAGTTTTCACAGCTTGACACAGCAGCTATTTCAGTACAAAGATACAGTGAGAGACAATGGAGCTCCTATGAAGGACAGGTTAGCAGCCAAGCAGTGTGCAGGTGGGAGCTGGTTGGGTTCTAAAATAAGAGAATTCACAGGTGGGACTTCTGGAGTTTTGAAGAACAAGGAGTTGCCAAGATGGGCCGTGCCAGTGGAAGCCAGATTACTCACCTAGACATGTGAAAGGACACTGGAAAATTGAACCCAGCAGAGCAGGGAAAAGTCTGCTGGAAAGTTGGGAATAATTTGGGAGTGGACCTTGTAATACTGCCAGAAGTGTGGCATGTTGCAAGAGTTGCAGGATGCATCGCAATTGTCTTGAGGTGATTAATTTAGGTTAAAGTGCCCTTTCTTTAGTTTGATACATTTGTTGCCTGTTCAGCAGTGTTCAATTTAAATTGATTTTACTTTTTTTTATCATAAAAGTCTTAAAATGTGAAATCTTCTCCTTTGGTTTATTTCCATCTGTCACTAGGGAAGTTCATTTCTTTAAAAAAGTTATTGGTCTCTGCGAGGATTGTAACATGCAGGTTTTCTATGTGCTTTGCTGTTTCTCATACTCAATCCAGATGCTTTCAACCTTCCTCCTCCAAGGCTTCACTGATGAGGTATACTCACCAACCATTGTGCTGAGAAGTGAATCTGTACTACTCCACCACTGATATTGTGGCATCTACAAATTCTCAACAGACTTCATTGCCTCAGCTAATCCGAAGTATATTTTTCTATTAAATTTTGGTTCATCCCTGGAACTTCTTATTAAAATCCCAATTAATAGCTACAGATGTAGGCCTTTAGAACCATCACATCTGCATGGGCTGTTTAGCAGAGACACCCAATTAGTCACATTTCTGTACCCACACTAAGCCAATGCCCATTGGTTGCTATATAAACACAAGGTGCTGTTAAGAACATTCATCTGTGGCATCATTCCAGCCTCTTCACCCTCGCCAAGTCCTTAACATCCTTTCTTAACCAGGTTCCCAAATTTGACAATACTCCAACAGAGACCCAATGAACAATTTGTAAATGATTCACATGACCACCTTGTTTTTGATCTCAATGCCATTATTTATCAATCCAAGGATCCTGCCTGCACGCTTTTTTATCTTGACTTCTTCATCTGTGTTATTACTTCATGATTTACCTCATGCTGTTTGTGGAATTTTGCTGTGTGAAAACTAGTTGTCACAATTGCCTCAAAAGCAGTCACTGTAAAGATTACTTATTGTCTCAGCATACTCTGAGGATGTGGAAGTTGCTAAATCCTTTTTCATTTATGTCTGAGACCACACACACAGCATGACGGTTACAAATTAATACAAGCAGACATTTACACGTTTCCGATTAAGTGGGAAACTATGGTGCAAACTAAAATTGTGTGGTGTTTTCACATGCACTCGTTAAGCACAACCCAATGACACTGATTGAAACAACATATATGGGGACCGGTTAAGTTAGGTGCTTGAGAAAATCTCTAAGAACAAATGTCTTTCAAGTTACAGCTGTGACCTCATTCTGAATTTTGGTTTTTGGTGAATCAGAAGCTGAAATTATTTTTTCATCTGGGTCACAATGTTTAATTAATCATAACCTAATTTTACATTAGATATTGTAACTTGCCAATTTTTTTTTTTAAAAAGTCCTTACTTTAGAACATAGGACTTGGTTAAGTAGTTTTCAGTAGTAAATACAGGTACACTCAATCTCAAGGACCTAAAGCCACCTGGAATTCAAAGGATAAAGTGCCAGATGCTCCACATGTACAAACTGACAGCAGAGAATTAGGCAGAAGCAGTACACTGCGATGAGATCAGACAGTAATGATTATCACACTAAATATTATTGTGACAGGCTGAATAATCACCAGCATGGTTCATCAAAATTTGATCAACTCCTGATTTGCACAATGGTATTGGGACTATAGACCCTTTGTGATCAAATGTTGAAGTGATGACCTTGTGCAACAGACTAAAGGACATCCTGTATGACAGAAGCCAATTATTGAAAAGAGTTTTTAGTTGTTGAACTTTGAGACTCAAAAATATGAAATAACATTTTATTTTGATTTTAAACATATCATTGCATTATTCACTCCCCCATCCAGGAAACAAATAATAACTGGGTTGCATACATAAGAACAAAAATGATTAATGCAGTCATACCCCCAAGTCACACTCAGCTCAACATACAAAGCAAAAGTGTTATAGTATTACTTTCAAGGCTCAAAACAGTTAAATATACATCATTGTTTTCCTTCTTCTCTAGGGACCCAGAAAATAGTGGATTACTGACTCCAGGAAGTGGAACTGCAAGACAGAAATGGACCTTCGATTTCAGGTAAACTGATTTCTGTTTCATATCTACACTAACCGTACAATAAAAATACATCTAAAATTTAGCCATGGCCACTTACTGATATCACAAAGATCCGGCATCTTTTGCCAAAAGGAAAATACTTCCACACTTCCACTGAGGGCAGTTAACAATTTCACATAAATTGTAAAGAGTACCTCTGCCACCTGTTATTCTACATACCACTCCCAAACCAAGAAATCATCCAAATGAAGACCTATGGATGTAGACATGTCTTGTCCCTAAGCCTTACAAATATTTCCCAACTAGAATCAAAACTTACCATTCTGATATTTACAGGATTAACCTACATCCTATGCCACTACAGAAACCTCATCATTTGCTACCCTTCAACTCATAACTGGGCTGAATACCACTTATATGGAATTCTAACATGGGACAGGCCATTGGTTCAATCACTCACATTTTTGTTCATCCTCCAAAGCAGTAATCCTAATCTCATGTGTCCATTCTACATCCCCTCCTCCTCCTCCTCCACCTCCCCCCCCCCAACTTTCTTTCACTATCTGTTTAAATTACTAATTCTCGTGGCGCATTCAAGTCTCTCAACCATTTGTAAAAGGTATCACCTGCTTCCCATCCAAATCTCTCATTTAATTTTTTATCTAAATTACATTTTGTTGGATCCCTGACCACTGAAAATTGTCTGTTTCTATCTACTCTGCTCCAACCATTCAATTATAAAAACCTCTATCAATTTCCATGCTTTATCTTCTCTGCCCTACTAAGAACTAGTCTGATTAATCACCTTCAGTGATGCACACAGTAATCACAAGGACCATAAAAATGTACAAAATATATTACAATGAAGACATTATTTAAAGCTTTTATTTTGAAAATAGATGTTTTTTTTTGGAAAACTTCCACAACTGACAAAAGCCATACTGTGAGCCATGTGAGGCAATGGGCAAAGAACAGATGGCTCACTGACATGGGCTGTCCAGAATAAAATCTAACAAAATCAGATTGTGGTGGATTTGTTTCCCAACATGTAACGTGCCATTTCTTCCTTCCTCCCAAGTCATTACTAAAGATCACTTTGCGTTCAGTACAGTTAAATGTAAATTAAGATGGCATTAAATAAGCTGTGCTCAATTTCACACAGACTACAGTCATTTTGGCAGTAGCAAATGGGAATTGCTAACTATTCTCACTCCAAAGTGCAGAAGCTGAAATTAAAAATAATCTCTATCGTTAATGGTTGTTTGTATGGATAGGTTCTTATTTGTTACCCTTTATTACATTTTGGGACTTTTTTTTGAAACAATTCAAAAACTTGGGTATTAAAAAATAGAACATGCTGGAAACACTCAGGTCAGGTTGATGACTTTTGAACATTAACTCTCTTCGCTCACACGTTGCCAGACCAGCTGAGTATTTCTAGAACTTTCAGCTTTTATTTCAGATTTCCAGCACCTGAATTATACTGTTCTTCTAAGGCTTGAGGAGGATTGAAATAAACATCTTTGGAGGTGTTTTAAACTGGGTCCTGTAGTCTAGCAATCAAATAAAAAGACTTGAAACCATGAGCATATAATCATACCAATATCCTAATTGTGCAGAACCATTGATCTGTTTTATGGCACTAGACATTGACATTTTAAAAAACCAAAGGATGGGAGGCTTCTGAGACATTTCACAAGGCAATTAAAAATTCAGAGACTTTAAAAACTTAAGTAAGCAAGATGATTGAAAAGGCACTACACACACACAAACAATACAATCAAATTATCAAAAACAATTTTATCTTTTAGAATTGCGGGATTTTTGCTCAACAATCCATGCCAAATTTTGAGAACCGTTATCAATTCTAGAATTTTCTTGACAGCACTGAGCAGTAACGTCTGAAGCAAGGCGTTACTTAATAAACATGTCCATGATAATAAGTCAAGTATTGCACAAAGTGTAGGTGTAAACCCTTAAAGTACTCACATGGGCACACAAAAATCTTGGAAACAAATACTTTTTTTAAAAAAAGTGAACCATTCCAACATTTAAGTGACTTAACAGCCTTAGCAAAGAATTTAAAAATCAATGCATCCAGTTCAGACAGCATTATTGTTGGTGAAAATCTTCTGATTAAGTAATTACTTCAGTTTTTAGTGATGATTTTTTTAACTGCTTTTCCATATTTGGCATCTAAACCAAGCCCTGAAGAGAGAGAAAAAAGGAAAATAAAACAATTTTAATGAGGTCTATGAAAAGAAAATGCCCTTGCTACTGCAGGTTCAATAAACGGCATCTCAAACTAGATTCTTCTAATCTCAAGCCAATTTGGTAATCAAGAAGAAAAGATTACTCTTTCTACTTATGGATTCAGAGGATTTAATGAGCATGAGGTTGCAGGAATCTCTAAAACAGACTCAGTCATTCATATATAGGACATAAGGTTAAAGATTTAGAAAATGTGATTAAGCACCACTGATTTTACATCAATAAAAACAGATGTTCTAAGGTAAAACAACATCACTCTACCACATCAGAACAAGCGAGCACTTCAATCACTGAGGACTTCCATAAAATACAAGATGGCATTAAAAAGACACTAAAAATATTCATATCTACACACAAAGGTCCTGTAGGCGTGGGAGAGCTTTTGTTCAGTTCTTTTCCATTATAATACAGGGGTTTGGGACAGTAATGACCCAGGTCTATGGGTTGGTGTTACAATCTAATAGCCACCTAGTCAAATGCCTGAGTTACTGGCATTTAAGCAAACTGCCCTAATTAAACTGATATGTTAGATTTCTTATTTTGTAGGCTTCTGCTAGAAAAAAGATTAAATCACTTACCTAGGAATACAAAGATAGTGCCTAACCACTGCAAGGAGCTAATCGGATTACCAAAAATGAGCACAGAACCAAGGATAGTGAAGAACTTTCTGGTTGTAGTAATGATCGAACATGTTAAAGGTCCAAAGTGAACAACAGTCATAAAAATGAAACTCTGGAGAAGAAAAAAGACACATTAGGTGATAGAAATTCAGCATTTACATTAAATTTCCATTTGTAGCAGGAGGGTGCGTGCAATAAAGCTTATGGTTTACGCTATTAAATGTTTATTTCAAATTTGCTCAAATTTATATTTTGTGATCCTTTGAAGTTCTGATACTGACCTGGCCTAGGGCACTAGTTAAACTAAACAGAAGTATCCTGTAGAGAATACTGGAATGACGCTCAGTGAAATTCAAAAATTCCCATAGTTCTCCAGTCCCCAAGACACCTAAAAGAAAAGCAGGAACTGTTAATAGAACGAGGGCTCATTTGAAATTTCAAGTACTTTTTCAAAAATGATAGGTAAAATAATAGTGTGAACAGCTTAGATATACAATTGACACATAATGCACCTAAATATATTTAAGATAGCAAGGGAGAGAAATGAGGATTAATGGCACCCTTGGTGCACAAACTGAAAGGAATAGAAAGCTCCATTTATTGTTTTGTCTCTTGCAACTTATTTCCAACAAATTAACTCTGAATGGAAATGTACAGCAGTAAAATAGGCTTTTAAAGCGGAATGGATTTTTTAAAAAATCCCTCTAATTTGCTTCACATTTTAAAATCATAAAGTGAACCAATTCTTCAGAACAACTGTTCTACCAAAGTAATAAGACCTTATTTTGTACTAATTTAAGGCAACATGACAGCACAGTGATTAGCACTGCTGCCTCACAATGCCAGAAACTCGGGTTCGATTCCCAGCTTGGGTCACTATCTGTGTGGAGTTTGCATATCCTCCCCGTGGCTATGAGGATTTCTTCCAGTGCTCCGATTTCCTCCCACAGTCTGAAAGACATGCTGGTTAGGTACACTGACCCAAACTGGCGCCGGAGTGTGCGACTCGGGGAATTTCACAGTAACTTCAATGCAGTGCTAATATAAGCCTTACTTATGATTACTAAATAAACTTTTAACACTTTTTAAAAAAATGTTTAAAATTCCAAGTGGGTAGTTCTTTGAGGAGCCAGTTCTCTTTGTCTGCAGCTCTGCAATCTGAATGTCCAATTCCCATTGCAATCTGCAAGCTGAAACATTGTCTGCTTGGAGATTCTTTCCTGATTTCTTTATATTCCGAGCTGCTTTCATCACCTGGAGCACTTTTCAGGTTTAATACAATTCAGATTTTTAAAAATTAATATTAATGCGCAAGATGGCCAAGCACCAGAGCTCAGCATAGTTTGAACAGAAAACGACATTAATGCTATCCAAGACAAACAAACTTATTGAAGGAAATACTTTTCCCCCACACAATTTGTATAACACACAGCTTTGCTCCAGAAAAATCATGCCAGCCCACCTTTCGCAGATCAAGACACCATGAAAATCTAGCACTAACCTTTTCATGTATGGTAATTAGCTATCCAAGTTAGAACAATCATCCCACACTGAACAGCATAAAATGACAGGCATTGGGAAGAAAAGCTATTCTATGGGGTTGGGAACAGGCCAAATATACTGGCATCAATTCTGAGAAAAGGACATGCTCTAAGGGGATCTTATTGACAGATGCCACTGGATTTCATGTGGGAAATAGGACATTTTCTGTGAACTAATGTTTGAGCCCCTCAGTTGCTCTAAATTTATTCAGATAAGAAGCTGTCATATTTAAACAGAACATGCTTTATCTCTGAAGTGTTTACTGCCGGGTCTACTTCCATCCCAGCACAAGTAGTACACTCATCGGCTTACAAACATAATCTATCCTCTTTGATAGAATGTGTTCACCAGCACATAAATTGAACTATTCCATACTAAAGAAAAAATGCCATGAGCAACCAGAACACATATTCATGTAAACATGTGATTCTTAACTTTCATCATCTCCTCCAGCAGAACAAATGTTAACACATTTTAGAATGAAAACAAAGAAAAGCATCATTTACTACCATATGATTTGAGGTTATTGCTCTTTTGATTCCAGCGACAAGTAGGCCAAGAAAAAAATAAATGCAGTTTTCTATCCCTGTCCATTTGTGCACCAAGGGTTCCATTAATTCTAATTTATCTTCCTAGCTATCTAAAATGTATTTCGATATATTATGTTTAAATTGCGTACCTGCAAACCCCCAATCTAATCCTACATCTCATTTCATAAATATTCCCGTGTCGTATCATGTAGGATTACTGCTCTAGTAGAACTGGTAACAGATTTATTCAGGATAAATAAATGTTAGGCATGGAATAATTGCTTTCAAAACTAGCAAGGTTTGTGACAGCAAATGTCTACAGATGGCACTGTGCCGCAGAGAAGTGCTAAAACATCTGTAGGAAGGAATATGACCGCCAGCATTTTATGGACTCTAGATTCCTGTTCCAACCTTCACAAATACTGTAAATGTTTATCTGAAGTACTATTAATCTGTGTACACAACAGAAAGGAAAAAAAAGATTTGCATTTCATTACTTTTGGAAGTGCAATCATCATTGTAACGTAAAGTTACCAGATCATTGTTAAAGTGACGTTAGTTGATAGATACAATATTGACCAGGAAACCCACAATCAGCCCTACTTATTGTTCAGGAAAGCCAAGAGTATCCTGCTCTTCTTGGAATGGTGCTATGGGATCTTCTAAACTACAGGATAGATATGGCCTCAGTTTGATGTCTCACCCATAATACAGCACCTCACAGTTCAACACTCATTCAGTACTGTACTGTGGAGCCCAGTAGATTTCATGCCCAGCTCCCAAGTTAAGATGTAAACCTGCAACTTCTGACTCAGGGATGAGAATGCAGACATCTGAATAAAGTCAATACATTAGCATAGTATAGTATAGTTCATTCCGCCTTTTAGCGACAAGTGTATTACTCGCCCAGGCAGAACTGAATTGGGTTCAAATGTCAAGCCTAGCTACAATATGGACCTATCATAACTCGGATGTCTTTACTTGAGCACCCTCTTGTGGCTTAGAGAGGCATGTGTTATCAAACATGCAACGTAACTATCAAAACTCTGAAGATACAATCGTACAAACGATACTAACTCTGCTGCCAGAACGTAGAACATTTTGCAGATGATATATTGCAATTCATAAACAAAAGCTATACAGGTTCCATTAACTTCAGGTTTTGACAATTACAGCTGACAATCACTACACAAACGTGTGCAGTCATATGTACAGTGGCTCCCATTTTCCATTTCCCCGCCCAAAATTTACATTTAAGCTTAGTGGCGCAGTGGCGTAGTGGTTAGCACTGTTATCTCACAGCACCAGGGACCCAGGTTCGATTCTGGCTTGGGTCACTCTGTGCAGAGTCTGCACGTTCTCCCAGTGTCTGTGTGGGTTTCCTCCCACAGTTTGAAAGACATGCTGGTTAGATGCATTGGCTATGCTAAATTCTCCCTTGGTGTACCAGAATCAATGCCAGAGTGTGGTGACAAGGAGATTTTCACAGTAAGCTTTCACAGTAAACTGCAGTGTTAATGTAAGCCTACTTGTGAGACAAATAAATCAAAAACTAATCTTGAATTTAATTATAGCAGCACTGCAACTTTCACACAGAGGTTTCCAAAGTGTATTGACATGAAGTAATTCATTTGAAAGTTCAGTCCTAAACTGATCCCATCGTGCACTGAAACCCAAAAGGTACAAGACCAAATTTAGAAGCTGGTATCTTACCACTTGATACAACATAGTGAAAGTGCAGCAGAACCCCAGCCCAATTCAAAACTCATCCTAAATGTCAAATGGTGTTTATTGCTCTTTTTAATTGCTGAAGGTGCAGCTCCAACTTCTCCCTCAATGTCAATAAGCATTAAGGAAGCAGAACTGCACACGTGCATCTAAACTCACAAGTATAGCAGCAAGCCTCATCTAAAACCAGTAGCTGCAGTACAACAGCAAGCTATCACAGGTTTAATAAATCATAGAATTATAGATATACGGCACAGAAACAGACAACTCAGCCCAACCAGTAGTCCACGCCAGTGTTTGCACTCCCTAGAGCCTCCTCCAGTTTGTTCTTATCTAAATTTATCACAACTTGCCATTCCCTTCATCCTCCTATGCTTGACTAGCTTTTCCTTGAACATCTATAGTATTCACTTCAACCACTCACTACGCTAGCAAGTTCCACAGTCTCACAAGTTTCTGGGTAAAGAAGCGTCTTCTGAATTCCCAGATGAATTTCTTAGTAACTACCTTATATTGATGGCTAATTGTGTTCTGTCCCACAACAGGAAACATTCGCTGTATCTACTCTGTTAGTCACTCCTCACCCTCCTTTCTTCAAGAAGGAGACCAAGTTTGTCATTTCTTTTCTGATGTGGATACCAATTTATTTCTCCTTTGCAGCCTCTCCAGTATCACTACATATACCGTTATTAAGAGTTCATCTCCATGTCTACAAAATAAGCAATAGTACTTGGCTTGCTTTCTTAAGAGCCTTGCTAACCTGTGACTGATTGATGTACTTTGACTTTGAGATTCCTTTCTTCCTCTACCTCTACTTTGACTCATTCTTTCTAAATGTCTTGTCAATTCTTCCCCACAAGTTAGTGGCATCTACAATTTAGAACTAGTGTTTTTGATTACAAAGTCCAAATCATTAAATCAGTCCATGTAGAACACCACTACGTACCATTTATCAGTGAATAATTACCCTTTACTCTCAATCTTTGCTTTGTCTTAATGCCAGTAAGCAATCTATGCTGCTACTTGTCCAACGTCATAACTTCTGACCTTAGCCTCTCAAAAAACTCCTTACCAATGGCCTTTTGTACATCTGGATAAATTACAAATTCTGTATTACCATTATCTACCCTCTCTGTTGCCTTGCCAAGAAATTAAGTTTGGTCAAGTAATATTTTGCCTTTTGAAATTCAAGTTGACTATTCATTATTTTATTGTGTTATTTCTAGTTATTCTTTGGTTCTCTACAGGAGGAATTCCAATTTTTTTCCTATTGCTGATGTTGAGCAAACTGGTCTATAATTCCATGGACACATTCTACCCCTTTCATAAATAAAGGCATTACATCAATTACTCGCCAACATTTTGGCATTACACCTTTCCGTAATAATTATTAAATGGGTAGTAATGCCTCTGACATCTCTTGCCTAGATTATTTTAAAATGGAGAGGTTTTATCCTTTTCCAGTTTGATTAATTTATTCTTTTTTCTAAAGTGCATTTATCTCTTTACTCATCTCATCATCCGATGCCACATCCACTGTCTAAGATTTTGACAATTCTACCAATTTTTAAGAATCTGTAACATATTTGGAATTTATCCTTAACCACTTTTCAAAAAAGAATCAGTTTGAATTTATGAGAGTCAATTAATGGTCAGAATGGATGGAGAATAGGAAAGTAGCTGTTTGTGAAGAAGTAAAATTATTTTGGAGTGAAAAGAGCTGATGTTTCGTGTCCAGCTTTGACTAAGGGTCACCTGGACTCAAAACGTCCAAGTTTCTCTCTGCACTGATGCTGCCAGACCTGCTGAGATTTTACAGCATTTTCTCTTTTGGTTTCAGATTCCAGCATCCACAGTAATTTGCTTTTATCAAAATTATTTTATTGTTTTATGAAAGAACCTACAGCTAATAGAGATATATAAGATGATCAGAGGATTAGGTAGGGGGGACAGTGAGCGCCTTTTTCCTCAGATGGAGATGGCTAGCACGAGGCGACATAGCTTTAAATTGAGGGGTGATAGATATATTCAGATGTCAGAGCTAGGTTCTTTACTCAGAGAGCAGTTGGGGCATGGATCGCCCTGCCTGCGACAGTAGTGGACTCACCAACATTAAGGACATTTAAATGGTCACTGGACAAACATACGGATGATATTGGAATAGTGTAGATTAGATGGGCCTTAGATTGGTTTCACAGGTCGGCGCAACATCGAGGGCCAAAGGGCCTGTACTGCGCTGTAATGTTCGTTGGTGGATTCTTCGTGGCAATGTCTTCATCAGACTTTACATGCCAACCAATCAGCAGCCTTTATTCATGAAGTATAAGTTGTTGCTCCCTTTGAAATTTGACATTCTTGCATCTGCCCTGATGAGTACAAGATGAAAAGCTTTCACAACATCTTTTTTCAGCAATATTCAAATTAAAGTAATATTTCTATTGTTATCTGTGATATTATCATGTCAACCCCTTAATATTCTTACTTTAGCTTTCATTTTTATTGAAATACCCAGAAAATATTTTCCTATTTTGTTTTATGCTCCTTAATAATTTTATTTCATTGTTCCACTTTGCCTTCATAATTGTGTTTTTTCAAATTTTGCTGCTAGCCTCTTCACTTTGTCTCATCTTGCACTCCGCTGTTGTCTATATACACACTTGCTTAAGAATCTTTAAACCATGTTTGGTAAATAACCTAATGGAAGAGATTAATGGTAATGATGAGCACATGCAACCTTTCTATTTTGAAATAAAATTATTTTATCCTCCTTTTCATATACTATACAGCAACAGTATAATACTGCTGCCAATAACGAAAAAGAATGCAAAGACAAGGCATTATGCACAATGCTGGTGAAAGGAGATCACGTGCCACACAAGAAGCTTTTGGAAGAACAGTATGCCATTCCTGCCCTGTGGGGTTGCTTTGCTTATACACGGAAGATGAACAATGAATGAAAGGGCCCGCAAAGGCATTGCTGCAGCTGAAATCTTGGCAGATGTTAAGAATTATAAATATCACAAAACATTAATTTGAAGTTAAAATTAAAGCAAAATACTGCAGATGCTGGAAATCCAAAATAAAAAAATAATGCTGGAAAAACATAGGTCTGGCAGCAAATGTGACAAGAAAAACAGAGTTAACATTTTGAATCCACTATGGCTCTTCTTCAGAATAGAATAATGTGTGGTTTTATGCAATTGAGTAGTGGGGTCCAGGGAAGGGACAAATAGAACAAAAGGAACGGTAATGATAGTATTAAGGATATAAGCAATGGTCCAGAGTAGGTATGAATAGCGGCATAAAGGTCAACGCTGTCTGAAAGCAAAGACATTTGAGAAGGAGACACTGATGTGAGAGGGCTGAAGAAGAAAATCAAGAGGAGAATGTTCGTAATCAAAAGATGTTGAATTCAACAATGACTTAATGTAAAATGCTAATCAGAAAGTTAAGATGAGAGGTCACACGATACCCGATTATTGTCCAACACTTTTAGTTGAAATCAAGCTTTCGGAGTGCTGCATCTTTATCATTTCGCCTGACGAATTGTAAATAAACCTGTTGGACTATAACCTGGTGTCGTGTGACCTCTCATCTTGTCCACCCCAGTCCAACACCAACATCTCGACATCGTGATTAGAAAGTTAGGAGCTGGAAAGAGGTGGGAAAAGGAGGGAGTTAAGATAGGGATCATTTGTATGGTGACAGAGCACAGAACAGCACGGTCCAGTATTTGCGCAGTACACTGCAACTGCTTTAAATTGGAGGAATATTTCCCACCGTATTAACTAATAGGTCCATTAGGGTAGCTGCCTGTCTAGCGTGCTTCACACATTTTCCATCTATTATAATTTATGTTCTCTATGTTCAATTTACTGCAAGATATTTTTCACTTCATTAAACTTCTTTACAATGACAAGATACATTTATAACATTTTTACCTATTCCCAGGAACAAACTGGACCAAACATTTATATTCAGCATCATCTGGTTTGAACCAGTCTGGAAATTAGCTCTCATGTGATCTTGCGCAACTCCAGTTAATCCATCCAAGGTCAAGGAGACTAACTGTAAAGAAAAAAGAATCAATATTAGTCATGCTTTTGAATATAAATTGATAGGCATAGGGTAGGTCAGTAACAAATAGCCAGCAATGTAAGGACGGCACAGTGGCACAGTAGTTAGGACTGCTGCCTCACAGCCCCAGGGACCCAGGTTCAATTACCAGCCTGGGTCAGTCTCCGTACAAGGCCTGCATGTTCTCCTCGTGTCTGTGTGGGTTTCCCCCACATGCTCCAGTTTCCTCCCCCAGTCCAAAAGACGTGCTGGTTAGGTGCACTGACCATGTTAAAATCTTCCTCAGTATACCTGAGCAAGCGCCAGAGTGTGGTGACTAAGCAATTTTCACATTAACTTCATTGTAGTGTTAATTGTGACAGTAATAAATAAACTTAAAATTTCTCCGCATTGGGAAATTCTAATCTGAAAGTTTACACATTTTACTACAACTGGTGAATGAGCAGAAATGACAGCTTTTGGTTTCAAAAAAACATTTTAGGCAAGTGAGTAAAACCTAAGGTAAAAGGTAAAGTTGCCATAGTCCCAGATGACCACTGGTGATGATTTTAATCTGAGGATCATCACACCCGAAACTATGGGCAAGGCTGACAAGGTGTGGGTATGCCGGCGTTGGACTGGCGTAAACACAGTAAAAAGTCTGACAACACCAGGTTTTAGTCCAACCTATTTATTTGATAATATACTCACAAGCTTTCGGGGTTAGCCCCTTCGTCAGGTGAATGGAGAGTTCTGGCCTCAGACAGAGCATATAAAGCACAGACAGTTTAGAGATTACTGATTAGAATGCGAATCCTTACACCTAACCTGCTGTTCAAGACCTGAAGTGGCTGATAATGTGAGTGGAAGGAGCACTGATCACAGGTTAAAGAGATGTGTATTGTCTCCAGACAGTACAGTAAGTGAGGTTTTGCAAACCCAGGCAAGTCACGGGGGTTACAGATAGTGCGACATGAACCCAAGATCCCTGTTGAGACCGTCCTCATGTGTGCGGAACTTGGCTATCAGTCTCTGTTCAGCGACTCTGCGCTGTCGTGTGTCGTGAAGGCCGCCTTGGAGAATGCTTACCCGAAGGTCAGAGGCTGAATGCCCGTGACCACTGAAGTGTTCGCCAACAGGAAGGGAACAGTCTTGCCTGGTGACTGTCGAGCGATGTTCATTCATCCGTTGTCGACGCTGTAACCCCCGTGACTTGCCTGGGTTTGCAAAACCTCACTTACTGTACTGTCTGGAGACAATACACATCTCTTTAACCTGTGATCAGTGCTCCTTCCACTCACATTATCAGCCACTTCAGGTCTTGAACAGCAGGTTAGGTGTAAGGATTCGCATTCTAATCAGTAATCTCTAAACTGTCTGTGCTTTATATGCTCTGTCTGAGGCCAGAACTCTCCATTCACCTGACGAAGGGGCTAACCCCGAAAGCTTGTGAGTATATTATCAAATAAATAGGTTGGACTAAAACCTGGTGTTGTCAGACTTTTTACAAGGCTGACAAGGCAGACCTTCATGAATAACCTCAGCGGGTATGGGAATTGAACCTGCACTGTTGGCATCATGAACCAGCTGTCCAACTAATGAAGTTAGGCTTAAGAATTTGTAAAGAAACTATGAGAAATTAAATAAAGCTGGCAAATCAAAATTGAAAAAGCAGAAATCAAGAAAGCATTGTACCCAAATGCAAGAAAATGGGTCTGATGATTTGTAACAGATTGAAAGATCATCATCTGTTGCACGAAATGACCGATTCAATATCTCACCAAGAAAAAGTCAAAGGCATTGGGCACAGTAGAGTTTAAGAACTGCAAGTCAGCCTGGGTGGTGAGTTTTAAGTTTAACTTGACCAGTTATAGGTTATTTTCATACTGTGTCCACAGTAGCAAACTAACAAGGTCAAGGAAACCATTGGAGATGAACTATCAGCTGAAGAAGCCATTTTGCATACAATATGCAATATCGAGTATTAATCAAATGTATTAATCAGAACAACTGTATTGAGGGTCACCAATGAACACAAGACGATTGAATAAGTAATAAGCCTTAACTGAGTTACGGTTAATCAATAATTAATCAGTTGTATTAGAAACACTGGGTTTACTTGAAACTTTTCACTCCAAATCTTAAAAGCCATGAAGTGACTGCCAGTCTCAGTGGCTCTGGAAGGAATGTGGTAAGTAAATAAAACGTGCTAGCAGTGACAACTTCAGGCTCTGATTAAAATAAAGTTTATTTATTAGTCACACGTAAGGCTTACATTAATACAGCAGTGAAGTTACTGTGAAATTTCCCTCGTCACCACACTCCAGTGCCTGTTTGGTATCTCATCAAGAGATATCCTGTGAATAATGTCTGGACGAATTTGTGGATTTTGCCTTCCAGAAACAAAGAAAGATTGGGATGAAAGGCAGCTGAAAGGCTGCTTTAAGTGTGTATGCGTATATGTAAATCAGTGCTGGAGTGTCGTCAGAACGTGTGGACACAGTAAAAAGTCTGACAACACCAGGTTTTAGTCCAACTGATTTATTTGATAATACTCACAAGCTTTCGAGGGGACTGCCTCTTCGTCAGGGAAGAGGCAGTCCCCTCGAAAGCTTGTGAGTATTATCAAATAAATCGGTTGGACTAAAACCTAGTGTTGTCAGACTTTTTAGTGTGTTTACGCCAGTCCAACGCCGGCATTCCCACATCAGAACGTGTGAAACAGAGAAGTCAGCCAGCATGACTTCTGGCTGATGTCATGAAAAGATTTTTGCAGGTATATCTCTATTTCTCTCTCTTTGATTGTTGAAGCAGAGACCACAGCTGAAAAGGAAACAGGGAAGCTTCTCCACCAAACTGCAGAGCACTGGAACCTCAAAACCAATTATTAATCTGAAGTCAGTGCTACTGGAATCTCAAATCGCAACACTCAATCATCAACTCCTCACAAGTCAAGGACTGTTTCATAAAACCATTTTTAAAAACTTACCTAGGACTTACTCAGTTAATGATAGGGCATTGGGGAGACTCACAGAACAGAGAGACCTCAGGGGTACAGGTTCATAGCTCCTTGAAAGTGGAGTCACAGGTGGACAGAGTGGTGAAGAAGGCATTCAGCATGCTTTGTTTCATTGATCAGAACATTAAATACAGGAGTTGGGACGTCTTGTTGAACTTGTACAAGACGTGTAAGATAAGGCCACACTTAGAATATTGTGCACAATTCTGGTCACCCTATTAACGAAAGGATATTAAACTAGAAAGAGTGCAGACGAGATTTACTAGGATGGTACCAGGACTTGGTAGTTTGAGTTATAAGGAGAGGCTGGATAGACTGGGACTTTTTTCCCTGAAGCGTAGGAGGCTTTGGGTGATCTTATAAAGGGGGATAGATCAGCTAGATAGTCAATATCTTTTCCCAAAGATAGAGGAGTTTAAAACTAGAGGACATAAGTTTAAGGTGAGAGGGGGGATATAAAAAAGGGTCCAGAGGAGCAATTTTTTCACACAAGCTGCCGATAGTAGTAGTAGAGGCGGATACAATTTTGTCTTTCAAAAAACGTTTAGACAGTTAAGATCGGCATAAACGGATATGGGCCAAACGCAGGCAATTGGCACAAGCTTAATGGTTAAAAACTGGGTGGCACAGACAAATTGGGCTAAAAGGGTCTGTTTCCATGCTGTAAACCTCTTATGATTCTAAAATTCATGCTTCTAACATTCTGATAGAGGAAAGGTTATTGATTAAGCAGCTGAAGATGACTGACTTTAGGAACTCCTGCAGTGACAGCCTGGGGCTGTGATGATTTTTTTTATTCATTTGTGGGAGAGGCTGGCATTTATTGCCCAACCCTTGCTTAGAGGGTAGCTGAGAGTCAACAACATTGCTTTGGCTCTGGAGTAGCATGTCGGCCAAACCAGGTGAGGTTGGCAGATTTCCTTCCCTGAAGAACATTAGTGAACCAGATGGGCTTTTCCAACAATCGACAATGGTTTCATGGTCATCAGTAGATTTTTAATTCCAGATATTTTTCACTGAATTCAAATTCCACCATCTACTGTGGCAGATTCAAACCCAAGTCCCCAGAACATTGGCTGAATTTCTGGGTTAACAGTCTGGTGATAATAACTCTAGACCACCGCCTCCAACAATCATAATTTTCTTCCCATGTGCTAGGTATGACTCCATCTAGTGGAGTGTCTTCCTGCTAGTCCTAAATTTAATTTTACCTGAGCATTTGAGGCCCTTACAGTCAAAGGCTACCTTGATGTCAAGGCAGTCACTTTCACATTAGCTCTAGAATTTTAGCTGTTTCACTTTAGCTCTTTTGGCCCAAGGCTATATGATTTGGAAAAAGTTTAAAGTTTATTTATTAGCATTACAAGTAGGCTTATATTATCACTGCATTGATGTTT
This sequence comes from Carcharhinus amblyrhynchos, assembly GCF_965287045.1. Lineage (NCBI taxonomy): Eukaryota > Metazoa > Chordata > Chondrichthyes > Carcharhiniformes > Carcharhinidae > Carcharhinus > Carcharhinus amblyrhynchos. Next base: position 16,027,596 of record NC_137350.1, read on the forward strand.
CTGTGAAAATCCCCTAGTCGCCACATTCCAGCACCTGTTTGGGTACACTGAGGGAGAATTTAGCAAGGCAAACACACCTAACCAGAATGTCCTTTGGAGAAAACCAGAGCACCCGGAAGAAATCTACACAGACAAGGGGAGAACATGCAAACTCCACAGACAGTAACACCTTGAAGCCGAGGGCCCTTGGCAGAACTCAAACTGAGCATCAGTGAGCAGGTTGTTAGTGAGTCTGTATCATTTAATAGCACTGGCAGGAACTCCTCCAAGATTGCTGATGGATTAATACTAGACTGATGTGGTAGTAAATTGCACCACTACAGCACAACATCACAATTCCCTTAATTTTAAAAGTTTGAGCAGCTCTGATTTTCCACATCATTAGCTGTTAAGGGCCTAAGTTTCAGAATCTCTCAGCCTTCCTCTGATTCTTGTTTTCAATCATTTAGACACTTCTTAAAACTTATAGCTAACCAAATGTTTGGCCATCTAGCCCAATATGGTTTCATGTAATTCACTGTCAAATGTTGTCCTTTAATACTCCTGTGAGTTTTGGGATGTTTTATGACATTATAGTGTTTTATACAAGTTGCTGTTTTAACATCTCTGAAATTCAAGTATTTATTGAAATCTGTAATTTCAGTTGTGTCTCTCAGGTAGAGCATCACCAGCTCTACAGAAAATGCATGAACTAATAACCACAGCAGTTACTGTGGGTTATCATCACAGAATCATGTAAACCATCATTACAATGTCAAGAAATCTACTGATTGATGTGTCCCTGGGTGCTAAATTAGCTATTTATTTAACATTTAAGGTACAAGACGGCCAAATGCTTGTAACAATGGTTCATGTCTAGTAACAAGCGGGACTCTCTGGGAGTACTTTAATAGATCACCAGAACGCTTCAAAGGTCAGTGAACAACTCTTCTTGAAATAGTCAGTTTCAGGAAAGAGTGGGGGAAGAAGTTCCATGCAGTCAAAGGTCTGTGGTTAGGTCTGAGGAGCAAAGGAGAGGACTCGGCAAAGCCCTAGTATTGGAGAGGGGTCAAGGAAGCCCTTTTAATCGAGGTGAGCTCGAGGAAAGCCCCTGGAGGTCATTTACAGCCAGGAGACAGGAATTCAGAGAGACTCACTGAAGCTAGCTATCCAGCAAAGAGCTGAAATTACACAACTAAGAAGAGGCTGAAACACAAATACAGGATTTGAGAAGGAACATTGAAAGGAACATTAAAACCTTGTGAGGTAGGCCACTAAGTACAGAGATTTCCAGGGAGAGATCTTCAAAGGTGAAGCTGGATATCCTTTGTGAGACAGAGTGTCAATGAGATTGTTTGATTTGGTGCTTACTAAAATCTGGGAGGGTTCTTCAGAAATCCATGGACTCTGTCTTGATTGTGTCTGCCATTTACTCTTCAGTGTGTCGTGTGACCACAATTCACATGTGCTTCATACTTACCCTGAACATTAGAGTACAAGATACATACTGCAATTATTTTATCTTTCGGAACTTACGTAGTAAATTTTATTCAAGACCTGTGGAATCTTGTGCTTTATTCTGAAAGCAGGTGTTTTAAACCTCAACCTTTATCACCCTTAAACAAAAACACTGTTGGTCCCTAATCGGATCTCTGCCAATCTCCTGGGGTCAGGCCAAGGATCACAACATGAAGCACAATTTGAAAACTTACTAATCTAGTTGGCCCAAGAGATAGTAATTTCCATTGATCTGCTAAGCCCCGAGGCTAATACAAAATGAGAGATAAGTTTATAACAAATAATAAAAATACTTGAAGACATATACTTACTAACAGCATTTCCCCAAATCCAAAGATGTGGTCATCTGCACTGTCAATCCCTTTTTTAGGTTTGTACATAAATAATGCCACTCCAAGAACTATAAGTAGCACACACAGATACTTGGTGATAGGATATCTTTTCTTTCCAATAAGGACTCCTAAAACCATCACTGCAAAACAAAACAACCAACCCTGAAGACTTAAGTACATATCAAAATGTTATTAAGGATAGTATCTGCACTCGAGTAACTAATGCAACAATGTAAGCAACGAGTCAAAAGTCAACCCCTTATTGCTGATTTACCACTAAATAGTTTGCAGTATTCACTTTGTATGTGGATGATATCTAGTGCAAGAACAGTCTCAGATTTGTCTAGGGCATTAAGGAAATGCCCACTGGGCATATGAAAACACTGAACATTGCATACAGCTTCAACCAATGTTTTGCAATGCTTTACTTCCAGATTATTCAGATTTCAAATTGGGCGGCATGGTAGCACAGTGGTTAGCACTGCTGCTTCACAGCTCCAGGGACCTGGGTTCAATTCCCGGCTCCGGTCACTTTCTGTGTGGAGTTTGCACATTCTCCTTGTGTCTGCGTGGCTTTCCTCTGGGTGCTCTGGTTTCCTCCCACAGTCCAAAGATGTGCAGGTTAGGTTGCTTAGTCATGCTAAAATTCTCCCACAGTGTACTAGGATGCTTAGGTTAGAGGGATTAGCGGGTAAAATATGTAGGGATATGGGGGTAGGGCCTGGGTGGGATTGTGGTTGGTGCAAGCTCGAAGGGCCTCTTTCTGCATTGTAGGATTCTATGATTATGCTAAATTGAGCCTCGGTTTGGTCTATGGTTCAGGTGGATATAAATTATTCTGTAACATTATTTCAAGGCTAACACCTATTATGCAAGCCAACACTCATCCATAAACCATCAGAAATAGAATAATTAATCACTCGTGATCATAGAAATTGGCTATTACCCATGTAACTACAGTTCAAAAAGGGATTTTCAGGAAATAAAATACTTTGTGACATCCGGATGGTGAAACATGAGGAAGAACAAAGCATTTGTCTTTAGTCCATGTCATAAATGCTGTAATCTAGCCAACAACATCCTTTTCTAAGGTCACTTTTTAAACAGAATTGAAGTCAGTTGGAGAAGTCAATACTAAGACACAGTGCCTTTTCTTGCTGAGAGTGCTTATTGATGCTGTCCACTGTGAACACTTCTCATCCACACCCGGTGTCCTGGCTATCCTCTAACTGTAGACCTTTAAAACTAATAAACCAGCTGCTAAGTTAACAAAAGGTGACAACGCCAAAGAGGACAGTTGTCCACACAGTCAACTCCTCTCTCAGATTGCCCCTTGTATATTAGATAAATATACCTCCATGCCTATTGCTTCTACTATAACCAACGTTTCAGCGGCTAAGATACTCTTAACTCCCCTTTTTATTTTCTTCATTTCCAAAGCCAACGGACAACATTTATTATTCTTACCCACCAAGAATACGATAAATCCTGCTGTGTTTAAAATATTCATCCAGAAGACTAGCATGCAAAGCATCATTAAAAAATGACTAACTTAATATTCTAGATCACCCAAAGCCAGAAATTCGAATGTGCATTTCCCTGAATTTAATTTCTTTAATGTTTTATTTGCTCTCAGATCTTCCTTAACTACAACGTTTCATAATCATTCTCAATTCCAATACAACATACTTAATATCAGGTCTGGTCTGAACACATGACAAATTCACCGTTCAATCAAACTTAACTTGTTTCATCCTTGGGTGCAGGATCCTCCTATCCTGAAAACCTGGCCTGATTTATTGGGCGGGAAAAAAACTGACATTTTCTAAAATTGTTGATTGGTGCCTCTTTATTTTTGATTACCTGTTCAGATTTTGTAATTGTATATTCAGTGCCTATCAGCTTCCACGATTGTACCCCAACTGTTGATTGCCATGACGTAAAATTACTAATTTTCCATCATTGTCCATAATCTTAATGGAACCCTTCCATTCATCCCTTCTCTTTGAAGTATAAATATGTCATCTGGATTCAAATTTATTTCTGCTGGCCTCATGCAGCACTGTAAAGCTGACTGCATTTTCCCTGAAAACCTCAGCTTTAATAAGCGTCTTTTACCCTGCATGTTAAATGCTCAGAAAAAAAAAAGTATTAATCAGAGTTTCTTCCACAGCCGGCGGATAATCCCATATCACCAACAGTATTTTGAGGACTTTAGTCCTCAACCATTTGAAATGAATTCTTTGTCTGGACAGCCCACACAGGGGCAGATGTTAGTTTACAGTTCCCAAGATTTTGTGTGAGGCATCTAATCGCTGCATGATTTATTCCATAAATCCCATCACTAAAGGAACATTCACTGCCGTGTTCATTACTACATTGCTCATATCTTTGCATCTACTTTTACATTCATTAGTGAAGTGTAAACCCACAGATTTCCCATAAAGAACTGCCTGAGTTCCATATCTAGTTTCATCAGACCCTTTTTCATAGGCTGCTCAACAGTAATGATATCATATCTGAGCTGACACCCAGGATTAAATCATCCCTGGCTATTTTAGTTGGAATCATCATTCCCTTTAGTGATTTTAATGTGTCATTTTGATGAAAGTCTTAGCAGACATGCCAAATTTCCTTAATCTTTCGAGAAAGTACAGGCGTTGGTGGGTTTTCTTAACTACAGTGTCGGCATGGGGGGATCCAAGACGGGTTGTTGGTGGATCTGGACATTTAAGAACTTGAAGCTCTCGACTCTTTCAACTTCATCCTCATTGATGTAGACAAGGCCATGTCCTCCATTACACTGTATGGCCATTTTTCTTTGCCAAGTACTAACCTGCGTCCAAATGCCACTTCATTCTCTAACTGATTATAGGGTTCAGCTTCAAAGGTGGTTTCAACAATTCTTCTTTAAAGTAACTTCAATTATAATCTATCTGAAAAGTATCTTAGTTTCCAATTTTCACCTTTAGGCCAATCATTCTTTGCTACCAATGTTTATTAGGATTCAAGCCATTTCTGTGAAATCAAAACTAAGACACAGAGCCTTCCCTTACTGAGTTTATTGAATTTGTCCAGTGTCAAAATACATCCCACACCCAGTGCCCCAGCTATCCCCTAGCTTTGTGTTCAAAAACCCATCACATTTGCCTTAATATAATTGACAATAACTAACTTTAGCAATATTAATACATTAACAAACCTTAATAATGTAATAGATAAGATGTTGACACCACTATCTTAAATTCAGCCAAAATGACTGAGTTGAGCTTCCTATTTAATAGCATCCCTGTCACAAAGACTGCCTGGTTCGCCTCCAGAATGTTGTTTCAACAGTAGATATGAACTCATTCATGCTTATATCACCTCCAGATGTGAAGGCGCCAATGAATTTCTGGCCAGACTCAATTCTCCACCCTCAGCAATTCCCCACAGCAGGATTCTATTTTAACTTTTTACTTCCTATCCCTGATCCACCTCCTCCTCCTAGCACCACAACCAGACCCCAGACCCCACCCCCCACCACCATTCCCCACCCACCCACGCCAGTCTTACACAACTTGGGCTCTACATCCTCAACATCTAGACTCTTCTGCATCTCCCCCTCGTGTTGGCCAACAATTGACGATCTTGTATTTCTTGATATTATGTTATTCCTTCCCCACAGCCCTCTAACATCTCATTCCTCTATCAAAATCCTCTCTAAATTCACTTCTCAGTCAAGCTTCTAAATTAGCATTCATTTTTCCTATATCTCTTTCAAGTGGCATATACATACAAGATATGGCATAGAACATGATCCTGTGCCAGTTTACGTTTTTGCTTGCTATATCTTTTTAACCTACCTGGAATAGGTTTACATGATTTTCCTAAAACCTGAAATAGAAAGAATTCCCATTAGTTGACAATATAAGTTGCTATGAGGAACACTATTTTTTAAACAAAACAATGAATGAAGCATACTTTACTCTTGAATCTCAATCACAATTTATTATTTGATAATCCTATCTAAACATGCAATGTACATCTACGAAATGCAAACCGCTTCAAACCACTGGAAGATGCCCAACCAAGGGAAAATTAGTAACAGCCAAAGAGAATGTACAAGTAAGCAGGCTTTCTATTTTTAGCATTACATAGATCAAAATGAGGAAGGTAAAGCAAAAGAAATATTTTTAATTCAAGGCTCCCCTAATGCTTATCCATTCTATTTCTTCAAGGTTATTTGCTCTCAACAGGACGCAGTGCATTCAAACACAATGACCCCATATTCTCTGCATGCTACTTCATGAGGTGGTTTAGTAATACCCACACAAGTTAGTGGATACTTAATTTTGAGGCATAGGTTCAACTTTAAAAAAAACAACTTTTTTTTATTAAGAATTAAGAGAACTGATTGGCATTTATACTATTACACATACACGCATGTGAGTTTGAAATGCATGTTTGGACAACGTATTACACCATTTAGAATGAACAAACTTTTGCATATAATTAATTATTAAATAATATTTGAGGTTGTGTACTTTGTAAAACCAGTCTTCTGGATCCATACTATTCCACGGTAATCTTATGGATTGCTTAAGGTTTATTATTCTGTCAAGCACACATGGGTACTTGTCTTCTAAGTACTCACATTTATTCAACATTTGTTCTACAACAGGAGCTATTTATATTTACATCTGTAAAAGTGTTATTCAAGGAGAACCAAACGTTTATTAGATTGGGGGATGAGGGAAATCGAGAGGAGACAGACTTGAATGAATTCAACAATGTTTCTTTCAATAAGTTAGAACAACAATTAATAGGGTCAGCTGATGTTACACGTGAATTATTTATTTCAAAATAATGTCCTCCAGGATAATTATAAAAATATGTCAAAATGTCAAATATCTTTTTTTTTTAAATCTTGCAGGAAAGTAGAATTAGGCTTGAATACTAAAACATATTCTTTTCTAAAAAAGAGGATGTAACATCAACTACCAACCTGTGTTGGATAGTTTACATACTGGAGTGCAGAATTACTGGAGACCATTGCTCCTAGATAGGACATCGAACAAACCGCATACAGCCAGCGTGGCGTTCGTTCAGGTGAAGGTTTTTCAATGAATTGTATTACTGGAAAACAGGTAAAATATATGAGTTAATACAATTTAAGCATAGTGAAAACAAGTTAGTATTTCTGAATATCAGATTCCACTACTCAAATACTGTGCAATTCGTTGGATATGCAAATATACATGGCCAGAGATACAGACTTGGCAGCATGGTGGCACAATGGTTAGCACTGCTGTCTTACAGGTCCAGGGACCTGTGTTCAATTCCCGGCTTGGATCACTGTGTGTGCAGAGAACATACATTCTCCCCGTGTCTGCATGGGTTTCCTCCAGGTGCTCCGGTTTCCTCCCACAGTCCAAAAGATGTGCTGGTTAGGTGCATTGGTCATGCTAAATTCTCCCTCAGTGTACCTGAACAGGCATCAGAGTATGGCGAGTAGGGATTTTCACAGTAATTTCACTGCAGTGTTAATGTAAGCTTACTCGTGACACTAATAAACAAACCTTAAAATTTAACTCAAAAACTTTTATGCACTGTTTTAACAATTTTTAATTTCAAAAAAAACTTGTAATATAGACACATTTAAATTATACTAGCAAATTGACCACTTCGATCCAATTTTTTTTAGTTCCCTAAAGATACACATGCAGTCTATAACATCCTGAACTTGTTGCAAGCTACTATGAAAATCACATTTCCTTTATTTTTATTTTGACTACATGAAGATACCTCCTTCTCTGACTGAACTAAAGTTACAACTTCAATTCTTTTTTCACTCCCTTGACATAATTTGGATTTTATAGCCCCAATAGCTGAGGCATTCACCATGGACAATCAGAACAGCATTTCGATTTCCAGGCAGCCCATGCTGATGGTCTTAGTGGAACCTGGCAACAGGTAATCTCATTGAGACGTATAAGATGATGAATGGGATGGATAGGATAGAGGTGGAGAGACTCTTCCCGCTCAAAAAAGACAGTAGGACTAGGGGGCACAGCCTCAAGATAAAAGGGGGGGCGGTTTAGAACAGAGTTGAGGAGGAACTTCTTCACTCAAAGGGTGGTGAATCTCTGGAATTCTCTGCCCGTTGAAGTGGTGGAGGCTGCCTCGCTAAATATTTTTAAGACGCGGGTTGATGGGTTTTTGATAAGAGAGGGGATTAAGGGTTATGAGGAGAGGGCGGGAAAGTGGAACTGAGCCACGACAGATCAGCCATGATCTTATTGAATGGCGGGGCAGGATCGAAGGGCTAGATGGCCTACTCCTGCTCCTATTTCTTATGTTCTCTACTTTGACTGCTATTCACACTGATTTATGATAACTTATAGTAGTGCAGCTCTATAAATCAGGAGCATCAAAACAATCCCACACACTCTGTAAATCACCCCCTAACACTGACATGTCTAGCTCCACTTTCCCCTCTCATCTCCTTAAGACCTATTGATATCGGGAAAAGTCTACGGAAGGGATGGAGGAGCAGAGCTGCGGATGAGAGGTGTGAAAAGATGGAGGGCGGTGCTGGGGAAAGATGGAAGCAGAATCAGGGGTGTCGATTTGACAACTGGAATTAATGGTTGATTAAAGGAAACAAAATTCATTAAAAATGTTTGCCCATTATCGAACTGAAGGCACACCTCAAAGGGGGCATGGGTTTGGACAGAAGAGCACATGACCACTCAGTCTCCCTATTTATTTATGCTGCAGCCAGGAAAGCATGTTCCAATTGTAGCAAATAAAAAAGATAGGAACATTGGTTTAAATGCAGTCAGCAGTGTTTGCCTCCACTGCTGACCACAAGATCCAGCGCAATAATTACAACCTAAAGGACATCACAAATGTCCACTCGAACAAGTCTGAGAACTAAATATGTTAAGATATTTATATGAAATACATATAAATGTATGTAATATATAGACACATACATATATACACAATATTTAAACATACAATTGAAATTACTTACTTAATTTAGAAAAGATGGCATTGATAATACACTGGACAAACACAAGTGATTTTGCATAAGTGAATGATTCCTGCTGTTCTCCATATTTGCTTCTGGTTCTGTAACACACAAGGTTTAAATGTTCATGATGAACAAAGGCCACAATTTGTTTCTGCTATCAAAAACATGTAAAGAAATTTACCGGCAAGAACACCTACAACAGACTGCAAACAAAGGCTTCAAATGCACAAATCCAAAAAGAGTTTAGTTCTAACATATACAAATCAAATTTGGTTGACAGATCTCATATTTCATGCCAACTAAGCACTGGGGTGGGGCGCAAACAAAATCAGATTTGTTTCTAAAGACACTGGATTAAGCATCGTTTTGTGCTTAGCAAGCTCAAACGAGATATCACTAGGATGTTATTCTAACACAGAACGGTCACAGACCTAAATTGAGTGCAACATAGCTACATTATAGCTACTTTAAGACAGATTGATACCAAGTGGAGTTACAGGTTGGTATTTTTGAGGAGGTGGCCATTGACAATAGATTTGAAAGGGAACAGAACAGTGCTGGGAAAGGGATCAGTCTTTTAATATCAGTTAGCATGGGATCAAAAAATTGATTTAAAAAAAAAATCAAGAACATAAAAACAGATTGTAAGAGCTTTACAAGCGTATAATAAAGCAGTTAAAACAGCCATCCGCCCTTTAGAGGCATAAACAAAAGAAATTATCTCATGGTACAAGAAAACGGCGGTGACTTGGAACAAATACTGCGTCTGCTTTCACAGTAAAAGGCATACTTTACAGAAAGATGGTAATCAAGGGCTAATAAGAATGAGGAATCTAATGTATCGATATCTGCAAGGAGTAAGTACTGAAGACTTAAGGTACTAAAAGCCAACAAATCCCAAAGGCCTAATGACCTACATCCAAGGACACTGAAATTGATAGCTACAGACATTATGGATGCACTGATTGTGACTTTCCAAAATTTGAGAACAGTACCAGCTGATTGGAAGTTAGAAAATGTGATACTGTTAATCAAAAAGAATGGAGAGAAGAAACAGGGAACTAGAAGCCAGTTGGCCTAACATCAGTCTTTGGGAAAATGCTATTTATTAAGAAAGTCTTAACATGTACTGAGAAGATCAATCATGATATGATCAGGCATAGTTTTAGGAAAGGGAAATTAAGTTTGACAAATTTATTTGAGTGTTTTTTTGGAGGCTGTAACTAGTAGCATAGATAAGGAGGAACTAGTAGATGTACTACTACTGAATTTCCAAAAGGCATTCAAATAAGGTGCTGCACAAAAGGCAAATACACAAGATAAAGGGCCATTGAGTTGAGGAGGTAACATATTAGCAAGAATGGAGGACAAAAACAAATTGTTGGAAAAACTCAGTAGGTCTGACAGCATCTGCAGAGAGAGAATAAAGCCAAAGTATCGAGTCTGAACGGCCATTCGGCAGAATGGAACCTGCTCCAGATTCAAAACGTTGGCTCTATTCTCTCTCCACAGAAGCTGTCAGTCCTGTTTCTCCAGTATTTGCTGTTTTTGTTTCAGATACCAGCTGCAGTTATTTCGCCTTTATCGCAGCATGAATAGCAGATTGGTTAACAAAGATGAAGCAGGGAGTATGTATTCTTAAACTTGTTTTCAATGCGTGCATACAAGACGACCTCAGTGACTCTACAATTAGAGTAACCAAAAGCTGTCATCTGTTAACACCGCATCATATAATCATCTGTGCATTATTTCAATGTGATGATGTGTTGTACTGGAAGCAGGTCTGGTTTGCAGTGAGCTGAGGGGAAGGGAGGCAGCCCCCGGGGTTGATCAGCCCCACTGCTGCTGCAAATCCACCTCATCAATCTCCCCCAGTGCTGACGATTCATTAACAGGCTGCAGCGCCATTTCATTCAGGAAACTCTCCCCCTGTTTATCTCGAGCTCCGATACTCACATCGACTCTTGTAAAATTCCGTAGTAAAAATAACAGACGAAGACTCCCAGGAAGCAGACGAGCAGTCGCAGCTTCTCGCCGGGGATTTTCTCCATGGAAGATTTGGCCGCCTCACCTGGCGCCTCCGGCTCCACGGCAACAACCTCAGCCGGTCCCATCAGGCCCCGCGGCCGGTCCCATCAACCCACGCGGCCGCCAGCCAGGACCCTGCGCCCTGCGCCGCCCCCACCCCGGGAAAGGCAGGGCCCCACACCGCCGCCTGACCAAAACAAAAAAACACACCCTGCAAAAATCGCACGACGTCAGCCACTCCCTTTAGACTTTTAGATGTTCGGTTAAAGCGAGAAGGATTTCTGAGTGGGGAGGAAAAAAAAACCGGCGGCCACTGCGACCCCGGTTGAAGGGGTCCTGAACAGATGGCTGCGGGGCGGCTTGATGCAAGTGCGCATGTGCGTGGGTGCGGGCTGTGGACAACATGTAAAAGCGCATGTGCAGAAGTGTAGGCCACCGGCAGGATATAAGGACGCGTGCGCGGGAGTGTCGGCGGTCGGCAGCATGTAAAAGCGCATGCGCAGTTTGAATGGCAGTAGCTCCCAGTCTGAGGGATGGGGAGATGTGTAGTTAGAAGTGGGTGGGAGGCTTTTTTTAGCTTAGTAAAATCTTTCTCAGAGTCATTGAGATTCTCCCTCACCTTAAAAAGCAGTTCCTGTAGGCTATAGTGAATGTGTATTCCCACCATTGGCTACTTGTTAATGGTTTAAACTTTAATTGGAGGGATAATAAATAAGCATTATTTTTAAAGGATATAAATACGTATATATACGTTTATTGATGGTGCTTTTCACAGCCTCAGAGTGCCCCATAACATTTAACAAGTGTAGTACTTTTAGTCAGTATTGCAATTCATGGGAAGGATTTGGAATATTCCACAGGGAACACCGTAACCACAGGAATTCACAAAGGCAGCTTCACATCACGATAAATAATGTCAGCAGTAAAAGCCCACACCCTGTGAAATAGGAAATGCATTAGCATTCATTTGGAAGGTTTCATGATCTATGTAGACATTAAACACCAACCCCCACTGTCTAACGGGTGATGATGTGGAGATGCTGGTGTTGGACTGGGGTAAACACAGTAAGAAGTCTCACAGCACTAAGAGCTCCCCACTCACCTGACGAAGGGGCAAAGCCCCGAAAGCTAGTAGTGTTTGCTACCAAATAAACCTGTTGGACTGTAACCTGGTGTTGTGAGACTTCTAACTGGGGTGACACAGTAGCACAGTGGTTAGCACTGCTGCTTCACATTGCCAGGGACCTGGTTTGATTGCTGGCTTGGGCCAGTGTCTATGTGGATTTTGCATGTTCTGTCCATGTCTGTCTGGGTTTCCTCTGGATGCTCCAGTTTCCTCCCTCAAAACGTTTCCACTTGGTAGAGGGATCAATAGCCAGGGGGCATATATTTAAGGTAAGGAACAGGAAATTTAGAGGGGATTTGAGGACAAATGTTTCCACCCAGAGGGTGGGTGGGAATCTGAAACTCACTGAAAGGGTGGTAGAGGTGGGAACCCTCACAACATTTAAGAAGCATTTAGATGAGCACTTGAAATGCCACTCATATAAGGCTATGGACCAAGGGCTGGAAAATGGGATTAGAATAAATTGGTGCTTGATAGCTGGCACAGACACAATGGGCCGAAGGACATCTTTCTGTGCTGTAAAGTTCTATGACTCAGGAGTCAGTGTGAATCAGGAGAGGGGCACTCTCCGCTGGTTGGAGTTATATCTAGCACCTGGGTGGCTGTTGGAGGCCAATCATTTCAACCCCAAGACCTGACCTCAGCTGTTTCTCAGGATTGTGCCTGAGGCTTAACTATCTTCAGATGCTTCAATAATGACCTCCCCTCCAGCTTAAAGTTAGAAATGGAGAAATTTGCACGCTATTCAGTACAATCACTATCCAAACTGAATCAGTCTGTACCTATACACAGCAAAATCTGCACAACAATCTTGACCTGAGCTGAGCTGGTAAGTGGCAAGTAATATTTATGGCACACAAATGCCAGGCAACAAGAGAGAATCTATCCATCTCCCTTTGATATTAAAAGGCATTGCCATCGCTGAATCCTCCACCCTCAACATCCTGAGAGTTACCTTTGTCCAAAAACTACGCTGGACCTACCATGTAAACATGGTTACAAAAGCAAGAGAGAATTCTGTGGTCAAAACTCGTCTCCTGACTCTCTAAAGCTTGACCACCATGTACATGACAGAAGTATGATGGAATACTCGCCTGAGAAGGTGATGGAGGCAGGTACTCTCAGCACTTAAGGTGTATCTGAACGCGCACTTAAATCACCAATGCAGAGTAGGCTATGGACCAAGTGCTGGTACATGGGATTAATATAGAGTGGTATTTGATGGTCAGCTTAGACATGGTAGGCCAAAGAGCCTGTTTCTAAGCTGTATGTCTCTGAGATGGTTGCACACCTCCTTCTGGAATCTGCTTTAGCAAAGTAGATCCGGAGAACAATGCAGTTGTATTTGTCAAGTAGCTCTGAGTAGTTCTGTGACACAGGACTCTGTGCTCTACGGGCTGTTCCCAGAGATGCATAATGCGACAAACATCAACTCGGTGAAATTCGTTCTTTGGACCACCCAAAACCTGTTGGTTTTCCAATGCAAACAATTGTCCTTGACCCAGTGTTGCAAAGTAGCGCATTCCATGGTCCAGGACAATGCACTGAGAGACACACTAAAGCCTTTGGCAGTTGCTGCAGAACCGCGATGGGGAAAGGCTGCTGTGTAAGGCTTTTAGCCAATGTAGACTGAGGTGCTAGTAACGAGGTAAAATCCCTCGGATTGTACGTTCAACTCTAAGTCTATCAAATGTATTGAAGCGCTCGGAGTGCAACATGAATGATACATTTATATAATTTCTAAAGAATTGTACTCTCTGTAATGAAAATATTGAAATGTTTGTGATATTCTCATTACTATATTAAAGCACCACAGAGTGTGTCTCTATTGCTGGAGAAAATGTGAAAATCATCATTTTTACTGTTATAATAAATTGAAATATTTTATTTTGTCTCTTACAGATTTTATTTAATAAAGTATATTTTGACAACAAAAAAGTTCCTTTAACACTCCAAGTGTTTGGGCTGTGTTGCACCATCTCGTGGAAAGAGTTATACAGAGAAACTCCCAGGACCACAGTTTCATCAGATACATAATACCTGGAAACTCTTCAGGAAAAGGAGATGGTGGATCCTATTGAATGGTTCCTTAAGTAGACCATCAAAGTCATTTGGCAGAATGCCTCAGCGCCAGAACTTTCAGACAAGCACCAAGACCTAGCTTAGCTGGTGGTGAGAAAGGCCTTCCCGTCAGATCCTTCCCACGCACCCAGAGTCTCACCCTATCCATATGTTGTCCTCAGACTGACTGTGGTGGTGAGGCAGAGTCTCTTGTCCACCTTCTTGTGGAATCTGCCTTAGCAAAGTAGATCTGGAAAAAGATGCAGCGGTGTTTGTCGAGGTTAATCCTGAGTAGCGCTGTGATGCAGGACTCTGTGCTCTATGGGCTGTTCACAGGGACGCACACTGAGACAAACATCAACTGCTGCTGGAGGATCATCAACTTAGTGAAAGACATTCTTTGGTCTGCCCGAAATTTGTTGGTCTTTCAGTGCAAAGAATTGTCCTCCACCCAATGTTGCAGACTGGCACATTCTGAAGCTCAGGACTTTGTGCTGAGGGACAGATCCAAGGTTGGGACAGCCCCCGCAGAGACACAACAGGGAAAGGTCGCTGTCTAAGACTTTTCAGTAATAATACACCAAGAGTCTGGAAATTGTATAGAACTCACATCAAAGGTGTATGGTGAACAATACTTGTATCACAATTATATTAAAGCACCTTAGAGTGCAAACTGATCTATGTAGAAAAGCTGAATATTATTACACTTGCTGTGATTGCCTTTCCAAAATGTTTGTAATGTTCTTTCAGATGTGTTATGAATAAAGTGTACTTTGCAAATGAAAAAAGCAGTTCCTTCATTCTCCAGCAAACACGTAAATTTGTTCCCTTAGACATCCCCTGTAATTAATTCCAGTTTGCGGACATTTTCGGTGCTTCCCATCTTAAATCTTTTTACCATCAACCAAAGAAAGATGTATGCCTTTTGGTCTAAATCACATGGAGCTTTATTTATTTTTAAGTCCTCATGAGCTCTTGGTTCCTTATTTGCAAACACTGAGCTTATTCAGCCAAACGTAACTGTGGTCATTTGACCAGTATTTTCCGAGCAGCATTTTATCTTCATGTCCTTGGATTGCTTGAGGAACAGGTTCCATAGACTTTTCCCCAGAACTGACAGTCACATCAATAATGCCAGCATGGAAAAGTCCTGAGAACCCAGCAAGAGTTTGCTTCCATTTTTCTCCCCTGAACAATGAATGTGGAAGATTTCATTAACTCAACTTACTCAGCTTCATCCTCAATTCCAAGGAGGAATTTCAACATTACAGCATTTCCTTGAACTGCTAATTTGTAAGAGATTCTGTCCTGCAACCTTGTAACCTGCAATGGCTTCTCTCCCTCCTCCTGTATCATTATTTCTGGTATTCCCCTAAGGGTCTATCCTTGGCATCTGCCTATTTCTCATCTACATTCTCATCTAGAAAATGTCTGCAAACTGGCCTGTAATTACCTGGATTATCTCTGAGTGATGTGTTGCCTTTGCTCAAATGTTGCTGGAAAATTGGGTAAGTGAAAAAGACACTAAAGGAAATGTGGCTAAGTTACAAGGAATCCCATAGGCAGTTCTGCCACAGGATACAGAACAGCAAGAGGTCCCTGGACTTCAACAAGTGATCATTATCAGTTTGACGTGCCAGAGATGTGAAATGAACAAATGGTCATAAACAACCACCCATTGCACATGAAGTTGGAGATAATGACTGTGAAGGTTGGGAGGCCATTGTAATCTGTCAGGGACGGAGAAAGGCAAGCACACTCATTGTCTGTCATAGACTTAGCCAAATTACTGACAACCTATAGGAAGAACTAACCTGGAAGAAATCCTTAAGTTTTGAACTTGAAGATGAAGTCTTGTCAGAATTTGTGCCTGGCCAGTATGATTAGGTGGTTACATCTGAACTTCACTAGAAGGCTTTAGATAAGTATTATTTCTTTAAACCTGTGCTGAGGGATTTGTAGTGGTATTAGAGGAATGCAGAATGATTTGTGTGTTTTAAACAGGGTGTAGTAGTGATAAGCATTGGAATTTTATCTTTTGTTTAATTAAAAAGTGATTTGATTCAAGAATGATGTTGTGTCTGTTAGTCAACTGGAGTGAGGGTCTCCGTCAACAGATAACATCTGAAAACAGTCAGTTTTCACAGGAATGCTGACCACAGCCAGTTCTACATCACCATCTCCTCTCCCGACCCCTTCACTGTTTCGAGATTCTCAGGCTACCTGTGTCCAGTGCAGCCGTTGTCTTCATTCCCTGCTACAAATTCTACTCTGACGCCATCAACTCCAGCCCAGTCTCAAGCAATTGTCTTGATGCTAAACCAGACTGTTGGCAGCCTTGAGGTCTGATCCGATCTCCATGCTGTCACTCAGGCCACCTATTCCCACTTCCATCACATCACCGGACTCTATCCCTGCTTCAGTTCTGCAGCTGATGAAACCCTCATCCTTGCCATTGGTGCTGCTGGATTTGATCATTTCAATGCCCAGATCCTAACATTCACTTCTTCATTCACTCATTCGCCAGAATTTTACTGCCCCACCTGCCATGGCAATCAGATCAGATGAAAGGCAGACAATGAGACTGTCCTTTGGCCTCAAGCAAATCCTGCCCATTATCTCTGCACTCACTGACCTTGGCTCCAGGCTAAGCAACGCTTCAAGTTTTAATTTGTTTACCAATCCCTCTTTGGCCTCAGCCCCAGCCTATCTCGATAATAAGTAAGTAAGTTTATTTATTAGTCACAAGTAAGGCTTACATTAACACTGCAATGAAGTTACTGTGCCAATCCCCGAGTTGCCACACTCCAACGTCTGTTTGCGTATACTGAGAGAGAATTCAGCATGGCCAATTCACCTAGCCTGCACATCTTTGGACTGTGGGATGAAACCGGAGCACATGTGGAGGAAACCCACGCAGACACAGGGAGAACGTGCAAGCTCCACACAGACAGTGACCCAAGCCAGGAATTAAACCTGGGTCCCTGGCAGTGTGAGGCAGCATTGTGCCACCATTCTGCCCCAAGAACCGTCCAGGCTATCTGCACATCTCTCACTCTGGCCTCTTGAGACAGAAGGATATTGCCAGTGACCTCTGAAGATATAAACGGTTGGGAGTTACTCAATTGACAGTTAATCTCACTGTAAGATGACTCACGATCTCTTTTTCATGACCATTTAGCGTAGTTACAAAATGTAAACTTGCCAGTGTCACCCATTAATATTTTTTAACAAGGTTAAGTGTTATGACTAAACTGCCCTCATACACAATAAGAATGTAAGAAACAAGAGCAGACCAAGCCCACTGAGACTGCTCCACCATTTAATAAACTTCTGCAATCATCGTTTCATTCATAACATTTTGCAACATAAATGCTCTAGTTTTACCAAGTGCACAAGATTCCAAAAATTCTATCATTAGTCAACATTTTCTTGAAAGCTGTGAACTATCATGTGTACAAGATTATGAAGGTCATGGACAATCGTAGAATCTACAGTACACAAGGAGGCCATTTAGCCCATCGAACCTGCACCAATAACAATCCAACCCAGGTTCTAACCCCGTAACCCAACATATTTACCCTCCTAACCCTCAGACACTAAGGGGCAAATTAGCTTGGCCAATCAATTTAACCCGCACATTTTTGGACCGAAGGCAACCGGAGCACCCAGAGAAAACTAATGCAGTCACGGGGAGAATGTGTAAACTCCACCTGAGGCTAGAGGTTTGTGACCTCAGGCCAGAATTGAACCCAGGTCCCTGGCACTGTAAGGCAGCAGTGCTAACCACTGTGCTGCCCATATAAAGAGTAGATGTTCCCTTTAGTTGAAGGGTCAGTCACGAAGGGACAAAGGCTCAAGGTGAGGGGCAGAAGGTTTAGAGGGGATGTGAGGGAAACCTTTTTTACCCAGAGGGTAGTGATGGTCTGGAATGCGCTGCCTGGGAGGATGGTAGAGGTGGGTTGTCTCACATTCTTTAAAAGCACCTGGATGAGCACTTGGCACATCATAACATTCAGGGCTATGGGCCAAGTGCTGGCAGATGGGATTAGGTGAGAGCTCAGGTCTTTATAATGTGTTGGTGCAGACTCGATGGGAAAAGGGCCTCTTCTGCAATCTATAATTTTATGATGATAAGCTATCATATGGGGGATATGTTGTGGTTTGTGTGTGTACATTCATTTACAGTTAAGTAAGACATTAAAATCTAAATAAGAAAACAAATTTAAATGCTAATTTTACATATGACACGTTTTGCTGCAGGTCCCTGTAATGATGCCAGAGGTATCGCGATCAGTATTGTTCTCTCACTGCCCCCTGCTCTCAACTGCTGCAGGATCTGTGTGAAAACAAAATCTAATGGACATTATGTTCTTCCAGGAGATGTCAGGATTCCTCAAGAGGCTCTTGTATATGTGGAATTTAGCGATTAAATCTTTCCCAGTGGAGTTTAAGCAAAGTAATGATCTTTTGGACGCAGAGTCGCTTTAACAGCTGTTATTTGCTAAGAATAATTAAAATTGGGTCCACCCAGTTTTTTGCATCGGCAGGAAGGTTTAAAATTCAAATAGACTGAAGTGCATCTTTTGCATTGAACCGTTGGATTTCGAAATGCCCCATAAGGAACCGAGAGACAGAATGTAAATTTAATTGGGCGTCTTATATTTGAAACATCCAATTAGATCCGTATTCAGTGTCAACAGCGTCAGTCTGTCTGTTACTGATGTGGAGCTGCCACTTGGTGGATGAGCTAAGCAGCAGCTGTCACCAAAGAAATTGAAAGTTTATTTTATTAGTATACAAATAGGCTTACATTAACACTGTAATGAAGTTACTGTGAAAATCCCCTTGTCACCACATTCCAGCACCTGTTCGGGTACACTGAAGCAAGGCCAGTGCACCTAACCAGTCTTTCGGACTGTTGGAGGCAACCCAGGCAGACACAGGGAGAATGTGCAAACTCCACACAGACAAGCTGAGAATCGAGCCTGGGTCCCTGGCGCTGTAAGGCAGCAGTGCTAACCACTGTGCCACCCATGGGATGGTAATTGCAGTAATTTTGCATTCAGATTATTTTTCGTTCCTTCCCCAAGTTGCCAGTTATTTGTTGAATCTTATTACCAAGCAATACCAACTCCTATTTACTTCAGGCAGTGAGCTTGAAGCCCTGCTTTATCAGTCTTTCTCATCCTAACATGGTTCTCAACTATCATTGTTTTCCACTGGTCCCACATTCCAGGGCAGTGAGCCGATGATGAGTAGAAGGACATGTTTCGTGGAAAATAGGAATAGATAATCCCATAATATTGGCAATGTGCAGCGAGGGGATGCCTCATTGGAAGTCAGCTGGAGGACACCACGCCAGCAGTGAGCTTCATGCTATGTAGAACAGGTGCCTTGTGTCCAGTGAGATGGCTGAGTGTACATAACAAGCTGCTATGTGAGCAGTGAGCTGGTAATATGTAGCAGACGATGTCCAATGGGCAATAAACAGCATGCTGCATTTGGCCACACGTAGCTGTTAGTTCGCTCTAGGGAGGAGTCAGTTCCAACTGCAAAAACACAGCTATGTAGCTGTTGCTGCAAGATAATGATTGCCTCAACCATTGGGTGTGATCCATGTGCAACATGACTAATCTCACACACTGAAAAATTGTCCTGGGGACCTCATCTTGCAAACAAGTCAGCAAATCCTGGTGATAAATATTCACAATATAACCATTCACAAAAGAACCAAATTGTGAATATGTGCAAGTAACAAATACATAGCTGTTCTCTTTCCAATTCTAATCTTTGGCTTTCTGGAGTCCATCCTTGCCTTCAAATGTCTCGATATCTCACACCCCAACACCACCTCCCCCATTCCTATCCCTAACAGTGCTGCTCTGCTCCTCTCCAGTGTTGACGCCGTGCTCTGATCAAATGCTGCAGATCCAAATACCCCGCTTTCTGGAACTCAAGCAGCTTAATCTTACACGAGTATCGGCACGGGGGCACAGTGGTTAGCACTGCTGCCTCACAGCTCCAGGGACCTGGGTTCGATTCCTGGCTCGTGTGACTGTCTGTGTGGAGTCTGCATGTTCTCCTCGTGTCTGCGTGGGTTTCCTCCAGGTACTCTGGTTTCCTCCCACAGTCCAAAGATGTGTGGGTTAGTTGCATTGGCCATGCTAAATGGCCCCTTAGTGTCCCGGAATGTCTCGGTTAGGGGGATAAACAAGTTAAATATGTGGGGTTATAGGGATAGGGTCTAGATGGGACTGTTGTCGATGCAGACTCGATGGATCGAAGGCCTCCTATTGCACTGTAGGGATTCTATGACTTCTAAGAATCCCGAAAACCATTATCTCACTCCCTCAACCATTTTCTCCTCAACTGCCTGTTCTGTTCTTCACCCTGTTGAATATTTTGAAGCACCTTTCTGTACTTGAAGAATGCTGTAGAAATGTACATTGTTAGTGTGAAGATAAAGTTCTGCTCCCTATTTGTACCAGTAGGCTGTGCCTCCCTGCTTTAATCAGGCACGGTGACACAGTGGTTAGCACTGCTGCCTCACAGTGCCAATGACCTGAGTTCAATTCCAGCCTTGGTTGATTGTGTGGGGCTCACATCTTCTCCCTGTGTCTGCAAGGGTTTCCTCTGGTTGTTCCGGTTTCCTCCCACAGTCCAAAGATAAAGTTTATTTATTTATTGTCACAAGTAGGCTTTCGTTAACACTGCAATAAAGTTACTGTGAAAATTCCCTTGTCGCCACGCTCTGGCTCTTGTTCGGGTACATTGAGGGAGAATTTAGCATGGCCAATGCACCTATGTTTCTTGGACTGTGGGAGAAAAGCAGAGCACCGGAGGAAACCCAAGCAGACATGGGAAAACGGGAATCAAACTCGGGTCCCTCGTGCTGTAAGGCAGCAGCGCTAACCACTGTGCCACTGTGATATGTGGGTTAGGTTGATTGGCCATACTAATTTGCCCCTTAGTGTCAGGGGGATTAGTGTCAGGGGTAATCATGTGGTGTTACATGGTTAGGCACTGGGTGGGATTGTTGTCATTGCAAACCCGATGGGCCGAATGGCCTCCTGCACTGTAGGGATTCTATGAACCTTCATTCCCAGACAACAAAATCAGTGTAGTTCAGAGTTTCAGAAGTCGCTTACAGTATGTCGGAATAGATATGCCAATTGATAGTGATTGGAGATTAAAAATATTTTGGTTCAAAAATGGAATATATTTTGGTATATGTCACTTTAAACACATGCCAAAGTATGTTGGCAATTTGCTGCTTACTTTCCAATCATACACTGGCAATCCAAACATTTCCCTGACCTTCGCAACTTGCCAGCAAAAGCAACAACTTTCGAATATTCTTGTCGTCATAAAAAGGAGAATCGGAAATTTTTCAGTAATATTAGTGAACAAAATCATAAAACAATATGGTTTTAAATGTGTGATTTGTCGTGTTACTGACAATGAAAAACTAGTAGCCAGTTACAACACCCCTGCTATAATAAACACAGCTCTGAGAAGGGGTCATCCTTACTCAAAATGTGTTCTTGCTCCATAGATGCTTTTTGATTTGATTTATTACAGTCACATGCGTAAGTATACAGTGAAAGGTATTGTTTCTTGCGTGCTATACAGACAAAGCATAATGTACATAGGGAAGGAAAGGAGAGGGTGTAGATCGTAGCCATAGCTGTCAGGCCTGCTGAGATTTTTTGTGTTGACCCCTGCTATGATGATCCCTTTGATGCTTCTCAAGCAGATACTGAGCCACTAAAAACATGCCAGAGTATATCGGGCACACTGAGGGAGAATTTAGCATGGCCAATGCACCTAACCAACATGTCTTTTGGACTGTGGGAGGAAACCGGAGCACCCAGAGGAAACCCAGACAGAGATAGGGAATCGAACCCGGGTCCCTGGCTCTATGAGGCAGCAGTGCTAACCATAGTGCACTATGGTGTATCTGTCTATGTGGAGTTTACACTTTCTCCCTGTGCCTGTGTGGGTTTCCTCCAGGTGCTCCGGTTTCCTCCCACAGTTCAAAGAGATGCGAGTTATGTGGATTGGCCATGCTAAATTGACCTTTATGTCAGGAGAATTAGCGGGGTAAATGTGTGGGGTTGTGGGAGTAGGCCCTGGTGCGATTGTGGTTGGTACAGACTCGATGGGCCGAATGGCCTCCTTCTGTACTGTAGGGATTCTATCATTCTATGATTCTTGACTACGAATAGCAAAAGGTTTGGTAACCCAGCCTTGGAAGCCCACAGCTTTTTGGAGGAAACGTCTGAATGCTGCATCTGCCTCACATCAAAGTTAATTTATTAGTGTCATAAGTAGGCTTACATTAACAATGCTGTGAAGTTACTGTGAAAACTCCCTAATCGCCACACTCTGTTCAGGTATACTGAGAGAGAATTTAACATGGCCAATTCACCTAACCTGCGCATTTTTGGATTGTGGGAGGAAACTCACGCAGACAATGGGGAGAGTGTGCAAACTCCGCATAGGCAATGACCCAAGCCAGGAATTGAACCTGGGTCCCTGGCGCTGTGAGGCAGCAGTGCTAATCACTGTGCCACCGTGCCACCCCAAGGAAATACAGAACTCCCATTGCTGCCTCTGTCATCACTTAGAAGATCCCACAACAGGCCCGGGTTGGGAAGAGTAAGCAAAAATTATTACTGTAGCGTAGTATTACAGAGCATAGGTGCACACAAGGGCAAGGAGCAATGTCAAATCAATGGAAGTATGAAACAAGTAAGACGAGGCATAAAAATCACAGTTTATATGAAATATAATTATATATATGATGATGAGAGAGATAATATGCTGCAAGGAAATATAAATTAAATTTAAATTTAGATCATTCACAATTTGCACTTTGAAAAACAAAACTGGAATTTACTGGAACATCATCCACCAGCTGGTGAAGCTCACATCTTACAGGCGCTGATTTTGACCAATCCTGTCATAACTTGTGATGTTGCTCAATGACAAATGTTGCATAAAAACTCTCCAGACAGATGCCACAGAATTTTTTTTACAGTAACAGCGCTATATAAATTCAAGTTGTTGATCTGTCATGTGCACCTGATCTATACAAGAAATCGAGAGACAATCTACAGAGAATCATCAAAGATACCAAAAGACAGTATCATATCAAGCTGGAGTCCCAGGCTATCCACACAGACTCCCACCGACGGTGCCAAGATCTGCAAGACATAACAGACTGCAAGACGAAGGCATGTAGAATCATCGGAACCAGTGCATCCCTCCCAATGAGCTCAATGCATTCAATGCCCATTTAAAAGTTTAAAGTTTCTTTATTAGTGTCACAAGTAGGCTTACATTAACACTGCAATGAAGTTACTGTGAAAATCCCCTAGTTGCACACTCTGGCACCTGTTCAGGAATACTGAGGGAGAATTTAAAATGGCCAATACACTTAACTAGCACATCCTTCAGACTATGGGAGGAAATCGGAACACCTGGAGGAAACCCATGCAAACAAGGGGAGATCATGCTGAATCCCCACAAACAGTAACCCAAGCCGGAAACTGAACCCAGATCCCTGGTCCTCTTGTTTTGAGCAGGAGCACTCCTTCTGACCCTCAAACCTCAGCCAAACTGATATCTGAGGTCGTCACTGCAGACGTCAGATTCGCCTTCTTGAAAGTCAACCCATGGAAAGTGAAATGGCCAGATGGGGTACCCAGACAAACACTCAGACCTTATGCGGACCAGTTGGTGGGGGTATTCACAGACATCTTTAACCTCTCTTTACAGAAATCTAAGGTCCCTATCTGCTTCCAGAAGACGATCATCCTTGTACCAAAGAAAAACCAGGGAGTGTGCCTTAATGACTCACCCAGTGGCTCTGACATCCATCATTATGAAGTGCTTTGAAATGTTAGTCATTGCACAAATCAATTTCGGCCTCCTAGATTGCATGGATCCACTACAGTTTGCCTATTGCCGCAACAGGTCCACAGCAGACGCCATCTCCCTGGCCTTACACTCAACCTGAAACACCGAGATGACAAAGACACTTGTGTCAGACTCCTATTTATTGACTACAGCTCAGTCTTCAACAACATTATTCCTATGAAACTCATCTCCAAACTCCATAGACTAGAGCCAGACTCCTCCTTCTGCGACTGAATCCTAATCTTACTAAACCACAGACTGCAATAAGTAAGAATAGGGAACAACAACTCCTCTACGATTACCCTCAACACTGGTGCCCCGCAAGGCTGTGCCTTATCCCCTTACAATACTATTTATACATTTGTGATTGTGTGGCCAAATTCCCCTCCAATTCGATTTTCAAGTTAGCTGATGACACCACCATAGTGGGTTGGATCTTAAACAATGATCAGATGGAATACAAGAGAGAGATAGGGAATCTGGTAAATTGGTACGACAACAATAATCTCTCTCTCAATGTCAGTAAAGTGAAGGAAATTGTCATTGACTTCAGGAGGTGTAGTGGGGGACATGCCCCTGTCTACATCCAGGGGACAAAGTAGAAATGGTTGAGACCTTCAGGTTTTTAGGTGCCCAGATCACCAACAACCTGTCCTGGTTCCTCCATGCCAATCCTAAGTTAAGAAAACCAACCAACACCTCCACTTTCTCAGAAGGATAAGGAAATTTGGCATGTCCACTACGACTCTTACCAACTTTTAGAGATGCACCATAGCAAGCATCCCTTCTGGTTGTATCACAGCTTGGTATAGCTCCTGCTCTGCCCAAGATCGCAAGAAACTACAAAGGGTTGTGAATGAAGCCCAGTCCATCACAAAAACCAGCTTCCCATCTATGACCCTGTCTACACTTCCTGCTGCCTCAGAAAAGCAACCAGCATAATCAAGGAACCCACACACCCCAGACAAACTCTCATCCACTTTCTTCCATTGGGAAAAAAATTCAGAAGTCTGAGGTCACGCACCAACCCAACTCAAGAACAGTTTCTTCCCTGCTGCCATCAGACTCTTCAATGGACCTACCTCATATTAAGTTGATCTTTCTCTACACCTTAGCTATGACTGTAATGCTACATTCTGCACCCTCTCCTTTTCTTCTCTATGAACAACATGCTTTATCTGTATAGCATGCAAGAAACAGTACTTTTCACTGTATACTAATACATGTGACAATAATAAATCAAATCAAAAATCAAAACCTATACACTCAGTACAATCCACTCTCTCCAAAGTGTTACTTGCAGCACAATTGGTAGTACACTTGCCTGTGGGTCAGAGGGTTCTGGGTACAAGTCCTAGTCTAGGATTTGAATGTGGAAAAACAAATCAAGGTTGACACTCCAGTGAAGTACCGAGGGAGACCTGCATGGTTGGATGTGCTGTCTTTTGGGTAAGTTATTAAGCTGAAGCTCCCATTGATCTTTCAGTTGGATGTGAAAGATCATGCCATTTTAAAGAGTGCAGGAGAGTTATTCTGGTGCTCATTCAACATCAGAAAACCTAATTATCTGGTCAGAGTGGATAGTCAGAAGCTTTTTCCCAGCGTGGAAGAGTCAATTATTAGGGGGCATCGGTTTAAGGTGCAAGGGGCAAGGTTTAAAGGAGATGTACTGAGGCAAGTTTTTTTACACAGAGGGTAGTGGGTGCCTGGAACTTGCTGCAGGGGGAGGTAGTGGAAGCAGATACTATAGTAACTTTAAAGGGGCTTCTTGACAAATACATGAATAGACTGGGAATAGAGGATACGGACCCTGGAAGGGCAGGAGGTTTTTAGTTCAGTCGGGCAGCAGGGTTAATGCAGGCTTGGAGGGCCGAAGGACCTGTTCCTGTGCTGTCACTTCCTTCGTTTTTTTGCTCTATTATAACCGTTGTTTTTGGGAGCTTGCTGCGCACCATTTGCCAGGCTCTATGCCCCACATTAAAACAGCGGTTACACTTTTAAAGTATCTCACCGGCCTGAAGTGCTTTGGCAAGCCCAATGGTCAGGAAGGATGTTATATAAATGTGATATAAATCTTTTTTTCACACAGGGAAAGGAGAATCCAGTGGACCATCAATCAAAGATCACCGTGCACTAAGTAAGAGCTATTGCTACCCTGCTTGAACGAGGCAGCAGCAAGAAATATAAAGGAAAAATGTAAATGTGAAGGATACATTATGGTGCAAATTACAGTTCTGGTTGAAAGTTTTAACTTTCATATGAGATGGAAATCCTCTGGATGAGCTGGGTATATTACATTTCAAAGATCTACAATGCATAAAGTTGACAGTTTCATCTCACGGACTTGTCAACATATCAGGCCTTATGTGAATTATTTTTTGAAAGGATATATTAATGTCTTCTGGAGCAATTCTAATCTTTTCATTTTAGAAATATTTTACTGATTCAGTAACTCACGGCACCATTTGCCGTTGTCCTGTAATATTGAAGCCGTATATTAAAGCCCAGTCAAATTCTTTTTAACCTATCTACATTCATCTTACACCGTGTTCTCATTTGTCTTTCAGTGCAATAGAACCTCATAGATTCATAGCATACTGTTAATTCTTAAACCTGAGTCCACTGACCCATCACACACAGAACAACACATAGTTCAAATGAGGGATAGCTCTACCTTCCTTTGATAACTGCCTCTGTTATCATAGAAACCCAGTAAGAAGTCTGACAACACCAGCTTTAAGTCCAACCGAATTATTTGATAGTAAACTCACAAGCTTTCGAGGTTTCCCTCTTCGTCAGGTGAATGGAGAGTACTGGCCTCAGACAGAGCGTATAACAGACGTGCTGTTATATTTATTCATCACCCGGGCACGCTGCCTCTGATTTTTAGCGCTAAGCCCCGCCCACAGCGCACATCAGATCGGAGGCGGCAAGAAGCGTAGAGGCGCTCTGGAACAAGGATTCCGGGCTCGGATCCATGTTACACCCAGATCCAGCCCTTTGGCTCCATTTGGTAAAATCAGGCCAGCAGACTCTACACAGACAGTGACCCAAGCCGGGAATCGAACACAGGTCCCTGGGGCTGTGAGGCAGCACTGCTGACCACTGTGTCACCGAGCCGCCCACTATGAACATGACCTGGTCTACCGGGACCAAGGCTGAGTCATAACAGTTCTTGTTTTCACACTAGTGGCAAGGATTACATGTGAACATACCAATTAGGAACAGGAGTAGACCACTCGGCCCCTCAAGCCTGCTCTCCCATTCTGAGAGATCATGGCTGATCGGATTTTAACCTCTACTTCACATTCCTGACTACCCCAATAACATTTTACCCACCCCCTCCCCCTCCTTTGCTTATCAAACAATGGACTAATGGTATTATCGTTAAGACTATTAATTCAGAAGCTGCTGGTTCTGGGGATAGAGGTTCGAATCCCCCCACAGCAGATGGTGGAATTTGAATTCAATAAAAATATCTGAAATTAAGAAGCTACTGCTGACCATGGGGCCAAATGCAGGCAATTGGGATTAGCTTAGGGGTTTAAAAAAAAGGGCGGCATGGACAAGTTGGGCCGAAGGGCCTGTTGCCATGCAGCAAACCTCTATAAACCTCTACGAAACCAGTGTCAATTTTCAGAAAAAAAACATCTGGTGCACTAATGTCCTTTAGGAAAGGAAATCTGCTGTCCTTCTCTGGTCTGGCCTCCATGTGATTCCAGAGCCACAGCAATGTGATTGATACTCAACTGCCTCTGAAGGAAGCAACTCAGTTCAAAGGTAACTAGGGATGGGCAATAAATACTCGCCAGCCAGCAATGCCCATGTCCCACAGATGAATAAAAGCTTTTAAAGCTTTGTTTATTGAGAATTATAATGACAACATAACACAATATAATCACTTGTTTTTCCCATTATTAATTCAGCACCAGCCTACTTACTATTGTTGAAATAGCATGAAGAATGCATCAATATATTTATTAAAAGGAGTGCCACCCAGGAACAGCTGATACACATGCCTTCCAACGCAAAAACAGAAAATGCTGGAAAATCTCAGCAGTTCTGACAGCATCCATGGAGAGAAATTTGAGCCAATGTTTTGAGTCTGGATGATGCTTCATCATGCCTTCTAACCCAGTGGTGGACAACTTGCCACTAGGGGCCTCATGTGGCCCATCAGGGTTCTGGCCGCGGCCCATGAGCCATTTGGTTGACCGCTGGCCATGTGCACGGTTGCCACATTCCCTCGATTTCCCTCTGTGTAGTTTTCTTTCCTAGCGGTGTGTGACTGAAGTGATTCGCACATAAAACAACATGAAGTGAGGTGTGTGCTGATTGCTCACAACATTGTGAGAGCTGTGTACTCCCTACGGGTCCAAAGTGTATATATTTCTTTATTTACCATTTAAAGTTAACCGTTCTACTTTTAAAGTTTAATCATTAGTGTCACAAATAGGCTTCCATTAACACTACAATGAAGTTACTGTGAGCGTCGCCTAGTCGCCACACTCTGGTGCCTGTTCGGGTACACCACGGGAGAATTTAGCAGGTCAATGCACCTAACCAGCACATCTTTCCGACTGTAAGAGGAAACCAGAGCCCCTGGAGGAAACCCATGCAGGCATGGGGAGAACATGCAAATTCCACACAGACAGTGACCCAAGCTGGGAATCGAACCCAGGACCTTGGTGCTGTGAGGTAGCAGTGCTAACCACTGTGCCACCTTGCCGCTCTACATATCTTATATAAATTATTAAGTATTTTCTATAGCTCATTATGAAATCTTCAGAGTGTATTAAATTTATTTAATCTTATTCATGGGGTCATGGTTAGTGAACAAGTTTGATCTCAATCTTGTGGCCCACTGAGATGAAGGAGGTCCACTCACTAGCCTAGGTTGCTCATCCCTGCCCTAATCAGATGGGAGAATTGCTAATTTCTTGATGTGTAAAATAAAAGGACGCCAAATATAATAAAAATTTTTAACTGATTCCCTCAATGTGAAGTTTGATTTTTCAAGTTTTAGGCACTGCACAATATATTTTCACAGCACGAAACAGAAGCTGGTGCAGGGGACTCCCAGCCAAGGTGTATCCCCTGATGACTCAAGGTTTCCATATCTGCCAAGCCCACCTTGTAAAATCATATAATACAATCCCTACAGTGCAAAAACAAGCCACTCAGCTCATCGAGTCTGCACCAACTTTCCAACAGAGCATCTTACCCAGACCAATCCCTGTAAATCCACGTATTTAATCCCCTAAACAGAGACATCATTTGGACACTAAGGTGCAACTTAGCATGGCCAATCCACTTAACCTGCATGTCTTTGGAATGTGGGAGGAAACCGGAGTACCTGGTGGAAACCCATGCAGACACGGGGAGAAATTGCAAACTCCACACAGACAGTCACCCAAAGCCAGACTTGAACCCGGGTCCCTGGTGCTGTGAGGCTGCCGTGCCACCCTATCTCTCACACATGCCAGTCAGCATCGTCCCCACCCCAAATTCTTCTAACTCCAAGATATATGGCATCTCACTCCCAGACATTACAGCCTCTTCTCCCCAGGGTCCTGGCAGCCTTGTCTGCCCCTGGACCCTGGTGCTCTTTTTCCTAACCCTGTCAGGCCCCACACTCTCGTTTCCCATCCCAAATTTCTCCCCCATTGGACCTGGCAATCTGCTTCCCCCAGTGGTTGGCCCAGGCTTTCCTGCTGTGCCCTGGTCCTTTGGTCCCCATCTCAAGTAGTTTCTCGCAATTCAGGCTCCAAAACATGATCCATGATCACAAAAGCAGGGAAGTCATGTCGAAGTTGTGTCGAACTTTGGTGAGGCCACAGCTGGAGTACCGTGTGCAATTCCGGTCATCATATTATCAGAAGGATGTGATCACACTGGAAGGGGTGCAGAGGAGATTCCCCATCATGCTGCCTGAGATGGAACATTTAAGTTATGAAGAGAGGTTGCGTAGGCTGGGGTTGTTTTCGTTGGAGCAGAGAAGACCGAGGGGTGACCTGATGGAGGTATACAAGGTTATGAGGGACATATACAGAGTGGATAAGGAGCAGCTCTTCCCCTTAATTGAAGGGTCAGTCACAGGGAGATATAGGTTCAAGGTGAGGGGCAGAAGATTCAGGGTGATGTGAGGAAAAATCTTTTTGCCCAGAAGATAGTGACGGTCTGGGATGCTTTGCCTGCGAGGGTGGTGGAGGCAGGTCACCTCACATTCTTTAAAAGGGAACTGGATGAGCATTTGGCACACCATAAAATTCAGAGCTTTAGGTCAAATGCTAGCAGATGAGATTAGGTTGGAGTTTCAATGGGCCGGGGGGGCCTCTTCTGCGCTGTATGATTCTATGATTCTTTGATCTGCTCCCCAGAAAGAAAACCTAGTTTTCGCCAGCTAACTCACCAAAGCTGGTGTTCTCTGCTTCCCCAATCACAGACTGTTTCTCTTCCACATTGATGAAGACTATTGTTTGATTGGAGGAACAGCTCCTTGTAGAATCTTCCTCTCTACTTATCTATACAACTGGCAGTTTGGGTACCAGCTCTATCCACTGGCAGCGTCAAGGCCTTCCGTACCTTTTGGACACCGCAGGGACTGGGATGCCTTATCAACACCTTTAGTCACATTTTATTTTAATGTTTTAAGTCTCACTCATGATTTGCTTTCGTTGAAGGCAGTGTCCCTTTAACGAGCTGCTCCTTTTCACTTTGTCCCTCAATTTGTTTGATTTGGTTTAAACTGTTCAATACAAAAGAGTTGGAAACTAGCGTCTGGGGCCACAATCTGACCCGTGAGCCTCCAGCTGGACAAAGCCTGCTCTGGAATAAGAACAATTTGTGATTCAATTTTCTTATTGTTGTTATTGATACTCTAAAATCTTCTTTCTTAAACTCATTAGCGCCAGAACGCTGATATTGCTGCTGCAGCTGTGTGATGATGCACAAATTTGTTTTGAATGACTTTGAGCAAATCCAATTGTCCTTTCTTAATTTTAATTCAAATATATGAGAATTTCTCAGTGGTGCTTTGCTCAGGTCTACTCTTTTCACTGTGGTTAACAAACATAACCAGCCCCAATTTTCCTAATGTTCTGGTCCAAAAGGAAAGATCCCACACACAACCAAGACCTAATTGATACAAGTCTTCAACTTCATTTACACTTAACTGTATCTCAAACTGTTTTGTCGTGTGTGTGTGTGTGTGCGTGCGTGTGTGTGTGTGTGTGCGTGCGCGTGCGTGTGTGTGTGTGTGTGTATGTGTGCATGTGCATGTATTTGTGTGTATGTGTGCGTGTGTGCTTGTGCACGTGTGCAAGTGTATGTGGCATGTATGTATGTGTGCATATGTGTGCATGTATGTGTGTGCATGTGTGTGCATGAATGTATGTATGTGTGTGCATGTATGTGCATGCATGTATGTGTGCACGTGTGCTTGTATGTGTGCGCATATGTGTGTGTCTATGTGCGTATGTGAACATTGAGATTAACAGTCTAAAATAGATATGATGTCTCTGTACAATACCTGAACCATGTTAAATCAATAAACTTTCAACAGGTAGTTTATCAAGTACAGTGAGAAGTACAAACAAAAAATCCTGCAGTTGGTTTGAATTTTAAAACTAAACAGTGATGTAAGCAAGTTGCCCATAAGGTCTTTGGGGTTGACCCAGGCAACCACGGTAGTTAGATACAGCTACAGATGTGTTGGAACTTCGCTTGATAAGGCATTTGAAATGCAGTGGAAAGGTAGCTGTCCTTAATCTCTTATTTGCAGCCCTGTATCCTGGTATCATTAGACTAAAGGAGGCAAATTTAAATGATGCAAAATTTATGTTAAAGAGGAGTGACTGAGCAGCTGTCAATACCTATGAACAAACTTATGTGAAAAGTTTTGGGAAAAAAGTACAGTTCCACGATTTGAGTTGGTTTCTTCAAGTTTATTTGTAATCATCGCTTCAGCTATTTATGTTTTTTGCCTTTTTCTCCTTGTGTTCAATGTTTATCTTTGCTTTTCTCACTTTTCATCGAACATACACTACACTTTTACAGGTTAGAGGTTATGGCTAGTTACCTGTGTGTGATAACTTGAGGCAGAAGCCAGTTTGTTGCAAACAAATGTAAATTTTGTAGGGAACACACATTGAGGCATTTACAGGTGCTTACTACCCAGAGCACAGCACTGCCTCCCGCCCACTGAGTGACTGGTGTGAGGTAGGGGTAATCACTCCCATGACCACACTGTGCAATATGAGGTTGATTTTGCTGGATTCCACTGCTGCCCAGATTTAGTTGGCTGGGTCATGAATTGACTTGGGATATAGTGACTTGAGTGAAAGCTTTGACTGTTTCATCTAACTGTCCTTATGCAATAGAACTAGAACCTGATTGCTACTTCAAGAAGCAGTCACACAACATGAGCTAAGATTCCTCATTCAGTTTTATCAGATCTACATTTAAACAACCAAGTATGTGTAGTCGCTTTCTTTGTAACCTTTTGACAAAGCTGGAAAGCATTTTGTATGAGTAAGTGAGATGGAAACCACCCTTTATGCATATACTTCATTGCCTAGCTATCATGCCCAAATGTCTTACCTTTTTCCTAAGGTGAGGCATAAGCTTTCTTTTGTGCCATTTCTGACAGTACAGGTGCCAACTTTTTTGCTTTACCACTTTTCAACATACGGCAACTTTGCCAAATGGCAAGTGAACTACCAATTTCCCAGGAAGTTGAGTCAGAAGACTGAGGAACTCTCAGTTTTGTTCATTTTGGGAACAAAAAAAGATTCCTGCTCGAGTGAGCCTTAAAACTAAACATGGGCGACATTATGGGCATGATCCTACTTGCCATTTGTGCCACCCTCCAGCTACAGCGAGGTGGGGGAATTTGGCAGCCAGCCAAATCTCCGTTCATTGTGGCGAGATGGGAAAATCCCATCAGCCTGAACGTTTGATAGGATTCCAGTCTCTGCCTTACATTATTGGACATGCTGATTAAAATCACTGGAAACTCGCTAACTAATATTCAACGCAAGAGATTGATAACTGTGCCCAGCAGAAACTGGCTGTAAAGCACCACCTCATTGTTAGTTACTTTCACGCTCCTCTAACTGTTAGTCGGCTGTTTAATTGCCATTTATTTTTTCCGAGCTACCCACAAATACCAAGGAAATTGGAATGGATACCAAGGAAATTGGAACTGTTCAAAGTTAGGATAGATACCCAGTGTAATGGAAATGTTGCAGCCTTTGTACATAATACATGCATACATATAAATATGCCAGTTTGTATTGAAAAAATTGTCCAAACAAAACCATGCTTAATCTTGCATGAACCAGTGTATATCTTGAGGTGGGAAGGATGGGCTCATGAGTTGGTCAGTATCAAGCTGGTGCCATCATTTTGTGATTTTTATAGTGCTTAAGTATATGGGTGGCATGGTGACACAGTGGTTACCACTGCGGTTTCACAGTGCCAGAGACCTGAGTTCAATTCCAGCCCCAGTCACTGTGTGAAGTTTGCACATTCTCCCCACATCTGTGTGGGTTTCTTCCCACAGTCCAAAGATGTGCAGGTTAGGTTGATTGGCCATGCTAAATTCCCCCTTTGTATCATGGGATTAGCAGGGTAAACTTGTGGGGTTATGGGAATAGGACATGGGTTGGATTGTGGTGAGGCAGACTCAGTGGGCTGAATGGCCTCCTTCTGCACAGTAGGGATTCTATGATTAAGATGAACTGATCTAACTCTCGGACTGAGACCAAAGGTTTCATTTATGTTTAAATACAATAGTGAATAGGAGAATTATGTTAACGTACTCATATACATTGCTTCTGCTACCTTGGTAGGTGGCAGTGCAGGAATTAGTGCCCCTATACAAACACCAGGCACCTGCATCACCATTCTCACATGTGCAGGAAATGCTACCCAAGACAATAAAGTTTCAGGTTTCACTGGGAATAAGGTGCACGACTATGAAGGGAAAGGAATTGGGGGCACATCAGTGACTAGAGGATGCATGGCGAGGAGTCATCAGACTTCTTGCTTCTGCAATCCTCACATTGGAGCACTTAGACTTCCTGATTGACAACGGGCACTGGATTGAGGTCTTAGTCGAGTTTGTGTGCGCATGTGCCTGCAATAGGCTTTGTATCTACACCCTATGGGCAAAGATGACAGTGCTACCATTGAGTCACAGCTGAAGGAAAACTACAATTAACCTTCTGAAACCAGTATCCCTCAGTGAAGCTCAGACTGACACTGCGTCTCAGGATTAACCACAATATTACTTCTGAAACTATATGAGAGGTTATTTAGCACTGTGATCTAAGGTTGTCTGAATTGGAACCTTCCACTCCCGATCATGAGCACATGTTTTTGACAGTTTTTGAATCTGGAATTTTCCATGTAGCGGGCGGGACAGAACAATATAAAAATCTGTTGACCTGGGGTGACATTTTCCGTTCTTGGGGTGAGCACGGACAGAAAGTCCCGCCTGTCAGACTTTAGTTTCATGGGTGGCAAACAAAACTATCCGTTGAGCTGATGTGTTATAATACTCTTTATTTCGCTAGGATTGTCCGCTGGCTGGAGGAACCCAGAGATGCCCTCATGAAATATCCTGTCCCTTGTATGAAGTTCTACCAGAACGCCTGCTTTTTCTGAAGCCTGGACGTGTTTACACACAGCCTATTGTTTCATCATTTGGCGAATGGCTGCCAGATTGTGACAGTGAATGAATTGTCATTGCTGTGTGGAAAATGACTCTCATTAAGTGATTCGGTCCAAGTGCAAACTGAAGATGTATTTACAGCAAGTCTGTCAGAAAGGAAATGCTAATTTACTTTTTGTACAGTAAATGATTGGGACCAAAGGACATTACACTTCAAATTTTCAATCATTTGTTACCAATAAATAGACAATTATAATCTATTTTCCAAAATCTGTGTCAGAAGTGCTTGCCCAGTATTTTATTACCGTATGTACTTGTATTCAGGCCAATTTCTGTGTGTCTAAGCGATGCTCCTGGAATTCTATTGAATTTAGTTCCACATTCGACTAGGATATGTGACAGTTATTCTCACATGTTAAGTGATTCTTTTCTCCATGTTTTTGTTCCCAATTTTCCCCCTTTTCCACTGCCTTCTCTGGATGCATCCGCATTGCTGGAGTGTCATTTCACAAGGGAAAGCAGGCTTCAAATGAATTTGAACTAGCTTCCACCAACCTATCAGGCAGTATATTCTGATTGTAATAACGCATCGCATGATTGCCAGTATTTGATTGCGGAAGGTAATTAAATGGCAGCCAATCCTACTTCCCACCAGCACATGTCCACGGCCCAGCAGGAGTTATTGACTAATGATGAGGATCAGGCCTCCGCATGATTATTACCCTCCCAGGCATTGAGGGGCTGAAGCCGGGTGTACTGCCTTAAGCTGCTCCAGCAAAGAACTTTGGATGTTCCAGTGCCTGTGGCTTAGTGAACAAAGAACAAAGAACAACACAGCACAGGAAACAGGCCCTTCGGCCCAACGAGCCCATGCCGCCATTTTAACATTGTGAGTTCCCTCTTCCACCCATGACCTTTGTCTACGCCTATGGCACTCAGAGCTCAACCAAGTGGGGGCTATACCTTAGAATCATGGAATCCCCACATATTTAACTTGCTAGTTCCCCTGACACTAAGGGTCAATTTAGCACGGCCAATCAATCGAACATATGGAATGTGGGAGAATCATAGAATCCTACAGTGCAGAAGGAGGCCATTCAGCCCATCGAAGCTACACCGACAACAATCCCACCCAGGCCTTATCCCTATAACTCCATGAGGAAAGCAGAGCACCAGGAGGAAATACACGCAGACACAGGCAGAATGTGTGAACTCCACACAGTCAGTGACCCAAACCGGGAATGGAACCCGGGTCCCTGGCGCTGTGAGGCAGCAGTGCTAACCACGGTGCCACCGTGACCGACTGAGTCATTGGCCGGAATTCTCCACCATTCACGCCCCGCTGCTGCTGCCAGCGAGCATGGAGAATTTGGCGCTCGGCCAAATCTCCGTTCACTGCAGCAGGATGGGAGAATCCAGGCCCCGAGCAATGTCAGTGAATCCAGACCTTTCTGAAGCTCTCAGTTTCAGTTACTGATGCAGTAATATTGAATAGTTGTCATGAAATGTCCACTAATTTGCAGCTGGTAGAAGAGTAAGGAATGCAAAATTGGAAAATAATTGGGTAGATTATTAACTTGCCGTCTGTGCCTAAAACAGGATTTGTGAATCTGTCACCCACTTCAGCAAATTTGTTTCCTTCCTGCTCCTTTCCTCCTGGAAATGGGTTGAAAATCAACAGAACTATCTTTCACTCTGTTGCTTCCTAACACACTCCAATGTGATACATTTGGTAGTCACCAGGTACACCACATTGTAATCCTAAAGTGCACCAAAACTGCTCTGCTGTTCAATATAATCATGGCTGATCTTTGATGTGGGTTAATTTCAGAGAATCATAGAATCCTTATAGTGCAAACAGTCTTGTCGGGTTTCAATACAGGAGCTATCAGTGCTGCCCATTCTGAGAACTGAATTGAGTGAATAATGCCCAGTCCTTCCAATTGCTTTCATTCAGTATTTACTTCCTCTTGTAAAGATATGGTCTCACCCTAAAGAATCAAGGGGTTGCCCCTCGTTCCACATAGACCTTCGCTTGAAGTTCTTTTATTTTACCTAATTCATTGTTGGAGACACTCTCGTCTTTCTTCATCCATTCCAGCAGTCCTCCTTCCTGCATTTGGAAAAATCTCAGTCCAATTTTATTACAAACTTTTAGGTCTGGCCTAAAGAAGCAGTCAGGAGAAATCCTGGAGACCAGAATTTCATGCTTCCTTCTTGGTTACCGGGGCCACTCCACATAAAATAATGGGAGTCCCGGCAGAAGAGCTGTTAATGAACCACCATGTCTCAGAACGAGACTGAGCCTAATGTTTCCAATGTTTGCCAGGGAGCATAGAGACCAGCCAAAGCAATCAGAAGGCATGTCAGTCAATATAGACACTTATGGTGGATGACACTTTTGTATGTGAGGAATTTTAGCATTGAGTCAAGTTGGGTCCCTGGAATCATTGTGTCTAAAACTGGATCACCGTCTTATCAAGTGGATGTGGAAGGAAGGATCATCTGAAAATACATTGACCGTTTGAGACACAGAGAGAGGCCCAGCAGCCAGCTTTGCCATCAGGAAGTATATTGCCATCAGAAAATGGCGCTGACTGTTTTAGCACTGAAGCACCTGGTTGTCCTGTGGCAAGCCCAACCAACATCTCCATGGAAACAGATAGAACTGAACTGCCTGTTCCTGAAGGAGAACCTCTCATTGTGGTTCCGGCTGACAGCAATCACCCGAGATAGCGCCACTCCACAAGGCTTCTCAAAGACTCATGCTGGAATTCTCCCATCCCACCTGCCACTGAAATTTTAGCAGGCGGATTGCAGAGAATGTGAAACGCCATTGACATTGGGCAGGAACTTCTGGCTTTTAAACCAGCGCAGCTGGAGAATTCCTCCCTAAATTTATAATTGACTAAAATTGCGTACTGAATGTTTAATTCTCTTGGACGGTGTAAATTGAGTCTTGACATTTGTATAAAAGGACGTAAAGGGGGAGGGTTGTTGTGATTGTCCTTTTAAGGATCAAAGTGTCTCTCAGGATGCTCCAGTTTCCTCCCACAGTGTGAAAGACAGGCTGGTTAGCTGCATTGGTCATGCCAATTTCTCCTTCAGTGTACCCAAACAGGTGCCGGGGTGTGGTGACGGGGGGATTTTCACGGTAACTTCATTGCAGTGTTAATATAGCCTACTTGTGATACTAATAAATAAAATAAATAAAGCAGTCCTGTAGAATCACCCCAGATAGAGGAGTTGCGCTGCTCCACAAGGCTTCGGAAACTCTCTCAAAGACTTAGGCCGGAATTCTCCCATCCCGCCGGCCACTGGAATTTTAGTGGGAGGATTGCGGAGAATGTGAAATGCAGTTGACGGTCAGTTGGGAATTTCCAGTGGGACACCAACCCGACTTGGAAATGTATGACCATTCTTCAATGGTCGCTGGATCACAATCCTGGAATTCCCTTTCTAACAGCAATGTGGGTGTAGTTACACCACACAGACTGCAATAGTTCAAGGAATTGGTGCACCACCGCTTTCTCAATGGTAGTTAGACCCCATGAATCAATAAAAAAAAGTGAGAGGGACAGGGCACCTGGAGCTTGGTGAACAATGGATTAAACAGTGTGGTCGGAATTATACCATCACTTCTACTCCAAAATCAGGGTGGGTGCAGCCCACAGAACAATTCTTCATTGGGCTCAGGATGGATTTTATAAGCCTCGCCCAAGTGAGGTTATAAAATGTAGGCCGTATCTCCATAACCAATAAAGCGTAAGTTTTTGGTAATGAAACAGGGAAAGAGTTTAAAAGGATGCCTAATTCGACTGTGTGAATTTAATATTGGTAAATTCAGGCACAGAAAAAGAAATAAAGAGAGGGAAAGGAACATTGGATTAAAAGAGCAAGAAAAAGACAGAAAGGAAAAACAAGATGAACGTAAAAAATTAAAAGGTAACATTATTAAAACTTCCTAAAACAAGTTGTAGTCTGAAGAAATACAACACCACATTTAAGATTGTTTGCTTTCTGAGCAAAAGATGAGTTGGACATCATCAACAAGCATTGTTATCACCAGAAGGGAACTTACGCTATAAGTTTTTTATTCATTCAAGTGATATGGGCTTCGGTGGCTGGCCAGCATTTGCAGTCCACATGCTGTGGGATGACCCACAAAATGTCATTAGAGAGGGAATTCCAAGATCTTGACCCAGCGACGATGAAGGAACAGTGGTATATTTCCAAGTCAGGATGGTGAGTGACTTGGAGGGGGATTTGCAGGTGGTGGTGTTTCCATGTACCTGCTGCTCTTGTCCTACTAGATGGAAGTGGTCGAGGGTTTGGAAGGTGCTGTCGAAGGATATTTGGTGAGTTTCTGTATTGCCTCTTGCAGATAGTACACACCACTGCAACTTAGCGCTCATGGTGTGGAGGAAGTGGATGTGGTGCCGATCAAGGGGGGCTGCTTTGTCCTGGATGTGTCAAACTTCTTGAGTGTTGTTGGAGCTGCAGGCAAGTGGTGAGTATTCCATCACACTTCTGACATGTGTCTTGCAGATGGACAGGCTTTGTGGAGTCAGGAGGTGAGTTACTCACCACAGTATCCCGAGCCTCAGACCTGCTCTTGTAGCCACTCTGTTTATGTGGTGATGCCAGTTGAGTTTCTGGTCAATGGTAACCCTAAGGATGTTGACAGTGGGGGATTTGGTGATGGTAAGACCATTGAATGTCAAGAGGTGGTGGTTACAGTGTCTCTTATTGGTGACCATTGCTTGGCACTTGTGTGGCACAGATGTTACTGAACATAACTTTCAGTGGCGGGTCTAACAGACAATTAAACTGCAAATGCAGCAGCTTCATTAAACTCATGGGAAGGAGGTGGCATTTTTGAAAAGCTAGCAGAGAAACAGCACAAATTGATGAGCAATTTGTAGTGCTTTGCTATTTATCTGTTACCTCATCCCCTTTACAAACTGACCGATTTGTACATAACAGTGATGAGCATCATATACACTCCTTATATTCTAAGTGGGATTTGGCCTGATTCTAAGAGTCCCTAGTATCAAATTTTAAAAAATGGAAATTCACAGCAGGTCGGGCAGCATCTATGGAGAGAAACAAAGGTAATGTTTTAGGCTAGCGATGACCCTTCATCAGAGACAGCATTCAGCTCCTTAAACCTGCAGTATTTTACTTTTACCTAAGGGCCTCTTTTGGCTTCTTGCTAAATTCTCATCTGTATCTAGACCACGCCTGCTTTTGGGATTCTCCAGTCCCGCTGCTGTGAATGGAGATTTGGCTGAGCATCAAATTCTCCATTCTCACTGACAGTGGGACAGGTGAGACTGGAAAATTCCGGCTTAAATCTTTCAGCAAAATAGAGTAAAGACACGAGTAAAAGTCCCAGCCCAACTCCCAGATACTTTAAAGAAATTATTCCATCACACTTCTGACATTATACTTCTCTATCTCAGTATTCTCAGTCCTTCTATATTACAGTACTCTTTCCTGGTATTCCTAATTTCTGCACATTAAACATAGAAATATAGAATATAGGAGCAGGAGGGAGGCCATTTGGCCCTTTGAGTCTGCTCTGCCATTCATCACACCATGGCTGATCATCCAACTCAATAACTTAATCCTGCTTTCTCCCAATAACCTTTGATCCCAAGTGTTATATCCAGCCACCTCTTGAATACACTCAATGTTTTGGCATCAACTACTTCCTGTGGTAATGAATTCCACAGACTCACCACTCTTTACATGAAGAAATGTTCCCTCACTTCCATCCTAAATGGCCTACCTTAAATCCTCAGACTATGACCTCTGATTCTGGATTCCCCCAGAATATGGAACATCCTCCCTGCATTTACCCCATCTAATCCTGTTAAATTTTTTTAAGTCTCTATAAGATCCCCCCCTTATTCATCTAAACTCCAGTGAAAACAATTCTAACTTAGTTAATTTCTCCTCACACATCAGTCCTGCCATCCTCGGGATCAGCCTGGTAAACCTTCGTTGCACTCCCTCAAGAGCAAGAACATCCTTCCTCAGAAAAGGAGACCAAAGCTGCTCACAATACTCTAGGTGTGGCCTCACTAAGGCCCTATATAATTGCAATAATACCTCCCTGCTCCTGTACTCAAAATCTCTCAAAAACTTCTTTCCCCCCTGCTGCACCTGCACGCTTACCTTCAGCAACTGGTGCAGAAGGACACTCAGGTCCCGCTGCACATTCCCCTCTCCCAATTTAAAGACATTTAGGTAGTAGTGTGCTTTCCTGTTTTTAGTGAATAAAAGTAAATAATCTCACTTTTATCCAAATTATACTGTATCTGCCATTGATTTGCCCACTCATCCAACCTATCCAGATCATGTGAAGTATCCCTGCATCCTCGTCACAGTTCACCTTCCCACCTAACTTGGTATTATCTGCAAACTTTGAAATGTTATATTTTGTTCCCTCATCCAAATCATTAATATATACTGTGAATAGCTGGGGTCCCAGCACCAATCCCTGTGGCACCCACTAGTTACTGCCTGCCAATTTGAAAAGGACCCATTAATTCCTTCTCTTTGTTTCCTCTCTGCCAACCAGTTTTCTACCCATCTCAACACACTTCCCCCAATCCCAAGCACTTTAATTTTGCACGATAATCTCTTATGCGCGACTTTGTCAAGCACTTTCTGAAAGTCCAAATATACCTCATCGACTGGCTCCCCCTTGTCAACTCCACAATTTACATCTTCAAAGAATTAATCATACTCTGTTTCGGGATTCCTCATGCACTGCAGTACTGTGTATAAAAACATGGAGGTATAAATGAAGCACTTGTGGGTATCTTACAACTCCTAGTTCTTTTTTGTTCACTGCAAAGGATAGGTGGAGAGCCTTTGGTGTATTTTTCAGAGACGGATGGGAATTCCCTCTACTATCATGGGTGAAGTCTGAAATGTTCCCCTTTTTTTGTTAGGAAATAGTTTTTTAAGTGTTTACCAGCTTGCATCATGCAATGACATTGCGTGCAGGTTGAGGGGGGAGCTGAGGAAGGGCGGGATGGAAAAGCCTGCAGCACAAATGGTTTGCACAGATAATGGTGTTTCTAGGTTACGGAAGGGTTTAAGCCCTTAATCTCACCCAGTCAGTACATGGGGAGCACTTGGGTGACGATGAGAATTTGAGATTATGGATATCACAATGACTCAGGCATTTGGTGGAGGATGCCTGTCAGTTAGCCCTCTGCTCTCCCAGGTTACTTGCTGACGGGCGATATCCTTGGCACACCAAAGGTGTTGGGCTCCAAACAGCTACAGGTTCCACAACTGATACATCTCCTTACCACTGCCACCTAATCCTGGAGGACTGAGCATTCCATTGGATACTGAGAGGGCTGCATTCCTTTCAAAAGGTACGCATTATTTTGACTTGACTGAATAGATCATTTTTAGCATTTGCCAAGCGGTAAAAATAGAAGTTGTATCGGAGGTGCATGGAATGTGTCCTTCTGAAGACAATGTAAGGCGTATGACAAAAGTTTTGTCATTTTCTTTGGAAATGCAAGATGCTGCTTGAAGTAATACAAATTCCAAGGGTAGAAACAAGTTGCAAACCAACCCCACTACTTCTGAGAGGAGGTAATTGCTGCCTTTTCTGTTTATTGGAATTCAAAGCATCAGACACTTGTGGTGCCTCTGTGGTGTTAGTGTTTCAGAGTCAAAATTCACCTTACACACAGGAAAACAGTTTTGGACATGGTCTGAAATGTACACTAAATGAGTAAAGGAGTCTTCCAGCCAATGACTTGGATACATCATGAAACCAAATGGCATAGGTGGGCACACTCGATCACTTTGTAGTGGATATCCCTCTATGTATCAGACAATCCAATTTATTGGATAACTCAGTATGGTACAGGTTCTGCATACTTGGTTAAATATACACAGTGGATAGTTTTGCGTACTAATGTCCCATTTTCTCAACTGCTTCCCTGTGTGTTTGGGGTTGGGGTTTTGCACGTTGCTCAGGTCCAGGTCTGTTACTTGTTTCAGTCTGTTCAGTGCTTTGGTCTGTTGTTTGCTTGGGTCTATTAACTCCTTCTTCAGGAGCCACTAATTATTTTGACTTGCATGAAGAAGCACAGCCACAAAAAAACCATGAAAGATTTACTCCTTTCATGTTCTCAATAGAAACCCAATGACTGGCTCATTATTCGTTGGAGCAACGTGATGAATTATTCAATAAATATTAATTAGCATCGG
Source organism: Carcharhinus amblyrhynchos (assembly GCF_965287045.1). NCBI lineage: Eukaryota > Metazoa > Chordata > Chondrichthyes > Carcharhiniformes > Carcharhinidae > Carcharhinus > Carcharhinus amblyrhynchos. Next base: position 16,070,516 of record NC_137350.1, read on the forward strand.
CATATTGATTCAGGTTAAATCCCCATTCTATCAACATCTGCCACTGCAAATTGTTGTGGACACTTGCTGCTCGTTCCACCCAACTGCCATTGACTGAGTGTGAGTGATCCATTTCACTGGGAAACTTTCTTGGATCATGGATTCCAGCGCAATACCTAACGACAAACACATCGGTACTGCTGACAACTTGAGTCATCACACTTACACTTTTGAGTAGAGATCCCAATTGGAAAGCTGTACAATTAACGCTCTATATCCTTGTGTGTCATTTTAGGCAGACATTAACACGTTTGGGTGAATGTTAAAAAAAGATCTATAGAAATGCCAACAAGAATGTAGTTTGTTGAGTGTTTGTGTTTGAAATTCAGGATTTTCACTGTTAGATGTCCTGGACACAAGCACATAACTGGCACCCACTTGGATGAAATGGTTCGTGCCATTGGCTGACCCTTATTCCTCCCAAACTCACTCATTGACAAAATGTCAAGATTTTACTAAATACAGGTCTTAGTAAAAAACATAAAGATTTATTTAGTACTTTTCACAACCGCTAGGACTTTACAGCCAATTCGGTACTTTCATTGAAATCTGATCACTGCTGTCATTCATGAAATCCAGAAGCCATTTGGTCTAGACAAGCTCCCACAAACAGCCAAGTGATAATCTGTTTGAGATGAAGGTGATGGCCAGTACAATGAGGGCTTGCTAGATATCCAGCAGTTTTTATAGTTTACATTGCAATTAAAACATTCTCAGGCCATTGAGATTTAATCAACCACTGCCTCAGTTATGTTCACAGCAGAAGAAAGATGTATTTCTAATTTAAAAAAGGGATAAGGGGATATGGGGAAGATTTGGGGAGGTGGATTTGAGACCAGGGAGAGATCAGCCATGACCTGATCGAATGGCGGAGTGGGTTCAAACAGCTGAATTTGCCTACTTCTGTTCCTAATTCCCAATTTCTTATGTAACTGGGACTTAAGAGAAACATAATCAATGACTTAGCACACATTGGAAGCTAGAGCTTAATGATATATGAATATTGAAATAATGTTGAATTTAAAAATGTATTCATTTTGATTTATACAATGCCAATGATAAGGAACAAATAATTGCTTGAATTTGCTTAACAGAAATGATCAAGAAAGTTGCTGGATTGTTATTAAAAAAAGACTAATCATTCACTAGGGTCCTTCAAGGTGGGAGCTGTCACACTTTCCATTCTCACACTAAACGTTGACTCTTAATAAGTTCGAGACAACTTGAGATGGTGAATAAGTCTTTCTTTGTCAGTGTCACACATACCCATGGGGAAAATAATCAAAACTACTTTAATTTTTATCCTTATATACTTATAAGAGAATCATAATTTGTTAAATTGCCCCAAATCTCCAATTGTTATGAAATGGAGATAACCGTATATCTAGTGGTTTCTGTTATATCCAGTTTTGTCTCCATTGTTTTTCTGGTTGGGAAAATGTCTTTGATTTGATTTGATTTATTATTGTCACATCTGTTGGTACACAATGAAAAGTATTGTTTCTTGCGCGCTACACTGACAAAGCATACTGTACATAGAGAAGGAAAAGAGAGAATGCAGAATGTAGTGTTACAGTCATAGCCAGGGTGTGAAGAAAGATCAACTTAGTGTGAGGTAGGTGCATTCAAAGGTCTGATGGCAGCAGGGAAGAAGCTGTTCTTGAGACGGTTGGCATGTGACCTCAGATTTTTGTATCTTTTTCCCAATGTGAAAGAATGTGCTTTTTATCACATTCCTGCTGCTGTGATATCATAAACACAAGGGCTGCCCACATATGATGTCATGGGATTACATCTCTATGAAGTTATTTATGCCCCTTCCAGAACACTGGAAGATACAGAAATAACCCCACAAAGATGTTATCCCATTTCTACCACAAACTCTAAGTTGCTTTATCATGGACTCTATTCAAACCATTGATGTACCTGCAAAATGTTCTGCAAAGTAGCCAAGCCGTTCATCAACCATTAGGTTCTACATGTTGTTCAAGCATCTCGATCTATACATTTCCCTGATAATGTTTCTAACACATTTCTGACATTTATAGGAGCTGTTAGATAGTGTTAACTGTTTTTGCTGGACGTCTCCTCCATATATTCTGTGGAGGATGGTGAAGAAATTAATCTTTGCTTGAGGCTGGGTGATGATAGATCCATACCAATGTTCTTATGCATTTTCTCAGTATTTAAGAAGCCTGGGTCACGTCCCTTTTCTCCAACGAAAGCACAGTTTGTATTGGAAGCCTGCTTTCTATCCTTAGATTTTTATGATCTGGTATCACCCTCAGTGTTCTTCCCACAGCATTTTTCACCATGTTGATGTCCTCTTGAAGGTGGCCATCCAAAAAAAAATCCAATCATGGTCATACCAGTAACTCTGTGTATTCTGGATTGTATTCTCTATATTCCTCCATTTCGGATATCTCAGTGTTGCAGGGAGAAATGTTCACTAGGTAGCAAGTAAAAGTAACGTGCTATACACACTTAATTCACATTGGAACATAAAGATGAAACAAGTGCAAGAACAATGATGGAAAGGGCATATTTCCATGTGATTAACCAGCCATTGAAACAATTCGGTCAACACCAGGTTGCTGTTAACAAATGGTGAATTATAAGATGGAATCCAATTTTAAAACAAATTGGTTTAACCCCACGTAAACTATTTTTTTTTATTCTTTCATGGGAAGTGGGCATCACTAGCAAAGCCAGCATTTGTTACCCATCCTTAATTGCCCTTGAACTGAGTGGCCTACTCAGCCATTTCTGAGGGACAGTTAAGAGCCAACCTGGGAGCCTGGAGTCACTTCATAAGTTTGGCAGATTCCCTCCATTAAAGGGGCATTAGTGAACCAGATGGGTTTTTATGACCATGGTTTCATGGTCATCAGTACCACGATTAGCTTTCCAATTACAAATTTACTAATTAATTTAAGTTCCACCAGAGGCTGTGGTGGGATTTGAATCTATGTCCCCAGAATATTAACCTATACCTCTGAATTATTAGTCCAATGATATTACCACTATGCCTCTGTTTTTTTTTCCTCTCTCTCCTCCCATCTCTACCCCTGCTATACTAAAGGTTCATGGAGAAGAAGAACTCCAGCACTCAGTTGCAAAGAAAATTTATAAAATTGAACATGTTTCTATTAGGGGGAAGGTTGCAAACATAATGTAGGTATTTAGCATTCTAAAAGGCATGCAGAATATATGCAAAAATGTCTTACTTAATTCAAATTGTAGGCACCTTAGGGGCAATAGAAAATGAACAAGGTTTCCAAGGGACGAGAGATGGGGAGAATTTTGTTTTCTCACACGGTAATGGATATTTGCACACGGATTTCCATCAAAACCAATTAATACCGTGCTGATTAATTACCCCAACGAGAGATGGAGCAATATGCAGATGAGAACTAACATATTGTCAGATAATTCATGGATTGTTCAACACTGCGCTGCCCATGTCAAATGTACAATGCAACTGGGCCACAGTTGCACAATTTATATTGTAAAAACAGATTGGGAACCATGACATTTTGCTCAACCGTCATTGTAGGCTGCAGGAGAGAAGTCAACACGTTACTTCCCTTCTGGGAAGTTTTACCCTTTTCCCACCTTTCACTGGAAATGTAAGGATCGGGGTAGAGTCGACTACAGTCGAAGTTCCGACCTCGGAATCATTGGTTGCAGTAGTAACTTAGCCTGTTCGTAACGATGGGGGCGGGACTTTCTGACTGCACCACCCCCCCAAAATCGGAAAATCTCACCCGAGGTCAATGGACCTCTCCGTGGCTCACCCACCCCCACCCGCCCCCCCCACCCACTACAGTTCCTATGACAACCAGGACAGGAAAATTCCCCCCATGTCTCTCCCTGTGTTATTACAGGGAAAGTTCATTTTGCACTGTCAGCTGTGATGTGAAGTGCGCTGCCTGAAAGGGTGGACTCGGAAGAAAGTTTCAAAAAGAAATTGGATAAATAGTTGAAAGAAAAATAAAGAGCAAGGGAGTGGGACTGATTGGATAGCGCTGCCTAAGAGCCAGTATGGGCATGGTGGACCGAATGGCTACCCTCAGTGCTGTATCGTTTTACGATTTTTCTGAATTACATCTGTAATATTTGATTTTTAAAACAGCAGCCAAAGGAAAGTCATGTGAATGGATTATGCGTTTGGCCAGTAATATTGCCATTATTCTGAGGCTGATGTGGAGTTGTTTGGAAAGGAGCCAGTGACTCTGCCTCTCTTTTGATCTGAATTCCTGCTCCCCACTTTAGTTTGCTATTCAGGAGCCTTTCTCAAGAAACAAACGGGTTTTTCGACAAATGGAAACACTGGGAATTTAAGCGCCGCACGGCTGTTGTCTCCACCTTTGCTGTTTGAAGGGCCAAGCCCATTCCTCCACTTCTGATACCACACTGCCCTCTAGTGACAGTGCCTTGCTACAAACACAAAAATCCAAAACCCCAGTTCTGAAAACTCAACAGTGTCACCAGAAATCTGTGAACATTGGAGAAGGTGGGAGTGAGCGATAGTTACCATCATTGTCACCACTCGCCTGAAAGGTTAAAGGATTTGCACTTTTAGGACGTTATCCACAGTTTTGGTTGGGAGAGTCAGATGTCTCTGAGCTTTGAAGATTACTATCAAATAAACTGGTTGGACTGAAACCTGGTGTTGTCAGACTTCTTACTTTGAAGATGTTATCAACTTTTACATTCATTTCACAATTTAAACAATACCCGATGTAGTGCTTATTGTTGTGAGTCGCACAAATCAAAACGGCTGCTTTTGTGGCAATTTTTCACTTTTTTCTTTCTTCCTGTCCTGAACAGTTTCTTCTCTGCCGCCATCAGACTTTTGAATGGACCTACCTTTCATTAAGCTGACCATAGAATCCTTCCAGTGCAGAGGGAGGCCATTTGGCCCATCAAGCCTGCACTGACAACAATCCCACCCAGGCCCTATCCCCATAATCCTATCTATTTACCCTGATAACCCCCCTGACATTAAGGGGCAACTTGGCTTGGTCAACCACCTAAGCCACACACCTTTGGATGGTGGGAGGAAACCGGAGCGCCCGGAGGAAATCCATGCAGAAAAGGAGAGAACGTGCAAACTCATTACAAACTGTCACCCAAGGCCAGATGGAATCCGGGTCCCTAGATCTGTGAGGCAGCAGTGCTAATCACTGTGCCACCATGCCACCCCAATGGATATGCTTGAGATTATTTCAACCGTGAAGGGAAAGAAAAACAAACACAGCTCCTGGCTAGTGGGTAATTGATCCAACCTGTCAATCAAAGGCTAGTTAAATGTAATAGAGAATGACATTGGATGAACACAAAGCTTTTAGAGGCTATTGAACTTGCCAATGATCTTTCTCTTCACCCTATCTATAACTGCAACAGTATATTCTGTTCCCTCTCCTTTCCTTCTCCCCTATGTACTCTATGAATGGTATGTTTTGTCTGTATAGTAAGCAAGAAACAATACTTTTTACTGTACCCCAATACATGTAGCAATAATAAATCAAATCAAGTGTGTTTGGCAGTCATTCTAGGGCTGGACATTAGGAAACATGTTCAAGCTTTGGTGATGTGTGCCTTCAGGCTCCTTTGCCTGGGTTCCTCCTGGCCTCTGTAAATCTAAACCACATTGCATGATGCATTTATTCACAGTGACATCATTGGTCACAATCATGAATCAAAATGAGTCATTTATAATAAGTTGAACTGGGCCAGTCTGCCCTAACTGGAAGTGTCATTTAACAACATTTAGGCATTCACAACATCTGTGGGTATTTCACCTTTCTGACAGCGTTTGGTGCTGAATGAAGCATTACAAGCGTAATGTGCTATTGACCCAGCAATAAGGTTAAAATGCAATACTCTGGGACAAAGTTCTAAAAATGCAACAGGCTGACTTTGATTGACAGGCTGGATCAGTTACCTATTGGCTATGAGGTTTTGGTTCCTCTTTTCTGACCTGAACGTTTAGAAAGTGCTTGAGATGAATTTAATCGTGAAGGGAAAGAAAAACAAACACAGCTCCAGGCTAGTGGGTAATTGATCCAATCTGTCGATCAAAAGCTCATTAAATGTAATAGGGAATGACATTGAGTGAACACAGAGCTTTTAAAGGATATTAAACTTTCTAGGCAGGCTCAGAGACCTGGAAAAAATGTGGAGTTAAAATAGTGAGGCTGAGTGAGCAGTTCAGGTGAAATGAGGTGGTTCATGAGGCTTACTGGATTGTGTCAACAAGGAACTGCCAATCTGGAGCTGTCAATAACAACAGATCAAAGTGGCCAGGATGAACTTGTGGCTCATTCAGGCACCAAAAGGCAATCCCCTATTGAAACTGACATTTCCTGTCAGCCTGAGGACTTCAAAGGGATCTTCTCTCACCTGGGGCTTCTGAGAGAGGAGAAAGGACAATTCCCTCAGCAGAATGGATTGCTGATGTGATTTTGTAGGCGTCCAGGAGTCCACTGGGCATGGATGTTAAAGTGAGCAGGGCATTTCAATGGTTTCACAGTACACAGACAGGAATGAAGATTTTGAACTGAAACCATGTTCAGAGTGAGCCCCATCTTTCCTAGGGCTAGAAGGGATAGTCCACCCATGGGACCCCCATCCCAGGGAAAAGTACCCAGGTCAACCCTTTCTCCCCAGCCTGAGCCCACCCAACTTCCAGGAACCCTCCCTCTCCAGCCTGGCAGCAGCAGAAGGGCACATGGACATAGCACTTACATCCCTGCCCTCTCAGAACCCAAGGCATCAGGTAAGGGTATCAGTGCCAGAGGGGATCCAAGATTGGCACTGCCAAGGGCCAGGCCTAAAGGGGGAACCTGAGGGCAGCAGGTTCTGAGGGGACTCCACCTGAGAGTGTTTCTTTTCTATGTGTGTGTGTGTGTGTGTGTGTGTGTTGGGGTGGGGGGGGGTGGTGTGTTGAGGCATCTGGCATGGGTCCCCCTCGTGCTTGCATGGTATGGGAGTTGGTGACCCTTTTTTTCTGTGGTGGGGAGAAGATGCCACTCTGAAGGGTAGGGTGTGCTCCCCTATCCACAGGGGTTGCCATGTCTGTTGTGGGGGAGGGGGGGTGCAAGTGGTGGGCCCAGTGCTCAGTGCTAGGATCTGGGCACCCTCGTCTGTAAAGCCAGTTTGGCTGGCATGTTTTGCGACAGGAATAAATTTAAATGGTTAAGGTTGATGGATCCCACCTGACAGATTCTGCCAATGCCAATGAGAAACACTCCAGTTTTTCCACTGGTGGGGGGCATGTGGAATGCAGATGGGAGAATCACAGCCTATGCATCACAATAGTATGTTAGAGTATCAATTTCAGAAAGTTCAATCATGGGACACCAGACAAGAGGAGAGCAGTACAATGGGGCACTATCTATAGATGGGATACTTATTAGCCGAAGCCTAGAAAAATTGCACCCAAAACACTCAGCATTGGGAACACATGGGAGTTGTCCCACACTTACACTATGGCCGTTATTCACCACTAACCCCACAAGCCTCTAGCAGACATCCCTTCAGCCTGGTGAATCGTGCTTCAGGGTTAATTTGGGAATCATGGCGGGCAACAAACCCATCGCAATTCTCCCAGCAATCCTCACCAGCTCTGGCTGAGTTCCCACCCCCTCTTGAGGATGCATCTCAGGTGCTTGCCTATGTTCCTAGACACATTCTGCCTTTGATGGACAGGTTGGGTCAGGGTTAAAACAGGAATCATGCCAGGTGACAGACTCTGTAACGTCAACTCCACATTCCCACCCACCCTCAATAGCCTTTCACCCCCTTGCTAGATTCTATCTAGCTCTGGCTTAAAACAGTTCAAACAATTTGCTTCCTCCACCTTTAGAGGAAGAGAGTTGAACGTACTAAGTAGTGAAACCATTCTCCCAGAAATGAAGCGATGAGAAGGGAAACGCTTAAATCTGTTTTGCTGGATTTTGAGGTCAATTGCCAAATCCACAATGAACAGTCATATTCTCATTGTAAATATTCCATAAAGATACTTTGTGAAGGTTTCTAATGATTTTTATTGTTCAATTGGTCAAGGGAAGATTGTAATGGGTAATGGGCAGAACAGGATCAATGGGTTAAACGACCTGCTCACATGTTGCGAGCTGCTCCATTTCTGTTTGATTGCATGACATTGGGGAAAGTGAGTTGTTGGAGATTTGGTGCGATGTAGGCACATTCCTGTAAACCTCTTACATTAACACAGAAAATGCTGCAAGTACTCAGCAGGTCAGGCAGCATCTGTGGAGGGAGAAACAGTTACCATTTCAGACTGATGACCTTGATCAGAACATCTGTCTAGTTAATCACACCAATTGTTATAAGGCCTAAACTTTGCAATTCTCTGTATCTCCCTCCCTTTTCCAAAAAAATGTATTGTTGCTTAGACCAGCATTTATTACCCATCCTTAATTGACTTTGAGAAGGTGGTGGTGATGCTTTTTTTTGAACCACTTCAGTCCCTGAGGTGTAGGTACACTCACAGTGCTTTTAGAGAGGGAGTGCCAGCATTTTGACCCAGTGACTGTGAAGGAACGGCCGCAATATTTTTCCAAGTTGGGATGTTGTGTGGCTTGGAAGGAAGCTTACAGGTGGTGGTGTTCCCAGGTATCTGCTGCTCTTGTCCTTCTAAATGATAGAGGTCACGAGTTTAGAGTCTTTGGTGAAAAGCTGCAGTGCATCTTGTAGATGGTACACAATGCAGCCACTGTGTTGAGCGTGGAGGGAGTAAATGTTCAAGGGGATGGATGGGATGCCAATCAAGTGGGCTGTTTTGTCTTGCATGATGTTAAGTTCCTTGAGCGTTGTTGGAGTTGCACTCATCCAGGCAAATGAAGACTATTTCATCATACGCCTGATTTGTAGATAGTGGACAGGCTTTAGGAGTGAGGGGTTGAGTTACTCTCCACAGAATTCCTAGCCTCTGACCTGCTGTTGTAACCACAGTATTTATATGGCTAGTCCTGTTCAGTTCTTAGTCAATAGTAACCACGAAGATAATGATATTGGGGAATTCAGTGATGGCAATACCAAGGGGAGATGGCTAGATCCTCTCTTGTTGGAGATGGTCATTGTCTGGCACTTGTGTGACACAAATGTTACTTACCATTTATCAGCCCAAGCCTGAATATTGTCAAGGTTGTGCTGCATATGGACACTGACTGTTTCAGCATCTGAGGACTTGCAAATGGTGCTGAACATTGTACAGTCATCATTGAACATTGCTACTTCTGACCTTATGATGGCAAGAAGGTCATTGATGAAGCAGCTGAAGGTGGTTGGGCCTAGGACAGTACCATAAGGAACTCCTGCAGAGGTGTCCTGGGACTGAGATTATTAACCTCCAACCATCACAACCATCTTCCTTTGTGCTCGATATAACTCCAACCAGTGGAGAGTTTCCCCCAATTCCCAATGACTCCAGTTTTGGTAGGGTTTCTTGATGTCACACTTAGTCAAATGTAACCTTGATGTTAAGGACAGTCTCTCACCTCTACAGTTCAGCTTCCTTATCCATGCTTGAAGCAAGGATGTAATGATATCAGGAGCTAAGTGGCCCTATTACCCAATCTGAGCATCAGTGAGCCAGGTTATTGTTGAGTAAGAGCTGCTCGATAGCATTGCTGATGACTCCTTCCATCACTTTGCTGAGCATTCTATTCCCTCCTTGAAGACATTTCTTAAACCTATTTCTTTTGACCAAACTATTGATACCTTGTCCCAATATCTCCTAATATGGCATGGTATCAAATTCTTTTCGATAACGCTCCTATGAATCACTTTGCAGCATCTACAATGTTAAAGGCTTCAAAGAAATACAAGTTGTTGCATTCTGAATATTTTAGTTATTGATTTCATTTAATTTAATCCATTTTTGTATTTTAGGACATGCTGAACTCTGCCTAAGGAAGAAGAAGGATAACAATAATAAGCGGAAATCAGTGTTTGGAAAGTGGGCAACATGGCAAGCAAAGGAAGCTACGATTTTGAGAGCGTAAGTGAACAAGGGATAAATCGCTGTAATTAAAACCACATTCCAGTCTTCCCAGGACCACAGCTTGAAATAATACCTCACTGACAGCAATGATGCTCTACTCTTCAAATGGGAAAGTAGATGGGCACATGTCTGTCAAGACACCTTCCAGAAGTTTTTGTGTGTTTTGGATCCTTTTTACAAAGCACTTACTTAAGAGAATATTCTGTGGCTCTCCCTGCTGCAGTACTGGGGACACTCGGGTACTGATTGCTTGTTAGGCGACATAGTTGTCAAGATTCTTTACTCTTTGTGGTTGTAGCGTTTCCATGCTATCCCACCACCCCCCCCCACCAAATCCCCTTCTCCCCTCCTCTCACTCCCTTCATTCACATTTTGATTGGGGGTGGCACAGTGGTCAGCACCACTGTCTCACAGTCTCAGGGACCTGGGTTCAATTCTCAGCTTGGGAATTGTGTGGAGTTTGCACATTCTCCCCCTGTCTGCATGGGTTTCCTCTGGGTGCTCCGGTTTCCCCTGAAAGACGTGCTGGTTAGATGCATTGGCCATGCTAAATTTTCCCTCAGTGTACCCGAACAGGCGCCATAGTGTGGCAACTAGGGGATTTTCACAGTAACTTCATTGCTGTATTAATGGAAGCCCATTTGTGACTCATTAATAAACTTTACTTTGATTGTGATCGTACACTTTCTGCCTAAACTTGAAGACCAAATTTGAATGTCTTGGGCTGGTAAAGTGTCCTGGTCTCTATAGGTAAGCCATGAAGGGAGAAAGTATGAGCATTTAGGCACAGTTTATGAAAGAGAATAATCACACAGAGCATAGATGTGGACAAAAGGAACAGCAGATATCAGTACGCTATCAGCGTGAGTATGATGGAAGATAGATTTGAGTGAGGAGAGAGTGTGTCGCAAGTAGTGAATATGGCATGGTGGAGGCGTGAGTGTGAGAGCGATGTGGGAGAGGAAGAAGTGTGAGCGTGGTGCGACACAGGAACATTTACCCTGTCCACTGAGGTGAGATTTTAGCCCAGTGGACAGTCCACCCAGCCTAACTTAAAAGGGAGTCATCATTTTGCATTATGAAGTTTCACATTCTGATGTGCATTCACCAACATTTATCAGTATTAAATCAAATCCTTTTGACTTGATTCTTCCCTTACTTTGACTGGCCCTCTTTGAATAGTGTTAGTCTCTCTTGTAATATTCCACTGGCTAAAAGGTTTATCAGTCATGATTGCGACAGCAGATATTTATTACTTAGGGCCAGGGCTCAAACCCCTCCACCCTCCCAGGGTAAAGTGATTCAGATGCCCTCCCTCCATGCCCCTCATTGCAATGGATTAGGATTTGAAGCAGCCACATCCTGAAGCAACATTTCCTCAGGTGTTCCCCGCCCAACTGGAGGTCAAGCCTTTTAATCAGGCTGACATCTGGCCGGGGAAATGGTCAGAGATATCAGATGCACGCTGTGGAGCTAAGATTCCACTGTGTGTACAGACACTCCAAACTCTGAGTTCCCCGCAAGTTCGCGGGCCCTCATGCTCCAAACTGGTCTAAGAAGTTGAAACTTTCCTTTCAGTGTTTGATACACTCAGATATTTGCAGGATTGTGCTCCTCAAACTGCAGTATTCATTAGGGAGTATAACTATAGCTAAACTGTGGGCAGTACGGTGGCACAGTGGTTAGCACTGCCGCCTCACAGCGTCAGGGACCTGGGTTCAATTCCCGGCTTATGTCACTGTCCGTGTGGAATCTGCATGTTCTCCCCATGTCAGTGTGGGTTTCCTCCGAGTGCTCCGGTTTCCTCCCGCACTCCAAAGATGTGCAGGTTAGGTGCATTGGCCATGTTAAATTCGCCCTCAGTGTACCCAAACAGATGCCAGAGTGTGGAGACTAGGGTAACTTCATTGCAGTGTTAATGTATGCCGACTTGTGACACTGGTAAATAAACTTTAAACTATTGAGCAATGACTGACTCATCAAAGTAGACTACACAGTCTCCTAGAATCAGACTTCATCACCTGTGACAGCCCACTGATATTATGATTATGGTGACTTGCCCAATATATATAATCCCTACTCTACAGAAGGAGGCCATTCAGCCCATCAAGACTGTACCAATCACATTTCCACCCTGGCCTTATTGCCTATTCCCCGCACATTTACCCTGCTAATCCCTCAACAGTCGGTTCAATTTAGCATGGTCAATCAACCTAACCCGCACATTTTTGGACTTTGGGACCGGAGCACCTAGAGGAAAACCACACAGACACAAGGAGAAAGTGCAAATGCCACACAGACAGTGACTGAGGCCAGAATTGAACCTGGGTCTCTGGCACTGTGAGGCAGCAGTGCTAACCACTGTGTCACCCATGCAGATGGCAAACAGAATGGAGACCTCATGTCAGTTACAAATATCATTCACATATGATAGAATGAAGATGACAATCAGGATATTTGCTCTCTTTAATGTTTTGAGCATTGGAATCTGGAGAATTGTAGAAAATCACCTTAAGAAATCTCTAAGCTAAGGTTGCGATACCCTGCCGATTGTCTGATAATTGGAAAAATTCAAGCTCAACTGATGGGACGCGATTGGCTTCCATTTTGGAAATTTTGATGGAATACTGCAGGTGCAGTTTCAAATTGAGGATCATTAACAAAACTAATCTGCAGGAACAGAGATGATGAGCGACAAAAGCAGGCTAATTTTAATTGTTTTCAAGATTATTGAATTGAAGCTTTGATGATAGAAGAGGGAGGCCTTGTGAGAGGCTGTATCATGACCAATTTGCTGCTCAATTTTAACTCCCCTTGGCCCTAAATGTCAGACTGCCTCAAGTTCAAGAGGGAAAGCAGATTTATTATTTCAGGACAAATTTCTTCACATTCCAATCCTCAAATCTTAATGTCTCACCACCTCTTGCAGTTAAGAGATGTTCCTTGTTTTGATTAAGGCCAAAAAGGACCCTTATTCTCCCAGAGCCATTAAAAAGTACATCAGTGATGAAGAGGCAGATGACTTGGACAGAACTTTGGAAGTGGCGAGTTATGAGGATGTTGACTTTGACTCTACAGAGGCTAGATGGAATGATGATGATAGTGATTCTGATTGTGAGTAGACTATATGTATTCTAACATTCTCAAAGTAAATTCAATTAGTGACCACACTGAGATTAATTGAAAGTTAACAGGCAACACATAGATATAATTTTACGCTTGATTATAACAGAAAAGGGAAAACATTTTTCAGAATTGAAGTGAAAATTGAGCATATAACATATAATGTCTAGAAGCATTAGAAATCAGTGCAAGAGTAGCCCTTTAGGTCCCTTGAGCCTGCTCCGCCAATCATTAAGATCATGGCTGATTTTCTGCCTAAACTCCACCTTCCCACATTATCCCCGCATTCTTTAATTCCTTTATGCCCCAAAATTTGTCCTGAGTTTACTCAATGACTAGATAGCCACAGTTCCCTGGGGTAGAGAATTCCAAAGATTCATAAGCCTTTGAAAAAAATGTTTCCTCTTCTCCAAATGACTAATGCCAAATCCTGAGACTGTGATTCTTAATTCCAGGCACCCCAGCAAGGGGAAACACCCTCCCAGGAACTACCCTATCAATTAAGCCCCTTAAGAATTTTATATGTCTCAGTTAGAATGCCTCTCATTCCTCTAAACTATAAGGAATATAGGCCTAGTCTACTTAACGTCTCCTCAGAGGAAACTTTCAATCCAGGATTCAGTCTAATGAACCCTAATTGCACTCTCTCCAAGGTAAGTATATCCTTCCTTTGGTAAGAAGACCAATTCTGTACACAGTACCCCTGGTGTGGTTTCACCAAGGCCCTATAGAATTATGGTAAGAACTCTCCATTATTGTACTTCAGTCCCTTTACAACAAAGGCTAGCATAACGTTCACTTTCCTAGTTGACAACTCTATTTATATGGTAACTTTCCATGCTTATGTATAAAAATCTTGCTAAATAACAACATTTTCCAGTCTGTCACCGTTTTTTAAATATTTTGTTTATTATTATTCCCACCAAAATGGATGATTTCATGCTTTACATAATTTGTTATATTCCATCTGTCATATTCTTGCCCTGTCTTCAGACACACTTTGAGTGCTCCTCATTGCTTACTCAAACATCTGGCCTTGTATGATCAGCAACTTGGATATGTCACACTGAGTCCCTTCATTTAAATCATTAAGGTAGGTTATAACTAGCTGAGGCCCAATCATTGATCCTAACAATATCACTTTAATTATAGGCCACTAACCCAAAAATTGCCAGTTTAATCCAACCTGTTATTTTCTGTCTGTTAACCAATCCTTGGTTTATATTAATATATTATTCCAATCGCAAGATTTTCTGTAATAATCTCTTGCGGCACTTTATTGAATGCCTTTTTGAAAATCTAAGTACGCTATATCCACTAGTTTCCCCTTATCTACGCTACTAGTTAGGAACTCTTAACAGATTTGTGAAGCACTATTTTCCTTTCATAAATCTATGTTGACTCTGCCTAATCATTTATAATTTTCTAAATGCCCTGTTATTCCATTAATAGCTTCCAGTACTTTCCATACTACATGATGTCTGGTTTATAGTTCCTTGTTTATCTCGCTTCCCCTTTTCTTAAACAGTGGGGATAGGTTTACCATGAGGACTGTTCTAGAATCTGAAAGACCAGAAAGTAAAGGGGCAACTATCCATGAGCTGGTAAAACCAACCCCCATCCCCCACCCCATGAAGAGAAAAATGAAGATGTTTAACAAACTAATCTTCTTTTAGCTGAATTGTTTGATCATGAACAGTAATTTAATCAAGCAATGTGGAAAAAATATAACCAAAAATCCAATCAATTTCTTAGCCACTTCCACACTTTAATTCTACCCAGATACCTACCAAATGTTCTGTGCCACATGCAACCTGGATGAACTTCCAACACTTGAAACCATTTCATTCTTAAATCTGAAAGGAGTTAGCAGGGACACACGGTGGCACAGTGGTCAGCGTGCTGCTTCACAGACCAGGAACCCAGGTTCGATTTCAGCCTTGGGTGACTGACTGCACCTTCTCCCCATTTCTGCATGGGTTTCCTTTGGGTGCTCCAGTTTCTTCCCACAGTTCAAAGATGTGCTGGTTAGGTTGATTGGCCATTCCCCATTAGTGCCCTTAGATGTGTAGGTTGTGGGGGGGGTGGGATTAGCTGTGTAACTACATGGGATAGGGTCTGGGTGGGATGTTCCATCAGACTTGATGGGCCAAATGGCCTGCTTCTGTGCTGTAGGGTTTCTATAATTTCTTTGAATTTCAAACTCCACCACTGATGGTTTAATGAGCTCAGACTCCAGGAATGAGGCAAGGGGTTAGAAGTTTAAGGATAAGAAAGTCTTGCCACAGTTGTATAGGGCTTTGACGAGACCACATATTCATAGTTACAGTTTTGTCTCCTTTGCTAAGGAAAAATACACTTACCTTGGAGCAGATGCAATGATAGCCCATTTGGGTTAAATCTTGATACCAGAGTTACCCTAGGAGGGGAGACTGAGTAAAATGGGCTGATATTTGCTGGAGTTCAGAAAAATAAAGGGTTAACAAATTGAAATTCTAGGAGGCTTGACAGTATAGATGTTGTAAAAATGTTTCCACTGGCTGAGAAACTTTGAATAATGGGTTAGCCATTTGGGACTGAAATGTGAAGGAAATACTTCAGTCAGACATTTGTGAATATCTGGAATTTTCACCCCCCCAAGGAGCTGTGGATGCCGAGTTGCTAAGTTTACTCAAGGCTGAGTTGATAAATCTTTGGACACTAAGGGGATTAAGATCTATGAGGATAGGAGCAGGAGAAAATGAGATGGAAGATGAGTCATGTTCTTATTTGAATGGTGCTGGAGACTTGAGAGGCATTTTCACACCCCTATTAACTGAAGGTTCAGGAAATTTAGACTCCAAAATTGGGGTTCAATGAATTTAGGAGAGGCAGTGACATTAAAATCTAGAATAGAAGGTCAGTATTATAAATCCCCAAGATCATTAAGATGAGGCTTAAGGAATTGATTGTTGATCACATTTACTTCTACAAATGTTTTCCCCATATCCATTCATCTAAGTATGTAAAATATTCTCCAAGAGTCAGTTAAAATGAATATAAGGCTATACAATAGTACTTAGACTATATGGTACTAAGACTATACAATAATCATTAGGGTAATGCAACAAATGCTTGTATTGAGCAAAGCAATTTCTCGGAGTCGAAATATGTTCTTGTTAATGTGCCTTTTAAAAAATTTCTCACAGACCTTTGCGAGTCATTGTCCTACAGCCCCAAAGTACGCTCCACTGATAGTCATGAAACGAAGACAACGCTTGGGGCTCAGGTAATGTCTGTTGCTGTGTCTACCACAGTGTGTTCCTGACCAGTGAGTAACCTATCCACCACTACCTTGCTTTCATCTATCATCATTATGCCCTCGGAGACCATCATACTGGATCCAAATAGAATAAAAAAAAATCCGACATTACTCCTTGTACGTGGAAAGTAATTAATGCCATCAATTTGTCAAAATTTAACAAATTCGACAGTTCAGCAGAAACAAAACATCTTTGGTGAAATGGAAGTTTGGAAGTGACTGAATGGTGTGCTGTGTGTTGTGAATTTAGAAAGAACATCCACTAGTAAATCACAACTATCTCAAGGCGTCACTGAGGCCAACATCAAGGTGTTTTTTATTAACAACTCTCCACGTTTTTCCATATCTCAAATTAGCCCAAGTATTGCTCTACATTAAACATACATCGTTAAATTATTGGGTATGAACAAGATTAAAAGCTCAAGAATGAGATAATCAAATATTCCTTAGGCTGGATGGAAAGAAAGGAATTAGTGGTGGACAGCTTTGAATTACAGAGATGCATAAGAGGATAAATTGATTAGTCTGGAGGGTCAGTTCCATAATGTTAGGGAGTATTTATGTGGAGATTCATCTGAAGGGGCTAAATAAGTGAGATAGAGTCCATGATAGGATAGAAAGATTGTATAAGGAGCAGGCCTGATAGGCAAATAGCCTTTTTATCAATTATATAATTTCTTATATTCTTCAAGTTTCTATTGTTCCTTTAAGGAGCCATTCCCTTAAATTATCTTTTGTTTGTTTTTTTACCCCACCATTCAAGGTAGCTCATTTGACATTGTCGTGTCTTCTGAATTAAAATAGTCAGCAGCATGGAGATACATTTGCAAAAAATTGCTTTTTTAAAAGCAGACCGGTAAATTTTTGAAGCCACCAGACCAGAACTGGCTCCTTCCCCTTAAACAACTCAAGATGTCTGATATAAAATAGGATAAAAACCCATTTTAAAAGCTCAACGCCAACTTTGGTATATTGCAAGTACCAGCGAAAGGGTGGGTGGGTACCCATGCTAGGGCATTAAAAGGACAATATGGTGTACGATCAACCAGACAGATCAAGGCACTACTTGTGACATTGGTTGACACCACTTTATCTTGGCAATCGTGGCAGTGTTGCAGCAATAAGCATTTACTGAGCTTACAGTTCCTGGTGACATGGGAACCTGCAAAAACCTAGGGACCGGTAAGATGAACTGAATGGGTTTTGGTGTTTGCTGGAAATATCTCATAAGTAATCCATCAAAAGATGGATCAGGAGATGTACATCAATACATGTACAGCAATACACAAGGGCTACATTAACATTCTGTAACAATGAAAAAAGTAATCAATGTTTAATAATCAGGGAGGGCTGAAATGAGGTATATAACAGTGTATTTTTAAAAAAGAATTAGTTGTTAGTGTATAAAATGTCTATACAGTACATAGAAGGTGGAATGTATCTGTGCATCAGTCAAGTTATTTCTGTCAACAGTATTGGGTAAATCAATGCATTACGATGAGGCATGATAGGTGTATCAGGATGTTTAAGCAAGAGTGGGTGTTCTGTAGTGTTACAATAAGTAACTCAATGTTTACTCATGGTGTCAAGTTTTGCTTTCTGAGGAATCTACAAAAATATTAAGACTGACAGGGATCCCGACAAATACCGATATATTTCCAGTTCAAAGGTGTAGGTGATGTTGCTATTTTCCAATCGAAATGCATCAAATCACATTTATCTATGTTTGGAGTTCATTTCGCTATTTAACTGTTCAGTCTGCAAGTTTTCCAATGCCATCTCGCAATCTGGTTCCTTCTCTCCAGGGTGTTAGCTACTTCATCCCAGTTTGGTATCATCTTGGTCTTAGGTTACTTGTTCTTAAATTCAATGTAAGTTATATAAAGTTAAATAGCAGACCTTTGTGGAACTGTTTTCTAACTTCCTCCAGTCTGACTAGCCTTTACCTCTAAGTGCTGCTTCCTTATCTCTAGCCAATTTGCTATCTATTCACTCATTGTCTCCTAACTCCACCTACCCTAACATGTACCATGATTTTACCTTATTTGAAAGTATAATTAACACAGCAACAGAAATAGCATGCCAATACATCAACAAATATAGGACACAAAAATATGACAATTGGCAAAGACAAGTCTGATGTCCTTGTAGACTGCATATGATATCCGATCCCCCAAGTTTTACATTTTATGACTTGTAGTGAATGGTATACTATTGGAATTCAGTGTTGTGGTGTGGTGTATGTACTGGTATGCTACAGTGGAAGAAGAAGATATTAGTGTCTTTACTGGCTATGTATCACAGTGTACTTTGGTGGGCAAAACATTCATCAATAAGTTACAAAGAGGCTTTAATCATGTAAAAATGAAAACAAATTATAAAGCCATGGGGAGTAAAGTGACGATCACATGGTCTTGATGTCTTTAACTGTTGGCTTTTTGACAATTGGGTTTTAGTGAATGTAAATTGATTAATGGCTTTTCTCAACTTCATCAAAACAGATAATTACTCTCTTTTCTTTCTTCCTTCAGCTGCCCGAAGGAGAACCCAGTCCGAAGCCTCATAGCAGGTACAAACCCAGTACACCAGGGAAGGAAAAGGTCGTCCTTCTGTAAGTGGCATCTCGGGGCCTGTTTACACGTGCATGATGAGAAGATGTTGACTCATTGTCAGGATGCGACTTTCTTACTGAAAAGCTGAATACTGAGAATGTTGTAAATCTGAAGTCAAGACAAAAAATGAGGGAAATACTCAGCAGTTTAGGCAGCATCTATGGAGAAAAGCAGAGTTAACGGTGGGGATTTAGCAGGCCTGGCATAGCCAGTCCCTCCATGGCAGATGAAGTGAGCTCGCCAAAGGTCTATTGACTTTGGCGTCACTGGTAAACCCCAGCAGCTGGTGGGACCAGAATATTCCACCAAATGTTTCAGCTCTGTGACCTCTCATGGGAACTGAGGCAAAGTTAGAGCCAATATTGGATTTGGGGCAAGTGGGACAAGGACAAAGAAAGGTCTGAGATAGGCTGCAAGACGGGAGAGATTGAATGAAAGAACAGTTAGTTTGACAGGAGCGAGGGAAATGGAGATGGGGCATAAGGAGCACAAGAAACAAAGAAACAAAAGAGCAGGTGTGCTGCTGACTGCAAGCAAAAATAAGAGAAAAACCAAAACATGCAAAGAAAGGGAATCAAAAGGGTTTTTTTGACTCCCCCACATCCCCAATGCTTCCATCAGCACTGAATTTTCCTCTGCTTGTCTTTCTTGGCTCAGTTGGTGACTTTAATTGGTTTATCAGCACTCCAGTACTTTGATTTGATTTGACTTGATTTGATTTGATTTGATTTGATTTGACTGTATTTATTATTGTCACGTGTATTGGGACACAGTGGAAAGTATTGTTTCTTGCATGCTATATAGACAAACATACCATTTATAGAGTACACAGGGAAGAAGGAAAGGAGGGGATGCAGAATTTGGTGTTACACTCAAAGCTAAGGTGTAGAGAAAGATCAACTTAATATAAGGTAAGTCCATTCAAACGTCTGATGGCAGCAGGGAAGAAGCCATTCTTGAGTCGAATGGTATTTTTTGTCCTTGATGCCAGAAAGTCCAGGTTCTGTCTAGTTGTTGGAATGACAGTCACCAGAGACTATCATAGATCCTCTACAGTACTGAAGGAGGCCATTTGGCCCATTGAGTCTGTACCGACCACAATCCCACCCAGACCCTATTCCTGTAACCCAATGCATTTACCCTCTAATCCCCCTGACACTAGGGTCAATTTAGCATGGCCAATCAACCTAAACAACACATCCGTGGACTGTGGGAGGAAACCGGTACACCCAAAAGAAACCCACGCAGACACAGGGGAGAATGTACAGACTCCGCACAGACAGTGACTCGAGGCCAGAGTTGAACCTGGGATCCTGGCACTGTGAGGCAGCAGTGCTAACAACTGCACCACTGTGCCATCCCGAAAATTTCAAGATATCAAGCCACAGATTTGTTTTGCCCCTCAGGATTTTAAAATTTTGAATGTGGGTTTCCTTCAATCTGCACCCTTGATGTTTCCCATCCATCTTCAGGTTATAATCACTGGACCATATAAAATGAAAATTCTCTTTGTTAGCAAACTCAGATTTAAACCTGATAATGACCTGAAAGTGACAGAAGAGTTGAATAGTGCACCAGTTAGATTATTGTAGTTGAACAGACCAGGACAGACATGCACATAAACCGTGTAAGCACAGGAATAGATCAAATGTTAAGTGGTTCTGTTTATTTCAGAGTGCAGTGAGCCTCTGGACCGCATTGCTGCTTGTAAAAATCTCTTTAAGGGAAAGCTAAACTGATTCCTGACTGGGAGCAAAGGTTACATCATGTAAAATGCCTTATAAATGGCCCATATTACCCTCTACACTGACTCTGGCCAGGGAGGAATTTTTCTTCATACATTTTCCCTTATTGGTCTGGAGATTTTCTCCACTCCTTTGCTTCGCCCAGGAGATTACACAGCTGCAGAGGGTAGTGGTGTGGAGGATGGGTAGAACGTATCTTGCCATGGTACACTAGTCAACATGAGCATGGGGCTTGATGGACCGAATGTCATAAAATCATAGAATCTTACAGTGCAGAAGGAGGCCATTTGGCCCATCAAGTCTGCACAAACACAATTCCACCAGGACCTACCGCCATTACCCTATGCATTTACCCTAGCTAGTTCCCCTGACACTAAGGGGCAATTTAGCATGGCCAATCCACCTAACCCGCAAATCTTTGGAGTGTGAGAGGAAACCAGAACACCCGAAGGAAACCACATAGACACGGGGAGAATGTGCAAACTCCACACTGACAGTGACCCAAGCAGGGAATTGAACCTGGGTCCCTAGCGCTGTGAGGCAGCAATGCTAACTACTGTGCCACCGTGCCACCTCCATTTCCATTGTTCATTTGTTTAGGAGTGCTGGATACATACAGCTACAGTACGGATTTGAACCTATTACCCTGTGGTACAAGCTCAGTACCTAAACTGTTGCACAACAATGTCAGCATTTCTTTTAGTATAAATCTTGCATTTTTGAATTTTGATGCAAGTTCAGGAAGAAGCTCAAATAAGAGTCAAAAAATATGCAATCATTCCTTTCCAAAGAAGAATCATAAAAGTTCTTCACAGATGAATGCCCTAGCATTGATTGGTCACCATAAAACACTGAGCTGGATTCTAATTCTGTCTTTGTTGTTCTTTATGTTATAGAAAAGGCACAAATCCTCCCAAAATTCAAAATCTTCCCCATATAACCTCCGCAGACGATGAAGGTGAACATAAGTACACACCAGGTAGGTGACTCACGAAATACCTTTGTATATAACATTTCTACTGGTCAATCATTTCAAGTAAACCAGTTACTATTGCATGGAATCACAACTTCCCACCTTCACGGCAAAGCACACTTTTCATAAGGAAATGCTTCTCAATGCTAGCTGCAGGTTTGTGAGGGAGAGTTGGTAATGTAAGAACCCATGTAACAGTGGGTCAGTAACATAATACAGTGTTAGGATTAATAACATAGTATAGGGTGTATGTAAGTTTCTGAAATACCCAGGTCTTCAGTGCCAGTTTACATAAGAATAGGTTAGTATAACATGCTATATTGTGTAACTATGGGTTTGTAATAACGCCCTTTGTAATTGAAGGCTTTAATAAAGTATTAACACCACATGCCTTCTTTGAATATTTGTGTTGTTAAATATGTTATAACATGCACACGTAATATAAATTGCAATACATGCCTATAACTGATAAAAGCTGGTCATAATTACATTACATGCACACATAACTAGGAAATGCTGTATTTAACAGCCACATCTGCTCATGTAATTAGGAATTGTTATGTAAAAGCCTCTTGTGCACCTCCCTTGTGTCAACTGAACCAAAACTGATGGACACTTAAGCTTGTTGATAGAAGGGAATGTGGCTGAATCATCAGCAAGCACTGTGTGGAGATGAGTGGGAGACAATTGGAAAATAATTGATATAATAAAACAACTGATATAATTGGGCGGCACGATGACACAATGGTTAGCACTGCTGCCTCACAGCGCCAGGGACCCAGGTTTGATTCTCGGCTTGGGATGCTATCTGTGTGGAGTTTGCACGTTCTCCCCGTGTCTGCGTGGGTTTCTTCTGGTTTCCTCCCACAGTCTGAAAAATGTGCTGATTCCGTACATTGACCTGAACAACAAGTGTGGCGACTAGGAGAGTTTCACAGCACCTTAATTGCAGTGTTACTGTAAGCCATTACTTGTGACTCAGAAATAAACTTTATAATTTTACATCAATTATCAGTTTCTGATGATAGTTAGCTATGTAACTACTACAATCAGAAAGGATCAAAGTATAGCTAGGTGCTTAACGTAGGCAGTATTCCTCTAGTTTGAATTCACTGTTTGTATAAGTTTGTCAAGTTTTCACCTTTCAAAACTCACAAAAAGGTTTTTGATTTCACGTTACCATCTGTGGCAATTTGATGGTAATCAGTCTGGAGTAAACGGGATGTTGCCGGTCTTAACTCCTGGCCTCTTTACTGTAAACAAATTACAATGGAAAGACTGAACTCCTTCAGTTTATGGTGACTACACTAACATTCCAGATAAACTGATTGCATTCACTTACTGCCTTCAGTCAAAATGACACAAGGGAAGGAGCAATGTAAATTAAAATTACCTCTTAGTTACACCAGAAACAACTACCAAAGATATTTTGGCTACTGCAGGTAAGGCAATTTCTTCATTGAGACCTGATAAAGATTGTGTCTGCATTATTACAGACTAGGAGAATAGAATGGCTGATGTACTTGAGGTAATACATTGAGGGATCTGTGGGCAGACTCCTGGAAGACAAACTCAAGTAATAGCATGAGTTTTCTTAAAATACAATATCCAGAGGTCCTGAAAATATTTTTCTATATTTGCCTTATAAGATTAGGATTCTGTGTTGTGGCATGGTTTAATGAACATGATATCACTCTTAAACATTTTTCCAAAAGACAACTGTTTATATGTAAGGCTTGACAGCGCCTGTGATGTCCATGTTGAGGGAATATCCACTTGTTCCAGGGCCATGATAAGTTAGTTTGTTTACTACTTGGAGACATTTACCACCTGCTCAAAATGTGGATGACAATTTTAGCATTCAATCACTGGATCCCCACAACAAGCATCATATTCACCAGCTTCTCCTGCCTGAAGCCTCTCATTCTTGGTACTATTTTAGTCAATCTCTTCTGCACTGCTCCAAGGCCTTGAGGTTCTTGTTGAATTGGGGTACCCAGTATTGATGCAATACCACCATATGCCCCAGAGAGAATTGATAGTAGACTAGTGGTATGCTGTATGCTGCAAAACATAGCTATCAACCAAATCTTCTTCCAGTATGAACAGCCATGAACCAGGCAGGAAGAAGAGTAGCCAGAGACAAGTTTGAATAAGTATTAGAAGTTTAAGAGCCTCTGGAGAAATATTTTCTTGAGACTGTTTTTATATTTCATTGGGACCTTTTTATATAAAGAACATTCATCACTATTCCCATTTATGTGAAAACCACATTGTCATGACTTCAGTGCATGTTAGAGAATCAGAGTTGCTCTTAAGCAATTAGAATTTCATTGAAATCAACTATCAAAAAATCTCAAATTCTGCATTTACAATATGTCCTGAATGTCAATAGCACAAGACCTACAAAATTAATCTCAAAGATTGAAAACTTTAAATAATTTAATGTTTCTCTATTGACAGCAGTGAGGTTCAGCTGATGTGTTGTTGTATCTACCAGTATGCATACTAATATATTTCTATACCACACCCTTGTGTGGTCTTCTATTGGAAGTTCTGCATAGTTTGATGGTTTGAGTTATAAGGAGAGGCTGAATAAAGTGGGACATTTTTTCTCTGGAGTGTAGGAGGCTTAGGGGTGATCTTATAGAGGTCTACAAAATAATGAGGGGCATAGATCAGCTAGATAGTCAATATCTTTTCCTAAAGGTAGATGAGTCTAAAACTACAGAGCATAGGTTTAACGTGAGAGGGGAGAGATACAAAAGGGTCCAGAGGGGCAATTTCTTCACATAGAGGGTGGTGACTGTCTGGAACAAGCTGCCGGAGATGGTAGTAGAGGCGGGTAAAAATTTGTTTTTTAAAAAGCGTTTGGACAGTTACATGGGTATAGAGGGATATGGGCCAAACACAGGCAATTGGGACTAGCTTAGGGGTTTAAAAAAAGGGGTGGCATGGACAAGTTGGGCCGAAGGGCCTGTTTCCAGGCTGTAAACCTCTATGAATCTATGACTACAAGAATGGTTTAGCCAAGTTCTGTTGTGATTCAGTTTGCTGCAAATTCAATTTCTTTTTATTCTTTCATGGGATATGAGCATAGCTAACTCAGCATTTGTTGCCCATCCTTATTCACCTTTGAGAAGGTGCTGCTGAGCCACCTTCTTGACCTGCCACAGTCCAATCTTAGGTTCACCCACCTTACTGTTAGGAAGGGAGTTCTAGGTTTCTGATCCAGTAAAAAGGTATAATGATATATTCCCAAGTCAGATGGAGTGTGACTTGGAGGAAAATTTGCCCTGGTAATGTTCATATCTGCTGCCCTTTTCCTTATAGATGGTAGGCTGTGCATTGAAAGGTGTTTTGAAAGTAGACTTGATGAGTTGTTGCAGTGCATCTTACACACTGCTGCCTCTGTGCACCAGTGGTAGAGAGAGTAAATGTTTAAGGCAGCGGATGGAGTGCCAATCAAACTGCTCTAGAGTTGGGCTTCTGGAGCTTTGTTGGGTGCACTTGCCCGAATAAGTCAAGAGTCTTCCATCACACTGCTGGCTTGTGCTTTGCAGTTAATAGACGGCTTTGTGCTATCAGAAAGTGAATTGCTTGCTGCAGAATTCTCAGCCCTTGAAATGCTTTTGTAGCTGCAGTATCTATATTGCTGCCCCAGTTAAGTTTCTGGTCTATGGTAACTCCCTGTATGTTGATGATGGTGTTTCAGCAATGACAATGCTGTTAAGCATCAAGGGGGGATGGGGAGATTTTCTCTAGGTAGAGATGGCCATTGCCTGACTCTTGTGAGCCATGATGTGCCAGAGACAGTTGGTTGTGCCTTTGAGCCAGGAATAGTCTATCCTATACCTGCTGCAAAAGATTGCTCACTTTCAAGACCTTCTCATGTCTCGTCCAAAAGCAAGGTGCTACCAGCAATGTGACAGTTTCTCGTCCTTTCCTGTACTTCGGATATATGTTCCATCTATAGTCAGTCTTCCTATCAATCACTGCTCTGTTCGACCATGAAGGAAGCAGTGACATGTAGGCCTCGAACTTCAAATTCATCGTGTCTGGAACCTATCTCCAAATGTGTTGAAAGTGATGGTTCTTGCTTCATTCAGTTTAAACTCTATGTTCTCAATAGCAGCAATGTCTGCTGCTTGAATATGTCATCCTTATGTAATTCAATGGAAACCTTTGGATTTAGAAGTCAAATCCACAATGTTAAATCTGATTTTCTGTGGATCAAATTAACCCTAACCCTGCCTTGCAAGATAACATTCTACAAGGATCCCTCTCTGCAAGTAAGTCCTTCTCCCTTTCAATAGCTGCCAACATCACTCATCTCTTCCACCACCCACCCTCTATCCCTGGAAACTGCCAGACAATCTCCAAATTCCATGATCATGTTGGTGCCCTCCCAAATCTGTGCCCATCATTCTGCAGCTCCCTGTTGGAATCTATCCAGTCAGGTTTCCACCCTAACACAGTCCCTAACTTAAATCAAAAACTATATCTTCTGTGACTGAGTATGTAAACAAATGAATTCGGAGCAGGAGTAAGGCCACTCGGCCCATCGCGCCTGATCTGCCATTCAGTAAGGTCATGGTTGATCTGATTGTAACTTCGACCCACATTCCTGCCAACCTCCGAAAACCTTTCACCCTCCCCTCCCCTTGTTAATTAAGGATCTATCTCAGCTCAGCCTTCAAAACATTCAAAAACTCTGCCTTTACTGTTTTTTGAGGAAAAGACTTCCACAACCCTCTGAGAAAAAGATATTCTCCTCACTACTCCTTGAATGAGTGACATCTTATTTTTAAACAGTGAGCATTCATCATGGTAGCACAGTGATTAACACAGCTGCCTCACAGCGCTAGGGACCTGGGTTCAATTCCAGCCTCGGCTGACTGTGTGAAATTTGCACGTTCTCCCTGTGTCTGCGTGGGTTTCCTAGCGCAGTCCGAAGATGTTCAGGTTAGGTGGATTGACCATGCTGAATTGACCCTTAGTGCCCAAAGGCGTGCAGGGCCTAGGTAAGAACATAAGAACATAAGAACATAAGAAATAGGAGCAGGAGTAGGCCATCTAGCCCTTCGAGCCTGCCCCGCCATTCAATAAGATCATGGCTGATCTGTTGTGGCTCAGTTCCACTTTCCCGCTCTCTCCCCATAACCCTTAATCCCCTCTCTTATCAAGAACCCATCAACCCGCTTCTTAAAAATATTTAGCGAGGCAGCCTCCACCACTTCAACGGGCAGAGAATTCCAGAGATTCACCACCCTTTGAGTGAAGAAGTTCCTCCTCAACTCCGTTCTAAACCGCCTCCCCTTTATCTTGAGGCTGTGCCCCCTAGTCCTACTGTCTTTTTTGAGCGGGAAGAGTCTCTCCACCTCTATCCTATCCATCCCATTCATCATCTTATACGTCTCAATGAGATCTCCCCTCATTCTTCTAAACTCTAACGAGTACAAGCCTAGTTTATTCAGCCTCTCCTCATAGCTCAATCCCCTCAACTCCGGTATCAGCCTAGTAAACCTCCTCTGCACTCCCTCCAGGGCCAAAATATCCTTGCGCAGGTGCGGCGCCCAAAACTGCACACAGTACTCCAGCTGCGGCCTCACCAATGCCCTATACAGCTGCAGCAAGACCTCCCTACTTTTATATTCAATCCCCCTCGCTATGAAGGCCAGCATCCCATTCGCCTTCCTGACCACCTGCTGCACCTGCAAGCTGGGTTTTTGCGACTCATGCACAAGGACCCCGAGGTCCCTCTGCACCGTCGCCTGCTGCAGTTTTTCGCCACGTAAGTAATAGAAAGAGGCTGGTTTGAAGAGTCAGTACAGACTTGATGGGCTAAATGGCTTCCTTCTGCACTTTAGGGATTCTGTGGTTGCTATGGCTATCCTGCCAAGGTCTCTCTACAATCTGAACTACACCATCCTCATTAAAGTCCTATTCTCAGTTGCCCACCAGACTGGAATCACTCCGAGTGATTCTATTCTTAGTTATCCAATTTAGCCAAAGCATCTCCAGCAGTGAATTCTCTTTCCAATCCATGCTGTTAACTCCAAAATATTGATGTGGGTATGCCGGCGTTGGACTGGTTTTAACTCCAAAATATTCAGATTCTTCAGCCTCTCTTCCTCTTCTCCTACATGCAGTCCCTTCAAGACATCGTCAACAGGGTCAACTTCTGTATGTGTACAGTTAGTATTCAGCTGTACTTTTCCACCACTTCTCTCTGTTCATTGCCTATGTTGTCAGAGAGCTTCCTTGACACTCAGCCTCAGTTGAGACATCAGTTGTCCCAAGGTGCTTCTCAGGTGTGCTGTCAAACTAAATTGGACACCAAGCCACAAAGGAGATATTAGAACCAAACATTTGGTCAAAGAGAAAGCTTTAAAGGACATCTTAAAGAAGAAGAGGGAGGGAGAAAGCTGAAGGTGTGTAAGGAGAGAATTTTGGAACTTGAGGACTGGGGCAGCTGGCTGCCCAATGATGCATACAATGTCAGGTTGGAGGAGAAAAGAGATGTTGGAAGGTTGTAGGCCCAGGGGTCAGGTTACAGAGATATGGAGGGATGAGAGAGACCATGCAGAGATTAGTTTAAAAAAAAATGAACATTTTAAAATTGGGGCACTGCCGGACAAGGAACCAAGGAGGTTCATAGCTCAGGTGCAATGGGGAAATGAGGCTTGGTATGAGTTAGGATACTCTTTAACTAAAAAGGCAGTTATAAGATTTCTTCTCTCTGTTGTACATAACTGCTCAGTAAACCTCGACTGAAGCAAGAAGTGTAATGCTCTATGTTATCTGATTAATGCAAGAAGAAGCAAAAAACAGTGGGCATTACTTGGGAGACAGATTACAGGGCCAGAAATGTCATTTAGGAAACTCAATACAACTCCATCAAATGCTTTTCCCGATCTGAACCGAATAAAATGATTAAAGGCTTATATTGAAGAATCCAGAATGAATCCATTTACCCACTACTTTGAACAAATCAATAATTAAGCTGTTTAGTAAGCAGTTTTGACAAAATCCCACTGATTGACTTTCTTTAACTAGCTTCTGTCATTGGCTTTGTTTTAATGGAAACATGGGATCTATTTACAGGAAACATATCACAGCAGATTTCCTCTGCGACCAAGCGCAACAAAGTCATCAATGTTTTTTGTAATGAATATGTTTATGATTTCACTACACATTGTACAGAAAAGAAAGGAAGAAATCTGCCTCTATCAATGCCTGTATACTTGAAAAATAACCAGTGATAATAGGCAGAACGAATAATGCAAAGCAAGAAATGGCAGGGTTCAAAGTGAGCTATGGTAATGAAGCAGGGCATAGAAGTGGCAATGGGAGGAGACATAAATGGCAATCATTATCTAAGCTGACATTATCTAGGCAAGTAACACCCATCCCACCAGGTGCAAGGCATTGACCATCTACAACAAGAAAGAACCTAACCATTGCCCCTTGACATTCAATGGCATTAACGTCACTGAATGGTTGTGTGTTTGGAATGTGCTGTCTGAGAGGCCTTGGTGATTTCCTGCAGTGCATCTTGCAGATGTTACACACAGCTGCCAGTGTGCATTGGTGGTGGAGGGTTTGAATGTGTGTGGAAGGGGTAGCAATCAAGCGGGCTGCTTTGTCCTGGATGGTGTCTGGCTTCTTGAGTGCTGTTGGAGCTCCAGGCAAATGGAGATCACACTCTTGACTTGTGCCTTGTAGATTATAGACAATCTAGGGACTGAGAAAGTGAGTTTCTTACTGTTGGATTCCTAGCCTCGAAAGTGCTTTAGTAGCCACAGCACTTATATGGCTGGTCCAGTTCGGTTTCTGGTCAATGGTAACCTCAAAGATGTTGATAGTGGGGGATTCAGTGATATTAATGCAAATAACTGGCAATGAAGGCAGCAAAAAAGCATAATCCGGCTGGGATGGTAGAGGTGATTTGATTTGGATGGTTCAGTCTCCGTAAACAGACTGAATTCCAAACGTGTCTCCTCGAGGAACATCCAAGATAACTCACAGGATAGACTATTCATGAATATCACAGTCATGGAAGCGTAAAGTTGCAGAGAAAGAGAGATGAAACACAGTTTTGGATTGTGAGTTGTTTTGTCCTCAATCTGGATCATTTGAACTGCAAATGGATGATTCAGTTTGAATTATTGGCTTCTTTATTCCAGATGAGTTCTGATGGTGAAATTATTTATTGAGAGTGATCATTTTTTAAATATTAATTGATTGGATTTGGGTGTCACTGTCTTGGACAGCATTTATTGCTTGTCCCTAATTACTCTTGATTATCTCTCTTAATGAATGGTAAGCAATGTCCTCTATTCATTTGTAAAATATATCTTAAATGTAGAAGTAATCGTTCTCTGTAATTTGTGTCTGTTTAATGTGTGTTATATTTAATTAGACTCTGAGTTAATATAATTAAAGAGAACAGGGCCTATTTGGAAGACACATCTTAATTACTTTATATTTAAGCAAAGTGTCAGTCAAAAATTATATTTAAGCAAAGTATCAGGGTAGCACGGTGGCACAGTGGTTAGCACTGCTGCCTTACAGCGCCAGGGATCTGGGTTCGATTTTGGCCTTGGGTGACCGTCTGTGTGGAGTTTGCACATTCTCCTTGTGTCTGCATGGGTTTCCTCCAGGTGCTCCAGTTTCCTCCCACAGTGCAAAGATGGGCAGATTAGGTTGATTGCGATGCTAAATTGCAGAGAAAATATGTGGGGTTAAAGGGTTAGAACTTGGGTGGAATTGTTGTCGGTGCAGGCTCAATGGGCTGAATGGCCTCCTTCTGTACTGTCGGGATTCTATGAAAAACCAATTTAAGTAAAACTACCATTGAATTAGTAACCAAAATGGCCTATCTATGACAGTGAATAAGTTGCCTCCTGATAAACATTTTGTTTACTGCCTGCTTCATAAGGAAATATCATGGCTAATGATGTCCTCCATACTAGTACTGCACACAGTAATGGAGTATTCAATCGCATCCAATAACTTCCTGTTCCAAATGCAGACACCAATAGTCCTGGGACACTTGGCAGTGAAAGTTCACTGAGGGACCAGACAATAATGGTAAGCCGCATAAAGATAAATTGAATTCAGTAATGCTTTATGTGGAACCTATCTCAGTAAGCGTTAGCCACACATCAAGCTAGATATTGACATTCAGTCATAAAATAAATGACAGAATGTTCATAAGAGATTTCACTATCCATTATTTTAGATTTGGCTTTCAAATGAAGAGACTAACAATACCATTTATTCCAGAATAGTTGGCAAAAGAGTGACACATGAATGAATTAAACATCCACCTGCAAAGATTGGCAACAATTATTGTTATGCTGCAGAGAGTCCTCACTCAAAAGCACTCTAGTTTATTGGGACGGCTGATGATTGGTAAGGAGAAAGGGCAGTGAAATGAAGAGAAATAACCCAAGCTGGCAAAGAGGTCCTGTGGCGCAATGGACAGCGGCCCTATCTCTGAACTGGAAGCTCTGGGCTCAAGCCTCACTTCAGGACCTGATGCCCACAGCAGGTGTATGCGTAATACACCCACCCAGGTTGAATGTTGACCTGTTGCTACCTTGAATACACCTATGGTAGGACCTAAGAGAGGAGGGTTGCCTGATTGGTCATACTTGATACAGAGTGGCAGCCCCTAGTATAGCCTCTGGCAAAAGTTAGCAACCCATTCCAGGAATAACTCATTTTGGAAACAGATATAAGCACACTTTTTGTCTGCCTCACGCATTACTAGACATGGGAAAGCCTCAAAGTCTGATCCAGAAAGGAACTTTCAGTACTTAACTTCTGTTTATTTAGTTGGTTCGTTAGTACAGTACAAGAAAAGACATAAAATGAAATAAAATAAATGACAGAATGAAGTGTTTAAGGTTGAGCAAAGTGCATGTTGTTCTCAAAAATAGAAATTAAACCTTTTTGTTGTTTTTTTTAAAGTATTTTCCTCATATTAATTATGTTAATTCTGAATAGGTCCTAGAGGGAGTCAAGATCAATCTGGCAAATACCATAAGGGACACGGAGGAGTCATTTCCAACCAGGTACTGTTTGACTGTGAAAATTATCTATTCTAAAGTGTCAATGTAATTGCTGTAGCAGTTTGAATGATGTATGCAATCTTTTGGAAACTGATTTTGGAATGATTACCAACTAGTTGATAACAGTGACTGCATGTCAGAGTAATTCTTTTTTTCATTCATTTATGGATTTTGGGTGTTGCTGACTGGGCCAGCATTGATTGCCCATTCCTAATTGCCCCTGAGAAGGTGGTAGTGAGCTGCCTTCTTGAACTGCTGTAGCCCATGTGGTGTAGGTACACCCACAGTACTGTTAGGGAGGGAGTTCCAGGATTTTAACCCAACGACAGTGAAGGAATGGTGATTTTTTTCAAGTTAAGGTGGTGATGACTTGGAGGGGAACTTCCAAGTGGTGGTGTTCCCATGTGTCTGCTGCCCATGTGCTTCTAGATGGTAGTGGTTGTGGGTTTGGTAGGTGCTGCCTAAGGAGCCTTGGTGAGTTTGCAGTACATGAAGCATGTGGTAGCATAATAGTTATGTTACTAGATAGACCCCCAGACACATGATTTGGAGGCAAAGGATCAAATCCCACTTCAATAGTTCTAAATATAATTTGGAGTAAAAAGCTAGTATTGGTAATGGCGACCATAAAACTGCAAGGTTGTTCTACAAACCCAGATGGTTTTCTAATGTTCTTCAGGGAGAGAAATCCCTTATCCAGTCTCATCTAAATGTGACTCCCAACCCACAACAATGTGCTTAACTCTTAACTGCCCTCTGAAACGATTTATCAAACTAATCGGCTACATCAAACTACTACAAAAACAAAAATCATATATGAATACTAATGACCACCTGGGCACCTAACATGATAAAGATGCAGTCAACTTGCAAGTTCCTCCTCATAATAGTATACACTCAAGAGGGAATGGCCTTGTCAGGGTCCTCAATATTGACTCTGGATCCCATGAGGTGTCACGGCATCAGACCAAACATGGGTAAGAAACTACGTGCTGATTACTACCTACTGCCCTCTCTACATCACTCCCATACATGAGTGATGCGCATGTACTCCGCCATCTTGAGAACCACTTGAAAGAAACAGGGTGGAAAAGGCACAGAATTTTCTTGATAGCGTCACTACTGAGAAAACTGGCCAAATTCTGAAGGACATAACTGCCAGAATTGGCATGTAGTACAAAATAAGTGAACCAACAAGAGGGAAAAACTCATCTGACACTGTCTTCACTAAATTAACTGCAACAAAGCATCATCCATGAGAGTATTCAGAGGAGTGACCAATGCACAGTCCTTATAGAGACAAGTTCCCATCTTCACTTTGAGGACACTCTCCATGTGTGACATGGCACTACCGCTGCAGTGCTAGATGGGATAGATCCAGAACAGAATCAGCAGCTCAATACTGAGCATCCATCAGACTCTAGGTGTCATGTGCAGCAGTAGTAGAATTGTATCCCACCACACTGACCTTCCGGTTCAGCATATCTTTCTGTCTGCTGTTGTCATCAACCAAGGGGACCCATCCAGGTTTAAGGAGCATGTAAAAGAGCATGCCTGGAACAGTACTAGGTGTAACCTAAAATTGAGAGGTCAACGTAGTGAAGCAACAGCAAAGGCAGCACGCATATTAAACAGAAAAAATAGCACGTTGTAGACTGAGTAATTGACCCCATAACCAATGGATCTGGTCAAAGCTCTGAGATCCTGCCATGTCTCATCATAAATGATGGCGGACAATTGAACATCCCCGTCATCCATGGAGCTCAGTATGTGAGTGTGAAAGACAAGTGAAGTGTTTGCAGCTATCTTTCGGGCAGAATGGATAATCTAGCTCAGCCTCCTTCTGTGGTCACCTAACATCGTGTCAAAACATTACTAATCATACTGAACACAGCAAAGGTTATGGACCTCGCAACCTGCCAGCTATAGAGCTGAAAACCTGTTCTCCAGAATTAACCGCATATCCAACCAAATGGTTCCAGTGCAGCTGCGATATTGGTGACTGCCCAACCGAGTGGAAAATTGCCCAGATAAACATCTGTTTACAAAAAATAGAAAAAAATCCATTTGGCTAATCACTGAATTATAAGGTAATCCACCCTCAATCATCAGAAAAGTGATGGAAGATGTCACAAATAATGCTATCAAACAGCGCTTACACAGTAATAACCTTCTCACCAGTGCTCAGTTTGCATTCCCATAGGACCATTCATTCCAGGCCTCATTGCAGCCTTGATCCAAACATTGACAAAAGTGCTGACTTCAAGATATGGGATGAGAGTGACAGCCCTTGACATAATGGCAGCATTTGACCCAAGTGAAAGTGAAGTCATTGGGAATCGAGGGGGAAATGTCTCCACTGGCTGAAGTCACACTTAAGACAGATTCACAGTGCCAGGATCCCAGGTATGAATCCCAGCATGGGTCACTGTCTGTGTAGAGTTTGCACATTCTACCAGTGTGTGCATGAGTTTCCTCCCGGTGCTCCGGTTTGCTCCTGCAATCCGAAGATGTACGGGTTAGATGGATTGGCCATGCTAAATTACCCCTTAGTGTCAGGGGGGCTAGCTAGGGTAAATGCATGGGGTCATGGTGATAGGGCCTGGATAGGGTTGTGGTCAGTGTACATTCAATGGGCCGAATGGTCTCCTTCTGCTCTGTATGATTCTATGATACATAGCAAAGGATCATGAGGTGTTGTAGTAGTTGGAAGTTAATCACCTCAG
The DNA here is from genome assembly GCF_965287045.1 of Carcharhinus amblyrhynchos. Lineage (NCBI taxonomy): Eukaryota > Metazoa > Chordata > Chondrichthyes > Carcharhiniformes > Carcharhinidae > Carcharhinus > Carcharhinus amblyrhynchos. Next base: position 16,105,150 of record NC_137350.1, read on the forward strand.
TTCTGGACATTGTTGCAGGTGCTCTTTAAGGCAGTGTTCTAGATCCTACTACCTTCAGCTACAATGACCTAGTCTCCATCATATGGCCAAGAATGGGGATGTTTACCAATAATTACACAGTGTCTAGCGCCATTCATCAGTCCTCAGATCTGTAGCAGTCTATGCCCACACGTACAAAAAATCTAGACAACATTCAGGCTTGTGTTCACACGTGATAAGTAACATGCTCACCACACAAACTCCCAGCAATGGCCATCTCCAACAAGACAGAACCTAACCATCTCCATATGATATTCAACCTCATTACCATCACTGAATCCTCTACAACAACATCCTTCAGGTTGGTATTAATCAGTCAGTTAACTGGACCAGCCACATAAATACCATCACGGCAGGGACAGACCAAAGACTGGAAATTTGTCAGCTAGTAACTCACTCCCTGATTCCCCAAAGCCAGTCCACCATCCACAAGGAATGAGTCAGGAGTGTGATGAAAAGTTTGCCCAAATGCAGCAGCTCTAACAACATTAAGATGCACAATAACATCCAGGCCAAGCAATTAGCTTAATTGGCAACCCTCCTTCACTGGTGCACTGTGACTTCAGTATGTACCATCTACAAAATGCACTGCAACTACTCACCAAGGCTTCAACTGCAGTTTCCAAACCTGCAATCTTTGCCACCTAGAAAGACAAGGGAATCAGGTGCATGGGAACATGCACCTCCTCTAAGTTCCTCTTCAATAACACGCTATCTTGACTTGAAAATTTGATGTCACTCCATCATGTGGTCAAAATCCTGGAGCTCCCTCAATATCTGCACTATGGGTGTACCTTCACCACATGGACCGCAGAAGTTGAAAAAGACAGCTCACTCAAAACTACTCAAAGGTAGTTAGAGGTAGGCAACAAATGCTGGCCTGGCCAGTGACACCTTTTTCCTTAAATAAATAAAAATGAAAGCACTTTAGAATACTTCTAAAACATGTGGTAATGTTTATATAAGTTTTTTCTTATCATCCATGGGCCCCTTGGTGTCACTGGCTGGTCAGCATTTAATGCCCATCCCTAGTTGCCCTTGAGAAGGTGGTGGTGAGCTGCCTTCTTGAATTGCTGCAGTCCATGTGCTGTGGGTTGTCTTATAATGCCGTTGGGGAGGGAATTACAGGATTTTGACCCAGCAACTGCGTAGGAACAGCGATGTCTTTCCAAGTCAAGATGGTGAGTGGCTTGGAGGGAAACTATGATTCTATGTGATTTCAGAAAAGAGTTGATGAAGTTGGCCATTCTGTGGTCACTTCAACCCTTTGCTACTGTGTCTTACCACAGGTATTCGTTGAAATGAATGAGCTGATGATGGACAAAGAGAAACATTCTTATTGGCAAGAAACTGGACGATGGATAAAGTATGAAGAGAACATGGACATGGATGCAGACCGCTGGGGTAAACCACATGTCCCTTCACTCACCTTCAGAAGTCTCCTGGAGCTCCGAAAGGGCATCAGTAAAGGTGAGTATCGTGCATATTTCCCAATCCTTCAGGGCTATAGAAGTTCAAAGATTTTACCGCGCATGTAAACCCAGGGTTCGGTAGGAATATTGCAAAACTGATACATTACCAAGCATGTTTGCAAAAAGCCAGTTTAAAAACCTTTTCTCTTTTTCTCACCCAAAGGTGCTGTCCTGCTGGACCTGAACGAAAACACATTTCCTGGCATTAGTATTCATATCGTCGAAAAGATGTTAGCCAATGATCAGATCAGGGCAGAAAATAAAATCAGCGTACTGAACGTCTTGCTCCAGAAACATAGGTAAATTCACCATGTGCCCTCTCATCTTTTCAGACACAGGATCAGGTTCCTGCAGTAGGTTCATTGTGGAAGTTACTGGAGGATCCAGTATTCTGAAAGCAAAATATTTGCTGCAATGGTGAAAAAGTTAGTTTCAAGCTCTCCTAACTATTAAATAGTATTTCTCTGACTTCTTTAAGTAAGACTTATTAGAATGGTACCCAGGCTGAGACAGTTAAATTATGTGCAGAGAGTAGAGAAGCTGGGGTTTGCCCCTCATTTGCTAAGTTCTCAAAATCATGAATGGTTTTGATGGAGTAGGTAAAGAGAAACATTCTTCCAGTGGCAGAAGGGTCAGTAATAGAACATAGAACATAGAACATTACAGCGCAGTGAAGGCCCTTCGGCCCTCGATGTTGCGCCGACGAATGGAACCAATCTAATGACCCTCTAACCTAAACTAACCCAGTATTATTCATATGCCTATCCAATGACCATCGGAATGCTCTTAAAGTTGGCGAGTCCACTACTGCTACAGGCAGGGCATTCCACGCCCTTACTACCCTCTGAGTAAAGAATGAGATGATACAGGCTTAAGATCAATGGCAAAAGAAACAGAGGTGACATGAGGAATCTCAAAGTGAGATATTGAGCTCTGCAATGCATTACCTGACAGAATGGTGGACACAGCTTCAATTGTAACATTCAGAAGGGTGGACATAAAATGAAAGGAAAGGGATTTATAGGGCTATGGGGAAAGATCAGAGAAGTGTACAATTGGATAGCTCTATCAAAGAGATGGCACAGACATAATGGGCTGAATGGTCTCCATCTGTAATGTACCATTCTATAATTCTATGATTCTAAATATCAGACCATTCTAAAAATCAGACAACCGTTATGCCCACAGCAGATGTTAATTGCTGAGCAAACCAAATCCCAGAAGGAAACCTGATTTATGAACAATAATCCTTTAATCTGTATTCTGAAAATGAGAAGAAACCTACGATCTCAGCAGCATAGAATTCCAATGCAACTTTTAAAAATTGAAAGTTTTTTAACACAAAGAAAAGTTAAACATACAAGATTACAGTTACACCTTCAAAACAGTCTTACAAAACTTCCCCCAAAAAGCCTACTTGATCAGACATACAAGTAAACACTTTCCAGCCAACAATCCCTTATAGATGTTTAACTGTGAAAATCCAGTCATATTATCAGTGGGAAAACTGCTTTAATTGTAGTAAAGGTATGCCACATGACTTCACAACCTTGCTTTCTCTCTGCTGTGGAAATCCAAGAATCTTCAGAAACAAGACTGCTTTCTGAAACTCATGAGAGTTCCAGCTTGACTAAATGGCTAATTCAAACTCTGCACCTTCTTCCAGCACTAGCTGTTCGCAGGAAGTCTTCCTCACCCAGTCAACACAACTCTTAAGTATTCCTTTTCCATTTTATCTTCAATTCTATTGCACTCAGCACTCGTTTAAATTTAACTTTTCCAAAATAAAAGAATACTTTTGTATTTTTCCTATTGCCTCCCCTTTCAGTCCAAACAAAATGTAATAACTTTCCCATGTTTACTTATGAAATTTTAGCAAACAGTAAAAATCTTTTAATCCCATTTGAAATTTAACAGCTAAAAAAGAAACAGGTCCCTCGTTATCTCCTAATGCAAACTTCTAAACTCTACTGATTTACACTGTGGGCGGCACAGTGGTGCAGTGGTTAGCACTGCTGCCCCACAGCACCAGGGACCTGGGTTCAATTCCAGCCTTGGGTCACTGTCTATGTGGAATCTGCATGCTCTCCCCTGTGTTTGCATGGGTTTCCTCCGGGTGCTCCGGTTTCCTCCCACAGTCCAAAGATGTGTGGATTAGGTTGATTGACCATGCTAAATTGACCCTAGTGTCAAGGGATTAGCAAGATAACTATGTGGGGTTATGGGAATAAGGCCTGGGTGGGACTGTGGTCGGTGTAGACTCAATGGGCTGAATGGCCTCCTTCTGCACTGTAGGGATTCTATGATGTTATCATACTTATAAATCTACTTGACCATAGCTTAATTCCAATGCATGAATTCCTTTTCATCTCTCAGCTGTCCTGGACAAGTTGTCTCCATTAACCTTTCCCCAGCTTAATTAAACCATTTTCACAAACTGACTCCTTTATGGAAAAAACACAATATTTTTTAAAAATAACATCCATCCTCATACTTTGCAAAATATATCTGATTGTTATATGTTCTATGTAAATGAATATTGAATGATTTGAATGTTTTATTGCCATAGGCACCACTTGGATGAAGATGATGGTACACAGCTTTTTATGAGTGAAAAAGATATTGAAATACAGCTCCATCCCCTTAAGAAAGAGGCAAGTCAAATACAATAAATCCGTTAGAAACGGTCACTACCTACCCAAGGAATTACCTTATTGAGAAAGATAAGCAGAGAATGTTATTTTAATTGAAATGGTGGAGTGCCAATTTTGGGATTTTCAAAATAGAAAGATTTATTAACAAGAAGGAAAGAAAGCATTAATTAATGACTAACATTCAGGGCTGCTTGACAACAGAGAAATGAATAAGCCCAACAAGTTCAACAGAGAGATAGGGTTCAAATTCTCCCAAAGTCCCTGAGATGAAAGATTTCTTTCATTCTAAGAGTTATGTGTAAAATTAAGTTGGGCAGTCTCTACTTAGGTTGAGTGGTGTGGCCCAGTTGGGAAAGTTTGATAGAATAGTGCAGAGGAAGCAGTAATTTGTTGCTAATGAGTTTGATATTTTGTCTGGAAATCATGCTAGAACTAGCCTGGGAGTGTCTCATTTTGCCACTGGGCACCAGAAGTAGATAAATATTTCAAATGCCACGTTTGCCACTCCTCACCTCATTAAGAACGGAAACTCAGCAAATCTAAAGAAATATAAAGCTCACCTAATGGCTTTGTTCTGATTATCCATCATGGGGAAAGGCTTCCAAACTAGCTCACTAAGAATATGACATAGATCTGGCTTCTCTTTGTCAGCAAGATATCTCACCTTCTCCCTGGACGAACACGCCTCACTTACCAACGTTCAACAAATTTAGTCATAGATTTGCAAAAGTAAGGGGAAGTGGTGGTGTGATCTTAGCACAAGGGAGGTTGAGGCGGGCAACGGGGGGTGTGGCGGTGGTCAAGGCTGGCCGGGACATCTCCGGGAGGCCAGCAATCAGGCCTTAGGGGGGTGGTGGGGTGAGAGGGCTGGCGTTGTCAGGGTCATCGGGCTGGCCAGCAATTCGGAGACCAGCAGACAGGGGCCACTCTCGGTGCTGACTGACTGACACATACGCAACGGCCTGCTCAGTGCTTTGATGCCGGCCTCTCCAGCGGGGATAGGCCCCATCCTCAGCTTTTTAACGCGAAACGCACTGATGGTATCTGCAATGCAGAGTGTTGGAGATTCATTTTTAAACTCCCACTGAAAAAAAGCGCGATTTACTCCAGTTTTTTACATGAATTCGACACAGACTTTTTTTTAAGAATTTTGTCCATGATCACTGCGTTACGTGCACTGTCCTGTACAAAGTATTGCAGAATCAATGTGTCCTACTGAACACTGTGACCATGTGGCTATCATATGTAACCTACACAATCACAATAACGAGGGACACAATGATATAGATGTATTTAGAAAGTTGATGTGTACTATTGGATGCGACCGTCACAGTGCTGATGTGCACAAAAGAATCCCACTTATGAAAACTTCTCTCCGGCTTTTGTTACGGGACTTGGATTTTTTTATGTAAGAGAATTGGAGAAAGGTTTCACTTGAAGTAAATTGTAATGTTTGCGATTGTGACACAGGAACATCAGCGGAAGAAAGGCCACTCAGAAATAATGGATAAAATCCCAGAAAACACAGAAGCCACCATAGTTCTCGTTGGTAAGTGTGGTCTTTGCTTACATTGTGCTTTAGTGCACAAAAGAAAATTGCTTGAATTAGAATTAGAATCACAAAATGTTCATGCAGGATATCACCTTCCATCCTTGCGTGGGGCAGGGGAGAGTGCCGTGGATGCTGGAATCTGAAACAAGAACAGAAAATGCTGGAAAATCTCAGCAGGCCCGACAGCATCTGTGGAGAGAGAATAGAACCAACGTTTCGAGTTTAGATGACTTTTCATCAGAGCGGTCTGATAAAGGGTCACCTTGACTCAAAATGTTTGGTCTATTCTCTCTCCACAGGCGCTGTCAGACCTGCTGAGATTTTCCAGCATTTTCTGAGCATGTGAGGAATCAGTAGACCTTTGATAAGTTGCACCAACACACACCAACCAAAATTAGAAAATTGCAGCACCATGTGAGTATGATCTGCATGGGCAACGTGTGGGCCAGCCTCGTGACTGAAGGTGATTATAATGGAAATCGCACTGTCAGGTATTTAAAATTCTAGCACAATTTCTACCAAACCTCTTCTTGCCATCATCCTTCCTGCTATTATGGTCCTCTATTTTGAGACCACCCCTTGGCCAGTTTGGTAGGTCTATATCTTCAAAGCATTTTCTGAACTTGGAGTTGTTCATAATCTGGGAGGGCACCCTAGTGAATTACTGAATGAGCGCTGCATTGTTTAAGAAGCTATCCCTGGTACAAAAGATTCAGCCAAGGTTCAACCTGTTTTTCTTTTATTTGCTCAAGGGATACAGGAATACTGGGCTGGGCTTAGCATTTATTGCCCATCCATATTGCCCCTTGAACTGAGTGTCTCACTCGGCCATTTCAGAGGGGGAGTTAAAAGTTGACCTCGTTACTCTGGGTCTGGTAAGGATGTCAGATTTGCTTCCCTAAAGGACGTTAGCAAACCAGATAGGTTTTTATGACAATTGTTCTATGGTCATCATTAGACTTTTAATTGCAGATTTTCCCTTTTATTGAATTCAAATTTCACCATCTGCCATAATGGGATTTGAACCCAGGTCTCAGGAGCATCAATCTGGCTCTCTGGATTACTAATCCAATGACCATACCACTATGCCACCACCTCCCTACTAAGAGTTGGCACTCTTCATTGTTGTCCTGGCCAACTTTGCTAAAACCACCAAAACAAGTTAAATTGTCACTCATGTGGTTGCTATTTGTGTTATGTTGTTCATGCAAACTAGCTGTTGCATTTGATAATGTACAAAAGTATTTTTGCAATTTGTTTACCTCCTGCTTATGGGCCATTTTTTCTAAAAATATTTACAAATTGGCTATACCCTTGTTCCAGTACCTGACTTCCAGAACTCAGGTCTGCAACATTTAAAGTCTTTCATTTTACTTTTCAACCTCTTTACTTGAGACTTTGTTACTATTAAATATCTCTCTTAACTCTGAAGGCCACTACTTCCTCCAGCCTTACTGCCACTCATAACAGTTGTGCTCACCAAACTGATTTAAAGTGATTTAGTTGCTATGTTTTGGACCTTCCCTGGGGTTACTCTAGGTCGATACTCACTTTCTTCATGCCCCAGACACCACTGGACTCAAACCACAAGAAATTGCAGGAAATCTAAATGGAAACACTGGCAACAGAAAGCTATGCTTCAGTAGCATGAAGTTTTGTGATGAAGAGGTCATGAATTATAATGGTGATTTATTGATTGAACTCAAAACATTAACTGTCTTTCTCTCCACAGATGCTGCCAAACCTGCTGAGTTTATCCAGCATTTTCTGGGTTTTATATTGATACAAAATACCTGCTCAATTTGCATCTCATACCCAGAATATTCTAAGTTATCTCAATGCTTTCCCCTTAACAGGCTGCGTGGAGTCTCTGCGATCTCCAACGATGGGTTTTGTGCGACTGGAGACAGCTGTTCATTTGGAATCAATTCTAGAAATTTCTATCCCTATTCGATTCATTTATGTGCTCCTGGGGCCCAGCACTTCTGGGATGGATTACCATGAAATTGGACGCTCAATTTCAACTCTAATGTCAGACAGGGTATGAAAACTTTCCAAAGCTTTCAGTACATACAATTCACATGTTATTGCTCCAAGTTCGTGAAAACCAGCCAAGCATTTCTTAGCAAGACTGGAGCTTAATTATTGACCATAATGCAACTTGCATTCAAATCAATAAGCTTGTTGCATTAAGAAGTTTGGCAGTTCAAAAGCCTTGTTGGATTTTGCAATTGTTTACTTTTAAGGATACAAAGAGACAAATCATTTTTTGGGGAGAGAAAAGTCATTGTGAGTGCTTTAATGTCTTTCCCATCTTTCTCCAGACTTTCCACAGAGTGGCATATGAAGCAAAAGACAGCAATGATTTGCTGAATGGTATCAATGAGTTCCTGGACTGCAGTATTGTCATTCCCCCAACAGAGATTCAAGATGAGGAGCTGTTAAGATCTGTGGTACCGTTTCAGCATGAAATGTTGATGAAGAGGCAGAAGCAGCAGGAAGACTTAGCGGCAAAAAGAGATGACAGTCACCAGCCAGGTAGGCCAGAGCCAAGCCTATCTTGTACATCAGGAACAGAGGTCCAGCCAAATTCCCCTCAGCCACAATTAAAAAAAAAACATGGTGCATCATAGAAATCAGGGCATCCTCTAGCACAGAGGCTATTCAGCCCGTCGTGCCTGTGTCAGCTCTTTGGAAAAGTTATCCAATTAGTCCCACTCCTTTCTCCTCAACTCTTCCCCTCACCACTCCCACTTTTTCGAGTTTATACCCAGTTCCCTTTTGGATGTTCCTGTTGAATATGCTTCTACATTCTTTCAGGCAGTGCATTCTCACTCAGAACAACACTGTGTGAAAGAAAACCCTTCTCATTGTAATCAGTCTGCGGAGGCAGAAGTCTCTTCACCAAAATCCCTTTATTTACAAACAATAGCACACAAAGTCAGCAGTCTATCTCCCAGGGATGTCAGAGGAACTGGCAGATCATTCTCTGGTGGGGGGAGGAGGAGGCGGGTCAGATGTATCTCTGGTTTGGTGGGGGGCAGGAGGAGGGCCAGATGTATCTCTGGTGGGGGAGACCAGATAATTCTTTGGGGGAGGGGGGGGGTGGGTGGGGGAGGGAGGTCAGATGGTTCTCTGGCGGGCTGGGGAGGGAGGTCAGATCATTCTCTGGTGGGAGGGGAGGGAGGCCGGATGGTTCTCTGGTGGAGAAGGGGGATGGGGTGGGAGGGATAGGGAGGGGAGGGAAGCCCGATCATTCTCTGGTGGGGGAGGTGAGAGGGGGGAGAGAAAAGCAGGAGGAGGCCAGATCACTCTCTAGGAAGGGTGGCTAAATGATATCTGGTGGTGGAGGGGTGGGGGAGGGGGCAGATCATTTTCTGGTGGGGGAGCGGAGGAGGAAACGGAGGCTAGATCGCTGTCTGGTGGGGGGAAGGAGACAGGTCAGATGTTTCTCTGGTGGGGGAAGCAGGGACGGGGGTGGTCCATTGCCACTCTGCGATCGATTGGTGGGGAGAAAGTGGGACGGGGGTCGCGATCAGTCTGAGTAGCGGGGGAAGTGAATGGGTAAGGGGGACAGTTATGTTGTGGGGGGGGGGGGTGATATCTTTGGGGGCCATTGCTCCCATTTTATTCATTTTTTGTGGCCCGGGAGCAATGTGAGAGGGGAGCGTTCATCAAATTTTTTTCCACTGCGCATGCATAGTTCAAAGCTCCAATCAGAGCAGTGCGATTCAGGGGCGTGATTTTTTTTCCAGGCTAAGTGCATATGGGGGCGCCTGAGAACAGGTTTCCAAGTCAGATCTGAATTGTGCCCAGATTCAGCACTTAGAATGAAAATGGTAAAATCGCCCCCTACAATTCTATTTTTCTCCTTTCCAAACAAGATTTGCTTGAATGTTGGTTAAACATTAACTGACTCAGAATACTATCAAAGTAATTGGCTGGAAAGAATGACTGGTCCTGATGGAGCACAGATAAAATGGTGTGTTTTACAATGGTCAGACTTCCATGGATCCCTATAGTGCAGAAAGATGCCAATCAGCCCATCAAGTTGGCACCGGCTCTCCATAAGAGCATCTTGCTCTTTGCCCTATCCCCATAAGCCCCACACATTTACCATGGCAAATCCATCTGACCTTTATGTCATGCTAAAGGATAATTTAGCATTGCCAAACTGTTCAACCCACACATTCTTTGGAGTATGGGAGGAAACCGGAGCAGCCAGAGGAAACCCACGCAGACACGGGGAGAACATGCAAACTCCACACAGACAGTGACCCAAGGCCAGAACCGAACCCAGGCTTTGTGAGGCAGAGGTGCTAACCCCTGTGCCACCGTACTCCCCTTAAAATGTAAAATGGATTATGGTCAACACTTATATTTTTATTTTATGTTGTCAGCCACAAGTGAAAATATCTCATCATAGTAGAGCAGAAATAACTGAGTAACTGAGAGATCCTCACTGGAATCTAGTGCACAAGTATCGTATTGATGTGGGACAGACCAGGTGGATTATTGTGTATTGTTTGTCATTGTTGGTATGCTCTTTTATAGTGTTGCAGAACAAATTCAAGTTTTAAGTTTGGCTGAGATTGATATTTACTCAGTTTAAATAGCAATGCTTTTGATTGCAGCTTTGGCATTCTGCTTACATATGAGCTTCCTAGGAATTCATTGACTCTTTCGGCAGCCTATAATTTGATCATGATTGGGTGTCTAATCTCTATATTATCAGCTGTTTCAGGAGTTATTCAGTAACCCAAAATAAGCACAGGAAATCAAATCAGCTTTGTGCGTGAAGGTTTCTCAGTAAAGAACTTTTTATAATTATTCACTCGCAAATATTCAATGAAGACAAAGCCACAGTTTATCACAAGACATAGGAGCAAAAGTGGGCCATTCAGCCCCTCAAGTCTGCTCCACTGTTCCATCAGATCATTACTGGTCTGATATGATAATCCTCAACTTTTCTGCCTTGTCCCCATAACTCTTGATTCCCTTACTGATTAAAGATATATCTTAGTCTTGAACAAACTTAACAACCCAGCCTCAACAGCTCTCTGAAGTAAAGAGTGCCAGAGATTCACTACTCTCTGAGAGAAGAAATTCCTCCTCATCTGTCTTAAATGGACAACCCCCTTACTCTGAGATTATGCCCCCTGATCCTGGACATCCCCCAAGAGGAAGCAAGCTCTCAACATCTACCCTGTCAAGCCCCCTTAGAATCCCAAATGTCTCATTAGAACTAAGAACTAGGGCCATCTGGCCCCCTTGAGCCTGCTCCGCTGTTCAGTAAGATCATAACTGATCTTTTTGTAGACTCAGCTCCACTTACCTGCCACTCACAATAACCCTTAATTCCTTTCAATCTATCTATCTTTGCCTTAAAAATATTCAGCGAGGTAGCCTCAACTGCTTCATTGGGCAGGGAATTCCACAGATTCACAGCTTTTTGGGTGAAGAAGTTTCTCCTCAACTCAACCCTAAATCTACTCCCCTTTATTTTGAGGCTATGCCCCTTAGTTTTAGTTTCATCCGCCCGTGGAAACAACCTCCCTGCTTCTATCTTATCATAATTTTATATGTTTCTATAAGATCCCCCCCTTAATCTTCTATGTTCCAATGAGTATTGTCCCAGTTTACACAGTCTCTCCTCATAAGCTAACCCTCTCGAATCCGGCATCAGCCTAGTGCATCTCCACTGCATCCTCTCCAGTATATCCTTTCTCAAGTAAGGAGACAATTACTGTACACAGTAGAGTCTCAATAAGTCCACTTCTCGTTCTCCTAAACTCCAATGAGTACAGGCCCAAAGTACTCAACCTGTCCTCACAAAAAAATCCCTCCATACACAAAATCAACCTGGTGAACCTTCTCTGGATAGCCTTCAATGCCAGTATATCTTTCCTTAGATAAGACGACCAAAAATGTTCAGAATATTCCAAGTTTCCAGTTTTATGAGATTGTCTGAGTGGCGTTGGTGAAAAGCAGTAAAGGGTGACGCAGTCAGCAAAGACAGTATAAGGGAATTGCTGAGCAATCGTTGTGGATAGTGGATAATCTGAGGAACAGTCAGGACAGATACCACACAGGATACTGTGTGGATACTGGACAAGAGATACTGAACTATGGAAATAAAATGGATCTGAGTATTTAGAAAAAGTATGAGATGACATGGGTTGTGCTCAACCTAAATTTAACAGAAAACTGTCAGTACAAGGAACGATGGCACAGGGGTTAGCACTGCTGCCTCACAGTGCCAGGGACCCAGGTTCGATTCCCAGCTTGGGTCTGTGCACGTTCTCCCCATGCCTGAGTGGGTTTCTTCTGGGTGCTTTGGTTTCCCCCACAGTCTGAAAGGTGTGCGGGTTAGGTGCATTGGCAGTGCTAAATTAGGTCAGTGTACCCGAACAGGCACTAGTGTGATGACTGAGGGATTTCATTGCAGTGTTAGCATACTTATGAAACTAGTAAATAAAGGGAATGCAGATAACAGGATGGTGCAGTTAACAGTCAGTGCCTGTAGCTGCAGATAGTGCGATGATGTGCACTCCAGCCAATACTGGAGACGTAGCAGGTGGTGTGAAATACCACTGGGGGAATGAACCATGAAACAAGAAGTGTTGCAGTGCTAAGCAGCATGAGGTGACGTAGACAGATTTACTGGTCATATTAAATCTGATCAAGGACAGTTACTGAAGAAACATTCATCCCAAGCACCCATTAAATCGGTAAATGGGAAGTGGCTTGGTTCTGGAATTAGATACAACTCTCCTAATGCCTATGTGTCAATCTTTGCAGCTCCAAAAAGCCCAACACCAGATGATGACGATGATCCGCTCAGAAGAACCAGGAAACCATTTGGAGGTTTAATCCGAGATATTAAACGTCGTCATCCCAAATACCTGAGTGACATCAAGGATGCCCTGAATACTCAGTGTCTGGCTGCAATTATTTTCATTTATTTTGCAGCTCTGTCTCCTGCCATCACATTTGGTAGTCTACTCGGTATGAAGTTATTTTGAGAATTATTTTTCATCCTGTCAGGAATTCAAAAAACAGGTCATAAAAGTAATTTTTAAATAGAAAGTGCTGTACCTAAAGCATCTGGTAATGATGTATTCAGCTGATAACTCCTTTACTGATAATGGACTGAGTAACGATAACCTATATATACAATGCAGAATCGAATGCAATATTAAGTATCATTAAATACTCCAAATAACTCTCTCATTGCAAAGTGACATAGGCTACACCCAAATAGAATAACTCTGATCTCAAATGGTGCAACAACCTCACCTTATTCCTCCAAGAAGCTTGATTTTGTCTTTTCTTTCACCAAACACTTTCCCCTCAACAAGTCCCAACTTATATCATTCATGTCCGTCAAGGACTTGAACCCGACTCCTGTATCTGTGGAGCTTCATCTAATGTCCCACCTCACATTCCAGGCAGATGTGATAAGCTATCCTTCCTTTATCTTTAGCACCTACCCTCTTGGACTTGTTTTTTTACAAGCTTGACACAATCAAACTTCAGCTTTTTTTATAGAACCATAGAATCCCTAGAGTGCAGAAGGAGGCCATTCAGCCCATTGCGTCTGCACCAGCTCTCCAAAAGAGCATGCTACCCAGGCCCACCACTCTCCCCTCCCCCTCCCCCATACATTTACCATGGCTAATCCACCTAACCTACGCATGCTTGCATACTAAGGAGCAATTTTAGCCTGGCTAATCCATCTAACCTGGACACCTTTGGGCTGTGGGAGGAAACCGGAGCACCCGGAGGAAACCCACGCAGACACGGAGAGACTGTGCAAACTCCACGCAGACAGGCACCCAAGGTAAGAATTGAACCCGGGTGCCTGGTGCTGTGATGCAGCAGTGCTAACCACTGTGCAACTATGCCACTCTATGCTTCTTAATTTACCAAACCTTCACTTAACTTTCTTATCCACGTTGGTGGTTCCCTGTATTATGGATTTTAGCCTTTTTTCCTTGGTTCCCCAATTTTAAAAAGCTAGAAACTATCACAGTCTGAAGTGACATATGGAACCTAACAATATCCAGCAGAGACACAGACTCTCATGAAATAGTGTTAACCCTTAGCTTTGTATCTTGAACTGGCGTCTTTGGACTTCACTAATTATTTATTCCGGTTAATTGATTTATGATAAAAGATACTAATGTTAGACCTACAAATTAAAATGTGAACGGGATCAACTTTCTAATTGAAAAAAGCAAGATGTTTCCCACACTTTATCTGAATAAGATGAATGTATTGCACCTATACAGCAAAGGCATTTAATTCAACTCTGTCTAATATTGACGTCAGACACTCATATTGACTCCCTGCCATGTAATTCTAACTGTATTTCCATTCCTTCAGCCTTGCTGTGCCTAACTACTGTCACTTCTGTGTCCAGGTGAGAAGACAGAGGGTTGGATGGGTGTTTCTGAGCTGATTATTTCAACGGCAATTCAAGGAGTTATCTTCTGTCTAATTGGTGCACAACCCCTTCTCGTATTGGGTTTTTCAGGTCCTCTCTTAGTGTTTGAAGAAGCTTATTATAGTGTAAGTCTCTAGACTTTTCTTGTTGGTAATTTAAGCCTCTGTTCCCCAATGATTTGTAAAGATGATGCAGTTATACTGAACCACAATGGCAGCACACGGTGGCACAATGGGCTGCACAGTGGCACAATGTTTAGCGCTGCTGCCTCACAGTGCCAGGGACCCGAGTTCAAATCCGGCCTCAGGTCACTGTCTGTGTGGAGTTTGCACATTCTCCCGTGTCTGCGTGGGTTTCCTCCGAGTGCTCTGGTTTCCTCCCACGCTCCTAGGATGTACTAGTTAGGGTGATTGGCATGCTAAGTTGCCCCTTAGTGTTAGGGGAATTAGCAAAATAAATATGTGGGGTGTCAGGGAAAGGCCTTGGGTGGGATTGTTGCTGGTGCAGGCTCAGTGGGCTGAATGGCCTCTTTCTACACTGTAGGGATTCTATGACACCAGATTGTGCACCACGTGCTTGTCAACCTTGCAAATTAAGTATTCACAAACTAATTCAATTCGATAATGCTTAAGTGCTTAAAATGCTTAAGTAGTTTGGCAGTATTGGAAATGGGAATGGATAAAATAAAATATTCCCTTTGGCATTGAAGATAGAATGCAAAGGTACCATTGTCTCTGTGTTGTGTCTGCATGCACAATCCAGGAATGTATATTTTAGACACTCCAACTGTTAACATTGTCCTTTGAGCCTTATTCGGAACCACACGATTGGACACTGTGGATGTGTATATACTTGGAACTCCCGACGTGGTGCAGTAGATAGAGGTTACATGTCATATGATGTTGCACTATTCACATCAAGCTCCAGTTGTGCAGTGATAGCTTAAGTATAATGTCCCTGCCATATATTTTTTTTTAAGTCATTCACGGGATGTGGGCATTGCTGGCTGGTAAATGTACAGACGGTTCCAGCCAGCTGGTGTATACAGCTTACAATAATTTATAAACCGATCAAATGGTACTAGTAAGGTACAGCTCTTCGACAATTTCTGTGTTACACGGAATGATGCTTAATCGCAAAGTTCCTGCGTTATGAACAATAATTGCTCTGAAATATTAAACGTATTAGTTTGAAATCATAATCTCTAAACTCTCTCTTCTAGTTCAGTAAAAGCTTTAACTTCAGTTACCTCGCTGGCCGGATTTGGATCGGATTCTGGTTGATTATCATCGTCATCCTTCTCGTTGCCTTTGAAGGCAGCTTCTTGGTTCGGTTCATTTCCCGATTCACTCAGGAGATTTTCTCCATCTTGATCTCCCTCATTTTCATCTATGAGACTTTCAACAAGCTGTTCAAGGTAATGTATCAACACATTAAAACATGTAAGATGGAAGCCAACTGAGTAAGTGGATCTTGACAATAAGAGGGAGGCTGAGCGTAAAACCATAGCAGAAGACTTGGGGGCAGCACGGTGGCACAGTGGTTGGCACTGCTGCCTCACAGCACCAGGGACCCTGGGTTCAATTCCAGCCTCGGGTGACTGTCTGTGCAGAGTTTGCACATTCTCCCTGTGTCAGTGCGAGGTTTCCTCTGGCCGGGTGCTCCGGTTTCCTCCCACACTCCAAAGATGTGCAGGTTAGGCGGATTGCCCCTTAGCGACAGGGGGATTAGCAGGGTAAATACGTGGGGTTACAGAGATACGGATGTTCTTGGTGCAGGCCCGTTGGGCTGAAGAGCCTCCCTCTGCTCTGTAGGAATTCTATGATTCTATTAAAATTAATTACCGGAATATGTGAGAATGATTTTGGCAGACTGTGTATTGGAGTGACACCAAGCAGAGACTCAGTGAGGGGGACATTAATAGAATGCATGGGGAGAAATCTAGCAAAGAACGTGTGTGTCAGGTTGGTGGTTATTTTAGAGTCCAAACAGACTTTTGTCACAGATATGAGACTATATTTAAATGGAAAAGCAGACATGTGCAGCAGATTGGATTCATTTTTGCAGTTTTACCATTGATAGCAACAAATCCAACAATAGCTCATGTGTCACAATGCAATATTCCAAGGTATTTTGACAGAGAGGAGATTGAACAATGATCAGGAGGTTGGCTGAGGTGGCAAACCTGCTTGGGAATGATTTAAGATTCTTTGGGGATCTGAAATCGTAACTGGCTTGCTATCATTAACAGAGATAGCTGCAAGGAACTGAAATCGAGCAATTTTAATAATAGTAAATGCATGAAGAATAAAAATATGAACAAAAGTGGAATGAAGATGACAATAATTGAAAAATACTCAGAATCAGTGGGTGCAATCTTACCCACTGTTCACGCCATGCTCCCGCTACAGTGAGATTGGAGAATTTGGCACCCAGCCAAATTTCCGTTCACTGCGGCGGGATGGCCCATTGACATGAACAGGTTAAGAAGGTTCTGGTCATGGAGTTTTACGGCACAGAAAGAGGCCTTTCATCCCATTGTATCTGTGCCAGCCATCAAGCACCTCTTTATTCTAATCCTATCTTCCAATTTGTGGTCCGTAGCCTTACATGCAATGGTTTTCAAGTGCTCATTTAAATGCATCTTAAATGCTATGAGGGTTCCCACCTCTATCACCCTTTCACACAGTGAGTTCCAGATTCCTTCCACACCCTGAGTGAAAAAGGTTTTCCTCAATCGCCTCTAAATCTCCTGTCCCTCACCTCAAATCTATACCACTTGGCATTTGCCCCTCTACTAAATTTCTCCCCATCTACCCTATCTATGTCCCTCATAATTTTGTACACCTCAATCAGGTCACCCCTCAGCCTTCTCTGATCTTGTTCATTCCACTATCAGCAAGAACGGAGAATTTGGTACTGAGCCAAATCTCCATTCACAACAGCGGGACTGGAGAATCCCAGCTGCAGATAAGGTCGGACCATCATGGCGTCTGAGTTTTTCCAGCGTTCTCTGTCAGCAGGGTCGTGATATTTTGTCACCTCACTCCATCCATCCAAATGGAACTTGGTTTCTAATTACTGAAGATTAGTACACCATATCGAACAATTTTCGCCGTTTCAAATGGATTGGGCATTATAAGTTTGGCAGAAGATGTTTGATAATGGAGCTATTTGGTCAGTCTTTTCTCTTTCTAAAGATGTATGGGTTAGGTCGATTGGCCATCTTAAATTGACCCTAATGTCAGGGAGGATTAGCAGCGTAAATAAGTCAGGTTATGGGAATAGGACCTTGGTGGGATTGTGGTCAGTGCAGACTGGATGGGCAGAATGGCCTCCTTCTGCACTGTAGGGATGGTGTGATTCTTTCATGGATGCACCTGACTTCTTGTCCTGCATGGGATATCTCGTACATGGGATATCAAACATAGACCACGTGGGGATTGAAGAATTCTCCAGTTAATACTTGGGGGTTTTTCATTGTCTCTATTAATGTCAGCACAGGCTCACAGTTGAAGAAATGAAATGGTAAGTTGCAATAATTATCAGCATTCTCCTGCTGATTGTCTCACACGTTCTCTTCCCTAAAGGTTGGTCAGAAAAAATATTGGAAAGCTGTCTTTGTTTCCATTCAAAAAAAAGAATGTTTAATGGAAAACATTTTTCTTCACTCAGTGATGTATTTTTTTTAAACAGATTTTTAAAGCACATCCCTTGCTTGCTGCTTACAACGAAACAGTGAATGGCACGATCACAGATGCTGTGAAAGATCCGCAGCCCAACACTGCACTGCTCTCTCTTGTTCTCATGTTCGGAACCTTCTCCATTGCCTTTTCCTTAAGAAAACTGAAAACCAGTCAATTCTTTCCAGGAACTGTAAGTAACGTGACTAAAAATTAACTTCCTGCACTTGCACTTGAATATAATTTTCTAAAGAATATGCTTGCAATCAGCTCCACTACACGGTCAATGTCTGTCTGAACAATCAGATAAACTCGTCAAATCATGTCTTCCTAAATTAAAATGCATGTAGAAGTTATTTTTTTGATCAGACAAACCAACAAATCTTTCATATGTGTTACTTTCTTTAGTAGTATCTCACATGCAATTGATGCGAATTCCCCCAAGCTTCTAGGCCTGATTAATCTCTTCTGGCAATGTCACTCAATTCAAATCTCCAGACCTCCCATAAAAACTCAATTCTTCAAACCCATTTGAACTTGCAGGCTTCGCTGAGCCAACCTGACTCTCCAATCCAGACAGACTCTCCAAACCCTCCTGACTTGAACAGTTTTATAGGCCTCCCCAATACAGTCTGATGGTCCAAGCTCTTTTAACCTAACTCAGATTGTTTCTTCTGGCTCCTGCATTACATCAATTGAATTAGACAATGTACATTTTATTAGTGCCACATAAGACCCAATTTGGACAATACCCATTCAGAGTAGAAAGAGAGAGAGCGAGATCTGTAAACTTTCACAAATAGCAATGTGACAATGACAAAATAATCTGCTTTTGTAATGTTGATTGAGGGATATATAATGGCCAAGAAACAGAGCATCTCCTATAATAACTCCAGGAGACAGCTGTAAAGGAACAGTGCTTTATTGCACAAAATAAAGTAAAGCAAAACCATAAGACTGTGAAGAACACAAACAGTTCCCAACCAGGATAATACAATAATGGACCCACTCAGGGGCTTGCTTTATACAGGGCTTCATATACAAGCTCCACCTCATGAGTTAATTACCAATCCCCAGGGAGCTTGTATTCAATGAGTCCTACAGTGAGGTCAATCAGTGATTCCCCATCCAAGTCGGGGGGGTATCACATCTCCCCTGTTTTCCTTCCAAATAGGATCTTCTACATCCACCTGAGCAGACAAATGGAGCCATGGTTTAGCATCTCATCCAACAGACAATACCTCCAATCAGTACATCACTTTCCTTGTGTCAGCCTTGATTTTTATGCTTAAGTCCTAGATTGGGGCTTAAACCCAAAAGCACCTTGTGATTCAGAGTGAGAAAGTTACCAACTGAGCCAGGCTGACACTCAAATCAGAAATGCTTGCCTCTGTAAACTATAGTTTCAGTATGGATTAGTAGTAATTGCATTTAATGAATGCTTTATATCCTCTCAGCCATGGATTTGACTCACGTGTATTGGATAAATTATGTGCTCCAGAAGCAAGGGAAAAGAACTCTGTTACATTGTAAATCTATCTTGCAATTAATTAAGACCTCCTTCTATGGCCATCCCCACCCACTGTTTTAATGTGCTTTTAAACAATATCAGCATGGCACCACTAGAAGGGAAGTGTGTGAGTTGATCCCCGCTTAGCTTCACTTTTGCCTTGAGCAGAACACACACACAAACACACATACACACAAACCACAGACACACACACACAAACACACATACACACACACACAAACCACAGACTTACACACACACACACACACACACACACCACTGATGTCGACAAGGCTTCTCTTTGCAGTCATCCGCTGCATATGCTCCAAGGCAGCAACTTCAATATGGTTTGACGAAAATATTGAGACTCTTCTCAATGTCATGTAGCATGATCAAAGGCTGTTCACCATGCTGTACCTGTACTTCATCTTGCTGCAGGCTGTTTGACCACCACTGGTGACCATGTTGTGTTAGTATAATTATATGCGCACCAATCACTCATGGGTAATTGGGTTAACACATGTGAGTTCATTTGTTAGGACTAGGCGCATGAGAACAGTTGTACAGAGGTATAAATCTTACAGACATCAGAGGTGTGTGTGTGTGTTTGTGTGTGTGTGTGTGTGTGTGTGTGCTCTGCTCAAAGTGAAACTGAGACAGGACCAGAAGGCACACTTCCCTTACGGTGATGTCATGTTGATATTCCTTAAAGGCATATTACAATACCGACCACCATTATACCTTCTGCAACAACACATAAAGAGCTCTTTCTATTCCTTAAGCACCTCCCATAACAATGTGTTGAGAAAGCTTTCACTGAGAAATCTCCCACTCACAGTGAAAGTAGGTATTATTCCACCTAGATAACTGTATGCTTAGTTGGGCTTTTAATCATCTGAAGTGAACCTTACGATGAAAGTTCTCTCTTTTCCCCCTGTTAGCTCCGTCGTATAATCGGTGACTTTGGTGTTCCCATTGCCATTCTTGTCATGGTGCTGGTAGATTTCTTCATCAAAGACACCTACACACAGGTTAGTACAGTTGCTCACTGATCATTACCTCATCAATAATGACTCTCTTTCTTCCTTGGCAGGGCAGGTAAAAACATTTCTTTAGCGTCAAGTTAGCTCCCAGATGACATGTCTGGCAATGGGAGATTGAAACTGAACTAGCGTCTGTGGTGAGCTCAGTAATCCTCTTCCAGACAACAGGTAGCACTCCATGTTGTTACTGGCGAGTGACCAGATATACTGGCTTATTAATGGAATTGGGAAGGGTAAGTTAACCACAGTCAGCTGGTGTTCCTGCTGCAGAATGTGAAATACCTTCAAATTTGAATGCTGTAAATGTAAAATAATCCTCACTGAACTAACAGGTGCTTACGACGGGAGCAAAAAAATGCTGGAAAAGCTCAGCTTGTTTAGTGGAAAGAGGTACAGAATTAATGGATGGGATTTTCCAATCCCATCCATCATGGGAATCGTTACAAGTGGGTCTGAAGTTTTGATGGCTTGGCATTAGATCTGTTGACTTTGGGCACAAATTTTCAGTCCTGCAGCAGCGCGGGACCAGAAAATTATACCCATTGTTTCAGGCTGGAGCTGGAAAATAAGACAGATGTAACATGTTTTAAGCCAATACAGAGACAGGGAATGTGTGGGGATGGGGAAATGAGTATGCAGCAGGGTGGATGGCATTTTACAACTTTCTGGACACAACACAAAGGTCAACTCTTTCAGATCATTTCTGTCCCTATTATTTCTTGGTGCTCCCGATCCTATGGGCAGAATTCTCCTCAGCCCCTGTCAGTAGGTGCAATGGCAAACATGGGGCTGGGTAAAGGTGAGGGTTTGAATTCAGCACGGTGGCACAATTGTTAGCACAGCTGCTTCACAGTGCCAGGGACCTGGGTTCAGTTCTCGGCTTTGGTCACTGTCTGTGCGGAGTTTACACATTCTCCTCTTATCTGCATGGGTTTCCTGCGTGTGCTCTGGTTTCTTCCCACAGTCTGAAAGATGTGCTGGTTAGGTCGATTGGCCATGCTGAATTGCCCCTTAGTGTCATGGGGGCTAGCTAGGGTAAATGCATGGGGTTATGGCGATAGGGCCTGGGTTGGATTGTGGTTGGTGCAGACTCGATGGGCCGAATGGCCACCTTCTGCACTGTAGGATTCTATGATAGGAGGCCCAAAAAAATGGCTTTACACCAGCATGAATTTCCCATGGGATTTTTTTGTTGGTGCCCGCCATGGCAGATCAGAAAAACCCACTGTAGATTGGCATGAAACTCATTTTCATTCCACAGATGAAGACCTGATCACCCATGCCCAATTCTCCGTGGCCCCAGCAAGATAAACATGCTGATGCAAAACACGTTTGGAAAACTGATGTCAGGACTCACTTGAACAATGTCTAGGGCTGCTTCTGGGGTGCAGGATGGAGGCTGTTGTCAACCCTGGGCCCTGGAGCACCACAGCAGTGGTGGAGGGAGCATCTGCAGGTGGAGGAGGTCCATCTTCCAGCCTCAGAGTTTTTCTGGGAAATCCACTTTCATTTTCAGGAAGTGCACCTTCTTTCTTCATTAGTAGGTCAGTGTTGCTGGGCGCCTTTCCAAGACGATGCCCAGATAGTCAGCAGAGTATGTGCCATCAAGCCTGCCCCACCATGGAAATGGCACTAAATCCCTGAGTGCATAATTAATGAGGTCAGGGCCTGAAGATTTGACTTTTTTTCCCATTGGCCTCCACAGTGGGAAACATTCCATATTCCCATCCTCTCCCAGCAACACCATCCCCCAGCCCCATAGGACTTGGTATCAAGATGGGAGAATTTCACTCTATGCTTCAGAATCATAGAATCCCTACAGTGCAGAAGGAGGCCATTTGGCCCACTGAGTCTGCAATGACAACAATCTCAACTAGGCCCTATCCCCATAATCCCACATATTTACCCTGCTAGTCCCCCTAAGATTCAGGGCAATTTAACATGGCAAATTCATCTAACTCACATACCTTTGGACTCTGGGAGGAAACCAGGGCACTCAGAGAAAACCTACACAGACACAGAAGAATGTGCAAACTTCACAGAAATAATGACCGAGGCCGGAATTAAATCCGGACCCCTGGCACTGTGAGGCAGCAGTGCTAATCATTGTGCCACCCACAGTTTATTTACTTGTTCCAATACTGTCTCCTTTTGCCTTTAATCATCATCCCTGTTGTCATTTAATCTCAGGATTCCATCCCGTTACAGATCTTCTCTTCTGTATCCCATTCCACTTCCCTCCCACCCCCCTGCCCCTCCCCCTCCCCCCACAGCCCCACCACCCCACCTGCTTTCCTTATCTCTAGCCTTGTTTAAAATCTGTTGCATCTCTAATTTCCTCCAGTTCTGAGGAAAGGTCGTTAATCTGAAACATTAATTCTGTACTGTCTCCACTGAGTAGCTTCAGAATTTTCTGCAGTATTTTGTTTTTATATTCTACGTTGTCTAGTTGTGTGTTCTTGGTTGGTTGTGTGCGGTACTGTATACAAATGAGAAAGCCCCAGGTTTGATTCTGAACAACCTTTGCCCAAACGCCCTGACATTAGATAAATGTCGGAAAGCTCCGTAGGGTGAGAGCCTGCACATCATCGCAGGGTTAACAGGGATAGAGTGGGGGTGGGGGAGAGGAGGAGGGGGTAAGATGATCTTTCAGAGAGTTGGAGCAGACTCAATGGGTTGAATGACTTCTTTCTGGACCATAGGGTTTCTATGGTTCATGTCATTTCATGAGAAGATGTATTTGCGTGGAGTCATCAGTAATTTAGCTGTACCTCTTAAACCAGATGTTAGTTTTTGCATAAGTCAACTGACTAAAGTTAAAACCGAGCTGCAATTAATTATTATTTGTATGTGTCTTTATTTTGCAAAGCTAGTTTACTCCATTTAATTCTTTTCATTGCAGAAACTCTTTGTTCCAGATGGTCTTCAGGTGACAAGACCCCAAGACAGAGGCTGGATAATCAACCCTCTTCAAGATTTCCCCTATTGGATGATTGCTGTCTCAGTTGTTCCAGCCATTTTGGTTTTCATTCTTGTCTTCATGGAGTCTCAAATCACAACGTAAGTACTTTGAAGGCAAATGTGGCTCTAAAATTCTACGAGGAATAACATTCTTTGAGGGTGAAAGCCAGGATGGGAAATGGTATCGTCCACTATATGTATTTTTCTTTCTAGTGCTGGAAGGATTGTTTCCTAAGCCCTGAGGTCTGGCTACGCTCTTCACTACCTGCAGAACTAAGGGCACGGTGGCACAGTGGTTAGCACTGCTGCCTCACAACGCCAGGGACCTGGGTTTGATTCTTAGCTAGGCTCACTGTGCAGAGTCAGCACATTTTCCCTGTGTCCACAGCTGCTCCGGTTTCCTCCCACAGTCCAAAAGACATGTTAGTTAGGTGCACTGGCCATACTAAAATTCTCCCTCAGTGTACCCGAACAGGCGCAGGAGTGTGGCAACTAGGGGATTTTTACAGTAATTTCATTGCAGCATTAATGTAAGACTAGGACAAAGAACAGTACAGCACAGGAACAGGCCCTTCAACCCACCAAGCCTGCACCAATCGCATTGTCCTATCTAGACCAACTGCCTGTTTATGTGTCTATCCAGATAAGTCTTAAATGTCACTAATGTGTCTGCCTCAACCAACTCACTTGATAGTGCATTCCAAGTCCCTGTGTAAAAAACTTTCACCGCACATCACTACTGAACCTTTCTCCTCCTTAACTTGAACTTGTGTCCACTTGTTATTGTCATTTCTGCCGTGGGAAAAAGCTTCCAACTGTTCACCCAATCTATGCCCCTCATAATTCTATAAAATTTTATCAAGTTGCCCCTCAGTCTCCACCTTTTCAGGGAGAACAATCCCAATTTATTCAACCTCTCCTCATAACTAATATCCTCCATACTCCCCATACATGCTGGTAAATCTTTTCTGCTACTCTCCCTCCAAAGCCTCCATGTTCTTCTGGTGGTGTGGCAACCAGATTTGGACACGGTATTCGAAATGTGGCCGAACTAGCATTTTATATAACTGCAACATAATTTGCCAACTTTTACACTCGGTGTCCTGGCCGATGAAGGCAAGCACTCCATACACTTTCTCCACCACCTTTTCCACTTGTGCTGCCGCTTTTAAGGATCTGTGGACCTGTACTCCCAGATCCCTCTGTGTGTCTATGCTCCTATGGTTCTGCCATTTATTTTGTAGCTCCCACCTGAATTGGATCTACCAAAACACATCACCTCACATTTGTCCAGATTAAGTTCCATGTGCTATTTCTCTGCCCAATTTTCCAGACTTTCTACATCCTGCTGTATTCTCTGACAATCTCCACCACTAACCGCAGCTCCAGCAATCTTAGTATCAGCCACAAACTTGCTAATCGGAACTGCTACATTCTCTTCCAAGTAATTTATATACATTACAAAGAACAGAGTTGTTTGCGGACTACCTGTGACACCAATAAATAAACTTTAACTAAACATGGCAAGCCAAAATAAAAAAACGACAAAGGTATAATTCATCAGGGCTACTTATTTTATTTATTGTTAACTTTAATCATGTTTGGAACCAGTGAAAAATCTCCTGTCACTTATCCGATTTATATTCTTACCTCTATGCCTGTTACCTCCAGGCTCAATTATTCCAATGCTCGCCTGGCCGGCCACCCACCACCTTTCACTCATCCAAAACTCTTCTGCTCATATTCTATTGTCCACCAGCTTACCACCCAGTCATTACCAAACAACACTGGCTTCCAATACCACAAATTCAACTTTAAGATCTCTACTCTTGTGTTTAATTTCCATCAAGTCCCAGATTCAAGAAGTAAAGGAACAGAGAATAATTGGATTAGTTGTTGTTATTCTAGTAGGAAGATGGACAAGGGCGGCATACCTGGTACTCCAGTAAAGGATATACTTTAGGAAAAGGATTTAGTGTTGTAAGCTTCTCACACAGGCACATTCTTGAGTAAGTTGTATTCAAGGCTGATAGACATTTGATGCATCCGCAATTCATTATTTATTTATTTTATTCATTTTATGGGATGTGTGCCAGACCAGCATTTATTGCCCATCCCTAGTTGCCCTTTAGAAAGTGGTGGTGAGCTGCCTTCTTAAACTGCTGCAGTTCCTGAGTGTTGTAGACTCCCAGAGCCTCATAACCATCCACCTCAGAAGTCTGTTCATTTGACTCAAGTCTTTTGTATATTCTGCTTCTCTTCATGCTGCCATTGGTGGCCATGACCATCTAGGACCCTCAATCTGGAATGCGCTCCCTAAATCCTTCCATCCCTTCACCTTCTTCTTCTCCTCTAATAACCTCTATAAAACTAATTCATTCAACTAAGTTTTGATCACCCTTCCTACTAACTCCTTCTTTTGGTTCAGAGTCCAATTTGTTCCCAGCCCATAGACAAAAGGTAACCATTTTGGAATGATTTTCTCTGTTAATGTCTCTATAATGAAACGTATGAGTGAAGTTCACCAAAGAGCCTTAGACAGCACTTTCCAAACCCTTGACCACTTCCATCTAGAAGACAAGGGCAGCAGATACATGGGAACTCCACCACCTGCAAATTCCCCTCCAAACCATTCACCATCCTGACTTGGAAATATATCGCTGTTCCTTCGTAGTCAGTGGGTCAAAACCCTGGAATTCCTTCCCTAATGGCATTGTGGGTCAACCCACCACACGTGAACGGCAGCATTTCAAGAAAAAAAGTAAAGTTTATTTATTAGTCACAAGTAGGCTTACATTAACACTGTAATTAAGTTATTGTGAAAATCCCCTCCAAGTCACTTACCACCCTGACTTTGAAATATGTCATTGTTCCTTCACTGTCACTGGGTCAGAATCCTGAAATTCCCTCCCTAACGGCACTATAGGTCTATCGACATCTCAGGGACTGTAGCAATTCAAGAAGGCAGCTCACCACTACCTTCTCAAGGGCAACTAGGGATGGGCAATAAATACTGGTCTGGTCGATGAGGTCCATGTCCCACGATTGAATTAAAAAAAAGGAATAATGACCTCAAATTGCCATTAAAGTGCAATTGTTGGGAGTCTAACCTTTTTTTTGTCTCTTTCAGACTTATTGTCAGTAAAGCAGACCGGAAGATGGTGAAAGGTTCTGGATTCCATGTGGACTTGCTGTTGATTGTGGTAATGGGTGGAATTAGCGCGATTTTTGGAGTGCCTTGGCTTAGTGCTACAACTGTGAGGACCGTCACCCATTGCAATGCCCTGACTGTGATGAGCAAATCTGTTGCACCAGGAGACAAGCCCCAGATTCAAGAAGTAAAGGAACAGAGAGTAACTGGATTCGTTGTTGCTATCCTAGTAGGTGAGTGAGGATGGACAAGGGCAGCATACCTAGTACTCCTGTAAAGGATATACTTTAAGAGAATGATTTAGTGTGGTAAGCCTTTCACATAGGCACATTCTTGAGTAAGTTGTTTTCAAGGCTGACAGACACTTGGGGTATTCTCAGTTCTTTATTTATTTATTTTATGGGGTGTGGGCCTCATCGACCAGACCAATATTTATTGTCCATCCTTAGTTGCCCTTCAGAAAGTGGTGGTGAGCTGCCTTCTTAATCTGCTGCAGTTCCTGAGTGTTGGTCCACCCACAGTGCTGTTAGGGAGGGAATTCCAGGATTTTGACCCAGTGATAGTCAAGGTTCGGTGAGATATTTCAAAGTCAGGGTGGTGAGTGACTTAGAATCATAGAATTCCCACAGTACAAAATGAGGCCATTTGGCCCATTGAGAATGCACTGACCACAATCCCACCCAGGCTACAACTGTGGGGACCGTCAGCTCACCACCACTTTCGCACCCAGGCCCTATCCCCATAACCCCACGCATTTATCCTGCTAGTCCCCCTGACACTAGGGTCAATTTAACACAGCCAATCAACCTAACCTGCACATCTTCAGACTTGGAAGGAAACCTCCAGGTTGTGCTGTTTCTAGATATCTGCTGCTTTTGTCTTTGTAGATGGTTGTGATTGTGGGTTGGGAAGCTGCTGCCTAAGGAACCTTGGTGGGTTCCTGCAATGCATCTTATAGATGGTACTCATGGCTGCCACTGTTCATTGATGGTGGAGAGATGGAATGTTTGTGGAATGCAAGTGTGCTGCTTTGTCGTGGATAGTGTCAAGCTTCTTGAGTGTTGGTGGAGCTGCACTTATCCAGACGAGTAGAGAGTATTCCATTGCATTCCTGATTGTGTCCTGTAGATGGTCAATAGGCCTTGGGGAGTCAGGAGGTGAGTTACTCACCACAGGATTCCTAGGCTCTAACTTGCTCCAGTAGCCACAGTATTTATGTGGCTAGTCCAATTTTTGGTCAATGGTAACCACCAGGATGTTGATCGTGGGGCATTCAACGATGGTAATGCCATTCAATGTAAAGAGGTGATGGTTAGATCCTCTCTTGTTGGAGATGGTCATTGCCTGGCACTTGTGTGGCATGAATGTTACTTGCCACTTGTCAACCCAAGCCTGGATATTATCCATGTCTTGCTGCATTTGGACATGAACTGCTTCAGTATCTGAGGACTTACGGATGATACCGAACATTGTGCAGTCATCAGTGAACATCCCCACTTCTGACCTTATGACAAAAGGAAGGTCATTGATAACCTGGGGATCTCATAGAAACTTATAAAATTCTAACAGGGTAGATTCTGAAAGAATATTCCTGATGGTGGGGATTCCAGCCCCCTGTACTCTGTCCCCATCAAACACTTGCTGGACAGGTAGGTCATAGTTGAGGATAAGGGATAAACCTTTTAGAACTGAGGTGAGGACAAATTTCTTCACCCAGAGGGTGGTGAATATGTGGAATTCACGACCACAGAAAGCAGTTGAGGCCAATATGTTGTCTGACTTCAAGAAGAAATTAGGTATAGCTCTTAGGGCTAAAGGAATTAAGGGATATGGGAGGAAGGGGGGATCAGGAAATTGAATTCGATGATCAACCATGATCATGATGAATGGTGGAGCAGGCCTGAAGGGCCAAATGACCTACTCCTACTTCTAGTTTCTATGTTTCCATGTGTCATTATAGATGCAATTTAAGAAAGGTTTAGAATCATAGAATCCAACAGTACAGAAGGAAGCTATTCAGCCCATTAAGCCTGCACCGACAACAATCCCAGCTAGGTCCTACTCCTGTAACCCCACATTTTCACCCTGCTAATCTCCCTGACACTAAGGGACAATTTATCATTCACCTAACCTGCACATCTATGGGAGGAAACTGGAGAATCCGGAGGAAACCCGAGCAGACACGAGGAGAATGTGCAAACTTCACCCAGACAGTCACCCAAGGCTGGAATTGAACCCAGGTCCCTGGCGCTGTGTGGCAGCAGTGTTAACCACAGTGCCACCAAACTGATTTGGAAACTTAGTGTATTAAACTTCAGCTAACTCTGACTCGAGGACTGTTGCATTTGGCAGAGGTTTCCTGTGAACAAGCAGAAGATTTTCTTTCCTGGTGCAGTTTGGAACCCTGCTACCTCTGTTCTGTAGCACATTTTGCTTCACAAAAGTGCCTTAACATATCTCTCAAAGATTGTGCCATTCAAAGCACTTCATGTCCAATTAATTGCTTTGGCATGCAGTACCTGTTACTGTGTGGGTGAAAGTGGCAGAAACTTTGTACACTTGATGATGCCAAAGTCAGCAGGGGCGTGTTAGGTGCAGGACAAATGTTGCCTGGAGCACCAGAGGAACACCATGTTCTTTTTCAAAAAATGCAATAGACAGAAAGACTTGCATTTCCATAGCGCCTGTCACAGCCTTAAGCTGCCCCAAGTGCCTTACACCCAGAGTTTTTTTGAAGTGTAATTAATATTCCACTTCAAGAATGCCAGGCAGCATTCCCTTGGTACTAAAGCTTTCCAGCTTAAATGGAAGAATGCAACTACTGAGACAAGGTAGGAAGCACAGCAACCAATTGGTGCACAGCAAGCTCCCACACACAGCAATGTAATCATGACCAAATAGTGTGTTTTCGTCCTGTTGGCTGAAGGGTGATCATTGGCCAAGGTACCAGGTGAAGACACCTGCTGTTTATTGAATAGCGCCATTGGACCGTTTCTTTTCATCTCCAAGGGCAGGTGACATCTTGGTTTAATGTCTGACCTGAAAGGCAACATCTCTGACAGTGCAGCACTCCCTCAGTACTGCATCGCTGTGTCAACCTGAGCACTTCATGACCTCAAGATTTTAATTTAACATTTCATTGAAGGAAGCCATTGAAGGGATTCTACTTAAATGGTAGAATGAAACCCACTGAGACAAGCTCACTTAGTACCAGTTTGGTATAGAATCATAGGAAGGAATTTTATCATCTCGCCCATCATGGGACTTGTAGCTGGCAGGACATGAATGATACACATGTCCCTTGACCGCAGGATAAATTTTCCGGCCTTGGGGTGAGTACGGCTGGAAAATTCCACATTGGAATTGCTACAATGCAGAAGGAGGCCATTCAGCCCATTGAGCATATGTCAACAACAATTCCCCCAGGCCCTATATATCCCTGTAACCCCATGTATCTACCCTCATAATCCCCCTGACACTAAGGGGCAATTTACCATGGCCAATTGACCTAACCCACACATTTTTGGACTGTGGGAGGAAACCGGAGCACCCAGAGGAAATCCACGCAGACACGGAGAAAATTTGCAAACTCCACGCATTCAGTCACCCGAGGACAGAATTGAACCCAGATTCCTGGCTCTGTGAGGCCGCAGTGCTAACCGCTCATATCTTGCATCAGGGGTGAAACCACCTTAAGGAAAATATCTTTTCTTACTGCATTTTAAAAGGTTAAAAATACTAGTCCTTGCAGTCAAGTGTACCTCCTTCAATCTTCTAACCATAGAAAAGAATCAACAATTCCATTAGTTGTTTTCCGATCGAAGAATAATTGCCAGTATTCAGAGGTTAGGAGACAGAGAATTTGCATAGATCTCAGTACCCCATCACAAAGAAACTTTTCTGTGACTGGCAGAGCTATCAGAAAGCAGTATAGCTCAGTACTGCACCTCACATTGCACCTGTGATATAACTCCATCATCTGACCATTCATTGACAACAGCGAATTCAATTTCTTGACCTGGTTCAGCAAATAAGAGTACAGTTTGCTTGTGATTCTATCTGTATGATCACTCTCTCAATCTGTTGAATGTTTTAATTTTGCAGGTTTGTCTATTGTGATTGGAAGGGTTTTGCGTATGATCCCAGTCGCTGTCCTGTTTGGAATCTTTTTGTACATGGGAGTCACATCTCTGAATGGAATTCAGCTTTTCGATCGTATCCTCCTACTCCTGGTCCCACCTAAGTACCACCCGGACTGTGTTTATGTCCGCAAAGTAAGTTCTTGCATTGAAACAGTACTACCTATCGGAAGAGGCAGGTGATTAGTTAGAATGGGTGAGATTTTGCTGTAGAAGGAACAGTGAGGCTAATAGCTGAAGTGTACAACCTCCAGTGACCAGTGCACAGTTCAACTCCAAAATCACAAAGGTATTGAAATCACAACTGTCAACTCTCTGTGCTACTTCAGAAGCTACACTGGGATTTCAGAAAGATTCACAGCTTAGAAATGCATGGAACAGTGTGATATTGCAGTACTTACATGAAAGAACATAAGAACATAAGAAATAGGAGCAGGAGTAGGCCATCTGGCCCTTCGAGCCTGCCCCGCCATTCAATAAGATCATGGCTGATCTGTCGTGGCTCAGTTCCACATTCCCGCCCAGAACCCTTAATCCCCTCTCTTATCAAAAACCCATCAACCCGCGTCTTAAAAATATTTAGCAAGGCAGCCTCCACCACCTCAACGGGCAGAGAATTCCAGAGATTCACCACCCTTTGAGTGAAGAAGTTCTTCCTCAACTCCGTTCTAAACCATGCCCCCTTTATCTTGAGGCTGTGCCCCCTAGTCCTACTGTCCTTTCTGAGCGGGAAGAGTCTCTCCACCTCTATCCTATCCATCCCATTCATCATCTTATACGTCTCAATGAGATCTCCCCTCATTCTTCTAAACTCTAACGAGTACAAGCCTAGTTTATTCAGCCTCTCCTCATAGCTCAACCCCCTCAATTCCGGCATCAGCCTAGTAAACCTCCTCTGCACTCCCTCCAAGGCCAAAATATCCTTGCGTAAGTACGGTGCCCAAAACTGCACACAGTACTCCAGCTGCGGCCTCACCAATGCCCTATACAGCCGCAGCAAGACCTCCCTACTTTTATATTCAATCCCCCTCGCTATGAAGGCCAGCATCCCATTAGCCTTCCTGACCACCTGCTGCACCTGCAAGTTGGGTTTTTGCGACTCATGCACAAGGACCCGGAGGTCCATCTGCACCGTCGCCTGCTGCAGTTTTTCTCCGAAAGATATCTACTAATCTCTTGAGACTTACTTCGGACTTGCATATTCCAGTAAAGTTTCAGCAATGGCAACGTGATAAGTTTTAATACGTGCCAAACAACCTATCTAATACTGAAAATTAACTTTTACAAGTATGGGGTCTCATTCCTTCAGACTTTGATTATTCTCACTCTCTCTCTCTCTCTTTCTCTCTACTAATTACATCTTTCTTTCCCTCTCTTTATTTCAATTTTTGAAAATGAGTTGGCAAAAACTAAATGTTCTAACCAATTAATTGAGGAATAATTGAAGATTGCAGAATTCCTTGTCCTGCTCACTCAGGTCTCAAGAGTTCCTGAACAGGGTTTTGATCAGAAATGTCTCTCTAACTGGAGGAAATTCTGGTACAAAATCTCAGAGAAAGTCCAAAGGCAAGTGCAGTGAATGGCTGGTCACATTATCGGCCACAAAATACAATCCAATGAATATTGCATCTTCTTTCAAAGTCATCAGCAAAGTCATTGGCAAATTTAATCTAGCATAATTGAGGAACAAATGACATAATGAAATGTCAGCAGAAAATGCTGGCGGCACAGTAGCACAATGATTAGCATTGCTGCCTCACAGCGCCAGGGATCGAGGTTCGATTCCCAGCATGGGTCACTATCTCTACATGTGGAGTCTGCATGTTCTCCCCATTTCTGCGTGAGTTTTCTCTGGGTGCTCTGATTTCCTCCCACAATCCAAAAGATGTTTTGGTTAGGTGCATCAGCTACTAAATTCTCCCTCAGTGTACCTGAACAGGCACTGGAATGTGGCAACTAGGGAATTTCCACAGTAACTTCACTGCAGTGTTAAGACTGTAAGACATAGGAGCAGAATTAGGCCATTCGGCCCATCAAGTCTGCTCTGCCATTCAATCATGGCTAATTTTCTTTTCTCATGCCTATTCTCCTGCCTTTTCCCCATAACCCCTGATTCCCTTATCAGTCAAGAAGCTATCGACCTCTGTCTTAAAGATACTCCATGACCTGGCCTCCACAGCCTTCTGCGGCAAAGAGTTCACCACTCTTTGGCTGAAGAAATTTCTCCTCATGTCTGTTTTAAAGGATTGTCCCTTTAGCCTGAAGTTGTGCCCTCTGGTTCTAGTTTTCCCTACTAGTGGAAACACCCTCTCCACGTCCACTCTATCCAGGCTTCGCAGTATCCTATAAGTTGCAATAAGGTCCCCCCTCATTCTTCTAAACTCCAAGAGTGTCCTCAAATGTTCCTCATACAACAAGATCTTTAATCCTAATGCGATTAACGTGATCCTACATGCAACACTAATAAATAAATTTTAAGATCTCAGCAGGTCTGACAACATCTGTCAGATGACAGAATAGACCCAAGGTTCCCAAAGTAAATCCTGACTCTCCACAGCTGCTGTCAGACCTGCTGAGGGTTTTGGAGTATTTTGTGTTTTCGTTTCAGATTCCAGTATCCGCAGTAACTGTGCCTTTAACACAATGAAATGTTCCCTTTTGTTCAAGTTGTTCACAGAACTGAACGTGAAGCGTTTGGATTATTCTCAAATACTACATCTCAATGTTTCTATGTCTGTTATCTAGGTCCGCACCAGGCGTATGCACTTGTTTACTTTCATTCAGATTCTGTGCATTGCAGTCCTGTGGGTGATCAATAAGTCTGTTGCAGCCTTGGCTTTCCCCTTCGTGCTCATTCTCACAGTCCCTCTCAAGATGTTTGGACTCAAAAGGATCTTCTCAGAAGTAGAGATGCAAAGTGTAAGTACCTTAATACCGGAATAAGAAATCTTTTGAGCCGCTCTTCCCTGATAGTTATAAACCTATGCAGCCTAACTCCAAAGTAACAGAAGTTTGGCACTTGCTTTCAAAGAGACAGATAGCATTGCCCGAAATATCCTGGAGTATTCAAGAATAATGTGCAGGACACCATTACCAAACAAAACAGGGAGGGAAAAAAAAATCACCAGGGCATTCTTCAAAATGGTTTTTTTAAAAAATCTTTGACCACTCTTTTTGTTTGATGTAAAAATATTGACACTAGACTGGACTTGCCACATAAACACGGTGGCTACCAGAGCAGGTCAGAGGAGTACTGCACGAGTAACTCACCTATTGACACCCTGAAGGCTGTCCATCATCTACAAGGCACAAGTCAGGAAAACAGTGATGGAATACTCTCCATGGGATGGTGATGGCCAAGTGACATTATCATTAGACTATTAATCCAGAAGCTCAGTTAATGTTCCAGGGCCACTGCAGATGGTGGATTTTGAATTCAATAAAAAATATCTGGAATTAAGAATCTACTGATGACCATGAAACCATTGTTGGAAAAAACCTATTTGGTTCACTAATGTCCTTTGGAGAAGGAAATCTGCCATCCTTACCTGGTCTGGCCTACATATGGCCCCAGAGCCATAGCAATGTGGTTGACTCCGAACTGCCCTCCCAGAGGAACTAGGGATGGACAATGAATGCTGGCCAGCCAGCGATGCCCATGTCCCATGAATGAATAAAAAAAAACTTACCTGGGTGGATGCTGCTCCAACAACACTCAACAAAATTGACATAATTCCAGACAAAGCAGCCCACTTGGTTGGCACCACATCCACAAAAATCCATTCACTCCGCCACCAATGCTCAGTATTGTGTACTATCTGAAAGATGCACAGCAGAAATTCAGCAAAATAAATGCTGGCTTAGCCAGCAACACCCACATCCCTTGATTGAATTTTTAAAAATCATCCAATCAAGTTCTGGAGACTCTGGTCTTCTATTGACCTGAATAGGTGAGTTGCCAAGAGAATAGATATATTAGTCCACCAGTGATTGGAGGGTGGGAAAGTGGGGGAGGGAAAGGGGGGTGAATTGGATATGGGTAGTTATGTAGTGAAACCTCCAGGAACACATCTAATCGGAGTGATGGTCCTAAGAGATGCGTTACTTCTGTCCGTTCTTTATGAAATAGATCTGCACTGGATTGCCTGCATTACCTGGATATCCAGGCCCAGTAAGATCGCGATAGGTGAGAAATCGGGTGCGAACCCAATTATTTTGCCTATCTTGCAATCCTACCAGTTTGCCCCGCTCATTAGCCGGGTGGTACGAGAAGGTAAAATCACCTCCTTAGCTCCTTCCACGAGGCTATCTCTTCAACAACAGAAAGTCTTTTATTTCTCCAGAGATGCTGGCTGACCTGCTGAGTGTTTCCAGCATCTTCTGTTTTTGCTGTAAAGAGCGTTTGCACTATTTTGCTTGGTGTTTAGAATGGCAT
Source organism: Carcharhinus amblyrhynchos (assembly GCF_965287045.1). NCBI lineage: Eukaryota > Metazoa > Chordata > Chondrichthyes > Carcharhiniformes > Carcharhinidae > Carcharhinus > Carcharhinus amblyrhynchos. The sequence goes on from NC_137350.1 coordinate 16,140,238, forward strand.
CAAGGTTTAACAATAATTTCCTCATGTCAAAATTCACAAGTGCTGTTTCTGAACATAAGGAATGAGACACTAATCTGCTTTCAGTAAAAGAGTTTAGACTCACTGCTGCCTTGAGAAATGCCTGTCCAGGAACTTGGTGAAGTAACAGTGCTTTTGTTTGTTTTCTGAAGCTGGATGGTGATAAAGCAGAACCTACCTTTGAGGAGAAGGAAGGAGTGGATGTTTATGATGAGACGATAATGCCAAGCTAAGCCCCTTGGAACCCATACAGGACACAACGTTGCAATGCAGCTTAAGAGACAACAGAAACATTCGCCTTTGTCTGACTTATTCCTCTTTATTAATTAATGAAAATCTGTGTAATAGCCAAAGGAGAGGATGAGCGATTCTAGTCTAACACAATAATGATGTAAGCAATGCTTAGTTTAGTTTTAGCTTTAGAAATGTACAATTACCAAAACACAATACAATTAGTTGGGGCTAAATGAAAACACATTGTGGTCATGGTAATCTGGCTCAGGAATTTGATTAGGTTTCCCCATGTTTAAAAGAAGGAAGTTGAAGAGACAAATTACCAAGAAGTATACAAACGTATGCTCTTTGTCCAGAGATCCCAGAATTTTCTTTATTAAGACCAGGATACAAATGGGATGTTAAGTATTCATTACTGACTCCATTTGAGTCAATCTAATTATGCCTTTGCTCATTTTGATTCCATTTCCATTGTAAGTAATGTTACTAAATCTCCAGATGGCAATATTAAAGAACCACCGCTCTCACATCATGCCCAAACTAATTACATTACATTCCAATGTGCATTTGTAAATCCAACAGCATGTTATTTTTTACACAATCTTGTACGCTTTTATAGGGTAAGTTCGAAATGCAGAATTATGCGCCTCGTTGCAAATTTTTGGGTTATCGTGTTTCCACAGAGAAATCAAATATACCTTGTAAAATAATGTTATTTATGTTCATAATTATTTTACAATTTGACCTCAGAGAAATCAGGTGAAATTTATAGTTTTGGGATTGGTGGTGCCGGAGTGTATGATGGCAAACTCTAGAAGACTTTTGTAGACCTGGATATTTACAAGGTTGGGGTGGGGGGCGTGCTTACAGAGTGGTTACAGGGGAAGAGGATGAAGTGGTGTGGGGCAACTCAAATGTCAGGAATGCGGAAGTTCTGCCACGTTTCATGGCAAGACCTGATTATTTTCTTTCTTCATTTCCCACTTGGTCAGTCAGATTGACACCAAAGAAGTGAGCAATGGAAACCCACTGCCAGAGGCTGTTAAATATAGGTCCTGGTAACTGGGAACATCACAGGCTGACGTGGGAATGGGTGGACTGGGGCAAAGAGTTGACCGTTGGGGTCGGGGGAGGGAAGGAGGAGAGGAGAGTCCAGGAAATATTGTAGGTTGATGGTTGTAATGGTGGGAGGAGATGGGGGGGTGGGGCGGGGGGTACGGTGTGAAGGATAGTTAGATTGGCAAACAGGAGGCGGGGAGAAGATCTGGAAATAATACAGGTTTTGAGGGAGGATAGGTGGCAGCTTGTCACAGCAAAATGATTTGTCTGAGGGACTGAAGGAAAACACTCTTGTTTCCCTTGGCCCACAAGCAGTGCTATAAATAGCTCTCAGGCGCTGGATGCAGCTGCTCCCATTACTGGGAAACCTAGCCAACCTCACGAGTTAAGTTTCAATTGTTGCAAAATATCAGAAATAGAACCTCATTGACATATTATAATGGACTGTTCAGATGCCTCCAAACCTATTCCCATTAAAACAGAATCAGGTATGTTCACGGCAGGTTAGGGTCAAGTTGCTGACCCTCTCCTGTCCATCATGGTGAGGGGGATTAAAACCCCAATTCCCCTCTGGTATCATGCATTGTTCTGAATAGTTTAGTAAATGACTTGTCCCTAGATCCATTTGAAGAAGGAACTTCTGTGCTTTTAGAAGGCTTCCTTCAACAGAATATAGATATATATATATGCTGAATAATGTTTTAAATAAATGGCTACACTCAAAAGGAAAGCAGTTTATTTTCTCTACCAAATATTTTATTCAAGTGAGATGCTTTTTACAAATGTAGTTGCTTCAGTCAAGATCCAGTTAAGCCTCTTGATTCCTTTGTGTGTGTGTTTTTTTTACATTTTGTAGCATACTAACTGACACTTTTAATTACTGACGCATTCAACAAATTTGTTTCATTGATTCATCCTGAGTTTCTGACTAGGGAAAGAAAGCTATGTCTGCACACAACAGTATCATGACTCAAATGAGACCATTTCATTCTTCCCATTGTTGGGACTGTATGTAAACCATAGCCAAGTTCTATTACTCTTTATAAAGTTCAATTTAGAATCAGTCAACATTTAGATAAGCACTGTTGAAATGATACTGTTAAGGACTCTCTCCATCACACTGCAAAGTGAACATTTGTTTCAAATACTGTGGTGGTGAGAGATGAAAAAATGGAGATGAAGACAACTTCTTGGTGATAAACTGATAATCATACAATTAAACAATGGCGTGCTTTTTTTTCAGTTTGCATTTTTTTAAATAAAGATTAAATATGTTTCAAGAATCTCGAACTGCCTCTTTTTTGCCAACATGAAAAATTCCAGTAATCCAAAATCTCTGAAAAGTTCCTTAGTTAGTTTAAAAGTTAAAGTTTTATTTATTAATCACAAGCAAGGCTTACATTAACACTGCAATGAAGTTACTGTGAAATTTCCCCAGTCGCCACACTGCGGCACCTGATCAAGTCAACATCCCTAACCAGCACATCTTTTAGAGTGTGGGAGGAAACTAATGTGGTCCAATAGTTTTGGTTCAGTTGACCAAAGGAAGGTGCACAAGAGGCTTTTATATAACAATTCCTAACAGTGCTAACCACTGTGCCATCCCCACATTAATGACCTACTTTCATAGAATCATAAAATTCCTACATTTGGCCCATCGAGCCTGCACTGAGAGCAATCCCACCCAGGCCTATCCCATTAACCCCACATATTTATATTGCTAATCTGCCTGACACTAAGGAATTTTACCACACCGCCTGCAACAGGAATAGGAGCAGGCAAGGGGTAGCATGGTGGCGCAGTGGCCACAGCACCAGAGACCAGGTGCACCAGAGAATGTGAAGTTTGCACATTCCCCCCATGTCTGCGTGGGTTTCCTCTGGGTGCTCAGGTTTTCTCCCACAGTCCAAAGATGTGCGGTTGATCTGCCATGCTAAATTGCCCCTTAGTGTCAGGGGGATTAGCAGAGTAAATACATGGGGTTATGGGATAATGCCTGGATGGGATTGTTGTCGGTACAGGCTCGATGGGTCGAATGGCCTTCTTCTGTACTGTATGATTCTATGAATGGCAAGGTCTGTTGATGTCAGGTGGGATTTTACAGTTTCAGGACAAGCGAGGCCATAAAATCCCACACTACAGGGCAATTTTCCTGTCCAATTAATTTTACCTGCTTTGGATTTTCTTCAGCCTGACCTAATTTCCAAACTATTTAATTCCTGGGCCAATAAATTTGTTCAATGTGACAAAAATGTAGAAGTAGCTGTGCTTTTTGTTTTTACAGTTCCTTATATAGAGCTTCCAACTTAGAAAGCATCTTTTATTTGTTGCTACAGAGATGGTTGTCCAAAATAAAAATGTACCACACGAGGGCACTGTTGACTCATTCTTCATTATCTCCACCCATAATGTTCTTACCCATTATTCTGCTTGTTTGTAAACAATACATCTCAGAAGCTAATGGATAGGCTTCAATAAAATTTGGTACACAGGCAGGGAATAGGTTTTTATTTAAGGGTCAACTTGCATTGGGAGATAGATCAAATGTACTTTGTTAGGGGGTTATGTGTTGTTTTATTTAGAGTATTGCTGATTGTTTTAGTGTAATAATGGATTGTCTCAGATTCTGTGGTGCAATTTGTCACAGCTGTCATTAAGTGTGCAAAGTTTTCAGAGCAGATTGTTTGATGTGAATTGGCCTGCTGCCCCCTCAGTGAGATAGAACATAGAACATAGAACATTACAGCGTAGAACAGGCCCTTCGGCCCACGATGTTGCGCCGACCAATTAAGAAAAAAGCAATGACCCTCTAACCTAAACCAATCCCTTTCCATCCATAAACCTATCCACGGACCTCTTAAACGCCCCCAAACTAGGCGCATCTACAACTGCAGCAGGCAGGGCATTCCATTCCCCACCACCCTCTGGGTAAAGAACCTACCTCTGACATCCATCCTATAACTACCACCCCTTAATTTAAAGCTATGTCCCCTCGTGCTAGCTTTCTCCATCCGAGGAAAAAGGCTATCACTGTCCACCCTATCTAAACCTCTAATCAACTTGTATGTTTCAATATGGTCTCCTCTTAGCCGCCTTCCTTCCAACGAAAACAACCCCAAATCCCTCAGTCTCTCCTCATAGGACCTTCCCTCCATACCAGGCAACATCCTGGTAAACCTCCTCTGCACCCTCTCCAATGCCTCCACATCCTTCCTATAATGTGGGGACCAGAACTGTACACAATACTCCAAGTGCGGCTGCACCAGAGTTTTATACAGTTGCAACATGACGTAGCGGCTCCTAAATTCAATCCCCCTACCAATAAACACCAAGACACCGCATGCCTTCCTAACAACCTTATCGACTTGATTTCCAACTTTCAGGGATCTATGCACATATGCACCTAGATCCCTCTGTTCGTCAACACTATTCAGAGTCCTACCATTAGCCCTATACTCTACACATCTGTTATTCCTGCCAAAGTGAATTACCTCACACTTTTCCGCATTAAACTCCATCCGCCACCTCTCGGCCCAGCTTTGCAACTTGTCCAAGTCTCTCTGTAAACTATGATACCCCTCTTCACTATCTACCACTCCTCCGACTTTGGTGTCATCAGCAAATTTACTAATCCATCCTTCTATACCCTCATCCAGATCGTTTATAAAAATTACAAACAGCAGTGGCCCAAAACAGATCCCTGAGGCACACCACTTGTAACCGAACTCCATGACAAATACTTTCCATCAACCACCACCCTCTGACTTCTATCAGCTAGCCAATTCCTGATCCAATTAACTAAATCACCCTCAATCCCATACATCTGCATTTTCTGCAGAAGCCTTCCATGGTGAACCTTATCAAACGCCTTACTAAAGTCCATATATACCACGTCAACTGCCTTACCCCCATCCACCTCTTTGGTCACTTTTTCAAAAAACTCAATAAGGTTAGTAAGGCACGACCTGCCCTTCACAAAACCGTGCTGACTATCTCCAATCAATTCGTCTGTTCGGAAACAGTTAGTTTAAATAATCTATACTTGTATCCTCCGGTATTAGAAATAAGGTTTCACTTTAAGTAAGTTTATTTTTGTGTTTCTGTATTTGAAAGGGTTATGACTAGAAACAAAGACAGAAAATGCTGGAAAATTTCAGCAGGTTTAACAATATCTGTGGAGAGAGAACAGAGCTGACGTTTCATATATTAGAATCATAGAATCCCCACAGAAGAGGCCATTCAGCCCATCAAGTCTTCACTGACTCTCTGAGTGAATAGCTTACCCAGGCTTTCTCCCCTGCCCTATCACCGTAGCCTTACACATTTACCAGGGCTAATCCATCTACCCTACTCATCTTGGGACACTAAGGGGCAATTTAGCATTGCCAATCCATCTGATCTGCACATCTTTGGACTGTGAGAGGGAGCCAGTGCATCTGGAGGAAACACACACATACATGGGGTGAACGTGCAAACACCACACAGACAGTCACCCTCGGCTGGAATTGAATTCAGGTCCCTGGCGCTGTGAGGCAGCAATGCTAACCACTGTGCCACCATGCCACCATTTTGAGTAGGGATGACTTGAGTCTGGTTTACAACATGAAAACAAACAGGATTTAAAGGAAAACTAGGCTGTTGCTTAGCGAACAGGGGCCATCCTCAGACACAAAGAACTTTTGAGCTTGTTTTAAGCTGTATCAGGAGAATTTGGACAGGACAAGAGGGTTACTAAAGGCAAACTTTCCAAAGGATGTGGAAGCCATTGAAAGGATGCAGAGGAGATTTACAAGGATGTTACCTGGATTGGGTGGCATGCTTTATGAGGATAGGTTGAGAGAGCTCAATCTTTTCTCCTTGGAGAGACGAGGGATGAGAGGGGACCTGATAGAAGTATATAAGGTGTTGAGAGGTATTGATCAGGTGGATTCTCAGAGGCTTTTTCCCAGGGCTGAAACGGCTGCCACAAGAGGTCACAGGTTTAAGGTGCTGGGGAGTAGGTACAGAGGAGATGTCAGAGGTAAGTTTTTCACTCAGAAGGTGGTGGGTGAGTGGAATCGGCTGCCTTCAGTGGTGGTGGAGGCAAATTCAATAGGGTCTTTTAAGAGATTGCTGGATGAGCACATGGGTCTTAATAGGATTGAGGTTTATAGGTAAGCCTAGTAGGTAGAGATATGATCGGTGCAACTTGTGGGCCGAAGAGCCTGTTTGTGCTGTAGTTTTTCTGTGATTCAATGATTCTAACAAAAGAAAGTCCAAGAAATCAAAGAGTTGGGAGTGGCAAATGGAATACAATGTGGAAAAGTGTAAGGTTATGCACGTTGGAAAGAGGAATGGAGGCATAGACTATTTTCTAAATAGGAAAATGATTAGGAAATCAGAAACACAAGGGGACTTTATGACTAATATCTATTTTGTAACATGTTTTGGCCTTACAAATCTGTGCAACATCCATTGAAGATATAGGGAATGGTTAGGGGTGGGTGGGGGGGGGGAGTAGGGCATTATAGTTTTTTTTTAATCAATAAAGGTTTTAGTATTTTGTTAAAAGTTAATTGGCAATCCTGCAACTCAATTCATCTAAATAAAAGTTACAATCTACTGAGCAGGGGTTCCGCTCTGGGACCTGACTGTCCAAAAGTAACATCAGCTGGAGTTGCGACACATCGTAATGAAAAGTTTTAACTTTTCAGCTTTGAGGTTACAATGCATCAACCAGGCAGGAAAAAGTCTCAAGGAAGTGCTGAGGAATTGGAATAAGATGTCAATGCAGCATGGTAGAAGTATGTACTCTACTGACTGCCCACTTCATTTGATGTTTACTGGCCCTTCCTTACCTTCTCCAGCTTCTTTGGCATCTATGTTTAAGGATCATTTAATTGTCTCTCCCTATATGGAGCTCCTATGGCGCAGAAGGAAATGCATGGTGTGGAATTTTGGGTCTGGAAGCTCTTTGTTGGAGAAGAGATTTCTTCCTTCGACTCCTCCTGGTATCCATTGGAAAAAAGTTATCTTGAATGAAATGTCAATGAGACAAATGGTCTAGAGAAGAGGAAAGGAGAGATAGGGATGAAGTGTTCGCTTGTTTTTTTTTCATTCATTTGTGGGGCATGGGTGTTGCTGGCTGGCCAGCATTTATTACCCATCCCTAGTTGCCCCTTGAGAAGGTGGTGATGACCAGTCTTCTTGAAACTGTGGGTTGACCAAAATGCCATTAGGAAGGGAATTCCCAGCGACTGCAAAGAAACGTTAATATATTTCGAAATCAGTGGCTTGGAGGGGAACTGGCAGATGTTGGTGTTCTCATGTATCTGCTGCCCTTGACCTTCTAGAGAGAAGTAGTCATTGTTTTGGAAGGTGCTGTCTTAGGATCGTTGGTGAATTGTTGCAGTGCATCTTGTGGATTGTACACACTGCTGCTACTGAGTGTCGGTGGTGGAGAGAGGCCTTTGATAAGGTGCTGCATATGACACTGTTAAATACATTAAGAGCCCATGGTATTAAGGGTAAGATCCTGGCATGGATAGAGGATTGGCTGACTGGCAGAAGGCAGAAAATGGGGATGAAGGGGTCTTTTTCAGGATGACAGCTGGTGACTAGAAGTGTGCCTCAGGGGTCAGTGCTGGAACCACAACTTTTCACAATATACATTAACGATTCGGAAGAAGGAACTGAAGGCACTGTTGCAAGGTTTGCAGATGATACAAAGGCATGTAGAGGGACAAAAACATTGAGGAAGCCGGGGTGGCTGCAGAAGGACGTGGACAGGTTGGACAGTGGGCAAAGAAGTGGCAGATGGAATACAACATGGAAAAGTGTGATGTTATACACTTTGGAAGGAGGAATGTTGGCATAGACTATTTTCTAAATGGGGAAATGCTTAGGAAATCAGAAACACAAAGGGACTTGGGAATCATTGTTTAAGATTCTCTAAGGTTAATGTGCAGGTTCAGTCAGCATTTAGGAAGACAAATGCAATATTAGCATTCATATCAAAAAGGGCTAGAATATAAAAGCAGAGTTCCAACTTCTGTACTCAATGCTCTGACCAATGAAGGCAAGTATGCCAAATACCTTCTTCACCACCCTGTCTACATGTGATCCAACCTTCAAGGAACAATGTATCTGCACACTAGGTCTTTCTGTTCGACAACACTCCCTACCATTAACTAAGTTCTCTTCTGGTTTGTCTTACCAAAATGCAACACTTTGCATTTATCTGAATAAAACTCCATCTGCCATTTTTCGGCCCTCTAACCCGGTTGATCAAGATCCCATTGCAGTCTTAGATAACCCTCTTCAATTTCTGCTACACCACCAATTTTGATGTCATCAGCAAATATATTAACCATACCACTTATATGCTCATCCAAAATTGTTGCTGTAAATGACAAACAGTGGACCCAGCACAGATCCCTGTGGCACATCGCTGGTCACAGTCTTCCAGTCTGAAAAACAACACTTTACCACCATCCTCTGTCTCATACTGGCAAGCCAATTTTGTATCCAATTGGCTAGTTCTCCTGGAATCCCATGTGACCTATCCTTACTGAACAATCTACCATGTGGTACCTAGTCAAAGGCCTTGTTAAAGTCCATATAGCTAGCACCACTCATTAGTCTCATTTCATTTCTTGTCCTAAATTCTCATTGGTAACAATCACCAACAAACTCAATGGCCAAGGCTATGGTCTTCTGGATTAGATTGCGCTCACAAATTCACTTTATATAATTAAATCAAGTGACGCTCACTCTCCCAGGGTTCTTGCCCAAAACAGACAGATTTGGTTGTTCAGGGTTCTGTGGATTGTAGGATCTTGATGTATAGTTACATCCTTTCCGTGCCATCTAATCCTTTCTGGGTCTAGTGCCACCTGACCTGTGGCTCTTTTCCTGGTCACTGGAAGCCACTGAAAAAGCCATAAAACTTTGTAAATATTTGTAGTGCGAAAATTAGAAGGAGTAGGAGTGTTCGGAATGACTGCATGAAACTGCAGCAGTGCACCCCTGGTCATAACCAATCCATTGACCTCAGCATTATCTCCTTACTCATTACAGGACCAACCTGAGGGTCTCTTCTGGCACTAACCAAATTGCTGTTGTTGGTGCTGAGTTGCTTCTGGATGCCCCTAACGTGTCTGCAGCTTCCTGCTTGAATGCAGATAAGGTCCAATGCCAAATTTAGCACTGATCTTGCTCCAGCATAAAGATTGTATCAGCTTATCATCCATTTTGGGTGCAGGCCTAATTTCTGTCCCAATATTTCCAAAGCCAAACTCCCAACTTCCATCTTCCAGGATAAACTAGCCGACTTGAGCAACACCCCATCTTTTTTTATTCATTCGTGGGACATGGGTGTCATTTATTGGCCAGCATTTATTGCCCATCGCTAGTTGCATGAAGGGTAGTTGAGGATCAACCACATTGCTGTGGCTCTGGAGTTACATGTAGGCCAGACCAGGTAAGGATGCTGAATATCCTTCCCTAAACAACATTAGTGAATCAGATGGATTTTTCCAACAATTGACAATAATTCTGTGATAATCCAATAATTCCAGATATTTTTTAATGGGTTCAAAATCCACCATCTGCCAAGGTAGAATTTGAACCCTGGTCCCAAGAACATTAGCTGAGTTTCTGGATTAATGGACTAGCAAAAACGCCACTAAGGCCACTGTCTCCTTCACTCTGTCACCTTAAACATCCATTCCTTCCACCAGTGATGCACAGTGGCAGCAGTGTGTACCTTCTACAAGATGCATTGCTGCAACTCATCTTTGACAGCATTTTCCAAAGTCAAGATTTCTACCATGTCAAAGAACAAGAGTAGCAGATGTAAAGAAATGCCAAAACCTGCGCATTTCCCACCAACCTTTATAGATGCACCATAGAAAGCAATCTTTCTGGTTGTATCACAGCTTGGTAGGGCTCCTGCTCTGCCCAAGACCGCAAGGAAATAGAAAAAGGTCATGAATGTAGCCCAATCCATCATGCAAACCAGCCTCCCATCCATTGACTCTGTCTACACTGCCCATTGCCTTGGCAAAGCAACCAGCATAATTAAGAACTCCATGCACCCCAGGCATTCTCTCTTCCATCTTCTTCTGTTGGGAAAAGAATACAAGAGTCTAAGGTCACATACCAACCGACGCAAGAACAGCTTCTTCCCTGCTGCCATCAAACCTTTGAATGGACTTACCTTGCATTAAATTGATCTTTCTCTACACCCTAGCTATGACTGTAACACTACATTTTGCACTCTCTTGTTTCCTTCTCTATGAATGGTATGCTTTGTCCGTATAGCACGCAAGAAACAATAATTTTCACTGTACGTCAATACGTGTGACAATAATAATTCAAATCAGAAATCGCACGCCATTCTGACTTGGAAATATATTACCATTCCTTCACTGTAACCAGATCAAAATCCTGGAACCCACTCCATAATAAGCATACCTATACTAAACAAACTGTAGGTGTTCAAGAAGGTAGCTCTCCAATACCTTCTCAGGGGCAACCAGGGATGGAGAATAAATGCTGGCCTAGCAGCGATGTTCACATCTCCTGAAAAATAGAAAAACATGCATAAAGTTTAATTCGTTGAGGACTCCACCGCCCTGTTCTATCCCATATAACCTCTGTTTGTCTGTTGTCACCGACCTTGAATTTATTATTGTACATCTGCAATTCAGGGACGTTCGAATTTGTGGTTTGTACATCTAACAAAATTACATTTGTATTAACCGTGCAGTTACATGTTGTGTGGTCCTCCTGCTTCACTTTCTAGCAAATAACAGCAAGTTGGCCAAATTTGCTGTTTGCTCATAGATTAAAAGAAAATTTTTTTGCCAATACTAACCTAATGTATCCAAGAGATGAGGATCTTGTAAGGTCAAGTGAAATATCACATTTCATTCCATAGTGTCTCTCTCCCCAATTCCAAAACTTGAGCCAGATTACATCATCACTCGCATACACAACCGCCTTTCATTCTCTTAGATACCTTTAGAATTCCAAGTCTATTTTGGCAGAAGACTGGCATCTTCGTCACATCTAAATCTCACCGCAGCTACACGAAGAGCCAGGTGCTTGTCACTGTGCTATAATACACTGTGATTCTCACATTCTGGGAAGGTGCCTCCACAGAAGTTGAAATGTTGGGACGATTTTGCCATCTCGCCTGCCGCAGGAATCGGAGCAGGCAAGGGGTGTACCATGCAATGGTCCGATGACTCGAGCAGGATTTTCAGTTTCAGGGCAAGCAAGGCCGAAAAATCCCGCTTGTTATCTCTGGCAGGTTGGTAATATCCTCTAGAGAAGTATACTCTTATCTATTGCAATGAGCTGACATCTATACTCAGTAGGATAGCATTCTACTTCTGAATGCCTGTAGTGCACTGTCTCCATCCCCCCAACAGCCAATTGTAAACCTTCACATTCGCAATATGTATTCCTTTCAACATCGCAAGAATTCTTAAAGATTGCACCACAAATTAGTGTTTTACAAGGTACAGGAGGGGGTACAGTAACCCCTAGGATTTTGAAGACAATTAAAACAAAGTAGACTAGTTTAGAAGGGGTCATAGTGTGCCTTATATATACAATAAGAAATCACAAAGTGCCTCATATATGTATATGTATATTTTAAAAATGTCATGTGAAGATATTGGCTGCATAGACACATATATAATCATTGGTAGATAATTTTGAATAAGTATTGTAGATTTTAAAATGTATTTTCAAATGTTTTGTAAGCTTTGGCCAAGGTGCAGCCTGCCCCAAAGTATAATGGGAAACGAGCAGAATTAGACAGGCCACATTTTTTGGAAACAATAGGGTATAGAATACATTCACTATTACCAGTAAAAGACTTTGCAGCTGTAAGCTATCAAGGTTTTAAAATTATTAGAGACAATTAGCTTGTGGTTACAGTGAATAGACGTATTCAGCTTTTACTGATGAGGCAGTAGTTAGCAGGCAGGATGAAATGACTCCCTGTCCATTGCCATGGTTTGCAGGCGGTGAGGGCAAACCTTCAACCCATCAGATTTGCATAGGTAAGGTTGCTAGGCAACTTCCGGGTCCAGCTGACCAATGAATTCCCAATTCTGCTAGAAGGTAGAATGCTTTGGCCAAGGTAATTAATGTGTATTAATGTAATTGGATCATTCAGTTTGGATGGCAGGGTTGGGCAGGAGTAATGAACCTTCAAAAAGATAGATCTGTTCTACACACGTACTGTAACGTCAGAGAAAAGTAGAATCCTCTGGCTGTCTCTCTCCCAATGCACTTTGGTCAAATAAAGAACGTCTTTAACTGCATACAGTCTTTTATGAGTCTTTGTATTAGTTGGGTTCCGCTCAATACATAGAACAAGAGGGAAGCGCCCTGGAAACGGACCTTCCCTCCCCCAACACAAGGCAAGAATATTATCACATGATTTCCAGTCAAGATACCTAACAATTTTTGCTTATGGCAGTAAACAGGGCTTACCATAATAGAAATCACTAAACCAGTATATAAAATGACTGCCTTGTGGACCCAGGTTGAAATTTGTTTTCTGTTGATTGAACTGCCAAAGCACTTGGGCGGTGATATCATTAGCCTCAGTGCTCAGATTGGGGAGAAGAAAATAAATCTTTATTGTGATTCACGGAATGCTGCTGAAAATTGCATGCAGACGGATTAGTGTAGGGTTAACCTGCAGACATCAAACAGCCTGCTGACCCCCACCACCCGGGAGGAATTTTAATCCCCTCCTCTCCCCAGGCTGGTGGTTTGGGGTGGATGGAGGATTAAGTTTTTGATCAGAAGTGCAGCCCAGCTCCAGAATGTCCATTTGCAAATTTAACAGGGACATTACTGGGTGCCGGCAGGAAAACTGTATGCTGAAGTTGGGGATTTCACCATTGCAAGTGGGCGTTGGTGCAACTAATCTCTCTCAGCAATATAAATGACATCTTTGCAGATTGCTTTTAATTTCACTCTTAAATGCAACATGTGCAACACAGGTTTCCTGAAACAGACAAGGAGGTGAGACGGAGCAGCGGTTCAGGTGGCTCTTTAGGCTTGTCATTGGGCCATCAGAATAAAAGCTCACATTGTAACTGATGTCTCGGCTCTCAGTGCTAAATATTTGGCAGAGGGTCACAGGGACACCATTTTCTACAATTCCAAAGGCTTTCTGAAGGCTCAACAAACTGGGATTGTGATTGAATAAAATGGGATTGTTCTCCCTGAAAAGACGGAAGAAGAGGAGCAACCTGATAGAAGTTTATAAAATTATGAGGGGAATAGATAGGGTGAACAGTTGGAAGCTGGAGATGTGCGAGGGAAGAGTTAAGAGCCTAGAATGCACTGCCGAGTGAGGTCGATGAGGCAGATACATTAGTGACATGTAAGACTTATTTGGATAGACACATAAACAGATAAGGAATAAAGGGATATAAGTGATTGGTCTCGATAGGACAACATGGTTGGTGCAGGCTTGGAGGGCCAAAGGACCTGTTCCTGTGCGGTACTGTTCTTTGTTCTTTCAATCTGGCAGCATCAGGAATGAAGACATGTTCAAAGTGCTTGACAGTACATCAGAAGATAATCATCTACAGCAGTGACAACCTGTTGGATTGGAATCAACATGTACTCAAGAGAGAAAAATGCTCTAGACAGAGATGCACAGGAGATGGAGTGAGGTTGAAAGAGACACTACCCAGATCAAAGGGTTTAATGACGGAGGCTCTGCCTCCGTGACCTTTTGGAAGAGTGTTTATGCAGGTTAAGGCTGTCGGTGTCAGCTGGTGGATGCCATATGCAGCCACCTAGAACTCCACAGCTCTCTGCTGGACCTGCCACACATGAAAACAGCCACAGAAATATAACTCAGTTATATATATTTTAGAAGGCTATGTTAAAAGAATAATCACGCTGCTGGATTAATAATCCAGAGTCCTGGACTAATAATCTCACCTTGACAATTTCAGGAATTCAATTCTTCAGACATCTGTAAATAAAAAACTTGATATCAGTAAAACCAATGCCTTAAAGCTAGGCTGTAGCAAAAGTTAATGCATTTTGGGGAAGGAAATCTGCCACCCTTGTTCACTCTAGTCTATATGGGCCTCTTATTGTTCAAAGTGACTCTTTGTTACCTTCTGAAGCAGTCTGTCAAAATGATATGCATCAAACCACTACAAAGAATTACAATGGTTCAAGAAGGTGGCCCATCACTACGTTTTCAGAGCAACCGGGGATGCGTAATTGTTACGTATGCTGGGGCATATCCCTTTAAGGGAATGGATCAGGTGACCCAGGGCTCACGTTGCACCCTGGGTGGAACTTGCTTAGCCAGTCTTGTTTTTTATTTACTTACTATTGGACTCAATTTTTACTTTGAATTTGTATGAATGTATATGTCTGTGTTTACCATTTCTCTAGACCTCTTTAGTAGTTAATAAACTTATTTTATTTTAACTCGAGAAAGTCTGGTTAAATTGACTCCTTTTTAACATGCAACTATTTGGTCTGGAAAAGGTACCCAAGGGAAAGGGAACCCTGTTAGATTAAACCTTTGTTGCTACCAGCAGAGGGTGGGTTGGATAAAGAACAGGGAGCCAATCACCCTTCTTCACCTGAGTTTGTAACAATTTGGGGGTCTCCCAGTCAGACGGTGACAAATCGAGGGGTCTTGCCTCGATCAACAGCTTCTGGGGAACCCCACCAGGGAATGGTCGTGTCACTTTAACATTCCCATTAAAGCAGGGGACCTGGTTCAGTGAGGAATGTTGAAGGGCAGGCCAGGAGCAGCACATAGAAAATAGGAGCACAAGTAGGCCATTCAGTCCTTCCAACTGCTCTACCATTCACTATGATCATGGCTGATCATCCCATCAATAGCCTGATCCTGCCTCCCCCTCATATCTTTTGATCCGTCTTCCCCAGGACTGATATAGTGGATGCCTTGGTGGTTATTTTCCAGACGTCGCTGGATTCCGGGGAAGTGCCGGAAGATTGGAAAACGGCTAATGTTACGCCGTTGTTTAAGAAGGGTGCCAGGCAAAAGGCGGGGAATTATAGGCCGGTTAGTTTAACGTCTGTGGTAGGTAAAATGTTAGAATCCGTCATTAAGGAGGAAATTGCGAGGCATCTTGAAGGGAATTGCTTGATAGGGCGGACGCAACACGGTTTCATTAAAGGGAAGTCGTGTCTGACAAATTTACTGGAGTTCTATGAGGATGTGTCTAGGGCAGTGGATAGAGGAGAGCCGGTGGATGTGGTCTTTCTGGATTTTCAGAAGGCGTTTGACAAGGTACCTCACAAGAGGTTATTGCAGAAGGTCAGGGGACATGGAGTTGGGGGTAGGGTGTTAGCGTGGATAGAGGATTGGTTGTCAAATAGGAGGCAGAGAGTGGGGGTCAATGGGTGCTATTCGGATTGGCGGTTGGTGACTAGTGGGGTGCCCCAGGGGTCGGTGCTGGGGCCTCAGCTATTTACCATTTATATAGATGATCTGGAGGAGGGAACCGAGTGCAGGGTGTCGAAATTTGCTGATGACACCAAGATTGGGGGAAAGGCAAATTGTGCGGAGGGTGTGGAGAGTCTGCAGAAGGATCTAGATAGGCTGGGCGAATGGGCCAGGAAATGGCAAATGGAATTTAATGTTGGCAAGTGTGAGGTGGTCCACTTTGGTAGGAAGAATGGTAGGAAGGACTATTACTTACGTGGCGAAAAACTGCAGCAGGCGACGGTGCAGAGGGACCTCGGGGTCCTTGTGCATGAGTCGCAAAAACCCAGCTTGCAGGTGCAGCAGGTGGTCAGGAAGGCGAATGGGATGCTGGCCTTCATAGCGAGGGGGATTGAATATAAAAGTAGGGAGGTCTTGCTGCAGCTGTATAGGGCATTGGTGAGGCCGCAGCTGGAGTACTGTGTGCAGTTTTGGGCGCCGCACCTGCACAAGGATATTTTGGCCCTGGAGGGAGTGCAGAGGAGGTTTACTAGGCTGATACCGGAGTTGAGGGGATTGAGCTATGAGGAGAGGCTGAATAAACTAGGCTTGTACTCGTTAGAGTTTAGAAGAATGAGGGGAGATCTCATTGAGACGTATAAGATGATGAATGGGATGGATAGGATAGAGGTGGAGAGACTCTTCCCGCTCAAAAAAGACACTAGGACTAGGGGGCACAGCCTCAAGATAAAGGGGAGGCGGTTTAGAACGGAGTTGAGGAGGAACTTCTTCACTCAAAGGGTGGTGAATCTCTGGAATTCTCTGCCCGTTGAAGTGGTGGAGGCTGCCTCGCTAAATATTTTTAAGAAGCGGGTTGATGGGTTCTTGATAAGGGAGGGGATTAAGGGTTATGGGGAGAGGGCGGGAAAGTGGAACTGAGCCACAACAGATCAGCCATGATCTTATTGAATGGCGGGGCAGGCTCGAAGGGCTAGATGGCCTACTCCTGCTCCTATTTCTTATGTTCTTATGTTCTTATGATATCTAACTCCTCATTGAAAACATACAACGTTCCATTCTCAACTGCTTTCTGTGTTGGCGAATTCCACAGGCTTACTAATCTGAGTGTAGAAAAATACACCTTAATGCAGTCCCAAAAGGCTTAGCCCATTTTCTTAGATATGACCCCTGCTTCTGGACACCCCCACCATCAGTAAAATCCTTCCTGCATCTACCCTATCTAGTCCTGTTAGAATTTTATTGGTTTCTATGAGATCTCTCCACCACCACCCCTACCTCATTCTTCTAAACTCCAATGAGTATAATCCAAACTGAATCATCTCTCCTCATAAGTCAGTCTTTCCATCCCAGAAATCAGTTTGGTAAACCTTCTCTGTACTGCCTCTATAGCAAGAACATCCTTTGTCAGATAAGGAGACCAAAACTGCACATAACATTCCAGGCCAGATCATTCTCTGGTGGGGGGGGAGGTGGGTCAGATGTATCTCTGGTGGGGGGACAGATCCTTGTCTGGTACGGGGGAAGGGAGAGGAGGAGGGAGGCTTGATCGTTGTCTGGTGGTGGGGGGGAGGAGGTGGGGGGGTGATCATTCTTGCAGAGGGGGGGAGATGTATCTCCAGTGGAGGGGGGGGGCAGATTGTTGACTGTGGGGGGAGGGGCAGGGGGAGGCCAGATTGTTGTCTGGTGGTGGTGGGAGGGGCAGGGGAGCAGATTGTTGTCTGGTGGTGGGGGGCAGGGGGGCAGTGGAAGGCCAGGTTGTTATTTAGTGGGGGGTGAGGAAGGGGGGAGGCAGAGGGAGGCCAGTTTGTTGTCAGGTGGGGGGGCAGGGGGGAGGCAGATGGAGGCCAGATTGTTGTTTGGTGTTGGGGGGGGGGGGGGGCGCAGAGGGAGGCCACATTGTTGTTTGGTGGGGGGCGGGGGGGGCAGCAGTGGGGGCCAGCTGCCACTCTACAGGCGATCAGTGGGGGCAAAGGGGGCAGAGGGTCGTGATTTGTCTGGGTAGCGGGGGGGGGTGGGGGTGCTAGGTGGATAAGGGGGGACAGTTAGGTTGTGGGAGTGGGGCAATGTCTGTGGGACCATTGCTCCTGCTTTTCGGCTCCCAGGCCGCTTCCTCCACTTTTTGCGGCCCGGGACCGATGTGACGGCAGCGCATTTTTCAAATTCTTTTCTCACTGCGCATGCAAGTCGAGAGCTCCGATTGTTTCAGGCGTGCTAAACCCCACTCACAGAGCAATTCGGACTCGCGATTTTTTTTTTCCAGGCTAAGTGCGTATGGGGGCGTCTGGGAACAGGTTTCCAAGTCGGATCTGAATTGTGCCCAGATTCAGAACTTAGAATGAAAATGGTAAAATCGGGCCCTTTGTGTCATCTGCAAATTTGCAGATATTACATTTAGTTCCTTCATCTAAATCATTAATATATGTTGTGAGTAGCTGGGGTCCTCGTACCAATCCCTGTGGTATCCCACCAGTCACTGCCTGCCATTTGTAAAATGACCCGTTTATGCCTACACTTTCTTTCCTGTCGGCCAGTTTTCTATCCATCTCAAACACTGCCCCCAATCCCACGCGCTTAAACTTTTTATGCTAATCTCTAATGCGGAACTTTATCAAAAGCATTCTGTCAGTCCAAATAAACTACATCCACTGACTCACTCATCAACTCTATTAGTTAGAGCCTCAGAATTCCAGTAGATTTGTGAGGTATGATTTCCCATTCATAAATCCATGATGACTCTGTCCGATTCTACCACTTTTTAATCAATCCCTTGCACTTCCTTTGTTGAATTTTAAACTGCTCCCAATGTTTATTCTGGCCAATTTATATGCCTCTTTCTTGGAGCTAATACTATCTCTAATTCCTCTTGTAAGCCATGGTTTGGCCACCTTTCCCATGCCCTGTTTGCCACTGTCTATCCACCATCATTCCTTTAAGTAATGTTTCCCTATCAATCATAGCCAACTCCCACCTCATACCACGGTATCTTCCTTTATTAAGGTTCAGGACCCTTGCCTCAAAATCAGCTGTGTCACTCTCCAACTTGATGATATTTCTATCACATTACGATTGCTCATCCCCAAGGGGTCTCACACAACTAGACTGCCAATTATTCATTTCTCATTAGACAATACCCAGTCTAGGATGGCCTGTTCTCCAGCTGGTTCCTCAATGTATTAGGCCAGAACACCATCTCGTATACACTCCAAGAATTCCTCTTCTACAGTATTGTGACTATTTTGATTTGCTAAGTCTATATGCAGTTTAAAGTCGCCAATAATTACAGATGTTCCTTTATTGCATGTGTCTCTAATTTTTCATGTAATGCCATGCCTAACGTCAACACTATAGTTTGAGGGTCTATATATAACCCCCACTAACATTTTTTGCCCCTTAGTGTTTCTCAGCTCTACTCACACAAATTCCACATCATCAGAGCTAATATCTTTCTTCACTATTGCATTAATTTTCTTTTTAACCAGCAATGCAACTCCACCACCTTTTCCTTTTTGCCTGTCTTTCCTAAATAATGAATGTTCAATTCCCATCCCTGGTCACCCTGCAGCCATAGCTCCGTAATCCCAACTATATCATCATACTCATTTACATCTATTTTCCCAATTAATTCATTCACTTTATTGCGAATGCTCCGCACATTAAGGCTTAAGACTTTTCCTTATTGTATTACTTATACCATTCCCATTATTTTTCACTGTAGCCCTGTTTGATTCTGGCCTTTGCTTTCTCTGCCTACTATTTTTCATATTCCCCTTTTGTTCTTATCCTTGATTCCCCCTTCTCTGACTCCTCAGATCCCCCCCCACCTTTTGACCCCTGAGGGGTTTCAATCCCCCTGCCATTTAGTTCAAACCCTCCCCACACATTCTAACAAATATACCCCCAGGACAACAGTCTTGATCCTGCGCATGTGTAACACATGATGTGGAGATGCCGGTGTTGGACTGGGTTAAACACAGTAAGAAGTCTCACAACACCAGGTCAAAGTCCAACAGGTTTGGTAGCAACTAGCTTTTGGGACTCTGCCCCTTCGTCAGGTGAGTGGAGAGTATGCCTTGAAATGCCCTGCTTGTGATCAGAGCTCCTCACTTACCTGACGAAGGGGCAGAATCCCAAACGCTAGTGGTATTTGCTACCAAATAAGCCTGTTGGACTTTAACCTGGTGTTGTGAGACTTCTTACCATGTGTAACACATCCAGTTTGTACTGTCCCAGCTCCCCCAGGACCGATCCCAATGTCCCAAGAATCTGAAACTCTCTCACACCACTTCGGATGTGTTCATCCAAGATATTCTGCTATTTCTGCTCTGACTAGCACATGGCACTTATAGAATTCCAGAGATCATTACCTTTGGAGGTCCTACTTTTCAACTTACTTCCAAACTCCCTATATTCTGCATTTAGGACCTCATCCCTTTTTTAAATCTATGTTGTTTGCATCAATGTGTAGCACGACCACTGGCTGTTCACCCTCCCCCTCCTGCAACTACTCCAAGACATCCTTGACCCATGTACTGGGGAGGCAACGTATCATCCTGGTGTCTCATCTGCGGCCACAGAAACACCTCTCTATTCCCCTTGTAGTTGAATCCCTGGGCTTACTAAATAATAAAGCTTCTATTGAAGCTAGAACAGAAGCTACACATACTCTGAACAGCAGAGATGGCATGCTGTTGACAAACCTAAACAATCCCATAACCATTGGATCAGATCAAAACTCCTCAGACCTGTCATGAAAAGTGCTGGAATAATAAACAACTAAAGGGAGGAGGAAGAATCTCCATGAACATCCTAAGCTTCAACTATGGTGGATTGTAGCATGTAAGTGCAAAACACTGCTAAAATATTTGCAACTACTTCACCCAGATGTGCCAAGGAGATGACAGGTCTCGGTCTTCTCTTGAGGTTTCCACATCACAAATACCAGTCTTCAGCCAATTTGATTTATTCCGTGGAACATCAATAAATGGGTAAGCTCACTGAATCCAGCAAAGACTATCAAGCCTCTGGTAGTATGGCCAAAGATTTGTGCCCTAGAACTAGTTGTGTCTCAAGCCAAGTTGGTTCCAGTACAGCTATGAGAAGCATCTTCAGTTGCTTCATTAATGATCTGCCTTCCATCACAAGGTCAAAAGTGGGGCTATTTGCTGATGAATTCAGAAAGTTCAGCACCATTCATGACTCCTCGGATAACGGACCAATATGCAACAACACAACATTCAGGCTTGGGCTGATGGGTGGCACACAATTGCCAAGCAACGACCATCTTCATAAAAATGAATCCAACTATTTTCCTTTGACATCCATCACCAAATTCCCAAAGTATCAATAGCCAGGAGGTTACCACTGACCAGAAACTTAACTGGGCTAGCCACATAAATACTGTGTCCGCAAGAACAGTCAGGGTATTCTCGAATGAAGTGACCCATCTTCTCAAAACTTGTTCAGCATCTGCAAAAAAAAGTCAGGAGTGTGTTGGTATACTCTCCATTGGGATGTACAGGTACACAGGTCACTGAAAGTGACAATGCAGGTGGAGAAGTTAGTCAGGAAGGTGTACGGCATGCTTGCCTTCATCGGCCAGGGCACTGAGTTTAAAAATTGGCAAGTCATGTTGCAGTTTTATACAACATTAGTTAGGCCACACTTGGAATATAGTGTTCAATTCTGGTTGCCACACTACCAGAAGGATGTGGATGCTTTGGAGAGGGTACAGAGAAGATTTACAAGTATGTTGCCTGGTATGGAGGGCATTAGCTATGAGGAGAGATTGGAGAAACTTGGTTTGTTCTCACTGGAACAATGGAGATTGAGGCGCAACCTGATAGAAGTCTACAAGATTATGAAGGCATGGACAGAATGGATAGTCAGGACCTTTTTCCCAGGTTGGAAGGGTCAATTTTTAGAGGTTCAAGGCGCGAGGGCAAGGTTTAAAGGAGATGTACAAGGCAAGTTTTTTTTTTACACAGGGGGTGGTGGGTGCCTACAATCCACTGCCAGGTGAGGTAGTGGAATGATAGTGACTTTTAAGGGGCATCTTGACAAATACATGAATAGGATGGGAATAGCAGGATATGGTCCCCGGAAGGTTAGTGGGTTTTAATGCAGTCGGGCAGCATGGTCAGTGCAAGGTTGGAGGGCTAAAGGGTCTGTTCCTGTGCTGTAATTTTCTTTGTTGTTTAGAAAAGCGTGGCTCTGACAACACTCAAGAAGCTCAGCCTCATCCAGGATAAAGCAGCTGATTGATTAGCACCACATCCAGTATCTTATCTTTTCACTCACACTATCAATGACATATTGCGGCTGCACGTCATCTACAAGATGCACATTCAAGGCCTCTTAGACAGCATCCTCCAAACCTCTACCACCTAGAAGGGCGAAGTTTGTATTCACTTTGGAGCACCACTACCTACAAATTCCCCTCCTAGTCACACGTGATAATACTCGTGTACCATCAAAATTCTGGATTACCTTTCACCACACATAATGTAGTGCTTCCTGGCTGGTTCTTTCAAAACCATTGCTCAGGCAATCCCTGCAGACACTCTGGTTTGAAGAGGTGAACTCCAGTAAGTACAACTGCCTGTAAACTTATGAGGCAATAAAACATCCCAAAACATTTCGCAGGGGCATCATAAAACAAAATATGGCACTTAGCCACACAAAGAAATTAGGACAAGGGATCAAACATTTGGTCAATAAGGTTAGCTTTAAGGATTGTCTTTAAAAATGTTTTTGTCTTAAAAATATTACTGAAAGAGAAAACATGCTGTCAAAGCTTTTCAACTTGCACTCTTCCAGTTAGCTCACAAGAAATTACGGAAGGAGAGGAAACAACAATTGATACGGCATAACAACAGAGCTGATTGGTTGGCAAGTGGACTTTGATTGGTGGAGGTGTTGCCATGGAGAATGTAGGCATAACTTTGTTCAAATTTAAATAAAAGCAACTCGAGATGCTGTAAATCTGAAAAAACAGAAAATGCTGGATAAACTCAGCATGTCTGGCAACATCTGTGGAGAGAGAAACAGAGCTAAGTTTAGGGTCTAACTGACCCTTCTCCAAATCTGGTTCTGATTGGTCAGGGCATTGGTCACTTAGCTGTTCCATGTTGTATTCTCCATGGCAATGTCTCCACCAATCAGATTTTCACTTGCCAACCAATCAGCACTCACCTCCCATGCAGTATAAATTGTCATTCCCCACTTATAGTTGGTCATTTCTTGCAAGATAGCATTTTTTTCACTACTAAATGATTGACTGTCTTAGAGGAGGAACATGAAATAGGGAAGTAGACAAGTGTTTGTTAGCTTGAGTCTGAGGTACCAAAGGCACAGTCATCAATGATGGGGCAATTAAAATTGGAGATGGTCAAGAGGCCAGAAATAAGGGATTGTGGGGTTTTGGAGGACTGGGGAATGGAGGTGATTGTTGAGATAGGGATGCGCAAGAGGAATTTGAATTTTATTTTTAAGACAATGCTGGTATAGATTAGCCAGCACAAAAAATAACGGCTGAATGGTATTAGGTGTGAATTTAAACACTGCCAAGAGTTTTTATGTTTCCAGATAGCATGTAGGAGACCAGCCAGGAGAGCACAATAGTATAGAGATAGCATAAAGGATAGTGACTGGTGAGCTAAGCAGGAGTAAAGTAGGCTAATGTTAGAGGTGGAAATTGGTAGCCTTAGTCATGGTGTGATGAGATTGGAAGTTTTTTGAAGTTTATTTGTTAGTCTCATGTAGGCTTACATTAACACTGCAATGATTTTACTGTAAAATCCCCTTGTTGCCACATTCCAGTGCCAGTTTGGGTACACTGAGGATTTCTGTGGGTTTCCTCCCACAGATCAAAGATATGTGGGTTAGGTTGATTGGCCATGCTAAATTGCCCCTTAGTGTGAGGGGGGCTAACAGAATAAATATGTGGATTATGGGAATAGGGCCTGGGTGGGATTGTGGTTGGTACAGACTCAATGGCTTCCTTCTGCTCTGTAAGGCTTTTATGAATTTAGCAAGGCCAATACATCCAACCAGCATACCTTTTGGACTGTGGGAGAAAACCAGATTGCCTGGAGGAAACCCATGCAGACACAGGGAGAATGTGCAGAATCTGCACAGTGTCCCAAACTGGGAATTAAACCTAGATCCCTGGTGCTATGGGGCAGCAGTGCTAACCACTGTCACCTAGCTTACCTCTGGATCAAATATCAAGGTTGACAAACAGTAAGCAGAGTGGTTACCAAGGAGAGTGGTTTAGTCATTTGGGAAGGAAGGAAGTTTGGTGTGGGGCCTGAAAACAATGACTTCAATCCTTCCAATATTTGATTGTAGTAACTATGCCAAGTGTAAATTCGATATTCACAGTATTTAAAAGCTTGTTAAAAGATACGTGCACGTTAGCAGGAGTCGCCATATAGTATGCCCAGTGACAATATCAACGTGCTGCGATAGGAGGGTACAGTTAAGACAAATATCCAAATGATGTCAGCAATGGACACGTGGTGAAGCATAGACAGTGGGGGTGGATCACTTCCAGATAGAAATGTGTAGATAACTCTCAAGATAGGTTGTCCTTTCCAGTGCTGTGCCAGAGGGGTAGAGTGGAAGCAGAAATCTATCTCGGTGAAGAAATCATTGCATTCAGAAAGCTCGTTAACACTGCCTTGCTCATCATTCTGTGCGTTCCAGTACTCCACCCTGCTGGGCTTCCTGCCTCAGCCCAGCCTAACTGAATCCCGTGCTGAGAACTGCAAGAAGGATGGCCCATTGGATCGAATTGAAAGGGACTGGAAGAATGCAATTTGTTTTCGTTGGAGAGGAGCCAAGGTGTGGGGTGTGTTTTTTTTTGGTTGCGGGAGGAGGGGGTTAGTGCTTGCGTTGCAGAAGAACTTCGACCGACCGAATGGTTAACGGGAGGTACAGCCCGAGTTAGTCTGCACTGGGTTCTTCTGCAGCTGGTAGCAAGGCAGGAACAAGTTGCGTCCGCGGGGAGGTAGAATGGGGAGGCTGGAGGTAGAATGGGAAGGGGGAATATGCTGAGGTTATGTATGTTTTCCCACCCTATTGACACTGGATCATTTGTTGTCGTTATTCACTTCATGCCGAAATAAAATTGTAACCATTCAAAACCCCACACTGCTCCATTTCTCTTTTGGTTGTCTCCCGGTTTGCTGATCTCTGAATCCACACTAACCGCAATCATTCAATGGGGCGGAAAATCGCAGGCGGAAATTGCTGCCGACGTGGAGGGTGCGCAGTTATCAATTAATAATAAAGTCGGTTTTCATTCCGAGCGCCAGGAAAAGCGGCTGGATTTCTAACTCAAGGAGTGAAACTTGGTTATTGTTCTTTTTTTAAAAGGGGGCATTTTTGTGTCAGATGTATACGGTAAGAGCTTATAAAGGGAGGTAGGACTGAGTGGAAAAGCTCTATCCTCAACAACATCTTCATCACAACAGCAGGAGGCAGCGAGACTGTGATGGACAGGTGCGTGGTAACTCCTCCGTTCCCGAGCCCAGGCTTCTTTCATGTTTCCCCCGGTGTGCTCTCGCCCTCTTGCACACTCTCTTGCGACACAACTTGTTAATGTCGATGTGGTTACATTGTGACACACACACACACACAGCCATTCAGTGCACTAGACTCCGCCTGACGACTGCCCAACTTAGGCTGAAGCAACAAAAAAAACCAGATCTCGCCGGGGTCGCTTCCAAACTCGACTGGGATAATTTACCCGTTCCATCGCCGCCAAGTCTGCTGGTGGTTGGGCGGGCTTATCGTAACCGAGCCAGGCTGGCAAGTTTTCACTCCCAAGTCTTAAGGACACTGCTTAGAGATTCCTTTCCCCTTTTTTTTTAAATCCATGGACTGCTATTACCCTGGTGCATTTTTTTTGTGTTTACGGCTCAAAAGAGAATGGGGGTGACCACCACTTTGAAAACTACGCTCTCTAGAAAGCCACCCCCCAAAAGAAAAATTCCCTCCCCATACTATAGAAATTCATTAATTTATTTCAGGCAATTTTTTTTAAATCTCGATTGGCTGGACAGAGGATGACGTGCAGGACAACAAAGGTGGAGTTGGAAATTAAATAAAAATGTAGCAAAGAAAGGCTCAGGCTCAATGTTATATGTGCAAGAGCCGCACTTCACTGCAACTAACTAACTATTCAACACTAGCAATTAGTCCGGGGACAGCAAGCACTCTCTCTCTACCGCTCCGGGGGCCGGCTATTTCAACTGCAACTTCCCCACTCCCTAAAGAATACCAAAACTTCTTCTCACCCCTCTACCGCAAGAAAAACTTGGAAGTCTGCTTGGAAGATATTTTGTTGCCTTTTTTGAGAAAGAAGGGAGGATATTTTCTCTTAATTCTCTCTGATTGTAATTTTTTTTTCCTCTCTGCACAATTGCCTGGTCAAAAATTTGCTTTACACCGGCAAGGACATCTTTCTGCTGGAAGAGAGAGACAGAGAAGAGACGGGCTGAATGCAAAGGCGGCTGGCAAGAGCAGAGAGCGAGTCGGAGGAGAGAGAGCACAGGGGGATGGGGGAAGGAGCTGATCCGGAAAAAGGGGATTGGAGAGGTCGGAAGTATCGCGAAGCATGCCGGCTCTCAACGGGGACTAGAAAGCGTCCACGCCCGGGGCCAGCGCTGTGGATCTGGCGAAGGTTCAGCCCCAGCTCCCCTTGTGTTGTTTTGCAAGACGCCGAAGCGGGAGGGGGGCGGAAAAGGTAAGGAGGGCTGGGTACATTTTTGTGTGTATGTTTTTAAATCCTCCTTTTGCAAAAACAATATTTTTTTTGAAAAAGGAAAATAATGTATCGGGAGAGAAAAATGTTTTCCATTTGTTAAAAAAATGGAAAATTTGGGAAGGGGGAAAGGGCTTTAAAACATTTTCTTCTGGAAAATAATTTGGGAGAGGGAAAGGGTTTTTAAAATGTTTTCCTCCTTTTAATGGAAAATAATTACTTGGAAGGGGAGAAAGGAGCTCTTAAAATGTTTGCAAAACTGTTTTTAATGGAAAATAATTCTTTGGGAGGGGGGAAAGGGTTTTTTCCTGTGCTAAAAGAGAGGGAAAGGGGAGCGCGTGAGGTGCTGCCCGAGAGAGAGGGGGAGAGTGAGTGTGAGAGAGAGAGGGAGGGAGGTAGGGAGAGGGAGCGGGGGATCGGCGCTGGGCTGTGCCGACACGGTCGCGCCGTGGAGCCGCCTCTTGTCGCCAGCAGCAGGAAGCTGGTTGGTTCGAGCGGCCGCGCCAGGGCAAGTTGTCTCGGATTCACTCTCTCTCTCTCTCTCGGTTCCGGCCCCTTTTGTCTCTGGCTGCTGCCTCGCTCGCATCCTATTTTCCACCGCCCCCCCTCCCCTCTCTTGTCTCTCTCCTCCTCTCTCTCTCTTGTCTCCCCGAGCAGAGTGCCAGCCTCGCCGGGCAGCCCTCACTCAACGGCGGCCGCTCGCTGGGAAGAGATCGGCGTTGACTCTGTCCTGTTTTTTTTCCCTCCTCCCTTCCTCCTCCTCCTCCTTCTTCTTTCTCTGCGGATCTTTTCGTTGCAGTCGCTCCCTCGGCTCGCCCAAAGATTTTTTTTCTCGTTTTTTGATTTTAATTTTTTTGGGGGAAAAAAAGGTGGTGAGTAAAATTTTTTTTGTTGCTTTGTATCAATTTTTTTAAACAAAATATATATATTTTACGTGGAGGGAAGGTAGGGGGGGTTGGCTTTGCTGCTTTTGTTGGGGTTTGCGCTGGGTTTTCGTGGCGGGGCTAGTGCCACGCTTGAAGCCGAGCTGCGGCGCTCACATGGCGGATCCCAGCCCGAGCTGCGCTGCCTTCCAGCCCCTCGCCCGTCTGTGTGGCCAGGGAGGGAGACGATCGGGACTAAACTCGATACATTTTCCTCGCTTCGCTACACCAAAAAAATTGTTACAATTCCCTGGGAAAAAAAGATACATTTTTTCCCAAAAAAAATGAATTTTTTTAGAAAAAAATTATTTTTTCCTCGATGTCTTTTTATCCCCGTGTATTTTTTTTGGAGGGGGAGGGGAGGTGGTAATTTTTTTTGCGGGGGGGACAGCGGGGAGTCTCTTTCTCTCTGTAACATGGCCGTGCCGAGCCCAATGCAGCCGGAACTGAGGCGCCATGTCGGGGACAGGCTGCAAAGACGCGTCGGTGCGGAGCAGCCCTGCCCTTGTCCGTCCGCCGGGCATTGGAGCCCCCACCCCCCCCTCTCTATCTCCCTCCCGCTGGGCTGGGGAAGGGAGGGGGAGACCGCTGACCTTGTGGAGCTTCGGGTGTTTGGTGCATTGGAGCGGGGAGGGAAGGTTAATGCTATTTTTCTTTGGTAACGGAGGCACCGGGAAGGGGGCGGGGGGGGGGGGGGCGCGAGGGTTAAGAGCTAGGCTGGGGCGGCTAGAGGGAGGACGACACGCTGGGAGCTTTGATACCCTTCTCTCCCTTTTTTGGTTAGCGTCTGCCCCCTTTTTTATTCCCCCTTTTCTCCTATTTAGAGGAAGCTCCGCTCTTTCTAACTCTTGCCCCTCTGTCTCTCTTCCCCCCCCCCCCAGGGTATCGCCACCACGTTGCCCCCCCTCTCTCTCTCTCTCTTTTGTCCGCTAACGCAGCCCTCCCTCCTGGGCAGCCCCTGCACTCTCAAGCCGTGTGACTTGGGCACGTCTCTCCACCCCCCTCCCTTCTTCCCTTCCCCGCTCCGAGCTGCTTCTCTCGCTGAGGCTGGAGGGAAAAGGGGGTGGAGAAGAAAAGAGGGAGGGCAGAGCGTAAACGCTGGGGGTTTGACTTAAGAGTGACATGCCAGACACATGCTCATACACAACACATACACCTAACACAGGGAAATGGCTGCTGCAACCCTACTTCTCCAGTCTAATCATCTGCTCCTTTACTCCTCCCCATTCAGGTAGTTGTCTTGGATCTGTGAATCTCTTGAGTGGAGCAGCATGAACGGAGAGACGACCATGTCTGCTACTGTTGAGTTGAGCGATGTAAAAGAAGGTGAGTATGTATTTGGGGAAAAAAAGACTCTGGGGATCTTTAGTATTCCTCCAAAAACATTTATTTATTAGTGTCGCAAGTAGGCTTACATTACCAATGCAAGAATCTCACAACACCAAGTTAAAGTCTAACAGGTTTATTTGGAATCACAAGCTTTTGGATCACCGTTCCTTCAGGTGAGTGACTTATTACTGTGCCCACCCCAGTCCAACTCTGGCATGTCCGCATTATTACAGTACCACTGCAAGGAAGTTACTGTTAAAATTCTCTATGTAGGATTTTTGGAACATCGGAACTAGGAGCAGCAGTAGACAAGTTCAGCTCTGCCATTCAGTCAGATCACTATTGATCTCTCCCTGGTCTCAAAATCCTGGAATTCCCTTCTGAACAGCATTGTGGGTCTCTTTGTTCAGAGTCAGTCAGCTTTACAGGGGTCTGGCATTTTGAAATGGCTTGGTCTGCTGTCCTTTACTTTGTACTAAATACTTGACCATTTTTCCCATCAGGCCACTGCTTCATTTGTACACTATCACACACAGGACGTGGACTGCAGTGATTCAAGACAGCTCACCACCACCATCACCTCCTCGGGAGGCAACTGGGGATGGGCAATAAATGCTGGCCAGCCAGCGAAGCCTATGTCCCACAAATGAATAAAAAATAAATCCGCCTTCCCACCTGTTCCCCTTACCCTATTTTTTAATCAGAAATGTATCCGTCTCTTTCTTGAAATCATTCAATGATTTGGACTGCACCGCACAATGGGACAGCGAGTTCCACAAATTCACTACCCTCCGTGAGTTGTAGTTCACCCCCTAGAGCAACATTTGTGTGAACTCCAAAGATCTTGAACAACATTTGTACAGAATAAATATTTAGTTAGCACAAGCATTCAATTGAACTGGGATTTTCCACTGCCTTAATGAATTCTATATACAGAGGGCAGTATATAGGCAACAATTGTGAAATTTGCCTTTTGTATTGCACTCCAAATCACTTTTGACCAGGTATCAATAACTGTGTTCGTGAAAGTAAGTGTTGACAACACCTGGAACAGGATAGCCACATTTAGCCAGCGGCTGGGAATCCTAAAGATTAATTCACCTTCTGACTCCCCAAAGCTGGTCCAGTATCTACAAGACAGAAATCAGGAGTGAAATGAGGTACTCCCCACTTCTTTTATCTAGAAGGACAGGGGCAGCAGATACATGGGGACGCCACCATCTGCAAGTTCCCATCCAAGCTACATGCTGACTTGGAACTATATCACCATTCCTTCACTAACACTTGAGTTGAAATCCTAGAACTCACTGACACCATTATGGGTGTACCTACACCACATTGACTTTCTTGAACTGCTGCAGTCCATGATAATTAGGGATGTGCAATAAATGCTGGCCGAGATGGCGATTGTCCATATCCTGTGAGTGAATGAATAACGAAAGTAAGGGCTGAGATTATTTGTATGCCAAAGGGTTGGAAGGAATATGTTTATCATTTTGTACTCTGCTCAATAATTGGAAATCATATCAAGCACAATAAAAGTTTATATTCCAGCTTTTTTTTAAATTGCTAGTCATCATATTACTAATACCTTGTTCTGTGCAATCTCATTTGGTTATTTCATGCTTAAATCACACTAGCGATTCAAAGACAAAAATACTGCGGATGCTGGAAATCAGAAACAGAAAATGCCAGCATTTCTGATGAAAGTTCACTGACCTGAAGAGTTAATTCTGTCTCTCTCCACAGATGCTGTCTGATCTGAGTATTTACAGTATTTTCTATTCTTATTGTTGCTTATCCAAGTCCTAACTGCTTACCCTTGTAAGAATTCCTTTGGGGTTTTATAGTTATTAATTTTAAAAAAAAAAGCTCCCTTATCAGCTTCTGCTTTGAGTTTTTGGGGGATTTTTTTTGGACTATGACTTTGGGCTTCTATTGGTCAAACCACCTCCAGTTTCACCATTCTCTATTTTGCCCATTGCTCACATCTAACCTCAAAAAGCCTGGTTTGCAATTGGAGGATTCCAGTTATTGATGATCATCTTTCTTCTTTTAACTTCTATTTTTCTTTGTACACAAGTCAATTACAAAATGCACTACGTTTTTTTCAGGAAAAAACACTGCCAAAGAAGTTACTGTGAAAATCCCCTAGTTTCCGCACTTCATACGCTTAGTTTCACAATAGGCTTACGTTAACGCTGCAGTGAAGTTGCTGTGAAAATCACCATGCTCCGGTGCCTGTTCAGGTTCTCTGAGGGAGAATTTAGCATGGCCATTGCACCTGACCACATCTTTCAGACCATGGGAGGAAACTGGAGCACCTGGAGGAAACCCATGCAGACACTGGGAGGATGTACAGACTCCACACAGACAGTGACCCAAGCTGGGAGGCAGATGTGCTAACCTCTATGCTAGTCGTAGCAGATACTGAAGATTGGGGGGGGGGGGCGATGTTTTGAGACATCACCTCTCAAGTATTTGCATCCCAAGTCCTCATTGCACAGGGTTAAGCAGGGAATCAGAGATATAAATCGTTACTTGTTTCTGGAATGGACCAAGTACCAAGCACATTTCAAGCCATGCTCTATATTAATAGATGAGGCTGAGGGAATTCTATTTTGGTCCCCTTAAGTGTCCAACATGGAAAGAAAACCACTTTTGCCCTTGTGTCTCAAGCCATGTGATAGAGAAGTTTATAATAAGCAGGCTTCCTATTTGTCTGAAATGGATCCCACTCTCTGTTGGTACACAGTAAACCTCTAGAGATTTTCACAAATCAAGTGCAACAACTATGTAATGTTACTAACCAGCTAAAACCTCAGTGTATCAGAGTACTGGTAAGCTTTCTGATGTTTGCCCAGTTAATTCAGCTTGTTAAACCATTGACCTGCAGTATTGCACCGATTCCAAGCTTCTGGTGGCAAACATGGCTCCTGCAGGTATGTTGATCCCTAAGAAGATTTGCTATTCCTCTTCTATCTTTTCAACTGTGCACTCTTTAGGAGGAAAATCACAAGTTGGTAATTTGACACTATTAGGTTTGAGTCCCAGATAGGAGGGCTGTAGATGTCAAGGATTCCTCACGGTAAGCATGGTACCAATTGTATCAAGTTCACTAATATTTTCCTGATCATGGAAAGGATCACCTCCACATAACATCAACCAATCATCCCAGCAGTTAGGTGTGGAACTACAACCAAACCTGCTACTTGTTGTGAAAGTTTGGATGTCTTTGAAATTTTAAGTTGGTATTTTTGGATCTTTGGAGCTTTAAAGTACTCATTGTACCTAGGTTCCATTATTACTATTTTGGACTGTACCAAGCCCGAGAGGATATTTTTCACTCCTTGTTGGCCTTGGCTAGGGTGCAATCACTTTAGCCATTGAGGTAGTTCCTTCAGCTGAATCTACAAAAGGTGAAGTAATGTTATTTCATGTACTGCTGGTGTATAGAAAACCCTCAATCCAGGGCAGGGCATCAGAAATCTCTGGGGAAGAAAATAAAAGGTTGTGTGGTCGCACCATAATGGTTTAAGTTTGTTCACAAAACATTAACAGCCCAAATTTTGCCATAAAAGTAACAATCAAGATTATCAGTACTCACCATTAATAAAGAGCTAATTGGACAGCAACTGATAATTGCCACAATGTATATCTTGCTATCAGGAAGTTCATAGAATCTACAGCTGCAAAAGGAGACCATTTAGCCCATTGAGTCTGCACCGACTGCAATCCCATCCTATCCCCATGCACTTACCCTAGCTAGTCCCCTGACACTAAGGGGCAATTTAACATGATCAATCCACCTAATCCACACAACTTTGGACTGTGGGAGGAAATCCATGCAGATATGGGGAGAATGTCTGTGTGGAGTTGGCACAATGACCCAAGCCAAGAATCAAACCTAGGTCCCTGGCACTATGAGGCAGCAGTGCTAACCGCTGTGCCATGGTGCTGCCTAGGTTTCATTGTTCCTCCAGGAGTCTTCTCTCGTTGCATCTTTCCCACTCAGAGATTTTCCAATGAAAAGACAAGATGTGTGAAGTTGCCATATTGACACACTACATACCAACACTGCTTATATGCAGCAATCCTATTGGGCCAGGTGCCACCAAGAAAAAATATCAAATATTGCCAGAGACACAGTGGATTACTTAACTATCTGGTAAGTCTCAATTACTGCTCAACGACCTCTCTAGCTCTGAAAATTAACTTTGTGTCCCATTTCAGCAGATGTTAGAAGTTGGAGATTTTAAAAATAAAAAATGCCTTTTTACTTTGACTTTGATCCCTTTTTTTTCATTTCTGTGGAGGGATGAGCATTGAGTTCAGTATTCAAACTTGGCACTTCTAGCTCAGATTGCGTGCCTCGGAAATGTTCAATCTGACTGAGATAGGGATGTAAAGTTGCTTACATTATTTGCAGAGATCCTGGATCTTCACGTTTGGATTTCTAATCACCACACAGCCCATGGAAAATCTTAGAAATCTATGATAACTGGTGCCAAGTGACAAAATCTGGACCGTTATCATGTGGTCTCTTGATACCATCAGGCATGCTTATATACACACTCTTGACATCACTATGTGGGGATGTGCATACTCTTGACATCGCTGTGTGGGGATATGCACACTGTAGACGTCACTGTGTGGGATGCTGCTTCTAGGGCAGGAGATCTTGCTTAACAATGACGTCCAAATGATTTGCATTTTCTTCATGGGGAATCTTGCTCAGGGCGCGTGGCAGTCACGCAAGAGAGTTTCTTCACTGCATATACGATCCATTAGCTTTGTAATGGGAAGAAACAAAGTTCTTCTGGCAATAATGTAAAATCCATCAATCATTTGGAGCATTAGGCAGGGAGTTCAACATTCAACAAACATGATTGTCAGTGTTCCCCAGGTGAGTGAAAGAGGGAAGATTAATTCTCTCTGAATCAAGGCCCCCGTGTGTTGGGTTATAAGTTCCAGGGAGTAACTGGCATGGGACAGGAGTCTTTATCCTAAGATGGATTATGGCAGTACTGTGAGCATACCTGCATTAGATGGACTGCAGCAGTGGTTCAACAAAGTGACTCCCCAACATCAGCTCAAGGACAGTTAGGGATGAACAACAAATGCCCACATCCTCTGAAAGAATGAGGAAAAATGTTTGCTTTCTAATGTAATGTAGATTAAAGGAAGATTAGGACATTCTAAATCAGAAAGGGGTAGGAAGGGAAATAATCTGATTGGGCATTTACAGGTTGTCACATAGCAAAGTTGTGATGTATGTGGAGAACTGAAAATATTCAAAAGAACAGGGTAATGGTAATGGGTGAACTTATTGAGGATGGATTGTGATAAATGTAATCCATGAGATCAAAGTGGGGAAAACTTCTAGAACATTATCTAGATTGGTTATTTCCTGGCCCAATAACGGAAGAGGCATTTTAAATTCATTTCTGGGAAGTGAGTTGGATAAATAAATGCTGGGAGGAGAGTGGAACGATGGGAAAATAGTGACTAGTGCAAAAGAGTTAAAAGACGAACTGGAAAAAGGTGATGTTCAACACCACAATAGGGGTTTGGTTCAAATTATTCAACAGGATTGTTAGCCAAGGGGTTAATGAGAAGTAGTAGGAAATCTTGATGTGCAAGAGTACAAAATATAGTTGTATTAGATGAGAAAGGAGGCCCATCATAGGATGATGGGCCAAGTTAAACAGAGCATGCGAATAGCTCATTTAAGATGACTAAAAGAAAATGCATCAAGCTGAAATTGGAGATTGGCAGGGCTAGAAGAGATTATGATTAGCTGATGTGAAAGTAAACCCTTTGTAAAATAGTTAAGTGTCTTGGCCCACTGGGATAAGCAGCGAAGCAGATTGAAGAAGTGTGGTGGAGGTTTTGATTATTTTGGTTTTTACAAATTATGATGGAATTGAGGATGCAAGTGAGCTGGAGGTGGATATGAAACATTAATAGAGCTAAGTGCAGAAATTGAATAAGTTCTGAACAAGAACAGAGTTGAGTTTGATAAATCTCTTGGTTCTGACATTGACCCCAGACCATTAGTGTGGATATAAAGAAGGTCAAGAATGGAGATAGCTGAGGCTCTTGTTTTTCAGAACTCTGTAGATATATAAATCGTGCAGGACTGGCATGCCATGGCCGCCTTCAAGCAGGAAGAGAAGAATACAATGAGTAATCATGGACCCAAAATCAATTTGGTTACTTGAATAAGCATCCAGAATTGGGTACCAGTGTGAATTAATAAATTATGTTGGGAGAGGTGCAGTTAGGTAGATAGATAAAATCAGTGTGCCATACATAATGTATATGGCATTTATAGAAGTAATTTGCTAGTGTCTTGAGGTGTTTTTCTTTAGAAAGTTCAAGCATGTAGACACGAACCAAAGTTAGAGTAAATGGTTGGTGGTCACAGAATGGCTAGCAATGGTCTACCCTAGGGTCAGTGCTGGGACCATTTTTATTTTAGGTAAATAGACTTTGAATATATACACTACAGGGAAGATGATCTTAAAATTTGCTGATGACAAAGTAAGCAGTTCGACAATTGGCAAGAAGAGCTGTAAATTATGCTTATGAAGACGTAAACTGGCTAGCAGAGTGGACAGTTAGAAGATGGCACTTTAATGTGGATCAATGCGAGACAACAATTTGGGGGAAAAAAGAAGAAAGCAGCACCTGCTTAATGGAAAGAAACTAAAAGATCTAGGTAAAGGGAGTGATCAGAATCTTCAAATGTTTAATTTCTTAGTGGGGTAGATAAATCAAATTAAAATAGTGAATAATTTGGGTTTTGTAATAGGGCAAAATGGAAAAGCAAATTTTGTTTCCTCTATAATGCACCCTTTACAGAAAGGTTACAAAAACCCCAGCAGGACAAAAATTTAACCAAATAAGAGGTGGGAAGCTATAATTACAGGGTGCTTATGGAGCTACTGGGATTACTTGCACTGTTGTAGATAAAGTTTGATAAAACATTTAATAATGAGTTTGATCAGAGTGGTTAGAAAAATCATTCTGGTTGGAGAATCGGTCAATTTAATTCCATTAATGAGGACAAAGTGATGTTGGGAGAATTCAATTTAAGTGGAAAATTGTTGGCTTACAAAATGCTTTGCCACAATTGATTGAGAGTATAAGGGGTGTAGGAGTAGAGTTAAGAGAGAAATCAGGAGGGCAAAAAGGGGACATGAAATTGTTTAGGCAGATAAGGCAAAGGAGAATCCAAAGAGCTTCTACAAATACATAAAAGCACAAGGGAGAGAGTAGGGCCTCTTAAGGATCAACCAGGTCATCTATGTGCGGATCCACAAGAGATGGGTAAGATCATAAATGAATATTTCTCATCAGTATTTACTGTTGAGAAAAGCAAGGATGTTGGGGAACTTGGGGAAATAAATAGTGACGTCTTGAGGAGTGTACATAGTACAGAGAAGGAGGTGCTGGAAGTCTTAAAGCGCATCAAGGTAGGTAAATCCCCGGGACCTGGTGAAGTGTATCCTAAAACGTGGGAAGTTAGGAAATTGCGAGTCACCTAGCTGAGATATTTGAATCATTGATAGTCACGGGTTAGATGCCTGAAGATTGGAGAGTGGCAAATGTTGTGCCTTTGTTTAAAAAGGGCTGCAGGGAAAAGCCTGTGAACTACAGGCTAGTGAGTCTTGCGTCTGGTGGGTAAGTTGTTGGAAGGTGTTTTGAGAGACAAGATCTACAGGCATTTAAAGATGCAAGGACTAATTAGAGAGAGTCAGCATGCTTTGAGTAGAAAATCATGTCTCACAAATTTGGTTGAGTTTTTTGAAGGGGTAACCAAGAAGGTGGATGAGGGCAGTGCAATTGATGTTGTCTACATGGACTTTAGCAAGGCCTTTGACAAGGTGCCGCTTGGTAGGTTATTGCATAAGGTTAAATCTCACGGGATCCAGTGTGAGGTATCTAAATGGATACAAAATTGGCTTCTTGACAGAAGAGGGTTGTTTTTCAAACTGGAAGCCTGTGACCAGCAGTGTGCCTCAGAGATCAGTGCTGGGTCCATTGTTATGTCATTCATATTAATAATTTGGATGAGAATGTAGGAGGCATGGTTAGTAAGTTTGCAGATGACACCAAGATTTGTGGCATGTGGACAGTGAGGAAGGTTGTCTCCAATTTCAGTGGGGTCTTGATCAATTGGGCCAGTGGGCTGATGAATAACAAATGGAGTTTAATTTAGACAAATGCGAGGTGAAGCATTTTGGTAGATTGAACCAGAGCAGGACTTATTCAGTTAATGGTAGGGCGTTGGGGAGAATTACAGAACAGAGCAATCTAGGGGTACATGTTCATAGCTCCTTGAAACTGGAGTCACAGATGGACAGAGCGGTGAAGAAAGCATTTGGCATGGTTGGTTTCGTTGATCAGAACACTGAAGTTGTACAAGACATTGGTAAGGCCACACTTAAATACTGTGCAATTCTGGTCACCCTATTATAGAAAGGATATTATTAAACTAGAAAGAGAGCAGAAAAGATTTACTAGGATGCTACCGGGACTTATAAGGAGAGGCTGAATAGACTGGGACTTTTTTCTCTGGAACGTAGGAGGCTAAGGAATTAAAAAAAACTCATGGTCTTTTAGAGGCTTATAAAATAATAAAGGGCATTGACAAGGTAGACAGTCAATATCTTTTCCCAAAGATAGGGGAGTCTAAAACTAGAGGGCATAGGTTTAAGGTGAGAGGGGAGAGATACAAGAATGTCCAGAGGGGCAATTTTTTCACACAGAGGGTGGTGAGTGTTTGGAACAAGCTGCCAAAGGTAGTAGTAGAGGTGGGTACAATTTTATCTTTTAAAAAGCATTTAGAGAGTTACATGGGTATAGAGGGATATGGGCCAAATGCAGGCAATTAGGATTAGCTTTGGGGTTTGAAAAAGGGGGCAGCTTGGACAAGTTGGGCCGAAAGGCTTCTTTCCATGCTGTAAACTTCTATGACTAATATTCCTGATAGTGTTCACCGCAGTACAATTGATTTCATAAGAACTAAAAGCGGGAGTAGGCAATTCAGCCCCTCGAGCCTGCTCTGCCATTTTTAGTATGATCGTGGCTGATCTCATCTCAGCCTCGATCCTACTTTCCTGCTTGTTCACCATAGCCCTTCAAATCCTTACTAATTAAAAATCTGTCCACCTCTTAAGTTTTCTGCATATCCAGACATCCATCACACTTTGGGATAGCGAATTCCATAGACTCACCACCCTTTTGAGAGAAATAATTTCTTCTCTGCTCTGTTGTAAATCTGTCACCCCTTATCTTAAGACTATGACCTCTTGTTCTAGGTTGCCCCACAAGGGGAAACATCCTTTCCACGTCTACTTTGTCAATCCCCCTTATAATTTTGTACACCCCAATAAGATCTCCTTTCATTCTTCTAAAGTATAGGCCTAACCTGCTCAATCTCTCTTCATAAGACAAACCCCTCATCAATCAAGTGAACCTCCTCTGAATGGCCTCCAATACAACTACATCCTTCCTCCAGACCAAAACTTGGCTTAATATTTTAAGCGTGGTTTCACTAATGCTTTGTACAGTAGCAGTAACACTTCACTGCTTATTTTATTGCTCTGCAGATTGGCCAAAAGAGGACCTCTTGGGCCTGCTGGACAGCATGAGGAGCATTGTCCCTTCTAATGATGTGTTGAAGTTCAAAACAACAGAGTCGCACATGGACTGGAACAAGGTGACCTTCGCCCATTATACAGCAGAGATGTGCAAACAAAAGTGGTCAGAGATCTCACATGAAGTAAGTGCGAACTTCTGAGTGTTTGGCGGCCTAATGAAACTTTAAACTGATGTTATAAAAGTGAACTCTTTTGTAATGATTCCCCAATATTCCAATAGATCGTACTTCAACTTTAGACCAGACTATTGGTTGGATAACGTTTTATTCATTTGCTAAAATGCCACGTGCAGTTGTCCAAATCGGCAGAATGTGCAAGTTTATCGACAAAATAAATCCTCATTGGAGTGACGGTTCAATTTACTGCTTAATGAGTCGGAGCTGCTATCCAATGATAAATGATTCATTTGTGTGCTCTTGGTACGTAGAAACACATTCTACAATGCTAGGTCTTTATATTCTGCCCAGATTTGGGGCCCCAAGATTGGGAAACAGCACAATGTGTTTTCAGCATATTATCAAAAGCAGGAAATTTACTTCTTTGATATCTAACATTTAGACAAAAATCACTTAGCAGTTTGATTTTAGCTACTGAGGTAATAATAGTGCTGATGGTTTGATGTCAGTGGTAGATAACTGGAGGTCTTTTGCTACAGTATAAAGCAAATGACAGTTTCAGGTTATATAGAAATTGAATAACAAAAAATATACTTGCACACAACCCATGCATGGGGCATTGTATTCATTTTTTAGTTAGGAGATGAGGACGGCAGATGAAACCAGGTCTTGAGAGCTTTAACTTTTGAGGATATTCTTGGATAGTTGGGTGATTTACTTTTGAAACGTGTGTTTGGAGAGGTATGATTTGAGGTTTAAATATTTTTCAAATGATAGGAATTCTCTAAAATCTAAGGGTGGAATTGGATTAGATGCAACATGTATTCGGCAGAATAGTTGCCGTTTTAAATATACATTTCCAGATACGAAGGAAAGTTGTTGTAGTTCTGAAATGGGGGAATGTTGCAGAAGATATTGTGGATTGTTTAGTTTGTCCCTAGGTGAGCAACTACACTTTCATAAAACAGAACATTACAGCACAGTACAGGCCCTTCAGTCCTCAATGTTGTGACAAGCTATGTCCAATTCCAAGATCAAGCTATCCCACTCCCTATAATTCTGTGTGCTCCATGTTCCTATCCAATAACCACTTGAAAGTTGCTGAAGTGTCCGACTCCACTATCTCAGCAGGCAGTCTATTCCACACGCCAACTACTCTGAGTGAAGAATCTACCTTGGACATCCCTCCTATATCTCCCACCATGAACCTTACAGTCATGCCCCCTATTAACAGCTACATCCACCCGAGGAAATAGTGTCTGCTCGTCCACTATCAATCCCTCTCATCATCTTATAAACCTTCATTAAGTCTATTTTGCACTTTCCTTTGCAAAATAATTATCTTGTGTCCTTCATGAGAAGGAATTGCTTATTGTAATGTATGGGACACTAAGATTACAGTGTCTGTTAGACTGGGTGACCTTGATGTGTTTTCTCTATATGTTTCCCCTTTTTAATTTCATTGCACTAACTGAGTCCCTTTGGCTTCCTCCCAAAAATAACTGTGATGCAGTTCCAGAATGAGACCTTGCACCTTAATGGCTGAGAGAAAACACGTGACTAGTTGGCTATCGAGCTGTTAACTCTAAAGTGGGCAAGTTGCCAGCGTTGTCTCCCATTTGCTTGTCTGAGTACGGCCTTTGAACAGTGTTCGAAGACACAGCCTTTTGAGATTTCCATGCCCCCTCCCCATTCAACTCTTCACTTTATATTTAGGTGAGAAAGTTCCGCACTTTATCGGAACTCATCGTGGATGCAAAGGAACATGTCCGGAACCCCTATAAAGGCAAAAAACTCAAGGTAAGCATTTGATCTGAAGAAACAAACCTGAATTCTTGCTGTCATTATGATTTTTACTGTTCGTGAGGTAAGAAGAGAATGTGAGCTGCCAATAAAATTTGCTTTTCAAACAGCCATTTTAAATTCTGTTTATAACCAAAATAGTTCGGACGGAGGAGGTGAGTAAAATGTATTTATTGTGAAATTAGAAGTGTTGCAGCCATGAAATATAGAAAATTCATTGACTTTTCCTTTGCACTGAGCAATTTATTTGTGTGCAACTTCTACCATGTAATATATTTGGATATTATAATTGAATATATTTCAACTGCTAGCACTAAGCTGAACTTGGACTGCCCTTTTGTCTTCTACTTTAAATTGCCAAGAGGCTACTCATTGGGCACTTTTTTAAAAGAACAAGTTTTTCCACCATTTGTAGGGGGAGAGGTGAAATAGCTTTAGTGATGAGTAAACGAAAGCAATTTTGATGCACCTAAGTGTATCATTGTTTCCTGTGCTCTGGCCTTGAGGTCTACAAAGGTAAGATGCTCATAACTTCCCTTTTTTTAAAAAAAAACACACAAATGCGAGGAAATGGGAGCAGTCGGATGATGAAGTTTAAATAACTAAACATCTGAAAAGAATTAAGGAACCGTTGTTAATTTAGGGTAGTTGACTGATGATTTGTAATGATGCAGAAGACATGCCATCGTGAAGTTCTTGTTTTGGGGATGTAGAATCAGGTTGGAATGCCTCTTTATGTACCGTTCTCAATCACGGTTGCATTCTCTCTCTGGATCTAAAAGATGATGGGTTATTGTGAGAATGCTGAAGATTTTCCATTTGCTTTGGTTTCTAAGAAATTGCATTGATATCCATTTTTGTGAAACCTTATACTTGCCTGTTCCAGAAGTTCTTATTGCATCATGGTTCATGGATAGAATTTCTAAGGGTCTTTGGTTTCCCCGATGGTACCCACTAACTCAGCTGCTGTAAAGTATGCCCACGTAATTACATTTCATGCGAAGCTACTTCCTCCTTAGCTTTGGTTTTTGCATACAGGTTTGCCATTCCAGGGTATTGCCTCGAGATCTGTGCCTCTAATTGCAGAGGCTATTGAGTTAGAGCTTCGCATATTCTGTAACAAGACTATTTATCTATCGTGCTGCTTGCTGCACTCTCACTCTTGTAGTTCAGCAGTTAACCTGGAGGAAGCAAACAAACTAATTCAACCGCAAATGTGCTGTGCAGTTTGCTTCAGGTTATGTGGACAGAAATTTAAAAGTTGTCTTATTTTGTTAGCACATAGAGGATTCTTAAGATTTGCTTTAGGTTTAATTGTAGCCGATGACTGAATAGTTAAGTGTATGTACTTTTTTTTGATATTTATGCTAATAAAACATAACTGCTACTGTCAGACAAAAGAACGTTTTCTTATCACCACTGGTCATTTGCACAACTGTTGTTTCAGAGCTTTGGAATTAAGAATGAAATGGATCCATCATTCACTGGTAGTTTATTAAATATCCAGGCTACTGAATGCAGGGAGTATGAACGCACCAGTGAGGGTTGTAAGAAACAGATTAAAAATATCTGAAACATGCTCTGGTTGTCCAGAACCCCCATTCGGTCACGGTCCAATAAGCTTTGTTTGAAGTCTGCTAAAAGTTTGTGATTCAGGAAACTTGCTCAGTGAATAAAGCCACAAGAATCCATTGGTTTTGAACAAACAAAAGTAAACCTTGCTGTACGAGGTCAGAAAGATGGAACAATTTACAATATCTGTGCTGAATATTAAGAGTATGAGGTACATGTGAATTAACAAACACTGTGTTTGAACACTATACAATAAATTGAAGATGTGACCAAGCCAGAGTCCATGGATTTCTCAACAGCACTGATATCTGTAACGACCATGGGCCAATTAATCTTAACTGGAATTTCTCTCATTGCACTGATGAAGGCCCTGCTTGCAGTGTCTCCAGTGATTGCACTCATTTACCAACTCACAGGCACAACTGCAGCTCTTTGGCCATGCTAAGCAGAACACTATTGCTCCAAAGGGTATCTTTGCCCAAGCATGGCACAGCATGGAGTCACAAACGTTTGGCTGCCTCCTTGAATCTAACAAAGCTTTTCAGCCCACTGCAATTGCCAGGGCTTCTGCTGAGCTTATTTCCCATAATGTTTGCCAACTGCAACCATTTACGTACATTCTAACTTAACCGGGACATCTCAGTCCCTTCTTTTGAGACCTTTCCCTTTTCCATGGCTGGGAGTCCTATCCTCATCGGCACCCTGCTCCTGGTCCCGTGACCTCGATTTTTGCACTGTTTTCTATCTCTGCACAGTCACAGTGGACCTGTCCCTGGCCCAAAGAACTTAAAAAGGCAGAACTGTGCATGTGCAGCCTGCTCCTCGTCTGTTCGTGTGGAGAACAGTGGAGGTTTGTCAGAATCCAGAGTTCCTGAGCTTTATTCTCTAACATGGTAAGCCTGAGTCTCATAGCCAGTAATAAAGAGAAGGAAAAATTTTAAATCACGTCCCTTTTTATATGATCTCTGGCTCCATGGAAAAATGCAAATGATTACATATGAATTTAATTGCCCATGCAATGACTAAACCATTTCCTTTTCATAGAATTTGCTTAATTTCTCTAGGCAATTGTAAAGTATTGTAGCAATTTCTGGCAGTTCTACCGCTACTTCCTAAAAGGATAAGAATAACAGGCACGTGGGAGCACCACCACATGCAGATTCTACAAGTTGCATGTCATCCTGACTTGGAAATATGTTACCATTCCTTGTCGTTGCTGTGTCAAAATCCTGGAATCCCCTAACGAACGGCACTGTAGGTGTATCTCTGCCACAC
Source organism: Carcharhinus amblyrhynchos (assembly GCF_965287045.1). Lineage (NCBI taxonomy): Eukaryota > Metazoa > Chordata > Chondrichthyes > Carcharhiniformes > Carcharhinidae > Carcharhinus > Carcharhinus amblyrhynchos. The sequence goes on from NC_137350.1 coordinate 16,183,467, forward strand.
AGATTTAAGTGGTTCAAGGTGGTGACAGATTATGGTTGAGCATTTTGAGATGGGCATTAAATGCTTACGCCAGTGATGCCCACATCCGGTGAATTTAAAAAAAAGCACCGTGGCTGGCACATATTTAGGTCTATGAACTGGATTTTCTCCTGCTAGACTTTCCTGTAAATGCTGTCTACATCCCTGGTCATCCTAATGTGCATCCTTTATGATGCAACAACTAGGTAAATGACTGGAATCATGAACAGAACCCTTTCCCTATGCATGTCAATGTGCCGCCATATGGTTTGTGTTATCTTTAAAAGCAGACTAATTACTATACCATGCCAAGACCATAGACACCTGAAACTACAAATGGTTTTACTTTAGTCTGGTGGGTGTATTATATAGTGTATACGTTTCTCTAATCCTTTAAAATAACAAAGAACCCATTTGCTCTTTTCTGAAGTGTACAGAGACCTCATTTCTTGTCCTGTAGTACTGGCGACTGAAATCTAGCTCAGCCACCTGAAGACCGTCTTTGTTCTAAATGTTGCTTTTGAAACGTAGCTGTAAGATTCATTATCCTAATTCAATTTGGCAGTAGCCTGGCTCCCAGTACCCGAAACTGCCTGTCAAAATGGATTCCAGCCAAGTTATGATGTTGTTCATTGTTTTTTAACACTCTCAATCAAAATCTCAGCCCCATGGAAGGCAACCCTTGACATTCATATTAAGCATCTCCATTGTACGTAATCACCAGTATATTGAATATAGATCATCTCAGAGATGCTGGTCATTGAACGTGACAAATAAAATCAGTTGATAACTTAGTCTTTTCATTGGTCTCAATAACATCAGTTCGTACTTGGAAAGAACGCTGAACCATCTCATGAATCTATTAGACTCAAGAATCCTTAGTGGGGTATGCCAATCTGACCCTGACTTGGCTGGAATCCATTTTGACAGGCAGTTTAGGGTACTGGGGGCCAGTGTCAGTTAGAATATATGTAATTGTAAATTAATGTAGAGAAAAGGAAAGGTGCGATCATGGGGGAGATGAGATGGGATGGTGGTTTAAAAAAAATTACATTTCTTAAATTTCCAACAATAATTTGGAATCTGGAGGAATGGAATTCCACACTTGTTAATTTTCAGTGCCAGAGAAGTTGTTTGATGGTAATTAAAATGTAACTATTTAAAGCTCATTCATGCTTGAATGGACAAGACCTAGCCTTTTCTAGGGGGTTTATTTTATTGAATGTGTATTTCAGCTTGGTGCAGTTGGATGTATGTGAATGTGGAGTCCCTTGACAAGATACTGGTATAACACAGCTTTTGGAGGAGCTGGGCAACTTAGGCTGTGTTAAAACGTGTGAACACCAGAAGCTGCTGTTCAGTTTTGCTCTTAATAATAAGGGAAAAGAGACATTTAGTGTTAAACTCTCTATGCACCATTTCTAGCAATACAGAGTGCAAGTTTATAAAAATAGAATTTTTTTGTTGCAATAAAATTAAACTTGCAAATATGCTTGCATATATGGTTAATAAATGAGTCTTTGGCAGTGTTACAAGAGTACTGTTGATTTTCTTTTGTAGTTGGAAGCATTCCTCAGGATAAAACATGTTCTTTAATCCTTGGCAAAATGTATATTCCTCTGTTTCTTCTGACTTCATTGAGCTCCCACGATTCTCCCACTAAACTTGCTGGTAGTGGACACACAACTACGTGCCACTGCTGAAGTAAGCTTAAGCTGCTGCCGTATATCCTATAGCCAGGATTGTTAGAGTGGCAGAAAGAATGAATGCTCAGTCTGATGCTGCTGGTCTTACTACCCAGCACACAGCAGCCTGTGTCGGGGCCACACCTTTCTTCTGGGTAACAAAGTTGGTATTTTATCACATTCCTGATCTTAACACCCCCAACCTCATGCTGAAAGGGTTTCAGAGTTCGCTGGCGCGGAACTGGTTCACGGAATATTAAACCTCTGTCCACATTATTAGCACAGCTGGACTACAGTTGCTGGGGAATTGAGTTTGGTAATAGGGATGCGTGGAATTTCCTCGTTAGCTGGCTGGAACATTGTCTTTGATAAGACATAATCATTGCGTGGCATAAATGTTGCCTGTCACTTATGAGCCCAGGCTCTGGATATTCGCATAAAAGATTGGAAAAGGATGAACAAGTGAATAAGTCATTTGTACCTCAAATGGTGATCTTTTGAATGAATTCAGTTACACAAGTGAATTGAATGTGAACATATCAGGAGATTAGCTTGGTCTGGAAGTATCTTCATTCGTGGGAACAAAGAATTTTGGGTGTGGTTGGGGGGACGGGTACAGTTTGTAACATTTTATGTTATGTTTCTAGTGGTTTTAACTTTTGCCGTGCTACAGATTCATAATGATACTATCAACGGTCTGGAAATGTACCCCCCACTCCTTTTTACTGAGATCACCAAAACTGGATGTTCAGTAGCTGGTGTACCAACTGGGACTAGATATAAATCGCAACATTTTCACCTCAAAAAGCACTGAGATTCCGATCAATCTGCTTCAAGTAATTGAGAGAATCTTTTTGTAGTGTCACCACAAATTGCAACAGAGAAACTGATTTTGATCTAAGCTATCCAAGTGTTGAAGTGCTTCAAAAACTAAATTGTAATGAGAATGAGATTCACATGTGTTCTGTGTAAAATACCAGCTGTGGCTACTCTCTTATGTACGGGTGCCAAATTTTTAAATTCTTTGTACATTCTCTCCCTCATCTGATTTTGCTAAACAAAATTTAAATAATTACCTTCATAAATTGAAGGAGTAAGATAGATATATATACCAACTGCTGAATCAGTGGTGAATTCCAATATCTTGTTCAAAGAAGTATTGCCTAGCCATGACATGTTTAAAGTTTTATTGGTGTCACAAGTAGGCTTACATTAACACTGCAATTAAGTTACTGTGAAAATGCCTCAGTCTGAACACCCCAGCGCCTGTTCAGTTACGCTGAGGGAGAATTTAGCATGGCCAATGAACCTTTCCAGCACGTCTTTCAGACTGGGTAGAAACCAGAGCACCTGGAGGAAACCCACACAGGTACAAGGAGAACATGCAAATTCTGTGTAGACAGTGGTCCAAACCAGGAATCAAATCTGGGTCCCTGATCCTGTGAGGCAGCAGTGCCACTCTGCTGTCCATGGAAAGAGTTCATGTGCTTTTAATAGATCAGATTTTTATTTTATATATGTGTGAAATACCTTTTTAAATGATGCTGGCTTTTACCTGCTGACACGTTCATGAAAGGCCATTTCATTTGAGAAAGTAATATGATAGTGGGTATGGGGATTAGGATATGATGAAGAGGAGTTGCATTGGTGCAACTGGTGTATGCAGTTGTGGGGTGGTGTGTGGTTCACAAAAATACTTAGGAATAGCTTAAGTGCAAGCTTTATCCTGCATGTACGTGCTAAATCTGAGCTGGAAGTACTTTCAGCACTTTTTTGTTCAGACTTCAGAGCTTAGTGCAGAGTTGGCAGTGAACTTTTCCTCCACTCCTGCCAAATAAAACCAAAATTGAGTTTTTTTCCTCCAAGTTTGCAATTGCTATACAACCCAAAAAAAGGATTATTTGCAGATTCTATCAGTTGGTTGAATTCCAAACCTTCATGGAACCTAAAAAATACAATCCCTTTACCTCCATATTCCCTGGCAACATAAAGCAAGCTAGAGACATGCACAGCCAGTGGAATGAGTGTAGGTGAACAGAGGCACACGCAGGTTCAAAACTTCTAATTTCTTAAAAATTAGTGTGTTGGTGGGTAAAGTGAAAAAGCTCTGCAGAATTTGTGTTACAAATAGGAGCATGAAATACTTGAGCAATAAGTTAATCACTGACTTAGGGGAGTTGCAAAAACATAGGCTACTTTGGAGAGTGGTTGAGACAATTGTATTTTTTTTCAGGGAAAGTTATTAGATACTTCAAGCAGAGAAAAATGCTAGTAAGCAGGGTTAGTTTATTGATTACCCTTGCAAAGAGCTGGCAGTGACCCAGTGGGCCAAAAGACCATGATTATAACCCTTTGGTTAGCAGCAGCAAACTTGCAACTTATTGTGCACAAAAGACTTCAAATCAAAAATATATAGGAGCTTTGAAATGTGTATTAGTCAAACCACCTTCTGTTTCAACTTTTGTGACATTCATCTCAAGGTGGTGCTGGAGCACACCTTCTAATTCTATCTTTTACTCTTCTTCTATGCTTGTAAAACATTATTCTAACTCTCTCAAAGTCTCTAACAATGCTTTAATGCACCCTGGCCATTCTCTCTTCCACCTTCTTCCATTGGGAAAAAGATACAGAAGTCTGAGGTCGCGTAGCAACTGACTCAAGAACGGCTTCTTCCTGCTGCTGTCAAACTTTTGAATGGACCTATCTTGAATCAAGTTGATCTTTCTCTACACCCTGGCTATGATTGTACACTCTGCACTGTCTCCTTTCCTTTATGAATGGTATGCTTTGTCTGTATAGCGCAAGAAACAATACTTTTCACTGTGTTAATACATGTGGCAATAATAAATCGAATCAAAATCAAATGAACTTAAGAACGTTGTACTGCTGATTGGTTTTTTATTCTTTCATGGAGCAAGGGCATGGCTGGCAAGACTAGCATTTGTTGCCCACCTCTTAATTGCCCTTGAAGGTGGTGGAAAGTCATCACATTAAACTACTGCAGTCTCTAGTGAGTTGGTGCATCTGAGTGATTTGACCATTTTAGAGGGCGTTTAAGAGTCAACTATGTTGCTGAAAGTCTAGAGTTGCATGTAGGCCAGGTAAGGCTGGCAGATTTGGTTCCCGAACAAATGAATGAAGTGATTTGGGGCAGAAGCATTAGCCTGGCCCTCTGGATTATTGGTCCAGTGACATTGCCATTTTGCCACCATTTTCTCCCAGCTATACTGTTTTGACATTTGTGAAGTTACTTTGAAAATTTAATTCTGCAGTGCAGGTATAAAAGGACTGTCTCTTTTTACAGAAACATCCTGATTTCCCCAAGAAACCCCTCACACCTTATTTTCGATTCTTTATGGAGAAAAGAGCAAAATATGCAAAGCTTCATCCTGAAATGAGCAACTTGGATCTGACTAAAATCCTCTCCAAGAAATATAAGGAGCTGCCAGAAAAGAAGAAGGTTAGTGCATGCGTGTCTCTACCAATGCTGGCACTTAAATTGCAGAGGAACTTCAACCATGTTGATATTAAGAATAGGAGTGTAAACCAAAAAATAATCAATAACCAGAGATTAACTCCCAGGTCGAATGCTTATTTTTGTTTCCTTTGTTGCTGCAGACGAAATATATTCAGGAATTTCACAAGGAGAAAGAAGACTTTGAGCGTAATATGGTTAGATTCAGGTAACTTTGAAATAATAGATAAAGTTCTGTAAACAATGGGCTGATTTAAACCTGTGTTTTAAAGGTGATTATATTGAGATGAGAAAAGGTCAAGACATAAGACCATAATACATAGGAGCAGAATTAGGCCACTTGATCCATCGAGTCTGCTCTGCCATTCAATTATGGCTGATACTTTTCTCATCCCCATTCTCCTGTCTTTTCCCTGTAACTCCTGATCCCCATATTAATCAAGAACCTATATATCTCTGTCTTAAAGAAACTCGATGACCTGGCCTCTACAGCCTTCTGCTGCAAAGATTCCATAGATTCACCACTCTCTGGCTAAAGAAATTCCTCCTCATCTCTGTTTTAAAGGATCGTCCCTTTTTAGCCTGAGGTTGTGCCCTCTGGTTCTAGTTTTTCCTATAAGTGGAAACATCCTCTCCTAGAAGTGGAAACATCCTCTATCCAGGCCTGTCAGTATCCTGTAAGTTTCAGTAAGATCCCCCCCATATCCTTCTAAACTCGCAACGAGTACAGACCCAGACTCCTCAACCGCACTGCATTCCAGGGATCATTCTTGTGAACCTCCTCTGGACCCTTTCCAAGGCCAGCACACCCTTCCTTGGATATGGGGTCCAAAACTGCTCACAATACTCCAAATGGGGTCTGACCAGAGTCTTATACAGCCTCAGAAGTACATCCCTGCTCTTGTATTCTAGCTTTCTCGACATGAATGCTAACAGTGCATTTGCCTTCCTAACTGTCGACTGAACCTGCACGTTAACCTTACGAGAATCTTGAACAATGACTCCCAAGTCCTTTTGTGTTTCTGATTTCATAAGCATTTTCCCATTTAGAAAATAGTGTATGCCTCCATTCCTCTTCCAAAGTGTACAACCTCTCACATTTTTTCCACATTGTATTCCATCTGCCACTTCTTTGCCCACTCTCCTAACATGTCCAAATCCTTCTGCAGCCCTCCGCTTCCTCAAACTACCTGGCCCTCTACATATCTTTGCATCATCTGCAAACTTATCAACAGTGCCTTCAGTTCCTTCTTCCAAATTGTTAATGTATATTGTGAAAAGTTGTGGTCCCAGCACCGACCCTTGAGGCACACCTGCCATCCTGAGAAAGACCCCTTTTTCCTCACTCTCTGTCTTCTGCCAGTCAGCCAATCCTCTTTCCATGTCAGGATCTTAGCCTTAACACAATGGGCACTTATTTAACAGTCTCCTATGCGGCACCTTGTCAAGGGCCTTCTGGAAATCGAAATGAATCACATCTGCTGGTTCTCCTTTATCTAACTTCCTTGTTACCTCCTCAAAGAACTGATTTGTCAGACATGACCTTCTCTTGTCCAAGCCGTGCTGACTCACTCCTATTTTATCAAGCACTTCCAAGTACTCTGTGATCTCATCTTTAGTAATGGACTCAAATCTTGCAAATGACCGGAGTCAAGCTAACCGGCCTATAATTTCCCATCTGCTGCCTCTCTCCTTTAAACAGTGGTGTTACATTCGCTACTTTCCAGTCTTCTGGGACCCTCCCTGCCTTCAGTGATTCCTGAAAGATCACCACCAATGCCACCACAATTTCCTCAGCTATCTCTTTTAGAACTCTGGGCTGCAGTCTATCCGGTCCAGGCGATTTATCCAGCTTCAGACTTTTCAGTTTCCTCAGAACCTTTTCCTTAGCGATGGCCACTTCACGCAGCTGTGCCCCCGATTCCCCTGGAGCTCTGGCATCCCACTGGTGTTTTCTGCCGTGAAGACTGGTGCCAAGTAACTATTCAGTTTCTCTGTCATTTCTTTGATTCCTATTATTACTTCTCCAGCCTTGTTTTCTGTAGTCCAATGTCTGTTTTTGCCTCTTACCTTTTATATATTGAAAAAACTTCCTGTCTTTTCTGTTATTACCTAGCTTACACTCCTATTTCATCTTCTCCCCCTTATTGTGTTTTTGGTTGTCCACTGCTCGCTTTTAAAGGCTTCCCAATCCTCTGGCTTCCCACTAATCCTCGTCACTTTGTGTGCTTTTTCTTTGGCTTTTATGTTGTCCCTGACTTCCCTCGTCCGCCATGGATGCCTCATCCTTCCCTCAGCATGTTTCCTCCTCCTTAGGATGAATTTCAGTTGTGTTTCTTGAATAACTCTCAAAATCTCCTGCCATTGCTGCGTTCCCTGCTAGGCTCCCTTTCCAATCAACTCTGACCAGCTCCTCCCTCGTGCCTTTGTAGTTACCTTTATTTAATTGTAACACTGTTACATCTCATTCCAGCTTCTGCCCGTCAGACTGCAGGGTAAATTCGATCATATTGTGGTCACTGCTCCCTAAGGGTTCCTTCACCTTAGTAGTTTAATCAAGTCTGCCTCATTGCACATCACCAAATCCAGAATTGCCTGTTCTCCAAAAACTGCTCCAAAAAAACATCACTTTGACATTCCACAATTCCTTTTCATGGGATCTACTACCCACCTGATTTTCCCAGTCCCCCTGCGTATTGAAGTCCCCCATGATTATTGTAGTATTGCCTTTTTTATATCCCTGGTTTATTTTCTGTCCCACACCCTGATTACCACTAGGGGGCCTGTACACAACTTCCATCCGGATTTTTTTTACCTTTGTGATTCCTCAACTCTATCCACAGAGATTCTATGCCTTCTGATCCTATGTTGCTTCTTGCTATCGATTTAATTTCATTCCTTACTAACAATGCAATCCTGCCTCCTTTGCTCATCTGCCTGTCCTTTTGATAGGACACACGTCCTTGGATATTTAGATCCCAGCCCTGATCCCCTTGCACCATGTCTCCGTGATGTCTGCAACATCGTACAGGCCAGTTTCAATGTGCGCAGCAAGCTCATTTACCTAGTTTCATGTACTGCGTGCATTTTAAGTACAACACCCTCAGTCCTGTATTGACCACTTCTCTTATACCTATCACCTTTTCTGTATGCCTGAGGTTAGATGTCTGCCGCCTTCTATACTCTCGGTTCTGTTAAGTGGTCTGGAAACTTCACTAACCCCTCCTGAACTCTCTGATCCTTTAACTAGTTGAAAGTCCTCATCATTAACCTGCACTTCTACCCTCATTAAAATTCTATGCTTATAAGATGGATATTGATTGGGGAATGGTGAAGGTGGGCAAGGAACAGGATAGAGGCTGAAGTGAGCCATTTAATTTCCTTTTTGATAACGATATTGTTCTATAAAGTTTATTTATTAGTGTCACAAGTAGGCTTGCATTAACACTGCAATGAAATTACCATGAAAATCCCCTAGTCGTCACATTACGGCTCCTGTTTGGGTAAACTGAGGGAGAATTTAGCGTGGCCCATGCACCTAACCAGCACGTCTTTCAGACTGTGCAAGGAAACTCGTGCAGACACAGAGAACTTGCAACTTCACATAGCTGGGAATCGAACCAAGGTCATTGGCGCTGAGGCAGCAGTGCTGCACTTGGGATTAAGTGATGATTCCTGATCCTGGAACAGTTTAATCAAAATTAATTCACTATTTGCCCTCCTGAGATTTGAACTAGTGAGGTGTGCATTTGTTTAATTTTAGTGATTCAAATTACCTTGCAAGGGCAAGATGTAATGCTAGCAATGTTGGCTGATTACAATTTGTTTCTTTTTTCTCCCATAGAGAGGACCATCCAGAACTGTTGGAGAGTGTAAAGAGAACAGATATTCCAGAGAAACCTAAAACACCCCAGCAACTCTGGTACCTTCATGAGAAGAAGGCCTTCATGAAGCTGCATCCACAAGTAATAGTTCTTACATTATTAGCCACATAATTGGCTGTTTCATTAATAATTGCACATTTTCTTTGAGATGTGGACTTCCTATCCAAAGGTCCTGCTTTCTGTGGTTACTGTTTTTGGTCATGCTTTCCCTCTGCCATTGTAAATTGCTGTCAATTCAGTTCTGCTATGTAAATGCAGAGCCAGTTTTGTCAAGTTCCTCTCCTAGCTGCTTGTGCGACTAGTTTCCATAAAGATCACAACACAACTTCATTCATTTAGGATCTTTGGGGGTTCTAACGTGTAGAAATCCCTTATTTAGCAGGATGCTCCACCAAAAAAACTATGGCTACCTTGTATTTGAAATGGAAGAAATGAGGTATTATAATAGGCAGATTATCTGATTTAATGCAATGTAAATAGTTGGTTTGCTAATAATCCCCCTCACACACCCAAACCTTTGTGTCCCACTGTGAATGTTGTCCGGTATTAGAAACAACTGTGGACTTTCTTTGTGCTTGTATTGTTTGCAATACTACTTCACTGTTTAAATATGGTGTCATCTGTTTTGTGAAATCCCTGAATCTTAAAAGGAGGCCCTTTGGCTGATTGAGTGTGCACAGGCTCTCTGACAGAACATTATACCCGGTCCCGTTACTCTGCCTTGGCCCCGTAACCTTGCACATTCTTTAAATAATAATCCAATTCCTGATCGAACCTGCTTCCACCACCCTCTCAGGAAGTTTGTTTCAGACTCCAACCATCCTTGGTGAAAAATCTTTTCTTCGCATCACTTTTACCCCTTTTGCCCGTAATTTTGAATCTGTGCCCTCTAGTTCATGCTGCTGTCTTGAATGGGAACATTTACCCTGTCCATACCCTGCAGGATCCTGATTACCCCTATCAAGCCACCTCTTGGCCACCAAAGAAAACAGTCCCAACCTACCTTCTGGCTATAATTCTTCATCCCTGGGAACTCTCTTGTGGATTTCCTCTACTATTTCTAATGACTTCACATCTTTCCTCAGTATGGCGCTCAGAACTAGATATTGCCCTCCAGATGGGACCTAACCAGTGTCTTTTACAAGTTCACCATGACTTCCTCACTCTTGATGTCCCTATTAATAAAGATGCTATATGCTTTATTAGCTGCTCTCAGCATGCCCCATTATCATCTTTGACTTGTGTGCATGTACACCAAGGTACCTCTGTTCCTGTAGCTCCTTAAGAACACTGTCCCTGGCAGACCATTTCCCCGTACAGTAGGTGATTTTCCATCCAGTGCTGTATGTAGGTTCCCAGTTGAACTTCCTTCCATTTTATTAATGTAGAGGTCCTCCATATTCAGAAACCAATTCCTCAAACGTTGCTGGTTTGCATTTTTTCTTCAGCTCTCATTACTACTCAGCTGATAGTTTAAAAATGTTTTTGATCTTCCAGTGTGTATCTGATTAAAGCACTTGAAATGCTTTCACACTTAGAATTGCTCCAGGTCATTCTGAGGATGATGTTGATGGTGCTCATTAATGTACGATGGTGATGAAAGTCCTGTATCTGTCCTGTGGGCTTAAGATAAGGTAGCCTGGTGCTCAGCTTTGCAGGTGACCTATAATACCAGCCAAGCTGAAGTAGCTTCTGATTTGAGCTAGTGTGAACTTGTTTTTTGGTTAGGTATTTTGCTGACGTGGCAACTCTGACTGATTTCTCATTTGGCATTCGACAGTCAAATTAATCTGCTCTATCCACTTAATTGACTTGGTCAGATGTTTCCTTGGGCCATTGTTGGGCAACATCCTGAGTTTTCATACCTTCCCATGAGAGGTTTGAGTAATGTTGGCACTAATTGAGGATCTTTCATTATGCCGTGATGAATTAGCTCAACCAGTGTGGTCTGTGTAATTGGCTTTGACTGCAGATGGGTATTGACAAGACTCTTTAAAATGATTTTCGCAGCTTTGGCACCTGTCAGCATGATAGGGCCGTCCACATCAATAACAATGTAGGTTTATGCCAACTTGTATCTTCTCATAAAGGAACAGAAAATCCTGGAAGCACTTGGGTCAGGCAACACGTAATGGTGAAAATGACATTAATGCTTTGGATCATCGACTTTTCATCAGAAAGCCCTTTTTGTATTCCTGACAGGATGTTGCTGTCACTGGCTAGACTAGCATTCATAGGCCGAGTGGCATTTTAGATGAAAGTAGCATCTTGGACGGAAGTTAAGAATCAGTTGCATTGCTGTTAGGTCTGGAGTCACATGTCAGCCAGGACAACAGATTCCCTTCCCTAAAGGACATTAGTGAATCAGATGGGTTTTTACAGCAACCGACAATGGTTTCATGATCATCATTGGACTTTTATTTACAGATTTTCTTTTTACTTCTATATTGAGTTCAAAGTCCGCTGTCTGCCATGGTGGGCGTCAAACTTGGATCCCCAGTGCATTACCCTCGGCCTCTGGATTACCAGTCCAGTGACAATACCACTCTGCCACTGCTTTCCCTTTTATATTTGTTTCCCGATTTTCAAAGAGAAAAACAGATGTTTCCGAATACTTAACTAATGGTTCCTTTACTTTGGCCAGATCAGTGACCTTTCTTTAAACAAACACTTGACAAATGGCCATACAGTGGATGAAGAGGCTTAAATCATTTCCTCAACTCTTGACTTACTGCGGGAATACAATACCTTGTGGCTTCAACGTTGCATTAGTTATTTTTGTTGCAGTTGTTGACGAATTCAGGTCTGTGGTTGCCAGAAGAGAGAAGTTGTGCTGTTGTGACTGGTAATCAAATGATGTAACCATCACATAAGAGTAGACACCATGTATCAGTAAGAATTGTTTTTTTTTGCCCAGGCAACAATGAAGGATGTTAAAGATGCACTGGGAAAGCAGTGGTCCCAGCTGTCTGACAAGAAACGACTCAAGTGGATTGGCAAAAGCTTGGAGCAGCGCGAGCTGTATGAGGCAAGTTGCATCATAAAATCAAAAGCTTGATTATGTCAAGTATTGTGAAGAGGATAAGCCAACTTATCCCCTCAAGATTTTCAGCAAAGGCTTGTTTTGGTGGATAAGCCTTGTCCTTTTTTGATAAGAGTCTTGGGTAAGAGTGCAATGATGGGTGAGTTCTCAGAACACCCAGATATGTTATGCCAATATAGTGTATGACGACACTGCTTTGTTTCCTAAGAATCCTTAAGAATCTACAGTGTTGGCCTTGGGTATGATGCCAAGTTTTGGCACAGTATTTTGGGAAGCGTAAACAGCAAATGAATAGCTGTGGGCCGCTGTTGCGCACTTTTATGGTTAGAAGCCCATCAATAGGTTACCAGGTTGATTTTTCCTTTAAGTTGTCGAGTGACCTAAGTGCTATGAGCCAAACTGGGTATCAAGCTTATTTATCCAGTTGCTTTGTGAAAACTCACAGGAATGTCAGAAGCCCAGTTTACATTGGATAGTCTTCATGCATTGAATACAAACTAACATTCCTTTTAGAAATAGATTACCTTTTATTTCTGACTTCTTTGCTAAGGTCAGAGGAAAGAACAAAATCAAACAAGAGTAGAGGAATAAGAGCGGCAAAGAGAATACATGAGGACAAAAAAAAGGGTAACAAAAGGGAACTCTCAGGTCTTTGATAAGCGTGAAAATCTCCTTGGGGAAATAGCGATTGTTCTCCTTGGGTTATAGAAGGTTAATGGATATTTAATAAAGATACAAGGAATTTGAGAGTTATGACTTGATTAGATAGAATAGATGGAGAAAACTGTAGTGGGAGGAGGGTCAGTAATCAGAGGCTGTAGATGTGAAATAATTGACAGGAAAACTGAGGGATGAAGGTTTTTTTTTCTTCACTTGACGAATTATCTGAAGGGATGGCGGAGGCAGATTCAGTAGTAATTCAGGAAATTAGACCTCCATTTGACGAGGAAAAGTTTGCAGCTCTGTGGGGAAAGTGGGCTAGATTATCACCCTTAAGAGAATTGGCAAAAGCCTCTATACTGTTTGGTTGCCTGATGCCAGTAGAATGAAAATCCTCATTATCTCAGCAAACACATAATGAATAGCCACTTGGGCATAGTACAGCAGCTTATGCCTTAATAGAAGAAAATTTGGAGTGTAATGAATCTTTAAAATAGATGGAAATCTGTTTTGTAAAGAGTGTCACCAGTTTTGTTTTAGATGCATTGTAATGGGGAAGGAGGGGCATTTGTAATTACCAAATCATTTTTAACATGGCCATCTTCTACTTGCAGGAAGCAATGAGAGACTATGTTGTACGTCACCCAGAGCAAAGCATCAATCTGGATGATCTGACCAAAAATACATTGACTAAAGCCGAGCGACAGCTCAAGGACAAGTTTGATGGTCGACCCACAAAGCCTCCACCGTAAGTGTCCACCCTACGTCTGTCTGATGGCAGCATTTTGATCTCAAAGACTTAGTCCAGGAGGTGCAGATTGTGCGAAAAAGGGGTCAAAAGTCGTGTTTGATTTTATTAAGCAGTAATGGTTTAGACATGATACACAAACTAAATGAGCAGAAAAGGCATATGGCCCATAATAGATGAGCGGTTTAGTGGGCCTGGATCAGATGAACGGACAGGGATATTTCAGTGGCTGGAGGTAGCAGTCACTTTAGCATGGCCTCCTGCCCCTAAATTGGGCAAATGAATGAAGCTGATCTCTGCAGCTGAAGGTGGCAGACTTTATTGTTCTTGTCGCCTTGAGATTACCAAAATGTTATGTCACTCTTCTCCGGATCATATTCCATCCCAAGAGTGCAAAGACTTCTCTCTCAAGCATCTGTTCTTAGACTTTATTTCTAGAAGCTGGTGAATAGCCCATGTCGGCCACTTGTTTGACCCCATTAATCCAAGCACTTGAGGAACAAGTGGCCCCCAACCTCCTGTACCCATCCTACAGTCAGCTCCTGAAGTCTTCCCATGCCTTATTGCTTGTCACGCTATTCTGCTTAACCTTTACTCAGGCAGTTGATTTAGGTATGGATCGTGAGATCCAAATTTAGGTGTTTAGGAATGTTTTGTTTGGAGCCTTTGCTGGAGTCACATCTTAAGCAGAGATGGGAGGCCTACGTTGTCCTGTGGCTGTTAGTCCAGCACGCTGCTCTGGAAATAGAGTTGTTTCTGTAATATTCTAATTTTTTTCTACATTTTAGTCACCATTTCTTATAACACACAAAAATAGAATGGACTTGATTCACTGAAAGGGAGGCAGAAATATGCTGTATTTTGGCCAGCCAGATGTCTTGACATGCTTAGAAATTCTTTGGGTTCCTGAAAAAAAACTACATCCGCCTATAGAGAGTTTCCGTGTATACACACGACTATAAGGCCATAATGGAAATGCTCAAAGACAGAAAGTTTAAATACAAATTGGTCAAGATTAAGCTCGCAGACCACAACATGGTAGCATTCAACCAAGTGTGGCATCAGGGACCCCTAGCAAAGCTGCAATCAGTGGCTCTTGGGGAAAACTGTCTACTAGATGGAGGCGTACCCAACACAGAAGAAGATGGTTGTGGTTGTTGGAGGTCAACATCCCAATTCCAGGATGTCACTGCAGGAGTTCCTTAGGATAGTGTCCTTGACCTAACCGTCTTCAGTTGCTTCTTCAATGAACTTCCTCCCATCTTAAGATCAGAAATAGGAATGTTTGCTGATGACTGCATAATGTTCAGCACCATTTGCGACTCAGACACTGAAGCAATCCATGTCCAAATGCAGCAATACCTGGATAATATCCAGACTTGGGCAGATGAGGCAATTAGCATTCGTGCCATTCAAGTGTCAGGCAGTGACCATCTCCAGGAAGAGACAACCTAACCATCACCCCTGGACATTCAGTGGCATCACCATCACTGAATTCCCCACTATCAACATCCGTTGACCAGAAACCAAACTACACTAGCTGTATACATACTGTGGCAACCAGAACCAGTCACTAACAATACTGTGGCAAGTAACTCACACCTCCTGACTCAAAATCTGTCCACTGTCTACAAGATACAAGTCAGGAGCATAATGGATATTCTCCACTTGCCTTGATGAATGCTGCTCCAAAAATAATTATGGAACTTGACATCATCCAGGGTAAAGCTGTCCGCTTGACTAGCACCCCATCCACAAATATTCTTTCCTTCCAGCACTGACACACAGTAGCTACTGTGTGTACCACTACAAGATACACTGCAGGAACTCAACCAGGCTAATAGACAACCACTACCATCTGGAAGGGCAAGAGCAGCAGATACCTGGGACAAGCACCTGAAGCTTCTCCTCCAAGCCACTCATCATCCTGACTTGGAAATGTATTACTGTCACTGGGTCAAAACCCTGGAACTCTCTCCTTAACAGCACTGTAGGTGTTTCTACATCACATGGACTGAAGCGGTTGAAAAAGGCAGCTCACCACCACCTTGTCAAGGACAATTGAAGATAGGCAGTGAATGATGGCCCAGCCAGTGATAACCACATCCCATAACTGGATTTTAAAAAATGTCAAGAATCATTTCCTAACCTCTGAATAGCTTCAATCAGATTTGAAGGTTATGTTCTCTTGTTCTAGATTCCTTCCCATCTCTCCCATTTTATGTAAACTCCAGTGTCAGCTATGGCTCAGTTGTTTGCTTTAAGGTAAAGTCCTACCCCAGAACTTGTACACAAAATTCAACACTGATACTCTGCTGCACTTCCTCAGTTTTATTTTATTCATTAGGGGGATGTGGGCATTGCTGGCTGGCCAGAATTTATTGCCCATCCCCAGTTGCCCTTAAGGTGGTGGAGACCTGCCTTCGTGAATCGCTGCAGTCCACATGCTGTGGACGTAAAAGGTCCTGTAGTGCGATTTTAATGAATAGAAGTGGAGTCATCCCTAGTGTCTCCACTAGGGATGACTCCTAGTGGAGACACTAGGTCAATGTCTCCTAGTGTCATTGTATGTCATTCAGACAGACCATTGGGTCGTAATCACATGGCTGTTTGTGGAATCGTGCTATGTGAAAATTGCCTACCATGTTTTCTAATTACTACAGTAATAGTAACTACACTCCAAAAGCACTTGTGTTTGCTGTAAAACACTTCGACTCTGGTGATCATGAGAGGTGCTGTATGAAATGCAGGTCTTCTTTGTTAATCAACTCTTAGTGCGCTGGTGACATTCAGGTGAATCTGTATTGCACAGTTCCCAAGTCCAGTACAACCTTTTAAAGGTGTGGTGCCCAGAACTGTACACTGCCCTCCAGAAGTGGTCTAATCAGGGATTGATAATCACTGTAGAAAGCTTTGATGTCTTTATATTTCAATGCTCTGATTATAACAACAAACATCCTGCAAGCCTTTTTTGTACCTGAAGATGTTTTCCAGATCTGTGTAGAGGGAGCACCCCCCGCTTCCCAAAAAAAAATCCATTGGTTGTTGGACCTCTACTCTTCCCAACCTTTGCATCAAATTAAACATTTAGAACTGTCCTTTTGTGAACATGTCCATGTTGGACCACCCTGCATTGAAATCCATCTGCCACAGTTGTATTCACTCACTCAAATCTGTCTCTTATGTAATTTGATGCTCCTGCCTGCATTATTTACTATGTAACCAATATTTGTGGCCTAGGCAAGCTCGGATACATGGCTCTCTGTCGTTTTCATGTTGTTAATCAGTATACTCAGTAGACCCTAAAACACCTTTGTGGGGCATCGCTAGTCACTTTGTTCCAATCCAGTTACTATACCTTTTGTGTTTTCTGCTGCCTAACCAATCTGACAATTTGTCTTCAATTTCATGAACTTCAGTTTTACAAGGAATCTTAACAAAAACCTGAAGTTCATATAAATATCCATAGAGCGTGGTTTCTTTTTGCTATACCCTCCCCTTATCACAACCAAGAATCTCATCCTGATTGGTGTGTTTACTACATTTTCTGCACTTTTTCTGTCATCCCTTGTCCATCCTTCCAGCGCCACGATCGGTCCTTGCCTTCCACCCCATCAACCTCTGAAATCAGTGATTCAATCTCTGCCATCTTGCGTGTGATGCTACCATTAAACACATCTTCCCCTTCCACCCCCACCCCGTAAACACTTCGAAGGGGCCGTCTTTAATGCCCCCTCTAGCAATACCCCAGGTCCACTCCTCAGTTACCACAACACCCTCCCACGGAATCTTTTCAAGCAAACACAGGGGATGTAACATCTGTTCTTTTACCTTCTCTATGACTCCTCTGTTCTCAGTGTCAGAGGCCCCAAATGTCCTTTCCCAGGTGGAGCGCTGATTTGTATGTACTTTCAAAATAGTCGACCGCATTCGTGTTCACAGTGCAATCTCCTCTACCAAAAACGAATAGGGTGACCGTTCTGTAGAGCACCTTTTTGTCCAGTCTGCAAGCATGCCCCTGAACTTCCGGTCACCCATCACTGCCCTCACGCTGCCCCCTTTGTCCCCAACCTCCTGCACAGTTCCAGTGAATCCCGACATGAGCTTGAAAGACAGCACCTCATATTTCAATTAGGCAGCTTTCAGCCTTCTGGACTTCACAATGGGTTCAATCATTTCAGACCATAATCTCTGCCCCATTTTGTTTCCTTTTCTCTGCTTGTTGTTGGTTTTCCTTCTCGTTTTTATGCTTTCAGTTAGCTAGCAGCACCCCTGCTCAAGGCACATCTTAGTGTTTCTTTTTCTGCCCCATCACCATTCCTTTTGGCTCCAGGAGGCTAACTGTTCTTTCATTCAGACTCACCCAATCATAGACCTTCCTTTCATCCTTGTCTCCCAGATGACCCCGCCCCTACCCTTGCTCAAACCAATTTCAATGCAATTTTTTATTTCAGTGCTGAGTACTTTCTCTCTTTATTGGATTTCCCCCAACCCCGCAGTATTCTGCTTTTCCACAGAATGTTGCTCCAGTTATTTCCTCAAAACAAAATTATTTTTGATCCGCTGATCAACAAATTAATGTTGACTATCTCTGATCAGCTCCAAGAAGGATCCTGTGTCCTACCTGCACATACGATAAGGGCATTTAAGGGACTTCTATGCAAGGGATATGGACTAAGAGCAGGCAGAAGGGATTAATTTAATGTGACAATGTTTGACACAACATCATCGGCCGAAGGACCTGTCCCTGTTCAATGGTTCTAGTAACTGATCCATCCCTCCAATGAACCAGTCTTCAGCGACAATGCCCTCAAGTACTCGTGGGAGTGACTAATTCATGGAATTGATTTGGTTGCAAGCTCCCATTCTCCAGCATGTTACCTTGGATCCAAAGAGGTTGAACCTGCAGGTCAAATCCCAGGTACTATTTTGAGAGGAGGTATTCCAAACCTCTGTGCTGTACCTCACCAGCTTTTCTCCATTCTGTTTTAGAAATGGCTATTCTCTGTATTGCGCTGAACTAATGTCCAACATGAAAGACATTCCCAGCACGGAGCGTATGGTGCTGTGCAGTAAGCAGTGGAAGATGTTGTCTCAGAAAGAGAAGGATGCATACCAGAAACGATGTGAACAAGTAAGAATTTTGGCAACTCGAGAAATGGGAGTCGGATGAGAGAGCTGTTTTACAAAAATGCTTTTACTAAAATGTTGTGATCTTTTGAGTCAGTGTTGAGAGACTTTTCTTTGAAAATGTATTTCTGTTTCTTGTGAATGAAAAGGAAATAATGGGATGAGTCTCCAGGATCTCCCCATGATATTGAGAGAGTTAATTGAGGATGCGAGCTATTGGAGGAATGGCTTGTTTCAAAATGGGGTGTTTGAAGTGACCGTAACTTTTAATCCTAATAAATTAGTAACAGTTGAAAGCATAGTTGACTTGTTTCTTATTTTGTTTCCTTCCTTTAGAAAAAGAAGGAGTATGAAATTAACCTTCATCGTTTCTTGATGGTAGGTGCTATTCTATGATTCCCAGTCATTGCGAGGTACCAAGAATAGATGTAGATCTTAATGCATTCTCCTTCAATGTGGGTGAAGATGGCTGGCTTGCATCTGTTCTGTATTGCCCTGATTCTCTCTTTTTGTAAAAACAAATCATTTTATCTTATCCTGTGGCAGAGCCTCCCAGAGCATGAGCAACAAAGAGTCCTCTCTGAAGAGAAGATGATTGGAATCAACAAGAGAGCTGCAAGCAATTTGAAACAGGGTGGAGTTAAAGGCATCCCAACGTCACCTTTAGATGCCACTAAGGTGCGTGTTCCTTAGTTTCTCTTTTTAGCAACTTGGCTTGTATTTGAGTTGGCATGTGTTAATTTTTCCAAAGAGATGCACACAGACTTGCACACAACAGTGGATCAATCTACAGATGAACAATGTGCGTGCACTCTTTTGTGTATGGAATGCTTAAGTTCGGAGATTCTAAAGGAAAGGCTAAACTTGGTTATGATGAGGTAAAATCTTTTTGTATTTCTTTCCATTGATGCCAGGGTAAAATTCACTGGCGTTTTGAGTGCCAGTACAGTCCTGAGAGCACTGAGTCAATCATTCCACCCATCCTGCTCCAAGACACGAATAACCCTAACAGCCCTTTCGCTCCTAAAATATTAAGTGTCATCTGGTGTGAGGGGATGGACATATCCAAATACGTTATTCAACCTGTTCGTACACATTCTACAAAGCTCAGCAGTGCTCCATTTGTACCACAGCTGATATTAATCGGATTGAATCTGGAACGGTCTTGGATCTCACTTGCATGGTTCCCACACCATTGGTGATACAGGTATTTTACAGAGCCAGTGGGCTGTTCCAGTGCCTTCGCACATTGTGGACGCTTATCTTAAGATTTGATCAGTCATGATACTCTCGTTTGTTTTTAATTGAGGCTGGAATTGCATTGGATGTGTGGTTTTTAGCATTGTTGTGGAGACAACTGCCTGGATCTTGTGCAGTTTTTCTGTTTTGTCATCAGCGTTTAAATGCCACGTAGCTCGATTTGTTCACGGGTCTGCTTTCATTGTAGGTATTGCTGGTCTGTTCGATCTAGTTGCTTCTGCTGATTTGTTTTCAATCGTGGTCCGTGGGCGAATTTCACACACTGGCTTCTGCGTCACTGGGGCTTGTATGTGGTATGGAATTGTCACTTAATGCTGCTGGTCGTACCAGGAGTGCAGCAGTGGGCTGGGGTTTGGGGGTGAGGAGAGGGGGAGAGAATCAGTTGCTTTTACAGTTTTTTTTTCCTGCAGAGTTTAATGCGTTGGATTTGAAAATGCTCATATTATGGATTTTTGTTGCTTTTCTCGGGCAGTAAGTTGCTTTCTGTGGAACGCTTGTCCTGCTCAAGGTTACTTAGTATGAGAAATCTCTCACTAAATTTTTTTTTGTCACGTTATATTCTTTGACTAGATATCTGACAGTATTTGGGATGTTTTCAATGGCTTTAGTCTTGTTTGGGAGTTGTCTAAAAATGGCACCCATTGATGCTGGAAAGCCACAGACTGCTCCTTGCATTTTAGGCAATGCTGCACTGAGTGCAGTGACTCAACAAGGAAACAATGGTTTTAAACTGGAGGGCAAGCTTGTTCAGCTGTGTACACTGGAAGGTGCTTGTGGCAGGAACGTGCGTCTTGATAAAGGAATTGTTATAGCTGGATAGGTTGTGATTTTATGTTTATCGTAGTTCAAAGACTGACCTCCATCCCCTGCCTACGCACTGGGGATCGCTTAGTGTATTTCTAACTATCAGACACCCACGTTTCCTGAAGAGTTTTAAGATGAGAAAATGTTGCTCCAATCAATCATGTCTGTACCTGATGCTTGGTTTCATTTGCTGATTTGAAAATCTGTCTTTATACCCATTTTGATGTTTCTTTTTGGTGTTAGAAACATGTGCATTGAACAGCATGTATACAACAAACTTCCTTTTCAGGTCCTCTGCATTTGGCATGATGGTACTTCCAGATTCTCAAATCTGAGCGTTGGCTGGAGGGAGCTGATTTTCTCATTGATTTTACCTTCATAAGCTCCTCTTTGTAGCATTGTTGATCGCTTACTTTGATGTTTCTGCTGGTTTGTCATAACCTGCTCATTGTCACTGCTGTAAGATCATTGCCCTGCTCCTGCACATAACTCAAGTTCTGATATTTGAATATCTGCTTTTAGCTTCTCTTTTGTTTTTAGCCTGACCTTTGGAACTGTGCACGTTTGTATTTGATCGTCAGTTTACTCTTTGCAGCCTTTAAGCAACATTTCAAGCAATGACCCTTCAAGCTCAAACTCTAATCTGTGCATATGTCATTAATATACAGTCAACAGAAGGGGAGAGACTTTCCAGTCAGTGCAGTTTCAGGGAAAGGCATGAATTGGCAATTTCAATTACAGTAAGAAGCCTCACAACACCAGGTTAAAGTCCAACAAGTTTATTTGATAGTAAACCCACTAGCTTTCGGGGTTTGCCCCTTCATCAGGTGAGACCGGACGAAGGGGAAAACCCTGAAAGCTTGTAGGTTTACTATCAAATGAATTTGTTGGACTTTAACCTGGTGTTGTGAGACGTCTTGCTGTGTTTATTTACCCCAGTCGACGCCAGCATCTCCACATCAATTTCAGTTATAAATCAGCAATGCCTGAGGACATGCAGTTGAGTTCATCAACGTTGAGCCTAGAACAAAAGAAAATGCTTGTCTGCAATCCAGTTTTGAATACAGAGGCTTCCTTTTTTGATGTTGGCATGTTTTTTCTCCTCACTGGAGATGCGACTCTAATACATCTGTTTTAGCTTTCTTTGCAGAGAACCACACAATACTTAGGAGCAGCATTGCCATTACTATGGAGACTAGGAGCCTTATGGGACTGTGAAGTTTGAGGTTATCGTGTAATATTGCTGGGGTGTTGGTTGCTTCAGTTTAGAAATGATGTCTTCATCTTGAAGTGTGTAGGGACTCTCTCAGATTGTCAGTGGGACCTTTGATATCTATTTACCGATGCAGAGTTCTTCTAGGAACTATGTGCATTTGACCTGGGACCTTTGAACAACTCCTGCTCCTTATTCAGGGAATTACAAGAATTCCAATTTTGCCAGTTCTTTCAAAGATATTTGATAAGAAAATCTATTCATAGGTTGCATTGAGTATTGGGGCACTCACCTGGAACCTGTACCTCGCAGTTCGGTAACTTTGGTCATGTAATCCTCAGGTGCTTTGAAAAATAACTTCAAAGGGTTTGTTACAGCTGCAGATTTGCTATAAAAAGGGTGGTTTTTATCTGGATGTACTGCTTTCTGAAGTGTGCATTTATGAAGAATCACAGGCTGTGTGGTGTAACCTGCATATATCGCTTCAATCCCAGTGTGTGTTGCAAACTGCTCACAGATCTCCCAGTTCCACTGTTAAACTATGTTGTAGGTATTATGCAATATGTACATGTCTGATCCTCATCAATGTTCTTTTGACTGTCAAACACAAGTGGGTTAGTAATGGGAGGAATGAGGCAGTGATGATCAGGTAGTAAGTTTTTGCACTTTGTCTGGCAACTTGATAAAGGCTGTACAAACTAAATGTCAGTGGATGAATGAAATAGACTTGCACCCATTGCTGTTTGTGTAAGAAGGCCTATGGGTGAGACAGCATCCAAGTTAATTTTCTCATGGGTTTTGATATCTTACTGAAAGCTGCTCACTTTAACCTCCTATTTCTTTTTTCTGTTAATTATTTTGTTTGACCTCCCTCCCTTCAGTAATTTTTACCTCCAGCTTTGTGACATATCGCAGTTCAGACAACCATTTTTCCCATTAGCTAATTTCCAAGCTGAAGAGGAAACCCTCATTGCCAGGTAGTTCGAAAAATAGGTGTAAACCTACTGAGACGGCTGGGAGGTTGCAAGTGATTGGAATGGGCCCAGCACTTCTCTGGTTGCCACAGCAATCTCTTAACACTTCTCAATTTTCATTATGGTTCTATGTTCAGCTGAATAAATATCTTGAAAACCCTTAATAAACAAATACCCAACTGATCTGGTAAATGTGTGATTTATTTTGGTGTTGTGATCTCTATTTTTCCTGAGTGACCTTGCCCCAATAGTTCGAGATGCTGCATTGCCAGCTGCTGAAAGGTTAGTTGGATACTATTGGTTTTCAAGTGAGAAATCTGTATGCAATAATAATTTCATAGCCAGAATTGAATGTTCACTGGTCACAGTGTAGATGTGTGGCAGTTTAGTGTGGTGTCCACAGGTATGATGATGGGTTTGCCTATTGGCTGCTTTGTTCAGCTTTATAGGATTCAGATAGGACTATCTTAGCCCAGTGTCCCTCATTTTTCCAGGGCGTTCCTCTAGATGTCTAAAGTTTAGTCACAGCAGAGATTTTGACGAGTGGTAAGTTCAGCTTGTTAATCAGTCACTTGCAAACCACCCATACTTATGAACGTTTGCTTGTCATGGACCAAGGTCTTTGGAAGGTATATATCCATGTGACCCCACTTAACTAGTTGGATGTTCATGGAATTCAGTGAAGAGAGCCTTGAGTGTATCATGGTTGTATAATATTGGTTCTAACAGTTAATGCTTCTAATTTGCTTCCATGTTAGGTAAGGATCTTTGAGCTAACTTTAAAATATTCATCTTCTGGTCCAGAATGGCCACCTACGATGTTGCCTGATGAGAGTTTGCCATTTTGTACACCTTGTCTGCTTCAGTAATAGTTGAAAGGGGCACAAGACGACCAGGGGAGTGAGTGAAAATGGCTTGGACTAGCAGTTGACCCTTCTGCAGTTAGCTGAATGGGTGGAATTGGCAAGGGGACAAGTGATTAGAAGAAATCTTGAAGCTGCACCTGCAAAACGCTTTTAAGTATTCCAGGAGGGTCCTAGTATATATTTTGCACGCATCAGAAATAGAGGTAAGCACTTGAGACTCTTTGCAGAGAAAGGGGTTTCAAGGGCAAGGATTGAGAGACCTGGCAGCTTGAAGGTAGAATGGTAAAGGAAGTGGAAGACCAGCTGCCAGAATAAGCAAATGGTTAAAGGGTCTCTTCTCACATTTGTTATCAGACTACTTCTGACAAACCAAAGCGTCCGATCTCTGCCATGTTCATTTTCTCGGAAGAGAAGCGCAAGAAGTTGCAGGAGGAGGAGCCGGAGCTGTCGGAGAGTGAACTGACGAGAAAATTGGCCAGGATGTGGACTGAACTGTCCGAGAAGAAAAAGGTAAAAATTATTTGAGCGGCTGATAGATACCATACAAGGGTCTAGGCAGGGGGTGGCTGCAGAATGAATTCATTAATAGGCTGGAGCACCAGGCCACTGAGAACTTGGATTGTGAAAGGGTTGAGTTACTGCAGTAATGGACGAAGAAAAACTATTTGAGTTGACATTCTCTTCATTCGTGCAAATTGCTATTTCTAGATCCTGAATTCCATGGTCCTGGTTTTGAACAGCAATGGGTGCAGGTGGCCTTTTTGGAAGGCAGAATCCACTGGTGTTTTGAATGGATGGAGTGGCATAGTTTAATTAAAGCTGTCTAGGTGATTGAACAGTTCTGCCTGTATTTCATGGTGTTAGTTAACTCATAGTCTCTCCACCCCTTTCCAAAAGAAGCTTAACATTGAGAGCTGTAGCTCCAAACTAACATTTGCAGCACCAGTAATAATCATAAACTTGTCTCCAGTGGCTGGAACTAGTAACAAGGTGACAGCCAGTGCTGAAGTGAAAATCATCCTTTCCCCTATTTTAAACAAAATCAGAATTTTGGCCGTGCAGTCTCTATTGCATCTTCTACGTTCCACTCTTTCTAGCCAGCTTTATAAGTTCTTCCTAGAGGATATTCCTGTATATTTCAGTGTTTTGTCTTAAAGTACTGCACACAAGTTCTTGGTCCCAGAGTTACCTGTGATTAGAACTGCGACACTGAGCTGATGATGCATAGGGGTCTATAAGGACGTCAGTGGGGCATCGCAACAAAACATTTCCTCCATGCAGCTGACTTCCATGTCCTTTCGTTCAAGGCAAAAGTTTCCCTGAGCACTTTATATGTGTCTCTCTTCACAAAGTGGCACCTATACAGGCTTATATTTCTATTTGTGTTCAGCCTTCAGTGAGGAGCCTTCATGTATGGGCATGGAAATTGTATGTTCCTCCCTCAATAACAATCTAGTCGCCTCATTACCTTTTTTTTCAATCCTATTGCTCAAATTTGCACAAACCTTTGGTATTGAGTCTTGTTGCTGGTTATGAGTTCTGTATTGGGTTTAGTTTGTACTTTAGAAAATGTTGCAGTTGATGAAGGATGGATGGACATCCAAATGTTTGTTTGATGGTTCTTTTATTGGTGTGAGATGTTTAATTTTTATATCATTCCTACTGTGGACAACCTGGCTGAGCTCAGCCAATACCAGAGGAGGCAGCATTGCAGGAATCCTCCATCCTGCAGCTTATAGTGCTGGGTTCCTGCAGTCAGTCAGCCAATGTTTGCTTCATTTCCATAATAGATGGGGTATCAGTGTCACTGCAGCAAGGAGCAGGAAATTGATCTAGAGTTTGGTTTCTGATACCTCTCTAGTCATCCCTTCTATGCACTGCTCACATCTGTGTGATAGGACCTTGTTTTAGCTGTGAATGACACAATAGAGTGTCTAATAGGCAATATCTATGGCTTTTGGGAGACGTACGTGAGGAACTTAATAGAGTTATACCCCCGTGGGGCAGCACAGTTAGCACTGCTGCTTCACAGCACCAGGGACCCATATCTGCATGGGTTTCCTCCCACAGTCCAAAGATATGCGGGTTAGGTTGATTGGCCATGGTAAATTGACCCTAGGGGATTAGTAGTGTAAATAGGTGGGAATAGGGCCTGGGGGCATTGTGGTTGGTGCAGACTCAATGGCTGAATTGCCCCTCCTTCTGCATTGCGAGGATTCTATGATATCCCAGTATGACTTGCTGCCCTTCACCGAGATGATGGTGAAAATGAAAGATTTGCTGTTTGATATGAGGGTAATGCGTAGACAGACCCCCTGTTGAGTGCAGTATTCAGCCTCCTCCATTTATTTGTAATCCTTTCTGGCAGGATTGAAGAAGCTGCCATAGTCGCAGCAAACCATTAACTGGAGTACATCACCCAGCTTCATAAAAATTGTCTGGAATAGAAAAGCATTCAAGTCAGCTATAACTGCTTGAGATTTGAATATGGCATTTTAAGTACTTGTCAGGAGAAAAATCAAATGCAAACAAGATGCTGTACAAGTTTCACTTCTTATCAAAGCAGGCTATGTTTATGTCATGGTGTATGTCTTTCATTCTCTCTTCCTCTCTCTTCCCACCCCCACCCCTCTGTCCCTCCATTGCCATCTCTTTTTCTCTTCCCCTTCCTCTTCCCCTTCCTTCCCTCTTTCTGTCCCTCCACCACTATCCCACTTTCTCTTTTTCTTCCCTTCCTGGTGGTGAGCTTGCGCTCCATGTGGTGTAGGTAATTCAATAGTGCTGTTAGGTGGGTTTTGACCCAGCAATAATGAAGTAACAGAGTGAGAATTTCATGTCAGGATGGTGTGAGACTTTGAGGGAAACTTGCAGATGATGGTATTCCCATGCACCTGTGCTGCCTTTGCCCTTCTAGATGGTAGAGGGGACGGTTTGAAAGATGTTGCTGATGCTCGTGTGGCTTTCTGACTGGTAATGAGTGAACAAGTGTTTGGCGTGTTGGTTAAAGGATGTATTTGAGTGGCTTCTAATCTCCAGCTCACTTGGGAGACTTCTTTGCATTTGTGATATGATTACACAGACTGACATGCAAAATTTTTTTTTGGCCCCATCTGCAGCATAGCAAGTTTAGTTTGACCTGACCACTCTAGATGGTTGGATGCTTTTATGCTTGATGCTTTCGTTCTGAATGTTCCCCTCTTGTTTTATCTGATCAAGAAATACCTGTTATGGCCTGGTAGGAATTCTCAATGCTGCCTTCACTGGAGATACTAAAACCTATGACCATGTATGGCTGTTTTTGATCTGGTGAATGAAGCTGACATGATTTCAGGAGTTTTATGATTCAGCCTAGCCTCCAGTCATACCTTTGACTGGAGGCCAGGTTGAATCATAAAATTTCTTTATCGAGCAAAGAATATGAACTAACCCTTACGATAATGACCATCCTTACCCATTGGAGGACATGTTCAAAGTGCCCATCTTTTGGCTGTTTGGATCTGAAGCTTAATTTGTGCATTCTCAAAAGAGTTGGTACAGTATCGGATTCAAGCTTTTATAGACTGTCCTTTTGAATAACGGAATGACACGATTCCCTTGGTGATTGTAGGAATGTTGGATTTTGAAAGGTGAATGCCCCATGGTGTTCTCCATTAGAAAGACTATCCATCCGATCGCAATTTGTGAAGGTTAACCATTATTTGAAGAAATAGGAGGATCAGCATTGCAGTCAATAATTTAACCGCCCGGCACATTAGTGAGTAGCAAATAGCAGAACTGCGTTGCACTCAGTGGCCTGGTTATGTTTAGTGGAAGAAATTGTATTTTGAAAGATCTAAAATGATGTTTTTGCTGCAACAGGAGAAGTATCGGCGCATGGAGGCTGCGGCAAAGGCCGAGTCGGAGCAGAAAAAGCAGGGCTTTGGAAAAGATGGAAAAGGCTCTGCTGTCCGAGGGAAGCTGCCTGAGCCACCCAAGACTGCAGAAGAGATCTGGCAGCAGAATGTGATTGGAGATTATCTGGCCAAGTACAGGGTATGCACTGGGGATAGTCAAAAGAGAAGAAGTGACCATTTGGAGTGGAAGAAATGGGGATTGGCTAAGAGATTAGGCAACCTGCGAATGGACAGGATTGCACTTACTGTTGGGAGGTTGTCTGCAGCATGAGAGATTCACCACTTAAAATATTTCAGTTTTTGCTGCATATCTGTTTTCCAACTTGTAAGAATTTCTTGCTGTTGGGAGAACCAGCTTGAAATATTATGCTACATTAGTTTTGTTTTATCTGCTCCGTACGCCTTCTGTGTCCCAGAGAAGACCTATCCACGACAGTGAGCTCTATCATATGCTTCCTCTTTTTGCTCCTCATCCTTGGATCAAGCACCGCATTTGATGCAGAGTTACCCCTAGAGCTTTAGTATCATTCACCCTTTTTTGTTAAAAACTGATTTCTCTTGTTTAACTTACAATATAGAAATGGGTAACAAGTACTGTAGCAACTTTGTGGTTTGTGCCCTTGGATTAATAATAATATGCTACTTTTTTCTGGGAAAGGCAGTTGCCTTTTTTTAAAGGTCTGGCTGTTAGTAAGCAAAGTTATTGAGTTTTTGATACTACCTTGTTCAACTTTCACATGCATAAGTTCTCTACCATTAAAAGGAGGTAGAGGACACTTTGTCGGCACTCATTAAGATTTCTGACTTTGCCGTACCAGAATAATAAGTGGTTGTCCTCATTCCTGCTCCACTTGACAATTATCATGGAGAAAACACTCCTACCTTTCTTTTGCTTCTGTAATCTGCAGTAGTTCCAGTGATTGGATTTAGTATGCAGGAAAAGATTTTTCAATTATTCTGGACCAGGGTTGAACTTGTGTTCGATCTTGCATAATATTTTCTGCAAAAGGTTTCAACAGATTTTTCACCAAATGTCAACACTAATGATTGACTAATTTGCCCGATGGGCATCAAGGCCACAATGGCTTTCCTTGAATCAATGTAAAGTGACTTTAATCTTGGTTGTTGAAGAGTGCCATCTTGGTCTGGAATGACCCTGGAAGCCAGCACCAATGGACCCAATTCTATGTCTGTCCAAAATGCACCTCTGACCCAAATAACCCACCACAGCTTTCTGGTTAAAAAGCTGCTTAGAACAGTCTATCCTGTGTTCGTGTTCTGCTGTGAATTGATCCACAGATAACTTGGAACCAATTTACGGTTTTACCTTTGATTTAAAAACACTCCTCAGGGCTGATCCAGGATGAAGTTGGTAGAGGTACCTAAGAGGCACCATGGTCTTATAAATAGTGCTCTCTTTCAATTTGTTTGGGAACTTGATTCTCTGCCTTAAACTGTACGTCTAGCGAGCTGAACGGCTAATGCAATGTTTTTCGGTGAATTGAAACCAGTATTTATTATACTGGAGCATATCTCTTCAGATGAACACAGTACATTTTCCTGTCATTTGTATACCTTCATTACTTTCCTTGTTAATGTCTTCCCAAAGTTCGTTCTTGGGAATTAGTGCATTTATTTCTGCTGCTAGCTTTGGCACGCTGATTTTTTTTTTACTAAGCTGTTAAGTATCCTGTCCTTCAGGTAGCCTCCTGTTTTATTCTTGAGACCTTAATGAAATTCCTCCCTGAGGTGATCTGAACACCACCTCCCTAGGGATTCAATTTCTTTTGAAATACAGCTCTCTTTTCACCTTTGACCTTTTAAGCTGCTTGTAGAGTAAGCAGTATGATTGATGTCCACGTTTACAGAACTTTAAGGAAGCCTAATTCTGAATGGGTTGCAGATTACATTTTGCTGCATGGGTGACTTTGGTGTGGTCAAGACCCACCTATGCATATCTGAAACAACTTTGCTGCATTGTTAAAGTCCCATTGTAGAATTTATACACAAAGCAAGTGCCATTACTTTGATATAAATTGGATTTGGGTCCTTCCTTCAGAGAAGGATATTGGTCCTAAAGCAAATTGTAACAAATAAACACTGCCTACTTTTCTGTACTATGCTGAGGTAAGGACAGTAAGTGTAACTCTAATGTTTCCATATAAATTTCCGCCCTCTATCCAGATTGTCTTGGATATTCAGAGATTGAGAATCGCCGTCCAGTCTGCAGAAGACCTTTTGATACAAAGTTCCACGTACTGCCATGATGACCAGCTAGCATTCTTGTCAGCTTTCCTTAACTGACATATTGCTTGGCAGCTGCCATGTTTCATTTCTCAAATCAATTTTTGATTCGGACGAACTGCTCGATCTGACAGGTGCTTTTAGCTGCTTGTTTGTGGCGCATTCTTGCTTGCGAACGAGGCCGTGTGCTCCGTAAATATTGTTCACCGCAAACATGGGGTGAAGCGGCGAAACATTTGCTTTCTTTATTAGTGCATCAGACACTTAAGTCTGATTTCGCTATGCTCTAGAGCTTTTCTTACAATTGGAGCTAATCAGTCTGCGGACCAGGAAATTGGATGCTATTCATGTGTGCTTGATCGCACCTCCCTTGTGTGCAATCCACTTGGCGTTCAGTGCAGTCTACAGTACTGCCTTCTCCACGCTTTGCCTGGCGTAGTGTGTGTGCAACCCCTTCCAGCTTTGGCCAATGCTCTCAAGGGTGAAAGTCTCAGCCTCGTTTCTTGATAGACACACCAGTTATGCCCAATAAAATCTTTTGGGATTTGTTTAACCTGTACTCCAGAGAGTTTGGAATGGAGGTGAAGCATTGCACACTTATGTAGTAGCGCATGCTGTCAGATTGATTGTAATCTGAACCGCGTCTTGATGTTGCAAAAACAAAATACTGGGCTTCACGGTGTGTCTTTTGTCTTTTTTAGAATGATCGCACTAAGGCATTCAAAGCGATGGAGGCTACTTGGAGTGCAATGGAGAAAAAGGAGAAATTAATGTGGATTAAAAAAGCAGCAGAGGATCAAAAGCGATACGAGGTACTCCCCTCTCTGTTCCTCTTACAGCAAGTTCAGTACCAAGGATACTTGCTCTTGACTGACCTAAGAGTTGAACATTTTGCTCTCCACCAACCAGTTTCATAGCAAGTATCTAACTGCTATACTTTTGCTCATGAGTATGTTAGTCTCATTATGCAACAAATTCTGAAGCAAGTATGAAGTGTCGCTGCTCTAAGGCATCTGAATGGCCTCGCACTATCTCTTCACCTTGAATGGATTTTTTAAATAAAAAGCTGCTCCCTAGGCTGGAAGTTTAACCCTTTTGGTAAGCTCTAAGTGACCTGTGTGAAATCAGATGGAAGAGTCAAGCGTCCAGCTCCCTATGGGCTTAGACTCAACACCATTTGCCTCCGTTTCCAACCACATGGTTGGCTGGCAATTTATGTACACAGTGCTAATGGAAGCTTGAATTATTTGGGGCAGAGATTTTTTTACTCTGCAGCCAACTGACGCTGTGCTTGACTTGAATACTCGATGCAGGCTGTAGTGATGAAAAGTTCAGGATGTCCTGGTAACGCAGTTTTGCCAAAAGAGCTTAAGTGAAAATTTTCATTGTGTATGCGAGAAATTGGAAAGAGTTTCGGTTCTGTTACCTGTATAAATAGGGGGCGAAAATATGGTTGTTGTCAAGTTCTGTAAGTTATTGATGTCAAGACAGGTGGAAGGTGTCGAAATAATCATCAGAAAAGTTGTTATATTGAAACGTGCTACTGAGTAAAGGGCCTGTCTATCTGAGGACCTTCAAAGTGACTAACTTGCAAGACTAGTCACGTTGTCCTGAATGGGTTATTGGCAGAAGAAGAGGTGCCCTTTATATTCAAGGGCTTGTAAAAATGACCATTTCAACAGTTTGGCTCATGAAGTTGTATTTTTTGTCTTTCAACTAACCAAATCCTTTCATGATGATCAAGGTTTTTGCATTTTGTTTGCTTATCTCAAACATCATTTGTCCAGTTCTTGTCTGTACGTTTGTGATCCAGTGGGGAAAAGGGGAGTAGAGAGAAAATATCAAATGATACACCGGGAGTACGGTCATATTTTACCGCTTTGCTTTCATCCCAGGCCAGTACTGGGTTCCAACAAGTCTTTTGCCAGCTAAAGGAGAATTCAGTAACCCTGTGTTAACCCACAGGACTGAGATCGCGGGGAGATATTGTAGTTGGCTTTTGTCAGAGTAACCTGCTGCTGTGTGATAGATATGGCGATGGGCAGCATGCTGTAAAGGGAGCTTTCATTGAACATATCTTGTGGTTGAATTACCAATAACCTGTCTCAAGTTGTATTCTCGTTGCCCATTTAAAAAAAAACTGATACCATGAAACTCAAATGCTTGACTCAGTGATCTCAGACCAGCTGACAGCTGGGCAAATGAACTGTTTATTGGACTCACCCGATATTAAATTTCAGTGATTATCAATCCCTGTGTGCTTTGAAGAGAAAGCACGTTTCTCTACTTTTACAACATTTCAGTACTGTAATCAATCTGAAGTATGCGTTTTTCCTCCCTTGCGATCATCTTGTAAGGTTTTAATAGTATTAGTGCCACCCAAGGCTGGTGACATGTTGCAGCAAGTCCAATGATGGAGAGCGTTCCTGACCTGGAGGTGGTGTTGGAGATGTGCCCAAGTGGGTGAGGTCCATCCAAAACGACATAACGGATGGGTCATGAAGTGTCAAAAATGGCTGCGGTCTTTGGGATACAAATAAACATTCTAGTAACTGCTTTCTGCATTTTTCCGTCACTCATAATATTCCAACACCAAAACAGTGATAGGAGCAGGATCTGCAATGACAGATGGTTGTCTTTTCCACTTGGGTAACAAGATTGGCTGGTGCAGTAAACTGATGTACCGCACAAGTGCATTAAGGGAGTGCTTGCGCTTAAGACTCAACAGAGTAGAGGGAGCTTTGCTCTGCACTTCTTAATGGCATCAACTGGAAATTCCTTCCATCCCCAACTCTGGGATTCCTCCGCTTTTTGGAGATTACAATTGACCAAAATATATTTTTGGCTAACTCCTAGCATTTAAGCTTCACACACTAAACTACTGCACCCAGAAGTGCAGAGCAAAGCATGTTTGATCCCTGCCCTTATTCTTTAATTAGCCAATCTTATTCTGGGCAGGAGTTGGGTATTAGAATTAGCTTTAGTTCTCATTTTGGGTAATGGTGAGGAGGGTAGCCTGGATTCCTTTTCCTGAGAGTTGTCCAGGAGCCTGTCCTTGATGTGTAAAATTGGATCAGAGCAGGATCGGCCTCACAAGAAGCTCCATGGTAGAAGCACTATTGATGTACCATCATTTGCCCATGGAGTTTGACAAGATATTCGAACGGTCCCTTTGGCTGTAGGAACCCATCGCATCTTAGCCTGATTTCCTGTTTGGACCCAGCATTCAGATACACACTTCCATAGGTAACCATTAGATAACCATAGGGAGTAGAAACCCTTAAATCATACTTCCCATCTATCCTATTCTTCCCCACTCCTACAAAGTTGCCTCAGCAACAATAACTTTGTTATTGCTTTTCTGTCGTTGCTTTCGCTGTGCCCAGATATCGTGGGATAGGAACATAAGAGAATGGCCTCAGGACGAAAACCAGTCACTGAGTCCTGCTGTTTACTGCATTAGTAACTGTATTCAATTGTTGTGGGTGCCTTTTGTTTTACAAATATTATTTTGCATTTCAGAAAGAATTAAGTGAAATC
Source organism: Carcharhinus amblyrhynchos (assembly GCF_965287045.1). Classification (NCBI taxonomy): domain Eukaryota; kingdom Metazoa; phylum Chordata; class Chondrichthyes; order Carcharhiniformes; family Carcharhinidae; genus Carcharhinus; species Carcharhinus amblyrhynchos. Next base: position 16,216,904 of record NC_137350.1, read on the forward strand.
CGAGCACCAGCAACCAACACAAACAAAAAAATGAAATTTGAAGGGGAACCGAAAAAGCCACCAATGTACGTACTTCTAATTTATCAAAATAAGCACCGGATTTGACCCTCAAATAATTGATGGCCTTTATGGTAGATTCCTGTAATTATCTCGACTACCGTGACACATTATAAATTTTGTGTTGGATTATTTTTTCATAATTACTGATTGTGTTGGAGATTTGGCAGTTATGGAGAGAATGGAAAGGTAAAGACGGGAAAAAGTGACTTGGGATGGTTGTGCTTTGTTATGAAGGTCAAAATTAGAGGGAGCAGAGAGCAAGGGCATTACTGCAGAGATTTATTGGTGGATAGTGTGATTTGGTATTTTTCATTTCCATCATTAACTTGGGAGTCCTTTCTGCTGTAAAAATTCATTGGCCATTTCTGCCAGTCCTGTTCTAAGTGTTGAATAAAGTCTCAGGGAAAAAAAAACACACAAAACGTGCTGTAAAGAGGCTGTTGTGTATGTGATAACTCTAATAAGCTGTACAATGTTGCTGGTTTATCGTTGTTTGAAGGAACAAATATTCAGGAGGAGTTTATACAGTGTTACACAGTTCTAAAATTAACCTAAAATTTTCATCCTAATGGCAATTTATTTATATGTATATATATTTACTGGCCCGTTGAGCTGACGAATGTTTATGATGACTGCCTTTTCAGGAATGGTTACCAGAAATTTTCCCAGGAGCTTCTCACAGGTGGTGAGCTGAACCATCTGAATCTGAAGGACCGGATGGTGGAGATTGGGAAAAGATGGCGAAAAGTCACCCAGGCTCAGAAGGACCGTTACAAGAAGATGGCAGAAGAACAGCAAAGCCAATACAAAATCAATCTAGAAGCCTGGCTTAAGGTAGAGAGTCTGCACAGTAATTGCGAGCAGGAGAGCATTGTAGTTGGCTAGTCTGGATACATTTTGCGCTACCAGTTGAGGGTGTTTCTTTCCCCCACTCGATGAATGGGCCTCTAACTGAGTTCAAATGGCTGCTACACTTAATCACTTACTGTGATCTTTAAATAAAGTGATTCTTGGGTTGGATGATGGGGAGGAGCAATGACGGTACATTTAGCCTCATGGAGTTGAGGGTATATGGCCACTAGGGAGGGAAAGGATGGTGGTAGTTTCCATTTTCAGAAGAATAACAATACATTCAACTGGTCCCTCACTTGACAGTCTTCATAGACATAGCTCGAGTTATTCACAGAAACACATTATTACAGACCAGAGGGAGGTGATTCAGCCCAATATGTCTGCACCAGTTGTTAGCAGGGGCTGTTCGCTTCTATCTTCTCCCTGTAACACTGCACATTCTTCCTTTTCGGGTAGCAGTCTCGTACCCTTTTGAATGCTTGGATTGAACTTGCCTCCACCATGATCTCAGGCAGTGATGGTCATTGCCATTTGGCTCCAGTTGTCTTCCTCTTCCACAGGCCTTATTAACCCAGTAACGTTACCCCTCAACCAACTTCTCCCTGTGCTCCTTTTTGTCTTTTTCTCACTTGAGCAATCCTTCCAGTTATAGAAAAGAGATAATTTAAACAGCCCCAATTTTGTCCCTCTGCTCATCCATAACTAGAAATGTGAAAGGGTTAGGTAAAAGACTGACAGGATAAAGACCACAGAAAAGAATTAATGTTTCACATTTGTCCAAAATCTTAAGTCCAATAAGGTGCTACTTCTCAGAATCCGCAAACTGAAAACTGGTACTGTATAATTCATCCCAGTGCAGTTGACATCATATGAGGTGATGGGCATGCAGAGATGAATCTGTATTGAAGATTATGGCACAGAAGTTCCGGTAGAAGCAGTGTAGATGGGGCCAGGTACTCAATCTGGACAGAGCCCCTTTACGGTGCTGCTGCTTGTGGATGGCAAAACGGCAGGTTTAAGATTTGATTACAAAAACTAAAGGATTTAATGTCATGTGATTCTTACCTGCTCACTGTGCCTTTAACAAAGGACATGTGTGTTCCAAGTGTGTTCTTGACTTGTTTAAATGTTCTTAAGATCTGAAAGGAATTTGGTCTCTGCAGACCACAGGGGGTGTAAGAGTCTCTTCAGAGATAGAGGTTCAATATCTGCAATATCGACTAGAAGCAGGAGCAGGCCATTTGGCCCTTCAGGGCTGATCATCGAATTCAGTATCCTGATCCCTCTTTCCAGGAATCAGCCTTTACCAGGAATCAACTTGGTAAAAACCTTTGCTGTACTTCCTCTATATAGCAACAACATCCTTCCTACACCAAAGGACACCAAAACTGCACATGATACTCAGCTGTGGCCTCACAGCCTGTTGTACCTGCGTGTTTATTTTCAAAGACTGATGCACGAGGGCTCCAAGGTCTCACTGAGTATCCATCTTTCAGTTTACACCCATTCAAGTAGTAATCTGTCTTCCTATTATTGCTACCAAAGTGGATAACCTTACATGTATCTACGTTATACCGCATCTACCATGCAGATGTCCACAAACTCAGCCATCCCAAATCATGCCGAAGCATCTCTGCATCCTCCTCGCAGCTCACCTTCCCAGCCAACTTTGTGTCATCTGCAGATTCGAAAATAATACATTCAGTTCTCTACCATACTCCTATGGTAGGTCCTTTTGTTCAGAGGGTGACACAGACATTCAGCCAGTTTAAAAGGTCTTTGTTCAGGTTTTTAAATTTTAGAAATTAACCACGAGGATATCTACATATCAAAAAATAAATATACTGCAATGTCTTTGTCCCATGACATTACTGTCAGTGTGTTGCCTCTTCCAAAGCATTCACACAGATCTGCGGCTCAGGGACCAATATTTGACCATATTCCCATGGGGTGACCAGTGTGTCATCAAGTTTGATGTTCTACTGTTTTATTAAATATCCAGATGTTTGCTTTTAATTGCTTCTTTGTACTCTCTCCACATTGAAAAGTAACAAATCCCATCACCTTCATTAATTTTCAGATCTGTACCATGTTCGTTCTTTCACTATGCAGTATTTTACATTTCTCACCGCTGACCTCTGGTTATGCAATTGGATAGATAATCATGAAATCTGAATCTTTCTGCAAAATCTCAACAATGGTGTACATTTCTTTTTATAAATAAGAATTTAATCACGGATCCCCTGTGATGACCTACTCAGCACTCTGCCAAGTAGCACAGTGGCACTGCTGCCTCATAGCGCCAGGGACCCAAGTTTGATTCCTGGCTTGGGTCACTGCCTGTGCAGAGTCTATACATTCTCCCCGTGTCGGTTTAGGTTTCCTCTAGGTGCTCCAGTTTCCTCCCACAGACCGAAACACATGTTGGTTAGGTCCAGTGGCCATGCTAAATAGTCCCTCAGTGTACCCAAACAGGTGCCACAGTTTGACAACGAGGGGATTTTCACAGTCACTTCATTGCAGTATTAATGTAAGCCTACTTGTGACACTGATATTTAAATTTAAACCCAGTATCTCTGAGCTTTCAAGTGTCCTGTTGTTCAATCCACTTCTCCAATTCTACCCTGATTCTTGTGGGTTTTTAGCTAGTCTTTCATATGGAACTTGCCTCTCCAGAATGCAAGTGTTTTGTTCTAGTTCTTTTACTTTCACAGACTGGCAAGTGGAAGCGGAGTAGTTCTGCTGGTTCCCTTTTAACTTCACTTGAAAGTCCAGTCGCCTCTGAGTGGACTTGCTGATCATTATCTAGTATTAGTACTAAGCATGTTGCTTAACAGGGACAGTGTGTCAATAGTAACTGTAGAGTCCTAATTATTCACAGCCTTGTGATTGTAATAGTTTTGGAGTCATTATTTTTGAGTTGGGTAAAATGCTATATTCATAAGTGTTACTTCTGTTTCCTTAGAGCTTGTCTCCCCAAGAGAGAAACTTGTACAAAGAATACACTTCAAATGTAAGTCAACTGGCCATATTTTGACAAATTTTGTGTTCAAAACTTAGTAATTTAGTTTTGTGAGCTGGTGATATCTTGGGCAGAATTTTTACGTTTGTCTACCCTTGGAATCGTCACAGGCAGGTGGGGTGGGGATGGGAAACCACGCGAAGGTCCATTGATGTCAGGTGGGGTTTTCTGGTCTTGGGGCGAGGGTGGCTGGAAAATCCCACCCTTAGACTGGGTGCCTACTGAATTATTGTTTTTTGTTGACTGGCTATTAAGCACACCGCCTTCTGGCTTGCGAACTATCACCTCGTTTGAATCTTGGTTAAATTGTTGACATTAAATACTTGGCCCAAAGTCTGTTTCTATTAATAAATTTGGAGGTTGGGGAGTGGGGAGAGACAGGGGCAACCTTGGGGGAATATGGAAATGTGTATTCTTGAAGTTTAATTGGTGGGTGAACACTAATGATGATAATTGCAGACTTTTTTCATTTTGATAATCTGAACTTGCTATAATGTCATTGACAGAAACGCAAGACTACTGCAAAGGCAGCCAGCCCAAATCCCAAAATGAAGATTACATTACCAACAAAGAGTGCAAGTGTAAGTATCTCTAGAGTTCTAAGTCTCTTGCTTTGCTCCAGCTTTATGTCTGAAAAAGACCCTGCAAATCTTCTTAAGGCTGAACTGATTGGTTGGAGCAACAAGTTGTAAATTGGGGGAGGTTGCGCAGTGGGTGTGCACAATGTTCTGCTGACAAAAAGGTTCACTTTGTGCAGCAGAGTTGGCCGTGACTATTGGGGAGGGGGTTTATCATCTTGAACAAAAGGCATTGAGCATGTTGTAATTTTCCTTGTATCTGTCTGCCTGTTCATCAGCGTTCAACTTGATTTGAGTTTACTGTTGATAGAAACTTGATGAGGATTACTATGTGAAGAGGTCATTATAGCTGTACCTGCTGAAGGCTTACTTGCATTGCTGCACACTCCTGTTCCCATCAGCATGTATTATCCTTGATAGTTAGAATGTTGCCAGCCACGCTCGGGTGCACTAGCTTCAGTCAGCTACTGTAGGTGTTACAAATGACACAATGTGGAATAGGTGCTATGCTACTCTTTTTTTATTCGTTTGTGAGACATGGGTGTCGTTGGCTGGCCAATGTTTATTGCCCATTCTTACTTGCTTGAGGGCAGTTGAGAGTCAACTACATTGCTGTGCCTACGGAGTCACATATCGGCCAGACCAAATAAGAATGTCAGATTTTCTTCCCTAAGTGAACCAGTGACATTAGTGAACCAGATGGGTTTTTCCGACAGTCGACAATGGTTTCACAGTCGTCAGTAGATTCTTAATTCCAGGTTTTTTTCTAAAAATTGAATTCAAGTTCCACCATCTGCTGTGACAGGATTCGAACTTGGGTCCCCAGAGCATTAGCCGAGTTTCTGGATTTAATAGTCTAGTGATAATACCACAATGCCATTGCCAAAACGCAAGCAGCAGTTTGAACAAGCGACACCACATGAGGTTCATCTGGAGTTCTCCCAGAATCTGGGATAGCACCTGCACACTTCAATCCTTTCTTCCTTCTCCGTTTCCAGTCTCTGATTTACCTTTCTTGCATCTAAAGTGAATGACTTCACACTCCCCACATTGAACTCCAACTGTTAGAATTTTGGTCATAGAAACCTTGCAGTGCAGAAGGAGGCCATTCAGCCCATCAAGTCTGCATCGACAATAATCCTGCCCAAGGCCCTAATCCCCACAACATTGCACATTTACTCCTCTAATCCCTCTAATCTACACATCCTGGGACACTAAGGAACAATTTTATATGGCCAGTTGACCTAATCTGCACATCTTTGGACTGTGGGTGGAAACCAGAGCACTTGCCGGAAACCCATGCAGACATAGGGAGAATGTGCAAACTCCACATACAGTGACCCAAGCTGAGAATCGAATCCAGGTCCCTGTAGCTCTGAGGCAGCAGTGCTAACCACTGTGCCGCCCCATTCATTCATTCATTTTAATCCTTTTTTTATAACTTGCGTGCATCCTAATTTAGTGTTAGCTGTAAACTTGGGGAGACTAAAACTTCAGTATCTAAGTCATTGATATGTATGTTGCAAAGTTGAGCCGCTGGTCGAGATCCCTGGGGAACGCCATGAATCACATTCTGGCAGTTACTGAGTGACACTGGGGAGATTCATCCCAGTGCAGAGTAGCTGTTGTATGCTTTAAACTTTCTCCACGTCCCTAGGTCTATATTGATCCTGCTCCGTAAAACTGACTGTAGGAAATTTTGACAAAATTCAACAATTGTGCTCCTTGCCTCGACGGTTAAATGCCCCAGCTACAATGGGAGTGTATGAATTGGACAAGAAAAGTCTCGCATTTAGTTGTTTGTCACCAAGTAATTAATTGAAATAGCAGAAAGGGCCCTATAGCATCATTGGACTGGGCCATAGATCGTAAAAATCTGCCAGCATCCCCATTCTTCAGTACTATCTGCTAAAGCAAAATTGACCATGCCGATAATTTGGTTTCGTAAGAACTGGGAGCAGGAGCAGGCAATGCAGCCTCTTGAGCCTGCTCTGCTGCTTAATACGATCATGATCTCATCTTGGCCTCAACTCCACCTGTCTATCCGTACCTGCCTCCTAAGTTGGACCAGTGGCTGTTAACCTGTTGACAGAATTGTAGAATCCCCACAGTACAGAACGATGTCATTCAGCCCATCAAGCTTCACTGACAACAATCCCACCCTATCCCTGTAACCCCACATATTTATCCTGCTGATTTTCCCCCCCCCCCAAAAAAACTAGGGTCAATTTAGTATGTCCAAACGATCTAACCCCCACAGTCTTTGGACTGTGGGAGGAAACCGGAGCAACCAAAGGAAACCCACACAGACACAGTGAGTGTGTGCAAACTCTACGCAGTGATCCGAGCTGGGAATCAAACCACTGTGCCGTCCAGATTTATGATTTAGTTAAGTTGATTTATTCCAGTTCAGAGTCAGCAGCAATGATTTTGTGCTTGTAGTTGTCTCTAATGGAGTGATCCTTTCTGAGAATGGAATTCTTTGGAGTTGAAACAAAAACTGTGATGGTCTGAACAATAGGGAAATCATTAAATTAACATTATTTCATATTCAAATGTCTGTTCTTTAATCTTCAAATGGGGTTTTATGCACCGAATGTTGTTAAAGGAGAAATTAGTTAGGGCTTCAAGTATTCAGAGTTCTTACTGAATGCTGCAGGAATCTGAGGAGTCGGATGAAGACGATGATGATGATGACGACGATGATGACGATGATGAAGAAAAGGCCAATTCCTCAGATTCTGACGATTCCTCAGGTTCGGACAGTGATGAAGAAAGTGAGGAAGAGGATGATGCAGATGAGGTAAAATTTTCTTTTGACATGAAGTGTTGAGAGAATCGAGTAGTTTCAAGAATGCTAGTCTTCTGCCTCACTGCTCCCTCCATCTCATGAACTTGTTTTTGAATCCAGCCTTCAACAGTATGAAACTTCCCTTTCGTGGCTTTATGGGTCATCTTGCATGAAATCTAAACCCGGTTCCTAGAGAATAAAAATAATGTCCAGAAATCAGCATAAAATAGTTACTGAACTCTGAAACAAGAGGTTGGCTAATAATGCTTCCTTCCCTTAGACTCTTTCCCAAAGATTACAGTTAATGGTATGTTAAATGATGGTTTGATTTTCATCTTGTATCAAGCGGAGCCACTTTTTTCACATAGAACGAATAGGAGAATTACCCTGGCAACACACAGTCACAATTCAAAACTTCTTGAATATGTAACATTGTGCTTATTCACCAATTTGTGGCCTCTGTAAAATGTGGAGGATGGTTTCATTTGAAGCTATTTTGACCCAAAAGTGACATCAAGAATTTTCAAGTTGAATTAGTCATAAAAACCCTACAGTGCTGAAAGAGGCCATTCAGCCTATTGAGTCAGCACCAACAACAATCCCACGTTTTTTACCCATCTAATCCATCTAACCTATGCATTCCGGGACACTTAAGGGGCAACTGAGCATGGCCAATCCACCTAACCTGCAAATCTTTGGATTGTGGGAGGAAACTGCAGCACCCAGAGGAAACCCACACAGACACTGGGAGAATGTGCAAACTCCAGACACACAGTGATCCAAGCTGGGAGTTGAACCCAGGTTCCTGGAGCTGTGAGTCCTAGCCAATGTGCTGTCCATAGATGAGCACAAAACTGTGTGCAGCACTACACTGCTTTGTCTAATATCTCAACCTAAATAAAACAGTCCCTGCGGCTGTACAGGGCATTGGTGAGGCCGCAGCTGAAGTACTGTGTGCAGTTTTGGGCGCCGTACTTACGCAAGGATATTTTGGCCTTGGAGGGAGTGCAGAGGAGGTTTACTAGGCTGATACCGGAGTTGAGGGGGTTGAGCTATGAGGAGAGGCTGAATAAACTAGGCTTGTACTAGTTAGAGTTTAGAAGAATGAGGGGAGATCTCATTGAGACATATAAGATGATGAATGGGATGGATAGGATAGAGGTGGAGAGACTCTTCCCGCTCAGAAAGGACAATAGGACTAGGGGGCACAGCCTCAAGATAGGGGGGGGGGGGGGGGGGGGCGATTTAGAACGGAGTTGAGGAGGAACTTCTTCACTCAAAGGGTGGTGAATCTCTGGAATTCTCTGCCCGTTGCAGTGGTGGAGGCTACCTCGCCAAATATTTTCAAGGCGCGGGTTGATGGGTTTTTGATAAGACTGGGGATTAAGGGTTATGGGGAGAGGGCGGGAATGTGGAACTGAGCCACGACAGATCAGCCATGATCTTATTGAATGGCGGGGCAGGCTTGAAGGGCTAAATGGCCTACTCCTGCTCCTATTTCTTATGTTCTTATGTTCTTTCACTAGTGATTTGCTAATTATGGAATAATCAATATAAGAAGTAAGAGCTGGAATAGACCACGCAGCCTTTCTAGCCTGACCAACTACTTAATACAATGGCGGCTGATCTTTAGCTTCAAATCCACTTGCTCACTGTATCCCTTGATTCTTTGTGACACCCAAAACCTATCTCTCTCAGCTTTAAGTATATTCAGTGATGGAGCATCCACAAACCCTTGAGCAGAGAATTCCAAATTCACAGCCCTCATTAGGAGAAATCTCTTCACTCAAACTTCAGAAATGATTGTACCTTTACCATGAGGCTGTATCCCCAAGCTGGGGTGCTGCTTTATGTCCTTTCCACCAAACTGACTGCCCCACAGTGTGCTCCTTTAACCATCTTGTTGCCCACTCCCATAACCTGTCTGTACCTTTTTGCAGCCTCTTTGTGTCCTCCTCGCATCTTGCATTCCCGCCTTGCTTTGTATCATATAAACATGCAAAACAGGAGCAGGCCATTTGTCCACTCGAACCTGCTCTGCAATTCAATAAGATCATGGCTGATCTGTTTGTTATTGAGTTCCACATTCCCATCTACCCCAATGATTTTTTGATTCCCTCACTGAACAAGAATGTTTCTGCCTCTGCCTTAAAAATATTGGATGACCCCACTTGCACCACCTTCTGAGACAGCAAGTTCCAAACTTTTTCCTGCCAAAGTGAACAACTTGTGGTTTTCCCATACTATACTCCATCTGCCTGATCTTTTGCCCACTCACTCAACTTCTATCTGCAAACTCCTTGTATCATCTTCACAGCATACTTGCCTACCTATCTTTGTGTCATCTGCAAATTTAGCTACCATGCTTTTCTTTGCTATGCTCACTTAGGGCGGCATGATAGTACAGTGTGTGTGGTACAGTGTACCATCCACAAAATACTACTGCAGCCAGGGTCACTGTCTGTGCAGAATCTGCATGTTCTTCCCATATCTCTGTAGGTTTCCTCTCTCAGTCCAGAAGACATGTTGGTAAGATACATTGGCCATGCTAAATTTTCGCCCCGTGTAGCTGAAGAGGCAGCGGAGTGTGGCGACTAATTTTCGCAGTAACTTCATTGCAGTGTTAATGTAAGCCTACTCGTGACACAAATAAATAAGCTTAACAGGGTTGCGTTTTAGATTAAAGTGACAATGTATAAACTTTAAACTAAACCAAAGTCATTCATGTAAATTGTAAACAATTGAATTGAAGCCCCAATGTGGGGGCCCCTGTGGGACTCCACTTGGCACATCCTGCCAATCAGACAAACACCCATTTTGTGTGTTCTGCCCCCACACCCCACATGTACGCGTGCGCGTATACACACACACACAGCTTTTATTTTCTACAATAGCCTTTGATGTGGCATCTTAAATACATTCTGGAAATCCAAGTACAGTACATCTCTTGTACCCACAGCAATATTGCTCTTTCAAAGGACTCCTAATAAATTCGTTACACATAAATTTTCTTTTCACAAAACTATTCTTACTCTTCCAGATTACTGTATTTTTTAAGTGCTCCGCTAATAGCTTCTTTAACGATTGATTGTAATAGCTTCCCTGCAACAAATGTCAAGCTAACTGGTCTATAGTTTCTCATTTACTGCCTCCATCCCCTCTTAAATACTGGCAACCACATCTCTGTAATGGCTATCAAATCATTTATTTACTTCAATGTGCGTTATCAGTTCATTTATTTTATGAATACTATGCACGTTCCAGTACAGAGTCTTTAGTTTTTTATTGTTATCTTTGCCGCAAATAATCTTGATTGTTCGTGAATTCATAGCTTTTTTTGTCTCTGTCCCTTCCTGCCATTCTGTGGCCCTCATTTCTTATTTTGCTCTCCTGTCTTGTCTCTACCCTTTGGTATAAATAGTGCAGCTGTAAGAGCAGGTTAGAGGCTGGGAATTCTGCAGAGAGTAACTCCTCAGAGCCTGTCCACCATCTACAAGTCAGGAGTGTGATGGAATACTTTGCACTTACTCGATTGAGTGCAGTTTCAGCAGCACTCAAAAAGCTCGACGCCATCTAGGACAAAGTAGCCTGCTTGATTGGAACTCCATCCACAATCTTAAACATGCACTTCCTCCATCACCCAGGCACAGTGGCAGCCGTGTGTATACCATTCACAAAATACACTGCAGTAACTCACCAAAACTCATTCACCTGGACCTTCCAAACAAGCAACCTCTGCCGCCTCGAAGGACTGGGGCAACAGATACATGGGAACACCATCACCTATGATTTCCCTTCCAAGCCTTGGAAGATTTGGAAATGTATCACCATTCTTTCACTGCTGCAGGCTCAGAATCCTGGAGCTCCCTCCCTATCAGCAGCTCACTGCCGTCTTTTTCGAGGGCAATTAGCAATTGACAATAAACATCCCTTGAACAAATAAATAAAAAAGTTGGCTGTTACATTTCAGATTGTGATCGATACATTCTCAGTTAATGTCTTGATTCAATTCTAACTTACAAACAAACCTTGATCTGGCTTATATAATTTGCCATCTTGACTTTTTTTACGTAGGAATTTCTGCCTGGGATAATTAAAAAGCTCCCAAACTTTTCCCCATAATCTTTGATCCCTTTACCATTCAAGAACCTATTGATCACTGTCTTAAATACACAAAAGCTTTGTTTGATCTAGATTTTACTTATAACTGCAGTAACCTGTTTCCAGTTTGAACCTTTTATAAAGCTCTGGTGAGACCACATTTAGAATACTGCAAGCAATTTTGGGCCCCATATCTAAAGAAGAATGTGTTGGCCTCGGAGAGAGTCCAGAGAAGGTTCATGAGAATGATCCTGTGAATGAAAAGCCTGATGTTTGAGGAGCGTCTGAGGACTCTGGGCCTGTACTCGATGGAATATAAAACGATGCGGGGGATGGGGTGTGGAATCTCACCAAAACTTGCAGAATAATGTAAGGTCTGGACAGAGTGGACGTGAGGAAGGTATTTCCATTAGTAGGAGGATACAGCCTCAAAGTAAAGGGATGACCCTTTAGAACTGAGATGAGGAATTTCTTCAGCCGGAGGGTGGTGAATCTGTGGAATTCATTGCCACAGATGGCTGTAGAGTCCAGGTCATTGAGTGCATTTTAGACTGAGATTGATAGGTTCTTGATTGGTAAAGGGATCAAGGATTGTAGGGAAAAAGCAGGAAAGTGGGGTTTTGAAGCTTATTAGCCATTATTGAATGGTGGAGTAGGCCTGATGGGCCAAAAATGTGCTAATCCTGCTCCATATCTTATGACCTTCTGGACCCCTTTATCTTGCAGGCAGATTTCTCCCTTTTATTAAAAATGAACCAAATGTGGCGCTGTATGATGATTGCTGTTGTTTTTCTTCCCAGAATGCAGAAGATGATGATGACGATGGCGAAGAGGAAGATGAAAATCAATCTGATAGCAGCAGTAGTTCTTCATCAGAAGAGTCTTCTGACTCAGACTCTGACTGAAGTGCTCCGAGATCTTCCAGGCAGTACTGAAACTATCATTCTAAAGAGCCCTTATGCCCACTACCAGAACTGTTTGAGACAATTGGCAGAAGCAGACACACTTAAAATCTGACTTGATCCAGCCATCATTCTCCAGTCGGTTCCATGGAACAAATTAACTGGGCTTTCCTGAGTTGCTTTCAGCTCACTGAAAACCACTAGTGATGCAAGTAAGAATGGACCAAATGGATAATTTGTAGGCGGTTTTTTTCTGTAGAACAATCCCAGTTACAATCAATCTGAAATTACACTCCCTCCATGTGCTAATGAGTGACTTTCAGGGCTCAAGTTTTCAAAAAACCTGACGTACAAATTCTCTTATGGCTTGGAGTACATCTTACGTAATCAGAAGGACAGGCGCACACGATTCAATTATTTGTGTGTGTGTGTGTGTGCGTGCGCGCGCGTTGAGTGTGAAGTCACTCGCCATATTTAAAGGTGGTGTTTGGGGTTATCAGGTCATTCATACTTGCATTGCAAAGCTTTGAATTTTTAATTTTTTTAACAAAAATATGGTCTCTGAAGTTGGATCCTGCCTCGTTCTGGTCCTATGTCCAATTTGTTTCATGTTTAAGCAGAATCGAAAGATCAAGGTGGTTAGATAGCAAGTATTGAAGCCATCCATTCTTTAGTATTCCCATAAGCGGGGTGTCCTGGTCTTTTACTTGGAGGAGCTTTCTATGGGCAAAGGTTTGGCCTTGACTCTGGGAAAGACCAGTGCCTGTGTCTGGTCTGATTCAATAAAGAGTATTTTGTGACATTGAAGCTTGTAAATACTAAGGGATGTTTCTGAGAGAGGTTTCGGATTCAGTATTTCGTGAATTAAATCTCTCCTTAGTAATGTGAACAAAATCATTGAGAGGTCTGCACCAAAGCAAGTGCTTGTTCATTTTAATGGCAGAAGAAATAAGCTCCTGTTGCCCAGGGCCCTTCCAAGATTGCAAAGGAATCTGTCTTTACAACCCACTTCTTTCTGGTTACTTAAAACTTTACTTTTTCTGCATGTGTGGTCTTTCCTTACTGTGTTTACGAATGGAGGATGTGACTGCATTACTGCAGAGAGGCCTGAGTATTTTGTATTATTTTAGTCTGTCAATTGAATTTGATTGAAGAGTTACTATATTGGTGGGAGTTGATCTTGATGTTCTAGATGCAGTTTAACGCTCGCGGCAGAGACTGCAAATAGCTTTTTTGTACTTTCAAATTCTGTTTTGTCACTTCTGAATGGAATGTACATTAGCTCTCTGGTTGTCATACCAAATGAAAAGCATATTGTGAGAAGGTTTTAATGGACAGGTTCAGCCTTTGAACTGTGGAGTTTAAAGGTTGTACTGCTGGAGTCCTTTTTTTAAAAAAAGAGACTGCCTGGAGCTGCTGAGGTTGAGTCCTGTACATAGCCACCTTGAGTTTGGAACACTACAGTACTGCAGTATCTCTCTCTCTCTCTCTGTCTCTCTCTCATTCTCTCACTCACATACAAGTCCAGCACTTTCCTTTGCATAACTTGTAACGAGTCTGTGTTCCGTTTGTAGTTTCTTTGCACACCAGAATTAAGGAGTAATTACACATTCAGGGATTGAAAAGGAATCTATCTCTTCCTCGAACAGGAAGCAACGTGAATTAATGTCCAAGTCCCAGTTCTAATAAGAGAGAGGCAGAATCAGATTTTTTTTAAAGTCTCTACAGCCAAACCATGCTCTCCTTTATTTCTTCATCATTGTTAACCTGTGAGAGATCAGTGTAAAAATGGCGGGGGGAGGGAGGGAAACCCTTTGCAACTGAGCCTTTTTCTGACTGCAGCTTTGCTTAAACTCCGGATCATGATTGAATACCTTATCAGCTTGTGCCCAGTTTCAGAGCAGGGTGGATGTCTTTTTAAAGGGTACTGAAAGAGGCACTTTGTTGTACTTGTGTTGGGTTTGAATGAGGATGTATGGTATCTGTATATAATGTCGTTTGTATTTTGCAGCTTTACTTTCCATTTTTATTTTCTGGTTCTTACAGTAAGGTCAGGAGCACTGAGCGTGTGTACTGTAAGAGGTGAAATGAGTGCATTTTTGCACTCAACGTGAAACTGTGCTAGTAACCCATACGTACCATGTTACTTTTAGCTTCTGTGATCTTCTGGGAATTTTTCTAATATTTAAAGATTGTTTTGTAGAGAGAATGCCTCACTGAATTTGTATTTGCTGATTCTTGTAATTTGATGTTGGAACTTCTGAAACATTTTATAGGGAAAGCGTTCCTTTTGTTCAAGTGGTTATAAGCAACCATTAAAAAAAAACAAAAATTGTGGTTGCAGGGTGAATGCAATTATTTAAGATGACCCTGGTTACACAGGATATTTGATCAAGAAGGAAGTCTATCCTTGTTAATAATTCAGACAGCAAAGAACAAACATCAAAATATGATCTAAATATGTCAAATCATTCTTCACGTGGAGAAAAACGTGCATTGGTGGCAGCTGCTATGCAGATGGATTAGTGATTGGGATCATGGTAGTAGATTACAGTGGTAAAATGCAAACAAATGCTTAATTTCGAGCCGCCTCGTTATTCACTCTGGGAGTAAGACCACACAAATGGAAGCCCGTGTTCCAATTCTCTCAAAATGTTGTATCGTTCTCCTTGCTGAGTATTTTTAAGAATACAAAACCTAAATCCACTGTTAGGGGATTGGTATTTGGAATATGTACTTTTTATGAAGGCTGGATCAGACATCTTGTAAATGCTAAGTGTACATCCACAATTTTGTTTCTGAGACAATGCTGCTGCTGCATCTTGCAAAGCATGCAGTATGGCTAAACACTAGCATCTTGAAGGATGATTGTCGTTCATCAAAGGAAACTGCATTTGTATAGCACTTCTCCTGATCTCAGAACATCTCAAAACCACGTGCAGCCAAAGAATTACTTCGCAATGGTGACTACATTTCATATGTAAGAAAATATGGCAGCTACTTTGTATAAAGCAAGGTCCCACAAAGTGAGGTAAATAATCAGATCGCTTTTAAACACAATGCTGAGACACAGATATTGGTTAGGAAATTGAACTCCCCTGCTCTTTAAGTTGTCTGGCCAAGAGAGCAATTGAAACCTTAACATCTCATTTGAAAGACGAGTGTCAGTAAAGCCTGAATAATCCAACGTTGAGTGGAACTTCAATCCTGACCTCTGACTCTGAGATGAGAATGCTACTTAAGTGCTGGGGCTGCCATCTGGTTGTTCATTATATATTAAAGTGCTATCCACTGTGCTGCTGTTGTTTAAATTAGAATATGCTGACCTCTTTACAACCTGCTGTGAGAAAGCAGGGACTCCATCCTTATTAATAATTCAGACAGCAAAGAAAGAACATCAAGGATCTAAGTATGTCAAACCTGTTTTTCTCCCAGAAAGAAATCTATATCAATGCCAGTTGCACTGCAGAGTGAATGGATCTACGATTGGAATTCGAGTCATGGTGAATCTGTAATTACCATTGGAGGTGAGACAAAGAGGGAGAGAATGAAACCTGGTCATAGAAGAGCATGATAGGTGTACAATTATGCACTCTAGAAGAATTGAGAAATAGAACCCCTACAATGAGAAAGAGGCCATTTGGCCCATCAGGCCTGCATCGAAATTTCAAACAGCATCTTACCCAGGCCCACAACCCGGTGCATTCACTATAGCTAATCCTAACCTACACATTTTTGGACGTGAAGGGGCAATTAAGCATTTCTTATTTTTTTTTTATTTTTATTATTTTATTATTTCCTATTTCTTATGTTCTTATGGTCAACCCACCAATACGCACATCTTTGGACTGTGGGAGGCATCCAGACGAAACCCATGTAGACTGGGGGGAGAATGTGCAAACTACACAGTCACCCAGAATCAAACCTGGGTCCTTGGCACTGTGAGGCAGCAGTGCTAACCACTGTGCCACCCTAAAAGACAGCATAGGAAATTTCCCCCTAATTCAGAAAGCTGGAAATCAGCAATCTTGAGCTGTATTCTTAAGTTAGAAGCTTCAACATGTGTTTTGGCCTCCTTTTGGATCTGGTTGCAGAATCAGAGATTGTGTCACCACAAGCAATTTAGAAAATCAGGCAATTATCTTAATATTTTGTGCATAGCAATGTGAAGAATAGTTAATAGAAGTGAAACAGTTATCAACATTAAACTGACACCCTAGCACAACATAATTTGATGTAAAGCAAAATTATCTTGCCCCAACTTCAAATGAGCATTATTACTGTGCTGTAATAATTTATTGGACTATTTCCTCCAGCCTCCCTATTCCATAGAATCCCTACAGTGTAGAAGGCAGCTATGCGGCCCATTGAGGTTGCACAAACTCTCCAAAAGAGTGTCTTACCTAGATTCTAATCATTATGCCACCCCTATTGTTTTTCTGATTGTAATTTGATTGCTGTGCATAGATTTGCAGCAGCCATGTGGCTTTCCTTGTCATGAAACCCCCTGTCTTTATTGTATCTAGCAGATTGTGTTGTGAATTATAATGAGCAGAGCATTAGCTTGTTTTTGAACTTCCCACTGGGATGACTAGACTACACATGATGGAGGTTTGTCACCACTTAAACCCCATCACGCTTATCAGATGCAAGTAAGTACCCTTTTTCCTGTCACCCCAATATTTGGAGGCCAGTGTACACAACGCTCAGAGATTTTGCAGTGGGTTGCAAACCCATAACAACGCTGGAGGTGGAAATATTACTCCCAATTTGGATTTATCTACCATACTGTATGTCATCATACACATGTGGAATCTGAAGCAATAAAGAGTTGATCTTTCACTATCAGAGTTTGACGCTTGGATCACATCTGTAATATTCCATAAGTTTGACTGCAGCTTAGAGGAGGTTGTTATTCAGTTTAAATGTTCCACAATGGGCCAGAGGATTAAGTTGAGGATGTGTTGATAAACTTGGCTTGTCACCTTGAGTATAAAATCATTTAAAGGGGCAATGTAATTTGCACTAGTTGAAAGAGAAACTTTGCTCTGGAAGGGAGAATCAATAATGAGGGGACAATAAAGCCATGGTATTTAGAAGGGAAATCACAAGTAGGCTTGCATACATAAAGGATAGTAGAAACCTGGATCCTCTTCTCAAAAATAAGCTTGAGGATGTTACAACAATCAGAGCTTTCAAAACTGAGACTTTAATTGGATAATTTTGATAGAATTATGAAGGGGAAGTGGGTTTATGAACTGGAGATGTATTATCCACTATTTAATTGAATGGTGGGGTAGGTTAGTATTGCTCCAGTTCCTTTAACCAGATTGTACTTGTTGAGGGAGGCAGAGCTGGATGTTTTCTGCAACTTGCCAAGTAGTCCACAATATTAGACCAGTGGACCAGATCGTAAAGCAATATGTTAAAGCAGTCAGTAAACTCAACACAATCTCAAATGTTTTTGAGACATTTGAATGATCTAATGCAAGATGAATATAATTATTTTTCCTTTTAAAAATGATTTTGCTAAATGCTTCCCATTTTTCTAGCCACATTCCCTTTTATTATAGCATAATCTGGATCCAAGCAATGAGCTTTCTGCACATGATTATCATGCCTTAACATTGATTTTTGATTTGGCTTTCTTTACACCTGAGATAATCAGGCAACATAGGAAGTCATAGAAACCCTACAATGCAGAAGGAGGCCATTTGGTCCATCCAGTCTGTGCCAATCACAATCCCACCCATTCCCTACCCCCATATCCCTACATACTTATCCAATAATCCTTCTAACCTATACATCTCAGAACACTAAGGGGCAATTTTACCATGGCCAATCAATCTAACCCACGCATCTTTGGATTGTGGGAGGAAACCAGAGCATCTGCAGGAAACCCACACAGACACAAGAAGAATGTGCAGACTACACAGACAGTGACCCAAGCCGGCAATCAAACCCAGGTCCCTGAAGCTGTGAAGCAGCAGTGTTAACCACTGCTACTGTGCCGTCCTCATCATCTTTCAGTTGAGGCAACCATCCTATGGAGGGCAATGACATCAAAAAGAAAAATCTAACAATGATGTGCATTAAAACGGTTATTGAAAATATTTTTAGCAAGTGATTGATGCACAAGATATGAATCCAGTCTCAATCTGACGAGTATGTAAATAGTTTTGTGATTTAAGCAATGGGGTCCTCTAAATTTGACTTTATTGGTTTATATCTGGTTCAAGTTGCACGTCAGCAAATGAATGGATAGTTTGGCATAGTGGTTAGCATTGTTGCCTCAAAGTGCCAGGGACCTGGGTTCAGTTCCTTGGGTGACTGCATGGAGTTTGCACATTCTTCCCTTGTCTATGTAGGATTCCTCTGGATGCTCCAATTTTCTCCCACTGTCCAACATGCAGGTTATGTGGATTAGCTATGGTAGATGCACAGTTTACAGGGATAGGGTGGGGGGAGGGGGCCTGGGTGAAATGCTGTCAGGAGATTTGATGCAGAGTTGGTGGCACATTAGTTAAGACTGATGCCTCACAGCTCAAGGGACCTGGGTTCAACTCCAGGCTTGGGTCACTGTGTGGAGTTTGCACATTCTCCCTATGTCTGCATGGGTTTCCGCCAAGTGCTCCAGTTTCCTCCCACAGTCCAAAGATGTGCAGGTTAGGTGAATTGTCCATGAAAAGTTGCCCCTTGATGTCTTGGGATGCATAGGTTAGTGGGATTAGCAAGGTAACTGTGAGATTACGGGGATGGGGCCTGGGTGGGGTTGTTGTCCATTCAAACTCGATGAGCCAAATCGCCTCCTTCTGCATTTAGGTTTTCTTGAAGACTCGATGGGCCTCCTGCACTGGGCATTGGTGAATGAGTAACTCCTTACGCAGATACAATAAAAATTGCATTTGTGACGGCTAGAACCCCACTAGATTTTTTTGCTCTATAACCGTACTGGAATAGAATCATAACCATTGTGCAGGCCATAAGATATGGCATATTGAATCATCACGTCACGTTTCTCAGCTCTTAGTGAGGGATCATCTGAATAAACTTCTCTTAGCACCAATTCACAGGATCTTGGATTTTTCAACAGGTGTGCAGTTACAAACTTTGCTCTCGGTATCTTTCCACAAGCTCCTCTGTTGGACTTTAACCTGTGAAACTTCTTACTGTGCTCACCCCAGTCTAACGCGGGCATCCCTACACCACGCTCGCTTTCGACTAATCTCCACACAGAATGTGCCCTATCTCATACGCGACATACAAACAAAATGCTGACTAAGGGTCAGCCTGACTCGAAATGTTGGCTCTACCCTCTCTCCACAGATACTGTCAGACCTATCGAGATTTCCCATCAGTTTCTGATAATTCAGATTCCGGCATCCGCAGTAATTTGTTTTTATTTTGGTCTGTTTCACTGCGTTTCCATACAGTAAGGGTCAGTTGCTGATAACTGATGAAATCTCCCTTAAAAGATCAGGCGTGATATTTTGTTTTTTCCAAATGTGCAGGGATTTCCGACTTTGTATCCAACTGTCCTGCGCAGTAATCACTGTTCTTGACGCTTTTTAAAAAATTTCTCTGCTAAATTTAACTAAGGGATTATTTGTGCCGTACTTTCTGGCATTCCTTCAGCAAGAAATCCAGCTTCAGATTCCAGGTTCATTTGACATACTTATGTACAATTTTACATTTGGGAGAGCTGAATAAAATGTTTTGTACGATCATCATTTTTGGATTTAAAAAATGCATTTTACTTGCACCAGTAAGTTTAAATGCAAAGAGCGAAGTTACGTTGTACAGCAGTCACTGTCATAAATGCCAAGAGTTGCATATTGAATCACACGACCAGAATATTTCACTTCCCTTCCGGCACTGATGGTTCTGTTCTCTTCCCCTGTGTTCAGATGCTAAATAAACTTATTACGACCTCTTTCCCTTCTGTTCCTGTCTGGCCAGGGAGGTCGCTGTGCACCAAATGAGAGGTAGTCCCATTTGAGTGAGAGGCTATTTAGTTGAAACAACTCAGCGATCAGGATGGTGCAGTGGGTCTGACTCTGGGATTTGGACGCTAATCCAATCTTGTGGCTCAAAAGAATTTAGTGAGGGTTTATAGAGCCTGATGGAGCCCAGGGAATGCTTGGATTCAGATCTCTGGGATAGCCGGGGGTTATAAGCAGTAGGAATTTCTTCTACTACCCTCGGGGAGGCAGTTGGATTTGCTACTCAATCTCGGGGGGGGGGCGGCTAGTGGGATTTGTCCCCACTCCCCTGCCTGGGGACAGTGGGATTTACCCCCATACCCCTGTGGGGACAGTGGGATTTGCCCTAATTCTCCTGCCTGGGCGTCAGTGGGATTTGCCCCCATTTCCCTGCCTGGGGAAGATAGTGGGATTTGCCCCCATTCCCGTGGGGGGGGGGGGCAGTGGGGTTTACCCTCATTCTCCTGCGGAAGTAGTAGGATTTTTCCCCTTTCCTGTGCAGGGGAGGGGCAGTAGGGTTTGCCCCCATTCCCCTACCTGGTGGGGGCAGCGGGTTTGCCCCCTTTCTGCTGGGGGGGGCAAACAGGGAGGTTTGCCCCTATCCCTGGGGGGGAGAAACAGTGGGGTTTGCCCCTGTTCCCTGGGGGGGAGGGGAACAGTGGGGTTTGCCCCTGTTCCGTAGGGGGGGAAGGGGATCAGTGGGGTTTGCCCCTATTCCCCTGCCTGGGTGGAGCATTGGGATTTGCCCCCTTTCTCCTAGGTGGGGGTGCAGTGGGATTTGCCCCCTTTCCCCTGGGTGGGGGTGCAGTGGAATTTGCCCCCTTTCCCCTGGGTGGGGGTGCAGTGGGATTTGCCCCCTTTCCCCCGCCGGGTGGGGGTGCAGTGGGATTTGCCCCCTTTCCCCTGGGTGGGGGTGCAGTGGGATTTGCCCCCTTTCCCCCGCCGGGTGGGGGTGGTAGTGGTTTCCCAACCTGGCGCTCTGCATCCAAACTTGAACTGAGCTCTCTTGGCCCTGCACCGGTGCACCGCTCTTTCTCCAGCTGATTGGCTGACCGGACAGAGAGACGGCCCGCTATTGGTGAACATCGCTGTCAATCAGAGAGTGGAGGCGGGGACAGTGACGTACTTCCGCTTTCAGGTTTGGCTGCACGCGGCCTGGGGCCGAGCAAGAGAAGCGGCATCGGCGGCAAGAGAGGGAGAGAGAGAGAGAGAGAGCGGCCCCTGGCTAGACTCGGCCCGGGGCAGGAGAAAGAGGGTGAGAGGGACGGAAGGCCGAGGGGAAGACGAACCAGAACCCGAGCGGCTGCCGCCATCGCGACGCCTCCAGCACCGTGAGGGCTCGGTGTGGGGGAAGGGGAGCCGCCGTCGCCGCCGCCGCTCTGCAAAATGGCAGCCGGGTTCTGAGGTGCCATTGCGGCCGGAGGTACTGAGGGAGCCGCGCCGGGAGCCACTCAGTGCGGGCACGGAGCGAGATGCAGCACGGCCCTGGGCTCGGGGGCGCTGCCGGCCTGCAGAGCTGCACCCTCCGCGGCTGAACGGTCCGGAAGGAGCGGCGCTAGAGAGGCCATCCGCAGGTAAGAGCTCCGAGGGGAGGCCTGGCACCGAGAGGGAGTGGGGGGTTTTGGACCAAAGAGAGAGAGGCGCAGAGGGACCCCCTGACTGAGCCAGGCAGCGAGGAGGGGATTTCCAGACACAACCTGGAACGGGATGGGGGAGGGGGAATAGTTCCTCCAGTCATAGTCCCTAGATAGGCGGACCCTCCAGACACTGCCCCTGCCCCTGGGTAAGGGTAGGGGGGGAGCCCTCCAGAAAGTGCCCCTGGGTAAGGGTAGGGGAGGAGTCTTCCAGACAGTGCCCCTGGGTAAGGGTGGCAGGGGAGCCCTCCAGACAGTGCCCCTGGGTAAGGGTAGGGGAGGAGTCTTCCAGACAGTGCCCCTGGGTAAGGGTAGGGGAGGAGTCTTCCAGACAGTGCCCCTGGGTAAGGGTGGCAGGGGAGCCCTCCAGACAGTGCCCCTGGGTAAGGGTGGCAGGGGAGCCCTCCAGACAGTGCCCCTGGGTAAGGGTGGCAGGGGAGCCCTCCAGACACTGCCCCCTGGGTAAGGGGGGGGGAAGCCCTCCAGACACTGCCCCCTGGGTAAGGGGGGGGGGAAGCCCTCCAGACACTGCCCCCTGGGTAAGGGGGGGGAAGCTCTCCAGATACTGCCCCTGGGTTAGGGGGGGGGGGGGGCAAGAAGCCCTCCAGCCGCAGCCCTTTGGTTAAAGGGGGGAACGTTCCAGATACAGCTTCTGGGTAGGGAGTGGTGGGGGGACACCCTCCAAACACAGCCCCTGGGTAAGGTAAGGACCCTCTAGACACTGCCCCTGGGTAAGGGGAGGGGAATGCTCCAGACACTCCCCCTGGGTAAGGGGAGAACATCCTCCAGACAAGCCTGTTGGGTGGTGTGAGGTGGGAAACGTTCAGATGGACGCTTTGGGGGGGGGAATGACTGCCAGGCCGAGCCTGGGCTAACAGAACCACTGGTACAGCCCTAGTCTGCTGCAGGAGAATATCTGGAGGACTACTGTTTGAGGAGACATCTTTGAACGTACATGGCCTGAGGAACGCTGTGTCTGGAATCTGGGAAAGCAGGATAAGTTTGGAAAATGAATCTGCTTGCCCTGCTTAAAGGAAGGAGGCTGCAGATTGTGGAATAGCTTCTGCTTGGGAAGGGGCATGTTGTAGTTATTGAGTGGGAGGAGAAACCATCAATCCTGAGCGAAAATCTCTGAATCAATGAAAAGGCATCTCCACCTAAGCACAGTAAGCAAGGCATGACTGATCCTTCTTAAAGAATTTTTTTATGAATGGTACGATATAAATGATTGGAGGAATGTCCTGGACAAGAAGGCTCTTTTTGTTTCTTTACATTGTAAACAAATGGCCTGATTGTTGTCCAGATTTACAACAGAGGTTTGTCATTTTTTTTTCCCCCACAAAGCAATATTGCTAGGTATTATGCTTAATTGTAATTCAGTTCTCTCGTGATTAATGTGTCATCACAAGCACATCTTGCAGATCAATGCAACGTACAGAACACTCATCTAATGGAAAGTCTGCCAAGTTAAGACTTACAGATGTCCCAGATTGGCCCAGTCATGATTTGTTCCTTTATAGATTGCAGACGTTTCAATATACTTAGAGACAAATTTTGTCAGCCTCTGTTACGTTGTGAACACGCTGCAACAATGTATTGTGTAGATATAAGTAATAACAACAGAGGGCCAATGAGGTTAATAACAATGTCTTTGAGGGCAGCAAATATGTTGACTTCCTGCATTTGCTATTTTACTGTGGTACACTATGTAGAGTGGAACATAAACCCCACCCCAAGTGGTTTTAGTGTAGCTTTCAAATGTCTTTGTTCGTTTTTAACAGATTATCTTTCCCTTTTCTAGTATTCTCCGTGACCACCCTGTTACTATGTAGAAAGAAAATAGTACAGAGTACCAAGTGCCAATGAAAATGGAGGAAATGTCGATATCTGGTCCGGAGAACAGCAAATCTGAGGTAAGGAGCAGAAGACTTGGGAGTTGGCCTTATCTCAGTGAATATGTTGTTACATTATTGCGCATGCTTGCTTTAATGAATACTTGGACGTTTATATGCAGAGAATGGTGACGCCTGTGTTGAATGAAGGAATTTGCATTTGCTTGGGTTGGATGCTATGAAAGGGTGCACAAGTTTGCTTCATGTGGGGAAAGATGTGATGTGTGTTTGTGTGTGGTCAAACAGTACTAAATTCAAAACACTGAATGTGTGAGTTACTTCAGGATCCCTTAAGCCATAACCATGGGTTTGCATCACCTATGGAATTGAGTTTGATAGTTTACCAGTTTCCATGTGTGTGTGGATGTGTTTTATTCCTGTTGTGGTTTGGGGTGTGTTTCAAGCTTTTCTTATGACTGTAAACTTCTCCCAACTTCTTGTCGTTGATGACCTCTTCAATATCCCTTAGTTTCATTACAGTCTGAACACACTTCCAGCCATCTCTTCTTCCCGTCTGTCTATATTTTTCTCGGTGTGAGTCGGTCTGCCACTCTGACCCCATTTTCTCCCTGTGCTTGTCCTGCACTCATAGATGACCTTCCTTTACCTGGACCACGTTCTAAAAGGATTTGTTTAAGGTACTGGTTTTGTGTTTGAGGCAATAGATGAAATGGTACAGGCAGATGTAGCTGAACTATCTGCTGGGAAGCTGAGCTTCACCAGGGCACCAATTTTACAGGTTCCGCTGGCACCTATAAACTTGGTGTTCTTGCTGTTGGTCAACTACTACAATGAAATAACTATTTTCTCCTACTACAGAATCAATTTTAATCTCTGAATATGTTAACGCTGTAATTCTGGTACCTGATGTGGAACATACAGCGGGAATGCACTTCGTTCATATTCATCCTCGTGACAGACCAGCTCTTGGATATTCCTCTTGAGTTTCTTCTTATTCCCCAATCTTGACACTAGCTTCTTCATGTGGGAGATCCTTTATTTGCTATGGTCTTTGCCTGTTGCTTTTCACTTCTGACCCATACTGCCAAAAGTAAGACTTGCATTGATACTGTGACTGCCATGATGTGGAATAGAAACCAGCAGGGTGTCCACTTACCTTGTTTATGGAGCCCTTTTTACTCACCTTTTAAGCTTTGGTATTCTGAGATACAGGCAAGGATACCGGTTTGGATTTGGTCTGCGAGATGCAATGCGAATTCATTTTTCCGATTTACTAGTAACGTTCTATGCATGAAAACTCAACCACAGATTTGACCAAAGACTTAATCGTGCAATGATGCCATTTCCTGCAATTAATTGAGGGGATACATTGAACTCCCTTACCTGGCCAGTCATCTTTGTTCAGTCCCAGGCATTTGGTATTCTGCTGTGAAGCTCGTTCACAGATGTCTGCTGTTCTCTGTAACTGAGTGTACAGATTCTTGATCTGCGAGTTGAATATGGTCTCCAATGATGATGGATAATTTCAAAGTCACCTTGTCGCTCTGACAATCCCCTGGCGGATGATCAATGGGACAGCGCCTTCTTTTACATTTTAGAGCATTCTGGGGTCAGAGGAAAGAAAACTTTGAGCAAATCTTGAACTTTGAAGGAGATTTTTCTTTTGCCACAAAGATCCGGAGACCTGACTGCTCCTCAGATATGGAAAATGAATAGAGTGGCTCCAGATTGGCTGGTGAGTACGCTAACTGATTACATCTCTTACTTTTACTTTTAGTCAGTCTTTCTAAAGTGTGTGCCAGTCACTGGGAATTGAATCTGCCCGGGTTGACCATCCGCACTGACTAAGCTTGGAATAATTTTGCTCAGCTTCTTGGCATAACTTAGCTTGGCCTAAATTTCTGTTCTCTAACCTAACAGAACAGATGACGCGAGAAGTCAGTTCTTAAGAAGGTCCTTGTGTGCGAACTCTGCAGCCATGCCCAAGCTGAAGCGGGTATCTTCGGAGAAGAAGCAGAAATACTGGCGGCAGCTGAAACGAGATCAGAGGCAGATGAGCAGAGAGCACAGTGACCAGGCCATGGAGTTTGACGCTACCCCTGAAAGTTCTGCAGAGCAGGCCAGTACCACAACACCCTCTTCTGTTCTCTATCCGTGCATTTCATTGCTCATTGTTCCAGCATTGAATTCTTTTGATGTTTATCACACGCTTCTTTATGTTGAGGATGCACTTTTGGTTCATTGAATGAATAAAGGTTCTGTCTTCAACATTGGATATCTGTGTATTCTGTTGCTTCATCTTTTGCAGTTTTATTTTAAACAATAATTCCTGATTATTCACTGAGAGACTGCCACAAGACAAGACTAGTCCCTCTTAGAGGCATGGCCACCATTGTTACTGGGGGACATAGTCTCAGGTTAAGGCGTCGGCCTTTTAGGACTGAAATAGGGTGAAATTTCTTCACTTAGTTGGCTGCGAATCTTTTGAATTCTCCACTCTAGATGGCTGTGGATCCTCAGTCATTGAGTCTATTCCAGACTGAGATCGATAGCTTCTAGGGCATTAAGGGAATCAAGGGATATGGGGATATGCCACAAAAGTGGACTTGATGTAGAAGTCCAGCCATGGTTTCGTCAAGGTGGTGCAGGCTCGAGGGACATATAGCCCTCTCCTATTTCATATATTTTTCCTTCGCAGTTGTGGCTACTATCTTCCAGATGTTGTGAACTTGATACTCACCATGTGTCCTGCACGGGCATTGCCTGTGTTTATTGTGCATTGCCTCTGCTTGTGGCATTTCCATGCGGTCTTAAAATTGTTCTGCTGAATAATGAGAAATAAACCACAGTTTGTTTCACAGAAAGTTACTCTGTTCTGTTTCCCCATTTACTTGACTTTATCGTTGAAATGGGAAAGGTGGTGGGTAAGAAGTGGCTGATGTCATCCAGGCATTTAAAAGCATGAGCTGGAGTGTTGAGATGCTATTGACAGGGCTTCAAAATGGTGTAATCATGATCTATAGAGTTTAAACAGAAGGATGACTGGCAGATTGTTTGAGCCCTTTAGTTGTGCAAGCAAGTAGCCTGACTGTCATCCATTGTTATGCTGACATAGTAGCAACTTCAATAGAAAAATGGTAAACCTGTATTTCCTGTGTGCCATCAACTTTCAGCTCATTGTGTATGCTTGTGTGACATTATGGCAATATTTCTGTGTCCAGCTTGTGGTTTCCTGCTCTTTTCTGCAGAAGACTCATTGGAACATGCTGCAACTTGGTGCTGGATCCAGTAGATGCCAGTAGTGTGACGGTTGGACCAATTTATTTTGGGATTAAAAGCTAAGCACAATGTGCAAGTGATTAAATGTCCAGGAGTACCCCACTAAAGGCTGTTGGTGTGGTGTACTCTACTGGTAGGAAATCAGCATTCCAGTGCTTCACTGGAGACTATTACACAAGGACTGAAAACTAGAAATCTTTTGATTTTAAACAACTTGTTATGTTTCTGAAAGTTGCTTCTCGTTTTGTGATGACTATTGATAAAAATTTAGGAACTGATTAGGAACCAGCTTCCTCAGTAAGGAAACATGTGAAGAGAGGCTGGTAGGCTTCTTTTGGCCTGTTTGAGGCAGCATATGTTAGCCTCCCTAATAAGTGTTTTCCTTGTGAATCTCTTTCCATTTACCTGTGAGCTTTGTGTTTCAGGCCGTAGCTCATGAGATCTATTCTGATCTCGTAGATGATGCGTGTCTGGGACTTTGTTTTGAGGTGCACCGAGCTGTAAAGTGTGGTTATTTCTTTTTGGATGAAACGGACCCAGACAGCATGAAGGATTTTGGTAAGTGTGTTTGGTATGACTGAATGGATGCTTGCCTTGAATAATTAACGAGGAATTATTTTGTGTTCACAGTTCTCTGACAAGAATTGGGAGCAGGGATGTAGAATCGTTTATAGATGGGTTTAGTGAACAAAGAAACTATATGCTGTGGTGCTGAGCAATTCAAGAAAAGAGCATCCCAGGTTCAAGTCTTGCTCAATGCTGAGTTAGTTCATCTTGCTCTAGGTGGCAGATGGGATAGCATAATTGACTGCAGAGCTCTGAGAGTACGAGGAAGGAAAATGAACAAAAATTCCCACATGCCAGAAGAAATTATTTAGGTGTTGAGCTAAAATCCAATGGTAGGCTACCACTCTAACAAAACCTACACATAAAAGGTGGCTGAGAGCTCGCCAGTGGTTACTTTCAGAAGAAGGGAGCAAACTTGGCAGGTGGAATTGTTCAAAGTATTTCAGAGAATCATTGAGCAAAGACTACGTTCTGCTCATCTTGTTCTGCGGTTCCTTATAATGTTTGCTGTTTTAACTGAGCAATAATTGATGTTTAATCCAGCATTCAGTACAGGTATTATCTTACAATTTTTCTCAATAGCTGCAGTGTCTTAAATCAAGATAATTTTATGTCCTTTATTCAATTATTCTCCTTATGCAATATGTTAATCATATATTATCAATAAGGAGAGATTTGCAAGAACTCTGGCCCTATCAAGTGTGCCTGCTCCTCCTTGAACTGTATATTTCATCATCATAGTTTCATTTGTAAAAATTATAATGTTAATTTTGTTTAGGGGCCTATGAAAGGGTTGGTGGTCTGTCTCTGCATCCAACCAAGATCATAATCTAAGGTGCAGCCTCTGATCTGCAATGTTGCAAAAAGTTGCCCACTAGTCCATAGATATAACAGTTTGGTCAGAAAATCCTTGCTTCCTCTGAGCACTACTTCATAAGTTTGTTTTTCTTACGCATTGCATACAGAATGAAACCCTCTTGCTGGAATTGTCACCGATTCTGCCTTGATGAGGATCTCATAGTTGAGTGCCCCTGGGACTATGAGCATGATTTGGTGTTTTCAGAAGAGTAGGTGAAAATTAGTGGGTGGAACTTTTTTGGAATTTCAGGGCTTCCTTGAACGAAGAATGCATTCCATTCACAGGTTATCTGGAACTGTGATACAGCCTTTCAGTAATTTCCAGATGAATTCTAGGTATAATACTATATGAAGGCATGTCAAGGATACCTCAGAAACCCAAGAGATTTTCCCTAGGCTCCCTTTTTGAGCCAGAGCTGTTCCAGCATATCATCTCATAAGAGGAGAAAACATATCTATGTGCTTGACGATTCTTGGACAAAATCCAAGATTCATTTTGTCTATCCCAGGGGAGACTGTATTTAATCCATCTACCATTTATTTGATAGTGGATTGTATAGATTTTAAAATCTTTTTGTTGCTATAGAAATGCTTAAGAAATCACAGTCAATGCATCACGTATGGGGAATGTGAAGCCTACCTGAAAGGTAAATGGCACAGATCTCCTTTGGCCTCAATTAGTGTCTGGAGACTTAGCAGACTGGATAGGACGGTTAGAAATTGTCTTTGAGAGTAAAGGAACCAAACGTTTCCAAGGATTTGAAGGTAGGGATTGGGGGACTGAGAGAGAGCTCTTGCATGTTGGGACTTGATTGTTGTTGGGATTGCAGCTGAAGATTTACTGTTGACACAAGAATACAACACAGGTTTTGAGCTTGTTGCGAACTGCAGTAGAGAGAGGGTTGGCTATATCTTTCAATCCACTAGTTGGTGATGTTTGCTTATGTGTTTCAGAAATTGTGGACCAGCCGGGTGTGGACATTTTTGGTCAAGTCTACAACCAGTGGAAGAACAAGGAATGTGAATGTCCAAATTGTAGTCGTAGTATTGCTGCCTCCCGCTTTGCTCCTCACCTGGAAAAGTGTTTGGGAATGGGTCGCAATAGCAGTCGGATTGCAAACAGGAGGTTAGCTAACTGCTTGAACTAAGATTATCTTGGGTTTGAGCGGTGAATCTAAAAGACAACTGCAATCTAAAATATAAACTTGCTAAGCTTATAAGTTTAGTTATTAGTTTTATAAGTAGGCTTACATTAACACTGCAGTGAAGTTACTGTGAAAATCCCCTAGTCGCCACACTCCACCTCGAGGGAGAATTTAGCATGGCCAATGCACCTAACCAGCACGTCTTTCGGACCGTGGGAAGAAACCGGAACACCCATAGGAAACCCACACCAACATGGGGAGAACATGCAGACTCCCCACAGAGTGATTGGAACCGGGTCCCTAGCACTGTGTGGCAGCAGTGTTAGCCACTGTGCTGCTCTCAGAACAATGTATTTTCTGTTCTGGTTCTTAACTTATCCTCGTGCTTTGCAGGACTCCGACTAATTTGAATCTCTCGAAGTTCATTGTCTGAACTAGTTCCAGTGTTTAGTTTAGCTTTTCGAATCATGTTTAATTTGATCTGTGCTGAAGCCTACCATCCAGTGTAGTTCTGGCCTGTATGATTAACGTGTACAGTGTGAAATTGAAGAAGTTTGTACATTTTTGTGGGCTAATTTCTTCGGTCTCCTTGATTTGTCACGTTTTGGCTAACTTGCTTAATCCACTTTGATACAAAATAGAAATGGGCCATTTTAAACCGCTGGGTATAATCTAGTCCCAACTTCCGGTTTATTTTCCATACCCCATACTATTTCTCTTTTTCAATCGTTTACTTGATTTTCTTTTAAAAATACATTGAGCTTTGCTTTAACAAATATTTGTAGTGGGGTTTTTGGAAAAATACAATTTTTTTTCTAACACGTAAGTTTTTATTACTTTAATCTTGTTATCATCACTTTAGTATAGATGGTGATAAATTATTTTCCACTGCTATAAAACCCCAAAAACACCCATCTGGTCACACTGTAAACTGTGTGGTGATTCTCAAGTTATGGTTGGGATAAGTGATATTAGGGGTCTGACCTACAAACAGTACATCTGAGTCCTACAGTAGATTGCGGTTGGTGATGTAGGAATACAATCATTTCCAGTTGCCTGACTTACTAAACAACAAAGTATCTTTGGATTTCAGCTCATGCTGAACCAATGCAAAAGTATGTGATACAGGATACTTGCAAGTATTTGGACTTCCAGACTTTTCTTTAATCTTTTCAGTGATCTCTGTTCTACTCCAGATAGCTAGTTGGTGCAGGGTAGAATGCAAGCCTGACCTCTAAACACTTCAAAGCTTTTATTTATAGGGACATGGGTTACAAGCGTGCAGCCCCAAACCCGACAACCACTGCTGCAGTCTCCTCATATATTAGGAACATCAATGAATCACCAGTTAATGTCGGCCACTTGAATATAATTAACAATTTCAATGGAATCCAATACGTGGAAGCATTTAGTAAATGCTTTCTCAAACCACTGTGTCTCCTGCCAATGTAAAATGGCTATGCAGGCTGATCAGTGATACCCATTTCCACTGAACCCCAATGACATTGCTCTACTACGCCCAACCTGCCAAAGCTATAACCATTTGTGCTAAAATGTGAATGCTTGGGTAATGTGAATTCAGCAATGTAAATTGAAGCCAGCATTTTGAATTGTTGTTATCTTGAATTAAGTGACTTTGAGTTAGGATGCAGCAGCTGAAGTAATGGGTGTCTCTCTGTAAGTGATTGGCTTATGATCTGCATTCTGTTTATCAAACAATGACTTTCCCTTTTACCTTTTTAGCCAGATTAGGCTGTAGAATGTTACATGTTATGGAACAGGTGATGTGGTCTGCACTGATATTATCTGATAAAAATCCATTTTCCTTTGCTGGGGATTAGGATTGGGGCTGAGTGGGGACTACTCCAAGTCTTGTACCAAACCATAATTAAGCTGATATTATTAATAAAGGTACTGTACTTTTTCTCCCTGACTCCTGATGGGGCTGAATTCTAAAGCAGTTTCATCACCAAGTGTCTGACAAATAAAATGGTTTTATAAAGATGATTCAAACCCTTTAGGTTATAATTGTGTGGTTACAAAGAAAGTGATAATGAATGTTGCAAAAGTAAAGAAGAAATGCAGGGAGTGGTCCATGTATTACAATAATTTCTGGATTCGTGTATACTAAACATATTCTGACTATCCTACTCTGCTCGCAGTGGCGTTAAAGCACTAGAACTTCATGCATATGCAAGACTCTGGCAACAAATGCAGCTATCTCAAATTTTCTGATTACGTCATCTTTGGTAATGGTTGCTAAGTGTCATTGCTCCAAGAAATGCGTGGAATTGTTTGTTTATCAATTTCTTCTGTAAATTTATCATTTTATTAGATATTGAACAAAACTTGTTAATGGACATAATGATGCAACAGCCTTTGACATTAATAACGCCTTTGGTGATTTGTGTTTTGTTTTACATTGTAGAATAGCCAGTAGCAACAACCTCAGCAAATCTGAAAGCGACCAAGAGGATAATGATGACATCAATGATAATGACTGGTCATATGGATCTGAGAAAAAAGGTATATTTATTGCTACTTATTAGCCTTGGGTTTTAGTTCCAAATATGTCATTGAATATATGCTGTCTGTTGCTTTAAGTTTCCTGGTTGGCCTTTTTCAGTTTATATCTGCTAGTTTGTATGCTATTGCTAATGTCTCACTCAGTGTACCTAGAAGTAGGTTCTTAGTTGCCAAAAGCATGATCATTCATACTCTCTTCAGATCATTACTTTTGAGATCTGCGTCAGCTAACATTTCCTTTTTCTTTTGCTTCACCCAGCAAAGAAAAGAAAATCTGATAAGGTACGTACTTGCCTTGAGTTATTTGCATTTCAGGAGAGAGAAGGCTCCTATTTGTGGCCCCGGTGGTCCGAACAACCACTGCTGCTGCTGCTTAAAGAGCTGCTTCTGTCTTTCAGAATCCCAATTCGCCGCGGAGATCCAAATCTCTCAAACATAAAAATGGTGAGCTTGTTTTACAGAACTGTTTCTGTTTTTTAACAAATACACAATCGCAAACCTGGTACCTTTTATTTTGCACTTTACAGCCCTTGGTTAGATGTAACTCTCCCAGTGAATCAGCAGCTTAAGATAGTGCACCAAGCACGTTTGGGTTGGGAATATTCCTTGTTTTATTTCTAATTTTGTCAAGTAGTTGGATGAGAAAGAAAGAAAAGCAATTAAGGTTACTTCATATTTATTTACTGTCTAAATAATGAAACACTAGAATCAGGAACAATAGAGCACAAAACCTTATCCACATACATTAGCAGGAAAATGCAAACCATTCATCAAAGCACTCTTTTCCTCCTGTGCAAACTTTGTGAAGAACACCCTTTCAGGTGAGCATTGTTCAAACACCCATTTTATAAACTGTGTTTCTCCTTGAAGTTTTGTCATTTTAGGTTTAATTAATGCAAGTGATAACTGGGCATGCTTTCAATTTTTGTCGCAGGATGCAACAGTTGAAATAGTATATCACTTCACAGGGCAGCCAATCCTACTTGCTGAGCTCAAAGTTTAACAATGAACACACATTTTAAAAACTAGTCAGCAGAAGCAGTTAAATGCTGTCAAACATGATGTGTCAAGATTGCAGCATGTAGAAGCTTCTGGATAACATTGTGATCTAGGACACAGACAGCTGCCGTAAGTGTTTACGGCTTTAGGAACTTCAGCTTAGAGTCATTGAGCTGTGGACACAGCGGCATATCAGGGACGGAGTATTACGGGACGCTTTGTTTCAGGAGGCGGTAACATCCCTTAGGATAGGATCTCTGGATTATTAATCGCTGGATTATTGCCAGAGCCATGTGCAAATTGGCATAAGATAAATATGTGGTTCAAAGACTGATGTGGGATAAGTGGGTCTTGGTTTGTCAGACACTGGTATCTGTATTAGGAAAAGTAGTGGCTGTGCCGTTGGGGCGGCTTGTATCTGAACCGTGTTGCGACTAGTGTTCTTGCAAGCTGCATAAGTAGGGAAGTAGAAGCAGAAGGCTGTGGATTCCAGATCGTTGAGTGTCTTTAAGACAGAGATAAGTTCTTGATTAATCAGGTGTTATGGGGAAAAGGTAGGAGAATGGGGATGAGAAAAATATCACCCATGATTGAATGGTGGAACAGACTTGATGGCCGAGTGGCCTAATTCTGCTCGTTTGTCTTATGGCCTACAGAAGGCTTCAAACTAAATGGTGGTAGTGGTTGGGGGGGTGGTGTTTCAGGAGAGGGGATCATTAGGCTTACAAAGCAAAAGCATAAGGCAGCTATTCTGTGATGATACCCAGAATATGACAGGAAGAGACAGTACAAACATTTTTTTGAAAAGCAGCAAGTAAGATCAATGGGGGGAAGAATTGGCAAAAAGGCAAAATTAATAGTTTTTTTACTTAAATGCACAGAATATTTAGCATAAAATTGAATTAATGGCACAAATTCAGGTAAATGGAAATCACCTTAGAGGCGTGGTTGCGAGGAGATCGAGACTAGGAACTAAATATTCAAGGGCATGCGACTTTGGAAGGACAGACAGGAGGAAAGGTTGATGGGTTAGCTTTGTCAGTAAAAGATGGAAAAAGTTTGGTAGTAATATCAAGAAGATATAAGGTTTAGTTAAGAAATAACAAGGGAAGACACTGGTGGGAGTAGTCTATAGAAGCCGAATAGTTGCGATACTTTAGAATGGAAAATAAGTCAGGAGATTATTAGAGCATGTAAAAAAGGCACATTAATCATGGGTGATTTTCATCTTCGTCTAGGTTGGGAAAATCAGATTGGCAGAGGTAGCCATGAAGAAGAATTTATGGAGTGTATTTAGGACAGTTTCCTAGACCAATATGTTGTGGATCTGATCAGGCTTTTTGGATCTGATAATGTGTAATTAGGCAGGTTTAATAAACAATCTGAGTAAAAGGATACTCGGGTGGTGACCATAGCACAGAATTTAACATTTATTCTGAGAATGAAGAACTTGGGTCGGAAAGAACTTTGGTAAACTTAAATAAAGTTAGTTACAAAGGAATGAGGCAGAGTTGATTGGTGTGGGAAAGGAGTTTTTTTTAAACAGAAAAGATAATTGATCAGCAATGGCAGATGTTTATGAAAATAGTTCATGACTCAACAGGTATATCCTAGTGTGGAAGAGGGTTCTAGGAAGGGGATAAAGGAACCATAGTTACCCAAGGAAGTTAAGGATGGTGTTAAACTTAAATAAAAAACGTATAATCTGATAAATTAAAGATAAGCCAGAGGATTGGAAAGTTCTAAAAACCAACAGAAAGATCATTTTATGATTTTATTATTGTCCCATATATTAACATTGTTTAACAAGTATTGTTTCTTGCGCACTATACTGACAAAACGTACTGTTCATAGAGAAGAAAACGAGAGAGTGCAGAATGTAGTGTTAGTCATAGCTAGGGTGTAGAGAAAGATCAACTTAATGCAAGATAAGTCCATTCAAAAGTCTGACAGTAGCAGGGAAGAAGCTGTTCTTGAGTTGGTTGGTACACGACCTCAGACTTTTGTATCTTTTTCCTGAAGGGAGAATGTCCGGGGTGCGTGGAGTCCTTAATTATGCTGGCTGCGTTGCCGAGACAGCAGGAAGTATAGACAAAGTCAATGGATGGGAGGCTGGATCGCATGATGGATTGAGTTACATTCACAATCTTTTGTAGTTCCTTGTGGCCTTGGTCAGAGCAGGAGCCATACCAAGCTATGATACAACCAGATAGAATGCTTTCTCTGGTGCATCTGTAAAAGTTGGTGAGAGGCGTAGTTGACATGCCAAATTTCTTAGTCTTCTGAGAAAGTAGAGCAGTTGGTAACTATAGTGTCAGCATTGGGTGGGGAACAAGGGAACTGAATGTACGATTGTCAAGTTTGGAAATGGTAGCAGAATAGGTGGGAAGGCAAGTGGTGAGGACAGCATAATGAATCTGCAGAGGGATAAAGACAGGTTAAGTGTCAAAACTTGGCAGATGGAATATAATGTAAGAAAATGCGAAGTTGTGCACTTTGAGGAAGAATAAAGAACCTAAATAATATTTAAATGGAAAAATTATGCAGAAAGCTGCAAAACAGAGGGATTTGAAGATCCTCATGCATAAATCTTAAAATGCTACCTTGCAAGTTCAACAGATAATTGGGAAGCCAAATGGAATTGATATAAAAATAGGAAAGTCTTATTAAAACTATACAAGGCCACATGTGGAATACTGTGAACAGTTTGGCCTACTTATCTAAGGAAAGATATCCTGTCATTGGAGACAGTCCAGAGAAGACTCGCTAAGTTAATCCTGGGCATGGAGGGACTTCCTTATGAGGAGAGGTTGACTATGTTAGTCTGTTCTCATTGCAGCTTAGACAGAGAGCTGACCTTCTTGACACATATAGGATTCTCTGAGGGTTGTTTCACCTTGGGGGAATGCCTAAGACCAGACAGAATGATCTCAGATTATGTGGTCATCCATTTAAGATGGATGAGGAGGAATTTCTGCTCTGAGCAGTGAATCTGTGACATTCTTTACCGCAGAGCACTGTAGTGGCTGGGTTAATTATGTTCAAGGTTGAGGTAGCCAGATTTTTAATTGGTAAAGGAATCAAGGGTTAAGCAAATTTACCGGAGCATGGCATGAAGTCATAGGCTTTATGTTTGATATTGACTTGCTTGATCTCAATAGAGTGACTGGTGGGGGTTACGTGTCAGTGGGCTAGATGCCAGAACTTAGCCATGACTTCTGTTCCTGACTGCCATTTTGAGATTCTCCCTGGTGGATGTGCCTGTGTATGGATATTGGGGAGGATAGCAAGATCTATTTATGCCACACGTATAGATGCTCTTCTCATTCGCCCTGTAGGTTCATCCATGATGAGTGGCTACACAGGAAATGCACCGTACAGCTCCTAACACTTGTAGAAATTGTGAGGGAGAGGAGAAAGATGTGAAAGACTCATGTTTTGAAATGCCTTGTGAAACTTTTTAAATTCATCTGTGGGACATGGGTCTTGCAGGCTGATGAACATTTATTGCCCATCTCTTGTTGTCTGAGGACAGTTGAGTGTCAACCACATTGCTGTGGCTTTGGAGTCATGTGTAGGTCGGTCAGACTAAGTAAGAATGGCAGATTTCCTTCCCTAAAGGACATTAGTGAACCAGATGGGTTTTTCTGACAATCAGCAATGGTTTCATGGTCATCAGTAGATTCTTAATTCCAGATATTTTTGAATTCAAATTCCACCATCTGCCGTGGCTGGATTCGAACCTGGATCCCCAGAACATTAGCTGAGTTTCTGGATTTATAGTCTAGCAATAATACCACTAGGCCATCATGTTCCAATCAGAACGAAACATTCCTTGATCTTTTAAGTAAGACCTTGAAGTAGATGAATGAGCTTTTATCAAATTATTTGTCATCTTTTTGCAGGTGAACTCAGTGGAAACTCTGATCCATATAAGGTAATAATTCTCACTTCTGCTTTGTTTATTTGGATATGACTCACGTTTCACTGTAATTATTTGATTTAAAAATGAGGCATTATTCTGGGAAATGCCCCATAAGCTAACCTAACAGAAATGCTGTATTCTCTGGTTTAGAATTTGTCACTGATTTTGGTTTCTGTATCATCAAAATATTTATGCAGTCCTTCGTTTTAGTTTGTATAAAACTTAAGTGTTTGAGTAGGTCATGGGTGCTGTTCTTCTAATTCTGTCCTCTTGAAACACCTGATTTTTGCCTCTCTACACCTCTTCGCTTCATTATCTCACTTTCTTCTTTCATGATACTCCTTAAAAACCTACTTCCTTAACCAAGCTTTTGGTCATCTGACCATAATATCTCATGTGGCTCAGTGTCACACTTTGTTTTATAATTCTCCTATGAGGTGCTTTTGTAGCGATTTTATTATGTTTAAAGGTGCTAGTTAAATATAAGTTGTTGCTGAAGGATCTCTGTTTAGCAGTGATATTGATTATCTTTGGTAAGTCTCCGCTTATCAATATTATTGGCAAGTCTGTTTAAGTAACAAATCCTTGAGTTGCTAGACCAGTTCCAATCTGTGTGTACCTTTTGTGCCTATTAAGGGCCATCTGTTTTTGAAGTTTCTTTTTCCATGGCTTCATGGAAGTGACTTTGAAGGAACTGGAATTTGATCCTGAATGGGAACTTTTCCGTATTTACCTACAGCTAAGAAGACAAGCAGCAAGTGCGGAGTTTGTCATGCGGAGAGAAATTCTTTAAAAGCCTGCATGATACAGGATGCTACCAAGACTGTTTAAAATATTTTTTTCTGAATGTTTTCTTTCATCATAGTCCACATCGAGGTGGTAATTAGAAATCCATGAAACTTTTGATATGCTTACTCAATCCAAAATTGTTTCAATTCAGAAAGAATTTTGCAACTTAGCTCATGAAATGAATGTGTTTGTAGAGGCTCACTCTCAAGCCTGACAATTGGCCAAATCTCCATTGTCCTAAATGAAGCTGGGAAATTCTGTTTGTAGTTCATAAAACATTATTTTCTTCATAGTTCGGCTGTAGTTATGCGCTGGTACTTGCCACAGTGTTGGCTTGTACCAGAAATGAAATCATGATCTTTTGCAGTGACATGTTTTTGTCTAACTTAAGATGGGGATATAGGGTATATAAGATGCCCTCAGTAACTGAGGGTATGGCATATTAAGAGTTGGAAAGTCCAAGAATGAGATTGAAGTATTGAATTCTACAGCAG
This sequence comes from Carcharhinus amblyrhynchos, assembly GCF_965287045.1. Lineage (NCBI taxonomy): Eukaryota > Metazoa > Chordata > Chondrichthyes > Carcharhiniformes > Carcharhinidae > Carcharhinus > Carcharhinus amblyrhynchos. Next base: position 16,255,261 of record NC_137350.1, read on the forward strand.
GGAGGAATTCAGTCGTAGTCATAGGAGGCCATGCATCCTATTGTGCCTGGGCTAGCTCGTTGTAAGAGCTTTCAGATGTGTAATTGCTATCTAGATCTGTTCCTAGGAGACTTATGCTGCAAACCATTTTCTATGTTCTACTAAGATGAGGAATTGGAATTTTCTAGATCAGTTTTAATTCTGTTGGGCTTCAGACTCCTTTTTCTAACTTTCTACCTTTTGAGCTACAAACACCTTTTTCTACGTGAGGCTAATCCAGAATGTTCGCAACTTCAGAATGAGTTTCTGACTGTTTGAACTATCACGAAGAGCAGCCTTTTTAAACCTGCATTTTTGTACCTTCATAATATTGCTCAATTCTGCTTCTGCCTCAGCTCATCTTCTTGTTAGTGCTGTTATGACCTCTAGATTTGACTATTTCAGCACACTTTTCACTGACCACGGTAAACTTCAGGCCATTGCAAACACTGCAGCCTGTATTTTTACTCATGGTAAGTCCTGTTACCGCAACCAGTCCCCTTCCGATTGACTTGCATTGGCTCAAACATACGAATTGGGAGTATGGTTAAGCCTCTCCACCCCTCAAGCCTGCTCTGGTATTTAATAGGATAATGCTGATCTGGCTGTGATGTCAACTCCATCTTCCTGCCTAACCTAATTACCCTTTCACCCTCTTATCAAAAATCTATCTACGTTTGCCTCAAAAATATTCAGACTCTGCTTCCACTGCCTTTTGAGAAATCTTAAAGGTTTCAATCCAGTTGCCTCTTACCCTTCTCAACTCCAATGATTATAAGCCTAGGTTGTCCAACCTTCCTTGTAAGACAAACCCGCCCACTCATTCATCCTTGAGTACAGTACTCCAGATGCAGCCTTACCAATGTCCTGTATAACGGAGACATAACCTGCCCATATTCATTTCTGCTTGCAATAAACAATAATATTTTATTAACTTTTCCTAATTATTTGCTGTACCTGCATATTGACCTTCTGCAGTTCATGCACGAGGACAACCAGATCCATCTGCATCTGAGCTCTGCAATTTCTCACAATTTAGATAAAATGCTACTTTTTATTCCTCCTGCCAAAATAGACAATTTCACATTTTCCACAGTATACTCCATTTGTCAGATTTTGCCCACTCGCTTAACCCATCTATATCTCTTTTGTAGCCTCCTTATATCCTCTTCACAACTTATTTTCTTATCTATCTTTGTGCCATCAGCAACTTTAGCGAACACTCCTTCAGTCTTTTCATCCAACATAAGGCAGAGTTAGCATGATTTTGTGAAAGTGAAATTATGTTTAACCAATCTGTTGGGAGTTCTTTGAGGAAGTAACATGTGCTGTGGATAAAGGGAAAACAGTGGATGTCCTGTACTTACATTTCCAGAAGACATGATATATAAATTTGTAAAATGTTGATTCCCTAGCACTGATTCCTAAGGCACACCATTTGTTACATCATGCCAAACAGAAAACAAACCATTTAGATCGGGTGGATTCTCAGAGGTTTTTTCCCAGGGCTGAAATGGTTGCCACGAGAGGACGCAGGTTTAAGGTGCTGGGGATTAGGTACAGACGAGATGTCAGGGGTAAGTTTTTCACTGAAGGTGGTGGTTGAGTGGAATCGGCTGCCGTCAGTGGTGGTGGAGGCAAATGCGATAGAGTCTTTTAAGCGACTTCTGGATGAGTACATGGGAGTCAGTAGGATTGAGGGTTATAGGTAAGCCTAGTTGGTAGGGATATGATCAGCACAACTTGTGGGCCGAAGGGCCTGGTTATGCTGTAGCTTTTCTATGTTCATTTATGCCTACTAATGTTTCCTGTTGTCGAACCGATCTATCCATGCCAATATGTTGTCCCCTAAATGAGTTTTTATTCCGTGATAACCTTTTGATGTGGCACCAAATGTCTACAGGGCATCCACTATTTTCCCTTTATTTATCCACTATGTTCCCTTTATTAATACTTAACTTTCCCTTTACTTCCTTAAAAAAACCCCAATAGATTGATTAGGGTTTGATTCCCAGTTTGGGCCACTGTCTGTGTAAAGTCTGCATGTTCTCTCTGTGTCTGCGTGGGTTTCCTTCAGGTGCTTGGGTTTCCCTCAGGTGCTCCGGTTTCTCCCACAATCCGAAAGACTTGCTAGTTAGGTGCATTGGCCGTGCTAAATTTTCATTTTCACAAAATCATGTTAGCCCTGCTTGATTCTCTTTAATTTTTTTGTGTCCTGCCATGACATTTTGAATAATGGCTTCTAGCATTTCCTCTACGACAGCTGTTAAGCTAATTGGACTATAGTTACCTGCTGCCTTTCTCCCTTACATTTGCTATGGAACCTTTGCTGAACCTAGGGAACTTTGGAAAATTCAAACCAATGCATCAACTATCTGATTTGCCACTTTTTAAAGACCTGAGGATGAAGTCCATCAGAACCTGGGAACTTGTCAGCCTCCTGTTCCAACAATTTTTTCAGTATCAATTCCCTAGTGATGGTAGTTTTATTGAGTTCCTCCCCGCCCTTCCATTTCCTGACTTACAGCAATTACTGAGGTGTTACTTGTATCCTCTGTATTAATGAAGACCCTTGCAAAATACCCATTGAATTCATCTGCCATTTCCTTATTTTCCATTATTAATTCCCCAGACTTACTCTCTCTAGGACCAAGACTCAGTTTGCTAACTTTTCTTTTTTCAAATAACGTAGAAACTCTGACTACCTGTTTTTATATTTCTAACTAGCTTTTACCTGTACTCTAATTTTTCCCTCCTCATTTTTTTGTAATTCTTTGCAGTTCTAATTGTCTGTCCTACCACCCATCTTGTGCAATTATATGGCCTTTCTTTAAGTTTGACAATAAATTTAAAATTCTTAGTTAACCATAGATGATGGATCTTCTCCTTTGTATTTTACTTTGGAAGGACTGAGGCTCGTGTGCTCAGAGCTTCTCGAGCCCCTTACCTGCCTGTTTCACAGTCAAATCCTGCTGTTCCTGACCACTGACCTAATCAAATGAGGCCACCCTAAGGCTTGTGACTGCCTTCTGGAACAAAATGTCCAGGTAACTTGCACTCTGCCTGATGAGCTGCAATGACTGCATCTTAGCCTCCAGTTCTTTAGCTCTGAGCCAAGGCTGCTCAAACTGCAGACGCTGGAGACATGGTTGCTATGGATTACAGTGGCATTCAGAGCTCTCATGCCCCAGCCAAGACACATATCTGTGTTAACTGTGTTTTTTATATCTTAACTAATTATAGTTCCCTTCTTCTGCAAACTCCTAGCTTGACACACTCAATACTCAAAGTAACAGCGAGGAACCTCTGTTTTTATATTTCCTGAAAAACACGAGTCAGTTCAAGCAAGCTACCTAATTAACTAGCTGCAGCTTCTATCAGTGAGCTTGCATACTCCTGTCTAATGCTGGAATAAACTTCTCAGTAATTTTTAGTCAGTTGCTAAATTAAAGGAAAAAATAGACTTGAGACCATTAATTATGTTAAGTTACATATATAGAAATTATTGTTGAAGTGACTGCTTTGAGCACTCTTGGTGAAAAATTCATTAGGGGGCATGAGTGGTGGTCAGTGACCTAGATTTCTCTAATTGTCCAGTAAGAACAGAATCATTTGTTTATTGTTATCAGTGACTAAGCCTACAAATTTGGATCAATGTATGAGTAGATTTAGAAGAGGATGTCTGTTTGGTGGGGGTTGTGTGATGATAGTGTGCTATTTTGTATTCCATATAAAAGGGGAGACTATTTTCAGAGGCAGTGTTTTGCCACAAACAATCGGTTTGTCTGGTAGGAATGCAGCAGATGCTGAGAAAGCAGGATGATTGCTCGATTTAACTATGTAAGTGTTTATTTAGCAGAGGGCTTAATGGAGTGTTTTTTTGATTGAAGTAATAAGGTGAGTTAGATATACAGAGTTATGTGATATTAGAAATGGGAGGAGCTATGCTTACAGCAGAAAAGAAGTTTTTTTTTCATTTTTAAAAAAGAGCAGTTTCTGCCTGGAGCTCGTTTAAAACAAAAAGGCTGTCTCTCTAAAAGCTTTCTGACAGCTCCAGGGCTGTTACCCATGTCAGAGCAAGTATATCTGTGTTGGCTAACTATTTTTGAAAGTGGCGTTCAAGTCCAAAGGTGTGCGGGTTAGGTTGATTGATCATGCTAAGAAATTGCCCCTTAGTATCCAGGGATGTGTAGGTTAGAGGGATTAGTGGGTATAATATGTAGGAATATGGGGGTAGGATCTGGATGGGATTGTGTTCAGTGCAGACTTGCTGGGCCTCTTTCCGCACTGTAGCGTTCTATGATCTGCAAGAAAAATATTGCTAATTGGAACTGAATTGTAATAAGTTAAATAAGAGTTTGTTTCTTTTCATGTTTAAAGATTGTTCAACGGTCAAGAGTTAAACTGTTTCATTTTATTTGAATAAAGCTTGGTTTGATAAAAGAAAGATACCTAATTTGTCTGTGGAGTCACTCCTGAAGCGAAGCATCCTTTCCTCGCATTTATGTCAAAACAAAAACGTTTGTTGCAGTCTAGTCTGGCTTCCTAACATACCTTGAGGTTTCTGATCTGGCACCCTAACAGGAGGGTGGTGATTGAATGTGCAGTGTGTACATGAACCCCTTTGCTTTAGAAAAAAATATTATCTGAGACAGAGGAGGGTAATTCCTTGTCTATCTTTTAATACTGAAAATTTCAAAAGAATTATACCTATAAAGACTTATGTAACTGTGGTAGTTACATAACTGTACCAGGTAGAGAAAGCACAAACAAAAAAACTCTTTATCAAAACAAAACTTGCCTCACACTGTCCGTAAGACTCTTACAAGTTATTTTCTAGGTTCTGTCATTGGAGATGTGTATCCACTTTTCTGTGCAACAATGCTATCTCTGGCTGTGAGAAACACCTGAAGAAAACGGCTCCTACCAGTCAAAATGTCACCTTTCAAAACTGGCGCAGAGGAATCTTTAAAAAAAAATCGGTAGACAACTGACCTCTGCCCTCAGCAGTTCTGTTCTTAAGCACTGTGGCTGCACATATAGAACAGTGACTTTAAAGGGATAGGCAAGTGAATAGCTAAGGTCCTGACCCCAGATGCAATGCCACAGATAATCTATTATCGGGAATGATTTACTGTTTCCAAATTTACCTGGAAATTAGTAAAATCTGAATTCGAAGATGTTTTTACTATAGAACACAAAATATCTGGTCGCAGCAAATTGTTGTCCAGAATGTCAGGCTCCTGACTAGCATCGTTGTTTTCCTGCCTTTGCACCACTGTGTCACCTACCCTGTCCCTGGACACTAATTGGTGAGACTTAGAAAGTGTGCTTCACCTGACCTGCACAAATTGAAAATAGAATTGAAATGAAACTATTGTCACAGTTCTGAGAAACCTGCAGCAATGATAATGGCCATGGGCTATGAGGTTTTCTTTTGCTGCAACTTCACAAAGTCAGCCTCTACTTGCTGATCCCTGGCCTGTAACTGTAGAATAGGGATTTGACTGTTTTTGGTCTTCTGGTCTTTCCATTCCTGTGAGGGCCTTCACTGGACCCCTTTCTAAGGCCAGCTTCTAGCAATCCTCTCAAAGTGAACGCCCTTTTGGTTTTGGGATGGACAATGTGGCAGAAGGACCAGTGGTGTCTTTTACCACTTCTCTGGCAGCCTGCCCTTAGCTTGCAACAGCAAGAAATGCAAACAATCCTCTCTTCTATCACCAGCCCCCAGCAGAAATTCATGGACAATACAATGAGACACAGACTCAGCTGAGGAGCAGAGCATTTCCTAGTTGCATTGGACAGTAAAATTGGCAATTAGTCCAGGAAAAGGCTGAAATACATTTTGGACTCGATAGTAATATTTGTTTATGTTCTTCTGATGCAGTACAATAATAATTCTGGCATCAACTATGAAAGCCTGGGTCCTGAAGAGTTGCGTTCATTGCTTACAACGGTGAGTGTTAATCCAGATTGTGGTAGGCACAAATGATCTTGGAAAAGTGGATAGCTTTGAAGTACAGTGAAGACAATTCCAATGTCTGCACTTACCTTGTGAATTGTCGCATCCGTTCACTTGTGTAAATGTTCCTTAAGTTGATTCTCCTCATTCCTCCCTACCAGTTCCCCCATGCTTCATGTTCAGTTTTATGTGAATAGTCAAGCCCAGATTCCATGGGATGTTCTCAATAAATCTGCCTCCTCTTTTTCAGCAATGTGGAGTCATCTCAGAACATACCAAGAAAATGTGCACAAGGTAAGGACCCAACAAATACCTGGGCCAAGAGACAAGGCAGTCCAGTGGAGTTTCTACAGTGATACAGTAACCACTGCCTATAATGTATTTTAACCTGTCTCTTGAGTAAATCCCTTAAGAGAGGTTGTTAAATTCATGGATGTAAGCCAAGAGAAGTGGATACTCAGCAAGACCTTGGTGCCCTCGTACATCAGTCGCTGAAAATGGGCGCACAGGTACAGCAGGCAGTAAAAAAGGCAAATGGTACATTGGCCTTCATGGCAAGAGGATTTGAGTATAGGAAGGTTTTGCTGCAGTTGAATAGGATGTTGGTGAGGTCACACCTGGGGTATAGTGTGCAGTTTTGGTGTCCTTATCTGAGGAAGGATGTCCTTGCTATAGAGGGAGCACAGCAAAAGTTTACCAGTCTGTCATTTGAGGAGATACTAAATCAGTTAAGATTATATTCACTGGAGTTTAGAAGAGTGAGAAGGGATCACATAGAAACTTATAACATCCTAACAGGGTTAGACAGGGTAGATTCAGAAAGAATGTTCCTAATGGTGGGGGTGTCCAAAACTAGGGGTCGTAGTTTGGGGATAAAGGGTAAACCTTTTGGAACTGAGGTGAGGAGAAATTTCTTCACCAAGAGGGTGGTGAATGTGTGGAATTCACCACCACAGAATGTTGTTGAAGCCAAAACGTTGTCTGATGTCAAAAACAAATTAGCATTTGCTAATTTGCTCTTGGCTAAAAAGATCGGTGGGTATGGAGAGGAACGGGAGTCAGGAAATTGAATTTGATAATTAGCCATGATCAAAATGAATGGTGGAGCAGGTTTGAAGGGCCGAATGGCCTACTTTCAATAAAGCTTGAATCAGCGACAATGTGCTGAATTGATAATGATGTATATAGGGATGGGCCACTTTGTCCAGAGAACCAGAAACAAGTTGCACAAAGGATATGAGAGAAAATAGCAAAGGATGATTCAGAAATAGAAGGGATTATGCAGGGGATTGTATGAAACGGAATTAAATGGATTTTGGAGTGCGTGTAGCTAAATGCACGGAGCATGGTGCATAAAGTTAGTGGGCTGCAGTACAAGTCGCTACGTTGCGATTAGGGTACAATGGCAATAGCAGAGACCTGGTTTAAAGAAGAGAGAGATTCAAAACTTAATATTCCTGGCTGCATGTTATTCAGGAAAGATAGGGAAGGTTAAGATAAGAGAGGGGACAGTAACAATCAAATAAACTATAATAGTACTGAAAAGAGATTATGTAAGATGATAAAAGCTGTGTCAACCATTCATTTGCTCCTTCAAGCCTTTCATTGAGTATGTTCATAGGATAGTATAAATCTGGAGGAGACTATTCAAGCCATTGAGTCTGTGATGGCTTTTATGAGAAGCAATCCAGTTAGGCCCACTTCCCTGCTCTTTCCCCATATTTTTGCAATTTGGTCCCATTTATTTATCCAGTTTCCTTCAGTAGGGTACCATTGAACATGTATTCATGACCTAGGAGGTGATTCATTCCAAATTTGAACCACTCGCTGTGTAAAAATAATGGGTTACATTTTGTGCAGAAAGCGGAAGTATCCATGCTAGAGCCAAAGTAGGAGGTGACCACTGCCACCGCCTTTGCTGGCAGCAGTACCAGGGAAGGCTTTTTGCTGGTGGTGGCCAGTGAGATGGCTGCTATTCAACCATTACTAAGGCTATGTCACCGGTGGGGGGGGCCACCTCCGGAGAGTGGGTAAGTTGGCTGTGTGGTAACAGGACCAGGCAGACAGGATCTGTGGGGATGGCCAGAGCATTTTAAGATCAATGACCGTAATATTGAATTGAGTCGTTCCAGCAACAAGGAACAATCAAGTATCAGAATGCCTAACCTTGGTGAGTATAAAAGAGATCTGGTGCAGGTGGATTAGGATTAAAAGTTGGTTGGCAAAATGGTAAGTAAACAAAGAGAGTCCTTCAAAGAAGAAATGGTGTGGGTACAGAGTAGACACTTTCACAAGAGGGAGGAAAGAAGCTAGCGTTAGATGACTTGGATTTTGGGAGAGAACGTTAGATTGAGCAGTGATATGCAGACTTCCTGGGGACAGTCACCTGTGTGGCCCATTGTGTTCTTCATTAGACTAAGTTAACTAAATGTGAATGAAAGTGTTCCCCTTGGAACCAAAATGAAATAGGAAAAGAGGCTTGTGACAGATTTTAATGTGATAGAGAACTAAGTTGAATGCCGAAAGTACAGGGGAAATCTTTAAAAAAGGGGCAGAGTATGTGAATCAGTTAGCATCTAACATAAAACGGAACCCAAAATCTTTTATAAGCTAACAAATAGCAGAAGGATGTGTCACTGGAAAGGTGAAATCAATTTAGAGTCAAAATAGAGGTCTTTTGGAAGCAGAAGCTAGATTATTCTTTGCAACTATTTTCATTAGAAAAGAAAGCTTCCACTGTCACAGCAAAGGAGGAGGTAGTAGTGATATTACATAACACAAAGAGGAGGCACTTAAAAGGTTGGCGTTATTTAAAAGGAGATAAGTCACCTAGTCTGAATATAATGCATCCAAAATTACCAAAAGAAATAAGGGTGGAAAATGTTGAACCTCAGGCCGCAACCTTCCATTCTTCCTTGGATATACCCAAGGACTCGAGGATTGCAAATGCTACATCCCTTTTAAAAAGGGGAAAGGAATAAATCTGGTAATTATGTGCCAGTCAGCCTAATATTGATAGTGGAGAAACTTAGAGAATACTCCAGCAGAAAATTAATTGACACTTGGAAAAGTGTGCACTTATAAATGAAAGTCTGCACAAATTTGTTGAAAGCAAATCATGTTTAACTAATTTGATTGAGTTATTTGATGAAGTAATAGAGTGTTAATGTGATTAGACCACTTGTTGTGCGTTTGGATTTATCAGAAATGGAAAAAATTAGTAATGAATTGTTGTGATCAGGAATGCTCTATCTCAAAAGATGGTTGAAGCAGATTAATTAGTAAGTTTCCAAAGCGAAATGGATAAATGCAGGGAAAAGATATTACAGGGATATCGGGAAAGATGCTGGGCGGTGGGGGAAAGAATAGGCATAATGCACCCAATGCTGTATCATTGTGGGTTTTTTTTCATTAGTGGAACTATTATGAGACCCCCAAGAAATCACCACTTTCACCCACCTCAGGGCAGGTGCAATACTGTAAATATGAGTGTTGGGTAGTGTAGTCAGATCGATTATGTATTTGAAAATATTTGAGACTGGGGGTTGGAAGTCTTATTTGAAACTTTGCGTAATAAACAGCAGCTGGTGGGGCAAGGTGATTTATGAAAATTACTCCCGGCACAATGTTGATAGCCACGCATGTAGGAAAACCCAATAAGGCATTTTAAAAGCCACAGGAGGATTATTAGAGCTTGTAGCTCAATTACAGTAGAATTTGTTTGTGTGGAGTATAAATAGCAGCGTGGGCATGTTGGGCTGTTTCTGTACTGTATAGTCTGATTGGAAAAAGGAGTGGTACCAGCCAAGGCAGCTGTTACTCACAGTACTAACTCTCATTCTAAATGCAGGCAAACCCTACACTGTATGTAGCACTAGGTGGTATGTTTCTGTTTAACCACAACTTGTCTTTCAGATCATTGCGGTGCCCTCAACACACAGATGATCAGCGGCGATCTGTACGGGTCTATCTCCTAGGATCTTCAGTGTAAGTTCCATTAAGTGAGGAAGTTAATTTGATCCAGCAAGTTTGCAAAGGGGCTCTTTCTTTGAATGTGTAGAATCACATGCAGAGATATTTTAATGGCTGGAATTAAAACTGCATTTTCAGCACAAGTGTTGTTGTCCTACTCTGAACTGTTTAATGTGCATCAAACCTAACATCCACTTGCTCCTCAGATCTATCATTACAGTGTCCTAAATTAGCGCATAATATCATCTTTCTTCTCCTACCCACACATGAAACTAGTAAAAACAAAGTTAAAGTTGGTTGTCCGTATATAGTTCATCACTGTCATAAACCTGCTGTGAAATATTGACCGTTATGTTGAACTATCCAACATGTTTGTACACATGGACAATTTATAAAAATTGTCCTGTAACACTAAGTAGTTTTCTCTTTCTGTCTGAACCATGTCCTTTGAAGTGAATAAGAGCACTGGAATTTAAAACAGTAAATCAGCATAATGGGTTTGTGAAATATGTTGCTATTCAAATTGAAAAGCCATTGAGGCAGACAATAAAAATGACTTTGAAAGGCGTATTTATTCCGGGAGAGCGAGAGGAGATTGAGGGATTTGATGGAATGGAATGCATGTATTAAAAGGATAGACTGGCCTTGGTGGGTTTTTTATTCATTAGCATATTTGTTTACCGTGGCTTCCAGCCTTGCCCAAGATCAAAAAGTTAAAATGCCCTGACCTCTAAACATCAGCACGGAAGGAAGCAAAGCAAGTTAATCCCATCAGCCCTGCAGTTCAAAGAAAATTAAATTCATTGCAGCCATCTGTCTCATCCCTTTCTGCTTTAATCTCTTCTCCATCACCACTTATGAATTAACCTAAGGGGTAAGATAATGATTGCAATATGATTACAGAATGCTGAGGTTGCTCAGGCTGCCTTTTGAATCATTTCAGATCCCTTCCAGAATCTGAAGTCAGTGTGGAAAATGAGAGTTATGATCCCTCAGAGAGCCAGGGTTTTATGAGCCGATTGCAATGGGATGGCACATCAGACATTTCGCCTTCTGACTCAGCATCTTCCAAAGCAAGTGAGTGCCTTTTTGTCTTAATGGTTGATGATTCTGGACTAATCTTATTTTTTAAAAATCTTCATGGGTGGTGCTGGCCGGGCCATCATTTTTACTGCCATCCCTAATTGCCTTGTGAAGACAGTCATGAGCCATCTTGAACCGCTGAAGTCCATGTGGTGTAGATACGCTCACTGTGCTGTTAGGGATGGGGGAGTTATAGGGTTTTGACCCAACAACCGTGAAGGAACTGTGAAGTATAGTTCTAAGTTGGGATGGTATGTGGCTTGGAGGGAATTTCTTGCAGCGGTGGTGTTTCCATGTATCTGTTACCCTTGTCCTTCTAGGTAGTACAGGTTGCAGGTTTAAGAGATTTTGTAAAAGGAGGTTTGGTGAGTTTCTGCAGTGCATCTTGTAGATGGCACATACTGTTGCCATTGTGCGATGGTGGAGATGGGAGTGTATGTTAAAGGTGGTGGGTGTATCAGCGTGGAATTTTCACATTCTGACCATGTCTGTGTAGATTTTCTCTGGGTGCTCCAGTTTCCTCCCACAGTCCAAAGATGAGCTGGATTTGGTGAATTGGCCATGATCAATGCGTGGGGTTAGTGCAAGGTATTGGGTCTAGGTAGAGCTCTTTCAGAGAATAGGTGCGCACGTGATGGGCTGAATGGCCTATTCTCCACTGTAGAGATTCTATGTTGTGCCTGTAAAGTAGGCTGCTTTGTTCTGGATGATGTAGCCACAGTATTTATGTGGCTAAACCAGTTTGGTTTCTGGTCAATAGTAAGTGGGTTCAGTGATAGTAATGCCATTGAATGTCATGGGATTGGATTCTCTCTTGTTGGAGATGCCTGGCACTTATGTAACATATATTACTTGCCACTTATCAGCCCAAGCCTGAATGTTGTTTGGATATGGTGCAGACCATTGTTCAATCATCAGCGAGCATCCCCACTGGAGGGAAGGTCATTAATGCAACAGCTGAAGATGGTTGGGCTTCGGATACACACCTGAGGAACTCCTGCAGCAATGTCCTAGGAATGAGATGATTGACCTCCCAGCAATCACAATCCTCTTCCTTTCTGCTAGGTATGATTTCAACCAGAGAGAGAGCTTTCCCCCTGATTTCCATTCCATTGACTCCAGTTTTGCAAAGGTTCATTCTCCTCTCACCTTTGACGTTGAGCTCTTTTTTCCATGTTTAGTCTAAGGCTGTAATGAGTTTTGCAGCTGAGTGGCCCCAGTGAACCCAACTTGAACATCAGTGAGCAGGTTATTTCTGACAAAAGTAGGGAGGTCTTGCTGCGGCTGTATAGGGCATTGGTGAGGCCGCAGCTGGAGTACTGTGTGCAGTTTTGGGCGCCGTACTTACGCAAGGATATTTTAGCTTTGGAGGGAGTGTAGAGGAGGTTTACTAGGCTGATGCCAGAGTTGAGGGGTTTGACCTATGAGGAGAGGCTGAATAGATTAGGCTTGTACTCGTTAGAGTTTAGAAGAATGAGGGGAGATCTCATTGAGACGTATAAGATGATGAATGGGATGGATAGGATAGAGGTGGAGAGACTCTTCCCGCTCAGAAAGGATAGTAGGACTAGGGGGCATAGCCTCAAGATAAAGGGGGGGCGGTTTAGAACGGAGTTGAGGAGGAACTTCTTCACTCAAAGGGTGGTGAATCTCTGGAATTCTCTGCCCGTTGAAGTGGTGGAGGCTACCTCGCTAAATATTTTTAAGACGCGGGTTGATGGGTTTTTGATGAGAGAGGGGATTAAGGGTTATGGGGAGAGGGCGGGAATGTGGAACTGAGCCACGACAGATCAGCCATGATCTTATTGAATGGCGGGGCAGGCTCGAAGGGCTAATTGGCCTACTCCTGCTCCTATTTCTTATGTTCTTAAGTGCCACTTAACAGCACTGCCGTCAGCCCCTTCAATCTTGCTGATCAAGAACAGACTGACGGGGTGGGTTGGATTTGTTTTTCTAGTGTCCAAGAGGTACCTGGGTGATTTTTCATATTGCCTGGTAAATATCACTCTTGTCATTGTACTGGAGCAACTTGGATAAGGGCTTAGCTCGTCCTGGAACGTGTCTTCAGTGCTATTGCTGGAATATTGTCAGGCTCCACAGCCTTTACAGTATCTAGTGCCTTTAGTTGTTTCTTGATATCATGTGGAATGAATCAAATTGTCAGAAGACTAGTTTCTGTGATGCTGAGGATCTCAGGAGGAGACCGAGATGGATCTTCCACTTAGCCCTTCTGGCTGAAGATTATTACAAATACTTGAGTGTCATCTTCTGCATTGATGTGCAGGGCTCCCCCACTAAGGGTTTGGATATTTGTGGAGCCTTGTCTTCCTGTTAGTTTAATTATCCATCATTATTCAGGACTGCAGAGCATAGACCTGATCCTTTGTTTGTGATATTGCTTAGCTTTTATCTGTCGCATGCTGCTTTCGCTGCTTGGCATGCAAGTACCCCTGTGGTGTAGCTTTACCAAGTTGACACCCAATTTTTTAGTTATGGCTGATGCTGCTCCTGACATGCCGTCTTGCACTTTTCAATGAGCCAAGTTTAAACCCCTGTTTGTTGGTAATGGTAGAGCGGGGTTAAGTTGGGCCATTATAGATTGTAGTTGAGTACAATTCTGTGGCTACTGATGGCACACAGCAGTACCTGTTTTTGAGTTGCTAGATCTGTATCTAGCATCAGATTAGTCTGCAACAGGTAGATTGGTGAGGTCATGGTCAAGTAGATTTTTGCCCCTTGTTGGTTCTCTCACCACCTGCTGTATACTTGGTCTTGCAGTTATGTCCTTCAGGACATTGTCAGCCACTTCAGGTCTTGAACAGCAGGTTAGGTGTAAGGATTCGCATTTTAATCAGTAATCTCTAAACTGTCTGTGCTTTATATGCTCTGTCTGAGGCCAGAACTCTCCATTCACCTGACGAAGAGGCTGTCCCCTCGAAAGCTTGTGAGAATATTATCAAATAAATAGGTTGGACTAAAACCTGGTGTTGTCAGACTTTTTACTGTCTTCAGGACTTAGCCAGTTCAGGCCATAGGGTGCTGCCAAGCCACTCTTGGTGAAAGTGATTGAAGTCTCCTACCAAGAGTACATCCTATGCCCTTGACACTCTCAAGGTGTTCGACGTGGAGCATTACTGGCATATAGTTAGCACTGCTGCCTCAGAGTGCCAGAGGCCCTGGTTCAGTTCCAGCCTTGGGTAACAGTGTGGAGTTTGCATGTTCTCCTAGTGTCTGCATGGGTTTTCCCAGGTGCTCCGGTTTCCTACCACAGTCCATAGATGTACAGCTTAGGTGGATTGGTCGTGCTAAATTGCCTCTTAGTGTTCCAAGATGTGCAGGTTAGTGAGATTAGCGGGGCAAATGCATGTGATTTTAAGGGAACAGGGGTGGTTCTGGGAAAGATGCTCTGGCAAGAGTCAGTGCAGACTCAGTAGGCTGAATGGTTTCGTTCAGCATTTTAGGGATTCTGTGATTCTATTACTGCTTTTTTAAATTCATTTGCAGGAGTTGGGCATCCCTGCTAGGCCTGAATTTATTTATTGCCCATCCCTAATTGCCTTGAGAACTGCTGCAGTTTCTGAGGTTAGGTATCACTACAGTGCTGTTAGGGAGGGAATTTTGTGATTTTGACCCAGTGACGGTGAAGGAATGGCAACATTTCCAAGTCAAGAAGTTTAGGGAGACCTCCAGCTATCTGCTACCCTTGTCCTTGTAGATGGTAGTAGTCTTGGGTTTGGAAGTAGCTGCCTAAGCAACCTTGATGAGTTCTTGCATTGCATCTTGATTCACATGACTACCAATACTCATTGGTAGTGGAGGGATTGAATGTTTGTGGAAGGGTAGCAACCAAACGGGCTGCTTTTGTTCTGGATGGCTTTGAGTTTCTTGTCTTTGCAGTATCCAGTGCCTTCAGCTGTTTCTTGATGTGGAGTGAATTGCATCGTCTGAAGACTGGCATCTGTGATGCTGGAGGATCATCCACTTGACACTTCTGGGTGAAGAGAGTTGCGAATGCTTCAATGATTCATCAGCGAAGGCGGGGGAAGGGTTAGTGGGTGGGGAAGAGAGGAGTTGGCAGGGTGGTAGGGATGTGGGTGGACAGTACATGCTAATCACCAGGAGGTTTCCTTGTCCCTGTTGGTCTGATGCCATGAATTTTGGTTGGGTCCGGAGTTGATGTTGAGAGCTCCCAAGCCAATTCCCTCCTGAATATGTATCACCTTGACAACTCCTCTGCGAATGGTGATAGTGCTGTTTGGGATATTGTCTAGAAGGTATAACCATATCGGGCTGTAGTTTAACCAGCTGTCTGTGGGAGAGGTCTCCCAGTTTTGGGACAAGCTCCCAGGTCTCCACTTAGGACTTTTCAGGACTGACAGTGCTGTGTTTGCCATTGTTGTTTCTGGTGTCTGGGGCAATGCTGGTGATCTGCTGTAACGGAGTGATACAATAGAGTGGCATGTGAATGGGTCAGGATTCATGTGTAGGCCAGATGAAATAAGGACAGCAGATTTTCTTCCCTAAAGGGCATTAGTGAACCAGATGAATTTTAATGACAAATCAACAATGATTTCATGGGCACTATTGAGAGCACCATTTCAGTTCCAGATCTGTAAATAAATTTTAAATTCCACCACCTGCCATTGTGGAATTTGAATCTACGTCCCCAGAGCATTAGCTTAGGGAACTGGATGACTAGTTCAATGGCATTACCATCCATCGCCTTCCCTAAATGAAACAAGAGCCAACCAGACTGGGAAACAGTTATACTTCCATTTTAACTTTACTGAAATATGCTTTATTGGTGTTTGCTTTAGTATATTGGATATTAGCAGTGCCACTTTGATTTGTAGTCTTGCTGCTTTGAGGGAAGATAAATTAACATTTTTTTCCCCCGTTTTCTCCCATTACACTAGGATTCTGATCCACGCTGTTGGATATGAGTTCATATGCTGACTGCCCCTCTGGTATCTTGCTTAAATGTTCATTTTTGACCTGAGAACCTGAACAGTGAGTGTTGGTAGCACATAGAATATAATAGAATAGAAACCCTACAGTATGGAAAGAGGCCATTTGGCCCGTTGAGTTTGCACTGACCACAATCCCACCCAAGGTCCTACCCCCAAATCCCTACATATTTACCCACTAATCCCTCTAACCTGCGAATCTCAGGACACTGAGGGCAATTTTAGCATGGCCAATCAACCCAATCCGCACTCTTTGGACTGTGGGAGGAAACTGGAGTACCCGAAGGAAACCCACGCAGACATGAGGAGAATGTGCAAACTCCACACAGACAGTGACCCAAGGCGGGAATCGAACCCGGGTCCCTGGAGCTATGAAGCAGCAGTGCGAACCACTGTGCTACCGTGCTGCCCCTTGACATTTGAGCCTTATCCTGCCCATATTTGCATTTCAAACTTTGAAAGAATGCTTCCATTGAAAGTGCATGCTTGTCTTCTGTGTGCCTCGTATCTTGGCAGTGGAACAGTATTCCCCCACTTCCCCTAAGCTGCACAGCAACCCAGAACTTCCTGATTGGGTGCGTGCACAAGTTGGTCCCTTTAAGTTACCATATGTGCCCAGCTGTGCAAAAAAAATTGAAAGGGCTTGTGTATTACCAAAAATTAGCAAGTACTACAGAAGTTTGATACTTCTGATGACAACTGATGGACTTTTCATGCAATCTGACATCACTATTGAAAACCAGTGATAGTTTCATGGTGTGATTAGGATGCCTGGAATATTTATGTTATCCTGGCTAGCTAACAACTAAAGTCAGTAAGAAAGAATTTCTAGCGGCGAACCCTTAGCGTGGTTGGCATTAGGTTTCCTTTGCCTGCTGTCGCAGTTGATGCCCAGCTGACTATACCCTGAAGCACAGAAAATCGTTTGCATGTTTGATCTCTGGAAATGTGCAAAATGTCCTTTGGTATGGTGGAACCTGTTGTTAACAGAGTTTTTTTTTTGTTCCATGTGAAGGTACCAACAATTCTGACTCAAAGAAGAGCAAAAAGAAGAAGCCTCACCTCGGCCTCCCCAGTGCTCCTGGCATGAGCTCCAGTAAAAAGAAGAAACTGAAAGCGCCAGCTCCGCCCACCCCTAGCCTATACGATGACATCAATTGAAAGAAGTGGTGCTACTTTTCTTTTTTTCGCTCCTGTTCTGTCTCAACAAGTTTCACATTGGCGGTTACTGTGAAGAGATGGACATTGAACCACCCACTTGCGAAGAAGAGTGGATTGGCTTCGAGATTGTACCTGACCCTCGGATGCCTGTTGTGCTGAAGGCTTCATTCCATGATGGTTGACATTGTCTTTTCCTATTTATTATTCAAAGAATGAGGGATTTTGCTGGGTGTACAAAGCTGATGAAATATTGCTATTGGATTGCATTAATTGCATCTGGGTCTCCATGATGAATATTCATGCCTGAAGCTGCCACTCATTTCAGACTTTCGTTCAGATCAACCCGTATCCCTTGTTTGCCAAATCTGGCCATAAGTTTACAACGATTTTATTTTTCATTGTGCAGAGTGCAACATTTTGTGATGCCTCACAGTGCTGGTATTAATATTTGTTGTACCAAGCGTGGGAGCTTTGCCTTTTCAGCAGGGACAGGTATTCACTGTGTAACTTTGTGGAGTTACTGTGTATTTATCGGAGGTTAGGGTTTCTGATTGTAATGTTCTTCATAAAAGCTGTGGTGAGCAGGGCAGCAGTCAGGATAAGTGCAGCATATAGAATTCAGAAGTTGAGTAAGTTTTGAAAAAAAAAATCACTTTCTCATAGATGAATTTGATCTGACCATTCCAGTAAACAAATGTTAGCATCGGAAACAGGAACTTCTTGCTGGTTTATCTGGACTGTATTTCAGAAATATCTCAGTTTGTCCAATGCACCTTTGTTTTTCTTTGAAGCTCCAGCCTACTCCAAACTTTCCACAGGATTAATTGAAATGTGCGTGTAAATACTGCAGGGTATTTCTGATCTTGCAACAACTCCCAGGATGTCTATTGTTCATGATTTGCAAGGATTGACCACTCTGAGCCGTGGCCCAGCATTTCACTATGTGAATAATGGCAGATGAGCAAATATAATAATGATGTGGACCTGAAGGACAGAGATTGATTTCTTAATGAAGCCCAACATCTTGGAGGCCTTTGTACTGATTGTGATCAGTTGTGGGTTTGAAATGCAGTCTGGCAGCACCAGTGTCAGTTTCTTTCAGCAGCCATCAGTTGGAATTGAGGCCTGTGGGCTGCTGTCTTTTGTCAGTTTGGAGTAAAGCAGCAAAGCAGATGGATGGACGGCAGCAAACCTTGAAGTCCCTTTTGCTTAACACCAGATACTTCCAAGTGGTCATGACAGCAACTCATTGCAGCCTGTTTGTTAATGTAGTGATCACCGTGACAGAGCTTGACACCATGGTCTGGAATATATTTGCTAATGGATGGATTATGTTCACTGCACATGTGTGCCCCTCACACTGGAAAGCCTTTGTCGGCAAATTCTTGTGAAACTGCCTTTCTCCCCATTTGTAAAGATATCACAACACTGTTCGTCCCAAGATGGGTAGCCAGGTTTTGAATGAGGGGTACTTGGCGAAAGAGACATTGTCACCACTTCAAAACACGTGTCTTTTTGTGTGTGGGACCAAATTGGAGTAGACGTTTCATTGTGTTTACATCTGAGAAGCTGGAAATTTAGTTTTTTTTTCCAAAGTATATATATTAGCAAACCTAAGATGGGTGGGTCTCGATTGCTTCTTGACATTATAATCGTTGGGAGAAGTGGTCTGTGTTGCTTCCTGCCAGGCAGCTTGATGTTGCCCAACACTAAAAAAAAACCATTGCACTTTACGTCTGATTGTGTGTGTGCTGGATTCAGAAGGTTCTTCTGGACTTGATATGGCCCTTTCTCAGGGCCCTGAAAAAAAAAGAACCAACACAACTGTTGTGAAATGCTTTGCAGATGAAACTGAATGATTTGTCACAAGATTTTGAAGAACAGAAAACAAAAAAAAGAAAATCATGAATGAATTTAGCAAATGCCTTGCATTTGTATTTTATGTTGTAGCCAGCTGACCTGCGTAACACATTGAGCATGTCCTTTTTGAATTATTATGTAACATGAACTAAAACTTGTGCTTCCAGTTTTGTTGCATCTTGACTATAAACTATATAAATCAAGGAATAATGGCAATGGAATGAATCCTTGCTATGCAGAGATGCTGCAGTCTATTTTTGGTGGACAAATATAATCCATTCTGGGCCCTTGCAGAGCATGGAAAAAAATGGCCTTTGATCAGGCTTTAATGACCACAAAATATATTGGCCATATTGTTTTGCTTCTTTAAAATTGTGTGCTGTGTGAGTAAGACGAGGTATGTTCAGTAATACTGTAGCCGCCAAATATGAGAGCTGTGGTTACTGCTTTTCATATTAGCAACTTTTGTTTTAAAGCAGAAATTTTAAATGTATTTCAATTAACCGGATAATGTTTGATGCTTTTATTACTGAATCCATATATTTTTCCCTTTGATTTCTAATGCAATTTGCAACTCCCTTGTATCCCCTTCTCAGGCTTGGGAAATCAGGGTGCTCGAACCAGTCAGAAGGGTGGATTTAGGGTGCAAGAAATAACTCTTTAGTTCTTGGGTAACCTGGTCTTCCTATAGGAAGCGAATGCTCATCAGACCAGGATTAAGATCCCTTTTAGTTCTATAAGTAATAATTTGTCTTTTCTGTGTATTTGTATTGTGAGTTAGGGCTGGAGTACCACCTGCTGGTCAGAGAGGTCAGTAGCCATCCATTGTATTGTCAGTTGGGGTTATAGCTGTATACCTTGTGTGTGCTAGTTCATAACAAAAATATTTGCTCCTGTTTTCCACTTAATAGTTCAATAGTTTATGCACCAGGTGATTGTTGTGCCTTTCTAGTGCAATAATTAGACATTGATCAGAAGTGTTATGTGTTGCAGTGGCGGGTCTGTTGCCAGCGAGCCTGATCAATTTCCAGGTAGAAATTGAAATGATAAGAGAGTGCTCAGCCTTGAATGCAAGCTATTTATCTTCAGAGGAAAAAGCAGTCTTTAAGCATCAGGATGAAGTCTGTGACCCAAGCCAATTTTCTGCCTGCACAGAGGGGCTGGATAGATAGCTGGTCAGGGTAGATAATGGGTTGCTGAGTGTGATTAAACATCTTGGATGGAATGGTTTCTCTCAGAATCCACTTAACGAGGGTACTACTGCAACATTCACAACAGTTGGTTGTTTAAAATATTTTTACTAACAGACTTGTGTCTTGATGTCAGAGTCTATATTTACTTCCGAAAGGAGTCATATGGCTGATGCAGTTCATAGGGTTGTATATATCCACACCTGTAAACATACTGTGCTTGAAAATGGAATTGTTACCTCAACATAAAATGTTCTCCTTTTAATAATATTTGATAAGTCGTCTGGCTTCTTATTTTTGATGTTAGAAAAGCTATACTGTGCCTAGATAAGTAAAAACATTCATGCATCCTTGTGATTGTTTTTAAACATATAGTGACCCCCTCTGTCACCATGCTGAGGTGGGAACCTCATGCAAATCTTCCACTTGAACACAAGCTCACTTATGGAAAAGTGCAGACATTTGGCACTAGAGTAGTATTCATTATGCCAGCAACCCTACTGTCTTGCAGCATATTTTAGTTGCAGTGATAAAGTTCCTATTGGTACTAAAGGCTTACTAATGGAGCTGGTGATGTTGGAATGCTCAATCAATATTTTAAGGTATTGGCACTGGCTTTACTGTATTTTTGGTACTGTTGAATATAGTGACACTGCCAGGCATGTCTCAGTACAGCTGGTTTGTCTAATTTCCTGTAACAGCAATGGTATGTCTACATTTGCATTAAATTGGTAGATATGTTTATACTGGGCACTGACAGACATACCTGTTGCTCGTTTTTATTTTAGTGAATACTGTGTGAATTTGGCAAGTTTCATTATTAAAGTCAACCGTGCTTCTGTAGATGGAGTGAAACCTGAATTCTTGCATTGTGTGTGTGGGCAGGAGGCAGTGACCCTGCAGACCCAATGAGTGAGAGCTTAGAGGCACAGAGTAATCTTGTAAACTTGCTATTTATAGGTGAGGATTACAGTTAGCTATGCATACTTTGCTGTGTGGGATAGAGAATCTAAACAAGACTTACTGAATGTGAACAAGTACACCTGTAATTTCCACAGACAGCTAAAAATCCCCTCTGTGTTCAATGCAACTTTAAAATTCCTTTGTGAAAATAAGCACCCTTAGTATCAGCATTACATTGGAAGCAGAGATCGCTCTGGTCGACTGTATAGCACTGAAAGCCTCATGACGCCAATTGGTTATTTTTGTCTTTGGCTGTGAAACTGGAAACGCAAGTTTTATTTATTATTTGGATGCAGGTTTGAGCAAGATAATGTGTATAATCACAAGTTTTTGGGATGGGGGGGGGGGTTGAAGAGAGAAACAAGCTGTGTATATAACATTTGGCTCACAGTTTTTTTTGTGACTTGTGCAGTGACATTGAAATATGCATGCAGTTATATCTGTTAATAAATTTAGGGTCCTGTAAGTTTTAATTTGTCATACATATCCCCAAACAGAATGCTGGTTCACTGTATATTTCTGTAACCCATAGTGACTACATGCTGCTTCAGTGTAAATAAAGGTGTACAGTTGAACTCTGAATATTTTGATTTGCTGTCTATCTGGTTCTCAATAGCAGTTAGTTTATGACCTGCCAAATGAATTTCAATTTATTCTCATCACTATTCCACATAATTATAAAATGTTTACCACATAGGAGGCTGCCATTAGATCTGTTGTGTGGCTCTGCAAGAGCCAATTCACCTAGTCCTACTCCCTCCTGCAAATTTTTTCTGTTCAAATAATTGTCCTGAGTTTGTAGGTTCTCCCTGTCTGTGGATTTTCTCCCGGTGCTCCAGTTTCCTTCCATAGTCCAAAGATGAGCAAATGGGAGGGCCTGATGTGTGCAGTTCTGTTTTGAAGACTTCAGTTGAATCTGCCTCCATCTCTCACACAGGCAGTGTGTTCCAGATCATAACCACTCACTTATTTTGCCAATCTTCAATTGATGTGTTTGGTTTGTCTACTGAATATTCTATCAAATCTCATCTCCAAAGAAAAAACTCCAGTTTCCCCAGTCTATCCATGTCATCACAGCTGCTCAATTCTAGAACCATTTTGAAGAACCTTTTCTGCACCCCCATTAACTTTGTATCATCTAAAGTGTGGTGTGCAGAACTGAATACTACAATCCCAATGGTGCCATAAGTGTTGTAGACAGGTTTATCAATGTTCTGTGTTATATGCCTGCATTTATAAAACCCAGAATCTTGCATAACAACTGCTCTCTCGACTTGTCACAATGATATGTACACTGATACCTCCAGCCCCCTTTGAGAACTGTATCCCTTACACTGCCTTTCCTCATTCTTTCTATCAGTCACATTACTAGTTCTGTACAGGCAACAGGTTTGTCATTGGGAAGTAAGGGATAATATCTTTAAAGTGAGAAGATTCTGCTGTGCTGGAATGGTCACTTGTCACATCACCTTTCTTAAAAAAAACCTCCCATTCTCAAAGGGGTATCTAGTAGCAGTGGGATAAAAGCTAATCTAAGAAATTATTTAGGGCAGGCAAAAACTTTAGCCACTGTGCATGTTGAAGATTTATACTTCCAATAAGATGTGGAGCAAATTCAGTGGCAGCAGTGTTGCACTTTGAACATCCTGCTGACACTTTGTACTGAATTTGATTACAATCTGCCTGATAACATCCATATTTGCAGAGCCCAGTGGTGTACACAGGCTATGAGTTAAGAGCATGTTCCACCAAATTTAGTCCAGCTATTGCTATTGGAATGTTAAATATTTCTAAATGTCTGGTGCAAAGTTGATAAGAACCTGTATCAAATAAGGAGAGTTGTTCATTACCATGGGAGCAATACTATAATGTATCATATTAACATTATCCAACTAATAAATTCAGAAAAACTTCTTTCCTTGGAATTGTTAGACTGGAACTCTCCTACCACTGTAGTTAAGGGAAATTAGATGAACAAATTACAGAGGATGAATAGAGTTGGGTCAGGCTTGTTCAACTTTTTTTTTGCAGGAGCTACATTTATATTCTCACTTGAGGGACAGCCAATGAGCAGATTTCATAAAAAGGTTTGTCACAATCAAAATGAATTCCAAGAAAACTGAGCAAAAAAATAAGCGTAACATTATTTGTTGCTCTTCTGTTTAAACTAAGCCACCCACTGACCTAGCCAAACTCCCATCACCCACCAAGTAGAAAGAATGGCTCGAAATTGTAACATCAAATCACAAAAGGATGTACAAAAGTTGGATATTTTTAAAGGAAACTGTATTCATGAATTGTTCAGAAAAGAAACAATAGAAGAAATATGATCCAGCTGTTTAATTGCAAAAAAAGCAAACTGATGTAATGTTTTAAAATATAAAAGTTGTAGAAATGAGTAAAACATCCAAAACTTCAAAAAAAGTCTTATATACCAGCAGGGTCAAAGATAAGAATTCCCTCCTCAGTCTTACTGAAATTAGCAGTGTCAATGAGCTCCTGTAAAATGTTGATAAATACAGCCATAAATGAACTAATATTTAATGGAACATTACATAATGGAACTGCAAGTTAAATATTGTAGGCATTATTCGCGTTTAGAAGAGAGGTGATGTTATTGAAATATACAAGCGGGTTCTTGGAAGGAGAATGACCACAGTTTAAGATGGAGACTGTTTTTCTCTTAATGGCTGTTTGTGTGGAATGCTCCAGAAGCAGTTTAGGCCGGGTCATTAAATACATTCAAAACCGAGTTGGAAAAATTTTTCGTTGATAAATGGTGCAGACAGCAAAGTGGAGTTGAGCCCATAATCAGATCAGCCATGAGCTTATAGAATAGTGCAGCAGGCTTGATAGGCCAAATATTCAACTTATGTTCTCATACGTGTACCATCACTGACAAAACACAGGCGTACTTCTACTCAGTCAGTACCAGTTTCCATATCATATATGTAAATAAATAAATGAACCACCGTAACTCAGAACTAGTATATGTTTAATTACATTCAATGAGCTGTTATTGCGAAACAAAGGGAGAACATCTCAGAAATGTTACAGATTTTAACCCCAATATCCCAATGCCCTCTTTCAGCACAACACAGGTCTGTTCTACAGATCTGAAAAATAAACAGCAATGTTTTAAAATCACAAAGGCACAAACTATTTTTAAAAAGTTATAAAAGCAGCAGAGATATTAACAATCCCTTTGGGCACCAACTACATGGAGTCTCTCTTTATGTAGCCAATGTGCTCCCTTGTGCCCTGGTCACAACCTTCCCTTCCTCCTTGGGTTCACTAAACTCCCACCCACTCTTTCTAGGCACCAGCTAGCACCAAGATCTCCTGACCTGATAGGGCACATTCCCCTTCCTTCAGGTGCTGTTTCCCCCTTCACCTCAGGGCATACCATGGTATTTTTCCTTTTCCAAGTGCTCATTAACATTACTTTTTCCACCTGTGCTTTGGGACTATACCAATTATTTTTCTTTTGAAAGTAACTTCAAATTAAGCAGTTTTCTCTTCAGAAAGTTGTTTGAAAATAGTGAGGTCAGTGAAGTACTGACCTAAACACATCATTTGAGCCAATCTTTGCTGCAACTCCTATGGAATTTTAGATTCGGTGAAAGGGGCTACTAACCTCATACAACCCATCTTTCAGACAACACGTTTAGGTGAAAAACACTTTTATAACACTGAACTTTGGGTTTAAAATAGGCGATAGACATTCCAGCGGAATCTCTGCTGCTTTGTATTCTCCTTAAAGTAATATGCCACATTTCTCAGTTCGTAACCAGTTTTGTAAAACTCTGATTATGAAACAACTTCTTCCATCTTCTACTGGTCCACTTTTTAAATATTTGCTGCCTTTTCTGGTTGTAGAACTTCCCTTCTCTATAAAGCTGTCTAATTTGTACACTGGCTAGCTTTGCTGTCCTCTCTCTCTCAAACTCTGCTCTTTAACTGCAAGTAGTACTATGTAATCTTAGGATAACATGATACGATATCAGGAAAGCCATTGTGGAACAAACCAGAGATTGGACACGTCTTAATAGTTATGTAAATACAATGGTTGCTGCACTGTAACATAATCAAGCAATTATAAAAAAAATCATGTAAATATTACATAGCCTGACATTCAAAAAATCAGGGGGTAAAACTCGTAGAATTGATCATCTGTTGAGCTCCTTTGCTAACGGCTGTGAATAAAGGCATTGAGCAGTTATGGACAGTGAAGGATATATCTTTTAATAAAGTCTCCATCTCCCCAGGTTTCAGAGACCACTGTAACATCATAAAATAATACCTTCTTTGTCCACCGAACAAGGCTTTGTCTCTTGGTTCAATGACGGCTAGCTTTTATATATCATGCTTTAAAGTAATACGGAAACACTTGTCTCCTAAAATCAATCTTTAGGGCTTACAAACTGACTACTGTAAAGATAGTGGAGCTCAGAGAAATGCATGCCTTACGCATGGCAAATTTCCATTTCCATTCACTGGCACTACAGAAAATCCAATCTCACACACCTTCAATGCCACAAGGGTGAGGATGTTTCTGATAGTCAAGGGCAATGATCAGTGAGTTTAGAACTTGAATTTTTATATAGGCCATTAAATCTTCATCGAAAACAAAACCTGAACTTCTATCTTCATGATTCCTTAAAGTCTTTTGGGGTGGCGGGGAAGGTGATTTGTTTTGCATTCATCAGGATTTGACTGTGTGAAACATTAACTGGCTCAATGTAATCTTACCCTTTTATAAATCAACAGGAAAAGTCCCCATTCCAGACTCTGCTTAATTGAAAATGATCATTTTCCTAGCTAGGCTTTTAAAAATTTTATATCATTAAATGCTAGTAAGTTGCCAACAGCATGGTACTCAAAAATAAGTGCCAAGCTGGATCCCCATTTTATGTTTTAAATACACTGGTTCCACATCACATCTTATTTCAACATTGACCAGTAACACCACATTCAGTTGGGGTGGATAAGCAATGATCAAGATGAATGAGAAAACATCACTGTGCCTTTATCGACCATAAATGCCGAACACAAGAAAACTAAAGAAAACGGTAACACCAACCAGGGAAACAGTGGCTGGTGCAGTGAAGAATTGGCGGTAATTAATGCGATAGTACCAGACTACAGCAAGCATAATGACAAAAACTGGGATCATCAGATTGCCAACGTTAAGGGCAGCTTGGTTCTGTTCCACCACGGAGGAAACAGCAGGACCAGGGGAGGATGAAGTCTGCGAAATGTGACAGTGGATGACACAGTTATCTGTGATGTTGAGGGAGCCAAGGGTGCGGGACTGGTCCTGCAGAAGCTGGCCCTGGTAAATGAACTTCATTTGCTGCTCTTGCCCTGGGAAGTATTTGCTGAGAAAAGGGAAAAAGGGGACACAGAAACAAGGAGAGAAAATGGGAAGATGCAAGTCAGAAAATTAGAACAATTTTCATAAACTCTAAATAGAGAAATAATGCTGAGGTCAGACAATATATTAACATTAACAGCAACAAAAAGAAAGTCTACACCTGACTATACACAATACTTCCTGGTTCCATAATTCTGTTTTGTCAATTTTTCTCCTCTTCACCTGAAGTTTCTGACTGCTTGCTAAGGTATGGTTCCACAGATATCAGATACTCTTTTGCACTTTGTCAAAATGCCCAGTATTTGTGTTAAGAACACGTATAGTAAGCAACACATCTGGCACTTGTAGCAGGGTTTGCAATATGGCAACCAGTGGGAAACACTCCTTAGCTCAGTACAGAAGACAACCGCAGATTGGGGTGGCACAGTAGTTAGCACTGCTGCCTCTCAGCACCAGGGGGTCAGGTTCAATTCCTGGCTTGGATCACTGTCTGTGTGGAGTCTGCATGTTCTCCCCATTTCTAAGTGGGTTTCCTCCGGTTTCCTCCCACAGTTCGAAAGATGTGCTGGTTAGGTACGTTAGCCATGCTAAATTCTCCCTCAGGGTACCCAAACAGGCGCCGGAGGGTGGTGGCTAACGGATTTTCACATAACTTCCTTGCAGTAAGCCTACTAACTTGTGACTAATAAAATGAACTTTATCCCAGTTGTGATCAATTAGCTCAGCGTAACTGAAGATCAATTTTGGTACCTTCCTAGTCTCTATGGTTTAGTTACCAGATGTGACAGCAGACTTAGAACTGATATAACTCTTGCTCCTAAATGAACAGCTGAGGAGCAGGTTTCAGATATACTGTATCATTAGACCCCACAACTCAGAATGAGCTATCTTCATTTATGATTTATTAAAATTTCAGGTATTGAAAAAACTGCGCAGAGTAGGTTGAGGAGAATTTAAACTGGAAAGTTTTGTAGCCATATGTTTTAACTTCACATTTTCTGTTGTACGGCCACTTTTCACCTTCACTGAACCTCAAGTCCCATACTAGCTGGTCCGGATGAAGTTATAATCATTGTCTGTCCTTCACTCCACGTGCATTCATTCATTCAGGAATCTGAAAGCGTAGCAATCTATTTCCAGAATACTTGAAATAATATGTCATAGCTTTCAATATTTCAGTTAAAAACTCCTGTATTTCTTAAAATGTCCAACAAGTTGATATGCTGGCTTGGCCCATGTTATCCATTTGGACAGATCACTCACTTGTTTATGGTGATTACTAGGTCAAAAAGTTCACAACTTTTTTTCAGTGTTCTGATGTTGCTAATAATGAAAATTGTTAGCAAAATGACAAGTGTTGTTTGGATTAAACACGTTAAGCTAGAAATTACTAACAATAATGTTACTGCACTTTTGTCTGTCCTTGTAAAGATAACATTAACCTACTGTAATGTACATACACTAATGGATGAAGAGTTTCATCAATAACAAGTGATTGAATGGAACACCATTAATTGCCTTTAGGCTTTTCAATTGATAAAAATACAACATATAGTTTTACAAAATTCCAAAGTGAAGCCACTGGCCCAAATGCTAACAATGAGTAATTACTTCAAACAAACAATAGTTATGATGTTGCCCCCTCCCTCTTTCTCCGTAGGTTCTTCCATTGATCAGTACATGATTTACGGCTAACCTTCACTGTTACCTATCCATCACTACAAATGTGAAATTTTTTTCTCAGATGATTGTCTGTGGAATTCTCTTCTCCAGAGAGCACTGGACACTGGGTCACCGGATATATTCAGGGCCAAGTTAGCCAGAGTTTTGATCGACAAGCAAGTCAAGGGTTACGGGGTGGGGGCAGGAGGGGACAGGAAAGTGGAATTGAGGTCACAATCAGATCAACTGTAATCATATCAAATGGTGGAGTAGGCTCAAGGGCCCAAATGGCTTACTCCTGCTCTTAATTATTGTGTTCTTGTGTGTTAGGGCAGCATAGTGGCACAGTGGCTGGCACTGCTGCCTCACAGCTCCAGGGATCTGGGTTCAATTCCCGGCTTGCATCACTGTCTGTGTGGAGATTGCATGTTCTCCCCATGTCTTCCTCCAGATGCTCCAGTTGCCTCCCACAGCCCAAAAATGTGCAGGTTAAGTTGACTGACCATGCTAAATTGCCCCATGGAGTCCTGGGATGCACAGGCTAGAGGGATTAGCGAGATAAATATATGGGGTTATGGGGATAGAGCCCTGTTGGGATTGTTGTCGATACAGACTCAATGAACTGAATGGCCTCCTTCTGAACTGTAGGATTTCTATGGTTTCTATATAAATGTACTGTAATCAAGAATATGATTGATTAAAAACAAGGAGGGCAGAGAGACCACTGACTCCGGGTCACAGAGTTTAATTAAGAGAATTACATATTATATGGGTTCCTAACCTAGTAAGCAACAATAATGTAGAATACAATAACCATCACTTTGTCAGTCTCTTTCAGAATAGGGACATACACACCCCATAACATACCAAGATCTGCATGTACTAGCAGAAAGGGCCATTCCATCTAAATCCAAATTGAAACCCTTCTAACAATACACATATTACATTCTTTGCTCCGTGATCTGATTAGAGACATTTGAAATGTAGAGATCTTAGATTAGCAAATGGCACCTTGATTAGTTGGCAGTTATCTTGACTTAAAAAGTTTATTTTAAAGTTTTTTTTTTAGTGTCACAAATTGGCTTACATTAACACTGCAATGAAGTTACTGTGAAAATCCCCTAGTTGCCACACTCTGTGCCTGTTCGGGTACACAGAGAGAAATTAGCATGGCCAATGCACCCAATCAGCACACCTTTCGGACTGTGGGAGGAAATCCATGCAGACACAGGGAGAATGTGCAGACTCTACACAGACAGTGACCCGAGGCCAGAATTAAACCTGGGTCCCTGGCACTATGAGGCAACTGCGCCACATTGCTGCCCAAAGAGGGATTTCTACCGTTACTCAAGGATGTGAATGCATAGTCCAAACCAATACTTCAGAGCAATAGAGTCCCTACAATGCAGAAGAGACCATTCAGTCCATTGAGTCTGCACCAACTCTGACAGAGTATTTTACCTTCGCCCTCTCCCCGTAATCCACACATTTCCCACAGTTATTCCATTTAACCTACACACCTTGGGACCCTATGGGGCAATTTAGCATGGCCAAACCATCTAACCTACAAGTCTTTGGACTGCGAGAAGAAACCGAAGCATCCGGAGAAAATCTACGCAGGCTGGGGGAGAATGTGCAAACTCCACGTGGACAGTCACCCAAGGCCAAAATTGAACCAAGTCTTTGGAGCTGTGAGGCACCAGTGCTAACCAATGTGTTTCCCATAATGAGAGAGCACTGCATTGCTGGACATGCAATCTCTGGATGAGATGCTAAAAGCTCCCTCTGCTTTACTGGTGGTTCAAGTGGAAACTAACACCATTAAAACCAAATCAACTGGTCATTTATTGTATTGCTGTTTGAGAGGCAAATATTCATATATTTTACACATAATGACTCTGTGATTCACCTCCATAGCAATATATTGTACATATAGCAACTTCAGATGATTGAGAGATGTGATAAGCTGCATTATAAAAGTCAATTCTTGCTTTGTAAAGTTCCTGTATGCCTTGGACCTCAGCCTGTTCATATAATGTTTGAATTCCACACCATGCAAAGGTTTTTACTCCAGCTGCCCTATAATCAACACAAGTGCTGCTAGATAAGCTGAATACTGATATTGGTCTGAGAGTTAAGGTGCCAAGAAAAGAAGTTTCAAACTGGTGAATGATAACAAGGGCACTGGGCAAGGCTTAGGCTCAGGAACTTGCATGTAACATTAAAAATCTTTCAGACCAGCAATCTGTAAGTTGTATTTTGCAAACAGCTGCAGTCCTTGGTGTAAGGAAGACACCATGCTTTGAAATAAATTGAGGTCGAAGAATTTCTGGAGTTGTTCAAAAAAGACAAGATCTTGAATTAGTATCTTTAATTAGGATCGGTGCAGCAGGTGGTCAGGAAAGCGAATGGGATGCTGGCCGTCATAGCGAGGGGGATTGAATATAAAAGTAGGGAGGTCTTGCTGCAGCTGTATAGGGCGTTGGTGAGGCCGCAGCTTGAGTACTGTGTGCAGTTTTGGGCGCCGCACCTGCGCAAAGATATTTTGGCCTTGGAGGGAGTGCAGAGGAGGTTTACTAGGCTGATACCGGAGTTGAGGGGGTTGAACTATCAGGAGAGGCTGAATAAACTAGGCTTGTACTCGTTGGAGTTTAGAAGAATGAGGGGAGATCTCATTGAGACATATAAGATGATGAATGGGATGGATAGGATAGAGGTGGAGAGACTCTTCCCGCTCAAAAAAGACAGTAGGACTAGGGGGCACAGCCTCAAGATAAAGGGGGGGGGGGGCGGTTTAGAACGGAGTTGAGGAGGAACTTCTTCACTCAAAGGGTGGTGAATCTCTGGAATTCTCTGCCCGTTGAAGTGGTGGAGGCTGCCTCGCTAAATATTTTTAAGACGCGGGTTGATGGGTTTTTGATAAGAGAGGGGATTAAGGGTTATGGGGAGAGGGCGGGAATATGGAACTGTGCCACGACAGATCAGCCATGATCTTACTGAATGGCGGGGCAGGCTCGAAGGGCTAGATGGCCTACTCCTGCTCCTATTTCTTATGTTCTTATGGATCCAAAAGGAATCGTTTTTAGTTGGCAAAACACAGAGCAAAGTTTTGTAATTTTCACCCTTGCAGGCTTCTCAATAAAGTGATCCAAACAAGCCAATGATGTAATAAGAATGGGTGTGTGTTGCAGCTGTACCTGGGCTGCAACAATATAACTGCCTTTCATAAACATTAGGGTAGATTTACATCTCACTGGGACAGCTGGTAACT
Source organism: Carcharhinus amblyrhynchos (assembly GCF_965287045.1). Lineage (NCBI taxonomy): Eukaryota > Metazoa > Chordata > Chondrichthyes > Carcharhiniformes > Carcharhinidae > Carcharhinus > Carcharhinus amblyrhynchos. The sequence goes on from NC_137350.1 coordinate 16,286,747, forward strand.
ACTGTCTGGGGAATGAAACCTTTAAGCATGCCACAATTAAACAAGCACGTGAAAAGGAAGTATTTTCGCAGTCCAGTGCAGTCAGTGAATCCCCTGAGCTAACTATCTGAATCCATTCAGGATCTATCCTTAGAAAGAACGAAAAGACTTGCATTTATGTCTCACCACTCATGCCCTCAGCTAACACATTATTTTTGAAGGCTATCAATGCAACCAATTAGCACACTGATACATTTTCAGATATTAATGGGTACAGGACCCCATTTACTTGCAAAGCTCACAAACACTGTAACTTTATTACCCCCCCACCCCCATCAAATCTCTTACCCATTTCTATTGAAGCACATATTCAGGTCAGCTACTAGGATGCTTCCAGGTTCAAACACAAGTACCGAATACACATGTAAAAATCCAGCGCGTTTAAAATTTGACCCAAAAATTCTGACCTAATAAAAGTTCCTTTTTAAATAAATACCTCACGTAAAAGTTGACCTTATCCTTTCTGTAATCAAAGTCCAAAAATTTTAGAATGAGAGTACAATCTCTACAATCACATCAAAAACCTCAATTAATTAAAAAAGTTAAATTTTCCTCCAGTTTGCTATTAAGGCAGGAAGAATGTAGATCTATTTGGACTTTTTTGTGGGGAGAGGAATTGGTAGATCCGAGAATCAGCTTGTTAAAGCACAGGAGGCGGCTTCTGGGCCCATCATGTCTACATCTGAATGAGCAGTTGACTAACTGCCATTTTCCCACCATGTCCCTGTAACTGTGCACATTCTTCCTTTTCAGATAATAGTCTAATTCCCTTTTGAATGCTTCAATTGAAACTGCCTCCATCACAGTCTCAGGCAGTGCATTCCCTGCCTTAACCAATCACTGCATGTGATGTTATTTTCTCATGTGCCTTTTGCTTCTTATGCAATTACTTTAACACTATGCTCTTTTGTTCTCAATTCCTTCATGAGTGGGAATAGTATCTCCCGATCTATTCTGTCCAGATACTTCAAGATTTTTAATACCTCTATTAAATCTCCTCTTGGTTTTTTTCTCCAAGGAAAACAGTCCCACCTTCTCCAATCTATATCCCTGGAGCCATCCTCATGAATCTTTTCTGCACTCTCTCCAATACCTTTGAATATTTCCCAAGTACAGCGCCCTGAGCTGGAAGCAATACTCCAGGTTGCACTAGGGTTCTATACAAGTTCAACATAACCTTCTTGCTCTTGTACACTATGCCCGATTAATAAGGTTTATTAAAATAATAATAAACTTGGAAACAGGATTTGAGAGAATTTCCAGAGCGATCTTTAAATAAATGCCCAGGACTTGTGTCCTCAATGCTCCTGAGGAGGGCAGAGGAGGCCAAACAGGCCCTTAAAAATGCCAAGTCACTGCAAATCCCTGCACCAAGGTCTAGGTGCTGTCAGCATGACATTTTCCAGTTGCATGGCCCTTCCCTTCCCTAGCCCCAAAACAGCATGGAAACTGCAAGCCTAGTCGATGCCTCCATTTCCTCTTAACGAGTGGTGGTGGTGGTGATTAGGAAGGTTCCTTAATAGAGAGAGAGAGAGAGAGACAGGGTTCGTCCACTACCCTGAAGATCCCTTTGAGACTCATATTATCCACGTTAGGTGTGCTGGTCAGGGGTGTTTTAGTGAAAGTAAGCCCCGCATTGTCAATGTAAAAGTCAACCCTTTTAACATTTTGCCCAGAACATTGGTCTCAAAAATTCAACTTTAAACAGGCATATACCACAATTCTGATTCCCAAATGTAGGGATTAGCTCAGCTCTTTGTTCATTTGATTTATGCATTTGCAACAATGTACCTCTGCTGGGAAATGACAGGTAACAGAGATTTCCCAAGCTGGGTTTCCAGAGGTTGCCCAACAAAATCACCCGCTGGGTGGTTAGGGACAAAGAACTAGGAGGCTTGGGCTTCTTGTGCACATCCGGCTGGTGTGCTGGGACAAATGCTTATAAACAATACTTCAAGAACTCCAGATTTCAGTGCAGCGGCACTTACCTTGGCATATGCGTGTCAGATTTGCCAGAGATCGATCCTGGGCATCACATTAAGGTCTTGATGGCAGCACCTTTTGTTTATTTGTTCACAGGATGTGAGCCTCACCAGTTGAACCAGCATTATTAACCACCCCTAATATCTCTGAGAAGGTGATGGTGCTGGAGAGCCACATTCTTGAATCGTTGCAAACCACAGGGCAAGTACCGCACCCACAGTGCAGTTGGAAAGGGTGATGCAGGACTTTTAACCCAGCCATGCTGAAGTAGTGGCGATATAATTCTAAGTCAAGATGATATGTGGCTTGGATGTAAATTTGCAGGTGGTAGAAGTCAGATTTGAAAAGGTGCTGTTGAAGGAGCCTTGGTGAGTTGCTGCAGTGCATCTTGTAGATGGTGAACATTGCTGCCACTGTGCATTGCTGTTGGACAAAGTGAATGTTTAAGTTGTGGATTGGGTACCAATCAAGTGGGTTGCTTCTATCTTTTTCAGTTCTGTAGAAGGGTCACATGGGCTCAAAACGTTAACCCTGTTCCTCTCTCCACAGATGCTGCCAGGCTTGTCAAGTTTGTCCACCATTTTCTGTTTTTGCTTTACAAATGGGTTGCTTTGCCTGGATGGTGTCAAAATTCTTGAGTGTTGATGGAACTGCATTCATCCAGACAAATGGACAGCATTCCATCACACTTCTGACTTGTGGCTGGTAGATGTTGGACAGGATTTAGGGGGCAAGGAGGCAGATTCCCAGCCCTGATCTGTTCTTTTAGCCACAGTAGTTATATGGCTGGTCCAGTAATGCCTCTAATCAATGGTCCCGTTTTCCCCGTCACCCCACAAGGATGTTGATGATGGGGCATTCGGCAATGATAATACCCTTGAACGTAAAGATGGCAAGTTAGATTGTCTCTTGTCGCAGATGGTCATTGGTGAGCACTTGAGTGGCATAAATGCTACCTAGCACTCATCAGCCTAAGCTTGAATGTTACTCACGGAAACAGACGGCTTCAGTATCTGAGGAACTGTGAATTGTAATGAACATTATGCATTCAACAGCAAACATCATCACTCTGTCACTGTGACCGTATGAAGGAAGGAAAGTCATTGATTAAGCAGTTGATGATTGGGCCTAGGACACTACCCTGAAGAATTCCTGCTGTAATGCCCTATGGCTGAGATGGCTGACTTCCAACAACCACATCAACTTCCTTTCAGTGAGCTATACAACTCCAACCAGACAAAACTGTCCCCCTGCTGATTTTCATTGACCTAATTTACTATTTGTTTAATAAAAACATTAACCTGGTCAAAGTCATCTTCAAAGTCTTAATACGTTTACAAGACAATTCCAAATCCTCTGCTCATGATAACTTGAGTGAGCAGGTCACTGGAGTTGGCTCTAAAAAGGAACTGACAACCCAACAAATCCAGCTGCTTGAATTCCTTGTCTGAGGAAATAGAGTTCTTGCCTTGAGGAATTTGAGCATGAATCTGACAGATTACAACTGTCACCTGCAGGTGAAGTGCATAAGAGTTATACCTGTTTGAACGCATCTAGAGAATGTGACTGCTAAAGGCAGCTGATGGACTATGTTCCCCAAACACCTCGGGGCATTTTCCACAAGACCGGAAGGGCAGATTTTATTAAAGATAAAATGATTGGCTTTTCTGGAGGGGGGACATAAATCCTTGGAAGAACTCTGAAAACTTATCTATCTTATTAGTGGCTCACAAGAGAATGCAGAGCTCTCCAACAGATAATTTAGAGTCACCAAGTTCGTGTACTGACTTTGAGATCTCATCAGTGTCTCAGCAGGAATGCTTTGTCTGGCTTTAAAAACAAGTGTGGTGAAATGTAGTCATTCGTCAAAAGATTCCTCTGGCAGGTCATACCTGCTCAGCTTGTAGCCAGCAGAGACCAAACAAACTCCTGGGTCTGTGTCAACCCAGGTATTGTTTGGACATTTACATTCTTTCAGCTGTTATGACAGTCAACAGATTATTTCATAAAAGCTAGTAATGTTTTGCACATAAGGTTTGTTTCTTTTCAAATATCAGAAATTAAAGTTTTGAAAATATATTTTTACAACTGATATTTTATTAGCATCTTAAAAATAATTTTAATTTGCCATTCCAAAGAGTCTGACAGCAAAACACTCTGCGATAAAAGGTGAGGTTAAATCTTCTGAATAATCTTAACTTACAAATATCTTACCTCTTCAGAAACCCAATGGTATCATCTGGTTTCACTCGTGCAACCTCTTCAGTGTCATTTAAAAACTTCAGCCGTACTTTAATTTGCCCTTCGCCCTCTTCACCACTATCCACTGTGTGAGGGTGAATGTTACAGTTCTCAGGCAGTGTCCGGTCCAGTCCCTCTCTGGTGCTAATCGCACTGGTTGATGCTCTCTTGCGTAAACCCTGTATGTTCAAAAGGGGATCAAGGCTTGAATCGGTTAAATTGGAAGCTCCTTCAGTTGGCACCTGCTCACTTGTGGGTCCATTATTTCCAGGTGATGCTCCTGTCCCAGAATCCCCTTCTTCCTCTGGTTTCTGCTCAACAGGTGCAGTGGCTGACTGTGCTTCATCTGCTTCAGGTGTTGCTGCATTCGCTACATACCTCTCTACACTGCTTAGACTCACTAATGATGAGTTCCCGGTTGTAACAATGGTTCCAAATATTTGATCACTACGATCAGCAACATGTGTGGAGAGCCAGGCGAGAACAAGTGCCAGTACCAGGAGAATGATTCCACACAGAACTGTAACTTCATCACCAACTCCTTCAATAAATGACATGGCGGTGGTGTCCATTTATAGAAAATTCTCAAAAGTACTAAGAGAAAATAAAAACATTGTTAGAACAGATTCTGACAGATTACTGACAATGTTTTGCCATCCTCAACACAAGCAAACATCTTTAATATTCAAATAAGTGTTGCTGTTCAACTTACTGAATTAGGTGAAATTATGCATTAAAAATTCTGAGCCTGCACGAATTTTTCACCAATATAAGCAAAATAGCAAAGTGGAAATTAAAAAATGTTAGACCATTAAATAATTGGACTTCAAAAGAAAATTCAGAAAAGTTTGTGACAATGTGTGAAAGCCCAGTTAAAACATGAGCAGAATAAGATCCCTGCACTGTCACACATTAATTTGCCCCAGCCAGTTCTCCCAATTCAAAGGGCACATTCGGACAAAATTACTCAAAAATCAGAGAGAAAAGCTAAAGAAACTAATTATTACACTGTCTCATTTGCTGCTTCTTTAAAACGGGTCATGAGGGGAGGATTCAATGCTTGCAAAATACTTCACTTTTCAATTACATAGCTGTTGCGACATGTTGAAAAAAACCTAAACAAAGAAAAATGATATCAAAAGGCAAGAGGTCAAGGTCACACTCGATGCGGCAGACTAGCAATAATGCAATAACAAACTTAATTAAAAGACTTTAACAGCCAAACACCTGAGGCAAGACTAAGCAAATCAGCAGTGGTATGGAATGATGTTACAAATAAGGTGCAAGATATCACGTGGCTGGTGATCTTGATAAGGACTAAGCCAGGGAGAACCATTTACCCTAACTAATAATGGTAGAGATAATTGGGGCCGGATGAATTTGCACTGTAAAAGATCTTAGGAATGACTTCCAGCCACAGTTCAATTAATATCTGCAGTCATGCAGATATTAATGCAGAGTGATAAAAAAAACAAGAGAAAAATGGATGAACGGGTACAATGAGGAGAAAGACAAGTGACTTTGCTTTCTTTTTCCAGGAAATTTTGGACAATAACATTGCGAACAGCATAGGCAATTGTCCCATTCCTTAAAAAATTAGATAAAATGCTATCGATATTGTACTGCAACTTGCAATAGGCTTAACTCATTACAGTGTAATTTCAAATTGATGGATTACAATGAAGATACAGGATTTTTGGGAGTGGAGATCATCTCCTCAACTTAATTTCAGTTACCCAACAGTGGGTACACTGGCATGAAGCATTTTCAGAGTGGAAACAAATGTCAAACAATCTCCTTCAGGATTTCCTTATTTTATTGTGCCACTGCAGCCACCTTGCGCAATCTGAAATATAACCACACACACCCAACTATCAACTGTCTCAATTTTGAGACTTTCAGGTGACGCAGTCTCAATGGTTTTCTTTGAGGGAGTGAACTCCAGATTTCCAGAACTGTTTGTGAAGATGTGCTCACTGACATGCTTTCTGACATCACCCCTGAACTGCTTAGCTCTAATTTTAAAGTTCTGCCAGCTTATTCTGGACTCTGTCACCAGTGAAAATACGCCTTTTCTATTTATCCTACCAAATTCTTTAATCATCCTGAACACTTCAATCAGAATACCCCAAAATCTTTTATATTTTCAAGGGAATACAAGTCCAGTTTATGTAACATATTACAATTTTACACTTTTAGGCAAAATATTGCAGATGCTGAAATCTGAAACCAAAACAGAAAATGCTGGTGAAACTCAGCAGGTCTGACAGCATCTGTGGAGAGAGAATAGAGTAAGAAGTCTCACAATTCTTGGTTAAAGAGCAACAAGTTTACTTGAAAAAAGCCACAAGCTTTTGGAACGCTGTTCCTTCATCAGGTGAGTGGAAATGAAGGAACAGCACTCCGAAAGCCTGTGGCGTTTACTATCAAATAAACCTGTTGGACTTCAACCTGGTCTTGAGAGACTTCTTACTGTGTTTACCCCAGTCCAATGCCAGCATCTCTACATCGAGAGAAATTAGAGCCAACGTTTTGAGTCTGGATGACCCTTTACCAGGGCCCTGACAAGGGGTCATCCAGACTCAAAATGTTGTCTCTATTCTCTCTCAACAGTTGCTATCAGACCTGCAGAGCTTCTCCAGCATTTTCTTTTCTATTAACACTTTTAGGCCCTGTATTATTCTGGTGAATCAGCTATGTATCCTCTCCAAAGCCAATTCAATATTACTGTATGAAGTATCCCAGATAGACTCAAACCAGAGCACTGTATAGCTGCAGCACAACTTCCATCCCTTTCTACTCCAGTCCTCTTCAGACAACAGTCAACATTCTACATTCTAGTAACCTCAGTAGGTACAGTAGAAAGAGCTTTCTTTAACTCCTAATTCATGCTATGCTGGACTTGGAAATGTTCAATGTTGATACTGTCTGCAAAACTGGCAGAATATATTCTACTGCCAACATCAATATTTCTTACCTCATTACTGTTCAATCTGTGGCTCTAAGACAGCATCTTCTACCAACACCCCGAGATGGTAATCCAAGTCCTCGAAGCCTATACCTATTTATTAATCTCCATGCTTTTAAAGCCTTCATGTCTAAGTATAAAAAGCTTACCGGTTTCTTCAACTTAGACTGGGACCAATTGCCTTCGTCTCTTCCCCCTCCCCATAACAGCTTGCTCCAAGCCTTAACAAAGCACACACAGCCAATTTTTCTTGGCCCAATGCTTCCGTACTCTTGCTGCAATCTTACCTCGCCCATCTTTAAGAGGCCTGTCTTCATCATGTTCTTAACAAACACCTTTTGTCCTTCTGTCCTCTTTAGTTACTGTCTTTTTTTTAAAGGCACCTCTTCCCTCTCTAAAGACTTTGAATTTGTTATTACAACCCATTTCTTTATGTGCTCCTCCCACCATTCTCTTCTCCAATCTGTTAAATTCAGTTTCTGCCCTGACATTAGCGTTCCCTGCTAAAAACCACCAATGACATTCTTCGTAAATTTGTTCACAGTGAGTTAGTTATCCTTAGTCACATTTAAACTTTCATCCTGACAGGTGAAGCTAATTTAGTCTAAGAATTACTGTTGGTATTAACACATTTGTTTGACATTGTTTGAATATTATTTTAATGAAGCAATACCATTTTTAAAATAAAACAGTTACGGGCCTCTGTTAAAATACTGGGCAGAAAGCAGCCATACAAATGCGTCAACTGTTTATTAACTGATATCACCAATAATCAACATTCCATCTATCTCCCACCCCAAAGTGGGCCACAGAACATACTGGTCCTTAAATCAGAAGACTCTTTAGCAGGGCACTGCTGTGGTCCACATTCATAAAGTGAAGATAACAGTACCATTCCTAATTCTCTCTATTAATAATAAAAGCAGCAGCATTTCTATCACTGAAATTGGAAATCAGCTGTTTAAAACACTTGCACTTTATTTCTATTTCAACAAGACTTTAAAATCTTCATAGTAACAATGATAATCTGAAGAAATATAATAACTTGCCTTTTCTTAATATAATTTCTTGAGTCAAAACAATTAAAACAATACATATTTAAGTCCTTGCCTCACAGTGACACAAACGAAGGAAAGGCTCCAAGGTGTATGCTTTCTTTGAAACAAATAAATCCATGCAGCATCGCTGAAGCATCAACCAGTAAGTCATCTTTTGCATTAATATTTCCTTTAGAGCTCTGAGGTTTATCATGAGTTATATGGGAGCAAGGATAATTGCATTCCCTTCTTGAGTTAATAAGAGATAGATGAATGTGGAAAATACATGATGAGGAGCTGAGGGATGCAATTCATTTCCTAGATGTGGACTCAACCAAAAGCCATGACTGAGAATAAATTATGCTCAGTACAAGTGGGATGTGGATGACATTCCATAGTTCAATACTTATTCTGTTAGCTAAGTAATTAAAATACAAATTCAATACTGGTTTTACACAGTAGCTGAACTAATAAAAGGTTTGCTGACTGACTTTTATTCTAACCTGGTCATAAATGTATATTGTCATAGAAACTAGAAAGTACACCATAAAAGTCAGACCATTTAAAATAACCTTTGCATGAACAGGCAGGAGATAACTTGAAACACAGCAAAGGGATTTTGATACCTGGCGGATCAAGTGCCAGGTACAACACAGTGGTTGTAGCCAATCTACCCGATTCAGATTTTATGGGTTCTTTGCAGTAGGGAATAAACTTTTCCACATTTCTGAGTGGACTGATTTCAACAGTCCAGAATTTTATGACCACCTCCATTAGATATTGCAATACCTTATAACTAAACTTGAACGATCTCAGTTGATTTCTGTAACAATTTTAGAATTCTTGCTGCACACTATTTCCACAGCATTTTTCCACAATTATTTATTTCAGTTTAATGATTCTGTGATTTTGCACCACTCGAATTTAAGACGTTGGGTTGCGGGTGGGTTTCATGCCCACAGTGGCCTCCAGAATGACCGTGGCTTTGCCCACAAGAGTATTCCCCTGGGCAAGCTGCAAATCCCACTACCGATGGCTCTGTCAAATCAAACACGGCTGCCTTCCTTCCGCTATCTGAAGGGCTGGGCCGGGAGCGGCTTCTCCAGTTCTCAACTTCACCCAAAGGGGATGCGATGCTGGCTGAGGACTAGACGGGCTACCCCCGTATTGGCAGAGGAAGGCTCGGCCTCAGTACTGCCCAGCCCTGGCTGAAGCTGTCACACTGGCCCGGCCCAGTTGCTCGAGTAACTGCACCCATAGAATACACCTCTCTCTCTCTCTCTCTCGCCCGCCGCGTCCTCGCCACCTCACCTGTCCCCTAACACCATTTTACCGGGCCGCTGGGAGTCGAATCCCTGCGAAATGTCGGCTCAGCAGATTCCTCCCAACATCCACCGCCACCATCAACACACACATACACACAAAGCGACGTCACCGCAACCTGCGCTCCTCTCGCTCAGCCGTGCGCCGTGACGTCACCGAAACCCGGTGACTTGCGTCATGACGTCACTGCACCCGGCGCTCCCCGCCTCGCCGTGCGCCGTGATGTCACCGCAACCTGCCCTCCTCTCGCTCAGCCGTGCGCCGTGATGTCACCGCATCCTGCGCTCCTCTCGCCCGGCCATCCGCCGCGACGTCACCGAAACCTGCGCTCTTCTGGTCTCGCCGTGTGCCACCGCCAGTTGCGTTTCTGTCCTCCCGCTGTACGTCACCACATCCTGCGCTCCTGACGCCTCGCCGCGCGCTCTAACGGCAGCAGGTTGCGTCGTGACGTCACCGAACTCTGCCGGGACGTGACCGCAACTTGCTGTCGATGCCAGGGAAAGCCTGCAGCCCACAGTGGTGCTGGGGCTCTTGGCAATAAGACCGACTTAAAAATCAAACAGAGACCTTTAGTGAATTCCAACAAGTTTGCTTTCAGGTTGCAACTGACTGTGATTCATGAGGCCCATGTATTTTACCATATAGAGGAGGTTTCTGTACCTACATTGTTCATGTATTTAATTAACCCAAACTACTCAGCTCTCTGCCTTAGCATATTTCTGTAGGATTCTTGTTATTCTGAGTTGAAGTTAAGTTTATTTATTAGTGGCATAAGTAGGCTTCCATTAACACTGCAATGAAGTTATTGTGAAATTCCCCTAGTCGCCACACTCCGGCGCCTCTTCAGGTACACAGAGGGAGAATTTAGCACGGCCAAATCCTGGTTAGGTTGAGTCACATGCCTTTCAGACTGAGAGGGGAAACTGGAGCACCTGGAGGAATCCCAGGCAGATATGGAGAGAAAGTGCAGACTCCACACGGTGACCCAATACAAACACAATGTTTGAAATACACAATTCAGCCAATATCTGTAAAGAGACATAGAATCCCTACAGTGCAGCAGGGAGCCATTTGGCTAATAGAGTCTGCACTAACCACTATCTCGCCCAGGCCTTATTCCCATGACCCCACGTTTACCCTATTAATCCCCCTGTCAATTTAGCATGGCTAATCAACAGAACCCGCACATCTTTGGATGTGGAGGAAACTAGAGCACCCGGAGGACACCTACACAGACACACAAGACAGTGATCTAAGGCTGGAATTGAACCAAGGCCAGAATTGAACCCAGGTCTTGGCCTGTGAGGCAGCAGTGCTAACCACTGTGCCACCCCATTATTCATTTATTAAACAGGTTAACCTGCTTAATAAGACTTCCTAACTTCTGTTTATACTTAGGAGTATTAAATTCGTGATTCTCTATTTTACTTGGTTCAACTTAAGTCAATGTTATCTATTTTTCTATGTCTTTATTCTAACTCTCCATGTCACTTTGTGTCTACTATTCTGTATTTTATAGTATTTAACTATCATCACACAATTCAATATGTCACAGCTCCTTTATTAAAAAAGGTTACAAATAACAGAAGTCCATAAATTGATTTACATATCAATGTTACAGCTCTAAAAAGGATATTAAAACTGAGACAATAGCGTGTATTTTCCTTTTATAGATATTGGCTGAATTGTTTATTTGAAGCAGTGTTTTTATTCCATATTATGCTCAAGGTCTGAAACACAGTCCAATATTACATTGCTGGGTAGTAGAGTTTCCTGGAATATTTAATTATGACAGTGTTGATTGTATGCTTTATATGAATCTCTAATTTTGTGTCATTTAGAGTAATTTTTTGATCTTTATGCTTCTCCATACAGAAAATAAATTCCACAAAATTACACAGTAGCATTGATCACATTCTATTTTATTGAAAATATTGTTGACCTTGCTGTTCAGTTATTAACCATTTATTGACATACTTAACATGGATAACAATTCCCCATAGAAAAAATGAATCTGGGAGCAAGATAGAGTCTAAAATATGAAGGCATCAGGAGATTAGAAAAACATTTGTAGAACTATACTGCAAGGTTTCTTGAACAATAAAGCCAAAGTTTCTAAATCTAGCAATGGGAAGAGCTAATCACATTAAAACTTCAAGGCAAGTGTTAGGATAGACTCTCTGCAGAAGTAAAACACATGAACCAAACTGGATGGCTGGCTGCACATTGGAAAACAGAATTATAGAATCCCTAACCTGCAGGAGGCCATTTGGCCCATCGAGTCTGCACCGCAACAAACCCCCCTTGGTCTTTTCCCCATAACCCCACGTATTTACCTTGCTATTCCCCCAACACTAAGTGGCAATTTACCATCATCAATCAACCTAACCTGCACATTTTAGGACTGTGGGAGGAAACCCATGCAGACAGTCACCCAAGGCTAGAATTGAGCCCTGGTCCCTGTCGCTGTGAGGCAGCAGTGCTATCAATTGTGTCAACCTGCCATCAACAGTTCTGAAAGCCAGTAGTTCTGAAAAGGCTCATGCTCTCCCAGAAAAGCAAACAAAAACAACCATCAGCCTAATTTATTCTTGTAGCTAAAGATGTTGTGCCTTTTGAGTTGGTACTCCTCATTTAAGTCATACCCATGCTATGGGAAGGTCCAATAAGATTTCCATTCTCCTGTACCTGAGTTGTTAGAACTTTAAAAAAAAATGAAATGGCAAAAGGAAATCTTAAACAATAAACAACAAAAATCACTGACCAAAGGAAATCTTCCATAAAGTCTTTAAAGTTTATTAGTATCACACTGCAGTGAAGTTACTGTGAAAATCCCCCAGTCGATACACTCTGGTGCCTATTTGGGGACACAGAGAAATAAGCATGGCCAATGCCCCTAACCAGCACATCGTTTGGACTGTGAGAGGAAACCGGAGCACCCGAAGGAAACTCACGCAGACGCGGGGAGAACATGCAGACTCTACACACACACAATGACCTTAGCCAGGAATCAAACCCAGGTCCCTGGCATTGTGAGGCAACAGTGCTAACCACTGTGCCATCATGCCATCCATATTGAATCAAACAAGCTATACATAAAAACAGAAAATAGTGGCAATATGCAGTTGATCTGGCAGCATCCACAGAGCGAAAAAGAGGGCTAACATTTCAGGTCCACAAACTTTCTTCAGAACAGCAGACTAGCCTCAGGAAACACTGAAGCAGGCCATATCCTGTCTTATGCCAATTTTAATTGGGCCAACGGCAATTTGGAAGTAGATCCTCACCATAATGTGTGAAATTCAGCGTGTGTAACGAGTGTAAGGTCGTGTGGGCCATCCCTTCTGCTGTAAATTATCTTTATTCTTATAAGTTGTGAATTGAGCATGCAAAGGTTGGGGACTGAATGTTGAAACCCTCACCCAATCGCTGTGAAGTTTCTAATCATGGTTAAGACGTCCAATTTGTCATAAATTCTATTTCTGCTAGAAATACAAAAAATTATTCAAACAAGGTAAATTGTATACGATTACAACCTATACAGCTCAATACCTATTTTCAAATGTTTTTTTTTGTTTTCTGGCCTAATATCACATCGATGCCAGTAGGGAATGGCAACAATGGTTTTGTTACTGGACTAATGATCTGGAGACAGAAGGTCAAATCCCGACATGAAAGCTTGGGAATTTAAATCCAATTAAATAAATCTGGAATAATAAAGCTAACGATGACCAGGAAACTACAAGATTGTTGTTAAAAAAAAGCATTCAGTTCATTCATGTCCAATGGGAAAGGAAATCTGGCATCCTTATCAGTCTGGCCTGCATGTGACTTCAGACCCATAGCAATGTGGTTAGTAGCACTGCTCTGCAAAATGGCCGAGAAAGCCACTTGTTGCATCAAACAGCACTAGAAAAGTCTAGTCAGCCAGGTGCATGGAAACATAGCATCTGACTCCAAGTCATAAATCATCCCGGCTTAGTGATATATTCACTGTCACAGGCTGAAACATCATGGAACTCCCTCACTAACAGCACTGTAGGTGCACTTATAGCAGCGGTTGAAGGGTCACACCAGTACCTTCTCAAAGGCATTTAGAGAGGGGCAATATATGCTGGCCTTGCCAATGACACCCACATCACATGAATGACTAAAAAATGTAAGTGAGGTAGCAGATGATGACTGGCACACATGATATGGAAACACAGCAAGGGAAATGGCCAATGCCTTCAGCAGAGGAGAAATGTTAGCTGGCTACTTATTTTTAAAACTATAAATAGGAAGCAGCTGTCACTCTTACATGGCATGCCAAGGGAAAGAGGGTAGGTATTACGGGCTCTTGCCAGACAGTTGACTAATGTGTTTTTTCCCATGTTGGTTAAATGGTCAAATAAATAGGCCAAATAAATTCACAAATTGTGAAATGTAATGCAAAGTAAATCACTGCAACTCATTTTGTTGCTGCATTTAACCTAGAGTACTCGCAGGTGGAGGAGGTGGTCAAGAAGGCGTATGGTGTACTGGCCTTCATTAATCGAGGGATTGAGTTTAGGAGTCGGGAGGTAATGCTGCAACTTTATAAGACCCTTGTCAGGCCTCATTTAGAGTATTGTGCGCAGTTCTGGTCGCCTCACTATAGGAAAGATGTAGAAGCTATTGAGAGGGTACAGAGGAGATTTACAAGGATGTTGCCTGGACTGGGAGGCATGCCTTATGAAGTTACGTTGAGGGAGCTGGGACTCTTTTCCCTGGAGAGACGAAGGTTGAGAGGCGACCTGATAGAAGTTTACAAAATGTTGAGAGGAATAGATAGGGTGGACTCTCAGAGGCTATTTCCCCAGGTTGAAATGGTTGCTACGAGAGGACACAGATTTAAGGTGCGGGGAGGGAGGTTCAGAAGTGATGTTAGGGGTAAGTTTTTCACTCAGAGGGTGGTGAGTGAATGGAATCGGCTGCTGTCAGTGGTGGTGGAGGCGAACTCGCTGGGGTCTTTTAAAAGACTTCTGGATGAGTATATGGGGTTTAATGAGATTGAGGGTTATAGATAGGTTGGTAGGTGTTGATGTGATCGGCACAACTCGTGGGCCGAAGGGCCTGTTTGTGCTGTAGTGTTCTATGTTCTATGTACTCTATCAATAAAGATTAAGAAAATGTAACTAAGGCTTCGAAGCTCTTTCACTTGATGTAGCCTTCAAATTTCAACAGTAAAAACTCCGTAAAACTATTTGGAAGTTGTAGCTGTGGTATGACTGAATGGCATCTAGTTCCAAAATAGTTCCTTAAGGTACAGCGTGCAAGATGCTGAAGTGAACGAGGTTTGTTGGTCAAACGTATAATGGAGTCAAAGAAAATTTGATGTTCCTGTAAAAAATCAAAAAAGATCTCATATAAAGCTGATCCTGTGAACATAGAGAGTATCACAAAGCAATTAGTTAGGAAATATTAGAAACATTACAGAATCGTAAAATTTACAGGACAGTGGGAGACCATTTGGTCCATTGTTCTATATTGTGCTAGTTGTTACGGTCTGGCTGCCCAAATCCCAAACAGAAACTTGAAACAAACAGCCATAATTCACAAATTGGTTTGCAATTTCTGAATTATGAGGAGGTATCTGAAACTAACTCTCAGACCACTTTTGATGATTTTAAATATTAAATATTTATTAAAATAAGGAGAAAAAATATGGAACAGTTAAAGACACATGAACAACCTTACATAGATAACAGTATATTGACAAACATTTACTGAAAGATATTGGCTTAAATAAACTCAGAGCTAAAACCCCCTCTTGATGGCAACATGCCTCAGAATTTTAATCTCCAAAAACATTACAGTAATACTACCACACAATGCCCTGCTATGCTAGGGGAAAACTGACATGGACTGCGCCTCTCTGAGGGTGGCAGCATATTGCCATTCGCAGGTCTGGTTTCTCTGTCTCATTCAAGATCACTCAGTCTCAGTCAATAACCTTCAATCCCATTTTAAATTTTTTTTCCCTTTAATCTTCCACTCTGTAATTCTTTAGAAGTTACTCTTTCCAGAATTGATCAACCTATTTTCAATTACTTTGCTGCTATTGTGATGATACTGTGCCTTTAAGAAATATATTTGGGTCATGTTTCTTGTGCAGGATCTGCTTTAGCACATTGTCTTATTATCAGTGCTGTTTTGTCTGCATCCAACCTCTTGTTACTGCAACAGCATAATTGATCTTAATTGCTACAATATCTATTTTAATCTGGACTAATGCAGTATTGTTATTTTAGGGTTTTCCCCACAGTGGGGCTCAATTAGGTTGATTGACAGTAAAATCACAGATGATTACATTGAGCTAGGCTTACACAGAGAAATCAAGCTCAGTTTGCTGCTTGGGATCTTTCGAAGGCAGTCACTTTCCTTTTTACTCTCTGAATTTTGCGACTGGATTGCAATAGTTACTGTCACACAAACTTTTTACCCTTAATTAATTGTGCAATCTGTTTTTAATATTCAATTTATGTTCTGCTGTCTTTAGATTTAAAGTTTGCATATGTTGTAGTAACAGGAAACTGAATTGGTATAAGAAGTGCTAGTCTTCCAGTTAGTCTTTTACAAGTTTATCATTCATATTATTAGTTATATTTAGTGATTGATTCTAAATTAAAAATAAGTTTCTTTAGCCACACTCCAGTATAATTGTAGTATATATAGGAATTGTTAAATAATGTCTTATTTGACTGTACGTACCTGCCATACATCCAAGGGAACTGCTTCAATCCAAGAATCACACAGTGGAATGCTCTCATAGGTATTTAACAGAGCCTCCATTGTCCAGGGAGACATTGCACATTGTTTAAGTATCTGAAAGATAAACAAACTCTGCATCATTACACTTGTCCTGATCTGTCGAGCATTCACAACAAGATTTGTTGGTTAGCATGTAGACATCAGATTCAATGGAATAAGACAATTGCTGGAGTTGCGAGTATTATGACATTAGGGCAAACTGTATATTTATGTGGTCAATGAGCTCTTCAGTTTCATTTTGTATACTATGATGACTTGATTCAAAAGATAAAAATCTCCTGACAGTTAAGTAAAGAGCTGAGCCATTCAAACCTAAGAGCCACTGGGATCTGCACACAACCAGGGAGCTAGCAGGAGTGTAACAATTAATCTGTCAGTGTCCTGGGTAGAGGGGGAAACATATCAGCCTGAGTTCTACCATACACTAGGAATGTACATATACAACCCAGGTGAGGACTGGACTGGATTACAAAATATGTTATTATGCAGATACAGAAAGTGATTTGGAAGACAAATGGAATGTTGTTTATTGCAAGGGGAATGGAATACCAAAGTAGGGAAGTTTTGCTACAGTTGTCCAAGGCATTGGTGAGACCATGGGTGGAATCTTTCAGTCGTGCATGCCCCAAGATTAGAAAATCGCATGCGAGGTCGAGTGACCTTTAGGTGATCCACTGAATTTTCTGTCCCACCCGCTATGATTCCCGTGGCGGGCAGGACTGGAAAACTTTCCTCCATGTCTAGAGTACTGCGAACAGATTTTGTCTCCTTATTTAAGAAAGTACGTCATTTGTCTTGAAAGTCGTGCAGAGACGTTTTAAGTTTATGTGGAGTTTGCACATTCTCCCAGTGTCTGCGTGGGTTTCCTCTGGGTGCTCAGGTTTCCTCCCACAGTGCAAAGATGTACGGGTTTTGGCCATGCTGAACTGACCCTTAGTATCATGGGGGCTAGCTAGGGTAAATGCATGGGATTATGGGGATAGCGCCTGGGTGGGATTGTGGTCAGTGCAGATTCAATGGGCCAAATGGCCTCCTTCTGCACCGCAGGATTCTATGATGAGGTCCAGTCCAGTGATTCATGGATGAAGAGGTTGTCTTATGAAAAGGAGTTAGCAGGTCGGACCTGTATGCATTGCAGTTCCGAAGAATAAGAGGTGATTCTATTGAAACGTACAAGATCCTGAGGGGACAACAAAATCGATGCTGAAGGAATTTTTCCCCTAGTAGGACAGACAAGAACTAGCAGCTCAATTTTAAAGTAAGTATTCTCCCATTTAAGTCAGAGATGAGAAGAAATGTTTTTGAGGGTCATTACTTTTGTGGAATTCTGTTCCCCAGGGAGCACTGGAGGCAATGTCATTGAATATTTTTAAAGCTGATTTAGATAGCTTCTTGATTGACAATGGGTATGGGGTGGCAGGAGAGGTGGGGAAGAGAAACAGTAGAGGCCAGACTCAGATTAGCCACGGTTTTATCAAATGGCAGAGCAGGCTCAAGGGGCAAAATAGCCTTCCAGTTTATATGTTCATCTGCACTTGTGACTTGGTTGGGAGCTCTTATGTAATTTAACATTCTGTTAGCACTAATGAGGTTTAGACATGGGATAAGAGGAATGTGAGATGATGCAGAAGTGCAATTAGTAACAAGAGCTAGCAAGGATCCTTTGGGAAAACAGGGGACGGGAAAAAATATCTTAAAAGGAAAAACTGCATTTTAATACATGACTAACAATCACATTATTACTTCAGCACTAGTCAGACTCCATGGGGCTAATTATAAAACTTAACTTACAAGACACAAAACCTACGGGATTGGGAATAATGCCAGTCTTGTTGGTTTGATGAGGATAAGTTAAAATCCATACCACACCCCACAGGCTTGTTTCTCAGCCAAACAGTTAGTTTAACAGCTCCCTGACTCATGTCAGTGTTCACATCACATATTCATTGAAAAGAATGAATACCTTAGGATCAACTGGAGCTGCTCCATGGTTCAGTAGAGCTATGACAATTTGCTCCGGATGATGTTCCAAATGATCTTCAACAGCCTGTAAAATGCAGTCCATCGGGGTGTAGCCAGCACAGTTCTTGGCATTTACAGAGGCACCATGCAGCAGCAACAGATCCACAATTCCAGGGTGCCCATTCCCACAGGCATTGTGGAGTGGCGTGTGATTCTTTTTCCCGGCAGTTTTCACATCAGCTCCACTATCGACCAGCATTTTACAGACTCTGTAATATTTGCCGAAATCCTCAGGTTTCTCCGCATACGAGCAGGCAGCATTGAGTGCAGTTTCTCCTTCTCGGTTCTTCTTGTGACTATAGGCGCAATAGCTCAGGTAAAGCTCCACATGCTCATCTAAACCATGTTTTGCTGCAATGTGAAGTGGAGTATTCTCCCTGTCTTTGGTCTGCAAATTAACTCTGGCACCATGTTCCAACAGGAGCTTAGCACACCTGCAACAAATGAGAATTTGATGATCCTCTATCATCTCCCTAATTTCTGCCTTGTTCTCGTACTGATACTAATATTACATATTGATGTTTATGTAAATAACATGAGGACAGTTTAAAAAATCTCCTGGCCATGTTACTTTTGGTATCTGCAGTATTTTTGTACTCATTCACAAAATGCAAGAATCACATTTATTGCCAACTTCAACTCCCCCTTTATACAACTGGATGGCTTGGTAGGCCATGTCAAAGGGCAGTTAAGAGTGAGCCTCTTTTTATCTAAAGTCAAAGACCAGGTAGGAACAGAGGCTTCCTTTTCTAAAGGGCATCAGTGAACTAGTTAGAATTAATCTCATGATCACCATTACTAATACTAATAGTGATTTAATCAACTGAGTTAAAATTCCTCTGCTGCGGTGATGGGATTTGAACTCGTGTCTCTGGATCATTAGTTCAGGCCTCTACATTACTAGCCCTGTTATAATGCCACTATGTTACCACACCCATGCGAATTGTACGCATGTGCCATTTCATAGTGTGAAAATTTGGTGTTCTTATCTGAGGAAGGATATCCTTGCTATAAGGGGAGTACAGCAAAGGTTTATCAGGCTAATTCCTGGAATGGCAGGTCTGTCACGTAAGGAGAGACTAAATCTGTTAGGATTATATTCACTGGAGTTTAAAGAGTGAAAGGGGATCCTATTGAAACTTATAAAACTCTAACAGAGTTATTCAGGGTAGATTCAGAAAGCATGTTCCCAAAGGTGGGGAGTCCAGAACTAGGGGTCATATTTTGAAGATCGGGGTAAACCTTTTAGAACAGAGGTGAGGAGAAATTTCTTCATGCAGGGAATGATGCATGTTGGAATTCATACCCACAGAAAAGTTGCCTGATTTCAAGAAGAAATTAGATACAGCTTTTGGGGCTAAAGGGATCAAGGGATATGGGGTAGGTGAGGGGGTTTGGGGACGGGAATCGGGATATTGAATTCAATGATCAGCCATGATCAAAATGAATGGTGGAGCAGACTTGAAAGTTCGAACGGTCTACTCCTGCTTCTAGTTTCTATGTGTCTATTCTACAACTATCAACTTAAATAATGTCCAATCTAAAATCAAAATGTTTGACAAAGACAACTTAACTGAAAATATAAGTTTAGACGTTACCAAAGCTTCAGATGGGGCACATTATAGTTCATTAAGTCAGGATTATACTTGACTTGTAATAGTCAAGATTATTGATTAGAATAATCAATTATATTATTGATATAATAATATCGTATCATTATATGATAGATAAAATAGATGCAGTGATTAGGGACTGACAGACATAATATGGAGCATTACAGGACTAGATCATTTCATCTGTGGCAATAGTATCACTCATTGATCGCACTTGGTTTCTGATTTATTTTGCATATGTTCTTATCTCCATGAACCAGTCATGGTGAGAGATGAAAGATGGGCAGTTAAGGGATGCTTGTGTCAACTTTACTCAGTGGTATCCTTGCTTCTGTGGTGCAGGTCTTGAACACACGCTCTAGGTTAGCACTTCAGTGAAGCACTGAAGGAGCACTTCATTGCCATAAGTGCCACATATTGAACAGAGTCAGGCTATTCTAATTACATAAAGATTCGTCTAGCAAACTTTAATGAAAGGAAATTCCCCTAGTGACACAACAAACATTTTTGCCTCAATCACTAGAATAAACTGATTGATTATTCATCACAGCAGAGAATCCCTACAGTGCAGGAGGCAGCCATTCAGCCCATCAAATCTGCATCGACCACAGTCCCTTCCAGACCCTATTCCCGTAACTCCACATTTTAACCCTGCTAATCCCTTGACCCTAGGGTCAATTTAACATGGCCAATCAACCTAACCTCCACATCTTTGGGCTGTGGGAGGAAATTGGAGGACCAGAGGCAACCCACACAGACACAGGGAGAATGTGCAAACTCCACACAAACAGTGACCCAAGACCAGAACTGAACCTGGGTTTCCGGCACTGTGAGGTAGCAGCGCTAACCACCGTGCCACCATACCACCCATTCGCAAGACCTTGAGCGATGATAACTGGCTCCATATTTGGCCACTTGACAACAATGACTTTACTTCAAAAATAATTCATTAGCTGTGAACCACCTTGAGACATCTTGACAACATGAGGTAATCTTACAAGAATGAATTGTTGTTCGTGCTACTTGTCTGACTTTAAACAAAATAATGTTCAGTAGCAGCCCAGATGACTTGCATCCCCTTCCTTAACTTTCTAAGGAATCACGTCATCCCATTTTGTCCTGTACACAAGCTGCTTTGGTTGAGCTTGGGAAACTGTGTGTGAGGAAGCATTGAGAAATGCACAAGTAACTGCTCAATGGGGCATCTTTATTTATTTGTTTTACTCATAAAAACTTGGACCTACGTTTATATTGTCAAAGCACCAATAAGAACATAGTAATTAAAGGGTTAATATAATCTCCATTGCTTGCTTTCTCAACATTGGGATATATTTGTGTACAAACATAATACACTGTGCATTTCCCCAGTGTCTTGAGTCCTAAATCCAAGCACTCAGGAAAAGAATTCACTGTGCTAGGGATCAGCTGCAACATAACCATGTATAACCAAGAAATAAACTTACTGGAGGGTCTGGGGACTGGTGCACAGGTGCAAAGGAGAATACCCTTCTTCAGAGATTGCATTGGGATTAGCACCAATACGAAGCAGAAGCTGGACACATCCAACGTGTCCATTGGCGCAGGCAGCATGCAAGGCAGTTGCTCCTCCAGGGGCAACATTTACATCAGCACCATGTCCCAGCAGGTGTTCCACACAAGCTGTGTGCCCTCGCTCTGCAGTAATATGGAGTGCAGACGTCTGCTTCGGTTTGGAGATTAGTGACCAAAGACCTGCAATATAAAAATAGATCATACATCCATTAACGTGCATTGCGCAGCATTTCTTATGCAGCCTCAGACAATCACATAACACTTCAATTCTATTTAATTGCCCACAATAAAACACAAACTCCTGTACGCGTTTGACTAAAAAGCCTGCTGAATGTACCGATCAAATTTAAGCCGATGCCAATCAGTAAAACTTCACCTTGAAAAGGCACTCTAGTGATATGTGGTTTTAAAAAGTGCTATTAATGTAATTACAATAACATGCAGCAAGGTCACTGCATCAGAACGTTTCAGAAACTCAAACAGCAATGTTCTCAGAAGTCCAAATATAATGGAAATCAGTTAATTTATTGACTCATTCTCTTGTCTCAGAAGGTGTCAGTCAAAAAGCCTAACTTCCTGCTCCCCATTGTTCTTTTCCATTTTAATAATAAACTCATGCTCCATCTGCACTCCGTAAGAAGAGCTTTCTGAGGAAAGTGATGTAAAATCACTTACCAGCAAACTTATCATTTGGAATATTGAGAGAAATTTTGGGCCCTGTATCCAAGGAAGGATGCGCTGGCGTTGGAGAGGAGGTTCATGAGAATGATCCCAGGAATGAAAAGCTTAATGTATGAGGAGCGTTTGAGGACTCTGGGTCTGTGCTCGATGGAGTTTAGAAGGATGAGGGAGGATCTCATTGAAGCTTACAGGATATAGAAAGGTCTGGATACAGTTGACATGAGGAAGATGTTTCCATTAGTAGGCGAGACTAGAATCCAAGGGCACAGCCTCAGAATAAAAGGACGACTCTTTAGAACCGAGACGAGAAGGAATTCCTTCAACTAGAGGGTGTGAATCTATGGAATTTGTTGCCACAGAGGACTGAGGATGTCAGGTCATTGAGTGTATTTAAGACAGAAATCAATAGGTTCCTGATTGGTATGGGAATCAAAGGTTAAGATTAGGGTTAGGGTTAATGGATTAGGAGAATGGGTGTGAAAAATTTATCAGCCATGATTGAATGTCGGAGCACACTCGATGGACCGAATAGCTAATTCTTCTCCTATATCTCATGGTCTTAAAAAAATAACCTGGGGGCAATTCTCCCATTTCGATCTGCTAATTTTTTGGCGGGTCGGGCTAGAAGATTTGCATGTGTTCCTGACGCGCACACATCTCCCAGCGATGGAAAGTCGGTACCATGCAGCAAACTGGCAGGAACAGCCGCTAAGTAATTTTAATGTCATTTAAATGTGATTATCGGGCCCAGGACTGAAGCCTCCCACCTGATAGCAGCTTCCATCTCTCCAGCACAATACAGGGTTTAGAGTAGCTCCCCAATTTCGGGGAACTAGCGGGATATCTCACTGGAGTGAAGGGGGACAATTGGGGCCTTCCAGGGGGTCGGACAATGGGGGTGGTGCTCCCTGGACATGTGCACCCTGGCAGTGCCAGTCTGTGCCCCCACTGCCCAAGGGACAAAGCACCCATGTCCAGGGGCACCTTGGCACTGTCCACCACGCATGGGGCAGTGCCAAAGGGGTGATCGGTGGGGGTGGGGGGAGGTCCCGCCACCACGTCTGCCAACAGGATTGGTTGGGACTGGAGGGAGATCAGTGATGGGGGCCGGGCTGGGGCATGATATGGTCTACCTCCCATGGGATGGGGATGCTGGGCGCTAAAGTCCTTTAGGGAAGGAAATCTGCCGTCCTTGGCTTGTCTGGCCTACATGTGACTCCAGAACCTCAGCAATGTGATTGCCTTTCAACTGACCTCGGAACAAGGGCAACTAGGGATGGCAATAAATGCTGACCAGCCAGCGACACCCATGTCCCATGTAATAAAGAAAAGTCACCTTTATTACAAAATACATCTATTAATTACAACTGTAACAGAAAGATGCTTCCTGGAGTTTTGGAAGGTGAGATGGGAGATATTGGTAATGAGAAAATAGGCCAGAAGGTTCCAGATTTGTTTCCAGCTCTGTACTGTTAGTTGATCTTTTCAAGGACAGCATCTATAATTGGCTTCAGTACCTCTGGGATAGAGGTAGGGAGAAATCAGTTAAGATTGCTCCTTTGTGTTGTTATTTTGTCCTGCAAAGTGGATCACTGGGTAAGAACAGGATCAGGCTCAGCTGTGACACACTTCATAGTTAAATAAGCTGCAACACTGAACAATGATGACTGGGGAAATACTGGAAGTTAGTAACAGCTGTGAAACTAGACCCAGAAAAAGTCAAATCCAGTAGCATTGTAGGAGAGACAAACAATGAAGTTGACTTTTTTTAAAAAACGGATGTGAGATTCACTGGTGAGGCCAGCATTTATTGTTCATCCCTACTTGCCCTCAAGGTGATGGAGAGCTGCTTCCTTGAACTGCTATAGTTCCTTTGGTGTAGGTATATCCACAGTACTGTTAGGGAGGGAGTTGCAGGATTTTGACCCAGTGAAAGAACGGCAATATATTTTCAAGTTAAGACGGTGAGCGACTTGGTGGGGAAATTCTAGTTGGTGGTGTTCCCATAAGTCTGCCACCCTTGTCCTTCTAGATGGTAATGGTTGAGGTTTGGAAGCTGCTGACCAAGGAGCTTTGGTAAGTTCCTGCAGTGTATCTTGGAGATGGTATACATTGCTGGCATTGTTTGTCAGTGGTGGAGAGAGTGAACGTTTGTCACAGTAGTACCAATGGAGTGGCCTGCTTTGTCCTGGGTGTCAAGCTTCTTGAGTTTTGCTGAAGCTGCACCCATCTAGGCAACTGGAGGGTATTCCATCTGCTGACTTGTGCCTTGCAGATGGTGGCAGGCTTTGGGGAGTCAGGAGGCAACTTACTCACTGAAGGATTCCTAGTGTCTGACCTGTTCTTATAGCTGCTGCATTTATATGGCTAATTCAGTTCAATTTCTGGTCAGTGGTAACCCCAGGATATTGATAATGGAGAATTCAATAATGTTAATGCCATTGAATTTCATGGGGCTGTGGTTAGATTTTGTCTTGTTCGAGATGGTCATTGTCTGACATTTGTTTAGCATGACTGTTACTTACGACTTGTCAGCCAAAGCTTGGATATTGTCCAGTCCTGTTGCATTTGGACATGGACTGCTTCTCAGTATCTGAGTTGCCAATGATGCTGAATATTATGCAGGTAACAGTGAATATCCTTATCATAGGACCATAAGACATAGGAGCAGAATTAGGCCACTCGGCCCATCAAGTCTTCTCCGCCTATCAATCACGGCTGATATTTTTCTCATCCCCATTCTCCTGTCTTTTCCCCATGACCCCTGATCGCCTTATTAATCAAGAACCTATCTATCTCTATCTCAAAAAACACTCAATGACCTGGCCTCCAGAGTCTTGTGTGACAAAGAGTTCCACAGATTCAACACTCTCACTTCTAATCTGAGGCACTCCTGCAATGATATCCTGGAACTCAGACAACTGACCCCCAAAGGCAGATGATTAGTTTCTCTCTTGTTGGAGAGATGGTTAGATTGATTCACGTTGAATAGATTTGTAATATAGGGAAACACAGCAGCAAAACTGCTCCCAGCAAGTTCCTGCAATGAGATCAACAACCAGATAACACATCCTTAGTGTTGTTGGTTGCTGAACACTTGTTACAGAACATTACAGCATAGAAGGAGCCATTTTAGCCCATTGAATCTGTGGCAGTTCTTTCAAAAGTGCAATCCAGTTAGTTCTATTCTCCCACTCTTCCCAGTTATCTCTTCAATTTTGTCTCTTTCAAGTATTTAACTGGTGATCCAGGTGGGAAGTCTTCCATTCCTTTTTTCAAGTAATGCCAGGGGATTGGTTACATCTAGCAGTGAGGGCAGCCAGAGCCCAAAAGGCAGAATCCCTGCTACATTACACTGACCTGTCAGTCTGGATTATTTGTTCACATCTTACCCTGTTATGCAGAGGGCCAAAGATACCAATTAATATTCAATCATCACAGACAGTCAATTCAACCTCAGTCAGTTTGGGACAACGGCTTATATATTCAAAGTAGTATAGAATCCCTCCAGCCTGGGAGGCTATTCAGCCCATTGAACCTGCACCAATAATCCCACCCAGGCCCTATCCTTGCAGCCATACATATTTACTCTGCTAATGCCCCGACATTAAGAGGCAATTTAACATGGCCAATTCACCTAACGTGCACATGTCTAGAGTGTGGGAGTAAATCAGAGCACCCGGACGAAATCCATGTGAACACAGGGAAAATGTGCAAACTCCACAGAGACATTAACCGAGGCTAGAATTGGTGCTGTGAGGCAGCAGTGCTAACAACTGTGCCACCGTGCCACCTACATTGGGATGACTAGAAAAAAAAGGTGTTATCTGACTAATCAAGAGGGGGGAAGCGAGGAAAGAGAGTGGGAAATGCAAACAAGATTCTGAAGCAACAAGCAGCAGCACTGGGCACATACATGGAGAAAAGGTGGAGGGCACACTGTCCCAATCAATGGCGGCACAGTGGCACAATGGTTAGCACTGCTACCTCATAACACCGCTACCTCATAACACCTGGGATCTGGGTTCAATTCCCAGCTTGGGTCATTGTCTGTGTGGAGTCTGCACATTCTTCCTGTGTGGGTTTCCTCCGTTTCCTTCCACGGTCCGAAGGTGTACAGGTTAGGTGCATTGACCAAGCTAGATTCCCCCTCAGTGTATCCGAACAGGCGGCGGAGTGTGGCAACTAGGGGATTTTCATTAACTTCACTGCAGTGTTAATGAAAGCCGACTTGTGACCAATAAATAAACTTTAACATACTGTAAACAAGTCCTTTATTCCACTTAACTCTGGCGTAACCATTAGCGAGAAAACATACAATATAAGCTTTGCCATAGC
The DNA here is from genome assembly GCF_965287045.1 of Carcharhinus amblyrhynchos. NCBI lineage: Eukaryota > Metazoa > Chordata > Chondrichthyes > Carcharhiniformes > Carcharhinidae > Carcharhinus > Carcharhinus amblyrhynchos. The sequence goes on from NC_137350.1 coordinate 16,313,335, forward strand.
GACAGAAGTTACCTTACACGTTGGGAATTTTAGAATAATGGAGAAGTAGTCATACCTAGCTCTGCAGACCAGCTTAGTTCATGACTGACCGTCTCTATGACCACGTTGACCGAGTCCTTGCTGTTGAAGATGCTTCTGATCTTGTCCAAATCTCCGCTGCACAGAGCGTCCTGGACATTAGCATCGTTGGAGAGCAGCGGACGTGTCCTCGACTCCCTGAATACAGTTTGATTGACAGCGGTGGTTTGCCTGTTTCTGGGAAATCTGTACAAAGCTCTCCTTTCATCCTCCGGGTCTCTCCGTGACCTCAACGACCGGAGTGTGGAAGGGGTGAAGGTGTACGTGTCCCTGAACATGGTGGAAACGGAGTTGCTGTTTTAAAAAACCAAGGTCTTACAACTTGTCTGTTCAGCTGCTCCGTGTCCTCTGGGTGGGCTGAAGCCAATATTGAGTCATGACAACAAATGATCACAAGATCCGAAGGGCCACTGAGCTGATAAATTTGGGAGTGCGTGTAAGTGGGATGTAAACAGATATAGCAGCGTAGCTGGAAACACTGGCGTCACATCATACATTCAGCATAGTACAACATCGAATTGAGTGAGGCGAAAGTAAGTGGTCCTAAAGGAATTCCCATGAAATCCAAAACATTTACAGTGTCAGCTTGAAACATTATTTACTCCGGGTTTGAATAATTAAAAGTTTACTTGAAACTGGAAAATTATCTTTATTCGTGTAATAGCAATTCTAGTCATTTTCTGGTTTACCGAACGCTAAATGAAATGCTGGTTTCCAGCCGTGTGTGAATCAATAACAGAGACAAATACAAAAGTACCAATGAATGTCGTGTGTACATCTCCCTGCCCCTTTTCCGCGTGTTAAATGGCACCAGGGCTCGCTTATGTACTGACTTGAACATAATTTACTGTTAAGTTGTTAAATCTTCTTTCTTAATGTATTTGCGTTGTTTTGGGAAGTTTGTGGAAAGTGCAAGAAGACATTATAAAAATCCAAATTCATTCTTCGATACAATCCAACGAAAAAGAGCCCAGAAAGGAGGTTATTCGCAGCATGATGTCCACGTGACAGATAGCTGACCAGTTCTAATACACAGATGCAAACAATCTATATAAACTTTCATACATAATATATTTTATATAGATATTATATATAAAATTCTGTCCACGTGCATAACCCTGTAAAAGTCAGTTCTCTTATTTTCTACTTCTGTGAAGAATAGCTCTATTTTTATAGCAGGCAACCAGTGCTGTCCTAAGTGGCAAATAACCTTTGCCACACAAGTACCATGCAATGACATCTCCAACTAAAGAGCATCTAACCATTTCCAATTGATGTTAAATGGTATTACTGAATCTCTCACTATCAATTGGGGGTTACCATTAAACTGATCTGGATCTGCCATATAAATAATTTGGCTACAAGTGTAAGTCAGAGACTGGGAGTTCTGTGGACACTAACTCACCTTCTGACTTCCCAAGCTTTCCAACACTGCTGCAAAAGTTTGACACGACTCAGGGCAAAGCAGTCTGGTTGACTGGTACCCTATTCACCACCTTCAACATTCACTCCCTAAGCCACTGACACACACTGCATACCATCTCTAAGATGCACTGTAGCAACTCACTAACAGCACTTGCCAAATCTGCAACCTCTACCACCCAGAAGGATAAGGGCAGCAGATGCATGGGAACATCACCACCAACTTCCCATCAATTGTTGGTAGGGTGCTGGGGAGAGTTACAGAAGAGAGATCCAGGGGTACATGTTCATAGTCCCTTGAAAGTGGAATTACATATGGACAGAGTAATGAAGAAGGCATTCAGCATGCTTGGTTTCATTGATCAGAACATTGAATACAGGCGTTGGGACGACTTGTTGAAGTTGTGCAAGACACTGGTAAGGCCACATTTGGAATACTGTGTTCTGGTCATCCTATTATAGAAAGGATATCATTAAACTAGAAAGAGTGCAGAAAAGATTTACTAGGATGCTATCGGGACTTGATGGTTTGAGTTATAAAGGACAGGCTGGATAGATTGGGACTTTTTTATCTGCAGTGTAGAAGGTGATCTTTTTGTGGTCTATATAATAATGAGGGGCATCGTTCAGCTCGACAGTCAATATCTTTCCCAAAGATTCGGGAGTCTAAAACTAGAGGGCATAGGTTTAAGGTGAGAGGGAAGAGATACAAAAGTGTCCAGAAGGGCAATTTTTTCACACAAAGGGTGGTAAATGTCTGGAACAAGCCGTCAGAGGTAGTAACAGAGGCAGGTACAACTTTGTCTTTTAGAAAGCATTTTCATGGGTAAGATGGGTATACAGGAATATGGGCCAAATGCGGGCTATTGGGACTAGCTTAGGTGCTTAAAAAAAGGGCATGGACAAGTTGGGCCGAAGGGCCTGTTTCCATGCTGTAAACCTCTATGACTCTGTGACCTTTAAGTCCCCTTCGAAGCCCCACACCACGCTGACATGAAACTACATACCATTCCCTCACTATCAACAGGTCAAAACACTGGAATCCCCTCCCTGATGGCATTGTGAGAGGGTCTACACAACACAAACTGTTGCGGTTCCAGAAGCCTGATCATCATGTTCTCAAGGCAATTAGGCTTGGGCAATAAATTGCTGGCTTAATCAAAGATGCGCAACCCCACGACAGAATAATAAAACATGTTTACGCGAGTCTTGCCTTTCACTAGATAAGAAAGGCTGAAATATCTTGGGGTCAAACATTCTTTTAAAAGCCTACTATGAACAAGAGGGGGTTAATTCAAACTGCACTAATTTCTCCTTACACCACCTGTCCATAAAAAGGTTAATGGAACTAACCACTGCCGAGTTGCTCACTGTCAACATGGAGTCACCAGAAACTTCACTGGATGAGCCATATTAATGCGACAGTTGCAGCAACAGGGCAAAAACTGGATACGCTGCATTCAGTGGTAACTCACATCACCCCTCAAAGCCTCTCCACTAGCTACTTTAGGAGTATAAACTACTCACCAATTATCTGGATTGCTCCAACTGCAAAAATATTCAAAAAGTTCACCATTGCCCAGGACAGATCAGCTTCATAAGTGGTAGGAGCTGGAATAGGGCAATAATGCCCATCATGCCAGTCATTCAATATGATCATGGCTGATAACTTACTTAAATGGCTTTTTCCCCCCCACACTATCCCTATATGGGCAGTATGGTTAGCACTGCTGCCTTACAGCACCAGGCACCCGGGTTCAATTCCTGCTTGGGTCACCGTGCGGAGTCTGCATGTTCTCTCCTTGGCTGTGTGGATTTCCTCCGGGTGCTCCGGTTTCCTCCCACAGTCATAGAATCCTTATGGTGCAGAAGGAGGCCATTCAGCTTACCAAGCCTGCACCGACAACAATCCCACCCATGCCCTATCCCTGTAACCTCACGTATTTACCCTGTAATCCCCTGACACTAAGGGGCAATTTATCATGGCTAATTCACTTAACATGTACATCCCTGGAATGAGAATGTCCAAAAGATGTGCTGGTTAGGTGCATTGGCCATGCGAAATTCTCCCTCCGTGTACCTAAAAAGGCATCGGAGTGTGATGATGAGGGGATTTTCACAGCAACTTCATTGCAGTGTTAATATAAGCCTACTTGTGACACTAATAAATAAATACTATTCCTTCATGTCATTGACAAATTTCTAAATACCAATCTCTGGCTTTAAACGTTCTCAATGGCTGAGCTTCGACAGGGTTAGAGATTTCCAAAGATTCACAACCGAGTCAAAATATTTCTACTCAAGACTCTGCTAAATGATAAGATTATGAAGGGAATAGATAAGATAGGAGGAGGGAAGTTGTTTCCACTGGCAGGTAAAACTAGAACTAGGGGGCATGGCCTCAAAATAAGGGGGACCAAATTTAGGATTCAGTTGAGGAGAAACTTCTTCACACAAAGGATTGTGAATCTATGGAATTCCCTACCCAGTGAAGCAGTTGAGGCTACCTCATTGAATGTTTTTAAGGCAAGGATAAATACATTTTTGAACAGTAAAGGAATTAAAGATTATGGTGAGCAGGTGGGTAGGTAGAGTTGAGTTCATGAAAAGATCAGCCATGATCTTATTGAATGGCAGAGGCTTTATTTTGAAATTGTGTTTCTGGTTCTAGACTCCGCAACCAGGGCGAACATTTTACTTACATCTTTAAGTATTTTGTAGGTTTAATTGAGATAAGAACGTAAGAACTAGGAGCAGAAGTAGGCCAACTGGCCCCTCGAGCCTGCTCTGCCATTCAATAAGATGCCCCCGAGTTCTAGTTTCACCCGCCAGTGGAAACAACTTCCCTGCTTCTATCTTATCCATTCCCTTCATAATGTTATATGTTTTTATAAGATCTCCCCTCATTCTTCTGAATTCCAATGAGTATAGATCCAGTTTACTCAGTCTCTTCTCATAAGCCAATGCTTTCAACCGCAGAATAAACAAGTGAATCTCCTCTGCACCCCCTTCAGTGCCAGTATATCCTTTCTCAAGTAAGGAGACCAGAACGGTACGCAGTACTCTGGGTGTGGCCTCACCAGCACCTTGTACAGCTGCAACATAATCTCACTGTTTTAAATTCCATTCCTCTAGCAATGAAGGACAAAATTCCATTTGCCTTTTTAATTATCTGCTGCACTTGCAAACCAACTCCTTGTGATTCTTGCACAAGATCACCTCTCACTCTTTGAAACTCTAAAACAGAGCTTTCTAAAACACCAATTGAGGCTGACTGGTTGATCGGGAGCCAGTTTCCAGTCAACCATGCACTTTTTGTGCGCTGCACAGATTGGGCACATGCGTAGTGTGCACTCTCTCTGTAGAAAAGGCAAGAAACTTTAAACGATGATACAATAGAAACTAAATTATTTATTTACTGTTGTGCAAATCCTGATGAGGTGTGTGTTATGTATTGAAAGCAGAATGCAGTTAACAGATATTTAGAATACTTTCACCTGTTAATTGGGTTGGTCGCAGGTTAGACTTTTGCCTTGCAGCATTGAACTCAGATTTTGCCCAAGCTGATGAAATGTAACTCCCACCGACACCGGTTGACTGCAAAAGTCTTATGCAATACAAGTACGCTTTACTGCATTATTGTAAGATTTTATCCTTGGGTCTTAACCCAATTCCTAATGGGCAAGAATCTACAGTGCAGAGCTGTCCTTGTTTGTTTACACTAATGTTAAAAATAAAAGAGATCCTGGATCCTTAGAATAAAGGCCAACTGAATATTACAGAATATTAAACGTTTGCTACTTAGGGTAAAGCAGCAAGTTATATGAACAGATAACAGAAGATCTTTGGTCCCTTGAGCCTGCTCTGCCATTCAATAAGATTATAGTTGATCTGTGTGTTGAGTTCCATATTCCCCAACTACCCCCCGATAACCTTTGATTTCCTTGCCTAATAAGAATCCATCTATCTCTTCCTTAAGAAATTTAGTGACCCCTGTTGGGGAAATTCATAGTTGGCTAGAAAAATTTCAAATTATCAGAGGTTAAAATCACTAATACAATACTAGCAAAAAATGAAATGACCTCAGATCAGACTCTTTGAATAACAGGGGAACTGTCTACATGAAAACAATGTGAACACAGTGAGAGATTTAACTAAGTATGAGATTTGAACACATATTTCTGATTTATACACACCTATTTTGGTATTTTAATAGATATTACCTGTATTTTTAAAAGTAACTACACTTTAGCCAAAGGCAGTCTGCTGTGAGGGACAATGGGATGAAGCCTGAGCAGACAGAACAGATTCTTTGGAACAATGAAACTACAGAATGCGCAAGTTCTTAGCAGTGAAAATTACTAACAGTAAGGTTCTCAGAGCCCCTTTATGAATAGGGTTATTCACACTGTCAAGATATGGAAGGTCTTCTCAAATGTGAGAATGTACATCTGTCTGGTTCGGCCATTGACGTAAGCAAGAGTTGGTGGGAACATTAACTTTGACCTTTGCAGCTAGGCATCAGGTGTTGCTAGACAATAGAGGAAGAAGCATCAGCAAGAAGGAGAAGAAGCATTCGGATTCTATGGACCAACGAAATGCCACGATGTCAGAGGGTAAAATGTATTTGGGTAAAGTGTGCAATAGGTATTAACAATGATTGAGTTGAACTGAAAATGACTGGTTCATTACAAACAGAAGGTAGGAAAAGGTAAACTTGAGAAATGTATAATTGATCTGTCCGAAGCATTACAACCTCAGAGCGGTATTGGAAACTTCAAGGTCTTCTTTTCTAGAGAACCATTGGACTGCCCAATGCTCATTCTCCCATCTATCATTGGCCAAATAAAGATACGTCTTTAACCAAGACGCTGGCTTTCATGAATCTTTGTATTGACTGAAGTCTTTGGCGATACCCAGCCTCCAGAGAACCCCACAACAACATCCCTTTCCACTACCTTCCTGAGGCAGAGAGTTTCAAAATCCCTCAGAAAAAAATTATCTTCATCTCTATCCTATCAGGGAAACCTCTAATTTTAAAACAGTGCTCTCGAACTCTTTAACATCCACTTGTCAATGCCATTCAGGATTTTGTATAAGCCCAGTTTTCCAACCTATCCTCATGAGACAACTCATTCACTCCAGGTATCAATCCAGTAAAGCTCCTCTGAACGGTATTGTAATGCTTTTATATCCTTCCATAAATAAGAGACCAATACTACAGTATTCAAGATGTGGTCTCACCATTGCCCTGTACAGCTGAAACATAACATCCTTACTTTTATGTTATTCTTGTAATAAAGGATAACATTCCATCAGTCTTCATTATATGCTGCACTTGCACATTAACTTTTATGACTCATGCATGAAGAAAAGGAGATCCCTCAGCACTTTGGCATTCTGCAGTAGTTCTCCATTTAGGTAATATTCTGCTTTCTTATTCTTCTTACCAAGTGAACAACTTCACACATTATACTCCACATGCCAGATTTTTGCCCATTCACTCAACCTATCTTTATCCATCAGCAAATTCCTTATTTCTTCTTCACAACATAGTTTCCTGCCCATCTTTGTGTTGTCTGCAACTTTAGCAATCATGCTGTTGCTGCTCTCATCCATGTCTTTGATAAATTGTAAAATTTGAGGCCCCAGCACAGACCCCTGCAAGACTCCATTCATCACATCCTGCCAACCAGGCAAAAACCTATTTATGCATACTCTGTTTTCTGCTAACCAGTCAATCTTCAATCCAGGCTAATGTTACCTCAACACCATGAGATTTTACTTTTTATGATAACCTTTGAGTGGCAGCTTAATAAATGTTTCCTGGAAACCCAAGAACAGTATGCCTATTGGTTCCCCTCTATCCACAGCGCATATTACTCCCTTTTCATAAAACTATCGTAATTCTTCCCAAGTGCCTTCAGCTTGTCAAGTAAGCAGCTATAACTTCTTTACTGATCGATTCTAACATCGTCCCCATGACAGATATTAAGTTAACTGGTCTATAATTTCCTGTTTACTGCCTCCATCCCTTCTTGAATAGGTGGTGGGGGGGCAGGTTATATTTGCTACTTTCCAACAAACTTTGGAAAATTAACACCAATACATCTATTTCACTAGCCACTCTTAAGATCCTATGTCACAGGATACGTAAACCAGAGGCCTGGCTTAATGATCTGGAGGACAATAGTTTAAATTCCATTTTCCAATAGGAAAATTTAAATTTTGGAACCGGTGACCACAAAGTGCTGGATTGTTGTAAAAACCCATCTTCTTTAGGGGAGAAAAATCCATGCCCTTTAGGGGAGAAAATCTTTGCAAGAATGTTCCTGATGCATTTATCTTACTTTTATCAATAAATAGGCAGTATAAGGCCTATATTGTGCAATATGTTAGGCTCCCCTTGTGGGGAGGATGGGAAGACCACACTGGTAGGTCATGTTAGGGTGACTGTCAAAGTAGATCTCAAGTCTCTAAAGTCTGGCACTCCTGTTCTAGCAAATATAGGCACAGTTTCCCCAGTCTCTCTTCATAGGATAGTTCCACCATCCTGGGAAGAACGCGAGTGAACCCTTTGTTGCATTCCCTTTATTGTAATTATATTCTTCCAAAGATAAGATGATTAAAAATTGCATAAAGTACTCTAGATCTATCCAAGGTTCTACATAATTGATACAAGACTTCGCCACTCCTGTACTCCAATCCTTTTGCAAAAGGCTAACATACCATTAACTTTCGTAATTGCTTGTTGTACCAATATGTTAGATTTCAGTGACTTTTTAAACAAGGACACCTAGGATCCTTTGTACATTCTAATCTGTCAACATTTAGAAGCACACTGGACATCTATTTCTCCTACCAATGTGAATAATCTCACATTTTTCCACATTATTATTCCACCAGCCATGTTCTTGCCCATTTGTTAAGCCACTATGCATCCTTCTCACTTAGCTTTGCGTCATCTGCAAATTTGGAAGTTGCACCCCACTTGTCACAGCCTGCCAATGTGTGAATAACATTTATTCATAGCCTTGGTTTTCTGCTCATCACCCAACTGATACAATCCCATTTAAAGGTTACTACGAGACAATAAGGTCCCAGAACTGAATTCTGGCTCAGTAGACTGTCACTTTATTTCTTTGTTTAGAGATGTGGATGAATGAGTCACAGATCTGCCAATTAACACAATAAAGCATTTATTAAACATGAAAGGATTAACTATTATACAATACTCCTTCACCCCACCTGTATCTTCACAGATGTACACAAACGTTTAAGGATAACACAAGTTACAGAATGTATCTTATACTATAAAGTTCACAGTAAGTACACGATCCATGCAACTCAGACTAATTATGGTCAGAAACATTACACTCTGAACCCAAGTTACAAATGTCACCCAATATAACCTCAATGGATTTCTCATCAAATCCCCCCCAAGTGCTTGTCACATGAAACCCATTCATCTCTTGGTGATTAGCAGACAAGTGTTTCCAAAGTCCACTATCTAAAGAGGATGCCTTGAAATTTTCTCCCAAACAACGCTTTCACTTGGATTTCTTTACCAAGGATCCACTTCCAGGATTTCAATTTTTCCTTTTAGTATTCTTGTGTCTTGGATTGCCACATGCATTTAAGTTCCACACACTCTCACGTAACCAGCCATGCTAACAGGACACAACTGCTTTGCAGACTCTATTAAGATGTCACCAAACTTTTGATTTAGCTCTGTTGTTTCGCCTCTTACCTAGCTGACTTAAAACCTGGTCTTGAGCTGTTTCTTTAACTCAGAGCACTTTTGTTGCCTTTTACTTGGCTTTGCCTGAATAGGACCTTGTTCAACTTCTCGATCTTTATTCCTTTAACTTAACTATCTTCCTGTGACATACTTCTTGTCCCACCTCCTGGGTTTCTGGACTTTCTTGGATTCTTTTGGGATGCCTCCTTTTTGAAACTCACTGGCCCTGTCCAGCTGCTTTGAGTCCACCTTAAAACTAAATTCAAAAGTTCTGTCTCCTAGGTGGCCCCCAGTTGTTAAACAACAGCTTAGTCTTTCTTTAAACCCTTTCATGTCAACCATTTAATTATAATTCAGGTACTGTTTGAAATGAAACCAAAACCCACAAACATGCAAGCATCTTTGTTTCATATGAGCTAATTGAAGTTTCGATTCTTTCTTACACAGAAATAAACTCACTTGAAGCTAAACCTTGTCTCTAATACCCACAAATACAAATATACATCACTTAAAACTACCTCGTTTCTTAATTACATCTTTAGTCCATGCCAGTATATTGCCTCCTATACCATATGCTTTTATTTTGCCAACCAACCTCACATGGTGGACTTTGTCAAAACCTTCTGAAAATCTATATGGATTATTTTCAAAAACTCTCCTTCATTAATTCTGTCAGTAACATTCCCAAAAAACTGCAACAAGTTTGTCAAACATGATTTTCCATTCATTAATCCACATTGACTATGCCAATGAGGTCATTATTATCCATTTGTCGCACCCGATATAACAGATCCTAGCACTTTCCTCCTACTAATGTTAAGCTAACATATCTGTAATTGTCCATTTTCTCTCTCTCTTCCTTCTTAAATAGTAGAGTGACATTTGCGATCTTTCAGTCTGCAGCAACTTTCCCAGAATCTGTGGAATTTTAGAAGATAATCACCAATGCATCCACTAGCTCCTTAGCCAACTTTTTGAACACTCTGGGATGTAGAAATTCAGGTGCCAGGGCCTTATCAACCTTTAGTCCCATCAATTTCTTGAATGCAACCTTTTTACCAATGTTAATTGCCTTCAATTCTTCATTCTTCCCAGTTCCGTGGATCTCTACTTCTTGGAGATTTTTTGTATCTTCTTCAGTGAAGACAGCTACGAAGTAATCAGTTAGCTTCTCTGCTATTTTTCAATTTGTCATTATAAATTCTCATTTGCCCAGAAGCTTTTCCAGTCCATTTTAACGTATGTTTGCTAGTTTACATTCATATTCCATTCTGTCTTTCCTTTATCAGTTTCTCAGTTCTCCTTTGTGTTCTGAAATGCTCCCAATTCTCAGGTTTACTATGTAGAATAGAATCTCAACACTGTAGAAGGAGGCCATTCAGCCTATCAAGCCTGCACTGACTACAGTCCAACCTAGACCTATTCCCATAACCCCACATATTTACCCTGCTAATCTCCTGACACTCAATCAACCTGACCTGCACATTTTTGGACCGGCAACTTTCGAGGCCTTTTCTTTTATTATATAATTATCAACTTAATTTATTGGTCATAGATGACAAACTTTTTTTTTGCCTTGTAGGAATGTATAATTGCTATGAACTATGTAATAATTATTTGAAGACTATCCATTCACACATTTCATTCTGCACTTGATTACATTGGCAGCACCAGCATCGCAAAGACTAAATTGGTTAAACAGAGAAGATAATGTAAGGTGCTTGCTGTAAATAGAAAATAATCATACAATAAAATTTAAGTTACCCTTTAAAATGGACTGGAAAAGCTTCTGGGCAAACATGGGTCCATTGCAGGCGGAATGAGGAGAATTTATAATGACAAATTGAGAAATAGTAGAGAAACTAAATGATTACTTTTTAGCTGTCTTCATTGAAGAGGACACAAGAAATCTCTAATGGCCAGTTCTTATCTGCATGATGCGAGAAAAACCATACAAAGAAATGATCCACCTACATCTGAAATAGACAAATATGGCAGCTCTAAACCAAATGCCAGCCTTCACAAACTAGTCAATCTAAATTGTATTTTTGCTCTTAAAAATAAGTTATAGTTTGCTTTGGGTTATGATTATAAGAAAATTTTGTTGCAGTACAAAGTGTTCAGAGGGAAAGATTACACTTAGATGTGTCAAATCAAAATGGGAGTCAAATTGAACTTGCTTTTACTGGAAGAAGGAGTGAAAAATTTAATAGTGATGCACTTCAAACAGACTTATATTACAGCTTTCACGAGACACCCCAAAGTGCTGTAAAGCTGAGATACTACTGTAAAGTTAGAAATGCAAGAGTCAATTTATATACAACATGGCTCTCACAAGCAACGTTTTTGATTGATGAGCAGACAATCTAGCTTAGTGATGAATATTAACCAAAACACTGGGGAAACTCCCTTCTTCAAATAGTTACATAGCTTTTTCACATCAAGCTGGGAAGGCAGATGCAGCCTCAGTTTAATGCCTAAGGCAGCACATCCATCAGTGCTGTATCACCTCAGCATTCACTGAGATTAATTGCTCACATTTAGAGTGGATTTGGATCCCATAGGTTTCTTATTCAAGAGAAAGTCCTACCACTGTGGCAAGGCTGACATTTCAATAATTGTCATCTTCTTCTTCTGCTGAGACATGTAGGTTGACTTGCTTCCATTCAGTTAGATGGGTTCTGAGATAACTGATAAGTCAATGTGTAATCTGCTGATTCGGGTACATGTAGGGCAAGCGGTGCTTGAAGGATTGGGTAGTTGAGTTGTTCGGTGGCAAGTGCATTCTTTTGAATGTCTCACTTCAAAGCTGCGTGTTCCCAACAAAGTATCTTGATGCACTTGGTACCTTCCCAAATAAGCCTCCACCATTTTGGCCAGTCACAAACTGAGACAGAGAGGATGTTTGGCCTGACGTACAAATTAAGATTAGATTATTTAGCCCCTCAGATCTGTTCCACTATTCAATAAGAATTGGGTCCATCTGATTGTGGTCTCAATTCCACTTTCCTTCCTTCCCCCATACCATTAGATTGTTGATTGACAAATGAGCCAATTTTTAATTCAGATTTTAAAATACTCAGTGAATCTGCCTTCATTACTCTCTGCAGAAGACAGTTCCATACACTGACAGCCCTCTGAGAAAATATTTCCAGCTCCATCTTAAATGGACGAGCCCTTCATTTTAAACTGCACCCTCAAGCTCAAATCTTTCTCATTTGGGAAAACATCTGTTCAGCATCCATCCTGCAAAGTCCCTTCAGGATCATGTGTTTCAGTAAGATCTTCCCACATTCTTCTAAACTCCAACAGATACAGGCCCAATCTTCGCTCATAAGATAACACCTTTGTACCCAGAATCAGTTGAGTGAACCTTCTCTGAACTGCTCGAAAGTAATTATGTCCTTTCCTAAAGGAGATGATCAAAACTGCATGCGGTCCTCTAAATGTGGTCTCACCACATCCTGTACAACTATAATGAAACACTCCTATCTTTATATTCTGTTTCCCTTGTAAGAAATAACATTCCATTTGCATTCTGAATTATTGCTGTACAAGCAAACTAACTTTGTGATTCAACAAAACATAGAAAATAGGAGCAGTAGTAGGCCATTTGGCTTTTCAAGCCTGTTCCACCATTCATTATCATGGCTGATCATGCGTCTCAATAGTCTAATCCTGCCTTGTCTCCCATATACTTTCATCCCTTTTGCCCAAGAGCTGGATCTAACCCCTTCTTGAGAATAATGTTTTGGCCTCAGCTGCTTTCTGTGGTAGCACATTCCACAGGCTTATCTCAGTCAGGGTGAAGAAATTTCTACTCATATCAGTCGTACAAGGCTCACCCTGTATCCTTAGACGATGGCTCCCTCATTCTGGATTCTACAATGGAAACATCCTTCCTGCGTTTAAGCTATCTGGTCCATGAGATTTCCCCCCCCCATTCTTCTGAACTCCAGTGAATGTAATCCTAACTGCACTCCCTCTATAGCAATAACATTTTTTCTCAGATAAGGAGGCCAAAACTGCATACAATATTTCAGGTGTGACATCACCAAGGCTCTCTTTATTTGGAACAAGTCATCCTTGCTCTTGTACTCAAATCCTCAGGCTATGAAGGTCAACAAAACAATTGGCTTTCTTTACTCTCCTTGTTGCACTCACAAGCTTACCTTCAGTGACTGGTGTACAAGGGCACCCAGGTCTTGATGCACTTCCCCCTCTCCCAATTTATAGTCATTCATAAAATAATCTGCCTTCCTTTTTCTGCTACCAAAGTGGATAACCTCACATTTGTCCACATTATACTGCATCTGCCATGTATTTGCCCACTCACTCAGCTTGTTCAAATTACACTGGAACGTCTCTGCATCTTCCTCACAGCTCACTCTCCTGCCCTTTGTGTCACCTGCAAATTTAGAGATATTGCCTTTAGTTCCTTCAGATAAATGATATATTGTAAATACCTGGGGCCCTGGCACTGATCCCTGCAGTACCTCATTAATCACTGTTGACCCTCTTATGCTACTTACATGATGGACAAAAGACAGATACTCAAACTAAAGTCTAATATAATTTACTCGTTATTAGTAATCCTAATATCTTTAATAAGCACTCAATTAACACAATACTCTAACATGGTTTCCATTACATTGTAACCTCATGACTAGAATCTAGATACTACCCGCACATGATGAACTGGCCAGGTTCACTCGGATAAGTGGAAGTCTTCTCAGAGTTCCAAACTCAGGGTCTTCTCTTTACGATGGTGGGTCTCAAGTCTTCACTGCTGATGTCTTCAGTTTCCTGCGATTTCTCCAACTTTCCAGGATTTTTTTGCACAAAAGGCAGCTACCTTTACAGCACTGCTTGTGGGCCAGGAGTAGCTCCTCTCAGTCCATAATACTTGCCTTCTCTATCCACCACAGGACTCCAAACCTCCAAATCTCAAGTGATCAGATTCCCTGGAATTGGTAATTGGAATTCTGACCCCACATTTAACCATTAGAGCATTCTGTCACTCAGATTAGTTTACAGGCAGGGTACCAGCTGGAATAAGAATACCCATGTTGTGGATTTCTGGGCTTCCCAAACTACAATCTTCTCTGCTCTCAGAACCCATCCCAGTCAATATCTGGTTCATTGTAATTTACAAAGCTAGAATCAAGAACAATTGGCAATTACCTGGCTGGGTAGTTTGACTTTGTAATAAAATTGCAGGAAAATCATCACTTAACGTTTTCATGAATGTACTTTAAAATATTTTTAATTGACCAGAAACCAACAGCAAGTTTAGATCTCATTCTAGCTGCGCCATAACTATATCGAGGACAAAGATTCACGTGTTTCTCTAAACAGAGTTTGCAGATGCATGTTCTGAGTAATTCTATACGTGTGACAGCCAAAATAGCAGAAGCATGGACACCGGTATATTCTGGGCTGATACTGTTACATGGCGGCACAGTGGTTGGCACTGCTGGCTCAGCAGCGGTGGGGACCTGGGTTCGGTACCCGTCTTGGGTCACTGTTGGTGCAGCGTCTGCACGTTCTCCTTGTGGATTTCCTCAGGGTGCTCTGGTTTTCTCCCACAGTCTGAGGGACGTGCTGGTTGGGTGCATTGACCCGAACAGACTTGGGGAGTTTCACAGTGGCTTCATTGCAGTGTTAATGTAAACTTTATTTATGACTAATAAATAAACTTTAAAAACTTTAAAGATGTTAGATGATGTATCCCGTGTTCAAGATCCTCAATTCCGAGCTCATTTGTCCAACAGCAATGTAAACAGGAGACATCTGTGCCCATTGTAATCAGTTTTGTTTCATGACCACTGCAGCTACCAAGGTAACCAAGGTTGAGTGATCTTTTTACTTCTTCCTTTCATAGCAAACTATCTTGGTGTGTGTTTTGTCGTGAAGTTAGCAGAATCTCCCATCATGCTCATCAAGCTTCTACTGTCAGCCATGGGGCTACAGTTACTAACAAGGCTACATCACTGCCTAACACCTGGTAAAAGATCTGTTTATTCCTACCCTTTGTTTCCTGTCTGTCATCAAATTTTCTAACCATCTCGATACACTACCCCCAATCCCATGCACTTCAATTTTACACGCAATCTCCTATTCAGGACTTTGCCAAAAGCCTTCTGAAAGTCAAAATAAATTACATCCACTGCCCCCCCTCCCTCATCAAATCTACTAGTTACATCAAAGAATTCCAGTAGATTTGTCAAGCATAATTTCCCTTTTGTAAATCCATGTTGATTCTGTCCAATTCTGCCACTATTTTCCAGGTGCTCTGTTATAAAATCCTTATTAATGGACTCTAGAATGTCCCCCACTAATGACATCAGTCTGACTGGTCTATAATTCCCTGTTTTCTTTCTACCGCCCTTTTTAAATAATGAGGCTAAATTAGTTATCCTCCAAACTGTAGGAACGGTTCCAGAGTCTATTGAATCTTGGAAGATGACCAATAATGCATTCACAATTTCTTGGGTCACTTCCTTAAGTACTCTGGATGTAGATGATCAAGTTCTGGAGATTTATCAGCCTTTAATTCCATCAAGTTCCCCAACACCATTTCTCTACTAATACTGATTTCCCACAGTACCTACATCTCGCTAAACTGTATTTCCCAACATTTCTGGTACGTTATGTCCTCTTTTGAGGAGATGGAACCAAAGTATGCATTTGGTTGGTCAGCCATTTTTTTGTTCCCCATTATAAATTACCCTGTTTCTGACTGTAAGGGATCTATATTTGGCTTCAATCTTTTTCTCTTTGTCTACCTGTAAAAAATTTTTATGTTCCCCACAAGTTTACTCTCATATTCTATTTTCCCCTTCTTAATGAATCCTCCGTCCTCCTTTGTTGAATCTAAAGTGCTCACGTTCCGCAGGTTGTTACTTTTTTGGCCAATTTGAATGTCTTTTCTTTGGATGTAATATTACCTCTAATTTTCCTTGTAAACCATGGTTTGGTCACCTTTCCCATTTTATTTTTGTGTCAGACAGAAATAAACAATTATTGCGATCTTGCACTCTTTGAATGTTTGCCATTGCTTGTCCACATTATCCCTTTAAGTAATGTTCCCCAATCCATCAGAACTATGTATCAGGATGCTTGGATCCCTTTATACCTCAAGAGTTCTGAAATTTCTTATTTAGATAACATGCTGTTTTTAATTCTTCTTGTCAAATTCAACAAGTTCACATTTGCTCATATTATATTCCACCTGTCAAACTTCTGCCTGTCACTTAATCTTTCCATAACCTTTTGGAGACTTGTGTTTGCTTGATAACTTCACTTCCTGCCTTTGTGTCATCAGAGAATTTGGCAACCATACAGTCAATTCAGTCATCCAAAATGATTAATGTAGATAATAAATAGTTGAGGCCCCAGCACTAATGCTTGTGCCAGCTTGTTAAATCTTACCAAGCACAAAATGACTCATTAGGTCGACCGTTTCCTGTTAGCTAACCAGTTCTCTAAGATAATATGTTACTCCCTACACCATGAACTCTTAAAAGTTTCTGCTGTCTCCAACTAACATTGAATTTTGGGCAAAGGATTTAGTCGGGAGTCTGGTGTCGGGCATATAAAATATCATGTATCATCCTGTAGAACTAGTTAAAATGATTAGCGCCTCAGTGTTGAGCAATTTGATTTGGAAGGCAATGTTGCTGTTGCATCGCGTTTCTAGCCACCAGATTTGGAGGAACTTCGCTGTGCTTCTCCAATGACTGTTGTGGGTTGCCTAAGTCTCCGAAATGTACAGGGGTGCAGGGATCACTGCTGCCCAGTGATCATGACCATAGTCTCAGGTTTGAGATCCTGGTTCTCAAATACTTTTGCCTCAGTCAGCTTAAAGCTGAGCTGGCACATTGGAGACAATGGCGAATTTCATTGTTCAAGTCTCCCTTTGTTGAAAGGAGTCTCCCCCTAAGTAGAAAATAGTCCATATATTCCAGGATTTTGTTGTTGATCTTAAATCAGCAAGGATGGGAGGAGTTGCAGATGTTGTGCTGCACAATTTGGTCGGAGGAGTACCTTTGCTTTTTGTGTTTTTAGGATAGGACCATTTTCCCACATGCTTTGCAGGGGGAATTGACAATGACTTGGTGCTCAGTTGTTGAGTGAACATGCAAACAAGTGACATCTACATACTAAACATGAATGACTGAGGTTAGAATGGTTTTGCATTGAAGGTGGCATCGGTTGAACATTTTCTGTCTATTCTGCAGATTATCTCCATGTCTGTGATAATTTGTCGGAAGAAATTGAAGAAAGAAAAAGAGAGTTGATGCAGTTAACACAACATTGTTTGACCTCAGACTTCATCGAGATAAGTGTGGACAGTAAGAAGATGAACAGAACCAGTAAACAGGCCAGAAACAGGAATACAGATATCTTCTGCTCTATGGGCAGAAGTTGTGTGGTATACCTCAATCCACACCTCCACCCTCACCCAAAAAGTTAATAGCACAAAAAATATCTGTTTATCAAGCTGGTTGAAGATTAGGAATGCGCACAGATGATCAAAAATTGCATTTTTGATTGTGATTCTTCCTATCCTGTTTCAATTATGGATAACATTTCTGTGGAATGCATTTGGAACTGAACAATGTCAATTTTAATATTCTAGAGTTTGGCTGAATTATATTTAGGAGATAACGCATAAATTTCCAAAGAACATGTTTCTCCTGGAATCTTTTCTGTAGTTTGTCATTTTCATCAAGACTCTGATTGGATTAGAGTAAATCTGCAAGTTGCTCAAAAAAAAAGTTGGCGGGGGAGGCTTTCACAATCCATGCTTTCGTCCATTGAAAAATTTCATTAAAAAGCAAAAAAGTAAGTTGCCTTTGCAGCTTGGAGGCAAAGAAACAGAAAATTGAAAAAGGTAATAATTTTGCATGATGCCCATCTTAGATATCTGAGGCAGGCATCCAAGGAGGGCTTCCAGAGAGGATGTCTGTTTGATCAAGCATCAACCATAAGCAGAAACCAATATCAGATAGTAATCAACAGCACATCACAGCTAAAACCAACGACCTTAAAGAGCATTGCAAATTCCAGGAAAAAAAATCCAATTGCACATTAACCTATTATTTTGTGAAAGTCGAGCGAAAACATTGACTGACACGTTTCAGTTCCCGAAGGTGTGACTGTATGTTGATTGCCTAAATGAATGCTGACCCCTGCCATTTCACCACCATGGATCGGGTTACCTCTGCTGACGTTATTCATAAATCCAGGCCAAACAATCCTAAAAATAGATTAGACACTTCACTCCTAAAACAACTTAGAGGCCTGCATTCAATACATAATAATCTAGGGATAAGGTGAACTCAATTTTTTTAGTCTATGTTATCAGTACTTTCTTTATGTTTGATCAACATCCCAAACTCAAACTGATCCAAAACTACATAAAAGATTGTGGATAAATATTAGTGTATTAAAATCAGAGAAGTTAGAAGAAAAAGATCTCGAAAAACTAAGGATCAGCAGCCATCCCTTAGGACAAGGGAAGAAAAATAGAAAATGCAGGAAAATCTCAGCAAGTTTGATAGCATTTGTGGAGGGAGAACAAAGCTAACGTTTCAAGTCTGGATGACTCCTCACCATCCAAACTTGAAACATTAATTCGGTTATCTCTCCACCAATGCTGTCAGACCTGCTGAGATTTTCCATTCTCTGCTTTTGTTTGATTCCAGCATCTGGTGTAATTTGTTCCCAGTACAGTCAGGGAAAGGGGCTTCCTCTGCAACATAAACACAGTGTAAAATCAGTCTTGTTTTGAAGCCATCATGACACCTTGTTACAGAGAGTTTCTGTCCACTGTGTCAATCTGAGTCGAAACATTGAATAGTCTATTCTTTAAGACAGATTTGCATTTGACTCCATTGACACTTGCCGCTGCCTTGGAAGAGCAGCCAGCATATCAAGGACCCCATGCACCCCAGACATACTTTCTCCCACCTCCTTCCATCGGGAAAAAGATACAAAACTCTGAGATCACGCACCAGCCAACTCAAGAATTTCTCTGCTGTCATCAAACTTTTGAATGGACCTACCTTATACTAAGTTGATCTTTCTTTACACCTGAGATATGACTGTAACACTACATTCCGAATCTTCTCTTCTCCTTTTCCCCCATGTACTCTATGAACAGTATGCTTTGTGTATAGTGCACAAGAAACAATATTTTTCACTGTATACTAATACATGTGGCAATAATAAATCAAATTTTGCATGCCTAAAGGATGCCTGAAAGCACTTTACAGATTATTAAGCATCTTTCAAATTTAACACAAAAAATATACATGGCAAACTTCTCTGAACAACAATGTAGCCAGAAAACCTGTTTGCTAAGTGATGTTAATTGCAAGTTAAATATTTGCCGCTCCTGAACTTTTTCATGGTACTATTTCGAAATAGTTTACACTCACCTGAGGGGATTTACAAGGCCTCCATTTAAACATTACATCCAAAAGACAGCACCTCTGATAGTGCAGCATTTCTTCCATAGCACTGGAATAACAACCTTAGTTTCAGTTCTGAAGTCTCTGGTTTGAATCCATATTGCTGTGACTCAAGAGGTTAGAATGTTACCAACAATCCCACAGCTGACATACACCATTTAATCAAAAAAACGTATTTATGCTTCAGAAATGAATGAGCCAGGACTACTACCTAAAGCAAACTTTGTTCGGCTCAATTACTTCCCCCATCAGAGAGAGAAGGCACAATTCTCTCTAGACCTTGTGAAAATAACCAGCAGCTTGGTTATAGTTGAAAGCTTAAAATGAAGAGAAGAAAGCAAACAGTCTTCACCTCTCAAAGCAGGTGCATAGGGTTAGATCAACTAAGTTGCTGTACAAAAATCAATTGGTATGTTTGTGTCCTATAATTGATTTATCTGTGTCTATGCAGTGAACTAGATAGATGAAGCTATCAACATGGTTTTGTTTTGGGAGAATCCTGGCCTAAGTGCCCAATGGAAGGGAAAACAGGAGTATTTCCCACCTGTTTTTTGCGCGCACTTACCAGGCCGAATCTCCGACACCAAGAAATACAGAGTGCTGCAGCGGGATTTCCTCTGGTAATTGGGTGTGGGGTCTCGTTCAGCCCAAGGGGCCAGCAGCATAGTGTTGAGCGGCCACTGTGCATGCTCTGATTCATCAGTGCGGAGATCAGCACAAGTGCACTTGTCTCCTATCACTTGCCTCCTGCTAATCTCCAAGGGAACCTTACACAACTAGATTTCTGGCCTGCCCCACAACGCCCTGGACCAGCCCTGGCCGCCTCACCCTGATGGCCAACCCCGGTGCGCTCCCCCCTCCCCTGTTGGCTAGTCCCAATCGCTGTCTTCCCTCCCCCACTGATCCTGCTTGCAGACTGTTAGTGGGTGTCATCTCCCCCCTCCCCTGCCCAGTATGCCCTGTCCGCCTCTGGCCCACCCCCTTGGTACTGCCCAAGGGGAGTGGGGGGTGGGGGATGATTGCTAGCAGGAAATGGAGATGTCTATATGATAATTAGTTTCGTGCTGACCTTCGGCACTTGGGAGACTTGTGACCAGCACTATTCTAGTCGCCAACCTCGCTAAAGGCCCCCTACTGTTTTCTTCTGGCTTGCTGTGCTGTTCGAGACAAGAACTACAGCTTCCAACAGTGATTTAACTATTCTTTTTGAGTATCCAGTGTGCTTTGACTATGCGCTGCCACCAATTCTTCAGTGCTAGAATCGCCATCTTGTTTGCAGCAACTGCCTTCCTGAACTTACATGGTGTCCTAATTGCTGGGGCCCTTAGGGTTCCATTCGCAGCCTGGCGATGTAAAAAGTGACCACTGTGTACTGCTCCCTTGTAAATATGCCTTTTCAGGTTGTGAGATAACACTGCCACATATAGAGGAAGCTGACCATGAGGAACTCGAGCAGTGCAGCAAGCCAAGAGAATCCCAGCCACAATCTTTTTAAAATCAGCCATGATCAAAATGAATTGCGAAGCAGACTCAAAGGACCAAATGGCCCACTCCTGCTCCAAGTTTCTATGTTTTTAATAGAATGTTATCATTTATTATGAGAGGAATGGAATACAGAAGTAGGGAAGTTATGCTTCACTTGTAGAGGGCATTTGTGAGACATCTGAAGGACTGTGTACAGTAAGCCAACACAGTGCTTAGCACTTGCTGCCTCATAGCACCAGGGTCCTGGGTTTGTTTCTTAGCTTGGTCACTGTCTGTGCAGAGGCTGCATGTTCTTTCCAGATCCACGTGGGTTTCTTCCCACAGTCCAAAAGATGCGCTGGTTAGGTGCATTGGCCATGGTAAATTCTCCCTCAGTGTACTTAAACAGGAACCAGAGTATGGTGTTTAGGTGATTTTCACAGTGAATTTATTGCAGTGTTAATGTAAGCCTACTTGTGACACTAATAAATAAACCTAAACTTAGTTGTGGTTCCCTTATTTAAATAAGGATATAAATGCATTAGCAGTTCAAAGTTTACCAGACTAATACCAGGAAGGAGCAAGTTATAATGTCCTATGAGAAGAGGTCAGAAATGGAGACTTGTTTTCCTCAAAGGGTAGTGCGTCTTTGGAACTCTCTCCACAAAAAGTGGTGGAAGTTGAATTTTTAAATATCTTTAAGGCAGAAGCAAATAGATTCTTGATAAGAAAGGGATGAAATGTTATCAGTTGTAGGCAGGAGGTTACAATTAGACTAGCCATGATCTTATTTAATGGCAGAGCAGGCTTGAGGCCTGTAAATGGAAGATGTTATACACGCTTCAGCAGGTCTTTTGCAATGACCTGCTGGACTCCCTCATCGTTGAGGAGGTTTGTTGATCCTCCTCTCGTGGTTAGTTAACTTCCCACCACTATTCATGACTGGCTGTGACAGAACTTATCTTTGACCTCACAGGAGTGGCCTGGTTGGCCCTGGGAGCACGGGCATATAAACTTCGCCAGGCCCTTTGTGGGCTCCACGCACTTAATTATGGTTGATGCACATCTCCAAATTGGAGACACACTGCATAGTATCCACTTCTCATGCCGCCACTGAGAAACTACAAAGTTTCTGCACACACAGGATACCTAACGTCTCTGACAATGGCACTGCCTTGACTAGCACCGATTTTCAGACCTTTGTGCTTTCCAATGGAATCAAATGCATTAGGACAGCGCCCTGTCACCCGTCATCGAATGGGTTGTCAGAACAAATGGTGCAGACATTTAAGCCTGGCATGAAGAAACAACCTGCAGCGTTCATAAGAAACCAGACTGGCACAATTTTTATTCGACTAAAGGACAACCTCTCACAATGACAGGAATTGTCCATGGGATGGAGGCATCGGACAAGATCATGCTTACTGTTCCCAAATCTGATGGGGAGAGTGGAGTCCCAACAAAAGAACCAGAAGAAGAAAAATGATTCTGCAAGCACAAAAACAATGTTCAAAACCTGCGACCCGGCCACATGTGAACTTCAGGGATGGCCTCAGTCGGGTCCCTGGGATCATAACAGAAAACAGGGCCCATGTCTTATAAAGTCCAAATGCAGGGCAAAATTGTCAGGAAATTGTCACTTAGGCCATTTCAGGAGTAGGGAGCCCAAGCCAATGCAGGCCTCATCACCAGCCATGAGGACAACCACAGCCAACATCAAACCACAAATGGAAGTCAGCCTACATTAGCCCCTTTGGGTGATGAGGACATGGATTCCAAGATGGAAGTGGAAGAGACTGGTTTCCCCCACTGAAGCAAGACCTCAAGGAGAAGCAGTATCGGTGGCTTTACAGCAGTGGTAATATAATCAGCATCTAGTTTTAATGCTGATTAAATTGGAAATCCTAAATTAAAGAATTGGGCATATTAAAATCAAACACTGTCAAACCTCAGGCAGGCCAATTGTACAAATACACAAACACGTCTGGGCCTGATCCATCAATCACCCTTCAAAGGTCATTGCACTCTACTGATAATTAGCAGATCATTGTACCCCATTGAAATGCACTGGCCTACTGTTAGAAGCCCAGATTGGGCCAGACTTTCTGTCACCGTGACTGCCTGCAGTTACTTTATTTGATAACAAGTTACATGTAAGCAACAGCATGGAGATGGACACCTGGAGGTGGACTCTGGTGGCCTGTCAGGTAGACATCAACAAACCCATTGGGTATTGGAACCCCCTCCTGGGACCTTATTGGCCAGAAGCCAGAAGTTTCTGGAAAGGCAAGCAGGCAGGGGAATAAAGGTACACATCTCAGAAACACTAGTAGTGAAGATTGGAGGCAACCTTGACGATACAGAAGACTGACAGAAGGAGGAGGGAAGGAAGAAGCTGCCATTGAGATTCACCTTCGTGAGGAGGGACCAAAGGGACTCAAGAGAATTGAGCCTGCAGTTTAACCAGACCATCTTTGCAGGTAGTATACTTGAATCTGGGGTATCCTCTTGTTTTATGTGGGTAATTTAAGGGTTAATAAACTTGTTGAACCTTTACTTGTGATTGTCCTTTGTCCATCTTGCAAATAAGTGCAGCAGGGTAAAACCTTGGGGCAAGCTGGTCTAACCAAACTGGTCGAAAGTATCTAAGAATTAACAGGTACAACACAGCGCTCCCTTTATAAGTGAAAATGTCCAATCTGCTTCACGCCCCCTCATCTGGTCTTGATTCCAATTAATCCCAGGCTGACCACTAAGTGATGGAAAAGCCCCCTTCCCTATGGTGGGCATGCAGGGGAAGAAACTGACTTATTTTTTGGGGGGGGGGGGGTGGGATGGTGATGTTATGATGGCCACAGGGGATTGTCAACAGATCACCCTGTGGCTCTTGCTGAATAGAAACTCCCCTATTGTGTGTGTGGAGGCTCGCCCAATTGGGAAAATGCAGCAGGAGGTTTAAAATCAGCTGGCTCCATTCCTGCTGGCAGTTGGAAGACTAGGGGCTGACCCTCACTCTAGCTGCTGAACAGCATTTCGAACGCACTGTAAATAAAGGGTGATGGGTGACGGAAGACTGGCCTCAGTAAGATTGTTGCAGTGGTGATGATCAGACCATGGGAGTTAACAGCAAAACAACTGGTGTCAATCAAGGTTTGCAGGATCGATGTGAATGTGGTTTGCATAAATAGAGCAAGGACAAAAATCAAATTTCTCACTGGGTGTATAATCTGGATCTACCACTTGGTGTAAAAAGTTGATCACCCCTGACGACCTGACAGCTTGCTCATTATTCATTCAGCACGTTTTCCTCTTAATAGCACATTCGTAAACTGGAAATTCACAAGTTGCAGAGTACAGTTTGTACATTGTTCATTTTAGTACCTTGGCTCGCCTGACAAGCACTAGAGGCAAGGTGGGTCCTGGGTCCAAGCCCAGGTATTGAAAACCAGAATGGCTGGAAGTTGCAATGACATGCATTCACCCTGACCACTAGCTGGTGCTGTTACCCCGAATGTCAGCCTGTGAGTAGTGCAAACTCTTTGCAGCTGTACAAGTGCTCTTAAAATCACTGCGTGGTTTCAAGTTTCAAGACCAAGCCAGACAAAAAAAATTAAATTAGGAGCTGACAGAACATAGCACATTATTCTCAAAACTGATGTGAACAGGCCAAGTTAACATTTATTGTTTGTCATTACGTGCACTCCTATTAATCTCAAAAACATAGAACAGCTGAAGTAACAAACAGACGAGACAGTCCATATCCCAGCTGCTAAGTGGAATATCCAAAAGTATATTTTAGTTAAGAAACCTCCTGTTCACCTTGCCTAATGGGTCTCCAGCTCAATGGATGCAGCAAGGCACTGGAATCCATAACAATACCTCTCACAGGAGCAGAAATTACAGAATGAGCAAGAGGTACAGAACAGCAGAATTTGCAATGAGATCAACTAAAGTCAATTTACTGTTAATTTAACAGCTACTCCAAGTATTTCTTCCAAAGTAAAAGGAACAAAAATATCTCTAGCAAAATTTATATTTTAATAATTGTCCAAAATCAGCACTCATTTCTCATTTAGTGTACAGCAAAATTTAGCAAAAACCCTCAGGCTTCAAACAATTAAAAATTCTAAAGTAGATTAACAAATTAGTTCACTTTACATACACCAAATGTATTTTACAGTAATGTAGGAAGACTGTTGCACTATATCTGAACAGTGGCCTCACCTTCAAGTCTGATTCCTAATCCAGCAGAAAACTTAATGGAGGTCATTTACAGTCCTAATAGAAGTGATTGCGAAGTCCCGTATGAATCCAATTCTCAGTGGACATGGAAACAGACTTGCAGCTCACAATTATCGGCTTAAGCAGGAACAAAACAAATAAATAATAAACCACCTGGATTCAATTCCATGTTTCTCACAGGGAGATCTAATGAGGCTCTAAAGCGGGGTGAAGAATTCCTCTGGCAGTTCGGCCATCAGGCAATCAAGACCATCTGCAAAAGACAGAAATGAAATTGCAGGCAAATAAACTATTTTAACTATAAGTTAAAAACCCATTCATAGGAAATAAGCAAGGTTACAAATCATAGATTTCTGCAACTGATATCAGAAAATATATATTTGCCCAATGGCATAATTAGGCAAAGAAAAGTGACATTTTTAGGCATGTACAGATGAAAATTGTGTGTTAAATATTTTACTGTTGCATTGTATTCAAATTCCTTTTTTAAAAAACCTCATACCAGCAAACATCCTTGGGCCTTTGAGTGAGAATGACAAACAGATGTGGAGGGGCATGTTGCCATGTAAATTAAAAGTGAAAAGCATAGATAAGATGCTAATTACCTCGAGTATAGTACCTTAGGCAATGAGAAAGTTGCAATTAGAAATGAACAACCACCAATTATCTGCTTGGCAGAATAAAAATATAAGGAGAGTGTGCCTAGACCACATACAGTTACATCATTCATGGATTCTACAAGAACTATTTATAGTAGCTATCTGAAGTGACTCTCACCAAGTTTACAGATGCACCATAGAAAGCATTCTTTCTGGTCGTATTACAGCTTGGTACGGCTCTTGCTCTGCCCAAGACTGCAAGAAACTACTAAAGGTCATGAATGTAGTCCAATCCATCACGCAAACCAGCCTCCCATCCACTGACTCTGTCTACACTTCTCACTATCTTGGCAAAGCAACCAGCATAATTAAGGACCCCACACACCTCGGACATACTCTCTTCCACCTTTTTCATCAGGAAAAAGATACAAAGTCTGAGGTCACGTACCAACTGACTCAAGAAAAGCTTCTTCCCTGCTGCTGTCATGACTTTTGAATAGACATATCTTTTAAGTTGATCTTTCTCTACACCCTAGCTATGACTGTAACACAACATTCTGCATGTTCTTGTTTCCTACTCTATGTACAGTATGCTTTGTATAGCGCGCAAGAAATAATACTTTTCACTTTATGCTAATACATGTGACAATAATAAATCATATCAAAGAGTTTCTGAAGATCAACAGCCTTGAAGTTACCAAAAAAGGTCAATAAAAATCTACAACTGAATAAGCATCTATTTCATATTTGTGTAAGGTTTTTGTAGTAAGGATACCAAAGAATCTCTGCGCTGGAGCTCATTGAGCTGTCTGTGCTGATGCTCATTTCTCCCACTGGAGTTAATGGCCTTGTTGTTATGAAAGTTTGGGTCATGAAAAATGGCTGGTATGTTCCATTCTAACCCTTTACAACAATTCACACTTGTATAGTCTGTTTAACATCTAAAGGCACATTAAAGTAACATTAGGGTCTGAATTAAGAGATATTAGAAGGGATGCCAGTAGCTCAACCAATGACAATTTATTTGTTGGGGGGCGGGGGGGCACTGCTGAGGAGAAGAGGTAGGGTCTAAGGAAGGAATTCTAGAGCCAGCATTTAGATGACTGAAGTAATGACCACAGATAATGAAAATCAGTTAAGGGGGAAAATCTTAAGATTTTGGGAGAGGCTATGCTGGACAGATACTTGGTTGCAGAGAAAATAAACCAGGCGTTATTTTTGCTATCTGGGACAATCCTGGACTAATGGGAAGTTTTTGACAGGGGTATGTGGCCTGATAATGGATAACTAAAACAACAGAGGGAGGAAAGACAAGCCATATCAAGGGATTGATCAAGATGATAGTAGTAAAAGGTTTTGCTGGAGATATGGACATTAAAAAAAAAATGAGAATGAGCTGCTGAGGGATTATTGGCTGCAGAGGAACTGTGGCAAAAGAAATGCCAAAAGGATCAGCCCTATTTTTTGACTCTTAATAAAATTATGTTCAGAACTGTAACTTTGCATTCAGGTAACAGCCCAGCAAATTCTACGTACACAAATTCATAACTGTGTACCTATAGCCTGCCTAACGGCTTTTATAAATTGAACATTGTTTCTTTTCTTTGATGTTCGATAACTCCAGAATCTCAACTGCATTCAATCTTTGTTTTACATCAGCACTCGCACTTCAAAGATCAATAACTCAGCATCTCCAGAAACCTGTTCCCCCATTTTGCCAAACATCTTAATTTAATATATGGACATATTCACTATTCTTTTCTCAACTGCATCAATCACGATTCTCTGCTTTGAACAGTATCTGTCACATACCCGTCTTCCAGCTAATTACCTCCTACATTGTTCCTTGGTTTGCTTTGCTCAGAAAACACCATGTCTTGTACCCACAATCTAAATTATTTATATAAAAATGGAAAACAAAAGTTCCAGCGCAAACCTCTGGTGCACACCATTACCCACATCCCTCCTACCTGAATAGAATCCATCAACATCTTTTTGCTTTGCACTTGTAAGCTGTCTGTTTATATAGCTATATCCTCTTGCAATACCATCTGCTTACAATTTCTTCTGCACAAGTATAAATGTGGCTCCATGTCAAACATTGCGCTCAATAATGATCCAGATCAATGGTAGGTGGGCAATGCATTTTTCTTCAATTTTACAAAAGCAGCATAGACTGAAGCCAAACCACATCGACTTACTGTCAGTTTGCATAGGAACGCAGTGTTGTACATGGCATTTTTGCAAAACAAAAACCTGCACCAACTGGAAATTTAATGAGAAAGACCAGCAAGTTGGCTCTCAAAAGGGAGTGGAATTCTTTAGGGTTCCGAGAAGGCAGGGTTAAAAGAAAACAGGTAATAGCATTATGGTGACATTCACAAGAAAATCTTCCTGTTCCCGTATGGCTAGTTTGGCCCTATGTGCAGCTGGTAAAGGATTTTAAACAGACTAGAACCACATGGCAAGTAGGCAATTGATTTCCAAAGCTATTATTTTCATTGCCAAATGTTCTGAAATACCAGAAAAGAAAATGAGAGCACTTACAACCAAACGACAGCCTATGTTTTCATTCTGAAATTATTTCTCTTATTACAAGATTATATGCACGTGGGGAACTGAATTTTCAGCAAGGTTATTACCTAAAATAGGCAGGATCAACACATCTTTTCAAGCAAAGAACCCAGTCCGACCTACTTGCCACTGACAGCAGGGGATGCTGTTTCTCCATTACATTTATACAGGGGGGAAGAAAAGCATCTCTGTCATGCTTAGTTGTTTTCTCTTTGATCCAATAAACAAATTAATTATACTTTATCAGTGCCTTTAATTTAAAAATACATTCAGGATAACAACACTCAGCCAACATTTTCTTCTAATATTTATAGCCAAATATCACATATTGGTGATCCCTTCACATATAAACATAGTAACATGAATGAAAATATGAATATAATATTCATAGAACACAATAATGTTGATGGAAAATGCTAAAACACTCTAGATAATGTGCCAACTGAGAGTAACCCCTGTCTGTTCACTCTTGAACGTGACAAAATTATGTACATTTTTAAAGACAATAAATTATGCAAAGGTTTTTGTGGAAAGTGCAGATGCAGACAATGCCGGCATAACATCATGGTTCTAAATAAGGAAATGCACACAGCACCACAGTCACTGAAAATATTCCAGCATTTGCTCCAACCTACTAATAAGCTAGATCCTCTATTATGCTGGCTCCGAAACAGACTTGAGCACAGAAAAAAGCAGCTCCATCTGGTGAAGGGATACATTTTTCATTCAGCGGGAAGCTATTAATAATATATTTTATCAGTATCTTATTGAAGGCTTTAGATGTTGTTTAATTCTTAATGAGAGTACTTTAAACAATGGCCAGAGCTTAGCAATGAAGAGCTAATAAATTAATATAAAATTGGTGATGAATGTTCATGTCAAGGAAATAAATAAGTAACTAGCAATTGACCAGAATGTGCAGCGAGGCATTACTAATCCAGACTCAAACTATTTATCTAAAGAAACAGCTTTAACTGGTAATATTTCATAGAAGTTGTCACATTGACTGCAGACTGAGATCGATTATGATGTACTTATGAAAATACTGCATTCGATTTCAGATTGTTCTCAACTCTGCATTTATGCTTTGAAAGATGGATTTAAAAAATTACAACATATATAACCTATTAATTGCCCCTTTTTCAGAACGCCTTTGCTCAGGATGATTACTCGTTTTAAGAACTTCATCTAAACATTCGTACCACGTAAATCTTTCCAAATTAGTTGTTCGAAATAACTTACGATTGAAGGGTGGGTGAATGGAAATGAGCGAGGGACAGACAACATCATTAGCTTTAACATACACACAAGATCTTTCTCTAACTCTTATCTTCAAATCCAACCAAAGGGGAGTGCAGATTACATTCTTGCAATTTTTTTTTAAACCTAAACAGTTCTGGCAGCACAAGCCATGACAAAATATCATGTCACTCATACACCAAAGTAGGAAATGATTGGGGGAGTGAAAGAAACTTGTATTTTATGTTTACAAAGAAATGTACATTTGACCCTTATGATTTGAAAAGTGTATCTGTAGGTTTGGGGTGAGTAGCCACTGATTTAAAGACATAGCAATACACACAATCTATAAATTAGATACAATGGGCGGAGTTCCCCAGCCGTTCATGCCGGGAGGATTTTCTGGGCATGCCGTGATGAATGGGGATTTGGCTGAGCACCAGATTCTCCTTCCTTGTTTGCAGCAGCGGCGGGGCACAAACAGTTCAAAAATTCCAGCCCATATATTTTCCATAACAAGTTAGTGTGGATATAATGTGATTAAAAACTGCACGAGTTCCAATAACTTTTCAAGTTGATAATCACTTTTGCCTACAGTAGTGCAATGCTGCTTACACTATAATCATCACATCGCCCAATAAGACAGAAAACTGCTGGATTACAAACATACATAGATTAATACGAAAAAAATTCATAAACCTAATGGTTTATTAGGAATCAAAGCAAGTTATTTGGTGTTTAATTTTATGGATTTTTAGGAGATATATTGTGGAGCTTGTTCTTATGCAAACACTTAGTTCAAGATCATCATAGGACAATGCACAATTCTGAAAGTTGCCCTCAACCAATAATGAATATTTATATTACCCATATGATTTAAACATATTCCAGGAACATCAGACCTACCTGCTTCCCAGTCTTCATCACAACTTTCCTTTAATGCTGTGGCTTCACATCCAGATATTTCCATGCTTTCCTTCCTCGTACTAGAAGGAAATGTCTGAGAATCCCACAATGTAGTGTCTGTGCAGAAACTTCTGTTTGTGACTGAAGAATCATATCTAGGTTCAGGAGGAGACTTGGCCAGCAAGTCAAAAGTGGATTGTGGAAGCGCATTGTGGTTCTGAAAACAAGCAAAATATTTTAAAATCAAGTTGCTCTCAGATGAAATTTCGTTTGGGAAAAAAAACTTCACTCACCTGAGCACCAAGATGAGATAGCAACACTAGCTGTTGGGAAAATATCTGAATCACTCACTACCTCTACACAGAGGTATCATGGAAGCAGCTTCAAGGGTTCAGGTTTTTGACATGGTAAATTCAAACAAAATTGAAAAATATTCTTTGAAAGGGCTTCTTAGCTAATTTATATTCACTAGTCTAGCTTGTTAGGTTTTTTTTCCCCTGCTGCCACTTGATACACTAAGAACATGACAATGGTATTTAGGACATCATATGATTGGACAAAGTCAACACATGAAAGAAATAATGTTTGACAAAATCACTAACTCAGCTGCTTTGAAGTTGGAACCAGCAGAGTAGGAGAGAGAGAATAATTGGATGCAACATGTTTGGATTTTTAAAATACAGTCAATACTGTACTGTAAAATACAGCCCCACAAGACACTATCACAGAAAATTAGGAGTCATGGGTTTGGAGGAAATTAGGGTGCACTGAGGATTAGTTAACCAACGGAACAGACAGTAGAAATAAACAGGTCATTTTGCATGGACTAGATTTATCTCGTGGGGCACTCTGGTTACTTTGTCTACGTCAGTGACTTAGATGAGAGGACCAATTATAAGGTATCCAGGTTTTCTGACGATACAGAGCTAGGTAGAAAAGAAAGCTGTGAGGAGGATGCAAAAGTTAATATGCAAGATAATAGTTCATGCAGTTCAAGTTGTGGCTAACATCTTAGCATAAATGGCATTGGTTAATGGACTAGTAGCAGCAAGTAGGAATATGTAAGGACATTTTCAAGTTGGCAGGTAGTAACTAGTGGAGGGCCACAGGAATCAGCAGTGGGGTCTCAACTTTACAATCCACATTAATGACCTAGATGAAGAGACTAATGTGTCCAATTTTGCTTATGATTCAAAGTTAGTTGGGAATGTAACCTCTGAGGACACACTAAGGCTGTGAAAGAGAAGTGAGTACGCAACAAGGATGCAGGTGGAGTATAATGTGAAGAAATGAGAGGTTTTTTTGGCACAAAGAACGGAAAAGTAGAGCTTTCTTTCAAAAAAACTTTTAAAATTTGATATTCAGAGAGACTTGGTATTAAGTTAGCAAGCAAGGTACGCCAAGCAATTCAGAAGGTCAAATCAAATTACTGCAGATGCAGAAATCTGAAACAAGAGATGCTGGAAAATCTCAGCATCTGTGATGAGAGAACAGATCTAGCTGGATGGCTCACCCAGACTTGAAATGTTGGCTCGATTCTCTCTTCACAGCCGCTTTCAGGCCTGCTAAGATTTTCCAATATTTTCTCTTTTTTCCATGAGGCAAATAGCAAGTTGCAAAGGGACAGAAATACTAATTGCAATTTTGATCTCCTTATCCAACAAAGGAAAGACTTGACCTGAAGCTAGTTTAGCTAAAATTCATTAGATTGGTTCCTGGGATGAAGTGTTGAAAAACGGGACCTAGTCTCTCTGGAATTTAGAAAATTGAAAGATCATCTCATTGAATCATACAAGCTTGTGAAAGAGCTTGACAGGATGGGCACAAGAAGTTGGATTCCTTTGCTCAGAAATTTAGAACATGAAAGCATTGCAGGATAAGGGGTCAATCATTTAGGATTGTGAAGAGGAGAAATTTCTTCACTCAGAGCACTGCAAATCTTCCTAATTCTTTATCCTGGAGACTTGTGGATGCTCCATCATTGAGTACATTCAAAATGGGGATAGAACGATCCTTTGATTCTCTCAAATCAAAAAAATAAAGAAACCGACTGGAAAGCAGAGAGAGGTAGACCATCAGCCATAATCATATTCGGCAGACCAGGTTCAAGGGGCCATGTGATGTCCTCCTGCACCTATTTATAATATTATGTTTTGCCAGCAAAGGGAAATATGCAGATTAAATGAAAGGGCAAGAACGCAGCAGATTGATTAGAATGAAAAGTGTGACTTGACAGAAAAATAGAAAAGCAGAACTTTTGTTTCAAATTGGAGAGAGACTGGGACATATTAGTATGAGGGATCTGGGTGCCCTTGTACACAAATTGCAACGTTAACATGTGGATGCAGCAAACAAGAAAACAAGCAAATTACGTATTGATATTATTACAAAGAATTGGAATAAAAGAACAATAAAGTTTTATTGCAATTATACAAGCCTTTAAAAAGAACACACCTGCAGTACTATGGACACTCTTATTGTCTTACTAAAGAACATACTTGCCTCAGATAGTGTGCAAAGGTTCAGTAAACAGATTCCTGGAATGAGGGGAGATTGAACAGACTAGGCCTATTTTTGAAAGTGAATGACCTTGGAGAGGAAATGATGCAAGCACACTACTTTCAATATGTTGTCATGTTGAGTACAAATTACTGTTTCTTGTTTTACTGGAATGCCCAATTCAGCATCATTGTGCTGAACACTGTTAAAACTGGGAGAGACAAGGTGAATCACAAAGTAGCGCTTAGTTAACAACATGGATTTTAAATGCTTTAAAAGTACAAGAGAAAGGAGAAACTCGGCAGGGTTTTACAACAAAGGTCCTGAAAAAAAAACCTAAGTGGCCTGTGACAGGTTTGCTACCAATATCAATGCAGATTCAGTCATAGGCATTGTGCTACCATGGACCAGTCACCTCTTACAGATAATACTACAGCATCTACTCAATTGTATGAAGTACATCCTAATATTCTTACCTGGGGACTCTGAACCAGCTGGTTACGAATGCCTTCGCTGGCACCTTGTGGATAAATTCTTATCACGTTGCTCGACGTAATATTCAAATAATGATTTCTAAGTGATGGAGAAAATACACCAACCTAAAGGCAGAAGTAAAAATTGCATGTTACTGTTGAGGAAATTAACTTTTCAAGTTCAGAAATTACATTGCTGCAACAAGTCCACAGTAGACGCCATCTTCCTGGTCCAAAACACAACTCTGGAACACCTAGGTAAAAAATACACCTACGTCAGACTCCTATTTTATTGACTACAGGTCAACCTTCAACACCTTTATTCCTCCAAACTCTGTGGCCTGGGGCTCGGCTCCACCCTCTGCGACTGGATCCTAAAATTTTGAACCCACAGACCTTAATCAGCAAGGCTAGGCAACAACACCTCCTCCACGATGTTCCACAACACTGATTCCCCCACGAGGCTGTGTCCTCACCCCTTTCTATACTCCGTATACACCGATGACTGTGTGGCCAAATTCCCTTCCAACTCGATTTTCAAGTTTGCTGATGATGCGACCATAGTGGCTGGGATCTCAAACAACAATGAGATGGAGTACAGGAAAGAGACAAAGAATCTGGTGAACTGATGCAATGACAATAATCTCTCCCTCAACGTCAACGAAATGAAGGAGATAGTCATCGACTTCAGGAATCAAAGTGGAGGACATGTTCCTGTTCACATTAACTGGGGACAAAGTGGAAATGGTCGAGAGCTTCAGGTTTCTCTGTGTCCACATCACCAAGAACCTGTCCTGGTCCCTCCATGCTGACGCTATAGTTAAGAAAGCCCACCAATGCCTCCACTTTCTCAGGAGGCTAAGGAAATTTGTCCATTACATCCTCTACGACTCTCACCAACTTTAATAGATGCACCATAGAAAGCATTCTTTCTGGTTGTATCACAGCTTGGTCTGGCTCCTGCTCTGTCCAAGATCACAAAATACTACAAAGGGTTGTGAATGATGGCCAGTCCATCATGCAAACTAGCTTCCCATCCACTCACTCTGTCTACACTTCCAACGGCCTGGGAAAAGCAGCCAGCATAATCAAGGACTCCATGCACCCCAGACATACTCTCTTCCACCTTCTTCCGTTGGGAAAAAGATACAAAAGTCTGCAGTCACGTACCAACCGACTCAAGAACAGCTTCTTCCCTCTACCATCAGATTTGTGAATGGAACTACCTCGCATTAAGTTGATTTTTCTCTAGACTCTAGCTATGACTGTAACATTACATTCTGCACTCTGTCCTTTCCTCTTTATGAATGGTATGCTTTGTCTGTATAGCATGCAAGAAACAATACTTTTTAACTGTATACTAACACAATTCAATAATAAATCAAATCAAAAATGTTTAAGTGGCATCATTCTGGAATATAACATTTTGCATCATTCAGAAATGTAACTACTTTGAGAGATACATGTGCAAAAATGTATTATATTTTACTCAGTTGACAGCCTAAAGCATTTGTGATAAGGTAGACATTGTGTAGGTACAGACACCATATCAACAGCTAACATTAGCATCCACACTGGTGGCAGCATATTGTAGTGTACTGCTAGTGCATAAGCAGTGTTAAATGTTTTATAATGGGAAAGACTCTATGGCCAGTCTACACTTCCAGCCTCAAAGCTCTGTCTGCCAATCAGCAATGTTTCCAATGTAACAGCACAAGCTAGCCATTCATCCAAGCAAAGTGACCCTAATTAGTTGACAGGCAGTATCAACTCATGATTTATTATCTCCTATTGGAAGGGCCAAACATATGGACTAAAGGGAAATTGAAAGGCAATGAGAACTCCTCCACTATTTTTGCTCACTAATGTCAATATTAAATTCTCATCGGACACAATTGGCATTATCTGCACCAGCCCCAATACATTCCAGTATTATTCTATAGTTGGTGTTAAATGAGTAGTAAAATTAATAATCCAAAAGTTCTACCCATAATTCTCAGATTTAAGCACAGAGCTAATAACCTGTTTCAAGAGAAGCACTGTTCCAGCCTTTAGATTGTTCAATTGTTCAACTAGAAGTTGTCTGTGAATGGTGCCTTGCATCTCTCCTGAAAGTAAACAGAAATAATTAGTTTTCAAAGAAATTTCCAGCAGCCACCACTGGCAAATAAGGGACATTATAACCTCCATCATTTACAATGCTCCAACTGTATAGATGCCTTTGGACGGACTTTAAACTGGCTTTTTCCTTAATTTTCTTGAAATAGGGGACAGAAAGTACATCTGGGGAGGGGATGGTAAGAAAGCAAGCAGATAATTCTCAGTACACTGA
This sequence comes from Carcharhinus amblyrhynchos, assembly GCF_965287045.1. Taxonomy (NCBI): domain Eukaryota; kingdom Metazoa; phylum Chordata; class Chondrichthyes; order Carcharhiniformes; family Carcharhinidae; genus Carcharhinus; species Carcharhinus amblyrhynchos. The sequence goes on from NC_137350.1 coordinate 16,349,385, forward strand.
AAAAAAATTAAAATCATATTTTCATTATTAATTTCAGGGAAGATATCACGAAATGAAAGATTTCCATGGTTGATGAACTTGACAGATCCAGTGCAGCTGCCTTGTATTAATTTGATCAAGAATCAGATTGCTTTCCTGTTCTCGATGCTAATCTTGCTGCTGAAATGCAAATGCAAAATTCAGGATCAGCTCAGAAATGAACTTTCAGTTTTGGTCGAAGCACATTCTGAAATTGTTTATTTTGGATGCTTTAATTCCTCCACAAATGGATTTACAGATAATTATTTTGAATTTTAAAACTTGAGAACACACTTTGCTGAGAGAAAACCATCCAGGCAAGGGATGGCCAATCTGTGGACTGACAGACATCCCCTTTCCTAAGGCAAAACACTAACCAATTAATTTGCTCATCTTGATAATCTGTAAATCGCTCATCCATAATAGAGTTTTCTTGGTCATAATCAGGATTTTATGACTATTCTTCCAGGAAAGTGATTTAAAAATGAGTTACTTTAAGTATTGCCTTTAAACAGTTGACTGGCATAGGTGTAGCTTATAGTGTTACAGTAAGTAGCTTCTTATTTGAAAGTAAATGCTGATGTCTTTAGCAGGTATGAGGGATGCTATCAGTAGTGTGGTCTTTCGAAGGTTTAGTCTTACCATGAGGCGCCTGTGTAACTAGCTGCAACAAGTTCTGAATCCATACAGTACTGTAATTTGATATTTTTATAAGATTGAGTATTACAATGCATTGAACTACCTACTGTGGCCAAGTTACCACAGTTCAAAAAGGAAATCACACATATTGAGAAAACATGTATTGAAACCAGATACTGATGCTATTTCGGATAGCAGGGGAGTTTATATTCTCAGAAGTTCGCACCAATCATTTACATTGCAAGTGGATGAAAAACTCCCTTTCAAATGAAGCTTGTTTCAGCAGTGAAAAGCAACAGATTTTTATTAGGAGAGTGGCCAACCTTCATACAGTGACAAGAGTCAGGAACCAAGGCCCAGTCTGCAGGGCAGAAAAACTTTAAAAAAAAAATAGCAGTCAGGATTTGCTAAAGAAAACTGCAAAGATTTTCAATGAGGCAAAGTGGTTAGAAGTGCTCAAGGATAGGTGAAAGACATTTGATTAAGTCCAAGTGCAACAAACCACAGATGTGGGGGAAGGTTGGCAGTGGTACTGATTGTATTAAGTGAAATCTGACCGTAATTGTTATACTTTGTACGATCCCTTCCTGTGAAATGAAATAACTTAACAATTCACATCAAGCCTCATTTCACCTTGCAAAGATTGAAGTACATACGTGAGACACAAGTTCAGGTTACAAAAGTCATGATGTGGTGTTGTGAGACCTCTTACTGCAGGTTACAAAGGAACATTACTGTTTTATATCCTTGAGTGATGCTATGATACAAGCTGGGAGAGTCAACTCAGAAATTCACAGATTCCTGACAGGAGTGACGAATGCCACTGAACCCAAGAATGTTTCAAAAGTACCAGCCAATTTGTGTCAAGCTAAGCATCCCAAACAGCAAAATGATAAATGTTCAAAATCTCTGTTTAGAATGTTGATTGGAGAAATGTTAGACAGAACATGGGAAGAACTTGTGTCCTTTTTTGTTTGAAAAGTGTCTAAGGGTCTTTCATATTGTTAAACAGAAATCCAGTGGGAAATCATCCAGAAGACATAGCTGATAGAACAAAACAGTAACATTCTAAAAAGGTATCTTTCTGTAACAGTGAATTATCTCCTGAAAGAGGGGCATTTTTCTAGCCTTTGCATATTAATTCAACTATTTTGTACAACAAAACAAGTATCTTTACATTTGGCAATATTGAGATCATTACTGAAAAGATGCATGTTGGATAACAACCAGATCAGGTTTGCTTACAGTTATTGTATTCAAATAGCCTTCTGACAAAGTTTGCACATCGGACTGGTTATTTGAGGGCTCCCTTGATGGCTTTGCGTTTACCCAATAGCTATCTGCCTATCTCATGAGGCAAGTTTCAGCTTTGGTCAGTGCAGAGTTACCCAATTTTGGGAGGCAGTAAGGATATTACAACTGATCTTCATGCATATTGTACGGAGATGGAATTAGTGAAACTTCTTAATCACCATCCAGTGATTCCTGGTGGAAGACGTACACTTTCAACATCAGTTGTGATGCTCCTTATGGCCAAAATAGTGTACAAACTTGGTTGAGCCTAATGCATTAATCACTGCCAATCAGCAAGGTGTAGAGGGTGAAGGTCTCAGGCAATCAACACCCTTAGAAGAGAAAAGAATTGGACAGGAAGTATGTAAAAAATGAACAACGACCAAGAATCAAGATCTTCAAAAGAAGGTAAGAAACAGAAAGAGGAAGAAAGGTTATGCATCTGTTGGGCCAATAATTTCTCACAAAGCTAGTTTCTTATCATAGTTGGGTGAAGCATCATTCATATCTTACTTGGGGTGGGGGGAAACAACAATTCAGTTGTGGAATAGTGCCTAGCATAAGTCTTTAAAAAAAAAACCAGACCGAGCAGGACCACACTGGATTACACTTCAGTCACCAACTAAGATCATCACAACAAAATATCCATAATGGGCATCAGTAATTTAGGAAAGTAACATATGCATTGAGATCTTCCAGTGTTCCCATTGATGGGATCTATCGGTCCTGCTGACAGCAATCCCCACTATGGATTCTGCTGTAGTGGTGGGTGTGAAGAATGGGAGACCTCGTTGACAATGACAGCAGTCCATATGCAGTGGACACACGTGGAAAACCTCACCCATGGTCTAACCAAACTAAAAAGAACACAAAATAAACAATAAACTCTCAATAAAACCAAAAGAAACATTTCTAACTAAACCCTATAAAATAGTCTATGTCCTATGGCGCCCATTAGTTACAGAAAACATCAAGCATATTGGCCAATACTTAACACGGGAGTCCAGTTGGTTATGGGAAGTGATCAAAGAACTGCATTAAGAGTTCCCAATGAACCTACAATAAACCCAATGAGATCACTTAAATTACATACAATTCATAAAACCATGTGTATTTACAAGTGTGGCCTGATCCAAATCAGTCACTTGCATTGGTTTAGCTTGCTCTAGTTTTTGTAGCAGTTTCAATTATTAAACTCTGAAAGCTTAAGGAAACTCTACCTGATGGATCCTTAAAAACAGCACTAGCATCCATGTTTGTACGTGTCAATGACTTGACAAGTACTGCCATTTTGGGGACCTTGCCTTTGGGGAGCTGCTTCAAGGCTGCCTATAGAAACAGTGAAGAGTTAGTTAAAACATTTGAAAATCTTCATCCATTTCTATAAATTAGAGCAAATAAGTTCAATGAAACAAAAAGTATTACACAAAACTAAAAGTGCACTCATTAAAAGCAGCAAAATACTTGCTACATTTAGTTTAAAAGATAATTTATACAACACTTATGACCTCAAGTGTTTTACAAATGAAGTACATTTCCCAAGTGCAGCCACAGTTGCACAACAGAAAATACAGCAATCAATTTTCATACAGCAAGGTCTCTCAAACAACCACAAGATAATGAATCTGCCTTAGTAATGCTGGCTGGGCCACAGAGAACTTCAAAGCTCTTCAAGTATCATGGCACCTTTTATATCTGCTTGTGGGGGCTCATGTGACCTCAGCTTAACATCACATCTGAGACACAACTCCTCTGGCATTGCAGGACTCCCCAAGTTTAACTAATGCGCTCAAGTCCAGGAATTAGGCTTGAACCTTGACCAGCTGACTCGGATAAGTGAGTGATATCGACAAGCCACAACTGGAACGGAACTAAAATGAAAATAATCATGCATTTCAAAATAAAGGTGAGGAGGCAAATTATCCATGGGAACCCGTCAGTGTTGATTAATTTAGAAATTAACAAGGATTATTGGCTATCTTTTAGATGCAAATTACATTGTACATAGTGGAAGTATTAAATAACACGCAAACTTGAGAATGTGCTCATTAGCATTCTTAACTTTTTTTTGCATCTTTTCAGTGAACAACCATTAAAATCATTCATCCTCGCACTGATACCAGTGCGAGAGTCAAAGAATTTTTCAACTGAAAAATTTCAAATCAACGGATATCAGTTCCACCCAGTGTAAATTTGCACACAACTTAAACTGAGATCTTGTGGGATTAATTTTTATAACGATCTAACTTTCTCCTCTTTGGCCCAGATCATCCAGTCTCCAGATGGTCAGAGAGTGGGCTTGCTCCAGAGGATGCAGTATGGGACCCCTCACAAGTCCCAATGTCAGGACTCCACAGGGACGACTGGCAGGTTTCAACTCCTGATGGGCAATTCCCCAACTCCCTATGACCCTCCAAGAAAGTATCCAAATCTGAGGCACTTACTTGAAAAGTTGAGCAGGAAATTAGGCAGGAAAATAGCCATATTTAACTCTTGGGTAACTCTGCCAAGGACTCCCTATTTCCACCCATCCACTTGAAATCTCCCCCCAACGCTACCACTTAACTCACTCACACTCATTCATTAATACATTGACTGGAAAGTTATTTACATATCCCTAAGCTGTTCAGTGTTAGTGAATGAACAATTACCAAAATATGGCAAACAATGGCTTGGCTTTCCCAAAGATCTTGGCTTGTCAAGAAGTCATAAGAGATGTGCTCTGCATTTTAGATGAGACCTGGCTCAGATGGCTGGGCCAGAAATGCAGAGCTCCAGTCTACTGAAAATTAATAGGAGTGGAGTGGCAAACTGATCGTGATTGTGGCTTTTGCCTCAGAAGATTTGACCCCTTGTTTCAATGATGTGGATATGCCGGCGTTGGACTGGGGTAAACACAGTAGAAAGTCTGACAACACCAGATTTCAGTCCAACCGATTTATTTGATAGTAAACTCACTAGCTTTCGGGTTCGCCCCTTCGTCAATTTCTTGGGAATTATGCAGGCATTGCAATTTCACACGTGTGACAAAACTCAAACTATTTTCAAAAGAATTATGAAGTTTTAGCAAGGCTTCAATGACAATGGCCATCTGATATTTAGCAGTTCTCCCAATTAAAACAAAAGGTATGACTACTGGTATCAAAAGTGCAAGATACATGAATGCAAGGATTCAATAAAAAAAATGAGCTAATCAAAAACTGTTCAGAAGTCCAACCTTCTCCATTGATTCAATTGGTAAAGAGTGTGTGCAAATCTGTAGCACCGACTGGAAGTCACCAGATTAGATCCTCGCCATGTACAAGTCCCATAGGACGGCAGTAGCAGTGCTGCAATTGGAACATGCCAAAACTCTGGGCTCACAAGAATAGGCACTTGGACGAAATACAGGACAGCAGTCAGCATCAGAGAAGCTAAATTCCAATAATAATCAATGTATTTTGGAAGGGAGGAGAGAATGTGTTCCAAAGACTGAGTAACAGAACTGAATTATACCAGCTCCAGCAGGGAGCAATGGATCTAATAATCATATCCTATTGGGAAATGCTGGACTTCCTTGGATACTGATTTCTTTTCCAAAAATGATGCAAGGTGCAAGTACAGTGAATGTTTGTTGGCAGATGACAGCAAGATTGCTAACTAGAACAAAGGAAAAATAAATTGGGCTAAGAAGCATCACAATCGACAATGCAACGATCCGTCCCCATGCCATTGTACCACCACAAATACAGTACTGAAAAACTGGGAGCTCCAGGATTTTGACACAGCATATATATTTCCAAGTCAGATTGAAAGAGACTTGGAGAACTTGGTGGTGATGTTCTTATGTGTCTAGCTCTTGCCCTTCCAGGTGGTAGAGATTATGGATTTGTGAGGTGCTGTCAAAGATGATTTGGTGAGCTGCTGCAATGCATCTTTTAGATGGGACACACAGTAAGTTCAATGTGGCAGTGAAATCAGTAGAAAATGTTTATGGTTCTGAATAGAGTACTGATCAAGTATGCTTTATCCTGAATGATGCTGTGGATCTGCACTCATCCAGGCAAGTGAAGAGTGCTCCATCACATTATTGACTTGTGGGTGATGGAAAGACAGGTGGTGCAGAATCATCAGTTTCTCACCTTTTACTCAACTACAATTTGTGCAATGGTCATTGCAACCAATATTGTCATGGTCAGCTACACTGGGACAAGTAGATTGGTGAGAATGAGGTCAAGTAGGTTTCTCTTCCTTGCTGGCATTTTCATACTCTGCTGTAAGCTGATCTGGCAGTTATGTCCTTTGTGACTCAGCTGCCCAATTAGTAGTGCCGCCATCAAGCCACTCTTCGTGATGAACATGAAAGTACATGCAAAGGTACAGTTTGTTCTCTTGCTACTTTCACAAGGTGCTCAGCATTATTCAAGAACTGGAAGGAGGTAGGAACCAATAGGAGGCTTTTCCAAGTGATGCTTAAAAACAAAATTCATCAGTTGCAGCAACCTCAGGTGGTTTCCTCAATTCTACAAGATTTCCTGAGCCAATGCTGAGAACTCCCAAGGAAGTTTCTTCCCAATTCTATCACAGTGCCACTATCTCACTGTCCTCCTGGAGGGTCAGATCATACGTGGAGATGATGGTAAAGCCTAGAACATTAGCTGAAAGGTACAATTGTACAATATTACTGTCAAGCTGCTGGATGATTAGTTTGAGGAACTGATTTTGGTACAAACTCCAAGATGTCAGTGAAGAGGACTTGAGGGTCAAATATCTTGATTGTGCAGTCAGGTCCGGCACCTGATGCTGGGTGGTCCATTTGCCAATCAGACTTCTGTCAAGTGCACAGAGAAACTTGTTTAAACAACATGTCTCCAGTCCAGCATGGAAGGAAACACTTCTGGATTTGGTTCTGAAAAATGGAGTACAGCAAATGGAGTTTGTTAAAGGAGGCAATCATCTAGCTAACAGTGACCACGATGTACTCAGTTTGAAGCAATTATGCAGAGACCAGAAAACATCAAAGGTAAAATTTCTCAACTGGGGTACAGTAATTTAAGAGGAGACCTAGATCAGATAGTTTGGAAAAAGTAATAGCAGGGTAAAGCTGTATCACAGTAATGGAGAGCACTCAAATAAAAGATAGTTCAGGTACAAACTGGGCAAAATCCTTTTGTAATATATGCTGGATGACAAAGGAAAAATAAAAACAGCTCCATAACACTATGAAACATCCCAAGGCTCTTCACAGGAGCTGTTTAAAATAAAGTATGAAACTGAGCCATGTAAAGTAATATTAGGTTAGATCACCAAAAGATTGGACAAAGAGTTAAGTTTAAAGAGTGTCTTAAAGGAGGAAAGCAGGGTAGAGAGGAGGTGGTGTAGGGAATGTATTCAAGAACTTGGGGCAAAAGCAATAGAAGGCACAGCCATCAGTGGTGGAGCAATCAAATTTGGGAGAAAAAAGGGAAGAATCAGAGGTCTGCAGATATTTTGGAGGTTTGTGGGACTACCACACGTGTATGAAGACATGGAGCGATTTGAAAACAAGGATGTGAATTTTAAAACCAACTCAAAAGGTGTCAATGTACGTCAGCAAGCAAAGGGGTCTTAGGAGAACTGGATTTGCTGCAAATTAGGATATGTGCAAGAAGAAAAGGAGATTGATGACAAACGTCAGGAGGAAGATTTAGTTAACATCCAGGAAGATTATGCAAAGTATGAGGAAGAAACTGGAAAAGAAGTTAATATTGAGACAAAAACAGGATTCAAAGGAAAAATTAGCAAGCAACATAACATTAAAAGCAAAAACATAAAAGTGTAAATAGTTTGCTAAGACAGGAGTACTTTGCATTTGTTTTCACAAAGGAAGCAGTTGATGTGAAGGTTACATTAAAAATAAGCTACTAAGAAGTCAATAATAGACAGAGATGGACTAAAGGAAATATTGAAAAAGTGTAAGTCACCTGGTCCAAATAGGACGCACCCTAGATTGTTGAAAACAGCAAAAAGCTAGAAATAAGACATGCATAGGTCACATTCTTTCAATCCTTGTTTACTGCAGGAATTGTGCCAGAAGACTAGAGGTTGCTAACGTGTTACCACTGTTCAAGAAAGTGATAAACCAGGAAACAAAAGGTCAGTCAGACTTACAATGGTAAGTTCTTACCACATATCAGGATAAAAATAAACTTTTATTTGGAGATGCAACGTCAACCTAGGAGAGCCAGATGGATTTCTATAAGGTAAACATGTCTGATTAATTTGATGAATTGAGGTAACAGAAGGTTGATCAAGGTAGTACAGATATTTCACACTTTTGGAAAGCATTTGACAAACTGCTATAGAGGAGGCTTAATAAGATGGAAACCGATACTATTGGAAGAACTGGTGATATGTATACAAAATTGGCTCAGTAACAGAAGCAAAGAGAGATGGATGGATGGATATTTCTCAGTGCTGTTTCCCAAGGGTCAATTGTGGTTCTTGTGCGCTTAAAATTTGATAAAAAAGTCTTGAGTTAGGTACAGGAAACAGCATTACAAATGCCACCAATGAAATGAAACTTGGCAAGGTCGTGGATTAGAGCGAGGATAGTTATAGGCTTCAGGAACATGACAGGAGGGTGAAATGTTCAGAAACATGGCAGATTGAGTTCAGTGTGTGTGAGATGATGCACTTAGAGCTGATGAGTACTTAGAAAGACAGTACACCATAAATGGCATCAGTTTGAAAAGTGTAAGTGAACAGACACCTTGATGTTTGTGTTTACAAACCCTTAAAGTGGCTAAAAGAGCAATGGAATATTTGGGGTTATAAATCAGAGATATAGTATATTAAAAACAAAGAAATCACGATAGAATGATATAACCCATTGCTCAACTGGAGCAAAGTAGACAATTCTGGGCATCAACTTCAGGAAAAATGCGAAGGTATTAGAAACAGGATATTATCAAGAATGAGGAACTGCAGTGATGAGGAAAGATTGGGAAAGTTAGAACTGTTCTCTTTGCAATTGAGAACATTATGTTTAAGATGAAGAACTTTGGCAAAGTAAATTGGGAAAATACTTCTCTCGGGTAGTGGATCAATAACTAGACGGTCATAGATTTAAAACCATTTGAAACAATCTAGAGGAGAGATGAGGAAAATTTTTTCTGCAGAACCTCACTATCTGGAATGATAGTGGGAGTTTGTGCAATGACAATTCCAGATCCTCTCTTGTTGAAGATCTTGATAATGGAGGGAAGGTCATTAATGTACCAACTGAAGATGGTTGGGCACAACACTCTATCCAAAGGAATTCCTGCAGTGATGTCCCAGGACTGAGAAGATTTACCTCCAATAACCATTTTCTTTTATACCAGTTATGACTCCAGCTGGTGGTGAGTTTTCCCATACCAACCAACTGACTTCAGTGCTGATGTCAAGGACAGTCACTCTCATCTCTGAGTTCCATGTTTGGACCAAGGGTACAATGAGGTCAAGAGCTGAGTGGTTCTGGAGGAACCCAAACTGAATAACAGACAGCAATTGGTTAATATGTGGCATCTGGTAGCAGCATCAATGGCCCCTTCCATCATTTTGCTGATGATCGAAGGTAGACTGATGTGGTAATCCGTCTTGTTTTTGTGGATAGGACCTACCTGGACAATTTTTCACATTGCCACATTGATGCCAATGTTGTAGCTGCTCTGGAACAACTTGGCTAGGGGCGTGGCTGGTTATGGAGCACAAGTTTTCATTATTATTGGCAGAATTCCACACTGGCTTATAGCCTTTGGGATCATACCTAGGCTTTGGGATATCCAGTGCCTTCAACTGTTGACAAATAAAAAGCAGAAATATGCATCTAAACACGACTACTCTTCAGAGGGATGCAGGAAAAATGGGCTGAATGGCCTCCACCTGTGTTGTAGGTCTCTGCCATTCTAAATTTTTAGGCAGCAGTTTGATAAAACTGAGTGGCTTGCTAAGCCACTTCAAAGGGCAATTAGAAGGCAGCTACATTGCTGTTGGTCTGGAGTCACATATGGACAAAACTGGCTAAAAACGGACAAGATTCCTTCTTGCAATGACATTTGTGAACCATTACAGCTGTTAGGTTTTTATTCCAGATCTACTTAATAAATTGAATTCAAATTTATGAACCTCCATAGTGGATTTGATTCTCAGGATTCTTCGTTCAGCCCTCTTCATTACCAGATTGGGAACATAGCTCACTCTACTACTGTACCTAACAACGAGGATACCAAGGAGAACAAGCTGTGAAAAAGGTGAAAGGCTAGATAGAATGCCAAGACTGCAACTATTATCGTAAAGCATACCTTTCGTAGAACCATGACAATGCTATAGCTTCGAAGGAAACAGTTAGCGTCTTCCTCATCCAGTCTTAGCTCTGCTTTCATGGCGGCCCACGAGCCTTTCCCAAAGTCATCTTCAACAGATTGTTGCGAACTAGGAACCTCCTCAATGCAAAAAATCAAAGAATTATGCTCAGGTGAAACAACATTGCCAAATACAAAATAGCAATTTTCACATTCAATAAATTAGATGAGACAACAGAAAAATCTGAACTAAATTCTAATCCCTGTTTGTGCTTCCAGTAGTCCCGCTCAGTGTTTTCTTTGAACTCCCTTGCCAGCTCATCAATCTTTAATATTACAGCAAGAATTCACACACTGAACTTGTAGAATATATATTCACCTCAAGGGAAGAATATAGTTAAGAGAAAGAAGGATGAATGAAAATAAATCAAGAATAAAAATGCAATTTCTCAACCGATACAGAAATATCAGTAGCAGTCACACAATGTAATGGATGCAGCTTTGAAAGCAAAATCATAACACTAAGTATGACTTGCAGTAAAGCGTTCATACTTTTCCTGGTAAACAATTTTCAGGAATTACGAAGGTCAAATACTTACAATTAATTCATCACCTACTCCTGCCTAACTTACATTCAAGGCTACTGCCAGTGAAGCAAAAATATAGCTCGGCACCACTCATCTCTCTCCTGTGCATTCTGCAGCCTCAAGAGTTTTGCATATTTTGTTTCACAGATAGGATCAATCTACCATTTGCGCTGCAAACTGCACCTTATGCTAGCACCGATATGGGTGTTTGCTCAATGCAAGAGCAATATGAAGCCACTCAATAAAAGAATTGTTGCTGATTACCTAAAGTGTTAAAAGTCAATCCCACATTGGTCAGTTATCCAGTCCTTGATGCACTGTAGCCTACTTATACAAAAAGCACCTTTCGCAAGAGAAGATTTCAAAATTAGGAAACTATGACCGTCAACATTTAACTCACATAGTCTGTTGCTGTCAAGGATGTTGGAAAGGGAGGGGGTGTGGAAGTGAGAGAAAGAGAGGGTTATATGATAAGGCACATAAAACTCGACCTTGGTTGCATGATCATTGTTTGAATGTATCCAAGGACACAGTTTGGGAGCTGGAGCAGACCTAGGAATGCTGGAATGTGAAAACGAGAGAGCAAAAAAATCAAACCGTCATGGGAAGGCTGTGAGATGATTGGTCGGTGAGTATTATTGCTTTGTTTCCCTTTCTATAAAGTGGAGTTAGTCAGAGAACTGGGCAATTAAAATTTTCAATTAAAAAAGGAGGCAAGGTGAACAGCCAACAGTTGTGGTCCACACCAGTGCCAAAAATATAGGTAGAAAGAGGGATGCAGCACTGAAGTTGGAATTTAGGAGGCTATGCTGGCAATTAGCAAGCAAAGGATTTCAATAGTCATCTCCATATTACTTATATCACTACATAGAGGTTAAAGCAGATGAATGCAGAGCTGGAAAGATGGTGGAAAGGCTTGAGGTTCACGGGATAGAGACCATCTCGAGGATGATGGGACCTTAATGGGTCCTCTCAGAGCCGTGACCAATTTCCCTATGGGGCAATTCTCTAGTACTACCTGTGGCAGGTTTAACATTGATTGTGTGGAAACTAGACGATAATACTAGACTGGAATACCAAGTGCACAAAATACTCAAAACAGATAGCACTAGAGTAGGAAATAATCAAGTTGTAATAACTAGTTAAGTTCTATTAGGCAAGTCCAGAATGGGGGGAAAGCAATAAAGTCTAAATTGGAGCCATCATGGGTGTATGCAGCATGATGAATAAAATTGGAAGAGCAGATATAATCACGTGGAAATATAACACTGTGGCAATAAGGGAGACCTGGCTGATACAGGGTCGTGCAAGGCATTAAATATTCCAAGATACAAGGTGTTGAAGAAAAAGGAGAAGAAACGGAGGGGGGTGGAGGATACACTATTGATTAAGGTGAATATTGCAGTGCAATAGTGAGAGAGAGAGAGAGAGAGAGAGAGAGTGTAAGCAAGTATATCCCAGAGGCATCAGGGACAGAATCTATTTGGCTAGACTCATGGAACAAAAATGTGGAATTATATTACTTGCTGTATAGTCTACAGACCACCAACTAGTGGAAAAGCTGTTGGGGAACAGGTTTGCAAGGATTTTTTAAAGTGAGGTGCAAGAATTGTAGAGTAGTTAAAATGGGAGAGTTCAATTATTTGAATATATATTGGAATAGTTTAAAGGGAAAATGGGTACAAGTTATCCCAGTGTGCATTCAGAATAATTTTCTACAGCAGTGTGCTTCCAGCCTAACGAGAAATAGGTATTGATTGACTTGGCTCTTGAAAATGAGATAGTCTAAGTATCAAAAGTCAGGAGGGGGAACATTTAGGGGAGGGACAATGATCATTGCGGCACAAGATTTAAGTTGACTGCGGAAAAGGGCAAGGAACATTGCAGAGTAAGAATAATAGACTGGAGGAAAGCCAAATTCAACGGGTTAAGAATGCATCTGATCCAGATACTGGAACCAAAAACTGGCAGGCAAAACTGAAGCTGACAACAGGCCAACTTTCAATACTTAGTTCAGACATAGTTGAGGTATATTCCCATGAAATGGAAAGGTAGAGAAAACATTTCCAGATTTGCCAAGATGACAAAACTTTAGAAAAAAGCGTGCTTATGTTAGTTGTCAGGTAGATAATACAATGGAGAACCGGGCTGGCCACAAAAAGGAGAAGAATTGAGAAAGAAAGCAAATAAGGGAAACAAAGAGAGGGTATGAAAAGAGATTGACAATTAACAAAAGAAATCCAAAAATCTTCTCTCGGCATTTAATACCAAGAGATTTGGAGTCCTTCATAAAAGTTTCAAGAAGATTGGTAAAACAATAAAAGCAGTGGAGTTGATTAGGGGCCAAAAAAAAAAAGGAGATTCACACAAAGAAGGATAGAGGCATGGCTGAAGTATTAAACCTTTGCATCTGTCTTTAACAAGGAAGATGTTGTGCAGATCAAGATGAAAGAAGATAATTTATGACTTGAAAGGTTTAGAATTGATATGGAGAAGTTAGGGGATAGGCTGTTTGGATCCTAGACTGGATTCTTAAGTTTTTGGTAAGATCTGGTCAAAGGAACAATAACAGGCTAAAGAAAGAAAATTACCGCACAGGAACAGGCCCTTTAGCCCTCCAAGTCTGCATTGACCATGTTACCTGTCTGAAGCAAAAAAAAAATCTTTCTGCGGACCATATCCCTCTATTCCCATCCTATTCACATATTTATCTAGACGTCCCTTAAAAGTCAGTACCATATCTGCTTCCATTACCTCCCCCAGCAATGAGTTCCAGGCACCCACCACCCTATGTGAAAAAAAATTGCCTTGTACATCTCCTTGAAACCTTGCCCCTCATACCATAAACATATGCCCCCTAATAATTGACTCTTCCACCCTGGGAAAAAGGCTTCTGACTATCCACTCTGTCCACACCCCTCAATGTTGTAGACTTCGATCAGGTCGCCCCTCAACCTCTGTCGTTCCAGTGAGAACAAATCATGTTTCTCCAACCTCTCCTCATAGCTGATGCTCTCCATACCAGGCAACATCCTGATATATCTTTTCTGCACCCTCTCCAAAATCTTCACATCCTTCTCGTAGTGTGGCAACCAGAATTGAACACTATATTCCAAGTGCAACCTAACTAAGATTCTATAAAACTGCAATATGACTTGCCAATTTTTAAACTCAATGCTCAAGCCAACGAAAGTCAGCGTGCCATATGCCTTCTTGACTACCTTTTCCATCCGAGTTGCCACTTTCAGTGACCTGTGCACCCGTACAACCAGATCCCTCTGCCTATCAATACTCTTAAGGGTTTTGCCATTTACTGTACATTTCCCATCTGTATTAAACTTTCCAAAATGCATTACCACACAGTTGTCTGGATTAAACTCGATCTGCCATTTCTCCGCCCAAGTTTCCAACAGATCTATATTCTGCTGTATCATTCGACAGTGCTTATGGCTATCCGCAATTCCACCAACCTTTGTGACGGTTTCAAACTTACTAAGCAAACCAGTTACACTTTCTTCCAAATCATTTATATATATGACAAACAGCAAAGGTCCAAGTACTGATCCCTCAGAAGCGCCACTAGTCACAGCCCTCCATTCAGGAACACACCTTGTGGTTTGACAAGGTTTGAGATTCAAGACATTTGCTAAGGGAATAAAACCACAAGATTCCACAGGTTTTGAACGAACAACTAAATTTTACATCCGTGATGAAAAAGATAAAACAATTTACAATGTCTATCTTATATTCCAACATTCAGGGTTAATTTAAGGGTATGTGTGAATTGACAGGGAACCTGTTGTCAAATGCAGTGGACAATAAATAGCAATTGCAACCAGGGCAGATCCCATGGATTTCTCAGCAACCCAACCGGATATCAGTTAAACATGTGAATTCACCAATCTTCTTGAAACTCTCATGAGACACACCAAATTTTTCACTTCAAAAGATCAAACATCTGGATTTCCTCAGAGCCGTTCCTACTTAAACTATTCAACAAATGCACATCTCACAGGGTTTCAATTTCATCTCCAAAAACTCCAATCTCTTGGATTTGAGTCTGCACTCCAACCTCTACTTATTGGCACAATTTCAATGGCTGGCTAGTTTCACTAGCTGGCACGCCCCTGGATTTCAACCAGCTATGATCTCCCCAGCTGCAACAAAGAATAAATGTTTCCAGGGTTGTTTCTGAGTGTAAACACTTGCCATCATGGAGCAGCGATCTTTTGCCACTTTCATGGCTCCCCAGGATTTCTCTTCAGCCCCAATTACATGGAGCTATTCCTAGAACTATTCCTGATCCCCAACTGTACAGTGCCAGCTAACAACATTTTTGCTGTCTGGAGCCAGTTAACCGTAGTACCTTTTCAGTATGGTAATTCTCCTTCTGCAGATCATCAGGCCAATACACAGACAAATTGAAACTCTAAGTTTAAGCTCCATCCATCCCTATCATGATGTAGCCTTCCAGGGCTCTCAGTGCTTTAAAATAAATCCCAAAACAAAATTCTGCACTGCATTTCTTTGCAAGCAGTGTATACATCTTGGGTGGGATTTTATGACCTCGCTTGTGTGAGGCTTGTAAAATCTTGCCCAAGGCCAACAGACAATTCCATTCTGCCAGCCTCGCCCACCGATTCTAGCCCTCATCTCCGATTCTCCAGCTGTGTAAACCCACCTATTGTTTTATGATCTTACCTTCCTATTCATTAATTCCTTAAGTTAATATTGCGCCAATCTTAAGTGTGATGATCTCCAAGCTGTTTTCGTTGAATTTATCCCATTTTCTACAGTTAAGCCTTAATCTTCCCAGAATTAAAAGTTACCTACAAAATAGTACTATGAGCCATGAATAACACTGTTTGCATTTAAAAATTGCTAAGTGTTACGACTGCAGTTGATGTTATAACTGGACGGGAAGATCCCAGGGTGGAACGCTGGTTCAAACATGGAGGATCCGAGTCACAGGACAGTGATTGGCTGCGGTCAAATACACTCCGTTAAGTTAGTGTCTTTGGATTTTTCCTTAGATTCCCCTGACATGATTGTTACATGAGACTTTCCAAACTCCACTCCCAAAAACACGCTTTTAAATCTCTCACAATAGTGTTCTTCCTTGGTGGTTTGCATTCCAAAATCCAAACCAGGTTTTCCAAATGACATTACTGAATAAGGCTTCGACTCCACTTTTAACAATGAATCTGAAAACCACTTCAGATGTCTTTCTGGCATCTCGGCCTTTCTCTCAGTTCTCTCTTTTTATTGAGCAGTGCTTTGTTTTACCTCACACTTCTTGGGAACTTCTCTTCATTTCTCAAGTTTTCTTAACTAGCTGTTCTTTAGATAACCATCACTTTGTGGTATAGTAAAGCCCAGAGATATCCTCCCTCTAGCCTTCTAAATCAACTACTACTTCTCGCAGAACTGGTTCCAACTGCTCTGCTCTCATATAGAATCATGAAGGAAAGCTTTTTCCTCTGGGAAGTTGCTAAGCAGAGCCCCTGCTGTTACTATTTATTCTTCAAGTTGCCTCTGGAAGTACAACAGAAACAGCTGGAATTTAACCAATCTCCACACTTTTGTCCAGGATCAGCTGATAGGTTTTACCTTCAAGGCACAGAAACATTCAAATAAGCCCACTTAAAATTATACCTTATTTCTAATATTTATCAATACAAATATAAATCCCTTAAAAATAATTTGTTTCCTTAACAAAAGTTACTAGGACAGGATAAGACACATCCAAAGACACCAAGGGAAATGAGATTGGACATTGCGGGGTACAGGTCATATTAGTCTCAGTGGTGGCGTTAAGGGACTGGAGAATTGCAAACGTTACACACCTATTCAAAAAAATGGTGTAAACATAAGCCCAGAAACTGAGTGCAACATCAAGGGGCCTTGAAAAATTGAAACTGAAGTCAATGGAAATCAGGGGGAAAGCCCTCCATTGGCTCGAGTCATACTTAGCACAAAAGGATAACAGTAGTGGAAGGCCAATCATCTCAGTTCCATGGTTGCAAGACTGCCTCAGGGTAGTGCCCTCAGACCAACCAACTTCAGCTGTTTGATCCCTGACCTTCCCTCCATCATAAGGTGCAAAATGGGAATATTTGCTGATGATTGCACAATGTTGTGACTCCTCAGGTACTGAAGCAGCTACTGTCCACATGCAGCAAAAACCTAAACATTCAAACTTGAGCTGATAGGTAACATTTGCATCACAAAGGTGTCAGACAATGGCCGTTCACAACGCAAGAATCTGAGCATCTCCGCACGACATTCAATGGCAATACCATCATGAAATTTCCCACTAACACCACCCTGGCCAGAGGCTGGGAATTTGTAGCAAGTAACTCAACTCCTGACTCCTCAAAGCCTGACCATCGATTTGCCTGGGTGAGTTGCTCTAAAAACATGCAATAAGCTCAACACCATTTAGCACAAAGGAGCCACCTTCAACATTCACCCTTCTACTGCCAATACTCAGTGGCAGCCATGTGCATTTGATAGAAGATGCACTGCAACAACTCATCAGGCCTTCTTCGCTAGCACCTTCCACATTTGCAATTGCTACCATCCAAAAGAACAGGAACTGATGGGAATACACCCTTTACAAGTTTCCCCCAAGCCAAACCCATCCTGACTTGGAACTATATCTTGGTTTCATCACTGTGGCTGGGTCAAAATCCTGAAACACACTTCCGAATTGCCCATTCCACATGGAATGTTAATATTCAAGGTGGTGGTTCACCACCGTATTCTCAAGGTCAATTAGGGATGGGCAATAAATGCTGGCTGAGGCAGCTACATCCTCAACCCCTAAAAAGATAGAATGATTATTTTTTAGTAAGCAACAGAAAATTTAATTGTAAAATTTCTAAAAGATGAGAGCACATACTAAGCCATGCACACGCAAGTCTGCCTGCAGGTTTACCTGTGACCGTAGCTTTGGCACTGCACCATGTGTTGGCGTCTGTGGTGCTGAAATTAAGACATCGTCCAGGTTTTTACCAAGATGCTGGAACACAAGTATGTTGAATAATCAATAACAGGATAAGGACATGATGGTTGAGAGAGAGTTATATATCAATTCACAATTTGGACATCAGTTTAAAATGCAGCAGCTGTGGTGGTATCAGTGCATGAGCTAAACTGAGGCCTGGGGTTTCTACATTTTACTTTTGGAAATCCAATTACAATTACAAGAGCACATTCATGTATTAGAGGGAATTGATATGATTTCCCAAGGCAGGCAGACATATTAAGGATACACATTCAAGTACTTAAATATAGACCATGGAATGACATCTTAAGAATGTTCAATTTTGCTCATTATTTTGTTTAAAAGCACATAATTCCCATAATATGCGTTTTTCTTTCAGTATTGAAATCAATGACATTTTAATATCTGATTTGACATAGCAGAAGTGACTTCACAATCGCAGCATTATCACATACTAAAATCGCCTAAGCACATCAATGCCTCTCTGTCAAAGAGAGCTTTGGGCAAGGTGCAGGCATGCCATCAGCTTTTGAACATAGCAATCACCCTACCTAGTGTTTTTGACATTTTTCTTGCTATGTAATGCACTAGGATGAGCAGGATGTTAAATTATACAAGTTAGCCATTCCACTTCTTTTTTGCAGATATTTTTGAGATTTCTGTGAAGTGAATGGTGGCTTTGTGATATCACAGTTCGTTATACGACACCCAATATGTTTAAATTTTGCCTTTCCAAGTTGAGTCATAAGACACTAGGCTAAAGGATGGGTGCGGCAACCATTTGTGGTAATGCCTAAAGATGATTTAATACTAGATATAATTCTATGGTGCATCAGTACCAATACTAAATCACAGATGTGTTTCTACAGTTTGGCACAGTACTGCTGGATATGGAAAATTTACAAAGAATTAGCAATGCATCACCATGAAAGTAAACACACCAGATTAATGACACTGCTGAAAGAATTAATGAAGTTAAAAAAGACAAATGATTTCCACCTTGAAGCTCAAGAAGTAATCTTCCACCTGGATAGTCAGGGCAGAGGTCAAATGAAGGCAAAATACATGAGGTATAGTAGAAATTATCTTAATTTACAAGTGTGTAGTTTGCTAGTGTCATGAGAAGAAAAATGCAGAGATTATTGATAGAGTTCTATGAAAGTGAAAGGAGAATTAATTCATAACATAGGATGCCATTGTGCCCATCACACCATGGCAGCTCTCAGTACATTCCACTGTCTTTCAATTTTTGTTCAAATATTATCCACCTCACTTCAAAAATGTTCATGCTTTGCAATTTCTGGCAGAACATTCTATGTATTAAAAAAATCTCTAATCCTCCCATTATTTTTCTGATGGCTATGAATATACGTTCCCTAGTTATTCATTTACTGCTAACCATCTGCCACAGGCCCAGTCTGACAGATATGCCCTTCAGTAGTGGTGCTACAAAGTCACTCTTGTTCATGAACTTGGAAAGCCCCCACCCAGAAGACATTCTGCACCTTAGACTGCACAGTGGCACAGTGGTTAGCGCTGCTGCCTCACAGCACCAGGGGCTCGGGTCACTGTCTGTGTGGAGTTTGCATGTTCTCCCCATGTCTGCGTTGGGTTTCCTCCACAGTCCGAAACGTGTTACTTAGGTGCATAGGTCATGCTAAATTCTCCCTCAATGTTCCTGAACAGATGCTGGAGTGTGGCAATTAGGGATTTTCACAATAACTTCATTTCAGTGTGAATGTAAACCCACTTCTGACTAATTGATAAATAAATAGAGAAGCACTGATTCGTCAATTGAGGGAGAATGGTAATCAGCAGAAGGGGTTTCTTTGTCCATGTTTGACCTGATGCCATGCGATCTGGGTCAATGTTGAGGGCTCTGAAGGCTGCACCCTCATACCTGTCCTACCAATGGAATAGGATCTTCCCAGGGATAAAATGAGTACGACTATGTCAAGATTTTGCCTGACTTGGGTATTTTGTGTGCTGTCACATGCATACCACACTGGGTAACGGCAGCAGAATTCCTTCCCTGAAGGGCATTAATGAACCAGATGAATTTTTAATGACAATCTGATGGTACTGAGCTAGCTTGCCATGGTGAAATTTCATCTCATGTCATCAGAGTATTTGTATAGGCCTCTGGATTACCAACCCATTATGACAATTCTACGATCACTCTCTACAGCAACTACTGTGAAAGGATCAGCCAATATCATTTCATCATTTTCTTATTCAGATGGTATTCATCACTGTAGCGCAGCACAGGAATTTTGATTTGGGAGTGATGAGACATAACAAATCAAAAGAACTGAATAATTACTGAAACAGTATCTGCCATCATACCTGTTGTGGAAGAATTCCAGCAGGTCCAGGAAAGCGTCTTTTTGGTCGTGGCCTGTCCAATTTTACAGCTTCTGGTGTCCGATTAGCAGCTGATACCAACTGAATCAAGTGATTGGTAACAGGGGTTCCCAGACAACTCGAACTAGTTGCTGGTGAATACGGAGCTCCTTCAGCAGTTGATGGGCTTTCTATAGCACACATTAATGTTCGAGGTTCACTGGCAGGCCTAATTGGTCTTCTGGTGTCTCCATTAGAGGGTCTAGAGTTCTGAAGAGGTGTCCTTGGTCTCAGGAGCATTGGATTTGGACAGTTCCTCAAGGCAGTGGAGCTCGTTTGCTGGTGTGCGAATTGAGACTTCAGATTTGGAGACACAAACTTACACGGGCTTAAACCTACCATGCTTTTGCTTAAATTATTTTGTGACACTGGTGTTAATAATTCTTTTCTTGGTCTAATAACGTTGGTTGGAGTGGGACTACACGATTCTGCCCTCGGCACAGCATTTAACAGTGAAGGACTGTAACCACAGTTTTCAGCTATCTGACCAGGGAAATTCTTGGTTCCTTTCTTTGCAACACCATTAGCATTAGAAGTGCTCAAAGTTGTTGGACACTGGTTGAATCCAGATGATGATTGATTGAGTTTGAAAGATTTGCTTGCATCCTCAGAATCATTTATTCCACACGATGATCGAATGTTCTTACAAGTGACAGTCACTTTGGAATTTTCACACTTGCCATCATCTGCTTTCTCATGCCGTGGCAATTTTGCTGATATTATTCCATTATCAGCTCCAGGAGATATTGGAGAAGGAACAACTCTAGAAGTTAAAACTCTATTTTCACCAAAAATTGGACTCTTGGTCTCTGAATTATGTACATTTGCAGACTCATTCCACTCTTCACAACTAGACCATAATATATCATCAATTTCTTCACTTGAGCCAACTTCAGTGTTCTTCTGTTGGGCATTATTAACAAATTTGAAGTCAGGTATTGAGTTCTTCTTCTGACTTGGGTTGTTTAACCATGTTAATGATTTTAACGAGGCATCTATTGATGCTGCCAATGTTTTTCTTGTAGGGTTATTGTTGGTCAACACTTTCTTTGGATATTCTGATTGGGTCAGAGGTATTGCCAATGTGCTACGTGGCAAGCTTTTGGGTTCATAACATGAACTAGCCGGTGTCCTGAGAACTGAAGCAATGGGTCTTAATCCAACACTAGGATCTATTCCAGGTGAGCTGACAGTTGAGTTTTCAACATCCAATGCGGCCGATAATAAATCCTGTCCACAGTGGATTAAAAAAAAAGTTGCATATAATTGAGTTCAATATCGCAAATTTGATACTGCAAAATTTGAATACACAAGTTAATCTTCAAATAATTTAAATTGCAAATAATTAAACTATTCACTTTTCAAAAAAACTTAAAGGTCATTTTGAGACTTTTTATTCAAAATAATTTTGTTTTAATTAAGAGCCAACTATTGACTCCAACTATTTGGGCTACAGAAATTAAAATCCAACTGACAAAATAAAATTAAATGGGAAATTAAACTTGATAAATACTATCACTTACTTAGCATTTAAAGTCTTAAGCCTTCCAATCAAAAGAAGTTAACTATAAAAACAATGATCACATTACTTTATTCTCCCACCCACTTCAGGGCAAGGACCAGGGTTTAAGTCAGAACACTGGCCTTTCACTTCCTTCATGGACAATAGACAATATCACAGAATATCACCAAAATATCATTCAACGCAATAAATCCACGCTGATGTTTATGCTCCACATAAGTCTCCTCCCAACATTTTTTTTGCTTCCAATAACATACTCTATTCTTTCACACTCTTCTAGCTCTCCTTTTAAATGATCTAGGCTATTAATTTCAACTGCTTCTTGCAGTGGCAACTTCCACATTCCAACCAGGTTTGGGCAAAAGAAGTTTCTCCTGAATTCCCTATTGGATTTATATTTATGGTTCACAGGTTTGGTCTTCATCACAACTGGAAATACTTTCTCCACACCTCCCCTATCCAACCTTTTCATGAATCTTGAATACCTCTACAGGTCACCCCTTCATTTTCTATTTTCTAAGAATAGCCAATTCAGCCTGTTCAATCTCTTCTGATAATTTCCTTTCAAGAGTGATATAATTCCAATATATGATTTTTGTAGCTTCTCTAATGACTCTGTGTCCTTCCTATTAAACGAAGACCAGAATGGCACCAGAACTGTTCTTAAGTTTAACGTACTTTCCATGCTTTTCAATTCTATCCATTTAGAAATAAAGGGTACAACTTCACCTTTTATTAACCTAGATTATTACCATTAGTAATTTGTACATCTGTACTCTCAGTTCGCAATTCCATTACTCCATTTAAACACTATTTTTCAAGATGTGACCTTCTTCTTCCTAACAAAATATACTCCCTCACATGCGTAGTCCTTTTCAATGTTTATTTGCCACACACTCATTTTGCAAGTTTATTACTTCTCATATTCTGCAGCAGTTCTCCTTTGTGTTAACTGCAGATGAAATGTGGTGTGATTTGAATAGTTTCTCCCTATTCTTCTGAATATCAAAATTGAAAAATCTAATGAGTTTAGCAAATTATTTTCTTTTAGTTGCTGATAATTCTACTGTATTATAAATCAGAATGATGATTCAAAAGTATTTGAGAGTTTCTCTCTTTTTTTGTAACTTTTTGCTCATAAGACATAGGTGTAGGCCATTTGGTTCATAGAATGATGGAACAGACTCAGTCAGGGTCAGCTTTCTCCAAACTGAGAAATCCATAGTAAACGTGCAGGTTGATCCATTTTTCAGAAATGTTCATTTATTTTACCAGCAGAAAAACATTCTCTCTTTCTGGAATCCATGTCCAAATTTTGGTCTGCCGTCATCAGCAAGAACCAATTTTAAAGTATACTGATGTAAGATACTTCCAAAACGCCCAGACATTCAGGCACTGCAAAGTCCCAAACACAAAAAAAAACTAAGGTGGTCAGTGCAGAACCCAACATGGCTGCAAAACGACAGGACAACCGCATGGTTAAATAGATAACACATAGCACAAAGTTTGAAAATGTGCATCGGACAATTGGTATGGGTGGCCAAATTCCACTCCAACTCCATTTTCGACTTTGCTGATGACACCACCGTAGTGGGTCAGGTCTCAAACAACGATGAGATGGAACACAAGAAAAAGATAAGAAATCTGATGAAATTGTGTGATGACAATAATCTCTCCATCAATGTCAGTAAAACAAAGGAGGTAGTCATCAACTTCAGGAAACATAGTGGTGGTCACGCCCTTGTTTACATCAATGGTGATGAAATGGAAATGGTCAAGAGCTTCATGTTTCTAGATGTTCAGATCATCAACAACCTGTCCTGGTCCCTCCATGCCGATGCTATATTTAAGAAAGCCCACCAACATCTCCACTTTCTCAGGAGGTTAAGAAAATTTGGCATGTCCATAAGGCTCTTACAATTTTTACAGATGCACCATAGAAAGCATCCTTTCTGGATGTATCACAGCTTGGTATGGCTCCTCCTCTGACCAAGACCACAAGAAACTACAAAGGGTTGTGAACATAGCTCAGTCCATCACTCAAAACAGTCTCCCTTCCATTGACTCCATCTACATTTCCTGCTGCCTAGAAAAAGCAGCCAGCACAATCAGGGACTCATGCACCCCGAATGTACTCTCTACCACTTCGTTCCGTCAGAAAAAAAAGATACAATGTCTGAGATCGTGTACCAACTGACTCAAGAATAGCTTCTTCTCTGCTGCCGTCAGACATTTGAATGGACCTGCCAAATGTTAAGCTAATCTTGCTCTACACCCTATCTCTAACTGCAACACTATATTTTCCACCCTCTCCTTTGCTTCTCTCCTATGCATTCTGGTATGTTTTAACTGTATAGCACGCAACAAAATATTTTTCACTGTTTCCCAATACATAAGAACATAAGAAATAAGAGCAGGAGTAGGCCATCTAGCCCTTCGAGCCTGCCCCGCCATTCAATAAGATCATGGCTGATCTGTCGCTGCTCAGTTCCACATTCCCGCCCTCTCCCCATAACCCTTAATCCCCTCTCTTATCAAAAACCCATCAACCCGCACCTTAAAAATATTTAGCGAGGTAGCCTCCACCACTTCAACGGGCAGAGAATTCCAGAGATTCACCACCCTTTGAGTGCCGAAGTTCTTCCTCAACTCCATTCTAAACCGCCCCCCCTTTATCTTGAGGCTGTGCCCCCTAGTCCTACTGTCCTTTCTGAGCGGGAAGAGTCTCTCCACCTCTATCCTATCCGTCCCATTCATCATCATATACGTCTCAATGAGATCTCCCCTCATTCTTCTAAACTCTAACGAGTACAAGCCTAGTTTATTCAGCCTCTCCTCATAGCTCAACCCCCTCAACTCCGGCATCACCCTAGTAAACCTCCTCTGCACTCCCTCCAAGGCCAAAATATCCTTGCGTAAGTACAGCGCCCAAAACTGCACACGGTACTCCAGCTGCGGCCTCACCAATGCCCTATACAGCCGCAGCAAGACCTCCCTACTTTTATATTCAATCCCCCTTGCTTTGAAGGCCAGCATCCCATTTGCCTTCCTGACCACCTGCTGCACCTGCAAGCTGGGTTTTTGCATGTTACAATAATAAATCAAATCACAGGTTAAGTCTCATTTTCTGGCATAAAAGAAGCACATTCAGACTCTAACAGAAAAAGTTATTCTGAAAGTAGTGGAAGGCCAGTTTCTTTTAATGTGTCATAAAGAGAATGAATGTCAAAACAGAAATGGAATAGTTTCATAAATCAATATATTGCAACATCAATAACACGGAACAGCACTTACATCATCATCAAACTCTTCACCAACAGAAAACAGCTTCTGGAAACTGCAAGCCTTGAAGGAAAATAAAGGTAAATTCAAAAACTTCAATGCAATATTGTAGTCAAAAAAGAACCTGCATTAAAACTCAACCCTTTCTGCTCATCCATTTTGTACAATCCCTAAAAATTATGGTAAAAACAAACATTCAAATAAAAGTTGCTGAACATGTTTTAAAAAGGTTTTTAAAGCAATGAACAGAGTTTCAATTTTTATTTATAGGCCTCATGACTGTAAAAATTGGCCAAGAAACGAAGAAGGCCAAATTTAACAGATTATCTCAATGAAATAACCTCACTCCTTTCACCCAATTAGTGTTTCTATTCTAAAACAAGATTCAATCAATAATTCATTATTTACCATGTTCACATACAATCAAAAACTTAAATCAGATTATATCATTTTGCTGGTGCATAATGATAAGAGACAAAGGAAAATACATTCCTCATTCAACCTATCCAGATTTATGTGTAAAGAATGCTCACAATGGATGTTTGTGGATGAAGGCCACTGATTACCAACAGCAATATCAATTGACCACTAGAATGTTAAAATTGAGTTCAAAATTGGAGCTTTTAAAGATTCACCAAAGACTTAAGATAAAAATTAATGAAATTAATTAAATATTATTTGGCTGGTTGATGACTTGAGGGAAAAAAGGAAGGAAGGAATAAACTTTTATCTAAACAAGAAAATAATGACTAGCAATGTTCCAGAGATTTGTGTTGTGATGATGTAATACAAGGTCTCCTTTACAGCTGGGACTACGTGGTATTGTCTGTGGAATGCAACAAGGAACATTACAGCACAGAAACAGGACCTTCGGCCCTCCAAATCTGCACCGATCATGCTGCCCAACTGAACTAAAACCCCCTACCTTTCCAGGAAGAATATCCCTCTATTCCCAACCTATTCATGTATTTGTCAAGACATTCCTTAAAAGTCACTACCATATGTGCTTCCACTACCTCCCCGGCAACGAGTTCCAGGCACCCACTCTTCTGTAAAAAATCTGCCTCATACATCTCCTTTAAACCTTGCCCCTTGACCTTAAACTTGTGTCCCCTAGTAACTGACTCTTCCACCCTGGGAAAAAGCTCCTGACTATCCACTCTGTCCATGCCTCTCAATCTTGTGGACTTCTATCAGATCGCCCCTCAACCTCTGTCGTTCCAGTGAGAACAAACCAAGTTTCTCCAACCTCTCCTCATAGCTAATGCCCTCCATACCAGGCAACATCCTGGTAACTCTTTTCTGTACTCTTAGCATGGAGAGACCTTTAAGGTGAAACAAAAGATTGTGACATTAGACTGATGCCTCAAAGTTTTTGTTCAATTATCTTCAAGCACTGGAAAAGGTTTCACTTTTTTGAAAACGATGTGCCCATCAAGATGAGGAATATCAATTGCGCAGAATGGTGCACTTGCCACTTCAGGAATCCCAAGTCAAATATAGCAATCACATGCAAAGGTCTCTCCACGTTCCCTACCCCACCCCACCAAAATCAAGATATGCTCTTTCAAATGCCCAACACTCTCACCAACAGCCGACCTGTGATTTCTCTGACCAAAAGTACCTATTTGGACCCAACTGAGACAATTCCCTTCACACAGTACCCTTAAGGCCAACAGATTTCCTTTCTATGAGTAAGATTTGAACCCAGGTCCTAAAAGGAGCAACTAGTTCCCTCCCTCTTTGTTTGTTTGAATACAAACAATTTGATTTGGATACTCAGGCAACTGATCGATTCAGCATCTTCCCAACCCCATTTTTCTCTGTTCATTCAAGGGATGTGGACATTTCTGATTTGGGCAATAAATACTGACCCAATTTCTCTTGAACTGAATATAATGTAGAGAGCATAAAGATGCCAATCTCCAATTATTGCAATAATCCAATGCTGTGGACTTTCAGTCACACATAGGCCAGACGAGGTAAGGATGGCAGATTTGCTTCCCGAAAGGGTATTGGTGACCCAAATGGCTCTTAACAGCCCCTCCAAAAATTGCAGCATCTTTGGACAAAGTTAATAAATTCCACTGGCTTCAGTACTGAGATGCTTTCTCTTCCCCATCTTCAGATGGATACGTTCCTCTTTGGCCTTAGCTACACATTCAACTCACTTTGACAACTTCTGCAGTTGAAAAGCACACTCCTGTATTTACTCAGGGTAGCCCTGCTGATCAAGTCGATTGTATGAACCATCCCAATGTGGCAACAGAACAAGCATGTTCAAGTAAATGATAATCTTCCTTTGACTTTATTCACTTTTAGAGAGCCTTTAATTTCTAGTTGCTTTCCAAGCATCCACATCACTGAAACTACCCTTCAATCTTTTCCCTGGCTTGCATGAATGTTTAATATTCTAGATTCCTTACTTTAATATTTCATTAAAACTGTACATTTCTTGGGGCTATTATAAAAAATGAATTGCTGCATTCCAAGAATGTATGGGAAAAATCAATCAAATATCTGATCTGCCCTAACTCAATTACTAAAATGATTATATTTAGTCTGTATAATCATCTGTGCTCCAGAAAATGGATCAAATCAATAATTAGAGATTGGCATCTTAATATTAACAGCTCACTTGGCTAGGTAAAAATCACAGAACGGTAACTGAACCCAAATAGGATTCAAGTCCTCATCATGAAAGGTATCACAAATAAGTTAAACCATAATGTGGTCAAAATTCTATAGCAATAGGCACTATCCAACTTACAATTCAAACAAATTAAAATGTTTTAAGATCTAATTTAATATTTACATCTTCCTTTTAACACTGGATACATCTTTGAAGTAAAGTTGTCCCTTTTGAATTTAATATAACTTATAGAAAGCTGGTAAGCATTTCATTTGCACTTCAGTGATTGCATGTTATTGTAGATTGTACAATCTTTGGCACTAAAGATCCTAACATAATATTACATCTAAAATTCCCAAACGGATTATGTTTTGCTAAAAAAGGAAAATAACGAACGCAGCTTCAAATAATTTGTCAATCAATAATCTTCGTGCAAATTAAAAAAAGCATTTACGACTACAAAATAGGCCTTTAATGCTTATATTAGTTAATTGTCACATTTATCACAAAGGTAATTGGGCATAAAATTATTTCAAACTTCTCCCACTTCAAGGCAATCTACACCATGGCTTAGTGTAAAAGTAATGGAAACTAAAACTTCAAGATAGAAACCAGAGAACATTGCAGCTTTATTTGTTCAAAGGTTGAAAACAAAATTCTGATTTCACCCCCAGAGCCTATGACAAGTCGGTATGTTGTGGATTAAAATACTTGCAGACTGGTAGTCACCAGATCCATACAATTGCTGCTTTAACAGGTATGTTATGGACAGAGCGAGATACTAGGCATCAGGGTCTGATCGCATCATTGAGCGCCCAAGTGATTTTTAGTCTGTGTCGTACATCAGCATCTGGTGCCAACCTTAATAGATAATCAGGGGACAAGGAGCAACAGGTGCAGAGAACAAGTCTTTTTAATAACATAAGAATAAGAAGCAGAGAGTCGGCCACCAGGCCCCTCGAGGCTGTTCCATCATTCAATAAGATCATGACTCAGCTCCACTTACCCGGCTGCTCACCATAACTCTTAATTCCTTTACTATTCAAAAATTTATCTTTGCCTTAAACATGAGGTACCTTCAACTACATGAGAACATAAGAAATAGGGGGAGTCGGCCATCTAGCCCTTCGAGCCTGCCCCACCATTCAATAAGATCATGGCTGATCTGAAGTGGCTCAGTTCCACTTTCCCGCTTTCTCCCCATAACCCTTAATTCCCTTGCCGACCAAAAACCAATCTACCCGTGACTTAAATATATTTAGCGAGGTCGCCTCCACCACTTCAACGGGCAGAGAATTCCAGAGATTCACCACCCTTTGAGTGCAGAAGTTCCTCCTCAACTCCGTTCTAAACTGCTCCCCCCTTATCTTGAGGCTGTGCCCTCTAGTCCTGCTATCCTTTCTGAGCGGGAAGAGTTTCTCTACCTCTACCCTATCCATCCCCTTCATTATCTTATATGTCTCTATAAGATCTCCCCTCATCCTTCTAAACTCTCAGCCTCTCCTCATAGTCCAACCCCCTCATCTCCAGTATCAGCCTAGTGAACCTCCTCTGCACTCCCTCCAAGGCCAAAATATCCTTGCGCAAGTGCGGTGACCAAAACTGCACACAGTACTCCAGCTGCGGTCTCACTAGTGCCTTGCACAGTTGCAGCAAGACCTCCCTGCTTTTATATTCTATCCCCCTCACTATAAATGCCAGCATCCCATTCGCCTTCTTGATCACCTGCTGCACCTGCAGACTGGGTTTTTGCGACTCATGCACAAGGACCCCCAGGTCCCTCTGCACCGTAACATGCTGCAGCTTTTCGCCCTTTAAATAGTAATCCCTCCTACTATTATTCGTGCCAAAGTGGATAACCTCACACTTGCTAACATTGTACTCCATCTGCCAGGTCCTCGCCGACTCGCTCAGCCACTGGGCAGGGAATTCCGCAGATTTACAACCCTTTGGGTGAAGAAGTTCCTCCTCAACTCAGTCCGAAAGCTGCTCACCCTTATTTTGAGGCTATGCCCCCAGTTTCACCTGCCAGTGGGAACAACCTCCCTGCATCTATCTTCACTATTCCCTTCATAATCTTACATGTTTCTATAAGATTCCCCCTCATTCTTCTGAATTCCAATGAATATAGTCTCTGTCTACTAAATATCTTCTCATGAGCCAACCCTCAACTCCAGAATCAACCTAGTGAATTGTGTCCACACCCCCTCCAGTGTCAGTACATCCTGTCTCAAGTAAGGAGACCAAAACTGTACACAATGCTCGATGGGTGGCCTCACCAGCACCTTATGCAGTTGCAGCATAACCTTCCTGTTTTTAAACTCCATCCCTCTAGCAATGAAAGACAAAATTCCATTTGTCTTCTTAATTACCTGCAAACCAATTTTTTGTGATTCATGCACAAGGACACTCAGGTCACTCTGCACAGCAGCATGCTGCAATTTTTTTACCATTTAAATAATAGTCTATTTTGCTGTTAGGTCAACTACATCCACCAGTTCCCCATTGTCCACCGCGCTCGTAATGTCATCAAAGAATTCCAGTAAATGAGTTAAAGATGACCTGCCTATCATGAACCCATGTTGTATCTTCCCAAGAGGACAATTTCAATCCAGATGTCTTGCTATTTCTTCCTCGTGATAGATTCAAGCATTTTCCCCATTACAGAAGTCAAGCTAACCAGCCTATAGTTATCTGCCTTTTGTCTACCTCCTTTTTTAAACAGTGACATTATATTTGCTGTTTTCCAATCTGCCGGAACCACCCCAGAGTCCAGCGCATCTTGGTAAATTACTACGAATGCATTTGTTATTTCCTCCCTGCCATCTCTTTTAGTAACCTGGGATGCATTCCAACAAGGCCAGGAGACTTGTCTACCTTTAGCCCCATTAACTTGCCCAACAGTAACCCGTTAGTGAAAATGATTGTTCCTAGATCATCACCTGCCGTGGCCTCGTCATCAATTTGTGGCATATCATTTGTGTCTTCCACTGTGAAGACCGACACAAAATACCTGTTCAATACCTTGGCCATTTCCTAATTTCCCATTACTAAATCCTCCTTCTCATCCTCTAAAGGACCAATGTTTACTTTTGCCACTCTTTTTCGTTTTATATATTTGTAGAAACTTTTGCTATCTATTTTTAATTTTCTGAGCTAGTTTACCCTCATAATTCATCTTAGATTTCTATATAGCTTTTTTCGTGGTTTTCTGTTGATCTTTAAAGATTTTCCAATCCTCTAGTTTCCAATAATCTTTGCCACTTTGTATACGTGATCTTTCAATTTAATACATGCTTTTATTTCTTTAGATATCCATGCTGATTATCCCTTTTCCTGAACATTGTGAAAAATCACTTTGAAAGCCCTCCACTGTTCCTCAATTGTCCCACCATAAAGTGTTTGCTCCCAGTCTACCTTGGCCACTCTTCCGTCATCCCATTGTTGACTCCTTTGTTTAAGCACAGGACACAGGTATTAGAGTTTATCTTCTCACCCTCCATCCACATTTTAAATTCACCCATACTATGATCACTCCTTCCGAGAGGATCTGTAACTATGATATCATTAATTATTCCTGTTTCATTACACAGGATAGTTTGCTCCCTTGCAGGTTTCATTACATACTGTTCAGGGAAAGTATTGCGGATACGTTCTGTGAACTCCACCTCAAGGTTGCCTCGACCAACTTGGTTTGACGAATTGACATATAGATTAAAATTTTTAGGATGTTCTAAGTTTCCTGGACAGAAGCAGCTCAGTTGAAAATCGAGTTTCAAAAAATCTTTGACAAGATATCACACAATCGGGTACAAAAGAAAGAATTGAGGGAATAGCAAGCAGCTCTTACATAAGATATTGATTACAAGCTGCAATGCCAAAGACAGACAGGAAGTTCTGTCAGAAAGTCTGCATGGGGATTAGTTATTAGTTTTATGTGCCCAGGGATCGATGTCTTGGAGTATCACGAATCTGCCAAGTTCTGGTGCTAGATTAGCAATTCGGCCACGGAGGGTTGACTTGGCTTCAGCCTGATCTCAAAACCACCCAAATCGCATATCTGCTTTCTTCCCATCCCTCATGGTTGTCATTACCCATTAGTTAACTGACAAGCATAAGCGTGCTTCCTGTGACTTGGTGGGAAAAAGCGCATTCACCCGAGTCACAAGGTTTCAGATTCTTGTCTCCCTCCAGGCTTAAACACAAGTCTCAAGGCTAACACTTCACCGCAGTACTGGGTCAATGCTATGCTGACAAAGACTGCTGCCTGTTGGATCTTAAGAGAGGCCCCGTTTGTTGCTTGGGTAGATATAAAAGATCTCATGGCATTATTTCAAAGATGAGCAGGAGAGTTACTTTCAGCCTACTCCTCGTTTAGTTTCTTATGTTGTGTGTGTCCTGGTCAATATTTCATTGAACCCAACAGTGCAGAAGGAGGCCATTCATCCCATCAAGTCTGCACTGACCACAACTCAGCCAGGCCCTATTCCCATTACTACATACATTTACCCAGCTAGCCCCCTTGACATTAAGGGGCAATTTAGCATGGCTAATCCACCCAACCCACATGTCTTTTGACCTCTTTTAAGGTCAAACCAAATAAATAAACTCAAATTAAATTCTGCATGTCTTTTGGACTGTGTAGGGAACTGGTGCACTCAGAGGAAACCCACATTGACACAGAGAGAGCTTGCAAACTCCACACAGACAATGGCTAAGCACTGTGCCATCTTGCCGCCCATTTTATTCCTCAGCCAACATCATAAAATAAATCTGATCATTGTTACATTACAGTATAAAAAACAAAAGTGTAGATGCTAGGAATATGAAATAAAAAAAAAGTCTGGTAACATTGTGGAAAGAAATAGAGTTAACGTTTCAAGTCCAACAAAATCCTTCTTTGGAACTCTTGTTGGAGAAATGTGATTGGCTTTATGCTGATTAAAGATGGGGGGAGGAAAAACAGAAGGGAAAGTCAAGGATAGATGATTACAAAGATATCATGAAACAAAAGACAAAGGGAGTAATGATGTTTGTAACAAAATAATGGTCTAGAACAAATGTCAATAGTAGAATAATCAGTGCTGAGCATTTCCAACATTTTGTTATAAATCATATTGCAGTTTATGGGAGCTTGCTGTGCACATATTGGCTACAGTTTCCCCCATTACAACAGCAACTAAACTTCAACTCTGTTGGTTTTTGAAGTGCTTTGAGACATCCAGTGGTTATGAATAATGCAGTAAGTATAAACACAAGACATTCCTTCTCAGCAACAACTCAACTTATGAAAGAGAAAGTTTAAGGTCAGTACATTCCAGTGCAATTGCATAACCCCCACCCTTGTGTAAAGCCTTATCCAGACTCTTCATTCTCCCATGAAGTACATTCTTCATCATATGGGCAGCAGAATGGCACTGCTGCCTCACAGCACCAGGGAGAGACAGGTTGAAATCTAGCCTCAGGTGACTATGTGGAGTTTGTACATTCTCCCCATGTCTGCATGGGTTATTTGCCAGTGCTCTGGTTTCCTCCCACAGGTCTGAAAGATGTGCTGGTTAGGTGGATTGACCACAATAAATTGCCTCTTACTGCCCTTAGATGTGTAGGTTAGTTGGATTAGCCATGGTAAATGTGTGGGATTATGAGGTAAACCTGGTTTACCCCATAATCCCACACTAAGAGTGGGTGGTTGCTGAGCAGTCACTGCAGGAATTCTACGATCATCATCATCCCTTCCTCCAACTCTTTCCCATTCCCTGGAGTTTAACTCATTAAAAATCACATAGACCACTTGCACACAGGACCACAAAATCTCTATAGTGCCAAAAAAAGGCCATTCAGCCCTTCAAGTCTACACCAAACACCCAGGCCCTATCTCACACATTTACTCTGCTAATCTGCCTGACGCTGAGAGTCAATTTAGCATAACCAACCCACCGAACCCACATCTTTGGGACTGTGGGAGGAAACCAGAGCACCTGGATGTAACCCATATAGACACGGGGATAGGGTGCAAACCCCATACGGACAGCGACCCAAGGCTGGAATCGAACCCAGGTCCCTGGCACTATAAGGCAGCAGTGCTAAGGTGAAATAAGCTTCCCCTGCGACCTCACCCTCCTTCAGCCGGATCCCAAATACAATTCTACACCCCCTCTCCACGGCCGCAAGCCACACGGTTTCTCACCATTCCCCAGTCAGTCCCTCACTCTCTGGCCTGAGGCCGCCAATTCTCCAGCTTGAAAATTGCCGCCGCCGTGTGACGTCAACTCTTTCCCACAATACACCTCGCTCCAGACTCTGCTTAGCAACAAACCCACCCTTAGCAACCCAGCCGCTCCGACTCGCCCCCAACAACCCAGCCGTCCCGCCCCTAGCAACCCAGCCCGGCCCCTAACAACCCAGCCGTCCCGCCCCTAGCAACCCAGCAGCCCCGCCCGGCCCCTAACAACCCAGTCGTCCCGCCCCTAACAACCCAGCTGCCCCGCCCCCGACAACACAGCTGCCCCGCCCCTCGCTACTCGGCCGCCCTGCCCCACCAACCCAGCCTCTCGCCCCGCCCCTAGCAACCCAGCCGTCCCGCCCCGTCCTTAGCAACCAGACCTGATACTGAGACTTTGAAGTTGCCAGGAAAGCCCTTGTCAAATGTTCAATGTGGGATGAGGGAATCCCTTCAAACTCATTTCCAAGTAATTGAAAAACAAAGAGGAATTGTAGCTCTGTTATACAGTATCTCAACTCTTACACAATCCAGATCTTTATGCTTTTTCCACCTGGATGCCAATGCACTTGTTTGCCTATCTATGATGGATTTCTAAAGACACTATTACAGTGACCCTGGATTTCATGGAATCATAGGAATCCTCACAGTGCAGAAGGAGGCCATTTGGCCCATTGAGACTGTACCCACAACTATGCCACCTGGGCCCTCTCAATGTCACATTTGGACACTAAGGGCAACTTAGCATGGCCAATCAAAGTAACCTGCACATCTTTGGACCGTGAGACGAAATCGGAGCAGCCAGAGGAAACCCATGCAGACACAGGGAGAATGTGCAAACTCCATACAGTCACCCAATTCTGGAATTGAACACGGGTCCCTGGCGCTGTGAGGCAGCAGTGCTAACCACTGTGCCATTGTGCTGTCCCATGGCATAACAACACCAAACTGGCCTCTGTGGTGCTCTCTGATCAGTGATTTTATTGCAACTGTTTGAAGCTATTTCAAGAAACAGAGACCATATTTTTCTGTAGCTGTCCATTTTTTGATTCCCCCTGTGCAGGAGGCCAGAGTCAAAAGATTCATAAAAGTTTCATTACTCTTCTTTCAAAGTCTTGAAAAAAATTACATTCTTGAAATAAAATCTGTGTTTAAGCAAATACTGATGTTGATCAGGTCACACATACTCATGCTCATTCCATGTTATAACTTTTCATCACAATGCAATCATTGTGATGTAGCTGAGTCAATAACAACCACACCTTAACAGCATCAAAACATCCCCAGTGATACAGGAGCACCCTCAAACAAGATTGGCTTGGTCTCTACAGAAGGATAAGGAGGATTTTCTACCTGAAGATCATGGGATTCACAACACCGTACTGCTGATGGAAGGTAGGCCAGGTGGTCTATATTTTCACAATTCTAGCCAATGAGCTATGAATCTTTGCTGACTAGCAGTTGAAAATCCTAAATTATTTGAAGAAATAATGAAGGGTAGACAAGGGTAATGTAATGAATTTGATGTACATAGGCTTTCAGAAAGTCTTCGACAAGGTGGCACATGAGACTCTAGACTAGAGTGGGTATATATTTTTGGGGTGGCACGGTGGCACAGTTGTTAACACTGCTGCCTCACAGTGTCAGATATCCAGGTTTGATTCCAGGCTTGGGTCATGGTTTGTGCAAAGTTTGCATGTTCTCCCCGTGTCTGCGTGGGTTTCCTCTGGGTGTTGCGGTTTCCTCCCATAGTCTGAAAGACATGCTGGTTAGGTGCATTGGCCATGTTAAATTCTCCCTCAGTATACCCGAACAGACACCAGAGTGTGGGACCAGGGAATTTTCACAGTAACTTCATTGCAGTGTGAATGTAAACCTACTTGTGACACTAATAAATAAATTTTATTATGAAGTATTTGGGTTTATTTTGTTAGGAGGAATAGAAACAACTTATTCTTTGAAATTGAAAAAAACTACAAAGACTAGAGGAGCAATGTGAAGTGAAAAAGTTAAATTTTAAAAAAGTTTATTTGTTAGTCAAAGTAAAGCTTCCATTAACACTGCAATGAACTTACTGCAAAATTCCCCTTGTCACCACATTCTGGTACATTTTTGGGGTCAACGCACCTAACTTGCATGTCTTTCGGACTGTCAGAGGAACTCGGATCACCCGGAGGAAACCCATACAGACATGAGGAGAACATGCAAACTCCACACAGACAGTGACACAAGCCAGGAATCAAACCTGTGTGAGGCAGCAGTGATAACCATTATGCCACCATGCCGCCCTGTGAACTTGAATGATCGATAGAAAAATTGCTAAAATAGCAACATAAGTTGATAAAGCCATGCAGAGGTTGAGCAATGTATATTTTTTAGATGAATGAAGGATGTGGCTGGCAACTATTTTAAGTATCCACTGCCAGATTTGGTTGGACCACTTAAATCAGTACCAGGCTCTACATTTATCTGCGAAAGCTGATTGCTATTCCAGGATCATCCTGATATCCAAAGATAATCCTGGCTTCTTTCCTCTACTGCAGGCTATCTCCTTAAACCTCTCTGCCCTCTCTTCTCCACCCTTACCTCCAACAACAAGTGTGAGAAGTGCATGGAGTTCTTTGTCACTAAGGTTAAGACAATCCAATTGCTGCTTCTGTCACGTCACACTCTTTCATTAGCGCACGTGGCCAAACTTACTTTAATGCTCTGGTCTGCCTTGGACCTGAACCCACATCTTGTTTCTCCCCATCTCCCCTTCTGTCATTGAGACCCACCTCCTGCTCACTCCCTTCTGTGCCCATTAAACTGCTGGGTCATTCAACTCCCTGCCAACTCTCCTCTACCACTGACCCCACCCCCCCGCTCCCCCCACATTGCCCCAGCCCATGTTAACCAAAAATGTAAACAGTTCACTTTCTGAAGGTGTCCTTTTCTCCTTTAAATCTGATCTCATCATCACTCCTCTCAAAAAAAATCCTTGGCCCATCTGTCCTTGCAAATTACAATCTCACCTTCATCCTCCCTTTCTTCTCCAAATTCTTGGAACGTGTTGTTGCCTCTCAAATCCATTCCAATTTTTCCCTGAATCCCTGCAGATAGGTTTTTGCGCCTGCTTGAGTATCAAAACAGTTCTGCTCAAAGTCACAAATGACATCCACCCTTATGACCATGATAAAGGTAAATAAATGTCCCCTCATTGTCCTTCGTGACATATCTGCAGCATTTGACACAATTGACCACAATATCCTTCCTAATACCACCACTGTTGTCCAGCTGGGTGGGATGACTCTCACATTGCTCCAATGTCACTGACCTGATTGTAGCCAGACAATCACTTGCAATGATTTCTCTTCATGTTACATATCACGTCCTTCATGTATCTAAGCTTGGTCTATTTCTCATCTGCATGTTGCCATTTGGTGAGATCACCGGAAAGCACAGCGTTAGTTTACACACGTGTACTGATGACACTCAGCTCTACCTCACCACCACCTCTCTTGACTCTGCCAAATTAACTGACTGCTTATTCAACATTCAATACTGGATGAGCAGAAATTTCCTCCAATTGAATATTGGGAAGATTGAAGTTGTCGTTTTCAGGCGTGGTCCAAACTCCATCACCTAGCAACTACCTCCATCCAATTCCTTAGCAACGGTCTGAGATTAACTCACTCTGCTCACAACCACAGTGCCACAGATGAGCTTCCAACCTAATTTTCAAACCATCGCCATGTGATAGTCACATCATACCTGAAAAGTTAATTGGAAATGAACCCTTTATTCATATTTTAAAAATTGTCACTGACAGAATATATGTGTTGTCTTACTGCCCATAATCAGTATGCTGTGTTTGGAAAGACATGTGCTCTTTCTTACCCTTGGAGTGTATATTCCAATCAATAACTCTGAAGCAAGCTTTTGTGAGTTTAAAATAGAGTTATTTAGTCTCATACAAATTAACACAACATCATACACTTGGTCACACATGTACAGAGATTGGATACAATTAAAGATAGTGCATTTTTACAGACTACAGTTAATTCAGACTCTGAGTTATGATTTCCAGTCTTCCGTGCGGCAGGCCTGTGGATACTTGAATGAATTTGATGATTTAAAGATGAAGTGATGGTCTTATAAAGTGAAGGATTCACAGCAGGTTGCACAGCTTCTTGTAATTGAATATCTAGAAGGTTAAACTTTTAAGCTGGAATAAGTTAAGTACTAAAATAAAATGAACTGTTTCAGTATTTTGACTGCTTGATGACTTATAGCTAGATGACAACAGATGGTTCTGATGAATCTGTTGGACCCTGGTGTAATAAGGGAGCAGTCCCTGAAACCTGTATCAATCACATGGCTGCTGGGTTAATGCACTTGTCAGGCCCATTAAGTCAAAATTTAGATAAGGTGAAGTCAATGTGATGCAATGGGAAGTTGGTCATGGTCATTAAGTTTTGATCTTCCTTTTTGTCCAAGATGAAATATGGAAGCAGGCAGTCTGGAAACTCCTTTGTCTTCAGCTGTTAGGTGTACAAATTCCACAAATTATTGTAAGGTACCCATACCAATGTTCATGTTTAATTGAATAGTGGTCAGAGGCAGGTTCAGCATAAGTTCGGTCTCTAGGGTGTAGAGAAAAAGTGGGCCTTCTGAAAGGTCCATTTGAGAGGTAGGTTGTCAATGGTGAAGTCCCTGTTCTTCAGAGGAAACATCATTGCCTTGTCAGGTAGCTGTAAATAAAGGTAAAGTTGCCATAATCCCAGATGACCATAGTCTGCACTCCCCTTTGATTAATGCAGATTTAACCTGAGGATCACCACCCCTCAAGTGGAAGGAAAGTTGAGAAGGGCGCCATCATGAGGTGTAAATATTGTGCAACTGTGAGCTGACCCGAGAATAGACATCTAATCATAGGCTTTCCCTGAGGAAGAATTGTTATTGTCACTGCCAAATCAAAATGTACTCTACTGAATAACAGAAATCATGGAGTGGATTCTCTAAACACAGCCATGTAGATGGCATTGGCTTGCCACCACTACCTGTTACAGATGTTATACCATCATGTAGTTAGCTGCCAGGACTCAGTAGGTGACGAATGATGAATACTGCCACGCTCATTATCCCATCCTCTTGCACTTGTGCAACCCATCTATCAGGATTCGCCCACACTGTTGACCCTTGGCCAGGCCCCTTACAGCTACACATTGTCACAGCATAACAGCATGACTAAGAGGGAGGAAAGCAGTAGGCCTGTCAGTTGTCTTGAAGCACAATATGTTACTTTGAACTCACAGCTGCAACATACAAGGCACCAAGCATTTTCAGAGGACCAGTGTTTCCACCTCATCTTAACAGTAATCATTGACGATATGATGAAATATGTAAGCGCTCAAAACTGAATGACTCACAACCCTTTTTGCCTTAAATTTTTATTCGTAGAGGCAATGTGGGGAAGGGTGGGTCCAGCTGTCTCACACTTTTCTGACTATGGTCTTTATTTTTTGAGGAAAGAGATCCAGAAGAGAAGACCAGTCCTCTCCCCTCCTGGCTGCCATAATGCCCCTGTCACAACCAAGATGGTCTGGATTCAAATGGAGGCTGCAATGAGCACGATAAGTGACTATCAGTACTCATGGGCTCAGTGCAGGAAAAGTTTCAACAGCCTGAACACTCCAGCAAAGTGAGTAGCTTGGCTTACCCACACAGAGATCCAAGGGAAGGATCATATCTGCAAACTGCAACTGAGATGACAGACATGGCACATACTTCTGCTTGAGCATTGCAGCTTGTATATGTACACAGTTCATGTAGGTGCACACAGAATGCATGAATGAGCACTGTGATCCACAGATGCAGTGAAAAGAAATATCCCTCCATGCACTATATATCAGGCTAACATAAGCACATGTTGTCATTGCAGTTGGAAAATGATGGCACGGACTGGGGTTGGATCACCCTGGAACATATCTGTCTCATGGAACAAATAATCACTGAGATTGCTAAGATGCCCACACCTTTGAATCTTTTTGATGGTGAATCAGCATTTGTGGGTGATAAAAGAAAGGTAGGTCCGTGGTGATAATGATGGAATTCATGATGTCAATTCAATGAGCAAAAGGAGGCATTGGCCTAAGAGAGAGCACAATGATGGGGTTGCGTCACGAGGATTGTGGCAACTTTATCATAGGCAATGGAGTGCATCAGAGTGTGCCTTAATAATGAAAAGGGCTATACCTAAAGAACTCCTTTTATGTTTCACACAGGTCCCAACTCTGCTCCTTCAGATGATTTGTGATACTATGGAGGCCTTCTTCATTTGTTACAGTATCATTTCAGATTCCTGAGTTCAAAGGCTCAAGCACTGAGATGCATCTTGTATCATTCATTGTCCATTCAAGCTTGGCTTTAAGGGAGGCTCAGTGATCAGACTCCATTAACAGATACTTGGTAGCAGCTACATCTCAAGTGTGAGTGCAGGACATTTCCCTGCACTGCAGTGTTACGCACTAGCCTCGGTATAGGCATTGAACCTTGGAGGGCATTTTTCATGTAGTAAGATTGGCCGTTTGCTGTGCCTATTAATTTTGGCTGCATTTGCATTCCTGGTGTCACACAATGTGCTTTGTGTGGTCATCAAAGGTAAATAGAAGCCAGGAATGTTTGATGTGCTGCTCATGCCAGAAACTGAAATGGGTGGAGTGCAAATTTTTTCGAAGAGCTGTTGTTGAACTGTTATGGGCTCCTTGTGCTTGAGATGCCTTGATTGCATGCAGGCTATAAAACACAATTCTATCAGCATGTATAGATTTGAATTCTGATGTAGCACTTTCAACATTCTGAGCATGGTTTAATTATGGAACATTGGTGGTGTGGATCTCCCATTTAATAGTCATGGGCACTCATGAGGGGGGTCAGGTTTTGAATGATGTCATTACCATGTTTGTTTGCAATATGATGAGACCATGGTTGTGATGGTAAAGTTAGTGGAACAGAGGAAACTTCCATTGGAACAGTTAAAATGTAGTCTGAGGTGAAATTGGCTCGAGAAAAGCCAAAGATCAGAAGCCTCCATAAGTTTGATGTCCTTATTTCCAGCCTTTGGAGACAATAATATTTTGTTGGAGTTTGAGTACTTCAGTTATGGCAATTCAGGAAATCCTGAAAGGACAGTTGCAAAACCTGGAGGTGGATCCTTGCTAAAACAATGGAGAGGAAACCTTGTTTGAAAGGATGGTTGGAACACCTAGAGATGAATCCTAGTTGTAAACAGCTGCTGAAACACATTACTTGAAAGAAGATTTTAAGACATGAAGCTTGGAAACACTCATGTGACAATCACCTGGGGCATCTTTTCAGAATGATGTGTTACTTTGAAATCTGCATGTTTATGAAGATAAGTGGGAATGAAGCAGTTTCGTATTATAGTTAAACTTTTCATGTTTAATCATTTTTTCTAGTTGCAAAAAGATAATTGGTAGCTCTGTGATTCTGTTCCTCCATGTTTTCTAAACAAGAGTAAAAGTGAGCCAAGGTTCCATTCTGTGATCTTGCTGTTCAATTATAACATCAACTGGGATTGCAGAATTGATGCATAATTCTCCACTCCAAACATATTAATTTACCGAGTCTTAAATTATCCAATGGGATATTTGGTGTTACAGAAGTTAGAAAGGTCTCATGTTTTAAAATGAGACATTTGTTTAAAAGGACAATCAGTTTTAGCAATTCTGTAAGGAACAGGTAGAAAACTCCTTTGCGAATGTAAGGCAAGTTTCAGGAAGGATTTCCAAAAGGAAGTAGCTATTCTATTACTAGCTTATGTTAAAAAGCATAAATGCAGATTCAAAGGTTG
Source organism: Carcharhinus amblyrhynchos (assembly GCF_965287045.1). NCBI lineage: Eukaryota > Metazoa > Chordata > Chondrichthyes > Carcharhiniformes > Carcharhinidae > Carcharhinus > Carcharhinus amblyrhynchos. The sequence goes on from NC_137350.1 coordinate 16,391,151, forward strand.
ATTGTGAATGGCTTGATGGCTCAAAATTATGAAAAAAAACAGCCCAAAGCAAAAAAAACGAATGGGGACAAATGTGGAGAAAAAACTGGATGGATGAAATCTCTGCTGAAGTCTAAGATTTTGGTAACTTATTTTCTTTCCTTGATATGATTAATTATATTTTTATTCCCTTTACATAAAAATATTAAGTTATGAAGCTATTGGTACAATATTCATAAACAGTCCTTTGGCATCTTACTGAAGTAGCTTTATCGATTTTCAACAGTAAGGTGGCTATTCAACTCTGGAAGTTGCGCATCACAGCTATTCCTGATCCTTTCTCTCCCAATAAAACTGCAATACTTGCCAGCAGAGGTTGCTGTTGTGCGATTCAGAGGAAGACCTGTAGTTAATAATTTCCTTCCTTAACTCCAAACTACTGAAGAGCATTTTAACATTCCACTCATTCACTGTGAACTTTTCACTCACAGAGAAAATAAGTTAACCAGTTAACAGTCACTTCTTGACTTACTAGGCTTTACTAGTTATAAAAATCCACTTTACCTGTGCAAAAATTATTGTGTCTTCACTCAACATAGGTTGATATGTCGTAAAATGCCATATGGTGTAATGGGAGGGCAAAAAGCCAGTTGTTCTAATGTCTCATTTAATTCTCAGTTTGTTAACAATAGGATCATTATGATAATTGATTTTATTACACCAAGCTCTTTGGACACATAAGCTTTAATTAGCCTAATGCCACCAAAGGTGACTGTGCTCTAATGATGTGAGCAGGTCAAACTTAACATCTGTTCTCCACTGGCTCAAATCAACAGTATTTGAATCAATTAGTACTCGGCCGTTCAGTGATCAGACTTTTACTGTGCAGGTCCTAGTTGTGGAATGAACAATAATGCACAGAGTTGTAACCATTCATGTTTGAAATTGTGTAAGAAAGTTAACAGGCTACCCAAATTTAGCAGAACACCATAACTCCATGACAGGTACATTGACAATTTATTGGGAATGCTGGAAGTCGGGGACATACTGCCCTGTTATTAAGGGTCTTGGACATGAGGAAATGTTAATGCTCACTGAACTGCTTTTCTGAAATTGCGGCTACACACAATTAAGAGCAAAGAGGCCAACAGAAAAAACGTTGGAAAATCTCAGCAGGTTAGGCAGCATCTATACGTGAAAAGAGCTGACTTTTTGAGTCCAGATGACCCTTTGTCAAAAACTTTGACAAAGGGTCATCTGAACTCGAAACGTCAGCTCTTTTCTCTCCTTACAAATGCTGCCAGACCTGCTGAGATTTTCCAGCATTTTCTCTATTGGTTCCAGATTCCAGTATCCGCATTAATTTGCTTTTATTAAGAGCAAAGAGAATTGCGCCAATGCAGTAAAAGACACCAGATTTGGGAATATTTTGGAACTTTTCTGTCATGAGGAATGAAAATCTGCACTCAACTTTTATTCATGTAGGTTCTCTGGGATGGTTCAGATACACAAAGTGGTTCTGCCTGAATTTTTTTTTTCTGTTTGATATGGGCTGTTTGAATAGAGCTGTTAATAACTGCAAGGTTCCAAAACCCTCACCAGGCACTTCACCAAGTTACTTTAATCATCTCTTGGAAATCTCTTCTGTTTCATTCCATTCCATATATATTGCTGTATGATCTTCACTTTCTCACTGTTGTCTTCTTCTGGGAAACAAAAGGCCTAATTTTACCATTTTCATTCTAAGTGCTGAATCTGGGGCAATTCAGATCTGACTTGGAAATCTGCTTTCAGACACTCCCATGCGCACTCAGCTTGCAAAAAAAATCAGTGGTCTGAATCGTGCTGTGGGCAGGGATTAGCACAGCCGAAATGATCGGAGCTCGGAACTGCACATGCCCTGTCAGAAAAAAATTTGAAAAAGCGTGCCAGTGTCAGATCGCTCCCAAGCTGCAGAAAATGGAAAAAGCGGCCTGGGAGCGAAAAATGGGAGCGATGGCCCCCAGAGACATCACTGTTCCCCTTATCTACCCAGCCCTTGCTAGCCTGACCAGTCGCGACCCCCTGCCCCCTTCACCCCACCAATCGTCCGCAGAATGGCAGTGGACCCCCTGCCCCTTCCACCAGAGATCCATCTTACCCGCCCCCCTCCCCGCCACTCCCCCCCCACAAAGAAAAAGATCTGGCTTCATTCCACCACCCCCGAGAATGATGTGGCTTCACTCCCCACCCCTCCCCCACCCCAGAGAACAATCTGGCCTCAGTCTCCACCCCACCCTGTTCTAAAGAATGATCAGGTCTCACTACCCCCTCCTCACTCCACTCCCCCCACTCCAAAGTATATCTGGCCCGTCTTCCTCCCCCCAACCAGACAATGATGGCCGCCCCCGTCCCCCACCACCGATCTGAGTTAGAGAGCTGCTGGAAGCTCTGAACTCGCCTCTTGTGCAGATTCAGACTTTTATTCAGCATGTCTATTTTGGCGCTGTTCTGGATTGGCGAATGCGATGGTAAAGGGGAGATGCTGATAAAGTTGGGCGGGCAGTTCATTCATTCAATTTAAATGCATTTAAATCGCCGTTGTGCCAGTTTTGGGCGTGAATTGGATTGCAGCTATTCCCAGGTCTCGGTAATGTGCCCATCTGTGCAGATGCAGGCGCAAATCACGTTAATGGCCTCACGCCCGACTTAACCATGTTTTTGCACTGGAAAACGAGCGTGACACAGTGGTAAAATCGGGCCCATTGTATGCTGATGTTCCAAGTCAGTTCCTGAGTGAAAATAGGCAATGAATACATGCTATTTTTTTCCTTGAAATCTTCAGAGACTCTGAACACTGCAGGATATTGATTGTTTCATTGATAACACTTGCCATATACATCTTTTGAACATTTTTAAAATTTGGACAGGTTATTGGAGGGTTGTGGATCTCAGAAATATTGACATGAGGAATTCCAAATGATAGTGTAGTGGTTTTCTATACACCAATGTGTAATACCAGTAAATGGGAGTGACAATGAGGGTACAGTAAGTGCTAATACTGCAGTTTCTCTAAAAAATATCAAAGCTATAATTTTTCGAGAGCACTGAATATTAGCAGGAGCATATGAATCTAAAGTCAACTTGATATAATAGTTGTTATAATTGCTGTGCAGTTTTGGTGATATCTTCTACATCTTTTAAGTCCATCACGATTGAAACTTGACAATATTCATTAAATTACAGCTGGCCAATGAATGTAGCACAATGGAATGTTTATGGGTTTTGTTTGTAGATTTGGACAGTCCTGAAACTGAAATTTATGGCCATTTCCTACCTTTTTCCGATAGTTCTGTTAATAGAGTCCAAGTGCTGTGACCACACACAACACTAAAAATCATCTGTAATATTTTCCTCGTGGTGATTGCATCACCAACTATGTTTCTGTACCAATTAATTTACAGCATCACTCTCAGGCTTTTGGTTAATTGTATTAGTCAAGGCACTAATGGTCATATTAGGTGTAGAGAGTACCTTAGAAGAAGGATATTATCCAAACTGCAATGTGGTCTTTAGCTGCCATATGTTCATGACATGGTGCATCATTTTTGAGGCTGAACATTCATCTGAACACTTCATACAAATTTTTACTGGGCATTTATTGACGACCTCATGTGTTCCTGTCAAATCATTCTGTATATTATTGCAACAGAAGTGTTTACCCATTTATTTTGAAGAGATGGTCTAAAGAGGTTGATGAAACCAGGATTGTTTTTACTGGAAAGATGGAGACTGAGGGGAGATCTGATTGAGGTCCACAAAATTATGAGAGGCATAGAAAGGAAGGGTAGTCAGAGGCTTTTTTTCCAAGGGCGGAAGTGCCAGTAACAAAGGGGGCACAAGTTCAAGATGAGAGGAGGAAAGTTTCAGAGAGATGTGCGGGGCAGTGTTTTTCATGCAGAGAGTACAGAGTGTCTGGAATGTACTGCCAGGGGAATTGGTGGAAGCAAGCATCTTAGCAACATTTAAGAGGCATCTGGATGGGTACATGAATCGGGAGGGAACAGGGGGATATAGACTGAGTGAGAGCAGGTTTTTTTTGGGGGGGTGCCTCCAGTATGACCCTGTGTGTGCTTCACGCATCATCATCATTTGCTACACTCTTCACAACACTGCCCAGCAGCGGGGAGACCAGCTGGAGCAGGAGGAGGAGGTGGAGGAGGAGTGACGAGGTGGTGAGGTGGACGTCCCGCCATATGAGGTGCCGGAAGAAAGGCAGCGATGGCAGCTGTCCAGCAGGAAAGTTCAGCAAGGGACGCCTTGGTTGCAGCCCTCTTCACCTAGATGGTGCTGTGCAACGAGAGGGCTGCAACCACCACACATCCACCACACCCCAGGAGCAAGTGCAGCTGCTATTCCCCCTCCAAACCAATGTGGGCCTCAAGCCACCACATTACCCTCCCCTGCTTCTGTCATCCAGCCACCCTATCCTCCAGAAACATCTGAACCTGTTAGTGTGCCTGGGCTGGCAATGATTGCGAGTCTTGGTTGAAGGCTGGAAGGTGATGACGACTTGCTGTGCACACTGGGACCCTGCCCCTGGTGCCACTCAAGCCTGACTCCTTCTGTTCTTCAAATGCACGTTGCCACCCTGGCCCACGTAGCTGTAAGGGTTGGGGACACACGATTTTTGGCCAATTGGGGTGGGAGGGCATTTGCACAAAGGGTCTGGTGGATATTGGGGAAGGTAGGGCAGGCACTCTGAAATGTGGCTGAGTCTGCAAGGCTCAGCAGACAGCACATCTATGTTTGGGAATCGGGACCACTCAGCTCAGTGAGGGGGATGGTGGAGGGTGGGTGGTGGGCAGAATCCCAATAGTCACAGCTGTGAGGTGCAATTACATGTTTGTTGTGTTCTTAACATTATTGATTAATAAACCCTGCTTGCTGGTGACCTTCACCTGTGCCCTCTTAGTGAACTGCAACTTTCTTACTTTATGCCGTACTGCTTCTTCTAGGTTCTACCCCAGGATGCACATCGGAGATAGAGGTGTCCAGCTGTGATGCACGTCCTGTTGCCTGTGATGCCCATGACAGATATCCCCTGGGTGGCCAGGACCTGGAGGGCTCCGGCTGATTTGCATATGACACTGTTTCGGTGCCAGCCTGTTCATCTCGCTGGTCCCTGAGATCCCCGGCGTGAGGAAGAGGGGAATCGGAAGGTCTTGGGACATCCTGGATTTCTTGGGTGGAAGGCCTCGGCATGGGCTCAAGCCTTTCTCCTCCTTTGGGGGTGCCCAGAGGCCCTTGGGACACTCCATGGGACACCAGAGTAGCTGGACTGACCTCCAGAAGCTCTGGCGTCACCTGGCTCTGCCAGTCCTGGAGGCCTAGATGTGTCTGCCCCATGGTCTGTGATCCCAGAGCCCTGGTCCTCTGGGATAGTGGGCCAAGCTCCAGAGCCCCTCTGCTACAGCATTCTGTGAGCGAGCCAGACTCTGGAGCCCCTCAGCAGTAGCCCTCTGAGCCTGGACTACGTTGTCGAGGCTCACAGTCAAGACCTGCTGTGTCTCCAGAATGCCAGTGAGAGTCTCAGCCATGGCCAGCAGTGTCTCCCACATGCCCTCAGCACCTATGGCCATTGAACACTGTACCTCCTGGATGCTGCAAACACACTCGTCTGTGGCCCATTGTGTCTCCAGGATGGTCTGGACCCTGACACCCATGAGGACAGATCCCTGAGCCAGACTTTCCACTGCGGTTGCCACCCTTGCAGTGTTGGCCTGGTTTGCACACTGTGTCGGCACCACATTCTGCAACAACGTTCTGTTGGACTCCCCTAAACAGCCTTGCAGTTGCAGCATGGTTGCTGACAGTCCTTCCACAATTTTCTGAGTTTGATGATACATCTCCACTACCCTTGGGAGGAACAAACCCCGAGGACTGACAACTGGCTTGTGGACAGCTGAATCCTGGCCTCTGGCAGACCTCTGTGTACCAAAGCCCTCGGTTATGCCCGCCTCCACCTGATATGCATCAGTGTCTGTGATGTGCTCACCAGTTCGTGACCCAGAAGCTTCAACATTAAAGGTGCCAACCATGGTGATAGTCTGGTGATAGTGTCTGTGTTGGTGTGTTGTGTGGTACATGCCAGTGCTACTTCAGTTGTACTATCCTCGGAGGATTCCTCAGTGCCTCCCACCAAGGTGTCATCCAGGGGTTGTGGGCAGTTTGCTCCAGAGCAGCAGGGGTGGCAGCAACACCCAAAGGGCTGGGTTCCTCTGGGTCCAGAGCTGCAATTAAGAACACACACTGAGGGAAGGGAGGCAAAACGTTCTATGCAGCATTGCACTTACTTTGAGGAGGACCTAGCTTGAGGGTACGCTTCCGCCCACTTGCATGCTGGACGCCGGTCTGGCTGTCAGTGACCAATCGGGATGGCCCATCACCCCATGCCAGCTCTTTGATGCTGGTCAGCTGCGACAGGTCAGGCACACCACAACCAGTCTGTGTTGTCTCATGTATGTTGTGAATGTTCTTTTCCTGTGGGAATGTAAGGTAGATAGCTAGCATTATATATTGCAGTGCATGGTGCGCAATGCGTCCTGTGTCTCGGGCGTTGTGCTGGTAGTTTTGGGGAAAGCGGTCACCACTGACGGGTACCTGTTGTGGGGTGAGGGGAAGGGGTTAGATTCTGTTCCTCAGGGAAGAGTAACTTGTTGCATGCCTTTCAGGTGTCTAAGCAGGGTGTGAGATCTGTGCCAAGCATGTACGGGGTTCCAAGTGGAATGCTTGCTTACCCTTGCTGCTCAAAGAAAGTCACACATGTTTTTCTGACACTGCTGGCTAGAGCGTGGTGTCAGGCTCCTGGCATTCACTGCTTCTGCCACCTCCTCCCACAATGCTGTGGCAGATGCATCCCTTGGGAAAGGGCCCTGACCAGGGAAGATCTGTTCATGTCTCTCCTTCACAACATCTAGCAGGTGCTCCTGGTTGGCTTCTGTGAATCTGGGTGCCGGTTTGCACGCAGACATTTTCCTGGTGTGACTGGCTGTGTGTCCATTCCTGCAGTTTATATATAGCTCTGGCTTATTAGGGGAGTGCAGGTGCAGTGAGTGTGGCCAGTCAAGGGCCCATTGGCAACAAAGACTTGTGAGAAATTTTGAAGGCTGCTTTCAGTTGAGTGTCATGCATCCCTCGGTTGCTGATTGGCTGCCATCCAATAGGCTGCTGTGTCCAAGGGGGTGCAATACTCAAGGCCCTCATTCAAGAGAGAGAATGCTCGCATGCTGGGCTTGTGCACGTCAGCACAAAGCAAGTTCTCTGAAGGGCAGCAGTGAAGACAGTATGTTCAAGGGATGGAGGGATGGGTTACCCGCATTATCCGGATCCATGGGGGCATGGGATGAGCGGGCAGTCATGTCTGTATGTGGGAGAAGGTGGGGGGCAGTGATGTCTATATGGGGGATGGGGGTCAGTGATGTCTGTGGGGGGGGGGTAGGTTATGCGGGCCAGCAATGAGGCCAGCAATATCTGTATGGGGGAAGGGGGCCAGTGATATCTGTGTGTGGGAGGGGGGCCAGTGATGTCTATGGGGGGTTGTGGGAGCCAGCGATGAGGCCAGTGATGTCTGTGGGGAGGTTTGTGAAGGCCAGCAACGAGGCCAGTGATGTTTGTAGGGGTTGGATAGCGGTGATCTGGATGCTGGGAAGTCTTTTCCGTGATGTGCGCATGCACGAGTTCCCGCTCATCCCGCCAATTTCATGCTCTTTGGTCCCCTGAGCTTTTAATGATATTAACAATTGTGACCCCTACATTGCACAGAATGGAGAAATTCAGGTCAGTAAGAATCCTTTGCCAATTCCCCTGCAGCAAGGTGTGAGCCTCTCTCCAAATTAGTTTAAAAAGTCAATCCATTTCTGTTCTGTGACAATAACTAGTTTCCTATCTGCCTATGTGCAGATTATCTTTCTTTTGGCACTGGAAATCCTCTACCCACTTCAGCAAGTTTCATTTACAGCAGTGTTTCTCAAACTTTTTTGCCGCCCTCCCCCCCTACTTTAACCAAATGGCCAGCCCTCGCAACCCAGTTATGTAATGCAATGCCTTGATAAAATGTTGGTCTTCTAATTACTGTTTCCTGAAACATGCACTGGAATGCAGATTTTTTTCATTCAGGGGACAAGGGCATTGCTGGCTGGGCCAGCATTTATTGCCCATTCCTAGTTGCCCTTGAACTGAGGGGCTTGTTAGGCCATTTTAGAGGGCAGTTGCGAGTCAACCACATTGCTCTGGAGTCACATGTAGGCCAGACTGGGTAAGGATGGCAGATTTCCTTCCCGAAATGACATTAGTGAAGCAGTTGGTCTTTTCCAGCAATTGATAACAGTTTCATGGTCATCAGTAGATTCTTAATTCCAGTTATTTTTATTGAATTCAAATTCCACCATCTGTCATGGCAGGATTCGAACTCATGTCCCCAGAACATTAGCTGAGTTTCTGGACTAATGGTCCAGCGATAATGCCAATAGGCTATTGCATCCTCCTATCTTCTGCATTCACAAATAGATGGGAACAGTTGTGCATGTTCAATTAGAATGTTGTACTGTGATGTTTTAATCAGCAATAAGAGTGAATGCAGGCTGGTTGGGAACATTGGAAATTCTCTTAGAATTGGAACATGATTGCAGTTGGCACGACTTCTTTTAGTTAAAAATAGTTCTCAGATCAGAATGAATAATTTCTTCTTGTTCAGTCCGTGGGGCATATGAAAATGGGTTAGACTGTAAGGGTCCAATTATCTACCATCTGTGCGAGAGGGTTCAAAATGGACCAGAGCATTCAATTCACAGCCTGGGCTGCTGGTCTTCAGTCACACTTGGAGTTGTTACTGAGAGGCCAGACCCTTGTCTCCTGCATGTCCCTGGGAGGGGTTGCATGAAATTGAATGGCCCCAAACCAGATGGATTCTTCAACAATAGAGGGGAGAGAGAGAGAGAGAGAGAGAGAGGAGCAACAAGCTAGCCAGAGTCCATTTACAAATCCATGAAACATGTTTCCATTTTGTTTGCCCACAATTTTGAAGAGCGAAAATGATCAATAAAATACAGAGTCTCCCTCGATGAGATTAAATTCTGCAAATTTAGCCACAGGGTGGGGACAGGCAAGGGAACTGCAGAGACACTCTAAGCCAATTGCCCTCCATTAATTAGCTGTGTTTTGCTTTCACAGCAAAGTATGAGGAAGGCGGAGCATTGGGCAGAATGTGACTTAGGTGTTTAATTGGAAGAGTTGTGACTGTGGTGACAGCGCTCAGGAAAGTTTTGGTTTGTGCAATATTTTATCAGTTAGGACCCGGGAAGTGGGGAAATATACATTGCAACCTTGGATATTCAGCTGGGTGTACTTAGGGATGGTTCTAAATAGTGGAGATTATTTTTGGCCACCCATTTTTCAACATCCTGTGACCCACCCGAGGCCCCGACACCCAACTTTGAAAAACACTGATATACAGCATAGAATTTTGTTGACCCCTCAAATGCTACATTGAATAGGATCCTTGAACGCCTGCCAGACTAATTGGTATTATTCTCAATGTCTCATAATTTTAGGATAGTTTTACAGTTGCATTGCTTTCTATGATACCTTTCAGCTATTTGAAGAATGGTGACCTTTGGTTAAGTCAACTGACAAAATCAACATTCTCCATTTGACATGAAGCATGCAGGGCTGATCCGCTTCCACTTTAAACCAGGAGAAATCCAGAATGGCATAATTATGAATATGCTGGTAACTTTCAAAATTTGTCCGTGACACACACACTACATCCTGAAATGTTTATCAAACTTATAAAGTGTCAAAAATCTTTTGAAAGAAAAGCAAAGAAAAATGGTTTAATGCAAAGACTAATGATTTTAAGGTTATTTAAGGGATAAAGTGCCAACCAATTCTTAGCAGTACCAAAGAAAAAGGATAAAAGCAAAATACTGTGGGTGCTGAATCTGAAACAAAAATAGGAAATGCCGGAAAACCTCAGCAGGTGGTCTGACAGCAGCTGTGGAGAGAAAATAGAGCCAACACTTCGCATCTGGATGACCCTTTTAGCTCTGACAAAGGATCTATCTTTGATAGACCTTGGAATATATTAGCAATCGCATCTATGTTTGGGCTTAAGACGTAAATATTCACTTTCCAGTAAAAGGAAAGATTGGCATTGGATTAGATCGTGATTTTGCAATACTGGGCTGCAATTGTGCAACCTGTTCTTTATCTCGCTAGATTTACATTGGAAGCAACGCAAAGCGGACTGCTGACCCACAATAACACCCATCTTATCGCAAGATGTATGTGCCTTGTATAATATAATGCTCCTATCTTTATCATAACCATTGAACAATATTAAAAGGTTTAAAGTATTAATGTACAGCTGCAACACACAAGTCCACAATTATAATTCCTTTGGAACATATTTGGATTAAGTTGGCTTTGTATCTTCTATGGCCTGAAATCTTGCTTGTTTGATAGATAGAATTTGTGCTTCACCAAGATCTCCCAGAATCGGACCATATCAAAGGTCTCACAAAAACATAGATTTATTTTCATATATAAAAACAGAAAATGCAGGAGATACTCAGCAGGTCTGCCTGTAATTGTAGAGAGTGAAACAGATGTTTAAAAGTTTATTTATTAATGTTACAAGTAGGCTCACGCTAATGTTGCAATGAAGTGATTGTGAAAATCCCCTAGTCGCCACACTCCAGTGCATGTTTGGGTACACTGAGGGAGAATTTAGCATGGCCAATCCACCTGGCCAACACATTTTTCGCATTGTGGGAGGAAACTGGAGCACTCGGAGGAAACCCATGCAGACATGGGGAGAATGTGCAAAGTCCACACAGACAGTGATCTGAGCCAGGTATTGAACCCAAGTCCTTGGCATCCTGACGCAGTAGTGCTAACCACTTTGCCACCGGTCTGTGACTGTTGGTCAGAACTGGGAAATGTTAGAAATGTGACAATGTTTTTGCGCAAATGAAAGGGGAGAGCGTGAGAAAAAGAACAAAGGGAATTTTTATAACGGTATTGGCCAGAAGAGATTGAATGATAAAAGCTGTTGGCTAGCCCAAAGGGAGTGATTATGGGAGGACAAGTAAAGAAACAAAAGTTGAATCCAAAGAAAACATGAATGATTGGTGTATTTCGAAAAGGAAAAAGAAAGCAACAAGAGAAAAATAACTACACTGGCAAGGAGAAAAGAAACTGAATTGGATCGGGGTGATCTAACATTATTTGATATGGAGTCCAGAGGGCTGTAAAGTTCTCAGCTGTAGAGCATAATTTCCCCGGCCTGCTTTGCTACTTGAGTAGTGCAGCAGACCAGGAAATGTCAGTGGGGGGCCTGTAGCAGTAGATGTGACTGGCGTCCAGACAATTGTGACTTTCCCAGGTCTTTTTTTTAATGTAATCAACCTCACACTGGAGCATCAGTACTTGGCTGATCACAATATGGACACCTGAATTTCTATGTCATTAGCGAGCCCGGTATGGTATTGTCCGGGCTTGCTGATGTTTCCCCCCACCCCCCCTGCAGGGAGAGATTCCCACGAGCGGGGATTAAAGCTGGTACCTATCAATGGGGATCAGGCATAATCACCTTGCTGGTGGAGACAGAGGCCATTGAGGCCATCCCTGGGAGGTTGAGGACAGAGGTGGTGCCCCTTGGGCACTGGCAGCCTGGCAGTCAGGCACTGCCGAATGGCATTGTCGGGGGGGGGCATACTGGGAAAGGGGCATAGTGGGGCAGGGTGATCGGTGAGGAGGGTACTGCTGTGCACTCTGCATTGGTGATTGGTGGGGGAGGGAGGCGGGGGGCAATTGGGGCATGCCATGGGAATGGGGAAGGGGGGTCAGCCTGGCCCTGGGGGCATGGGGTGGGGATTGGCGATTGGAGCTGATTTGGGGGATAGGTTGCAGGTTGGGGAAGCTGGCAATTGGGGGAGGGGATTTGGGTTCTGGACTGACCATTGGGGAAGGGGGAGTCACTGGGGTTGGCAATGGTAGGGCCAGGGAGCTTGGGAAGCAATTTGGGAAGCGATCATGGAGGGGTGTTTGGGAAGCAGCTGGTATCACTCAGCGTGCTGATGCCAGCCTCATGGGCAGGATTAGGCCCTCCCCTTCCCCCATTGGCATGAATCTCCCGCCAGACTCTGTGAAACACGGAGTTCTGCAAATTCATCCCACTAAGTATACCCAAAACAGGTGGGAAAATACCCAAAATATGAGGTACTGTTCCTTAAACATACAATAAATTGCAATGGAGTATTAAGGGAGACCAAGGACAGAGAACAAGATGGAGAATAAAAATAATAGGCGACCGAAGCATAGGACCACACTTGCCAAATGAATGGATGATGCTCTGGAAAGCGGTCAGCTGGTTTGCAATTGGTCTTGTCACTGTGGAGAAGGCTGCATTGTAAGCAGTGAATATGATATTGTAGCCTGAATGAATTACATGTAAATTGCTACTTCACCTGGAAGGAACGTTTGGGGTTTTGAACTGTGAGCAAAGAGGTAAAAAGGCAGATGTTTATCTCCCTTGCTTCAGGAAAAGGTGTAATGGAAAGAAAAGGCGGTGTTGGGGATGTCCCAGCAGGGATGGACCGGAATTTCACAGAGGGAATGGTCCCTTTAGAATACTGAAAGGGAAGAGAAGGGGTTGTTGTGTTTGGTATTTATCCATTTATCATAGTCACTAACCAAGAAACTCAGCTCCATCTCCCACAATCACTCTAACTCAGTTCTTGGATACCTTAAGAAAGTGACAAAACAATCCAATAATTTACAGTGAAACAGAAATGTATACTGTGAGTATCAAGCAGCCTGACCCTTAAGTAACACAAATCCTTAATAGCTTCTAGAGCAGAACAGAATGGCACTAATGTTTTACGTATTTTTTCCACTAAATTTTATTTGTGAATTCAAACACTTCCATTCAATGACAGATGAGAGAATCATTGAATCCCTACAGTGCAGAAAGAGGCCATTCAGCTCATCGAGTCTGCACTGACTCTCTGAAAACAATCCCACCCGATCTTTTTAATTCCTTATATTTAACCTGCTAATCCACCTAACCTGCACAGGTTAATCTTGAGATACTCAAGGGCAATTTAGCATGGCTAATCCACCTGACTGACACACCTTTGGAATTTGGGAGGAAACCAGAGCACCTGGATGGATCCCAAGCAAACACAGGGAGAACGTACAAACTCCATGCAGTCACCCGAGGCCAGAATTGAACCCGGACCCCTAGTGTTGTGAGACAACAGTGCTAACCACTGTGCCAACAAGCCACCCAACATGTGTAGTACAGCATTGATACAAGAAAAGGATGAGTGTGAAAGAACAACAGCTGTGCATCAGATAAGCAATGGTATATCAGGGTATGGCAAGCCCCAACTTGTGTCAGTCCATTGTCCATAGGATCACAGGAAATGTGAGAAAAACTGAGCAGCACAGTTATTTCTGCCTTTGTCTTAATACCAGTAAATTTCTCTTTCCTTTGTAGCCAATTTCTGGTTCAGACAACCTGAAGTTTCTACTTGTGTTATTGGTTGACAATTGCCTTCAACTGCAAATAAGGCCAACATCCTTCATGCATGACCTCCAGACCATCAATGTCAAGACTAGAAATATTGCTCACATGTCTCCACTGTTAACTGTAAAGTCAAGTTTACTGTTACCACAACTCCCCTTCAATGGTATATGATGGCTTCCTGATATTTTATTCTCAGCTGTATGTTACTGCAGTCTCAACTTTCTGGGCAGGCTTTTCATATGGACTTTTTGAAATATGGGAAAATTGAATCCTGCTTGTAAATTCAGTGCAGGCCACTCTTTGAACTGTCGGTATGGACAAGCGTTGATATGGTATGTGTCAAGGACAAACTCAACTTCACTTTTGACATATCAAAGTTTTGGATTGACCTGAAAGACAGTTACATCATATCCTGACTTGTCATCTGAGTAAATATGTTAATGTCCACAATTATCTGCATACAGGCATGTAAACAGGCAATGGCCAATTAGCATGAAAGAATGGCATTTTTTTCATCAAAGAACCAAGATCAAAAAGCATTACAGCACAGGAGCAGGCCCTTCGGCCCTCCAAACCTGCACCGACTTAACTTAACTAAAACCTCTTACCCTTCCGGGGACCATATCCTTCTATTCCCATCCTATGCATGTATTTGTCAAGATGGCCCTGAAAAGTCATGACAGTACCCCTGCAACGAGTTCTGGGCACCCAGTACTGTCTGTGTAAAACATCTGCTTCGTACATCTCCTTTAATTACACCTTGCCCCTCGCACCTTAAACCTGTGTTCCCTAGCAACTGACTTTTCCACCCTGGGAAAAAGCTTCTGACTATCCACTCTATCCATATCTCTCATAATCTTGTAGACTTCTATCAGGTCCCCCCTCAACTTCTGTCATTCCACTGAGAACAAATCAAGTTTCTCCAACCTCTCCTCATAGCCAATGCTCTCCATACCAGGCAACATCCTGGTAAATCTTTTCTGTACCGTCTCCAAAATCTCTACATCCTTCTGGTAGTGTGGTGACCAGAATTGAACACTATGTTCCAAGTGTGGCCTAACTAAAATTCTATAAAGCTGTAACATGAATTGCCAAATTTTAAACTCAGTGTCCTGGCCAATGAAGGCAAGCATGCCGTATGCCTTTTTGACAACTATCATCCTTTCAAATGATGTGTGGGCACTGGCTAGATCAATATTCATTGCCATCCCTACTTGCCCTTGAGGACAATCAGTACCAGCAGCACAGTGGTCAGCACTGCTGCCTCACAGTGCCATGGACCCAGGCACAATTCCTAGCTTGGGTAGTTGTCTGTGTGCACATTCTCCCTGTGTCTGCGTGGGTTCCCTCTAGGTGCTCCAGTTTCCTCCCACAGTCCGAAAGATGTACTGGTTAGATACTTTGGCCATGCTAAATTCTCCTCAGTGTCCCTGAACAGGTGCCAGTTTGTGGTGACTAGGGGATTTTCACAGTAACTTAATTGCAGTGTTAATGTAAGCCTACTTGTGACTAATAAATAAATTTTAAACTCCATGAAGTTAGAGCTGAAAAGTAATGGAAAACGGTGATGCATCCACACTGACATGCTTCATTGCTGTTGGAAGTGTGGGGGGAGGTTTGTTCTCAGTGATATCAGCAACCATAAATGCTGGGACGTCCATGACTGAAACACAAAGAAGGCAAAATGATTGCTTCCTGAAGCGGGAGTTTTCTTTCAGATGTGAAGTATTGAGCTGAAGAGCTAACTACAAAGACTCATGAAAGACAGAATTCTGGTTAAAGACGTTCTTTACGTGTTGGGAGAAGGGAAGCCGGACACACCAACTCCTTTCTGAAGTTTACAATGCAATGGCAAAGTGGTTATACCATTTCAAGACTTCAATTCTCTTGCCTACCCTGTCATCCTGACTGGATGCTCCAGTCACATTGGTACACATTATTTACCTTGGCCAATTGCATCCTCTCTATCAGTAGGAATTGGATACTTCATAAGCATTGTGAATACTTATATTTATTGCCTGAAGTATGAGAATTTGCACTCTCCTTGACTTTCTTTCGATAACATAACTGTATTCTGTGGCTCATTGTTCCCAAAGAATGTGGCCTATCTGATTTAACTCTCTTCCTATCATGCTCCAGGACAGTTTGCATTTTGGCCAAGGTGCACAATTCATTCAAAAATATTTGTTTAAATCTAAAATATATGTTTAATTTCTGTAGCAGTAGTCATGTGTGTGTATGTGCAAGTAGTACCTTTGTAGTATAAGTACAAGACACATTGTGGCCCTTATTCTAAGTTAACTTTCCCTGTTTAGTAACTTCATGGGTTTTTAAATCCCAAGATTTTCTGAATTTCTCTAACACTTTCCAAATAATGACATACGACATATATAATGTTATTGCTGTAGCCAGATGCTGTTTCAATATTAACTCAATGCAAACTCCTTTCGATCATGTAGTCCACGAGGTTCATGATAAGATACCTGATGTCCACACGGGTCAAATCCACAAAACCCTACCCTTGAGTGCATTAGGAGAGCTTTCAGCTACAATGCCCCTGAAGTTTTCCTTTTAATCTTTCTGTACACACCTTCAAATACACTTTCAGTACTGAGCTCATTAACTAAGCTTTCAGTCACCTTTCTAAACCTAATTTCTGTACATCTTGGTAGGGTGTCCACCTCGACCCTTTGTAAAGGGTTTTTGAGCATACGGGTGAACAGGAATACTTTTTGTTTCAACCTTTCCATAGTAGCTGCATTTTTTACTTCCCTTATTGCTGTCGATTGCTTCCAGAGGACTGACTCCCTGGCTGTTCAATGTACCCAATGCAGTATTCATGGAGAAAAGCAGCTGTAAAATTCCTGTGGCTTTATCTATCCTCTTTCATGTTACGCGGTTCAGTGTCCTTCATCATGCAGAGATGATCAGGGAAAATGTGTCTGAATTGAACTGAGCTCAGTCAACCAAATTGATCAGATTGTCCCATCACCATGGCAACAGGAATAAAGCTTAGATAATACACTTGCAGCTCTGGAAATCAAAATTCCGAGCACTAATCGGCATTTGGACCTGAGATACGAATATTATAGGTCCCTTGATGCCAGTCAGTTTCTGTAATTCCCTGAACATTAGGCAATATTCCTCTGTCTTATTATGCTGACATACTATATTGAGAAAAGTGTTTAATTTCAAAGTAAAAAAATGCTCAGTTGATTCCCGTTAAAAGTGCTCATTTATTAGTGAAAATGTAGACGTGTTTTGTTGCCTTTGTTGACCGTCCATCCTTCATGTGGGGGGAATGGTTGAGCAACGGTATGGCACTGGGCTAGTAAACCAGAGGCTAATGTCTTGGTGAAAGGGGTTCATATCCCACCATAGCAGCTGGAACTTTAAATTCAATTGATTTTTTTTAAGTCTGGAATTGATAGCTAGGCTTAGTTTTTTGGCACTATTGCTTTCATAGGTTATCATTTAAGGACCCGTCTAGTTCACCAATATCTGCGTGGGAAGGAAATCTGTTGTCCTAACCTAGACTGGCCTACATGTTACTCCAGACTCAAAATAATGTGGTTGACTCTTAACTGCCCTCTGAAATGGCCCAGCATGCCACTCTTCCCAGGTTCAATTCCGGCCTCGGGTGACTGTGTGGGGTTTGCACATTCTCACCGTGTCTGTGTGAGTTTCCTCCGGGTGCTCCGGTTTCCACCAAAGATGTGTGGGTTAGGTTGATTGGCCATGCTAAATTGACCCTGGTGTCAGAGGGAATAGCAGGGCAAATGCGTAGCTTTATGTGAATAGGGCCTGGGTGGGATTGTAGTCGGTGAAGACTTGATGGGTTGAATGGCCTCCTTCTGCGCTGTAGGGATTCTATGACATGATGGCCCAGCCAGAGATGCATACGTCACACAAAATCTCAAATTCAGTATCATTGAATTTTTTTTAAACTGGTCAATATTTTCAGAACTGACATCATTGTGGTGGAAATTACTCTCTGCTGTGTTTATTTGCTTTTGTTTTCTATTTTATTGATTAGAAATCTAATTACCTGAGGTCTCATTCATTTCTTATTTTGCTATGTATATTCCACTGGCTGTGTCCCAGTTGTCTGTAATTGAAAGCCACATCCCAACAAGTTAACGTTAACCATTGTGTACAATATCTAATTGTGCTGCTTATTCAATTCTTTCTTTTGATTCTGTTAGTCTTGGATTTTCACAAACTGCAGTATTGGTAAATTCATCAGTTCACAAGATATAGAAACAGAATTAGGCCATTTGGCCCATCAAGTCTGCTCCGCCATTCGATCATGGCTGATATGTTCCTCATTCCCATTTTCCTGCCCTCTCCCTAAGCTCTTCGACTCATTACCAATTAAAAATCTGTCTAACTCCTCCTTAAATTTACTCACTATCCCAACACCCACCATACTTTGGCAACTTCCACAGATTCACAACCTTTTGGAAGAATTAGTTTCTCCTCAACTCTGTTTTAAATTTGCTACCCCTTATCCGAAGACTATGAGAATGCCTCACAAGAGGAAGCATCTGCTGCACTTCTATTTTATCTATACCTTTTATCATCTTGCATACCTCAATACTATCGTATCATTGTGGCAATTATGTGAATATCTAAAAGTGTTTAAAGTTTTAAAAATTTATTTATTAGTGTCACAAGCAGGCTGACATTAACACTGCAATGACATTACTATGAAAATCCCCTTGTCGCCATACTCCGGTGCCTGTTCGTGTCCACTGAGCGACAACTTAGCATGGCCAATATACATAACCAGAACGGTATGTTTTAATTGGTAATGGGCTGACTGGAGAGTTAAACCTGTTGGCAAGAGACCTGTCCCATCCTGGGGTTGGAACACCTTTGCTTTGCCACTAATGAGACATGGACATTGAAGAAGCATTGTACTACACAGCTGGGTAATCTGACAATGTTGGTCAGTCAGGTGGTGGTGGGTGGTGAGGGAAGTGGCTGGTGGGATGGTGGTTTGAAGTAACAATGGCTCATCTTATCCTTGAGGAACCCAGAGGTGAACTTGCCCTCCTCCTAATACGGTACTTGTAATTTTTTACGACTCCTCTGGCCAGGCACAGTGGTTAGCACTGCTGCTTCACAGTGCCAGGGACCCAGATTTGATTTCCCATCTTGGGTCTGTGTGCAGTCTGCACGTTCACCCGATGCCTGCATTGGTTTCCTCCCATAGTCTGAAAGACGTGCTGATTAGGTGCATTGGCCATGCTAAATTCTCCCTCAGTCACCCAGACAGGTGCTGGGGTTTAGTAACTCAGGGGATTTCATGGTAACTTCATTGCCATGCTAATGTAAGCCTACTTGTGACACTAAAAGATAAACTAATAAAACTAGGCAGAGCAATGAACGCATAAGTTTTGTCCAGGTCTGTAATAATATTTAGAATTATGGTCTTTTGAGAATACAAATATGTATATTAAAATAGCAACTAGGCGGCATGATGGTTCAGTGGATACCATTGCTGCTTCACAGCATCAGGGACCCTGGTTCGATTCCCAACTTGGGTCACTGTCTGTGTGGAGCTTGAACATTCTCCACATGTCTGCCTGTGTTTTCTCCGGTTACTCCTATTTCCTCCAATGCAGTCCAAAGGTGCGCGAATTAGATGGATTGGCCATGCTAAATTCCCCCTTAGCGGGAGGACTAGCTAGGGTGAATGCATGGGGTTATGGAGATAGGCCCTGGGTGGAATTGTAGTCGGTGCAGACTCAATAGGCCAATTGGCCTTCTTTTGCATTGTAAGGATTCTTTGAATCTATAACTATTTAAAACTGGCAGATGGTCCTGCTGCCCAGTCAAAGAGACCTTTTAAGGGAAGCACTAGCACCAATTTTAGGCTTGACCATCAGTCAGACAAAGTTTAAAATCTGCCCCAAATTTCTTTAGTTCAGATCAAAATGTATTCTTAAAAACTGTTGCTAAATGTGTCATTCATCATATACTGTACTGAGTTATTAGATGCATTTTTACACTTCTCCCATAACTAGTTTTTATAATTCAACTTTTGAGGCTGGGTGAGAGGGTGGGGTGGAGATGATCAGACATGAATGATAGATAGTTCAAGGAGGAGTAATCCTTATTGCTGTTCAATGTGCAACCATCCAACTGTCAGTTATCATCATTTGCCTTGAAGTGCTACAGTGCACTGTGCCACTTCAGTCATTTTATATTAACTCGAGAACAAGCCAATATTTTGCTCAAACCACATTTGGAAAATATTTCTTTTCCTCAGCCTGCCAACTACATTTAAAATAAGCTTTGAACCATAATAAAACTTTAAAAATTGGACATGCCACATTACATAAAGCTATATTTTGTGACTGAATAATTTAACTGATCCATTTAAAGGCCTTAAAAACATGGGTGAAAAGGTAGAATCGTGTGTTTTGTGTAGAGCACATTTATGCTTTTTAGTAAAACCATTTTGGCGTGCAAATGGTGATCTTACATTTCCAAGGGAGTCTCGAGCTCTGAGTTTCCCAACCCAGCACCACCAGACTTCAAGATCCTTGCTGTCTCCGCAACTGGAATCCCATATCTCAAAATCCTGCTCCTCTGTAAACAGGGATCCAGTGGCACAGTGGTTAGCACTGCTGCCTCACAGCACCAGAGGCTCAGTTTTGGTCCCTAGCTTGGATCACTGTCTGTGCAGAGTCTGCATGTTCTCCCCATGTCTGTGAAGGTTTCCTCCTACAGTCTGAAAGACGTGCTGGTTCGGTGCATTGTCCATGCTAAATTCTCCCTCAGTGTACCTGAACAGGTGCTGGAGTGTGGCGACTAGGGGATTTTCACAGTAACTTCATTGCAATGTTAAAATAAGCCTACTAGTGACTTGCACTTTAATTCTGTAAACTGGGATCCCATATCTCAGAATTCCCCACTATACTTTTACCTGGAGAACTCACTCCAATGCTTTAAAGTCCAGAATACTTCTCCTTGGTAGCTTAAATCTTTGTGATCTCCAATTCTGCTAAACTCTATTATAGTAAGAAGTCTCACAACACCAGGTTAAAGTCCAACAGGTTTATTTGGTAGTAAACGCCATTAGCTTTCGGGGTTTGCCCTTCGTCAGGTGAATGGGAGTTCTGATCACAAACAGAGCATATAAAGGCACACACAGTTTACAGAATACTGATTAGAATGCGAGTCTTTACAGCTAATCAAGTCTTAAAGATGCAGACAACGTGAGTGGAGATAGCACCTGGTGTTGTGAGACTTCTTACTGTGTTTACCCCAGTCCAATGCTGGCATCTCCACATCAAAACACTACTATTACAGCTAATTTCCAGGTATCTCCAGAGATAGAGTTGGGGACATAAAGAAATATTATTATAATAATCAAGACTACTACTTAATAGTGTTTATGGAAAATAGACATAATTATGTAATTTGAAGATTTTTGATTATTGACAAAACTCTCACAGTTTTAAAAAAATCTTCATTATTCAGTTGGCAGAAGTCCCAGCTTTTATTCAGGATGGTGCCCCACGCCATGGGTAGACCTCTCCCATCTGGGACCAAGCCCAAGGGCAGGGACATGGACAGGGAGCGATTCCCACTGTGGAGGCCAATGGGAAGGGGCACACATAGAGGGAACTAGCAGACTTAACATACACGTATGAGCCTTCCCCATGCATGTGAATGTGCTCAGTGTCCAGAGGGAGCTAGTCCATAACATTTTTGCGCAATTCGGACCATAGAAGGGGGTTGGCTATCTTATGAAGGGAGAAATGAACCTAATTCCAGTGCTCCAGTTGGTGTGACATGCAACTCCTCTCGCGTGTTCTCTTTGTTAGGCAGGAGAAGCTTCGACACAATCATGCATAATTGATGAAGTCTGAAAATGAAGCATTTGAAATTGGCCTTCCAACTCATGTGGCATCATAGTCATAGAGCTTTACAACAGAGAAGGAGGCCCTTCGGCCCATTGTGTCTATACTGGTCATCAAACATCTATCTATTCAAATCCCATTTTCCAGCACTTGGCCCATGGCCTTGAATGTTACAGCATTTCAAATATTCTTCTAAATCCTTCTGAAATGTCATGGGTGTTTCCATCTCAGGCAGTGAGTTCCAAATTCCCACCAGCCTCTGGATGCAAAAGATTTTCCTCAAATCACCCCTCTCAATCTCCTGCCCCAGATCTTAAATATCTGCTTCTGATTATTGACCATCTACTAAGGGGAAAAGTTTCTTCCCATCTGTTATGATGACTATGAAAGGCAGAGGGATCATCAATAGACCTACCCGTAGGCTTTGTGGAGTATGAGCTGCCTTTATTGAGTGAGCGAAGTTCACCCAATTGGAAACAACCAGTGGGAAATTTAAACCTGTAATTTTATCCAAACTAGAGTGGAAGATCTCAAGGTGAAGACAACCTGACTATAAGCTGCAGAGGTGGTGTTTTTCCTCTGGGGCACAATGCAGGGTGTTGGTGATGGAAAACTGTTTTTCCCTCCACCTTTCCCTCTAGACAACATCATGAATTTCTCCTGTAAGAAAAAGCCATTATGCCTCTTTTTGGGAAACTCTGGTCCTATGACACCAGTGGGGAAGACTGGGCCCAATACACTGAGTGTATGTGTTACTTCTTCTGTATTAACAACATTGGAGGGGATAAAAAGCAAAAATTGATATTGCTAACAACATGCAGGGCCCCAACATTCAGTGTGATAAGAAGTCTTGAATTATCTGGATGCGTCTGACTCAAAAATGTTTGATAAGCTAGTAGACCAGGTAAAAAACCACTACAACCCAAAGCCCCTTGTAATTCTCCAGCGATATCACTTTAACATGGCTGGGAGAACCCCTGGAGAACATGTCACTGAGTTCTTGGCTGGGTTGCAGAAAGTAGCTAAACACTGAAATTTGGACCACCTCTTAATGAAATGCTGCGGGACCACTTGATAGATTACTGCAAGCACTGTCAAAGGATATAGTCACGTGATGCTTCAGGAACAGGCAAAATGTGTGCTGCATAGGAAAAAGGCAGAGGCTATACCCAAGAGTATAATACAGCTATAATTCCTTCCAGAGACAGGGGTATTACAACTGAATCATATTGTGACCATGAAGGTTGCCTTGATAATGGTAGAATTGCTAGTGAATACCCATTCCTTAAAAATGGAAGTGGACACGGGAGCCACAGTCTCCATTATACGGAAACAGACCTATAAGCATCGCCAATCGGGCAGTCAACTCCTGAAATTGGAAGATACAAAAGCCAGGCTAGCCACAGGGGAACCTTTACAAATAAAATCCACCACAGCGGCTCGGTGATGTATAGACGTTAATTAACTCATCTCCCACTTGTTGTATAGGGATATGGACCAAGTCTTGTGGGGACAGATTAGCTCCAGCAGATTCGGCTCAAGTGGTTGGAATAGGGGCCTGTATAAAGTTCTCAGAAGATACGCTGGAGTTTTTTAGGAGACATGTCGTGGAGATGCCGGTGTTGGACTGGGGTAAACACAATAAGAAGTCTGACAACACCAGGTCGTCAGAGGATCAGAGGAGGCACCTGATCCCAATGAACACTGTGGAGCTAATATCCTTTCTGGGGTTAGTCAATTCCTATGGAAAATTTATCCCAAATTTGGCTCCCATATTGGCCCTCTTACATGTCCTACAATGATAGTACCACTGCTGGTCCTGGGAAGTTCAGCAGGCAGAAGCTTTTTCCAAGGTTAAACATCAGTTACTGTCTTCCAACTTACTGGTGCCTATTTCACCCCTAAGAAAGAACTCATTTTAACCTGTGCGCTTCCCCATCTGGGGTTGATACAGTGCTGTCACATCGCTGGACGGACAAGCCTGTCGCATGTGCCTTCAGGACCTTTTTGGATGCAGAGTGAAGATATTCTCAAATTGAGAAAAAAGGATTGATGGTTATATTTAGCATGAAGAAGTTTGATCAATATGTTTATGGTCTACGATTTTTTATGGTTACCGGCCATAAACCCTAGCTGGGTCTCTTCAAAATGGACAAAGCAGATCCCCTAATCACCTCCTACTCGGATACAGTGCTGGGCCTTATTGGTGGCTACAAATGGATTCTGGAACACCATCTTGAGACCTGGATAACTAATGCTGATGCACTGAGTGGCCTCTCGTTGTCCATAAGCTGAGTGCCTTTACCAGCAGGCGAAGAGGTTGTGGTAACCCTGATATTTTGGAGACCTTGCCAGTGTCAGCAAGGCCGATCAAAGCCTGGAGCTAGAAAGGCCCAACCTTGTCCAGAGATAGGCACATGATCTTACATGGTGGATTCCAAGGACAACCCTTCTGTGATTGCCTCTTCAGATAGCGAATATATGTACAAGGAGATGAGAGGCTGAAGAAGCAGGACTCTGGGCTGAAGCAGAACCTGAGAAGGAACCTGTTTTAGTTACCCTGTGGCACTTCCTCTGAAAGAGAGGGTTCCCTGTTCAGTTTACACCATCTGACCCAATCCTGCCTTCTACGGACCACCACCCAAGTGCCAAAAAGGACCTCTCGCTGTGGGGATGCTGGGAGAGACTCGGACCTAATGGGGTGGGCGTGGGGGTGGTGGGGGGTGGGGGGGTGCATGGTTGAAGGGATGTCATGAGGATGATGAAGGTCATGTGGCTCATCAGTAGATCTACCCCTGGGCTTTGTGGATGGAGTTTGAGCTGCCTTATTGAACGAGTGAAAGCTTGCATAATGGGAAGCAGCTAATGAAAGGTTTTTAAACCTGTAACTTACCTGGACCATGGTTATAGCTCCTAAGGTGAAGACTACCTGACAGTAAGTCGCATGAGCAGCCTTTTTCTTTGGTGCACAATAAAGAGTGTTGGTGATGGGAAACTAGCATTTGGTTGAATTACTGTACTATCTGCCCTATTTATGTCCCTCATAATTCTGTGCACTTCAATCAAGTCCCCTCCCTCAGCCTTCCCTGCTCCAAGCAAAACAATCCCAGGCTTTCTTCAGAGCTGAAATGCTCCAACCCAAGCAATCTCCTCTACATGCTTTCTAGCGCAATCACATCTTTCTTGTAGTGTGGCGACCAGATTTGCATATACACTATTCCAGCTGTGGCCTCATGAGCATTTTATACAGCTCCACCATGTGGACGGAGAAAGAACGGCTAATTTAACAATAGTGGCTTTACTGGCTGAGAGTTAAGCATGCTGGAATTTTTGGTCAACTTATAATTAAAACCAGATGCAGGTCGTAAAGTTGCTCTGACCTGGGAGTTGTGATCTGAAGCTTTCTGTGTTGGCCAAATAAGGGAAATTGTTTATATTTGAACAGACATTGTAGCTTTGATTTATATGGTTGATATGTATGGTACATGTCAAATGAACTAAGCATAATGGCATCACTCGCAAGTAATTTCATTGGATGTTCGAGCCATGTGATTGGTTTCTGGTTACACAGTTGGCTGGATGACAGAGAATCTTCCAGAAGTGAGTGGAGGATTTTGGATAAAAAGACATGTAAGCTTTTGTTTTACAGTGATTAGTCAGAAGAGACCAACCATCATAAGAAGATCTGTACCCTGAATGATGCTTCAGAGAAGAAGAAGATAGATTCTACATTAAGGATATTTCTTGGCCGAGGTTTTCCTAAACTCGTAGTATCTATTTTCAGTTAAAGAGTTAAAGTCGATGTTCAGTTCAGATTAAAATTCAATAAAGAGTTAATGAGTTGCAACTATTTAAGTTTGAGTTGGTACCAGAAATATTAAGTAAGGCAATTGTTGAATTACCATCCTTGTTTGTCCCATTAAATTGGAATGCTTGAAGGTATGTAAATTAAAAGCTGAGTAACAATCAGAATCTCTCTCTCCTTATATTTTATGCCTCAGCTGATAAAGGTAAGTACCCCATCTGCTTTCCAAACCGTCTTATCTACCTGACATGCTGCCTTCAGGCATCTTTTGACTGCAGCCAAGCACCCTACTGGCCTCTGTACTTCCTAGAGTCCTGTATTCCCTTGCCTTGTTAATCCTCCCAAACTGTATCACCTCACACTTTTCGGAGTTAAATTCCACTCGCCACTGTTCTGTTTCATTCATGGCTCGGGTGACTGCCTGTGTGGAGTCTGCACATTCTCCCTGTGTCTGTGTGGTTTTCCTCCAGTTTCCTCCCACAGTCCGAAGATGTGTGGTTTGGGTTGATTCCCCATACTAAATTAACCCTTAGAGGCAGGGGGACTAGCAGGGTAAATACGGGGATGGGGCTTGGGTGGGATTGCTGTTGGTACAGACTCAATGGGCTGAATGGCCTCCAGCACATTAGGGATTCTATTACAAGTAATAAGATAAAAGTGAGCAATCACCTCAGCTCAGTAATTCTTATAAGATTTGATCAGATGCCCATTAGAGGCCCATTATATTAGTTCTGATTTAAAAGATGTGTCTGGCCCTTGAAACAGGATTTTTTTTTAATGTGGTAACCATTTCAAGTGTTTTTAGTCTTACGTAAATTAGGCAGGAAAGGTTAATTGGATGAACAAAAAGATCAATCTCAACACATTAATTTTTGGATTCAGCCAGGAGGCAGCCTTAAAAAGTTGCAGCTCTTCGGCACAGAGTTTGCAGAAGACGGACATTCAATTCTTTGTTCTTTCACTGCAGCTTTTGCACTGCTAACAGGCAGGGTATTAATAAAAACATGATATCTCTCCATAATTTATTAGATTTTTTCGTGATTCCTTTAGCTCAGAAAATATTTGCTGGACATGTAAGTGAACATAAAAACTAGGAATACAGCCGCAGGTATCGGCCATTCAATCCCTAGAGCCTATTGCACCATCCCGTCAGATGGTATGGTTAATCTGTAACTTAATCCATCCACTTGCCTTTGCTCATCTGTAAAGAAAACATCTACCAATGTCAAATTTAAATCCAGTGAGTTTGTCGGAAAGAATTCCACACTTCCACCCACAGTTTGGATAAAGAACTGTTTCCTAATTTCTCCAAAAAGGCCCGATTGATTTTGAGTTTATTTATTGTTGTCACAAGTAGGCTTACATTAACATTGTAATGAAGTTACTGTGAAAATCCCTTAGCCATCACACTCTGGTGCCTGAGGGAGAATTTAGCATGGCCAGTGCACCTAACCAGCATGTTTTTCAGACTGTGGAAGGAAACCAGAGCACCCAGAGGAAACCCATACAGACACGGGCGAATGTGCAGACTCCGCACAGACAGTGATCCAAGCTAGGAATTAAACCCTGGTCCCTCGCGCTGTGAGGCAGCAGTGCTGACCACTGTGCCTCCCTAATACTTCTACGATACAGATGAGATCACCAACATTCAGAGCTCACACATCCTCATAGATGAGTGATTTAAATTTAAAACAAAGTATGCAGCCACAATGCTCTATTGACACATGAGTGAGAGAACCTGTGGGGCACACACCAAGTCCAACAGGGCTGATATACATCAGAAATAAACTACAACTGTCAGAATTATGTCCACTTGTCCTAGACTCCCCTCAGTGGGGAAGACATTTTCTCTACCTTAACCATGTTATGTATCTTGGGATGTAGTCCCTTTAAAGGAATGGGTCTTGTGATCTGGAGTGTGGGTGATCGGCCTGGGACCGCCTTGGGAGGGCAATTGTCATTTTGAGTGTGGAGCAAGTAAAAAAAGGCAATAAAGATCTGTGTTCCCTGATGCCTAGCTTTGGAGTGAGTTCTTGAGGGTACACCTCGGCACGAAAAAATTTACCACAGGCAATGAAGGTTGGTGTGTTTGAAGGCTCATAAGATAAAGAATTGGGACCTTCAACATGGATTGTCTGTAGACCTGCAGTGCATTGTGCAAAGGAAACCCTTGGAGGATGAATAGGACCACAGGAGTACGACGGTATCGTGAGGAACAATGAAGTGGACAGACTCAGATGGCGTCAATAGTTATAAGTTGGTTCCCTAACCGTTACTGGCTTGGGCTGGGGATGACTGGAGGAAGACTCGGCCATCAGGTGACTGCAATAATGATCGCTCAGGGAGAAGTGAGTGCAGGAGCCAGTGCAGGAAAAATAGGCTTCGGGCCTAGTTCAGGAATGGGAAGATGGCCAAATTGCCCGAAATTGCAGAGCACCGGTGTCTCCGCAGAGTGCGAAGTTAAAGCGATCAGGGTTCAAGCCCAAGAGGAAGTGACAAGTGACCAATGCAGATGAGGACAAGAAGTCTGTGGAATGTGCTGATGGAACAGAGCAGACTGAGAAGGTGTAGTTGAAATTAAACATTCTGTCTGTGTGAGGTAAAGCGGACCGGTTTTGGGCAATGCTCAAAGTCAAAGGGAAACTTGTGAAGATGGAGGTGAACATGGGAGCAGCAGTGTCATTGATCCCAGAAGCAATATATAAGATAAAGCTAAGTCATCATCCCCTGTTGCCAAGACAGAGCCGTTGTCCTCTACAGTTAACAAGATAAGTTAGTTTGGTGCTGACATGCAGATCAACATCAAGTGGTGGGGATGCCACCTACAATTCTGGAGGCATTACGAATGATGCCAGTGGAGGTACCAGGAGAGGGAGACATGGAATCAATAGCTCCTTTGTCTACAGAAGGAATTGGGAGGCTGGCATTGGCGATATGCGGGAAATAGGGTCAACGTTGGTGGCTTTGGCAAGATTACAATCTCCAGAGAGGAACCCAAGGTCGGTTTCAGTTCCTAGGAAACAACATCCACACAATTGTCATCCCCTGACAGACTGACCATGTCAGTGTAGGATGGACATATGGCTGGAGAACAGATGGACTGTATCATATTGAAAATAGATGATGGGTTCTTCACAAAGTATTTGAAATGGTGTAAAAACAAGAAACATATAAATAGTTATCTAAATAGTATCTAAATAGTTTAAGTATGCTGTTGCTGTTATGAGGATTATTGTTTTGAGGGGAGAAGCATTATCTATGTTGGAGTGTAGCCCCTTTAAGGGAATGGGTCATGTGACACAGGGTGTGGGATGATAGGCTAGGGACCATCTTAATAGGGCAGTTGTTGGTTGGAGTGTTGAGCGAATATTACTGCAATAGAGATCTGTTTTCTCTCATGTCTGGCTGTGGAGTTGATTCTTGAAGATACCTCTTAGTACTGAAGAATTTAACAACCCTGATAATTCCTTACAAGACTCAAAGAACCTCAATCAATTCAAATTTACATATTCTAGGAATACAAATCTTATCTGTGGGATCTGTCTTCATAATGCCAACCAGGAACCCTGGTGAATCTGCACTATTCTTTGTATTCTATCTGTTACACAATGTCCAAAACCCTACTGGCCTAATCCTACTAGTCTAAAATCCTATCCTAAGGGCAGCGTGGATGGGCAGTGGTTAGCACTGCTGCCTCACAGTGCCAGGGATCCAGATTTGATTTCTGACTTGAATCATTGTCTGTGTGGAGTCTGCATGTTCTCCCTGTGTCTGTGTGGATTTTCTCCCACAGTCCAAAGATGTGCGGGTTAGGCAAATTGACCATACTAAATTCTCCCCCCATGTATCCGAACAAGCGCCAGAGTGTGATGACTAGGGGATTTTCACAGTAACTTAATTGCAGTGTTAATGTAAGCCAACTTATGATGAATAAATTAACTTTAACTTTGCTGAAGACATGGTCTAACCAAAGTTTTTTTTCAGCTGTGGTGAATTTCGTCCCCTTTGTATCCTAGTTATCTAGGTATAAAGGCTATCATTCCATTATCTTCTTGTATATTTTGTACCTGAAGGGAGAAAATACAGAACCGTGAGGAATGGATGTTCAGGGATTCTAGCTTGTTCTCATAGAGCCAGAATTGCATTTTGGGGTCAAATGGTTATCTTCTGTGCTGCAACCATTCTATGATTCTACCTGACTGCTGCATTTTAGTGATTTGTAAACATGGAGCCCTTAAATGTCTTTGAACTTCTGCTCTTGCTAACATTTTAGCTTCAACAGTTTTTTTTAATATTTAAGGAATGCTCAGATGTATCCTTTGTAGGACCATGGATGATCTTGCACCTAATTATGTTGAAATTTAACTGCCACAAAATCACTCCTCTTATTTTCTGGGCAGGACTTTCCAACCCCACCGAAACTGGAAAATCCTGCCAGAGGTAAACAGACCTTTGCATGGCCCACCCTGTGATGGGCTGGATGGGAAAATTCCCCCCTCTGTCTCTAATTTTTTTGCTTGACCACGCTGCTTACTGTAACAACAATTTTTGTGACATTGGAAAACATAGACTTATGAATCGTTTTTATCTTATTTAACTCATTCATAAGTATAATAAATAATTGAGGCCCTTGCATAGATCCTTGTTGGACACCTCCAGACACTGCCTTCCAAGTTGAGAACCTACCCCTTATCCCTAATCTGTGTCTTCTACTGATGAACTAGATCAATAGTCTTCCATGAGCTTTAATTTTAGGTCGTCTTACATGAGGAACCTGTTGAAATCGATATAGAATATCTACAGTACAGAAGGAGGCCATTCAGCCCATCAAGTCTGTTCTGACCACAATCCCACCCAGGCCCTATCCCTGTAACCCCATGTATTTGCCCTGCTAATCCCTAACACAAGGGTCAATTTAGCATGGTCATTCAACCTAACCCGCATGCCTTTGGAGTATGGGAGGAAACTGGAGTAAACCCATGCAAACACAGGGAGGAAGTGCAAACTCCACATCGACAGTGACCGAGCCTGGAATTGAACCCGGGTCTCTGGTGCTGTGCCACCATGACTAGATCCACACTTTTTGTATGATTTCAGTTACTTCAGTGAATAATTCAGTTAGGTTGATTGAATACAACTCAAATTTGTCATTCTCTTAATTTGTTAAAATTTCTCTTAAGTGTTCAGTTGCACTGTGTTATTATAGATTCCAATAACTGTCCCACATAAGATATTAGACCAACAGGTCTGTAATTCCCCAGTCTCACTCTCTTTCACGTACAC
Organism: Carcharhinus amblyrhynchos; assembly: GCF_965287045.1. NCBI lineage: Eukaryota > Metazoa > Chordata > Chondrichthyes > Carcharhiniformes > Carcharhinidae > Carcharhinus > Carcharhinus amblyrhynchos. The sequence continues at coordinate 16,421,668 of NC_137350.1, forward strand.
ATGCACCTTTCTTAAAATTTGCAATTTTCCAATCTAAAAGAACAATTCCTGAATCAATATAACTTAGGATGCATCTGCAGTTTCCACCTCTGCTTTCTTGAAAACCCCAGGGTGGGAAACTTTTAGACCTTGGGGCTTGATAATTCTTTAAAGTTGCTATTCCTGCAGCTCCCCCGCCACACACCTCACACCACCACCTGCCCCCCGCCCCACACACCTCACACCACCACCCCCCCAACCCCTGCACCCTCCCCTGTCCCCCCAATCCAATTTTCTTGCTTCTCTTAACCTTAAGTCATTCCAGTCTTTGATTCATTCCTGATTTCTCTGGAATGCCAGGTACATCATTTACTTCCTCTACTAATTGACACCAAGTAATTACTCGTCAAGTCTGCCATTTCCGTGTCTTCATTTGGACTCTATTATTAACTTATCAACTAAGAGGCCATTTTCACCTCAGTAAGCTTAGTCTTTTTTAAGCTTCGCCGTCACAGCACAGGTGCCGCAAAAAATACAGTCACGGAGGTAACATGTTTGGATTATGGGAATTGCAAAACAACATATCCTTACAGTGAAAAAGCCACAGGAGATCTGGCATATTAAATTTCTTGTGTGAATATATAGTACACACTTCTCGCAAGTGTCAGACTTGCCTTTTGAAGCATATTCCTGTCAAACGCTTGGCTTTCACACTTGGTTGATTTGATAGAACAGAATTTAGCTTGGTCATAATAAATCCATGGCCCTGGTATTAATACATTTTGGGTGACATGGTTTAACATCCCTATTGTTACAGAACAGTGCATCCTCAAACGCAGCTTGAAAACACCACAGGAAAATCATGGTTTATTGCAAACTGAACAGCATTTGAAGGAGGTAGAAAGGACATTTGAAAGACTCTTCTATGAATAATCATTGAGTGGCACTGGAACATGAGAGCTACACAGCTTTATGTGGCCTGAGGCAAAGAAACGAGCCTTGAAATAACCACAATGGAAGTTTGGATATCTTTTTATTGGTAAAGGATTTCATTTCACATATAAATTTATCCTTTGGGAACAATACCTCTACTTTCTCAGGAGACCAAGGAAATTTGGCATGTCTGCTATGACTGTTACCAATTTTTACAGATGTACTGAGAAAGCTTCCTTTCCAGATGTATCATAGCTTGGTATGGTCCCTGCTCTGATAAGACTGCAAGAAACTACAAAGGGTCATGAACGAAGCCTGGTCCATCACGCGAACCAGCTTTCTATCCATTGACTCTGTCTACACTTCCCGCTGCCTCAGAAAAGCAGCTAGCAGAATCAAGGATCCCACACACCCATGACATACTCTCTTCCACCTTCTTTCCTCAGGGAAAAGATACAAAACTCTGAGGTTACATACCAATGAACTCAAGAAAAGCTTTTTCTCTGCTGCCTTCAGACATTTGAATGGACCTACCGTAGATGAAGTAGATCTTTCTCTGCATCCTAGCTATGAATGCAACACTACATTCTGCACCTTCTTTCTTCTCCCCTATGTACCCTGTGAACGGTATGCTTTTTGTCTGTATAGCACACAAGAAACAATACTTTTCACTTTATACCAATAGATGTGACAATAATAAATCAAATCAAAATCAGGAAGGAAAAAAATCAAAGTCTAACATTTATATTCAGACCCTCTTAGAACTTCTGCCTAGGCTTTGCGATCGACATCTTGTTGCTGTTGCTTGGATTAAATATTTTGATGTTACAATAACCAAGCAGTGGAAATTTATGCAGACAAAAGTCTATAATACAAATATGTTTGCATAAAATTCTGATCATTTCTCTGATACGTATATATTTAATGAACAATGAATTTGTCAGGATGGCCAGTTTCACTGAAATTTCGCACCCAGCTGTCAACCACCAAGGAAAACCAGCATATAAAATCCATTTCAAGAATTTTGTGAATTATGCTTTGATACAGTGTTTTCCGTTAATTATGTAATTTTTGATTTTTAGCTGTAACTGAATGACAATGATCTTGGATAAGTTTTGGCACATTTATGTCACAAATCATTATTAGGGGTAAAACTAAATGTTTTGCTTTTAATGAACTTATTTGTTTTGTGACTGTTGTCATATGAATTTTGCAAAAGGGCACTCAGTTTCATCATTTTCTGTTAATATGCTTTAATAACTGTTGCAATGAGGTATTAAATTTCACTTCGAGCAGTTCCTGTTAAAACACTTCAAAACAGGTTCACCTTTATTTCAAGAGGATGTGAGTTTGGGAGTGAAGAAGATATGAACATGGAACAGGTGTATGCCAATCGGCCCCTCAAGCCTATGCCACCATTTAATAAGTCTGACAACACCAGGTTTTAGTCCAACCGATTTATTTTGACAACACCAGGTTTTAGTCCAACCGATTTATTTTGACAACACCAGGTTTTAGTCCAACCGATTTACTTACTGTGTTTACCCCAGTCCAACGCCGGCACATCCACATCATGACCATTTAATAAGACCATTGCTGATCTGTTTGTAACCTCAAAGCTACATTCCCACCCATCCCTAATAACCTTTCACTCCCTTCACAGGATCCAGGGTGAGCTGGCTAAATGGATACAAAACTGGCTAGATGACAGAAGCCAAAGGGTGGTTGTAGAGGGTTGTTTTTCAGACTGGAGACCTGTGACCAGCAGTGTGCGTCAGGGATCAGTTGAGAAGACAGGGTGTTCAGGAATAACCTCAGCCAGTGCAGAACTTGAACCTGCATTGTTGACGGCACACTGCATCACTAACCAGCTGACCAGCCAACTGAGCTAAACCACATTGAGGAGTCATATTCACTGTTTTGCAATCTGATGGGACCTTTCAAGAATTTAGGGCCTGCATTTTGCTTGTGTGCACACATAATTGACAGGCTTGGAAGCGGCCGTGATTTCCACTTCCAGCCACGATTTCCACTTTCAGGCACCATCACAGCTGACATGTGACTTCATGTTGGCTAGCCAATTAGCCGACTAAGGATGGCCAGCATTATAGATAGATGACATATACTCAGCACTGCCAGCAGAGGGCAGGAGCTTGTTGGGCATCAGGTCCAAAAGGTTCCCGATGGGAGTTTTAAAAGAGCAGAAACAGCTTCTTAAAGGCTGACATGAGTTTCTGAGGAACATCAGGGACTGCCCAGGAGAGATTCATAAATTTGCCAACAGTTGTGGCCTCTCTGCTGGGTAGACTGAGTGGGAGGGCAATGTTGGTGGGCACTCTCACCCCGCTGCTGCTCAGATGAGGGTATGTGGTGCACTCTAGTGGAGGTAGTGAGTGCTAGATGGGATATCCTGATGCCATGGGATGGAAAGGGGAGGCCACTCCACCAAATGATAATGGCCTGGATGAGGTGAAATCTGAGGGAAGTGGACATAGCATGGTGTGCCATACCTGCAAGCAGTGCCAAAAATAATTCAATGTTCTTCCACGCTTGGTAAGGGTAACTTGGCATGGTCCAATGTGGAGAATCTAGTAGCATAGCTGTCCTTAGTGGCACTCAGGGATCGGGAGCCCTGGGTCCATCTAAGGGTAGGATGTGCAAAGGTGACAGAACTTTTTGAGGTCGAGATGACTATGGAGTGTCTAGCCAAATCATTGGACACTCCATCCCAGGTGGAACTTGCTCAGGCACTGCTGTCCAGAGGACAAACGCTAAGGTCATAGTGCCGATATAACAGCAGAATCAGGACTCTGCATCCAATGCCGTTGCCAGCGAGGTGTTGGGGGGGGTGCACCAAGACGTAGCAATTGTAAGTGTAAGGCACCTTGAGCACAGGATGGGTTTTCATCTGTGACATTTGTCCATTTCATCCGTGTAATGTGTTATTTTTGTGAAACTGTGGCAACCATTTTATGTTTTGTTTCTTGCTTGCATCTCTGGAAAGATATAAATAAAGATTTAGTTTCAGTGCACTGTGTCCTTCATGTTTTCTTAGGTGCAGGTCTCATCAGTGCCTTAGGATAGACAGCAAAGGAAGCAAACTTTATTACAGAGGACGTGAGGCAAATTGGGGTCAGGACATCGTATTCTCGGCAATGTGTTTGAAGGAGGCAGCACCCTTGCACTGAGGTGAAAATCCAGCCTTGGCAGCCTAGCTGAAGGAATGTTGAATTAAAGCTTCCCTGGTGTTTCTGTCTCCCTGAAGGTTCATCATGTCTGCCTCCTCCTCCGCATTGTGATTGCCAGGGTTCCTCAATAGATGCATCTGCAACACCAATCTACAAGCTATTACAGGGCATCCCCAAAATAATCCAGGCAGCAGCACCTCATCATCAGTGGCTCTATTGTCTTCCCAACCACTGCCCTTATAGAGGGAGAGGCATAACAACTATTTTCCCTCTCTTCTGCCTCTCTCCTGGGGTGCCAGAGTAGTGCCATAAGCTACCTTTCATACAAAAACCCTGACTTCACCCACAGCTAGTGAACGAGCTGAGCTGGAATCATGAACAGCCTTCACACCTGGGACTGCACAGAACGTATGGATAATGGGAGCTGCCTTGAAACCTTGTACAGAATTGAAGAATTTGGGTTCTGCAGTCACACACTATTTGCAGGTTTATGAAGTAGTAAACACTCCTATTCACAAAAGTACCCAGCTGACCTGTTTGAGTCTTGATGGCCACATGGATGCAATCGATGGCATCCTGGATGGGAGGCAATCCAGTAATTGCTAGCTAGCTTTGTCTGTTCAGTAATGAATAAATATGCAAATACATCAGAACAGTGCATCTGTTACGAGCTTTATGCAGCCATGGAAAGCTGATTGGGACACTCCTCACAGTTCCCTCACAGACCCCTGGGATAATCTGAATGCATAAAAATCGAAGCTACTGTGGCTTCAGATCCCTGGCATTGAATGCTCCCTCATACAGGAGGTGATCTCTAGCCCAACTATCTAGCGTAATGATGGCATGGTGTCCCTTAGATAGGCAGATCCTCTGGTGGCACTAGACCTGAGGTAGCTAGATTGCTGCCTGTACCTTCTGGCAGCAAGACAGAGGCAACTTCTGTGGCACCATCCACCTTGCTTTCCCTGCTGACCATGTACCTCATGCATCTACACCTCTCTTCCCATTTGGTTTTCCCTGTGACCAGCCAACTGGCCTCCTCTTCCTTCGGCTCCTCTTTTCCTCCTCAGAGGCGGTGCCTGTACTATGTCTTTGGAGACAAAAGTCCCTTCATCAGAATCCCTTTATTTACAATTCCAACAGCAGTACGCAGAGTGCTATTAGCCAGCAGTCGACCTTCAGGAGTGCCTGAGGAACTGACATTTCTAGTTAAATACAAGAAAAAAAGGCTCCCTGATATGACTCCTTATCAGGGAGTTCATTTTCCAGAAGACCAACTTCAATGGCCTGATTGAAGTCAATACAGTTTCCCAGTGGAGTACACAATCTCTATCTGCTGAAATGCAGATAGCAAGCACTGCCCTGTGTATTGAGGGCTGCAAGGGACAGAAATACTCCACTAGAGTTGACAAAGCAAAAGAATCCTCAGAATGAGAACAAAGAAGATACTTCAGAAGAAACCAAAGGAAATGATTTGAAATTTCAGGACTAAAGCAACAGCAAACTTTCACCTGAACTCCTAACAATTCACACAACCAATGCTCCAGCCTTTTATCTCATCCTTGGATGAGAAAAGTGAAAAAACGGGATGGCAGCCTGCCTGTGTTGCTCATGCATCAATTTAATAATTGTATGGGCAATGTAAAGTTTCAGTCAATTGTCCTTTTAATTGTGTTAACTGACTGATTAATTATCAACTAAATTATCAGTGGGTGCACTATCAACTCCTACAGTGCCCACTGGCCGAAATATTGTGCGAATGTGCGATGACATTGAGGGGCTGAATGGCCTACTTTTTCTATTTCCTATGTTTCAATCCTCAAATCCCTCTACAACCTCGCTGCAGTCTACCTTTGTAACCTTTTCATCTCCCCATCCTTTGACCTCATAACTTTGGCCTTCTGTCCATCCTCCGGCCCCCTTCACCCCAGAGCTTTTGCATTTTTGGATCATGGTCTCTGGAACTCCATTCTCCACCTTGCTACTTCTCTCAAAAACCTTGTTCAAGCCAATAATTTGGACTGTGCCTTTGACCAAGATGAGGAAGAGTTTTAAAGGAAGATGCTGTTCCCTTGCCCTAACTATTACTATGTAAAGTATCTTGAGAAGTTACTTAGTATTAAGACATGGTGTAAATGCCACCTGTTTTTTATAAAACCATAAGATATAGGAGCAGAATTAGGCTATTTGGCTCATTGGGTCTGCCTTGCCATTCAATCATGGGTGATATGATTCTCAACCACATTCTCCTGCCTCTTCCCCATATCCCTTGATCCCCTCATTGATCAAGAACCTATCTATCCCTGTCTTAAATACACTCAGTGACCTGGCTTCCACAGCTCTCTGTGACAATGAGTTCCACAGATTCACCACCCTCTTGCTGAAGAAATTCCTCCTCATCTCAGTTTTAAAGGAGCATCCCTTCATTCTGATGTTATGCCCTTGAGTTCTAGTCTCACCTATTAGTGGAAACATCCTCTCCATGTCCACTCTATTTAGGCCTCTCAGTATTCTGTAAGTTTCAATTAGGTCCCGCCCCCCCTCATCTTTCTAAACTCCATTGAGTATAGGCCCAGACTCCTCAACTGTTCCTCGTATGACAAAACCCTTCATTTCTGGGATCATTTTTGTGAACCTCCTCTGGACCCCCTCCAAGGCCAACTCATCTTTCCTTATGCTCATCTAATTGCCAGCTGCATTGCTCTGCTTTAGTTTTGTTACAATTTTTGATATGTTTGGCATTGCTATCATATTCAGTTGGATTATGAGAGATGTTGATGCAAGTCCTTGGCAAAGATTTGTTTTGTTTTTCCTGATAAATTGAGTGGTATGATGGCATGAGTTGCTGGTATTTTGAGACCAAATGCCCCTTTTAACCTCACAATTCCTCACATAATATGATCAGTGGAAAGCCTGAGATGAGAGACCAATTCTGGGTTCCTTTGTGTAGTCCTAACAACTGACACAAAATGATCCTCAGCAAGCCAGAGAGTATCAGTCTGTCTGTCTTGGCTGATATGTAACCAGACGTCCTTATAAGGAAGGGAGATAAGCGTAGTTAAATATGACAAAAGGGGAATTATAACAAAATGAACTGAGCAGTAGGGTCGCTGATGTAAGATGGTATTTCATTATCCATTCATCATTGTGGACAGACATTGAGATAAGTTGCAGAAATATGATCATTAAGATGACTCATTGGTTACAGGCGTACATTACAAGCTGTTAGCATTCTACAGGTTCTCTGACTTACGGCAAATCATTGAAGAGGAAACATTTTTTTCAGATAATTCATTATGACAGCACCATCTTTACTACAAGACATGAAAGGGAATTGTAGTAATTGAAAGCCCCCTGGGCTCTTTAAAAGCACCTTATTCTCAAAAATGTGACAATGATGTTATTAAATCTTTTAAAATCCAAACAGGTCAATGAAGAATTAGTGAGGTTCAACAATAATATGTAATGCTTTGAGACAATGCATATGCACAACACATTAGTTTACTAATGTCCCTATAGGGAAGGAAATCTGCCATTCTTGTCCAGTCTGACCTACATGTGACTCCAGGCACATAGCACTGTGGTTGGCTCTTAAAGGATTTAGCATGTCACACAGTTCAAGGACAATAAGGGATGGGCAATAAATGCTGGCCTAGCCATTGGTGCCTACATCCCATGAAGGAATTTTAAAAAAAATCAGATAGTTTTCACAGTGCAGTGGTTTTGCATAACTGTATCATTTCAGAAACAATACAGTGATGGAAGTAATATATGACCATTCCATGGGGATTTCCCCTTCCCTATATGTTGACAATTCTGCTAAGTGAAACTATCTGAAGTCCTTTGTCTAAAGTTGTCCATTGTCACCATGGGGGTGATCTTCATGAAGTTAGTGTTGCAGCTGCTCTTTCCATTCATTGACAGTGTCAGGCATGCTCATGGCATTCTGAATGGCATAAGCATGCCACCAGTCAGCTGCAGCTTGCCAGTTCTGGAAAAGCAGGAAATAGTCTTGCAGATTGAAGCAAAGTAGAGGGGGCAAAGGAGCAAGGTCAGTGGGGTGGGGGGAGTACTGATTGGGCCAGCTATAGGCCAAAGTTTGCTCAGAGTCCAGAAGGCCCACTACTGCACCTCCTGCACCCACTTCTTTTTCAAAGAAAGGAAGTCTGTTTTTTGAGTAACCTTGTGCATTTCATTCGACAGCCGTAGAACTGAATGAAACCCATGTGATGCAGATTCTGCCCACTTGTACATGAAAATTGCACTTGCCATAGGATCCCATGTTGCATATCTTTAAAGGCTCACACGAAAATTGTAAGGAGTATGATTTAGCAAATAATGGAGTAGCCAAGGTTCCCCCCCACTCCACTGCCACCCTCCTACCAATCTCCACTCCACACCACCCCCTCCCCCACCCCCACCTCAACACTTTGATTTTCAATTTGTAGCTACACATCTTTTAGTGGAACAATAGACAACTCACAACTGAAAATTTCTCGTCCCAGGATTAAGTATTTTAGTTTCCAACTCATTTTAAAAATGTAACAAAAACTGAGATTGGGGCTTCTGTTTCGCAGACTTTTCCAGCTCATTGATTGTCCAGTGGATCAGGCTTAGTCTTGTCCAGCTGAAACATAGGCTAGAATTTTGGAGTGGGTGGAATGGCACAGGGTAGGTGTCAGGCTACCTGCCCACCCTTGGGGCCAATTAAGACCTTTAAGGGTTTCCTTTTGTCTCACTGGCATTTTACCAGTGATGGGGTGCCCATGTCATATGTTGAGGCTGACAGGTAAATCCTGATGATGTCCTGGCTATGGGATTGGTGGACAGCTCGTCCTGCTTTTTGGATACCTGATACCTAACAGAGGCCCTCATACAATAGAAATGGCATTCCCCACTTATCTCCCACGCCCCAAGCCATCTGATTATGACTCCTTGCCCGGGATTGCTTGACTTCTTCTGGTTAATTTTTTTTATTCATTCATGGGATGTGGGCGTCGATGGCCAGACCAGCATTTATTGCCCATCCCTGAGGGCATTTTAAGAGTCAATCACGTTGCTGTGAGTCTGGAGTCGCCTGTAGGCTAGACTGGTAAGGGTGACAGATTTCCTTCCTTAAAGGACATTCGTGAACCAGATGAGTTTTTTCCGACAACTGACAATGGTTTCATGGTCTTCATTAGACTTTTAATTCCAGATTTTTAAACTGAATTCAAAGTTCATCATCTTCCATGGTGGGATTTGAACCCCAGTTCCCAGAGCATTACCATTACCCGGATCTCTGGATTACAAGTCCAGCGACAATACCACCTCACTGTTGGACATTGTATTGTCACGGATGGCTCCAGATCCGAAAGAAGACAGTGTGGAACAGGTTAGCACTGTTGCCTCACAGCGCCAGGGACTCGGGATTCGATTCTGCATGTTTACCCTGTGTCTGTATGAGTTTCCTCCAGGTGCTCCAGTTTCCTCCCACAGTCTGAAAGATGTGCTGGTTAAGTGCATTGGCTATGCTAAATTCTCCCTCAGTGTACCCGAACAGGCACCGGAGTGTGGTGACTAGGGGATTTTCACATTAACTTCATTGAATGTTATTGTAAGCCTACTTGTGACACTAATAAAATAAAACTTTAAAAACTCTTCCATGGATAGTGGCGAGTTTTGATGGGTCTCTGAATTATAGAAAATATCTTTCTTGTCATGCTCTCCTGAAGTGAATTTTTTTTTCACCTTCACTTTTGGAGGTGGTCTTGCATTTTAAGGAGTCTGTTCTGTTTGATTTCCAATTGCAAAATTTCTAGTCAATGCAAAGTTTAAAAATCATATTTTCAAAATTAAAGGGGCACAAGCCTGTGATGCCCAGCCCAACGTAACTCATTAGCCTGCCTTCTCCTTGGCTCCTCATTGAGGACTGATGAAAGTCTCAACAACGACCACCACTAGCAGCCATCTGATTGGTCTCTTGGAGGTGAAAATCCTCCCACATAATGGAGGAAGTCATAACATTAGACAGCCAACTGCCCACTGACTGTAAAATCTGGCCATGGCTTCCCAGGCTGGAGGAGGTCTCTTCATCCACGACTTCTTCGCTGTTGTACCTCTGCAAAAATCTCGGTCACAGTGGGATCTGGCTTTCCTTCCTATGTAGATGAATTGAGACTACAGCTGAATTTCAATTTGGGATTTGGATTTTAACCCAAAATTTTGGTTCAGATTTGAGTTTGGATTTGGATTTGGACTCAAGTGAGTTAAACAATTAGCAACTTGGAAAGCAAATTGAAAATCTGAATTTCAAGGCAGGGAAGGCAAGTGTTATTTTTAAATCTACCATCTGCTGGATTGTGGCTGATTGGACAATTATCAACCCAAGCATGATCTGAAATCACAATACTTCTTCTTATGTGAGACTGATTTCAGAATCATACTCCGACTTATTCTCTGTATGGGTTTGAATTATGATGAGATGGTAAATTATACAACTTAAATTGTTTGGTTGAAGGATCACTTTTTATAGCACTTTGCTAAAGTTTGTCCTACTATTTTGGGTGAAGTCTGTTAATCGCTAAGGTCAAGATACAGATAAATGTCAGAGGCACAACTGAATTTGACTCCAACAGTTTTTAAAATGTTTTCATAGCTGACTGTACAGACTGGCCTATGTAGCACCTTTGTGCACCAGACCGCTGAAAGTTATGAAGCACCATTATTTTTTTGGACATTTCCATCAACAACCCCATGTTTCTCCCTTCCTAATACCAAATCTCCCGAGCAGCATGCACAATGGGAGATTTCTGTCACACTAATCCCATCCAGCAGTGTTCCCCTTGGGATCAACAATAACAGCCTTGCTTTGCTTTCCTTCTAGTCTCAGTCTGCACACAAATTATGTCCTTCCCAGCAACAACCTTATTATGGACAATTGGTTTGTTCGAAACTTGGCTTATGGATGATGACACCTCTCACTACAACCCTCCCATTCCTTACCCACTACTGTATTGGTATTGTGGTCCCGGTCATGTCTTGGTCTATCGCCCTATTTTTCACAGGTACTTCCCCCTTCAAGCACCTCACCTTGTCTCACCGCTGGGTTGAGCAGTGAGTCACCTTTTATCCACTCCTCCCCCCCAATTTACACTAACATTTTTCACCCACATATTAATGTCAGCCTTTTCTTTCCCTTTCAGCTATTCCAGCATTCTCTTTTGACCTGCAAAATGAGTGACTGCCCTTGGCATTGAGGCTGCATTTGTTGAATGTGGCATCCAGGAACTAAGCAAAACTGGAGTGAGTGGGAATTGGGTAAAACTGTTGGTTAGTTCAATTCACACCTAGCACAAAAGGACTTGGCTGTGGTGGTTGGAGGTCAATCACTTCAGTTCCAGGATACCACTGTAGGCAATTTTCAGGGTGCTGTCCTAGGGCAAATAATCATGGACTACTGCATCAATGATCATCTTTCTAAGTTCAGAAGTGGGGATATTCACTGATGATTGCACAATACTGAAACAATGCAGCAAGACCTGGACAATATTCAGGCTTGGGCTGACAAGTGTCACACAAGTGCCAGGCAATGGCCATCTCCAGAAAGAAGAAAATCTGACCATTGCCCCTTGACATTTGGTGGCATTGCCGTCACTGAATCTCCAACATCCAGGGGGTGACCATTAACCAGAAACTGAACTGGGTTAACCCAGTTCATTCTGTGGCTACAAGAGCAGGTCAGAAGCTAAGAATCCTGTGTCGATTAAGTCACCTCCCTGCCTTCACTGCAGTGCTAATGTAAGCCTTCCTGTGACAGTAATAAATAAAGTAAACTCACCTAATAGCACAGTGGATTTACCTATGCCGCATAATAAGAACATAAGAAATAAGAGCAGGAGTAGGCCATCTTGCCCTTCGAGCCTGCCCCGCCATTCAATAAGATCATGGCTGATCTGTCGTGGCTCAGTTCCACATTCCCGCCCTCTCCCCATAACCCGTAATCCCCTCGCTTATCAAAAACCCATCAACCCACGTCTTAAAAATATTTAGCGAGGCAGCCTCCACCACTTCAACGGGCAGAGAATTCCAGAGATTCACCACCCTTTGAGTGAAGAAGTTCCTCCTCAACTCCGTTCTAAACTGCCCCCCCCCCTTTATCTTGAGGCTGTGCCCCCTAGTCCTACTGTCCTTTCTGAGCGGGAGGAGTCTCTCCACCTCTATCCTATCCACCCCATTCATCATCTTATACGTCTCAATGAGATCTCCCCTCATTCTTCTAAACTCTAACTAGTACAAGCCTAGTTTATTCAGCCTCTCCTCATAGCTCAACCCCCTCAACTCCGGCATCAGCCTAGTAAACCTCTTCTGCACTCCCTCCAAGGCCAAAATATCCTTGCGTAAGTGCGGCGACCAAAACTGCACACAGTACTCCAGCTGCGGCCTCACCAATGCCCTATACAGCTACAGCAAGACCTCCCTACTTTTATATTCAATCCCCCTCGCTATGAAGGCCAGCATCCCATTCGCCTTCCTGACCACCTGCTGCACCTGCAGGCTGGGTTTTTGCGACTCATGCACAAGGACCCCGAGGTCCCTCTGCACCGTCACCTGCTGCAGTTTTTTGCCACATAAGTAATAGTCCTTCCTACCATTATTTCTACCAAAGTGGACTACCTCGCACTTGCCAACATTAAATTCCATTTGCCAGTTCCTGGCCCATTCGCCCAGCCTATCTAGATCCTTCTGCAGACTCTCCAAACCCTCCGCGCAATTTGCTGTTCCACCAATCTTGGTGTCATCAGCAAATTTTGACACCATACACTCGGTTCCCTCCTCCAGATCATCTATATAAATGGTAAATAGCTGAGGCCCCAGCACCGACCCCTAGGACACATGGACTGCAGTGGTTCAAGAACAACTAAGGATCAGCAATAAATGCTGGTTTAGCCAGCGATGTCTACTTCCCATCAATGAATATTAAAAAAAAGCCTGTGTGTCTCCCAAATTCTTCCCCTCCTCTCTCTCTTATGCACCTTCTCCCTTCATTACCGCCCACCACCTCCTTTTCTTACCATTCTGATTTTTTTCTTTGTCATCTGTTTCTCACTTCATTAGCTTTCATTGCATCGACATGTTGGCCATTACGATCCATTGTTCCTCAGCACTGCAAGATCCTGCTCAGTACAGTTTAGGAGGGAGATTTTGCTGCTACCTAGAGTATTTGTTGGTCAGGTTTACTGATTAATGACAATGAAGAGAGGGGAGTTGCAGCTGGGCTGGTGTGGAGCCCATAGGAGAGGTAGGAGGGAAAGGAAAGGTGGACATGGTTCATACTGAACTTTGCCAGTTTGCCAGTAACCTAGAACATAGAACATTACAGCGCAGAACAGGCCCTTCGGCCCACGATGTTGCGCCGACCAGTTAAAAAGCAATGACCCTCTAACCTAAACCAAGCCCTTTCCATCCATAAACCTATCCACGGATCTCTTAAACGCCCCAAACTAGGCGCATTTACAACTGCAGCAGGCAGGGCATTCCAATCCCTCACCACCCTCTGGGTAAAGAACCTACCCCTGACATCTGTCCTATAACTACCACCCCTTAATTTAAAGCTATGCCCCCTCGTGCTAGCTTTCTCCATCCGAGGAAAAAGGCTATCACTGTCCACCCTGTCTAAACCTCTAATCATCTTATATGTTTCAATAAGGTCCCCTCTTAGCCGCCATGGTTAAGTTCCTAGGATTCTGATGATAATCAATGTAAAATGCTAAAATTTGATAGCCGCAATAAAATACAAATACCACTCCCTGAACTGAGGCTTGAATTCAGAACTTCCACCTTTCTCCCCCAGACCCACAGTATTATTAACCAGCCTTCCAGCAAGAAAGTACACTTCAGGCTATATAATTGCCTCAAATGCAACTCTAATGGTGAGAATTTATTCTCCAGACACCTCTTCTTCTAATACGATTTCAATCATAAAGACTCAATTTGATCTTGTTAACCACATCAAAAGCTTGTCGAAAAGCCATGGTAAATCCCTCTGGATTTCACACCAGACTGTAAATATTGAGCAATGTTACAATAATACTCCAGGTAAAATCCACAAACAAGGTGATAAACTATTAGTCTGCACGCTGGCTGTCATTTCAAACAGCTATAAATTTATCATGCACTGTGACTTTGAGCTTTTCCAAGAAGGGCTCTGTTGAGTTCCCTCAGTTTCTCTGCCTCTGTTGCATACTCACTGATGATATTCTTTCACACCAGTGCTTCCCATATGTCTTCCTTGTTTCTTAGCTGAGCATGGTTGACCAGATTCTTGAACATGCATATCTAAAATCTGTGATTACCTCTCCTTCCCAGAATTCCCCTTGTCTTTCAGTCCACTGTTGCCCACATTCAATGGATTATCCTCCACTAATTCCATTACCTCTGCTATGATGCCTCGACCAAATACGTCACCCCTTTTAGCATTCTGAAGGGACCATCTCCTCTCCTACACGCAGGTCCACCATTCAATTACCCACCGCACCTTCCCATCCCAGTGCAGGATATGCAACATCTGCCCTTTCAATTCCTTTTCCACCATCCTGTGCCTCAAACACAGTGTCAGAGTGATTGAATTCACATAAAGATGGGAATATTAAATGGAGAGAGACTGCAGAATGCTGTAGTACAGATGAATCTGGGTGTTCTTGTGTATGAATCACAAAAGGTTAGCCTGGAGGTTTTTCTCTCTTTGTTCATGGGCCAGCATTTATTGTCCATTCCTGAGTCAGTTAAGAGTCAACCACATTGCTATGCATTTGGAGTCACGTGTAGGCCAGACCAGGTATGGACAGCAGATTTCCTTCCCCAAAGGACATTAGTGAATGAGATGAGTTTTTACAAGAATCAGCAATGGTTTCATGGTCATCACTAGCTTTTTAATTCCATATTTTTATTGGATTCCAATTTTACCATCTGCCATAATGAGATTTGAACACAGGTCCTTTGAGCATTACCCTGGGTAACTAGTCCAACGGCAATACCACAATGCCACTACCTCCCTATATAGGTTCAGCAAGTAATTAGGAAGGCTAATGAATTTTGGCCTCTTTTGCAAGAAGTGTAGAATACAAAAGCAACAGTACAAAATGTTGTTATTATCATGCCTAAAGCACAGTTTCCTTATTTCGAGACTTTCATTGGAGGGAGGAAAATGGGAGTTAAGGCCACAATCAGATCAGCCATGATCCTACTGACTGGCAGAGCAGGCTCAAGGGGTCAAACGTCCTATTCCTGCTCTTATTTCTTATACCCTCGAGTTCTTGCAATTTTGATTGAGTATACTGCATGCACGATGCACAATGCAGTGGCTTCTAAGTTGGCAAGACCAAATGTATAATGATATACATTTGAATAATGTTCAAAATGTCAGTTCATGACAAATTTTTCCAGATAACAGAGGCTGGTCACACTTTTCCTCTTACTATTTCAGCCCCCTCAAGCCAACATCCATCTTTTTGTTATTTTTACTTGTTTTGTCATAGTTTGCCTTTGCCTTTCACCATCATCCCTTTGTCATGCAATCTCGTCTACCTTCTATTCTATCACAGACCTTTCGTTCTTTCCTCTCCTGTCCCCTTTGCTTAAACCCGGTTGCAGTATAAGGGTCTGGCATGGAAGGGGTTAATATGGGGCTGGGTCTTGTAGTGCCCACCCACAGTGTGATTTAAGGAAGTGCATGACCCATGTGTGGAGGACAGTCTTGTACTCAACAGAGATGTGTGTAGAGACAAGCATGGAGACAGCTTATAGCTTAGCCCTTATACTGCACATGTGTATATCATTATAAAAAATTAAACGCTTACTTACTGTTAAACTATACAAGACATGGAACCTCATTAGGAGACTGACTGAAGTTCACACAAAATCTTGCAACATGATAGCTGTTTTTGAAAGATCTTAGAACTTTGAAGCTGGTGATAAAATTTAAAACCTGGCAGTTTGAAAAAACAGCATTCTGGCCTGACAAAAAAGTACTGGCAAGGTGGCATAGTGGTTAGCACTGCTGCCTCATAGCGCCAGGGACCCGGGTTTGATCCTGGCCTTGGGTCACTGTCTGTGTGGAATTTGCATGTTCTCCCCGTATCGGTGAGGATTTCCTCTGGGTGCTCCGATTTTTCTCCCACGGTCCAAAGATGTGCAGGTTAGGTTGATTGGCCATGCTAAATTGACCCTTGTGTCAGGAGATTAACAGGGTAAATATGTGGGATTACGGGAATAGGGCCTGAGTGGGATTGTGGTTGGTGCAGACTCAATGGGCCAAATGGCCTCCTTCTGCACTGTAGGGATCCTACGATACCAGAAACAGAGGTGCAGTAGGAGATCACCAGGGAAAAAACTCCAAAGCTGAAATGGAGGCAGAAAGCAGAATTTAAATTCCATACTCCAGAAGACTTTATTGAATCCCTTGGAAGTTCAGCTTCAATCCCCAAGGAGTGCAGAAGCAGAAGACCAAGCAGGGGATGAGCTAAGGTCTTGGCCAGAATGAATTTTGAAAAACTTTTAAGTCAACAACAGTCAGGATTACTATTTTAAAATACACAGCAAACAACCTGAGTCCTAAGTCAGTACCTTGAACACACGATGGCCAAGCTCGCTTCTGCCAAGGTGGGGAGGTGGTGTGGGGTGTGCAGGGGAGGGGAAGAAATAATTAAAAACTAATCAGCAGTTACAAAACCCAGCATAAGGGAGGAATCAATGGTTTCTCAAATTGAAAATACTTAGATACCGGGGGGAAGAAGGTTGATCCAGGGAATTATAGATTCATAGAATCATAGAGGTTTATAGCATGGAAACAGGCCCTTCGGCCCACCTTGTCCATACTGTCCTTTTTTTAAACCCCTAACCTAATCCCAATTGCCCACATTTGGCCCATATTCCCCTATACCCATCATACCCAATAATTATCTAAATGCTTCTTAAAAAACAAAATTGTACCTGCCTCTACTACTACCTCTGGCAGCTTGTTCCAGACACTCACCACGCTTTGTGTGAAAATGTTGCCCCTCTGGACACTTTTGTATCTCTCCTTTCTCGCCTTAAACCTATGCCCTTTAGTTTTAGACTCCACTACCTTTGGGAAAAGATAGTGACTTTCTATCTGATCTGTGCCCCTTATTATTTTATAGAGCTCTATAAGATCATCCTTCAGCCCTCTACGCTCCAGAGAAAAAAGTCCCAGTCTATCCAGCCTCTCCTTATAACTCAATCCATCAAGTCCTGGGAGCATCTTAGTAAATCTTTTCTGCTCTCTTTGTAGTTTAATAGTGTCCTTTCTATAATAGGGGGACCAGAATTGCACACAGTATTCCAAGTGTGGCCTTACCAACGTCTTGTACAACTTCAACAAGACGTCCCAACTCCTGTATTCAATGTTCTGACAGATGAAACCAAGCATGCTGAATGCCTTCTTCATCACTCTGTCCACCTGTGACTCTACTTTCAAGGAACTATGAACATGTACCCAAAGATCTCTTTGTTCTGTAACTCTCCCCAAAGCCCTACCATTAACTGAGTAAGTCCTACCCTGGTTCAATCTACCAAAATACATCACCTCGCATTTGTCTAAATTAAACTCCATCTGCCATTCATCAGCCCACTGACCCAATTGATCAAGATCCTGTTGCAATTGGAGATAACTTTCTTCACTGTCCACAATGCCACTAATCTTAGTGTCATCTGCAAACTTACTAATCATGCCTCCTATATTCTTATCCAAATCATTAATATAAATGACAAATTGAAACCAGCCCTGATCCCTGAGGCACACCGCTGGTCACAGGCCTCCAGTTTGCTGCACAGTTTGTTAAGCAGAGTTGCTGCGTAAAATCGAAAACACAAATTACATCTGCAGGAACCTATCCAAACGGACAAGCAAGGAAACCTTGAGAAGAAGCTTATGGCAATGCCACATTTGATTTCCTCACGGCATTCAAAGCTTTTCCCTTCCAATTTTAATTTTAAATGGCCATGTATCAAAAATTGACACTACCAGTCCAGCTTGGACTCTGTCAAGGCCCAGACAAGTCTCAAAATTGGGGATGTTGGAGAAAGACACCTCAGGTGCATAATTGCCTCAAGTCTAGCTGAACAGATGCTGAACAGGTTAACACATTGCTTTAAAGTTAAAGTTTATTTATTAGTGTCACAAGTAGGCTTACATTAATGCTGCTATGAAGTTCCTGTGAAAATGCCCTAGTTGCCACACTCTGGCATCTGTTCTGGTACACAGACAGGGAATTTAGTATGGTCAATGTACCTAACTAGCAGTCTTTTGGACTGTGGAAGGAAATCAGAGAAAATCACACAGACATGGGGAGAATGTGTAAACCCCACACAGACAGTCACCCAAGCCAGGAATCGAACCCAGGCCCCTGGTGCTGTGAGGCACCAGTGCTAACTACTGTGCCACCTTGCCACTTCCTTAAGTAGGTCCAATAGCCGATGATATGATAGGTAGACAAGGAATTGATAAATCCTCAGAAAAATTTGATGAAGTTTTAAAATCATTTGACATATATTTTAAGTTGAGCAGTAACAAGATCCTTAAGAGAGCAAAGGTTGACAGCCTGGAGAACTTGTTACTGCAGAATAACTGAACGTTGTGACTATGGTGATCTGAAATCAGAGCTAATCAGGGACAGAATTGTAGTTGGAGTGGCAGATAATGTACTCTCAAGCTACGGAAGATTTGACACTTGAAAAGGCCATTCAGATTGTCAGGCAACTCAAAATCTGTTTAAAGCACACAGCTATCTTAAGGGATGACAGCAAACAATGATACAGAGCAACTTCCACTGTCCAGCTTGGCGGGGATTCTCCATTCACATTTTTGTCAGGCTGCTTTGGAGATGGGGACAGAAAATCTCGCAAGATGTCCAAATCACGTTTCATGTCAAAGAACAAACATGACATGATTGTCCCCACCACCACCAATGATGTAACGGGATGAGAATAGAATAGAATCTTACTGTGCAATAGGAGGCTATTCGGCCCATCAAGTCTGCACCAACCACAATCCCACCCAGGCCCTATTCCCATAATCGTTCATATTTATCACACTAATCCCTCTGACACTAAGGGTTAATTTAGCATGGCCAATCAACCTAACTCGCACATCTTTGAACTGTGGGAGGAAACCGGAGCATCCACAGGAAACCCATGCAGACATGGGAAGAATGTGCAAACCCCACACAGACAGTGACCCAAGCCAGGAGTTGAATCGAGTCTGGAATTGAATCCAGTCCCTGGTGCTGTGAGGCAGCAATGCTAACCGTTGTGCTGTCCTAGTGTCGAGAACATCATTTCCATACATTAACACATTATTCTCAGGCTTCTATGCCCGAACCATCCTCCCTGAAAGAAAGTGCATTCACATCAGCATGAGGGCAGATCAGTGTGAACCATGACTAGTCTCCCAATGTGTGCAACCTGACAAACAGACCTCCCAGAGCAGATGATGAGTGCATTGTTTTTTTTGGGGGGGGGTAAGAGATCATGTTTGCACATTCCCCCCCATGTCTGCATAGGTTTCCTCCAGGTGCTCCGGTTTCCTCCCACAGTCCAAAGATGTGTGCGTTAGGTGGATTGGCCATGCTAAGTTGCCCCTTCATGTCAGGGGATTAGAAGGGTAAATATGTGGGGTTATGGGGATAGAATCTGGTTGGGATTATTGTTGGTGCAGGCTCGATGTTTCAAATGGCGCCCTTCTACACTGTAGATTCAATGAAGCACCTAAAAATATGGTGGAGGAAGCTGTCCTCAAGGCCAGTGTTTTCCACCCTGTTTTTACTAGCCTGCCAAAAAAGTGAGAAAATTCCACCCCTAGTTTAGGACCTTCAATTTCGCTGCTGAACCCAACTAATTGTGTACAAACTTGATCTTCTCCGGATATGACTAGACAGAGTACAGGGCACAATCCTGAGAGATACAGTATAGTTTGCTATCTGCCCACTCTGCTTGTGGCTAGATAGAGATTGCATTCTTGGTTTTGGGCAAGGAGAAACTTGCTGGCTGTAATGAAGCTGCTACATTTGGGCACCAGGTGGTGCACATTCTGTCCTAGTCAGATTTTCTGATTGCCTGAAAGCCAAGAGCAGCACAAGGCCATTTCAGACAGGAGCCAACTTGAGATAAAACTCATAATGAAGGTGCTTTATATCCTGATAGTTTGCCAGGGAACTTCTGACATTATTTTCAAGCTGCATTTATCATATTAAAATGAACAACAGTTACATGTGGAGCTTTTCACATATGACTGTATTCTAGAACCAGCGAACCATAGAAAAGTCACGGCACAGAAAGAGGTCATTTGGCCCATCTTGTTCATGCCAGTCTGAGGACACCCTTTCTAATCCCTTCTTGCTGCACCTGGCCCATAGCCTTATAGCTTACCGCACTTTAGGTGAAGATTGAGGTACTTTTTAAAAGAGTTTAGGGTCTCTGCCTCCACCACCAAATCGGGCAGTGAATTTCAAACTCCTACCACCCTTATGTAAAAAGTTCCTCTACACTTACTGCCTCTTATCTTGAATCTATGCCCCCTGGTTCTAGAATTCTCCAACAAGGGAAACAACTTTATCCTGTCCACTCTATCTCTTCCCCACATAACTTTGTATACCTTTATCAAGTCATCCTCAGTCTTTTTTGTTCCAAGAAAAATAAACTCTGACCTATCTGTTCACTCTTCAGAGCTACACTTTGCTAGCCCTGACAACATTCTCGTAAACCTCTTCTGTACTCTCTCCACATCAAATACGTCTTCCTGTAATATAGTGATCAAAGCTACACATTAGGTGGGATTTTATGGCTTTGCTCATCCCGAAACCGTAAGATCCTGCCCCAAGGTCAATGGTCCTTCCCATGCTCCACCCCTCACCGTCTCTGATTCCCGTGGAAGGCAGGGTAGTAAAATTCTGGCCAATATTCCAGTTGTGGCCTCGCCAGTGTTTTATACAATTCCAACACGCTTATTTCTATATTCTATACGTCTGCCAATGAAGGAAAGCGTTCCATATGCCTTCTTTTCAACCTGGTCTACTTTGCCTGCTGCCTTTAGGGATCTGTGTACTTGTACACTAAGACCTCTCACTTCAATTACCCGTCTTAGTATACTCCCAATTATCGTGTATTCCCTATAACTTTTTCACCTCCCTAAATGAATGACCTCACACCTCTCTGTGTTAAAGTCCATCTGTCACTTTATGCCCACTCCCCCATCTGAGCATTATCTTGTTGATTACAGCAATCATTTACACTACCCCTATTCGGACAGTCTTTGTGTTCTCTGCAAATTTTCTAATTGTGCCACTCACGTTTACGTCCAAATCGTTAATATATAACACAAACAGCAAGGGTCCCAACACTGAACCCTGTGCAGCACCACTTAAAACAACTTTCCATTTCGGGGCATCTGTCGACTGTTACCCTTTGTTTCTGGTTACTAAGGCAACATTTTATCCTGTTGCTACACTACCCTGTATCCCATTGGCTTTTACTTTTTTGACCAATCAGCCATGTGGGACCTTGTCAAATGCCCTGCTAAAATCCAAGTACACAACATCCACTGCACCACCTTCATCAACCCTTCCTGTCACTCCCTCAAAGAATTCAGGAGTTAGAGTCATTCAGAAGTCTTGGATGCTTCAATCAAAAGCGTAACTTACTCCCTGCATGTTTCATTTTGAAAATGTTAAATAATAGTAAATTATAATGTATTGAACTATGATGACGAGTTGTTCTTGAGATGGTGGCGATGCTGGTAACCTATATTTTTTGCACAGCCCAATGTGTCCTAAGGATATGGCGGGGAATTTTCCTGATTGTCTTACTCGACTATTTCTGAGAACATTGAAACAACTAAATTGTGTGGTACTGGGCTTGCCTTAGGTTTGAGCAATAGGTTCCCTTCCTTAAAGAACATTAGCAAAAGAGATACTTACATGAATATAGTGCTTTTCATGACCACCGGACATCTCGAGGTACTTTACAGCAAATGAAATGCTTTTGGACTTGCAGTCCACAGTTTGCTGATGACGCCACTGTAGTGGGTCGTATCTCAAACAATGACGAGACAGATACAGGAATGAGATAGAGAATCTGTTGAACTAGTGCAGCAACAATTATCTCTCCCTCAATGTCAACAAATGAAGGACATTGTCATTGACTTCAGAAAGCATAAAGGAGAACATGCCCCTGTCTACATCAATGGGGATGAAGAACAAAGGATTGAGAGCTTCAAGTTCTTAGGTATCCAGATCACCAACAAACTGTCCTGGCCCCCCCATGCCGACACAATAGTTAAGAAAGTCCACCAATGTGTCTACTTTCTCAGAAGACAAAGGAAATTTGGCATGTCAGCTACAACTCTCACCAACTTTTAGATGCACCATAGAAAGCATTCCTTCTGGTTGTATCACAGTTTGGTATGGCTCTCCTCTGCCCAAGACTGCAAGGAACTACGAAAGGTCGTGAATGTAGCCCAATCCATTATGCAAACCATCCTCCCATCCATTGACTCTGTCTGCACTTCCCGCTGCCTCGTCAAAAAGCCAGCGTAATTAAGGATCCCTTGCACCCCAGACATTCTGTCTTCCACCTTCTTCCATTGGGAAAATGATACAAAAATCTGAGGTCACGTACCCAACCGATTCAAGAACAGCTTCTTCCCTGCTGCTGTCAGATTTTTGACTGGACTTACCGTGCATTAATTTGATCTTTCTCTATACCCTAGCATTCTGCACTCTTTCGTTTCCTTCTCGATGAACGGTATGTTTTGACTGTATATTGCGCAGGAAACAATACTTTTCACTGTATGTTAATACATGTGACAATAATAATTCAAATCAAAATCAAAGTCACTGTTTTCGTGTAACAAATGTGGCTACCAATATGTGCACAGCAAACTCCCTCAAATAGCAATGTGATAATGTTGATTGAGAGATAAATATTGGCCAGGACATTGAGGATAGCTCCTTCTTCTTTGAAATGATGCCATGGGAGCATTCTCATCCACCTGACATTGCATCTGAGAGATGGAACCTCGTATGTGTGTCCTCAAGCCCTGGAGTGGGACTTAAACCCCGAACCTTGTGATCCAGAGTTGCGTGTGCTATCAATTAAGCTTTAACTGTTGAGAACCAGCTTAGCTTTCAAGACAATCATGAATATTTCTTTGATCTTTACCCACAACTGATCAGATTTGTGGAGCTCCATTTTAGTAGCTTGTTATGGGCCTGATTTGCTTCGGCCCCATCTTGTAGGAGCAACCATTGATTGCCCTCTTTTCTCTTACTATTTTTCAATGCTTTTTGCACCAAATAGTATTGAACTAGGAATCTGATCTGTACAGTGGTTTACTTTGACGAGTGTTTGTGAATGTCAGTTATAATTAAACTAAGCAAGAAGTAAACAAACACAACAGCAGGCACTGCCACTGGAGGATAGCAATCTCATACCTATCCTAGATTTAATAACTGCCTGTGCTTACATCAGAAAGTTAATTATTGGACATAACAGCCCCCTACTCTGCCCAATATTAAACCAGAGCTCTATTTTCCTGATTTCTCCAGATGCTCCACGACATTGACTTCCATTTTTACTGAGCTCCTTTGTGTCTTGTATGTTTGAGACACTTTTCAGTGCAGATCTCCCCAGAGAAACATTTAATTTTATTTACATGTGATCAGAAAAGTACCAATATATCAGAGCCAAATGGTAATCTCCTTTCAATTAGCATTTCAAAGTCCTTTTTTCACACTTTGAAGAGCTAATTATGTTTCATTTTACAAATTATTTGTGACAAACATTAAATATGTTATCAAGTGACAAAAAGAAATTGAGATTTTCAAGTGGTGAAATATCAATCTGATCTGTATAGTCTAAATTACTTTTACAATTGGACATAGCCTTGTATCTTGGACAGGTGATGGCTTTTTTTAAATACTATTTCACGCGTTATGGGTGTTATTGGCTAAGCCAGTATTTACTGCCCTTGAGAAGCCGGTGTTGAGCAGTCTTCTTGGATCTTTGCAGTCCCTTGGGCGTTGGTGCAACCAAAGTGCTGTTAGGGAGGGAGTTCCAGGATTTTGACCCAACGACAGAGAAGGAAATAGAATTCTAGGTCAGGATGATCGGAGGCTTGAAGAGGAATTTGCAGCTGGTGGTGTCCCCATGCATTTGCTGCCCTTGTCCTTCTAGTTGGCAGAATGCGTGAGGGTGGAAGGTGCTGTTAAAGGAACATTAGTAAATTGCTGCAGTGTATCCTGTACATGGTACATACTGCTGCCACTGTGTATTGGTGGTGGAGGGAATGAGCCATAGAATCATCACAGTGCAGAAGGAGGCCATTCAGCCCATCAAGTCTGCAATGACCACAATCCCATCCAGGCCCTATTTAAACTGCTAATCCTCCTGACACAAGAGTTAATTTAGTATGATCAATCAACACATCTTTGGACTATGAGAGGAAATTGGAGCACCCAGAGGAAACCCGCGCAGTCCCAGGGAGAATGTGCAAACTCCGTACCGACAGTGACCCAACGCTGGAATTGAATCCAGGTCCTTGGTGCTGTGAAGCAGCAGTGCTAATTACTGTGCCACCGTGCTGCCCCAGTGTTTAAGGTGATGGATGGGGAGCCAATCAAGCAGGTTGCTAGGTCTTAGATGGTGTTGAACTTTCTGAGTGTTGTTGGTGCTGTATTTGTCAACACAAGTATGGAGTATTCCATCACAGTCATGGCCTGTGCTTTATAGAACGTGGACAGGATTTGGGCTGTCAGGAAGTGAGTTACTTATTGCAGAATTTCCAGCCTCAGATCTGCACTTTGGTATTTATTTGGCTGGTCCAGTTCAATTTCTTGTCGATTGTAACCTCCAGGATGTTGATAGTTGGGGATTCAGTGACGGTGATTCAGCCATTGAATGTCAAGGGGAGATGGTACGATTCTCTCTTTTTGACTTGGTCATTGCCTGGCACTTGTGTGGCGGGAATGTTACTTGACACAAATCCACTCAAACCCGAATTTTGTCCAAGTCTAGTTGCATATGGATATCAACTGTTTCAGTACCTGAGGAGTTGTGAATGCTACACTCTTCAGCCAACATTCCACTTCTGACTTTATGAGGGAAGGTCATTGCTGAAGCAGTTGAAGATGGTTGGGAGGTCACTACCCTGAGGAACTCCTGCAGCCACGTCCTGGGGTCTGAGATGATTGACCTCCAACCACCATAATCATTCTCCTGTGCTGAATCTACTTGAACCAGTGGAGAGCTTTCCCCCGATTCCCATTTACTTGAGTTTTGTTTGAGTTTCTGGGTGCCACACTTGGTCAAACACTGCCTTGATGTCAAGGCTAGTCGCTCTCACATCAGCTCTTGTCTTTGTTTGCACCAAGGAGTAATGAGATCAGGAGCTGAATGGCCCTGGCAGAACCCAGCTTGTTGGTAAGCAAGTTATTGCTGAATAAGTGTCATTTGATAACACAGTCAATGACCCTTTTCATCACTTTGTTGCTGATTGGGAATAGACTGATGAGGCAGTAATTGGCCTGATCAGATTTGTCCTGCATTTTGTGACGAGGTCAAACCCGGACAACTTTTCACATTGTCACATAACAGCATGTTGTGGCTGTTAGTTTTAGAACATAAGTCTTCTGGAACATTGTCAAGTCCAAAAGCCTTTGCAGTATCCAGTACCATCAGCCATTTCTTAATATCATGTGCGATGCATTGAACTGACTGAAGACTTATCTATGATGCTGGGGACCTCCAGAGGAGGCTGAGATTGATCATCCATTTGGAAGATTGGGCTCCACATTGTTGCAAATGCTTCAGTCTTATCATTTGCATTGATGTGCTGGGCTCCTCTGTAATTGAGCATGAAATTTTTATGACTCTGCCTCCGCCATTTAGCTTTTTAATTGTCCATCGCCTTTCACAACTAGATGTGGCATGACTGCAGAGCTAAGATCTAATACATTGGTTGTGGGATCGCTTTGTGTTTGACATGCAAATGTTAGGGATGGGTTAACAGACCTTCCAATTAAATACTAATTGATGTTGATTAGTCAGTTGAAGTCACTGATATATAAAGGGACTACAGATAGCACTGGGTTGTTGGTGGAGAATTGTGTGTGGTGTTGGATTAAAGAAATAAAGGTATTTTATGAAGAAACAGAACTCAGATCTCCTTTACTGAACTGCAACTGAGAGGTTCAAACAGCAAATAGTGCAGTATTGTTGCCTCACTGGTGGAGCCTTCATTTTTAAGTCTGTTTGGTGCTGCTTTTGGAATGCCCTCTGCACTCTTCACTGAGCTCCTTATTTGCAGTGGTATTTCCAATTCTGGCTAAGCTAAGCTGTTCTTCTTCCATTGGCCTCTGTTTCTTCCTGATCCAGCATTATCTCTACTCATAGACATGACTTTACTTTGTTTCCAATCCCAAGTGATATAACTTATATCTGTGTTGTCATTTAATAATGAGTAGAACTGTGAATATATTACATATTCATTCTGTTTCACACTGCAGCATTCAGATTATGCATAGTTTGCAGGAGCCTAGTTTTACGATCCTGTACAGGTTAGGGTGGTATGGTGACACAAGGGTTAGCACTGCTGCCTCACAACTCCAGGGAACTGAATTCAATTCCAACCTTGAGTGACTGCTTTATATTCCTTTTCAGAGCGGCGCGGGAGCACAGTGGTTAGTACTGCTGCTTCACAGACCCAGGGACCTGGGTTTGATTCCTGGCTCGAGTCACTGCCTGTGTGGAGTCTGCACATTCTCCTCGTGTCTGCGTGGGCTTCCTCCGGGTGCTCCGGTTTCCTCCTGCGGTCCAAAGATGTGTGGCTTAGGTTGATTGGCCATGCTAAAATTGCCCCTTAGTGTCCTAAGCTGCTTAGGTTAGAGGGATTAGCGGGTAAAATATGTAGGGATATGGGGGTAGGGCCTGGGTGGGATAGTGGTCGGTGCAGACTCGATGGGCCGAAGGGCCTCTTTCTGCATTGTAGGGTTCTATGGCTCTATGTGGAGTTTGCACGTTCTCCCTGTGTCTGCATGGGTTCCGTCTGGGTGTTCTGGTTTCCTCCCACTGTTGAAAGATGTGCAGGTTAGGTTGATTGGCCATGCTAAACTGCTCCGTAGTGTCAGGGGGACTAGCAGGGTAAATATGTGGTTAGGGAGACAGGGCCTGGGTGGATTGTGGTCAGTGCAGACTTGATTGGCCGAATGGCCGCCTTCTGCACTGTAGGGATTCTAGGTGCAGAAACCACAAGAGCCAATAGTATTTGGCAGAATGTGGATGGGAAAAGAGACTTTTCTCTACTTTATTGTTGGGGAGCATAAAAAAAGCTTCAAGCAGCAGCAGGTCCCAAGACATCCTGCTGGCAGGGCGGACTCTGATGGCGGGCACCCTGCCAGCAATTTTGAAAAAGATCGGGGGGACATTTTTAAAGACCACCCCAGTGCACAAAGGTTCACCAGGGAACCCCCTGGATTTTCTTAAGATAGGGATGATTCAAGAGAATGATATGTAAATGTATTGTGATGATGCTCCTGACATTGGCCGCTGGATTCCTGCTGGTGTGAGCACTCAGCCTGAAAAATGGGAGAATTCTGTCCTCTATTTCTGTATTTGTAATTGAGGAATAGACATTGACCAGGATGCCCGGGATAACTGCCCTGCTCTTCTTCGAAACAGATGGAACGGGATCTTTTACATTCATTAGAACAGGCAGATGGGGGTCTCAGTTTAACATGTTATCTGGAAGGCAACACCTCCAACCCTACACACACCCTCAGTCCTGCACTGGAGTGTCAGCCTTGATTTTTCAAGTCAAGTCCTGAGGTGGCACTTGGACCCAGAACCTTGTGACTCCAGGGAAAGAGTGCTAGCAACTGAGTCACAGCTGACAGTTGAAATTCACTTGTCAGCTTGTGAAAAATTAATGAACAAGACTGAAATATGCTTAGTGATTAATGATTTGGTATTCAGTTATATTCTGGCTGTGATGCTGTAATCATAAGTATCCAATGTCGACTAATCGATGCTTTTCAGGCCTACTTCGGCAATTTAATTAGATAATAGATGATCTTAACTCAGTTGTATTTACCTGTCTTTGATTCACCTCCTCTGATATCCTTACTTAATAATACGCTGGTTTTAAATTTCAGTTGACCCAGCATCTTCCACAGCTTTTGGGAAAATTCCAGATTTGCAGTAATCTTTTGAAATTTTCCTCATTTCAACCCTGAATTTCTGAGCATTACATTGTAAGATTGTGCTCTTTCATTCTGGGTTGCCCCATTTGAGATTACAGAGTAGATACAGAGAAACTCAGTTACATGAACTTTCTAAGCTGAAGAGAATACAGCCCAAATTTATGCAATGATTCTCAGAATTTAAGAGCTGAAAGTTCATTTGTGTAGCGCCACTTCAAAGTGCTGCTATGTTGAGTGCAACGGTTCTCAGGGAGGGGAGGGATGTGAAATGTGCAGCTGGCCATATCTGCATGGCCCTTCCCATTGATATTGTTGCCATGCAGGAAGTGACCTGTGGTGCTTTTTGTCCTTGGACAATGTGCTCCACATGGTAATACTTTGAAATTCCATCAGGCAAACAAATCTTTGGTCCTAAAACTTTAAAACTTAGCATAACTCTGGCATATCTGCACTGCGACTCCTGCAAGATCAACATATCCTTCCTGTTTTCTGCTGACCAAAGCTAAATGCTATATTCCAGATGAGGTCTGATCAAATTTTGATGCAGCAAAAGGATAACAAAAGGTGGCATGGTGACACAGTGGATAGCATTGCTGCCTCTCAGCGACAGGGGCCAGGCTTCAATTTCTGGCTTGGGTCACTGTCTGTGCAAAGTTTGCACATTCTCCCTGTGTCTGTGTGAGTTTCCTCCGGGTACTCTGGTTTCCTCCCACAGTTTGAAAGAAGTGCTGATGAGGTGCATTGGCCATGCTAAGTTCTCCCTCAGTTTACCCAAACAGGCACTGGAGTGTGACAACTAGGAGATTCTCATCATTGCAACTTCATTGCAGCGTTAACATAAGCCTACTTGTGACACTAATAAATAAACTTTAAAAAAAACTTCCTCCCCTTTGTATTTCAACCTCTTAAGAAAGAGACGAACACTCCATTTGTGATTACTTTTTCAAACTTGATCTCTTTCTTAGTTTCAAAGCAGATGACTTCATACTTCCCCACTGTTGAACTCCACCTACCATAAGCTTCCCAGTCATTGTGTCTGTTTCTAGCCCATTTAAATTGTAAAGGGATAACATCAGCAACACCTGATACCAAAAGTAAATATGATATCTAAACAAGTAAGTAACTGAGATCTGATGGGAAGCAGAAGTACAACCTTGTTAACATTCTTGGGGAAACAGACAAACCCTAAAGAAATCTCACTTAGATTTCAAACTCAAAAAAAAATTAACTTCTGACTCTTTCCTCTGCAATTTATTTTGCCTCCTAACTTAATGTCATAATTGTTGGATATAGAACTCTCTGGAGGTCATTTATGTGAAAGGGTGAAAACGTGTACGAACTGGATGCTATATCGGACATGGAAACTTTGACTAAATACTGCCAAGCTGTCATTTCAGTGTCCTACCTGAACAACTCGTAGATCAGGGAAGAACTTTGTGTCTGGTTCTGTGGCCAATCACTCAAGACCGAAAATACCTTGGTGTCACACTTGACCATTCATTGACCTACCAGTGGTACCTCCAGAAAACTGGAGTCAAAGTCAAAACAAGAGTGAACCTCATGCTTGTTCCTCTGACACTAATGAGCAATTTAACATGGCCAATACACTTAACCCGTACATCTTTGGACTGTGGGAGGAGACCAGAGCATCCGAAGGAAATCCACACAGACATGGAGAGAATGTGCAAACTTGACACAGGCAGTGACTCAAGCTGGGAATCGAACCCAGGTCCCTGGTGCTGTGAGTCAGCAGTGCTAACCTTTGTGCCATCATGCCATCCCTGTTGTAGGTCTGGAGGTGGAGACTACTTGACTGTAAGACATGGGAGCGGCCTTTCTCTTTTGCACAAACTAAAGGGTATTGGTGGCTGAAAACTGGCATCTGGCTGAATTACAACATTGGCAAGGAGGAGAAGAAATAGAAAATTTATGTTTTCCCTCCATATTTCCTCCGAACATCAAGAATATCTCCAGTAGGAAAAAGCCATTATGCCTCTTTTCGGGAAAAACGAGCCCTATGATACCAATGGGGAAGACTGGGCTTTATACGACTGAGTGCCTGCATTAACAATCTGTATTAACAACATTGAAGGAGATGAAAAGCAACAAGTGATATTGCTGACAGCATGCAGGGCCTTAATTTTCAGTGTGATAAGAAGCCTGACTTAGCCAAATACCCCAATTTAAAAACTTTTAATGAACTGGTAGAGCTGGCGAGAAACCACAATGACCCAAGGCCCCCTGCAATTCACCAGTGATACCAGTTCAACATTGCTAGGGGAGGCCTGGGGGACTGGTCACTGAGTTCTTGGTTATGGAAACTGGCTGAATACTGTGATTTGGATGGCCTCTTAATGAAATGCTGTGGAATGGATTGGGATGTGGCTTAACCATCCAAAAGAAGCTGTTAGAACCCAATTTGGATTTTAAAAAAGCCGTTGTCACTTGAGAACATGAAGAAAGGGGCTCAGCAGCTTCAAGGGGCATCGGGCAGCAATATCTCCCAACTAGTGGGAGGGACCTCATGCAATCTGTTCTCAGTGGAGAGTGCTTGCATCAGCCAGCTATTAAAGGACTCCATTCAACGTAGGAACCCTAATGTCACCACAAGATCATCCAATATTAACGGAATTACATAATGGCCACCAGGGAATATCAAAAATGAAGATGCTGGCTAGGAGTTGCGTATGGTGGCCTGGTCTTGATTCCGACATTACAGACCTGGTAAAGGAATGTGAGCTGTAGCTGGAAAATCTAAAACTCTCACCCAACCTCAGCCTCCCTATACTCATGGGAGTGGCCTGGCAAGCTACTTTGTGGACTTTGCAGATCTCTTTATTGGTTCTATGTTTTTAATCATGGTGGGTGCACAATCCAAATGGATGGAGTGTACCACATGAGCTCCAAGACAATTCAGGCTATGATTGAGAATTTACGGAAAAGTTTCAGTACAGAGAGAATATTGGAAGTCCTGGTTTCCAATAATGGTACAGACCTCATGAGAACTTTGTGCTCTCCATGAGCATCCAACACATTCAGACCACACTTTATCACCTGTCATCAAATGGACTGGTAGAATGGGCATTTCAAACTTTCAAAAGTGGTATGAGGGAGCAACCTGCATCATCCATGGAGACTAAATTGGCATGATTTTTGATTGATTACAGGATCACACTGCACACTACAGCAGGTGTTGCTCCAGCAGAGCTGTTAATGGGACAATGGCTTCGTACCATTCTTATCCCCAAACTTGGCGGGGAAAGTGGTGTCCCAACAGGAAAATCAAAAAAGAAACTTTAATTCGGTGAGGACAGAAGTAACTTTTGCAGCGGGTGATCTGCTTTAGGGAAGGAAATTAGAGGATGGTGCACGTGTCCCTGGAATTGTTATGGAGAAAACAGGACCAATATCTTACAAGATCAAGGTTCAGGGTAGAAACCTAAAGAAGTACTCAGAACACCTCGGGGCTGCCCCCACTACCGGCCATGAAGACAGCCACTGCCAGCGCAAGCCCTTAGTTTGAAGCTGACTTTGCATTGCACCCTCCAGATTGCGAAGATATGGACTTGGAGGTGAAGGCTGAGGAAGCTGGCCTTTGGGTTGAAGCAGAACCTGAGGAAGAACCTGTTTCGGTAACCCTGCAATGCTCCCTCCAAAAGGGAAGGTGCCCTGTTCAGTTTACGCCATCTGACCTGACACCGCCTTCAATGGACTTCCGCCCAAGTGTTAAGCAACGGAAAGAAATGGGGGTGCCGGGAGAGACATGGACCTAAGGAGAAAGGGATGTTATGTTGACCCTGAAGGCCATGGGGATCATCAATAGATCTACCTGTGGGCTTTGTAGTGTTACAAGCTGCCTTATTAAGTGAGTGGAGGTTCACCTAATGCAAAGCAGCCAACGGGAGTCTTTAAGCTCATTACTTTAGCTGGACCAGAGTTCTAGGTCCCAACGTGGCACCAATGTGATTGTAATCCATGGGAGCGGCCTTTTCCTTTTGTGCACAATAAAGGATGCTGGTGATGGGAAACCAGCATGTGGTTGAATTACTACAGTGACATTCCATGTGACTGCATGATTTAATAAAGAAGTTAACTGGAATGGAACATGTAGCCCGTGAAAACCAAAAAACACCCCCTCCTCAAAGTCAAAAGGTGGTCCTCAAGAAAATCTCAAGACTCGGCCTTAATAAAAAATTGACCCTTATTGATGTTCAACCAGGCTCAGGAGTAGCAAATGTGGTAGAAACACAGAAACATAGACTATAGGAGCAGGAGGAGGCTATTCAGCCCTTCCAGTCTGCTCCACCATGGCTGATCATCCGACTCAACAGCCTAATCCCTCTCCCTCCCCATATCCTTTGATCCCCTTCATCTCAAGAAACTAGATATCCACCTCAGGGAAATCAAGAGGATTATTTCTGTGATGTTGAGGTTAATTAGTGCTGAAAGTGGGAGATTTCTTCAACCAGGTTTTTCATATTTATGGTGAAAAACTGAGACACTAGTAAAAATTTCTTGAAAACTTATCTTGTCACACCTTCCCCAATCAGATTCAATTTGTTTTCTGCCCAATCCATTTCCGATCTCTCAATGAATTACTGACCCATGTCACAAGGTTAACTCCAATTCCTTAAGATCTCATTTTTACTAAAAATCTCTTATCAAATGCTTTTCAGAAATCCATATATTCAACAGCTGAAGACACTCTGCTATCTACTATGCTGGTGACTTTCTTGAAACATGCAATTAAATTAGTCATGATTACATGATGTGCCCTTCTCAAGTCCCTGCTGATTCCTTGATCAGCGCGTATTGTTCAAATGCATGCATACACTTCTTGATGCAATAGTCCTTGAACTTCCCCACAACTGACAACCAACAGGGTCTGTTTTTCACTGCTTTCTCTCTCCCTCTTAAAAATGGAGTGATGTTCCAATTTCCCAATCCAAAGGCACAATTTCTGAATCTGGATGGCACAAAGAAGAACATAAGAAATAGGAGCAGGAGTAGGCCATCTAGCCCCTTGAGCCTGCCCCGCCATTCAATAAGATCATGGCTGATCTGTCGTGGCTCAGTTCCACATTCCTGCCCTCTCCCCATAACCCTTAATCCCCTTGCCTATCAAAAACCTATCAACCCGCATCTTAAAAATATTGAGTAAGGCAGCCTCCACCACTTCAACGGGCAGAGAATTCCAGAGATTCACCACCCTTTGAGTGAAGAAGTTCCTCCTCAACTCCGTTCTAAACCACCTCCCCTTTATCTTGAGGCTGTGCCCTCTAGTCCTACTGTCCTTTCTGAGCGGGAAGAGCCTCTCCACCTCTATCCTATCCATCCCATTCAACATCTTATACGTCTCAATGAGATCTCCCCTCATTCTTCTAAACTCTAATGAGTACAAGCCTAGTTTATTCAGCCTCTCCTCATAGTTCAACCCCCTCAACTCCGGAATCAGCCTAGTAAACCTCCTCTGCACTCCCTCCAAATGCAATTTTCCCACCTGCTATTTTGCTAGAACAAATTGTGCATCCCTTACAGTTTATCTTGACTGCCCAACATCAAGTCATACAACATATTCGAGAGGAGATAGCAATGAAATCCCCTGCTAAGTCAACCAGTTAAGTCCAAAAAAGTATATTGATAAACACTTAATTGAAATGAACCCAATTATAAAACAGCAGGTTGATTACTTTTATATGTAAGACATAAGCAAACTGATTAACTTTTGAACTGTAACCTATTTGATAATATGTCCCAGCTAACTAGTTAAATATATTATTCCGACCAGCAATTCCTCAGATTCCATTTGGTAATCAATTTAAGTTGATTGTTGAACAGATTCAAGATTTG
Source organism: Carcharhinus amblyrhynchos (assembly GCF_965287045.1). NCBI lineage: Eukaryota > Metazoa > Chordata > Chondrichthyes > Carcharhiniformes > Carcharhinidae > Carcharhinus > Carcharhinus amblyrhynchos. The sequence continues at coordinate 16,455,869 of NC_137350.1, forward strand.
ATTTAACTTAATTTAATTTATTATTGACATATGTATTGGTTTACAGTATTGTTTCTTGTGTGTTATACAGACAAAGCATACCGTACATAGAGAAGGAAAGGAGAGAGTGCAGAAGGTAGTGTTACAGTCACAGCTAGGGTATAGAAAAAGACCATCTAAATATAAGGTATGTCCATGCAAAAGTCTGATGGCAGCAGAGAAGAAGCTGTTCTTGAATTGGTTGGTATGTGATCTCAGGCTTTTGTATCTTTTTCCCGGTTGAAGGTGGAAGAGAGTACGTCCAGGGTGCGTGGGGTCCTTGATTATGCTGGCTGCTTTTCTGAGGTAGTGGGAAGTATCAAAAGAGTCAATAGGTGGGAGACTGGTTTGAGTAAGGGACTGGGCTTTGTTCAGAACCCTTTGTAGTTTCTTGTGGTTTTAGACAGAGCAGGAGCCATACCAAACTGTGGTCCAACCAGAAAGGATGCTTTCTGTGGTGCATCTGTAAAAGTTGGTGAGAGTCATAGCTGACATGCCAAATTTTGTTAACCTCCTACAAAGTAGAGACATGGGGAGTTTTCTTAACTATAGTGTCAGCATGTGGGGAACCAAGACTGGTTGTTGGTGATCTGAACACGAGAAACTTGAAGCTATCAACCATTTCCATTTTTTGGAAATTGGATTTGAGGGATATGGAGCAGATCACATAAGAGGGTGGAGTTGAAGTAGAAGATCAACCATGATAACTTTGAATGGTGAAACAAGTTTGAAGGGCTGAATGGCCAACTCCTATAACTTTTGTTCTTAAATACCAAAGGATGACAACCCTCTGCCCCATTATGCATTCCGTTATATTTTTCATTATCACATTAAAAAAAATACAGTAAATTCCTCTGCTTTCATTGTGCTGGTGACATTTTACTTTCTTCTTCTGCATGAAAACAAATGCAAAGTAAAAAGTGGGTTTAGGAACACTAATAATATCTCTCACATAATAGTTCAGGGGTTTGGACAAATGCTCTGAAGACATGAATTCAATTCTCACCCAGCAGCTGGAGAAGTTAATTTTATTTCATTAACCTGGAATAAAAATCTAATCTCAGTAATGATGATCAAGAACCTATTGGATTTATTGGAAAACCCTTATGGGTCTCATATGTTCTTTAGAGAAGGAAATCTGCCATCTTACCTGATCTATTCTGTATGTGACTCCAGATCCATAGCAATAGGATAATCTCTTAACTGCCCATTGAAGTGGCTTAGTTAGTCACTTAGTTGTATCAAACTGCTATTGAAAAAAGAACACCGTGGAAGTACTTACACCATTTGGACTACAACGGTTCAAGAAGGCAGCTCACCACTAGCTTCTGGAGGGCAAATTAGGGATGAGCAATAAATGCAGGCCTTGCCATTGACACAGGCATGCCACGAATGATTCAAAAAATAGTTTACCATTTTCTTATATCCATTCTCGTATCATCTGCGCCTGTGATTGATGGATGGACCCACATTCTACCCCCATCATCTTGAGCTTTGATATAGCTTGCAAATATTTTGTTCATAGTCCCTCTTTGGGCGGCATGGTGGTACAACATTTCACACTGCTGCCTCACAGCACTAGGGACCCGGGTTCAATTCCCAGGTGACTGTCACTGTGGACTCTGCACATTCTCCCCGTGTCTGTTTCCTCCGGGTGCTTCAGTTTGCTCCCACAGTCCGAAAGACATGCTGGTTAGGTACATTGGCCATACTAAATTCTCCCTCGGTGTACCGCCTCAGACACCGGAGTGTGGCGGACGAGGGGATTTTCACAGTAACTTTATTGCAATGTTAATATAAGCCTACTTGTGATAATAAGAAATAAACTTTAAAAACTTTAAACTTTTTGAAACTCATAGGGTGGAGATTTCCCCTCCTGCCTGCCACAGCAATCATAGCAGGCGTGGGGCAGACCATGCAAAGGTCCATTGACCTTGGGCAGCATTTTCTGATCTTGGGGCAAATGCTGCCAGAAAATCACCACCCCCCCCCCACTGTATCCTTTTGATATATCTTATAATCCTCCCAGGTTGCTGGATTTCCAATTATGTTTGCATTGACGCAAGTCTTTGCTTTTCATTTCATATTGTCTCCTGCTTTGTTAATCATAATTGCTGAATCTACATTTTTGCATTGGACAATATCTATTAAAGCTCTAGAGTGGCAGCAGGGACAGTCGTAGGCAGTCAAGGACAAGAATCTGCTGTGACAAGGCTGCGAAAAGCAGCTGGGAGATGAGGGTAATGCAATGTGCAATTTTTCAGAAAGCCTGAGCTGCCCGAACACGGATTGGCAACTCTAATGACTTTCTGCAATCTTTCATATTCATGACACAAAACAAATTACTCTGCTGTCCCTGAATTGCTTGTACTACTGCTTTGATTTCCATGTGCATGCAAAGCATACCTGACTCCTTTCTACCTCCTGTACTGTAATGCATTTAAAATGACAGGCTAATTATTGTTAACTGATATGTCATATTGATATCAGATATACAGTGCTGCCACTGAAAAGCATATAACTAAGCCAGTCAAATCATTATTTCCTCTTGTCTGAATTCATCATTTGCCTTCCATATTATGTAAGAGGTGGCGACAGCACTTAGTGCCTTTAAAATTATTTTTCATTTGCCTTTCTGTCTCAAATGATAATAAATGCACAGAGAAAGAGAATGTAATACAATTGTAATTTCAATTGGAACATAAGAAATAGAAACAGGCATTTGGCCCCTCAAGCCTGCTCTGACATTCACAAAGATCATGGCTGATCTTTTACCTCAGTCCCAGCATTATCTCCAGATCCCTTGAATATAAAGAACAAAGAACAAGGAAAATTACAGCACAGGAACATGTCCTTCAGCTTTCCAAACCTGCACCTATCATGCTGCCTGACTGAACTAAAACTCCCTACCTTTCCAGGGACCATATCCCGCTATTCCCATCCTTTTCATGTATTTGTCAAGACTCCCCTTAAAACTCACTATCATATCTGCTTCAAACTACCTCCAGGCACCCACCACTCTGTGTAGAAAATTTGCCTCGTACATCTCCTTTAAACCTTGCTCCTCACACCTTAAACTTATGCCCTGATTAATTGACTGTTCCACCCTGGGAAAAAGCTTTTGTCTATCCACTCTGTCCATGCCCCTCATAATCTTGTAGACTTCTATCAGGTCGCCCTCAATCTCCGTCGTTCTAGTGAGAACAAACCAAGTTTCTCCAACCTCTCCTCATAGCTAATGTCCTCCATGCCAGGCAACATCCTGGTAAATCTTTTCTGTACCCTCTCCAAAGCCTCCACATCTTTCTGGTAGTGTAGTGACCAGAATTGAACACTATATTCCAAGTGCAGCCTAACTATAAAGCTGCAACATGATTTGCCAATTTTTAAGCTCAGTGCCCTGGCCGATGAAGACAAGCATGCCATATGCCTTCTTGACTACCTTCTCAACTTGCGTTGCCACTTTATTATCTAGAAATATGTCAACCCTCAGTTTTGAACAAAATCTAAGACTGAGCCCCCACAGCACTCTTTGGTGAAAAAATATAAAAAATCACCACTTCCGAAGAAATTCCTCCTCATCTCAGTCCTAAATGGCTTACCTCCCACTTATTTTGAAATTGTGTCCCCAGCCAGGGAAAACATCTTTCTCACATCTACCATGTTGAGCCCTGTAAGAAGGTTGTATGTTTCAATGAGATCATCTCTCATTCTTCTGAACTCTGGGGAATACAGGCCACCATCAAGTGGTGAGTGTCCCTTTAAGGGCAACAGAGCAGAGTAAGGATCACCTGGCCTGGGTGACCAATCAGGATTCAGTGTAGGGAATCATCCAGGGGAGGAGTTCCCTTAGGCAAGAGGCATTTCAGATATCTGCTGCTCTTGTGGATTCGTGTAAATAAATTCTTTTATCTTCAATAAGAAAGTCTCTGAAAGTGCATTGTCACTCATCCCATTTAGTGAACCTTGGTTGGACTCCCTCTTTGGTAAGTATATTCTTCCTTAGGACATCAGAAGTCTGTGCAGTATTTTGTGTGTTGTTTTACCAAGGCTCTGTACAATTACAGCAATACTCCTTCATTCAAATTCTCTTGTGATAAAGGCTAACATACCATTTGCTTTCCTATTTCCTTGTTGCACTTGCATGTTAGCTCTCAGTAACTTCTGAATAAGGACAGCTGAGGAAAGTAAATTATTACTTTCAAATTCCTCCTTCAAAGAAAGAGTAAGAATTTAGGAAATGTTTTGTGAAATTTTCCAGCAGAATTTCATAATCTAGTATGTAGCTTTCAGAAAAGGATGAATGACTTCCTATATGAACTTATACCGAGGGAAAATGTTACCTGTGGGCTTCTGTGAAAATCTATTTCAGAATCTCTTTTCTTTTGCTTTAATACCTTAATAAATGATCTGAAGCTAAGAATCACAAGCACATTACAGATGATATAAAACTCATGAAGGTGGCAGTTTGTAAAACTGAACAGTGTAAGCCTGAGGCTTATAGTCCCCTCTGTTTATAATGGGTATTTTGCTGTTCACACACTTTGTCTGCTACACATGGCAGATGGTGCAACTTAAAAGGTAAGTAGCCAATATATTTTTGGAGAGTAATCTCCATTTAGCAACAGCCTCTCATTTATCGGTTGCATCCAAAATCTGCAAAACAAGAGATTGAAACTGCTTCAACACCCAATTTTTGGCTTGAATCAGCACAGCTTTTGAAATGGGTAAGCTTTGTATTTATTGGCCCAAAACAGCCGTGTGCTGTATGTAAAAGTTGCGTTGGGTGTAACTGGCTCCTTTGGTAACAACCAATGGCTAGTTTGATTTGCTGACCTCATATTTGGGGATAAGGCAGACAAGTGAAATTTAATGCAGAGGCAATGAAGAAAAAACTCCTGGCCTAGATAAAAAGTATAAGCCTAAACTGCTCAATCTCTCTACATAAGACAAATCCCTCATATCTGGAAAGAATCCAGTGAACCTCCTCTGACTACATCCTTCCTCAGATAAGGGGACCAAAACTGCACAGCACTCCAGATGCAGTCTCCCCAATGCCTTGTATACTTGCAGCAACGCTTCCTTACTTTAATACACTATTCCTTTAGCTATAAATGTCAACCTTCCATTCATTTTCCTTATTATCTGCTGTACCAGCAAAACAGTTTTCTGCAACTCATGTGACTCTCTGCATTGAAGCACCCCAAAGTGTTTCTCCATTTAGATAACTTGACTTTCCATTTTTCTGATCAAACTCCACTTGAAACATTTTGGCTCACTCAACTAATCTATCTATAGCCAATTGCAAATTTCTTATTTCCTCATTGCAACTTACTCTATCGCCTATTTTAGTGTCACCTGCTAATTTGACTGTAATACCTTCTATCCCTGTATCCAAGTCATTAATATAGACTGCAAGTAGTTGGGGCCTGAGGATCAAACCCTGTGGTGCCACACTAATTATACCTTGCCGAGCAGAAGATTGAGTATTTGTGGCTTAGTTGGTTAAAGCACCTGCCTAGTAAACAGGCAATCCTGTGTTTGAATCTCCTGCAGATTTCCAAACTGATATTTCAAAAATTAAAAGAAGTATTTATCCCGACTGTCTGCCTTCTGTCAGGTAGCCAGCCTTCTACCCAAGCTAATAAATCCCATGTGATCTTACCTTCTGTATTAACTTACTGTGCAGCACATTATCAAACACTTCCCTGAAGTCCAGATATACTACGTCTACAGGATCCTCATTATCCGATTGGTTTGCTGCATCTTCAAAGAGTTCTAGCAAATTAGTCAAACATGATTTACCCTTCATAAAGCAATGCTGCCTCTGATGGATTACATAAGAACTTAAGAACATAAGAAATAGGAGCAGGAGTAGGCCATCTAGCCCTTCGAGCCTGCCCCGCCATTCAATAAGATCATGGCTGATCTGTCGTGGCTCAGTTCCACTTTCCTGCCCTCTCCCCATAACCCTTAATCCCCTCTCTTATCAAGAACCCATCAACCCGCTTCTTAAAAATATTTAGCGAGGCAGCCTCCACCACTTCAATGGGCAGAGAATTCCAGAGATTCACCACCCTTTGAGTGAAGAAGTTCCTCCTCAACTCTGTTCTAAACCGCCTCCCCTTTATCTTGAGGCTGTGCCCCCTAGTCCTACTGTCTTTTTTGAGCGGGAAGAGTCTCTCCACCTCTATCCTATCCAACCCATTCATCATCTTATACGTCTCAATGAGATCTCCCCTCATTCTTCTAAACTCTAACGAGTGCAAGCCGTTTTGACTTTCCAAGTATCTTGTTATTTCTTAATAATGGGTTCTAATAATTTCTCAACAATGGATGGTGCATAGTTCCCTACTTTCTGCCTCCCTCCCTTTTTGAATAAAGACATTACAGTAGCATTGTTCCAATCTAATGGAACCTTTCCTGCATCCAGGGACGTTTGGAATATAATAACCAATGGATCCAATATCTGCTGTCACTTCCTTTTAAAACCAGGGGATGAAGTCCATCAGCCTGAGGTGGTTTTGCTTAGAACAGAGGAGGCTGAGGGGTGTTTAACACAATTGACAGGCCTGACTGAACAGAGTAGACAGGAAAAACTGGTTTCCCTAGCAGAGAGGTCACCTAACCTGGGTGCACAGATTGGTGATTGGCATAAGGATTAGAGAGATACGAGGAAAACTGTTTTCACCCAGATGGTGGTGGGTGTCTGGAATTCAGTGCCTTGGTTGATGGTGGAGACAGAAACCCCCAATCCATTTACAAGGTACCTGGATTTGCATCTGAATGTGGCTCTAACTGTAAGGCTATGGACCAGGAAGATGGGATCAGAATGAATAGCTAGCTTTTTCTTTTTAAGTTGACGCAGGCACAATGAGATGAATGGCCTCTTTCTGTGCAGTGACATTTCTTTGATTCTATTGTTCCCATGGGCTGTCAGATATTCCCCCATCCTCTGCCAACGGGCTGGAATTTCAATCCAATGTCGGCCACCTGATGCCCAAATCAACTTCTGTGTCCCGATCTTTAAACGCAAAGACCCTAATTGGTTCGGAAGGAACCACAGTGGCAAATTGACAGCCTCAGGCTATTTTCAAAGGCAGACAGCACTCCTGACTGGGCTTGTCATTGCCTGGAGGAATGTGGCAGGCAGGAGACCTGATGTGGGTATGCCGGCGTTGGACTGGCGTAAACACAGTAAAAAGTCTGACAACACCAGGTTTTAGTCCAACCTATTTATTTGATAATATACTCGCAAGCTTTCGAGGGGTTACCCTCTTCGTCAGGTGAATGGAGAGTTCTCTCCATTCACCTGACGAAGAGGGTAACCCCTCGAAAGCTTGCGAGTATATTATCAAATAAATAGGTTGGACTAAAACCTGGTGTTGTCAGACTTTTTACTGGGCAGGAGACCAGCAGCCTTGGGGTCCAAACAAGTGCCCAAGCACAGACTCACCAGGCATTTAAACTGCTCTGTTCAAGAAATGGCAACTTTGTGCCACCACATGAGCACCTCATTTTGACTAGCCTTTTCATTTGAAATCAACTCTCATAATTAACAGTGACTCCCTGCTGTGCTCACGTTAGCTGTGCCCTTGTGTGTCAGACCAATTGCTCTTCCTGTTCTTGAGTTTTTACAAATTTGCTTCTGCTTTTAAAAATTTTTTTTATTCTATCCTTAAAGTTACAAAGCAGTGCTCAGCATGCACCGGGCAAACCCAAAGCCATTGCTTGCTTGTTCCAAAACCCAAATTAAAAATCCAGTTCAATCCAATTCATGATCTGTACAAGAGAGACAAACAAGACCTAAGCTGACAAGATAAGACATTACACCACGTTTTGGGTTTGATCTGATGCCTGCTTTTAGCTAAAAGGCCGAGAAGCGATTGTTTATTTTTTGTACCTTTTTGGTATTTTATTCCCAATCAAAAATCCAATTTGACCCAAACGTGACAGACATTACAGATCCAAGCTGACAAGACAGTCCACACCCCTATCTTGGGCTCAATCAAATCAGATCCAAGCTGATAGGGTGAGGCATTACACCCCCTCCTGGGTTTCAGCTGAGCTCCACTTTAGCCAAAAGGCCGAGATAGCTTTTTTAAAATAATTGCTTTGTGAAGCCTCAGCGTAACCCCATTGGCTTCGATCAAGTGCACGACCAGATATACACTTGATCTTAGCCAAAAGGCTGAGAAGCGATTCTGTTCCTCTCTAGCCTGCTAACGAGCTCTTCAATGAGTTTCACAGCAAATTGATTGGAGGCATGAGGTTGTCAGTTTTCCACGTTTCCCCGCAGCTTTGAAAATTCTAACGTGTCCCATCGGAAGAATGGTATCATCTGATGGTGCTGTTTTCAGAATATTCCTGCATCTAGTTTTGGCCCTACAGGTGATGGAAAACCCATCCCAGTGTGTTTAAGTAAATATTAGGATTGTTGATAGCCATGATTGGTCAAAAACTCTGTTGTTGTATCAAGGTGAGAACCTTCCACACACCTGATGAAGGAACACCGTTTCCAAAAGCTTGTAAGATTACTATCAAATAAACTGGTTGGACTCTAACCTGGTGTTGTGATACTTCTTACATTGTATCAAGTGACTACCAGAACAGTAGAAGGCAAATCAGCTGCACTGTAGTCTTTTTATGCCTTGCAATTCCATTAAGTGGGAGACGAATGGTGCTCATACAAACCCACTTCAGACAAATGTTTGAACACTTCAAGTTTGTTTTTTTTTTCTGGTAAACTTGGAATAAAGACTAAAATGCATGACAAATTATATTAATTCTGATGTCAGCACGTTTTCATGTCATGGAAATAAAATAAATTGATTTTACTTCAAATATCAGTAAACAGCAAACTATCTATCATAAGAAATAAAAGCAGGAGTAGGCCATATAGCCACTCGAGCCTGGTCCACCATTCAATAAGATATGGCTGTACTGATTGTGCTCCCTCATTTTAGATTTCCCAAGAGGAGAAACATCCTCATTCTTCTAAACTCCAATCAGTATAGGCCGAACCTAATCTAAGTGAGACACCAGGTGACAGATGGGGAGGAGGGCAGTGGGTGGTTTGTGACACCTTTACAAATAACAGTTGAATTAGTGTGATGACTTCAGGAATCTTAATGAGTGATAGCAGGAAGTTGTTTTTGGTGATGTTACCCGTAGGGGATTATTTTACAGTTTAGTCCGAAGTCAGTTTCAGTCATGTGATGCAGGAAGCTTTACCTTTTGCTCATTCTTATTCAGGACCAAGTGCTCAGGGCATGGAAGTTAACAAAAGGAAAGCATTTGATTAAAGCAGCGGATATTTATTTGGCAGCATAAATGTGTGTGCTGCCAACTACTTAGATGTGTTCAGTATGCTGGATAACAATTTACATTCTCAGGCCCTTTAATCAGCCTCCAATTTCAGCCAGGTTATTTTATTATTTATTACATTCCATCAAATTGCTGATCCAAAGATAACTCATAACTGTAACACCTCCTTCCTCCCCAGATTTCCAACTCCCCTGAGGGCATTTATTTCTTGTTAGGATGCAATTTCACCGGTTAATCTTCAGCACCTTGCCCAGTTTGCCTCAATACTGTGTGTCGTCAGGAGTATTGTTCACAGAACAACACAGTCAATCTTGATTCTGTTCGTGCCTAACGTTCACAGTATATGTGCTTCCAGCAGGGGTTGTTACTATGATTAGAAGAGTAAACTCTGACTATTTTCACTCTCTCCATTGAACTAGGATCTGGACCAGGCTGTGATACCTCCGATAGTGAAAAACATTCATAGATAATAAAGCCCTGATTTTTACCCTAACCTATCAAGTGGCAATAATTCCTCTCAACTTTTGTGTTCAGCCTCAATATTTCAATGCGTGAAACCTTTAAATTTCTTTGTGCAGCCATACACGTGTAGTATCTTGAAGGGGCAGCCTGTGTTGTACCTTCATTATTGCTGTGGTGTTGCATTTGCATACAGCTTAATGAAACATTGCTTGACTGAGTCAGCTTTAGGTCAATTCTTAGAAACACCCTGTAGGTAGAAAACAGGCTTTAGACCCCAACCAGATTCACTTCTATTGGGCAAGTAAAATCATGCCTTAACATCCACATGGAAGGTAATTATGATTCAAAGCCTGTGGAGCAGGAGGACTATCTGCTGAAATATTGAGAACACGGAGGAGATGCACTCCTGGCATAGCTGCACAACCTTGTATCCTTCATCTGGGAAAATGAGTGCATGCTGGGGGTCTCTGGGTGCTGTGATTAAGACTAGATTAATGAAGAGAGATAAGTCTGATCACAGTAACCATGGAGGGGATTTCACTGCAATCTGGTGCAGGAAGATCATTGTAAGGGTCCAGCTCAATCACATCCTCCCAGTGGCCAAAGCTCCTTCCAGAATTGCAATATGGTTTTTGATTTGATTTATTATTACATGTATTGGTATTCACTGAAAAGTATTGTTTTTTGCACACTACAAAGACAAAGCATACCATTCATAGAGAAAGAAAGGAGAGAGTTCAGAATGCAATGTTACAATCATAGCTAGGGTGTAGAGAAAGAACAGTTTAATGCAAGATAGGTCCATTCAAAAATCTGATGCCAATAGGGAAGAAGTTATTCTTGAGTCAGTTGGTACATGACCTTAGACTTTTCAATCTTTTTCCTGACAGAAGAAGGTTGAAGAGACAATGTCCAGGGTGCGTGGAGTCCTTAACTAAGCTGGCTGCTTTTCCGAAGGAATGGGAAGTGCAGACAGAATTAATGGATGGGAGGCTGGTTTGAGTGATGGACTGGGCTTCATTCATGACCCTCTTTTTTTCAAGATGCAGTGCTGACATGGTCTTCACTGTGTGGCAAATCTAAGAAAAATACAAGAATCTGCACCAATTGCTGTTTTTGGTCTTTTTTGAGCTCACAAAAGCCTTTAACCCTGACAAACCATGGAGATGATGTGGAGATGCTGGCATTGGACTGGGGTAAACACAGTAAGAAGTCTCACAACACCAAGTTGAAGTCTAACAAGTTTATTTGGTAGCAAAAGCCACTAGCTTTCGAGCGCTGCCCCTTCGTTGGTTGAGTGGGACTTCAACCCATGGAGACTCATCGGGTATCCTTGGCATATTTGGCTGCCCTCAAATTTGTCATCATTCCCTGCCTGCTCCGCAATCCGTGACCCTCACCAATGGAACCACCATTGATTCTATCTCCGTGAAGGCTAAGGTTAAACAAGACTGTGCCATTGCACCAACCCTCTCCTCAATTTTTCTTGCTACAATGTTGCACTTCCCTGCCAGCAAATTACCCACAGGTATGGAGGTTATGTACAGGGCAAATGGGAAACTGTTCAATCTACATCATTTTCAATCCAAAACCGAAACCACTCCAACATTACTCGTTGAGCTCCAGAATGCAGATATTTCTGTGTACACACACTCTCAGAAACTGAGTTCCAGGTCATTGTTGATGACTATTCAGAAGCGTATGAGAAAATGGGCCTTTTACCTAATGTCTGGAAAACTAAGGTCCCCTTCCAACAAGCTGGAATGTAAAATAAAATATATGGCACAATCCTGCAAACTGTGAACTATTTCCCATACCTGGGCAGCTTCCTCTTAATAAATGCAATTACATTTTTTTGCCTCTAACTGTGCAAGCTCAACCTTTGAGTAACGGAGAAGAATATTCTGGTTTGAGAGTTTGAAGTCATGATTTACTGGGCAGAAGTGACCTCTGCGCTCTTCTATGCTTCAGGGACTGAGAGAACCTACAGCGTGTACCTCAAAGCAATGGAGAAGTATCACCATGGTATCGTTGCGAGATCCTCCAAATGCTGCCTTCACACTGCAGTGGATGGACTTGATAGTTTGGGGGGGTGGGGCGGGGGTTGATTCTGATTTACAGGCCTGATAATTGTATGGCAACATATTCAAATGAGGTTCTCGACGTTGAATGTTGGGAAACATGACTCCTCACTGATGGAGAGAGGGGTCAATCATGTCAAGTATTTACGCTGATGTAAAATGTGACTTTGCACTTCTCGCGATATTCTTCACTCATGTTGTCAAATCCACCTGATGCGGATGGGAGCCGAATATGCTGGCTATTGACTTTTACCCCATCAGCTTTACAGAACTGTGAGCCAGAAATGCAATCTGTCGAGGCACAGATGTGCAGAGTGGAAGCCTTTTCCCAGGTGGAAGAGTCAGTTACTAGTGGCATAGGTTTAAGGGGCAATGTTTAAAGGAGATGTATGAAGCAAGTTTTTTTTAAGAGGGTATGGGTGCCTGGAACTTGCTGCTGAGAGAGGTAGTGGAAATAGTTAGGATAGTGAGTTTTAAGAGGCGTCTTGACAAATACATGAATAGGATGGGAGTAGAGGAATATGGTCCCTGGATGGTACTTCAGACGGGCAGCATGGTTGGTGCAGGCTTGGAGGGCCGAAGGACTGTTTCTGTGCTGTAATTTTCTTTGTTCTTTGTAAATGAATGCTGTTTAGAAATGAGGGTGAATTTTCCCATCCTGCCCGCTATGGGAATCGTAGCAGGCAGGGTTGGGTGTAGAGTGGAGGGGACACAGAGGGGAGCAGACTGACCATGAAAAGGTCTGTTGGTATCAGGCAGGATTTTCCAGTTTTGGGACGAGCGTGGTAGGAAAATCCCACCCATGGTCAAGAGTACTACTTGGTCAAAAACACAAGCAAAACACCGCAGATACTGGAATCTGAAATGAAAACAGAATTTTGGAAAACTCAGCCGACTTGATGACATTCGTAGGAAGAGGAAACAGAGTAATGTTTCGAGTCCTTTTGACGCTTAGCACTTAAAAGGAGGGAAAGTGTGTTGTATGTTATACTGTAGCTGGGAGAGATTGTAATATGTAACAAACTTAACAAGAAATATGGCCCAGTATATGAGGGGTGGAGTGTGTTGGGAGAAGGGAGGGCATTTTTGCTTTGAGACCAAGAATGTATGGGGTATTTTTTTAAAAAAAAGTGTTAATATGCAGGAGAAAGGTCGCAAGTCTAAAGCTGTTGAACTTAATGTTGAGTCCCCAGGGTTGTGATGTGTCTAACTGGCAGATGAGATGCTGCTCCTCCAGCTTGTGTTTGGCTTCATTGGAACATTATGTCAGGCCAAAGACAGACGTGGGTGTTGGAGCGAGGTTCTGAGTTAAAATGGCAAGTAACGGGAAGCTTGGGATCGTGCTTGTAGACTGAGCAAAGATGTTCTACAAAGCAGCCGCCCAGTCTGTGATTAGTCTCCCCAATGTAGAGGAATACTACTTGGTCTGTGGTCTGGTGATGAACCTGACTTGTGACATACCAAGTTGCTAAATGGAATGTCATGACAATATTAGTTCTCTAATACATCGCTGAAGCAATCAATTTTCATGGGAGGTTGGATGTTCCGTGGCGATGAACTGGTTCACTGTTTATAGCATGTTTTAGTTTGTTTATTTAGTTTATTAGTCACAAGTAGGCTTACATTAACACTGCAATGAAGTTAGTGTGAAATTCCCCTAGTTGCCGCACTCTGACCTGAACAGGTGCCAATGTATCTAACCAACATGTTTTTCAGACTGTGGGAGGAAACAGCAACTGGAGGAAACCCACGCAGACACGGAGAATGTGCAAACTCCACACACAGTGACCCAAGCTGGGAATCAAACCCAGGTCCCTGGAGTTGAGGCAGCAGTGCTAACCACTGTGTCACCATGCCACTCCCCCCTTCCCGAATGCCTGCATACCTGAATTTCCTGAAGGATTTTGACCCCTCCCATTCTCCTAATTATTCCTACAGCTGGAACATTGAGGTCATCGGTAGAATTGCCCGAGTACAGATCATTAAATCAGAATAGAATAAGGTCGGCAACAGATGCTCCTGGACTGTATGATGTAGATCACATTGCACAATGCTTTGTCAGTGAATCATCATGAAATCCCATGAGTTTCATGATGTAGATTGCCCTATTGCCACTTGATATAACAGGCAAGTTTGATGATGAACTGAAGATCAGTTATGAAATGTCAAGAGCCCCTGCTTTATCTTTCTGAAGAATGGTACAGTGGCCTTAACAAGTCAGCAGCAATGACACTAGCTCTTCTTGGTGACTAGATTCTGTTGCTATGGATGTTTTGCCCTAAGCCAAAGATTGTGACGTGATTGTGAGCTGAAAATAAAATCATCCTTAATATCTGAATCAAGTGGGAGTTGACAAGCGGAGAGGCACAGAACGTATTCTGAAAATGTGAATCCCAAGTGTGGAGTTCAGTCCCTTCCAGAAACTATTAGTCAGATAAATCAAGGTATGCAAAATTAAAACAATGAGGCTGTGTCAATTTTTCCACGAACACATGTATAGTTGGGTTCATTGGTTTTTACTATATGAACTTCAAAAGATCTAATGCCTCTGTAATTATATATTCTCTCTTTCTGGATAATTATAAATACTTTTTCTGTCACTGTATAATTTATATTGCCTCTCTTTATCTCCGTTCCATTTGTAATCATATATTCTCTTTACCCTGTGTAATCATACATTCATCTGTCTCTGTCTCCTTGTGATTATGAATTCTCTCTGTCCTTGTGTAATTTTATATATATCTCCCTCTCTGCCTGTCCCTCTGTAATTACTTATTCTTCTCTCTTATTTATCTGCATCATAATTTTTCTTCTATCTAATGCATGTCGCACCTCAGAAATCTCCCAGGGTATTATAAGCTCAAAAATCTCCTCTTGGAAATGGGAAGAGGTGCAACAGGAAAAGCAGAGTAATTAGCACAAATCTTAAATTGATTAAAAGCTAAAAGATGGCAAACTATCTGTGAAGTTGCTTAAATATCTAAAATGCAACAATGCAAAACCCATTCTGTTTTAAAAAGAGTCCATTGGGTGGAATTTTCAGCCCCCACTAATACCAGACATCATGGTGGATGGAGGCACTAAATTTGGCACATTAGAGAAAGCCAATTTCTAGTCAGCAGTGTGGAAATTAAGTTACAACAAGACAATTCTGTCAGCCAAAATGCAAACAAGGCCATATTTGAGGTCAGCTTTTGTGCATTCAGCAAAAGAGACTAATCCAACCTTGTGTCAGTTTCATAAATACTGCATTCCTGGCTTTGGCCACAGGATGAAACAAAGACAAGTTACTATGACAAATACCAAAAAACAAGGTACGTTGGCCTATTATGCTAATGAAGGAGATGGTTTTCCATTGGATAAGAATGGGCAAATAGCTATGCTATGATTGGACTATGTATGCAAATGAAGGATTTAAAAAGTTGCTGGTTTCTCATTTGCTGCAATTAACTATAATTGCTCAGTATCTGTATGAATTGACAGAACATCATGGTGAAATTCACTGTGTCTATTCTCCTTACTAGCAAGTAATAAAAGCTTAGGAGATTTGGTACTTGCTGTGCATTGTCTGGTTAATCCTTAGTAGCAGAAAATTAGTTTGGAATTTTGTTTACCCGACTTTCAAGGCAGGTTCAAGGTAGATAGAGCTTCCTGACAAACAATGTCGGGAACTTCATTTACATGCATTAGCAGCTCATGGATATTCGTTAAAAGGCCACCTCACTGGAATTAAGCTACCCCTTCAAATGAAGTTCACCGCCAGCGAGAATTTAAAATGTTCAGTTTTATGACTACATAAGTTGTGTGCACCTGGCAGGCTTTACCTCTTCCAACACACTGAGGCCGCGAGATGTTGTCCCTCTCCTCCTTGGGGACCGTGCATAACATCAGTCATATGGTTCCAGCAGTTTCTGGAAGGGACTGAGCTCCACATAAATGCTATTATCAAGCGTGGCACTGGGGCTGGACGTGGAAGACAGTTGAAGGCTGGGCAGAGGACAGAAGGTGAAAGGAGTGTCTTAAAGAGTGGGTTCAGAGGTGTAGATGGTGGTTTCCTGGGGTTTTGGTGATGAGGGAACAGTCAGGAGGGAGTGGCATGCGGTATGCGGCACGTCCAGGGTGAAAGTCTGGCAGTGATTGTCTCAGTGGGTGGGTCACAGATGGGGAGCAAGATAGGTGGCTCAGATACTGGAGGAGGGATTGGGGTCAGGTTTGGCATGAGGACAATAATGGGTGTCAAATTTTGATAGGATCCGGGTTGACGGGAGCTTCAAGGGCAACAGAGGGGAGAGGAATAGTGATACTGGATGGGGATGGGAGGAAGTTCGTGGGAGGGGTAAAAATAGTGAGATGAAGTTGAAAGGTGACATGTACCGTTTTTTTCCAGACTGACCTCGACCCAGTCAGATCCATTGAGGTGGGAGGATGGTCTTTTCACCACGTGCAACCAACTAAAGAGACGCCCTCATAATGATGAGGCAACTGGATGTCAAAGATGCTCATTTGTGTTCTCTTTGTATGAACTTATGAAATGTTGGGTGGCATGGTGGTTATCACTGCTGCCTCACAGCACCAGGGACCTGGGTTCAATTCCCAGCTCGGGTCTGTGTGGAGGCTGCATGTTCTCCTCGTGTCTGTATGGGTTTCCTCCGGGTGCTCTGGTTTCCTCCCACAGTCCAAAGATATGCAGCTTAGGCTGATTGGCCATGCTAAATTGCCCCTTAAGGTCAGGAGGATTAGCGAGGAGAAAATGCACAGGGTTATGGAGATAGGGCATGGGTGGGATTGTGGTCAGTGCATACTTGAATGGCCACCTTCTGCACTGTAGGATTTTATGCTTCTCGGAATAGATGTATGGCACACTGTCTCTGAAGCCTGCTTCTGCCATTCATTAAAATCATGGCTGATCTGTTGTATTTCCAATTCCATGTTCCCAGCTATCCCCAATAATTTTTGACTCTTATTAGGCAATCTACCTCCACCCTAAAAGTATTCAGTGGAGCTGCTTCCACCGTCTTCTGAGGCACAGAGCTTCAAAGTCTCACAACTGAGGGGAAAAAAAATTCTCTTTATCTCTGTTCGAAAAGGACAGCCCCTAATTTTAAAACAGTGCCCACCTAGTCCTGGGCTCAGCCATGAGAAAACAGCCTTTCGATGGTCCTGACAAGGCGAACAATCAGGATCTTATATCCTTAAATCAAGTCACCCCCTCGTTCTTCTGAATTCCAATGGAAACGAGATCAGCCTGTCCAACCTATCCTCATAAGACAACCATTGTTAAGGCCAAATAGCAGCAATTTTATTCCCAGTTCGTTGGGATCTTGATGTTCGGAGACCAGCAAGGTATGGAACTGTCATTAATTCTGTGCTGCTTGCTATCAGCTACAGTGAGAGAAAAGGAAGGAGGGAAGTGAAATGTTTCTCAGGGACATCGCTGGTGGAGGGCAGTCAATTCACAACTCCAAACCTCATTTCCCCCATGTGAATGAACACAGCGGACAAGCAATCATATGGTTAGCCTTTCTATGATGTCCGGGCAATGGTCTCTAAAGAGCCTCGAAGGTAGTGGAAACAAGCAGAACAGTTCTATTTGAGACTTCTTGTATGAGTTTAACTTATTGAAGGGTTTAGCTTAGAGTCAGAGGTTTACAGGAAGGAAGCAGGCCCTTCAACTCAACTTGTCCATGCCGTGCTTTTATTTGACTACGAAGCTAGTCCCAATTGCCTGTGTTTGGCCCATGTCCCTCTATACCCATTTTACCCATGTAACTGTCTAAATGCTTTTTAAAAGACAAAATTGTACCTGCCTCTACCACGACTTCTGGCAGCTTGTTCCAGACACTCACCACCCTCTCTGTGAAAAAGTTGCCCCTCTAGATCCTTTTGTGTATCTCCTGTCACACCTTAAACCTATGCCTTCTAATTTTTAGACTCCCGTACCTTTGGGAAAAGATGTTAACTATCTAGCTGATCTATGCCCCTTATTATTTTATAGACACCTATAAAATCACCCCTCAGCATTCTACGCTTCAAGGAAACAGTCCCAGTCACTCCAGCCTCTCCTTGTAACGCAATCCCTCAAGTCCCGATAGCATCCTAGTAAATCTTTTCTGCATTCTTTCTAGTTTATTATAGAAAGGATATTATTAGGGTGACCAGAACTGTACACAGCATTTCACATATGGCCTTACCAATGTTTTGTACAACTTCAACAAGATGTCCCAACTTCTGTATTCAATGTTCTGACCAATGAAACTAAGCATGCTGATCGCCCTATCAATCTGTGATTCTGCTTTCAAGGAGCTATGAACCTGTACTCCTAGATCTCTTTGATCTAGAGCTCTACCATTAACTGAGTAAGTCCTGCCCTGGTTCAATCTACTAAACTGCATCACCCCGCATTTATCTAAATTCAACTCCATCTGCCATTCGTCAGCCCACTGGCCCAATTGATCAAGATCCCATTGTAATCCTGGATAACCACTTTCTCTGTCCACTATGCCACTAATCTTGGTGTCACCTGCAAACTTACTAACCATGCCTTCTAAATTCTCATCCAAATCATTAATATAATGATTTGCTTGCTTGCTTGAGATGGTGGGAAACCTATGGGAGGACATGTTCACATAGTGTATCACTTCAATGTGTTCGTGTGTGCACTAAGGCATTGATGATGCAGGTTGCAGGTGAACCTGTCTTGATAATGGCTGTAATCCAGATGAGGAGGAGGACGGCCCATCACCATTTGGTACAGGGCTAAGAGGAGAAAGTCTCCTTTGTTTCTGGAATGAAAAATGCTGACCATTGTGTTTTTTTTTAAAATAAATGTTTGTTATTATTTATAAATTAATACAATTAAGAAGTATTGAAAAACAGGCAACAGCCACAAAAGCATGCAACAAAATCACTCAGCATTTTTTTCTTGACTTTATTGAAGTAGCCATTTTGGCCCTCGGATAACCAAATATGTAGACCACAATGAAAATAGCACGTAACGATATGAGAAGATCTGACCCCAGAGGCTGATCCATTCTCTGAACTTGAGGACTTGAGTTTTGCTTCAATTTGTAAAGTTTACATAGAATCATAGAATCCCTACAATGCCGAAGGAGGCCATTTGGCCCATTGAGCCTGCACCAACTACAACCCCACCCAGGCCCTATTCCTGTCACTCCACATATTTACACTGCTAATTCCCTTGACACTAAGGGGCAATTTAGCACAGCCATTTTACCCACATGCCTTTGGACTGTAGGAGGAAATTGGGGCACCTGGAGGAAACCCATGCAGACATGGGGAGAACGTGAATTCTCCAGTCAGGCAGTTACCTGAGGCTGGAATCAAACCTAGGTCACTGGTGCTGAGGTAGCAATGCTAATCGCTATATCACCATGCTGCCTATTCAGTAGGGTCTTGAAATGTGCACACACAGCCTCGTTGCCAGTGATGTTATTGTTGGCCTGTCTAGATCTTTCCCAACGGTATTCATTGCAAGAATGTTATTATTGATTCTAGCATCATGGAAACTGCTGTGATTTGGACTGCTTTTGAACCTTAATTATTCGAGCTCTTATGTTTAGATTGCTCTCATGGATGAGTCAGAGTCTCCACTCTTTTGAGAGTGTCTATCTTGTCCTTGAGATCTGGGCAATGTTTTGCTGATACTGGAATGTGAACTGCAAGCCTTGTCTTGTAATTGCCTTTTGTTATTAAATTTATTGAATGCTTTTAAATGTTCTCACTGCAGTCTTTAAAAATGACAAAACATCACTTTAAACCTAATTTTAATTCTGAAGTAATGCTGTTTTACAGGCTGAGAAAGCACACCACAATCATGATTTTTGACATATATTAGACAAGTTTATATCCAACTCTTCAAGTGACAGAAATTTTTAAAAATTGCAAGTTAAGAGTGAAGCTAATTATCTGTAAATAAATTGTATTGTACAATGCAATATTTCTCCTTTCTTTAAGCAATATCAAATTGGTCGGTAGTGACTTTAATTGGCTGTTTAAACCCCTAACACATCGTTGAGCCAATCCAACTGTGATTTGGCTGAGATTTGTTTTGTGCTATTGCTTAACATCATTTGAAATGCAATGGTTTTTCTCTAAAATCCTTTGTCGATCTATGGAGATCTATCATTTTTTTAGTTTTGAGTTGTAATGTTATAAAGCCGTGTGAGTGGGCTGAAACTACTGAATAAGTTTGAAAAGACCTGAACAACAGCATGTTAAGTGTCTTAAGCAAGAACTCCTAAGGTGGCTGAATGCTCACATTGCTGTACCCTACACATTACAAAGCTTATCAGCAAGACAAGGGCTGTCTGGAAGTAGCTGATCAGATGATCAACTTTGTCTAGTATTAATAACCTATCTCCCGAACAATTCACAAAATATCCAGACATAACTTGTGTACTCAGTTGGTTCTGGACCAAGCCGGTAGATGCAATCAATTTGGACAACGTACTGGCTAAGGAGGAACTCCACCAACCATAAGCTAATTACTTTTAAAAATAATTGACCTGAAATCAGATTGCTATGACCATGTTTGGGTAACTGGCCAGTTTATAGGAGGGGATTGTGTGACCTCCTTTTGCCCTGAAAAGCAAGTTTCCTAAAAGACAGAGTGAGACTAGAAGTTTCCTGACTTGGCACTCTTTCTCTCCAACAAGCATGTGTCCTGTCTGTTTTTTTTGACTAGCGACTAGCCACTAGCCGCAGACAACATTTCGAATATCAACTCAGCAGCTGCTAACTCCAGGGGAAAGGATAGAAAACACTTGGCAACATTTTGAAATCATCTTGCAGAATCTAGAAATACCTTTGAGCCCAGTCTGAAACCATCCAAAGTCATCAATCTGCAGGATCCATATACAATTGACCTTTTATGGATTCGTAAACAATTTAATCTACTTTTGAAACTTATTTCCACGTGGGTGTGTGTGAATGTGAACTACTCAATGCTTGTGTGAATGAGAATTGTAGTATTTTTATTTAGATTAAGTAGTAAGCACGGTTAAAAACTTTCCTCTTTTCTTTTAAAACTTGAAATAAAACCTGTCAGTGTGCTCTTTTACAATCACTGGAGTGGGAAACCAGTTAAGCACTCAATGAGTTTGCATGCAAGTTCTTTAATAAACACATGTTTCAGTCAACCGAGGAGTTGAAAGAAGGGGAGCCATTCTACTATTTCTCATCTGACTATAATAGTCATTCTAAAGCTGTGCATTCTTTTCCCTCAGTATTGAACTGCAATATGGGTGGGAGGAAGTAGCAGTTTTATTGTGCTGCAAATAGAACCCAGAAGGAAATCTTTTCCCTGAATCATGAATTTCAAACCCAGCACTGGAGTGAGAGGACACTTGGCTTAACTTCCCCAATAACCACTTCTCAGCAGAAGTAGGGACTTTTAGCTTAAGTCTATTTATGCCAAAGGCTTGGTTGAGTAAGAGTGGTGGCTATCCTTTACTAAAGGACATTACTGAACTGGTTGGATTTAAATTTTAAGCAGCTGTGTTGGGGTTAAAACATATATTTTCTGGTTAAGATTGTGAGCAGTATTTAAAGCCATGCTTGACTTTCACTATTAATTGACAAGAGTTTGACTGGCTACACTATGCTCGTAATGGACTTTTGATGCATATCGTGAAACTCCCAGGGCCAATTGTTCAGATTTCACCAATACGCTTTCAATATATTCCAGAAATTCTCAGACAACTGCACCTAAGAATTGTGAGTACTGTGCTACTCTAACGACTGGAGATTTTATAGGAACAAACCAAGAGAATGAGAGTTCTTGTTCTGGGTGTCTTGTTTGGGGCTCCCATTGCTAGGATGTTATGATATATATAAAACAGAGCAACAGAATCTGCTGAAGGATAGGAGGATGAGGAGGGCTTCAGAGTCATGCTGACGCTACATAATTCACAATCTGGTGACCATGAGAGATCAGCTGGTACCATCACCAATAATGCCAGAGGGTTAAGCCCAGAGACCTGTGGGAGACCAGAGGGTTCCAGGTAGTTGGCCCTCACCTGAGAGGGATGCTTACCTCCATCATCAGATGTCAGACTACCAGTGCTGCATGACTGAGGATTGATTGAGAAGTCTATCATCTGCACTCAATCCTTTCAATTTCTTCCTCAACACAATTAAAAAGTCATACAAAGTAGAAATGCAGGATATATTCAGTAGCTCTTGCAGTGTTGTTGGAGAGAGGAAACAGAGTTCATGATGATTATCTCTGTGCCATCATCTGTGCTCAGTGGCGGGGATAGAAATAGGAATGAGGATTTTATTGATTTTTCATGGTGGGGGCAGGCAGGACTTTATTGTCCTGCCATTACCTTGTTCAGTGAAGGGTCAGTGTGCGACATTTCATGGCACCAGAGTGGCTTGCTCTATCCCTTCCACGTTTTCCTGGCCACTGCTCTACCCTTTCCCATTATCTCTTCTTCCCTGCCTTTGTCATCCACCATGCAACTTGTATTGTCACAACTGCTCTCGAGCATAGGCTGGTATTTACAGACATTCCCCAAAGAGGACAATGTGGAGGTAACTCACCTTTAATCATACAATAAGTTTACATTGGCTGGCGCTTGCATATAATATGTGCAGTAACATATATGAATGTTCTGACTTAATTTGATGAGGTAACTTAATTCAGGCAAGGTGGCCTTTTTAATGAGGATGCATGAGACGCTTATTTGTACAAAAGGATTTCATTTATATGGATCACCAGAAATCTTGTCTAGCCTTTCAAATGCCAAGAACATCAATGTTAAAGTTCATCCTACTGTCAGGAAATTTATTTTTGGCCTGACACCATGTTATGTTTCTTTGCCTACCAACTTGATGGCCTCTTTCTGCACTGTGGGGATTCTGTGGTGAGGGCCCTATCTCCAGAATGGGCTTAAGAAGTCCGGGCTGGCCGACGGGTAACTGCGTGATGGAGAATGGGACAGGAATGCTGCTATCTGGAGATAAGCCAGTAGGTTATGATCCTAATCCATGATGTTCTCACAATTATCTGACAGCCCGCAAATCAGTTGAAGGATAGATGTCTGGACAGTTCAGACATTCTACGTGCCACTTTGGACCAATTTTCACCAAGGCAAGTACCTGAGCTTCCGCTCATCATTTTGGAAGCTGCTATGACTCCACCCTCAGTCATCAAGTGCTGCATGATGTTTGACCCATTGCATTTAAGCCATGGGTCAAGTTAGAGACAGATTCCTTCATTGCTCTAGCCATGACCTTTTTAAGCTTTTAGGCAGGCTATGAGACAGATGTGGTGGCACAGTGGTTAGCACTGCTGTCTTACAGCACCAGGGACCCAGATTCAATTCCGGCCTTGGGTGATTGTGTAGCGTTTGCATGTTCTCCCTGTGTCTGTGTGGGTTTCCTCCAACAGCCCAAAGATATACAGGTTAGGTGGATTGACTGCACTAAATTGTCTGCTGGGGTCCCAAGATGTGCAGGTTAGGGGGATTAGTGGGGTAAATACATGAGGTTATGGGGCTAGGTTGGGGTTTTGCATGGGTGAGATGCTGAGTCGGTGCAGACTTGATGGCACCAAGCATTTGTCTTATTAATCCCTTTTGGTTGCCTTCTGAAATTTGACCATTTTAAGGTCTTCAAGTGACTCCTTTGCAGCAGAATTTTTGTGTCACCTTGTTTCCCAGCAAAGTGGCAATGTGATGTCCCTTCCATTTAACAACATGGCTGCTGCCAACAAGTGAATGATGTTTGCTACCAAGAGTTATCTTTAAGCTAGTTTTTAAGTTATGCAGGATCTGGTCTTTGAGTAGGTACTTGCAGCAGTGGTAACAATTGATTTAAAGCCATCTTCCCTACTCTCCTTGTCCTCTACCCCTTTTCCTCTTCCAACTTCTCTGGTATCAGGGGCTGGAGAAAGTAAATTAAATCTTGCTCCTGGAAGCTGGCAATGTTAAAGGGTTCAGATACAATGGATATGGTTCTTCAAAGAGGATGTGTGAGATGAGACAGTACAAACTTTGGATGGGAATAACTTTTGGGGGATTAAAAATCAGTAAGGAAGCCAGAGAAACCACATGCCTATTAGTTAGATGCTCCCCAGTCTACTCTGGCCATGGTGTCTGTGTGTCTGTGTGTGTGGTGGTTCAGTTATTCAGGGATGCATTGGTGAAATGGAATCTTACCTTAATCATTCATGTCACATTATTGTTTTTTTTCTGGTGCCACATCCTGGAGATGGGGTTACTAGCTGTGACCTTCTTGGTGATCTCTTATGTCCACTTGGGCCACTTACCCAATTCCTTCTCCATACCTCCTCTGCTGTGATGTCCAGTGCCATGCCAGAAAACCACCTCTCCCAGTCCTTTAGCCATCCTGATGCATGTTATTGTATGACAGGCAGTGCCTGCCACACCTTCAAAGGAAGTGCATGTCTTCAAGTTACACATACCACACTGCAAATATAGCTCGAATCAGTGTTTTGAGTGCTAAATGTGCAGCTCTGTTTGTTTAGTTCCTGCAGGCATGTTTTAGTCATTGTCATCAGCAATTAGTCCCAAAGTTGTAGACTGAAACCAGACACATCTTTATTAGTGCAGCACACACTTAATGCCTTTTCTCGACTTTTATCCAAAACAGCCCCTCTGCATTTTGGATTGTGAAACATTTACAAGTTACGTGCTTGAATGTTATAAGATAATTCTACAGTGAGAACAATGAAATGATAGTCCTATTAAATTTTGAGAGAAGGGAGTCATCCAATCCTCCTGTGATCTCAGTTTAAATCTAGTTTGGGTAGGTGTGAAGGAGAAATTCGCTATCTGGAAGGGTCTAAAATTTGAATGGAAAATGACCCATTTCATAAATTTGGTATTTGCACAAGATGTTATCAACACAGCTTTAATTCAATTTCATGCATGTTTAATCCACCTAATATTAAAACATTATGCAATTCTTCTGATTCCTCAATCTCAGAGCAACATCATAAATGTATCTCTGCGAGCATCTATCTCTAAAACATTCCCTTTGTGTCTGTCTTGGGTCTGAAATCATATTGTTCTGAGAGTTTTGAATAATGTCATGTGTTTAGCAGACACCAGTGATATAACCCAAACTGAAAACCCATCAGTAGCAAATGAATTGTGTCAACCATAGAATGGAAACCCTACAGTGCAGAGGGAGGCATACTTGACCCATCGAGCCTGCACTAATAACAATCCCATCCAGATCGTTCCCCCATAAACCCATGTGTTTACCAGACTAGTCCCCGTGATGCTAAGGGGCAATTGAGCATGGCCAATCCACCCAACCAGCATGTCTTTGCAGTGTGGGAGAAAACCGGAGCACCCAGAAGAAACCCATGCAGACACAGGGAGAATGTGCAAACTCCACACAGACCGTGACTTGAGGCTGGAATTGAACCCGGGTTCCTGGTTTATGATGGAATTACTGAATTCTTGTCTACTTAATACATTTGGAACTATCAGCTGGATGCTGAATCTTCTAAAATGTAACAGTTGATTTATAGCTTTGCTACCTGAACTGTCCTTGAACACTGATCCATTTTGCTTGTGTCATTTCTGGGCATTCTACCATTTCCCAGTCTAGTCAAGAGTGCTTGGGCAGGTGGCTACAGGTAATACTTTTTTTTGCATTTGCTGTTTTGCTGTCAATAAAGCCTCTGTTTACAAATCTTGTAGGGCAAATAGTGACAAACTGATGACCATTGTGAGAATGTGAACTATTTATTTTTATTATTATGTATTTATTTATTCGTGTCACAAGTGGACTGACTTTAACTTCATTGCAGTGTTAAGTGAAAATCCCCTGGTCTCCACATTTCATGTTTGGGTACAGTGAGGGAGAATGCAGCATGGCCAATGCACCTAATCAGCACATCTTTTGGACTGTGGGAGGAAACCAGAGCACCTGCAGGAAACCCACACAGACACGGGGAGAATGTGCAGACTCCACGTAGACAGTGACCTAGGCCGGGAATTGAAACCAGGTCGTTGGTGCTGTGAGGCAGCAGTGCTAACCACTGTGCCACCGTAAGATCAGACCAAGTTGATATAAAAGTAGGGACAAAGAGGAAATGCGGAAGTCGTAATCATCAGGGACTGACAACTACCTGCAAACATATAGTGCCTTTAATGGAGGAGAATCTCTAACAGGTGTTTAATCAGGGAAAAAAAGATACAAAATCTGGGAAGGACATTTTAAAATGTGTGACTACATGCTTTGTGAAAGATGTAGGCTTTGAGGGCCTTAAAGAATTAATGGGAAGAAATTCCAGAGTGAAGAAGCTCATGGCACTTTGGTCAATGCTGTGGAGAAGGTAATAGGGAATTCATAAATGGCCTAAATATTTTAAAATGTATTTGTTCATGGGATGTGAGCATTGCTGGCAAGGCCAGCAATGATTATTCACAATTGCTTCAGATGCTAGTGACGGGGGCTTTACAAGTTCGATTGGGAAAGATGGGGATTGTTGTCATTTTCAGTGCCCAGGCCAATGCTGGGTGGTGAGTCTAGTCTTATCTGACTTTTCCAAAGTAGTTTTATACAACCAAGTGGCTTGCTAATTCAATTTGGAGGGCAGTTAAGATCAAACAGTGGTTTTGGAGATCGCCCTAAGAGCCATTCAGCCCATCGAGTTTGCACTGACCACAATCCCACCCAAGCTCTATCCCCCAGAACACCATACAATTACCCTAGCTAGTCCCTCGAATACCTAAGGGGCAATTTAGCATGGCCAATCCATCTAACCTGCATATCTTTGGAAACCGGAGCACCCGGAGGAAACCCATGTTGGTACTGGGAGAACGTGCAAACTCGACATAGACAGTGAATCCAAGCTGGGAATTGAACCCTGGTCCGTGGTTCTGTGAGGCAGCAGTGCTAACCACTGTGCCACAATAGAGACGTGGTATGTAGAATTGCTTACACAGAGAAAGCTTCTATGGTGGCACAGTGGTTAGCACCCCTGCCTCACAGTGCCAGGGACCCAGGTTTGATTCCCGGCTGAGGTCGTTGCCTGCGTGGAGTGTGTACGTTTTCCCCCCTGTCTCTGTGGGTTTCCTCCACAGTCCAAAAAATGTGCAGGTTAGGTGGATTGGCTGTGTTAAATTCTCCTTCAGCGTACCCGAACAAGCGACTCGGATTTTTCACAGTAACTTCATTGCAGTGTGAATGTAAGCCTACTTGTGACTAATAAATAAACTTTAACTTCTGAGCAAAATTAATGCTGCTTTTTTGATTTTTTTTTAATTCTTCTTGTAGCAGGGCAGCCATTTTGGGTAATCCACAAGAGATTCCTTGTTGCTGAGGAATTACAGCAATAGTTTGCTGTAAATAAACGAATCTCAGGGGTTCATATATGATATGCCTCTGCAGGTTATTATTTTTCAAAAGCGTCTAAGTTGAAATTAGTCAATATTGTATGATACATTTCTTGACACTATATCATAACAGCTTCAATGAACAAAGTAATGGAAAATGCCACTCTGTAATATTACTACATGTTAATAACTCAAGCATTTTATTTGGATATTTCAATTGCATTGATGACAGCAGTGATATGGTTATTTAAATATTTGACTGCTGTCTCTATCTTTCCAAGTGCCCTGAATCAATAACATGATTTCACTATAAATGCAGCAGTTTTGGACAAGTTAATTAAAACCTGTACATCATGATAGAATTGACTCTCGTTTCTCAAGAAAATAACTAAGTTTCCTGCACCTCCAATTAGCTCAGAGGTTAAGGGGGGAAGAACTAAAGAGGATTCCACTCTCAACCGTTAACTATTAATTTCTGCTTGAACTGGATGTATTGATGATGGACAAGGATAGATCTGACTCAACTGGCTGATGATCTCTCTGCATGTTCACACAGATGATTTGCCATTCTTCAATGTCTGAAGAATCGTGCCTTAAAGGAATCAATGCTTTCAGATAAGGAGGAGGGACACTGAGGGAGAAACTGGGGGAGAAAAAGAAATGGGTTGGGTTTCTATTTTAATATTCTGGCCTGTTTGGCAATCAGGTTACAGCAATTGAGAAATTGCAATGGATTCTCATTCAAGCTGTTTGCTGAGGTTTGACGTTGATGTGATTTGGTGGTAGAAATTGTAGTCTGACTTTTAATTCACCCTTGTGACTTGGCAGTGTTTACTATTTTATGTTCTTGTGACACAGCATTGCATGATGAGCATTTTAAATAGATATCTTGGAGAGACATTATTACTGTGATAGACTGTTCAGAGCATGAGTCATTGAGTGTAGTAAGGAAATGGGAGTCTAGTGGTTCTGTTACTGGAGAATGTTAATTGAGACGTGGACTACTATTAAGTTCACTAGCCCATCCCAGAATTTTGACATTTTAAATTCAGTAATATAAAAAAATTTATATTTTTAGAAAAGAATGGTCTGAGTGACCAATAAGCTATTGGCAAAGATATGATTTGGCCTTTTTGTGTTGTGAATGGTCACTACCTGATGCTAATACCGCATGATTCTTTCCTTTCTTAGGTCAACACAAGGCTGGATGTTGTTCGCATCTTGCTGCAATTTGGTATGGGTTGCTTCACTTTGAGTTGTGAATCAGAGTTGAACGTTGTGTGAGCTCATCAGCAAATAGCCCTATTTCTGACTACATAATAAAAGGGACGTTATTGTTGAAGCAACTGAAAATAATGAGGCTGGACACCTGTTTTTGAGTAATTCCTGCAGTAACGGCCTGGGGTTGTAAAGATTGGCCCTCAGCCACCAGTATGTCTCCTTCAAGATGGCTGCCGATACACATCCTGTGGATGCACAGAAAGCCAATGATGCTTTGCCCCAGCATTTGGCTTCGATTCATTTAACTGTGATCTGCAACCTCAATTTCATCCCTGCTAGTCTCCTACATTGTTTCCGATGTTGATGGTTATCCAGCCTGCTTCTGTACGCCCTGTAACTCGGGCATACTAACAGAAGATCACATTGGTAATGTTCTGCTGAAGAAATCCCTTCCACCCCACACACAAACACCACCGCTGCCCCCATTCTTGGCTGAAAGTGAGGTGGTCAGTACTGAAACATCAATTGTTTTAAAAAGGCCAACATTCATAATGAGGTGGAAGTAGCAACACAGTGTTTTTCTGCAAATAGATTTGATGTAAAATCATAAGATCAAGTTAAGATCTTTGCTGCCATGAGTGAACTTAAAAACCATTTTTGCCTTTTGTGGGTTAAATATCTGTTTGCATTTAGGATGGACCAATTTTTAATCCACATAATGCCCATTTTCAACCAATTATTTGACAATGCAATCGGTTGAATATATTGAGTTAATCTGACAATTGTAATTAAGTTCACTATGATACTGTAATGACATTATGGAGTAAAATAGTGCAAACAGCGCATGCAAACGCAGTCTTCAGCGATCACAGCCGTCACCTTGTGTGGCTCAAGCCACTGAAAGGCTTTCCGCTTCACCCTATTGGCTTCACCTTTTCTCAGATTCTTTGGTACCAAGCTCCACCACGTACTTCACTTCACGTCAATTACTTTGAACGCTTATCTGGTGTTGAGCTTTTGGTCCATGTCTGTAATGAGGTCTAGAGCCTCCTGGTTTTAGTAAACTCTGAAGCTGGGGCCGTGGAACAGCTTATTGATGCAGAGGGTATATTTGTGACTGGGAAGCTGTTTCTGTTGGGGTTTAGTAGAGCTTAGGATTGGATCCTTCACTTCTCAAGGTTCTTATCAATGATTTGGACTCTAATATAGTGGCCATGCTCAAGAAGTTTCCAGATAGTATAAAAATTGATCATGTGGTTGACATGGAGGAAGAAAGCTCTAAGTTGCAACAAGATATAATTGGACCGATCGGGGGGGTAGGAAAGCAGCAAATTGAATTCATCCTGGAAAAGTGTGATGTAATGCATTGACAGGGCAAATAAGCTATGAGCATACATAACAAATAGGATACTGAGGAAGGTGATATGACAATGAAAACCTCTTGACAGTGACATAGACAGCATGAGGACTTTTGATGCGGAGGGAAAGCTTAGTATTACTTGATATAATTTATGTGCACTTTGCGAAAGAGAAAGGTAAGAATGAGGAGAGCCATGCGTTTTTTAAATGTACAGTAAATCTCATTTAGATTGTAGCAGCAGTCGTTCAGCTTGCCTGGTCCGTGCACTCTGCCTGAGTCTCGTGTTTCCCGTCCTAACGGCAGGCTATAATTTCAGAGGTTGACAAGAATTATTTCATAATCCAACTCATTATATTTCCCCTATGTGCATAAAAATATTTTGCTATTGAATCAATTTCAAAATGAGATGACGTCTGAGAAACAGGAAAACCATTGGAATGTTTTAATTTTTTTTAAATTACGGCTCTGTGAGAAAAGGTATTTGACACATTAACCACAGACCTCTCTGGATGCAGCAAAATATACTCATTCATGTGACATATCAGGCCAACACGGTGGCACAGTGGTTAGCAGCGCTGCCTCACAGCACCAGGGTTCCGGGTTCGATTCCTAACTTGAGTCACCGTCTGTGAGGAGTTTTCACGTTTGCTCCGGATGCTCCAGTTTCCCCCGGCAGTCCAAAGATGTGCGGGTTAGGTGGATTGGCCATGCTAAATTAACCTGAGTGTCAGGGGGACGAGCTAGGGTAAATGCTTGTGGCTATGGGGATAGGGTGGCTATGGATTGGATTGTGGCTGCTACAGACTTGGGCTGAATGGCCTCCTTCTGCACTGTAGGGATTCTGTAATTCTATCCCAACTACCACAGGTGTGTGTTGATGGGATGGTAACCAATACAGATCA
This sequence comes from Carcharhinus amblyrhynchos, assembly GCF_965287045.1. Classification (NCBI taxonomy): domain Eukaryota; kingdom Metazoa; phylum Chordata; class Chondrichthyes; order Carcharhiniformes; family Carcharhinidae; genus Carcharhinus; species Carcharhinus amblyrhynchos. The sequence continues at coordinate 16,486,581 of NC_137350.1, forward strand.
TTGGCGACTACCCTATTGAGCTTCTACCTAAAAGCAGCATTGATTGGGTGATAAACCAGTTGTCATATGTTAACCGGGGGGGGGGGGGGGGCGGATACAGTGGCCCCATTTGCTGAATGGGGGTTGGGTCCAAAACAGCCGAGCATGAACGCATTTGGGATTCACCCGGCTCACCCTGTCGGCTTTGATCGGGTTCCTCTCCAGAGCAGGCGAGAACCCAATAATTATGTAAAACCCCTCCATTGTAATCTCAGCGAGCTGGGCTATTCAGCCGCCTCCTGCTATTTACCCAACTCCCCAGTGGGAAATGTACTGGCGAGATTTTGGTGTTGGTCAAGACCAACATGGACCTGGTGTGTTGGATCCAGGGAGATGGAGGATGTTAAGGAGGTAGACCTATGTGACCCCCTGCCACTGCCAGGCTGCAGAGAGAGGGTCCCCCAAAGTTCCTAGGAGTTGGATGGGATTGAGGCAAGGGGTTGAGCTTGCCACTCTTCCCTGGGATAGGTGTGTCATGGTGGGACTACCCCTTTTAGTCCTGGGAAAGGTGTTATTCAGTTTCAGGATGGTAAATTCTGACATCATCCTGGGGTAAAATATTCATGTTGCCTGTCTTCCAAAAACTTTAAAGTTCCCTGGTCACTTTAATGTTCGTTCCCTTTGGACAGCTAGAAGGCTTTCCAATCACTGCAGCATTCCATTCAACAGAAGGGATTCCCCTTTCTCTTGCTAGAAAGCTGCAGGTGTGGGTAGATACAGTAAGAAGTCTCACAACACCAGGTTAGAGTCCAACCAGTTTATTTGATAGTAATCCCACAAATGTTTGGAAACAGTGTTCCTTTGTCAGGTGTGTGGAAGGTTCCGATCAGAGAAGGGCATATAAAGTCACACAGTTTACAGAATACTGATTAGAATGCAAGGCTTTACAGCTAACCTGCTATTCAAGTCTTAAAGATGCAGACAATGTGAGTGGAGATGTGTATTGTCTCCAGACAGGACAGAAAGTGAGATTTTACAAGCCCAGGCAAGTCATGGGGGTTACACATAGTGCGACGTGAACCCAAGATCCCGGTTGAGGCCATGCTTGTGTGTGGAACTCGGCTATCGGTCTCTGCACAGTGACTCTGTGCTGTCATGTCGTGAAGGCCACCTTGGAGCACGCTTACCCGAAGATCAGAGACCGAATGCCCGTGACCGCTCAAGTGTTCACCATCAGGAAGGGAACAGTTTTGCCTGGTGATTGTCGAGCGATGTTCATTCATCTGTTGTCGTAGCGTCTGCACGGTCTCCCCAATGTACCATGCTTCGGGACATCTTTTCTTGCAGCGTATTAGGTCGACAACGTTGGCTGAGTTGCAAGAGTATGTGCCAAGTACCTGGTGGATGGTGTTCTCACGTGAGATGATGTCATCCATGTTGATGATCTGGCATGTCTTGCAGAAGTTGCTGTAGCAGAGTTGAGTGGTGTTGTGGTCACTGTTCTCCTGTGGGAAGATCCCATTGAAGTCCTCTGATTGACAGAAGTCACTCACTTTCATGAGAGGATGATTTCCTTCCCCACAGCTGACCATTCAGCCCTGTTGTTTTAACACAGCATTTATTTTAAGTCTCTGAGCCTTCTTAGAAAGCTAAAAACCTTTGAAATACCTTCAAACCTTCTGAAAAACCTTTTTTGTTTTCATTTAATTTCAGTCCAATCCATTTTTCACTCCTTTGACAGTTTAATGGTCTTTACATAGCATGCAGTCAGATGTCAGCAGATCTAACAGTATCTCTGGGGAGCAAACAGAGCCAACGTTTTGAGCCTAGGTGACCCTTTGTCAGAACTGTGTTCAATTCAAAATGTTGGTTCTATTCTCTTTCCATTAATGCTGTCAGACCGACTGAGATTTTTCAGCATTTTCTATTTTTGTTGCATTGATCAGGTGAGCTGTGCACAGTGAGTGAGGGTATTGTCTGATTTTTGGATATTTATTTTGAATATATATGTTGACGAGGAGTTTGCAAAACACTGTCAAGAATTTCCTGTGTGTGGAATGTGGCTCAAATAAATGGCTCTGAAATAGACTCCTTGATGTTTAATGTGCTGTACAATGTTAGTACACAGCGGAAAGATCGTATTTCATTCCAAATCCTATGTGACCTGGGTCGCAAGGGATGATCATTTAGTAAAAGTGGAAAAAAGAAAAATAATGCTTTAAAATAATTGGGAGAAAGGAGAAGTTTCATAGATTGTTTTCATTCAGAGGGTTGTGGGCACCTGGAACTCACCACTTGAAAGTGTGATCGAGGCAAAACAGTTGAGTATGCTCTTGAAGTAGCATAACCAATGGGATTATGGACTTTGAGCTGGAAAATGATTTGACTGACTGTTTGGGCAGACCGGAGTTTCCACGCAACTTGTCATGTATTTTACGGCAGCAAAGGCTGCCTACCATTGGCCAGCCACGGGATCTTCTGGTCATGCCGTTGACAATGTAGGTTTCCATAAAATGCAGTCTCGGCCAGGAAACCCAGGCAGGGAGTCTGCCACCAGTGGAACGGAAAATCCTGCCAGTGCAAATGGGTGGAAAATGCTGGCCTTTTTGGGGTGGCATAGTGGCACAGTGGTTAGCACTCCTATCTCACACTGCCAATGATCTGGTTTCAATTGCAGCCTTGCATGACTGTGGAGTTTGCACATTATTCCCGTGTCTGTGCGGGTTTCCTCCCACATTCCAAAGATGAGGTGGAATAACTATATTAAGTTGCCCCTTAGTGTCTCAAGGTGTGTAGGTTTGGGGGATTAGTGGGGTAAATGCTTGAGATTATAGAGATGGGACAAGGTAAAATACTAGGTTGAGTGTGCAGATTCGATGATCTTAATGGTCTGTGTGCACTGTAGGGATTCTATGATTTACTTGGCCAGATCAAGACGGACTGAGTGGCCTTGTGTGAAGTAAATTTTCCATTTTTTTTGATGCCACTTAATAGCATTGTCCATTGATTTAAAAGTGTTATCCCCAATATGGGCAAGAAGATACTAAATAGTTTAAAAGTATATTTTAAAAGGTGAACACAAAAGCTGTTCAGATAGTGCCGTTTACCTTGGTGACTTTTGGTATTTAAACTAGAGTGTACAGCCTATACCTGATTAAATATGGACTAATAACCGCAGACAGCTCATCCCCATGTTTCACCAAAGAAGTAGAAACTCAATGTGAGTTAGACAAAAGTGAAATGGATCCATTGAACTATTGTGATGACCTTTCAGCCAAACACACACCTTGGTTGTCTCAAGCTCTCAAATAAGATGAAAAGCCACCACACATGGGATTTGGATGTTTTGAGGTGTAGCAATCACCAGCCAGTTGTACTCCGCTCCTATTTACTTAACTTGCCCTGAAGCTCTACATTTTATGGGCAGCATGGTAGCACAGTGGTTAGCACTGCTGCTTCACAGCTCCAGGGACCTGGGTTTGATTCCCGGCTCGGGTCACTGACTGTGTGGAGTTTGCCCATTCTCATGTCTGCGTGGGTTTCCTCCAGGTACTCTGGTTTCTTACCACAGTCTAAAGATAAGAACATAAGGAATAAGAAATAGGAGCAGGTGTAGGCCATCTAGCCCTTCGAGCCTGCCCCACCATTCAGTAAGATCATGGCTGATCTGTCGTGGCTCAGTTCCACATTCCTGCCCTCTCCCCATAACCCTTAATCCCCTTGCCTATCAAAAACCTATCAACCTGCGTCTTAAAAATATTGAGCGAGGCAGCCTCCACCACTTCAACGGGCAGAGAATTCCAGAGATTCACCACCCTTTGAGTGAAGAAGTTCCTCCTCAACTCTGCTCTAAACCACCCCCCCCCCTTTATCTTGAGGCTATGCCCTCTAGTCCTACTGTCCTTTCTGAGCGGGAAGAGCCTCTCCACCTCTATCCTATCCATCCCATTCAACATCTTATACGTCTCAATGAGATCTCCCCTCATTCTTCTAAACTCTAACGAGTACAAGCCTAGTTTATTCAGCCTCTCCTCATAGTTCAACCCCCTCAACTCCGGAATCAGCCTAGTAAACCTCCTCTGCGCTCCCTCCAAGGCCAAAATATCCTTGCGTAAGTGTGGCGACCAAAACTGCACACAGTACTCCAGCTGCGACCTCACCAGTGCCCTGTACAGCTGCAGCAAGACCTCCCTACTTTTATATTCAATCCCCCTCGCTATGAAGGCCAGCATCCCATTCGCCTTCCTGACCACCTGCTGCACCTGCAAGCTGGGTTTTTGCGACTCATGCACAAGGACCCCGAGGTCCCTCTGCACTGTCGCATGCTGCAGTTTTTCGCCACGTAAGTAATAGTCCTTCCTACCATTATTCCTACCAAAGTGGACAACCTCACATTTGCCAACATTAAATTCCATTTGCCAGTTCCTGGCCCATTCGCCCAGCCTACCTAGATCCTTCTGCAGACTCTCCACACCTTCTGCACAATTTGCCATTCCACCAATCTTGGTGTCATCAGCAAATTTCGACATCATACACTCGGTTCCCTCCTCCAGATCATCTATATAAATGGTGAATAGCTGAGGCCCCAGCACCAACCCCTGGGGCACTCCATGATGTGGGGGTTAGGTTGATTAGCCATGCTAAAAAGTTGCTCCTTAGTGTCCTAGGATGTGTAGGTTAGAGAGATTAGTGTGTAAAATGTGTAGGGATATGGGGATAAGGCCTGGGTGGGATTGTGTTCGATACAGACATGATGGGCCGAAGGGCCTCTTTCTGCATTGTAGGCTCCTATGATTTTTCATCTGGACTTAAGAATTGGGCCTCCCGTGAAATGTGCAGCATGCCTACCTTCAGAGCACATGATTGCCAAGAGAAGTCAAGCCTTTTTTTTTACAGCATTAGTAAGTCAGTGGGATGGTTGGGTGGCAGGGAATTAATTTGGGGGTTGGGGGGTGTAGTCAGGAGGTGGTTGAGGGGGATGTTTAGGTTGTCACGGGAGTTGTTAGGGAGTCAGTGGTATAGCTACTCAAGAGTTTGTTTGGTTTGATCTTTCTTACTTTTCTGGGGTAACTATTCTGCTTAGTGGGTTTGAACCATCCAAAGTCTCCAACTTTACCTCAGAGCTTCAGGGGGTTCCAGACACAGGATTGCCTCATGGAAGTTGAAATTTCCCTGTATGCTCTCATAAGGTCCCTGCATCGCTACATGCGAGGCCATCTTTTGGTTTTGATCATCTGAAGTCTCGGAGGCGATGGCCCAGTGCAAATATTGCTAGACTATTAATCCAAAAACTCAGCTAATGTCCTGGGGGTGGGTTGGAATCCCACCACAGAGTGTGATGGAATTTGAATTCAATAAAAATGTCTGGAATTAAGAATCTAATGATGGCGAAACCATTATTAATTGTTGGAAAAACCCATCTGGTTCACTCATGTTCTTTAGGGAAGGAAGTCTGCTCTCCTTACCTGGTTTGACCTACATGTGACTCCAGAGCTATAGCAGTGTGGGTGACACTCAAGTGCCCTTTGGAACGCTGAGCAAGCCACTCAGTTCGAGGGCATCTAGGGATGGTCAACAAATGCTGGCCAGCCTACACTGCCTATTCCCACAAATGAATAAAATAAAAAGATCAGCAGATATGGGTTTATCTTTATCGGCTTAACATACCACTTTATTTGGAAAAATATCGAACAAGTTGCATGAGTGAGACAGCCATGTTTGTATCCTGATTTTAAAACAGCAAGATTCAGCTGTGCTTTTTAAATATTTTTTTATTTATTCCATCCTTAAAGTTACAAAACCAATACTGAGAGTGGACTTGTCAAACACAAATCCATTTCTTGCTCCAAAATTGAATCCAATTCAAGGTCTCTGAGAGGCAAACAAGATCCAAGCTTTACAAGATAAGACATTGCACCTCAGCTTGAGCTTGATCTGATGCTTACTCTTAGCCAATAGGGCGGTATGGTAGCACAGTGGTTAGCACTGCTTCCTCTGTGCTAGGGATCTGGGTTCGATTCCTGGTTTGGGTCACTGTCCATGCGTAGTCTTCACATTCTCTGTGTCTGCATGAGTTTCCTCCGGGTGCTCCAGTTTCCTCCTACACTCTGAATGATGTACTAATTAGATGCATTGGCCATGCTAAATTTTCCCTCCCTGTCCCTCCAGGTGCCAGAGTGTGGTGACTTGGGGACTTTCACAGCCATTTCATTTGCGTGTTAATTTTAAGCCTTTCATCACAATGATAAATAAACTTCAAACCTTAAAAGTTAAAAGGCTGAAAAGTGATTCAGATTCAGTTGTACAGGGACTGAGAAGCCAAAGTATGCCATTGAACCGCTGTAGTCAACGAAGCAACTAACGTAATAAAGAATAATATCTTCATTGTGGGGAAATAAAAATTTTCTCCAATTTCTTGTTCCGACTTCAAGTTCAACTGAGAACCAAACTCTTGGCAATTCAACTTCACAGCTTCCTGGGAATCCACTGCTTTTCAAGACTGTCTCTCTAACCAAAGCATCAACTTGTTGAATAAACTCCAGGCCTGCTATGAAAAAGAATGAAATAATCTCAAATTTTAACTATTCTTTCTTTCTCATTATCCATATCTTTGTGTGAGTAATAGTGTGTATGAAGCACTCAGTGTGCTGATGGAATTATCTAAATTAGGACAACCATTCAGGATCACGTAATACATGCACCTCGCATAAAAATATTTTGATCACCATCATAGAATAGTACAACACAGTACAGGTCCTGCGGCCCTCGATGTTGGGCCGAGCTATATCCGAACCCAAGATCAAGCTATCCCGCTCCCTATCATTCTGGTGTGCTCCATGTGCCTATCCAATAACCCCTTGAAAGTTCTGAAAGAGTCAGACTCCACTATCACAGCAGGCAGTGCATTCCACACCCCAACCACTCTGAGTAAAGAATCTACCTCGGACATCCCTCCTATATCTCCCACCATGAACTTTATAGTTAGGCACCTTTGTAACAGCGACATCCATCCGAGGAAATAGTCCCTGAACGTCCATTCTAAGTATCCCCCTCATCATCCTATAAACTTCTATTAAGTTGCTTCTCATCCTCCTCTGCTCTAAAGAGAAAAGCCCCAGCTCCCTCAGTCTTTCCTCATAAGACCTATCCTCCAAACCAGGCAGCATCCTGGTAAATATCCTTTGCACTCTCTCCAATGCTTCCACATCCTCTTATAGTGAGGTGACCAGAACTGCACACAATATTTCAAATGTGGTCTCACCAAGGTCCTGTATAGTTGTAGCATAACCCCACGGCTCTTAAACTCAACCCCCCTGTTAATAAACGCTAACATACTATAAGCCTTCTTCTCCGCTCTATCCACTTGAGTGGCAATCTTCAGAGATCTGTGGGTATGAACCTCAAGATCTCTCTGTTCCTCCATGTTCCTCAGAACCTTGCTGTTGACCCTTTAATCTGCATTCAAGTTTGTCCTACCAAAATGAATCACTTCGCACTTAGCAGGGTTAACCTCCATCTGCCACTTTTTGGTGCGGCTCCACGTCCTATCAATGTGTGGATAGGGGATTGGCTGTCAAATAGGAGGCAAAGAGTGGGTGTCAATGGGTACTATTCAGATTGGCGGTTGGTGACTAGTGGAGTGCCCCAGGGATCGGTGCTGGGGCCTCAGCTATTTACCATTTATATAGATGATCTGGAGGAGGGAGCCGAGTGTAAGGTGTCGATATTTGCTGATGACACAAAGATAAGTGGAACAGCAAATTGTGCGGAGGGTGTAGAAAGTCTGCAGAGGGATCTAGATAGGCTGAGCAATTGGGCGAGGACCTGGCAGATAGAATACAATGTTGGCAAGTGTGAGGTTATCCACTTTGGTAGGAATAATAGTAGGAAAGACTACTACTTACAGGGCGAAAAGCTGCAGCATGCTATGGTGCAGAGGGACCTGGGGGTCCTTGTGCATGAGTTGCAAAAACCCAGCGTACAGGTGCAGCAGGTGGTCAGGAAGACAAATGGGATGCTGACCTTCATAGCGAAGGGGATTGAATATAAAAGTAGGGAGGTCTTGCTGCAACTGTACAGGGCACTGGTGAGGCCACAGCTGGAGTACTGTGTGCAGTTTTGGTTGCCGCACTTGTGCAAGGATGTTTTGGCCTTGGAGGGAGTGCAGAGGAGGTTCACTAGGCTGATACCAGAGTTGAGGGGGTTGAGCTATGAAGAGAGGCTGAATAGACTGGGCTTGTACTCGTTAGAGTTTAGAAGGATAAGGGGGGATCTTATTGAGACGTATAAGATGATGAAAGGATAGGGTAGAGGTGGAGAGGTTCTTCCCGCTCAGAAAGGATAGCAGGACTAGAGGGCACAGCCTCAAGATAAGGGGGGGGGACAGTTTAGAACAGAGTTGAGGAGGAACTTCTTCACTCAAAGGGTGGTGAATCTCTGGAATTCTCTGCCCATTGAAGTGGTGGAGGCTACCTCGCTAAATATATTTAAGACACGGGTAGATAGGTTTTTGGTAGGCAAGGGGATTAAGGGTTATGGGGAGAAAGTGGAACTGAGCCACTTCAGATCAGCCATGATCTTATTGAATGGCGGGGCAGGCTCGAAGGGCTAGATGGCCTACTCCTGCTCCGATTTCTTATGTTCTTATGTCTCTTTGTAGCCTACAACAGCCCTCCACCTCATCCACTACTCCACCAATCTTGGTGTCATCAGCAAATTTACTAACCCATCCTTCAGCCCCCTCTTCCAAGTCATTGATAAAAGTCACAAATAGCAGAGGACCCAGCACTGATCTCTGTGGTACATCGCTGGTAACTGGCCTCCAGTCTGAAAATTTTCCTTCCATCATCACCCTCTGTCTTCTATGATACAGCCAGTTACTTATCCAATCGGCCAAATTTCTTTCTATCCCACACCTCCTTACTTTCTTTGTGAGCCTACCATCAAATACCCTACCAAAATCCATGTATATGAACAACATCAACTACTCTACCTTCATCTACACACTTAGTTACTTCCTCAAAGATTTCAATCAAATTTGTGAGGCAAGACTTATCCCTCACGAATCCGTGCTGACTATCCTGAATTAAGCTGCATCTTTCCAAATGTTCATAAATCCTATCCCTCAGCAACTTTTCCATTAACTTACCGACCACTGAAATAAGACTAACTGGCCTATAATTACCAGGGTCATTTCTACTTCCTCTCTTGAAGAAAGGAACAACATTCACCACTCTCCAGTCATCTGACACAATCCTCGTGGACAGTGAGGACCCAAAGATCAAAGCTAAAGGCTCCGCACTCTCATCCCTTGCCTCCCAAAGTATCCTAGGATGTATCCCATCTGGCCCAGGGGACTTAGGTTTTTCAAAATTGCTAATACATCTTCCCTCAGAACATCTACCTTCTCCATCCTATCAGCCTGTATCACACTCTCATTCTCAAAAACACGGCCCCTCTTCTTAGTGAACACTGAAGACAAGTATTCATTCAACGCCTCACCTATCTCTTTTGACTCCATGCACAAGTTCCCACTACGATCCTTGACCGGCTTAACCTCACCCTGGTCATTCTTTTATTTCTCACATAAGAGTAAAAAGCCTTGGGGTTTTCCTTGATCTGACCCACCAAGGACTTCTCATGCTCCCTCCTGGCTCTCCTAAGCCCTTTTTTTTTAGCTCATTCCTTGCTACCTTGTAACCCTCAAACGACTGAACCGAACCTTGTTTTCTCGTCCTTGCATATATCAGTTTTAAAACAAACAAATTCCAGGAGTTCCAATAGTGATTGTGAGTGGACTATTGGGTGTTTATTATCCAGGTTTGATCTTTTAAAAAATATACAGTCATTTATGCCAGCATTTATTGCCCAACTCTAATTGAGAAGCTGGTGGTGTGCTGCCGCCTTAAAGCGCTGTAGTCCATGTGTTGTGCGTAGACCCATGATACTCTTGAGAAGGGAATTCCAGAATTTTGACCCAGTAACAGTGAAGGAACAGCAACATAATTCCAAGTCAAGATGCTGTGTGACTTGGAGGAGAACTAGCAGTTAGTGGTGTTCCGATGCACCTGTTGCCCTTGTCCTTCTAGGTAGTAGAGGTCTTGAGTTCGGAAGATGCTGCTGAAGGAGCCTTGGTGACTTGCTCACTAACTTGACAAATTACTAGCTCATCCTGATTTTTGTGGATAAAAATTACTTGGGCCAAACTCTACAGTAACAGGTGGACACCAGTGACATAACTGTGCTGAGGTAGCTATTCTAATGCACAGATCTTCAGCACTACAATCTTGTGAAATATCATTAAAACTCGTCCTTTGCTATGTGTAATGCACTCAGCTGAATAATAATTAGTCCATTCCAGTTATCTTGGATGGGCTAAGTTGGCTGGACGTGAACATCACAGATGGTGGGAATCTCTTGAAGAAAATATTTGGATCCTTCATTTGATTTTTGGTTGACAACATTTGTAAACGTTTAAGCTTTGCATCTTCCATGTCTATAGTTGAATTCACCACGGTTGAAAATTGGATATTCATTGACAATCCCCTCCTCTTATCAGCTATTTAATTGTCTAGTACCATTTCAGTACCACACCACCAGTGCTGTCCACACACACAAAAAGCAGCATCTATTATACACAATGAACATTTTACAATTAAAAACACCACTTATGGGACATTAAGCACTCCAGTTACTGTGGACAATTCAATAAACTCTTCACAGTTTCATTGCATATGGAAGGCATTTGAAATCTTCTGAAATAGCCTGACCTTTGAGTCATAAAATTATTGAAACCAAACAAAAGAAATGATATTTACCCATTAAAAAAAAACGTCAAGGTCACCAATGCTGCAGAGTGAACAGCAGTTATTCCGGCCCAATGATTTCCCCGGTTAATTGCAAAGATCTTGAACTGCTGCCATTGACTTAGACATTCATTTTTGAATGATATTTATAACAAATACATTAAAATAAATTTGTATCAGCACAGCTTTGTGCAACTTTCAAAAATACACTTCAAATCCTTTGGAGGGTTTATCCAATCCAGTGATGGTTTTACCATCCAATGCTTACAGAGGGTGAATCATATTAACACCATATAATAAAAGCAAATTACTGCAGACGCTGGAATCTGAAACCAAAAGAGAAAATGTTGGAAAATCTCAGCAGGTCTGGCAGCATCTGTAAGGAGAGAAAAGAGCTGATGTTGCGAGTCCAGATACAAAGGGTAATCAGGACTTGAAATGTCAGCTCTTTTTCCTCCTTGCAGACGCTGCCAGACCTGCTGAGATTTTCTAGCCTCTTTTTTGGTTTCAGATTAAGACCATAATACGATGATGCCAATTTTAAGGTGGTAACAAAGGACTTTTTTTTAATGGATTCTAAGTGGTGTTACGAATGCAGGGCTTTATTAGAGGCACAGTGATTTGCATTGCTGCCTCACAATGCCAGGGACACAGAGTCAATTCCAGCGTCGGGTCAATGTCTGTGTGGAGTTTGCACATTCTCCCTGTGTCTGTGTGGGTTTCCTCTGAGTGCTGTAGCTTCTTGAGGGGAACTGCTTGATAGAGCAGACGCAGCACGGTTTCGTTAAAGGGAAGTCGTGTCTGACAATTTTACTGGAGTTCTATGAGGAGTTCTGGAGTTCTACTGGAGTTTACTGGAGTTCTATGAGCCTGCAGGTGCAGCAGGTGGTCAGGAAGGCGAATGGGATGCTGGCCTTCATAGCGAGGGGGATTGAATATAAAAGTAGGGAGGTCTTGCTGCAGCTGTATAGGGCATTGGTGAGGCCGCAGCTGGAGTACTGTGTGCAGTTTTGGGCGCCGCACCTGCGCAAGGATATTTTGGCCTTGGAGGGAGTGCAGAGGAGGTTTACTAGGCTGATACCGGAGTTGAGGGGGTTGAGCTATGAGGAGAGGCTGAATAAACTAGGCTTGTACTCATTAGAGTTTAGAAGAATGAGGGGAGATCTCATTGAGACGTATAAGATGATGAATGGGATGGATAGGATAGAGGTGGAAAGACTCTTCCCGCTCAAAAAAGACAGTAGGACTAGGGGGCACAGCCTCAAGATAAAGGGGGGGCGGTTCAGAACGGAGTTGAGGAGGAACTTCTTCACTCAAAGGGTGGTGAATCTCTGGAATTCTCTGCCCGTTGAAGTGGTGGAGGCTGCCTCGCTAAATATTTTTAAGAAGCGGGTTGATGGGTTTTTGATAAGAGAAGGGATTAAGGGTTATGGGGAGAGGGCGGGAAAGTGGAACTGAGCCACGACAGATCAGCCATGATCTTATTGAATGGCGGGGCAGGCTCGAAGGGCCAGATGGCCTACTTCTGCTCCTATTTCTTATGTTCTTATGTTCTTATGTGTCGAGGGCAGTGGATAGAGGAGAGCCGGTGGATGTGGTCTTTCTTGATTTTCAGAAGGCGTTTGACAAGGTACCTCACAAGAGGTTATTGCAGAAGGTCAGGGGGCATGGAGTTGGGGGTAGGGTGTTAGCGTGGATAGAGGACTGGTTGTCAAATAGGGGGCAGAGAGTGGGGGTCAATGGGTGCTATTCGGATTGGCGGATGGCGACTAGTGGAGTGCCCCAGGGGTCGGTGCTGGGGCCTCAGCTATTTACCATTTATATAGATGATCTGGAGGAGGGAACCGAGTGTAGGGTGTCGAAATTTGCTGATGACACCAAAATTGGTGGAAAGGCAAATTGTGCGGAGGGTGGGGAGAGTCTACAGAAGGATCTAGATAGGCTGGGCGAATGGGCCAGGAAATGGCAAATGGAATTTAATGTTGGCAAGTGCGAGGTGGTCCACTTTGGTAGGAATAATGGTAGGAAGGATTATTACTTACGTGGCGAAAAACTGCAGCAGGCGACGGTGCAGAGGGACCTCGGGGTCCTTGTGCATGAGTCGCAAAAACCCAGCTTGCAGGTGCAGCAGGTGGTCAGGAAGGCGAATGGGATGCTGGCCTTCATCGCGAAGGGGATTGAATATAAAAGTAGGGAGGTCTTGCTGCGGCTGTATAGGGCATTGGTGAGGCCGCAGCTGGAGTACTGTGTGCAGTTTTGGGCGCCGTACTTACGCAAGGATATTTTGGCCTTGGAGGGAGTGCAGAGGAGGTTTACTAGGCTGATGCCGGAGTTGAGGGGGTTGAGCTATGAGGAGAGACTGAATAAATTAGGCTTGTACTCGTTAGAGTTTAGAAGAATGAGGGGAGATCTCATTGAGACGTATAAGATGATGAATGGGATGGATAGGATAGAGGTGGAGAGGCTCTTCCCGCTCAGAAAGGATAGTAGGACTAGGGGGCACAGCCTCAAGATAAAGGGGGGGGCGGTTTAGAACGGAGTTGAGGAGGAACTTCTTCACTCAAAGGGTGGTGAATCTCTGGAATTCTCTGCCCGTTGAAGTGGTGGAGGCTACCTTGCTAAATATTTTTAAGACGCGGGTTGATGGGTTTTTGATAAGAGAGGGGATTAAGGGTTATGGGGAGAGGGCGGGAATGTGGAACTGAGCCACGACAGATCAGCCATGATCTTATTGAATGGCGGGGCAGGCTCGAAGGGCTAGTTGGCCTACTCCTGCTCCTATTTCTTATGTTCTTATGTTGATTGGCCATGCTAAATTGACCCTTGGTGTTAGGGGGAATTAGCAGGATAAATCCATGGGGTTCTGAGGATAGGGCCTGGATGGGATAGTTGTCGGTGCAGACTTAATGGGCTGAATGGCCGCCTCCTGCACTGTAGGATTCTATGATGGTGTAAGATAAATATGATTTAAAATTACTCATTTAGTTTAAGGTGAGCCAGAGCATTCTGGAAGCACCCCAGATCAGAGAGAACATAAGAACATAAGAACATAAGAACATAAGAAATAGGAGCAGGAGTAGGCCATCTAGCCCTTCGAGCCTGCCCCGCCATTCAATAAGATCATGGCTGATCTGTCGTGGCTCAGTTCCACTTTCCCGCCCTCTCCCCATAACCCTTAATCCCCTCTCTTATCAAGAACCCATCAACCCGCTTCTTAAAAATATTTAGCGAGGCAGCCTCCACCACTTCAACGGGCAGAGAATTCCAGAGATTCACCACCCTTTGAGTGAAGAAGTTCCTCCTCAACTCCGTTCTAAACCGCCTCCCCTTTATCTTGAGGCTGTGCCCCCTAGTCCTACTGTCTTTTTTGAGCGGGAAGAGTCTCTCCACCTCTATCCTATCCATCCCATTCATCATCTTATACGTCTCAATGAGATCTCCCCTCATTCTTCTAAACTCTAACGAGTACAAGCCTAGTTTATTCAGCCTCTCCTCATAGCTCAATCCCCTCAACTCCGGAATCAGCCTAGTAAACCTCCTCTGCACTCCCTCCAGGGCCAAAATATCCTTGCGCAGGTGCGGCGCCCAAAACTGCACACAGTACTCCAGCTGCGGCCTCACCAATGCCCTATACAGCTGCAGCAAGACCTCCCTACTTTTATATTCAATCCCCCTCGCTATGAAGGCCAGCATCCCATTCGCCTTCCTGACCACCTGCTGCACCTGCAAGCTGGGTTTTTGCGACTCATGCACAAGGACCCCGAGGTCCCTCTGCACCGTCGCCTGCTGCAGTTTTTCGCCCCGTAAGTAATAGTCCTTTCTACCATTCTTCCTACCAAAGTGGACCACCTCGCACTTGCCAACATTAAATTCCATTTGCCATTTCCTGGCCCATTCGCCCAGCCTATCTAGATCCTTCTGCAGACTCTCCACACCCTCCGCACAATTTGCCGTTCCCCCAATCTTGGTGTCATCAGCAAATTTTGACACCCTGCATTCGGTTCCCTCCTCCAGATCATCTATATAAATGGTAAATAGCTGAGGCCCCAGCACCGACCCCTGGGGCACCCCACTAGTCACCAACCGCCAATCCGAATAGCACCCATTGACCCCCACTCTCTGCCTCCTATTTGACAACCAATCCTCTATCCACGCTAACACCCTACCCCCAACTCCATGTCCCCTGACCTTCTGCAATAACCTCTTGTGAGGTACCTTGTCAAACGCCTTCTGAAAATCCAGAAAGACCACATCCACCGGCTCTCCTCTATCCACTGCCCTAGACACATCCTCATAGAACTCCAGTAAATTTGTCAGACACGACTTCCCTTTAATGAAACCGTGTTGCGTCTGCCCTATCAAGCAATTCCCTTCAAGATGCCTCGCAATTTCCTCCTTGATGACGGATTCTAACATTTTACCTACCACAGACGTTAAACTAACCGGCCTATAATTCCCCGCCTTTTGCCTGGCACCCTTCTTAAACAACGGCGTAACATTAGCCGTTTTCCAATCTTCCGGTACTTCCCCGGAATCCAGCGACGTCTGGAAAATAACCACCAAGGCATCCACTATAACCTCCGCCATTTCTTTCAGAACCCTCGGATGTATTCCATCCGGTCCTGGGGACTTGTCCACAATCAGCCCCTCCAGTCTGTCGAGCACCACCTCTCTAGTAACAGTAATGTCATTAAGACCCTCCACTCCTACCACCTTTCCATCGCTAACACCCGGCAAATTATTCACGTCCTCCTCCGTGAAGACAGAAACAAAAAAGTTATTCAAGACCTTAGCCATATCCCCATCCCCTACCACTAGCTCCCCTTTCTCATCCTCTAAAGGACCAACGTTCACCCTAGCCAGCCTCTTCCTTTTTATATATTTATAAAAACTCTTGCTATCCTTTTTTATATTAAGTGCTAGCCCAGCCTCATAGCTTCTCCTACCCTCCTTTATCAACTTCTTTGTCAATCTTTGTTGACATTTAAACCTTTCCCAATCCTCTTCTCGCCCACTGCTCTTAGCTACTCTAAATTCCTCCGCTTTTAATTTAACACTTTAGCCTTCCATTGTTTGCTGGAGCAGAGAGAGAGAGCTAAGATTTTACCTGTTAAAAACCTGTTTAAAATAAGTTTAAAGCACTTTACTCTTTGTAGAACTGTTTAAAGCATTTATTTATTGTATTTACTGCTTTAAGAATTCTGAGGGTGTGGTGAAAAGGCATTTGTGGACCAGCCTGCTTTAAATCAGCGCCAGATTTAAAAGGAGGCCTGGTGTAGACAGCGGGCAGCGTCTGAGCGGGCAGCGGAGTGAGTGGGAAGCAGAGTGAGTTAATAGGGCTTAATATCAAAAAGGGCTTGGAGGAAAAAAGGCCAGGTGAGTTTGTTTGAAAAAAAACAAGTAAAAAAAAATTTTTTCAAAACTACTACAGCAAGAAACAAGGAAAAAAATTTTTTCCCCATAAAAAATTACAGTGAATAATGGAGGGGCATGTGATGTGTGGTTTCTGTATGATGTGGGAACTGGCGGACCCCAGGGTCCTTCCCAGTGACCATGTCTGCAGTAAGTGCAGGTTGCTGGAGGAGCTCCAGCTCAAGGTGGATGAGCTGGCCTCTGAGCTACAGACACTGAGGCTCATCAGGGGGAGAGAGGGTGCCCCTAGACTGGCTAAATCTAAGGGTCAGGGACAAAAGGGGGCTGCTGGGAGGAGGAAGGGGGGTGAGGAGCGGAGGCCTCAGCCTCTTAATCTGCATAACAGGTTTGAGGTTCTTGCTTCCAGTCTGGAAGAGGACGAGGCAGGTGAGGTTGGTGAGCAAACTGCACACGGTACAGTGATGCAGCAGGACATAGGCAAAGAGAAGGGGAAAAGGAACGTAGTAGTGATTGGAGATAGTGGGGTGAAGAGTATTGACACTGTCCTTTGTCACAATGACAAAGTGCACAGAAGGGTGTGTTGTCTGCCTGGTGCTCGGGAACAGGATGTCGCATCTGGGCTGCAGAGGAACCTGGAGTGGGAGGGTGAGAACCCGGTCGTTGTAGTACATGTGGGTGCCGGCGACGTAGGCAAAGTGCGGACTGAGGATCTGGGGAGGGAGTATGAGAAGCTGGGAATGGAATTAAAAAGTAGAACCGACAAGGTGGTCGTCTCTGGGCTACTGCCTGAACTGAGTGCAGACGGGCGTAGGGTTGATAGGATAAAGGAAGTGAATGGGTGGCTCAGGGATTGGTGTGGGAGGAATGGGTTCGAATTTATGGGGCATTGGCACCAGTATTGGGGTAGGTGGGACTTGTTCGGGCGGGATGGGGTTGGTCTGAATCGTGCTGGGACCAGAGTGTTGGCGAATCGAGTAAAGAGGACTGTAGACAGGGCTTTAAACTAATTGGGGGGGGGGGGAGGGTGCGAGGGTAGGTGACGCTACGAGGTCTAAAGTTAAGGATAGGGTACAGGTAAGGGAAGAGGCCAAGGATGTCCCAATTGGTGGCATTACGGCAAATAGGGTCCAGGTGAAGGCTGGGATGAAAGCGCTTTATCTGAATGCACGAAGCATTCGGAATAAAGTGGATGAGCTGGTGGCGCAGATCGACACAAATGGATACAATCTGGTGGCCATTACAGAGACGTGGCTGCAAGGTGACAGGGACTGGGAGATGAATGTACAGGGCTATCAAGTGTTTAGGAAGGATAGGCAGGAGGAAAGAGGGGGTGGCGTAGCTCTGCTGATTAAGGATAGTATCAAGGTGGTAGCAAGGGATGATATCGGAGCCAAAGAGCAGAACGTGGAATCGTTGTGGGTGGAGATTAGGAATAGCAAAGGGAGGAAGACGCTGGTGGGTGTCGTCTATAGGCCCCCGAATAATGATCTGGAGGTGGGGCGGGCTATTAACACGCAAATAAGTGCGGCGTGCAGGAATGGGACGGCAGTAGTTATGGGAGATTTCAATCTGCATATTGATTGGTCGACCCATGTTGGACACGGTGGGCTCGAGGAGGAGTTCTTGGAATGCTGCCGGGATAATTTCCTTGAACAGTGTGTGTTGGAGCCGACGAGGGAGCGAGCTATCTTGGATCTGGTGCTATGTAATGAGGTGGGTAGAATTAGGGACCTTGCGGTGAAGCATCCTCTTGGAGAGAGTGATCA
This sequence comes from Carcharhinus amblyrhynchos, assembly GCF_965287045.1. Classification (NCBI taxonomy): domain Eukaryota; kingdom Metazoa; phylum Chordata; class Chondrichthyes; order Carcharhiniformes; family Carcharhinidae; genus Carcharhinus; species Carcharhinus amblyrhynchos. Next base: position 16,504,504 of record NC_137350.1, read on the forward strand.
TTGTATGGTGGAGTTTCTGTTGCAGATGGAGGAGGAGAAAGTGGGTTCCCGGACACGCGTCCTTTGTTTGAATAGAGGGGAGTATGGTAGGATGAGAGAAAAATTGGCGAATGTGGACTGGGGGAGTGCGTTGGAAGGTAGGTCTGCTGAGGAGCAGTGGAGGATCTTTAAGGAGATCTTTCTTGGTGCTCAGCAGAAATTTATTCCGTTGGTTAAAAAGGACAGTAGGAAGAGGGGTAATAAGCCGTGGATAACGAAGGAGGTGAGTCATGCTGATGTGATCTGGTAGCCATGTGGGTGAAATTAAAACATACACCTAGTGAAATTAAATGACTGTTTTCACGCCTGTACACAGTAAATCATGCAACGAAGGAACAACATAATTTTTAAATACGCAAAACAACAATGACTGTGCGGGAGGGGGAAAAAAGTCGCTACTGCTGTAGGGAGGCAGATGCTTGTAATCGTTTGATTTTCTGTTCAAAAAGAAGGGAACAGAACAGAGACTACTTCTGGAGATTTAAGGGACAAGGAATCACTGAGGTGTGCTTTGTTGATGGAAGTAGGATCTAGAAGACTCGGGTAGAATGAAATGATTTGGGAAGAATACTCGAAGTTGTGAACTCGTGTGGCAGAGAGAAGTGAGCCTGTTCGAGAGCTGGGCATAACATTGGACTTGTAATGCAGTATACTGCCAGAATTATTATTTGTTTAAGTTTATTTATTTGTATCAAAGTATGCTTCCCTTAACACTGCAATGAAGTTACTGTGAATTATGATGCATAGGGAAAGGGACTGTGTAAGTATCCTGACGGCATTAGTTTATGTGAACATCTTTTCTTTAGCTTGAAATCTTAGTTGTCTGTTAACTAATGTTTGACTTTTGTTGATTTTAGTTTGTTTCTTACAGTAAAAATCTTAAAATATGAAATCTTGTCCTTGGGGAAACTCATTTAGTTTTTAAAGTTATTGGTTCTGTGGGGATTGCAACAGTGGTCAAACATATCAACTGGTAATTGGTTGGAAAGAATGATTTTTTTAGCTTAGGGAATCGGTTTAAGAGAGCTATTCCTCATGTTAAAAGGGATATTAATTTCAATTGCATAGCATGATTAGAATGATCTACCATTCTTGTTAATTGCATTTGATGGATAAGTAAAGTTGAATTCTCATCAAATGGTGGAATAAAGGGACTTTTTTTTGTGGAAGTATAATACTTCTGATCAAAGAATTTATGAAGTGCCAAGCAAGTGAAAAAACATTTTATTTAACCCGATATTCAGCACTATAATTAGGCTTGGAGTGGGGGAGTCATATTCCTACCATGATACTTACCTTTGGTGTGAATGCCATTGGTTTTAAGGTGGAAACAGTTGGCTCATTTAATGTGTTCAGTAGGTGGCGTTACAAACGCAGCACTTCTTTAAAAGATAGTTATGATTTGAAATTTTGCTTAAGGTGAAATAGAGAATTCTGGAAGCCCACAGATCAGAGACATGCCAATGTGATCTGTTTGCTATGGGGGTGAAAAATATAGCACAAAGCTCATCAAAATTTATGTACATATACATTTAATCACATTTTAAGAACAATAACTGCTCTTAATTCCATATCAAGAGTGATAATGTTGTACATTGGTTACATATTGAACAATCTGCACTTTATTCTGTGCAGTATGTAAATTGAATAACCCGCATTATATTTTATACAGCAGGCAAGGTGAAGAACGTGCACTCTGTTCATTGTACACAGTGGAAAGAATAGCTTACACTGCCTTCTGCTCTGTTGATAGCTAGCTCTTTATTCTACACACTGTAATTTTGGTAGTGCTCTTTCTTCTGCTACGATAACCAAATCAATTTTGTCTTTGAGCATTTCAGAACGTGTTGAGGGGATCTGATTTCCCATAATTAAAATATTGCTAAGTTCAATAAGCTTGAGGAAGTTTTGCATAAAGAACATTGCTCACTGCTAGTCTCCCATGACCTGAGTGATTGACAATTAAGCAACATTGGTAACAAATGGCAACTGTTACCAGTACTAACACTCCATGGACCCTGTATAAACAGAATGAACTTGCAGTGAGTGCATAACATTCTTTCATTCACTGCATTATAATAAATTGGTTACAGACAGCTTTGGAATTGACTTTCATCTGAGATGTAATGCCTTGAAATTTCAAATAATGTGTTATTTATGCTTCGCCACTCTACCCTTTGTGCTGTCCTCAGAGTGAGAGTTTCTTAAACAATATTCTTTTACAAACAGTGTGAAACAGAAAAGAATTTGAGATATCAACTTGACATGCTTCACACTTTCAGAATTTTCAGGTCGCGCTTGTCCCAAGGTTGGAAGATCCCGGCTGAGGTCAACAGACCTTCGCGTGGTCCGCGTCCTGTCCACTCTGATTCCTGTGGTGCCCAGGATGGGAAAATTCTGCCCCAAAGCTCAATGCATTTATAGAACAAATATTACTTTTGACATATTTGTTATATGTTGTTTGCCTGTTCAGAAGGCCTCACAGTGGTTCTGAGTCTTGTATGATTGAACATTGTGTTTTTTGATAACACATAGCCCAATATATATGTATATAGTTATGAACTAACTCCACGCTTGCTTCTACACAGGTCTCTGTCCAGTCCACAGCACTCCCTAGTCGCAGACGATGTATTTCTGTACATAATACACTTGGGTGGTACTGTTTCCCAGTCCTACGTTAACCTTAGTGGTGCTTGATACTCTGACAATACACCCACCCCCATGTCTTTACCTAATGTATTTACATTATAAACATACTATCTCTTCTACCACCCCACCCAAGCCACTGACTTTATAAATTCAAATAGGCTTGACAATTCTTTCAGATCTTATTCTGGTGACACTTGGAGTGGTAACTCTGTTGATTTGGACAACTTTTGTTCATTCGGAGGTTGAAATGCAATCTATGTTTCTTGTACTTGGGCAGTTCTTCTAACTCGCTCAAGTGTATAGTAAGATATTTGCCTCATGGGGAGGAGGAGTTTATTTACAAAGTCAGTGACTTGGGTGGGAGGTTGGGGGCAGAGAAGGGGGTAGCATGTTTGTAATGTAAATACATTAAGTGAAGACATGGGGGAGGGGTCAATGATCCTCCTGATCATAGCTTCTAGTGTATGGAACAACACCCTCTCTTTCAAGATCCTTGATCCAAATCCTGTCCCCTTTGTGTAGTCGTGACAGATTTCCAGTATGGAATCTTCTACTGAGGGTCGAAGTCTGTTGATGCCTGTAGGAGTGTTCTCGGTGCTGAATGTTACAGTAATCCTTAACTGCCAACCCTAGGATTGGTTTGCTTGGCAGCATTGGGTGTGGAGTTTTCTGTCCATCAAGAGCTCTGATTGGGTCAATCCACACTGCAGCCGGGTGGATCTATAAATGCAACACTCCATCGGGAAGTCATTGTTCTTGCTCAGAAGAACTTCAATGGTGAAGACCCCCCTTTTTGCCTTATCTTTTGATTGTGGATTCCTTGGGGAGCTGCTACGGTGTTGAATACCGTAACTGATGCCAAATTGGGTGACATATTCATTTGTCAGCTGCAGGCCATTATCAGACACCACATGGTGCCCGGATGCTGTAACTCAAACATTTCCTTCATGGATCTCATGTCTGCGTTGGTGGTCATGGTGTATAATTACTTTACCTGGGTTCATTGGGAGAGATTGTCAACCGTGCTGAGGAAGGACTTATCATTAAAGACAAATGAACTGATTTTCAATTGTTCCCATGGCCTGGTAAGGAACTGTGTGGAGATGAGATGGTCTCTGGTTGGCTTGTGCAATGCACACACCTGGCAGCTTCTGATCATTTCTTTGTGATATGTTCAGCCTCCAGATTATTGACTGGGCATGGGCTCTGCCCAGGTGGCCACGGTGAATCTTTTGGAGAACCTTTTACCAAAGGGATTCTGGAAATACTAACAACTCGTGTACTCGCAGATCATCTATCATGAATAAGAGGCCTTATGCGACCTTTTGCAAGGATGGGGGTTTGAATTTTTACCCTCATTCAAGGGGCCAATAGGCAAATTTCACTATGATAAAATTTCACGCAATATTAAAGTTTATTTTGTTAGTATCACAAAGTTTATTTTGTTAGTATCACAAAGTATATTTTGTTAGTATCACAAAGTTTATTTTGTTAGTATCACAAAGTTTATTTGTTTATTTATTAGTCACAAGTAGGCTCACTGGAAACTGGAGTAAGTAGGCTTACGTCAACACTGCAATGAAGTTGCTGTGAAAAACCCCGCGATGATAGATATCTGTGAGTACACAATGGTCATCAAAATGTAGGCCACACTTGGTATCCTCATGGGTCGTATGTAGTCTACCACTGGCCCCGAGAGTGTCTGCTCTTTTGTTGCTTTCCTAGCTGTTCAGCTGGGGTTGCTCAGTATTCTGGCTTACTTTCATCTCACAAAATAACTCAGTACTGTCAGTGGATTTCAGACTGCCTTCCTATTTGGATGGTCTTTTCTTGAGTCAGACCATAGAATTCCTGCAGTACAGAAGGAGGCCATTCAGCCCATTGAGCCTGCATCAACAATAATCCCAACCAGGCCATATCCCCATAACCCCACGTATTTACCCGACTAATTACACTAACCCTAAAGGGCAATTTAGAATGGTCAATCCACCTAACCTGCACATCTTTGGAGTGTGGGAGGAAACCGGAGCACCCGGAGGAAGCCCACACAGACAATGGAGAGAACATGCAAATTCCATACTGACAGTCACCCGATGCCGGAATTGAACCTGGATTCCTGGTGCTGTGAGGCAGCAGTGCTAACCAATTGTGCCTGGCCTTCTCTGGAAGGTCATCACCAACAAGGCTACCCCACAACAATGTTGTCCCTTATGAGTTCTGATTTAAGATCACTGAAGCCATTGCCTTCAGCCAATCTGTACAATTTGTTTACAAAAGTGTTTGTCAGTCAGTTCTCCAGCTTGCTGGACCCATTTGTGAAATTTCATTCCCTCTAAAATTTGGTTGCTTTTTAGATTAAAATATGCAGCGAATGATTTAGAAACTTCACATCAAATTTTTCTGAAAATGTGTTTATTGTTTGCCTCACAAAATCATCAGCTGCCTACTGAATAAAACAACGTACTCATTAATTCAGATTCTGACTTAGCATCAGCAGTAGATGAAATCACGTGTCTTAAGAATCTTTTCTGTGAAATTGCAGGTGCCCTGGCGGATATATTTGAAATGTCGGTATCCACGGGTGAGGTGCCGGATGATTGGAGGATAACTCATGTTGTTCTGTTGTTTAAAAAAGGCTCAAAAAGTAATCCTGGAAATTATAGGCCAGTAAGCTTGACGTCTGTAGTAGGTAAATTATTGGAAGGAGTACAAAGAGATAGGATCTACAAATACTTGGATGGACAGTACTTATTAGGGAGAGTCAACATGGCTTTGTGCATGGTAGGTCATGTTGAACCAATCTATTAGAGTTTTTCGAGGAGGTTACCAGGAAAGTGGATGAAGGGAAGGCAGTGGATGTTGTCTACATGGACTTCGGTAAGGCCTTTGACAAGATCCCTCATGGGAGGTTAGTTAGGAAGGTGCAGTCGCTGGGTATACATGGAGAGGTAGTAAATTGGATTAGACACTGGCTCAATGGAAGAAGCCAGTGAATGGTAGTGGAGGATGGCTTCTCTGAGTAGAGGCCTGTGACTAGTGGTGTGCCACAAGGATCAGTGCGAGGTCCATTATTGTTTGTCATCTATATCAACGATCTGGGTGATAATGTGGTAAGTTGGATCAGTAAATTTGCCGATGATACAAAGATTGGAGGTGCAGTGAACAGTGAGAAAGATTTTCAAAGCTTGCAGAGGGATTTGGATCAGCTAGAAAAACGGGCTGAAAAATGGCAGATGGAGTTTAATGCAGACAAGTGTGAGGTATTGCAGTTTGGCAGGACAAACCAAGGTAGAAGATACATGGTAAATGGTAGGACACTGAAGAGTGTAGGATAACAGAGGGATTTGGGAATACAGGTACATAATTCCCTAAAAGTGGCATCACAGGTAGATAGGGTCGTAAAGAGTGCTTTTGGAACTCTGGTCTTTATAAATCAAAGTATTGAGAATAAGACTTGGAATGTTATGGTGAGGTTGTATAAGACATTGGTGAGGCCGAATTTAGAGTATTGTATGCAGTTTTGATTACCTAATTACAGGAAGAATATTAATAAGGTTGAAAGAGGGCAGTGAAGGTTTACAAGGATGTTGCCAGACTTGACAAACCGAGTGACAGAGAGAGGTTGAATCGGTTAGGACTTTATTCCCTTGAGCATAGAAGACTGAGGGGAGATTTGATAGAGGTATATAAAATTATGATGGGTATAGATAAAGTGAATGCAAGCAGGCTTTTTCCACTGAGGCGAGGGGAGAGAAAAACTAGAGGGTATGGGTTAAGGGTGAAGGGGGAAAAGTTTGAAGGGAATATTGGGGCTGTTCTTCACACAGAGTGTGGGAGTGTAGAATGAGCTGCCAGATGAAGTTGTAAATGCGGGTTCAGTTTTAACATTTAAGAAAAACTTAGGTACGTGGATGACAGAAGTGTGGAGGGATATGGTCCAGGTACAGGTCAGTGAGACTCGGCAGAAAAATAGTTTGGTGCAGCCAAGAAGGACCAAAGGGCCTGTTTCTGAGCTGTAGTGTTCTAAATTCCCCATTTTTGTGTTTGATCTGGCCTATGGATCAGATAAATTGGTCTGTAATCTTCATCTGTTGCCCATGGTTGCTTTAAAGTTAGGGGGAGTGGTACAGCTTTAAAGGCTGTGCAGATTTTACAGATGGTACCATAGTAACCATTTTTTTGAGTCTTCCCAAAATTGTTGCATTTTGGGTGGATCCCATGGCGGTGACCTCTTTTGTTTTTAGTTTTGTGCAATTATTTACTCAGTCAACTATTCTGAATCTTCCATGTGATATTGGAGGATTTTTAGATGATTCCCAGTGGAAATTTTCCATGTGGTGTGACACTGACTCTGAACCTGTGCGGGCCACAGTGAGTTGAGAAATTAACTATTTTATAGCACTGAAGCTTTATAACTGTGGCTTGGAAAGGAATATTTTGCTCACCGCTACTGGGTCCTTTGAATCTGCTCTCTGTCAGTGTTCGCAATGGACTTCCATGAGATCTTGTGCACTCCTCAGCTGCACAGTGGAGTTTTTTTCTTCTACCTTTCTGCTTCCCAGTCTGCAGTGGAGGTTCTTTTAGTTGCTGTCCTCCAAGTGTCCATGTTAGGTGCTTTCAGCCCCGCCAGAATGCTGTTCCATTCAATTTCCAGCATTTCAGTTTCTGCTCCAGCTTCTGAACTTCTGAGTTTTTCTATTAGGTGCCACCATGTTGTATGTCTGTTCAGAAAGTTTCACAAAGGTTCAGAGTTTTGTATGGTTGAACATTAACAGCCCCACTCAAGCGAGACCAAAAATATCCCGCCCAAGGTCAACAGACATTTCTGTTGTCCGCCCCTCACCCGCTCTGATTCTGTGGCAGGCGAGGCAGTAAAATTTTGGCGTCAGTGTTTGTTAAGCCACATAACTGTACACATTTATAGGGTATAACCAATTCTGTGAGCTAACTCCATGCTTGCTTCTGCACAGGTCTCTGTCCAGTACAAGACTCTCTCTAGTCTCAGGTCACATGTCTCTTTACATCACTTTGTCTGCAGTACTGTTTTGCAGTCCCTCATTAACCCTTGCTATGCCAGATAGGGTGGCACAGTGGTCAGCACTGCTGCCTCACAGTGCCAGAGACCAAGGTTCGAATCTGGCTTTGGGTGACTGTCTGCTTGCGTGGAGTTTGCACGTTCTCCCCATGTTCACATGGGTTTCCTTCCGGTGCTCCGGTATCCTCCCACAGTCCAAAGGTGCAAAGCGTAAGGTGGATTGGCCATATTAAATTGCCCCTTTAATGTCCAAAAGATATAGATTAGCGTGGGTTATGGGGATAGGGCGGAGTGGAGGGCCTGGGTCAGATGTTGTTTCGGAGAGTCGGTGCAGACTCGAAGGGCCAAATGGCCTCTTTTGCACCTTAGGAATTTTGTGGTCCTTGTGATTTGTTATTGTCAAATGTATTGGTATATTGTTGAAAAGTATTGTTTCTTGCATGCTATACAGACTGTACACTGGGAAGGAAAGGTGAGGGTGCAGAATGTAGTGTTATAGTCATAGCTAGGGTGTAGAGAAAGATCAACTTAATATATGGTAGGTCCATTCAAAAGTCTAATGGCAGCAGGGAAGATGCTGTTCTACCATAACAATGATTTCCCAATTTCACTCGTGTTATCTTCAAGCTCAGTCAGTCCTTTCAAGTTTTTTTTGGTCCTGATTTCCATTTTTATTCCAGGAGAAAGTAGAAGTAGATTGACATCCCTTCCTCCCGCCATCCCTACCCCCCGAAACATATGGCATCAAGCTCTAAATACACATTTTTAATGAACTGACTAACAATGCTTTGACAGCCATCCTCTGTGATAAATACAGACACAGTGATGATGACAGGCACTCTGATAAACTCATATATTGTGACAAACACATTCACTGAGATCCGCACCAATGCTGTGACTATCTCGTACAGGATGATTAACACACACATTGATAAACAGAATCATTGTGCTAAACACACATGCTGTGATAATTGCACTCACTTTGCTAAAGACAGGCAATAAATATTTGCTGTGGTAAACACAATTATACTGTGATAAATACAAACATTTTGAATCTCAGTTCGCATCGTAAGGGTTAGCAACCTCTGTCAGCCAGAATTTGGAACCAAGTATCCTTTGAAGTCTGTTCAGTGGGAGGATTGCTGAAGGGAAGGTAAAAATCTTTTTGACTACAATTTGATACTGACATCTGCTGATGGAGATTCCGAAACCTAATGCAACATGAAAGGAGAAAAGGATCTTTGACCCAATCAAAATGATTGCTCCACGACTGTGTGCAAAACTGTACCCAACTGAAAAGATTTGTAACACCAAAAGCATGGATTTATGTCGCACCGTTAACATAATAGCCCCAGGCGCATTAAGGGGGGGTGGCACAGTGGTTAGCACTGCTGCCTCACAACGCCAGGGATCCGGGTTCAATTCCCGGCTTGGGACCCTGTCTGTGCGGAGTTTGCACGTTCTCCCCGTGTCTGCGTGGGTTTCCTCAGGGTGCCCGGGTTTCCGCCCACAGTCTGAAAGATGTGCCAGTTACGTGCATTGACCCGAACTGGTGCCAGAGCATGGCAACTAGGGGAGTTTTACAGTAACTTCATTGTGGTGTTAATGTAAGCCTTACTTGTGACTAATAAGCTTTTAAATTGAGCATGAGTCATGTAAACACGTATTAGGATCAGTGATAAAAGTTTGGTCAAAGAGAGAACTTTTCAGGTACATCCTATATTTGAGAAGGAGACAAATCGTTTTCTAGACTTCAAAGATGTCAAGGGGTATGGGGGGAGTGCTGGAATATGATGTTGGGATCAAAGGTCAGTCATGATACTGAACAGTGGAGTAGGCTCAAAGGCCAAAAGGCCTACTCCTCCCATTTTCTAGTTTCTAACAGGAAAGAGATATATAAAGTCAGAAAGTTTCAAGAAAGAGATTCCAGAGCTTGGGGCCAAAGCAGTTGAAAGCATGGACCCCAATCTTGAAGTAATTAAATTTGAAAATGCTCAGGAGGCCAGAACATGAGCAGTACAGATTTCTCGGAATGGTTGGAAGTCACTGTGATGCAGGTGGGGGAGGTCATGAAGTGATTGGAAAACAGGAAAGAAAGTTCTGAAGTCCAAGCGTTCCTGAACTGCGAGCCAATGTAGTTCAGTGAGCATAGGGGTGATGGGTCAATGAAACTTGGTACAAGTAAGGACATGGCGAGTAGACTTTTGGATGACTTTAAGTTTACGAATGTGGAAGGCCATCCAGGATTGCATTGTAATTGACAAACCTAATGGAATCTAATGCAGCAGTTAGGGTTTCAGCAGCAGATGAGGTGGAACATGGGCATGGTTATGTGCTTTACAGAGATGGAAATGAGCAGTCTTAATGGTGGCATGGATATATGATTGGAAAGTCATTTCCATAAATATCAATATAATATCAAAGTTGTGGAAAGTATGCTTTGGTCTCTGACAGTTGATAGGGAGAGGGATGGAGTTAATAACTAAGGAACACAGTTTTTACTGAAGACAATGACTTTGGTTCTTCTCAATATTTAATTGAAGGAAATCTAATATCTTGGAGTGGCACAATCATTAGCATTGCTGGCTCACAGTGCCAGGGAATCAGGTTCAATTCTAGCCTTCAGTCACTGTCTCTGTGGACTTTGCACATTATCTCGGTGTCTGCGTGGATTTCCTCCGATTCTCCAGTTTCCTCCCACAGTCCAAAGATGCGTGGGTTAGGTCGATTGGCCATGCTAAATTGCCCCTTTAGTATTGGAGGCTTAACAGGGTAAATATGTGGGGTTACGAAGATAGGACGTGGGTGGGAAGCTTGTCAGTGCAATCTCGATGGGCTGAATGGCCTCTTTCTGTAATGTAGGAGTTCCGTGATTCGATGAAATTTTCTCTCTGCCTCCCCAGTGTTAGGCCAAACAAAATTTAATAATTCATAACTAATTATGACCAGGATTATGTATTTCTCACCAAATTTTGCTTTAAAAGAACATAATTGTACCTAATAGAGTTTGATTCCAGCTAAGCTTCTGGGAATTTCTAATGTCAATCATCCCTCCACCTCTATGTGCCACTAGGCAAAACCCTGACTCAGCTAAAAGGGGGCCAATTACCCAGGTGTATCAGCTCTGCACAGGTTCTAATGCCACCACTTTGCTGGAAGAGAGGAATTGAAGAGAGAAAAGTGACACTGGATGCTTCAACAGGCTTTGCAGCCAATGAAGTAATTTTGGAGTGTCGGCTGGAATCTACCAGAGCCACCAACAGCAGCAAACATGGAGGGCAAGGGAACTTTAATTTGACATGAGTCGAAAATGGGTTTCCTGATGGTGGGATGAACTCCAGCGGTTAAGTTTGCTAGGATTAGGGATGGGTCAAGATTCCCAACAAAAATGCTAGGAAGCCCTTTTGCACATGTCTTGCATGCTCATTAAAGGGTCACCACGCGAGAATTAAGTTCTCCCACGTCCCTCAGAAATTAGAACTATCACATCTGTGACTGGATACAAGAAGCATGCACTTTGTGAAGTTAATCTGTTCTGGGACTTTGAAGTGAACAGCCGCTGCTTTGGTGGTCTTGGAGACCGCTCAAAAATGGCAGCCTCTTGATTGAGATTGGGTGCCAGTGGGCTAAGCTGCATGGAGGCTTGATGCGAGAGATAGAGTAAGTGGGGAAGGATGCAGCAGAGGCTGGACAGATGGGATAAACTAAGGGGAAGGTGGAGGGCAGACGGGACAGGGAAAGGAGGAATCTTTTTTTTTGGGAAGGATAGAAGGCGGTGAATGATGTGAGGATGCACGGATTTGGGATGGAGGAACAGGCTTTCCTTGTTGAGCCTGGGAGTGCTGTGGTTGGGTGAGAGAGGAGTTTCCAGGCAGGGGTAGTGATAAAGGGATGGTCCTGGCGGGCAGGGTCACTGCTGTCTCTGGTGTCCTGGGGATTGAACTTGAGGGTACCACACGATAAGTAATCTCATAACACCTGGTTAAGGTCCAACAGATTTATTTGGTAGTATGAGCTTTCAGAGTGCCGCTCCTTCATCAGGTGAATGCAGGATTTGTTTTACAAACAGGGCATATATAGACACAAACTCAATTATAAGATGATGGTTGGAATGCGAGTCTTAACAGCTAATCAAGGCATTACAGATGCAGACAATGCGAGTGGAATGAGGATTAAGCACAACATAAAGAAGTGTGAATTGTCTCAAGCTAGGACAGTTAGTGAGATTTTGCAAGCCCAGGCAAGTCATGGGGGTTGCAGATAGTGTGACATGAATCCAAGATCCCGGTTGAGGCTGTCCTCATGTTTATCAAGTTCCACATACATGAGGACTGCTTCAGCCGGGATCTTGGACTCCTGCCACACTATCTATAACCCCCACGACTTAGCTGGGCTTGCAAAGTCTCATTAACTGTCCTTGCTTGAGACAATTCACACCCCTTTAATCTGTTTTTCACCCTCTCTCCACTTGCATTGATTGCACCGCTAAAGACTGATTACCTCGTAAGACTCGGATTCCAACCATTATCTTGTAATTGAGTTTGTGTCTATGTATGCCCTGTTTATGAAACAAATCCTGCACTCACCTGGTGAAGGAACAGCACTGCAAAAGCTCGTGCTACCAAGTAAACCTGTTGGTATTTAACTTGGTGTTGTGAGACTACTTACTGTGCCTACCCCAGTCCAGCGCTGGCAACTCCACATTGAGGGTACCAGGCAATGGAGAGAGCAGTCACAGTGAGAGTGGGAAGTGGGAAAATGGCAGGGTCCGGAGTAATAGTCCACCAGTTGAAGGTTTCATTGGAATGGGGATGGGTTGATGGAAACTGGTGAAACAGATGGCTTAGATATAGGGAGGGATCAGGATCAGGGTGAGCATGGAAACAGTATTAGTGTACGCTCAGAGGAAGGAAAGGTGTGCAATGTGTCTCAAGTTATGGGCAGCATATTTTTCAAAAAATTTCTTCATGTTGCTCTGAACTTGTGAATCTACAAAGTGGGAAGAGTGTCTTTTCAGGTGAGTGGAGTTCAATGTAAGCACATTAAGTTGACTAAATGGACACCACAATGATCAGGCAACTGGATGAGAACAATGCTCAGTTGTTCTCTGTCTATAGTGAAGCCCACACAGCAGCAAGTTTGCTCCCTCTGTCATAGGCCTTATCACAGCAAGAGCAGGAGCTGCAGCAATCTCACCTCATGGGATAATCTCCCAGTCCCTGGAATAAGTCCGGTGAACCTTGTTTGTAATCCCTTTATATCAGGTTAATTCCTCCCTATATAAGGAAACAATCAGGATATACAACACTCAGGTGAGGTCTCACAAAGGCCACAGTCAACTGCTGCCACACCTCTTTAATCCCCCCACACTATCTCTCTCCCAATCAAGGGAAACTTGACAAGTTGCCTCCTTATTTGCTGGCTGCACCTTCATGTTAGCTCACAGTTACTTTTGAGCAAGGACAGCCAGGACTCATTTGCTCTTACTCATTTGCATTCAAACTTGAAAGGAAAGCTAAATAAACACAAATGACTGCCTGCTGACTAAAAACAATTAGTGTCAATCAAAGGAGAGTTAAATGGACTAGACTGAAATTGAATGGAAACTAATGTTTTCAGAGGGTTTGAAGGTATTTCAAAGGCTTTTAGCTTTCCATGAAGGCTCAGAGACTTGAAATAAATTCTGTGTGAAAACAATGGGGCTGAATGATCAGCTGCGGAGAAGGGAATTGCCCTGTTGTGAAAGTGAGGTGACTTCTGTCAGTCAGAGGACTTGAAAGGGACCTTCTCTCACCTGCAGCTTTCGAGGGAGAGGAAGGGGAATCCTTTCTACTGAATGGAAGGCTACAGTGATTTGAAAGCCTTCTAGCTATCCAGGGGGAACGGAGGTTAAAGTGACCAGGGAACTTCAAAGTTTTTAGAGGACAGAGACAATTTGAGTATTTTACCCCAGGATGGTATCAGAGCTAACCACCCTGAAACTGAACAACACCTTTCCCAAGACTAGAAGATGAGACACCCATCTTAGGGGACAGTGGCAACGCCAACGCCTTGCCCCCAGACCAAGCCCACCCAACCCCCAGGACCCTTGGGGGACCCTCCCTCTGCAGCCTGTCAGTGGCAGAAAGTCACATGGGCACTGGGCCTACTTCTTTGACTCCCCTCAGGGTCCAACACACCAGGTCCATGTTGATCTTGACCAACACCAAAGCTTGCTGGTGTATTTCTCACTGGGGAAGTGGGTAAATAGCAGGAGGCCGCTGAATGTACCGTCCAGCCGGCTAATGAGATTATAATGAGGGCCTTATATAATGAGGGCCTTATATAATTCAGGCTCTTGCCTGCTCTGGGTAGGAACCCGATAAAGACCGGCAGGGTGGGCCGAGTGAATCCCAAATGCGTTCACGCCCGGCAGTAATCCTGTTTTGGGCCCAACTCCCCCATTCGGCGGAGAACCAGGATTCCTGCCAGTGGCGAAGGGGGCCACTGAATCTTTCCCATAATGACTGGCTTTCTTTTTAAATTTAGTTGATTTATTATTTGAAATCCAGGAAGACTCCCAAAAGCTATTTAGGATATAAAATAAAGAGTTGTTCCAGACAAATGTTGGCAGTTAGGTAAGTGAAAATTTGAAATCTTAAAGAAGCCAGACTTTTGAAACATGATGAAAGAAGTTTGTCATGAATGGAGGAAGATGTTTTATCAAGGAATAAGTAAGTTACTTCGACTTGCAGCCTTTTATTATATACTTAGATTGAGATAGAATACATTCCAATCCAGGAAGTATAGCCTGGATATATAATCTCATCTACAGTTTCAGAAATGATGTGGTACATTGTCTTGTGCATCCTATTATTGTTAATATGATGCAAATGGTTTGATCTGCGATATTTCACGTGTAAGTTTTTTATTGCATGCACTTTTATATATGAAGGATTTCAAAGATGTTACTCTCTCACTGCAAAGGCACAATTTAAATTCATTTAAATGTTAGCACTCAGTGAAATGACTTCTTCATTTAAAACCGTAATTAATATACTGGAACGTTAACATTGTGAAACACATTCTATTATTAATCTAATGTTCAAAGAACAATTAAAATCTGCTCTCATTGAATCCTCATTTACGCTTGCTAAACCCCTCGTCACACCAAAAATTAACTTGTGTCAGCGTTTGCTGAGAAACATCCCAATTAGTAACTAAATTGGTAGCTCAAGACATCATAGGGAAATATTTCCTTTCCGACCTAAGCATAGGGTGGATAATTGAGAGTGATGAAACAATTCTGGCAAAACTACAATATTTGTGGAAAGTGGTAAAGAATTTACCGAGATCAATAAAGTAGCTTCAGTTACTGTAATTAAACACAATCAAAGCAATGAGGTCGTCATTGTAGTTGCCTACACTATTTAATAAATCAAAGCACTTGAAACCATCCAACTCGTTTTATTGTCCCAGGGAATATGATAGTGGGATCATTAAGATGTTTGCATTGAACTTTATTTAACACAAGTAAAAGGACAATGATGCAGAACAATTCGACACGATGAAAACGTTTGTACAGGCTCTACAGCAAGCATGTTAAGACCCCTCCAAGTGGTTGACTTTATATTGCACTCCCTTGAAAAGAAAAGCTGTCCAAAAATTTTGCAGATAGAAATTAGAATTTTGTACCTAATTTTGCGAAAGCCAAAATCAGCCACAAATAGAACTTTGTATATCAAACATAAATTTTAAAAGGTATCCTCATGAATTGATCTGGAAATATTAATATTAGTCTGGTAAGGTCTTGTACCAGTTTGAATAGCACTACCTGCAACCCTTGAAGCCACACACCATCCTGACTTGGAACGATATCACATTTCCTTCACTGTCACTGGGTCAAAATCCTGGAACGCCTTTTTTAACAGCACTGTGGGTGTACCGACACCGCTTGGACTGCAGAGGTTTAAGAAGATGGCATTCTCAAGGCCAGTTAGGGATGGGCAATAAATGCTGGCCTAGCCAGCGATGCCCACATCCTGTGGAAGAATGCAAAAATGCTCTTTTCCCAATCACCTCGTCTTGGCAATCATCTCTGATAATTGCAGGTGGGGTCTTCTGAAGTTATTTCTGTCTATGCTGAGTGAAAAAAAAACTATATTCATTAGATTTTCAAACAGAAATATTCATTAGAATTTGTGGGTGGGTGATTGATTGATATAGAGGGTGGCCAGTATTTTAACATTCTCAGGGGACTGTGACGCGAACATGTGGTCCCTTGATTTTCTGATTTAAATAGATATGCACGTTGCTAACTGTTAACGAACAATTGTGCTCTGTATGTGAGGTTGGTCAGTGCTGTTAGTCACTGATGATCCACAAGTCCATCTGATCAGTAATGCTCTATGCCTTCTTTAGATGACCACAGAAAAGGTACGAATTTGGGTCACAAAAGGTAACAATGCTATTTGGATGCTATGTCAGGAATTTTCCCATTCCCGTTGTGCATGTTGAATTTAAATTTTGATTGCTAGATTTTAAATCTTGCATTAACCACTATGAATGTAATTCACTTAACTAAATCATCAATGATGGGACCTCCAATTTGATCAGTACAAATATCCTTCTTTCATCCCAGATTCCCCTTTTTAGCCCCAATTAGCAGCAGTCTTTTCTTAAGTTGTCATGAATAGGACCTGAGTCTTTCCTAAGTTTTGACTTGATCCCCACCCCAATAGACCAGCAAGAACGTTTGCTGATAAAGTTATATTACATAAATTCACTGAAAATGTAACTTTAATGCCACTTTTAGATATGAAGCAGTTATGGATGTGATGATCTCTGTGGTGATTATCTGACCATATAGCCATGCTATCACTCGAATGTTCATTTTCACCTCTGCAACAACCTCTGATCAGCTTGTTTGCTGCTAAAACCCTCATTCGTGGCTTTTTTACCTCTAGATTTGTTTGCTACTCTTCTGTATTCTCCTCTTCTTAAACTTGAAGTCAGCTAGAACTTTTCCCATGTCCTTATTTGCACAAAATCCTATTCCCCTATGAGCATACTGCTGACTTAACAAGCTTCCAGTTAAGTAACATCTTGGCTTTAAAATTCTCATTCTTGATTTCAAATCCCTCCATGGTCACATCTCTCGCTACCTCTGCAGCCTCTGACAGCACAATACATTTCTCTCAGATATCCATGATACTAATTGTGGCATCTTAATCATTCCTGATTTTAATTGCTGTAGTTTTGATTTAAAGTTTATTTATTAGTTTATTTTAAAGTTTATTTCTTACAAGTAAAGTTACATTAACACTGCAATGAAATTACTGTGAAAATCTCCTAGTTGCCACCTGTTTGGGTAATCTGAGGGAGAATTTAGTATGGCCAATGCACCTAATCAGCACGTCTTTCGGACTGTGTTAGGAAAACGGAGCACCCCGAGGTAATCCACGGAGACACGGGGAGAACGTGCAGACTCTGTTGGGAATTGAACCTGGGTCCCTGTCTCTGTGAGGCAGCAGTGCTAATCTCTGTGCCACTATGGTGATTGTGTCTTCAGCTGATTCGGCCCTGGAGTTCCCCCCTTAAACCCCTCTGCATCTCTTTCCTTCCTCAAAACCTACCACCCATGTGCTCTAATATCCTTTTGTGTGGCCTGGTATCACATTTTGCCATATAACATTTCCCTCTGAAAGACTGGGCACATTTTATTACATTAAAGCTATTATATGGATGTTGTTGTGATGGTTGCCTGCTGGAGCTGGATTGCTGAACTGCTGGGGCCAACTCTTAATCAAGCTCCACAGTGCACTATAACTGAGTGGTTTGTTCCAGGTGACCCTCGCAATCTTTTGGTTTGGTGTGTGGGTGGACAACTCCAATCTTCTCTTCTAAAATGACGAAGTATCAGCCACAGGAAGCAGAACTTTAAAAATGTGCACAAGCCAATTCACTGGGCTCAGAATGATAATGCAAGATATGTGCATCCTTGTGTGTGTTATCCTCGCTGATCCTGGGAGACATAGTAAGATGCGTAAAAAGCCTGAACTTGTAAACAATGGTACGGAATATTTTTTGCGGGCAAATCACTGTCACAGCTTTGAATCTACATATGAATCATCAATATAGGTTTTGCTTCACTCTGTGAATTTGGCACCCCTTCACCTCGGAACCAGTCTCAGAAAATATGATGCCTAGAATTTTGAGTTGGTTTTGTCAAAGTTTAAATGGCATGCATTCAGATTTCTGTTGTGCTTCAAAGAATGTGTATAACAGAAATAAAAAAAAGGAAGCATGTTATTTTCTGCTGCTTTGATGGCATCTTACCAGGAAATATTGATTATAGGATGTGCCCATCTACATCAATGAGTCCATCTGACCTTAAAGGAACATCCAATGTGCAGATGGCACATTTGCAACGGATTAAAGTGCCTTTATGAAACATCCTTACTTGCGACCAACCGCGTGGAAGGGTAATTAATGCAATCCAATAAACTGACAGGATAATGGTTGTCTCACTTGATTTCTCAAACAAAGTTCCTCCCAAAACAAATTAAATCAAAACCAACAACACTTGGTGTCTGACAAGATCAAAGTGACCACATTCGTGGTCTTGTCTCCTTTGTAAGAACAGATTTAAACCCAACTGTAGTATCCAAATTGAATAACCTTTGTTTGTACTTACTCCTTGTGGTGTAATAATCCATTATCATTCCAATTATGTAGGATTCAAGATCATGTCTTAAATGCAGCCAATAAGTTCACTGGAGCGCTCCCTGCAATTCAGTGTGGCATGGTTCTACCGCATTTATTCAGCTGCTCAGAATCGCTTACCTTAATGGATTAAGAATGGCAAAAATCAAAGCTGTTTTTCTGTCTCCGAGGAGGTTAATGTAACGTTTCTGACTGACGCCACAAGCCTGAATCAGGGTTAATTCAGGCCAAGCAGATACAGTCAGTTTATTTACAAGGGTTGGTTTTAATGCTATTAGTGATGACTATACATTCCACAAAATATAAAAATGTCCCCGCACGCACAATAATCTAGGCTTCCCCTCCTCTGCTCTGCTGATCGGTAAGTCCCTAGTCAGGCACCACTGGAAGCTTGTGTTGTGATTCCCTCAAATGGATGATGTATTTAGCCTGAAACTCCGCACAGACGTGCACCAGATGCAACAGATCAATGAGTGCTTGCTTATGTCAATTGCTCTCAGTATCAAGTACTGACTATTTATTTGGTTTATTTTATTTTTAACTGAATTTGTTTCCTCTAAGCTTTAGCCTTTAAAGTTCTTATACATGCAAATTGTAAGTTGTACCTTTTTTTGTTTTCCCTATTTCACATCGGAGTACTGTTTCTGCCTGAAGGTTCTTGTAAGCTTGGGGTATCAATATAACTAATGTGCTCATTGTGAGTCTGTGGAGCCTTCTGCTGTTGCTGCTGCTGCTGCTGTTTTACTTGCAGACTGTCTCTCCTCCTCACTCCTTCCCTTTCTGTTTGCTATCTCTCTCTCTCTCTCTCTGATACAGCAATCCATTCCTACAGCCCGAGGAGCCTTGGATCATACTGACAGCTTCAGGAGAGTACACAGAGATGGTTGGAGTCCAACAATAAAGAGAGAGAAAACCAGGCAATCAATTTAAGGGACTATTCTCTTATAAATCATCATCTACAAGGCTGGCATCCCTGTGGACACTGAGCAGAGCATTTACACGAACTAACGGACTGCAAGCTGCTTCGTGGTTTGAGTGTTTCATCACAGATATTGTCAGCTGAAGAATCCTTATTACGATTGGTGGGATCTTTTATCCCTCCCACCCTGGCTTTCCATCCCCGCTGCTTCCAAACAGACGAAGGCTTCTTGATGGTGCTGTGGAAGTCAAAAGCCAGAGTTTGCTTCTGTCTGCTGTAAAAAAAAGAAAAGCTTTTCCTTCCACTCAAAAGGGGCAGTACAGACCAGCCAAAGCTGAGCTCTCAGGATAAAACCAAAACAACTGTTTGATGAACTGAAGCTCTTAGTGCACTAAGCAGCTGGAAGACTGGTTTAATTACACACACATACATACATAAATAAAGAGATGGATGAGAAGGAGAACAGCACAGGCAGTGTGGGGAGCCTTCAGCCTTCCAGCATCCACGTTTTTGCCAACACTTCATCCCTTCACGGAATCAGGCACATATTTGTCTATGGACCAATGACCATGCGGCGATTCATGTGGACTGTGGTATTTATTGGTTCGTTGGGCCTACTCGTGGTGGAATGTGCGGAGCGGGTGGCATTTTACTTCTCGTACCCGCATGTGGCGAAGCTGGAGGAGGTGGCCACAAACAACCTGGTCTTTCCTGCCGTTACTATCTGCAACTTGAATGAATTTCGCTTTTCAAAGCTGACCGTTAATGACCTGTACCATGCTGGCGAGCTGCTGGGGCTGCTCAATGTCCACTTAGAGATCCAGAACCCCCAGTTGGCGGATCCCGTTGTGCTGAAAGCCCTCAAGAAGAAAGCCGACTTCACCCACTACAAACCGAGGGTATTCAACATGCGTGAGTTTTACGATCGGGTTGGTCACAGTCTGAAGGATATGATGCTATACTGCAAGTTCCGGGGACTTCGATGCACTCATAAAGACTTCAAAACAGTGAGTAAAAGTTTGGATGGGAGACCCATTTCAGTCAGTTCACTTGATTCTATTTTCATTGACCTTCCTGTCGGTGCTGTCACAAAAACATAAATCACATCGAAGAGACTAATGATGCAAACACATGCAAATTATGCATTAGTGACACATGTTGGATCCTGATGTTTTTAAAGTTTTACTCATTAAGTATTTTCAATGAGGACTTCGTTTAAGCAGTGGTACCAACACACAGATTTTTTCTTTGCTTTTATTTAGCAAACTGAAAGTACGGAAGCAAAATTTTCTTGCATCGATGAGCTGGACAATATGAACAGAATAAGTAATCTCACCAGTGATTGTGTCATTTCTCTGAGTGTGTAAAAGAAATGAACAACTTAACTCATGAAAGTCTGCTGGTTCAGAGTCTGTAGTGGTGCTGCTGTGGTAACAATTTGTGTAAGAGCTAAAACTCGTGTTTTAGAAGAGTTGGTTTGGGTGGAGCATCTTTCTGACCCTTCCACTGGGCGGCTTCCACGTCACAGGTGTTCCCTTTGAGTGAGTTGTTGGCTGCTTGTGTTTGGAGCTGTGATCAGAATTCTCCCTAGTTATTGTGTTATAATTAGGAGTGTCACTACATCATTTATGGTGGTATGTCAGTTGTACTAAGGATGTGATATTGCCTTTGCAGTTTGCTACATGACACATCAGCATGTTTATGTACAGAACAGGGCAGAATGACATGTTCGGCAACATCATGTTATTATAATGTTGATGTGTCTAGTGCTGAAGTGTTTTATTAAAATTATGGCAAAAATAGGGTAGCTGTGTTGAGCTAGAATTGCAGTAGATGTAAATGTCATAATTATTGTTACTGACATTAACAAATGCCTTGCACCTTCACACGACAGTCCTTTTTGCCTGTTCTTTCCACGGATGTGTTAATCAGTTTAAACAGCCTACCGCCTCTGAATAATAGTGGACAGAGAAATGTCATGTTCTCTTGTTTAATTATTGATGTGCTGACATCGCTAGTGGTAGTGGGCGGCTATGGTGGGAATCTGCTATAGCTTCTGACACGATAGTGTGGATCCTCACTGTCCCAGGAACTGAGCTTGTCCTACTCTTACTCTAAGGTGATTCAGGCTGTATTCCACATACTTTATAAAAGGCAATGTGTGTTTCTCATTGTGTGCCACAAGATATTGGCCCAGATCTTGCTGCCTCTGGATCTTCAAGGCCAGATGGTTGACCCAAGATGCAGATCAAGACCCTGTGGAAATTCCGATGTACTGACCATTCTGGGAATCCCCAGGAAGTTTGAACGTATGATGGGCAAGTCCTCTGCTCCTTGGAGCCCTTCAGGAATTTCTCTAAGTTGGACTTGGAGACTTCAGACAGTTCTGCGTGACTTAGCTGAATAGTTACCCAAAAAACGTTTGACAGAAAAATTGAAATGTAATGCCTGGGAACTTTGAAAACTGACCCTCCAATTACGTACATTGACCTGTTGAGTTCCCCCGCTGACCCTCCAAACCACCACCAGACCACCCGTCCCGCAACCACCCCCACTTCCACCCTCCCCATACCCATCACTCAACTCTCCCTCCCCACCCCCCACCGACCTGACCTGACTAACCTCCAACAAACCTACCATGTCATCCACCTGGCAACCAATCCCCCAACACACTTACCTCAGCCATGCTACCCATCCTATCACCTTACCCATTCGCTCTTTCATTCAATCCCTCTGCACTAATATTCATATAGGATCCTTAAACTTGCCATGTGACAGTGAGTGATGTAAAAAGAGGCTGTATCATGATCCCCCTGCCCAATGCTACAGCGCTGTGATGGAGCTCTTTGATGGACATAGCTCTCTGCATTTCTGAAGGAGCTGGGCTTAAGATCCAGCAAGAAACGTGATGTGGCATCAAGGCATGAAATGTTCCAGTAGAGCAGCAATCTAACAATCATTACTGCTTCAAGGAAGATCTGGGTCTTTCAACAAATGAAGTTTGACGATGAGTTACAGTTCATTGGAGGTTCGTTTTACTGTTCCACGTTATTATGCTCTTGTTGATGAGGGAGACAGTGTTAACATAGTAAGAAATCGCTCAACGCTAGGTTAAAGTCCAATAGGTTTATTCGGAATCTTGAGCTTTCGGAGTGCTGCTCCTGCATCAGGTGAGGGAGTAACGCACCGAAAGCCCGTGATTCAAAACAAATCTTTTGGACTTGATCCTGGTGTTGTGAGACTTCTTACTGTGCCCACCCCAGTCCAACACCGGCATCTCCACATCAATGTTCACGTGGACAGCAGGAATTTCGCACCAACCACTCAGCCACCTATCACCACTAAATTAACTCTTGTATAAGCAAAAACACTTGGCAATTGCCCTCACAATTACGGCAGCAAAAATGTTTTAACTGCTTACCAAAGTTAAAGTTTACTTATTAGTGTCACATTAACGCTCCAATGAAGGGGGCAGCATCGTAGCACAATGGTTAGCACAGCTGCTTCACAGCGCAGGGACCCAGGTTCAATTCCCCGCTTGGGTCACTGTCTGCGTGGAGTTTGCACACTCTCCCTGTATCTGCGTGGGTTTCCTCTGGATGCTCCAGTTTCCTCCCACATAGTGAAAGATGTGTTGGCTAGGTGCCTTGGCCCAAACAGGCGCCGGACTGTGGCAACTAGGGGAATTTCACACTAGCTTCATTGTAGTGTTAATGTGAGTCTTACTTGTGACTAATAAACAAACTTTAACTTTAATTTTAAAGTTAGTGTGAAGATTCCTTACCAGTGATCCATACTGACTACTCTTTATGTCCTCATAAAAATACAATGCATATGTTCTCCCACTATCTTTACTGACAAATTGAAGGACCAATCTTGGGGTGTTACGTGCACAAGTATGTACAATAAGCTCCAGAGGTTTAGTGAAACAAATCAGTGATTTGCTGCTTTCCTCCTTTCTGTAACTGCAATGATCACATTCACCTGATTTGGTCAATTTTCGCTTTAGATGTTCGCCAACATGTCCCTGAGAGTGATGGGGAAGCTGAGTGAATACAATGTCTGTGGAAGCACGTTGTGTGGCTAACTTTTACTCAATTCCCCTTACTTCAGTCATGGCAATTATAAATTGCCAGTACCTGCCCCAAAGCTATTTGAAATATGTGCGTATTTCGATCACTTAGTCCGCATTGCAAAACCTTTCAATTTGTGCAAATAGTTATCAGTCAAGTGTACAACCCGACTGGTGCATTTGCAGGTAAAGGAACACATTCAAGTCTTCCAAATTAATTTGAGTTTTCCCAGTCACTATTATGACTGATGTGATTCAATAAAATTCCCTAAGTTGTGATTATCTTCTACTGTGAGAAAATTACTGTCTCTAAATTGAAATTTGCTTACTTATTTTGGCACAGCATTGGTAATTTCATAAAAGGTGCCAAGAATAATTGCATAAGGGGATCTCTTCGGTGATTTGTTTTCCTCCCACCCTCAGTTCTCTTGAAGATGGTGTTCAAAAGGCACCACTGTATTAGAGGATTGAGAATAGCGATGAGTGAACCACAATCTGAAGAAGACTTGAATGAATTGCCATCTGATCCAGACCAAAGTAAGCCAAAACCACAAACTGAGCGAGACTGGAAACAACCTAAATTGGGCCAAACAAGGGTTTGTAATACCCCAAAACAATGTGAAGGATAAGTATGAACTGGCCAAAAATTGGAGTTCTGCAACAAACCTAAACTACAATCCAAACCGCATCAAACTTGACCAAAAACTGACTTTTAAATGAGTGCTGAACTGAGCCTAAACCATAATCTGAGAACAGCCAGGCGAAAGAAAAATATGATATTGATTCACGCAGGACGTTTTGGCCAGAAGCTGAATATTGTGCAATTTTCTCTCCAGGGATCCACACTACATGTCTTTTTGCGTAGTGGCTGGTTTGCAGTCCACCTGGCTCTTTACTGTTAAAGATTATGTGGATATTTAACTATTTTTTGCTGTGTTGACTGGAGGAAAACAATGATAAGGAAATGGATGGCCTTAGGAGGTTGAAGCTTTGTGATTCTAATGGTTATAAAGCTACCTCTGACATATTTTCATATTGATATAGATGTACTGTGATTGGTGATGACATTTGATGCGAGTCATCCTTACAAATACAAGGTAGTTACAGGATGCATATCTCGCAAGGAGAATTTGTTTTAACTTTGTCTTTGAAATGGTTGTGAGGTTTAGCAGTTGCAATATGCAACTATTTCAGGGATACATTTCTTTCTTTCTTTGATTTGTTAGATTGTGTATCTGACATTCAATATTGGAAAGGCAGAAATGTTCTTTTTGAATATCAAGAAGATTATAACACCAGTTGTCTTTGATCTCTGCAACAAACTTCATTCCCTAACCATCCCTTTCTTTCCGGGCAATGGTCTGATGTTGACTCAGACCTTTCCCAATGTTATATTTATGTTTGATCCTGAAATAAACTGCTGTATCCATTCCATCACCAAGTCTACGTGTTTCCACCTCCTGAATATGAGCTGATCCTGCCTTAGCTCATCTGTTCCACCATGCATTTGTTGTGCCTGGGCTTGACTATTCAAACACTCTGCCAGTCTTCCACCCTTTATGGATTTGATTTGACTTGATTTGTTATTGTCACATATATTAGGATACAATGGAAAGTATTGTTTCTTGCACGCTATACATGGAAAGAATACTGTTGATGGAGAAGGAAAGGAGAGGGTGCAAAGTGTAGTGTAACAGTCATAGCTAGGGTGTAGAGAAAAATCAGCTTAATATATGGTAGGTCCTTTCAAAACTCTGGTAGCAGAGAAGAAGCTGTTCATGAATCGGTTGAGTACTGATCTCAGACTTCTGTATCTTTTTCCCTGCTGAGGAAGGTGGAAGAGTATGATGATGTCTGTGATTACACTGGTGCTTTTCCAAGGCAGCGGCAAGTATAGATGAAATCGGTGGATGGGAGGCTGGTTTGCGTGATGGACTACGTTCACAACCTGAGCTCAACCAAAACCCTGCTGGCTTTAACTTAGATCAAGACTGGGATTTTCTGGCCCCTTGCTGTGTTTTTTTTTGACGTAAAAGTGGCTTGCCATTGACTGGTGGCAGGATCTACCAGCCCTACTGAAGTCGAAGACTATTTGCATTGCTTGCCGGCCATGCTGCCGGAGAGCTCACCGTGGTCAACGTTGGCAGGATCCAAAGATCCAGCCCAAAGTCTCATTCAGCTATCACCCCTGTGCATGCTGACGTATGGTGGCTTCTAGTCCAATAAAGCTTCCATTTTAGAATCCATGTATTTGATTTCAAATTCATCAATGGTCTTGATCTGCCCTAACTATGTCATCTCCTCCAGCTCTCCAAATCTTTGAGAACCAGGGAGTTGAGTGTTACGGTTGGAGAGGGAGGGCGGAGGGGTGGATGGTGACAGGAAAGTGGAGTTGAGGCGGCAATCAAATAGTGGAGCAGGCTCGAAGGGCTGAATGGCCTCCTCTGTTATTCTTGTGCTCTTGTGAGATCTTTGCACTCCTCTAAACTCAGGGTAAGATGCCAGAATTAATTATTTCCACCAGTGATTGTGTGTTTTCAGCTGTTTTGATCCAAAAACTCTGAAATTCCACCTGTGAACCTCTCTGCCTCTTTACCTCGTTGTGTTCCTTTAAACTTTTCTTTAAAACCTGCCACGTGTTAGGTCAATTGCCCCACTATCCCCTGAGGCTTATTGACAATATGTTACTTATTGATAATGCTCTTGTGAAGTGCCTTGGGGCATTATTGGCCAGACTACGTTCAAGACATTATATAAGTACAAGTTGTTGTAAATATCTGGACATCCCATACTGAACATTCAGATGTGTGTCCTAATTTCGACAGCTCAATATTTATCTTCTCATTTTGGATAATACCACATGCGCTGCAAGCAGCATTCATTAACCACATATGAATAACTAATCTGAAACATCTCTTTTGAAATACGCCATGTAAAAGAATTTCCCCCTGAGGATTTTTCCCTTCAAAGTGAAGTTCCTGTGCTCTGATGCCCATGTTATCAGGTCCCGTCACTGTGTATTGATCTGTAAAATTGTGTATTGACATGTGAGGCCATTGTGCCCTCTGAGGTATTGGGAGACATCTTTTTAAAGATTGAAAGTTCACATGGGAGAGGCGGTGGCCTAGTAGTATTATAGCTAGACAATTAATCAAGAAACTTGGCGAATGTTCTGGGACCCAGGTTTTAATCCCACCATGGTGAAATTTGAGTTCAATAAAAAAATTTGGAATTAAGAATCTATTGATAATCGTGGAACAATTGCCCATTGTTGTAAAAACCCATCTGGTTCACTAATGTCCTTTTAGGAAAGGAAATCTGCCATCCTTGCCTGGCCTGGCCCCTATGTGACTTCAGAGTCACAGCAATGTGGTTGATCTCAACTGTACTGCAAGGGCAGTTAAGGATGGACAATAAATGCTGATCAGCCAGCGGCACCCACGTCCCACAAATGATTTTTAAAAATGAATCAATATTTGTGAAAAGGCTGGAACTCAATGAGCACATTTCTTTCATTGCAAAATTATTTCCATTTCACAGCAATGGCAATTAGACACCAGGTCACTGATTAGTCTACTCACACACCAGACAGTTGGCACTTTGAAATTTGTTTCTCGTTCTTCTCCTCTGATCCGTGTAGTCCAGTTGCCTAAGAGCATTCTGAAGAATGCACAATATGTGGATCAACAAAACATTGTAACAAAATGTTGTCTTCTCTTTATAGCTGCGTTCAACAAAAGTTTATTCCTTAAGATTTAAGAACCATATTTTATACTCATTGAAGCTGGAACTGGCTATGGAATGGCTGAAAATGATCAAGAATTTTAATAGGTGGTACAGCTCCAATCTCTGCAGTCCAAAGATGTGTGGGTTAGGTGGATTGGCCATGCTAAGTTGCCCCTTAAATGTCAGGGGGACTAGCTAGGCTAAATATGCGGGGTTATGGGGATAGGGCCTGGGTGGGATTGTAGTCGGTGCAGACTCTATAGGCCAAATGGCTTCCTTCTGCACTGCAAGAATTCTACAATCCATGAAAATACAAATTGGTTTGAACAAACACTGGGCTCAGGTTGATGTGTGCATTTTATCTTCAGTATTGATATGAACTGGTAGGCTAAGAGGAATCACTTATTCCCTGGCTTGAGCCTCTTTAATGTTGTTTACTTCATCCCTCAGATAGTCATAAAAGTCTAAATTATCTGGCCCTTGCAACTGCACAGGATCATTCACTCTGCAACATATACTTCATGTACCTGAAGTTACATCTGCATTGTGAGTAAAGGGCAGATTATGACACTGCTCTGAGTGCTCAGTCCTGTCACTGGATGAATTGGATGTACATTGAGGTAAAAACGGCAATTCTGCCAGTTATGGAGAAGCCATCTGAGGAGTGCAGCTGATATAAAATGCAGTCTTAGGGACTGATCAGGGTATTCATAAAGTCTCCTTTGAACTGCACAGAGCAATGTTTCAAGGCACTCCCAGTGTTCTGGATTCTCTTAAGGTTAACTTTCGGGTGAATTGGTAGTTAGAAAGGCAAATGTAATGTTAGCATTCATTTTGAGAGGACTAGTATAGGAAAGCAGGGATGCACTTCTGATGTTTTATAAGGCTCTGTTCAAGACCACATTTGGAATATTGTGTACAGTTTTGGGCCCCATATCTAGGGAAGGATGTGCTGACATTGGGCCGAGTTCAGAGGAGGATGATCGCGGGAAATGGTAAGCTTGACATATGAGGAACGTTTGAGGAATTTTGTCTGTATTCGATGGAGTTTAGAAGGATGAGGGGGGATAGCATTGAAACTTAAGCATTCCGAAAGGCCTGGATTGAGTGGATGTGGGGAAGATGTTTCCATTAATAGGAGAGACTAGGATCCAAGGGTACAACCTCAGAGTAAAGAGACTACCCTTTAGAACCAAGATGAGGAGGAATTTCTTCAGCCAGAGGGTGATGAATTTACAGAATTCATTTCCACAGA
The DNA here is from genome assembly GCF_965287045.1 of Carcharhinus amblyrhynchos. NCBI lineage: Eukaryota > Metazoa > Chordata > Chondrichthyes > Carcharhiniformes > Carcharhinidae > Carcharhinus > Carcharhinus amblyrhynchos. Next base: position 16,532,903 of record NC_137350.1, read on the forward strand.
AGGTTGTGGAGACCAGGTCATTGGGTGTATTTAAGACAGAGATAAGTTCTTCATTGGCAAGGGGATCAAAGATTATGGGGAAAAGGTGGGAGAATGGGATTGAGAAACTTATGATTCAATGGTGGAACAGACTTGATGGACTGAATGGCCTAACTCTGCTCTGATATCTTAAGGTTACGATCAAGCTGAAAATGTTCTACAAAAGCAGAAAACGTTGGGAAGTCTCAACAGATCTGACAGCATCATCTGACGAAGGGGCATCCAGATGCGAAAGGTTGGCTCTATTCTCTCGCCACAGATGCTTTCGGACCTGCTGCGATTTTCCAGCATTTTCTGTTTTTGTTTCAGATTTCATCATCTGCAGCTTTTTGTTTTTATATTAAGTTGTAAGTGTGATTTGGATTTGGAAGTATTGTAATAAAAAAGAAGCAGAGAAGTGTGTTTCTTTTTGATCACAGCTGACCTTTTCCACGGGCTTATCAAATGTATCATGACGATGGAGTCACTCCACTTAGATGAAAGTCAAACGAATTAATGCAGGATTGCAACCAAGAAGGTAGCTTTTGGTCAGATACCAATGCTTCCTGAGCATTTAGAATAGTTCATGACCTATTGATGGAACGGTAGTTGCTTGAATATTAACATACTGATATTGTGCATGTTTAGAATGAGTGCTGCAATATCATCTGCCCACAAAACAGAAGGCTTAAAGTATTTTGCAGTATTGTGAAATACACTTCAGGATAAATGGCTTATGTGCTTAACTTTGTGCAGCTTCGCAAAGATTCAGCTCAAGCCTCGAAATAGTATAGGAATTAATGAGTGGCTCAGGCAAACATGTAACCTAGCCCTGAGAATTAATGGCTCACTGACATCTTGAAGGCTGATTGACAAAGCTTAACTACTGTGTGAATGACTTGACTGTTTGTAAAAAAAACCTTTTTCAAATGGTAATAACTAGCTGTTAAGAAGAGTATAGACATTTCTATTATTAGCATACATTTACATTAACAGCACAGTTGTTCATATCACCTGGGTGACACGGTGGCACAGTGGTTTGCACTGCTGCCTCACAGCACCAGGAACCCTGGTTCGGTTCTCAGCTTGGGTCACTGTGTGGAGTCTGCACGTTCTCCCCATGCCTGCGTGCGTTTCCACCAGGTGCTCTGGTTTCCTCCCACAGTCCACAGATGTGCTGGTTAGGTGAATTGGCCATGGTAAATTTTCCCTCGGGGTACCTGGAGTGCAGCAACTAGAGGATTTTCACAATAACTTCATTGCAGTGTTAATGTAAGCCTACTAATAAATAAGGATTAATAAATAAGTAAAACTTTATAAATCACTGAAAACACACACATCAACAATTCTTGTGTCTACATAAATAGCAGGTAATTTAAAAAAATTTTACTAGTGTCACAAGTAGGCTTACATTCACACTGCATTGTGAAAATCCCCTAGACGCTATACTCTGGCATCTGTGGCTACTTTGAGCGTGGCCAATGCACCAAACCAGCACGTCTTTCAAACTATGGGACAAAACTGGAGCATCTGGAGGAAACCCACATAGACACAGGGAAAATGGCTCTGCATAGATAGTGACCCAAGCTGTGAATTGAATCTGAGTCCCTGGTGCTGTGAGACAGCAGTGTTAACGACTATGCCACCCATATGGATTCAAGACTTTAAGTACTCATGGATCTTTGGTGTTGTTAATGGCCTGCTCCTTTCCTATTTCTTATGTTCCTACATAACTAAAATAATATACTGTTTCAAACTAATGGAAGCGCCATTCTACGTAATGCACGACATACGATTCTGCTAGCAAAGTATAGTTGTTCCTTCCTCAAGTCAGTTAGATGCAAACTGATCATGGTTCAATTTGAGGTCAGATGTCCTTATACATTCTTTCATCTTTATATTTTTCAATGATGGTATTTTTGATGATTTTCTTTGCCTTTTTGGGGATGTTTTTAAAGTGACTGCAAGCTGAATGGAACAGAGGCAGCAGCAGGAAGTGTAAGTTATCACATGCAAAGAGAAACAGAGAGGGTAAGAAAGTTTTCAGAGGAAAAAAAATCAAGTTAAACTTTTTTTTTACATTTTAAAATTGAGAATAACAATTAAAAGCTGAAAGATTGGTGCACCATGGGTAGGGCTGTCTGGCCATCCACGCCAATGGGATAATTTGATCCCGTTACAGTAAATGGATATTTGGTTGAATGTCAAATTCTCCATCCTCGCTGGCAGTGGTGATGGGCATGAATGGCTGGAGAATTTTGGCCCATATTTGTAATCTTTCAATGCTCGAGAGGCTGTTTAACAGTAATTGGCATTTGTGTTGTTAAAAGGCACCAAAATGACTAAACCTTAACTTTTCATAGAATCCCTACAGTGCAAAATGAGGCCGTATGCCCATCGAGTCTGGACCAACAACAATCTCACCCGGGCCCTATCCCTGTAACCCCATGTATTTATCCCTGGTAATCCCTCTGACATTAAGGGACAATTTAGGATGGAGAATTTGACATTCAACCAAATATCCGTTTACTGTAATGGGACCGAATTATCCCATTGGCACGGATGGTCAGACAATCCTACCCATGGTGCATCAATCCTTCAGCTTTTAACTTTTGTTCTCAACCCAACCAATACATCTTTGGACTGTGGGAGGAAGCCAGAACATCTGGGGGAAACTCACGCAGACAAGAGGAGAACGTACAAACTTCACACAGGCAGTTACCTGATGCTGGAACTGAACCCAGGTCCTTGGCGCTGTGAGGCAGCAGTGCTAACCACTGTGCCACGAGTTGAGTCCGCCACTACCATGCAAGTACAAATACTTCACCTCATTGCATTTGAACATTAAGTCAGGTAGTACAATACTGCTAGCTCTGGAAAATGGCAGAGTGATGCATCGAATGCACTTAATCACACATTTGCCATTGCCTGAAATTGCTATACAGTTTGCGCATAAATAGCAGTGAGTGCTGTTAGCTTCACTGTTACTTTCACAGTACATTCTGGCCCATTAGATCATGGAATTTCTATTTTAGTTTGCAATATGTCTTAAAGTGCTGATGTTCTGTGTCTCTCAATGAACTCCAAATGCGAGCAGCAGTTGTTACGATCTCAAGGGAGACCATTAATTTTTAAAAAGAAATTCAAACTCCCAGTTATTAACTGAAAGAATCACACCACAGGACTTCATGTTTTAAACAAAAACTTTTACTGCACAATATTAAACAAACCCAGAATTATTCACTGAACACTATATTTGGCTAACTCTTATTATTTAATGTTGAAAATCTCAGCAGGATGCTCCCTGTTCTATTTTATTTCCACCAAGAGTTCCCGATAAAGTGTAGGATCTCGAGAGTTCTGTCATCCCCTCAGTGCAAATCGTAGTGTGCCACAAGTCTTAATAATTCACTATTTCTCCTCAACTTTTCACTTTGACACTTTTGAATTTTGGAGCACTCTCTCCCTTTTGAGGATTCCATGGCCGATCTCTTCCAATAGATTTACTCAGCAAAAGGGGTAGCATGGAGGCACAGTGGTTAGTACTGCTGCCCCAGAGTGCCAGGGACCTGGGTTCAATTCTAACCTCTGATTACTGTTTGTGTGGAGCTTGCACATTCTTCCTGTGTCTGCGTGGGTTTCCTCCGGGGGTTCTGGTTTCCTCCCACAGTCCAAAGATGTGAATGTTAGGTGGATTGGCCATGCTAAATTGCTCCTTAGTGTCAGGGGGACTAGCTAAGGTAAATGCATGGGGATATGGGGATAGGGTCTGGGGGGGGATTGTGGTTGGTGCAGACTCAATGGGCTAAATGGCCGCCTCCTGCACCGTAGGATTCTATGATCTGACAGATTTAATTGCTGATGCACTTGACATTTTAATTTGAACATGGGCACCACTTGCAATTCGTGCTTAGTGACTCCAGAACAGGAAAACGTCTGGTTCCGAATGGCCTCTGTCCTCCTTGTTCTGGGTGCCAGTAGATACACCACTGTCTTCTAGTCTTTTAAGCTGATTAGCTGTTTCTGTGAGGAAACACACAGAAAAATCCCAAACAAAAGACAGCTTTCCTCAATCTAGCCCCATGGCAATGTGGCATCCCAAGGATGACCCAGGGAGAGATTTCAATTAATTAACTGAAGTTTCAAAACTTGTCCTCAGAGCTGACACACTGATATAGGGATCACCAAAGGCTCCGTCCCCTTCAGGCCCTACTTGAAGATGTTTGTATCTTTTATGCCTATTCCCATATGCCTCTCTTTTCAAATGTGGAAATGGCTGGTGTGACAAGGTCAGATATAAAAGATTAAACTGACTTATTTCATAGTTAACATGTACAGCAAGTTACACTGGACTCCAATTAGGATATCTGCAAGTAGCTGGAATTGTGAAGCTTGCTCATGACTTGAATACAGAGTTACAAGAAAATATATTTTTGTGTAGAGATGTATTTGATGAAGTGCTTGATGCAAGGCCATTTTTTAGCTTCATTTGTGAAGTGTAGCTGATTAAATGTCATCTTGATACAACTGAATATTATTCTGTTGAAAATTGGTACTTGTAACCTAATTACAAATCAAAATACAACAAAATAACATAATGATATTCCGATTTTTCTGAAAATCAAATCAAAATGTAGATATTCAAAACATATACAATGGATTAGGAATGCAGGAGCAGACGTAGCTGGGGATATAGGAAGACAAATCATTAAAGGTGACAGGGCAGATTGTGAAAGTAGTTAAAAAGGGTTCTGAGCTGTATAAGTAGAGGCATAGAGAAGAAAAGCAAGGAAATAATTTCAAGCCTTTAGAAGGCATTGGTTCTGCTTCACCTGGAATATTCTGTCCAATTTTTTATTTTGAATTTTATTAGTGTCACAAATAGGCTTACATTAACACTGCGATGAAGTTACAATGAGAATCCTCTAGTCGCCACACTCTGGCACCTGTATGGGTACACTGAGGGAGAATTTAGCATGGACAATGCACCTAACCAGGACGTCTTTCAGACTGTGGGATGAAACTGGAGCACCTGGAGGAAACCCATGTAGTCAACGAGGAGAACTGGCAGATTCCACGTAAACAGTGACCCAAGTCAGGAATCGAACCCGGGTCCCTAGCGCAGTGAGGCAGCAGTGTTAGCCACTTTGCCACCGTTTCCATTCTAGCCATCCCACTTTAGGGAGGACATGATGCCTTTAGAATGGTTGCAAAAAATACTTAAGAGAATGCCTCTGGGGCTGAGGGACATCAGTTACATGGATAGATTGTAGAAATTGTGGTTGTTCTCTTTAAGAAAGCAAACATTGAGAGGAGATTTGATACAGGTACACAAAATCACGAGAAGTCTGGGCAGAGACGGGACGAAACTGTTCCCATTGGCGGAAAAGTTGAGAACTAGAATGAAGAAAAACTGCTTTATGAAGTGAATGATTCTGATCTGGAATGCATTACCTAAGAGTGTGGTGTAGATAGATTCAATTGTGGCTTTCAAAAGAGAATTGGATAGTTGTCAGAACGGAGAATATTTTCAAGGCTACAAGGAAATGGTGGGTGAATGGAACTAGTTGAGTTGCTCTACAGAAACAGGATGAGCCAAATGACCCCTGTCTGTGTGGTGACCATTCTATGGTTCGAGAATTCAATCTCTAAAATATGGCCAAAAACCTTAACAATGGAGATTGTGTAGGAATTGTGCTGCATTGATTGAGGTACAACACTTCAAGAATAGAGCTGTACACGGTGGTATATAATTTAACAGATGCAGTAATATAGAATAATCAGCTACATATTGTGGTCAAAGGCACTTGCTGCTGACCTAAAAGAAAGCAATACACACAGCAGAGAAAGCAACCCATCACATTGAGGCATTCTCACAGACAGCACATTTGAAGTTAAAAGCATTTTGTCTTTTACCGTAAATTTTCAGAGAGCAAAATAGATACTACTTGCATTTGGAGCTAAAATATCATTAGAAACAAACTCTTCTGCTAAAACGTTTTGTAGTCTGATTTTTAAAACAAAAATCATTATGCAGAACACCAATGTTCTCCAAGTATAAAATTAGCATTTCAAGGCCACTGAGAGTATTTAGCAGTAATTATGAAGTTAGTAAACCATTAAAAACCCAACTACACCACATTCAATTGAGTGCAATTTTTTAAGGGTTTCTGCAGTGACGCTAACAATGCAGAAGTGGAAAGTTTCATTAATTCACGATTACTTAGGGATTGCAATCTAGGGGAAACTTCAACAATGCAGTCTTTGGAGGGGTGTTGAGTTACTGACAGCTACTGACGTGTGAAGGTTCCCGAAGTTCCTGACAGTTTGAGTGGTGTAATGATCTGGGCTGTTTTAAACTGGAGGGATGGGGCAATTTTCACCTTGAAAGTAAACCGCGTGGCTGTGGGAGAATCATATTTTCTCGGCTCAGCAGGAAACCTTATCGAATGGATGAACTCCCAGGCGCTGCTTCTACTCGGGAAGAGTAGAGAATCTAACAAGGTATTGACTATGAGCAGCAAAGCAGAATTTTTAAAGATCAGAGGTTCAAAGGAGAGGTACGTTCACGGCAGGAGAATTATAAAGACCACACCTAGCAGTAAGGAACTGAAGTTAAGGAAACCGGAAGGACCAAAAGCCTCCCAAGAGAATTGAGGAAAAATAACTGCCAGAACTGCTTCCGGCTTTCTGTTGCTGTAGATAACAACCCTTTTGATGGCTTCCTCCTGATCTGTACTACTCCTGTTTTGTGGATCTAATCGGGGCTTTGTACGGCAGAAGCAAGATTTCTGTGCCCTTGAGGGAATAGCAGTAGCAGCACTAATTGATCTGAAAGTTACAGTGGGGTCTTAACTGCATCATTCAATCCTATTTACAAATGTTTATCTGGTCTTGTCTATTACTGGTAAAAAGAATGCCCTAAAGTGGGAATGGCAGGTCTCCAATGGTGAGTGGCTGGAACATTGCGAGGTTTTTAAAAATTTCCTCTTATTAGTGTCACAAGTAGGCTTACATTAAGTTACTGTGAAAATCCCCTCATGCTCCTGTGTCTGTTCAGGTTACACTGAGGGAGAATTTAGCATTGCCAGTGCACCTAGCCAGCACTTCTTTTGGACTGTGGGACGAAACCCACGCAGACATGGGGAGAACATGCAGACTCTGCACAGAAGGTGACTCAAGCCGGGAATCGAACCCAGATACCTGGCACTATGTGGCAGCAGTGCTAAGCACTGTGTCACTGTGCTGCCTGTGTCCTGCTATCACGTCAAGTACAAATGTGCTTATTGCTCCATAAATCACAATGGATGTTATTTAATAGAAGAAATCATGCCAAATCTTGTATTACAACAGCTTGGCTTTATGTAGTGAATATAGGAGGCTAGAAGACAAGTGGATAGAAATCTTGTTTCAGTTCAATGGTACAAAGCCTTGGTTGTGAGCAGTTCTGGGCACCAATCACACCTTGGAAACGATGTGTTGGCCTTGGAGTGCAGTATATGTTTAGCAGAATGATGCCTGTACACAGAGGGCTAAATTACAAGGAGAGAGATTACACAGACTAGGGTATGTTCCCTGGAATTTAGAAAGTTAATTGGTGATTTGATCAACATTTTCAAGCTGTCATGGAGAACGGATTAGATAGTAAGACAAATTCTGCTGGTTGGGGAGTTCATGGAGCATAGTCCAAAAATTAGAATCAGATCGTTCAGAAATCTGGTTGGGAAACATTTCTTCACGCTAAGGATAGTAGAAGTTTGGAACTCCTCTGCAAATGTTGCTTGATCAATTGTTAATTCTAAAACTGGAGTTTCAAATATTTTTGTTATCAAAGATATTAAGGGACATGGAGAAAAAGTGATTATGTGGAGTTGGGTCACGGATCAGTCATCATCTCATTCTTATTCCAATGTTCCTTTAATTATAGAATCCCTACAGTGTAGAAGTAGGCAATTCAGCCCATCGAGCCTGCACCAACAACAATCCTGCCCAGACCCAATCACATAACCCCACAAATTTACCTTGCTTATCCCCTGAGGGGCAATTTACCATGGCCAATCAACCGAACCCCGCACGTTTAAAGTGTGTGAGGAAACCAGGCCACCCAGAGGAGGTCACGGGAAGAACATGCAAACTCCACACGGACAATCACCTGAGGCTGAAATTGAACCTGGGTCCCTGGTGCTGTCGGGTAGCAGTGCTAACCATTGTGTTGCATTGAGAAAGACACTCTACAGGAGCCTTATCAGACAAAATTTAACATTGAAACAAATGAGGAAACAACAGGTCAGGTGACCAAAAGCTCAGTTAAAGAGAAGGATCCTCCAGATACATAATTTTAAAAATATGAATTAAAGGGATGTGGGTGTCGTTGACTAGGCCAGCATCTATTGCCTATCCTGAATTTCTGTTGAACTGAATGGCATTTCAGAGAGCATTTAAGAGTCAACCACATTGCTGCGGATCTGGAATCACGTGGGCCAAACCAGGCAAGAATAAAAGTATACCAAATGGTAGACTGGAGGGATGGAGATGCATGGAATGATGCATCAGTATAGTAGAGCTGTATGAAATTAAACAACAACATAAAATATCGGAGACACTCTGCAGATCCGTCAACATCTGTCAAGAGAGAGGGTAGATTTTAATGTTTTGGATGTGTACCCTTCATCAGCTGTATAGAATCACACATAACTGGAGGGAAAGAACTATGTGGAATGATGTATTACTGGAGACATGAAGCTGTATGAAATGATAAATAACTAGAGGGATAGAGCTCTGTAGAATGATATGCAACTGGGTGATGGAACTGCTCAGGATAATACATAATATGTATATATAATGAGGGCAAAGGATTTGTACAGAAAAAATATATCATAAACAGTTGGAATTGGAAAATGATTGAGCAGTGTAGAACATCTGACATCCTTAGTAGTGTTAAATAAGAATTATGCTGTTTGTTATCTGTTATTCTTGAAAAGAATTTCTGCTGAGAATGGAGTCAAAATATCACTGCAAAATAATGTAAAAGTCTTTAGGCACGGTAGCCATCAGCAAGGTTCATATATTCCACTTCTTCAGCCATTCAGATAAGATGGAGTGCAGCAGCTCTACAAAATGGACAGTTGCCCCAGAGAGAAAATAAAACAAACTACAGTGGATTCCATCCTCCTCATAATGCTCAAAGGCTCATTAATTTAATTTAGGAAAAAAACACATTAGAGATTTCAATGTGATTATTACATTCCCTTGTCCACAGTAATTAATTCTGCCTACAACAATTAATATTTTTTTGAGTTCACTTGGGATTTGCTGCCCCTTGTTTGAAAAATTATTAGGCACTGATTTTAAATTGAAATTTCCTTTCATACCATCGTCAATAGGGCGGCACAGTGGTTAACCCTGCTGCCTCACAGCACCAGGGACCCCGGGTTTGAATCCGAGCTTGGTCACTCTGTGTGAAGTCTGCATCAGTTTCTTCCCATAGTTCAAAGATGTGCGGGTTAGGTGGGTTGGCCACACTAAATTGTCCCTTAGTGTCAGGGGGGCATAGCTAGGGTAAATGCATGGTGATGGGCCTGGGTGGGATTGTGGTCAGTGCAGACTTGGGCTGAATGGCCTCCTTCTGCACTGTAGGATTCTATGAATAGCGGCAGAGCAAGGTTTTGGATCACTGTGCTTGAGTAATCAGATCCCATTCCCCCCTCATCCCCTTGTGATTTTTTTTTTATTTTCTCAACTATTTATCCAATTCACTTTTGAAGGTGACCCCCAAATTTGGAAGCACCATCCTTTCAGGCAGTGCATCCCAGATCTGTACACCGTCATAACAACTGAATAATTTCACTGTGATTTCTAATTTGTACATTTAGAAAATGTGGCAAATAATTTGTTTCATAAATTCATAATACTTTGGGAGAAATTCAGTTTTGCAATTGGTTAAAATACTGTCATTTCATTTCTGGAACCTAATGTTCAAGTCTGGCCTGATGTGATGACTATTTTCTTTCTGCAATGATCCTGCATGAAGGGGATCTGCCCAGCCTTGGCTTCCTTGCCTGATGGGATGGTTCCACAGCATGAAGCTGTGGCAGCCTGGTTAATCAAAAGAATGGAAGGTGCAATAGGGATTACTTTTCTGCAGTTAGGCTCTGGAGATGGTTTGGGAGGATTGAATAGCACCTTTCACTTCATCAAACACCTGGGTATGTGTGCCATTAGGTGACATGAGTAACCCATCTTCTTGTACTGGCATCACTCCTGTTGAGCACTAAGATTAATCACAAAAACAAATAGACAAAGTAATTGAGTTGAAGTGTTCACAAATCAGTGTGTGGCTCTGTCTGGGGTGTTCCATTTGTTTGTCCATTAGCAAGAAGTCTCACAGCACCAGGCTAAAGTCCAACAGGTTTATTTAGTATCATGAACTTTTAGTGCGCTGCTCCTTCATCAGGTGCAGTCAAGGCTCACCCGATGAAGGGGCAATGCTCCGAAAGCTCATGGTACAAAATAAACCTGTTGGACTTTAACTTGTTGTTGTGAGACTTCTTACTGTGCTTACCCCAGTCCAACGCCGGCATCTCCACATCATGTTTGTGCGTCATAGCAATTTTCTAAAAATAAGTCAGTGTTTGTCAAAAATGTTGTCATATATAGGTGGGTTTCCAATATTTGGTATTCTTCTGTGTTTAAAGAATACGTACAACATTGTCCTCAATACTTTTGCCTGCCCGTTATTCATTCGTTGGTAATCCTAAGATGGTTTTGTGTAACAAATGTTTATAGGCAAATTGAAGGATAATGGGCATAAACTTTGCCCTTTTTTTATCGTGTGAAATGGCAGCATTGCCATGCACACACACTTCTGGCTTGGGCCTTGCCAGTTGCCATTTTGGTTAGCAAGGCTATTAGGAGCAAGCGTTAGACATGTGCAGAATAGGCAGAACGTGATATTAGTCACCTTGTCTCACTGATTTGCCTGTGGTGCTATTTTAGACTTCAACACTCCAGCTAGCGTTTTCTTTTAACCATCAAGCCTGGCTGAACATGTATTCATGGACCACCCACAAGTGCTATTTAAAGGGATCATGAATTACCTTTAAGCTAGTTGCTGATTGAATTCCACTGCCTGCTGCTGAATTTGGAGAATTGCTGAGAGTTTTCCACTGCTACTGGAGTTGGGTTGATTGCATTTGTTAAAATGCTTGGCCCTCATTTCATATGAACAAAGAAAAATTACAGCACAGGAACAGGCCTTTTGGCCCTCCAAGCCTGCACTGATTATGATGCCTGACTTAACTAAAACCCCCCTAACCTTTTGGGGACCATATCCCTCTATTCCCATCCTATTCATGTATGTGTCAAGACACCCCTTCAAAGTCACTACCGTATCCACTTCCACTACCTCTGCTGGCAGCAAGTTCCAGGCACCCACTACTCTCTGTGTAAAAAATCTGCCTCATGCCTCTCCCTTAAACCTTGCCCCTTGCACCTTAAACCTATGCCCCTGAATAATTGACTCTTCCAACTTGGGGAAAAAGCTTCTGACTATCCACTCTGTCCATGCTTCTCATAATCTTGTAGATTTCTATCAGGTCGCCCCTCAACCTCCATTGCTCCAGAGAGAATCAGCCAAGTTTCTCCAACCTCTCCTCACAGCTAATGCCTGCCATGCCAGGCAACATCCTGGTAAATCTTTTCTGTACCCACTCCAAAACCTCCACGTCCTTCTGGTAGTATGCCAACCAGAATTGAACACTATATTCTAAGTGCGGCCTAACTAAGGTTCTATAAAGCTGCAACGTGACTTGCCAATTTTTAAACTCAATGCCCCCGCCAATGAAGACAAGCATGCCATATGCCTTGTTGACTGCCTTCTCCATCTGCGTGGCCACTTTGAGTGACCTATGTTCCGGTATATCCAGATCCCTTTGCCTATCAATACTCTTAAGGGTTCTGCCATTTACTGTACATTTCCTATCTGTGTTAGACTTTCCAAAATGCATTACCTCACGGATTAAACTCCATCTGCCATCTCTCCGCCCAAGTCTCCAACTGATCTTTATCCTGCTGTATCCTCTTATGGTCCTCATCGCTATCTACAAAACCTTCGTGTCATCCGCAAACTTACTAATCAATCCAGTTATGTTTTCCTCCAAATTATTATATATCATTACAAACAGCAGAAGTCCCAGCACTGATCCCTGAGGAACACCACTTGTCACAGCCCTCCAATCAGAAATGCACCCTTCCACTTCTACCCTCTGTCTTCTTTGACTGAGCTAGTTTTATATCCACCTTGCCAGCTCACCTCTGATCCCATGCGACCTCACCTTCTGCACCGGTCTGCCATGAGGGACCTTGTCTAAGGCCTTACTGAAGTCCATGTAGACAACGTCCACTGCCTTACCCTCATCAATCATCTTTGTCACTTCTTTGTGAAACTCGATTTTCTTCTCAGACTACTTGGCCCTCAGTCAGGGACACAACCCTAATTGGTCTGCACCATGTCAAGGAGAATGAGCAGTGGGAATGCAGGAGGAATATCTGCTCGCAGAAGGAGGGGGAGACAGGCTCTCAGCAGGAGGCCAAATCCAGCCAGGGGTGGTGAGTGAACCTAAGTGAGGAGCAGTGTTGTGTGACATCTCTGTTTTAGGAAACAGGTGCTCACTGAGGTTTGCCACTTTTGCAGACAGATCTGCATCATCAGAACAGGTTGAGGCCAGTGCAGCCAATTACTCATATCCAGTTCCTTTCCGTCTGCAGCAGACCATGTCTGGAATTCTCTGGTCGGGATTCTCCGGTCCAGCTGGCAGTGCACCCCTGCCTGTGGGTTTGCTGCTGGTGTGGGGTGACGTCAGTGGGAACTCCCATCAACAGTGGCAGGGCCAGAGAATCCTGCCACTCTCAAACAATGCACCACCTCCCGCTGGCGGGAAACACACGGCTAAGAGGCCTGAGAATCTTGCCCGATGTGTTTAATATTTCTCAATTTGCCATCCACTGCTATATGAATGAGGCCACTTATGCTCAGAATGGCCGGAGAGAAGATTGCAATGCTCTTCCCCCTAATTCTGGCTGCAGCTGGTTGTCAATCTGATTCACGTTGGCAAAGTCAAAACTTCAAAGTTTATTGAGCTGTTGAGTGTCAACACTCCTCATGTACACCATGTCCCAGCTATCCCATATTTATATGTGATCATGTGTCCATCACCTATTTCCTTCAATGTTATCAACATTAACAAAACAGGTTTTTTTTTGGATGGGGTGCTAATTAAGTTGTCTGCTTTCTCTCGATGGTATCAAGCTTCTTGAGTGTTATTCCAGCTACACTCGTCCAGGCAAGTGGAGAGCATTCCATCATGCTCCTGACCTGTGCCTTGTAGATGGCAGACAAGCTTTTGAGTCAGGTTATAAGTTACTCGCTATAGGATTTCTAGCCTTTGACTTGCTCTTGCGGCCACTGTACTTAGGTGGCTAGTCCTGTTCAGTTTCTGGTTGATAGTAACTTCATGATATTGTCAGTAGGCGATTCAGCAATGGTAATGCCATTGAATATCAAGGAATGATGATTAGATTCTCTCTTATTGGAGAAGGACATTGCCTGGTACATGAGGCATGATTGCTGCATGCCACTTGCCACCCCATACCTGGATATTGTCCAGGTCTTGCTGTATTTGGACGCAGACTGCTTCAGATCTGAGGAGTCAGGAAGAGTGAACATTGTGCAATTATCAGTGAATGTCCCCACTTCTGACCTTAACAAAGCAGTTGAAGATAGTTGGGCTCAGGAAACCCCCCTGGGGGTCTCTTGTAGTGATGTCCTGGAACCAATACCTGAGCTGGTGGCTGCAAATGTGAGATGGAATGATGGTGACGTCACCCCTTACCCTCAGTCTGCTTTTTCTCTTCTGCTTCTCTCCTGCACCACTGCCTGGTGAGCTGGCAGTTCTTAGGTACATGAAAGGAGAAAGACATAGAGGTAAGTTTGTGGTGAGGTGGAAGATGGAAAGCAAGAGATCCATAATTATACCATTTTTGGACTTTGTGATTGGAACAGATTATGGGATAATGGGGAAGTGGGAAGGTAGATGGATAAATGGGGAATGTTGTTCTCTTTGACCCTTTTAGCCTTATTGCCTTCCAAGGTCTCATTCACGACTTAACAATTATGGTGAGCACCATTTCTTCTGTCTTTGCCTCAGAGAAGTGATGGCCCAGTGGTATTATCATGAGACTATTAATCCAGAAACTCAGCTAATGTTCTGGGGACCCAGGTTCGAATCCCACCACAGCTGCTGGTGCAATTTGAATTCAATAAAAGATAGCTGGAATTAAGAATCTACTGATGACCATGAAACCATTGTTGATTGTCGGAAAAACCCCATCTGGTTCACGAATGTTCTTTAGGGAAGGAAATCTGCCATCCTTACGTGATATGGTCCACATGTGACTCCAGAGCCACAGCAATGTGGTTAACTCGTCGCTACCCTCGGGCAACTTGGGATGGGCAATAAATGCTGGCCAGCCAGTGATGCCCATGGCCCATAAATGAATGAAGAAAAGAACATATAGCCATATCTGTCCTCAGCTGGTTAGCTACTGCTGCCTTTGGTTATGTGCTACCTTGTTATGCAAGAGAAAGGGAAGTACATCACTGAGATGCAAATACTCAGCAGATCTGATAGCAGTTGTGAAAAGAGAGTGGCCAATGACACTTCATCTGAAATGTACCAATGAGTCTGGCGCAATCTGTTTGGATTGACTGTCCTGGTTTTGAATAGTGTGTGCAATTTAAATATTAGACTCAATAATGCTAGGGTATGAGGATGAGTTGAAGCTATAATATGTTTGACATGGTATGTGATTGGTGAGTATTGTTGACAGGGTGAGTGATGGGGATGTAGTGCATTGAGCATTGTGTGAGGATAATGGTGCAGCTGGTGGGATGTGGCACTGAAGATACATTGACTACTCACATGAAGTCATTGAGCTTCTTTTGGCAGTACATCCAGGAGCTACACTGCTGGCATTAGACTAGCCTGAACCTGTCACTGTTTTCTGCCCCATACTTGGGTGCCCACTTACTCAGCAGCACGCTTAGTGTTGACTGGATGCTGCAATCATTATTACATGCATCAATTGTGTCTTAGTTTGTAGCACTCCAGTCAAGTCCTGAAGAGATACGGCACTGTTAGAAGTGTCATTTTTTTCCGGATGAAATGTAAAACTGAGACTCCTCAGCCCTCTCAGGTGAACATAAAAATCCCATGACACACTTTTACACAATCCTGGCTAATACTTATCCCTCAATCAGCATCAGTAAAATAGATGCTCTGGTCATTGTCACATTAATGTCTGTGGGAGCTTGCTAAGTGCAAATTGGCTGACACATTTCCTCAACCACAGCATGTGATTGCGCTTCAGAAATACTTAATTACCTTTAGAGCTCTTTGGACATCTCGCAATTGTGAAAGGCACTCCATAAATGTGAACAACTTGAGCAGACAGCACTGAATATACATCCTGCCTGAACTGCAATTAATGGCTGCAGATCCTTTTGGCTCGATCAAGCATTGGAACAAGCCCAAGAATGGGGTTCAGTGCCTCACCTTGTCAGCTTGGATTTAGTTTGTCTCTCTTGTGAGGACCATGAATAGGATTCAACTTGAATTTGGTTTTTGAAGCGAGCAAGGAGAGATGGATTTGTATTTGCCTAGTCCGTTCCGAGCATTGACTTTAAGAAAGCTTTTACAAAGAGAAATTCCCCATTCTTCAACTGAGCTCTTTGGTCTCTTCTGAATTCATTGCCCTCTAACCGCCATCTCCCCCTGCCACCATTGTCTGACCTTTCTTCCTGAACTTCTAACTACAGTAGACTCTCTTATCCACATTCACTGTTGTTCACTCAGCCATACCATCTGCCGTGGCCTCCATTCAGATATTCTTGACTCGATGGAGTCACCGGAGTTGGGTTCATTTGGATAATGTATTGATTGCTTCATTTGTAATCCAGATTGATTCCCATTGGGTAACGACATGATGTATCAAGAGATTCAGTTGACAGTTGAACTCAATTAAGTGATATTTATGCTGCAGATGCCCAAGAAATGTTTTCAGTTGTTTATTCCAAGACTGTACTGATGTCCTGCCCCCTCCAGGCAACAGTCAATTACCCTAAACCAAATATCCAAGAAGTATGTGCGGTTTTCGAAAGTAATTGGAAAAGGGAATGGATTATTGCATTAGGCCTTTGGGGAAGAACTGGCAATAGAAACAATAAAACATTAGACTCCATATTAATGCAGACTCAGTACTTTTTGCAAAGAAATGTTGCAGTGCCAGCTTATAATGAAACTTCTCTGGGTAAGCTTTTACAGTAGGTGTATTTGCATCTGTAAATGCACACAATACAGTTCCTTTTCACACTTCGATACATCGACATTCAATCACAAGTCTTCAATTTTTTTCAAGAATCGCAACAAGTATTTTATGGGTAATGAAGTAACTAACTTCTGCTTCTCATCAGCTGACACACCAACTGCAGCTGGTCCTACCATGTTGAAGGAGAAATTGGGCTCGATAGTGCCTGTTTCTCAGAGTCATACAGTCATAGTTTCACAGCATAGACAAAGACTCATCGTATCCTTTGTTTGAATAGAGGGGAGTACGGTAGGATGAGAGAAGAATTGGCGAATGTGGACTGGGGGAGCGCGTTGGAGGGAGGGTCTGTTGAGGAGCAGTGGAGGATCTTTAAGGAGATCTTTCTTGGTGCTCAGCAGAAATTTATTCCAATGGTCAAAAAGGATAGTAGGAGGAGAGGTAATAAGCCGTGGATAACGAAGGAGGTGAAGGAAAGTGTTAAATTAAAAGCGGAGGAATTTAGAGTAGCTAAGAGTAGTGGGCGAGAAGAGGATTGGGAGAGGTTTAAATGTCAACAAAGATTGACAAAGAAGTTGATAAGGAAGGGTAGGAGAAACTATGAAGCTGGGCTAGCGCTTAATATAAAAAAGGATAGCAAGAGTTTTTATAAATATGTGAAAAGGAAGAGGCTGGCTAGGGTGAATGTTGGTCCTTTAGAGGATGAGAAAGGGGACCTAGTGGTAGGGGATGGGGATATGGCTAAGGTATTGAATAACTTTTTTGTTTCTGTCTTCACGGAGGAGGATGTGAATAATTTGCCAGGTGTTAGCGATGGAAAGGTGGTAGGACTGGAGGGTCTTAATGACATTACTGTTACTAGAGAGGCGGTGCTCGACAGACTGGAGGGGCTGATTGTGGACAAGTCCCCAGGACCGGATGGAATGCATCCGAGGGTTCTGAAAGAAATGGCGGAGGTGATAGTGGATGCCTTGGTGGTTATTTTCCAGACGTCACTGGATTCCGGGGAAGTGCCGGATGATTGGAAAACGGCTAATGTTACGCCGTTATTTAAGAAGGGTGCCAGGCAAAAGGCGGGGAATTATAGGCCGGTTAGTTTAACGTCTGTGGTAGGTAAAATGTTAGAATCTGTCATTAAGGAGGAAATTGCAAGGCATCTTGAGGGGAATTGCTTGATAGAGCAGACGCAGCACGGTTTCATAAAGGGAAGTCGTGTCTGACAAATTTACTGGAGTTCTATGAGGATGTGTCTAGGGTGGTGGATAGAGGAGAGCCGGTGGATGTGGTCTTTCTAGATTTTCAGAAGGCGTTTGACAAAGTACCTCACAAGAGGTTATTGCAGAAGGTCAAGGGACATGGAGTTGGGGGTAGGGTGTTAGCGTGGATAGAGGATTGGTTGTCAAATAGGAGGCAGAGAGTGGGGGTCAACGGGTGCTATTTGGATTGGCGGATGGTGACTAGTGGAGTGCCCCAGGGGTCGGTGCTGGGGCCTCAGCTTTTTACCATTTATATAGATGATCTGGAGGAGGGAACCGAGTGTAGGGTGTCGAAATTTGCTGATGACACCAAGATTGGGGGAATGGCAAATTGCGCGGAGGGTGTGGAGAGTCTGCAGAAGGATCTAGATAGGCTGGGCGAATGGGCCAGGAAATGGCAAATGGAATTTAATGTTGGCAAGTGTGAGGTGGTCCACTTTGGTAGGAAGAATGGTAGGAAGGACTATTACTTACGGGGCGAAAAACTGCAGCAGGCGACGGTGCAGAGGGACCTGGGGGTCCTTGTGCATGAGTCGCAAAAACCCAGCTTGCAGGTGCAGCAGGTGGTCAGGAAGGCGAATGGGATGCTGGCCTTCATAGCGAGGGGGATTGAATATAAAAGTAGGGAGGTCTTGCTGCAGCTGTATAGGGCATTGGTGAGGCCGCAGCTGGAGTACTGTGTGCAGTTTTGGGCGCCGCACCTGCGCAAAGATATTTTGGCCTTGGAGGGAGTGCAGAGGAGGTTTACTAGGCTGATACCGGAGTTGAGGGGGTTGAGCTATGAGGAGAGGCTGAATAAACTGGGCTTGTACTCGTTGGAGTTTAGAAGAATGAGGGGAGATCTCATTGAGACGTATAAGATGATGAATGGGATGGATAGGATAGAGGTGGAGAGACTCTTCCCGCTCAAAAAAGACAGTAGGACTAGGGGGCACAGCCTCAAGATAAAGGGGGGGCGTTTTAGAACGGAGTTGAGGAGGAACTTCTTCACTCCAAGGGTGGTGAATCTCTGGAATTCTCTGCCCGTTGAAGTGGTGGAGGCTGCCTCGCTAAATATTTTTAAGACGCGGGCTGATGGGTTTTTGATAGGAGAGGGGATTAAGGGTTATGGGGAGAGGGTGGGAAAGTGGAACTGAGCAGTGACAGATAGCCATGATCTTATTGAATGGCGGGGCAGGCTCGAAGGGCTGGATGGCCTACTCCTGCTCCTATTTCTTATGTTCTTATGTACCGGCCATCAAAAGGCTGTTTAGATGCTTCGTAGCTGCTAACGATGGAAAACAAAGCCTGATTTGCACGCACGTACCTTTATCAGATCCTGGCACCATATTTGTGAAGCAGTTGGTGTACACAGTTTGTACACACTTTACGATTGCAAAGTAGGCAGATTACCATGCCAGTCAGTGATTTGATGTTATCATTGTCATACTCCCGATGGCCAATTTTTGAAGGAAGAACCCAGAGTCAGTCTTTATTTGGGATAAATTTATTCAGAATGGAATGCTGCAGCTACATATCTCATAACTCCACTTAATGATTAGTTTAGTGTTAGTTTGCATCACTTTGTGCTCAAGTAACCATCCAATCAATACCCTCCACCTTTATATACTTCAGCTACTACAATTAACAGGCATTGTCACTTTCCAAACACTGGGTGGGATTTTCTGCGCGATCCATCATGTGTTTCACAGTGGCAGCAGCAGTCCATTGGAATATTCTGGCCCACCTTTGTCAATGTGGTTTCCCATTGAATGCATCCATGAAGTGTGTGGTAGAGGTGCACTGTTGGCAGGACTGGAAATTCCCACAGGCATGAATGTCGAGAAAATTCTGGCCATAATGTTCTAGCAAATGACCTTTCTTAACTTTGCACAGTTGTTCACAGTGTTAAGGTCCCCCCGGTGCATTTTAAAGGAATCACAAACTACTTAGAAATTAGTTGTTAGATTATTTATTCTGGTTACTGCATTGTATGCGAAAACCTGGGTAAACTTTGAATAGTCTAAAGGGGAGGATCTGACTGGTGTTGAAGTACTTTTTTGTTGATTTAAAAGCTTGTTCTGAAACAGATTGCATCCAGGCATAGGCATGGGGTGGCACTGTGGTTAGCACTGTCGCCTCGCAACACCAGAGATCCAGGTTTAATTCCTGGCTTGGGTCACTGTCTGTATGGAGTTGACATGTTCTCCCCGTGTTTTCATGGGTTTTCTCCTGGTGCTCCAGTTTCCTCCCACAGTCCAAAGATGTGTGGGTTAGGTGGATTAGTTATGCTAAATTGCCCCTTAGTGTCAGGGGGACTAGCTAGGGAAAATGCATGGAGTTATGGGGATTGGCCCTGAATGGAATTATGGTTGGTGTAGTCTTGACGGGCCAAACGGCCTTATTCTGCATTGTAGGATTTTATGACATGCTAGGCTTTTTACTTGAATTGGGAATGACGAGAAGAAAGAATTCTGACCACTGAAAGCAGAAGAAATTGTAGAAGAGGGAACAGGAGAAAGGCTCACAACAGGAGGCAATATCTGCTGAATGTCTTTCGCAAACAATTCTGTTCTTACAATTTCAGTGAGAACCAATGCTTGAGATGTCAATGATCCAATTTGCCCCCCAGTGTTATTTTAATTTGCTCTATTAAACTCAGTTTGTTGCAAATTATTTTATGTTTGTATGTTTGCAAATTTGTATAGTAAATATCAGTTCTTTAAATTTGTTGTTCCCCATGTTAAAGTAAGAATTTTAAGACAATTATGTATTTAACTTGTAATTTGTTTTGAAATTGTTTCGGGACGATGCACAAACAGATTGCTTGAACACATTAATCATGGTTTTTTTGGGAGGGGGTCTTACCAGTGTAGTCACCTATAAAGATAATAGAGTCTGACTGTTGAAAGTAAAGAGTGTTTGAAGTGATTACTTAAAGTACATTATTAGTACATATAAACACTAATACAAATTTGTAATACTTGCATCACAAACTATGGAATAACAGTTGGTAAAGGCAACTGTTTGCTTCTATTTTGCTCATGGTTCATTCAAACCATTGCATATTGTCAAAGGGTGGTTTCCATCTTTTTGTTTTTGTGTCTGGTGTGACACTGGATAAATGGGTCATATGACATGCCAAGACCTCAGTGCTTCTACCTAATGCCGTTGCCATTGACAACCTGCTGATTTCAGACAAACTTCCCTCCAGTTGACTTCAACGTGCCTCTTTACATGCCAAAAATCTTGTTGCCTTTAAAACAATAGGTCACATGACATGACAGAATACTACGTTTTCTTGTGACATTGCACGTTACATGGTATATCCATCCTCTCCTTAGAATGTGGCATATTCTGTCTCAGCAGTGCATGGCTAATTGTCTAATTATCAAATTATGATAAAGCCAAGCTATGTGACTCTTTGATCAGCAGAGAAAATTGACATTTAAAGGGATCTATATCAATTAGGTAAATGGTGAAGAAATAGCAGATGGATTTAAAAGATGAATAAATGTCAAGTGATGCATTTTGGGGCATGAAACATACGCGCACAATTGGCAATGTGGGTCAGATGATAAAGGTGGATTACGTGGAACAGATTTGGATTTGATTTTATTCCTTTCGTTCTAGATTTTTGGCTCAACTGTGACAAATGTTAATCATTGACTTTAAGTCAACAATGGCTCATTAATACAGTGAAATTTTCAATAATGGTGTAGATTTTAACATTACCATGGTTAGTGGTGCAGGAACGGAATGAAGAGTGGATGCTGGAGATTGGATGCGGATGTATCGATACATCTGTGCCATGTTGCTTTCCACTTCTAAAGTGCCTCAAATAGGTAAGAACTTTATTGACATATGACAATTCAGTTGCATGAGGCATAATAAAATCTGGTCCTGGACCACTGGCAGTGCTGATTAACAGTTTTTCTCGGATTATATTCATCCTTCCTTTCACTTGACTGCACAAGAAGGAAAGCTACATGACATTTGTGGTTATGGGCATTTATGTACATAAACTCTGTACACAACTCTGGTGCGGCCGCACTTGGAGTACTGTGTGCAGTTCTGGTCCCCACATTACAGGAAGGATGTGGAGGCTTTGGAGAGGGTGCAGAGGAGGTTTACCAGGATGTTGCCTGGTATGCAGGGGAGGTCCTATGAGGAGAGACTGAGGGATTTGGGGTTGTTTTCACTGGAAAGAAGGCGGCTAAGAGGGGATCTTATAGAAACATATAAGATGATTAGAGGTTTAGATAGGGTGGATGGTGATAGCCTGTTTCCTCGGATGGAGAAATCTAGCACGAGGGGGCATGGCTTTAAATTAAGGGGGGGTAGTTATAGGACGGATGTCAGGGGCAGGTTCTTTACCCAGAGGGTGGTGAGGGACTGGAATGCCCTGCCTGCTGCAGTTGTAAATGCGCCTAGTTTGGGGGCGTTTAAGAGATTGGTGGATAGGTTTATGGACGAAAAAGGAGTGGTTTAGATTAGTGGGTCAATGTTTTTTTTTTAAAAATAAGACTGGTCGGCGCAACATTGTGGGCCGAAGGGCCTGTTCCGCGCTGTAATGTTCTATGTTCTATGTTCTATGTTAAACATGCAGGTTGCTGTGGTGTTCTCTTTCATTTAATTCAAATTCCCGTGCCCCAAAACGGGGAAGTTCCACCCGAGGTCACTGGACCTTAGTGTGACCCGTGTCCCGCCTGCTACAATTCCCATGGCTGGTGAGACAGGAAAGTTCCGCTCCATGTGTTTTCACCACTTTAATTGCCACCAACCTTTGGATCACAATCTAGTCAGCATATTGGATTACATGAGGACCTGTAATCAAAATTATATCTTTAAATGAGAGGATTTGAATATAACAATAGAGATGTTTTACTGCAATTGTACAGGGCATTGGTGAGGCCACATTTGGAGTATTGTGTGCAGTTTTGGTGCCCTAATCTGAGGAAGGATGTCCTTGCTATAGAGAGAGTGCAGCAAAGGTTTACCAGGCTAATTCCTGGTAAATTAGGGGTTAACTAGGATTATATTCATTGAGTTTAGAAGAGTGAGAGAGGAGTTCATGGAAGCTTATTCAATTCTGACAGTGTTAGACAGGGTAGACTCAAAAAAAATTCCGGATGGTGGGGGAGCCCAGAACTAAGGGTCATTCTTTGAGGATAAGGGGTACACCTTTTAGAACTGAGGTGAGGAGAAACTTCTTGATCTAGAGGGTGGTGAATGTGTGGAATTCCCTGCCACAGAATGTAGTTGATGCCAAAACATTCTGATTTCAAGAGAAAATTAGATATAGCCTCGGGGCCTACAAGCATCAAGAGATATGGGGAGAAGGCAGGATCAGGGTAATGAATTTGATGATCAGCCATGATCAAAATAAATGGCAGAGCAGGTTTGAAGAGCCTAATGGTCTACACCTGCTTCTAGTTTGTATGTTTCTGTGCTTCTTTAAGTGCATCAATTGGCTTATCCGGTTTCAGTGATGGATTATCCAGAAATCAGTATATGGAACACATTTTGTAATTGTAAAAGAAAACTATTAAAAAAACATTTGAAAGAAATTTATAACTGGCCTAAATTAGTAATAACAAATGATTTTTTTTCTGTATTACGAAGGTAGTATCCATTTCTCTATTGGGTATTGTCAAGTATGAAATAAATGGGTGGCAAATTGGCATGGTGGTTAGCACTGCTGTCTCTCAGCACCAGCAACCCAAATTCGATTCCTGCCTAGGGTCACTGTGCAGAGTCCGCATGTTCTCCCTGTGTCTGCATGAATTTCCTTAGGGTGCTCTGGTTTCCTCCCACAGTCCGAAAGATGTGTTGATTAGACGTGTTGGCCATGCTAAATTCTCCCTCTGTGTATGCAAACAGGTGCCAGAGTGGGATGACTAGGGGATTTTCACAGTAACTTCATTGCAGTGTGTTAATGTAAGCCTACTTGGGACACAAATAATAATAATAACCATACTTATGATCTAACATAGCTAGAACATTTGTAATTGTTAATCATAGAATAAGAACTCTAATGGTGGGTGGGAGAGCGGGCTTAGTGGAACCATTGTTCCAGTGAATGATATAGTGGAATCAATTGAAAAGTAAGAGAGAGTGCATGATTGATCAGGTGTCCTCAATATTCAACCATGAATATCTGGACATGTGACAGTAATGGACATGACAGTAAGAAGGAATTTTGGCACATGTTAAAAACAATTCAATAGTTAGTGCTAACACATGTTGGTAAGAACCTGGCAGTCAATGGCAGGAGATATCAACAAGGCTTGCAAGTGGTTTTACATTGGTAAAGGTTTGATGGTTGATCGCAACATGCTGGATACCTGAGATTAAAAACAGAAAACGCTGGGAAAACAAGTTGGGCAGTGTCTGTGGAGGGAGAAACACTTAATGTTTCTAGTCTGCATGACTCTTCAGAGCTAAAGAGAGTGAGAAATCTAATGGATTTTATACGATTTGAGAGGGATGGAACAGTTGGAGCAAAATAGAAGGTCAAGGATAGGTGGGAGCTAGGAGAGATTTGACCAAGATGCCATGGGCAAAAGACAAGTGAAGTGTTAAAGACTAAAGAAGGTGTTGAGAGTGACATAAAAATAAGATAGCAGAACATATTAATAGCAGAGTTAGAGATGGTGCTCTGAGAAAACAAAACCTAGGAGCAAGTGACAGCCTTATGGGGTGAGTGGGTGGAGGAGGCATTGGGACAAAATAAATTTGAGGATGAAAATGAAGTAGTGTCCATGGTCTGAAGTTGTTGAACTCAGTGTTTAAGTCCAGAAGCCCGTAATGTTCTCAAACACTCCTTTCAGGTGAAGCAGTGTTATAGTTGCACTTCCTTCAATTTTGTCTACTGTATTCGCTACTCCTAATGTGGTCTCCTCTACATTGGGAAGATTAATTGCAGACTGAGTGATGGCTTAGCGGAACACCTTTGCTCAGTCTGGAAACTTGACTATTTCAACTTACCATCTTGCTCTCGTGCCCACATATCTGTCCCAGATCTGGTGGCACACTGGTTAGCATTGCTGCCTCACAGCACCAGGGACCAGGTTCGATTCCTGGCTTGGGTCACTGTCTGTGTGGAGTTTGCACATTTTCCCTGTTTCTGTGTGGGTTTCCTCTTGGTAGTCTGTTTTCCTCCCACAGTGTGAAAGACGTGCTGGTTAGATGCATTGGCTAAATTCTTCCTCAGTGTACCCAAACAGGCGCTGGAGTGTGTTGCCCAGGGAATTTTTGCAGTAACTTCATTACAATGTTAATATAAGCCTACTGTGACACTAATAAATATACTTTATGAACTTAGGCCAGCTGTAAAGTTTCAGTGAAGCCTAATGCAAACTGGAGGAACAGCACCTTGTCTTCCAATTAGTTACCACACAACCCTCTGGATGTAACATTTGAGTTCAGCAACTTCAGGCCATTAACTCTCTCCTCCAGCTTGAGCCCCTTACTTAACACAATGGTTTTGCCCTGTGAGACATCTGTCACTTGTTCTTAAGTTTTGCCTCCATGGAATGCTGACCCTTGTTTCGTTATTAACACATCCTGCTACATTATCTTACGCCTTCTTTAGTCTTTAAGGCTCCTTTAGTCTGTTGCCCATGATATTTTTATCAAATCTCTCCTAGCTCTCATCTATCCCTGACCTCCCCTTTTGCTGCACGCTCTTTTGAACAGTATAAAATCCACCACATTTCTCCTTTTCTTTAGCTCTGACGAAAAATCATGCAACCTTGAAATATTATCCCTGTTTCTCTCTCCACAGATATGACCAGTCTTGCTGAGTTTTTCCAGAGTCTTCTGTCTTTGTTTTAGGTAGAAAGCGGTATTGACCTGAACTTGTTGAGATCAAATTGTGACTGTTGTCATTTCACAGGTGATACAAGTCTAACTGATTTGTTTCCTTGAGGTTTCCAATTCAATTCCCTTATCGATTCCTACCATTCACTGTGTACTCTAAATCGGTTTAATCTGTTGTGCCGGTTTACCAATTTATCAAGATATATAGACTGTCTTGCTCACAGGGTCCAGGTCAGTCATTGGAGATATTAGTAATATAAATGGATGGGTGGATGTTTGGTTTCAGACATGTTTATTTACGCTTTGCAAGACCAGGGTGCAAGTTTGAATCAGTTATATAAGCTGAGTTGCCACTTTCACTCGAATTGTTTGGCTACTACCTTGTTGAATGAATAGGATTCAAGATGATCTCTGAGATAAAATTACGTTCAAATTAGATCTTTCATTTGTCGTCATTTGTATTACTTTTGCGTTTAACGTGGCAGCTTACAAGACCTGCAACCAGATATGATCATTCTTATCAGCAACACAATAAGTGGATGTCAGAGACATGGAGGGAATAGACTGCAATGTTGTGTTTCTTTCATGGCTGAGAAATTAAGATCATAACTGCCATTTCAACTTGAAATAATCTGAAATTGATGCAAAGTTGAAACAATCAAAGCTTTCCTCCTTCACATTCCAATTCTGTCACAGTCACTTGGAGCAATTCAAGATAAATTAGTCCATTGTTCAGTTGGGCACATTCTGAAAAGTGGTAAATGACTAACAGTGAGGGAGGCCAGCATGCTCATTGGCAGGTATCAACTTAATTTTACGTCAAAATAGGAAAACAGACCACTGGATGTTGATGTTTATGACTGAATGAACATTGTCCTTTTCTATTTGATCACTGACTTCCGTAAAGTCCATCACCATGGACAACCTTTCTCTTCTCTTCATATCAACATTTTTTTCTGTGCGGGATATTCTGCAGTGTAAGACAAAGTAACATCCCTGTGTAGCATATCAAACTAGTAGATCACCGCAGTATTGTAGAATTTCAATGAAAAACACAGATCGTTGCAGCACAATGCGGTATAATGTGAAGTTGTACATTTATCATGCAGTGAAAGCCTAAATAAGATATTTTACTGAACTTGTAGTAATAAATACCATTTATTTGTACGTAGCACACTAGATGGTGTCTTCACCCCTATGGATGTCCTAATACATCCAGAACAAATAGCATGACACGACAGCACTGAAATCCTGTGAAACCCCCCCATGAATGTGTGCACACAATTCATGCACCTGTGATCAGACCTTGGTGTGATCTCCTTTTGCTCAATACAACAGATTGAATGAGAATTAATTTTCAGTTGCAAGCTTTTGTATCCACAGCAATGCACCTCAAACTCCAAGACGGTGCTTCCCTGACCAACAAAAAGGGGTTGCCACCAGATGCACTTTGCATTATGGGGGATGGGGGGGTCATCCTGTCCCTGCACCCTCTGCATTTAAAAACAACTTTCCTATTAAACTGTAAAATGTTATGTGTACAAAGGTTCCCAGAATGTAATATGACTCAACCAACATTAATACCTGAAAATTAACAGGATTGCATACTTTTTTTTCCTGAAACCACAACCAAATCATACTTGACCAATATTACCAGAGTAATTTACATGTCAACAAAATTCCCTAATAGCAGTATTTAGCTTGACAGGAAATGATGAAAATAACAATGTGTTTCTTCCCACCTACATAGTTTTAAGTACCTATCCAACTTTTATTTTGCTTTCTGTCATGCTACCTTCCATTTCTGTCAGAGTTCTATTAGAGTCTCCTCTCTGTGTGAAAGTGACAGTGTGAAATTTCAACTTTGACCTTGACTACTAACTCCATTTCATGGTTGGAATTGTGACAATGATTGATTTCGTCTTCATCAAAGACTCAGACTGGAATTCTTCAGTCTCTCACACCCCACTACCGCTGTCAGTGAGAACAGGGAATTTGGTACTCAGCCAAATCTCCATTCACAGAAGCGGGCCCGGAGAATCCCAATGGCAATTGAGGTCGGAGAATTCTGGCCCCTGACTTACTTTGCTCTACAGGTGGATTCTGCAATACCAGCAAACTTTCAGTTTCTTTGTGCCTTTCACGTTCTTGCTGAATTTCACTTTGGGTTGGTACAGGGATTTCGATGATAGGAGGTTTCTCTTGCCTCTCCCTTTGTCACATTTGCTCCTTCATATTTAGCCCCTAACTCGTAAGGTGAGCAAACGATTGTGTAAACTGTGAAGTTATTCTGTATGAAAGCAGAAAATTACTTAGCCCATGACAAAGAGATGCATGAAATGATTGCCTAACTTGTCACCTAAGAAATATTTCTGAAAAGATTGCTTCACAATCTTTACGCTTCTTTCTGCAACATCATTCAAAACTGAATAATGTGGTAGTACCAGAAAGCACATAACTCTTAATTTTATTCAGAAATATTTCAAATTCTTTTGATATGAACTGTGGCCCATATCTGATATCAATACCTCTAGCAGCCCATAAATTGCAAACCAACTTCTCAATAGTTTTGGACCTTCTGCTATAGTGCATAGACTCAACATTTGTCCACTTGTTGTAACTGTCAATCAAAACATCAATTCTTTGTCTCCATTTCAAACATGTACTTGTTTGATTGGTTTTCTTGTATTTAACTTGGAATAGAAGGAATCTTGATTGAATTATTTCTTATTCTGAGACACACTAGGATGCTACCAGGACTTGTTGGTTTGAGCTATAAGGTGAGGCTTGATAGACTGGGACTTTTACTCTGGGGCATAGAAGGCTGAGGGGGATCTTATAGAGGTCTATAAAATAATGAGGGGCACAGATCAGCTCGATAGTCAATATCTTTTCCCAAAGATAGGGTGGGGTGGTCTAAAACTAGAGGGCATAGGTTTAAGGTGAGAGGGGAGAGATACAAAAGTGTCCACAGGGACAATTTTTTCACACGGGGGTGGTGAGTGTCTGGAACAAGCTGCCAGAGATAATAGTAGAGGTGGGTACAATTTTGTTTTTGAAAAAGTGTTTAGTTACATGGTGAGATGGGTATAGAGGGATATGGGCCAAATGCGGGCAATTGGGACTAGCTTCTGGGTTTAAAACAAAAAGGGCGGCATGGACAAGTTGGGCTGAAGGGCCTGTTTCCATGCTGTAAGCCTCACAACTTTTTACCAAATCTTCAATATCTTGGTCATGGATGGAGGGGGGACTCAATGTTAAAATGGCGGCGTGGGCTCGTTGGGCCGAAGGGCCTGTTTCCCGTGCTCTGTTGTTCTTTGTTGTTTTATCTTTATCTATCTTCTTAATTACCCTTGCTCTTTATAAACTACCCAGCTTTTTATTTGTTGCTTCTGACTCTGCATATAGCACTGGTCTAGCCTTGCTTTACATTGAGGGCTTGACAATGTGTTTGATCTTGACCTGTAATGCCTAATTTTATCATTTGGTCTCCTTGCTCAAAGACCACTTGCTACTTCCTTAACACTTCCCAAAGGACAAACACTGTCTTACTGATCAATTATTTACACAACTTGGACCAATTTAACCATATTTTCTTAAGTCAATTCCTTCCCATAAGGAAGGCTTTGTTCAGTGTTATATTGCTAATGGCAAGTAATAGAATGCATTATTCTATCACAATATTCTGGTAATATGTAATGAGGCAGGTTTAGTAACTCAGCATCTGTGAATCAGAGAGTATCGTGGAGAGCACGTATAGAGAGGTGGTCACACTGCAGGCTCAGACTCCACAGGCAGGAAGGGAATGGGCGAGAGTAAGAGATATAGGCAGGCAGTGCAAGAATCTCCTGTGGCCATTCCCCTGCAAAACAGATAAACCACTTTGGATACTGTTGAGGGGAATTACCTTTCTGGGGAAAACAGCAATAGCCAAATTTGTTGCACTGTGGTTGGTTCTGCTGCAGAGGGGAGAAGTAAAAAGTGTGCCCGTGCAGTAGATATAGGGGATTCAATTGTAAGGGGAATAGACAGACATTTCTGTGGCTGTAGCCAAGACTCCAGGATGGTCTGTTGCCTCTCTGGTCCGAGGGTCAAAGATGTCTGAGTGGCTGCAGGACATTCTGAAGGGGAGGGCGAACAGCCAGTCATACACGTTGGTACAAACAACACAGGTAATAAAAATGGATGAGGTCCTAAAAGCAGAATACAGGGAGCTAGGAAAAAAGTTAAGAAATTGGACCTCATTGGTAGTGGTCTCAGGATTAATACCGGTGCCATATGATAGCCAGAGTAGAAATGACGGGATATATCAGATAAACACGTGAAGAAATGGTGTCAGAGCGAGGATTTCAGATTCCTGGGGCATTGGGACTGGTACTGAGGGAAATGGGACCTGTACAAATTGGATGGGTTACACTTGGGCAGGACTGGGACTGATGTCCTGGGGAGAGTGTTTGCTAGAACGGGTGGGAGGGTTTAAACTAATATACCAGGGGATGGGAACCTATGTAAGGAGTCAGAAGGAGGGAGCAAGGACAAAATGTGGGGAGAAGTTTCGAACTACATCAAAAATCAGGAAAAAAGTTATAAGGAAGGAGAACTCAGGGGATGTTATTAATGGAAATGTTAGAATTGAAAAAGAGGGTACAAAAACTAGCAGAAGGGCACTTTATCTGAACGCTCGTAGCATTCGAAACACGGTCAGTGAGTTGACGGCACAAATCGTTGCGAATGAATATGATCTGGTGGCCATTACAGAGACAAAGTTGCAGGATGTTCATGACTGGGAGTTAAATATCATGGGGTGTCAGATTTTAAAAGGTTGAGAATGCAGGTATGCAAGCAGCATTTCTCGTGTCCTCCTTCCTGGGTTCCTGTCCGTACCACAGCTGAGGGAGTGCCCTTTCTGAGTAGGGACCGGCTAGAAGGAGGGTGGGCTTGAAAACGAGAGGCTCAGCACTGGAGGTGACTGAATTGTCCAGGTGGGGTCCCACGAGAGATTGAACTGTCAGGGCAGAGTGAGGGATTCAGAATGGGCTGTGGTTCCTCTCACGCAGCCTGAAGGGCCTAGTAATCAAGGGGGGAATGACTGCACTGATTGGAACCCACACTCGGGCATCAAAGGGGAGAAGCTGCCCAACAGCCCAAAACCTATTGTCAGGAGTGCTTGCATGTAATGGAAGATCTCGATGGGTTGTGTGCAACTCGTGTGAGAATGAGGATGCTGTGTAGGAATGTGCCGGACATGCTAATTGCTGGCCTCACAGGATTCAGTTGTGCCTTGTCTGCCACAAGATGAAGGCGCTTGGCTGAACAGCCATCTCAGTCTCCCCTCACTAACGGTTATGCCAATAAATGCTGTGCAGCCAAACAGCACTGCCATTTAATGGAGGCCATCTTGAATCCTTTGCAATCATATGTGCCAAGCATTGAGCTGACATTCCTGGAAAGACTGCAACAATGCACAGGTAACAACGATGTGCTCCTGTGCAAGGCATGATGGTGATGTCTAGGATCACACGTCCCATTTAAGGTCATCATTGGCCAGGGCTCAACAGAGTCCTGGTCTCCAGCACCTCTCAGAGTACAGGCATCCTGGGACACTACTGCCTGTGTCTGCTGTGGATCTTCAGATGTGAGATGCCCACCAGAAAATGACCCAGAAGTCTGTCTACTTGCACCTTGCTGGGTTCCCTCTGTGGTGGTGTTGGGTTTAGGTGAGTGCTGTGACGCCTTTTCCATGTGGCTTTGGAGATGGCATCAGTGCATTACAGGGGAGACTGAGGGAACATTGATTATTTACTTGATTATATCCTTTCTAAGTGGGGAGAATCTCTCTACCTCAACCCTATCCATCCCCTTCATTATCTTGTACATCTCTATAAGATCCCCCCTCATCCTTCTAAACTCCGAGTACAGACCCAGTCTATTCAGTCTCTCTTCATAGGCCAACCCCCTCATCTCCGGTATCAGCCTAGTGAACCTCCTCTGCACTCCCTCCAAGGCCAATATATCCTTCCGCAAGTGCAGCGACCAAAACTGCACATAGTACTCCAGCTGCGGCCTCACCAGTACCCTGTACAGTTGCAGCAAGACCGCCCTACTTTTATATTCTATCCCCCTCGCTATAAAGGCCAACATTCCATTCACCTTGATCACCTGCTGCACCTGCAGACTGGGTTTTTGCGACTTGTGCGCAAGGACCCCCAGGTCCCTCTGCACCGTAGCATGCAGCAACTTTTCACCTTTTAAATAATAATCCCTCCTACTATTATTTCTGCCAAAGTGGATAACCTCACACTTGCCAACATTATACTCCATCTGCCAGGTCCTTGCCCACTCGCTCAGCCTATCCAGATCTCTCTGCAGACTTTCCACACCCTCCACGCAATTTGCTTTTCCACTCATCTTCGTGTTATCAGCAAATTTTGTCACCCTACACTCAGCCCCCTCCTCCAGATCATGTATATAAATGGTAAACAGTTGAGGCCCCAGCACCGATCCCTGCGGCACTCCACTAGTCACCAACCGCCAACCAGAATAGCACCCATTGATACCAACTCTTTGCTTCCTATTAGACAGCCAATCCTCTATCCACGCTAACACCTTACCCCCAACTCCGTGCACCCTAACCTTGTGTAGCAACCTTTTGTGAGGCACCTTATCAAACGCCTTTTGGAAATCTAAAAACAGCACATCCACCAGTTCCCCTCTGTCTGTCGCACTAGTCACATCCTCATACAAATCCAATAAATTCGTCAAATATGACTTCCCCTTACTGAATCCGTGCTGCGTCTGCTCGATCAAACCATTCTTTTCTAGGACCTCTTCCCTGGCCAGTTGAGGGGTCACTTCTTGAAATGCAGGATGATTCAAAGCTCAACATGACACCAGCTGACTGCGCCCACTCTCGCTTGCTGAGGTTAAGCTTGTCCTGCAATGACACAGATATGGAGAGTGTAGGTAGGAGTAAAGATTGAAGATGGCGATGAAGCAAGTGTGGTGTTTGAGAAAATAGTGATTGTGGGAGGAGGGGAAGGAACACTTTATGTCTGGTGTTGGCATCCACCAAGCTAGCTGAGAGATGGATGGAATTGTTTGGAGGTGTGAAGGGTGTGTGAGGAGGATTCAGAGGGAGACCTGAGGGTAGTTTACTTACCCTGCCTGAGCAAAGATCATCATTTATCTACTTCCAACATCGCTGTTCTGTCCTCTTCTGGAGGGTACTTACATTCACCAGGGCTGCCACTATGTCACATCAGGGAGTGGTGACTTTGCTGAAAGGCCTTCTCCAGGAGCAGAGCTATAATGTAGCCTGCCTTTGTCCACTCTATCCAGAATCTTGGTGAGGGCTTGCTCTGAAAAGTGAGGTGCGGACTTCTTGGCTGCCGTAAGCTGTAATCATTCTGAAATAAGTGCTGGGAAATGCTGAGGAGCCGTTTATATGGAGCTCCCCAGTAATTAGAGCAATTAAGTAGTATTGGGGTGGATGAATACTTGCAGTGTGATTCTCCTAGGCCTAAACATTTTCACTAACAAGCCATAAAACTCAATCCAAAATCATGCTGGCGCTGTTGGTGGGAATCGCTCCATTTTTGCACAGGAACTAACACTGTCATTTTTTGTAAGATTTTGTGGCTAGAATTCTCAGGGGGCTTGACAGGTGAGATGCTGAGAGTTTGTTGCTCCTTGTTGGGGAGTCTACGATGAGAGGGCATAATCGCAGAGGAAGGGGTTGTCCATTTAAGACAGAGATGGAGGAAGAACTTCCTCCCTGAGAGTAATGAATCTGTGGAATGCTTCACTATGGATGCTGGGTCGTTAAGTATGTTCAAGGCTGAGAAAGACAGATTTTTAATTAGTCAGGGAGTAAATGGTGCGGGGATAAAGTGGGAAAGTGAAGTTGAGGATTATCATATCAGATCAGTCATGATCTTATTGAATAGCAGAGTGAATTCTATGGGCTGAGTGGCTACTTCTGCTCTTAAATCTTAAGGTCTCTCGATCATTAACTTCATCCAATATTGCATACTGTTATCGGAATAACCAGTCAGTTTTGCATAAGGGGATGATAGAGACTCCTTGAACTCTCCTTTTTTTGGTAGAAAATATAGAGAAGCAGTGTATTTCTAAAATGGTAAAAAGTTGGGTCGTGTTAATGTCCAAAGGGACCTGGGTGTTCTTATTCATGAGTCACTATCTGGAAGGCAGATGCAGTTTTCAATTAGAAAGGTGAGTGATATGTTGGCTTTTATTGAAAGGGGATTTGATTACAGGAGTAAAGACGTTTTACTGCAGTTGTCCAGAGTTTTGGTGAGACCACACTTGGAGTATTGTGTGAAGTTTTGGCCTCCTTTATCCAAGAAAGGATATACCTGCCATAGACCGAGTGCAACAGGTATCACAGGTGAGGTGCCTGAAGATTGGAGGGTGGCAAATGTTAATTTGTTTAAAAAAAGGCTGCAGAGAAAAGCTTGGGAACTACAGGCCTGTGAGCCTCACATCTGTGGTGGGTAAGTTGTTGGAAGATATTTTGAGAGACAGGATCTATAGACATTTAGAGACACAAGGACTGATTAGGAACAGTCATCATGGTTTTGTGAATGGAAAATCATGTCTCACAAATTTGATTGAGTTTTTTGTAGGGTAACCAAGAAGGTAGATGAGGATATTGCAGTTTATGTTATCTACATGGACTTTAGCAAGGCCTTTGACAAGGTATCGCATGGGATGTTGTTGCACAAAGTTAAATCTCAAGGGATCCAGGGTGAGGTAGCTAAATGGATACAAATTTGGCTTGACAGCAGAAGCTAGAGGGTGGTTATAGAATGTTATTTTTTTAAACTGGAGGCTTGTGATCAGCAGTGTGCCTTGGATCGACTATTATTTGTCATTTTATATTAATGATTTGGATGAGAATATAAGAGGCATAATTAGTAAGTTTGCAGATAACATCAAGATTGGTGGCATGGTGGACAGTGAGAAAGGTTATCGACGATTGCAATGGGATCTTGACAATTGGGCCAGTGGGCTGATGAATGGCAGATGGAGTTTAATTTAGATAAATACAAAGTGATGCATTTTGGTAAATTGAACCAGGGCAGGACTTGCTCAGTTAATGGTAGGTCGTTGGGGAGAGTTACAGAACAAAGAGATCTAGGGGTATATGTTCATAGCTCCTTGAAAGTGGAAACACTGGTGGACAAAGTGGCGAAGAAGGTATTCAGCATGCTGGGCTTCATTGGTCAGAGCATTGAATACAGGAGTTGAAATGTCTTGTTGAAGTTGCACAAGGCATTGGTAGGGTTCTGGTCACCCTATTATAGACAGGATATTATTAAACTAGAAAGAGAAGAAAAGGTTTACTAGGATGCTACTGGGACTTGATGGATTGAGTAAAAGGAGAGGCTGGATAGACTGGGACTTTTTTCTCTGGAGTGTAGAAGGTTGAGGGGTGATTTTATAGAGGTCTATAAAATAATGAGGGGCATAGATCAGCTAGATAGTCAATATCCTTCTCAAAGGTAGGGGAGTCTAAAACTAGAGGGCATAGGTTTAAGGTGAGAGGGAAGAGATACAGAAGTGTTCAGAGGGGCAATTTTTTTCACGCAGAGGGTGGTGAGTGTCTGGAACAAGGTGCTCGAGGTATTGGAACAGGTGGGTTTGATTTTGGCTTTTCAAAAGCATTTAGACAGTTACACGGGTAAGATTGGTATGGAGGGATAAAATTTGTTACATTAATTTTCAAGGATTTTGAGATTACTAGGTTAGCTTTTAATCTACCACGACCTTAGCCTGGTGTATGACTGTTACTGGAGTGTTACCACAGCATGGAGCATTATTGTTTCCTCTAGTCCTGCACATCATCTGGATATGATTGACTTTCCCACTGGCATCACAGTTTGGCTGAAAATTGGGGCATGTAAATGGTTGGTGGCTACCATGGTAACAGTAACATCTGAAGTTCTGACTCTGAGGCTGTGAACTTGGCGGCGTGTCACTGAAATCTGGTGGACCTCCCCTGCCAGGCCAGGAAAAGAACTCCCTTGCAATTTGCAACTAACTCTTTCTGCCATCATTATGCCTGCAGCCTCATTGTGGGCCTCCTTCCAAATCAGATTATTGCCTTTGTTCGAAAACTTGATCCGAATTTATTGTCCTTTAGGACTTTGATTAGTGTTTCTCCACAGTCGATTTCTAAGTTCATGCTACACCCATGGTGATGAGGGAGTTTTTAAATTCGAGATTGTAATCTGCAACAGTCTCACTTGGCAACTGCTTCCTTTCACAAAATGCAATTCTCAGTGCCGTCTCATTCTTTGTTTAATATAAGAATAGTCTGTGGTATTGGGATCTTTCAGGCAACATTTATTAACAACTGTATTAAAAAAAACCCTGGTTCCATCAAGGTGAAGTAAACATTTACTTTAACCTCAGCTCCAATTTTGATTGCTTTTGGCCAAATGTGTAACTTCTGTCCATAATTACACCAGTCCCCCTTTGTTAGGGTTATAATCCCCCAAGATTGCCTTCAGTGCCATTTTTGAATTTTACACCTTGCTGACACATTATGGACCTGAATACAATGTGCACATGGAATAATCTTTCAAATTGCTCAAGTTTCCTCTAAGTCAACTTTTGAAGTTTCAAACATGTGTCACAAGGTTCTTCAGTCCTTAATTTATTAAAAAGATTCAGGAAGCCTGCCTGGAAAGAAACATAGTTTATTATAGAATGCAAAGTCCAACTACTTGTGCAAGTATTAGTCCCTACCTGGGGCTATAATTCAGCAGGCCCAGTCCTGGGTCTGCCTCATAAAAATAACGAGTTCCAGCTGGGCAGGCCACTGCCCCTGTTCCCCTGTTACCAGAGGAACTTGTACTCAATGAACCGCCCCCCGCCCCAGGGAGGTCAATCAGTGATTTTCCTCAAATGAAATGTGAAAGAAAATTCCTTCTCAGCCTCTTTCTGTTGTGTATTGCACTGAGTAAGATGATAGAAGTGTTAGGAAACCCAAACACTTAAGTATAAAGTGAGAATTCAGGAACTCTGTTTCCCAGAGGGCTTCAGATGTCTTGTACATGTGGAACCGAGAAACGGGCACACATGCTTATTAATTTTTTTTAAATCTTTGGACCTTCTATGCATGCGATGGTAAGGGAAGGGTCTCATATGAGCAGTTGGTCTTCTTATGTTCTTTAGGCTGGAAACTGACGAAGAAGTGAAATGGTGCAAATCTACAGATCAGCTGTCCTGGAACTGGAGCACAATTCCAGAGGAACATAAGAACATAAGAAATAGGAGCAGGAGTAGGCCATCTAGCCCTTCGAGCCTGCCCCGCCATTCAATAAGATCATGGCTGATCTGTCGCTTTTTAAAAAACTAGAGGAAGGTATTCCAGCGAGCAAGATAAGGTCCCAAATCAGGGAGTGGAACAGAAAGAGGTACCAGAAGAAAATCCTAGGCAGGGACAAAGGTAGGGATCAGAAATCGATCCCACTGAGTCAAGATAAAAGACAGGAACAGAGAAAAATGCTCTATGTTAGAGAAAGAACTATAAGGAATAGCCTTGAAATGAAGTGGGCTTGAGAAAAGCCTAGAGGATCTGAGCAGGCAGCTGAAATTGGTTCACTTTGTGCTGTGAGCTGTAATAGTGAAGTATCCTTTTAGAGCACTGGTATTCTACTTGGCATTGCTGAAAATCTGAATCTGTGGTTGGAATGTAAAATTTGAATGTACTTGGAAATCCCAGGGAAAAGGAATATCAAAAGGTGAGACTGAAACCCTGTAGGTGGATTCTTGTTGAAGTCATCAGAGTAAGAGTGACTTTTTGAGAGAATTTCAAGGCAAGTTCTTCAAACATGGTGATTGGAAACCCTTATGAGAAAGACCAAGTTTAAGAGAGACTGGCTCAAGGTGTGATAAGTATCTGCGTGGGTTGATGAGAAACCCATGGAATCTGCTTTGGTTGCATTTTCTTTGGAGAGGGTTTGACCACAGTTTGTCAGTTGGTTCACATGTTCGAGATATTTACCCTGCACTTTAAAGTATGAGATTGATGTGGTAAATTGTTATATCTTTGAAAGTCTGTATGTGTCTATAGAAGATCTAGCTGGGGTGAAGGAATAGTTAATATTTGAATCATTTTCTTGTGTTTGTTTTGAGATCTTTCCAACCTTTGTCGTCTGGGTGTAATATAGTTCATTTTTTTCATTTTCCTTACTGAATAACTGTTTCATTCTTTTGTGTTAGATGCTCATCAGCAGACTCTTGTGAATTCATTAAGTAACTATCCACCAGGGCTTTTAAGAAAAATAGAAGTTTGGATCTATCAAGCCAGCTTTCATTAGTGCATCTGAATTGTCCAGTGTTAATATCAGCTGAAATCATCATACATGCTCAACCGCAAGCAGCCATTATTGGACTAACTTTGTACACTGACCTAACAGAGAGGGCAGCTGAATGGGCAATATATGTAAAAAATGCTCAGATTTTGCAATATGCTGTAATAGATTCCCAGAATATTATCTTCCACCCAAACTGCTATTTGTGTTTTGATCAGATCTCCAGTATATTACTCTACACAGTTTATCTCCACCACTGAAGTAGTCATATTTATCTTTGATTTGAAAAAAAAGTGAATTGCAGTGAAGATTGAATTTCCACACAAGGGTTCAGTTTCTTCCATGTGTTCGAGGTCCGGGACTGCAGTAATTTTGTCACAAAGCTTTGTCCACACACTCAAAATTGATTCTCAGAGTAAATAGCTCGGATCCAATGTTGAATGTATTTTATTAATTGTTTGTTCATGAGCTATGTTAAATGCTCTTCATCATTTATTAATGGGCAAATTTGCTCAGGATTTCTTACTTTCCACATTGCTTGAATTTCCTATGAGTGAAACTAGTGTAAAAACACAAAGATGTTGACGGAGTTTGTGCAGAATTGGTAATAGCTAATCCAAATAATGTGGGGGTGAGGAGGGGGTTCTGTAAACGCATGAGTATGCAGTTTATCCTGCATTCCTTCTTATCCTGCATATGAAAAGGAACAGGTAGGTCCAAGCTGTCATCCCAGGGAGACTCAGAATCTGTGGACCGCATTTTATGACCTCACTCATCCCAAAGTCGTAAAATCTTGCCCAAAGTCAACAGACCTTCTCATTGTCCATCTCTCACCTGCTCTGATTCCCATGGCAGGTGGGGCAATCAAGTTTTGGCCAATATTTTGAAATGGTTTAGCATGCCCCAGATATGTCTTTTATGGAACTGTATGTGATGAATGTATCTTACCACAAACAAGTGTTTCTTGACTTACTGAACATGTCAGTACAATGCAGGATGGATTACCTGGTCCTGATGTGTTTCATGACACCTGTGCAGTACATATATACTTCTCACAAATGATTCAACTGTGACAAAAAATATAACAACTCAACTGTGCCGTATTTTGATCTTCATAAGAGGCACTTTACAATTTAGTCCAATAATTGTAATGGGTTGCACGCTGCCCAATGTTGTGATTGCAAGAGAAGTATGTATGTTTACTGAAGAGAAGCAAGAATAATTCAGGTCCTGGTTGTAATCATTTAGCCAAATGCCAGTTTCCCATCACCACTTTATTATGAACCAAAGAGAAAGGTTGCTTCCGTGGCTTACAGTCAGGTAGTCTTCATGTACAACTATGGTCAGGGTAAAGTAAGAGGCTTAAAAACCTCTGCTGACTGCTTCCTTTTAGACAAGCCTCTGTTTGCCCAATAAGGCAGCTCGTACTCCACAAAGCCCACAGCTAGATCTATTGATGATCCCTGTGGCCTTTGTGATAATGTGGAGATGCTGGCAGTGGATGGGGGTAAACACAGTAAGAAGCCTCACAACACCAGGTTAAAGTCCAACAGGTTGGACTTTAACTTGGTGTTGTGAGGCTTCTTACTGCCTTAGTGATAGTCAGAGTATCTTTCCCCCGCATTCTCTCCCAGCATTCTCACTGCATGGAGGTCTTTTCAGTTGCTTGATGATTGGGCAGATGTCCATTGAAGGCGGGATCAGGTCAGGTGGTGTAAACCGAACAGGGGACCTCCCTCTTTAGTGGGAGCATCAGAGTCACTGAAACATGTTGCTCCTCAAGTTCTGCAGAGGCCCACTTCTTCAGTATCCATCTCTGAGTCTGAAGCTTCATATCTGGAAGGGCCAACGCCAGGTTCCAGCTGAGGACTTGCACTAACAGTGGCTATTTCCATGGATGGTGATGGGGCAGCCCAGGCAAGGACTCCCTGGCCAAGAGGTGGCCCGTGTTTCTTTAGAGTCTTCCCCTGAATCTTGTATCTTGTAAGACACTGGTTGTCTTTTCTCCATATGATCTCTGGGGTGGCAGAGTGGCACACTGGTTAGCACTGATGCTTCACACTGCCAGGGATCTGGGTTCAATTCCAGCCTTGAGTGATTGTGTGACGTTTGCGCGTTCTCCCTGTATTTGTCTGGGTTTCCTCTGGTTGCTCTGGTTTCCTTGCACAGTCCAAAGATGTGCTAGATTAGGTGGATTGACCATGCTAAATTGCCCCTTAGTGTCCAAGATGTGTAGGTTAGGTGGATTAGCCATGAGCAGTGCACAGGTTTACAGGGGTAGGGCAAGGAATTGGGCCTAGGTAGGGTGCTCTTTCAGAGGGCTGGTGCAGACTCAGAATCAAATGGTCTCTCTTGCACAATAGGGATTCTGTGACCCAACAGAGGCTGCAGGGACACCTGATAGAGGTCTACAAAATTATGAGAGGCAGAGAAGGTGGTGGAACCAGTCACATATACACTAAGTAAGGGCAAAGGTTTTTAGATTGGTTAGAGCATCATGATTGGCACTGGCTTGGAGGGCCAGAGAGCCTGTGCCTGCGTTGTATGTTGCTTTGTTCTTTGTTCTTATTGTGTACAATTTTGGTCACCCTGTCAAAGGAAGGATGTCATTAAATTGGAAAGGTGCAAAACAGATTTCAAGGATGTTGCTGGAATTGCAAGGTTTGAATTATTAGAAGAGGCTGGACAGGCTGATCTTCTTCTCTGGAGTGTAGGAAGATGAGGAGTGACCTTATAGAGCTTTATAAAATCATGAGGGGCATAACTAAGGTGAATAGCCAAGGTCTTTTCCTCAGGATACGGGAGTCCAAAACTAGAGGGCTTACGTTTAAGGTGAGGGGGAAAGGTTTGAAAGGGACCTATGGGGCAGGTTTTTCACACAGTGGATAGTGCATGTATGGAATGAGGTGGGTACAATTAGAAGATTTAAAATACATTTGGACAGATACTTGGAAAAAGTTTAGAAGGATATGGGTCAAACACAGGCAAATGGGACTATTTCAGTTTAGAAAACCTACTCAGTGTGCACTGGTTGGGCCCAAGGACCTGTTTCCATCCATGCTGTTTATCTCAGTAATCTCAAACTGAAACCACTCCCAGAATTCCATACATGAATCAGACCACCCGTTACAAAAGTTCTTTCTTCCCTTGAAGAATTGTAGGTTCTCCTTTGGTTTTCCAGTTGGGACTCCACCACCTCTTCCCAAGTTTGGGAATAATCGCCTCAGTGTGGTGGAAGCCATCGTCCCATCAACAGCTTTAACAGTCCTGCTGGAACAACACTTATTGTGCTGTGCGGTGCAGCCCTGTAATCGAACAAAAATCATGCTACTTTCATCTCCGTGGATGCCGCCAGTTGTTTCTTAATAGCGTACCATTTTTGAAGGTTTGAGCTGCCCGTTCTGCCATACATGTGATGCGTGATAAGATGCTGTCGAGATGTCTTGTGGAGCACATTAATATTGGATGTTGTCCTGGGGCTGGGACAGTTACTTGGGACTCCCAAAGAATGATCCTGTTCTCAACACTAAGTTCAGATTTCTGAATGACGTAGAGTTTCATATCTTTGGAGGGTCAACTTTGAAGGCCACTGTGTAAAATCATGTGCCTGATTTCAGATAAAGTTAGGTTTTCTTGGTCCAGGCTTTGATTAGCTTTGCTGACGCTGGCAAGGTCTCCAAAAAGTTCAGGGTGATTACAACCTCTTCTACTGCTGGTAAAGGAGCCAGGATTGTGGGCAACTGGAGCCATAGAGTTGTAGTCATAGAGTTGTATAGTGCAGAAAAGGCCCTTCGGCCATCAAGTCTGCACCGAAAATAGTTGTCACTGAGGAGACTCGATGCATCTGCATTTGCTACCTTGGTCCCAAAGCTTAAGAACAGAAACAATGGGCGCAGCCCATTCTGCAAATTGTACCTGCCTTATTATACCCAAGCTTTCAGCTTCCACCTTCTCCAACATGGAGTAAGGGACTGGTCTGGCTCTGAGCTACCTAGGTGTAGCACCGACGTTGCTGTAGATCTTGGCCTTGGCTCTTTCTATTTTACTTCGGCCCTCTTGAAAGAAGAGTATCTACAGATAACTTCATATAGTTTCCCCATGCTTAGCCTGAAGATCTCCAACCAGTTGAGCCAAATCTGCTGGAACCAATTTCTTGTCCATAAGGCTTGGTCCGTGTCCCTGTACAGCAATGATTGGGAGGTGAGCTGTTTGTTGTCTACAAGTTACTGGGGCCACTGTAGTGCCTTTAACTTGTAAATGTTCCTCCATGTAGGTGGCTAGCCTCACCTTTGTTTCTTCCACCCTCAGGAGTTTGATGGCTAATTGGAGGTGCTTATAGGTTTGTCTCCCATAACAGACAGCAGCTGCCTTGTCCACCTCTGACTTTAAAGAATGGCCATTTACTATTAATTCCACCATTATCAGGGCAACCTTTGTTGTTACAAAATGGTTCAGTTGCAGTGTCTGTGTCTCCTGCATGGTACCAGCCTCAGCTTTCTTTCTAGGCATCACACATTTTGCCTGTTCCTGAAGTACTGCGTGGCTGTATCCTTAGATAGTGCCTGCAGTAATC
The DNA here is from genome assembly GCF_965287045.1 of Carcharhinus amblyrhynchos. Lineage (NCBI taxonomy): Eukaryota > Metazoa > Chordata > Chondrichthyes > Carcharhiniformes > Carcharhinidae > Carcharhinus > Carcharhinus amblyrhynchos. The sequence goes on from NC_137350.1 coordinate 16,575,277, forward strand.
TGTCAACTGGCAACCACGCCTTTCTGGAATATGTTCTTTAATACTCTTAGTCAGCACTGCAGTTCCTGGATTATCTGGTGGTGCCATTGGGGTTCCAATATCAAATGGGGCCCTTTAATATCTGACTGACATTAGAACTCTCCATTGAAGACTAGTTACATGAGGTCCCTTCCTGTCCAGATGAAAGGTATTGCTGCCTGATGCCTCTTATACACCTGAACCCTTATTTCCACATTTTCAAGTAGCAAGACTATCTCAATGGCCCTTTTAAAGTACAAATTGATCTTGCCAACAGCTTCTTTTGGATGGTTAGGTCATTTATGCCACATAGCAATCTGTACTGCAAAATTTCATTATGAGGCAGTCCAAATTCGCAATGTTCAGCTAGTGTCCACAACTTAGCCGAGAACTGAATGACATGTTCCCCAGGGCTTCTCAGAGCCATATTGAAGTGATAGCACTGGGGAATTACTGGGGGCTTCAGGTTGTAATTTTTTTTTACCAAGTCGATCAGTTCATTGAAAGATTTTGAGGCGGACATGTGGATAGGTCCAGACATTTTAGCACACTGCAAGTCAAGGCCCTATATTTTGTTAACAACAACACCTATTGCTTTTCCTCCTCTTCAATATTTTTGGCGTGGAAGAAGTAACACACACTGTGTATTGGGCCCAGTGTTCCCCACTGGTGTCATAGGACCTGAGTTTCCGAAAAAGAGACATAATGGCCTTTTTCTGACCAGAGAAATTCCTGACATTCGGATGTTATCTGGAGGGAAAGATGGAGGAAAAAGAGATTTTATTCCTTGTTGCCAATGAAATAATTCAGCCAAACGCCAGTTTCCTGTCCCAACTGTCTTCATTGTGCACCAAAGGAAAAGGCTGTTCCCATGGCTTAGAGTCAGGTAGTCTTTACCTTCTGACCTACAACTCTGGGTCAGGTGAAATTACAAGCTTAAAAACTCCTGCTGGCTGTTTCATATTGGGCATACTCATGCTCATACAATAAGGCAGCTCGTACTCACAAAACCCATGGGTAGGTCTGTTGATAATCCCACATGGCCTTTGTGGACATCATACACTAGTTAACTTATTAGGTGAATTCTCTGCAACACAGCAACCTTTTCTTGAAGTAGGATAGGTATAATAAGCATTTTTCCAAGATTGTTTCTTTGAGTTCTGCACACAAGTTTTCCTACATTAGGCCAGAATGCAGACAATGTCCTTCTCATTCCTCACTCGTTCGTTTATAATTCTCGTTGTAAGTGGTTTTGCTTTTAATTATTGAAGAAAAATTATTGCAACATTTGCAGTGAGCTTTTATTCATGTAAGAACTGCTTTTTGAATTATTTAATATGTTGTGTCATGGTGCTATTTCCCTATGCCGCATGTATTGGTGCACTGTGTTCTTTCTCTCATGCCAAGCTTAATTATTGGTCTATTGGAAGAGTCAGTGTTGAGGTTATCTGAAGCCACTCCAGACAGGCCTGGATTACACTCTGGCATGGTTAGTCAGTTTCTCTTGTTACTTGTACAAAGGCATTCTCTGGCAAAGTAGTGACCAATAAATAGAGGGTTTTTGGCATATTCCTTCACTTCAATATGCATGCTGAGATTGAAAGGAAATCTAGGCATAAATCTCTGAATATATCCACTGCATGGATATGTCTTTACCAATTACATTGCATGTTATTATCCAATTGTATATTCTAATACACCTAAACAGCTTTTATTCCATTTTGGATGTCAGCAACTCCTCAGGAATGGGTGCATTGCCAAAGATGTGTTTGAGGGAATCTCTGTTGGGTACTTTCCACTCACATTGTCTGTACCTTTTAAGGCTTGATTTCCTGTAAAGACTCTCATTCCAACCATTATTTTGTAAATTGAGTTTGTGTCTGTGTATGACCTGTTTGTGAACACAAGTCCTCACTCACCTGATGAAGAAGCCCGAGACTCTGAAAGCTAGTGCCACATAAACCTGTTGGACTTTAACCTGGTGTTGTGAGACTTCTTACTGTGCTTACCCCAGTCCGACGCTGGCATCTCCACATTGTGGGTGTACTGGTGCCAGTTGCTATTTTGTGGGAGACTGCACAGCAGAGGACCTTTGTTCCAGTGAAGGTTCATTAGATTGGTTCCTGGAATTGGGTGATTTTCCTATGGGGGTAGAATGAATAGACCAGACCTTTACAGTGAATGAAAGGTGATCTCTGTGAAATATAAAATTATTGTGGGGATTCACAGAGTAGTTAGGCAACATGGTGGCACAGTGGTTAGTACTGCCACTTCACAGCACCAGAGATCCAGGTTCGGTTCCAGCCGCACGTATTTACCCTGCTAGTCCCCCTGACACTAAGGAGGGCTTCAGCATAGCCAATCAACCTAACCCTCACATCTTTGGTATGTAGTAAGGAACCAGAGCACCCAGAGAAAAAACACCAACACAGGGAGAATGTACAAGCTCCATGCACTGCATAGGTTTCCTCCCACATCCCAAAGACGTGCAGGTTAGTTTGATTGGCCATGCTAAAAATGCCCTTAGTGTCTTAGGACTAACAGGGTAAATACGTGGGGTTATGGGTATAGGTCCTGGATGGGATTGTTTTGTTGAGGTTCGGTGGGCCGAATGGCCTCCTTCTGCACCGATGAGATTCTATGATTCTAGGTGCTGAAAAATAATGTTTCCCTTTGCTAGCGAATCTAGGGCACACGGGGGCAAGGTCTCAGATTAAGGGCGGTGCCATTTCGGACTAAGATGAAGAGAAATTTATTCACTTAAAGGGTTGTGAATCTTTGAAATCTGTACCTCAGAAAGCTGTGGATACTTGACAGTGGGATATATTAAAGACAGAAGCTGATAGAGTTTTGGGTACAAAGAGAATTAAGGGCGATAGTGAGTAGAAGATCAGTCATGATCTTGTTGAATGGTGGAGTGAGCCCAAAGGGCTCAGTGGTCTCCTCCAGCCTCTAGTTGCCACGTTATGTTCAATTAAATGACTAATAGTGCCATATTACGCATACGAACTCATGTTGTTTTGTGTTGTAACATAAATTATTCATGCAATTGTTCATGCTCGTGAAGTGTTTCCCATTTCACTCATAGTCCCTAATGTTAGAGTCACAAAGCAAATTAGTTGGATCCTTGACCTTGCTGGATCTTTCATCAGCAGCCGGCCCTTTTTATTTGTGATTAGTGATTCATTTTTGTTCTTACGGTAAATTCACTGAAAGCATTCAAAGTATCCATGTCTGAACTGGTCCATCTGTCAAATACAGTGAGTGCCACAGAGCAGAGTCCTGTAAATCTCTTCCTCTACCTTCTCGTCACCTAGTGGGCTTTTTGTGAAATAGAAGGTGGGATGTGATGAGCATCTAACATTGGCTACAAACAAGCTGCGATAGACGTCCTTATATTTTACAACAGAACAAAAACATTGCATTTAACTTAATGAAAGTCAAAATCATTGCCCCAGTAAATCATTAAGTGAGGCAAAGCACAATCATGTCAACAGCTTTCAACACTCACAAGGTAATGCACACTTCACAGCTGATGATCATCTTACAGTTGCAAGGAGTTTTATTTATGCAGTCGCTTTACCAGTCCTAAGATGCTGGTATCAATTAAATGTCTTGTTCCTTGGCAACAAAAAGAACAATTGACATTCTATGAGAGTAAATCTTGCTAGGTATTCAGAAGGTGACAACATTCTGCTAAAATAAAACATCTTTACCTCACCAGTTGAACTTCAAAAAGCAAAGGCCTCAAAGAACAAACAAAATTACAGCACAGGGACAGGCCCTTCAGCCCTCCAAGCCTGCACCGACCATGCTGCCTGACTGAACTAAAACCCCCTACCTTTGTGGGGACCATATCCCTCTATTCTAGTCCTATTCATCTATTTGTCCAGACACCCCTTAAAAGTCACCAGTGTACCTGCTTTTACAATTTCCCCCAGCAACAAGTTCCAAGCGTCCCACCACCGTCTGTATGAAAAAAGTTGTTAAAAACTGTGTGAAAAAACCCGCTTTGACTGTGCTCGGCATTGTTCTTTCTCATCTAGATCCATTTTCTCATCCATTCAGTTCTTCTGAAACATTTCATTTCCATTTCTTAAATTTTACCTCCAGAATGCTGTGTGATAAGTTTGTGAGAGTTCAAGCAACCTACAACCTCCTATTGACAAGGAGAGAGTTTTCGGGCAAATGTTCTAGTTGGACTTGTACCCTGACTTGCATATTGCTTCCCAGGTGCTATATTTCTGCCTCTGTATAATTGTGCCGTGGTAACTAAATTTGCTGAGAGTTTTAGCTTGAATGATACGTTCTAACATTGTGATATTTACTGCTTCTGAAACGGATGAAGAATATGATGGCTATCTCACTACATACGTGCTTAAAAAATACTATGCTAGAAAAGTTTTTGTTATACTCGTCGAAGACTATGCTATTTACATACTGTTGTGGGGAATTTTAAAAGGTGGCCTACTTATGTCCATAAACTTAGACTCTATTCAAAAACTCGCAAAAGGCAAAGTCTATTTAAAAGACGTAACAAAATTTATTTAAAAACACAAGTCATATAGGATGAACAAAACATAAATGTACAGCTATTTGGTGGTCTCCAAAGGGCTAAACAGCTCAGGTTCAGAGATGTAAACCCCTCCAGAGACCTAAGGCACTCAACTAAAGGTATAGTCATTCTGTATTTTGGCTATCTAAAATACACTTCTTCATTGGCTCAAAATCAATTTCATTTAGTGTTCATATGTCAGTCCAGTTTTTGACAAAGTACCTCAGTCAATTGCAATCTGCCACTCAGTACAATGATATCTCATTTGTCTATTCAATCCAGATATCTGCCCGTTTTGGCTAAACCCATTTTCTGGTCACTATGTAGCTATGGACGCTTTCTGTGGATGAATCCATCTCACAGGCACGTTGTCAAGACAGAAAGCTATACGGTTTCTGGGCCGTAGGAATGCATTGTCTTATGTCCGAACCATGTATGCTGCTATAATATTCCAACGTTTGTCCCAAAAACTTGAAACTTTCTAATAGTTTTGCTAACTAATGGATTCCCAGCTTATAGCTTTAACTTTCTTAGCTTACCATCACGCTTTGCAGTATTTGCTGTTTTTTATGACTGAGATGAACAATACATTTTATTTATTAAAATACATTCAATACTTTGACATGTACTTTAACATCATGTTCATTCATTTTAATACTGTTATTACATTCACATATTAACAAACTGTCCATACTATTTTGTTAGAAGGAATCATTTAACCCCTTCTCGCTAACCTGTTTCCCAAAAAGACTATATCTGTCTGTGAATCTCACTAGCTGATTTGAAATTTCCTTCTACACATATTACATAATTTTTCAAGTTCATTTAAGCAGATTCGTGAAGGTACTGAAGGCGATGTTTGTTTTGAGTATTATTCAGGTAATTGATGAGAATGGCTACCTGCGGCAGTTGCATAGAGGAGTTAGCATGGAACATAATACATTTTGGTCCTCATTATAATGGCTAGATGATGACCCCGTGAGGACTTCCTTTACCAGGAAGCTTTGCTCCCAAAGCTCATGGACTTTAGCTTGCTGTCCATACTTTCCAGTCCTGCCTGTGCCAATTCTCACCACAGGTGGCACTTGAAAATCCCAGCCCAAGGCAATGATGGCTGGATGACAACAAAGCCCCCCCCGCCCCCTCCCATCGCAGTTGGACAATGGAACATCAAGGATGTGGACCCTTCTCTGCCTAGGAAGCAACATCTCCAGGGAGGATGACGTAGATTGACATTCATACAAGAATCAGCAAAACAGCATTGGACTTCCAATGGTTCTGCATGGTCTAGGCACTGATCTGAAGCTGCGATTCTACATTTCCATAGCGGTATCAACAACAATCTATACTATCAAGACATGGAAGAGAATAGTAAATGTGTCACCTTGTCAGGAAGAATGTTTTAATACAAAAATATCAGGGAAAGCCAATACATTGAAATGTTTATGTTGGTGTTTATTAAAAAAAATCTTTTAGTCAATGTAAGCTACTCAAGGCAGAGACAGTTTGCTTATGCTAATGGGACTAATGTTATTGATACATTGATGAGCCTAGTGTCACCACCAACAGATGTTTATCTAAAGCAGAATGGTAGCAATGGGAAACAGAATACAAAGGGTTTTGAATGAAGTGTTCGAGGCTCAAAGGAAGAGATAAAGGGGTTGAATTTTCACTGAACTTTTTTGCAGAATGGTGCAGCAGATGGACAAAACGGGGTGGAAGTCTCTGTATATTTAGCCACTTATTCAAGAGAAAGTTGAGGACTGGTCTCACAATGTCATGTTAATGGGGTGGCCCCTAAATCTCATTGGCAGTTAGGGACAATCATAACAGGAAACCCCGCTGATGTTAAATGCGTTTTGGCACAATCCTCTTTGCTTGCCCCCACCCACCGAACCCATGCCCTAAAACTAGGAGCATAACCCCTCAGGGTGTGAACTAGGAGGCGGCACCGTGGTTAGCACTGCTGCCTCTCAATGCCAGGGATTTGGGTTCAATTCCTGACTTGGGTCTCTGTGTGGAGTCTGCGTGTTCTCCCCATGTCTGTGTGGGTTTCTTCCAGGTGCTCTGGTTTCCTCCCACAGTCCAGAAGCACCTACTGGTTAGGTGCATTGGTCAAGCTAAATCCTCTCTCTGTGTACCCAAATAGGCACCGGAGTGTAGCAACTAGGGGATTTTCACAGTAGCTTCATTGCCTTGTTAATGTAAGCCTACTTGTGACACCAATTAATACACTTTAACTTTGCATTGCCATTCTAAAATGTATACTCATGAAATGAAGGCACTTAAGTTTGACTTCTGAAGGGGTTTGTTCAAATAAGGGAAGATCAAAAGGGAAAAATTCTGATCAGGAGATGATTAAACCAGGTTAGCTGTGTCAGACCTCAAGCAGAGCAGGAATAAGCAGGAATAAACTCCCAATAAGCCTTGTCTGTGAAAGCCTGTCTTGTGAAGCCAATTATTTGTTTTACCTCCCAAATATACCCCAAAGAGAGATAACGGCCTGTTGTGATAACTGTTACTACAATTTTAAAATTTTTAAACGTCCGTTAAGTGTTTTGGAATGTTCGAGGAGAATTAACTCTGAAGATGGTACAATACACGTTGTTTGAAACTAGGTAAAATTATAAATACTGCGAGCAATCTTACCAGAATGTCGGTTCCAATGAGAAAAATGGACTGTTTCTCTCTGGATCTTGTTTTTTAAAAAAATGAACCGGGTGGGCTTCACGCCCTCATGGAGGGGGCCGGGGCCTAAACACTGGCAAAGCCCAACTGCACTGAGACAGAGATCGGGGCACCATGTTTAAAGGGAGCCCTGATAAGAATATGAATGATCCTCTTCCCAAGCCCAGCACAGGAGTCTCAGGGGCTCCCTCTAACTCACACCCTGATCCAAGTCAGCAATTCATCACTCCTGCCCCCTCCCTTCCCAATCAGAGTTGGCACCTCTTCCCCATCTCCCCCAAAACAGTTAGTGCCAACACTCCATTTCCCCCACAACCGAACGCTGGACCCCTTCTGTACTGACCCCACCCTCTCTCACAGCACCATCCTCCCCTCCCCAAACAGCCATTACTGACTTCTTCTCTGTTCCTGGCCATCAGCACATACAAATGAATTCCCCCCCCACAAACAATTAGATTTCCACTGATGTCCATTTTGGCACTACCCCTGACACAGATTGGCACAGGCAAGTTGGCATGTGCCCACCTAGGGGCCTCAGTTGGTGGTGAGGCTGTTCATGGCCTTCCCACCAAAGACTTAATCCCATCCATTGTGCTTCCGTCTCATTAAATGTCCCCTCAACATCAAATTCGCCTCACATTAATTACCACCCATTACTTTTGGTTTGCTCTTTTAATGTTCCATTCACAATCAAGTGCAATTCAGGAGCTTCTTTCTCCCTCAGTCTACATTTTTATAGTTTGCAATTGACTTGACTTTTTATATGATACTTATACCATTGAAGTGCGTGTTTGGATGGTGCAACACTGTGCCTACATTCAAGACCAGGTGTCCCTGTAGAGAAGCACAGGGTGTCTATTAGTGTCGTCAAGTCCTTCCATGCCTGGTGGGCACTGCAGGGACTGGGGTGCCTCGACCCCCTTAATCACATTTTGGTTTGATGTTTTAAAGTTTGACTTGTGATTTGTTTGTTGTATAAGTTAAAGTCCCTTTAAGGGGCTTCTTCTTTAATGTGTCCCTCAGTTTATTTGATTCAGTTTAATTGGCTGCTAATTTTTTTAAAATGGTATTCTGAAAAGATACATTGAGAGTAGCTTTTTCTTATGTATATCCTACCTCTAAGAAAGCATCCTCGGCAAATTTGCCTGGCTGTTCCACTGTAACGAAAACCATTTTTTAACAGTACATTAAGCATACATTAATAAAAGTAAGTCATTTCTCCAGGAGATTATTGAATGGAATGGTTTCATGGGCGTATGAGTATATTTCCATGAAGAAGAAACCAGCTACCAATGATACCTTGATGCTCTAAGGCCTATTTTCTTCCTGTGAATCTTTTGAAATGCTAACGAAGAAACTTGTACATGTTTGTGGAATTTATTTTTGTTCCAGGGTAAGTATCTTGCCTATCAAAACAATGGTCGTAAAAGAACAGAGGGGCATTTGTTGCGTATGACAGGAAAGTCTGGTGTGGCATGGCATAATGCCACGGAATGACTTTACTGATGTAATGGTGCATCCAAGATGCCTGATGTATCTGAAATTGGAAAGCATACATAAAACACTAGAAGTGTCAGCTTTATGATCTAACTAAAATATGTATGCAACCTATTTTTGTGAATTGCTTGCACATCACTTAAATGCATGAGCCATGAAGCACCTTTATTTTTTAAAGCTTTCGCAGTACTTCAAGGCTATGCTTCATTTTTCAAAAAGACTTTGGGGAAAAAAGCAGATCTGCAGAAATATTATCTCAAATAGGAAGTTGCCTTAATTGATTTGTTTACTTTGTGCTGTTTGCCAGGATTAAGCATTGACAAAGAGTATAAAATCTTGTTGCTCTTAGGAAGAGGTGAAAGTGGCAGTGTGTTTGAACAAGGAACTGCAATTTGTTTGATGTGATTTGATTTGTGACAAATCACCACTGTCTCTTGGCATCATCGTGTAAGGATGAATCTGTCTGGAAGCTTAACCATTGACCCTGAACAGTCTCCAACCAGCAGGTGTTAATCAAGTGCTCTGACAAATCAGCTGCAAAGTTTGGTGCCCCAGTGCCTGGTTTTTTGGTGCAGTAAGTGTGGCTTTGGCTCCATAAAAGCATCCACACTTGGGCTGTGAGCAGCACTGATACCATTTTGATGAGAGAGTTAGCGCTTGCAGAGTGAACAGCTGCCGGATCTCTGCAAAATTGCAGATTTTGCATTCAATTCGCATGCAATTCTTAGACATAATTTGCTAAATTTCTACTGGCCATTGCCAGTAGAAATGTTTGGTGGGGTAGAATCTTACCAGCCCCACAGAGGTGGGCTTGAGAGTCAGTGGCTCAATAAAATGGGAACAACAATTTATACCTCATGAGAAGAGAGTGCTGCTTGATTGGCAATTCTGATTGGTAGACGCATCGCCATGGATAATGAATAAGAGGAAAGTTAACTGCAAGAGCAGTTCTCATGCAGCATAAATTGTCGTTCCCTTTACAATCGGTATTTTTGCAAACTGTCCTGAGTGCAAGATGTAAAGCTTCAACAACATGTCACTTGTCACATTTACTTAGTTTTAATCAAGTTTCATTTGAAGTAATTTACATGACAAGAAGGAGAGACTTTTATAGTGTGGTGGGGGAGGCATGGTTAGGCAGGATAAAATTTCTTATACCTGAAACGCAACTCATTTTAGAGTTAGCAGATTTGCATAATTATTGGGTTGCTGTCCACAAGTTGGGTGAATTCGATTGTCTTGATTGGGAATCTTGATTTTTCTTTTTGCTGCCCCAGTCAGCGGGGTATGGGGATTCCTGCTGGCTGTCTCACGAGACTGGAGAATTCTGTCCAGCATGTTGATGGTGGTATTGCTGGAAAAAGAATTGTTGAAATTTTTTGACATGTCTTTTCAGCAAATGATAGTTATAACTTTGAACTAGTCTGGAAGCATATCTTGAGTTGCCTTTCCACAGCAACACCCACTTATTTTCAGGACTGGGCAGCATCAACAAAACTTTCAGGATTGTTTAGAGTTGTGAACACCCAGTCAATAAGTGAAGTTTAGTTGAATGAGAGGGAATGTTACCTCCTGTCCCTCTTTGATTTTGGGTGCATTTCATGCTTCAATTAATGCTATTTTGCAGCAATTTCCTTCAGCCCTTATCTTCAACTTAAAGTTTAAATTTGATTTATTAACAACATAAATAGGAAGACGGCAGCAGCAATTTAGGAAGTTAGGTAGAAAGTTAAAAAGCAGGACCTCTCGGGATGTAATCTCAGGATTACCCCCTGCATCATGTGTCAGTGAGGCTAGAAATAGAAAGATAGTACAGCTCAACACATGGCTGAACAGCTGGCTTAGGAGGGAGGGTTTCAGATATCTGAACCATTGGGATCCCTTCTGAGGCAGGTGGGACATGCACAAAAAGGATGGTTGCATCTAAACTGGAAGGGCAAAAATATTCTGGCTGGGAGGTTTGCTAGTGTCACATGGGAGGATTTAAACTAGTTTGGCTGGGGTGGGGGGTGGGGGCAGTGATGGTGGTGGTGGCGACGTGGGTGGTGGAACCAAAGCAAAGGTGAATTAACTGAAGGGGAATCAGAGAGTAGGGCCGGTAAGACTCAGAGCAGGCAGGGTGTGATTGCTAATCAAAAAGGGTCTGGTGGATTGAAGTGCATTTGTATCAATACGAGAAGTGTAACAGCGAAGGCAAATGAACTTAGAGCTTGGATTAATAGTTGGAATTATGATGTTGTTACTACTAGAGACTTGTTAAGGGAAGGACAGGATATAGATAGGACATTCCAGGATATAGATATTTCAGGTGGGACAGAGGGAGATGTAAAAGGGGTTGGGTGAATTGCATGACGAGTTAAGGAGAATATCATAGCTGTACTGTGGGAGGACACCTTGGAGGACTCATACAGCGAGGCAATATAGCTCAGGAATAGCAAGTGTAGTCACAATGTTGGGAATTTACTATGGGCTGCCCAACAGCTGGCGGGAGATAGAAGAACAGATATGTAGGCAGATTTTGGCAAGGTGTAAAAGTAACTGGGGTTGTTGTGATGGGAGATTTCAACTTCCCCTGTATTGACTGGGACTCACTTAGTGCTAGGGATATGGATGGGGCAGAGTTTGTAAGGGGTATCCTGGAGGCTTTCTTGAAGCAGTGGGTAGATAGTCCAACTAGGGAAGGGGCCATACTGGACCTGGTATTGGGGAATAAGCCCAGCCAGGTGGTGGATGTTTTCAGTAGGGCAGCAGTTTGGGAACAGTGACCACAATTCAGTAAGCTTTAAGGTACTGATGGATACAGATAAGTGTAATCCTCAAGTTAAGGTGCTAATTTAGGGGAAGGCTAATTACAATGATATTAGGCAGGAAGTGAAGAATGCAGATTGGGGGCAGATGTTTGAGGGCAAATCAACATCTGGTGTGTGGGAGGCTTTCAAGTGTAAGTTGATAGGAATTCAGGACGGGCACGTTCTTGTAAGGATGGACGATAAGTATGGCAAGTTTTGTGAACCTTGGATAACAAGAGATATTGTGAACCTAGTCAAAGAGAAAAAAAAAGCATTTGCCAAGGCTAGGAGGCTGGTATCACAAAGCAATATAAGGAAAGTAGAAAGAAATTTAAGCAAGGAGTAAGGAGGGCTAAAAGGGTCACAAAAGTCATTGGCCAGCAGGATTAAAGAAAATCCCAAGACTTGTTATACATATATAGAAAGGGAGAGATTGGCCCACTCAGTGACAGGGGAGGTAATCTATGCATGGAGCCAGAGGAATTGGGCGAGGTATTAAATGAGTATTTTGCATCAGTATTCACCAAAGAGAAGGACTTGGTGGATGATGAGTCCTGGGAAGGGTGTGTAGATAGTTGAGATCAAAAAGGAGGTGGTATTGGGATTCTTGAGAAACCTTTAAGGTAGACAAGTCCCCAGGGCCTGATGGGATATATCCAGAATGCTGAGAGAGGCAAGGGAGGAAATTGCTGGGGCTTTGAGAGAAATCTTTGTATCCTCACTGGTTACAGGGGATGCCCCAGAGGATTGCAGAATAGCCAATGTTGTTCCTTTATTTAAGAAGGGTAGCAAGAATAATCCAGGTATTACAAGCCAGTGAGTCTTACATCAGTGATAGGGAAATTAAAGGAGAGGAGTCTTAGAGACTGGATTTACTCCCACTTGGAAATAAGTGGACATATTAGTGAGGGGCAATATGGTTTTGGAAAGAGGAAGTCATGTCTCATTAACTTGATCGAGTTTTTCCAAGAAGTGATGAAAATAATTGAGGGTAGGGCGGTGAATTTTGTCTACATGGATATCAATAAGTCCTTTGACAAGGTCCCTCATTGGCAGACTGGTGCAGAAAGTGAAGTCACATGGGATCAGAGGTGAACTGGCAAGTTGGATACAAAACTGGCTCAGTCAAAGAAGACAGAGGGTAGCAGTGGAAGGGTGCGTTTCTGAATGGAGGGTTGTGACAAGTGGCATCCTTAGGGATCAGTACTGGGATCTTTGCTGTTTGTAATATATACAAATGATTTGGAGGAAAATGTAACTGGTTTGATGAGTAGGTTTGTGGACGACACAAAGTTTGGTGGATTTGCAGGTAGCAATTAGGATTGTCAGAGGATACAGAATGATGTAGATCAGTTGAAGAAATGGCAGATGGAGTTTAATTCGGACATATGTGAAGTAATGCATTTTCTATACATAAGAAATATACAGTAAATGGCAGGACCCTTAAGAGTATTCATAGGCAGAGGGACATGTACACAGGTCACTGAAAGAGGCAATGCAGGTGGAGAAAGTAGCCAAGAAGGCATATGGAATGCTTGCCTTCATCAGCTGGGGCATTGAGCTTAAAAATTGGCAAGTCATGTTGCAACCTTATAGAACCTTGGTTAGGCTGTGCTTGGAATATCATGTTCAATTCTGGTTGCCACACTACCAGAAGGATGTGGAGGCTTTGGAAAGGGTACAGAAAATTATTAGGATGTTGCCTGGTATGGATGGCATTAGCTATGAGGAGAGGTTGGAGAAACTTGGTTGTTCTCACTGGAATGACAGAAGTTGAGGGATAACCTATAGAAGTGTACACGCTTATGAGGGGCATGGATAGTGAACAGTCAGAAGGGGTGGAAGAGTCAATTACTAGGGGGAATAGGTTTAAGGTGTGAGGGGCAAGGTTTAAAGGAGATGTACGAGACAAGTCTTTTACACAGAGGGTGATGGTGCCTGGAGCTCACTGCGAAGGGAGGTAGTGGAAGAAGTGACTTTTAAGGAGCTTCTTGACAAACACATGACGAGGATGGGAGTGGAGGAATATGGTCCCAGGAAGCATAGGGGGTTTTAGTTCAGTTGGGCGGCATGGTCGGTGTAGGCTTGGAGGGCCGAAGAGCCTGTTCCTGTGTTGTAATTTTCTTTGTTCTAGTGTCACAAGTAGGCTCGCATTAACACTACAATAAAGTTACTGAGAGAGTTTTTGATTTTTTTTATTGTCACATAACATGTCACAATAATAACATTTTGTGAAGAGTATTGTTTCTTCCACACTATGCAGACAAAGCATACCGTTCATAGTGAAGAAAAGGAGAGAGTGCAGAATATTGTGTTATAGACATATCTGGGTACAGAGAAAGATCAACTTAATGCGAGGTAGAGCCTACACTCCAACATCTATTTGGGTACACTAAGGGACAATCTAGCATGGCCAATGTACCTAACTAGCACCACTTTGAGTCTGTGGGAGGAAACCAGAGCACCTGGAGGAAACCCTTGCAGACACAAGGAGAATGTGCAGACTCTGCACAGACAGTGACCCAAGTTGGGAATTGAACCTGGGCCCCTGGTGCTGTGAGGTAGCAGTGCTAACCATTGTGCCATTGTACCGCCCATACTTAAGCTGACTTACTTTAGCTTTCTTTACATTGTCTTTTTTTTTGTCTAATTTCATATTTGCTTCAGCTCACTTCATCAGTGACTCCCCTTTCCTTTTCTTTGCTTTGCAGCCCTCTACCGTAGTACTGCCTATTTATTTTCATTTTAAGAGTCTCAGATTCTCTAGCAATATTTTCTGTTCATAGTAAATGCCATAGGGAAATGTGAGATTTTTCTTCATGAAGAATTCACTGTAAACAGGGTATTGTAATGAATGACAAAATGTCTTTCACAAAGGGGAAGGCAGAAAATCTGTCACAATATATTGACATCCAGTCGTAATGCACAATGCAAAATGCAACACATAGATGGTACAAGACAAAGCAGTATACATAGAAAATTTAATGCATATACCTGAATAACGGTCGTGTAATCTATAGATGTGTTCTGTACCTGAAGAAAATGCCTTGCAAATTGGCACGAAGAGTATTATAGAGGGTGTATTGCGAAGAGGAATTTCTTTTGGAAATGAATCCATTTGAGTGTATCCCCTACTGTCCATGTATTTGGAGTGTAATGATTCAAATAAACATCCAGCACTTCAAATTAAACCAGGCATAACAGCATCAGTGCCTGTGTCTTTGCATATAAGTATATTTCTGTGACCACACTTTGTTATAAATGAAAGAAATCTCAGATGCTCAGGTTGCCACCAGATGTGTCTGCAAGTATTGATGTCCAAATCACCCTTGTCTATATTTTCAATATTTGCATGTCTGTGTTTACCCATGCATGTATCTTTGTATTCATATTTTACATCTGTCTCTCTCTCTTTGCATGTGTGTTTCGATGTGTCTGTGTACCACCACGTTTTTGCAAGAGGGCATTTATGCTTTGGTTCATGTCTTCCTCAGTTTGGATGTATTTTTGTATCTTTACTTGCGTTCACATTTGTACATCTCTATGTTTCTCAGAATCTTGGTATGTCCGTATGTAAATACATATGTGGCTGTAGTGACCATCAGATGTGCCAACACACTTCTACAAACACACAATAAATTGGTGCTAACAGATCTTTCATGCATTCCTTGTACATAGACTTTCATTTGGAACTCTGATTCTAAAGCTTCCTGAAGTCTCAGAGTAGCCTAACTGCAACAATTAATGAATTTGCTGAAACAAAAAATAATACAGCTAGCACAAGTTTAAAAATATGATCACATCTTCCTGATAACCAGTAACAGATGGGAAAAGACCCTTTGGTCTACCCAGCGAATCCCACTCAGGAGCGATACTTGACGATTTCTAATCTTTACATTCTTTATTTCACTGAAAAGCCTGTGATCTATTGAGAAAGAAGAATAAACAGATTAAAAACTGAGGCCAATTTGGGGAAAACTATTTGGAGAAATTAATCTTCAATAACGTCAATCTTCAATGATAGTTAATCATGAAAAAGGGCGGCACAGTGGTTAGCACTGCTGTCTCTCAGCGTCAGGGTCCGAGGTTCAATTCCAGCAGCGTTGGGTCACTGTCTGTGTGAAGTTTGCACATTCTCCCATGTCTGTGTGGGTTTTCTCCGGGTGCTCCTGTTTCCTCCCACAGTCCAAAGATATGCAGGTTACGTTGATTGGCCAAGGTAAATTGATCCTAGTGTTAGGAGGATTAGCAGGGTAAATATGTGGGGTTATGGGAATAGAGCGTTGGCGGGATTATAGTCGATACAGACTTGATGGGCTGAGTGGCCACCACCTGTAGTGTAGGGATTCTATGATCAACTGAACATGATTAAAGCTAACTCAAGATAAACAATGAAAATTTCAACCTATGTGTGGGTTTTTTTTCTGGTCTTCAGTAAAGGCTTCAGGTTTGGCTACTCAACACTGGTACAGAGGCATTTAAAACCCATCTAACCATCTGTAATGGTTTGCAAGCAAAATTGAATTTTTTCTCTCAAACCCCTTCATCTCAACAATTTATATTGCAAATGAAAAAAGGGAAGGATTTTTGACTTCTGTCTTAAAGTAAAAAGGGTGGAAACTCCAGCTCCCTCACTGCATCTCTCTCTCTTGCTCAGAATTTGTCAGTGGGACCTATGACTCTTAAGAATAAACTATTGCAAAACTTAAGTCACCTTGCTGCAGGGTTATGCGAATATCCTGGAAAAAAACATCCAATCCTACACACAGCTGCATTGACAATGGGTGCAATCTTACTGACTGTTCATGCCACGCTCCCACTGCAGTGAGGTCAGAGAATTTGGCAGCCAGCCAAATCACTGTTCACTGCAGCGGGATGAGAAAATCCGACCAGCATTAACGGTGGTAAGATTCCAGCCAATGTGTTGTTTCCACTATTACATAATTTAAAGGTCTCTGTTGACTGATGTTTTGAGATCCTATTTGAAGGTTCCCTGACCTGTTCATTGAATGGAGTTGGTTATTAATTATCAGCAGGAGTGAAACATTTGAGTCAGTTGGCATGGTTAACAGTTGGGATTTGTTTGATTCTCTCACGATTACCTTTGTTGTGAAGATAGGTCACACTTTTGAAATATGACCCTCATTGCAAACTCTGCAAGATGCAACATTTTAATTATGTAGTTACTAATAACAAGTGCAAGGATAGGAAACCAATCTCTTTGACAGCAAGTTATAGTGTACAGGGGACACGGCCAAATGATACTGCTTTGTTGTGGAATATTGTAAAAGAGAAGTAGGCCAATTAAAATATTGTAGAATGCTGAAAGTGCACAATACAAAATAAACGACAATGAAATTATAATAATGAAGCTCATGTGGACTGTAGTGAGTCCTCTGAACAACTGTAAGTGAAGATTTTTAGTGCTTATTAATTGTGGTTTTACCAAAAGTTAATTTCCCACAAACAAACAGTAAATTATTATGAAGTAGACATAGGAATAGCAAGGAATGGCAATAATCAACATTAATGTTCCCCATTGGCATGATTCTATCCATTATCTATTTGGTTTTCATGTATCCATAATACCTAATGGATGAGGAGAGATTGAATAGAATGAGCCACGACACATTTGAGTAACTTCCCTCTGTGCTGTAACTAGTCCATGGTTCTACAGCCTCTGGAGTTTTGAAGAATGACTGGTATTGAAAGATATAAAATTCTTGGAGGTTTTGGCAGGATAGATATTAAAGTGGTGTTTTCCCAAGCTGGGGAGTTTAAGGTTAGGTTATACAGGCGAAGGATTTTGCAGTTATGGGAACACCATGGCATAGATCCACAGTTTTGATAGCTGTTTGTTGACATAAATGTTTGTGCGATAATCATGCATTAGTAATGCTTGATCCCTATCTTCAACATAGCATTATCATAGTAATTGCACAGTTTAACTGACAAAAGGTTTATTAGAAGATTGTGGGTGCGATTTTTCTGGCTGCATTCACCCCCAAACAGGAAAGTCCTGCCTGAGGTCAATGGGCATTTCCACAGTCCACTCTTCATCTACTATGATTCTCATGGCAGGCAGAATGGGAAAATTTTCCCAATCTGTCTTTAATGTATGGTAATGAATATAACTGTGTTTTGATATTGGAATAAGTACTTGAGGGGGATTTAAATGTATTGAATGGACATTACTGAATGGAGTTTTTTAATATATATTCTGGATAGGAGTGGTGTTAATTGAAATAGTACTAATTTCTTCCGAAACATGGAAACTTGAAGCAGGAGTAGGCCATTCAGCCCTTTGAGCTTACTCCGCCATTCATTTTGATCATGACTAATTATCAAATTCAATATCCTGATCCTACCTTCCTGCAATATCCTTGACCCCTTTAGCCTCCAGAGCTATATCTAATTTCTTCTTGCAATCACACAATATTTTAGCCTCAACTATATGCTGTGCTCATGAATTCTACACATTCACCACCCTCTGGGTGAAGAGATTTCTCCTCACCTCAATTCTAAAAGGTTTACCCTTTATCCTCAAACTATGACTTTCCCACCATCAGGAACATTCTTTTTGAATCTACCCTGTCTTGTCCTGTTAGAATTTTATATGTTTTTATGAGATCCTCTCTCACTTTTCTAAACTTTAATGAAGATAAGCCTAGCTGACTTGATCTCTCCTCATATGTCAAACCTGCCATCCCAGGGATCAGCCTGGTAAACTTTTGCTGTGCTCCTTCTGTAACAAGAACATCCTTCCTCGCATAAGGGCACCAAAATTGCACACAATACTCCAGATGTGGCCTCAACAATGCCTGATTTGAAGCAAATTGCAGCAAAACATTCTTCTCCCTACACACAAATCCACTTGCTATGAAAGCCAACACACTATTTGCCACCTTTACTGGCTGCTGAACCTACGTGCTTACTTTCAGCGACTATGCACAAGGACACCAAGGTATCTACCTCTCCTAATTTACACCCATTCAAATAATCTGCCTTCCTATATTCCTACTGAAATGGATAACCTCACATTTCTTTATGCCTCTTATTACACATCCATAAACAGAAAGGTGCTTTAATTTGTTTCCGTAAGCGTTGGGATATTCCTTAACCCTTTAGTTTTGGAGTGATCCAATTATCTGTTGATATCCCATAGCAAACTCGAGTTGAACTCAAAGAGCTAGTTTAGATGTACACACTCAAAATGAGAGAGGAAGGTCACAACGTTGCCTCCTTTGCATCCATACATTACAAGTGGGAAGAAAGGAGGATTTACAGTGCAGAGACCACAGAGAGAAAAGTCTTCCACATGGGCTCCAGATTCCAGAATCAAAGCTCAATGACGTCAGTGAGCTGAAAACCAATGCTGGATGATTCACTTTCCCTCTGGTGTTGACTTCAAATGATGAGATAGGCATGTAGAGATGAATCATTCTTGAAGACAGAACATCCAGCAGAAGCAGTGTAGATGGAGCCAGGTGTCCAACCTGGGCCAGTGCTCATGTCTATGAGGCTGCCAGTTAGACGATAAAAGGCAGACATAGTTTTGCAGTTCAGCAAGGTAATGTTTCCATTTCTCAAACCAGAGGCTCATGTCACACGTCTCCTACATCTCCACGCTATCATTGACAAGGGATGGGTATCCCTCATCTCGGAGCTGAGAGTGATAAATGTCTCAACCATTAAGAATTGAAAGGAAGGGTGCAGGGCTGTTTGTCTTATCAAATGAGCAGATTTTCTTTGGGCAGCCTGGTTTCTGAAATGCATTTGGTTTGTGCAGCCCCACAGGGAGTAATTAATGAC
Source organism: Carcharhinus amblyrhynchos (assembly GCF_965287045.1). NCBI lineage: Eukaryota > Metazoa > Chordata > Chondrichthyes > Carcharhiniformes > Carcharhinidae > Carcharhinus > Carcharhinus amblyrhynchos. Next base: position 16,594,636 of record NC_137350.1, read on the forward strand.
TCTTAAGGGATAACGATATGTGAGTTTTCCCGATACTGCCAAGTAGCATTTTTTGTTCAGTACCACAGGCATGGATTCAGCCAATTGTCCAGTTTTTTTAAAGATAGTTATGAGCATATCTCTGTAGTTTACTAAAAGGTCCGTGGGGGTCTTGTGTTGGTGCAAGTTGTCACTAGGTTGTCATGGGGCCACCTTTTAAGAGCCATTGGGATGAGTGCATTTGGGACATGGTGGTTATGAGCTGGCATGGATGGGGCATGGGGATTGGTCGGGGGAGGTGCGAGAGAGGACTAGAGGGATTAAAAGATCAGCAAACGACTGGGACTAACTCCCAGAGAACTGGAGAAGGCTCTTATAAATAGCCCACCTTGGCCCTCAGTAGTCCCCAAGGCCATTTTCAATCTCTCTCTATCCTGCACCTGCCCTCATCCAGAACAAGGATTCTGCTATTTGGGACACTTCCTCCTGAGGCGGGTAGGATGAGCTGGGAAATTTCCCGACTCTAGCCTCCCAAATCAGTCTGTAATGTCAGGCTGAGGGGTTGGTTATTTCAATCTGTGGTGAGGAAAAATCCATTCATTCAGAGGGTTGTTAAACTCTGGAGCTCTCTACCCCTGAGGACTATAGATGCTCAATCAACAAGACTGAGATTAGTAGATTTTGGACATTGAGGGAATTAGGGACATATAGAAGGTTGATTAAGTGGATTCCATGTAGAAGTTAAGCCATGATTTTATTGAAGGTCAATCCAGGCTTGAGGGGCTGTGTGGCCCATTCATGCTCTTCGTTCACATGCTGTTATGAAGTGTCGGCCAAGATTAATTTAAGAGCCTGTCGCACTTTCTTTAAACTGTTCCTCTTGTTCCTCTAGTTAGAGTTGAATTGGCAGAATGAACCTCAGGTAAAAATGGATGCATTGCCAGAAGCTATTGAGAAGCTTTCATAGATTTGTATAATAATTCTAATAACCACCAGCAAAATGTCACCTATTGCATTGCAGTATTTCAAGCAATGGTGCAATAGCTTCCTCTGAACCTAGGCTGCCATAGTTTGTAGATGGATGGAGGAATTAATTAATGGTGACAGCCACAGAAGTAACATTGGAGGTCCTCAGCATGGCTCAGATTTAGTAATAGATATAACAATTAAAGTGATAGCGCTTACCACTATTATGGGGTAAACGAGATAGTAACTACCACTATCTGCAAATGTGCAGTTAAATGCAGCTGTCAGGAAGTTGCCATCTAATTTACCCTTGTTTTTGACTAAAACTTTGTGATGCCAATGGTAGAACTTTCCATTTGTTTTGGGTGGGTTTGACAGTGAGAGCGAAAAATATCGTGCAAAGGTCTTTTGTCACTTTTGTGTTGATGTAAATAGAGGATGTAATTGTCCCCTCCTGCTGTCAATGACGGAGCAAATTTCCCACCATTTTAACGTTGGGAACCGCATTGTAATACGTTATCGGGCTCATATACTGAAATCATACGCCCACGTTGAATAATGTATCTCTGGCAGCGTGAAGTCAAAATGGCATGATGCATAATTGCTTTCAGAATGCATTGCACCTGGTGAGCAGAACTCCAAGGGGAATACAGAGGTCAACACAGTGCTCTTGGAGCAATTCCACACCTTCAAGGAGAGAATGGGGTTGGGGGGTGGGGTGCGGTGTGGAGAGGGGTGGGGTGGAATACTGGGGTCACGTACAAGCAGTGCCGGGGGCAATGTCCAATCAGTACCAGGAGGCAAAGCCTGGGCAGTGTCGGGGTAGTGCCTCAGTAGTTTTTGGGGCAATGTCCAGGCAGTGCCAGGGGCAGTGCTTGGGGTCAGTGTCAGAGGGCAGGGCAAAGGGGCAGTAACAGAGGACAGTGCCCAGGCATGACCTCTCTCCCTGGCAGGCCCTGCTTGCCAGATGCACATCATGAGAGACCTGTTGTAATTCATGTTGGCATGCCTGAATGCTGACTTGAAAGGGTTCTGTAATGGGGGGATTATCAGGCCTGATAGCTACATGTAAAGGTGTTGTAATGGGCCTTCCAATGTTTAAGGTCAGGATTCCCATTACGTCATTGGTAGAGGGTGGGGGCAATCATAACAGGATATCCCACTGGTGTAAATCCTGTTTTGGGCTTCTTGCATTATTTTGCTCTCCTATCACCGTTCTTGCCCATTAGTAATGTGAGGGCAAAATCCTTTTTTGACCAGAGTGATGAGAACCATGTGCAAAAAGCCTCATGTAGATACTTTTTTTTTCTACTTTTCTCTACGACCTTTGAAATACTGTAGAGAGTCCATTGCTTTGGCAGTATAGAAATATGACCCAGATGATCCCTCGTCAGCCATGACCATTCACTAAGAAGGGTGGAGGTTTGGAGTTGTGAATTGTTTGCCCTCCACCAACAGTGCCCCTTTGAGGTATTCACATCCACCTCCCTCCCTCCCTCCACCCCCCTCCCTCCCCCCTCCCTCCCTCCAACCCCCCTCCCTCCCTCCCTCCAACCCCCTTCTCCCTCCCTCCCCCCATCTCCAACCCCCCATCTCCAACCCCCCATCTCCAACCCCCCATCTCCAACCCCCCATCTCCAACCCCCCATCTCCAACCCCCCATCTCCAACCCCCCCCCCATCTCCAACCCCCCATCTCCAACCCCCCCCCCATCTCCAACCCCTCCCTCCCATCTCCAACCCCCCATCTCCAACCCCTCCCTCCCTCCCCCCAACCCCCCTCTCCCTCCCATCTCCAACCCCCCATCTCCAACCCCTCCCTCCCTCCCCCCAACCCCCCTCTCCCTCCCTCCCTCCCTCCCTCCCTCCCTCCAACCCCCCTCTCCCTCCCTCCCTCCCTCCCTCCCTCCCTCCAACCCCCCCCTCCCTCCCTCCCTCCAACCCCCCCCTCCCTCCCTCCCTCCAACGCCCCTCCCTCCACCTTGCCTCTGACTGAAGCCAAAAGCTCAGAATGAACAGCAGCTCGACACCTGGCTGGGATCTCTTGTGAACAAACCTGCTGTAATGCAGGCTTCACCATGGAGAGAAAAATAGAACAGAATAACTTTGACATCCAGATGCCTCGTCAGCCACTTGTACCCAAAAAGACATTCCTTCCACCCCGGGGGATCTCACTGACTGACTTAAATGGTGCACGTGACTTTTGTACTTGGTCCACCAAATCTTCCCTGCCACCAACACCGAATCCATTATCACCATTCCTCTCCCCTCTTGTCGCCCTCTTACTCTGAAGCCCATCACAATCCATCTTTACATGCCTTCCCTTCCTTCAGAATGGACATTCTTTACTGTGTCCATGCCCACCCAGGCTCTGCCCTTTCTCGTTGTCGGAGCCACCATTCTTGTCCCCGTCCACGACCCATCCGTAGCCCTTTACCTACCAGACTTTCACCTGGACGTGACACCCTATCGTGTCCCACACTCTCCTGTGACTGTAACTCTTCTCACGTATCACCAGTATCCAAATTTCTCCCCTAGTGAATCCTATTGTTGACACTATTGACCCGACCCCTCTCAGATACCCTCCACCACCACCTCCCCAGTCTCCCAACCCTTCCTCAGACACTCCCCTCAACTTTCTCCATAAGCCTGCCTCCCCTGCCTTAGCCTTTGTTCTACCCTTTCACACTTGCCTCCCTCTCTTCCAGCTTACACCTGCCTCCCCTGTCCAGCCTTGGAACTGTATTTGCTAACAGCGCTGCAGTTATATGAGGTCTCCAAAAGGGAGAATGCGTCACCTATGGACTTCAAAATTGTAGATGAAACAAAGTTTGTCAAATGCATGCCACATGTATCTGATTGGGAAACAGGCCTTGATAATTATTCACAGATGGGGCACAGAATTGGGAGGGGAAGCATATTTCATCGAGTTGATTATTTAATGAGCAATCGTGACATGCAATTGGTGTTCCCGACATGGTGAATTTTATCCTAAAGAAATGGGTGGATTGAGGTTAGGTGGGAACTTGAATCTGGAGCGATCATTTGCCCTATCCAAATGAATCTCCAACCTTCCCATTTTCAGCTTTAGCTGATTGAGAGTTGGAACTCCAAATGTGATAATATGGCTGCAATCTTCATTGGAATTCTGATTTTCTACTTCAATACTGCCAGCTGGATTTCTCCACCTTCAGTGAATTTAGTCACTCTGATGAGCCAAAGGTATGGTGCCTTTATGACCACCTCCTGGATCGAGGTGCATTCCTGAGGAGCCTCCCACGATTGTTCACCCTCCAATGACTTCTTTTCCCCAATCCCTAGGCCTCCGATCCCACCACGAGACTCCAATTCTGCTCTCCCGGGCTCGGAACTCCAAATTCAACCCCATTCTCGCAAGGCATTAATGGCCCCATCCCTGGTCCTGTGGTTTTCACCCCCAGTGAGGCCTCTGACTGCCCACGCTCTTAACCGCCTAGAGCAACCTCCCCTCAGTGCACCCTCACCCCCCAGCCCATCCTCAAGCCAATGCCATTTGTCCTCTGGTATTCGTCCCGAAACCACTTTGATCACATGACCCCACTGGATTTTTAAAAATTCAGCCCAATGTTTTTGGTCAATGATCCTTCATCAGATTGGGTATGCCTCCCATTTATACATGATTATATATGGAGATATTGATCGGAATTTACCCATTTTCTTGGCAGAGAGGCACAGTGGGTGGGAAAAATGGAATTTTCTGGCCCCCCTCACAGCTTGTTTACCCCTGTGCCAGATGTGGTGAGATGTTGGCCACTGCAATTCTGCTCCTGCCTAAATCTATGGGCTTTTACGTGGCTTCCCTGTCCAGCTGCCAGAAGTTGGCTTCAATGGGACCGGAAGATCCCACCAGCGGGAGGGGCTGGAAAATGCCACCTATTAAATCTATTTCATTCCACAAATGCTGCTTGGACACTGATTATTTCCAACATTTTCTGTCTTTATTTCAACTTTCCAGCATCCACAGTTTTTCATTTTCATATCAGTCTCCTACCTATATCTCGTGGCAAAACGGGGGAAAGGTGAAGGACTATTGGCAGTTATGTTGAACTGGCAAGCAATTGATTGTGATTGCAGAAAAGCTATGTTTGGACAACACTGCTACCCTTCAGTAATTGTTAAGTGTTGCCATGTCATCCACCATTGTGATGTGGTTGGATCCATTCCATAGAGCAATAATTCATAGAATCATAGAATCTACAGTTTAGAAAGAGGCCATTTGGTGCATTGAACCCACATTGACAACAATCCTATCCTATCCAGGTCCTATCCCCATAACACCATGTATTTACCCTGTTAGTCTCCCTGACGCTAAGGGTTAATTTAGCATGGCCAATCAATCTAACCCGCACATCTTCAGACCGTAGGAGGAAACCAGAGGAAACCCATGCAGACACGGGGAGAATGTGCAAACTCCACAGACCCAAGGTTGGCATCGAACCCGGGTCCCTGGCGCTGTGAGGCAGCAGCGCTAACCACTTTGCTACCGTGCTAATCTCGTCCATTTATCATCTCAATATGCCTCCCTCATTCACTGTCCGCTCCATGCACGTGACATTTAGTGTCTCATCTGATGTTGTTTGGAGAAAAATGACTTCAACGTGGAGGTAAGAACAGAAAAGTCTAGTGTTAACTGTGTCAAAACCCAGATGAACTCCTCCATTCTTAGTTTTTCATCTTAAATGCTATACAGTTAGTATTTCTACCTCAGGAGACTTGAGCAAAATTTGTTGCTAAGAGTAAACATAGCAGCAGTTGTATGTATGTTCGTGTAGTTTTCACCTGATTTAGGAATTCTTTTGACCTGTGCCAGAGGATGTTTGTACTTTCAACATTTTCTCCCATTGACTTTTCAGATGAAAGACTGGTTCCAGTAAGTAGATTTCAATTGGATGATGAAATCTGAAAACAGTCATCATCATGTATTGTGTAAATAAACGATCAGAACCTTTCAATTAAAGTATATAATTTGGAAAATGCTCTCACCTACCATTATTCCATGTACAAATCAGTCAAACCAGTAATTACAGCTTGTAAATAATTCTCAGACACTCATTATTCTATGTATGAACCATTTAAATCCCTTGATTAAATTCCAGCCTCAAATTCACTCATGGGTAACCAAGAATCTATTTGTTAAGCTCTCTGCGTTCTTTAATTAGATTTTCAATTCACTTCTGGGTGTTTGTTATTTTATGTGTAAACCATCTGAACACATTCAACAAATTCTATCCTGTGACTCTCTGTTTAATGTTCAAATATATCCTCGATATAAAATACCTGAATTTTAGCCTGAAGGGTGGCACGGTAGCACAGTGGTTAGCACTGCTGTCTCACCGCTCCAGGGATCTGGGTTTGATTCCCAGCTCGGGTCACTGTCTGTGGAAAGTTTGCACTCTCTCTCTGTGTCTGTGTGGGTTCCTCCAGGTGCTCCCGTTTCCTCCCACAGTGCAAAGATGTGCGGGTTAGGTAGATTGGTCATGCTAAATTGCCCCTTTGTGTCCTGGGATGCATAGGTTAGAGGGATGAGCAGGGTAAATCAGCGGGGTGGGATTATGGGGATAGGGCATGGGTGGGATTGTTGTCAGTGCAGACATGATGGGCTGAATGGTTGTCTTCTGCACTGTAGGGCTTCAATGATTCTATGATGATTTGTCAATGAGATTTTAACCTTTCACTGAATGCATAAATCATCTAAAACTAATTATCAAATCTCTTTCCTGAACATGACTCATTATTACCATTATTTCATCATTTATTTGAGGGACTTTTCATGTCTGATTTGGAACTTGCAACCACACTGAAATATCCTTTGCAGCTTCCTCTGTTATCACGATTGAGTCATTTTAGCTGCATCTTCAGTTCATTTCTTCCTGGCGACAAAAATTTGACTTGACTGTTTGTGGAGTTGACATGACAACACTTCCATGATGTCAGAATGGATTTGACTGCTGTGATTTCATTGAGGTTAACAATTGAAATTATTACCAGAACACCCAGTTTTCTGTCAGCTGCCTTTCATCCAAGCACCCAGCATTTGCATAAGCAGTGGGGACTCAGCCATTTGGCCTTTTAAGCCTGTCCTGCCATTCAATAAGATCATGGTTGATCTGATTGTAACCTCCTGCCTACTCCCAATAACCTTTCATCCCCTTGTTTTCATCAACAACTGCCTTGAAAACATTCAAAGACTGCTTCACTACCCTCTGACATAAAAAAAATTCTTCTAATTTCCATACTAAATGGGGACCCCATATTTTTAAACAGTAACCTCTAGTGCCAGATTTTCCATCAAGAGGAACTACCTCTCCACATCCACCCTGTCACGATGCCTCAGGATCTTGTATATTTCAATCAAGTTGCCTCTTACTCTTCTAAACTCCAGTGGATACAAGCTTAGCCTGTACAATCTTACCTCATAAAACAGTTCAGTAAAACTTCTTTGAACTACTACACACTTCTATCCTTCCTTAAATAAGGAGACCAGTACTATACTCCCTACTCTAGATATTGTTTCACCAGCATCCTGTACAACTGAAGCATAAACTCCTTACCTTAAAATTCAATTCCTCTCGCAATAATTAGCTTACCTAATTACCTGCTGTACCTGCATACCAGCTTTTTCTGATTCATTCACTTGACCACTCAGGTCCCTCTGAATCTCAGACCTCGGCAATCTTTCACCATTTAGATAATATGTTTACTTTTTAATTCAACCAAAATGGCTAGTTTCACATTATGCTCTATTTTCCCGATCTTTGTCCTCTCACTTAGGGACACTGCAAGGGGATACAGATAGACTATGTCCACTTCAGAACTTACTTTCCTACCTATCTTTGTATCGTCAGCAAAATTAGCTACCATATCTTTTGTCCCTTCATCCAAGTCATTTATATCAGTTGTAAAATGTTGAGGCCACAGCATTGATCCTTGTGGCACACCACTCATTACATCTCGCCAACCAGAAAAAGATCTATTTATGCCGACTCTCTGGCTCGGTAACAAGAAGCGATCTTCAATCTATGCCAATATGTTAGCCCTTCACAAAGGGTTTCCATTTTCCTAACAACATTTGATGTGGCACCTTATGAAATCCTTCTGGAAACTTAAGTACAGTATATTCACCAGTACCCCTAGGTCCACAGCATATGTGATTCCTTCAAAGGACTCCAATAAATTGGTTAAACATGGTCTCCCTTTCAGACAATGATATTAACTCTGCCTGGTTGCCTTGAATTGTTCTAACTGTCTTGCTATAATATCTTTATAATAGCTTCCAATATATTTCCTTTGACACATCTTAAGCTAATTGACCTACAGTTTCCTGCTTTTTGTCTCCCTCCCTTTTTGAATAAAGAGCTACTTTTGCTAATTTCCAATCTAGTGGCACCTTTCCCAAATCCAAGACATTTTGGAAAATTGAAACCAATGCATCAACTACCTCACTGGTCACTTCTTTTCAGACTCGAGAAGGAAGTTCATCAGGGCTGGACGATTTGTCAGCCCATAGCCCCAGTAATTTGCTAAATGTCACTCTCCTTGTGACTGTAATTTTCCTCCTTCCCTTGCTATTTCTGGGATGTTACTTGTATTCTCTATGGTGAAACCAGTGTAAGATATCTGATCAATTCATCTGTGATCTCTTTATTTTCCATTATTAATTCCTCAATCTATCTTCCTGTCAACACTCCCTTTGTTATCATTTTTCTTATTTAGAAACTTACTATCTGTCTTTATATTTCTTGTCATCTTTCCTTCATAGTCTAATTTTCCCTCCTTGTTAATCTTTTTGTCATTCTTTGCTGTTCTTTGATGTTATAGCAAATCCTCTGATCTGTCACTCACCTTTGCACAATTATACACTTTTTCTTTAAGTTTGATACTGTCTTTAACTTTTTTAATTAACCATTGTTAATGGCAATGTTCTATCTCATTGGGCTGTATCTAAAATATCCCTTTAAATGTCTACCACTGTATCTCTATTGTCATATCCCTTAGCCTCACTTACTAGTTAATTATACTTAGCTTCGATTTTATGCCTACATAAGTAGCCTTACTTAATTTTAAAATACTAGTCATGGATCCACTTTTCTCTCTCTCAGATTGAATGCAAAATTCAATCAAACTATACTTACTGCTACCAAGAGGTGCCTTCACTATGAGGTTATCAATTAATCCTATCTTGATGCACAATACCAGGTCTAGAATATCCAGAATGTGATAGAAACTATCCCAAGAATATTCTATGAATTTCTTATCTAGGCTACTTTTGGCCATTTGGTTTTTCCAGTCTACATGTAATTTAAAATCCCCCATGATTATCACCGTACCTTTCTGACAAGTTGTCATCATTTTTTTCTCTTTACTCTGATCTACCATGAGGTTACATTTAGGGGGCCTGTGCACCATTCCCAAAGTGACTTCTAAGGTTTATCTTTTCTCATCTTCACCCACACCACTTCCACTTTCTTGACCTTGTTTCATTTTTTCTAATGTGATAATACCACATTTATTAATTAGTATCTTTTTCTAGTTCCTGTTCTTCCTACAAATCACATGCCTCACAATGTTCAGGTGCCAACCTGTGTTATCCTGCAGCAATGGCTATCAGATCATCCTTATTTAATTCTATTTCCACTATCAGTTCCTTTGTTTTGTTTTGTTGTCAGATTAACACTCCTATGAACCTCTTACTAACTTAGAGTAAGTATCAGAATTGTGGGCAGCATGGTGATAATGGTTGGCACTGTTGTCTCACAGTGCCAGGGACCTGAGTTCAATTTTCAGCCTAAGTCACTCTGTGCACAGTCTGCATGATCTTCCTGTGTCTTCATGGCTTTCCTTCGGATGCTCCAGTTTCCTCCCACGGTCTGAAAGACATGCTGGTTAGGTGCATTGGCCATGCTAAATTCTCCCTCAGTGTACCCGAACAGGTACCGGACTGTGGCGACTAGGGAATTTTCACAGCAAGTACATTGCAGTATTAATGTAAGACTACTTGTGCCATTAACAAATAAATGTTAAAATTTAAAAATAATTAATACAGGCCTAAAAGAGCAGAGCAGGTAGGTAAATACTCTTTGCTGTTAGACTCGAGCTTCTTGTGCACCACTACATCCTCCCTCACCTGCCCCCCCTCCCCACACCTCCCTCCCCCCACTCCACACACCTCCTTCTCCCACACCTCCCTCCCCCCACTCCCGACACCTCCCTCACACCTCCCTCCTCCCTCACACCTCCCCCCTCCCCACACCTCCCTCTCCCCCCCCTCCCCACACCTCCCTCCTCCTCCTCCCCCCCCCCCCCCACCCCCCCCACCAAAGGCAGCCTTGCCTTGAATCATCTCAGTCCTATGTTCTGGAATTTCTTTCCTACACTCCTCCCTCTTATCCTTCAAGGAGGTCTTTAAAATGTACCTCTTTGATCAAGTTTTTGATCACCCCATCTAATATCTTCTTTGACTTGGCATCCATTTTGAACTATGGAATTTCAATCTATTTTGTTAAATAAATCATGAATAAAAATCTATTATCAGTAACTGTGACCATTAGGCTATCAGCCATAAAAATCCATCTCATTCATTATCATCCTTCCTGACATTGTGATCTCCTCTAGCTCTACAACCCTCTGATCTTCACTTATCTAGTTCTGACACCTTAAGCATTCCCAATTTTAATTACTCCACAATTGACAACCATGCTGTCTAGGACCTAAGGTCTGGAATTCTCTACCTAAACAGTGTGGCATCTTTACTTTGCTTTCTACCTTTTAAAGCATTGCTTAAAACCTACCTCTTTGACCAACCTCTTGCCCACCTATCCTCATATAGGTTTACGTGGCTAGGTGTTACATTTTGCTTTATCATGTTACTGTGAAGCGTTTTAGGGTGTTTTATTACGTTGAAGCCTCTATATCAGTGCAAATTGTTGATAACATTGATAGCATTCATGTTGATAACATGAAAATCTTCTGCCATTTTCAAATCAGCCCCATATATGATCCAGAGGGCGGCACAGTAGCACAGTGGTTAGCACTGCTGCTTCACAGCTCCAGGGTCCTGGGTTCGATTCCCGGCTCAGGTCACTGTCTGTGTGGAGTTTGCAAATTCTTCTTGTGTCTGCGTGGGTTTCCTCCGGGTACTCCGGTTTCCTCCGGGTATTCCAGTTTCCTCCCACAGTCCAAAGATGTGTGGGTTAGGTTGATTGGCCATGCTAAGAAATTGCCCCTTAGTGTCCAGGGATGCGTAGGTTAGAGGGATTAGAGGGTATAATATATAGAGATATAGGGGTAGGGCCTGGGTGGGATTGTGTTCGGTGCAGACTTGATGGGCTGAAGGGCCTCTTTCTGCACTGTAGGATTCTATTCTATTCTATCTAGAACGTTAGCTCTGTGACTCTTACTACCCACTGAATGGCCTGGCAAGCTACTTAGTTGTCAAGAAGGGAGCTCATCACAACCTCATACAAGGAGTACAAAATTTAGCATGCAAGCACAATGAGCAATTAGGAAGGCAATGGCACATTGGCTTTTAATGTATAAATTTTGAGTACAAGAACAGGGAAATTTTTCAACAATTGTATAAAGTTTTGGACAGATCACCTCTGGAATATGCTACACAGTTTTGGTCTTCATATCTAAGAAAGAATATACTTGCCTTGGAGCTGGTACTGTGAAGGCTCACCAAATTGACCTGAGTTGGGGCAAAGGAGGGTTGTCCTGTAACCAGCGGCTGAGTAAACTGGGCCTTTACTCTCTGGAGTTTAGAAGAACGAGAGGAGGTCTTGCTAAAACACCCAAGGTTCTGGAGGGTGTTCACAGGGTTAATAATGAGACCTGTTTTAACAGGTTTGAGAATCTAGAAAGCAGGGACACAAACTCGGGATAAGGGGTTGATAACTTAGAACTGGAACAAGGGGAGATTTCTTCACTCGAAGGGTTGTAAATATTTGGAGTTCTGGCTATTGTGATTGTTGAGTGTATCCATGACTGAGTTAGATTTTTGGTTTCAGGGAATCAGGAGTTGTGGTGAGCAGGCAGGAAGAGATTTTAAAACCATAGGTCAGCCATGATCATATTGAACAGTGGAATGGGTTTGAGAGGCTATTTGATCTCATCTTAATTCTTATGCTGTCAAGAGCAACTGGGGGGTTAGGATAATAGTTGGTCTTGCCAGCATCCATTATTTTGCAATTGGGAATAAAAAGTTAAAAAGTGAACTTAAAAAACAGTAAATGAGCAAATATTAAAATTTGCGTTTTCATTGTGATTTTTAATCTTTGCTAAATTCCTCCAATAGTTGGGAAACAATAGTTTGCAGTTGCAAACTATTGTACAAGTTATAGTCAATCTTCTTATGCAGCGATCATTTTTTTCCTTGCCTCAGAAGTTATCTAATATCATTATTGGTTTTTGGAATTCACAAATGGGCTATTTCTTGAATGCTCTGGATGAAACATTTATCATCCCTAGATTTTTCAAATCAATACCACCAAAAGCAGTTGTCAGGGATGTACATACATAACTGTTAAATTCCAAAGTACCTGTCAATCAAAAAGTTACCCAAATAAATCAAACAGTGCGTTTGTGTTTGAGTTGAAACCCAAAGCCCAACTGCCTGGAGATCAAACCAACCAGTTGTCAAAACTATCACTTCAGCTGGGGCATGAGATCTGTGAGTGAGCCATGTTTTTAACAAGAGAAAAAAATTTGGAATGTACAGTGGCAGAATGCAGTAAGTTAATATTGAACTTTCTTTTTGTCACAATATTCCTCCCTTTCATAAAAATGAAACCTGAAACAGTTTGTGATTTTAAAAAAAACTTATCCTAGAAGCAGCCTTCAATATCAAAGCTTGAAGGAGTTGATGATGGAGAATGGCTCAGGGAAGTTCAACTTGAACTAGAATCATAGACTGGAGGGGCTGATTGTGGACAAGTCCCCAGGACCGGATGGAATGTATCCGAGGGTTCTGAAAGAAATGGCGGAGGTGATAGTGGATGCCTTGGTGATTATTTTCCAAACGTCGCTGGATTCTGGGGAAGTGCTGGATGATTGGAAAATGGCTAATGTTACGCCGTTGTTTAAGAAGGGTGCCAGGCAAAAGGCGGGGAATTATAGGCCGGTTAGTTTAACGTCTGTGGTAGGTAAAATGTTAGAATCTGTCATTAAGGAGGAAATTGCAAGGCATCTTGAAGGGAATTGCTTGATAGAGCAGACGCAGCACGGTTTCATTAAAGGGAAGTCGTGTCTGACAAATTTACTGGAGTTCTATGAGGATGTGTCTAGGGCGCTGGATAGAGGAGAGCCGGTGGATGTGGTCTTTCTAGATTTTCAGAAGGCGTTTGACAAAGTGCCTCACAAGAGGTTATTGCAGAAGGTCGAGGGACATGGAGTTGGGGGTAGGGTGTTAGCGTGGATAGAGGATTGGTTGTCAAATAGGAGGCAGAGAGTGGGGGTCAACGGGTGCTATTCGGATTGGCGGATGGTGACTAGTGGAGTGCCCCAGGGGTCGGTGCTGGGGCCTCAGCTTTTTACCATTTATATAGATGATCTGGAGGAGGGAACCGAGTGTAGAGTGTCGAAATTTGCTGATGACACCAAGATTGGGGGAACGGCAAATTGTGCGGAGGGTGTGGAGAGTCTGCAGAAGGATCTAGATAGGCTGGGCGAATGGGCCAGGAAATGGCAAATGGAATTTAATGTTGGCAAGTGTGAGGTGGTCCACTTTGGTAGGAAAAATGGTAGGAAGGACTATTACTTACGAGGCGAAAAACTGCAGCAGGCGACTGTGCAGAGGGACCTCGGGGTCCTTGTGCATGAGTCGCAAAAACCCAGCTTGCAGGTGCAGCAGGTGGTCAGGAAGGCGAATGGGATGCTGGCCTTCATAGCGAGGTGGATTGAATATAAAAGTAGGGAGGTCTTGCTGCAGCTGTATAGGGCATTGGTGAGGCCGCAGCTGGAGTACTGTGTGCATTTTTGGGCGCCGCACCTGCGCAAAGATATTTTGGCCTTGGAGGGAGTGCAGAGGAGGTTTACTAGGCTGATACCGGAGTTGAGGGGGTTGAGCTATGAGGAGAGGCTGAATAAACTGGGCTTGTACTCGTTAGAGTTTAGAAGAATGAGGGGAGATCTCATTGAGACGTATAAGATGATGAATGGGATGGATAGGATAGAGGTGGAGAGACTCTTCCCGCTCAAAAAAGACAATAGGACTAGGGGGCACAGCCTCAAGATAAAGGGGGGGCGGTTTAGAACGGAGTTGAGGAGGAACTTCTTCACTCAAAGGGTGGTGAATCTCTGGAATTCTCTGCCCGTTGAAGTGGTGGAGGCTGCCTCGCTAAATATTTTTAAGACGTGGGTTGATGGGTTTTTGATAGGAGAGGGGATTAAGGGTTATGGGGAGAGGGCGGGAAAGTGGAACTGAGCAGCGACAGATCAGCCATGATCTTATTGAATGGCGGGGCAGGCTCGAAGGGCTGGATGGCCTACTCCTGCTCCTATTTCTTATGTTCTTATGTCTACTGTGTAGAGGAGGCCATTTAGCCCATTGGGGCTGCACTGATCACAATCATACCGAGACCTTATTCCCATAACCCCACATATTTACCCTGCTAATCTCCTGACACTAGGGTCAATCTATTATGGCCAATCAACCTAACCTGCACATCTCTGGATTGTGGGAGCACCTGGAGCAAAGTCAGGGAGGAAGAATGTGCAAACTCTGCACAGACAGTGACCTGAGGCTGGAATTGAACCCAGCTCCCTGGCACTATGAGGCAGCAGTGCTAGCCACCGTGCCACCACTGGAAGCCAGCTACAAAGCTGCGCCTTAGCGAAGTCCTCAAACATTTGCAAATGTTACTGGTTGGATCGAACAGAAAAGCATGACTTTTTTTCATTTGTTCATAAAGCACCAGGGAGCAGCATTTTCAACTCGTTATCTCTTATAATGCAAATAAATAGATCACCAGTCCCTGGGTCAAAATCCTGAAATATCCCTCTCTAACGACATTGTGGGTCAATCCACAGCACGTGGACTGCAGCGTTTCAAAAAAGCGGCTCATTCCCTCTTCTCGAGGGCAACTAGAGATGGGCAATAAATGCTGGCCAGCCAGCGATGCCCATGTCCCACAAATTAATTTTTAAAAAAGCCCTAAATCCCTCCCCCACCCGGCAAAATAAATTGGTAGGAATATGTTGAATGCAGAGGAATAGGAGAGAATTGTGGTAAATTGATTGCAGGTGCAGAAATTTGTTTGGTGTTATTACTTGGCAAGTGATTCATTTTCATTCCTTAATTATAATTGTAGCTGTTCCGAAAAAGAATGATGTCTCAGGAGGTGATAGGTTTGCAGATGTGATGAGGATCTTGATGCAAAGTTTATCCACTGCCATTGGGTTGCATGGAAGTGGTTACATGTGTTTACTAACGCGATGGCGGTCTAGCTCATGGGTCACAAAGTCAAATGATTAGAGATCTCCAAGGTCCACTTCAAGAGGTCAGTTCGCCTCAGTTTGTGTTTGTTTTTGCATCAGGCACAGTATAACGAGAGCGATTGTAAAGGTGCCCAGCTTTCAAAAAAAAGTTTTGTTTTCCAGGATGTTAGGATGAAACATCCCACTGCTTTTACTGAGCTTTGGCAATTTGCCAATGGAGGGTGTGAAACTCTGCAGATACTTGCATGCATGTTGGTATGCGCAGAGCTCCTTTATTGCTGAACTAGGTACAGCTTGTACTTACCAGTATTACTCAGCTGAGTTCATGACCCAAGCCATTTCCGAATACAAGTATTTTGAGCATAATTTGAGCAGAAGTATTTGGAGAGGCTGCAACTGAATGAATCATTGCTAATATTTGAATCCTCAAAGAGACTGCATATGAAACAGTGACAAGAGGAAAGAAGTTGTAATCATTGAACTTGCATTTGATATAGTGGCTTCTAGATCATAGAATTCTGGCAGCGCAGAAGGAGGCCATTCAGCCCATTGAGTCTGCACTGACCACAATCCCACCAGGGCCATATTCCCATAACCTCACATACTTACCCTGTTAATCCCCTGGCACTAGTGTCAATTTAACATGGCCAATCAACCTAAGCTTTGGGCTGTGGAAGGAAACTGCAGCACCTGGAGGGAACCCACACAGACCTGGGAAGAACATGCAAACTCCACACAGACAGTGACCCAAGGCCAACGGAATTGAATCCAGGTCCCTGGCACTGAGGCAGTGGTGCCGCCCCAAATAATTTACAGCTAGTTCATTACTTTGGATGGTGACTGGTTCTTGGATAAGTACAGAAGCCGACTTGTGTACATTAAGGTCCCACACACAGCAATGACCTCAAAGTTACTCAGTTTTCAGTGATGCTGATTAAAGGATAAATATTGGCCAAGGCATTTGAGAACTCTCTTGTCTTGCTTGACTTGTGCAGTGGGATCAATTATATCCACTTGAGCGCAGGCAGCCACTTCGTTTAACATCTCATCTAAAAGAAAAAATCTCTGACAATGCAGTATTCCCTTATAGCACTGACGAAAGTGCATGCTTAGATTGCATGCAAAAATCAAGAAGGTCACAAACCCATTCAAAGGCAGCCTGACTGTGAGCACGACTGTGCCAACATTATGCCATGCTTGTTCGTAAGAATGAATAACAATGAGGAGGATGAATTGCTCCAGTTTGTAATGTTACGGAAACTTTTTAACCCAGAAGTTTGAAATTACTGCACATGCTTGCCTGCAGGCTTTCTGAGAACTTTTCCACTGGAACTCGTGGTTATTAGAAATCCAAAGAGTGGCACAGTGGTTAGCACTGCTGGCTCACAGCACCAGGAAACTGAGTTCAATTCCAGCTTCTAGTGACTATGTAGTGTGTGGAAGGCAATTTTAAATTGGCTAATTAAATTCATAGATTGATGTAGTCTTTATCGTATCAGAATAGCTAGAGGGGGTTAAATATTTCTATCTAACGGGTTCATAACAGTTTGCTCATTTGTGAATGCAATAACAGTATTAAAATGAAATGATTTTCAAGTACATATTGAAGTATTCAATGTATTTTGATGTATAAGATTTGTTGTTCATCTCGGTCAAAAGTGTGAATGCTGTAGAAAGTAATGACGAGGTCAGAAGTTCAAAGCTGGGAATCCACTAGTCAGCGGAAATAAGCATTAGAAGTTTCAAGACCTGGTACAAATGTTGTCACATTACAGAGGTGTACATTGTCCAGTCACAGGAAAGTGTCTTTCTAGGGCCCAGGGAGACACCCCTCTCTCTGTCTTGGTGATGTGCCTGTGGAAAAGGTTCAGCTATGGAAGTGTCCTTAACAATATAGCAACCAGGAAGTGGTTTTAGCCAGGAAGATGCCTGGAATGAAAGGGATAAATGAAATAGCATTATGTCGAGTGGCATGTTGCAATTGACTGAGCAACCGTGTCAAAAACTGGACTGACATGTTAACATAAATGAAATTAAATCTAAGCTAATAAGGAGGTGCATCTTAGATAGAATCATACAGTGAAGAAAGGGACCATTTAGCCCATCGAGCCTGCACCAGCCACAATCCCACCCAAGCCCTATTCCCACAACCCCAATGACAATAAGGGGCAATTTAGCATGGTCAATCCACTAAGCTCGCACATCTTTGGACTGTAGGAGGAAACCAGAGCATCCAGATGGAACCCATGCAGACACAGGGAGAGTGTCTGTATGGAGTTTGCAGAATGACTGAAGCCAGGAATCGAACCCAGATCCCGGGCGCTGAGGTAGCAGTGCTAACCATTATGCCTTTATGCTGCCCACATAACAAAAGGTATAATTGATCTGTATTTTGGCTGAGTGCCTCAGATCTTTGGAGTGGTTTCACAGCACTGAGTCTCGGCTGTTTGACCCCCGGAAGTGTCTTACGGCGTAAGTTCATGTATTTGTCTAACTTGCATGATTTTTGTGTTCAGAGTAAATTTTGGCAACTTCCTTTGAACAGAGACTTTGCCTTTTGTGAGTTATTCAAATAGAATCTAAGTTTTTAGAAATCAGCCACCTTTTTGAAAGGAACCTCCCCCCCCCACTCCCCCCACCACTGCAGGAGTTTGCACGTTCTTCCCGTGTCTGCATGGGTTTCCTTCTATAAGAGTTTTGGGACTTGTGTTAGGAGGGTAAACAACTGTGATCTCCTTAATGAGTCACGTTGAAGAATCCTTGTTGACACAGGCAGGTCCTGATATTTATGGGGAGGTGGTGAAGAAGAGGGAGGCTGTTTCATGATCTGCAACCCTGGAAGAATACATTTCCGTCAGATCCCATTGGTGGGTGTGAGCGTGTTTGAGGGAAGGCAGTGGTGGATGTAATTGCAGGTCAAGGAACTCCATTTAGTTGCAGGGTTGGAGCTGTGTGTGAGTGCAGAGGAGATTAACAAGATAGCTTGGTAAGTCAGGATGGAATGCAAACTCTCCTGGCCCACAAGCAGTGCTGGAAGGGCTCTTGCCTGTCCATTCAACAATCTTCAGCACTTACCAGCTTCCAGGTTCTGAGAGAGCTGAGAAACCAGAACGACCAGGGTAGCAGCTGAAACTGAGATGAAGGGGGTGATTCTCCCGGCCTGCTGTGCTGCTTGAATAGCATAGCAGGCTGGAGACATCATGGGGGACCTGCAGCAGAACTTGTGACTGGTATCTGGCCGATCACGCACGAGGCTGATTACCATATTGAAATTAGAATTGTACCTTCTCCCCCATCGGGAGATGTTTCTACCCATCAACGGGGACCAGGCATGACCATTCTGCTGGTGGCGACAGAAAAGATTGAGGCCCTCTTGGGAGGTCAGGGGCAGGGAAGGTGCCCCTAGAGCAGTGCACATTGGGCACCAGGCAGTACCAAGGGGGCAGTGAAAGACGGGCAGAGCCTATTGGGGGCTGATCGGTGGAGGGTGGGGGGGACCTGCTGCACACTCTGCAACAGAGTCTGTTGATGAGGGAGGGAGGAGGTAATCTAGGCAGCCTGGGAGGTGGGATGCTCACATCCTTTAAAAAGTATCTGGATGAGTACTTGGCATGCCATAACATTCGAGGCTATGGGCCAAGTACTGGCAAGTGGGATTAGGTGGGCAGGCCAGTGCAAACTCAACGGGCCAAAGGGTGTCTTCTGCACTGTAGTATTCTGTGATTCTCTGATGGGGGCGGTGAGATCAAGGCTGGGCATGGAGGACTGGCAATTGGAGCAGGCCTTGTGGGTCAAGTAGGCTGGTGATCTGGGGGGAGGGTGGTCGGGTAGACCAGTGATTGGAGGTCGGGGGGGGTGCAGCGATCAGGAGAAGGAGGCCAGAGTTGGGGGATTGGTCACTGTGAATGCACCGATCTCCCCACTGAAAGGTCGGTGCATGGGCACGCTGATTTCCTTTCCAGCGGGCCGAGACCCTGTCCCCCACTTTCTGGAGTGAATCCCCCCGAAGCTCTCTGTGAAGCACAGAGTTCTGGAGATTTGTAAAACTCAGTGCGCTCAAAAAATGGGCAGGAAAATACCCCATTTTCCAGCCTGATGGGCATTTAACTTTTTTTTTGGGAAAATCCCGGCTGAAATCTTACACATGCAGCCTCATCAAACTATTCAGGTGAGGGCAAGTCCCCTGAGAGAGCTCCCCGAACACGGCATGCCATCCTCTACTAAAACTGGATGCGGATGGAGGTTTGGGTTTGTGTGGCACAGTGGTTAGCACTGCTGCCTCACAACTCCAGGGACTTGGATTTGATTCCTGGCTTGGGTGACTGGCTGTGTGGAGTCTGCACGTTCTCCCTGTGTCTGCGTGGGTTTCTTCCAGGTGTTCAGGTTTCCTCCCACAGTTTGAAAGATGAGCTGGTTAGGTGCATTGGCCATGCTAAATTCTCCCTCAGTGTATCTGAACACACACCACAGTGTGGCGACTAGGGGATTTTCACAGTAACTTTATTGTAGTGTTAATGTAAATCTGTTGTGACACTAATAAATAGTGTCACAATAATGGGCCGCACAGTAGCACAATGGACGGCACGGTAGCACAGTGGTTAGCACTGCTGCTTCACAGCTCCAGGGACCTGTGTTCAATTCCCACTTGGATCACTGTCTGTGTGGAGTTTGCACATTCTCCTCGTGTCCGCATGGGTTTCCTCTGGGTACTCTGGTTTCCTCCCAAAGATGTGCAGGTTAGGTTGTTTGGCCATGCTAAAATTGCCTCTTAGTGTCCTGAGGTGTGTAGGTTAGTGGGATTAGTGGGTAAAATGTCGGGATATGGGAGTTGGGCCTGGGTGAGATTGTGGTCGGTGCAGACTTGATGAGCCGAATGGCCTCTTTCTGTACTGTAGGGTTTCTATGATTCCTATGAAATAAACTTAAACAAAATTTAACATTTTTTAACTTCAGATATGCAGCAAACCTTCTTGTACTTGGTCTGTATTTGATTCAGGAAGGTAAGTTAGCGTTGTTAAGTCAGTGCTAAATTATGTGCAGAAAGCAAAGGCAAGAGAGGGCAGAAAGATGGGATTTTTTTGTTCCAAGTTGGCTATCTTTAATCAAGGTTGCAGCAAGAGGTACAGTGCTATTAGTCCCAATGTTCTTGCCTGTCGTTTGCTGCTCTGATCATTAATTACTGAGACTACACACTTGGTTATGTTAAAAAGTCAATTAAGTATTCAGATAGGAAGTATTGGATATATCTCTGATAAAATGATTGGTGCATTTTTTTTTAGATGCAAGCTGCTTAGAAAAGAGCAAATCATTTTCTGTTTCTGCAGAATCCTATGCTGTCAGGTTTGTTTCATGCTGTGAACAATACACGTACCTTGCACATCAAACAGCTTCTTGTTTCTTTTTATCACAATTTTACCATGCCTTGAGTTCAGCCGTGCGTTTGGAGGATTCAAAGTGCTCCTGACGTGGGTGCATTGATAAGCATTTGTATTCCATTGCTGGGATTTGCATGTTAGCACAGCCTGCATCAAACTCTGACACTAAGCATCATTCTGAGCGACTGCCTGTGTTGTCCTATCTCAGACATTCACAGTCTTTCCCTCAACTACATCAGTCTGCTTTAGGAGAAAAAAAGTGCTTAAACATTGACATGAAAGCAATTTCAGTGTATAAGAACAGATGTAACACTTTGATACATGAACAGGGCAATTTTGATAATATTACTCACTAAATATCTGAGCAGAATAATTGTATTAGTCGCATGTGAATGACTGAGGTAAGTCGACAAATCTCTCAGAAGTTTCACCTCTTAGATCAGAAGAGCAGAAATACACCATTCGGCCCATCAAGTCAGCACCAACGTTCAATCAGATCATGACTGATCTAATAATCCTCAACTCCACTTTCCTGCCTTATCCCCATAACCCTTGAATCCTTCACTGATTAAAATCTGTTCATCTCAGCCTTGAACACACTTAGTAACCCGACCTCTACAATCCTCTGTGATAAAGAATTCCACGGATTCATTACTCTGAGAGAAGAAATTCTCCTGATCTTTGGTTGACCCCTTGCTCTGAGATTATACCCTCTGGTCATAGACTCTTCCATAAGGGGAAATAACTTCTCAGCGTCTACGTTAAGAATCCTATATATCTTTCTTCTTCAATGCCTTGCAAGTTTCCTCAATATTCCCTTACATCCCTCAGCTTTTGTGCACCTATCAATATAGCTCAGTATTCCATAATATTGTCAGATATTGTTTCATATGTATTGCTTTGTTAGTGACTTTTCCTCTCTTGCAATTCTTCTTTTCTTTGACACAAGCATTTCAAGGATTGGTGAAATGATATGATGAATTCTTTATTTGGAGACAAGAGTATAGATAGATTTACTGGGATGCTAATTATAGTATATCTGACTTCCATCAGCACTGTTTGTAGACTGACTGCAAGGCAAGGGGCGAATACATCATATTCTGTCAAGGTAAAAATGATTGTAGTTTGAGTAATGCCTTCTGTATGGCCATCATATCACAACATCCTGCAGCAAAAGGTCAGAAGTGGAGATGATTGTTGCTGATTGCTCATTGTCCAGTACCATTCGTGACTCCTCAGATACTGAAGTAGTTCATGTGTGCATTAATGCTGCGACAATATGCACACTTGGGCAGATAAGTCACAAGTAATACCTGAGACGAACAAATGTGAGACAATGGACAATATCCAAAAAGAGTCTATCCAACTCTCCTTGCTCTTCCAATGGCCTCAGCACCATTGAATCCTACTGTCACCATCAACATCCTAGGGGTTACCATTAACCAGAAGTTTAACTGGTCCAGCCATCTACTGTAGCTAGAAGACCAGGTCATAGGCTGGGAATTCTGCTGAGAGTAACTATGATTCCCCAAAATCTGTTCACCAACTACAAAACTCAAGTCAAGAATGTGAAAGAAAGAGTACGGTTCCAACACACTCAAGAAACTTGATACCATCCAAGACAAAGCAGCCTGCTTGTTTGGCACCCTATCCACCACCTTAAAGCTACACTCCTTACGTACTGATGCATAGTGGCAGCAGTACGTAACATGTCCAAAATGTACTGTGGAAATTTGCCAAGTCTCCTTCAATGGCACCTTCCAAACATACACCTCAAACACAGAAAGGATAGTAGGACTAGGGGGCACAGCCTCAAGATAAAGGGGGGGCGGTTTAGAACGGAGTTGAGGAGGAACTTCTTCACTCCAAGGGTGGTGAATCTCTGGAATTCTCTGCCCGTTGAAGTGGTGGAGGCTACCTCACTAAATATTTTTAAGACGCGGGTTGATGGGTTTTTGATAAGAGAGGGGATTAAGGGTTATGGGGAGAGGGCGGGAATGTGGAACTGAGCCACGACAGATCAGCCATGATCTTATTGAATGGCGGGGCAGGCTCGAAGGGCTAGTTGGCCTACTCCTGCTCCTATTTCTTATGTTCTTATGTTCTTATTAACACCTGAAAGGACATGGATAGCAGATCAGACTGCATCTATGGGGAAGGGTCTGACAAAGGATCATCTATACTCAAGTTGGCTCTATTCTCTCTCCATGGATGCTGTCAGGCCTGCTGAGATTCTCCAGCATTTTCTGATTTTGTTTCATATTCCCAGCATCTGCAGTATTTTGCTTTTATGGACAGCAGTTGCTTGGGAACACCACCACTTGCAAGTTCCCCTCCAAGCCAGCCTGTCGAGGAATTATATCATTTCTTCAATGTTTCTGGGTCAAAATCCTGGAACTCTCGAACAGTAGTATGAGTGTATCTACTCAACATGGACTGCAGTGATTCAGTGTGTCAGCTCACCACTGACATCTCAAGGTTCATTGGGGATGGATGACAAATTGTGGCCTTTCTACTGATGTTCACATTTAATGGAAGAATCAAAATAAAGATTTATCTCACATGGTATATATGTCTTGTTTAGCTTGCCATATTTTACAAACCAGTGCATTACGGGATTGCAGAATCCAGATTGTTTATTAATCATAGGATCCTGAGCGCAGAAGGTGGCCATTTGGCCCATTTGAGTCTGCACCGACTCTCCAAAAGAGTATCTTGCCCAGGCCTACCCCTCTGCCCTACCCCCATAACCCCACCTAATCTACATGTCTTTGAATACTAAGGAGTAATAGAGCATGGCCCAATCCACTTAACCTGCATGCACATCTTTGGAGTGTGGGAAAAACTGGAGAACCTAGAGGAAACCCATGCATTCATGGGGAGAATGTGCAAAACTCCACACAGTCACTCAAGGCTTGGAAGTGAACTGGAACCCTTGGCACTGTGAGATAGCAGTGCTAACCACTGTCCCACTGTTCATTTAATTAGCGAAGTATAATAAACGGCATTTGCAATGTTTAATTGCCTCTATGCTTAAGTGAGAATTGATTTAATCTTGATAGTTATCAATACAAGTATTAAAACATAGCCAAGAGGTGATGAGGTTGATGGATCTTTGTGGTCATGCCTTGAAAAGTGAAACTAAAGTAAGGGAACTCTTTCCTACCATGGATCGCGTCTTGGATTTGAACTATATCACAGTATTGGCAGAGGCAATTCTTCTCGATAATGGGAAAGAGGAAGATGCAGCAAAAAGTGCATGGAATTAGGTGGAAGGTCAGTTGTTCCTCGTGTATCAGTGCAGACTCAATGGGCCGAAGGGCCTCTTCTGCACTGTTATGATTCTATGATTTCATGATTCTAGTAAAAGGAAATTACCAGCAAAAAATGGGAACCACAGAAGACAAAAAAGTAACTGATGAAGAGAAAATAAAAAGGCTGAAAATGACAACACTTACCAGATCTATGAGACATTTTAATGAGACTGTTGAACACTGGAACTCCTATACTGAACGCTTTGCATTCTTTGTCCTTGCAAATGGAATTGAAGATGATAGAAATGTGGCAACTTTCTTAAATGTGATGGGGATTGTTCTGTGAGTAACTCCTGATTCCCCTTTGGCTTATTAAGAAACTTGCAGCCTGACAAACCTGGTACAAATCTTCTGAAGATTTTGTACAAGTCCTGGAGGCACAGTTTTCCCCTAAGCCACTTGTCATAGCGGAAAGCTTTAGGTTTCACAAAAGAAAATAAGAGGGAGAAACAATTGCACGGTGTACTGCTCACTGAATGTTGTGAATTCAATGAAGCACGAGACAGATTGGTCTGTGGTCCTCAGAGTGAAGCAATCCGGAGTGCTTCCCCCCTCCCACCCCAAACAGAGTCTACCCTTACGCTGCAGAAAGGCATAGAGATTGGAGTCTCCATGGAGTTGACTGGAAAAGAAGCACAGCAACTGAGTGAATCAACTCAAGTGCGTGACAGGAGGACAACTGAACATGCACACAGGATAGCAAGCAGTTGAGAGTGTTACCATAGTGAGAAGCCTGGTCACCATCCAACTGAGTATTGGTGCAGAGAGCTTGAATGCTATCAGTGTGGCAAGAAGGGACACTCTGAGCGTGCACATAAAAACAAATAAACAGAAGCAGTGAACCAGAGAAAAAGAAATCTGCTGCGTGGTGTAACAAGATGAATCTGCATGTCACATTGCAGGAACAGGAGGACCGGAAGGACACTGAGTCCAAAGAAGAAGTCCCTCTTTTACATCTTGTCAGTGGCAAGTGATTTAGAGGGCCATTGTTGGAGGGAAGGCCAATGCTTATGGAACTGGATATAGGACCAGCAGTTTGTCTGGTTCCAGTTGCTGTGTGTGAGGAGAAGCTTAAACACCTTCACTTGATTTCTTGCAAAAATCATTCTGAAAACATATACAAGAGAATCTGTACCTATGATAATGAGGATGGCAAGTCCGTCATATAAGGAGAGACTAAATTGGTTAGGATTATATTCACTGGAGTTTAGAACGGTGAGAGGGGAATCTCATAGAAACTGATATAACTGACAGGATTAGGATAGATTCAGAAAGAATGCTCCCAATGGGAGTCCAGAGCTAGGGGTCGTTTGAGAGTAAGGGGTAAACTTGTATCATTCTAACAGGGTTAGACAGGGTAGATTCAGAAACAATGTTCCCATCGGGTGGGAAGACAAATGGTATGTTGGCCTTCATGACAAGACGATTTGAGTATAGGAATATTAACTTTTTACTGAAATTATATTAGATGTTGCTCAGGTCACACCTGGAGTATTGTGTGCAGCTTTGGAGTCTTATCTGAGGAAGGGTGCCCTTGCTAAAGAGGAAGTGCAGCACTGGTTTATCAGGTTGATTCTGGGATGCAGGTCTTTTGTATGAGGAGGAACTAAACCAGTCAGGATTATCTTCCTTGAATTTAGAAGTCAGAGGGGATCTCATGGAAACTTATGACATTCTGACAGGGCTAGACAGGGTACATTCAGAAAGAATGTTCCCAATGATGGGCGAGTCCAGAACTAAGGGCCATAGTTTGAGAATAAAAGGTAAACCGTTTAGGACAGAGTTAAGGAAAAATTTTCTTCACCTAGAGTGGTGAATGTGTGGAATTCACTACCATAGAAAGTAGTTGAGGCCACAACATTGATTTCAGGAAGAAATTCAATATCGCTCTTGGGGCTAAAGGGATGAAGAGATATGAGGGAAAGGGGGGGAAATCAGGATATTGAATTTGATCAGCTATGATTAAAATGAATGGTGGAGCAGGCTCGAAGGCCCGAATGGCCTACCCCTGTTTCTACTTACTATATTTCCATGATGAGCAGAATGGAAGTTAAAATGGAAGTAAATGGACAGGCTGCTAAGCTACCACTGCTTGTAGTGAAAGGCAACTACCCAGTTTTGATTGGATGATCATGGCTTGAGATGATCCAGTTAAACTGGGCATCAGTGCATAGCATTGCAACAGAGGAAACTGGTCTGACAGCTGTTTTTTTTAAAAAAATGCTGTTTTCAAGTGTGATTTGGGAAGCATGAAGGGACTTATTGAATATCAAAGCTGATCTTAAATCAAAATTTCCGAAGGGTAGATCATGTTTTCTGCCATACAACAAACATCAAAGCCAACTGGAGCACCTCGTCAAGTATCTATTAACTGAGACCCTTGTTCCAGTTAACGGACAGAGACAAAAAACTTTGGGTGCAATCTTACACCAAAAATTCAAACGAGTGGAAAAACAAGAGTTTCAGACTTGTTTTTTGAGCGAGTTTGGAAATGAAATCTTGTGACACTGTTTCCAATTTTTTGGATGAAAGTGTGATTCTTTTTTATTAGTATCACAAATAGGCTTATATTAACACTGCAATGAAGTTACTGTGAAAATCCTCCATTCGCCCACTCCAACGCCCATTTGGGTACACTGTAGGAGAACGTAGCGTGGCCAATCCACCTAACCAGCATGTCTTTCTGACTTGTGGGAGGAAACTGGGGCACCCGGAGGAAAGCCATGCAGGTACAGGAAGAATGTGCAAACTCCACATGGATAGTAACCCAAGCTGAGAATCAAACCCAGGTCCCTGGTGCTGTGAGGCAGCAGTGCTAATCATTGTGCAACCATGCTAGTTTGGGGGTGGAGGGTGGGAGAGGGGCAGGGGGGAACGAGCCTAAGCTTACCACTGATGCCAACTGCAACTGCTTGGGGTGCTACTGTATTAGGCACCCTGATCTCCCAGTGAATGGGAGACCACCTGTCACCCTGACCCCACTGAACTTCATGGACATTACCCCTGCCCTATCCTCATGTAGCCCCACCCCTGCACACCAGCATCGGGGACCCCCAATGAGTCATGACCCCTGCTGATCACCCCAATTGCGTAATCCCTCCGTAAAACACCCCACCAACCAGTCACCCCCCCCCCCCTTGTATAAGCCCCTATTGATCAACCTAGTCTGCAGGGTTCCCACCTTGCCTCCCCCTCCCCCGGCTCCCCACTTCCTACCCCTGCCATAGCCTCATCCCACTAAGGCACTTCCCCCTTGGCACTGCCCTGGCACAGTTATGGTGAATGGTGTACAGTGTTGGGGTGCTTGGTGGGCACTGCCAGGCCATGCCCCAGACCAGGTGGGAACTTCAATAGCCTCAGATTCCCCTGGTGAAGCCATGAGTTCTGGTCTCTGCTGGTGGAGACCAGCTCTGATCCTTGCAGGCTCAACATGTCATTAATATTTAAATCAGCTTTACACCCTTTTTGGGGGTAAAGCAGTTCCCTTCAGCCAAACAGTGCTGGGAACTCTGCGTGCAGTGAGAAACTGAAAGCAAACCCAACTTTCCATTCCGTACGCAATCTTACCAGCTCGCCGCACTGATCGACCACAATTCCTTCTAATCTGACAGCAACTGCACACGTACTTTGATCTGCTGAAACCAAAAAAAATGACAGGTTGTGCAAGATCAACACGACCAAGTGAAGAGAAGAGTTCAAATATCAAAGCTGAGAATTTTCTGTTCTGGACAAGAGGTATGAACCTGTGATAATGGTTTTGGAGCTAAATGGGTTCTTGTTACTGTGATTGCTTAAACATGACTTATTTGATACACTGTCCAAACAGTGAATGATTTCAGCTGGCGGAGATGTGTTGAGCAACTGTTGC
The DNA here is from genome assembly GCF_965287045.1 of Carcharhinus amblyrhynchos. Lineage (NCBI taxonomy): Eukaryota > Metazoa > Chordata > Chondrichthyes > Carcharhiniformes > Carcharhinidae > Carcharhinus > Carcharhinus amblyrhynchos. Next base: position 16,622,609 of record NC_137350.1, read on the forward strand.
CAAGTCAAGTGCCTTCTGAGGATAGACCTCTTCTTGAGGAGCCTAATTTCTCTGATTGCAGTGAGCCATCTCCAAGGCAATGAATGCTGACTCCAGTGTTGCCTCCTCAGTCGAGCTTGACTGACATTGAAGGCATCTCACCTTCATTAGATACAACTTCAGATGCTATTACGTGTCCTAACTTGTCATTAGTCTCCAATTAATATTATTCTGAAAAGCAGGAGAGAATACCACCTAAGCAGCTGAGCTATAGTTAAAATGAACCCATGTGTTTTTTTTGGGCAGAATAATCCCCAAGGTTCAGCCAGGAATAGTGGGGCTGTTTACTCTCCCCCTTTTCAGAAAATGTCTCATTATACTGACATTTCGAATAAAGGTGGGGGAGGAGGGTGGGGGGGTGAGGGACTGACATTTCTAATAAAGGGGGGGGGGGTGGTGGAGGGGATATGTTATGTACTGTTTGCCTTGTTTATTACCTTGCTGTAATTTATAAGCCACAGCATTATGGAATCATAGAGTTCACATTAATTGTTAATTCAGTTGCTGATTAATCTAGGAAGTTATCAAAAGCCCTAGTATTAATGAGTAGCACTGTTGGATAGTTTAGCATCTTTGGTGACCTCAGCACCCTCTGTGACACACACACACACACACACACACACACACACACACACACACACACACACACACACACACACACACACACACACACACACACACACCCCTTAAAAGATATTGCTGTAGCTCAGGTTAGGAACTCCAAAGTACTTTATGGACATTTTATCAAACCAATAGTTAGCACTGCAGCCTAACAGCACCAGGGATTCTGACCTCAGGTTGCTGTCTGTGTGGAGTTTGCACATTCTCCCCTTGACTGCATGGGTTTCCCCCGGGTACTCCGGTTTCCCCACTCAGTCCAAAGATGTGCAGGTTCGGTTGATTGGCCTTGCTAAATTGACCCTAGTGTCAGGGGGATTAGCAGGGTAAATATGTGTGTTGTGGATAGGATCTGGGGAGAATTGTGGTCGGTGCGGCCACGAGGGGCCGAATGGCCTCCTTCTGCACTGGAGGATTTCTGTCTTAAATTTGGCTCAGATAAGTATGATATGTTTCACCTCGGGTATGATTCAACAACCTGCTAGAAAGCGTTTATTAAACAAAGTCTATTTAAGAATATAGTTAACATGTATGGTATGAAATTCGCAATAGCTTTTATCAATTACGAACAAAAAAAACAAAGAAAACAACAATACTGAATTAACCCTTAATTGAATATTAAAGCTGTTCCTACAAACCAAAACCTTTCTTAAACAAAACTCTTTCCACAGGTTTAACACAGCATAGATTAAAATCTCACTTGACTGGAATTGAGTCTTTTTGAAAGCTGCACTTTCCTTCCAGAAGGCAAAACGTTGCCTTGAAATAACCAGCAGAATTTCCAAATAAACCAGGGAGACAGAGAGAGAGAGAGAGACTTCAGCTTCTTTCTTGCTTGATGCCCCTGCTAAAACTAAAAACTAAACTGCAGACTCAGGATTTTCCTAACTGAAAACTTAAACTCACTGAAAAGAAAATAAACTGTCCAAAAACATATGACCTTTACTCCTAACAATGCAGGATCGTAAAACTAATTCCAGAGTAAACATAAAGAACTCCCACTTAAGCTATTAAAGTAGCAATAAAAGGACTCATTGTAGTCAACAATAATGGCATCACTGAAGCTGTGAGAGCTGCAGAAATCATGTTTTTTTTGAAAAAAACTTTCTTAAAGGGAGACTAACATCACAATATATATACTAGTTTCAGGATACGTCCTGACTTCTTAATGTTTTCCAGTTTACTGACAAACTGAGCATGTTTGACAAGTGCAATAGTGTTGAAGATGGAGGAATGGTTCATGACTCACTCTGCCATACAATTCAGCCTTGCTCAAACAACATTCTCATCTTTCTTTGTCAAAAATATTTGCTCTTCAGGATTTGAACCTATAATATCAGTTAACCGAGAGAATGCTGCATTCTCGGAATCATCATCATCAGAAACTTCATTATCCTTCCATCTACTTCATATAATAGATCAAACCAAATCCATTAGGGATGGGGAACCAACAAGTGGTGATGACCTAGTGATATTATCCCCATGAACTATCCGAATAGGAAGATTTGGGGTGGCACAGTGTTTAGCACTGCTGTCTCAGTGCCAGGGACCTGGGTTTGATTCCCAGCTTAGGTCACTGTGCGGAATTTGCACTTTTTCCCGTGTCTGCGTGTGTTTCCTCTGGGTGCTCCAGTTTCCTCCCACAGTCCGAAAGACATGCATTGGCCTTGCTAAATTCTCAACTACTGTTCTGGGAAACTGGGTTTGATTCCCGCCACGGCAGGTGGTGGATTTTGAATTCAATAGAAAGTATCTGGAATTAAGAATCTACTAATGACCGTGAAACCATTGTCAATTGTAGGAAAAACCCATCTGGTTCACTAATGTCCTTTAGGGAGGGAAATCTGCCGTCCTTACCTGGTCTGGCCTACCTGTGACCCCAAAGCCACAGCAATGTGGTTGACTCTCAGCTGCCCTCAGGCAACTAAAGATAAGCAATAAATGCTGGTCAGCTAGCGATGCCAATGTCCCATGAACAATAAAAAAAATTTGCTGATAGCTGAAGATACCAAACCATGAGAAGCAGGTTGTGCTACAAATGTCACATGTGAAGCAGTGTTGTTGAGTTACTGCTTTTGGGGTCGGTGCCTGTTGCCAAGTTGCTGTAGCCACCGATTGTCGTGGTGATGTACGTTGGCACACAAGTGATGTTGACAGTTTCCTCTGTCATCAGCTGATGTCAGGATAGTTTATTTATTTGTTAGTGTTAAAAGTAGGCTTACATTAACACTACAATGAAGTTACTGTGAAAATCCCCTAGTTGCCACACTCTGGCGCCTGTTCGGATACAGTGAGGGAGAATTTAGCAAGGCTAATGCACGGAACCAGCACATCTTTCAGTCTGTGGGAGGGAACTGGAGCACACAGAGGAGCCATACACAGACACGGGGAGAACGTGCAGACCCTGCACAGACAGTGACCCAAGTTGGGAATCGAACCCAAGTCCCTGGCGCTGTGAGGCAGCAATGCTAACCACTTTGCTGCCTCAAACGTTCCTATTCTGATAGTTCATGAAGTGATGTGAATTCTGTGGAATTATTATTCTGAAAAAGGCATGTTGGTGTTCTCTGGCCCCTGATCTTTTAAATTACAAAGAATTAGATGAACTGGTCATGACATGGCTGTTTGTGGGAAGCTGCTGGCACAGAATCACGTGTAGCATTATCAACATAACTGTGCATTTAAGAGTTATTCTTCACTTTGAAACATTTTGATGTAATAGCGTACATATAGCTGGTACTACAAAGACCTGAGCTAGTACATTGTATTTGTATTGTGTCTGTTGGTTTTCAAAGTGCACTGTTTATCAGAACTATGCTCAAATATATGTGGCAGATACTGAAGGAGATTCTTTTTACAGACATCAGTTGTTACTTCCATTGTCGAGTAAGTTAGAGAATTCGATTTTTCTAAGTTCACTGTTCAGTGGAGTGCAGCTTTCCCAGGCTAAGAGTGCGCCCAGGGAAATTTCACAAGTCAATCCCTTTTACACCATTACCTCATTATCTGGATAGTAACCACAGTGTGAAGGTGCACTGTTCAAATGATGTCCTTAAAGATGTCATCATCCTTCATGGGATTCCTATTACAGACTATCCATGCATTTTGAGCTTAGGGGGAAATAAGAATATGAAACATCTCAGTACACTGGTTCACATAGAGCCTATGCTTGCTTTAACTGGAATGACCCACATAGTTCCTTTAGATATAATATTTTTGCTGTTGGCTCTGTACTCCTGTACAGTTGGTGGGGGTGGGGGTGGTGGTGGTGGTGGAGGAAATGGAGACAGAGTCTAGCAAGGCTATAAATTCAGACTCCAACTTTTTATGACAGTAGAATACATTTTGGATGACAGCAACTGACCTGTGTGTAACAGAATTCTCTCCAGAACCTCAGGCGTATATGACCATAATTCAGAAACTGAAAGTCAAAGATATTTACATCTACCCTATCTCTCACAACAGTGAAACACAATTTTGGAGATTGTCTTGAGAGCCTGAGTGGTGTAAGATACAAAAAATGTTTTTGTTGTTTACTTTGAAAGGTTTTGTTTTACGGAATACGAACCAGTAACAATTGAGGAATAAAAAAAAGTCTAAAAATTTGGGTGCCTATTTTCAATTGCAAGGGTTATGATTTGCAACCTGCTCATTTCACTGGGGAGGCAGCGTGCAAACTTAGCACTGTTGCCTTGTTTGCATGACTGGGGAGGCAGTGGTGTAGTGGTATTGGCACTGGACTAGTAAACGAGAACAAGATCTGGGGACCAATGTTCAAATCCCACCATGGCAGAAAGTTGTGGATGACCTGCCCTTTATGTGAGTCAAATGGTGCAGAGGCATAAATTGGTCAGCAAGTTATGACGATTCATATCTCTCTTTGACCTGAATGTGCAGGCTGATTTGCATAATAACAATGACACGCGTTATTAAATTCTCATTACTTTTTCTAGGAAGAGTTTAGCTATTGTAAGCATGTGGGCAATATTCTGTGATGATAATGATACCGAGCAAAGCTTAATCCACAAAGTTCACATGAGCTACGGTAATAACAGTGTACCAGTACTTTAAATACCCATACATTCAGAATGCATTGTTCATTTGTTCAGCCATTCCAAAGGAATGAAGATTTTTTTTTAGTAACTTGATTTGAACTGAGATTGAATTGTATAATTGAAAGGGTTGAGGTCAAAGTTAAATTTAAAAAGAAAATGTGTCAATTAATTTATAAAATGTATATGTGGACACGTTAATAATGAAGACCTGGTATTATTGGTGAAATTTGTGATAAATAAGACCTTTGTTTGCCATAATTCTCCAGACAGGGTGACAAACTCTTAAGATAAAAGAAGGGCCACTTGGACCATGTCTGTGTGTGAGAGAGAGAGGGGTTGGTTCCTCCATTACATGGCTAGGAATTATTGCATTTGTCGCCTTTTAAGTGGTCTTGTCTGGTGCATTCCTTTTTCTTTTGAAAAGGGATATTCGGTCAACATTTAAAAATAGGTAAAGGATACTTTCTTCCTACACGAATTCTTGTCTATGCAGTCAAGGGTATGAAAATAAAGTTGCGGTAAATAATCCTTCATTGTGATGTTTTGGATTTGGTATGTGTGTTATACATTTGACCTCGAATAGTTTGGAAATACCTAGTCACAGTGAAATTGCTTATTAAGATACTTTTGATGCTACAGCTTTTAGCAGACCACGGTTAGATTGTGGAAAGGCTATAGGTTCATATCATGACATTTGGTATTTACATTTTACTGGCAGTTCAGCCTTTATGACATCAGAACCACATCAATTACTGCAACTATCCCATTTTAGCCCTCTCCATGAAAACACTCTATCATTTTGTGCATTTGCTGGCAGTGTGGTTAAGAAAATGACAGTGGTCTTTACAAGTAGCTAATGGTAAAAGCTGTTCAGTAGATGTTTTCAATTGGTTGGGAGAGCCCTTTGTCTCTTTAGAGGTAATCCCTTAGCTCTAGCTCTCCATCTCTCTCTGGTCCTGACCTGACCTTGTTGCTGCTGCCACTATTACCTGGTTGGGCCTGCTCACAATGTTGCTGCTGCTCCCACGCTCCCTGTATAGCCTAATCTCACACCATCCTCACTCCACCTCCTCGTGGCCCAGTGTGCCTATGCCCTAGCCACAAAGAACCAAAAAAAATAGCAGGAGGAGACTGAGAATCTCACGTCCGACCTTGGAGATTAAGGGTGGAATTTAATGGAGCCTCCCAGCAGATGGATTTCCCAGTCGTACCGAACTCAATAGGCCTTTGAATGGCTGGGAGCATTTTCCAGCATTGCTCCTATCACAAAGGGGCCATAATATTCGACCCCAGAACTTTTCAGCTGCACTACTGCACACCAATTGATATAGGAGATAAATCTCTCAAGAGAGATGCTATGTGACTAATGTTATAAGCAAGGACTATTCTGTAAAATTCGAGACTGTTGATCACCCTGTTTCCAGCCAAATCTAAAATTGCCAAAGAACCCATGTTATATGCCACAGCAATGATAATGTTACACTAAGCAACCTTGCAGTGCTAGATACAGACCAGTAATATACACTGGTCAGATTCATTTAAGGATGATCTTGATCCCTGTGAGGATCTGTAAATCAAAAGAACCAGATTTGCAGAGTGATTCCCCAAATGAAAATGTTACCCAATAAGATTTCACTTTTTGTAATTTACTTTAACACAGATTAGAATCATATTATTTTACACCTGAATTAAAAGATAAATCACAGTTGTCACAAACAATAAATTGCACAGAGTTGCAGGTACAGCAAATATTAGTTCATGGTATTAGTAGGAAATTCACTGCGACTATCCCAGTTTTAGCCACACAGTCCTTCCAAGCACAATTCCAGTCCCGTTCCTTCAAGGCCTTAGCCAGTTCTCAATCGGCAGCGATGCTCTGCCTGCGCAGTAGTTTGTCTATGATACACTGCTAGAATATTCTCAACTCTTAGTTTCTGTTGGTTGTGTTACATAAGTCTACTGGAACCCCAATCTTCAGCTCTCCCCTTTCCTCTATACATCCTCCACATTTTAATTTTCTCCCTGGTCAAGGGTCACTGCTTCACATGGGCTGGTATTTCTTAATTTCCAAACATTACAATAGATCACATTGCAAGTGACACAAACTCTCAAAAGTCCTTCTTAAATATTTTTTAAAAATTACAGATTCCCCAAATCTATAAAATAACTAAAAAATTTCCTATTGTTATGGCTGTCAGGTGTTATGAAGTTACATGTGTAAGGTTAAAAATGTGGTGTTTGACAAATGTAAATATTGAAAAGAAATGCTGAAACCAAAAGAAGTCATAAAGCATTGTCTCTTTAAAAAGCACACATCTTTCTGTAGATTTTAACCTGCAATAGCAGGTTTGTAACATTTGTTCCAAAGCAGCAGTTAGAGTCCCACCATAGCAAAACAGGCTTTTGAATTGAATCAATGAGTTCATAGCAAGCATGCAGAGACACAGGACCAATGGAATTCAAATGTGAGGTTTGCTGACAGCCTTAAGCCACTCAGATCACAGGAATACTGTGAGGTAATTCCAGGTATATAAACGCAGACAGGAGGGGTAACTGTTAGAGTAAGAGTGCCACCTCTTTAGTTGGGAGGGGTGGTGAGACTCTCATGTAGAATCCTCAGTAATATATGTATCTTCAGAAAATCACCATCTAAATTGTAGGTGATACCAGCTCAGAAAGTATTCCAGATAAGAGCATCACAGAAGAATGTGCATACTTCCAAAAAACACCTGGCTGTATATTCTTTGAGAGTGATTGTATTCAATAAGGATTTATTTTATTGTTCCTAAATGAGTCTTGTAATGTTTGGACTGCATTCTATTGGGATTTTGTTTAGTTTGTTAGTTCTTTAATAAGGTTGTCACTGGTTTAAAAAAAAGACCTGTTAACTGCTCATTTGAAGAGTAGCAGATTCTGCTTTAGTTTACTAAAAGCAGTAGCTTCCTACGACATCAAACACACTTGTATAAGATTATGAAGTGAGGTGTGACAAATTACCTCTGCATCATTACACAGGTCAATGGTTATCACTGGCAGAAATGTCAGTGCTCAATGGAAAATCCTATTACCATTGATAAAAACAATAGACCTTCAAAATTCTCTCACATCAAGCTGCCTTGAAAAGTACCTTTAACAATATCTTTGAGATAGTTACAATAATTTACAAATCCTCAGTGGTCACAGACAAATCTCAAGTCTAATGCAATTTTTACTGTATCTTGTGATTGTTGGTAACATTAAATCTGAGAATACTATTAGCTCAGTCTTCCAATGTCTTGGTTGGCCACCATATGAATATAGTCGTTTTTCTCTTTTTAAGTTACCCAGAGAGAACGTGTAATTTTTGTACTTTGAGATTATGTACATTCTACTGTTGATAGTTTGTTGGTACTGTGTGTCAGCTTCCATAATTGTAATTTAATAAGCTTTCCAAATAGAAACGCTTTGGAAATTGGTTGAAGATGAATTATAGGGTAGTGGCGTTGTTCTGAAGAAAATAGGATGGTGCACTGATAATCAAACTGGCTAATGAAAATCAGTGAATTTTATCATGAGGCTTACAAAAGAGTGTTTTCAACAACCTATTTCCTCCTGCACTTAGTAAAACAAAGATGAATAACTGTAATTATTCTGCACATTAACGGCTTGTCGCAACAGATAGTCATCTGCGGCTTCAGTTCTGGTATTATTAAAAGTAATGATAAACTATTGCTGTGTAGAAAGTTCCTTTCTCTTCTCAGACGTGTACACAGATGAATCCATAATTATTAAGTTCGATTTCCTCTCCTTTGTGTGCAAGGAATGTCTAATTCTTTGGCAAGAAAAAAGAGGAAAGGAATCATAAACTGTTACAATGCCTAGGGATTTACTGAGAGACTGAAGTTTTGCTTCATGCTTTTTTTTGATTTATTAGTGCCACAAGTAGGCTTAACACTGCAACAAAATTATTATGAAAATCCCCAGTTGCCACACTCCGATGCCTGTTTGGGTACACTGAGAAGAAGTTAGCATGGCCAATGCACTTAACCAGCATGTCTTTCGGACTATGGGAAGAAACCAAAGCAGCTGGACGAAACCCATGCAGACACAGGGAGAATGTGCAGATTTGCACAGACAATGACCCAAAACGGGAATTGAAGCCCGGTCTCTGGCACTGCGAGGCAGCAGTGCTAACCACTATGCCACTGTGAGATTTGGACAGTTGCATGATGTCCAGCCTCAATTTTCCTTATCCATTGTCAAAATTATGCCTGTTTTGAGACCTGCCCAGAAGTTGGCATTAGGTCCTACATGCTATCCTTGCCAAATGGGATTTAGTGGGATCTTAGAGTCAGGCAGTAAGTGAGGCTAACTGCGTGTTCACACTTTTCCTTTGCAGTTACTGGACATCATCCTTGAGCCTTAGCCCTTCTGCTGCTGTTTTTGGATTGCAACCTAAAGACCCTGCAGTTGTCAGCCGTTACCACCACCTTGTTCTGAGAGGCTTGCAGCAGGTGTTACAATTCCACTACTTGTTTCCAGGTGCAAGTTCTGCCCAAGAGCTCCTGAAGCAAGAATGATCTGGTCAAATGACTTGAACCTAAAAATAGAGGCAGGTGCAGACAGGTCCATATCAGGTGAAGTGAAATTGCTTTCGTTCCCCTCATCTTTTGTCATACTCTTTTAATTTTTCTTATTTTCAGGGTGGCATGGTGGCACAGCAGTTAGCACTGCTGCCTCACAGCACCAGGGACCTGGGTTCAATTCTGGCCTTGGGTCACTGTGTGGAGTTTGCACATTCACCCCATGCCTGTGTAGGTTTCCTCCGGGTACTCTGGTTTCCTCCCACACTCCAAAGGTGTGTGGGTTAGGTGGATTGGCCATGCTAAATTGCCCCTTAGTGTTAGGAGGGTTAGCAGGGTAAATACGTGGGGTTAAAGGAATAGGGCCTGGATGGGATTGTTGTTGATGCAGGCTTGATGGGCTGAATGGCCTCCTTCTGCACTGGAAGGTTTCTGTGATTCTAAATGCTTTTCAACTTTACTTTTGAAAACCATTCTGTGTTGTCTTTCTCATGGAGGATTGTGAATGGCCTGTGAAAATAGAAAAAAATGTTTCTCCTAATCTTTCTTGATCACTAGTTTACATCATCCTCCTGTCACTATTTCACTGATCAATTGAAAGTAGTTTATCCTACTTTACCTTGTCAATACCCATTATCATTTTGAAGCATCAGTTAATGGCTGATCGCTGCCATGGGTGTGTGGCATTAATCAGAGACGTATTTCCAGTAACTGTTCCAATTTTCTGAACTAAGAAACAGGTCTGATGACCTGTCATCACCAGGTCAACTTGTGCCCAAGTTGATAAGGACACCAAGCAAATAAATTGAGTACTAGAAAGAATGTTTTGGTGTTACCTGAAGTAATAAAACAGCGACTATGCTTAAATTGAGGTCCACAACGATCCTTAAACATACTCTGGGCAGAAGTAACTTCAGAGATTGGACATAGGAAAATACTGATGGTGACAGTCCCCTCTCTGGGTATCCTAGTTGTAGGCTGCCATACAGACGGCAACCCGCTGCCTAGAGATGGGCAGCCAACTAAAACTCCACTTAGGAATTGTTTTCAGAAACTGCTGTTTTTTTTCCCCAGTATTTAATGAATGCTCCTCTGAGGCAGTGGCCAGCCAGCAGCAGGCCGAGAAATCACTAAAAAAAACCTATTTTCAGTCCCCCCATCATGGAGCTTTTCAGAAATCCTTTCCTAGGATGTGGAGGTTGCTGGTTATCTGACATTTATTGTCCATCCCTAATTATCCTTGCAGGGGCATTTCAGAGTCAATCACTTTGTTGTAAGTCTGAAGTCACCTGCAGGCCAGACCAGGTAAGGACGGCAGACTTACTTCCCTAAAGGACAGTAGTGAACCAGATGGGTTTTTACAACGACTAACAATGGTTTCATTGTCATCATTGGACTTTTAATCCCAGATTTTTGTATTCACTTCAAATTTCACCATCTGCCATGGTGGTATTCATACCTAGGTCCCCAGAGCGTTAAGATAAAAGCAAATCTGGAATCTAAAACAGAAGCAACATGCTGGAAAATTTCAGCTGGTCTGACAACACCTGTGGAGTGAGAACAGGGCCAACATTTCAAGTCTGGTTGACTCTTCATCAAAGCTCTATTCTCTATCCACAGATGCTGTCAGACCTGCTGAGATTTTCCAGCATTTTCTGCTTTTGTTGTTCCCAGAGCATTAACCTGGATTTCTGGGATACTAGTTCAGTGATGGTACCACAATTAGGGTGGCTTGTTGACACAGTGGTTAGCATTGCTGCCTCACAGCACAAAGAGACCCGAGTTCGATTTCTGGCTTGGGTCACTGTCTGTGCAGGGTCTGCTTGTTCTCCCCTGTGTCTGCATGAGTTTCCTCCCACAGTCCGAAAGACGTGCTGCTTAGGTGCATTGGCCATGCTAAATTCTCCTTCAGCGTACCTGAACAGGCACTGGAGTATGGCGACTTGGGGCTTTTCACAGTAACATAATTGCAGTGTTAATGGAAGCCTACTTGTGACACAAATAAATTTCACAACTTCTTCCACTTCAAGGATTAATAACCCTTAGCCATGGTCACAGTAAATCCTGTTGAGAGGTTTCCCCTCCAGATTGATGACCCTGTGGCCGTCTTTATTTTTAGATTTCCAGCATGTTTCTAAGCGAGTTTCCATTCTGAGGTGACCTCACAGTCCCCTACCTGTCTCAACAGTGTGCACCTCTCCCAACTAAGCTGCTGACTATCCAGTGTTGTGGACTCTTAGATTGGACCTCAGAACACCAGAACTTGCTCATCATCTATAAATTAGACAGCAAATGTTGAGTTGACCTTCTCATTGCTGGAGAACCCCCCACAAATATAGAGCAGCACAGTGGCATAGTGGTTAACACTGCTAGGGACCCGGGTTCAATTCTGGCCTCAGATGACTGCCTGAGTGGAGTTTGCACGTTGTTCCCATGTCTGCTTGGGTTTCCTCTAGGTTCTCCAGTTTACTCCACAGTCCAAAGATGTGCAGGTTAGATTGATTGGCCATGCTAAATGTTCCTTCATGCCAGGGTAAATTAGCAGGGAAGCACATGGGGTTTCTGAGAGAGGGACTGGGTGGGATTGTTGTCAGTGCAGGCTCAATGGGCCAAATGGCTGCCTCTTGAACTGTAGGAATTCTTTGAGAAGTGAGCCTAAGGACTGAAAGCCTGGAAAGCTGAGAGGATTCTACTCTCTGTTATTAAATGATTAAAGTACCAGTAACAATAAATTAAAATATTTTAATCTGGCTATTTCCAGCAAATAGCAGTAACTAGATAGACCCTGCTTCCTTTGCAGATGGCACCATGAATAATTAGGATCTAGATCTATTAATTAAACCACTCAACCAGATGTAATGTAAAGCAATATAAATTTATCCATGTCGGTGTTCTAGCTTATCAGAACTGTTTTCTCTTTCAAACATACTTTCCCTTTTCCCTGACATCAGTTTCTGCAAGTGAAAGCATGTCCTTGCAATCTTAAATTTTTCTGTGCTTGTGCAGTTAATAGTGTAATGACTTCAATCAAGCCATTGAGGTTGGTCTATTGGAAAATAAACTCCCCGATTAAGGAGTCAGCAGTTGGGCCAATCAGGCAGTCCGTTCCTTATATTTAACTGGGAGTGTCAGTTCTTCTGGCACTCCTGAAGGTAGATTGCTGACTGATAGCACTCTGTGTACTGCTGTTGGAATTGTAATAAAGGGATTTCGGTGAAGGGACTGGGTGGGATTCTTATCGGTGCAGGCTCGATGGTCAAATGGCCTCCCTCTGCACTGTAGGGATTCTCATAAATCGAGTCTGGGTTTATCACTGCAAACTCTTCCAGGCCTCCAGGCCTTAGTTTCTGCTCTGCCAGTACTAAAATCTTGTGCATCCCAGTTTAAAGTTTATTTATTAGTGTCACAAGTAAGGCTTACATTAACACTGCAATGAAGTTACTGTGAAAACCCCCTAGTCGCCACACTCGGGTGCTGTTCGGCGACACTGAGGGAGAATTTAGCATGGCCAATGCACCTAACCACGTTTTTCGGACTGTGGAAGTAAACCAGAGCACCCAGGGAAAATGTACAGACTCTGCACAGACAGTTACCCAAGCCGGGAATTGAAACCAGGCTCCTGGTGCTGAGAGGCAGCAGTGCTAATCACTGTGTGCCACTGTACTGCCCCACTGCACCGTTGGCAGATGTGGTTTCAGTTGCTTGGACCTTCCTGAACATCTCCACCGCTCCATCTATCTCCATCTTTAATCCTGCTTCAAACCTATCTCTTCAATGAAGGTTTAGGTTACCTGTCCTGATAGCTCCTTCTGTGGCATGGGTGTCAAAGATATGTATTGCTATTGCTCCTATTGAGCAAAGTTCCAAGGCATAAGAAAAATAGCAACTCTTCACTTTGAACTCTTTGTGGAAACTAATAATTAAACCAGTTGGTTTCTGGACTTCATATAGCTCCGAGATATTACTACTTTTTGCTTTGAATTTGATCAGTTTTTAAAAAATCATCACTCGATTCAGAGGATTGGGGAAAAAAGGTCAAAAAATATTCAGATTAAAAATGAGGAACTTGGGATGCTTTACTTAATTAAAGGCATTATATAATTGGAGGTTATGTTGAACTGTGTCCTGGAATTTACATAGAAATCCCTCTCGGTTTCCACAATCTGTAATCCTATCATGTAGGCGGTATCTGGAGAGAGGTGGGAGGCGGATTGGGAAGGGGGGAATCGAGGTGTGGGGAGTAGAACAGTGAGAGAGGAGGATCCTGGAGCTCGAATATCTTGGGAGAGTAAGGCGCTCCAATTCTGAGTGAGGCATCTCTCTCTCTTCCCACCGGAGATGGGGGGGGAAAGGTTAAATGCCACTTTTTCACCCCACCAGCTTCTGCCAGTTGAGACTGGGTGGGAGAAGGCCATTAAGTGGCCACTTAAGGGCCTTAATAGACCGAGTTTGGGTGTTTGGGCTTGGGGGTGGGGGGAGTGGAATCTTGCATATTAAATTTTATGCAGCTCTCACTCCCCACCTCAGAACCCACCTGGGAGGAGAACAACATTCTGCCCTTGATGTTGTGTAATGTGCTATATAAATACAGCTTTTTTTATGGGCACTGTATAATTTTAAGATGTTGCTTCAAGCCCTTAATTTGTTGAAGATGACCAACATTCAATTCAAAGTAAATAACCAATATTGTTCTACACACACACACACACACATTCTTGTAACATTTCTCTGATCTATCAGAAGGCTGCACAGGTTGCTGGCAGGAAGAGAAACACACTGTTGTCTTGACTGTTAGCTGGATTAACATTTCAGCATCTACAGCTGCAGGGTTGTGCTACAAATAGTCTATCCAGTACACAATAACGAAAACACAGATTCCAGCTCACATCAAAAGCAGCTTATTTAATTACTGTAAATCAGACAAAATGGCCAGAATTTTACCGGCCTGCCCGCCATGGGAAGTGGAGCGGGCAAGGAACGGAGCACGGGAGGGTCTGGTGACCTCGGGTGAGGTCATAATATCCCGCCCAGTATCTCTGAGCAGCCAGTTCGAAGCTGTTTATTCTGTTAATTCAGGCTTTGGTAAACGGATTTGACAGAACGGGGGTGGGATTTTATGGCCTCACTCGAGCCAGACCGGAAATTCCCGCCCAAGATCAACGGAAATATCTGTTGTCCGCCGCTCGCCCGCTCCGATTCTGTTGTGGACGAGGTGGGTGAATTCTGACGCGTATATCGGAGCAGCAGCCGGCTTATAGATTCGGAATCTGTTAGAGAAAAATGGAATCCATATTTGATCTGAGATTCCACAATGCACAATAAAATTTTGATCTGAAGATCCACAGCAAACCTTTCATAAATAAAACACCAGACACACAAACTTGTTGACTGATCCAAGACTCTGTTCTTCTGCGGATAATTTGTTCTCTTCAAAGAGAATTGCCTAATTATGCTAATTAGGAGGAGGCAGTCACACTCCTTTTGAAGTATTACTGACCACTGCAGTAATTAAAAATCTATGAACAAAGCACTTTTCCTTAATGTGCCTGACACGCTGCAGTTGCTTTTTTTTGTGCAACTTTAAAAATAAGGCAGCACAAATTTCAGAACTTGTGACCCATTAATTTAACCGTCAGAAATGATGCACTAAACCCTTTTAAAGAAATTAGGTGTTATTGCCACTGACAGCACAATTGGTAAAGTGGTATTAAAATTCCCTTCAGAATCAAATAACATTCCAGGGAAGCAGGCAAAATCATGCACATATGTCAACGAGCCATCCTCTTTTTATTGCCTGGATAAAAATTTGCCAGATAAATCCAATTCATCCGAAGTAATAATGGAAGCTCTTTGGGATGTACTTGGAGGACTTCAAGAAGCTGGCATTCCCAGAACTTTACAGCCCTTTCCACTGATACCTGTACGTAAGCAGGACACATCTGCAAGATCCAATGTATACCTTTCTAAAGGCATCTCAACTCAAGATTTGTGTATGTTAAACACTCTGAATGAGAGGTGGCAGTGAGATTCGTATGAACTCAAATTGTGCAAATTATGGCGTTATCATAGATTTTGAACAGAATCCGACAGTGTAGGAGGCGGCCATTTGGCCCATCGAGTCTGCACTGACCACAATCCCATCCAGGTCCTATCCCCATAACCCCATGCATTTACTCTAACTAGTCCCCCTGACACTAAGGAACAATTTAGCATAGCCAATTCACCCCACCCATATGTCTTCGAATAAAAGCAAATTACTGTGGGTGCTGCGATCTGAAACCAAAAGAGAAGATGCTGGAAAATCTCATCAGGTCTGGCAGCACCCATAAGGAGAGAAAAGAGCTGATGTTTTGAGTCCAGGTGACTCTGTCAAAACTATCTAAGCTTCGACCAAGCGTCATGTGGACTTGAAACGTCAGCTGTTTTCTCCTTACAGATGCTGCCTGACCTGCTGAGACTTGCCAGCATTTTGTCTTTTGCCTCCACGTGTCTCTGGGCTGTGGGAGGAAATCAGAGCACCTGACGGAAACCCACGCAGACATGGGAAGAATGTGCAAACTCCACACAGACAGTGACCCAAGCTGGGAATTGAACCTGGGTCCCTGACGTTGTGAGGCAGCAGGGTTTGCCATCATGCCTTCCTAATGCATGCATGGTCTTCTATTTTCAGCATCTCAAACTACTTTTTTTCTAGGTAGCAACATAGCTTATTGAGGGTCCGGTTCTGAAAATCTATCTTAAGAAGAAAAGTAAGAAAGTCATTGTGACAGTCACGCCCCAGGCAGCTCTGACTGGATTTGTGGGCCCTGCATACTGAAGCACACGAGGTTGAGCCTTAGGTGCGGGAAGAAAGGCTTTGATCATTCCAGAGCACTTTCTCCTTGCCCTTTAGCTCCTCATGGGCCAGTGGAGTAATTTGCACAGCATTGCACATTCAACCATGTTGAATTGTGAGCTGTCTTTGGTGTAGGAAGCAAAAATAAGAAGCTAAAATAGCACAAAAGTGCAAAATGGCTAAAAAAAAAACACATGCAAAAGACTAAAAGCATTAAAAGCCAAGTCACACAGCTTCAAGAGATACTCCAGGGATTGAATTGCTGAGTCTACCCATTTAAAATGGCATTTCAGCAAAGTATATTTGAGAAGCAAGACAGGGAAATTCACATGGAAGGCTGCCTTAATTACCACGTTTCTCAAATAGTAAAGTTGAAGCTTATTTATTAGTGCCACAGGCAGGCTTACATTAACACTGCAATGAAGTTACAATGAAAATCGCTCAGTCGCCACACTCCGGCACCTGTTCAGGTACACAGAGAGAATTTAGCATAGCCACTGCGCCTTACCGGCATGTCTTTTGGACTTTGGGAGGAAACCAGAGCACCCAGAGGAGACCCAAGCATGGGCACGGAGAGAATGTGCTGACTCCGCACAGACAGTGACCCAAGCTGGGAATCAAACCTGTGTCCCCGGCACAGCAGTACTAACCAATGTGCCACCAATAAAGAAAGAACTTGCATTTATAAAGGCCAGAACTTTATCACCCTGCCTGCGTTAGCCATTGGAATGAGCGAGGGATGGAACATGGAAAGGTCCGTTGACCTTGGGTGGGATTTTACGGTTTCAGGATGAGTGGGGCCATAAAATCGTTCCCCCCCCGCCCCCATTTTGTGTCTTATGACCACAGGGCGCTCCAAAGCACTTTCCAGCCAATTAAATACCTTTGAGGTCTTATCGTATTGTAATGTAGGAAACATAGGAGCTAGTTTGAATACAGCAAGCTCCCAGAAAATGCAGTGTGATCATGTCCAGATAATCAATCTACTTTTTGTGATGTTGCTGGATGTGCAATGTTGGCCAGGTCACCAGGGACAATGTCCTCACTCCTCTTTGTAATAGTGCCATGTAGCCTTTTACATCTACCTGAGAAAGGGCAGAGGACACAGTAAACTGTTTCGGCTGGGCAAGGAGGAGTGAACTGTCTCCCCTTTATTCCATTCCCCCCTCCCCTCCCCTCCCCAGTTGGTTGCAACAGAGGATTTCTAAAATTTTCTTTTCCCATAAATGACTTTTGCAATTCAAAGTATTTGCTTTTTAATAAGGAGATAATCAAACCCGGCTTTTTTGAGTCAATAAAGAGTAAATTTAGTAATTACTAAACCCAAGAAAAAAATAATAAAAGATACAACAACCCACACACACAAATCTCAGAAGTAAGAAAAGTTCAAGTCCAAATAAAAGGTAAAAGATTTAAGATTAAATCTTGATTGCCCTCGAGATGTAAAATGTTATACCTTGTGGTCATTGAAGTTAGCTGGTTTCCATTAAAATCTTAGAGTTGAATTGATGTTCACATAATTGCAATTTGCTGGAGACAATTTCCTTCCTTTTAATTCTGTGGCCCTGTTCCAGAAATCCCAAATTTCTTTTTGATGAATTGCTACTATTTTTAGACTTTTAAGATTTTCTTCTTCAGAGAGAATAGGTGAGAAATTTCTTAATGCCTCCTTCGGTAATTTTTCTAGATTACTTTGATGACTTCTCTGTTTTTGGCTTGGTAAATCAATTTCTTAAAACATCCTCCTGTCTGAATATTCCAAGGAAGGAATTTGATTAACACCACTTGCAATCATTGTTGTAAAACATGTAAACACTTTTGATCTTTCACTTTTTGATCTGATTTAGTATTGTCACATGTATTAGTATACAGTGAAAAGTATCGTTTCTTGCACTGTACAGACAAAGCAGATCATTCATAGAGAAGAAAAGGAAAGAGTGTAGAGTATAGGGTTACAGTCACAGCTAGGGTGTCGCGAAAGATCAACTTAATACAAGGCAGGTCTATTCAAAGGTCTGATGGTCACAGGGAAGAAACTGTTCTTGAGCTGATTAGTACATCTTCAGACTTTAGTATCTTTTTCTTGATGAAAGAAGGTGGAAGAGTGTGTGACTGTAGCACGTGGGGTCCTTGATTATGCTGGCTGCTTTTCCAAGGCAGCGGGAAGTGTAGACAGAGTCAAGAGATGGGAGGCTGGTTTGTGTGATGGACTGTGCTTCGTTCATGACCCATTGTAGTTTCTTACAGTCTTGGACATAGCCATACCAAGCTGTGATACCATCAGAAAGAATGCTGTCTATGGTATATTTGTAAATATTGGTGAGAGTCATAGCAGACATGCCAAATTTCCTCTTTCTCCTGAGAAAGTGGAGGTGTTGATGGACTTTCTTATCTATAGCATCAGCATGGAGGCACCAGGATAGGTTGTTGGTGATCTGGACACCTACAAACTTGAAGCTCTTGACCATTTCTACTTTGTCCTCATTGATGTAGACAGGGACATGTCCTTCACTACACTTGATGACTATGTCCTTCGTTTTATTGATGTGGATATGCCAGCGTTGGACTGGGGTAAACACAGTAAAAAGTCTGACAACACCAGGTTTAAGTCCAACCGATTTATTTGATAGTACACTCACTAGCTTTCGGGGTTAGTCCCTTCGTCAGGTGAATGGAGGGTTCTGGCCTCAGACAGAGCATATAAAGCACAGACAGTTTACAGATTACTGGTGTTGTCAGACTTTTTACTTCGTTTTATTGACATTGAGGGAGAAATTATTCTCATTGCACCAGTTCAACAGATTCTCTATCTCTTTCCTGTACTCTGTCTTATTATTGTTTGAGATCTGACCCACTGTGGTGATGTCATCAGCAAACTTGAAAATTGTCACAATGGAGGGGAATTTGCCTACGCAGTCATAGGTGTATAAGGAGTATAGTAACGGACTGAGGGCACAGACTTGTGGGGAACCAGTGTTGAGGATGATCGTAAAGGTAGTGTTGTTGCCTATCCTTACTGATTACAGTCTGTGGGTTAGGAAGGCTATGATCCAGTTGCAGAGTGAGGAACCGAGCCCCAGGCCATGGAGTTTGGAGATGAGTTTAGTAGGAATAGTGGCATCAAAGGCTGAACTGTACTCAATAAATAGGAGTGTGACATAGGTGTCTTTGTCATCCAGGTATTCCAGGGTTGAGTGCAGGGTCAAGGAGATGGTGTCTGCTGTGGAACTGTTGCGGCGGTAAGTGGATACAGGCAATCTGGGAGGCCAGAATTGATTCGTGTCATGACTAACCTTTCAAAGCACTTCATAATGATGGATGTCAGAGCCACTGGATGATAGTCATTAAGGTACACTGCCTGGCTTTTCTTTGGCACTGGGATGAAACCTTTGACATATTTCAACATAGTAAAACCAACAGGATATGGGGTTAGTTTATCCTCCACACGGCTGATTGAATGTCTGTTGGGTGTGTCCTGCATAATTAACAGTTCCCCATTGTCTTGACCAAACTATAGCTGAATAAAGTCCAACGCTTGGTATGTTTAATGCCTTCCTTTCAAGAGTCCCTTTTTAAAGTGGACCTTGCCACATCCCAGGTGTGAAATGTCAGGACAGGCCTGCAATGCAATCCATATAGGAACTTTCCATTAGAGTGGTCATCCTACCATGCTCGGCATCAAGTGACCAGTGTTAGCCAACTTTAGTCAGTATCTTTTCTTGTAAATTTTTAAAACAGGTCCTCTTTAAACAGTTCAATGTGTTTTTGGTTAGCTGGTGAGGTTATAGTTAGATTCGCTCACTCTCAATTTCCCACTGTTGTGATATACCCTGACATCTGTTGTGCATTGCCAATTTAGTCCACACTGTGTCAGCTGGTACTTGTACTTACTTGTGTCTACTGTGTTAAGGGCATCACTGGCCTGAGCCATTTCCACCTCTCACTGCCTCTTTCCCGAGCTTTACCTTCCCTTGCTATCACTCTGCTCGCTCTTGACCCCTTACTGAGAGGGGACCAGATTACATTTGGGAGTAACAGGTGGGAAGATACCAACAAGGTTTTCACGTTGGTGCAGAATGCACTAAACCATTCACTCGTGATTCTCTGGCCCTGCCCCAATGTGTTCTGTGCCGGGCATGATGCAGTCAGAACGTCACAGCTAACATCTCCAATAACACAATACTTTTTCAACACTGGGCTGCGGTGCCAGCCTAGAATTTTGTGGCAATATTCTTGGGGTGAATGAACAACATTGTGATGCAGAAGTCAACTGCAGATGAGAGATTTAATGAGTACTGTGCAAACTAGAATCCTATAGTGCAGAAGGAGGCCATTTGGCCCATTGAGTCCACATCGATCACAATGCCACCCAGGCCCTATCCCCATAACCCTGTGCATTTACCTTAGCTCGTTCCCTGATACTAAGGGGCAATTTAGCATGGTCAACCACCTAACCAGCACATCTTTGGACTGTGGAAGGAAACTGGAGAACCCAGAGGAAACGCAAACACGAGGAGAGTGTACAAACTCCACACAGACAGTGACCCAAGGTTGGAATTGAACCCAGATCTCTGGTGCTTGAGGCAGCAGTTCTAAACACTGCAGGGCCACCGTACCGCCCAAACTAGCAGAATGAATCCTTTGTGCGCCCACTGAATCTGATGGAAAATGATCTAGGTTCTTGCCACTAATGCACTTTTAGTTCAAAGGCTCTTCCCCAAGCCTTCTGAGGACATAGTCGCAGTGGAAATTTCTCCTCCTGCTTTTTGTGGACCAATTGGAAGCCAATTGTGTCGGTGTCAATCATGCTGTACATATCACACTGACAAAATGGCAGCAGTTCTATGAGATTTTGCACAGCACAAAGAGGCTGGGATTGGGAAATTTGCGTGGAATTTGCAGGAATGTTTCATCCCTCATTTCCATTTTCATATTTAATCCAACACTTACTATGTTTGACTTACATTTGACAGGGGTGTCAAAGGAACTGGAAAAATGGTGGGTGAGTGAGGTTGAAATACAGATCAGTCATATTTTAAATGAATGGCAGAACAGGATCAAGTGGCTTTTTCTTGTTTCCATAACAACAGTATCTATGCTTCAAAAGTCATAACTTGCTTCAAAGCACTTTGGAATGTTTTGAGAATATAAAAGGTAAAGTTCTCGCTTTGATGTCACAAGCGGTGAACTGTGCATCAAGTTGCTCCTGCAACTAAGGTGCAATTTGAACAAAATCTGTGTTAAAACACAGCATACAGAAAACCTTGATCTGAGAATGTTGAGGTAACTCACACTGTGGCTTAAGGATTGCAGAATATGCTCCTAGTCTGTCAAAATTTCAAATTATAACACCCTCTTTTGCTGTCTACATGAGCTCATTTAACATTAACAGCATGTATTTATGTAGTTGAACATAATAAGCATCTCAAGATGCTTCATGGGAGCATTATGAAACAAACTGAACACCAAACCGTATAGAAACCCTTCAGTAAAGAAGAAGCCATTAGGCCCATTGAGTCTGCACCAACTCTCTGACGGAATATTTTACCCAGACTCTCTTTCCCCCACCCTATCCCCATAACCCTGCACATTTCCCATGGCCAATCCATCTAACCCACACATTTTTGGAGTATGGGAGGAAATTGGAGCACCTGGAGGAAACCCATGCAGAAGCGGGGAGAACGTGCGAACTCTGAGACAGTCACCCAAGGTGGGAACCAGTGTGTGTCAGAGCACAGGGTGAAGGAAGGACATGGACATCAGAGTTTTGTATGACCTCAAGTTTATGGAGGGTAGAATGTGGACAATGAGCTCAGAGTGTGTTGGAATGCTTAGATCAAG
Organism: Carcharhinus amblyrhynchos; assembly: GCF_965287045.1. Classification (NCBI taxonomy): domain Eukaryota; kingdom Metazoa; phylum Chordata; class Chondrichthyes; order Carcharhiniformes; family Carcharhinidae; genus Carcharhinus; species Carcharhinus amblyrhynchos. The sequence goes on from NC_137350.1 coordinate 16,644,559, forward strand.
AGGTAACAAAGGCAAGAATGAGGGTTTCTATAGCAGATCAGCTGAGACAGAGGTTAGGTTCATGATAAGAAGCCTCAACACCAGGTTAAAGTCCAACAGGTTTAATTGGAATCAGAGCTTTGGGAGCACTGCTCCTTCATCTGGTGAGTGGAGAGGTAGGTTCACAAAAACGGCATATATAGACAAAGACGCAATTGCAAGACAATTACAGATTGGAATGTGAAGGAAAGTTGGAATTTGAATCTTTCCAGGTAATCAAGTCTTGATAGGTACAGACAATGTGAGTGGAGAGAGGGAAAATCATAGGTTAAAGAGGTGTGAATTGTCTCAAGCCAGGATAATTAGTAGGATTGGTAAAAATCCTACTAATTACAATTGTGTCTTTGCCTATATATGCCGTGTTTGTGAACTCACCTCTTCATTCACCTGATGAAGGAGCAGTGCTCCAAAAGCTCGTGATTCTAAATAAACCTGTTGGACTTCAAACGTGTGTTGTAAGACTTTTTACTGTGCCCACCCCAGTCCAATGCCAGTATCTCCACATCAAGTTCATGACGCGGTAGGAGGTGCTCTTCGTGATGCTGCAGATGTGTGGTTGGAAACATATCTCAGTGTCATATATGACAATAAGGTTGTGGTTATAGTGTCATTCAACTTCACATGGTTGCTAGCAAAAGGGTAGCTTCAGTAGCAAGGGACCATTGTTTGCACGGAAGACAATGGCTTAGGATTTTCCACTACTTACTTGGAGGACATTTCTACTCATTCTATACTGAATGTCAGATAAGCAGTCTGCTTTCCAGCGACAATGGAGGAGTCAAGAGAGTCGTACTGAGGTTGGGATGTTACCAGCATCTATAGGTGAACCTTACAGATGTCATGGAGGGGGTCCATCTTCCAGCCTCAGAATATTCCTAGAGACCCATCTTTCTCAGAGGCGCCATCCTCCAGCCTTAGAATGTTCCTAGAGATCCATCCTCAGTATCAGGAGGTTCACTTCTTTCTCCAATAGTGGGTCAGTGATGTTGGGCAACTTTTCAATATGGTGCCCAGATTGAAAAGTGGTCTATTATTATCAAGCCCACCCTGACACACATGGTGCAAGACACCCGATTGTTTAATGAATGAGGCGAAATTCAGAAGATTGGTATTTTCTTTCACCAGGAGGCTGCTGGAAGAAAACGTTTCATATCTCTGTAAACTCCTCTAGCCATCCAACCCCATCCCCTGAACTCGCCACTAATTTCACTTTAACCTCTTCCTTATCTCCCATTCTCTTAGCCAACCATTCACTGCCAAGTGATAGCTGTAGCTCAGTTGGTAGCACTCTTGCTTCTACGTTAGAAAGTTGTGGGATCAAGTCTGATTCCACAGACTAAACACAAGAATCATGACTGATGTTCTTGTACAATACTGAGTTCTGCATTGCTGGAGGTGCCACCTTTTGAAAGAGATTGTTACAATGATGAAGTTTTCTTGGATTGTTAGCTTTTTTGGATGGTGTCTTTAATTTAGAGTAAAATGAAAGAGGTTACATGTGATCTGGTTTGAAGTCTATCTGGGTGATGTGATCGTTAATTATTAAAGGAAGCCCAGATTGTTCTGTTGCGGTGTTCACATTGGAGACAATGGCAGGAGCAATTTTATTTATAGTGGAGAGGTTTCAGCCAGAAATCTCCCATCTGGGGACCAAGTCCCTTGCAGGGTTTGGAAGTGGGCTGGGGGACAGGAACATGGAGTATTTCCCGCTATGGAGGCTGGTGGAAGAAAATGACAAATCTCCTGAATCTCACCTCATTCATTATACAATTGGCTGCTTTGCACTATATGTTGATAGCACATAGACCACTGTTCCACCTGGGTGCCACATTGAGAAGGTGCCCAACATCACTGACCCACTATTGGAGAAAGAAGGAGGACCTCCTGAAATTGAGGTTGGAGGATGGACCCCCTCCGCGACACCTATAAGGTTCATTTGTAGATGTTCCTCCTTACCCACAGCTGTACCCACTCCTTACCCACTGAGTTCAGGTCTCCGTTCTGAACTGCGGAGGCAGCCTCAGGCATTGTTTAGCTGAATCCTGACATCTGCACACCACATTGTTCCAAACGTGTATCGCACTGGTCTGTTTTCCTGCTGGCACCATGAAGAATCAGGCATAGGTAGTTGGACATTCAGCTGATTCCCATGAGCAGAACACAACTGAGGTTCATGTCACCTTCTAGTGGATTTCCCGATCCTCCATGGCAGGTAGCAACAGAAGATTCCACTGCAAAATTCTTCACTTCTCCAAAGCCCAGGAAAGATGTTGAGAATGTCAGGTTGTCAGCAATTATGCTTTAAACTAAAAGTAAACCCTCTAGAGCAAAGAATCACTTTGCACTGAGTCCAGGAAAATTGAATGTCTACTCAAAGGACCTGTGAAGTCATAGAGTCATAGAAGTTTACAGCCCGGAAACAGGCCCTTTGGCTCAACTTGTCCATGCCGCCTTTTTTTTTAAACCTGAAGCTAGTCCCAATTGTCCACATTTGGCCTATATCCCTCTATACCCATCTTACTCATGTAACTGTCTAAATGCTTTTTAAAAGACAAAATTGTACCCACCTCTACTACTACTTCTGGCAGCTTATTCCAGACACTCACCAGCCTCTGTGTGAAAAAATTGCCCCTCTGGACACTTTTGTATCTCTCTCCTCTCCCCTTAAACATATGCCCTGTAGTTTTAGACTCCCCTAGCTTTGGGAAAAGATATTGACTATCTGGCTGATCTGTGGCTATCATTATTTTATAGACCTCTATAAGATCGCCCCTCTCAGCCTTCTACACTCCGGACGAAAAAGGCCCAATCTATCCAGCCTCTCCTTATAACTCAAACCATCAAGTCCCGGTAGCATCCTAGTAAATCTTTTCTGCACTCTTTCTAGTTTAATAATATCTTTTCTATAATAGATGATCAGAACTGTGCACAGTATTCCAAGTGTGGCCTTACCATTGTCTTGTACAACTTCAACAAGAGGTCCCAACTCCTGTATTCAATGTTCTGATGTGGAGATGCTGGCGTTGGACTGGGGTAAACACAGTAAGAAGTCTGACAACACCAGGTTTAAGTCCAACCGATTTATTTGATAGTAAACTCACAAGCTTTCGGGGTTTCTCCCTTCGTCAGGTGAATATTGGTCTGTGTGATTAGTAGTAGTTCAATGTGTGAGTAGTATTTCAATGTTCTGACCAATGAAATCAAGTATTCTGAATGCTGCCTTCACCACTCTGTCCACCCGTGACTCCACTTTCAAGGAGCTATGAACCTGTAACCCTAGATTCCTTTGGTCTGTAACTGTCCCCAGTAATTAACTGAGTAAGTCCTATTCTGGTTCAATCTGCCAAAATGCATCACCTTGCATTTATCTAAATTAAACGCCATCTGTCAATGTTTCTTTTTGGTTATGTTAGAAGTGAAAGGACAAGTTTGGTTCTGTAGTTCGTTGTAGAAGCTGTCTACAGAAGTAGAAACCCTCCAGTGCAGAAAGAGGCCTTTTGGCCCATTGAGTCTGCACCGACCACAATTCCACCCAGGCCCGAGCCCCATATCCCTACATATTTACCCACTAATCCCTCTAACCTATGTATCTCAGGACTTTAAGGGGCAATTTTTAGCATGGCCAATCAACCTGACCCGCACATCTTTGGACTGTAATGTTTAGCTAATAGCACTTCTGGTTTGTTTATTACAGTGAAAGTTTGAAAATGGGAAATCCTGCTTGTCATTCTTTCAGCTATTAACTGGAAGCTGATGGTGTCGATGGAGATCGTAATATGGTGTTTGTGGAAACTTGCTGTATGTGAATTTGCTGCCACGTTTTCAGTTTAGTTTAGTTTAGTTTTACTTTGTTTGTTCGTGTCAGAAGTAGGCTTACATTCACATTGCAATGGAGTTACTGTGAAAATCCCCTCGTCACCACATTCCAGCATCTGTTGAGGTACATTGAGGGAGAATTTAGCATGGCCAGTGTGCCTAACCGGCACATCTTTGGACTGTGGGAGGAAATTGGAGCACCCAGAGGAAACCCGTGCAGACAGGGGGGCGGAAACGCATAGACTTCGCAGAGACAGTGATCTAAGCCAGCAATCGAATCCTGGTCGTTGGCATTGTGAGGCAGCGGTGCTAACCACTGTGCTACTGTGTCACCCCATTCTTACATTGCAGCAGTGACAATGCTTGAAATAGTATTTCAATAGCTGCAAAGTACTTTGCGATATTGTGTAATCATAGGTGGTTTTATATAAATGCAAGTTGAACCATAGAATCCCTACAGTGCTGAAGAAGGCCATTCAGCCCATTTGCATTGACTCTCCAAAAGAGCATCTTATGCAGGCCCACACTGTCCCCTAGCCCAATTCATGTAACTCCATGCATTTACCATGTCTAATCCACCCAACCAACATATCATTCGTGCATTCATCTATCGAGGTTCCACCATCTGGAGTTCTGCCCATGAAACCTTTCACAAGGTGCCATATAAATGCAAGTTGCTGTTTCTATTCTAAGGATTGAATTGTCCATAAGGACTGTGCTTTGAGATGTGCATCGTATATAAAATAGATTCCTTACAGCGCAGAAGGAGGCCATTCAACCCATCATGCCTGCAACACCAACAATCCCACCCAGGCCCTATTCTCATAACCCCACATATTTACCATGCAAATCCCCCCTGTGTTTTAAGGGATGCAGAGTACACGAAGAATATGTTATTAGAACATAATTATGCTGCTACTTATAATGACAACCTGAATGATCAGGACAAGGAAGAGAATATTATTTCCTTACTATTACAGTGGGTTTGATTCATAATTTATTTAGAGAAATGCTGGTTTGTAATGATGACTTTTATAATAACAGGAACATGAAGAATTTAGATTTGTATATTGTAATACTCACTAATCTAACGCTACATTCCAGCATAGTGATAAATAATTAACAGGTCAGCATTCAGTGGTGTGAAGAGCAATGAGCCTTATTATTCCCCATGCTCACGTTATTATGCACTTTAGATGCAGCATCCACAGCAATGATGCTGAGACTGCTTTCGAAGAGGATCAGGCATGGGGAGCCACATAATGCTGGCAGTGTCAAACATTATGGATTAGACTTTCCATTCGATTAAACCCATCTTGTTTTGAGACTGCCAACTTTTCATTCTGTCATGGCAACCATGACAGTCACAGGTCATTAACGGCTAGTGAGGCCTGCAGTTTCTTGTTTCTCCCTCTTTGTGATAGATGTGGGAAAGAGCCAGAATGTGACACATACACTTCAAACCTCGACGAGAGAGCCCTAATGGTCTTGACTCAATCGTGGACATGAAGTTCAACTTTGTGTTCAATTTGTTGCCAAGGTTTATTTTACATTGAATAGAGCCTGCGGTATCAGAATTGGCATCACCATTTGTTACCCTAGGAAAGTGAGTGAGACTTGATGTAAAATAATATCAGTAGCGGGGAGGGAAAGGATGGTAAATATCCAGGATGAAGGAAGCTAAAAATCGCATAAGAATTACAGAATCCCTACGGTGCAGAAGGGGGCCTTTCAGCCCATTGAGTCAGCACCAGAAACAACCCTCTGCAGATCCTATTCCCATTATCCTAAAGCATCGTCAATCAACCTAACCCATAAATCTTTGGGATGAAATTGGAGCACCCGGAGGAAACCCACACAGACACAGGGAGAATGTAAAAATTCCATGCAGATGGTGACCCAAGGCTTGAAACTGGATCCCTGGCGCTATGAGGCAGCAGTGGCAACCACTATGCCGCTGTGCCGCCTTTTGAAATATGGCGATGAAGAACAAAACAGTGGGAACCAATTCCCCAGCCATAAGCTGCCATTCTTGTGGCTATCCTCATATGGAACAAACTGTTTACATGCCTTAGGTGTGATTGTTCAATGAAGTTTATTTATTAGTGTCTAGCAGTCGGCTTACATTAACATTGCAATGAAGTTATTGTGAAAATCTCCTAGTCGTCACACTCTGGCTGGTACACTGAGGGAGAATTTAGCATGGCCAATGCACTTAACCAGCATGTCTTTCAGGGGAAACCAGAGCACCTGGAGAAAACCCACGCAGACACGGGGAGAACATGCAGACTCTGCACAGGCAATGGCCCAAGCCAGGAGTCAAATTTGGGCCCCTGGCTCTGTGAGGCAGCACTGCTAACCACCATGCCAAGATAACAGTGTATTTGATAGGTTGCAGTGTGTTGCATAGTGATTGGTGGTGGGACATATAGAGAAACAGAAATATCTGGATTTTCCTGTTTTTATATTGATTTAAAAAAAAATCCATCTGAAAATGATCCATCTAAACCAATTTTCCCAGATGCATTCATTAGCATAGCTTCAGTGATAGATTTGGAAAATAGTATCTTAGCAGTGGGGGAGGAAGATTGCTTGTAAGTCCAATTTAATATGGTGGGGATAATGAAAGGAGCACAGTTCCGTGGCTGAAAGGAGAAAAGAGTTAAAGTAACAGAAACCAAATTCCATGAGTTTGCAAGTAAATGACAAATTAACCCCAACTACTGATCTTCCTGTTTGATGGCTATTGAATTGGAGATGTTGTTACAAGATGTGGTTGACAGGAGGAATGTCTTTGGTGCTTTTCAATGTTAACAATCTTTAAAGGTCAGGAAAGGCCTTGGAGAAACTCAGGTTGACGTTCCTGACACTGTTTTCACTTGCACTTGACTGCATATTGTTCTTGTAATTGATAGCCCAGCACCGCATTCACATTTCCTGTTGAACAGATTCAGGGTAGATAGATCAAAATAGACTGTTTTACATTAGGTTGTTTTAAACCCCAGGACTTATAACAGTGTTGTGCAGGATTGACAAATTAATATCGAAGTCAAAGTAATCAAAATAAAATGAAGCACTCTCCCATCTGAGACCCGATGTTTCTGCTCCTGGTCCTGTCCGCAGGAAAATGTATCAGAATACAGTACTGAAAGCTAACCAGGGCAGGTGAGAAAAATCTAGACAATATTATTTTGGATCTTATTAACCACCTCATACAGACATATGAACATAGGAATTAGGAGCAGGATAAGCTACTTGGCTTCATTAGTCTGTTGCACCATTTAATAAGATCATTGTTGATCTGATTGTAACCTAATTCCCGCTTATCCTCGATAACATATCACCCCTTTGCTTAGCAAACATCTATCTACCTCTGCCTTAAAAATATTCAAAGACTGTGCTTCCACTGCCAACTGAGAAAGAGACATGCAACCCTTTGAAAACAAAATTCTCCTAATCTCTGCCTTAAATGTTCAAACCCTTATTCTTGAACAGTGACGCCTAGATCTAGATTTTCCCACAAGAGGAATTGTCCTCACCACATCCACCATGTCAGGACACTCAGGACCTTATATGGTTCAATCAAATTGCCTCTCGCTCCTCTGAACTCCAGCGAATACAAACCTAGAACCAAAGGAGAAAATGCTAGAAGATCTCAGCAGGCCTAGCAACATCTGTAAGGAGAGAAAAGAGATGACGTTTCAAATCCAGGTGACCCTTTTGTCAAAGCATTTGCAGTAATTTGCTTTTATCTTGAATACAAACCTAGCCTGTCCAACCTCTCTTCATAAGACAACCCTTCCTCATTCCACGTACAAGTCTAGTAAACCTCTGAACTGCTTCGAAAGGATTTACATCCTTCCATAAATGAGGAGACCAAGACTTCACACAGCTGGTGCTCCTGATGTGATTTCACCTGTATAAATGAAACATGACTTCCCCTTATCTCTGCTACCTGTCTTGCCTCTCAGCAACTATTTGAGAACCAGGTAGCATCAGGCCAAATCACAAATGTTCATAACATTACACAAATATTTTTTACTCGAGGAATCAATCTGTCATCTCAATTATAGGTTTTGACTAGTCTGACGGTTGAGCTACAGAATCATTGTTAATGGAGCATCTGATAAAAGGAGCACATTTATTCTTACCTGTGATTCCTTTCAGCAGAACCATGTCATAGTTCAGAGGTATAATTGCTCTTTATTCCCAAGCAGGTGTTTTAATTTCCATGAAAAAAGGCTTAGACTCAAGTATTAGAGTTTGGGCTTCTGCCTCACACTTGCTCACGTCTCTGTAATTAGATGACACTTTCCATTAAACAAGCCCTTTGTGCATCGTAAACAATAAAAACTTCATAATTATTCAGTGCCTTTAATGAAATAAAACATTCCCAGGCCTTTCACTGGTGCATTCTCAAACAAAATATGGCACCGAGTCATACAAGGTGATATTAGATTTAAAAAAAAGACTTGGGGCAGAACTTTTCCCCCAAAAAAAACTAAGGCAGGAATTTTCCGACTGTTCACATCCTGTTACCTCGGCAAATAAGGACAGGGAATTTGGTGTTCAGCCCCATCTCCATTCACTGCAGCAGGACTGGAGAATTGCACTGGCATAAATGGCTAGAATATTCCGGTCCGAGTGCCATAATGCCAAGAATTCTAGAGCAATCCACACCAGACTGTCAGGCATTTTCCAGACTGCAATTGTTCCACACTCAAGTTACTTTTTAGGAGAGTGGTGAGTTGCACGATGTTACTGGGAGAATGGACATGAAACACAGCTGCAGTGCACTTGGGTGTAATTTTGCAGTGGCACCCTGCTTTCACAGTGCATTGGGAGACCTTCTCCTTCCCCCACTCCGTTCCCACCCACCCTTCATTCACGGATATTGGGACCCTCCCCTCATTGGTGGCATGTTCCCCTACCTGACACCCTACATGCCACCACCTCCCCCCCACCATCATGCCGCCTTCATGCTCTGCTTCTGCATGACCCTCCCTGCATCGTCCCTACATTATACCTCCCACCATCCTTGTAATAGCTCCCCTGTCATAACATCAACGGCACAGCCTTCCTGACATAGCCCCCCCAAAATAGTCCCCCATCATACCCCGCCATCAGCTTATCCCATACATGGGCCCCATCCTCGAGCACCAGTGATGAACTGGCACTGCTGAGGTCCCTAGTGAGCACTACCTGTGTGGCAGGTGGGCACTGCACAGCCATATTGTCAACTATTCAAGAGCTTCAGTGGCCTTTGAGCCTCCCACCCCACCCCAGTGTAGCCATCATGGATGTTTTTCACTAGTGGAGACCAGTTTTCACACTGCACCCGAAGTTTGGAAGATTACGGGAACTGGGAGAATCGGATGTTGAATAGGCTTTGCATATTTAAATACTACCTTAAATATGCTAATCAGCCTTGTACCCTTTCTGAGTGCGATCTGTTTTGCACAATTAGAAAGGGACCAGGACTATGGCAAACTGTTTGGCGCTAGGCATGGAACTGATTTTTAGGCCTGCACGTTATTTTCTGGGATTGACGTGTATGATGCTACTGTGCCTTCATGTCCTCTGGTGTTATAATCAGGCAACTTATATTGCTGCTTAAATGGTTTTAATGGGGTTTTGCTTATTTTCAATCTGGACCTAAATCACTCTCTGGGCTTTGTGACCTTTTTTGAATTGTTGTGGGAAGATTGATCGACAGGTCAGGTGGGATAGTTTTTTTTCCTCTCCCAAGAGTTCTTTTAATTTTGGTTTTTGCTCTTGGCTAGTTAGAAGGAGTTTGATTCCGGGCTAGATACAATGTTTTGTTACTCTCCCTGATATTAAAAATTTTGCTGACTAGCTGGAAGCAGATTTTCTTGCCTTTCTGGAATAAAAGTTTTGCTGTTGGTGATTTGCTAGCTTGAGCTCAGCAGTGGCTCTATCTCTCCCTCAAGGGCTGGGATTTCCAGAATGGAGAAGCGAGAGTCTCAATTCACCAATCAAAGGACTAATTCACAGCAGTTACTGCAGAGCTGCAAAATGATGTGAGCATTGGTATTTTCTGTGCTAAACCTGGGACGGATGTATGTTTGTGAGGATGTTTGTTATGTCAGAACAGTGCATTTCATTGTTAAGTTTATACAATATCATGTTTTTTTAAATTTTGTAAGTGGTCAACATTATTACTAATTTTCTTTCTATATATTAACTGTATTCTTAAAAAAAATTTGATTAATAAAAGCTCCCTAGTGGGTCATTTGAATCATACCTGGAGTGAAACATCTCATACTTACCATAGCCAAATTCAAAGTGCAAAACTTATGGTCTAGTCTGACTTCATAAAATACCTTGGCATTTCTGATCTGGATTATAACACGTGACCTGTGCCAAGCATGGTGAGGTCAGAAAATCGCCCCCTTGATCAAAGAGGTAGGTTTCAAGAAATGTCCTAAAGGCGAAAAGCAAAGTAGAGAGGCAGAGAGATATAGGGAGAGTGAGAGATTTGAGTATAACAAATTGGCCACCAATGGCCGCCAATTGTGGAGCGATTGAAAGCATATGAATGGCCCAATCTCTGAATAACAAAATAGGACTAGCAAGACCACATGAGATGGCAAGGTCAAGGTGTTGACTGTGAAATAGGTTGAGGAGTTTATATGGTGGGAGAGATTTAGGGAGAATAAAAGGGCAGTAAACTCAGAAGAGATGAGTTAATATGTTGTCTGACTCACCAATGATAAGAAGGTGTTCAGTCCAGAGGTTGAGATTGGAAAGCATCTCGGTGGGAACATTTTTACGATAATTATTTAAGTTGTGGGGAATGAAGATTTTCAATGAGAAGCAAGAGGGATGGAACTAGGTGAGATGCTCAAAGGAGGAGTAGAAGGTTTGGTCAAGATGTGATCTGGCGCTGAGCATGATGGTGGCTGTAATAATCTTGAAGCCTTCCATCTCAATGCTTTATTTTTCCCAAAGAAAGGTTGCATCTGCGGTTTATAGCAACACAAGTTGCGGCACAGTGGTTAGCACTGCTGCCTGATAGTTTCAGGCACCTGAGTTCAAGTTCAGCCTTGGTTCACTGTCTGTGTCATGTTTGCACATCCTCCTCGTGTCTGAGTAGATTTTCTTTGGTGTTCCGGTTTCCTCCCACAGTCTGAAGATGTGCAGGTTAGGTGGATTGGCCATGCTAAATTGCCCCAAGTGTTCCAAAATGTGTAGGTTAGCAGGGTAAATAGATGGGTTTATGGGGATAGGGCCTGGGTAAGATGCTCTTTTGAAGAGTTGATGCAGACCCTATGGGCCAAATGGCCTTCTTCCGCACTGTAGAAATTCTATGATGCTAAAAAGTCCTAAGCTGCGGAGGGCAAGCTCCAACTCGCTCAATTGGGAAACTATACTCCACAGAGCCCACTGTGATAGTGTATGAATGAAGCAGTGGCATGATGGGAAAATGGTCAAGTATTTAGTATGAAATGAGGACAGCAGACCAAGCCATTTCAAAATGCCAAACCTCTGTAAAACTGACTGACTCTGAACAAACAAATGACTACAACCAAAGAATTCTTGGCCTCAGTCTGTTTTGATAAGGTTGACTTTGCACAGCCTGAGTGAGACATGATTAACACCAGGAAAGCCTGTCTTAACAAGGTTGACTCCATATACTGTGAGATAACGTAGGAGACATTAGATAAGGCCGGGAAGGAGGGAGTCACAGAATTTGTTTATTACAGAAAACAAGGCATAAGGGAGTCACAGAACCAAGGTCGGGCATGAGGGAGTCACAGAATTTGTTTTGTTTGATGTACCACTGCTTGTATTACTAACATCATGTAAGCTGATAAGAAAATGTATAATTATTGAATTGATCCTTGTAGTGGGCACTGTCTTGAGATAGAATCTGCAGTTAGTGTGGACTGCTCTCTGTTTCCAAGATTCGGCCATGTACTGCATATAGTTTTGTGATAATAAAAGCTAGTTGTTTTTTTAAAGCAAACTTTTTGTTAAGTTTAATTATCACAACTTGGGAAACAAGAAATTCTCCAGTACGCTACCACAGGGTGATTTATGGTGATCCTTTGTGGCCACTAACTATGACCCTGATGGTTCAGGTGGTGGAAGATGGTGAGATCTTATTAAGATGAAAAATGCCATCTTCCAGCTACCTGCTGCTTCATTTACTGTTGGGTATTGCTGTTGTGCCTTGAGAAAGGAATTGGAAATGGGGTCAATACAAGCAGCAAGTGTTCAAAATTGTAAAGAGTTTACACAGGGATCACAATTTTTCACTGAGATTACTGGGAATTCACCTGTTAATGAAAACAGCTATTGAAGATTTGAAGAGATCAGTTAATTTGTGATCGGCTCTCAGGATTCCTGCGTATCTCCACAATTATTATTGTTGGAATGATCTATTCATTTGAACTCGGGTATCTGCTGAATACACCCTTGAAAGGGAAAGGTTGCTCCTTTTGTTTGCAGGTGCACTGGTAAATGAATGGGAAAAGTCAGCGGAACTGTCTACTCACCCCTAATGATCAGAAGTAAGAAAAAGAAAATAACCCAGTTTCAAGTCAATGGAATTTGAAAGCGAAGCCTGGCCTAGGGGACTCATAGTAAGAAGTCTCACAACTCCAGGTTAAGGTCCAATAGATTTATTTGATAGCACAAGCCACAAGCTTTTGGAGCGCTGCCCTTTCATTAGATTAGTGGGATTTCAGTTCACAAACAGGGCATATAAAGACACAAACTCAATGTACAAAATAATGGTTGGAATGCGAGTCTTTACAGGTAATCAAGTCTTAAAGGTACAGACAATGTGAGTGGAGAGAGAGTTAAGCACAGGTTAAAGAGATGTGTATTGTCTCCAGCCAGGACAGTTAATGAGATTTTGCAAGCCCAGGCAAGTCATGGGGGTTACAGATGGTGTGACATGAACCCAAGATCCCGGTTGAGGTCATCCTTGTGTGCAGAACTTGGCTATCAGTCTCTGCTCAGCGACTCTGTGCGTCATGAAGGCCACCTTGGAGAATGCTTATCCGAAGATCAGAGGCCGAATGCCTGTGACACTGAGATTGGAGAATTTCACATGAGGCCACCTGTGAAAGACATGGTAGGGAATTCTCCTCTGCATTTCACTTCAAATCAGTGGCAAGTGGCATTAAATGGTGCAAAATGCTGGCTATGAGGCCTGCACCACCCCAGCCTGACTGGGACTTCCCACAGCAGATTCAACCAGGAATTTTGCTGGCTGCCTTTCCCTGCTCACCAGATATAAATAGCCATGGAGTGAGGTAGGATCTAGATCTCCTTCTTTCTCCCCCAGTCACTGTCACTTCAAGGCCTCCTTAGGAGTTGACCAGGGAATAAAGTGGCAAAGTTTCTTCATTGGAGGGAGGGACTTTAGTAACAACATTCCCACCAACCAGTTGATTCCAAGCCCTACTTGTTAAGGTTTTGATCCCATCCTAAGAGCTTTGTTGGGAGCATTCATTCTGTTCCTCGAGGTGCCTCTATCCCTTTTATGTCCATAGTTTGATATAATTTATTATTGTCACATGTATTAGTATATAGTGAAAAGTATTATTTTTTGTGCTCTATACAGACAAAGCAAACCATTCATAGAGAAGGAAACGAGAGAGTGCAGAATGTAGTGTTGAAGTTGTAGCTAGGGTGCAGAGAAAGATCAACTTCATGCAAGGTAGGTTCCTCCCCCATCTCCCAGTATTTATATCCTGTATTGATTGGTCAAGCTACTACAGAAACATGGGGCTGGTTGCGATGATTGATATTCCTCCAGTATGTGCACAGCAGTGTTTATACTTTATTACTTTAATGCTCATTGGAATTTTTTTTATGGCTGACATATCTTCCCTGTTCATAAGGGAGAAATTAAAGCTCAGAAGTGAGAGAAATATGATTGATTTTATTCAGGGTTAGTTTTGGAAGAATTGCATTTTGAGCCTTTGGAAGATTTATAGCTTCGGCAAGGTAACTCAAAAATCAGACACAATGGACTCTACCTGTTCCTCATTGAGTGATAGAAATCTGAGTCATTTCAACCCTTCAGTTTGCACCACTACTATACCAACATTCCAATGGTTCCATTCACAATCTCTTCTCTTTCTCATGCCTCTTTATTATCCTTTTTCTTTTTCAAGGACTGACCTAACCTCGTCATGAATGCTGTGATTGTGTCGGCTTCAATAGCTAGTTGGCTGCATGTGGAGAGGTTTTAACAGTAAATTTTCGGAAAAAATTCACGCTTGCGATCAATGCAACAGAACGTAATTCTCTGCATCTACCAGTGTCGAGTTTAGCCTCTCCTTCATATGTAGATCATTTTAACCAAGCAAGATAGCAAACCAGACAATTTGGAAATGAGCCGCTTGACCTTTACAGACGAGCCTTGCTTTGCCTTGCCGCCTGTGACAGATGAGAAAATTGCCCATGCAGTTTCACAGCTCTGAATCCTACCCCCACAGGGCAAAGTAAACAGTTTTTATTGCGCCAGGAATGGATGCAGGGCAAAGGAGATCTATTCATGCGACACATGAAGAAGTGCCTTATGCTAATAATATTCTCCAGATACATTCTTCTTGGCTGCAACGTCTCATCTGTTCTCGAGTTTCAGTGCGCACACCGTCACAATATTAATCTGTACTTGTGATGGAGTTTCAAGTAATTAGGTGCTGCATTGTGCTGGGTGATTACACAAGTTCCCCTCACCTCACTATCCCTCCCCCACCACACCCCCTCCCCCACCACCCCAACCCCACTTCCCATCACACAAGTCACAAACTGAAAGATTTACTTCAGTGACTGAAGTTTGCTTTTGCCGAAATGTCTGTCTTCCTGCTGACTGGTTGACATCATTGACCTTGTCGGCTGAGTTGAAAATGGAGGACCAAATTATTCTGAGCTGGATCTGTTCAGTTTTTCGTCCATCGTTTTGTTTAGGTACTTGAGAACTTGGGTTTCCAAACACTGTCCCTGATTAAAACTAAAGTCATCTGCACTTTATAGTGACCAGAAAAAAATTACATTCCATCAAAACCTGTCTTCTCTTTTGATTTTGAGAGTTTCACAATGCTGTGTGAACTTTTAATGTAGTTATTGGTTCTCCTCTGGGTTACATATTGAGTAGAAACAATTACACAATTTTAAAAAAAAAAGTAGAATGAATATTTGGAAGATTTTCTGTAAATTGTCCCACGTTGTCTTTGTTGACTAGACTCAGCAGCCCGCCATAACCTCATGGTATTCTTAACTCAGGGTTTAAGGTGAGTATAATATTGGGAATATCACCAAAACGTCATGGCATTTCTTAACTCAATGGCTGGAATTTTACCAGACTGGGCCTGGCTCGAAGAACGGAATTCTCCATTGGCCTCGGGTGGGATTTTATGAGCCTCACCTGACCAAGACCTTCAAATACCGGCCAGGGTTTTAAGTAAATGTGATATGGGAATATCTACCAGGATATATGGTGGATATATCCACCAATGACAACAATAATCTTTCCTTCAATGTCAGTAAAACGAAGGAGATAGTCAACGACTTCAGGAAAAATAATGGAGGACATACCCTGTCTACATCAAAGGTGATGAAGTGGAAATGGTCGATGAGCTTCAAGTTTCCAGGTGTCCAGATTACCAACAACCTGTCCTGGTCCCTCCATGCCAACGCTATAGTTAAGAAGGCCACCAGTGCCTCCTACTTTCTAAGGACGTTAAGGAAATTCTGCTGTGAGTCTTGCCAATTTTTACAGGCACACCAGACAAAGCATTCTTTCCAGATGTATCACAGCTTGGTATGGCTCCTGCTCTGACAAGAAACTACAAAGGGTTGTGAACATAGCCCAGTCCATCATGCAAACCAATCTCCCATCCATTGACTCCATCTACGCTTCCTGCTGCCTTAGAAAAGCAGCCAGCACAATCAAGGACCCCATGCACTCCAGACGTACTCTCTTCAACCTTCTTCCATCAGGAAAAAGATACAAAAGTCTAAGATTAGGGAACAATCGACTGAAGAATAGCTTCTTCCCTGCTGCCGTCAAACTTTTGAATGGATCTACTGTGTATTAAGCTGATCTGTCTCTCCGCCCTAGCCATGACTGTAACACTATATTTTGCACCCTCTCTTCTCCTTCTTCCCAATGACCTCTATGAATGGAATGTTCTGACAGCAGAACGTGCAAGAAGCAATACCTTTCACTGTATCCCAACACACATTACAATAATAAATCAAATCAAACAAATTTCAAGGGGATGGGGCGGTGTATTTCAGTGCGACAGCAGGTCAAATAAAATACAGCATTCAATATGACTGATTTTCCTATTGCAAAGCACTGTGAACTGGAATTTTGGGAAGACATCGAATGTTCAGTCTCTGCTCAAGTTGTGTTGCCTGTGCTTCTCAGGGGTTCCCACTGCTCTGAATCATAAGCCATGAATTCATTGTTTTGACTTAAGAATGACCCATGGTCTGATTTCTTGACATTGAATTTTTTACAATACTTTCTTTGTATGTGAACAGAGTTCATTTTGAGCATGGTCTTGCTTGAGAGTTTGCTTGTGATGATATACAGAGTGGTTTAGCTTTTTATACACTTCTTGAATTTGTTTAAAAAATATTGGATATCCTGTAGACAGGATTTTGGCTGGTAGATGGAGACTTTCTTGTGCATTAAAGGTATCTCCTTTTAGATGTCCTCTCTGGAGTGCAATGATAAGAATGAGCTCTGGAGGATGTTCAAGCTGTCGGAGAGCACCACAGAAAGAAAGCTACAACCAGGAAATATCCAACAATGTGAGAACAGCGTCCTTGATTTTTTTTTAAATTTTAACTATGAGCGAGCCTATAAAGATTTTGTATCAGTACAGATGTGACCAGGGAATTGTGCCGTATATTAGAGTGGAACTTGAACCTTATTAAAGAGCCGGCATTGCTTTTTCTGATTTTAGTGGTGGCACTATACATATAATTTCTTTTATTCATGTGACATGGGCGCCGCTGGCTGGCCAGCATTTATCGACCATCCCTAATTGCCCGAGGGCAGTTGAGAGTCAACCTCATTGCTGTGACTCTGGAATCACATGTAGGCCAGACCCGGTAAGGCCAGCAGATTTCCTTCCCTGAAGAACATTAGTGAGCCAGATTGGTTTTTCCAACATTTGACAATGGTTTCATGGTCATCAGTAGATTCTTAATTCCAGATATGTTTTATTGAAATCAAATTCCACCATCTGCTGTGGTTGGATTTGAACCTGGGCCCCCAGAACATTAGCTGAGTTTCTGGATTAAAACTTTTCTGGATTAGTACTCTGGCAATAATGACACTAGGCCATCGCCTCCCCGTTGGAAGTTTTCAAGGGATTATGGGACCATTTAGATAAGACTTGTTGAAATGAATTAACAAAGTAGTCAGGACATGCTGTTTTCCCCATGAAAACTAATACTCTGTATCTTTGTTTTGAAGACTTAAAGACTTATTTTGGTGATGAGTGGTTGTGGTGTGATTTAATCTTTCTTGCTCTGCATTGATGCAATAAAGAATTCTGCTACTACACCTGAGGTAGTTTTATTTACTAACTTGAACATAAATGTTACTTCCAATATATCAAAAATAAATGGAATATAGATATAAACAACGCAACTGCAACATCTTTGCCAAAATGCAAAGTTATCAATCTTCTGACAAACACTGGGCACCACGGGTTCCCCGAGAGCACGACATAATTTGGGTCACGACGTTCTTTGTATCCGATTTTCCTGTGCAATTATTAACCTTCCTGCAGCCAACTGCAGAACCGTGGTATTGCTATAGAGAGGTTTGTCCTAATTCTTTTCTTATCTCAGACATTCTGCTCGAGCCTGGAGGCGTTATTATTTCAACCGCCAGGAACAAGGGATGTTTGCAGTGCCAAAGGGTTCGCAGGATGTTTAACTGAATGAGGAGAATTTGAAGCAGATTTTTATACTCTTCATTTTCCCGTTAGTTTGCTTATTGCAGCTTTCTGGTTGCTGCACTGGTACATTCTAGTTGAAAACACCTCCCTTAGCCTTGTCTGTTCAACTTGACCTATTTTCAGGAAGCATGTTGGATAAGAGTACTACATTCCTTTCTCACAGTGGGCTTTGTGTTCCTTCGGACAGATGTGTGCCTTACATAAATAGAAAAATATACTATTCCATAACAGTTGGATCTGTGTGTGACAACCAAAAGGCAATTATGCAGGTTGATAACAGATTTCCTGACAGCTTGTGCACTGCTTTTGCTCAGGCAAACTGCCCTCCCACCTTTTGAAGGAATGGGAGAAGTGAGAGATTGACTATTTAGAGGATCTTGCCCATCATTGCCATGGTCACCGCTGCGGGCTCCTGCCAATACTGCAGAGGTTCAGGTGCATGGACCAGTCCGTAATTCCCCTCCAATATTATCTGCAAAATGTTCACGTTCTATATATCCTGCATGTCATCACCACAGTGGAATTCAGTTGGCTGGTTAGGTGGACATCAGGCCTGACAAGGAGCAGAAGGTATGCAGAAGGAGCCCCAAGGTACTCAGGTATCAACAGGGGGAAAAAAAATCACCAAAATCATTATTCTCCCAGTGCTCTGGACTGCAGAACAACACGTTTAAACCTCTTTCTTTTCCATCTTCCATTAAAAGAAATAAAAACTCATTATTATCAGAAAAAAAGGTGGTGTAATATCACAGCAAGTCAGCTGGAATAGAACCATGTTTTATTCGTCAAAATAAAAGTTAAACCACAACTCTGTGGTACACGGACATGAGTCCCAGTCAAGACGATAGAATACCGCACCTGCTCAGTGGTCCGTCTTATCAAAGGCTTGAGATACAAGTTCCTCCTGGTTAGGCAGTTGCCTATCACCGTGGGAACTTATATCCCACGAGTCACACTGGGTGGTCAATCAGGGATTGCCCATGCAAGTCCCAGGCATTATCACGCATGGTCAGCACTTCACAACCAATGCCATTCCTCCGCCGTAAAAACCTCCAGTTTCCTATGATATTTAGACTAGGTTTATACTCAACATTAAATGTATTGTATCTGTGTTTAACTAACTCTGTCTACCGGGGGAAAACCTCGCTCCTCATAATAAGTGTTATTTGTGCGCAACTAATTGATCTGCTGTTTCTTCTGTGTGGCATCTCAGAGACAGGAGCAGGGCTAGAGGCTAAATGTCCTGTCCAGGTCTGGTACATGAGTTGGTTCTCAATTTCTCTTCGCTAGCATACTAGACAGATTGGCTTTAACTTGCATATTTCTCGTGTGAAAATGAATCCCTAGCCCTGGCCTTTTTTTGGCTCTTTGTAGTCAAGAGGGAAGGGCAACTGGAGAATGGTTGCCATGGAGGTGGGACAGTCTGGGAAGGCCACATGAAAATTAATTGATGTCTCTGTTGGAGTGGGATTGAGTAAGTTCGCCACTTGCTGATTTGAATTATTTCCACTGTGAGGTTGTTCATTAAGAAGGCCACAGTGTAACAGAAGGCTGAAATTGAACCAGTTTGAATGTTCCTGTGAGTATCTAAGACTGGTAGTAAGGTCTCCACAGTAACCAGCCTTGGATATGCAAACTGTGCTGAGGATGCTTGCATGCTTTTGAATTTGTGCAGCAACATCTGGCATGTGGACTCCCTCACAATTGCCAGAATATTATGGTTAGGAAACAGAGGTAGTCTTAAGTAATCCAAATTTGTCTTGGTGGGTACTCGAAACAAGGGAAGTGATTCTCCAGGCCCGCGAACCCCAGTGGGCATCGCGTTGGCCCACAGAATCTGGTGAGGGCCAAAAATGGGATCTGCACGGCCGCCAAACCTGTCAGGATTCCCCTATCCCGTTGCAGGCCCCGCTCAGGTTTCTATCCAAAGTAGGCGGGAACCTTATCAATATGCTGAAATTATCTCTCCATGTGATTAGCGGCTTTCAGGCCAATTCAATGTCCTTCTGCCATTCTACCACCTCCCCAACGGGATGAGAACTGGGCAGGTTTTAGTGCAGGTCATGACCATTATGGACCTGGCGCCTTGTACTGGAGAGTCTGCAGAAGGATCTAGATAGGCTGGGCGAATGGGCCAGGAAATGGCAAATGGAATTTAATGTTGGCAAGTGTGAGGTGGTCCACTTTGGTAGGAAGAATGGTAGGAAGGACTATTACTTACGTGGCGAAAAACTGCAGCAGGCGACGGTGCAGAGGGACCTCGGGGTCCTTGTGCATGAGTCGCAAAAACCCAGCTTGCAGGTGCAGCAGGTGGTCAGGAAGGCGAATGGGATGCTGGCCTTCATAGCGAGGGGGATTGAATATAAAAGTAGGGAGGTCTTGCTGCAGCTGTATAGGGCATTGGTGAGGCCGCAGCTGGAGTACTGTGTGCAGTTTTGGGCGCCGCACCTGCGCAAGGATATTTTGGCCCTGGAGGGAGTGCAGAGGAGGTTTACTAGGCTGATACCGGAGTTGAGGGGATTGAGCTATGAGGAGAGGCTGAATAAACTAGGCTTGTACTCGTTAGAGTTTAGAAGAATGAGGGGAGATCTCATTGAGACGTATAAGATGATGAATGGGATGGATAGGATAGAGGTGGAGAGACTCTTCCCGCTCAAAAAAGACAGTAGGACTAGGGGGCACAGCCTCAAGATAAAGGGGAGGCGGTTTAGAACGGAGTTGAGGAGGAACTTCTTCACTCAAAGGGTGGTGAATCTCTGGAATTCTCTGCCCGTTGAAGTGGTGGAGGCTGCCTCGCTAAATATTTTTAAGAAGCGGGTTGATGGGTTCTTGATAAGAGAGGGGATTAAGGGTTATGGGGAGAGGGCGGGAAAGTGGAACTGAGCCACGACAGATCAGCCATGATCTTATTGAATGGCGGGGCAGGCTCGAAGGGCTAGATGGCCTACTCCTGCTCCTATTTCTTATGTTCTTATGTTCTTATGTTCTTATGTACTCCAGAGACGGGGGAGAGTCAAGGAAGTAAATGCAGTGCCCATGATGCCCTCTGCCACTGCCAGGCTGCAGAGGGTCCCTAAGGGTCCTGGGGTTGGGTGGACTCAGGCGAGGTCTCTTCAGTCCAGACTGCCCCTTCTAGCTTGGGGAAGACCTGAACATCTTTCTTGGTATGGTGGTTTTAGACATCTCTCTGATCAAAGTATTCAGTCTGGTCTATGGACTGAAAAATTTGAAGTGGACTCGTCACTTTAATCTCCATGCCCCTTGGACATGTAGTAGGCTTCCAAGTCACAGCACTTCATTATGCAGAAGGGAATTACCTTTCTCTCTGTCAGAAGCTGCAGGTGTAGGAAGACCCTTTTCAGGCCCTCTGACAGGCAGGCCAACAGGAGAAGTCCCTTTCACTGGCAGGCAGGGGTGGGGGCGGTGTGGGGAGAGGTGCTGGTTGTGGCAGCTGGTGAAGGAGCAGTGCTCTGAAAGCTAGTGGCTTCTCCTATCAAATAAATCTGTTAGACTTTAACCTGATGTTGAGAGACTTCTTATTTTGCTCAGCTGGCAGCCAACTGCGTTTATTTATCTTTGCCTTCACGGTTCAGTGCATCTGAAGAACTTAGCTGCTTTGAATTTGACGTTGAATGACGGCGTTATTGTCAACCAGAACAGCTGTAGGCAAGTTCAAAACAGCTAAGTGCTCTCAGTTCCTCTTTTCTCAATGGTTTAAAGGTCTTCAAGACTTTATAAGGTTCTGTGCTTTTTAAGAAGGTCTAGACACTAGAAATAAAAATAGTGCTAAAAAATGAGGCTGATGGATGAAATGTGAGTCTTTACAGGTAAAGACTCTGTAAAGACTCGCATTTCATCCATTATTTTGTAAATTGAGTTGTGTCTTAATATGCCCTGTTTGTGAACTGAAATCTCACTCACCTGATGAAGGAGCAGCATTCTGAAAGCTAGTGGCTTGTGCTACCAAATAAACCTGTTGGACTTTAACCTGGTGTTGTGAGACTTCTCGCTCTATTTTCCCCAATCCAACACTGACATCTCCACATCAGGCTGAACAAAACCCATTAAGCTGTCAATCAAAGACTTGTTAAAGCTACTAGATAGTAAAATTGAATGAACTCAAAACACTTAATGTTTTCTAGGGATTGATGAGGTTCTGTGCTTTCTAACAGGGCTCAGAGACTAGAAATAAAAGCACTGCTAAATAATTGAGGTGAGTGAGCTGCTGTGAGGAAGGGAATCCCCCCCAGTGAAAGTGACTTCTGTCAGTCAGAAGACTTGAAAAGGATCTTCCAACACCTGCAGCTTCTGACAGAGAGAAAGGGGTTCTCTTATGTGTAATACCGTGCTGATGCGACTTGGAAGCCTACCAGGTGCCATGGGTGCATGGAGATTCAAGTGACCAGGCTACTTCAAAATGTTCATAGTGCAAAAACCCCAATAAAGTCTTTGATCAGAGAGATGCCTGAAATCACCACGTTCGGGTTTCCCCGGATTATAAGGGGCAGTATAGACATGAGATTCCCAACCAGGGGAAAAGCCCCTCAACATCTTGCCCCCATCCGAGTCCACAAAAACCCCAGAGCCTTTGGGAGACATTCCCTTTGCAGCCTGGCAGCTGTAGAGGTGCTCATGGGCATGGCACCTATCGTTTTGACCCTTCCTTGGATACAAAGCGCCAGGCCAGGGTGTCGTTGCAGTAAGTTTGCAGTAGGGCCCCTGAGAGGGGAGCTCTGAATGGGGATCCTATGGGTGGTTTGTCTCTTGTGGGAGTGAGTTGAGGCTTCTGGCTGCAGGGCGCAGGGGTGGTGGTCAGGTCAACCCCATGCCTATGGGGTGGGGGGGTGTGGGATGACCCATTCTTTCCATGGCAGAGAAGGTTGTCTCTTTGTGCTGAGGAGTTGGGGTGTTTCCCTTGCCAGTGGGGCTCACCAGTTCCATTTTGGTATGACCAAGGAGATCAGGACACCCTTAATCTCTGAAAAGCTGATCTGTCCTGTGATGTATAAATTTGCATCACTCAGATGGGATTCTCCCACCCAGGAGGCATTAGCGCCAGCTGGAAACACTCCCAGTTTCTCCCTGATGTCGGAACTTTAAGTCCCATCAGGAGAATCACAACCGAAGTATTGCTTTAAGAAAGTTTAATTTTATGTTTTTATGTAAAAAAAAATTAAAAGTTCAGTTAGCTCCATATTAAACAAAAGTGCCTGCATGTCTGTGGGCTTTGGTTTCATTTGAAACTGTACCCTCATTGTAATTAAAGGGTTTACGGCATGAAAGCAAATAGGGCTTAAAGAAAGACTAGGCTGTTGCTTAGGAACCAAAGGTCACACTGAAAAGCATAAGCACTTGTGGTTCATTGGAACGAGAAAGCACGCTCACAAATACTCCAGGCAGAGAGGCAGCACACTGGAGCGAAGATCAGAAATCAAGTCTCAGAAGCTAAAGAACAGAAAGCTCTAGAAACCAAGGAATGAAAAGAGAAGTTACAGGAAGACTGAGGTCAAGGGGGCAAAGAACTGGAATCTGAACAAAATACTGTCCACTGCAGTTAAAGAAAAGGCAGAGAGAGGTTCCCAATTAAAGACAGCACTTAAAGGTGTCGGCCTGAAGAAGTAGGTTTGCATCTGACATAATTGTAAGGTTGGTGACACCTTAATGCAACCTATGAAGCAGTGGTGTTCTGTCAGCGTGACTGGGTACCTGAGAGATTATCTAGAAGCTTGAATGTACATGGCAATCCATGGCAGAGGAATACTGAAAGGAGTGCAGATTCTTGGTGAAGGAATCCGAGAGAAAGTGTCATTTGGGAGAAGATTCAAAGAAGTGCTTTTTTCTGAGTGGAGTTTGAAAATACTTGTGTAGAAGTCAGCATTTTTGAAAGACCAGTTGACGCATGACATAACAAGCACCTGGGTGATTTAATGAAAAATCCATGAGTTGTATTGGGTGGTATCTGCCACTTGCTTTGAGTGTGCTTTGTCTAATCATAGTTGGCCTATTGGTTTACATGAACTGTTTTCTTACTGAGAACATTATGGTATAACGTATATTTATAAGTTGTGTTATCCTTAAAAATCTTTGTATATTGTGAAGATATAAAATGTACATAATCATTCTTCGCATGTTTAATAAATGTTTTATTCAAAGTTAATTGGCAATTCTATGACTGTTTATCTACAACTTTAAACATGTGTTCCATTCTGGGATCTGAATGTCCTGTGGTAACATCAGCTGGGATCATAACAATTATGGAAACCTTAGCCAAACACTGTCAGGGTCAGAATGCCTTTGTCTTTTGAAAGCAAAATTTCAGAGATCTGGGTCCAATGCTTGTGCAGCTATGGGAGAGGATGTCCTGCTTTTGCGGACAACTTCTGAAACCTCTTTCTGCAACCCAGACATGCCCCTGTCTACATAAATGGGGATGAAGCAGAAAGGGTCAGGAGCTTCAAGATCTTAGATGATCACCAACCACCTGTCTTAGTTCCCCCCATACCGATGCCATATTTAAGAAAGCCCACCAACGCCTCTACTTTATCAGGAGACTAAGGAAATTTGGCATGTCAACTACGACTCTCACCAACTTTTACAGATGCATCATATAAAGCATTCTTTCTGGTTGTATCATAACTTAGTATGGCTCCTGCTCTGTCCAAGACCGCAAGGAACTCCAAAAGGTCATGAATGTAGCCCAATCCATCACACAAACCAGCATCCCATCTACTGACTCTGTCTACACTTCCCACAGCCTCGACAAAGCAGTCAGCATAATTAAGGACACCACGCACCCCGGACATTCTCTATTCCACCTTCTTTTGTCGGGAAAAAGATACAAAATTCTGAGGTCATGTTCCAACTGACTCGGCTTTTTCCCTGCTGCTGTTAGACTTTTGAATGGATTTCCCTTGCATTAAGTTGATCTTTCTCTATACCCTAGCTATGACTGTAACACTACATTCTGCACTTTTTTGTTTCCTTCTCTATAAATGGCATGTTTTGTCTGTATAGCGTGCAAGAAACAATACTTTTCACTATGTTAATACATGGGACAATAATAAATCAAATCAAATTAGGCTCCTGCTCTCTTTTGAAAATTATATCTACTTTTTGTCCCAACCATCATCCACTGGGCATCTGCTTTCTGTGTATAGGTAGGTTCTGCAATCTGCTTGTTCTGTTGCTCCTACAAAGACACGGAGACGGATAGTTGTGAAAGAAAATGCTGTATGCACAGCTGTATAATCATCATCAGAAATGTCTATCCGGGAAGGTTGTTACGATATTGACAGGTAAGAAAATCCTCTTCAGTTGGTACAATCTTGTGGAATTATGTTCTTGCAGTTTGATGACACTGCTTCAATGATTGGTTAAACAGCAATCCTGATGGCATTGGCCTGTCTCTTATTCAAAACTGGCTTGAAATATTATGAAACTTTCACCCCCGAGTACCATTTATATGAGGATTCCCTCATATAACAAAGACAATAGATTATTGAATCGACAGCTAGAACGGTGGAATGCAAGATGGAGGCTAGTCATGATCAAACCATACTGTGCTCTGTTCACCAATTGAATGCTCATTTCTGGTCAGTCTTCAACAATGGAGAGAGAATCACAAATTTGGAGGCAAGTCAGAGAGCAACAGAGGGTCTGAAAGATACTGCAACGTTGGGATTTTTAGTCTGTTCAGTTATTTAACAAGTCACCTTTGATCAGTAAATAAGATAATGATATGGAAAAAATAAATTGAAAACTACCTTGTTGTAAATTGTGTGAGTAAGATGGGTACAGGTTCAAATTAATGGATGGCAAATATATGATTGATATCAGAAAGTAATTCTTTGCGTGAACAATGGTCAATAAATGAAAAGGAGGGAACAGTGGAAGCAAAAGCCTTGTAATGACGTAAGGAGCAAATTGAATATTTCAATGGGAGGGTTTCAGTGTACTTCCAATGGATAAACCAGGATGAGTTGAATAAGGCCTCTCACCCTGGAGTATTTTGTGCTTTTATGCTATGCCTCCCCATTCCTTCTGAGTGATTTTATCTAACATGTCATAGTGCCCAAACCTGCCAAGCATTTTTCTCACTCAATGGTCGGGATTTTCTGGTTCTGCCTGTGGCTGGGATTTTTCACTTCTGCTGAAAGTCAATGGACTTTTGGTTGCCTGTCCAGATGTTTGGTTCCCATCTGTGATGGTTCCCACTGGCACTGCCGCTGATGTTATCATATTATGTTATAACTTATTCTACCATGGATACTATTTTTCCTCTTCATCCTTTGTTGATAACCAATTGTTAATGCACATTTCACAATCTGCCATTGCTACTCCTCAGCCCAGATTTTTAAGTGTTTTGCTATTTGGTCGTACATAACTTGAGTCTTGCTGAAAAAAGGGACATGGGGCCAGATTTTCTGGCCGTGCTCACCCCCAAACCTGGAAAATCTCGCCAAAGGTCAATGAACCTTTCCATGGTCAGCCCCTCACCTGTACGATTCCCATGGCGGGTGGATCGGGAACATTTGCCACATGCTGTCAAAGCTTTTCATCTTGCATTTATCAGGACAGGCACAAGAATGCCAAGGGAGCAGCAATATATACATCATGAGAAAAGGGTGCAGATTGGTTGAGGCATTGCCATGGAGTAACTACCAGTAAACTATTAAACTTTTGTTTAATTCATAAAGGTGCAACCCTGTTACTTTTGTCTGCAGAGGACAGAGGCACAGAATATTACAGTGTAAAAGAGACCTTTCAGCCCATCGAGTCTGCACCAATGCATGAAAAGCCCTGACCTGCCCACCTAATCCCACTTGCCAATAGTTGGCCCATAGCCTTGAATGTTATGACGTGCCAAGTATGCATCCAAGTACTTTAAAGGATGTGAGGCAACCCACAACCACCACCCTCCCACGCAGTGCATTCCACACCATCACCTATCCAGGTCCCTATTTTCAAAATCTCTTCCAATGTTGACTTGACTTCTAGAATAACAATACAATACCATTTGTTTAAATAGTGGTCTGGTTTACTGTTCTTTAATTCAGATAGCACATTTGAGCATAGACCTTGAATGTTTGGTGAGAAAATGAAGACAGTGGAGATTGTTCATAGAATCATAGAAACCCTACAGTTCAGAAAGAGGCCATTCAGCCCATCAAGTATGTACTGACCACAATCCCACCCAGGCCCTACCCCTACCTTGTTCCCTACTCCATATCCCACCTTGTTGGCATGTGAAATTTAGGGAAAGTCAAACTTTTTTTGAGTTGGACAGTCATAATTCAAGAAATCTTTTGGAGGAAAGATAATTCGCATGGTTTACTTTTGAAATAAACTGTAGGCATTAGGTTAAAAATTGGAGCTGAATCATCCGACCAGAAGAGAGAATCACGTTGTAAGAAATAAGTTTGACTGTCTCAACATCCCTTATAAAAAAAATTAAGATATTTGAAAGAATTATGATTAATTTCTATACTTTGTTTTGCCTATTGCTCTTTTCTGTTTTGATATATTCAAACAGTGAATGTTTCCGACCTCACCAGGGTAATTTGACAGAGTGCCAGAGTTATATTAATATACACAAAATGAAACAGCTAGATGTCTGGAGCATTTTGGACTGGTGGCTGTATTTCAGCATATTCATTCAGCTCCTTTAGACTCTGGCAGTCAGTGTGGTTTATTTTGAAATTGCTGCTAAGTTTTATACGGATTGAAATATGCTGGGGACCGTCAACCTGTTAAACAGCATCTATGGAAAGAAGAACAGAGTTAACAGCTGGAATTTCCTGAAGGGCAGCAAACAGAGGTTGCAACTGTTTCCAGGTTAGAAACCCACCCGGAGCAGCGGGGTGGGGGGTGTTGGTGGTGGTGGGGGAGTGGGAGGGAAATGAGTCACTCATTAGGATTTTCTATGAGATATTCGCCCAGTTGCCATGGAGATGGATTTCCTGTCTTTCTGGTGGAAAGGAGGCTCTTGAAGCTGGAGGACCAATCAGCGGCCTCCCAGCTTGAGAAGAGCAGCAAGCTGTGATGGCAGGTCAGCAACACAGAGAGCACCTCAAAATGGAAGCCACCTTTCACCAATCTGTTCGAAAACTTGAATTAAAGTAGGATTCTTGCAGGCAAGGCCAACTGTGGAGGGAATGGTGAGACTGAACAGGGGAAAAGTTCTTCTTAAGAATAGCATGTGGTTGAAGATTGGCAACACTCCTGGAATGGCCAAGAGTCTACCGTATTCGCCATCAAAACAATTCAAAATAATATGGCTGATTTTAAAATGACATTTCAAGCAAATCTGGAATTAAAAGTCTAATGATGACCATGAAACCATTATCGATTGTCGTAAAAACCCACCTGGTTCACTAATGTCCTTCCGAGAAGGAAATAGCAACATCGAAACTAGAAGCAAGTGTAGGCCATTTGGCCTTTCAAGCTGCTCCGCCATTCATTTTGATCATGATCAGTGAATTCAATACCCTGGTCCCCCTCTTCCTCCTGTATCCCTTGATTCCTTTAGCCCAAAGAGCTATACCTAATTTCTTCTTGAAAGCAGGCAATGTTTCGGCCTCAACTACTTTCTGTGGTAGTGAATTCCATACATTGACCATCCGCTGGGTGGAGAAATTTCTCCTCGCTTCAATTCTGAAAGGTTTACTCCTTAACCTCAAACTATGACCCCTAGTTCTGGACTCCCCCACCATCAGGAACATTCGAACTGAATCTACTCTGTCTAACCCTATAAGAAATTTTATATATTTCTATGAGGTCCCCTCTCACTTTTCTAAACCCCCATGATGGAACACCCTCCATTTGAGTGGATGAGTGTAGCTCTAACAATACTCAAGAAGCTCAATGCACCAAGGCTAAGCAGCCATTTGATCTCATCCACTACCATAAATATTCTCTCACTTCATTTCTGGCTCACAATGATAGCAATCTGGACCAAGATGCACTGCAGCAAGTCTCCTTTGACAGCACCTTTCAAACCTGTAAACTCTGCCATCTAGAAGAACAATGTGTGAGCACCAGTACCTCCGTGTATCCCTCCAAGTCAGATGCAATCATATACTTTATTCACCATCGCTGGGTCAAAATTGTGGAATTTCCTTCCTAACAGCACTGTTGGTGGGCCCACACCACAGTGCTCCAAGAAAGCAGTTCAAGTCGATTCAGCATGGCGAATAAATGCTGGCTCTGCCACTGATGCTCATATCCCACAAAGAAATAGAAAAGAGCTCTCTTTATGTGCCAGTAATAATTAATTTTCTCTGTAAGATATGAAATTCAAAATAATTATCATCAGATTAAATTCTCCCTGAGGGGGATTGTTGAGCATAGAAATCTACATCCTTTTAACTTTCCTTCTGTAACTGTACCATTAGGTATGCACAAATTACTGACTGTCTGGGAACAAATGGAAGCATAGCAGGCAGCACATATCAACCATCTGTGCTCAATGATATGCTGATAAGTAGAAATTTTGATGTGTCAGAATCATTGCAAGAACATTCCTATCCCAATCCCCAAGGAGATGCGTGCCTCCGATTGTCTAATAATTTAACGGATGATTTGTAGTCTCATCTTCTCAATGTCCAATTCAAAGAGGAATGGAATTAAAAACAATTTAATTTGCATAAAAATTGATGGGATGTATTGTGATTAGAAAAGAAGCTCTTTGTCTTACGAGGAACATGATTAGATAGAGAAAGGTTTTCGGAAACTCAATAGCGGAATCTAGCATCTTCAGGTATCAATCTATCTAGACTTAAGTTGCATTGACTTTTTTCTTATTCCGTTCTGAAATCTGTTATCTCCAGGCTGATTCTTGTCAGGAGTCTCCAGCAGTAAAACGGATTCAAGTACTCTCAGATAACAGAGCAGCTTGGTGGCACAGTAGTTAGCACTGCTGCCTCACAACACCAGGGACCTGGGTTCGATGTCCAGCTTGGGTAACTGTCTGTGTGGAGTCTGCACATTCTCCCTGTGTCTGCGTGGGTTTCCTCCCACAGTCTGAAAGACGTGCGGGATGAGGTGGATTGGCTGTGCTAAATTTCCGCTTAGTGTTCGGGGGACTAGCTAGGGTAAATACATGGGGATAGAACCTGGGTGAGATTGTGGTCGGTACACCCTCCATGGGCCAAATGGCCTCCTTCTGCACCATAGGGATTCTATGGTTCTATGAATTATATTAACTTTAGGTCCATGGCCATTCTGGATTCACTTCAGATCTCGAGCCACTCTGTATCAATGCAATTCAGCTTTACCCAGCAGGAGCCTGCATGACAGGGGCACATGTCAAGTGTGTTGATTTCAGGTTCACTTGATTGACAGTGACATTAATGTAGTTTTCTGCACATTTCCAAAGGACAATTCCCAGGACATTCAAAGGTTATGGATTTTCTGCTTCGTGCAAGCAGTTCAGCATTTCGAGTCAAATCAAAAGGTATTAAAAGAAAGAGTCTGCATGCTAGCTATCTTCCCAGGCAAGACATTTAACAGATTAAAAAAAAGTCCATAAACACCTAAACAAAAGGAAAGGCCCATTATTTTAACAATTACTACATAAAATGTATTCAATGCAAAGCAATACTTGAGAATCAGGTTTTGAACATAAGAACATAAGAAATAGGAGCAGGAGTAGGCCATCTAGCCCTTCGAGCCTGCCCCGCCATTCAATAAGATCATGGCTGATCTGTCGTGGCTCAGTTCCACCTTCCCACCCTCTCCCCATAACCCTTAATCCCCTCTCTTATCAAAAACCCATCAACCCACATCTTAAAAATATTTAGCGAGGCAGCCTCCACCACTTCAACGGGCAGAGAATTCCAGAGATTCACCACCCTTTGAGTGAAGAAGTTCCTCCTCAACTCCATTCTAAACCGCCCCCCCTTTATCTTGAGGCTGTGCCCCCTAGTCCTACTGTCTTTTTTGAGCGGGAAGAGTCTCTCCACCTCTATCCTATCCATCCCATTCATCATCTTATACGTCTCAATGAGATCGCCCCTCATTCTTCTAAACTCCAACGAGTACAAGCCTAGTTTATTCAGCCTCTCCTCATAGCTCAACCCCCTCAACTCCGGTATCAGCCTAGTAAACCTCCTCTGCACTCCCTCCAAGGCCAAAATATCTTTGTGCAGGTGCGGCGCCCAAAACTGCACACAGTACTCCAGCTGCGGCCTCACCAATGCTCTATACAGCTGCAGCAAGACCTCCCTACTTTTATATTCAATCCACCTCGCTATGAAGGCCAGCATCCCATTCGCCTTCCTGACCACCTGCTGCACCTGCAAGCTGGGTTTTTGCGACTCATGCACAAGGACCCCGAGGTCCCTCTGCACCGTCGCCTGCTGCAGTTTTTCGCCACGTAAGTAATAGTCCTTCCTACCATTATTCCTACCAAAGTGGACCACCTCACACTTGCCAACATTAAATTCCATTTGCCATTTCCTGGCCCATTCGCCCAGCCTATCTAGATCCTTCTGCAGACTCTCCACACCCTCCGCACAATTTGCCGTTCCCCCAATCTTGGTGTCATCAGTAAATTTTGACACCCTACACTCGGTTCCCTCCTCCAGATCATCTATATAAATGGTAAAAAGCTGAGGCCCCAGCACCGACCCCTGGGGCACTCCACTAGTCACCATCCGCCAATCCGAATAGCACCCGTTGACCCCCACTCTCTGCCTCCTATTTGACAACCAATCCTCTATCCACACTAACACCCTACCCCCAACTCCATGTCCCTCGACCTTCTGCAATAACCTCTTGTGAGGTACTTTGTCAAACGCCTTCTGAAAATCCAGAAAGACCACATCCACCGGCTCTCCTCTATCCACCGCCCTAGACACATCCTCATAGAACTCCAGTAAATTTGTCAGACACGACTTCCCTTTAATGAAACCATGCTGCGTCTGCTCTATCAAGCAATTGCCTTCAAGATGCCTCGCAATTTCCTCCTTAATGACGGATTCTAGTGGGTTATATGTCTGAGACCTGGGACTGTTAAGTCTAGAATGTTGAGATACAAGTGTCTGCTGATTGTTACATGTTTGCCTCTAGATTAGGCCATTCCAGTCACCCTAGCCAGCCTCTGATGTCACTCTCTCTATCAACTTGAGTTCATCTAAAACTCTTCATCCTAATTCTCATCTAGTTCTGATGAAAGGGCACAAGCATTAACTCCCGTTTTGTTCTCCACAGATGTTGCCAGACCTACTGAGTATTTCCAGCTTTTTTTTTATTGCATCAAGTCTGTTTGTCCATCATCGCTGCATGCTTGCTGACCTACACTGACTCCCAATTAAACAATGTTTCAATTTTAAAACCCTCATCCTTGTTTGCAAATCCCTCCGTGGACTCAGCCCTCTCTGTCTCTGTTACCACCTCCAGTCCCACAATTCAAGTCCCCTGTTATCCTCCAATCTTTGCCTCTTGTTCATCTCTGTTTATCATCAGTTTGACATTGGCAAACATACCCCCATCAGCTGCATTGGCTCTAAACCCTTGAATATCCTCCAATCACTTTTCTGCTTCTCTACCTTGCACTTTTAGACCAAGTTCACTTGTCTGAATATCCCCTTTTGTGGTTTAGTTTTCAACTTTGTTTAATAATGCTTTTAAGCAATATTTTGGTTTACTTTTTCAAAACTATTAAAAGGAACTTCTTGTGTTGTAAAAGGACCTTTGTGAATTGAACATAATGCAGTCTCAACCCAGATCATCAGCTTACTGTGGAAAGTGATTCCTAATTTGACACTAATTGTTAACTTACATAGCATTTGTCATGTACCTTCTGCAGAACCCCTTGTACTCTCCTGGAGGAGATGATTAAACTCACGGTTCTGATGGGTGAACGTGAGGCTTGTACACGAGGTCACACGTCCTTCCTATCTTAACATTGGCAAAAAATGGGGACTATAGAAGAGGCTGACACTGAAGAAACTTGAGTGAAAGGACAGAAACAAAATGTAATGCATTCAGGCTAGCAAGAGGCAGAGCTCAAAATCTCGCATTCTGCTCTTTCTGATATTTACAAACTGGGCTTTTGCAATTTCAGATTGCAGTTGGCACAATGGCTGAGGGCATAATTAACACAAGCATCACCTGTACAAGTACGCAGCGAATCTGACAGCTCTGCTTTGTTCTGTCCGCTTCAGAAAATTAATTTCATATGGAAACTGAATTATGAGTTGTGTACAACTTCGCTAACTGGGATGTTGCGGCCATATTTGTTGTGGGTATAAATGGTGAGGGGGAGGTGCGCGATATCACAAGAGACCAAAAACTAGGTTTGTGCTGATGGGGTTTCCCAGATCAATTGCCCCATCCCAGCTCCTCCAGTGGTGTAACAATTTTCCCATCATTCAATGTCTAGAGCCTTATTTGAATAGCTTAATTCTTCGACACTCTCAGATACCCAACATTTTTGAGGAGAACAACAGTTACAGGGTTTGCTGAGGGCATGGCTGATGATGTCCTTTAAGAAGTTTGAACTGTTTAAAATTAAGATTTAAGGGGTTTACTTTTTTGCAATAACTTCCAATTGCAAATCATGCCATGTTTCTAGAGAGCCTTAGCTAACATACAAAATTTCCTTCGTCGTCTGAGAAAGTAGAGGCATTGGTGGGCTTTCTTAACTATAGTGTCAGCGCTGGGGGACCAGGACAGTGATCTAGACACTTAAAAACCTGAAGCTCTCAACCCTTTCTACTTCATCCCTGATATAGGCAGGGGCGTGTTCTCCTTTACGTTTCCTGAAGTCGATGCCAATCTCCTTCATTTGTTGACATTGAGGGAGAGATTATTGTTGCCGCACTAGTTCACCAGATTTTCAGACTTGTTCCTGCGCTTTGTCTCATCATTGTTTGGGATCTGACCCACTACTGTGGTGTTGTCAGCAAACTTGAAAATCAAATTGAGGGGAATTTGGCCACACAGTCGTAAGTGTATAAGGAGTGTCTGCATGGGTTTCCTCCGGGTGCTTCAGTTTCCTCCCACAGTCTGAAAGACATGCTGACTAGATGCTAAATTCTTCCTCAGTGTATCCGAACAGGTGCCGGAGTGTGGCGACCAAGGGATTTTCACAGTAACTTCATTGCAGTGTTAATGTAAGCCTACTTGTGACAAATAAATAAAACAACTTTAAATAAATTTTACATTCTTCAGCCTTTAACATCTCTTTCAAATTATTTTAATATTGAGACCTGAGTGATCTTTACTCTTCACATAGCCATTGTAAAACATTCAGTTTGAAGTACCTGGTATAGAATTAAAATGAATTTGGTTTTGTTTTAAAACCGAGAGTTCAACAGAATTTAAGCGGCAAAATATATTGATTGTTGAACGTTTTTAGGAGTATGTTGTGTTGTATTATAAATTTATCATTATTCCACAAAATGTAAGTTTCTCACTCTACGACGGACATGTGGGATTTTACCGAATGCTGTCAGTTCATTCCAGTATACTTTATTTACAAGATTGTCCTAATTAACTAATTATTTAGTAAGCAATAGCATGCAAAGTGATGGCACTGTACACTCACGAGTTTTCGTTCTTGATTTTGCACCTCACTCATGAATTTTGTGATGACGTTTGTCTATGGATCCCCGGTTGGAGCTCAGAACATATTCCCCAGAAACTTGCCTATTTATCTTAAGATTATCCAGTGCTTAAATAAACTGTGTATTTATTTTATGTTTTATTGTTGTTCGCGCATGAGGTTCTGGAACTAAAATGATTGAAAGCACGATCTATTTACAGCTTTCTATTGTGACAACAGATGCGACTGATATAATAAATACGATATTGTACCACTGACATTTCTGATCCTCTGTGGAATTTCTACCCCAAATATCCCCTGAAGGGCCAATGTTTTATTGTTACTTACAATGCCAAAAATGTCTTGGGAACCCTCTTGTGCTGCTTATAATTCAAATTTCTGTAGTTCCTATTGTGTTTTGTACTGGTGACTTTCTAGAATGTGTTCCACTTTGAAAGGAATAGGTAATAAGGGCAATTACATTTGGATATTTTCTGGAAGCCAAATTGGACTTAGTAGTGCCCATTTTTTAGCTTATAAAGTAATTCTTTAATGCATGAAAATGGGGTCCAAGATCTAGCATCTAGATCTTGTGTTTTGCAATGCTGGCTTGATGTCAGTGCTTCCAAATACCATGCTCGAGTCTACTGGAGGTCTTAACCTCTTGCGATGAACATGACACTAAATGGAATCAAGGACCCACCACTAATGCTATTCATTGGATAAAGAACTACTGACAGGTTCATTGTTTTATTTATTCATTCGTGGGACACAGGCGTCACTGGTTGGCCAGTATTTATTGCCCAGCCCTAGTGACCCGAGGGCAGTTGAGAGTCAGTCACGTTGCTGCATCTCTGGAGTCACATGTACACCAGACCAGATAAGGTTGGCAGATTTCCTAAATGACATTAGTGAACCAGATCGGTTTTTCCGACAATCGACGCTGGTTTCATGATCACCAGTAGATTCTTAATTCCGTATATTTTCCTTTATTGAATTCAAATTCCACCATTTGCCATTGCAGGATTCACACCCGGGCCCCCAGAACATTAGCTGTATTTCTGGATTAATCATTTAGTGCTAGGTCATTGCCTTCCCTTTTGGGTCATGTTTTCCAATTACTGACACAATTGTACTACATGTGTTTTTGGATTCTTCTCTTGGCTATAGTTTGACCCGTTTACATGACTGCAATACTTTTTGTTCATTTATAAGCTTAGGTTGAAGCAAGTTGCTTCCAGATATAGATGGCCTGGTAACTCCTCAATCAGAAAATGACGAAAAGTCATGGAGGGCAGGTCAAACTACAAGAACAGGGAGGAGAAGAAGGGCTCTTAGCAGAAGGTGAGCTTACTATCAAATTTTTACGATCAAATAAATTGGTTAGACTTAAACCTGGTATTGTCAGACTTGTTACTGTCTTAGCAGAAGGCCATAGTTGTTGAGGGCCTTTAGGGAGCAAATCTCTTGCCTCTATTTATGACTGAGGCAGCTCCACTTCTCAGTCATCACAAAAATCATCACTGAAATCTACAATTGTTGCAGCTGTGACTGCACCTCAAAATAGGGCAAAGACTGCATTCCTCTGGCTGTTAAGTTGACTATTACTCTTAACTTTGCTTGGCTGACTCCTTCCAGGTTGCAGCTGGAGATTTGAGTAACATTTTGACCATTTGTAGTGTATTTCTGCATAAAGGACATCATTCTGGCACACAGTACAAAGATGTGTAAGGGTGGCACAGTTGTAAGCAGTGCTGTCTCACAGCGCCAGGGACCTGGGTTTGATTCCCGGCTTGGGTGACTGTCTGTATGGAGTTTGCACATTCTCCACTGTCTGCGTGGGTTTCCTCCCATGCTCCAAAGATGTGCAAGTTAGGTTGATTGACCATGCCATACTAAATTGCCATTTAATGTCAGGGTAAATAAGTAGTGTTATGGGCATTGGGCCTGGGTGGGGTTGCAGTTGGTGCAGGCTCGATGAGCCAAGTGACTTCTGTGCTGCAGGGATTCTATAGATTCTTTGTAAGATTTTGGATTCGGGTGCCATATATACCAAAGATGGGCTGTTGAGTATTCATAAGTGATCTTAAATTAGTTTCTTAAAAAGCAACTGTTTAGATATGATGCATTAGTTAAATCAACAGGAGAACTATACAACCCATGACAATTAAGGTTCACTGGTTCCAGAAAATGAATGGATGGTTGGCCCAAAGTGTGTTGGTCTCAGTAACTTGCGATGGCTGCATTCTGCTCTTTAGCCAAAGCGTTTGGAAACTCTTCCTTGTCTTTCTCACTCTTTACTGCTCTGTCATCTATCTAAAGAAGGGAGCTGCCCGAAGTTGACTGTCACCTGATGAGGTCTCATTGACATACTTTATTTTTAGGGGTTGGTGGTTTGCCCTATGTCAATCGCTTGTTTGAACGTTTCTAATCAATGAATACAAGCCAGGTACCCAAGTTGTTAGGATGGTCACCCCCACCACCGCCGTCCGTCACTCAGTTCAAGGCTACTTTTTAGTTTATCTCATATTGACGATCATTTGCTTTATAAAATGGCACCAGAACGTTTCCTGCTATGGTTCAGGAATGTTTGTAGAGTCTCATGACATCAATGTGGGGAGTGCAATCTTTGTGACCTTTATCTTGTCTTGGTCCCTGACTCCTTAGCATTGTTTATGTTTTTTTCAGAGAGAGAATTAATGCTGTGCTAACTAATTCTATTAGAGTTTTATGCAGTTCTAAAAACAGACCATTTCGTGAAAGTTCCTATTACTTACAGTTCCCCACTTTAAGAAGGAAATGTGCTTATTGACTTTTCACAACTAATTTTTAGCCAGCTTAGTTATTTCTGAGGTTTGAAATCTTGTCATAGAATCCCTACAATGTAGAAGGAAGCCATTGAGCCCGTGGAGCCTGCGCTGACAGCAATCCCATCCAGGGCCTATCCCAGTAACCCCACACATTTATCCCACTCACCCCCCACCCACCCACTGCCCTGATACTAAGGAACCCAGGGACTAATTTACCCTGGCCAATCACCCTAACCCACCCATCTTTTGGACTGTGGGGGGAAACCAGAGCACTTGGAAGAAGCCCACACAGACACAGGGAGAACATAAAAATGCCACACAGTCACCCAAGGTTGGAATAGAAACCGGGTCCCTGGAACTGTGATCAAAGGGGGTTTCTGCCTCAAGATCTTTGCTTATCCTCAGTTTGTAGGCAAGGACACAAACTTCTCCAAGAGATACATCCAAGAAATATCTCCAATAAATATCTGGGTGGCACGGTGCCTCACAGCTTCAAGGACCTGAGTTCAATTCCCACACTGTCTGTGTAGAGTTTTCACATTCTTCCCATGTCTGCGTGTGTTTTCTTTGGGTGTTCCAGTTTCCTCCCACTAGCCAAAGGTGTGCAGCTTAGGTTGATTAGCCATGCAAAATTGTCCCTTAGTGCACTGGGTTGTGTAGGTTAAAGGGATTAGTGGGTAAATGTATGGGGTAATAGGGGTAAGGCCTATTTGGGATTGTTGTCGGTGCAAACTTGATGGGCTGAATAGCCTCCTCCTGCACTGTGGGGTTTCTGTGATTCTCTGAGAAGGGTGTCAACCTATTAGCCTCACCTGCACTTTCCTTTCACCAGAAAGCCAATAGCAATTTGATACATTCCATTAAGCTAAGACCCAGTGAGTTATTCCAACCTACTTTTGATGTTTGTTTTTCATAACTGTACCTTCTCCCCTGATCACTTCTTCATACTGTTTTACACATTCAATAGTTGCCATCTTATCTCATTTATGAGCCCTGGAGAAACTTTACAGTCCAATAAAGTACCTTGATAATATCTTTAAAACAGAAATTAAGCATTCCCACTTGATCCCAGGTATTTCACTTGTTTGTTCCTTTTCTGAAACAGCATTTTATTTTCTCAAAAGTAAGCTGCTAGATTGTATCTGACATGTTTATTTAAAAATTATCCCAAATTCAAATTGTGTTGTTGTACTGACAGGTTTGATTAGTGTTCAATTTATTTCTTTGAAGAACAAACACTGTTCTTGATGCGCAGAAACCACCTAGATTGTTTTGTTGCTAGTCTCACTCTGAAGAAATCAAATTTGTTTATCCCCTTAAACTTCAGGTAAATTTCCCTTTGAAGGTTTGAAATAACAACTCTTACAATTTTTTTTTATCAATTCCAATTTCAGAAACAATTATGACCAGGCTTATTGGTTTTATACCAGCGTCAGAAGTTCTTGCAATTAGTTTAAATGTAACTTCCATATCTCTTGTATTCAAAACACTTTGGTCTTGAAAGAGAACAAATGGTAAGAAATGGTGTGAATGCTCAAAGCCTTTTGTACCAGCTTTGACAAAGGGTCATCTGGATTCGAAGCGTCAGATCTTTTTCTCTCCTGTTAGACATGCTGAGATTTTCTAGCACTTTCTCTTCTGGTTTCAGATTCCAGCATCGGCTGTAATTTGCCTTTATCCTTTTGTCCAAATTTGGCGTCTGTTGATAGGCTCTTGGATTTACAAAACTGCAGTTCTTTGCTGCAGTATCAGTTCTCGTGATCTTGGAAAAATACACACACAAAAACAAAACACATTTGGGCTTTGCCCAGAAACTGAATGAGTAATTTTTTTTTTGATCAGTGTCGCAAGTAGGCTTATATTAACACTGCAATGAAAATGCCTCAGTCTCCACACTCTGACACCTGTTTGGGTATACAGAGGGAGAATTTAGCATGTCCACTGTGCTGAACCAGCACGTCTTTCAGACTGTGGGAGGAAACCCACGCAGGCATGGGGAGAACTTGCAGATTCCACACCAGACAGTGACCCAAATCGGGAATCAAACCCAGGTCTCTGGCACTGTGAGGCAGCAGTGCTAACCACTATGCCATTGTGCCACCCCCATATCTGTAAATTTAGAAACTTAAAATTTAGTAATATCCAAAATTACCATTTAGCAATACACAGACTGTGTGATGAATTAAAAAGAAAACACTTGTCAGCAGGGACCTCTCTGCTTGTTTCTCCAAGGGGCGGAATAAAACATTCTCAAATGCACACAGTTGTGCTTTACATACATATTTAAAAAAAGCGTTCCCATAAAAAAAAGCTGCACTCCATTCGAAACTGAGCTTTTGTAAGAATATTTTTGTCGGGTGTGATTCTCCCATTTTTGTTCTAAGTGCTCCCGCGTGCAGGGAAATCGGAGCAGCAGCAACAGTCAGGATCGCAGCCACCTTTCCATTTGTAAAACATGCCCACCAACCCTGCTCCACAGAGATCAGACTGCCTTTTATAAAGGGTGCCCTGATCTCAGCTTTGTAAGACAGCCCCACCTCCCCCTTCTCCGCCACAGATATTGTAAACAGCCCCCCTTCCTCTGACAAGGGAAGCACCTCTATCCCCTCAGCACAGAGGGGCATCCTCCCCCCACTACTAAAACAATGTGTCACCTACCCAACCCCACTCCACAGAGGCATGACAAGGTGATCGAACCCTGCCGCTCGTCCTCCCCGCTCCTCCAGCCAGCAGCCTCATTCCTGTCCCACAATGGAGACACTCCAATATGGTGTCTCCTCAGGCACCATCCACTCTTCATGCCACAGTCAGTAAGGATAGGCAACAACACCTCCTCCACGATTATCCTCAACACTGGTGCCCCTCAAGGCTGTGTTCTCAGCCCCCTAGTATACTCCTTATATGCCTGTGACTGTGCGGCCAAATTCCCCTCCAATTTGGTTTTCAAATTTGCTGATGACACCACTGTAGTGGGTCGGATCTCAAACAATGGTGAGACAGAGTACAGGAATGAGATGAAGAATCTGGTGCACTGGTGCAGCAACAATAATCTCTCCCTCAATATTGACAAAATGAAAGAGATGGTATCGACTTCAGGAGAAGTAAAGGAGAACGTGCCCCTGTCTCCATCAACGGGGATGAAGTAAAAAGCATCGAGGGCTTCAAATTTTTAGGTGTCCAGATCACCAACAACCTGTCCTGGTCCCCCCATGTCGACACTGTAGTTAAGAAAGCCCATCAATGCCTCTACTTTCTCAGAAGACTAAGGAAATTTGGCATTTCAGCTATGACTCTCACCAACTTTTACAGATGCACCATAGAAAGCATTCCTTCTGGTTGTATCACAGCTTGGTATGGCTCCTGCTCTGCCTAAGACCGCAAGGAACTACAAAAGTTCATGAATGTGGCCCAATCCATCATGCAAACCAGCCTCCCACCCATTGCTGTGTCTACACTTCCTGCTGCCTCAGCAAAGCAGCCAGCATAATTAAGGACCCCATGCACCCTGGACATTCTCTCTTCCGCCATCTTCCTCCGGGAAAAAGATACAGAAGTCTGAGGTCACGTACCAACCAACTCAAGAACAGCTTCTTCCCTGCTGCTGTCAGACTTTTGAATGGGCTTACCTAGCATTAAGTTGATCTTTCTCTACACCCTAGCTGTGACAA
Source organism: Carcharhinus amblyrhynchos (assembly GCF_965287045.1). Lineage (NCBI taxonomy): Eukaryota > Metazoa > Chordata > Chondrichthyes > Carcharhiniformes > Carcharhinidae > Carcharhinus > Carcharhinus amblyrhynchos. The sequence continues at coordinate 16,685,408 of NC_137350.1, forward strand.
ACACTACATTCTGCACACTCTCATTTCCTTCTCTGTGAACGGTATGTTTTATCTGTAGAGTGCGCAAGAAACAATACTTTTCACTGTATGTTAATACATGTGACAATAATAAATCAAATCAAATCCTCTTAGGCCCCACCCTTTGGCAGTGTTAACTTTGCACCACACCCTGCTAATGATGCCTGGCAGTGACGCAGACATATTGGCACTGTCATAGTGACACAGCAAAGGTGGTAGGGGAGTTTTGCCAGCCTCTTCTGTGACTAAAAGCCAGCTCCAGTGCAGGCATGTAATTCCAGTATGAGTGTTTGAAGAAAACTCACTACAGAACAGCCAAGGTCTTTAGATCAAAGAACAAACCTGTTTATAAATATTGCAGTTCGAAAAGCAGAAATGAAAGCTCCTACCTGCTGTTCAAGAGCCTTAACCTGTTAGTCAGAACAAGCCTGTTTATAAACATTGCGGTTGAGAACAAAAGAAAGTACTTGAGATGAGATACATTCAACTGTGAAGGGAAAGAAAGACAAACAGAGCTCCTCCTTGCTGTGTTCTGGCCTCAAGCTGTCATTCAAGCTGCCAGTTAAAGGTACTGAAGGGTGAGATGGAATGTAAACAAAGCATTTCAAAGTCTTGGCACTCTCCAGGAAGGTTCAGAGACTTGGGAAAAAAGCAGTGTTAAAATGGGGGCTGAGTAATCAGGTATGGAGTTAAAAGGATGTTCTTGAGGCTTATTGGATTATATTGATCATAAACATTTATTTGCTCCAGAGCTGTAAATCAAAACAGTTCAAAGTGGCCAGGCTGCACCAATTTCACATTCAGGGGAAAAAAGGGAATGCCCCTTGTGAAACTGACATTTCCTGTCACTCAAAGCACTTCTAAGAGGTCTACTCACACCTGGGCCTTCTGAGACAGAGCAAGGGAATCCCTTCTGTAGCTATTGAAGGTGTCCAGGTGCCTAGTGGGCATGGATATTAAAGTATCAGGACACTTGGAACGTTTCACAGTACACAATCAGGAATAAAGAGTTGAAACAGAAAGCTGCCTGAGGTCACCATGCTCAGACCAATCTCTACTTCTCCCAGGATGAAAAGGGCACTCCAACCCTGAGGTGAATCAGGAGGTCAACCCCCTTCCCCCAGCCCAAAGTCCACCCAACTTCCAGGCACCCTGGGGACCATCCCTCTTCAGTTTGGCAGCTTCAGTGTGGTGTAAGGACACAAAATCTATCTCCTTTCTTCCCCTCAGACTCCAAGGCCCCAGATTCACGCTTATCAAGATCTGCATTAAATCCTGTGCATAGTGTTGGATGCGGTGGGCTTGAGGAAGAGTTCTTGGAATGCTGCCGGGATAGTTTCCTTGAACAGTGTGTGTTGGAGCCGACAAGGGAGCGAGCTATCTTGGATCTGGTGTTATGTAATGAGGCGGGTAGAATTAGGGACCTTGTGGTGAAGGATCCTCTTGGGAAGAGTGATCATTGTATGGTGGAGTTTCTGATGCAGATGGAGGAGGAGAAAGTGGGTTCCCGGACATGTGTCCTTTGATTGAACAGAGGGGAGTACGATAGGATGAGAGAGGAATTGGCGAATGTTGATTGGGGGAGCGCATTGGAAGGTAGGTCTGTTGAGGAACAGTGGAGGATCTTTAAGGAGATCTTTCTTGGTGCTCAGCAGAAATTTATTCCGATGGTTAAAAAGGATCGTAGGAGGAGAGATAATCAGCTGTGGATAATGAAGGAGGTAAAGGAGAGTGTTAAATTAAAACCTGATGCGTTTAGAGTAGCTAAGAGTAGCGGGCGAGAAGAGGATTGGGAGAGGTTTAAATGTCAACAAAGAATGACAAAGAAGTTTTTTATATTAAGCTAGCGCTTAATATTAAAAAGGATAGCAAGAGTTTTTATAAATATATAAAAAGGAAGAGGCTGGCTAGGGTGAATGTTGGACCCTTAGAGGATGAGAGGGGGGACTTAGTGGTAGGGGATGGGGAAATGGCTGAGGCCTTGAATAACTTTTTTGTTTCGGTCTTCACAGAAGAGGACGTGAATAATTTGCCGGGTGTTAGCGATGGAAAGATGGTAGGAGTGGAGGGCCTGAATGACTTTATTGTTACTAGAGAGGCAGTGCTCGATAGACTGGAGGGACTGATTGTGGACAAGTCCCCAGGACCGGATGGAATGCATCCAAGGGTTCTGAAAGAAATGGCGGAGGTGATAGTGGATGCTTTGGTGGTTATTTTCCAAACGTCGGTGGATTCCGTGGAAGTGCCGGAAGATTGGAAAACGGCTAATGTTACGCCGTTGTTTAAGAAGGGTGGCAGGCAAAAGGCAGGGAATTGTAGGCCGGTTAGTTTAACGTCTGTTGTAGGTAAAATGTTAGAATCCGTGATCAAGGAGAAAATAGCGAGGCATCTTGAGGAGAATTGTTTGATAGAGCAGACACAGCATGGTTTCGTTAAGGGGAAGTCGTGTCTGACGAATTTATTGGAGTTCTATGAGAATGTGTCTAGGGCAGTGGATAGAGGAGAGCCGGTGGATGTGGTGTTTCTTGATTTTCAGAAGGCGTTTGACAAGGTGCCTCACAAGAGGTTATTACAGAAGGTCAGGGGGCATGGAGTTGGGGATAGGGTGTTAGCGTGGATAGAGGATTGGCTGCCAAATAGGAGGCAGAGAGTGGGGATCAATGGGTGCTATTCGGATTGGCAGTTGGTGACTAGTGGAGTGCCCCAGGGGTCAGTGCTGGGGCCTCAGCTATTTACCATTTATATAGATGATCTGGAGGAGGGAACCGAGTGTATGATGTCGAAATTTGCTGATGACACCAAGATTGGTGGAACGGCAAATTGCGCGGAGGGTGTGGAGAGTCTGCAGAAGGATCTAGATAGGCTGGGCGAATGGGCCAGGAACTGGCAAATGGAATTTAATGTTGGCAAGTGTGAGTTTGTCCACTTTGGTAGGAATAATGGTAGGAAGGACTATTACTTACATGGCGAAAAACTGCAGCATGCGACGGTGCAGAGGGACCTCGGGGTCCTTGTGCATGAGTCGCAAAAACCCAGTTTGCAGGTGCAGCAGGTGGTCAGGAAGGCTAATGGGATGCTGACCTTCATAGCGAGGGGGATTGAATATAAAAGTAGGGAGGTCTTGCTGCAGCTGTATAGGGCACTGGTGAGGCCGCAGCTGGAGTACTGTGTGCAGTTTTGGTTGCCGCACTTACGCAAGGATATTTTGGCCTTGGAGGGAGTGCAGAGGAGGTTTACTAGGCTGATACCGGAGTTGAGGGGGTTGAACTGTGAGGAGAGGCTGAATAAACTAGGCTTGTACTCGTTAGAGTTTAGAAGAATGAGGGGAGATCTCATTGAGATATAAGATGATGAATGGGATGGATAGGATAGAGGTGGAGAGGCTTTTCCCGCTCAGAAAGGACAGTAGGACTAGAGGGCACAGCCTCAAGGTTTAGAACGGAGTTGAGGAGGAACTTCTTCACTCAAAGGGTGGTGAATCTCTGGAATTCTCTGCCAGTTGAAGTTGTGGAGGCTGCCTCGCTAAATATTTTTAAGACACAGGTTGATAGGTTTTTGATAGGCAAGGGGATTAAGGGTTATGGGGAGAGGGCGGGAATGTGGAACTGAGATACGACAGATCAGCCATGATCTTATTGAATGGCGGGGCAGGCTCGAGGGGCTAGATGGCCTTCTCCTGCTCCTATTTCTTATGTTCTTATGTTCTAGAGCTGGGAGTTGCAGGTGCATTTTAGGAAGTGTTGAATTAGATTTCAAGTCCAATAATGGCATTGAAATGTGCAATTTTGATTATTCATCAGGGACTGGTACAGCAGGCAGGGAAACTTGGAATAGGTTTGACATCCAGTGAGAATCACTTTTTTTGCCTCATGCCCAGTACAATGGCCATTGCATTGGGGCAGCACGGTGGCACAGTGGTTAGCATTGCTGCCTCACAGCACCAAGGACCCGGGTTCGATTCCAGACTAGGGACATTGTCTCTGTGGAGTTTGCACGTTCTCCCCGTGTCTGCATAGGTTTCCTCCGTGTGCTCCAGTTTCCTCCCACAGTCCAAAGATGTGTGGTTTAGGTGGATTGGCCATGATAAATTGCCCCTTAGTGTCAAGGGGGACAAGCTAGGGTAAATGCGTAGGGTATTGGAGATAGGGTGTGGGTGGGGTTGTGGTCAATGGGCTGAATGGCCTCCTCCTGCACTGTAGGATTGTATGACTCTTGCTTGGGGCTAGTGGATCCAGAGTATTGCCCTGTTATCATTTCTTTTCCCAAGTTTTATTTAAATTCCAATTGTTTCAATACCTTTTAATTTTTTTTAATGAATTTTGTTACCCAAGATTATTTTTGGTGTAACCAGGATTTTAAGACCAAAGGAGCTAAAAAGAGACAGCAGCTTCTTCAAAGGACAACAGACTAGCTGCAGAAAAGAAACAGAATGTTTCCATATTTATTTATTTTTCCCCTTTACTCTTTCAAAACAATTTTCAAGCTCAGATTGTCCACTTAGCCAAATTTGAAAGAAATCGTCAGTAAAATGTGTCTTTATTTTTAGCAGTTTTTCTTTAACAATGGTACGAATGTTTTAAAAGGTCAGATTGGATTTCTGCCAAAATTTTTCAAAGTTTCAAGCCCATCTTTATATCTTATCAAACTGTAGAGTCATTTTTCACAGCTGTGCCCTTACGTTTTAATTCAGAGTTAAGGTCATACTTTCACACAATAACTTTATGTTTACAAAGAACACTCTGCTTTAATGATGACTTGATGGTGTTTTGTATGCATGGTGGATGTCAGGAACACTTGAACATCCTTTTAAATAGCTCTGGTTTGACTTAAGGGGAAATGATTTCTCCAGTTGGCTACAAATGGAATGCATTGGTTTCCAATCTGTCCCGTGTCATTCAGGACACCAGTGCTCAAAGATGGTTGGCTAGCTTCTCATAGAATCATAGGATCCCTACCGTCCAGAAGGAGACCATTTGGCCCATCAAGCCTGCACCACCAACAATCCCACCCAGGCCCTACCTCCATCACCCTAGATATTTACCCAGCAAATCCCCCGACACTAAAGGACAATTTAGCATGGCCAATCAACCTAACTCCCGCACATCTTTGGATGTGGAAGGAAACCGGAGCAACTGGAGGAAACCCACGCAGACATGGGGAGAACATACAGACTTCACATAGACAGTGACTCAAGCCGGAATTGAACCTGAGTCCCTGGTGCTATGAGGCAGCAGTGCTAACGACTGTGCCTCAGTGCTTCTGCTGCCCTGATCTGTTGTTCTTCAATTGGGAACTCTTCAGGTCCCCCACTAAATTTGGAAAGGTTTCTATGAGCCACACTTCAAGCAAATCATCCACAACCTTTGCGCCTGATTCTCTGACCTTGCTCGTGGTTGGGATTCTCTGGCCCTGCTGCTGTGAACAGAAATTTAGCTGAGCATCAAATTCTTTGTTCTCTCTGGCAGCATGGTGTGTGAGACCAGAGAATCCTGGCCTTTATCTTTCTTGGTTTAATAATTGACTTGTCTGAGGCTCTTCAACCAAGAGGAGCATCTCCCTAACTTACTCTCTGATTGCTTTGGACTTTCTCTGCTCTTTGCTTAACTCTGAAAATAAAGCGCTGAATTCTCCGGCCACACTGGTCTAAAAGCCGGAAATTTCCACCCAATCGTCAATGGCATTTCACATTGTCTGCAACCCGCCTGCTAAAATTCCAGTGGTGGGCAGGATGGGAGAATTCCATCTGAAGTGTCTGTCCATTTGATTTTTGGTTTACTCCCTTTGTCTTTTTTAAAATGACGCTGGTCCTTCCTTGATCTCTCTTCATTCTGCTGGCCTGGTTTCAGCCTCTTTTCACTATTGAGCCACTTCAACCCCATGGGTTCTGTTTGTTTTCTTGCATACAGCGCTGCACCATGTGCCTCTTGTTCCCAGTGTAACTGATTGTGCAGGAAAGCAATGCTCTCCTACCAGCCATCACTTTCCTTTTGCAACTTATTGACCCATTCTCTCAAATGCTTGTCTTTTTCATTCACCTTGAAGCAAACATATGTAAACAATAGGACAATTTATTGTAGACTTTTTTCAACTTAATTGCTGAAATTTTATCGCCTTGCCTGCCCGCGGCTCGTACGATCCCACCCAAGGCCGACAGGGAATGCCATTCTGAGAGATCGGGGTGGGTAAAATTCTGGTAAATGTTTCCTTTCTGAACCTCTTTGAAAAACCTATCAAAAATGCACATGAAGGGTGGAAATTTTAGTCCACTCTGCGCCAGTTACAATTCCTGTGGTGGGTGGAATGGGAAAATTCCCCTGCATTCTCTGTCACACTGCTGTACAGCTCCCGGGGTATCCCTTACTCCAGACTCACCTCTTTCCTCAGTCAGACTGTCTATCCATCATTTCCCAACTTATGCCAATGCCACTGTGACTCCTGTAAGAAGTCATCAGAACACCAGGTTAAAGTCCAACAGGTTTATTTAGTATCACGAGCTTTCGGAACGCTGATCCTTCATCAGGTGAATCCTGTCCTGATGACTCCTGTCCTTAATAACTATTCCACACGTATTTAACTATAACCTAAGACTGTTGCTTCTCAAATTTCAAGCCATCATATCTTGACCACTGTGAACCCCACTCTGACACCAATCTATAAGATTTTGTGTTTGGGAGTGATGGTTACCTAAGGTAAACAGTTGAGCATTTGTAAGTGATTTAAGGTAGTTAATTAGGTTTAACAACACTTTGGGTGTACCTACACCTCTGAGATTGCAACTCAGGAAGACAGCTCACCACCATCTTCTCGAGGGCTGCTCGGAATAAATGTTGTCTAGCCACATCCAATAAAAATCAATTTAAAACCAATGAAGGAGCAAATGTTTAGATGCAAAGTATTAGCTAAATAGACAAGAAATGTACATGAACCATAACTGTTGAACGCAGTTCACTGATTCCAGAGGATGAATGTTCGGTTGACACAGACTGTGTTGGTCTCAGTAGCTTGGCAGCATTCTGCTCACTAGCTGAGTTGTTTGTGAATTCTGCCTCCATCTTTCTCTGTCTTGCTTGCTTTTTGAACATAAGAACATAAGAAATAGGAGCAGGAGTAGGCCATCTAGCCCCTCGAGCCTGCCCCACCATTCAATAAGATCATGGCTGATCTGTCGTGGCTCAGTTCCACATTCCCGCCCTCTCCCCATAACCCTTAATCCCCTTGCCTATCAAAAACCTATCAACCTGCGTCTTAAAAATATTTAGCGAGGCAGCCTCCACCACTTCAACGGGCAGAGAATTCCAGAGATTCACCACCCTTTGAGTGAAGAAGTTCCTCCTCAACTCCGTTCTAAACTGCTCCCCCCTTATCTTGAGGCTGTGCCCCCTAGTCCTACTGTCCTTTCTGAGTGGGAACAGCCTCTCCACCGCTGGCGCAACTTCCAATGAATACATGTCAGGTAGCCAAGAAGTTAGGATGATCCACCCTGTCCATCACTTAGGTCAAGGCCTCTTCATTTATCTCATGCTAAGGATTATTCACTTGATCAAACGGCACCAGAAGGTTTCCTGACGTGTTTCAGGAATGTTTGTAGAATCTAGTAACCCCAATGAGGGGAATGAAATCTTTGTAACCCTTATCTCTACCTGATCCTTTGAAATTTTTATGCACTTCTACAGTGAGGTAGGGTGGGAATTAATGTTGTGCCAGTTAATTCCAGAAGAGTTCTAAACAACTCTTAAATAATACCGTTTCCCTACGATAAAGCCCAGGACTTGCATGGGGTATCACTGATTGGCCTCCCTGTAGGACTCATTGAATATGAGCTCTCTGGGGTTTGGTAATAACTCACCAGGTGGAGCTTGTTCACTAAGCTCTGTATAAAACAGACCCCTGAGTGGGTCCATTATTTCATTGCCCCAGTTGGGACCTGTTTGTGTTCACCATTGGCTTCTGGTTTTGCTTCACTTTATTTTGTGGAATAAAGCATTGCTCCTTTTAGAGCTGATTCCTGGAGTTATTATAGTCCTTATTTTTTACAAAGAAAAACAGTGCAACCTCATTCTGTTTTGCCAGAGATGGACAAGAAGAACAAGCACAGATATTTGCAGGTTACAAACATTTCCATGGTCCATTGTGCCACCCTGCAGATTGCTTTTCCTGCATGTCATGTGAACCTGACCATTTCTATGAATGAAGAGGGATTCTAGTCCTTCAATATTCAGCCACTATGTGATCAGAGGCAAAGCATCATGCACGTAAATGTTCACCTGGCAGCAGGTATGTTTACTTCAATCTTTGACGGTCCTGACCCAAAACAGCAAGCCAAAGGCTGCCTAGAAAGAAGATGGCTAGGGTTATCCAATCATTCAGATTCCAGTCCAGAGCCACTGCAAGTACATGATAATTTTCCTTCCTTTCATGTCCTGTGCCAAGATCATCAGTGGATTGTCAGAATACATTGGTGCTTGCTGTCTTGCCTCTTCATCCATTCCTCAAAGGTTTCCAGCACAGATTCACTTTTCAATTCAATTTTTTGTTATATTTCACTTTATTTTTCACAGAAGTTCATTTTGAGCACTTGGCTCCTATCACTGTGACCTAACTTTAATTAGAATTACTTAGAGCACAGGGTTACGGTGCTGAAGGAGACCAATTTGGTCCATTGTGTCTGATGATGACTTACTGCCATTTCCCTTTCTTTTTCCCTGTACACCTGCACATTGTTTCTGTTCAAGTAATCATCTAATGCCCTCTTGAATGCATTGATTGAACCTGCCTCCACAATACTTCCTGGCAGTGCGTTCCTGACCCAAACAACTCCTTATGTGAAAGAGTTTTTTTCTCACATTTCATATTCTATTTTTGCAAATTACTTTAAGTCTGTGCCCTCTCATTCTTGATCCTTTTATAAGACAGAACAGTTTGTTCCTGATGACTTTGAGTTTCTCGATCAAATCTCCTCTTAGCCTTCTTCTCTCCAAGGAGAACAGCCCCAACCTCTCCAACCTATCTTCATAACTGATGTTTCTCATCTCTGGACCATCCTTGTAAAACTTCTCTGCATGTTCTTCAATCTGTTCATATCCTTCCTATAGCATGGCACCCAAAACTGGAGACAGTATTCCAGCTGAAGTCTAACTAGTGCCTTGTACAAATTCAGTATAACCACCTTACTCTTATATTCTGTCCCTATTAAGAAAGCCCAGGATACCATTTGCTTTATTAACTACTCTCCACACCTGTCCTTCAACCTTCAACGATGTCTGTAAATATACACCCAGGTCCCTCTGCTCCTGTGCTCCTTTAAAAATTATACATGTTATTTTATATTGTCTCTCCATGCTCTTCCTACCAAAATGCATGACCTCACATTTCTCTACATTGAGCTTAATCTGCCATCAATTTACCCACTTAACTTATCAATGTCCTTTTGAAGTTCTACATCGGCTTCTTCACAGTCTACAATACTTCCAAGTTTTGTGTCATCTTGCAAATTTTGAAATGATCTTTTGCATACCAAGATCTAGATGATTAATATCCACCAAAAAAAGCAAGGGCCCTGATACTGACGCCTGGGGAACACCACAACAAACCTTCCTCCAATCCAAAAAATATCCATTGACCATCATTTTCTGTTTCATATTATTCAGCCAATTTTGTATCCACGTTGCTAACGGTCCCTTTTATTCCACGCATTATAACTTTTCTCACAAGTCTGTTGTGTGGCACGGTATCAAATGCATTCTGAAAGCCCATGTACAATACATCAACAGCATTGCCCTCATCAACTGTTTCTGCTACCTCCTCAAAAAACTTCAGAAAGCTAGGTAAGCACAACCTCTCCTTTAGAAATCCATGCTAGATCTTCCTAACCAACTCACATTTCCCATGTGACTACGATTCTATCCTGAATAATTGTTTCTAGAAATTTGCCCAATACTGACGATAAACTCTAATTGTAAGATCTATCCTTACAACCTATTTTGAACAACGGCACAACATTTACAATTCTCCAATCCTCCGGCAGCCCCCCGAGCCTAGAGAAGACTAGAATATTATGGTCAGCACCCCCGCAACTTCCATTCTCACTTCTTTCAAGATTCTTGGATGCATTTCATCCAGCCCAGGTGCCTTTTCAACTTCCAGTAATTCTGAGACAAGTGGTGATTCTCATTGTTCATGGCAGTCTTTGCTTTTGCAAAGTTCTTCAAAAACAGAGTTTATCAAGAAAAATCTGCTCACCGATAACCTCTGTGCTTAAAGAGTCTGCTCACCTAAGACAACTGCACCAGGCCAGACACCAAAAAAAAGGTGGCACTCTGAAATACAACCATGTCGATTTTCATGGTTGTTGGATCTACATTAAAAAATCCCAATTTTTGGAGGTGGTATAATTGTGTATGTCTCTTGGCCACCATATCTTTACACTCAGTTCAACCTATCATCTATTTTGATACTTAGTTACTTATAATTTGATTTGATTTATTGTTGTTGTATGCAGTATACAGTGAAAAGTATTGTTTCTTGCATGCTATACAGACAAAGCATTCCATTCATTGAGAAGGAGAGAGTGCAGAATATAGTGTTACAGTCATAGCTAGGGTATAGAGAAAGATCAACTTAGTGCAGGGTAGGACCATTCAAAAATCTGATGGAACAGGGAAACACTGTTTTTGAATTGGTTGGTCCGTGTCCTCAGACCTTTGTATCTTTTTCCCGAAGGAAGAAGCTGGAAGAGAAATGTCTAGGGTGCATGGGGTCCTTAGTTATGTTGGTTGCTTTCCTGAGACAGTGAGAAGTGTACACAGAGTCAATGGAAGGAAGGCTGGTTTGCGAGATGGATTGGGCTACATTCACGACCCTTTGTAGTTCCTTGTGGTCTTGGACAGAGCAGGAGCCATATCAAGCTGTGATACATTCAGAAAGAATGCTTTCTATGGTGCATCTGTAAAAGTTGGTGAGTGTCATAGTGGACAGGTCAAATTCCCTTTATAGTTAGTAATTATTTCAGTGTCCACTTCATGAATTCCATTTCTTGAATCTCCACAGGAACGATATCATTAATTGGCCTTTTCCTCAATTCTATGACTATTTTGTTGTCATTCAGTTCAAGAGAACTGACATGGCTCCAATTTACAAACCTCTCCTCTGAGTCCCTACAGTTTACTTGGCTATTCCTGTTGAGACCCACAACAATCCTGAAGCATGCTGAGATTTTATGTGGTTTTCCTCTGATTGACAATCATTTGTGTAGAGGATGAGAAGCAAAGATGAGAGTGTACAACTTTGAGGAGATTCAGTATTCAGTGACATGGGTCCTGCTATGTAGGAAATCGCTGATCCAAAGTAGGAAAGTAGGATTGACATCAGGTTTTTCAATAAGCTTGGCCAGAGCTTGCTTTGTATTAAATGCTGAAGAGAAACCAACAAAGATAGCACAAGTCTAGTTACTTTTGAATCAGATAGAACAAGATCAGACCTGAAACCTCCACTGACTTACCAAACTGTAACAGATCAATATGCCAAGCGAAAGCCTCTGACGGACACTTTGATACAGTTTTCAAAAACTCAGCCACAATGCTTCACCCTTTAAGACAAACAGGTTACCTTAATAGAGTGCCCTTCCCATTATTGACCCACCCAATATTGACTTGCAAACCCTGCCTGCTGTTGGAAACTTCTGGCCCTGCCAAAAGTCAATGGACTTTCAGTTTGCCCGGCACACTTGCAATCTGATCATGATGGGCCCAGAAAATCCTGGTCTTAACCTCCTCTGGGTTTTACAGCCTCGAACCCAAATTTAGACCTTACAAGCTTAACAGCAGGATCATGTGGATTTCCTTCTGACAAGCTATCTCAAGTTAACAGGTGTTCGTTTGCTGAGAATATGTTAGCCGTATTATCCACACACAACAGATATTTACTGATTAATTATAAGCAACTAATCAGAGGAAGACATGAGAGGATCAATGCTTCTGGGAACTATCAATTATTAAACAGTATGTAGGGGATTCAAATAGAATTCAGATAATTAAAGTTCTGTCCAAAGCACTAACAGAGGATGTTTTTAACTTGCTTATGTAGCCTCAGCAGCCCTCGCAATGTACTTCTGCCACCGATGGCCCCAGATTCCCAATAGATCCATCCACAGTGAAACTGTGTGATCCATCACACAGTTTGCGTGTGATGCAAACATTTTGGATGATTGATCTGATGGTGAAATCAATCGTGGGAGTGAATGAGTTAAAAAGGAGCCTGACCCCACCTCCCACATCTAGGAGACCAGTGGGCATGTTGGTTGAAGGAGCGTTAGTGACTGGGGTTATTGTTCCAATGGCAGCAACCTTGGTGGATCCAATGGAGCATCTTAAGGGAATCACTGAGGCTGTGTTTCTTCCAGTGAGATTCAAACATTGTGTGTGTGTGTGTGTGTGTGTGTGTAATTCTCCCCAAAAAATTTAAGTGTTCAATTCGTGGGAAAACTGGGGTAATTCACATTGTTTTTTCAGTGGGAGAATCTCCCACACACCGTGCGCTGCAGAGACCACCAGCGTGAATATCATAAGCTTTCAGGGGGTGGGCCTATTCCCACCCAGGAGGCTGAAACCAGCAGGCCTCTGAGCATATGCAGAACTGTCAGCCTCCCATTTGCTGGCCGGCTTGATCACTGGATGTAGAACCCCCAACAGTCCCATGCAGCCACCCCGATCATTCCTGCCCCTCCCTCTGCTCTGGTCTCCAGTAGCACCTCCCCCCTCCCCAAGGTGCCAACCCCCCCCTCCCCCACCTTGCAGTACCAACACCCCCACAGGCAGATCTCCCACTTCCACCCCTCTTCTCCCATCCCTGTAGACCCTCCCCCTCCCCAGGAGAATTCAGACCTGGGCCTGCGAATACTATTTAAATGATACTTAAATTAGCATTTAAATATTTAAATTATCATTTAAATGCTAGCCCCGCCTCCCCACTGATCCAGGAAAATCCAGCACTGGGAGACGCTAGCGGGGCATGAATGCTCGAGGGCACCCTATAAGTCGCGACCCTCCCCACCCTAGGCGTGCAATTCTCCCAGCCGACTTCGCTAGAAAATGGAATGGGAGAATCACCCTGGGATTCGGCAGGAGAGAAGAAAAGGTAACAAAGGAGTTGTGATGACGCAATGGTGGGAGGAAGGCTTTGTGACAGAGAAAGCAGAAATTGATGGTGGCATTACTCCCTGGCTCACAGGAAGAAGGCAAGTCTTCTTCAAGAGCGAATTAAGGAACGGTGGTGTTCAATGCTCAGGGTATTCACATAACCAAATGGACAAGAACAGAATCTGATTCACAAAAATATGAGCGATTTAAATGGAACAGGAGGATGAGGACAAAGTGAAAAGAAAATAATCCTTCCAAAATCTGAGTCTGTGGGAAGAAAACTGTAATGAAATAAGGTTTGGTTGGAGGAAGGTAGCAGAAAAAACTGATTTGATTTGATTTACTATTGTCACATATACTAGCATACAGTGAAAAGTTTTGTTTCTTGTGCTATGCAGACAAAGCATACCATTCATAGAGAAGGAAACTAGAGAATGCAGAATATAGTGTTACAGTTACAGCTAGGGTGTAGAGAACGATCACCTTAATGCGAGGTAGGTCCATTCAACAGTCTGACGGCAGCAAGGAAGAAGTTCTTGAATCAGTTGGTACATGATCTCAGACTTTTGTATCTTTTTCCCGATGGAAGAAGGTGGAAGAGAGAATGTGTGCAATGCGTGGAATCTTTGATTATGCTGGCAGCGGGAAGTGTAGACCGAGTCCATGGATGGGAAGTTGGTTTGCATGATGGATTGAAGTTAGCGAAGGGATAAAGTAGATGTGGAAACAGAGTAGCAACCAAAGTGCAGGTGGAAGATTATACAGAAAGGCCAGTCAAGTTCTTTTTGGGGGGAAGAAATGGAGAAGTTCATTGCCAGTGGTATAGATACAGGAGTGATGAGGAACAGGACAAGCATCATACAATGGAGCAGAAAAGGCAAGCTTGGGGCAGTGAAGGACGGGCTGCTGGTGCAGGTAAAGATTGATCTCGGGGATGAGGAAAACTGTGCTAAAGTCCAGTGGAACACCAGGTTCATAGAATAGAATCCCAAAAGTGCAGCAGGAGTCCATTCAGCCCATCGAGTCTGTACCAACTCTTTGAAAGAGCATCTTACTCAGGCCCACTCCCCTGCCCTATTCCCATAACCTGATGCAAACATGGCTAATCCACCTAGTCTACAATTTAGCATGACCAATTTGCCTAACCTGCACGTTGAGGAGGAAACCGGAGCACCCACAGGGGACCCACACAGACGTGGGGAGAAAGTGCAAACTCTACACAGACAGACACCCAAGGCTGGGATCGAACCCGGGTCTCTTGCGCTGTGAGGCAGCAGTGCTAACCACTGTGCTGCTCAGGTTTACCAGCACCTGTGTTACAGAGCAGACAGTGAATGGAGAAAATGGAGAGGCAGAGTTGATGAAAATAAGGAAGAACTTGGTTGAATGAGAAACATTGGAGAACACTGGAGATTGGATAATTGGTCTCACCATGATTGATGACCTGCCTTGTATTTCCATGTGTGGGTTCTGTTTGCAGCAGTGTGTAACTCCTGTTTTACATCACAATTCCCCTGTGGAGTATCTCAGAACTCGTCAGACCTCAAACATCCCTGGGTTAAAAAGAAATGAAGTCGATTCAATAAAATTGGATGACATAACGTTAATTGAAAACCAGTGGCATTGACCATTAAATTATATATTTATGGACACAAAGTGCTTCAAAAGCAGTTTTAATGATGAGGATGTGCAGAATTGATTTCTGATGTAATAATGTCAATGCAACATGAATGATTTGAAACTGGTAGATATGAAGTGGACAGATGTTATGATGGTAATATGGAATTATTGCAGCAGGGCCTTCTTTTGAACTATGAGTCAATCTGTGACAATAATCATTGAAGCTTTATCTGGAGTGAATGGAAAGAATAACTGCAAGAACCAAATGGCTTTGTAAGCTAGAGAGAAATAAAAAGCTGAGTTGTATTTTTAGTGTAGAAGCTAAATAATGACTGATCTCTATCTATTATGAAACAGATGGGAGGATGTGGTCATTGCCAGCACAGCATGCAGCCAGGCTGTATCAGTTTTTCAAAACAGTCACTGGGAATGAGCTGTCAGCACAGAGGCAAACACAAATCTGTGAAACCAAAGGAGGGGGGTGGGGGTGCATTTCTTTTCTCTGGTTTTGGAGTTTGGGACCTCAGAGGGCTGAGTTTTCTGGGCCTTCCCGCTGGTGGGATCTTCCGGTCCTGGTGAAAGTGGTCCACCACAGTGTGTTCACCGGCAACAGAACGAGCGAGCCACGCAGGATACCGTAGACATCGGTGGGACTGAAAATTCCCACTGGTGGCCAATGGCGAGCTGCCTCCATTGCTGGAAAACATTTGGTGGGAGGGGTGGAAATTCCCATGTGTAAAAATTATTTGGGAAGTATGTGTATATTGATCCAGGGACCCTGGTTCAATTCTTGTCTTGGGTCACAGTCTGTACAATCTGCGTGGATTTCCTCCCACAGCCCAAAATATGTGCTAGTTCAGCACGTTGTGCATGTTAAGTTCTCCCTCAGTGTACTCAAACAGGTGCCAGAGTGTGGCGATTAGGGGACTTTTGTGGCAGGATGGACCCTACAAGCATGAGGAAAGCCGTAGGATTCATACTTGTTCTAACTGGCGTTGGGTCCCCTTTTCTCCAAATTATTGAGTTACCTTTGATACACCCCTGATCAGGGCTTTTAGTAAAGTGAAGAAGCATAGGAGGCATGATTAAAATTAAGGCCCAATGTTGGCAGTGTGGATAGGAAGCCATTTACAGAACAAGTAACAGAGGTTAGTGTTGAACTGGTGTGTTTCAGACTGGAGCAGTGCCTCCCAGGAGTCAATATTAGGGCTATTCATGGAATAGCAGAAGTGGTCAAGTCTTTTGTTGAAAATAAATAAATCTAGATAATTTCAAACTAATCCAAACACTTTAATGTCATTTTTTGGATTTGCCAAGAGCTTAAAGGGATAATATTTGATGGTCTCTTGAGGCTGTAAAGAGCTTCTGAGGTGGTCAAAGTAAGGTCATAAACACTGGTTTTGCTCACAGTTCACACAATTAGCTTGCCATCTTGTCAAAAGAGTTGAGGTACAGCTGCTCACGAGGTTGTTAAGGGGTTGATTGCCACTTAAAGTGCTGCTCCTTCTCATGAAGCAGATTGCGCGGCATTTTAATGAATAGATCTTGATCAAACACCATCACCTAACAACAACCAACTGATCAGAAGTCGAAGTAAAATAGTTGCTGCAGAGGGTTTTCCCCTGTGACTAAAAGGTTCCTTTTGCTATTCAGTTGCAACTGGTGATTTGACGACAACTTTTAAAACCGTCAGGAGACTTCCTGAGACACTTCGTCAGGACTTTACCGAGACATTTCATCACATCTATTCTGGGAATCCTCTGAGGACTTTGTCCAAAAAGTGTGAGTGCTGTGCTGTCATCTCTTACTCGACACCATCTAGGAGTCACCAGTGGTACTTGTTCATGCATAACTTGCTACGGGACCCTCTTGCTTTGCAGGAGGAATGGAAGGAGGACATGAGGTCAGGCAGTACAGCACTAGCTGCTGAAAGTGAGAGGGACAGGAGGGTCAGTTGGACTCGACCACCCACCCCCACTCCCCTCCAGGAAACAAAACATCCCTCCCCCTCTATTCATTCTCCCCCAAGACATCCTATGTCATATCTGTAGGCACACTCTTGGTCCCTGAGCCATCCTGTGATGGAGCCAACACTGTGCGTCACTCAGTGAACTCTGCAGCTTCAGAAGGAGCGGGTGATTGGAATCCACGTGTACGGCTCCACAAAACTTGTGTCTAATCACCGTGGGAATACTAAATCTGCAGGTGTTTATTCTAATGTCTCCAGGCAAACACTTTTTCTGGTAATCAGTTATTGGGATAAAAATTGCATCTGAAAATCAGACTCTCAAACTGGTGTGTATTATAAGCACACCAACCACTTAGTGCTTGTTTGCAGCCTCTCAAAACAAATAACCGCTGGGACTCATTCCAACAATTTGGCTGCTCTTTAAAGATGGTCTTTTGAAAAATCCTTAACCCAAGCAATGCAATTCAACGTAACACATTAGGACTAAAATGTTCCATTCCCACTTATGACTAAAGATTTAGACAAAGGAGCCGGAAAGCTTTAGGAAAAATACTAATATCAATCAGGGCTCTGTTGTCAAAGGATGTCTCAAGTGACCTGAAATCTGTAACATTATACACATTCATATTTATGTGTGCCCTCATCCAAAGATGTGTGGGTTAGGCTGATTGGCCATGCAAAATACCCCTTGGTGTCAGGGGGATTAGCTAGGGTAAATGCATGCAGTTATGGGGATAGGGCCTCAGTGGGATTGTGGTTGTATGGGCTTGATGGGCCAAATGGCCTCCTTCTGCACAATAGGATTCTCTCTGTTTATTCCGAAAGCGAATCAATAATGGGTCTTTTCAGTTTATTGATAGTTTATAAACCTGGCCTTGCAGGTCAGACTATCAACATTTGAAATGGCCAAATGTATTTTCTTTTGAAACTGATGGAATGAGCAATCCTACAGTTTCTATGACAATATCCAATCTACAATGTTGGTTTTCTTCTCCAGTGGCAAGTTGAAAAGTACCCCCAATATAGCCAGACATTGTACAGTTAGAAGTGCAAATTTTCCAGCCTGAGTGGTAACAGGAAGATGGGTGGTAACTAAATCTCTCTGATTTGCTCACACGCAATGGGGGCGATCTTGAGCCCACACTCCCTGTCCGCAGGACTGACGGCGGGAGCTCAAGATCCGGTGAAACCCAAAAGTCGTGAATCTCGAGATCCGCAATTTCCGATTTGTGCTGCTGCTCGTTGATGATGTAATCAGGGTTATGGAGGTGGCTTGCCAATGGCCGCTGGCGGGATCTTCCAGTTCTGCCCGTGTCTAGGCTGTTTTGCGTGGTTTGCCTGTCCTGCTGCTGGGGAACCCACCATGGAGGGTTGCTTTTGGCAGGACCAGAAGATGCTGCAAAAAATCTTGCCTGAGCTACTTGCAGCAGAGGAGCAGGCCATTCAGCCCAACAGATCCATACTAGTATTTATGTTTCACAAATCTCGGCCCACTCCTCTTTGCCTAACCTGATAAACATAAGCTTTTCTTCTCTTCTTCCATATGTGCTCATCTTCTTGAAAGTGTCAATGATAGTCACCTTAACTACCCTTTGTGGTAGTGAGTTCCACATCCTAATCACTACTTGGGTAAAGAAGTTTCCAATTAATTCCCTTTTGGATTTCATAGTCATTAAATTTTATTTATGTCCCTTACTCTTGGCTCCAACACAAATGGAAACATCTCTACATCTACTGCACTCTGTCAAACCATTTAATAATCTTGAAAACTTCTACCAAGTTACCTCTTAATTTTCTACTTGCCAGTGAAAAGAGAGCTAGCCTGTTCAATTTTTCCTGTTGGAAATAACACTTCACTTCTTGTTTCATTCTAATAAATCTTTTTTACATCCTCTCCGGTTCTGTTATATTCTTTTAATATTATGGAACTCTTCAGAGTACTGCAATTGTGGTCTAACCAAGATTCTACTTAAGTTTAACAAAATCTCTCTACTTTTCAATTCTGTATGTATAGATATGAACCCCACTACTTTGCTTGCCTTTTTTTATGACTATATTAATCTTCAACTCCATTTTGACACTCAGGGCCTTATTTTTGCCACAGAGTTGGGTAACTCAAGTTGTGGAATTTCCAAACTGGTCAGAGACACCACAGTTAGAAGGGCCACATTAGATCCAATTTTTGCTCCAGAGAGGTGTGGGTGGGATCAAGCCAGGCCCTCTGGCCCCAGAAGCAGATCCCCAGTGGCCACAGGATAAGATGGGCTGGTTAGAAGGTCCAACTTGGTTCTCTGAAGCTTTGTTCCAGCTGCTTTAGAAGCTATAAGCCCTCTGTCCTTCAAACCTCACACCCATCACATCCCACCCAGCTCCCATGTCCCCCTTATATTCTCATGACACCTTCATGCCAACTCATGCCCCTTATGTCCCTAAATATATAAAAATTAAGTTCTATACATCCAATAAAGGCCATAGTTGATAATGAAGAAGAACTTCTATTTAAGAAACCCATTCAAAGCTTTTAAATCTCATCAAATGGTTCATCTTGAAGCAAACTTCTATTCAGACCCCACATCAAAGATACCTACACCTTAAGTACCCTCTTTAAACTGTCAAACTGTGAGCTCAGAACGATCTGAAGAGACAATGATACATTTGAAACTTAGCCAAGCATTCATAATGACACAATTATGGCCACTGAGGAAATATCAACAAGAAATATATTAAAACTGCGTAATCAGAAGGTAATTTGATTTAGCAGTCCCAAAGAGGATTTTAAAAAGAATTCTCACTGCCAGCCACAACATGTCTTTTCAATTTAACGAGAGGATGACTTTAAAAAAAAACTTCAGATCCTGCCACTTAAACAGACTCTATCCACCCTTCAAGAACGTTTATGTCTCCATCAATTTGTGACTTCCCCAGTACAGCATTTCAAAATGAGACCTGTTTGAAGTGGCCCTTCCAAGTTTGCTTTTCCTTCTCAGGTGAGTCACAGCCCACTCCCTTCCCCTGGCCAGCAAACATTGGATCTGGTGGAAATGGGACTTTCACATTTGGACCCCACCCGCTGTTTTTCAAAGATGTGCAGATTCTTCCCAATTCCATGAAAATCTGGAGGTTTGAAGCCTAGAGGGCTTCTAGCTTCCAAAACAACTGCAACAGTTCACCATTCTTCCTACCATAATGTATTACCTCACATTTATCTATACTGACATTTATTTGCTAATTTTGCAAGTTAATTAATGCAGGAAGACATTTTCTCCCAGCCTCCCTGGTGTTAACTACACTTCAGCATTTGGTGTAATCCATAAATTGTGCTTATGGTGTACACATTGGGTGATTTGTCTGCTGACCTGGCAGATGCATAAACGTAGTTTCCGTGCATTAAGAAGCTCTTAAAGAACAGCAGTAGTGGGACTAGAATATCTACACCAGAGTCTGTACCTCCAGACATAGAATCATAGAATCCTTCAATGCAGAAGGAGGCCATTGGGCCTATCGAGTCTGCAGCAGCTATATTCTCACACAGGCCCTATCCCCAGAACCTCAGGCATTCACCCTCGCTAGTTTCCCTGATGCTAAAGGGGCAATTATTAGCATGGCCAATCCACTTAACCCTCACATCTTTGGCATATGGGAGGAAACCCATGCAGACACGGGGAGAATTTGCAAACTCCACACAGACAGTGATCCGAGGCTGGGAATGGAACCCGGGTCCCTGGCACTGTGCCATCCCTGCATGTTCTGCTGTTTCACTTGTCACTCACTCGAAGGTTCCAGAGATGTGTTAATTTGCAAGATTATTTTTTTTCTTGAATATAGGATGTTACTGAATGAGTGTTGTTTACTTACAGGCTGCTTTTGGACTGCAGCAATAACAACAATATATCCAAGAGACCATAGCTATATAAATTTATTAAAAACAAATTGCTGTGGATGATGGAATCCGAAACCAAAAGAGAAAATGCTGGAAAATCTCAGTAGGTCTGGCAGCATCTGTAAGGAGAGAAAAGAGCTGACGTTTCGAGACTAGATGACCCTTGTCACAAAGGGTCATCTGGACTCAAAACGGGAGCTTTGATAAGCGATCATCTGTAACAACAGTAACAATAGAAAGTGATTTAAAGGTGCTATATAAATAAAAGTTACTGTTAACAGGGTAAAATGCCAAAAGATGCTTCAGAGACATGTTGTCAAGACATGATTCGAAACCAATAAACATAGTGATTGCGAACAGTTGATTAAAGCTTGAAGAAAAAGATAGCTTTTAAGGAGAAGAGAGAGAAAGAGGGAGAGATCTTGGGAGCCAATTCCAGAGCTTTGGCCCGAGGCAGCTGAAGGCATGACTCCAGAAAGTGGAGCATTGGAAATCAGGAATGCACAAGAGGCCAGAATTCCTTAAGCTCAGAGATTGCAGAGGTTTGTAGGGCTGGAGAAGGTTCCAAGGAAAGAGAGAAGTTAAGGAACTGATTTAAAAATGAGGATGTGAATTTTAAAATTGAGGCAGCATTGTGCCAGAAGTCATTCTAGGTAAGTAAGCACAGGGGTAATGAGTGAACTGAACCTGTCTGGTTCACTAATGTCCCTTAGGAAAGGAAATCTGCAGTCCTTACCTGATCTGGCCTAAATGTGAATCCAGAGCCATGACAATATGGTTGATTCTCAACTGTCCTCTGAACAATGGCGACTCGGGATGGGTGATAAATGCTGTTGGACTTTAAGTTGGTGTTGTGAGACTTCTTACTGTGCCTACCCCAGTCCAATGCCGGCATCTCCACATCATGATAAATGCTAGCCAGCCTATGGTGCCAATGTCCCTTGAATGAATTTCAAACAAAAGTAGGATCTTAGCAGCAGAATTTACAGGCTGTAAGTTGGGAGGCAGGCCGGGAGAACATCTCAGTACGTAATAGACAGGGACCGTGGGAACTAAATTCAGATGTTTGAGATAGAGCTTTAAAATCAGCCACTTGTAATAATGAAGAACACAGGAAATGATCTGAGCAACATTGGGTATTTAAACCAACTTCAGAACTTGCTAAAATAGCTTTGAGAAGAACTAACCTCACAAATCTGTCGTTATAAGAAAATAATTTTGCAAGTTCATGTTAAAGGCAGGAAGAGCTCAAACCAGAGACTCCATGGGGACTAACCTTATTGCTATGTAGCACTAAGAACAAAACAGCATTTAAAAAAAACAGGCGTTAACATTCAAAAGTCAATCGATCCAAATTATTTCAAATCTGTGATGACACTTTCAGAACACATTTTTCATTTCTCCTTATTTATTGCTTGGAAAATGAGCAGTAACCAGAAAAATATTTATAATTATGGGAAAGGGCTGTGGAATTAGTGATTACTTTGTGTTGATTGGAGAGAGTTTTGGGCAGAGCATTGTTATGTGTATCAACACACATTTGGGTTGCCGCATCAGATTTAGCAAATTAATGCCAATTATAACATTCACAGTCAGCACATGGCATAAATAATACCTGACATTAGGAGTTCATTGTTTCATTTTCAAAAAAAAACGTGTTTTACAGAATTTCAAGATGTGCAGCGGCACAGAAGGAGAACTATTCTCTGTCAAGCACTTTTTCATTTTAGTGTCTTCTGTAGTCAAAGTTGTGCAGCACCAGAAATCATAGAATCCCTACAGTGCAGAAGGAGGCCGTATAGTCCATTAAGTCTGCACTGACTCTCCAACAGAACATCCCACTCAGATCCTAACCTTGTAACCCCACAACTTTCCCCCGAACTCGGGACACTAAGCTTTGGCCAACCCACCTAATTTACACATCTTTGGAATGTGGGAGGAAACTGAAACACCCAGAAGAAACCCATGCAGACACAGAGTATGTGCCAGCTCCATACAGTTAGAAGAATTCAAGGACAATGAGGCACTGTGCCACCATAGCCCCCGCAGTGGCCCCTGACCTCCTGGAGGATCTCAACGGCCCCGGTTCTACCGGCGAGGCCATCATGACAGGTCCTAGTTGATGGAGAACCGTACATGATCTCCACCGGATAGAACCTTCCCTGGCAAGGCCACAGAGGCTTTCTGTTAACGATAGTTAAATACGAATCTAATTAGAACAAGATGCCAAGGAAGTTTGGGCTAATTTATGCAGCGGACCTGTGGAGCGATGTCCGTGAAGATTCAGAAGCCAAATGTGAGCTATATAAAGTGATGTGATTGAGCAATACCTTGCTCAGTTATAATGAGTAATTTCAGCAGGCCATCCGTGATAGTATTATTTATATTGGAGAGAGCCTTTAGCATGGCAGTAGAATTTCCAGCTCTGAGTAATGAGTTTGCACCCCATTCCAGACAGTTTGGGTGAGTGCAGACTGGATCTACAACTCTAGAATTTGGATTGATATCTGGCAGGACATTGGCAGCTGGTTAAGTGGATTATAGAACCTTATAAAACATTACTACCCTGAAGGACCAGCTATCCAATTAGCCACTGTAAAGATGGTAGCAACCGTGGAAGGAGTGCTCACATTCTGGCCTCTCAGTGGCTAATTAGTCTGTGAATCCTCCCAGTACTTCACATTCTTCTGCTATAGAAGACCATGAAGGTACAAAACCTGCAACTTTGCATTAACTCAGCCTCTCAAGCATACATCTATTTAGGGGTTGATTCTGTGATCCCAGTAGAAGTGGGGCAGGGCTGCTTCTCTTTGAGTGCACCGAGTAAGACAAGTTTTACACAAGTTTGTGAAGTTAGGTAAATAATATGTTAGCATAATTCAGTTACAGTAGAGGCTGTACGAAGTCATAACATTAGCTAATTATTATGGAATTTCACCGATGGATGCCAATCAGGCAACAAGGACAAGAGAAACAAAACTATATGCATCAAATGTGAAATAATGTTATTGATGTGAAAAAATAGTGACAATGTAAATTGTCAAAGGTAGATACGCAGACATACAGTAGAAATCTCATTCTTAGTTGTTTAGGTAATGAATTTTATGAAATAGATTGTGTTATAGTACAAGTTAAGAAAGTGACAGAGGGAGGAGTCCTATTGCAGGTATCTTCAACTCTCATTGTTTTAAAAGGCAATAGAAACAAAAGCATGTGATTATGTACAGTAGACATTTTCTACTTGTCACTTGAGAAGCAGCATGCAATTGTCTAAGCCATTGGTTGCCTAAATGTAAGGCGGTATGAGGGAAATCTAAGGGTTTTATGAGGTTATCAGTTTTCTGACTTGTGATCATTCTTCTGCATTTGTTACCTCGTTTTTGTCATTTCTGAAAAATGTTTTTTGCCACAGTGCAAGCGTTGTTGTTTGGCTGGCTGACATTGTTTTTACAGAAATTAGGATGGGAGTACTCCAGGAGTCTGTCGATATTTTCAGGGCCATCCCACGCTGAAAATAAATAAGATATTGTAATTAAGGAGTGCCTCATTGTGTCCACAAAATGCACCGACATTGATCTGGAGCCAATTAGTTAATTTTGAAATGTATTCACTGATGCTATGTGGGCATAACACTGTCAAGATTATATTGGAAATTTGAACAAGTTGTGTGCTCAGCAGTTGGCAAGAGATGTGTGTGAGTGTGCATCCCAAAGCCTTGCAGATGGCAGCTGCTTTTTTAGTTCCTGAAGGACTTGGCTTATGTAGGAATGCTCTAAGGCAATGAACAGCAAGGTTGGAGATTATTACTAAGATTTTTCAGTTGACTTTCGTCCCTAAACCTGATCTCTTTGGATAATAGAACATTAGGTAAGGAACGAGAACATTTGATTCTACCAATATAAGACTGTTGCCTATTTAAGGAAGTGACAGAGCCAACATAACATCAATGTGACTGCTTATTTCCACCTTCAAATGATCAATTATCTTTATCTCTGTCACCACACATCTGCTGCTGAAACCCTCATCCATGCCTTCATTACCTCTAACTTGATTATTTAAACGTACCCCTGGTTTGTGCTACAAACCCATTTGATGTTATAACTGGATAGGAAGATCCCAGAAAGGAACCCTGGCACAAAAGACTGTAGTTGTTTTTGCTATTTTAATACATGTGGAGTCACAAGACTGATAATTAGTTTTAGCAAGAAGAACACCCTCATTAAACATGGGAAAGTTGGATTATAATCCAATACTCCTTTACACTCCCCTTAATTTAACAATTGTAAACAGGTTTTAAGATTAACATGGATAACAAGTACATCTTAAGTTACAAATGTCTCATTAACACACAAAGTCCCTTTTAAGCACACAAAATAACTGTGGGCAAATACACACACTCTGCTCTGAACCCAAGTTAGTATCCGTGGCTTTTTCCTCAGTCCTCCCTCCCACTGCAAAAACTAAAACATCGAAGCTCTTTTGCTGACAAGGGCCTTCAGTTGCTAGGTAACAACTGCTACTTATATTTATTCTTCATGCATAGCTCTTTCTAAGCACAATGGAAACAAAGTTGGAACTTAACTAACCACCACATATTCAAACCTCTTTGTCCAACATGAATCTAACTATAGGTTTTACCCTTCCAGGCACAGAAACGTTAAATTAAATATACTTCAATTATACATTATTTCTAATGTTTACCAATACAAATATAAATCCCTTAAAACTACCTTTGCTCTTCTCACATTTGGCCCCACACTCTATCCTCTACAAACTTGAGGTTCTGTACAACTCTGTTGCCTGTATCTTAACTTGCACCAAGTCCCATTCCCCTATCACACTTGTACTCACTAACCTCCACTGACTCCTGGTCAAGCAATGTCTTAATTTTAAAATTCTCATCTTCACTTTCTGGTCCCTCTGTGATCTCAGCTCTCTCCATCTCTGTAACCTCCACCAGCTTCACAACCTTCCAAGACATCTGCAATCCTTGAATTCTGGCCTCTTGAGCATCCTCAATTTTAGTTGCTCTTCATTTAGTGATCATACTTTCGGTTGACTTGTCTCCAAGTACTGGGTTATCCTCCCTTCACTTCTCAGTCTGTCTACTTCATTGAGACACTACTTATAACCTATCCCTTTGACCAAACCTTTGGTCATCTGAACTCAAATCTGCTGATGTGACTCATTGTCATATTTTGGTTTATAATGGCCTGGTGAGATGCTTTGGGCTGTTTCACTACATTATGGAAGTGCTATAAAAATTTGTTGTTGCTCATAGAATAGAGTCATAGAGTTCATACAGTGCAGCAGGAGACCATTCGGCCCATCGAGCCTGTGCCAACAGCAATCCCATCCAGGCCCTATCCTTGTAACTCCATGTAATTAACCATGGTAATCCCCCTGACAACAAGGGGCAATTTACCATGGCCAATCAATCTAACCTGCACATCTATGGAGTGTGGGAGGAAACCGGAGCACAGGAGAAACCCACGCAGACATGGGGGAGAATGTGCAAATCCATATAGACAGTCGGTCAAGGCCGGAATTGAATCCAGGCTCCTGGCTCTATGAAGCAGCAGTGCCAACCATTGTGCCACCATGCTCCTGTTAGATTCTACTTAAGGATATAGTAACATTGTTGTTTATGGCAGCAATGTGTTTGTCATATATTTTTCTTGTCATGTTTTGGAAGGAATAAATGAATTTCCTGCTCCTGTTCTCTTAACTGCAGATGCATTATTTTTATTCCTCCCTGGTTGACCAAACTGATTGTCCTTCAGGTTTGTGTTATAACAGATATTTGAATCATAAGTTAGGAGTCCAAAACTATATTCCCATCACAGATCATGAAGGACATCTGAGAATCATAACTTGTATTCATACCACAGAGCTGAAGGACAGTTAGGACTTGAATCCCGTATTCTCAACACAGATCTGTGGAATGGTCATAAATCATCCTCCGTATTCCCATGACAGAACAAATGAAGGTCAGGGATTGTATTGTATATCCCAATTTTTAAAAAAACCCAAAGAGTAGTCAGTCGGGAATCAAAGTCAACATGTCCATCGCAAAACAGTCATAAAATTAAGATTCCTACAAATCTTTGAACTACAGCAATGAACTTTGAGTCCTGAGGGTTAACCCAACCAGTGTTTACTGAGATTCATTTATCTCCAACTCTAGTCACCCCATTTGTAATTTAGATTTCTGAATTAACCAATTTTTCCAGTCATGTTTTTGTGTGTTGGTACAGTTCATTAATATGTGAGGGGGCAATTCTGTCTGTCTAATACAAAAACCTAATCTTAAACATGACCCAATAGATTATTTTCTAAAACATGTGAATTGATAGCTTTCACTAAATTTCCCCATCATTCTTATTATGTTGTAAAGGGAAATATTTGCAAAAAATTCTGAGTTTACACCTGCTGCTTCCTTTTTCCTCTTTTAGCCTGTTGGACAATAACTAACTGGGAGGAGATATTTTGCTCCACTTCCCACCACACACCCCCACCACACCGCCCGCCCCCCCCCCCCCGGTGATATTATGAGGCTCTGTTCTATATGAAGTGGCACGGTGGCATTGTGGTTAGAACTGTTGCCTCTCAGCGCCAGAGACCAAATTCTGGCCTTGGTCACCGTCTGTGTGAAGTTTGCACATTCTCTCCATGTCTGCATGGGTCGCCTTAGGGTGCTCGGTTTCCTCCTACAGTCCAAAGACGTGTGGGTTAGGTTGATTGGCCATGCTAAATTGCCCCTCAGTTTCAGGGGGATTAGCAGGGTTAATGTGTGGGGTTACAGGATTAGGGCCTTGGGTGGTATTATGGTCAATACAGACCCGATGGGCTGAATGGCCTCCTTCTATACTGTAGAGATTCTATGATTCTATGGATATAGATGAAAATTGAGAGGCTGGAACTGACATTCTCCAATTGTGATATAACTACAGCAGAACCACCTTATCCATATTCTGAGGAGTTCTACATAATGTAAGATCGTTCCAATGTTCCACTCCAGATGTTTCCCCTCACTCACTGAGGACAAAGAAGAGACACATTTATTGTGGAAGGGTAGAGGTGTCCATTCTCTGGTGTGCAATCAAGCCTAGCTCTCAGTCTCTGGAGAATTCTGATCCTTTCAGAATGTTGGATTGACAAACAAATACCGTGTAACTTTGTGTGAATCTGTGCTTTTGATTTGATTTATTATTGTCACATGTATTAGTATGCAGTGAAAAGTATTGCTTCTTGCGTGCTATGCACATAAAACATAGTGTTTATAGAGAAGGAAACTAGAGAGTGCAGAATGTAGTGTTACAGTCATAGCTCGGGTGTAGAAAAAGATCAATTCAATGCAAGGTAGGTCCATTCAAAAGTCTGATGGCAGCGAGGAAGAAGCTATCCTTGAGTCGTGTTTAAAGATATTTTCCCACCTTGCTTTTTAGTCAAGGTGGATTAGCCATGCTAAATTGCCATGTAGGGCGGGATTGTATGCCCTCGCATGGGTGAGACCGGAAATTCCCGCCTGAGGTCAATGGGGATTTCCATTGTTGGACCCTTGCCCACTCTGATTCCGTGGTGGGCGAGGTGGTCGAGTTCTAGCCTTGGTGTCCCAAGATGTGTTGGTTAAAGGAGTTAGAGAAGTAAATGTGTTGGTTTTGGGAATAAGGTGGGGGGGGGGTTGTAGGCTTGGGTAAGATGCTGTGTCAGACAGTACAAACTTAATGGGCTGGATGGCCTGTTTCTGCACTGTAGGGATTCTGTGATTCTGAACACAGATTGGAAAATGTATGCAACCTAATTTCCTGTACAGTACATTCTTCTGACCGTCAATGCTCCCTGTTAAGTTCCAAAGTTTGAAAACTACAACTACTTTGTATTTTCAGGTAGCCTCTAAGCAACAATTGTAAGACACAAAGCAAAGGGTTATGGAGTAATGAATCCAACAAGAAACCATTATTCTGATATTCCTAAAATTAAATCAGAGATTAAATTGTCAGGAGAGAGGTTGAGGTGTTGACTGTTTTTTATTGGTGCTACTTGTCGATGAAATTGCCTTTGCATAAAAAGAATTCCGAAATGTTCTTTAAATTCTGGATATATTTTATGATTCTGCTTTTCTCTTTCCTTCCTTCACAACTGTTGAGATTCCACAGCTGGATTGCAGCACCCCTCCCATTTAAGCCGCAGTCAGGTTATTAGTAGCTGTGGGTCACACAAACAATAATGGTTCAGCGTGTTCAGACCCTGAAGGAGACAATAAGCAACAGTATCTGAGCGAGGTGTATGGTTGCACCCGACCAGACTTTGAATTAACTGATGAGCAGCTAACAAACAAAACGCTTTCCAACACACAAGCGGATGTGCCAAGGGAAAGTCTCGTAAGAGTCTCAGATGAATAAGACTGTTATTCTTTAATTAGGAAAGTTGATTTTGTGAGGAGGTGTCACTTTATTATAGAGAAGAAAGAAATTGGCAATAACTAAAATCTTTAACTGGCAATAACAGGCAAACTGACTGAAGATCACTCAAAAGGAAGGATATGAATGTCAAAGTTGTGCCGCAGAAATGCAGAGCACGATCTCACTGGCTCGCCGTGCCGATTGATCAGTGTGGTGAGTTGGGAAGATAGCATGCGAGGCCAAGAATCCAATTTGCGCCTGACGCAAATCAGATTGCCATTTTCTTGGCTCCTTTTTTTTTCACTAGCGAGGACAATTTTACACCTAGAAGGGGCGCAAAGCCCATTTACGTAGAACTGGCTATATTTGAATGTCATTACTGAGTTCAGCACGACTATTTGCGCCCTCCTGAATGTTGCCCTCCCATCCAGCGTGACGTTACGCTGGCGAGAGTCACTATTGCTCTTCAATAGCGGGAGTCAATTCCCATGGCTGCACCTGGGGGTGTCAGAGGCCATTGAAGCCCAGTAATGGTCAGAGGCATGGTCGAGCAGTGCCCATCGGCCACCTGGCAGTGTCCAGCTGGGCATCATAATTGTACCGGGGCATTGCCAAATGGTAAGGACCTGAGTGGGGGTGGGGACCTGAGTAGAGGTGGAGCTAAAATGGGGAGGGCGGTGCACAGCTACTGGTGTCTTATGTGAGGCTTGTGCAAGGGGGGTGGTTGTGCAAGGTGGGGGTAACTTTGCAAGGGGGGTGGTCATGCGGAGAGCAGGGCTGTGCAGGAGTGGGTCACAGTGGGAGTCATGTCAGGGTGATGGGGCATTTACAAGGGACTGATTGGCAGGTTCCTGATGTCTCAATGCCGGTGACCCATGTTGATATGGGCATGACAATGATAATAGGGAGGGAGTTTTGATGTCCATGGTGAGGTTAAATGGGAGGAGGTCTCCTGGTTCATGAGCAGATTGAGGTGCCCTGTACAATGTCTCTCAGCACCCAAAGATGTGTAGGTTAGGGGGATTAGTGTGGCAAATACGTGGGGCTATGGGAATAGGCCTGTTGGACAGTCAGTGATGATATGATTGGACCAAATTGCCTCTTCTGCAATGTAGGGATTCTATGAATGGCACCACAGTGCTCTGAAGCCGGCTTCACTGGCTTGTTTGGGCTCTGCTCCCCCATACTGATACAAAGCTCCTGGCTGTCAGAGAAATTGACAGTGTGGGAAGATTGCAGTGCGAGCTCACTGAAAATACAGCTGTGGAGGACTCCCATTTTCACACTTCTGACATTTAGAAAAGTTTTGGAAAAATTTGGCCTATTAACTAGAAATATGCCAGTTATTAGGTAAATTGTGTAGATAATTTTGACCTTGTAGTATGAAGCATACTATCTTACCTAACTGTCATCCATGGACATTATTTTTCTAATTTACCAAGGTGATGAAAACCGAAACATTCCTCAAGTTTCTTATTTCTCCCTTGTATTTCATTTCTATCGGCCACGAGTTCATAAGATATAGGAGCAGAAATAGGCCATTTGGCAGAGTGTACTCCGCCATTTGATCATGGTTGATATGCTCCTCATCCCTATTTTCCTGCCTTGACCCCATAACCCTTTAACCCATTACCTATTAAAAATCTGTCTAACTCCTTAAATTTATGCACTGTCCCAACATCCACTGCACTTGAGGTAGCGAATTCTAAAGATTCACAACCTTTTGGGAGAAGTAGTTTCTCCTCAACTATGTTTTTAAATTTGCTATCCCTGATCCTAAGACTATGACCTCTCGTCCTAGAATGTGCCACCAACCAAAGATCCACTCCACAGTCTACTTTATCCATACCTTTTACCATACTTTGTAATTCTCTTACGCTCACTCCCTAAGTCTCACTCTCTCTCATTTATTTGACTTCCATCCATTTTCCTTTGCATCTCTCCATTTTGATCCCTAAACTCCCAGGAGATGGAATTCTGTCTCTCCTTCGTATGACTCCTTTTGAATTTCTAAGGATTTGACGCCCATTCATGTTATCTTTTCTCTCTTGTCCCACTGCCTCAGCATCAGGGGCAATGTGCCAAACCGATGTTGCCAACTTTTCAAGTGTGAAAGAAGTTAGGTTCCAGTTGTCGGTACTTTGGCACTGGATAAATTGGACCGAATGAAGTGAAGCATTTGGACAACTCCGTGTACCTTTCCAAGTTCTCTCATTTTCTATCTTGCACCATCTGTAAACATAATTCTCTGTATACATTGAATATTTGTAAAACTGGCCATTTAAAATGGTTGGAGGTGACATTTCCTGCAATGTGATTTGTATTACTTGTTTCTCATGGAGATGTTTGTCGCAATCTCCTGCTTGATGCAAGTGGGACATTGTGAGACAAAATGAAACGTAATCGACACCGACAGTTCCATTTTCTTGGGAATGTTTAATCAATATTTTGTTCTGCAGTACGTCTATTTGGAAATGTTGACAGTGCCTGATCATATAATGATGGTTGCCATCACCCCTGATAGCTGCATTGTTACGACAGCTGCTGAATAATTTGCAAACCCGAGACAGTTCTGATCAAAGAATTGCTATTCAATTCCAAAAACAATGGTCCGTGTATTAAGAATGGCACTTCTAGTTCAGAATTTTCTATCAGATGCCTCAGTGAAGCAACAATGAGCCAATATGATTTGGAACAATATGTGGAATCATTTGAAGATATAAGTGGATGCTAATAGATGCTGTCACAGAAGAGCAGAACAAAAGCTCCTTGGACAGAACTTTATTAACCTACACATGGAAGGAGAAGGGTAATGAGCCTGTGGGAACACCACTACCTGCAAGTTCCCCTCCAAGTCATACTCCATCCTGACTTGAAACTACATCACCGTTCCTTCACTGTCACTGGGTAAATATCCTGGAACTTCCTCTATAGCAACACTGTGGGGGCGATCTTACCATTTTGCCCCACTGGCTAGTGGGGTGGTGATTGGCCTGGGCAGTGGGAGGGGAGGTTGCCAATCAATCTGGATGGCGGGGGTGTGGGGTGTGGCGATCCATCTGGATGAGAGGGGTATCTGTCTGGGCGGGATGGGTGATGATCTGCCATTGTGCCCCTTGGTAGTGGGGGAAGGGGTGATATCAGCCACAAGGCTGGCTATAGCTGGGGGGAGGAAGTGACAGAGAGCACAGAAATTTGCACATGCACAATTGCACCCTGTTGCTACTTTCAGTCAGCTTTTGGGTGATTTAGGCCTTGCCCAATCCCCCTCCTGGCAGACTTCAAGTTTGGCAGGATTGTTTTGACTAAGTCAAGTAAGATTCAATTTTTAAGTCACCAAAAAGGTGCAAATTTTATCCATTTTCACTGTCTTTTGGGACTTAGAATTTTTTTGGTAAGATTGCTCCCTATGGGTGGATGGATATCACGTGGACTGCAATGGTTCAAGAAGGCAGCTCACCACTACTTTCTGATGAGCAATTAGGGGTAGACAATAAGTGCTGGCCTTGCCAGAATTGTTTCCATCCCAAGAAGGAAAAAATACAAGGATTGTGGTAATGTAGAACAAAACACCCTGTTCGAAAGGGTAGCAGAAGGTGGGGATCCTTAGGGATGCTTGCAACCATGTTCTTAATATCGTGTAAAGAAAAGAGGTCTGTTCTCTCCATTGACGCCACGATCTAAATTTCCATTCTTAAAGCTTTTGTTCTGTTTGAAATGGTAGCACAGTGGTTAGCACTGCTGCTCCTCAGTGCCAGGGACCTAGATTCGATTCCTGGCTTGTGTCACTGCCTGTGTGGAGTTTGCACATTCTCTCCATGTCTGCTTGTGTTTCCTCTGGGTGCTCCAGTTTCCTACCACACTCTGAAAGATGTGCTGGTTAGGTGCATTGCCCCAAACCATTGCCAGACTGTGGCAAGTAGGGGAATTTCACAATAACTTCATTGTGGCGTTAATTTAATCCTTACTTGCGACTAATAAATAAATAACTTCCATAAATGGAACCATCCTATCTGTGATGTAAGTGGGTTCAGCAGAGTCAAGATCATAACTCTAACCACTATTAAAATGAGCATTGCAAATTGGCTGCACCTTTTGACTGGGAAGAAAATGTTAGAACTTGTAAGAAACCGAAGACTGTGGAAATATAGGATTCATAGATCTCCTTTAGGTCAGTGAGTATGAACTTACAAGAACATGTGAAACTGTAATTCTAAAATCACTGTTCCACAAGTGTTTAATACATATGAAAATAGTAGTTGAAGGCATGCTAGGTAGTCCGCTGGGAAATCTATGTGCATTGGCAGCAGATAGAAAATGGAGTGATTGCATTCAGAAGTATTTAGATCAATTAGAGGAGGCAATGATCTAGTGATATTGCCATTAGATTATTGATCCAGAAACCCAACTAATGTTCTGGGGACCCGGGTTCAAAACCCACCTCGGCAGATTGTGGAATTTGAATTCAATTAAAAATATCTGGAAATAAAGATCAAATGATGACCAGGAAACCATTTGTTGATTGTCAGAAAAACCCATCTGATTCACTGATGTCCTTTAGGGCGGGAAATCTGCCTGGTCTGGCCTACATGTGACTCCGGAGTCACAGCAATGTGGTTGACTCTGAAATGGCCTAGCAAGCCATTCAGTTCAAGGGCGATTAGGGATGGGCAATAAATGCTGGCCAGCCAGTAACGCCCACATCCCACCAATTAATAAAAGAAATTCAGCAACTGGCTCAATATGGATTGAGGAAGCTGTAAATATGTAACATGAAAGGACCTTCAGTTCAAAAGTATTGAGATGCACAATGTGTGTCCCACTTTCAGAATACAATTAATGGTCATGCCCTAAAATTGTCTGACTCATATGAAGCTGTTGTCAAGGGGGTAAATCAGGAGGGTACTAGTTTACAAGTCAAAGTTATATGATGTAGGACACGGATACAACCAGGGCTACATAATAGTCACAGTATATTAAAAGGGTTTAGAATATTAGAAAGAATTCCGAGTAATCCACCAAGAATGATTCTAGACCTTAGGAACGTAAAATAAGGAGAAAGACTCATGACTTTACATATTTTCACTGTAGAAAATAAGACTGAGGGGAACATAATATAAGCCTTTGAGAAATTGAAAAGTATTGATAATAACCACAATAGTAGACTCTTTAGCTTGCACATTTAATATCTCACGGTTCAATTTCAAAATGCACAGGCCCCAAGCAAGGTTAGAGAATAATAAAAATGTTTTCTCTCCCATAGGAGATTGGACCTGTGAAACATTCTACCAAAAAAAAACTAGTTAATTATGGTCAACAGATACTAATTCAGTTCCTTTCCAAAGGTATCTGTATGGAAAGGAGATAGGGAATTATTTAAAACAATAGACTTCCATTTTTATAGTACTTTTCATGACCACTGCATGTCTCAAAGCACTTTACGGCCAATGAAGTATTTATTGAAGTGTAGTCAGCTGTAATATAGGAAACACAGCCACTAATTTGACTCAGCAAACTCGCCCAGAAAGGATGTCATGTTGAGCAGATAAACTGTTTGATTGAGGGATAAGTATTGACCCAGACACTAGGGATAACTCACTTATTTGTCTTCACAAATAGTCCAATGGGACCTTTCACAATCAAGGGGCAGATTTATTTAATGTCTCATCTGAAAGATAGTGGCCGTGATTTTCTGACCGCATTGCACTGAATGTGTTTGAACGGAGTGGGGCTGGAGAATCAGGGGTGGGTGCTTTAGCACATTCTATGCCAGCAAAAAATCTTGTCGACATCTTCCCACTTGCCGGCCCCGGAAACAAATGAGCTTTTAAATATGCTGGCTGGAATTTCCTGACTGTTCACGACTGCTGCCGCTGCAAATGAGAATGGAGAATTTGGCGCTTAGCCAAATCTTCATTCGCCGCAGTGGGACCAGGGAATCCCACTGGCGTGAATAGCCAGAAGATTCTGGCCACTGAGAATGTTTGAGGCCAGATCTTCCCTGTTCCTGGGATTTTCTGACCCTCGGGCGCGGCAGGAGCCCAGTGAGAATCACGACTAGTCTCGACAAGCGGAGACCAGGCATGATGGCCATGCTGGTGTTAGGGTTCAGAGGCCAGAAGTAGTGCCAAGGGGGTGAGACAGGTCCTGAGTTGGGGGTAGAGTCTCAGTGGGAGTTATGATGTGGGGGGCGGGGGGGGCGATATCTTGAAGGGGTGCAGCATGAAGGGGGTCATGAAGTGGACACATGTCGGGGGTCATGAAGAGGGATCCATTGGGAGTGCTATGATGCCAGCGATCCGTATTGCAGAGGAGGTGGGGAACATGCTGCCCGATGGGGGAGGGTAGGGGGGAGGCAGGGTGTGTGTCCTGATGTCCGTGGTGGGAGGGGATGTCTCTCAATGCACTATGAAATTGAGGTGCCCTTTCGAAACAGTGCCTGATCATTTTGCAGCTGGGCTCAATGGCGTGTTTCAGCCCTACCACTCCCAAAACTGGCACACAACTCACCGCTCTCCCAGAAAATGACTAAATGTGGGCCGATTGCATTGCGGTCCATACCAGAAGATCCTGCGGATTTCTCCGGTTTTGACTGCAGTCATTTTTTGGGAAAATTCTGCCCAGCATGTCTGGCAGTGCAATGCTCCGTCAGTACAGTGTTAGAGCGTCAGCCTAGATTTTTGTGCTTAAGCCTGTAGTGGGATTTGAACCCAGAGGTGAGTGTGCTACCAACTGAGCCAGGGCTGACACAAGATGTTATCAAACCTGCTTGATTGAAACAAAGCTTAGGACGAAAAGGGTAGGGTAACTTGGCAAATTGGTTCCAATGGAGAAGTGACAGCATGGATCAGCTATCCATCTCACCTCCATCTTCTTACTGAAGTCACTGGGAAGAGATTCTAACAGTGAGCGTATAATGGGCAGATAATGGGATTCTGTCGGTTTGACTATTGAATTTGAATTCCGCTTAAATTGTACTCTATTTAAAACCATTAATATTTTTCAATTGCATTTGCATTCAAGAGAAACATGTAGTGCCTTATTAGTAGCACAGTCCATCAGTTCCTCCATGTGTTACACACACCGCAATTATGGAACTGAAGTTGTTCAGAGTTGATGATACCTAAAGGGCTCTTATGCTGAGAAGGCTACTTTCAGCATTGAGCTGTTACAACTATTTGGAGTCCTTATTCAGTTCCATCGTATAAACGCTTCAAGATTTTTAATCAAGGATTGATTTAACAGGAGCGATAATTCAAAGGCTTATGGGGTTAAAAGAATGTGTCAGTAAGCAATTATAGTCTATTCATTTTGAGTAGAATCTAGTGTTCTGTTAAATTGAATATTAGTGCAACCCTTGTTTGTCTTGGAGGATCTTATTTGTGTTTTATGGAGTGAATGGCAGAATGAGGAAACATCCATTCTCCCTTGCAGATCCGAGGCACATTCCCGAGTTGCATTCTTCCAACAAGTTGTAGGAACACAGGAACAGACCATTCATCCTTGCATGCCTGTTCTGCCATTCAGATTGGTCATAGCTAATCTGTAATATAAATATTTGCCCAACTTTGTTTACTGATGCTTAAAAATGGTGGATTTCTTTCACTAAAGGGCATTCACAAACCAAATGCAATTTTACACAACCAATGACAAGTTGTCATGGTCTTCATTACTGAGGCAAGCTTTATATTCCAGATTTTATTATTGATTTCAGATTTTACCAGCTGTTCTGGGTGGGATTTGAATCTCTGTCCCCAGACCATCAGTGGAATTTTTTGGTCATTCACGCCTGCATGTTTTTCTGGTCCTGCTGCAGTGAACAGAGAGATTTGGCTGAGCACCAAGTGCTCCATCCTCTCTTGCAGAGGGCCGAAAGGTTCCAGCCCGTGGGCCGGATTTTACAGCCTCGCTTGAGCAAAACTGGAAATTTCTGTCTGAGGTCAACAGACACTTCCATTGTCTGCCCCTCGCTTGCTCCGATTCCATGGCAGGCAGAGCAATAGAATTCCAACACATTAGTCTGGCCCTTTGGATTGCTGATCTACCACTATGTTATAATTTTCCCATAATTGTCCTAGGGGAGCCTGACGTGATTTCTTCATGGCAAACCTGGTGACCATTCAATCCCTATGTGTTATATTAATATGACTCATGCTCTTTCAGGAGCTCCAGTTTTCTCACTGTGTCATTTTTGTTTTGGAAAAATTCCACCCATTATCTTTTAAATAAGACATTTGATTCGATGTTTATGAGAACAGATAGGTTTTTCTGCAGATACAGATGTGAATCCAGGATGGTTTGTTGCCTTTCTGTTTCCCGGGTCAAAGATATCACTGAGCAGATCACCCTGTTTGAAGATGTTGAATAGTTAGCCGTTGTGATCCACATTGGTACCAACAACGTAGGTAGAAAGAGGGATGTAGCCCTGCAGTCAAAATATAGGAAGCTAGTTAGAAAATTAGTAAGCAGCACCTTAAATGTACCAATTTCAGGATTACTCCAGTGAAATGTGCAAGTACAGAAATAGGAGGATAAGACAGATGATTTTGTGGCTGGAAAGATGGTGCAAGAGGGAGATATTTAGAGCAAATGGGACCTCTTCAAGTCGGACAGGTTACAACTGAACAGAGTTCCTTGCGTATCATTTTGCCAGTGCTGTTAGGGAGGGTTTAAATGAATTCAGCAAGAGTTTGGGAATCAGAACAAAATATCACAGAGGAATACCAAGGTGCACAAAATACTGGGAAGAGACGGGTATCAGGAAAGAAGATAGGAAGTTAATCGGTGAGGTCAGACTGAGGCCAAAGTAGTGGAATCTAAATCAGCATTACAGCAGATGTATATGCACAGAGTATGGTAATGGCACAGACTGCCAGGTGGAATTATGCTGCTGTGGCTATAACATAGACTTGGTTCAATGAAGGGCAGGACCGAGTGCTAAATATTCCTGGAAATAGGGTGTTCAGGAAAGTTAGGAAAGCAAGAAAAACGGGAGGGATGATAAGATTGAGACTATTACAGTGCTGGAGAAAGAGGATATCCCAGAGAGGTTAGGGACAGAATTGATTTGGCTAGAGCTAAGGAACAAAAAATGCACGTGTACATTGCTCAGTTTGTCCGTAGGCCACCAACTACTGGAAACGATTATAGAGTGACAAATCTGCAAGGAAATTACAGAGTGCAAAAATTACAGTGGTTATAATGGGGGATTTTACTGATCTGGATATAGACTGGGATGGTGGGATTGTAAAGCACTCTGAAAGCTAGTGGCATTGGTTCCAAATAAACCTGTTGGACTTTAACCTGGTGTTGTGAGACTTCTCACTGTGCTTACTCCAGTCCAACGCTGGCATCTCCACATCGGGATTGTAATGGACAGAGGGGGGCAAGAATTCTTACAGTGTGGTTTGGAGAAGTTAATACAGCAGTATATATCCAATCCAATGAGAAATGTGGAGCAGCAAGACCTGAATGAAGTGAGCCAAGTGGATCAAGTGTCAGCGGGAGAACATTTAGGTGCCAGCGATCATTGTGTCAAAACATTTAGGATGATTATGGAACTGAGCAATGAGCAACCCAGTGTAGGAATAATTAACTGGGACAAAATGGGATGAGAATGGAACCAAGCCAAATAAAATAGAACTGGATGTGGGCAGGAGAAAGTTACTGAGCATTATGCTAACTTCAGGTACAGTCGAGATATACTCCTCAAAAGGCCAAACAAATTGAGAGCTCCCTCAATGACAAAGGAGATAGAAATTAAGGTAAAGAAGAAAAGGTGTGCTTAGTAAGGTGTCAAGTAGAAAATGCAATTGATGAACCAGGCTGAATGTAGGAGGTTCATAGAGAGATGCAAATACATACAAGAGACCCAAAGAGGATGTCTGGGTGGGATTTTACAGCCTCGCTGATCCTGAAGTCAACGGATCTTTCCATGGTCCACCCTTCACCCGCTCCGATGCCCGTGGCAGGCGGGACAGTAAAATTCTGGCCTCTGTGTTTAAAGTTGACAAGGCATCCTTAGACCCAGATGTGATGGCAGAGGACTGGAAAATTGCAAAAGTTAAGCCCTTATTCAAAAATAGGGGCATGGATAAGCCCAGAAACTACAAACTATTCTGTTTAACTTTAGTGGAGGGGAAACTTCTTGGAACTATAATTCGGGAGAGAATTAATAGCCACGTTGACAAATGTGGGTCAATTATGGAGAACCAGCATGGACTTCTTCATGAAAATTGTAGTTAAATAACTTGCTTGAGTTTTTTGAAGAGTTAACAGAGAGGGTCAAAGAGGGTAATGCTGTTGATATGGTGTATATGGGCTTCCGAGAAACATTCAATACAGTGACGCACAACAAACTTGTGAGAAAAATTATAATTTATAGAATAGAGGGAATAATAGCAACGTGGATGCAGAATTGACTGAGTGACAGAATCAGGTAGTGATGGTTAATGAATGTATTTCAGGCTGGATGTAAGTTTGCTGTAGACTCCCTTAGGTGTCGGTATTAATGCTTGAGACCAGAATTTCCCGAACTCCTCAAGCTGTGAAATCATTTTGACCTCCCAAGAGCACTGAAATAATCTCTGGGAAACATCCTTATTATACTGAAAAATCAAATCACAAAAAAGTATTGGCCGAAATTTTTGGGCCGTTCACATAGCCAGGATTCTCT
Source organism: Carcharhinus amblyrhynchos (assembly GCF_965287045.1). Lineage (NCBI taxonomy): Eukaryota > Metazoa > Chordata > Chondrichthyes > Carcharhiniformes > Carcharhinidae > Carcharhinus > Carcharhinus amblyrhynchos. The sequence goes on from NC_137350.1 coordinate 16,725,108, forward strand.
GGTAAGCGGTTATTTAGTTGAGCGCCAAATTCAGTTTTGGGGAAGTGTAAGAAAAAGATTGAAAGGCAGTATGAAATAATGGATATTATTCTAATGCGTTTGCAGGAACAGAGGTATCTTGGTGTATACGTGCATAAGTAATTGAAGATGGGAGGACAGGTCAGGAAAGCTGTTAAAAAAGCACGTAGTATCATAGGCATTATAAATAAGGGCACAGAGTATAAGAGCAAGGAGCTTATACTGAGCTTGTACAAGACATGATTCAGATTTTAGTAGGAGTGCTGCACACAGTTCTGGGTGCCATATTTTAATCATAGAATCCCTATAGTGCCAAAGGAGGCCATTTGGCCCATCGAGTTTGCACCGATAACAAACCCACCCAGCCTCATCCCTGTAACCCCATGTATTTACCACGCTAATTGCCCTAACCTATACACCTTCAGACACTAAAGGACAATTTAGCACGGTCAATCTACCTAATCCACACATCTTTGGAATGAAAGGATGTGAAGATATTGGAGAAAACGCACAAGAGAATACTTGCAGAGATTAAAAAACATCTTCAGTTATGAAAATGAGTTGTAGAAATTAGGACTCTTCTTTGGAGAAAAGTTTTAAGTTTATTTATTAGTGTCACAAGTTAGATAACACCGCAGTGAAGTTACTTTGAAAATTCCCTAGTCGCCACACTCCGGTGCCTGCTCGGGTACACTGAGGGAAGATTTAGCCTGGCCAATGCACCTAACCAGCATGTCTTTCAGACTGTGGGAGGAAACCAGAGCACCCAGAGGAAACCCACGCAGACATGGGGAGAAGGTGCAGACTCCGCACAGACAGTGACCACAGCTGGGAATCAAATCCGGGTCCCAGCTGCGGTGAGGCAGCGGTGCTAACCACTGTGCCAACCTACCACCCTCAGCAGGCTGAGAGGGAAATTTGATGGAAATATTCAAAATCATGAAGGGCCCAAGTAGAGTACATAGGGGAAAGATGCTCCCATTGGCGCAAGGATCGAGAACTGGAGAGTACAGATTCAAAGTAATCAGCAAAAAAAAAGCAAAAGCAATATGGGCAAAAACTTTTTAACACAGTGAAAGATTAAGGTCTGGAGTGCACTGCTTTTGTGTGATGGAGACAGATTCAATAGATGCATTCAAGAGGGTATTAGATGGTTATTTGACAGTTATGGGGAGAAGGCAGGAGGAGGATGACATTTGCTGAAATGCTCATTTGTAGAGTAGGTGTGATTGTATCAGAAGGAGAACAATGATCTCAGGCATGCCAGTTGGTTGTGCTGTTAAGGTTATCCAGAAAGAATGTTTGTTGAAAAAGTCAGCGTATAATTTAGATAGTTCTGCTTCAGAATTGGTACAAGTCAAATACAGTTCCCACCACTTACAGCAGGCAGATAGTGTTAATGCCATTTGGTTACTATACACAGTCGACAATAGAAACTTAATGGGTTATTGCAAAGAAACAGCATGTCTTGGTTGAATGTAACTGACTACACATCTGCACCACCAACCTCATCTGGTCGCCAGGATGTTTTTCTGCACACAGTAGAAACATTTCAATTGCCAATTTAAAATAATCGAGATTGATGCAGAGTGGCTGAAGTTTCTACTTTCTGGCTGCCTCTTGCAATTATTAACAGTTGCCTCTAAATCAATATCAGTGCTAAAAATCTCATCATCAAGTCAATCACACCTCAATGAGATGCAAACAATGGACTGAAATTGCGTGAATATCCAACTTTGCCTGAAACAGCAGAACTTTTTAAATTGGTGTGCAGACAATAAATGAGAAGTGAGGTACAAAAAAGTTGGCGCGCTTCATAGTATCTTTGTAATTGATTTCTTTGCTACTGGCATGTGATTTGCGCGACTTGACCAACGTAGTGAGCTGCCTGTGATTATGTGTGGACAGTTTGAGGTGTGGCATGTATTGCGTATGCATTAATTTGTAGATAAGGTTGCCATCCTCCTGAATTGACATTTCCAGGAATTAAAGATTAATCTCCCAGAAACTGCAGCCAGCAACCTGGGAGCAATCCCATTAAGAAGAATGTCATTTTATTTCACTTTCGTAGAGCACTTTTCAGCCGTTACCAAAATATTTGAGATGGTGAGAAAACTGGTGCATGACTGACAATTAAAAATCATCCAACTGGGAAACAAAGTGCTGAATTTTCAAATCTCACAGAGCCTGGGAATGGAGATAGTTGGGTGAGAGAAATTTCACTGCCAAGCAGCATGCTGATTCCTCGGATTCATCCCACCTCCAGGCCACTTACTTGAAGGCAAGATCGGGTGATCAGCAGGACTAATGACCCAGAAGCGGTGGGTAGTGGCTACAGGTGGGTAATCAACACTACAGGCCCAGTTAAAAGGAGGATGACAAGAGATGGGGGACTTCCTGGAGATGGGCTCTCTATGGTAGGCCACAGGACCAGTGAGTACTCCAGGCAGACCTCAAGGCCTTGCCCACTGATATGTTGCAACAGCTGTGGGTTGCCATGTAGAAGGGCTGCCCAGTCCCCATTAACAGTGCTGCCTGGCTGCAAAACCCAACTTTTAGCTTAAATTTTTTTAAAAAATTGTAAACATAGAGGGTACTTCCATTTTGAAGCACCCTCTCTCTTTCTTAACTTCCATTGAGGCCTGCTTTTCTTATCAACTTGAAAGTCTTCTGATTGGCCTGCCTCAAGAGCAGTGAGCCCATCTTCTTCCCATTAATTCCCCACCCTGGAGAAGATCACAGTGAATGGAATTCCCACACACTTTGGGTTTCAGATCTACATTTCAGCCTGTTGGTGGGATTCCGAATTGACAGGGAAAATCCAGCCCTCATGGTCTGCTTTTGAATTGGCGTGAGTGATGTCCCATGTAGATACATGTATCAAGAGGCTGTGGATTGGGCAATTAGAAGTCGGAGGTCATGTGATGAACCTTCCAGTATGATCAGTCTCAGCTGGCAAATCTGTTTACTGCTATTCGCCTGGTCTGTTCTATTTGTCATAAATACTTAGTTCATGGTTCATGTTCTTTTATATTTTAGAGGTCATTTTTAGTTCTGAGATGATTAAAGTTTAACTGTGGAAAATGCAATCAATGTAACCAAAGCAGCTTGAAGGCTATGACACATAAAAGGGCAGGACCATATTGACTTGAGGGGTTAATAGCTAGAAAGTAAGATCCTAAAGCAGCAGGTGGGGGCTTATTTGGCTGGAGATGTGGAGAACAGGGCTAGAATTCTCCAACCTTGTCCATGGCTGGGATTCTCCAGTCTCGCTGCAGTGAATAGAGGATTTGGCTGAGAACCAAATTCTCCATTCTCGTTGGCAGTGACAGCTGGACATCAATGACTAGAGAATCCCGGCCTAGGTGTTTACGCTGTTTGCAAAAATGCAGCCCAGAGAGTTGTTTTGCTTTGGGGTTTAGAGCTACAATTAGTTTAAAAACATTCTTTGAGCCCTGGAAGACTGCATCGTCATGTGAATTGATGGAGCTTGTTGGCAATGTTCTACAGCGGGGGACGAGGCCTTTCCAAAAAGATGGTAATGTTAGCAGGCTTCAGGCAGCAAAGGTGGTGCTGTTAGTTGGCTCTGTTTAGTTGGCGCTCAGGAGCAGTCCCAGGAACCATTTTATATAGACAGGGCTCTGGAAAAATCCTGGGGAGCTGAGAAGATGGCAGAGGTCAGTGGCTCTGTGCTGGAAATGGTTAGGGCTCAGAAGAAGCCTTGGGAGACATTTATGTCCTGGTGTAGCTTGGAGCTTGGTGAAATCCAGCGGCAGCTAAAAGCTGAAATCGTACCAGTAACTAGAGACTAGAGTGCAGACTCAGAAATCCAGGAGAATGGAGTCTTGACAGATGGGATTACAATCCTGGGAGGTGTTCACTCATTAAGGCAGTCCGAGTTGGAACAACTTTGAGGGATTTCAGTGGCTTGGTGGTCTTTAGTAAAACATTTGCGTCTCTTATGGGGGAGACACAGTTTCAAAAAGGATTTGTTGCCTCTGAGCATTCACTGACATCTTGATGGGTTGTTGAGAAATTGATGGGATCCGTCTAGGTTGAATTTATTATTTATTGTACAGAATGGTGTATTTGATCGCATTTTGCCTGTTAGTTCACACATACCTTGAATTAACCCTGAATGTTAGAGCATTATGTATATATTGTAAATTGTTTTATCTTTTTGACTTTATGTGGTAAAGTTCATTTTTGTTTGTTCGCAACCTGTGGAATCTTGTAGCTTTGTTCATTGAGCAAATGTCTTGAATCTCAAACTCTACCAATTTTATACACAGTGTTACTTAACTGGTCCCTAATTGGTTCATGCCTAAACCTATGGATTTGATGGTCTAGGGATATACACCTTTCAAAACTATGCACTGTGACTTCCACTGTAACCTCTCCAGTCCCAAAATCATTTGTTTGGAAATACCAGTTGTTTGGAAATGATTTGAGTAGATCCAAGCAATTCAAGGACTTGCCATTTGATTACTTGGATGCTGCTTTGGGAGCAGAAATATGAAAGAAAACACGAAACATGAAATGATAACCATAGAGTCATAGAATCCTTACAACAAAGAATTGTACAGCACAGGAACAGGCCTTTTGGCTTTCTAAGCCTGCGCGAATCGTGACGCCTGCTTAATCTAAAACTGTGTGCACTTATGGAATCCATATCCTTCTGTTCCCATCCTATGCATGTATTCATCTAGTTACCCCTTAAATGCCACAATTGTACCTGCTCCCACCACCTCCCTGAGCAGCACATTCCAGACATTCACCTGTGTACAAAAACTTCCTCGCGCATGTCCTCTAAACATTTCCCCATGCACCTTAAACCTATGTCCCCCAGTACTTGACTTCTCAACCTTAGGAAAGAGCATCTGACTGTTCACTCTGTCCATGTCATGCAGTGCAGAAGGAAGCCATCCAGCCCATCAAGTCTACACCGACTCTCCAAAAGAGCATCCCACCCAGGTCCTCCCCTCTGCCCTATCTCCCCCATAACCCATGCATCAACCATGGTTAGTCCAAGTAATCTACACATCTTTGGACACTAAGGGCAGTTTAGCATGACCAATCCGCCCACTAATCTGCACATTTTTGGACTATGGGAAGAAATCAAATGATCTGGAGGAAATCCACACAGACACAGTAATAACATGCAAATTCCACACAGACAGGCATCTTGGACCAGAATTCAACTGTATCCCTGCGCTGTGAGGCAACAGTGCCACTGTGCTAACCATCAGTAAAATAAATGTCATTATTACTTTATAATGATTAATTACTGTTAAGTTTCAATTCAATATTTATTTCTAGTATTTTCCAGTTCACCTTTTGTAGTTAGGCATTCTAACATCAATTTATAATCCAGAAAATTCCAAAATCTGGGATTAACTTAGTCTGTACTGGAGAGGTTAGTGTAGTCGCTCTTTGGGAAGTTTATTAAATTGTGAACATTGATCTTGCATTCTCTTATTCCTACTCAAATGGATCAGAAGATTGATCATAAAGATGTTTCCCCAATCAACATGTTGGTGTATTCAGGTGCTTTTGAAATTAATTTGCAATATCCCAAGTTGTGGCAGACTTTCTTCTCACCTGACATCCACATGTATACTTCCAGTGAGAAATAACAGCCCACAGGCAGCTAATTTACACCTTATCTGCCTAGAGGCATGGAAACTAAATATAACCTATCACAACTACTACTGGTCTCTGTGCCAATTGCTAATTCAACACAAGCCAAGGACTGAACTTGGCATCTGCCCAGTAGTTTCTCAACAATTCAAACCACTAAATAGAGACTAAACTGTCTCACTTTGCTTTTGCCTAGGGACTATCAGTTTTGTGTACTTTTGGTAGAAGACTGAGAACTTTTGTTTTTATATAAGTACTTTTCCAGAAAGTTTCCTCTGAAAGAAATTCAGGTAATTGACAGATAAGAGCTGCATGACACATTGTTCTTTGCCATTAGTTTCTAGGGCACTTTTAATATTAACTAAACTCAATAAGTACAGTTCTGAGCTGCTATTGTTTTGGGATGAAGCAGAAACAAAGTGGCCTGACTTCATCAGAAGAAACTCAACACCAATTGCCAAATATTCCCTGAACCTCGTGTGCGAGCCAGCTTTTGCATTGGCATGGCTCTGCAGTTAGGAAGCTAAATTAATTCTTGAACCAGAAAAACAGATGGAAGAAAATCAGCTTAATTCACCTGAAGCGTGAGAATGTCAATAAACTTTCCAGAATCCAGCAACTGCAAGGATTAATTAGACACACTTAGATTAAATATTCAGTGCTGGATATTAGTCTTCCAGTTAGGTTCAAATGTATGTTAGCAACATCTATATGATGCTATGATGGGGGAACCGTAGATGCTTAGTGAATGGTAAACTGAATGCGCTGGCAGTCAATATGTTTTATATTAATTTTTCTGTTCTCTTGTGTAAAACTAGCTGAAGCAGTTACTGGCAAAATCTGGGAATGATGGTAAACTCAACATCTTTGTTCTCATGAAAGCTGGATATATTAGAAAGAATCAGGCAATACCTGTGGGCTGAAGGAAAGAGCTAACACTTCAGGCTAGTACATTGAAACTTGTATTATGCATTTTGCCTATTTAGGACTACCATATTGATGTACCAGCAGAGGGAGTCTAGAGGGAGAATATAATAATCCCTGTTTTAACAGCACATACAACAGTTATACCTCTTACTGAATCTTAACTGTGTCTTTCCAAGAACTTCACATTGAACTTCCATCAGAACTGAATGGTGATTCACCTATTACATTGGGCTGAATTTTACTTCTGGAGCTAGTATCCCAGAGTGAATTCCACAAAATGAATGGTGGAGCAGGCTGAAAAGGCCAAATGGCCTACTCCTGCTTCTAATTAATCTATGAATGCATCCACCAGTTTTTTTAAGTTTATTTATTAGTGTCATAAGTAGGCTTCCATTAACACAGCAATGAGATTACTGTGAAAATCCCCAAGTCGCCACACTCAGGCACCTGTTCACATACATTGAGGGAGAATTTAGCGTGTCCAATGCACCTAACCAGCACACCTTTCAGACTGTGGGAGGAAACTGGAGCACCCAGAGGAAACTCTCGCAGACACGGGGAGAACGTGCAGATTCCGCACAGTGTCCCAAGCCGAGAATTAAACCCAGGTCCCTGGCGCTGTGAGGCAGCAGTGCTAACCACTGTGCCACCCAGCTAAGGATGGAGAGCAGGCTGTCAAGATTAAAGAGCCAAGGGAAGACCTACCATCAATAACACATTGACAACTTCACTGTCAGAATTGGGAGCAGTCAATGCATGTGGGGCACAGAGAGCATATCAAGGTGGAGGCTTGAAGAAAGTTTTTCTCTGAGGGTTGAAAGTCTTTGGGAACTTTATTTCTGTAAAAGTGGTGGAAACAGAGATGGATGGAGTCTTGGTAAGCAAGGGGGTGATATGTTATGGAGGATAGTGGGGATCCAGATTTGAGGTTGCTATCAGATCAGCCATTAGCTTGTTAAAAGGTAGAGAATGCTCGACGGGCCAGTGACCTATTCCTGCCTTTTCTTGTATATTCATAAGAAACTTATTGGACAGCCAATGATCTCAGCCATGGACCGATGGTTCTGGCAGGTGCAGGGAGAAGCTCCCTAGCTAGATGGGGCTCTGGCTGCTTCTTTCACTCCTGCTGTCCTGCCACTGGGAGGCCCCCTTCATCTCTTGACCATGTTTCAATCTCAGGTAGGGGCTCATACACCAACGGGAAATTCCAATTACTGTGTGGTGATTGACCTTGATGGATTACCTTCGACTTAAGGATAGGTAACTGTCACCAACCCCTGCATTGCCATGCCCCGTCTCCACAAACACAATCCTTTCAGAATGACAACAGAGTTGGTGGGAAACCAGCATGCCAGTCAGTGGTGGGAAGTTTTGGGCCTATTCGTCTCAGATCCTACCTCCATAGCCAATTAAAAATTCACTCACCTGATGAAGGAGCAGCGCTCTGAAATCTTGTGCTACCAAACAAACTTGTTGGACTTTAACCTAGTGAGACTACTGGCTGCAATTAAAAATTTGACCCATTTACTCTGTTTCTCCCTCCTCCAGATGCTGCCTAACATATATGCTGAGACTTTCCAGCATTTTCTATTTTTGTTTCAGATTTTCAGTCGCTGAAGTACTTTGCTTTTGTGCCAGCAGGTTTAGCCCATTTATGCCAACTCTTTGCTTCCTATCTGTTCACCAGCTTTCTATCCATCTCAAGACAGTACCTGCAATCCCATGTGCTTTAACATTATATGCAGCCTGTTGTGTGAGACCTTATCAAAAGCTTTCTAAGAATCTAAATAAACCATTGCTATTCCTTTATTGAGCAGAGTGGCAGCCGAAAAACGGACAGAAGGCTGACACTTTGACAGATAGTTTCAACCTGATTGCCTTAAACTTGTATTCTATCATTGGGCTGCATCTTAGACACCGGAGTCAGTTCTGACCAGGAGGGTGCAAGGGAAATAATCAGCCCAGTGGAGAAAGCGGCTAGAAGGCAAATTTGTAATGGCTCAGAAATGAGTTACGGGAAGCTGAGAAAAACTCAGATCTTGAGCAGTGAAAGGAAAGAAAAAAGAGGCGGACGTTCAAAAGTTAATTAAAAATAGTAAGCTGAATAGAGAAAATAAATCTGGAGATTTGAATTGAACTTCAATAAGAGAATTAAGGAAGATAAGTCATAGTTTTAAAAAGACAGTTCAAGACAGGTGCATGATAAGTGCATTGAGTGAGCAACCTGGAATGGTCTGGTCAGAGCGAGTAGTGAATGAGAATTCTTCAAATGTCCCCAGATGGTTTGATGGTTGTAAATTTGTGGGATTCTCTTTCTAAAAAGCTGATGGAAGCAAATTTGGGCAGAATTTTCCTAAAAGGTGGCAAAGTATGAAAAGGTGAAAATCGTGCGCATTCTCACTTCCACCGGTGATGCACTCCAGAACGTTCCTGGGCATTTTGTTACAAATCCCATTTTTGACTTCTTGTGAGAGTTTGTGCCCGCAGCGAATGGGCTTTGAGATTCACACCCTTTGAATATTTTTTAAAACAGTGGTGGATAGATTCTTGCTGAGCAAGGGGGCGATAGGGTATCGGGGTAAGCGGGTTGCAAATTTATGGTTATTGTCAGATCAGCCATGATCTTGTTAAATGGTGGAGAAGACTTGCAGAGGCTGAATGGTCTACTGTTCATAAGGAAGGTACAGGACAGCCAATGACCTCAGCCACGATGACGATTGGAGGAACCATGTACTGCTTCTTGATGGGCAATATTGCCTCTCTTATCTGATGCTTATCTTTTGGGCTTCTGTGCTGAGCTGGTTAAGATGGCAGTAAAATAGAATGTCCAACACAAGGTACTCTTTCATTTTTTGTCTGCAGCTCAGGATTACTGTCACATTCTATGAAAGAACACAAAGCTGGACAAGTCTCATTTGGAAGGGTACAATCTTTCTGAAAAATCCTTCGGTGAATCCCCAAGCTAAAGAATTATTGGCTGCTGTGGAAAGGAGGCACGACAATGTGGGTACCCATTCATTTCACAAATGAGAAGGGGAGCTTTGTCGAACATATTTGAGATCAGTAGTACTAGTAAGTATTGATGGAAACTTTTTTTTTAAAAGTTCAAACTTCAATATAGGATAGCACAGTGGTTAGCATTGTTGCTTCATGGCGCCAGGGATCCAGGTTCAATTCCGGTCTTGGGTTACTGTCTATGTGGAGTTTGCATGTTCTCCCTGTGTCTGCGTGGGTTTCCTCCGGGTGCTCCAGTTCCCTCCCACACTCCAAAGATGTGTGGGTTAGGTGGATTAGCCATGCTAGAATTATCCCTTAGTTTCAAGGGGTCTAGCAGGGTAAGTACATGGGGTTACGGTGATAGAGCCTGGGTGGGATTGTTGTCAGTTCAAACTCGATGGGCTGAATGGTGTGCTTCCGCACTGTAGTATTCTATGATTCAATATCTCAAAACAATCTTTCTCAGGACCTTTTTCTGGTATCCACTCCCCAGCAGAATGTTTCTTTTCTTCTCCTTCTGGAATAGGTTCGGATCCTTTAAAGCCTTATACTCTACCAGTTGGGTGGGTGGCTAATTGTAGAAAGTACAGGTGCATTGTCCATTCATCAAGGCTAATGAGTGTAAAATAGTGGACGAGGCTTCTGAAATTTTCCGATAAATTGCCTGCTCTGTGTCTGACGTCCTGTCAGTTGTACAGAACATTAGAGGATCTCTTCCCTCGTTCCTAGTTGTGTCCAGGGCTGATTTATTCCAATCAGCCTCATGATTTTTATAGAGTTTTGGTCAGAGGGGATGTGAAATGTCAGAACTAACACATGCTCCGAAGGAGTTATTTGTAACTCGGAGCTCATGTGGAGAGTTCATGTTGGAAATTCAGGTACTCAGTGCCCATGAAGGTATGGTCATTGTGGTCAGCAGCACTTCCTCAGCCAACACCTCTGCTCCTTCCTTGTGAAACAACTCACCCTGTGCATCCTGCTCTTAACCATTGGAAGCTTTCAGACCAGATGCCTCTGAGTTAGTATCAGCTTCAAGTGGAGAGAATGCGGAGTGCTGTTGTAAGATTTGTTGGTGAGATGGTCTGGCTTCTGAGCCCTTGGCTGATTCACAAATTAAAAAGTTCACATGAATTAGGTCAGCATAGCCAGTTGGCAGTGCAAAGCCTCAAAGCTTTGCATCTACATTTACAATGTGATATGCAAATAAATATACACAGACCAGAAGCAGATAGCTTTCCTCCTCTTTGTCGATCATGCATGTAGTGCACAACCTGCTAACTGATGGCTTCCATTGAAAGGGGGCGAGAGGTTTGGCTTAGAATCTTAGAATCCCTACAGTGCAGAGGGAGGACATTTGGCCCATCGATTCTGCACTGACTTATTCCCAGGCTTAGCCCCTAACCCTATGTATTTACCCCATTAATCCCCCTAATCTATATATCTTGGGACACTAAGAGATCATTTAACATGGCTGATCAACCTACATCGTTGTACTGCAGGAGGAAACCAGAGCACCCGGGGGAAACCCACCCAGACACGGGGAGAGAATGTGCTAAACTCCACACAGACAGTCACCCGAGGCCGGAATTGAACCCGGACTCCTGGTGCTGTGAGGCAGTAGTGTTAACCACTGTGTCATCGTGCTGTCCAAGTGAAAAGATAAAGCTTGCTGAATTTCCATCAACCTCTGTTCTTTACTTTGTTTCATTAGAAAGTGAAGATAAATAGGCATTGAGGGAGTGATTGCATATATTTGTATTTTTTTAGGAAGTCGAAACCCTGCTTTGTGGCCCTCTGCGTGGCTTGCCTGAATGTATAATATCTTTAGAAAATCTGTGACCATGTTTGAGAATGGACTGAGTGCATCGTAATTGCCCGTTGTTAAAGTGAATATTCATAATCAGCCTTGTTTACTGAATCCTTTTGAGGTTCTCCTTTTGGATCCTACTAGTTCTGAACTGTGATCATTGCATTCCTTTCAATACAAGTGCAGCAAGTTTCTGAATCAATCTTCGGATAAGTATTATAAGCTGCTGAAGCATATTTATCAGTCACTTGCGACTCATTTTGATTGCTGTTACAGGTTGTCCACATATATGGCTGCTTCGATACAGCACAGGCTTTGGTTATTCATGCTCATTCTGACTTCTTAGCTTTATACTTCAAGCCTGTCACATTTTTATGTATCAGAGGGATTTTCGCTGTTTGTGACTCATTGTTTTCAAATGTGATGACCTCCCACCCTTCTGCTTTCTCCTTGGCAGCCTCTTCTGTCCAAAGCAATGGTTCCTGCAAACCTCCGATATTAACTGAAATTTTGATATGGAAATTTTGCTTCTGTGTACCTCTTCTGTTTCTTCCACAACTGAGAGATTCCTGTGTTTTTATTGTATGTGTTCCTAGAACGTGATTGTCTCTGGCAAGACCAATTTAATTGCCATGTTTAATTGCTCTTGAGGAAATGGTGATGAGCTGCCCTCTTGAACCTGCTGCAGTGGATCAGCAGGTATTGCCAAGCTGCTGTTAGGGAGGATTTCCAGATTTTGGACCCAACCTCAATGAAGGAATAGCAATGGTTTATTTAGGCTCTTGGAAAGCTTTTGGTAAGGTCTCACATAACGGGCTACATATAATGTTAAAGCACATGGGATTGCAGGTACTGTCTTGAGATGGATAGAAAGCTGGTGAGCAGATAAGAAGCAAAGAGTTGGCATAAATGGGTCTTTTTCTGATTGGCAGTCAGTGACCAGTGGGGTTCTCAGGGATCTGTGCTAAGACACCAAGTGTTCACTTATATATTAATGATTTGGAGGAGGGTACTGAATGTATTATCTCCAAATTTGCAGATGATATGAAGTTGGATATGAGGGTGAGCTGTGAGGAGGATGTAGAGCTGCGTCAGCATGATTTGGACAGGCTGTGTGTGTGAACAGCGCACACAATGTGGATAAATGTGAGATTATCCACTTTGGTTGCAGTAATAGGAAAACAGATTATCACTTGAATGGGTATAAATTGAGAGAGGTGGATACTCTACAAGACCTTGGAGTCCTTGTGCATCAGCCTCTGAAAGTAAGCGCGCAGGAATAGCAGGCAGTAAAGAAGGCAAATAGTAGGTTAGCCTTTATAGCGAGAGGATTTGAGTATAGGGATGTTTTGCTGCAATTGTATAGGGCGTTGGTGAGGCTACATCTGGAGTATTGTATGCAGTTCTGATGCCCTTATCTGAGGAAAAGTATCCTTGCTATCTATAGCAAAGGTTTACTCGAATGTCTCCTGGGATGACGGATTTGTCATATGAGGAGACACTAAGTCGGTTAGGATTGAGTTCACTGGAGTTTAGAAGAATGAGAGGGGATCTCATAGAAATTTATAAAGTTCTAACAGGGTTGGAAAGAATGTTCCCAATGGTGAGGGAGCCTAGAACTAGGACTCATAGTTTGAGGATAAGGGAGGTGAAGAAAGATTTCTTCACCCAGAGAGTGGTGAATATGTGGAATTCACTACCACAGAAAGTAGTTGAGGCCAAAACATTGTCTGAGTTCAGGAAGTAATTAGATATAGCTCTTGCGGCTAACAGGATTAAGGTATATGGGAGGAAGGGGAGGGAGGGAAATCAGGATATTGAATTCGATGATCAAGGTGAATGATAGAGCAGGTTTGAAGTGCCAAATGACCTCCTCCTGATTTGGCTTCTATGTTTCTATGTGAAGTCAGGATGGGTACATTCTACCTACTACTCTTGTCCTTCAAGGTGGCGGAGGTTGTGGGCTTGGGAGGTGCTGTTGAAGAAGCCTTGGTGAATTGTTGCAACGCCTGGTACACATTACAATGACTCTGTGCTGAAGGAAGGAGCGAATGTTGAAGGTGTTGGAAGGGATGCTGATAAATTAGGCTTTTTTGTTCTGGATGGTGCTGAGATTCCTAACTGCTGTTGAAGCTGCCCTCACATCCAAGCAAGCAGCGAGTATTTCCTCACACTCCTGACTTGGGCCGAAGTTTACTTTTTAAAGTTTATTTATTAGTGCCAGAAGGAGGCTTACATTAACACTGCAATGAAGTTACTGTGAAAATCCCCTAGTCGGCACACTCCAGTACCTGCTTGGGTACATGGCAGGAGAATTTAGCATGTCCAGTGCAACTAATCAGCACGTCTTTCGGACTGTGGGAGGAAACCCACGCAGACACGGAGAGAACATGCAAACTCCACGCTGACAGTGACCCAAGCTGGGAATCGAACTTGGGTCCCTGGTGCTGTGAGGCAGCAGTGCTAATCACTGTGCCACAGGTTTTAGGCAATCAGGAGGTGATTGCCGTGACTTACTGGCAACAGAATTTGTCAAGCTGCTTTTGTAGCCAGAATATTTATATGGCTGTAAAGTTAAGGAAAAAGCTGTAGGAATATTTTAGGGCTGACTGCGCACCCTAGTTAGTCCAGTTAGCTGTTTTTAGTCAGTGCAGCTGTATTCTTGCTGATGCTTTTCAATTAGCCATTCAGAATATTTCTATTCACGATAATGCACCTGAGATACCAAAGGCAACTGACGAATAATGTCAAATATTCCTGTGAGAATTATCTTGGTTATTTTTGTTGAGCTGCAAGTATACAGTAAAATCAGTGATTTGTCTAAAATTTTTACAATTTTTAATATATTTTCTGAGAAAGTATAAAAGCACAAGCAAAGCTTAGACTTGAGCCCTGTGGCTGGAATACTATTTAATAACTCGGAATGTTTAACGTGAGCACCGCAGTCAGGAGTAACATTTAACATGTGAGAACTCATAAGAACATTGTGTAACATGTGAAAATATTCAACACACAAGCAACACAACAGGAATAACTAATTAAAACATTCCTGGAAAAGGATCATTAAACATACAACATGTGAGCACTTACAGATAGGAAGAATTTCTGGCAGGTTTGAAACAAGCAACATAACATTGGGAGCTGATGGAGGTAATCATTTTTTTAGTAAGTGAACAAAGAACAAAGAAAATTATAGCACAGGAACAAGCCCTTCAGCCCTCTAAGCCTGCACTGACCATGTTGCCTGACTTAATTAAAACCCGTACCTTTCCAGGACTATATCCCTCTATTCCCATCCCATTCATGTATTTGTCCTGACGCCCCTTAAAAGTCACTATCATATCCGCTTCTACTACCTCCCCCGGCAGCAAGTTCCAGGCACCCGACACCACCTCTGTGTAAAAAAAAACTTGCCCCGTTATGTTGCCTTTAAACCTTGCACTTCACACCTTAAACCTGTGCCCTCTAGTAATTGACTCTTTCACCCTGGGAGAAAGCTTCAAATTATCCATTCTGTCTGTGCCCCTCGTAGACTTGTAGACTTCTATCAGGTTGCCTCGCGACCTCTGTCGTTCCAGTGAGAACAAACCAAGTTTTTCAACCTCTCCTCATAGCTAATGCCCTCCATGCCAGGCAAAATCCTGGTAAATCTTTTCTGTACCCTCCCCAAAGCCTCCACATCCTTCTGGTAGTATGGTGACCAGAATTGAACACTATATTCCAAGTGCGGCCTAATTAAGTTTTTATAAAGCTGCAACATGACTTGCCAATTTTTAAACTCAATGCCCTGGTCGATGAAGCCAAGAAGTATGCCTTCTTGACTACCTTCTCCACCTGCATTGCCATTTTCAGTGACCTGTACACTTGAACACCAGATCCCTTTCAATACTCTCAAGAGTTCTGCCATTTACTGTATATTTCCTATCTTTGTTAGACCTTTCAAAATGTATTATCTCACATTTGTCCGGATGGTGCACGGTGATTATTTCACTAAATATATCAAAATGTATCAAATGCTCAGGAATAAGTGTAGCAGTGTACTTTTGTATAAATCACAGAAATTCATAACAGAAAGAGAATGGCTTTATGTAGCACAAGAAATTCAGAGCAATTCGGAGAATCCAAAAAATTGGGCAACTTTTTTAGGTATGTTTGAATATGTACATTGTGCTAATAGAGTATGCGGTGATTGTCCATTTAAGGGCAGCACAGCAGAAGTGGCTTGGGGGACTAATTGAGAGTGGGTAATCACCCCAAAGGGCGGAGACCTATCTTAGGCAAAAGACAATCTGAAAATATGTGGACGACATGGGGACTGGGACAGCTGGTGGGCTGCCGACCTCTGTACAGATTTTCCTTGTTAATAAGTAGCTTTTGGGTTCCTAACAAAGTCTGTGAGTGTGCATCATTACATTGGTGATGAGAACAAAATGGATTATGAGAACACTGCCAATGGCTCGAAACAGTACCCTGTTTAAAATTGAAGTCTTAAGGATAAAGGTGCTTACCCAAATGCCTGTTTCTGGGTGAACAAACCCTGTGAGATGTTGAGATATTGCCAGACCCTGAGGGATGGATGCGGGACGAGCCTGGATTGGCCGGTACAGTCTAGAGTTTAGAGATATATAAAAAGAAAAAATGAAGACAAAGTGACCATTAGAAGCAAGCTCTGTGATTTCATTTTTAAGGGAAAATGGAATTTAAGAGAGAAAAGGCAGTTGCTGCAGAGTTTTTGAAGAGAAAAAGAAAAGAGAGCAAAGAGACGAGTGTCTTAGGTTATGGGAGAGAAATGCTTTTGGGAACTGCAGAAGCTATGCCAAAAGCACAGGGAAATGAAGAGGCTGAGATTCTAGGGGCGGGGTGGGTGGAGGTCATTTAAAAAAGAAGCAGCAGTCAGGATTCGCATAAAAAATTCAAAAGTGCGGAAAAACACAACAGCTGCTGACAGCAGTTTTTTAAAAAATATTGACAGTCTTAAAGCAGTAATGCATTTAGGCAATTAAGACGTCATGGAAGAGGCAATGAAAGACCTTAGAAAGAGGGCACCAAAAGAGACTCAATGAAGGTTGAGAGAAATGAAATGGAAACAAGTCAGCACTTTGTCAGAGACGACCAACAGTGAAGCCAAAAAGGTTTGTCTGAAGTCAAAAGTAGAAATGAAGGTTCCATTTGTAAAATGTATATGTCCAGTGAGGACATGGTGGATTTCCCTTGGAAGAAATGCAGAAATTAAAGGAACTTCAGAAGGAGCTGGGAACTATTGAACATAAAGAGGAATCAGCAAAAAAAATTAACGTTTCCGAGAAGACATTAAAACAAGATGAAATGACTGACAGCAAACATGGGAGAATAAAAGGTTGCAGAAAAATTACAGAATACCATTAAGAAGGAGGAGAACTTAATGAGATGATCAAAAATTAACACATCTCTACGAGAAAACAACTAGAAAATAAGAACAAGTCCTGTGAAGAATTGAATTGAATCAGAATAAGACCTTGAAGAAAGGAAGCCTAAGAAATTAACTGAGGAGGTAATAAAACAGAAATTGGCAGCAGAATCAAAAATTCAGGCAAAGAAAGAAACTGGAACTGCCAGAACAAGTTTATTGAAATGGTCATGTGATTGGAAAAGTAGTAAGCCTGTAAAGAACAGTTCTATACAAGACCATGGCCGGGAATTCTCCCATAAAATTCTAAGTGTTGAATTTGTGGAAAACTGGAGTAAATCTCGCTGGTTTCTTCAGCAGGAGTTTTGAAAAGAATCTTCCACATTCTGCGCACTGCAGAGTTCCTCAGTGGGTGGGGCCTATTCCCGCGGGAGAGGCTGGCAACATAGAGCTGAGTGGGAAACTGTGGATGCACTGATCTATCAGTGCTGAGATCAGTACATGTGCAGTGGCCCCCAGTGCCAGCCTCCCAATCGCTGGCCAGCTGCGTGATCCCCACTGCCCTACCAAACCCTGTAAAAAGTCTGACAACACCAGGTTTTAGTCCAACCTATTTGTTTGATAAATAGGTTGGACTAAAACCTGGTGTTGTCAGACTTTTTACTGTGTTTACGCCAGTCCAACGCCGGCATACCCACATCATGACTACCAAACCCTGCCACGGCTCAATCACTGGCCCGCCCCGTGCATACCCAGGGCTAGCCTTGACACCCACCACCCCCCTGCAGCTCCGATCTCCCATCCTCTTCCCCAACAGTGCAGAACCCTCCCCTCAGCAGGCTGCATCCCCCCCCACCCCAATGGTCAGACCTAATCACTGGCTTCCCTACCTCTTGCACTGATCTCAACTGCAGAGTGGCAGTGGGACCCTCGCACCCCCACCGATTGCCCCACCCCGTGGCAGTGGCTGATGCCCAATGGGCAGTGCCAAGGTGCTTCCTGGGCATTGGCACTTTGCCCCTTGGGCAGTGCCAGGGGCACAGGCTGGCATGGCCATGATGCCAATGCCCGGATTGCCCCCTCAGTGCTTGACCCTTGGGGTGACCACGATTATTGTTTCCCCCCCCCCCCCCCAACCTTGACACCAGCAGGTCGGGCCACCAAATCTGGGGAGCTATTGTAAGCCCCATTAGAGTGAATATACTTCTGGTGCGGCAGGGGTGGGGAGAATAGAGACCCTAGAGTTTTCAGTCTGGGGCCCACTAATTCTATTTAGATTGTATTTAAATGGTGATTTGCATTATTCATGCAGCTCTCTGCTGACTTCTGGCATGGATGTGATGCCACTAGAAACCTGGCACTGGGAGACACTATCTGGGCAGGATGCCCAGCGCGAATCCCACGCATTAGGTGCCGTTTGAATCTCCCAGCCTTGTCGGCTAAAATATTAGTGCAGCAGGACCCCCAATATCTGGAACTGTACATAGTTAAAGCCTACCATGTTTAAAAATACACAAGCCTCAAGCTCGCATGAATGAACCATCACCATTGCAACAATAAAAAACCCAGTTTAAGTAAATAATCAGTGCAAGCATGAAGGGCTGAATGGCCTCCTTCTGCACTGTAGGGATTCTGTGATTTTATGATGCTATAGTATGACATGGTGCCACAATACAATACTTCAGTCGTGGATCAAGTTAGATCCCTGGAATTATTGTCTCAGTGATTGTCACACCCAGTTGACTTGGTGAGATGGATTGTTCATAAACACATGGATCAGTGAAGGAGTCAAGAGATGCTCCAGCTGTCGTCAGTGTTGCCATCATGAAATGTTTTCGAACCTGTAAACGCTGAAGTACCTGATCGACCTGTTATAGACATCAAGTAGTAATGAACTGCCTGTGGCAGAAGAGGTACCTGTTATTGCAATTCCTGATAATGTCAATCCTGTGGAGGCATCTTAGACTATAGAATTATACTGTTCTACAAGAAACACTTAAATCACAGTGCCTGTGTGTATCAACAGGGAACATGCGAAAGGGCAGCACATTTGAATGAAAACAGATGCAGGGATAGAAATGAATTTGGGCTAGGTTTAACATATAGTGTGCATAGATGACATTGCTGTATTCACTTTATCATAGAAGCCATTTAACCTGGTTAACAATTTCATTAAAATATTACTTCATCGCAATGTCTTAACTAATTTGTTAAAAATAGTTTGAATAATTTCTACCCCATAATTAAGCACATGCACAGGCTTCGTCGGGAACACTAAAGGTATTTATCAATAAGAAAACACTGTACAGACATTGATAACCCACCAGCTGCCCAAGTTCCTACCTGTCTTCCAGTCTTCAGATGGTCTTCTGCCCAAGGCACGACTCCAACCCCTGGGGTGATTACCCACTCTCAATTTCAATTGGTCCCTCAAGATAGGTGACCCTCTTCTGCTCTATTGTCCTTGAAGGGACAATCACGACTTCCCTCCCACTTTTACTTCTTTATAAAGTCTTCAATAACCAAGTCACTGAAGCCTAATAATAATTCAACAAGTTGGACAGTTGTAAATCAATCTAGAGTCATAGAGGTTTACAGGATGGAAACAGGAACTTTGGCTCAACTTGTCCATGCTGCCCTTTTTTAAAAACCCCTAAGCTAATCCTAATTGCCTGCATTTGGCCCATACCCCTCTATACACATCTTACCCATGTAGCTATCTAAATGCTTTTTAAAAGACAAAATTATACCCACCTCAACGATGACCTCTGGTAGTTTGTTCCAAACACTCTCCACCCTCTGTGAAGAAATTGCCCCTTTGGACACTTTTGTATCTCTCCCCTCTCACCTTAAACCTATACCCTCTAGTTTTAGACTCCCCTATCTTTGGGAAAAGATATTGACTATCTAGCTGATCTATGTCCCTCATTATTTTATAGATATCTATAAGATCACACCCTCAGCCCCCTACGCTCCAGAGAAAAAAGTCCCAGTCTATCTAGCCTCTCCTTATAACTCAAACCATCAAGTCCCAGTAGCATCCTAGTAAATCTTTTCTGCACTCTTCTGGCTGAGCTGAATGCTTTATATTCTAGGGATTGTATCTGGAATTCTTGGGGCTGGTGTGGAATTTTAATGCGAGTGAGGTAGGGTTGCACTCCAGCACACACTCTCACTGTGTGACATACCCCCTGCAAATATCGACCTACTCCTGAGGATCCTCTACCCTAACTTCCAAAGGAATGCCATTGAAGGGAATAAAGAACAGTGCTACAATTATACAGAGCTGTCTGTATGAGGATTGAGTAACAGCAGGTACTAAAAAGTCAACAAACACAAAAAGATAACATGATTCTTCAGAGACTGCGCTTGCGGAAAATGGTATGCCTGCCTTCAGAAGTAGGAACCTGCTGCTCTTGTGAAATGCTTACACTTCAGAGTGCAATTTGAAACCCCTTTGTTTTATTATTACAGTAGTCGTAAAGAGCTAGGAACTGGATGTGAAAGTACATCCAGGTTGCCATATTGACTGCACGCTGCCATCAGATGCCAAGGGGCCCTAGCCCATTGGTCACACAGAGAACTGTAAAAGGTACACCTGATGATGACAGTTCAGCTTTTTGAGTCCAAAAGTGTGATTATTTCGAACTTCTGGGAAGCAGAAGAAATAACACCTATGCTCTACATTATCCGAAGGAATGTGCAGGAAGCATGAATTTGCATTTGCATTCTCAGAATCATATAATCCCTATAGTGCAGAAGGAGGCCATTCGATCCATCATGCCTACAGCAGCAGCACTCCAACGCAGAACCAATCCCTGTCTTACTAAGGGGCAATTTAGCATGGCCAATTCACATAATCTGCACAACTTTGGACTGTGGTAGCAAACCGGAACATCCAGAGGAAACCTATGCAGACGTAGGGAGAACATGCAAGCTCCACGCAGTCACCTAGGCATGAATTGAACCTGGGTCCTTGACGTTGAGAGGCAGCAGTGCTTGCCACTGTACCACCCATTGCTAAATATCGTAAATAACTTTATAACCAGTTGGGTTTGCTTTTGAAGGGCAATATCAGCTTTAATCACTAATATTTATAATCCAATTGCCAGATATCCAATACTTACCCTAACTCTCTGTGCTGCAAACCCAGTGCTTCTGAGATAGATTGTCAACTAACATTAATTTCAAGGGCACTTGTGGCTGTTGATCTACATAGAACTGCATTAAATAGTGTTAGTAGTGTGATGATGAGGGCTTGAAAAAGAATCTGTCATTGAAGCTAGATTTGAAAGTTGATCTATCCTGCAGAACTCATTTAATCCTCCACTCTGTGCACTGTAAGGCTATTTGAGTTTCGGATAGTTCAATTGCATCCCTGGCTTTATGCAGTTCTATTTCAGTAACAGCAGGCTTCAGAGCTCCAGAATCTATTTAAGCCCTTTACATTAATTCAGCTTTCTGCAATTTGAATGCAGGCCCTCTTCAAATGTTTGCGGATACTAAATTTTAATGTTCTCGCCACTGTGATGGAGCGCCATGAAAATGTCTGGAAGTCAAATCATTTGAAAATAATAATCATGTTCTGCTCTCAGTAGAGGGATGTCAGGCTGTCAGAAAGACTGCACAAAGAAATGAAAAGGAATTGAACAATTACAGCAAGGTGCCAACTGTGGAATTGTTCTGTTTTATCAAATTCCTTCTAGTTGGATTTAACACTGCCACCTTTCTGATGACTTGTTACATACCTAGTGCAGTCTTGATAAGGCCTGTAGCAATGCGATTGAGAGGTACTACATCAGGTGCAGGATAATGAGCGCTCTGCACCATCAGCAAACTTGTGGCTCTTCAAGAACATTCCTTTTTAAGTTAAATACCCCTGGGACTGGGAGGAGTCTTCCCACCTGGACAGATGAACATTAAAGGGGGAAAGATTCAGGAGAAGATATGTTGAGAGATGGGGGTGGCACAGTAGCACATCACTGCCTCAATGCCAGGGACATGGGTTCAATTCCAACCTTGGGTGACTTTCTGTGTGGAGTTTGCATGTTCTCCCTGTGTCTTTGTGGATTTCCCCTGTGTACTCCAGTTTCTTCCCACAATCCAAAGATGTGCAGGTTAAGTGGATTAGCCATGATAAATGCGCAGGGTTATGGGGAGAGGGCAGAAGAGAGCACCTGGGTGGAGTGCTCTTTCGGTGAGTCGTTGCAAACTCAATGGGCCAAATGTCATCTTTCTGCACTACAGGGATTCTATAGCTCTGTGGAGAGTAGAAGAGCTAAAATGTGCATTAGTGATCTTGCTTGCTGTATTAAAAGGTGTTTGGGATCTGGGCTACAATTAGGACTTGTAACGTGGCACTGTCCACGTTCAGGATTAAAGGTGGGTGGGAACTAATAATAGCTCCACTGGTTGGCATGCTGGTTCCAATTTTGTCACAGTGTGTTTGCTGCACTGGATAGCTTTGCTCGAGGTACAGCTAGTCATTAAGCACAGGTCTTCAGCACTGGGTGAGATGATGTCAGGACCCATCGCCTTTTCCACATCTAATGCAGTCAACCATTTCTTTATTACATGTGAGATTAATTAAATTGGCTGAAAATTGGCACCTGTGACGGTTTGGATTTTAGGAGCACGTTGAGATAGATCATCCATTTTTGTCTTCTAGCTGACGATGGCAGCAATTGCTTCAGCTTTGTTTTTTCCTTTTGCGGGCTTGACAGCACGACCGTTGAGTATGGGAATATTTGTGGAACTGCTTCCTCTTGTTAGCTGTTTAAATGTCCACCACAATTTTTAACTGGATGTGCCTGGACTGCAGGTCTTTGGCCTGATCATCATTTAGTTCTGTCAATGGCATGCTGCTTTCATTGAGTTACATGAGTTTACACCTTCACTTGATTTTGTTTTAGTACACTCGCTGTTGCTCCTGGAAAGCTACACTTTTTTTGAAACCAGTGTTGATCTTCTGGTGTGATGCTAATGGTAGAGTGAGGGAAGTGATGGGTCAGGTTGTTTTTGAATGTTATTCTCTGATGCCCACGGTTCATGATGGACATCCAGTTTTGAGCTGCTAGATTTGCTCTGCATCTATTCCATTTAGTACAGTGGTAGTGGTGCACAACATGATGGATAATGTCCTCAGCATGAAGATGGGACTTGCCTTCATAAGGGCTGCTCCTACCAATATGCTGATGGTTAGATGCACTGTACAGGTAGATGGGTGGAGATTAGATAAAATGAGTTTTTCCTTTGTGTTGATTTCTCACCACCTCTTGCATGGAGGTTTTTCAGCTACATCCTTCAGCACATAGAATGAGGTGATGGCCTAGTGTCATTAGGCTATTAATTCAGAAACTCAGCCAATGTTCTGGAGACCTGGGTTCGAATCCCACTATGGCAGATGGTGGAATTTGAATTCAATAAAGAATATCTGGAATTAAGAATCTACTGATGACCATGAAACTGTTGTCGATTGTCAAAAAATTCCATTTGGTTCACGAATGTCCTTTAGGGAAGGAAATCTGCCATCCTTACCTGTTCTGACCTATACGAGATGCCAGAGCCACAGCAATGTGGCTGACTGTCAGCTGCCCTTGGGCAATGAGGGATGGGCAATAAATGCTGGCCAGCGATGCTCATGTCCCACGAATGAGGTAAAAAAAATAGTCAGAATGGTGATGTTACTGAACCACTCTTAACGCACTTATTTATTCCTGTACCATTCACACACATCATAATTTATTACAACTGTGAGATTTGAATGGTGCATTTGAATTGTTGTTGTGTTTTTATTTGTAAGCATTTGCTGGATGATTGACTCCACTCAGGGGAGAGAAAGGAAAAGAGCGAGAATGACACACAAATCATGATTTATCAATAGTAAACAAAGCCAGAAAACCAACTCCTCGTGTTATATACACTGAGATAATTACAGTTAATTACCATGCATAAGTTTGCACATTTACAATGGGAGAGTACTGATTCTGAAATGAAAGCAAGAAGAACAAGTGTTAAGAGCAGTATTTCAGATATCATTAGAGCAAAAAACAATGTGAACGATATAAGAGACCAATGGTCAGATATTTGCTGTTATATTATCATTAAGAATATGTTTAGTTTGTGCATTAAAATATGAGCTAGGATTGATTTAAGAGAGTATCGTTTGTAAAATAACATGGTTTCCATGATGGTAGAATTCTACAACATATCAAATATGGGTGGCACGGTGGCACAGTGGTTCACACTGCTGCCTCACAGCACCAGAAACTCTGGTTCAATTCCAGCCTGTGTGGTGTTTGCACATTCTCCCCACGTCTGTGTGGGTTTCCTCCGAGTGCACTGGTTTCCTCCTGGGGCAACGTGGTTAGCACTGCTGCCTCATAGCACCGAGACCCTGGGTTCGATTTCCGGCTTGGATCACTATCAGTATGGAGTTTGCATATTCTCCCTGTGGCTGCGTGGATTTCATCCAGGTGCTCCAATTTCCGCCCACAGTCCAGAGATGTACAGATTGGGTGCATTGGCCAGGCTAAATTCTCCCTCAGTGTACCCGAACAGGCACCAGAGTGTGGTGACTAGGGGATTTTCACAGTAACTGCATTGCAGCGTTAATGTAAGCCTACTTGTGACTAATAACTAAATACATTTTTATGAAGATTCGAAAGATGTGCAGGTTAGATGGATTGGTCATGATAAATTGTCCCTTACTATATGTCTTTAAATATTCCTTTTAAGGCAAATATTCATTGTGTTTTGAAGTAACTGGAATTAATTTGATGCCATTTCTACAGCCTTGTTGCAGCAATTATAGCCTGCACTAACAAACATAGCCAGAATTTTCTATCCATTCTCGTTGGCTGGATGTTTCCGCCCACTGATGGCAAACCTCCGTCTTGGGTTTCCCGGTGGTAAAGCATGCATAAAACGGAAGCGCCATGGACAGCAGTGGGATCAGAAGATCCTGCCAACAGCCAATGGCATGCTGCCTCCATGGCTGTGAATCTTGCTGTGGGAGTGCATGGAAAATCTCACTTAGTGACACCTGTTACACTCACTATGGGATAAGGAAAGATCAGGCTGTTCGTCGCTCCTGTCCCTGTAGATGTCAGAAACTGGATGTGATCATCGAATAGAGAAGCTGGATTGGTCCAACCACGAGATTATTAGGAATCTGAACTCGGCCCAAATTAGGAAGCCAGGAAATAGAAGACACTCCCTTATTAGACTGTTAGGAACTGGGTGCCCCGCTAATCAACTCTCAGTTTTCAATTAGAACAGTCTTTCAAAATAGGTTTTAGTTCCAGATTTCCACACTTTTGTGTGGAAAATGTGCTTCCTGATTTCATTCCTAAATGGCTTAGTTTAAATTTTAATGTTATACCCTATTGTTCTGCATTATTTATCCCACTGGATCTATATCTAGCCCATAAAGCCTCTTCACCATTAAAACATCTTGATTAGATTCCTTTCAACCTGCACTTTGCAATGGAATATAAGTCAAGCTGTTGTCCTCATAACTTAACCTTACAAGTCTTGGCATCATTCCTGTAAATCTGTGCAAAATGTCTGCCAAGGTCAATATCTCTCCTGATCAAAAGCAAAGTACTTTTGGATATAACTCGCCACCAAAACTCATTTTCACAGTTACATCTCCTTCCTCAGTCGCTATTCCTTAGGGAAACTGGAGCAATGCTGGAATGAGATATTCTAGTCTGTGTTTCATTGCTTGTTGATTTTAAGGATACCACAGGCATGTTTGCAAATGACAGTAAGGTTCCGATTTTACCATTGCATTGCGCCCGTCTTTGAAAACATGGTAAAGTCGGGTGAGAGACCATTAATGCGATCCGCGCAGATTACAACTTTACCGAAACCCGGGAATGGCAGCAATCCACTTGACACCCAAAATGGGCACAATGACGATTTAAATGCATTTGCATGCATTCAAATTGAACTAGTGAACTGTCCGCCCAACTTTATCAGCATTTCCTCCTTTACCACCGCATTTGCCAATTCAGAACTGCGCTGTAATGGACCTGCTAAATAAAAGAGTGAATCGGGCGCTCCAGCTGCTGGAGAGCACATTCAGAGCTTCCAATGGCTCTCTGACTCAGATCGGTGTTGGAGGGGAGGAGGAAGGCGGGTCACATCATTCTCTGGTTGTGGGTCGGGGGGGGATGGGCGAGGGGAGTGAGGCCAGATCCTTGTCTGATTTGGGGGGCGAGAGGGAGGAGGAGGGTCAGATGTATCTCTGGTGGGACGGGTGGGGTAGAGGGCTGATCGTTGTCTGGTGAGGAGGGAAGAGGAGGCACATCAGATGTTTTTCTGGAGTGGGGGGGGGGATGGTAGTGGGGCTATATCGTTGTCTTGGTGGTGGGGGGAGGAGGTGAGTGAGGCCAAACCATTCTCTGGGGTGGGGAGGAGTGAGAGTAGATCATTGTCGGGGTGGGGGGAAGCCTGATCGCTCACTGGTGGGGGTGGGGACAGATGGATCTTTGATGGGGAGGCAGATGGATCTCTGATGGGGTGAGTAAGGGGGTCCTGCGGGTGACCGGTGGGGAGTGGGGGGGCAGAGGTGTTGATGTGTGTGGGTAGAGGAGGAATGGATAAGGGGGACAGTGATGTGTGTGCGTAGTGGGGGGGTGGATAAGGGGGACAGTGATGTATGTGGGTAGTGGGGGGGGGTGGATAAGGGGGACAGTGATGTATGTGGGTAGTGGGGGGGTGGGATAAGGGGGACAGTGATGTACGTGGGTAGTGGGGGGGGTGGGATAAGGGGGACAGTGATGTTTGTGTGTAGTGGGGGACAGGGGATAAGGGGGACAGTGATGTGTGTGGGTAATGGGAGGTGGGATAAGGGGGACATGATGTGTGTGGGTAGCAGGGTGGGTGTATAAGGTGGATAGTGATGTATATGTGCACCATTGCTCCCGCTTTTTGCTTCCGGGCCACTTTCTCTGCTCTCTGTGGCCCGAGAGCAATCTGACATGGGCGTGCTTTTTAAATTTTTTTTCCAACTGTGCATGCGCAGTTCGGAGGATCAACTGTTACAGCCGCACTAAGCCCTGCCCACAGCGCGAATGGGACTGGAAATGGCTGAGACCCTATAGGGGCGCCGGAAAGCAGATTTCTAAATTGTTTCTGCATCATGTCCCGATTCAGCATTTAGAATGAAAATGGTAAAATCGGGCCCTAAGATAGGAAGTGTGGTGAGTTCTCCAGCTGAGAACAACAAGTTGCAACATGAGTGGGCAGACCAATGACAGATGAAGTGTAATGTGGGGGAGTGTGAGATTATCTATTTTCGATGCGAGAAAGACAAGTCAGAGTATTTTGTTCATTGTGAGAGACCAGGAGCTGTGGAGGAGCATATGGTTTTAGGTGTCCATGTATGGAATTTGCTAAAAGATGTTGGACAGGTACACAATTTAATAGAATAGCTAATTAGATCTTAACCTTTATTTCCGGGCGTTCCAACTGGGAAAGAATGATGCTTCAGTTATGCAAAGCATTAGTCAGACCTTGCCTGGAATAACATGATCCCTTTTAGACATCAGGAACTTCAGAAAGGATAGAAATGTAGAAAAGACTGGAAATACTCATTAGGACTAGGAGCATTGGTGGAGAGAGAAATAAAGTAACGTTTCAAGTCAATGATCTTTTGTCATAACTGGATCGAGGAAATGCCTGGGGTGTCTGTGATCGAGAAGGATCTGAAAATTGAAGAGTGGAATTTCCTTTGGAATCCATCTGGAATAAGTTGGAGTCCGAGACAGTGGACGTCATTTTGATGAGTTTAAAGCAATTTTAGGCTGATGTAAGGGATCCCGTGGCACTAGGAGCAGAGATATAGGCCAGAACGCTACCACCCCACCCGCCCAGAATCGGAGCGGGCGAGGGTCTGACAACGGAAATCTCCATTGACCTCGAATGGGAATTTCTAGTCTCACCCAAGAGAGACAGTAAAATCCAGCCTGTAAAATCATACAGCCTGGAAGGAGTCAATTTGGCCCATCATACTACTCATGGCACTTCTTTAAAAGAGATGACCAGTCAGTTCCGCAGCCTTGGTCTTTCCTGGTAGTCCTGCAGTTTTTTTTCCTCTTTTCAAATCCAATTCCCTTTACAATGTTATTATTAAATCACCTTCCATTAAATTTTGTATCAACAGAACTGGCTGCATGCTTAAAGAAAAAAAAATCCTCTGCTCTTTTGCCAATTATCTCAAATTTATTTTCTTTGAATATAGAGCAATCTGTTTCTCCTTTCAGTATTTATGTTATGAAAACTTTACATAATTTTGAATAGATCAAGTCAATCTCCCCTTCACCTCCACTGCTCTAAAGAAACTATCTCTTTTCTCTGGTCCCACATAATTGCATCATCTGTGCTGAGTGACACTCCTTGGTCCCTTCTCTAAGACCTTGAAGTGTGATGACCAAAAATGGCCAGGATGGCTCAGTCAAATTTCCATTCACTGCAGCGGGACTGGAGAATCCCGCCAGCATGAAAGGCCGTAACATTCCAGCCAGCAGGACTGGCAGCATCTGTAGGGGGGAAGTATTAAAGGTAGATTTAGGAGGCCAACTGGAATCGCCCAGTCTGCCTCCAGTTTTCTGACATGATGACAGGAGAACAGATCAACAGTCTGGAGGTGGGCACCCAGCGAGGTGTTCCTGGGCGGCCTCCAGACCCTCACTTTCTGGTGGCATAGTCCAACAAAAGGCTGCCCTGCAAAGAGATCTCTCTCCTCTCCCAGGTCTGTTTTTTCTCTGTATTTTATTCAGTTTTTTTAACAAGTGGTGGAGAGGCGCTTACCCAGTTATTTACCTTTTACTGCAGCCAGGTACTTCACTGAAGCTTTGAGCGCTCACACACACCAGCCCTATTTGGATAGGAAACCTATCTCCATGCCACTTTCAGGGTTCACCAATGTGGAAGTCCAGCTTCAATCAGTGTCTCCCCTTGCGCCCGCCCCCCCCCACCCCACCCCATTAAAAGTGGGTTTATGATCCGAAAACAAACCCAGTTCCTATTTCTTGCCTCAAAGGTGAAAACTCAGTCCTTTGAGTTTGAATTCAAGTTGTATATGGGATAGGATGTGACGGGGCCATATATCTGAAAAGCAATTTCTGAGAAATAGTACTAAAAGAATTTAATTTGATGTAGGCTCACTAAGCATGATTGATCAAGTTTTTATATTTCATATTCTGGAAAAACTCACTAAATAAATTCTAATTGAAAGCACCTCAGTTACAGATTAATTACACTTTATTTGTACATATGGTAAACATGAGCTCAATTTATACCATCATTCAGTAATTACGTCGCAATTTAATTACTCTACTCATGATGATGACAAATAAGATTGTGTTTTATGTTGCTACAGAAAAAGACTAAAATAGCTCTGAGCATTTAATGGCTTGAGTTAGTTGCAAGTCCTCCATTTCATTGGCTGGAATTCCTTGGCTGTTCACACGGTTTCCCGGTTGTGTGGGTTGGAGTCAGTGGAAAATCCTATTGAGAGCGGCAGGACCTGAAGATCCCACCACTGACAAATGGTGTGCTGCCTCCTGCCACGGGAAATCCAGGGCGGGGAGACCAGAGAATCCCACCTATTGGCGACCTGATAGAAATCCACAAGATTGGGTGGCATGGACAGAGTGGATAGTCAGAAGCTTTTTCCCAGGGTGGAAGAGTCAGTTACTAGGGGGCACAGGTTTAAGTGCGAGGGGCAAGAGATATACAAGGCAAGTTTTTTTACACAATGGGTGGTGGGTGCCTGGAACTCCCTGCCGGGGGAGCAGATACAATAGTCATCATCTGGACGAATACATGAATAAGATGGGAATAGAGGGATATGGTCCCTGGAAGGATAGGGGGTTTTAGTTCAGTTGGGCAACAAGGTTGGTGTGAGCTTGGAGGGCTGAAGTGCCTGTTCTGATGCTGTAATGTTCTTTGTTCTTATTATCAAGACAGGGGGACATTAACCATATTCTGCCAATATTCAAACAGTTTTATGACCAGGGTTTTTAGGATTGTGTGGTTTCCTTTCCTGCCATCTGAAGCAACGATGGGGAAAACATCCTGCCAATACTGTATGTTCTGCAGCCATTTAACGCTGCAACATGCATTAATTACCAGGAGGCACGGCTCATCTGTACTGATGAGAGAGATGGCTGGCATCTCTTATCTGTACAGTAGCCAGGACTGGGATTACAATCAGTTCCCAGAGACAAAGTTCCAGATTCCAGGAACATGTAACTTTTGGGGGTCTCAGGGAGGCTGGGATAGGCCGGGGATGAAGGGCAGAGGAAGCGTGACAGAAATATCCAAATAAGTAGGTAGAATTCATATTATATTGCAAAGATATTGGACTTTAGTCTGTACCCATTTTCTCAATTCTAACAACCATTCTTACCCAGAAGCCCTCGTACACAGAATGGGCAGCAGCAACCTTAGACTTCGATGTGGTTCGAAATTCTCCAGTCTCCCACGTCTTGCCACCCCTGCCAGTGAGAATGGAGAATTTGGCACTCATCCAAATCTCCAGTCCCTGCAGCAGGACTGGAGCATCCCAGCTGCGGGTGAGGTTGGAGAATTCCAGCCGTTACATCGTTCGCACCATCTACCAGGTATCACAGACCTCATTTCCATTTTATAAATAGCGCTAAGCTTAATTGCCTTATTCACTAGCAAAGGAAATTTAGCGAAGATTAATGATGACACAACTTGGTACTGATGCCATGATCTATTAAGAAGATATCCCTGGAACTTAGCTCAGTGAGTTAGAATTGGACATGATCAGACAGCCCATGACAAAAACAAATGGTGTAAACTGGAGAAGAGAGAAACTTTAAAAAAATTCTATTTCTCTATCAAATGTTTTAAATCATTTCATGTAAATATAGAAACAAATGACTCAAATGATATTAAAACATGTTATTAGTTCACGCTGACCAAATATCAACTGTGTGATAACATTTAAAAATCTTTAACAATAAAATAATAAGTAAATTATAAGAACTAAACGAAAGGGAGGAGTTTAATCAAAGAGACAGCATCTATTGTTTCTGAAGGCAATGCCATTCAGTTCACAAGGGTATAACTGTATTGGCTTCTTTTCAAAAAAAAATCAGAGATATTGTGGAAGGTTCTCAATTGTATTCTGAATCCTCAAATACTTCACTGGTTGCCGAAGGGTTGCATATCTTTATACACATAGATTTTTGTGTCTAATTGCCCAGCAACTGAAACACTCAGGGATTTCAGTGTCATAAAATCACGGAACTATGATGGGGTCAAAGGAGGCCATTTGGCCCATCATGTCTGCACCAGCTCTCCAAACGAGCATCATGACTTTGTCTCATTCCCCTGCTTTTTCCCTGTACCTCTGCACGTTGTTGCTATTCAAATAATCAACTAATACTCTCTTGAATGCCTCAATTGAACCTGCCACCACCACATTTAAGGTGAAACATTACTTGGAATGTTTGATGAATATCCATAATTGATTTTAGCTGCAGCATTGTGTTTTAAAGTTTTTTTTAACTGGATCCTCTGTTAGAACCCAGGCTATATTTTTTGCCTTTTCTAGTTATTAATTTTGTGATATACATATCCACTTGAAAGTGTATTGCAGGTTAAACAGTTCTGTAACAAATTTGTAAATAAGGTAGTAATGTATAATGTCTCTTTTACTTTTTCTGTTAACTCTTTTAAAAACCAACCTGTCTTGAATTTTTTTGAAAGTGGGAAGATACAAATTTTTGAAGAGAGGTTACCGCATCTTTATACTATCCTGGCCGTTATAACCTGGCCGAAAAGTTGGTTAACAGGCTCTCTGGAAGAAGGTAATATCTTCTGATAGTCCTCTTCCTTATAAGAGAAGTAGTTCACTTTCTCAGGCCCGTAATAAGTGTCTGTGGAAGTGGCTATTTTGAATGCAAGGGAGGGTGATTGTTAAGGGAATGCTGCCTATGTAGGGTCATCCTTAATGAGACTGTAGTTCACTTCAGAGGATTGGGTGTCAGCAAGGAGGTTACCGGGATGGGAGGCCCTGCAGTTACTGGACTTTAAGGGGTTAAGTTTAAAGACCTTAATTTCCACTGATGGAGTCTCTCTGACATTTCACCTAAGGCTTGCACCCCATTTATTTTCAGGCCTCCCCCATATCCAGAACTCCTCCTGCCTGTCTGAAAATTGAGGCTAAGCACTAAGCAGTCCTTACATAGTTGCTACTTACCACTTGAGGGACTTAATTGGGGCAAAGGTGTGCTGACCAACTCGGCTTCTGACTGCATGAAACTGTGGAGAGGGTGGAGTGGGTAGGAATCCAACGAGAAGACCATAGAATTCCTACAGTGCTGAAGAAGGCCATTCAGCCCATTGAGTCTGCATCAACTCTCCGAAACAGCATCTTAACCAGGCCGACCCTCACGCCCTATCCTCGTAACCCTGCGCATTTACCATGGCTAATCCACCTAACACCTTTGGACACTAAGGGGCAACTTAGCAAGACCATCTGAGGAATTTTACACCTGTCCCTCCCACTCCCTCCCCCAGCCTACAAACCCACCGGCAAAGGTGCAAAAGATTCTGCTTTATATTTAGCTTAGATTGTGCATTGATTATACTTAGTATAATTCTCAGGAAGCACATTTTCCTATGAAAATGGATACCATTCTTGTGATGCCCAAGAGGAGAGAGATGTCCAACCGTGTTCAAAAAGAGATCGATCTCCTGCCACATCAGTGGTGAAATTATTACAGCTAGTGATGGGAAGAGGCAGAATTCATGTTGTAACTGAGAACAGGTAGGATTCCGGCCATGACAAAGAGTACAGGCTGTGTAAGAAAACACAACATAGTGCAGTGGAGTCAAAACTTACTTGTCATTGGTTTATGCTATGGTTTATGACGTTCAAAGCATACGTACTCTTGCGACTCTTCATGCAGAATATTTCAACCATTGTCACAGATTATTTGGAAGTTCGCAGAACAGTATATGCTTCTGTTGAGATTATCCTGAAGCACGTATGCTTGAGTGGCCACAGGCATCCTGAAAGAAGTCTGTGGAAAAATGGTTGAGTGCTGTCAGTTGTTAAGGACAGGAGGGGAATTAATTTAAACAACCCTGATTTCTCCTGTCCCAATCCATCCGTAAGAAGAAGCCGTTTTTGATTTCTGATTTCCCCCTTTATAAGTGGTGGCAGATTTTCCCCAACCTTTCACTTTGGAGTGTTCCAAACCTCTCTTAATAACCTCACAGCAAACTCAAGGTAAAAGTTTTTAAAGTTTATTTATTAGTCACCAGTAAGGCTTACATTAACACTGCAGTGAAGTTACTGTGAAATTCCCCTCGTCACCACACTCCGGTGTCTGTTTGAGTCAATGCCTCCAATCGGCACGTCTTTCAGACTGTGGGAGGAAACTGCAGACACAGGGAGAACATGCAAACTCCACACACACACTGACCCAAGCCAGGAATCAAACCCAGGTCCCTGGTGCTGTGAGGCAGCAGTGCTAACCACTGTGCCACCGTGATGCCCATGTAAGCTAGATAAGTTAAAATAAGAGGGTTTGTTTATTTTACACACATACAAAATGTGGGAAAGGGGTTTTGCAACCTCTGTTCCTTTTGCATTCATACAATAAAAGAGTGCTAAGGATAAGAAAGGGGTAGAGGGCAAGACCATGATAAAAATAAGAGTTGTGGTTTTATGCGAATCCGGTGTTCCGAAGCAAAAGTTCAATGGCACATTTTTTTCATAGATTCATAGAAACCCTATAGTGCCATTTGGCCCATTGAGTCTGTACTGACTCTTCGAAAGAGCATCCCATCCAAACACTTTCCCTGTAGTGCCGAGTATTTACCCTACACATTTTGGGACATTAAAAGAGTAATGCAGCATGGCCAATCCACCCAAGCTGCACAATTTTGGAATGAGAGGAAAGCAGTGCACCTGAAGGAAACCCACACAGATATGGGGAGGGTGTATAAACTCACAAATGATCATCAAGAGCTGGAATGAAACACTGGTGCCTGGTACTGTGAGGCAGCAGTGCTAACCACCTTGCCATTGTGCCACCCACAAGTGTAGAAGGCTGGTTGTTGCAAGATGACCTGTCTTTCTAGAAGCTAGGAAGTCCATGATGTGGGAAAGCTTGTAGATTCAAATGACCTTGAAAGCTTGTAGATTCAAATTATCTTGAAGTTCCAATGTTCTAGTAATTGACTATGTAGATGAGGGCCAGGCAATATATCTGCTTCTGCTGCTACCTGCCTGATGTTAAAATGGTTGACTACCTGGGTTCAATTCCATTGGCAATATTACAAGTTCCAGCAACTTGAGGGATGTCATGTGGCATACCTCCAACTTCTTCTGGATATTGGTCAAGGTGAATTTTCCCAGTCTGGACTCAAAGCATTTAATAGAGGAGTCAGGATCCCCTTTGTCCCCTGAAGACATACCATTTCCATTGATCGGAGGTCTGCCATAGAAATGTAAAAGGGTGTTGGTGTATGTCTTTGGATTTTGATTACCAAATTCACCAAAGACATTAGCACCTCTTTGAAGATACTGAGGTCCTTGATGGCTTTCTGAAGGTTAGAAATTTCTCTGGTATGAGACATGGCTAGTCAAAGTAAAGCCTTGTCCATTTTAAAAATATAAAGAATAATTTTAAAGAGTAGCCAGGCTGATGTGGATAGACATTTTCCTTCCTGTCCTTGGACTGGAACGTGCTTGTTAACGTTACGATCAGTGCATGACCTGATTTTGCCTCGTACTTGAAGTTTTGGTTCCAAAAGTGGTTGCGCTGTCTGATTCTGATGGACCATCTGCTATGGCTCTCTGGTTATCCAGTGTTTCTGGTCCTCCCTTTCCAATAACATGCCCAGCATATTTGTACCTATTGATGCATACATCTACACTGCTAGGTAGACTGAAACCACTGAAATATTCATTACAACAATATTGCTGTGTTCTGTGTTGTTCTCTAATTGGCATTGAACAGCGCACTAACAAGCCACCTCACTCTGTGAAGTTCAAAATATGAGCCAGATATAGGAGGCTGAATGTCTGTGGGTGGCATGGTGGCACAGTGCTTGGCACTGCTCCCTCACAGCGCCAGGGACCCAGGTTCAATTCCTGGCTCGGGCCACTGTCAATGTGGAGTCTGCAGGTTCTCCTCATATCTATGTGAGTTTCTTCCCACAATCCGAAAGACGTGCTTGTTAGGTGGATTAGCCATGCTAAATTCTCCCTCAGTGTACCCAAACAGGTGCCAGAGTATGATGACTAGGGGATTTTCACTGTAATGTCATTGCAGTTTAGTGTAAGCCTACTTGTGACAACAAATAAACTTTAGACTATAGCACTGCAAATCACAAGCAGCAACAGAAAATGATAACTTTACCAAACTGCTACCTAATGTTTAAGTTTATATTGAAAACGTTAGATTACAGAAGATCTCAATGTCCCTTTTTGAATTCATGCCTCTGGCACTTTTTGGCTGAACTACCCACATTGTTGCACTGCCAGGCTCTTTTAACCCTGTGAGAATCCTTGTGTGTCACCAACTTCCTTTTCATTGTGGTCAAGTAAATGATTGTCACTAAACATTTAGCTGCATTAAGTGTGATGAGGAAAGACCAACATGGTTCTCGGTTGTATAGTTTTGAAAAAATAGGTGGATTGGAAGGTTCAAATGGTAGAATAAAAATGTGGAGAAAAGAATATCTCAAAGTTGTGGAGGATATACGATGCAGACCATGAATGAAAGATCTATAATGGGGGATTATATTGAATAATCAATGAAAAAGAGACTGACAGAAGAAATTCTTAATTTATTAAAATATCCAGAATGTTAAACTGTTTGGTTTCGATTCCCAGCTTGGGTCACTGTCTGTGTGGAGTCTGCACTTGCCCCCTATGTCTGCATGGGTTTC
The DNA here is from genome assembly GCF_965287045.1 of Carcharhinus amblyrhynchos. Taxonomy (NCBI): domain Eukaryota; kingdom Metazoa; phylum Chordata; class Chondrichthyes; order Carcharhiniformes; family Carcharhinidae; genus Carcharhinus; species Carcharhinus amblyrhynchos. The sequence goes on from NC_137350.1 coordinate 16,760,837, forward strand.
CTCCGGGTGCTCTGGTTACCTCCCATAATCCAAAAGATGCGCTGGTTAGATGCATTGGCCATGCTATATTCTTCCTCAGTGACCCAGACAGGTGCCGGAGTGTGGCAACTCGGGGAATTTCACAGTAACTTTTTTGCAGTGTTAATGTTAGCCTACATGTGACAATAATAAATAAACTTTAAACTTATATCTTATCAGGGACTTAAAGCTGAGGACAGGCATATCAAGGGAAATAAGAAGTTCATCACATAGTCCATTGCTTACTTGGACCTACTTATTGCAGGATGAAGAAAACTGATACTTCTGCAGATGGAGACTAGTTAGGTAGCAATGCTGCATCCATGTGTATAACAAGAGCAGACAGCTAGTCCGGCTTTTAGTCCTTGACTGTACTGAGCAATAACTTGAAAATGCAAAAATAATTCTAAAAAATCAATTCAGTGGGTCACATTCAGTTGACGAAAGCTCTGTAAAGTCAATAAACTGACAATATAAAACAATGCAAGTTACATAAGAAATAGGAGCAGGAGTAGGCCATCTAGCCCTTCGAGCCGGCCCCGCCATTCAATAAGATCATGGCTGATCTGAAGTGGATCAGTTCCACTTTCCCGCTTTCTCCCCATAACCCTTAATTCCCCTGTCTATCAGAAACCTGTCTACCCGTGACTTAAATATATTTAGCGAGGTAGCCTCCACCACTTCAACGGGCAGAGAATTCCAGAGATTCACCACCCTTTGAGTGAAGAAGTTCCTTCTCAACTCTGATCTAAACTGCACCCCCCCCCCCACTTATCTTGAGGCTGTGTCCTCTAGTCTTGCTATCCTTTCTAAGTGGGAAGAATCTCTCTACCTCTACCCTATCCATCCCCTTCATTATCTTATACGTCTCTATAAAATCCCCCTTCATCCTTCTAAACTCTAAAGTTCTTAGATACTGCTCCCCTTTTAGAAGCAGTTCTAAAAAAAACAGCAGGACAACCGCACATTCCACCAAAAATGAAACTATTTTATTAATTTTGCTGTAGGCACAGGCTGCCTGAAGCTCATGTACCTGATCTGCTGATATTGCTTCACTGTCACGATCAGGTCCAGGGAAGTCCGCAACGTACACACGCTCAATGTTCACTATCCTTTAGGTAATGAAGAGTTGTGTTTTGCCAAACATGTTAAATATTCATGTCCAAAGCAAAACTGATGATGACAAATGTGGCTTGTTCTTGTGTTGACATGAAACGCTTGCTATCAGCGCTTTTCACACATTTTGGTTTTTATGCTTTATTATTAGAAGTTGTTCTGGCCCATGTTTGCTCTCACTAAGAAAATACATATTTCATTAACCTTCAGCAGGTCATGGTACCAGCAGTGATTTAATTGATTTTGATTTATTATTGCCACAAGTATTAGTATATAGTGAAAAGTATTGTTTCTCGTGTGCTTTACAGACAAAACATACCATTCATAGAGAAGGAAAAGAGGCAGTGCAGAATGTACTGTTATAATCGTATACACACATAGGTATTGAGAAAGACCAACTTACTGCGAGGTAGGTTCATTCAAAAGGCTGGCAGCAGGGAAGAAGCTGTTCTTGAGTCAGTTGGTATGTGATCTCAGACTTTTGCAAATTTTCCTGATGGAAGAAGGTGGAAGAGGGTAGGCCTGGGCTGCATGGAGTCCTTAACTATGCTGGTTGCTTTGCCGAGACAACGGGAAGGGTAGACAGTGTCAATGGATGGGAGGCTGGTTTGCGTGTTGGATTGGGCTACATTCATGACCTTTTGTAGTTCTTTGTGGTCTTGGGCAGAGAGGAGCTGTGATACATTGAGAAAGAATGCTTTCTATGGTGCATCTGTAAAAGTTGGTGTGAGTCGTAGCGGACATGCCAAATTTCTTTAATCTTCTGAGAAATTAGAGGTGTCAGTGGTCTTCCTTAACTATAGTGTTGATATAAAAGCACTAACAGAAATGATACGGTGGCACGGATGGAAATTGAGCAGACTAGTGCTTTGATTTGTCAGCTTCTATCTGGTGTCTTCCTCTGTCTATGTCCCCCTGGGTCAAGGCTCAATAATTCCAGGTGGATTCTCACTGACAAGGAGGAACGTGTGCCAGCAAGGAAGCACTGCAAAACATGAGACCCCCAAATACTTGAATGACCGAGTAGATCCTGAGAGGAACCTACAGCAAAAATGTCAAGAGCTGTCACTTTAATGTAGCTGATTTTGCCCCATGGTAACACAACTGGTTCTAAATGGGTGGCACGGTGGTACAGTGGTTAGCACTGCTGCCTCACAGTGCCTGGGACCCAGGTTCAATTCTGGTCTCGGGTCACTGCCTGTGCAGAGTCTGCATGCTCTCCTCATGTCTGTGTGGGTTTCCTCCGGGTGCTCCAGTTTCTTCCCACAGTCCAAAGATATGTGGGTTGTGTTGATTGGCCATGCTAAATTGAACCATAATGTCAGGGAGATTAAGAGGATAAATATGTGGAATTATGGGATCAGACCGTTTGGAATTGTTATCTGTTCAGGCTCGATGGGCTGAATGGCTGCCTTCTATCTGTAGGGATTCTATATCTTCTTTGTCTAAAGGTGGTTATGCTGCCATTGGCTAGTTGTTGGTTCTGATGGCCCATCTGCTATATCCACCCTGGTTGCCCATTGCTTCTGGCAGTCCTGTTCCTATAAAATGCCAACCTTAGTGGGAGCTCTTGACACATCTATGTTGCTATGAAGACTGAAACCATTGGCTCATTGATTGCAATATTGATGTGTCTTATGCTGAAAGAGTGCTGATCCTCCACTATCTCCCAAGTGGCTGAATGCATGTCCATATTTTGTTGGCGGTCAACAACTTCATATCAAGTCAAAAAATGTAATATTCACTGAGCTAAATGGGAAAAAAGATATAACCTTGATTTAGGAAGGTAGATAGATCCTGTAAGGCTTCAGGAAGTTGGAATCAAGGGTGAATGGCAAGGAATCCATTGCAATACCAGAACAAGCAAACACATCCTTAAAAATAGTAGCATAGGTGGAAAAGGTGATAAAGAAAGCATATGACATGCTTGCCCTAATTGGACGGGGCATCGTGTGTAAAAGTTGGCAAATTATGTTGCAGTTATATAAAACGTTGTTTGGGCACATTTGGAGTACTGTGTCTAATTCTGGTTACCACACTAACAGAAGGATGTGGAGGCTTTGAACAGAGTGCAGAAAAGATTTACCAGGATGTTGCCTGGTATGGAGGGTATTAGCTACGAGGAGAACTTGAATAAACTGGGATTGTTCTTCCTGGAAAGATGGAGGCTGAAGAGCGACCTGAGAGGAATTTATAAAATTATGAGAGGTAGAGATAAGATGAACAGTTGGAAGCTTTTTCTCAGGTCAGAAATGACAATTACAAGGCAGCACAAGTTCATGATAAGGGGGAAAGGTTAAGTGGAGAATTGTGAGAAAGGTTTTTTACACAGAGGTTGGTGGGGGCCTGGAATGCACTGCCAAGTGAGTGAGGTGGTGGAGGCAATTAAGTTAGCCAGATTTAAAACTTATCTTGATAGGCATATGAACAAACGGGGATTAGAGAGATGTAAATGGTTGGCTTAGATAGGTAGGCATGATCGGCGCAGGCTTGGCACGCTGAAGGGCCTGTTCCTGTGTTGGAATATTCTTTGTTCTTTGTTGTATATGAATTAAGATCAAGTGTAGGCCTCTTGGAGCCTCCAGCATGCTTTCCCATTCAACAAGGTCATGGCTGACCTGATTGACCACGACTTACATTTTCCCTCTCGTCCCGAGAACCTTTCACCACCACCCCCCTTTGTTTATGAAGAATCTATCTACCTCTGGCTTAAGTACATCTGAAGGTTCTGCTTGCACTGCCTCTTGAAGAAGAGAATTCCAAAGACTCATGATCCTCCGAGGGGAAGAAGTTCTCCTTATATTTCCATCCAGCCAACGAAAAGCTACCCTATCTTGGCCCCTCGTAATTTTGCACCTCAGTCAAATCATCCCTCAGTCTTCCCTGTCCAAACACCCCTCATCTACCCAATGTTTCCTTATAGTCTGTCTTAAATAGGCGAATCCTTACTTTTAAACAGTGAAAAGATCACGAGGATATAAAGCAGGACAAGCATCCTGAATATTTGAATATTTTTATGATGAGATGTAATGTCCTTTTGGGAACAAAATCTGCCGTCCTTACTGGTGGTCAGCATGTGACTCCAGACTAGTGATTGAATCTCAACTGCCCTCTGAAATAGCTCCTTAAATCACTCACTTCAAAGGCAATTCAGGATGGGCAACGTGTCACACACGTCTCATGAAATAATCCAATATTTGAATGAAGCTGGCTGTTTTGACCACCACAGTTGTTGTTTGCTTAGCAAGCCAAATCCCAGAGGGGATCTTGTTTCACTGATCATAACCTTTTTTTTGTATTCTGAAAACAAGGAAAACAAAACTACTGAACCCAGGAGCATGCAATTCCAGTAACACATTTGAGATTTTAAAAGATTTATCAACAAGAAGAAAACTTAAATACACAATTAAAATTACAGTTAAAACAGACATACAAAACATCACCAAAAAAAAACATTTTGTCAAATCACAGAAGGAAATACTTTCTAGGTGACACTCCCTCATAGATTTTTAACTATGAAAAATCCAGTAATACTACTCGAGGCAAAAACTGCTGTCACTTTAATGAAGTCACACAACTTTTCACTCTCTTCAACTCTGCTGTGAAAACCCAAGAAAATTTGGAAACAAGACTGTTTTCTGAAATGAAGGCTCTTCTGTTTTTGGATGACTACTTCAGGTTTTGCACCTTCTCTCAGCATATAGCTTTTCCCCAAGAATTCTTCCTCACACAGTCAATTGGTCATTGATTATCTTTAAGACAGAGATAGATAGGTTCTTGATTAATATGGGGATTGGGGTTATGGGGAAAAGGCAGGAAGGAGAATAGGGATGAGAAAAATATCAGCCATGATTGAATGGCGGAGCAAGCTCGATGGCCGTGTGGCCTAATTCAGCTCCTATGTGTTATGGTCAATTCAACTCAAATCCTTTCATCTTTGATTCCGTTGTCCTTGGCAGCTCTTTGAACTCAGCTTTTCCAATGTATATGAAGTGTCATCTACATTCAAAATGTTGACTCCCCACAGATGCTGTCAGACCTGCTAAGATTTTCTAGTTTTTTGTTTCAGAATGTGGCATCTGCAGTATTTTGCTATAATATAAATATCTTTGATGTTTTCCTATTGCTTTTTTTTGGATCAAATAAAATGTAATAACATTCCCTTGCTTGCTTTCTTTATTCATTTGGGGATACGGGCTTTGCTGGCTGGGCCAGCATTTATTGCCCATCCCTTGTTGTCCTTAAACTGAGTGGCTGGCTAGGCCATCTCAGAGGGCAGTTGAGAGTCAACCACATTGCTGAGGCTCTGGAGTCACGTGCAGTCCATACCGGGTTAGGACGGCAGATTTCCTTCCATAAGAACATAAGAAATAGGAGCAGGGGTGGGCCATCTTGCCCCTCGAGCCTGCCCCAACATTCAATAAGATCGTGGCTGATCTGTCGTGGCTCAGTTCCACTTTCCCGCCCTCTCCCCATAATCCTTAATCCCCTTGCCTGTCAAAAACCTATCAACCCGCGTCTTAAAAATATTTAGCGAGGTAGCCTCCACCACTTCAACGGGCAGAGAATTCCAGAGATTCACCACCCTTTGAGTGAAGAAGTTCCGCCTCAACTCCATTCTAAACCGACCCCCCTTTATCTTGCGGCTGTGCCCTTGAGTCCTACTGTCCTTTCTGAGCAGGAAGAGCCTCTCCACCTCTATCCTATCCATCCCATTCATCATCATATATGTCTCAATGAGATCTCCCCTCATTCTTCTAAACTCTAACGAGTACAAGCCTAGTTTATTCAGCCTCTCCTCATAGTTCAACCCCCTCAACTCCGGTATCAGCCTAGTAAACCTCCTCTGCACTCCCTCCAAGGCCAAAATATCCTTGCGTAAGTACGGCGATCAAAACTGCACACAGTACTCCAGCTGCGGCCTCACCAGTGCCCTGTACAGTTGCAGCAAGACCTCCCTACTTTTACATTCAGTCCCCCTCACTATGAAGGCCAGCATCCCATTAGCCTTCCTGACCACCTACTGCACCTGCAGGCTGGGTTTTTGCGACTCATGCACAAGGACCTTGAGGTCCCTCTGCACCGTCGCATGCTGCAGTTTTTCGCCATGTAAGTAAAAGTCCTCCCTCCCATTATTCCTACCAAAGTGGACAATGTCACACTTGCCAACATTAAATTCCATTTGCCAGTTCCTGGCCCATTTGCCCAGCCTAACGAGATCCTTCTGCAGACTTTCCACGCCCTCCGCACAATTTGCCGTTCCACCAATCTTGGTGTCATCAGCAAATTTCGACACCATACACTCGGTTCCCTCCTCCAGATCATCTATATAAATGGTAAATAGCTGAGGCCCCAGCACTGACCCCTGGGGCACTCCACTAGTCACCAACCGCCAATCCGAATAGCACGCATTGACCCCCTCTCTCTGCCTCCTGTTTGACAGCCAATCCCCTATCCACGCTAACACCCTACCCCCAACTCCATGCCCACTAACCTTCTGTAATAACCTCTTGTGCGGCACCTTATCAAACACCTTCTGAAAATCAAGAAACACCACATCCACCGGCTCTCCTCCATCCACCGCCCTAGACACATCCTCATAGAACTCCAATAAATTCATCAGACATGACTTCCCCTCAACGAAACTATGCTGCGTCTGCTCTATCAAACAATTCTCCTCAAGATGCCTCGCTATTTTCTCCTTGATGATGGATTCTAACATTTTACCTACAACAGACGTTAAACTAACCGGCCTATAATTCCCTGCCTTTTGCCTGCCACCCTTCTTAAACAACGGCGCAACATTAGCTGTTTTCTAGTCTTCCGGCACTTCCCCGGAATCCAGCGATGTTTGGAAAATAATCACCAAGGCATCCACTATCACCTCCGCCATTTCTTTCAGAACCCTTGGATGCATTCCATCCAGTCCTGGGGACTTGTCTACAATCAGCCCCTCCAGTCTGTCGAGCACTGCCTCTCTAGTAACAATAATGTCATTCAGGGCCTCCACTCCTACCATCTTTCCATCGCTAACACCCGGCAAATTATTCACGTCCTCCTCCGTGAAGACCGAAACAAAAAAGTTATTCAAGGCCTCAGCCATTTCCCCATCCCCTACCACTAAGTCTCCCCTCTCATCCTCTAAGGGTCCAACGTTCACCCTAGCCAGCCTCTTTTTTATATATTTATAAAAGCTCTTGCTATCCTTTTTTATATTAAGCACAAGCCCAGCTTCATAGTTTATCCTACCCTTCTTTATCAACTTCTTCGTCACTCTTTGTTGATATTTAAACCTCTCCCAATCCTCTTCTTGCCCACTACTCTTAGCTACTCTAAACGCATCCGCTTTTAATTTAACACTTTCCTTTACCTCCTTCGTGATCCATGGCTGATTATCTCTCCTCCTACGATCCTTTTTAACCATCGGAATAAATTTCTATTGAGCACCAAGAAAGATCTCCTTAAAGATCCTCCACTGTTCCTCAGCAGACCTACCTTCCAATGCGCTCCCTCAATCAACATTTGCCAATTCCTCTCTCATCCTAGCGTACTCCCCTCTGTTCAAACAAAGGACACAGGTCCGGGAGCCCACTTTCTCCTCCTCCATCTGCATCAGAAACTCCACCATACAATGATCACTCTTCCCAAGAGGATCCTTCACCACAAGGTCCCTAATTCTACCTGCCTCATTACATAAAACCAGATCCAAGATAGCTAAAGGACATTAGTGAACCAGGTGGGTTTTTTCGACAATGGTTTCGGGGTCATTAGATTCTTAATTCCAGATGTTTACTTACTGAATTGAAATTTCATTATCTGCCATGGCAGGATTCAAGCCCAGGTCCCCAGACCATTAGCTGAGTTTCTGGATTAATAGTCCAGTGATAATATCACAAGACTATCGCTTCCTCATTTTACTTATGAAAACTTTGAAAATTGTAAAAGAAATCCTTACCACCTTTGAATTAAATAGCTGAAAAGCCAAAGCCTGACCTATCTCTTGATGCAAATTTCTAAACTTTATCTATTAACCTATACATTTACCTTACCATAGCCTTTATTACAAATATATACATCTAGTATCTTTACCCCTTTCACCTCTCAACAGTCCCAGACAAGTTGTCTCTATGGACCTTTCTCCAACCTAATTAAATAATTTGCGCACACACGCATACACTACCTTCTTTACAGAAAATGCACTAGTAGCAAGGCAGAAGGTAGGCTGGATAAAAGCATTACTACAAGCCTTTTCCCTTCATTTGGCTAGAGCAACCACTTCTTGAACTTTTGCTATCTTCCTTGTACCATCTTCGGGGACTAGTGTTCAGTGTGGCAGGCAACAGGAACATTCGCTGAAAATCCAGGTTCTGCACCTGTGCCATAATATACATGCCACAGATTTGGAAAGGACAAGGAGAAAGACAGTTCCTCTGGGTGGTGAGATGGCAGTAGTCTTCATGCCTGAACCTTCATGTATTGACAAGTCTAATTTGAGGTGCGATTGCAAAGGAGAATTTTCCTCCAATTCAGAGTAAATAGATATGCTGTTTTTCTGCTGGCTTAGACATTGGTGTTGACGCTGGCTCAGGTTGAGATCCATCCAGATAAAGCATTGGGACTGCCAAGAATAATCATTAGGGCAGGCACTAGTGCTGGCAATGGAATAGGTACTGTTGTAGCACTGAGAGAATTAGTGCACCTATGTTGGTATTTGCAAGGAGTGATGTCATTTTTATCGTCATTCATACTGACAAAAGGCACTGTTAGCCTTGATCTTCTTAAATGGCAGTGCAAGCTCATAAGGCCGAATGGCTTCTTGTTTGCATATATGTTAAATAGATGATTAAATCTGCAGTCTCTGCAATTAATTTACATGGAGCAATTTTGTCCCCAATCAGTGGGGTTTTTTTTTTGTTGTTGTTAATTATGCCTTTTAAGATAATAGAAGCATAAATTTGATGACAGGATCAACTGTAATAACATACTGAATTAGTTGAAAAGCATTATTTCAGATCATTATTATATTAACTGTACCAGCAGTATGGTGACCAAGGCTCAGCATTGCTTATACACTTCAATTGATAATCTGGCTGACTCAATGTTTGGTGTTGGGCTTTGTGATCAGAACACACATAATTTAACAAACAAATTTGTTGATTGCAACAGATTTAAAGAAGTTTAATATGATTTTTTTTCCATATAAGCATATTTCAGCAGTAATTTGCTGTCCTGGTCAAGGTTTGTTTTTTATAATGGTCTCAATTTTAACAACAACTGCCCTGAGATTTATGGATCAATCTCCCATCACAAATCGCTAGCCTTAATAACGAGTCTGAGACAACTTGATATAGTTGGATTCATTTTAGCTGAGATGCGAACAGCTTAGTGTGGGCTGGTACAAGTTGATGAGATCAAATTGACTGAGTTGGGTTTAGGTCAAGGATCAGAAGATCGTAGAATGGATGAAAGCACAGAAGGAGGCCATTCGTCCAATTGAGTTTGTGCAAGCTCTTTGAAAGAACTATCCAATGAATCCCTCACAAACCAAGCACCCCCCCTCCACTCATCCAGCCTTGATTGCCCATTGGTCTGGCCAGTGGGCTCATGGAAGACTAATGCCAAGGGAATGCATTCCAGATCCACAACTTTTTTTTAAGAAAGGTTTCTTCATGTTAACTCTGGCCCCTTTCCAATCACTTTTGACTTGTTTCCTCTGCCATTCTGGCATTCCTCTGACATTTGAAACATTTCTACTCCAGCAGTACCCATCAAGATCTTGAAAGCTGCACTTACGTTCTGTGCTCTAAAGAGAAAAACATCAGTTTCTCTCGTCCCTCCGTGTTATGAAGCCTTTCATTTCTGGCACAATTGGCTTCTAAACTGTGATGCCCAAATTAGGCCATATACAGCTTAGTTGGGTATAGATTTATCAGAAGGGTAGACCCAGCTTAGTAACATCAGACGTAACTTTGATTCATTGCAATTAATTAACAGGGCTGAAAACTATTTGATCATGGCTGGGTGCATTGAACAAAGGCTTAGATTTCAAAGTTGGAAGCAATCTAAGTGACATGGCTGCACAGTGGTTAGCACTGCTACATCACGGTGTTCGGGATTTGGGTTTGACTCCCAGCTTGGGTCACTGTCTTTGTAGAGTTTGCATGTTCTCCCCATGCAGTGGGTTTCCTCCAGCTGCTCCAGCTTTCTCCTACAGTCTGAAAGATGTGCTGGTTAGGTGCATTGGCTGTGTTAAATTCTCCCCCGGTGTACGTGAACAGGCACCGGAATGTGGTAACTTGGGAATTTTCACGGTAACTTCATTGCAGTGTTAATGTAAGCCTACTTGTGACACAAATAAATAAACTTTAAACTTGAGATCAGCAATACAAATTGATAACTTTATCAAACTGTTAACTGATGTTTTAGGACAAGTTTATATTGAAAACGTTAGATTACAGAAGATCTCAATGTCCTTTTTTTGAATTCGTGTCTCTGGCACTTTTTGGTTGAACTACCCACATTGTAACACTGCCAGGCTCTTCTAACCCTGTGAGCATCCACTTTTCATTGTGGACAAGTAAATGATTGTCACTAGACATTTAGCTGCATTAAGTGTGATAAGGAAGGATCAATATTGTTTCCGGTTTCTATGCTGTTTAAAAAATCACAGGTAGATTGGAAGGTTCAAATGCAATGGAAAATGAAAAATGTGGAGAGAACAAGATCTCAAAAGTTGTGGAGGATATACAATGAGGACCATGAATGAAAGATCCATAATGGGGAATTATATTGAATAATCAATGAGAAAGACATTGGCAGAAGACATGTTTAATTCATTAAAAAATCCAGAATGTAAAGCTGTTTATAAAGAACTAGAAACAGAATGTACAATTGTGTTGAAATCTTTTGTGCATTATCTATTGCTAATTTAATTCACTGAATATTGTGTGATCTATAATGCTTTTACTTCCAAAAGCCTTGAAATTAAACTTTGTCATGTGAACACTGGGGTATAGACTTTTCTCAGATAATTGTAAGTCCTGCCTCCGAACACAGGCCTTCCCATTTTCAAAGGGTGGGAATGGGTGCCAGGCACGTTTATAAATGCACACTTTATGGGGGCAGTTGATGATTTAAATGGCCAGTGGCATTTTGGTAGCTTTGGCATGTGAACCCCAAAGATCAGGTTTGAGGTTTGTGGTTTTAATTGGATAGTCAAGGAACCCCCTTGAAGAGGTAAGGTACCCCACTGGATCTAGTTCCTGGACACCTTTGAGGGAGGTGAAAAAATGACGTGCCCTTTCTTGTAGATCAGGTGCCCTTTGGTGAATGTCAGGCGCCCTTCTAGGTGGATCAGGTAGCCTTGGAATTTGTTAAAAATAGGTATAAATATAAAAAGTATAAATTCATTACTGTCAAGCTCATTGGAACTTTCAACAGAGCTGTCAAAATTAACTGTAAAACCTGTCAGAAGCACCTGTCAAAGGTGTCCAGCTGATCTGTCAAAAGCGCCTAAAAAATAAAGGAGCTGACAAGCTGTCAAGGCAGTTAAAAGTCCTGCCCTATAACTATTGGAAACAAAACGCCTGGACTGTTAAAAAATAAATGATTCCTTGCTCCTTCACTCTGTTGACAAAAGCCTGAGGGTTTTTTAATTGGATTAATACCACATGCCTAATTTTACAACCATCCTTTGTTACAATGATGTGCTAGCCATTCCATATTTTCATTGATAATGCAAGTAGCTATTTACACTTTGAAGTGGGACCATGAATTCCAATGCTTGTTGTTGTAAGGGAATTTGTGCTTGAATAAAATATTTGTTGTTGTAAGGTTTTACTTAGTTGAAGAAATGTAAATAGCTTTTTGAATTTTTTTCAAGATACTGAAGCCTCAAATATATATTAATAAATTTATTTTATCTAATATCTGCATGGGTCCTGAGGTCTGCCCATGGTGGATATTGGGTGAGTTGACATGGTAGATGTAAGGATAAAAAGTAGTTTGGGGGGGGGGCACAAGTTATTAATTGTTGGGTCTGTGTTGTCATAGAAGGATGGGTAAAAGGGCATAGGTTGGCATGAAGTGTATGCTTATTTGTTAGTGCCACAAGTAGGCTTAGATTAAAACTGTAATGAAGTCACTGTGCATGGGGTTGTTTGGAGGACATGAAAGGCTTTGGAAGTTATTTGCCAGGCCTAAATTGGCATGGGAGGCAAGAAGGGTGATTGAGTTGTCTGGGAGAATATCTTGATGGGATTGCATAGTTTGGCATGAAAGGGACATGGAAGTGTGTTTGAGCGAGGGGTGTCGCAAGATAAAGGCTAGGGGGATGTTCCATTTTTAATTTATTAATTTTGAACTTTGAACACACTGCTAGATTCTTGAGGCAGTTCTTTTGCCCAATCTGTCTCCACACCCTCCTCTGTTCTTCCAGGGTTGGCCAACCCAATTTCTGATCCATCCCGTTCCCCCAAACTGAAAATCTGATGATCAGCCAGCCATTTTATTTGAAAGGTTGGAAAGCTAGCAATTCTCCCATCTCTACCGATCTGACCAGGAGCGGAAATCTGGGCCAAAGTATATTTATGCGAAGTTCCTTTGCCTGTGACTTTAAAAGTGAACCCATGGATTGATCATTGATTAAAACAGCAACAGGAATCTGCTATGCGCATATCCAGCTTTTATATGTTAGTATTTATATAATATGAATTCAAGAGCCAAGTCTTTCTCAGGACTTGTCCAAAAAATTTAAAGTATTATTCCCCTTGAATGAGACCTGAAATTGCCTTTGATTTTGATATGTTTTGTCAACTGCTTCTTATCATGCTCAGTGCAGTTAAATGGCTAGTGGCAATTACTTACTCTTTTAGAATGAAGAATAATTGCCGGTGACATTTGGGTTGAACTTTACAGTTTGGAAAAATTATACCTCCTAATACGATACTTTTTAGTTTAAATCATGGAAATACACTGCAATATCTGGACACTTGGATGCTGACCTGGAGTTCTTCTTGAAGAAGAATCATAAGTTCCTTTGGACTGGGAACGAGCCTGCCTTTCTATCCCCAAACAATCATCTGATCAGCATGATACTTGAGGGGGAATGAACTCTTTGTTTGATTTGAACTGCAATCATTTTAATTGATGGGGAAAACACTGGCAATGGCAAAGGCTAGTGATATACGAGAAATTGCATGACGGAGACAAGCTTTAAGTTTTGGATCTGTTGTTTTTGAAATCAGTGTGCTTTGGGGAAGAGGCTGTCCTAATTCACGCGCTCCCTGCTTTGCCTGAAATTCCATGTGCAGTAGTCAACCTACTGCCAGAGAATCCTCATCTGAGTATAACTTGTCTGCATCTAGAAACCAGAAAAACTGATGAGAAGAATTGATCCAGTTCTATATTCTCCTCCATGCTTAAGCTCCATTGGTGAGAGCCTCCAAACATCCACCAGGTCCAGCAGCTCATCTTCACATGATGGAGCTCCAGCTCAACAGCTTCAAAACCATGTGACCTTTATTCTTCATATTATAAAGCCTATATTCCAAAGCCCATCTCTGCAGAAATCCCATCTATTTATCCTTTGTTTTGGGGGGGGGGGGGGGGGGGGGGGGGGGTGTGTGTGTGTGTGTGTGTGTGTGTGTGTGTGTGTGTGTGTGTGTGTGTGTACTCATTCTTGCAACATGTTTTAAAAAAGAAATTTTGTTTTACAATAAATCAAGTTTATTGAAAGAAGCTTGGTTAAAGTCTCTTTCATTCTGGCTCTAACAGCAGCAAATGTAAATAATTAAACTTTTAAACTAAAGCTGTGACCTGAGGAGTACTAAGGCTAGAGCATAATTTCCAGATGTTTAAGAGCCTGGATATCTTTGTGTGATTACACTTGGGCTGCAAGGTTCAGTGTCTGCGGTGCTCATCATTTTTTGGGTGCTATGAGAGCCATTCTGCCTGCAAACTGGTGTCTGAGATGCATGTGCACACTTCCATTGCCATCTGTGCCAGGCACCATTTTGGGAGGGAATTAAGATGGATACACAGGGAAGATCCTTGGGGAATGTGTAGAGAAGGCAGATCATGACATCAATCGATGTGTAATTCTGATCTGATGACAGCACTGTCATTTTGGAACTCAATAATGCAGCTTACATTCAGGGCTGAATAATAAGAGTGGCGTGAATGGCACCTGCTCCAGAAATTATGGCTGAGTAGAGCTAACCTTTTCCATGACAACCTGCCCTGCAGCCATAAAGTGGTGTGGGTGGACCGAGGAGGGCAGAGTGGAACGTCTGTGCCTCATTGCAGAGGGGGCCTTGCTCACTGCAGCTGCAGGCCAATTAGATCCAATTTGGTCTACAATTCTATCAGTTGTGGCAGTGCCAGAAAGGCATTGTTGGCAGCTGCCAGGACTGCTGGAGAAGTAGAAGACCAAAGCCAATGGATCCTGAAGCAAGTAAGTCAGGATCTTGGGCCAGGAAGATTTGGGTATTGTGGGAGAGGGGTAAGGAAGGGTGGGTTTAAGGGAGGGAGTGGGTGTCCATGTTAACTACCACCACCCCCCCCACACCCAGTATTGTTAAAATGAATCATCAACTACTTCATCATGTTATTTCCTGATTGGTCCCTATTGGCTTTTGTTGCAATTGTAGAAGTGTTTGATTTCTAGAGTCTATGAAGTTGCCTAAATCCATAGAGGATGGTATGGCAGGTGGTGAAGGACTTTTGTCCTGCCTTCAAGGATTCTGCACAAACCGTTTGCTCCTTTGGTTTACCTCATGACGGAAAGAATGAGAAGAGGCAACACAGAGAAGAACAAGTTGCTGGAAGGAAAAGGAAGGGAGAGAGAATGGTGACGCTGTGGTTAGCACTGTTGCCTCACAGTGCCTGGAATCCGGGCTCAATTCTGGCCTTGGGTGACTATGTGGAGCTTGTATGTTCTCCCTGTGTCTGCGTGGGTTTTCTCCAGATGCTTCCAGTTTCCTCCCACACTATAAAGATGTGAAGTTTAGGTTCATTGACCATGTTAAATTGTCCCTTAGTGTCAGGGGGATCTGCAGGGTAAATACATGGGGTTACAGGGATAAGTGGGATTGTTGTCAGTGCAGGCTCGATGGGCCGAATGGTGCCCTTCTGCACTGTAGGGATTCTATGAAAAGGACTCATAGCAGGAGGCCATATCCAACTGTTGTGAGCAGGGAGGAATTCTCGCACCTGACCCCCACTGAGTGTATCAAATATCTTAGCTTCACGTAGGAGGTCCTTGCTAAAGTTTGCCACCTGCTGCAGCCAAAACTGCAGCCTGAGAGCAGATTGAGATCAGCACTGCCAACGCTGTGAAGGTGACTGTGAATAAGAACATTGAGAGACTGGCTCCCTCTGTTACTGACCATCACAGTGTCAACTCGGACACAGCATGTACAAAATTATTACAAAATAAATATTCCAAACGTGGCTGATACATCAAACCATGCCTTATTTAATTCAAAAACAATTAATCATCCTTGTACACTCCCTTTGTGCTTATCTCTGTGTGTCTTTGCCTGTTCTATTGTTTCTGTATAGTGCTACCACAATAGCTGCAGCACGGCTGGTGGGAGGCTTCTTGTTGACTTTCACTGGGGTTGATGGCAGATGATGTTGCAAAACGACCTCCAGCTGACCCTGAAAGTTCCTGCTTTGGACTGCACCATCTTGGCATGGGTGGCAGCAATCTGGGCCATCTGGCTGACATGCAAATACAGGAGCACTACATGCGTGACAGCAGTACTGTCATTTTAAGAGAGGAATGGTGGTTCGTGCTGTGCACTACCGCTGATGTTCATCGGGGTGGAAGTTTAACAATCTTAGCCGTGTGCTGATGGACAGTTTACTGGGCTGCTGTGACAACCCTGCAAGCTCATCTGAACAGTGGCACCCGCAACGATGAAGGCCAGTATCTGAGGCAGCCTGAGCAGCTGACCTTGCATGAGAGCAGCCTGATTGTTTATGGCACCAAGCTGAGCTTGCAGAGTGTCAGGCTGAGCTTCTGTTACGGCACCCAGATGTTGGGTAATTCCTGCTTCTGCTGCAGCGGAAGCCAAGACATCGGCCATCAGACACTGTCCCATGATTAGATCCTCAAGTGTGCTAATAAGATTGGCTAGCACTTCCATACTGGAGTGTGTGGATTCCAAGCTGTGTGCAAATCCTTTTGCCAATTGCTAACATTGATAACAAGCCTTGTGGCAAGTCTGCCAATAATCAAGTTTTTCATTGTGCATTTTTCTGTCTTCTGCTACCTGCCCCACTGAAAAGCTCAGCGAGTCCTCTGCTGCAGAATTAATATGTAACCTTGACCTCCAATTACCTGGCATCTGACCACTCTCACCCCCCTTGCCTGGCTACTGGTTGCTATCTCACCACATGCAGATCCCATTGCCATACCATCCCCTAAAGTACACGTCGGGCGGGATTTTCTAGCTGCACTCACCCCAAGACCGGAAAATCCTGCCTGAGATCAATGGACCTTTGCAGAGTCCATGTCCCGGCTGCTACAATTCCAGTGGCAAAATGTTCCCATTCACCCACCATGGGAATTGTAATGGATGGAATGGAAAATTCCACCGCAGTGTCAGTATCTGAAGTGAAGGCTGCAAGTTTGAGAGCGAGTGACTTGTTTCTTTTCAACACTGTCCTTCTCCTCCACCACCTCTTGCTGTTTCACCACTGTCTGGCCAGGTTAACAGTTCTGAGGAAAGGAAAAAGACACAAAGATTAGGTTGTGGTGCTGAGCTGGGCAGATAAAGCAAAAGGTGGCTGGTTACACCATCAGCAAATTCTAAACCAGAAGAGAAAGTTTGATAGAGGGGCTGCTTGGATGTTGGAAGGAGGAATGATGTTTTCAACCCTGTCACAGCCTATGACCTCAGTTCTAGTCACTCGAGGGATTGTGAGCGCTGTATTCTCCAAGGGGATGAGAACATGCAGTCTTGCATATTAGATGCTGCTGCCTCCAGTCCTGAGTCACCTTGTCCCAAAAGAGAGGGGGAAAGGTATGAGTGAGTGTGCCATTTGCTTGGCTGATGAGGCATTCATGGGTGACTGGGGAGATAGTAGTAAGTTGTCACTGTACTAATAATCCAGAGGCAATGGTTAATATTCTGGAGACAGATGTTCAAATCCCACCATGGCAACTGGTAGAATTTAAATTCAATAAATGAACCTGGAATATAGTACTAGTCATATTGATGGTGACCATGAAGCTATCTCTGTTGCCATGAAGACCCATCTGGATCACTAATGTACTATAGCGGAGAAAGTCTGTGTAACTCCAGACAAATGTTCTCTGAAATGTTCAGTTCATGGGCAACTAGGGGATGGACAATAAATGCTGGCTTTGCCCACATCGCGTGAAAGAACTAAAAAAAATATAGTTGGCAGTTTGAAAGCTGAGATGTTGGTGTGTGAAGCTTGTAGCAAAGTGTGTGGATGTTTTGCTATGAATGTCAGATATGAGGCATCATTTATTGAGAGAATTGGTAGGTAGAGATGGGCCTGTGTTATACTGAGCAGTATATGAGGGTGGTGAGGGGGGTGTGCAGTGCCTGAGGGTGGTGTGCAGTGTGATGTATTGAGCAGTGCGTGAGGAAAGTTTCCCACATCTCCTCTGGCCAAGGTGGCCAAGAGGTGCTGATTGACTTTATGTTGCACTGGGTTTCTTGAACCTAGTTTCTCTTGAATTTAAGCAGGCAGCTCACGCGTGGAGCTACTCAATGGTGCGTTTACTGCCATCTGCATTGAGTGCTACAATCATTTAAATCAGCAGGCAGCATGAAATTTGTGTGTTGCTGGTATTGGAAACAATGGACGCATGTTAATCATGCATTGTGATCCTTAAGCCTATTTTCTATGGTTATCGAACTTCATGGCCATTATCTGTTGGCTGTACCATTGCAGATTGCTGGTAAACTTAGCTGTGAAATGTTTGTCTATGAGGCTCCTGTATAATTTCTTTCTGCAAGGAAACAGTGTATTTTACTGCTTATTTCTGAATTTGTGTCATTCTCCTGCCTTATCGCAGCTCTCCATTTCAGTCTTATGCCAGTCTCACAATATTTTATTCCAGAATATCAACCTCATCAATTTTGTATGCCCCAAACCTTTTCTCTGGGAATACAGTAGTCATTTCATTTCCTCTGACCCATTTCCAGAATCTATTCTGAATTCATGGATTTTTTTTTTCCACTTTGCTGCCTTCATCTACAAGAAGAAAGAAACTGAAGCTGGATTTTCACAAAGTCAGGAAGACTCCAAGGACTTTTAAAAACAGTGGCAGGGACCTAAATGTGGAAGTCACGTTTCCATTTTTGACATCCAATTCTTGTCGCAAAAGGGGAAAGAGGAAGGGAGTGAATCACACAGCAGAAAGACCTGGACTCAGTGGGACCATTTAAAGTTAGTTCTCAGTTCAAACTAATCCCATTTTGGCTGTTAAGTTCTTAACTTGCACATTGATGGAGTAGTCATAAACAATCTTGAAGGGTGGATACAATGAGCTTCAGTGTCATGATCTGAAGCTTTGTTTTTAATCCTCCACTCTTTAAAAATGAGGGGAAAAGAATTTGGCTTCAACTGTAGGAAAATGATGCAGTAAATTCATATTTCAAGCAACAATTCCGTAATTGCAAACCAGATAAACATCACAACATCTTTTCTATTCTGCAGAAGAATTAAATGCTTCTTGCCTGGCTACATCATATTATTCAATATAATTGTCCCCTAGCAGGCATATAATTAGATTATATTTTATCAGTAGTTTCACAGAGTAGAATATTCAAATGACTCTTGAAGAACAATTAAACAACATAGGTCTTCACTTGTCAGTGAGAAGCATTGGAGCCCCCAGGTATCTCTGTGAGACACAATCTTAAGAAGCCAGAAAACAAAGACTGAATGGTTCGCAGTTGTATCTTTGTTTTTTTTAGATTACCAAGCCTGAAAACTCTGCTGATTGTCCTTCCCACTAAAACATATTGAATATCTATGAAGCAACGCAACCGTATCACAATATTTCAAAAATCTCATAAAAGCGCCAAGATAGGGTAGGATAATGGTCAGTAGGCAAAAGAACAGAACTGAGGTCAATGGAAAGGATTCTTTAGAATCAGTTAATTAATTCTATTGAAACAAGGTTACTGATTCATCAAGAGTCCATTGCATAGTCCTGTCCTCGTAATTTCACCCCAAAAAGACACTTCATTGTAAATTTCCATTAGCAACAAAATAAAAAAAACCTCCAGGAAGATAATTGTGAATAAGAAAGGCCATCTAACCTCACTGATGCAGAATGACATCCAAACATATATGTATCAGAAACAAGAGTAGACCACAGACCTTCAAGTTTGCACCTCCATTTCATAACATGGCTTACATTATACCAGTGACACCAACTCAAAAAGATTTAATTGGCTATAAATCAATTTGGGACATTGTGAAAGGTGCTGTATAAATATAGATTTTCTCTTTCTTTCATTACATCTGTGCACAGTAAAAAGTCGCACAACCCCAGGTTAAAGTCCAACAGGTTTATTTGGAGTCATGAGCTTTCGGAGTACTGCTCCTTCAGCAGTTGAGTGGACAATTGGACAGTAAACCTATTGGATTTTAACTTGATGTTGTGAGACTTTTTACTGTGCCCAGCCCAGTGCCACCATCTCTACATCATGGCTGCCATCGACCCTGCATACAGTAGACTGAGTAACTGTAACAGTGGTGAAATTGGAGGCTCAGGGCTGATCCTTAGAGGATAATTAATCACAGGGTGATCAACTGTTAGGAAAGTGACTGCGAAGAAATCACTATATTTACAAAACAATTCAACTCTGTAGTTATTACAACCTTACCATTCAAGCTCCTCTGGCACCAACCCCCAATCGAACCATGAGTAGCATCTGCTCCCTAAGACACTATGCCCCAGATCTGCCAGTCAGACATCTACCAGCAGCTTAAGACAAATGTATAGTCCATTGATTTGCTGATCTGAATTTTCAAAAAATGATATAAGGTGTATAATAAATTCAGTATATAAATTCAAATTCAATATAGAAACTGTATAAACTCAAAAACTGGATTGTTTCTCCCCCTCCTGGAAATTGTCATACAAATTGTGTTGCACATTGAATTTATAACCTAAAATGGAAAAAAAAATGTAATAAATAAGAAACTCCAACAGCAAAAAGCAGAGCGTCATCCTCGTCAATACCAATCCATTCCTGTCACCCTCCATCTCCACTCCACACCCCGGCATCCAATTGGCTCTAAAATAGCGATTTGACTTATCATTTTTCAACCAAGAACTCTCTCCATTGCTGTACTATTAGGACAGTATCATGGTTTTTCTGGCTGGACTTTTTAAAAAAAATTGGACCACAAATTTCCCTGAAGATCAGAAGCAGCAGTTGAAATTCACCTGACAGCTTGGCTTTATTAAAAATTGAAACTCAGCCCGAAGGTTCCCATTTTAGCTTAAGTTGGTTTTTCAGCATTGAAGTGCTGCACAGGCTGGGGCTCAACAAGAAATTCTGTTTAGAGCAAGGAACTCGGAGTGGGTGGGAGGGGCTCCTGGTGTTTAGCACCACTTGTATCTCTCTCTCCTGAGCCCTGAGCAGAAGCAGAGGTGGGTGATATTGAAGAGATAGACGAAGCTGCCATAATGAAATCTATCCGTAACATTCTTTAAGTAGTTCATTATTCAGTGATGTCTAAGTACTTTTCCCTCACTAAAGATCTTACTCATTTATACAAATGTTCTTTTAATTTAACCAATTATTAGTGCAGCCTCTTGTGTCATTACCAGTGCCAGAAATGTCTTTGTTCCTCAACTCTTCTGTTCTATTTTTCTTCTCACCCCCATGTTTAAAAGTCCATTAAAAAGTAGCACAATTTCTTTGTAGGTTTTATGGATTATTAAGAGTTATATTATGAATTATTAGGAATACTCAATGCTCCCAAGAAGCTAGGCAGCTTTTTCAAGTGGTAACTCGATTTAGACTTGGTACAGGTTAAGTCCTGTGATACTACGGCCAAGACATATGTTAGTACAACTATGTATCAATTATAGTTCAATGTGCTTTTGACATTGCTTACTGTTAATAACTATTTTAGCCTGGGTTTTGAGTCTGTATGTTTGGAAAGCAGCACACCACAGTTAAATGTTGTGGCACAGTTTGTGTGACCCCTAGTATTTGGTTACTCACTTTAGAAATGCCATCTTATTTAAAGATCTTAAGCTGCTATAGTCCATGTGGTGTAGGTACACCCACGGTGCTCCTAGGGAGAGAGTTCCAAGATTTTGACCCAGTGACAGTGAATAAATGGTGCTATACTTCCAAGTCAGGATGGTGAGTGGCTTGGAGGGGAACTTCCAAATTGTGGTTTTCCCATGGGTCTGCTGCCCCTGTCCTTCTAGATGGTCATGGTTGTGGGTTTGGAATGTGCTGTCTGAGGAGCCTTGGTGAGATTCTCCAGTACTGCTTATAGATATTGTACACAGTTGCTACTGTTCATCAGTGATAGACAGAGTAAATGTTTGTGGATGGGGTGCCAATCAAGCGAGCTGCTTTGTCTTCATGGTGTTGAGCTTATTGAGTGTTGTTGGAATTGCACTGATCCAGACAAGTGGAAAGTATTCCATCATACTCTTGATTTATTCTTTATTGTTCAGGCTTTATGGAGTCGGGAATTGAATTACTCTCTACATAATTTCCAACATCTGAGCTGCTCTTGTAGCCACAGTATTTATCTGGCTCATCCAGTTCAGTTTTTCTTTTCAGTGGTAACCAACAGAATGTTGATATTGTCAGATTCAGTGATGGTAATATTAATGACTATCAAGGGGCAGTGGTTAGATTCTCTCTTGTTGGAGATGGTCATTGCCTGGCATTTGTGTGACCTGTGCAAGACTTTCCAGATTGCTACTTGGCCACACATGGGCACATCAAAGAGGGATCATTACTTGGGGCTATGTTCAAATCCTAACA
Source organism: Carcharhinus amblyrhynchos (assembly GCF_965287045.1). NCBI lineage: Eukaryota > Metazoa > Chordata > Chondrichthyes > Carcharhiniformes > Carcharhinidae > Carcharhinus > Carcharhinus amblyrhynchos. Next base: position 16,782,988 of record NC_137350.1, read on the forward strand.
AGCTAACTAGGATAAATGTTACCTATGTCTCATAGCTGTCGGTGTCTTGCAAAATGACTTCATGCAGTTTTAATCATAATGAGTAGGAGCCTAAAGGACAACAATTTCCTTAATTCAACACTAAATGGTAATGTCATTTAGTCTGCCTGGAGGATGCATGGCATGAAAAGTGAAAAAAAGCACCGTAGAGATGCAATAGAAGCTGTTTTTCTTCTGCAGTTGTTGCAAGAGAATTTAATTTTGCGTCTGGCTAAACCTGGGAGGGTTTAATGCTGACATCATGAGAAAAGGGTTCCATTTCCCAAGACTCAATTGCCCAACAGTGAGGTGACATGATGGCACAGTGTTAGCACTGCTGCCTCACAGTGTCAGGGACCTGGGTTCAATTTCAGCCTTAGGTGACGGTGTGAAGTTTACACATTCTCCCCGTGTCTGCGTGAGTTTCCTCCCATAGTCCAAGGATGTGCGGGTTAGGTGGATTGGCCATGCTAATTGCTCCTTAGTACCTCAAGATGTGTAGGTTAGGGGGATTGCTGGGGTAAATATGTGGGGTTACGGGAATGGGGCAGTGCAGGATCAAATTGCCTCATTCTGCACTTTCGGGATTCTATGATTTCTGTAATCTTAATAGGCAATAAACATGATTTAAAAAATCTCTCGTGTTTATTTCAAGGTAATTTAAGAAAATAAGCTGTACAAAGTGTTTGAACATCAGCTAAGGAATGAGAAAGGCTGGAACAAACATACTGCAAATAATTTATTTTTTTCTGTTGGTAAATTGGGATTTTAAACAGCATTTTTCAATGCCTGAATTTCAGGTTGAAGCTTCACTGGTTGGAACTTTTGTTCGAGCAGCAGTCTTAAAGAATAAAATCACTTCCTAAAATCTTCTTTCTCAACCAGGTTTTTGGTCATCTGACCTGACATTTCCTTTGTGGCTCAGTTTCAAAACTTGTTTTATAGTGGTCCTGTAGTGTATAAACATATATTTTTGTTTTAGATCATGAAGGAAACAATTTAAATCTTATGTCACTGTTTGGTAGTTTATTGCACTGGATCAGTAATTTCTGTTAACTGCTGTTTGTGCTGTCTGATATCCATTTGAGGGATTCTTCACATTCAGAAAGTAACACACAAAATTTCAGCCAAGTTATCTTTGATAAGACTTTAATGTTAAAACCAAGATGTCCTGATGCACTCTTGATAGCTTCATGCTGTCTGCTGGAGAAGTACAGGAAGAAGTCTCACAACACCAGGTTAAGGTCCAACAGGTTTATTTGGTAGCACCAGTCACAAGCTTTCGGAGCACTTCACGTGCTGAGAAGTTGCAGACCAGAGACAGTGTTCCTCCTCCAACCTTTATGGTATTCAAATGATCAATTTTAATACAGTTATTTTCTTGCTTAAACAAAAATTGAAATGCTGTGAATGGTATCTGAAATTAAAAACAGAAAATGCGGGGAGCTCTCAGCAGCTTAGGCAAGTTCTGTGAATAGTGAGCCATGTAATGTTCATTGACATAGCTGTCAACTCTTTCTCCACACGTGCTGCCTGACGTGCTGTTTTTGATTTCTAGCAAGAGATTAGAAGAAATAAAGCCAAAATATCCAAAATAAGTAAACTTCCACATTGTAGGAAATAAAGAAGAAAGAATCATACATCTCCTGTCTTAGCCTCCAGGTGCTTTCCAACCAATTAAGTACATTTTTGGCTATTGCTGTAATGTAGGGGAATACAGTAGCCAGTTTATGCGCAGCAAGGTCCCACAAAAAACAGAGGGAGTTTACAGGGCAATTATGTTCATTTTCTTGCCCGCTGAAGTGGTGGAGGCTGCCTTGCTAAATATTTTTAAGACGCGGGTTGATGGGTTTTTGATAAGCGAGGGGATTAAGGGTTATGGGGAGAGGGTGGGAATGTGGAACTGAGCCACGACAGATCAGCCATGATCTTATTGAATGGCGGGGCAGGCTCGAAGGGCTAGATGGCCTACTCCTGCTCCTATTTCTTATGTTCTTATGTTCTAAAAGTGAAGAACCACCTGTTGAACTTGGGGTTCACACTTAGATTTCCACTCAAGTGAATAGCACAGATACATTTTCAACTAGCTATCCAAGTTCAAGGACACTGGCACACATTGCTGCCTCACAGCTCCAGGAACCTGGGTTCAATTCTGGCTTGGGTCACTATCTGTGTGGAGTTTGCACACTCATTCCGTTTCTGAGTGAATTTCCTCCAGGTGCTCCAGTTTCTTCCCATATTCCAAAGATGTGCGGGTTCAGTGCATAGTTGCCCCTTAGTGTCCCAGGATATATAGGTTAGAGGGATTAGCTGGGTAAATATGTGGGGTTACAGGAATAGGTCCTAGGTGGGATTGTTGTTGGTACAGACTCAATGGGCCGAATGGCCTCTTCTGCACTGTAGGGTTTCAATGATTCTATGACCCAGGCCCTCCAAACGTGACTAGTAGCAGAGATTTTTTTAGTTCAAAGCAACCTCAGTAAAAGGCAAATGATAAATAAAACTTTGGCTGGAATGTTACGGCTATTCATTTTCCCATTGCGATGAGTAGAGACTTGGCTTGGCACCGAATTCTCTGGCTTTGCTGCAGCGGAGTGTGGTGTGAACAGCTGGTAAGATTGCATCCACTGTTTCTTCAAGTTCCTATTGTTGATGGGTGGATTCTCCAGGTCCATTCACCCCAACTAGAGGTCCCGGTGGTCCATTGAATCGGATGAGAGGGCTGAATTTGGGATTCCCGCTGGGTGCCGATCCCATCCTGATTCTCCCTCCCCATTGCTGCTGCCATGGATCACAGGTCCTTTGTATTAATTTTAAAGTTATTAGTGGGCTTGAAGCTTCATTCAATGGACTGCCGTATTCACCGCTCCACGCACCCCCCCACCACCCTAAAAACCTGGAAGTCCCCCAGGTGCCAATTACCCCTGGTCCACAGAAATGTGGAGGGAACTGCAGCCTCCACCTGTGCCCCTGTATCCCTCTGCTGCTGCTGGTATGTAGAGGAGATTTGGAGGTCAGACTGGGGGGTAAGGATTAATTTGGGGAGTCTCCCCTGGGATGGAGGTCTAGTGGCTGCACTCGTCCTCAATGCCCTGGAAAAAGTGATGTTCACTCTCAGGATGGTGATTTGAAATACCATTCTGGTAAATATATTCATTATTGTCTCTGTCCTGTAAAACCTTTGAAGTGTCCTGGTTACTTTGATATCCTTGCCCCCTGGAACACTTCAAAATCACAACAGCACTCCACTCCACAGTGGAACATGGCCCTGGTTAATGTCATTCGCTCCAGGTGTAAAATGACTTCTTTAAAGTGCTCCGAAAGGAACAACCTGTCAATTTTACCAGGGAGACCCCCTTGCTTTCTCTCATAAGGTCCTGCTCTTCTTAAACCTCTTTGAAGTGTTTTGATGGACAGCAGAGATTTAGTTTCACTGGGGAGTTCCTCTTTTAACATGAAAGAGTAGCATCTGGTGTCTGGCCACTTGCAAGTGCTTTGATTGACAGGTTGGATCAATTACCCACCAGCCATTAAGTTTCACTTCCACTTTTCTAATCGTAATGTTTGCAAAACACTTAAGATGCATATAACCATGAAAGTAAAACAAACAAAGCTCTTGGCCTACTGGGTATGTAATCCACCTCTCAATCAAAACACTTTCAGGTCAAAAAGTCTCTTTCTCTCTCTCTGGTTGATGGTGTTAGGAATGGGTTAACTACAACCTTCCACTTTAGACTTAATTTGTACGTTAATTGTTTAATAGTGTTCACTAGAATGTATAAAGGGGTTACAGGTGGCACTGGATGTTGGGGATGTATGTGGAGTTGTAAAAGAGAATAAAGTAAGAGTATGAAGAAGATGCACTTGCATTATCTTTTATGACTGGACTGCAACTGAGAGGCTTAACAGCTGGAAGCAGGTCAAGTTAGCAAAGCCACGGTTGAAAAGAAATATGACAATTCCTTTCGGCTAACCTGCAGAACTAAGGATTTCTAAACCAACTACTGATCTGCTGAAGTTAGTGCTACTGGAATCACCCAACTTAATGGCTGCAATGTTTTCATCATCTACTCCTCACAGGCAAGCTAAAGACTGATTCATATATTGTTGCTCACTTTAAGTTTTGGACTCACACAGATTAGAAATGAGAAATGTGTGCATTGTGTTTTATTATTTTCTCATGTTTTAATAACTAAAAAGCTCACTCCATCTTTGACTCAAAGTCTAGTTAAATTGGTTCATTTTAAATCATGAATACATTGGACTGGGAAAATGCATCCATGATGGGAGGGATCCTTTTTATGTTAACCTTGTTGCAATCAATGAAGAGCTTTGAATAAAGAAGGGAAGCTAGTTCATCCCACCTCACCCAGAATTTTGATAGTATCTTGTCTGGAATCATAACAAATTGGGAGACCTTCACTAAGGACTGGTTATAACACTTCATTGGCATTGAACTACCAGTATTTGTAAAGAAATGCTCCACCGTGCTGAATGGCTAATCAACGTCACCTCCTACTTCTGGGTCAACTGCTTGCTATCATATGACTCAAGTCAAAACATTGCTTTGTAATTATAGAATAATATTCAACTGTGGGTGCCATGTTGGCACAATGGCTAGCACTGCTGCCTCACACCACGAAGGACCTGTTTTAATTCCAGCCTCAGGTTGCATGTTCTTCCTGCATCTGCATGGGTTTACTCTGGGAGCTCCAGTTTTCTCCCACAGTCCAAAGATATGCAAGTTAGTTGCATTAGCCATGCTAAATTGCTCCTTGGTTTCCAAAAATGTATAGGTTACAAAGATTAAAGGGGGCAGAAGTGTGGGATTATGGGAGTGCTCTGTCAGAGAGTCAGTGTAGTTGATGGGCTGAAAGGCCTTCTATATTGTTGGGATTGTATGATGATTAGACCAAAGAATGACGGGCTGATTGGGTTCATGGAAGTCCTTATATCAGCTTTCACCATTGATACTTTTAGTTTGCAATGTGTCTGTCAAGGAAATTCATGGGCTGATTTTTCAGCCCTTCAAACCTCTTATTTAGATCTCATTGCAGCCTCATGCAATTTTTAGTTCTTGGCTTGGTTTTGGCTTGCCAATCTTGTACTACCAATATTAGACTCTCCCGCAACATCAGCTCCCTCTACTGCACCGGTCATGACTGATGGTTCAACCACTATACTTCTCCCTCTGATGCTTTCATTACATTGCCAGTTCTTCACACAAAAAACTCTTCAAAACTCCTGTAACACATTCATTTTTCTTCTTTCCCCATGTATGGTGTTCACCATATCCTTATTATGGAGCACTTTGAGATGGCTGGCTATGTATGGCAAGTGCTATATAAATTCAAGAAGTTACTGTGACATGAGATCTCCCAGATGGTCTTTTTAATTTTATATTAACCCAGATAGTGAAGATTTATTGCTTATAATTGCTAATTCTTTCCAAATTCAATGGGTTTATTTGATTCTTGTTGTTTTAGGCTTCTTTTTATTTGTCACTTAAGATTTGTTATTGTTATTCCCAGGCATATTACAGCCATCTATTTATTTATCAGTCACAAGTAAGGATTACATTAACACTGCAGTGAAGTTACTGTGAAATTCCATTAGTCGCCACAATCCGGTGCCTATTTGGGTCGATGCAATTAACCAGAACATCTTTCAGAATGTGTGAGGAAACCGGAGCAAACAGAGGAAACCCATGCAGACATGGGATGAATGGGCAGGCTCCACACACAGACAATGACTCGAGCTGGAGATCGAACCTGAATCCCTAGCACTGAAGCAGCAGCGCTAACCGTTGTCACTGTGCCGTCCCATCAGCTCTTGCAGAAAATTTAGGTTGGCTTAAGTAGTTTCAGGTCAATAATTTGTTGCATCTTCATCATTTACTAACGAAACCATTCCAACCTATGGAATTCAGAAAATGTTTGCCTCTGCAGTACTGCCTGTGAAGATTTGAATCATCCTGAAATAATCGCTTGAGCCTGTGCAGTTTTTGTGTACTGCTCGGAAATGTGACATCTTGGCTGCTCACCCAATGTACTTGGGCCTAGTGGTGAACTGCCTGACTGGTACTATAATTTGCTCATTTACCATTTTTATAGTTTCTCTCTCATTACATCAAAGGTATTGTTTTGTACTGATTCTACAAAGCAGAGGACAGCAAGGAAGTCCTTCCAACAGCTAGTGTGTGGAGATAAGAGTAAATTTCACTTTAATGGTTTATCCTGGATAAATAACTTCAGGAGTCACTTGTATAGGAATAGTGCTTCATTGCACAAAATAAAATAAGGCAAAACCACAAGCCTGTGATCAACTCAAACAGGTCCTAATCTGGACAATATAATAATGGACCCACTCGGGCCTGCCTTATAAAGTATTCGGTATAGGAGCTCCACCTGGTAAAGTAATGGTCTAGTGGTATTATCGCTAGACTATTTAGCTGCATTTCTGGATTATGTCCTGGGTTTGAATCCTGCCATGGCAGATGGCAGCATTTGAATTCAATAAAATAAATTTGGAATGAAGAATCTATGAGAATCATAAAATCCTGCAGTGCAGAAGGAGGCCATTCGGCCCATTGAGTCTACACTGAACACACAATCCCACCCAGGCCCCATCCCCATAACCCCATGCATTTAACCCAGCTGGTCCCCCTGACATTAAGGGACAATTTAGCCTGGCCAGTTCACCTAATCCAGACATCTTTGGAATTGGGAGGAAACTGGGGACCTGGAGGAAACTTATGCAGATACGGGGAGAATGTGCAAACTCCATACAGACAGTGACCCAAATGAACCCGGGTCCGTGATGCTGTGAGGCAGCAGTGCTCACCACTGTGCTACTATGCTGCCTGATTTTGACCATGAAACTAATCTTAATTGCTGGGGGGAAAAAAAGAAACCTGGTTCACAAACGTCTTTTAGGGAAGGAAATCTGTTGTTCTTACCTGGTCTGACTGTGTTTCTCCTTCCATGGGGTCAGTTTTGGGATGAGGAAACAGCTGGGGGAAGGGGGGAGGAGAGTTGAGGGTTGAAACTATGAAGAAACAAGGTACAGACACCATGTAACAATGCCTTTTATTGGCGAGATTGAACCATTTGACCCAATAGTGGAAAACTGGGGACAATATTTTAAAAGGCTGTGTTATTTGTTTGGAGAAAATTAAATTCCATCAGAGGAAAAGTGAAAGGTTATACTGCTCAGTCTGTGGCCCCCAAACTAACAGCATAGTGAGGCATCTAACATCACCTGATGCTCCAGGCATAAAGGCTTTTGACCAAATAGTTGAATTGGTTAAAAATAATTTTAACCCCCGATCATCAATCATTGTGTTGATGTACAAATTTCATTCAGTAACCTGGGAGCCAGGGGAGATGGTCTCGGGCACAGTGAATTTGGTCCAGGTTTGGGGAAAATGTTAAGAGACCCTTTAGTCTGTGTTATAAATAAGCCTCGTCATAAAGAAGTTGTTACTGGCTGAGGCCAAAATCTCTTTGGAAAAGATTGTGGAGATAACCCCTTGGATGCGAATCATAAAATATGATATTGAGCTATTTTTCAACAAAAATGTATTTTTTTCAGAAGGTAAACACAAATTGGGTTCTAAGTGGTTGTCTCTCAAAAGTAAAAAAAAATCAGGCGCGTGAAAATAATGTAAACAAGACGGTACTGAACTTGCAGTCTAGGGAAAAAAAATACAAGTAATACTTGTTCCATTTTAAAAGCCCCTTGTTCCCAAACCAAATTTGCTGCTAATGAGGAAAAACAGGGCAAATGTTCCCTCAGAGTATTACGGAATTGTGGTGGGAGTTCGCTTAAATATTTCTGCATCAAATGCAGTGCTTTAATGAGGTGAAAACAGGAGATTGTACTTGACGTTTCAGCACAGAACAATGACATTTGGCTAAACTGCTGTTGGTGAAATTGGTGAATGGTCTACACTTCCATTTCTAAAATTCCTTTTCATCCATTGTTTAACTGCTCTTCTGGCGTGCCCCACTGCAGAACTATCTTCCACAGCTCAGACAATTAGCGTTCTGTGGTGACCTCCTCTTTTTTTTCAATATCAGATTTGAACCAATCAATCTGGCATGTCACAACACTCTTCAAATGCAACACTGAAGTGTGACCTACACTTAGCAAACTCTGACGTGTGACAGATGCACGACAGATGCAAGAGTCTTATTTATAAAGACAATAAAGTTTATGCCACATCGCAGCCTGTGATTATTCGGTCCATAAAAATGGAATGCTGGTTGGTGCTGAGCAGAGGAAAATTGTACATTTATCACAGGCTTTAGAAAGGTTTATGAGCCACAGGCTTAACAGTAATCCAATCTGCGATGAACTATTTCCAAAGCAGAAGGACTAGAAAAGTTGACTGATCTGTTTATAGCCTTACACACAAACATTGAGCTCCGTCGAAGCTGAACCAAATATTAAAGTTTGCCCTTGCTGCTTTCCTCTGGTTGATCAATCAATAAGATATCATTGTGGATTTGCCAATGTGTAAATAATTCTCCAAAGGGGGGAAAAAAAGTCATATTTATTGAAGATGACTATAAAATCATATGAAAACATGGATCAAATAATGAAAATGTATTTCATTATCAATAACCAGAACTAAGTGTCAGGGGATGTCTGATGCAAACCCAGTAATCTCAGCAATTTTCAAAGACACAACTTGTTCTGAGAGATACGGTAAAAATTCTGTTTACGTTTGTAAGCCACCTCCAGACAGATGGATAATTAAAGCATGAATTACTCTTGGATCTCTGATCAGTAATACATTCCCTGACTTTGTAATTTAAGGAAAGATACATACAAATTGGAATTCAGAATGGTACATTCTCACTAAAATATCCTTGCTGTTCAATGTCCTACTACTCCAGCATTGGAGAATTATATGCACCACTTCCTTTGTGTCTGGACCAGAGAGATTACAAATTCAGAAGGAGGCTAAGTAGCTCATTCTGGTGTGGGTGTTTGCTCTTCAATAAGAGTTTACCCATTCCCATGACTTCCCCTGCATCGATCTTCATTCTTCCTCCTTGAATATTACTTCAGGGTAATTCTTCCTCCTTCCATTCTCTTGCTCCTGCCACCACCTTCCCTCACTATAGCACCGTTTTTTTTTGGCTTGAAACTAGTTTTGTACTCCCTCCTTTCCATCAGAGGACCCATTTCTTTGTCGTTTGCCATTCACAGTCTGCTCTGTGTGGGCATATCTTAAACGCCCATGCAGTTTCCTGAGAGTGTTGCTTGCTTGATTCCATGCGTTGATTTTTATGTGAGTAAAACATGCGTGCCTGAGGTGAAAAATTGAAGGTGCCTCCTAATGCATGAAGCGGGGTGGGTGTGGAAAGCAGGGAGGGTCGACTTTAATGGTGATTCAGGCCTAAGCGTGATTTCTGGTGCTGAAAAGGGGTAGATTTAAAGCTGAGTTGATTTATGTGTGATAATTAAATTTTTAAATATTCCAACTACCCAAGGTAGGATTTGAATTCATAGCTGCAGAGGCAGACTTGCAGTGAAACACATGTTGAGGCACAGGGCCCTGACTAATGGGAGAGGCCCATTCTGGCCAGTGGCTAACCAGAGCCTGAGGGCAGTGCAACATCAAGCTCTGGTAGCAAACCTCTAGAGTGGGAAAACAGTGTACAAAATGGTTGAGAGGTTGTGATTTTGCAGGCGAGAGCAGCAATATCAAGGATCTTGAAAATATATACTTTTTTTAAAACAGCATGAGCCCGGGGGGGGTTGTGGGGGGAGGGGTGCAAGCTTGCAAAGGCCAAGCGAGGGGGACAGGCGCTGGCTGGCAGTCATCAAGGGTAGCAGCGCAGTGACTCTTGACCCCTGGGCCAGGGCTGAGGAAGTTGAACAAGCAACATAAGTAATAAAAATGCCATGCCAATTTTTGACCAGGGCCAAGGATGTAAGGAGGCCAGAGTAACCTGAGTCGGCAGTGAGCTCGCCTTGGGATGCGAGGGCTGAGGAGGAGACTCTAGCATTTGTCGAATGGAACAGCAGGGCTTCTTGACAAAGCCAGCAGTGAGGCTGAGTTGGGCAACAAATTGAGGGCGAGGTGAGGAGGCCAGCCAGGTAGCAACAAGGTCACTAGTGAGTGAGCCAACATATTACCCGAGGTCGGCGTCATGCAGAGGTGAGGTGCAGGATGACTGTTCCGCCATTCAATAGGCTGATCAGGCATTTTCATGACTTGGAAATATATTGCCTTTCCTTCAATGTCACTGGGTTGAAGATCAGAACTTTCCCGTTATGCCCATCATGGGAATTGTAGCGGGGACAGACCATGCAAAGGTCCGTTGACCTCAAGGCAGGATCTTCTGGTTTTGGGGTGAGTGTGGCCAGAAAATCCCACCCAAAATCTTGGACCTTCCTTCCTAAAAGCACTGTGGGTGTAGCTGGGCTGTGGTGGTTGAAGAAAATCTTTAAAGAATATGGAATCATTAAAGTGTGTCCCCAAATACATGAGGTGACATGACCTAGAACATGTCACAGCACCCATCTGTAGTGCACTGCTTTTTGATCACACAGACTCAATCCATAAGAAACAGGTGCAAGAGAAGCCTTGGCTGATACAGTGTTCCTCATCCACTTTTTTGCTCTTTCCCTGTAACCTTTGATTCCCTTACTGAGCAAGAATCTATCTCAGTCTTAAATATACACAATGACTCTACCCCACAGCTCACTATGGCAAAGAGTTCTAAGGACTCTTAACCCTCTTAGAGCAGACGTTTCTCCTCATCTGTCTTAAATTGGTGTGCCTTTATTCTGAGACTCTGCCGTCTGGTCGTAGACTCTCCCATGTGGGGAGACATCCACTCAGCATTTACCCTGTCAAGCTGCTTCAGAATCCAATATATCTCAATGAGATCATCTCTTATGCTTCTAAAATCCAGTGAGCAGAGTCCCAACCTGTTTAACCTTTGCTTATAAAACAATCTCTTTGGCACGATGGCACAGTGATTAGCCCTGCTGCCTTGCAGCGCTAGGGACCTGGGTTTGATTCCTGGCTAGAGTCACTGTCTGTGTGGAGTTTGTACATCCTCCCCATGTCTGTGTGGGTTTCCTCCATCATGATATGGAGATGCTGGTGTTGGACAGGGGTAAACACAATAAGAAGTCTCATAACACAAGTTTAAAGTCCAACAGATTTATTTGGTAGCAAACACACCATAAGGTGAGTGGCACCTGATAAAGGGGAAAGCTAGTGGCGTTTGCTACCAAATAAACCTGTTGGACTTTAACCTGGTGTTGTGAGACTTCTTATTTGGTTTCCTCCTACAGTCCAAAGATGTGCTCCTTAGGTGCATTGGCCATGCTAAATGCTCCCTCGGCGTACCCCGAACAGGAGCTGGAACGTGGTGACTAGGGATTTTCACAGTAATTTCAGTTGTGTTTATGTAAGCCTACTTGTGACTAATAAACTTTACTTAGTTTGCCATACTGAGATCATCCTGATGAACCTTCTCTGAACTGCCTCCAATGAAATTATGTCCTTCCTCATATAAGGGGACCAAAACTGCTCACAGTACTCTCGATGTGATCTCACGAGTACCTTGTATAGCTGCAGCCTACTCTTGTATTCTAACTTCTTTATGACCGAAGTCTGTTCCAGTGATTTGGTGAGACTATTTGATACAAAATAAAGCAGAAAAAATAGGTAATGTGGTAAATTTGAGAAAAGAGTTTGAGGCTGGAAGCAGTTTAAAACTCTTAAGTCCCTTTTCGGAGGGTGAAGAGAATTGAGATGATGGAAGATCAATGTTGGTTGACTTTTTTTTGCAACCTCTAAGGCAAATGACTTATGTTTGCAAATTAATCCCTGACCATCATTAAGGGAAACAAGCATTCGTCAATGTGTACCTAACTGGAGAAATGTTGCAAGAGATCTTGCTGATCATGAAACATCCAAAACTCATTTTAAAGCTATTTGTGTATTTGTTCAAAGATGTAAATTATTGGGAAGGATTGATTCTGTCTTATCGAGTGAGTCTGAAAAGACCTGTTCTTACTGGAAGAAAGTGCTGAGATGTGTTGTCTTCTTTGCGACTACCTCTGAGAAGACATGATGTCATCATTGTCAACTCAAAGTGTTTTGAGTTAACAGTGTTGTTTTGTTAGCCTGCCTCGAATATCTCAGTGGATTTGATAACTTTTCAAACACTCTTTGAGAAACTTATCAATATTGTGGTTCAGGGAAGACCAACTGTTTAACGCACAGAACCTATGACGACTTCATCATTGCACTGGGAGAGCAGTTCAGAAACCAATTCACTAATGAAGTAAAAGAAACCAAATAGTATTCCATCAATGCCAGATGAGAGTCCTGTGGACCAATTAACATTAGTGTTAAGGCATGTGACCAGTGATAGTGAAGTTGTCTAGCAATTTCCCTGTTTTGTCCAGTTACAATCCCACATTTGAGTGTCTAGAGACAATGGTTTTAGAAATTGTTGCAAGTTTAGGCTTGAACATCAAAAATTGTTGTGGGCAGAGCTTCAATAATGCCACAAGTATGGCAGGAAAATATTCAGGTCTAGTAGCAAGACTAAGCAATACAAGCTCGTGTGCTTTATTCATCCCATGTTCCAGTCACTCCTTGAATTTAATCTGCAGCTGAATTGTGTGAGGGAGCCATACATTATTTTGACTTTCTTCAAAATTTGTATGCCTTTTTTCAGTTTCGACACATCTATGGAATATGTTGCAATCATGATTGGAGCAGGCGCAAAGAAAAACATTTGATGGTAAAAATTTGTGACACCAGGTACTCTTCTTGTGCTACTGCTGTTTTGACCTTTGAAAGGGAACTTTGTCGATATAAAGGAAATTTCATCAGACACAGCCACATTAAGTTCAGAAAAAACACTTGCAAACGCTGAAACAAATACTTAGCAGAGAAGTTTGAAAAGTACAATATTGCTGTTTTTATTGTTTTGTGGAACTGTTTACTTCAAAGGATTGAAGTTGTCAGTAAATCACTCCAAAATGTTGATGCAACTTTATTGAATGCTGCACAACTGTTTGCCTCGGTTAACAGTTTTGTCATGGAAGTTCAAGATGACAGTAGCTCAGCGGAAGCAGAGGCATTAACAGTAACAAAGAATATAGGTCCCTCTGGTGACAAGAAGTGTACAAGTTGCAGGAAGTTATTTTTTGATGAAACTAGAGAAAATTAAGTCACTAAAAAGGAAGAAGATTATCATTGGTGTTATTGGTGACATGATAATAGTGCAACTTCAGAGTAGAAACGAATCTCTGAAGAAAACTATTGATTTATTTTGTGTGCTTTTTGACAGAAGTTTAGATGAAAATGTTAAAAGCCAATGCAGTGAGAAAGTAAATGAATTCTATCGCAAGGACATAGACACAAATCTGTTTGCAGATGAAGTGAATCAATTCATTCTTTTCATCAATAATGATGAACGCGGCTTTGAGATCACTACCTGATTTATAACGACTTGTGTGTGATGGTCTGCAGGCAACCTTTCCAAATGTGGAAATTTATTCTGAAAATATTTCCAACAATACCTGTCACAAATGCGTCTGGTAAGCATTTTTTTTCTTTATTGAAAAGAGTAAAAGATGTTTTTTGAGTTGCAATGAATTAAGAACAATTGACAAGTTGAAGAATATTGACAATTCAAAATGTTCTTTACAAATTTTTACTTGATAATGACATGATTTTATGAATAAAAATGTAGAAGAAAAGCAATCTAGTTTTCTTCAGAGATTCACTTCTACTCTGAAATTGCACCATTGTCACGTCACAAATAACACACAGTCTCAATGATGATCTCTTCTCTTTTTAAAGTGACTTAATTGTCATGCTAATAAAGGATGAAGCAAGAATATCTTAAAAAATGTCCCTTTTTCAAATTCTGTTTTTCAAAATTTTTATGGCCTGCACCGTTGTATTCTGTGGGGTGAGGCTGGGCAGAGTCAGAAGGGAAGTGACACCATTGGATGTAGGGTGTGATGTCATTGGAGTGGGGCATTACATCATTGGGGATGGGGTGTGGCATCATGGGGGGATGGCCCAGGAATGAAGGTGAACATGAGGCCCCCAAAAGTGTTTATCCACCCGTTGCATGGCTGGGATTTTTCTGAGGCAACGGGGGCAATCCCATTTCAGTACACACCCAATTAAGGACAGTAGCCCCCCACCAGAGCTGTCAATGTAATCAGAAGTCTGGCATCATTAGCATTGGCCACTGCTCGGATTGCACCTCTGTGATGATGAAACACCATTACTTGCGCGCCCTCAAAATCAAGTTGGGTCTGAGGCGTTCCTGGACCTGCCTGCCTTGTATGGAGGCGAATCACAGGAGCAGCAGCTGCCAAAAGGTGATCCCTTCATGTGCCCAAGAGTGTCAATCCATTAAAAGGAACTCATCAGTTGTAGATAATAAAATAAAACTTACTCCAACTTATAAATCAAAGAAAAAGATTTAATAAAGAAACTTCATTACTCCAACATTTGAGGTCTCACTCTGGGCCATTCCAAGCTTCCACAAACCTTGGTAGCTTCTTATTTATACTGAGTCAGCTGATCCTTGCAGCATGTTACCATGCATACAGATTCAATGTTATCATTGGTTACATTCTAATAAAGAATGGCCATAAAGGAGGTCCCCACTCGAGCCTGCCTGGAGACCACCAAGATTATCCATTTTCAACCCATGCGTTGTTTACCTTGCTCTTGATAAGTGTTGTTTAATCTCTTGCCTAATCTCAGGATGGGTTCACTTAGTAGTAAATGTAAATTCACCTGCATCTCTGATTGATGTAAGAAAATTCTAACTGCCCTTAACAGCATTTTGTTATATAGGACTCCTCTGACTGTTTTTAAGTCACCCACATTCTTACACTATTTCATGTATTATAACTTTATGTCTAATGTGTTAGCAGTCTTGGGCTAATATTGTTTTCACTCCACCTTTTGCTACTGTCATCTTTGACAATAGTTCCATGCTGTACTTATTTGCAACACCGTATGATCCTCTAAGGATTCTATTTGTAGTTCTTCGCTTTTCTGAGATATTTTGACAAGATTAACTTGCAGATAAATTCACACAGGATCTTGCCATAGATAAAACTAGGGAGGTATACACAAGCACGATAAGGACAAAACAGATGATACAAGATTCAAGCCCAAAGGTCGCAACAACAGTGTACCACACAATGTATTACGTGGTCCATTAGGTATTATTTTGAGTAATAGAATTAATTATGCATCACTGATTCAGCTTTCCTTATGTTTTTTTCTTTCGCTATTTTTCTATTTGTCAGTGTTTAGAAGTGTTTTTTTCCCCATTTTCATACCCTGTGCTAAACCCTAACCCTGGCTGGAAAGGAAAAACCAAGGGAGAGTCCCATCAGGGTCATTTCGTTCAGAGGCTATTGCCTGGATTTCCTGAAATGTTGGCCCATCCATAAAATGCTGTCAAAATAACATTTCATTGGAAAATCTGGGATGATGCATGGTCATTGTATTTGGTCATTAGAACCACCACTTGTTCGTTCCCAAACTTCTGAACTAATGGCTTAGTTTTTAGCCCTTGCTGTGTCTGGGATCAGAGGTGGATGGCAGCTGAAAATGAGCACGACCAGCTGATGTGTTGGTCCTTAATTTCACTAGTGGGTAGAATATTGGGTAGGTGATAGGGTTACCTATTTGTGATTTGTAACCAACCCAGTTCATTAAGGGACTCTTAAGGCCAACTAAAGGTAGCCAATTGGAATTTTTCTGTAGGTGGGGATAGTTCAACTGCCAGGAGGTGGTCCCTTGATGACTGACCTGGGGAACAGCATTCTAGCCAAGCTTAGAGACCCTCTGTGTCTGTACAAGAGCAGATTTAGTCCACCCTGTGGAAGCGTTTCCCCACTACCCTACCATGGCCGACAGTGATGCACAAATCATCGAGACATCAATTTTTGAAACATCCTGTTCCTTCCGTTCCATTGCAGCCTGTTGCACCTTTTCATACTTAATGGCCTCTGATAGGTTCCTTCAAATTTGACAGCCTGCTACTGTCTTTAATGGGATAACAAGCCATTAATTGGCCAGCTGGGGAAAATCACATTGAGTGACTCTTCCCCATGGTTCGGAAGGCCTTTGGGGGGCGGCGGTGGGGAGAGCTGGAAGACACTGGCCTAAACTGTGGATAGAAATTTGCAGTGAAACAGGTCTTTTGAGCACAATTCTCCACTGGAACAAATTCAACACAGAATCTGCCCAGAAATCTACTCCCTATCCAATATAAGTAACTTATTTTGTTAACCACACATATTGCTTTCAAGATTTTAAACTCACTTAATGTGTCTCATTTCAGTGTTCCTTTCTCTGGCACAAAAGTTTAGTTTCTTGATCCATAATGGATTGTTCTAAGATGTGGAATCATTGCTGGTGACTCTCCAACCTTTCCAATACTTCAATATCTGACAGACAACAATGAAATAGAGTTTCATTTAAGACAGAGTTGAGAAAGGTTGTTCAAACTCATCTCACTTCAGTGCTCTCGCAGCCAGTAGAGAATACTTTCCTATCAGTCTGAGTTTCATTCAAATACAGATCTAGAAATGACAGAGTTCTAGGCAAAAAATGTATTGTTAAAAATTGCTTTAATGCATTCTGTAGGGGTGACCTGTGTTACCGAGAGTTGCATCAAAAATTTCCTTTGCTGCTAGCATTCATGATGAAGCCTTGGAAAAATGCATATTTAAAGGATGGGTACGATTGATTTATTTTGGGCTGTAGTCACTTACTTTGCAGTATGTCACCAATCTCAACTTCTTGCGTCAATTGGCTGCTAATTTAAATGGGGGGAATTATTAAAGCTGGGCTCCTAATGGAATATTCTGCAACTTTGTAACATCTGTGAATTATTTGTGAGTTCAAGGTAAATGTCTCAGCAACTGAACAAGTTGCATCTTCACAATGTGGAAATACTAGAAATTGTGTACAGTGATTGACATAATATGATTTTGAGAATGATAACTTGGTCTATAATTTGTGAATTACTTTGGATATCAACCATCAGTGAAAATACTCAGCTGGATCTTACATTAAGTTTAAGGTTTTAAATTTATTTATTACTGTCACAAGAAGGGCATACATTGACACCACAATAGAACATAGAACATAGAACATTACAGCGCAGAACAGGCCCTTCGGCCCACGATGTTGCGCCGACCAGTTACAAAACAATGACCCACTAACCTAAACCAATCCCTTCTCGTCCATAAATAGATGGCCACACATCGGTCAAAGGTGAACGAGACGGCGAACCAGGCAGAACAGTCAGCGGCCGCGCAATGAAGTTACTGTGAAAATCCCCTAGTCTCCATACTCTGGTGCCCCTTTGGGTGCATTGAGGGAGAATTTAGCTTGGCCAATGCATCTAACCAGCATGTCTTTCAGGCTGTGGGAGAAAACCGGAGGAAGCGCACACAAACATGGGGAGAATGTGCAGAACTCCGCATAGACAATGATCCAAGGAATTGAACCCGGGTCACTGGTGAGATGCGGTAGCAGTGCTTGCCACTGTGCTGCACATTAGTCACTGTGCATCAAGTAGGAATGGTAGAGCAAGGTTGGACGGCTAACTCCTGCTCCTAGTTCTTATGATCTTGCACATACATGTTAATCTTTAACAAACAGCAAGGCAATGTGTTGGTTCAATTTTAAAGATAGATAACTTTTTGAATAAATATTCTTGGTGTTCACGACCAAATATTTGTTGCACAGATTTTCAATTAACTTTGTCAACTTGTGTGTACAGAGAAAAGTAGGATCATCAGAAGCTAAAAAGTAAAAATTTACTAAATCTTCTATAAAAATTAACGGTAACAATACTAGGAAATAAACCTAAAGGGACTGCTACATGAATGTCACAAGTGTTGTCACCATACTGCTCAGGCTCTCAAATCAGCTGCCTCCATTTTGAAACATTGGTTAAAGCTAATCAGTTGCATTGGGTGGGCCACATCATCTGCATGCCTGACACAAGAATCCTCAAACCAGCCTCCTACTCTGAACTGAATCACGTCAAGCAGTTATCAGGAAGGCAAAGGAAACACTTCAGGGATGTCCTCAAAGCCACCTATATGTGGGAATCTTTTGCTTAAGATCACACAAACCGGAGAAGATGCACCTGCAAAGGTGCCAACCATTGTGAGTGTCTTCAGTGGACCCAAGTGGAGATGAATGCAAACAGTGGAGCGAATATTTCAAAATCCAAGCATCGCACCTGGCCCAGTGGTATTATCGCTAGACTATTAATCCAGAAACTCAGCTCAGGTTCTGGAGACCTGGGATCGAATCCCACCACGGCAGATGGTAGAATTTGAATTCAACAAAAAAATCTGGAATTAAGAATCTACTGCTGATCATTAAACTGGTGCCGATTGTCAGAAAAAATCTGTCTGGTTCACTAATGTCCATTAGGGAAGGAAATCTGCCATCCTTACCTAGTCTGGCCTACGTGTGATTCGAGAGTCACAGCAATGTGGTTGACTCTCAATCACCCTCAGGCGAGAAGGATGGACAATAAGTTCCAGCCAGCCAGTGACACTCATGTCCCATGAATGAATAAAAAAAAATCCTGCCTCGTCAAACACTACCTGCCCCAACTGTGATTGAGTGTACAGATCCAGCATTGGACGTTTTAGTCACCTCAGGACCCACAGCCCTGGAGCGGAAGAAATTCATCCTCCTCAGTCCTGAGGAACTGGCTCAGGGAGAAAAGAAAAACATAACATAAGAACATAAGAAATAGGAGCAGGAGTAGGCCATCTAGCCCCTCGAGCCTGCCCCACCATTCAATAAGATCATGGCTGATCTGAAGTGGCTCAGTTCCACTTTCCTGCTTTCTCCCCATAACCCTTAATCCCCTTGCCTACCAAAAATCTATCTACCCGCGTCTTAAATATATTTAGCAAGGTAGCCTCCACCACTTCAATGGGCAGAGAATTCCAGAGATTCACCACCCTTTGAAGAAGTTCCTCCTCAGCTCCGTTCTAAATTGCACCCACCCCCCCCCCCCCCCCCCCTATCTTGAGGCTGTGCCCTCTAGTCCTACTGTCCTTTCTGAGCGGGAAGAATCTCTCAACCTCTACCCTATCCATCCCCTTCATCATCTTATACGTCTCAATAAGATCCCCCCTCATCCTTCTAAACTCCAAGTACAAGCCCAGTCTATTCAGCCTCTCTTCATAGTTCAGCCCCTTCAACTCCGGTATCAGCCTAGTGAACCTCCTCTGCACTCCCTCCAAGGCCAAAATATCCTTGCGCAAGTGCGGCAACCAAAACTGCGCACAGTACTCCAGCTGCGGCCTCACCAGTGCCCTGTACAGTTGCAGCAAGACCTCCCTACTTTTATATTCAAGTAGGGAGACCAAAAGAGATGCTATGCCACTTGCAAGAAGGATAATTTCACGACTTTCTCACTTGGACCTGGACTATTAATGCCATCCATTTGTCAATTGAGTTCACAGGTTAAAGAAAAAAGTTTCAAGATAATTTATTGCTTGACATGACTTTCAGTTAACTATGCTTTAATTTTTCATTCATTGAATTAAGCTAAGAAAGAGAGAAGTGATATAAGTCTGGAAATTACAATGTTACAACACTGCCTCTTACTGCCCTTACCTCACGACAGCTGCTGCTAGAACTCTTTTATTCATGCTGATTTGGACTTGATTGTTCAATGTTATGCTCATAGGTTTTCCAAAGGCTGCATGGGGAAAATAAATGCCAAGTCAATCCATAGCCAGTCATATCCTGGCTCCCTGCACTACATCCTGATCGTCCATTTCTCCCTGACCTACATTTTGTTCCTGCCTCCAATGCAACAAATTTAAAACTCATCCAATCATCTACCATGTGTCCACTGCTCTATTATAATGGTAGAATATCAAATAAGATGTTGGGGCTCTTTGTTATCCAACCCTCACTATTTAACAGTAACTTGAACTACCCTGCCCATCATTAACTTGTAACTCTTAAACATTTGAATCCTGCAATATGTACCCATTGCATTTTATCCAACAGTATGGTGGGTGCTAATTGGAAGATGATATTGCAAATGAGTATAATACCTGTGGTTATATTGTACGCTTATTTTGGACTATAATGTTCAGCACTATTGTTTGTAGGATTTTAATTTAAAAAGTAAATGAGATGGAAAATGTAATTCCTTTACAAAAATTTAAAAGTCTTTGTCTCAATGGAACAATGCCAACAAATTATACATGTACCAATAGAATGTGCCTTCATGCCTGCGATCCTTTATCTCAAGATTATTGATTTTAATTGTGCCACAGTACAAACACCAGAAGACCAATTGATTTTTCTTCACAGAAAGAGGAGGCGGTTCTGGCACAGAGTAGACACGTTCCCAAGGGTGGAAAAGGTAGTGCAACTACAGCTAGAGCTCCCTGATTGATTCCTGTAATGGGGGTCCCACCTCTGTCTCACGTACACGTACATGCATTCACATGTACATGCACACACGCACACACCAACTCCCTGTCCCTCAACAGTTGAAAAACTGGTAGGAGCCCAATGTTGCTTTTCTTTGGGAGGTGCAACACTATTTTAAGTACAACCGGGCACTCCACTGTCCTGCGTCAGTCTCGTGTTGGATTAAACACCCAGTTGTGTAGAATGCAGCTGCCAGTATCAATTGATTCCTTCACCAGAGACCATTGCTGAAGCAGTATTTGTGTGAGAAGAATTCCCTAATTTAATGTGGGATGAGAAGGGTTGACATGGGAATCCCACCTGCTGGTGGAGAGATGTCAGTTACGCTCATCAATGAGGCACTGGAAGCCGAATATGCCCAAGTCCATCAGGATTTTATAGGGGGCTGCAACTGAGATTGCTTGCGAGGGGGTGCAACGGAGGCTGTTAGGGTGTGGTTTTGCTTTCCATGGTTATCCCTTCCTGATGCTGGTTCCCTAATGAGGTACTGAGTACTTGTCAATGAGAACCCACTGAGAAGACACTGACAAACCTTGAGTAACATTTGGGAGCCATGGAAGAGTCATGCAAGTCCTGTTAAAATCCTGGTGGACTTTGGCATAACTGGCTTTAAGTGGCTTATTGATGAGTCTAATTGACATGTCTCCACCAGTGGGATTCCCACGTCAATCCTTCTCATCCCATATTAAATTAGAGACTGTCTTCTCACACAGGTACTGCCCAAGTCTCCTGTCCACATCACCATCGTGCATGTTCTGGCATGGTCCATTAAATTCCATACATAGATGTTAAGGTGAAAAAGAAGGAGGCTTATAAAAGTTGAAAGATTTTTAATATAGTATAAAACTAAACCGAATATAATGCTTTGATCTGTAAGTGTGAGGCAAACCATGTCCAAAAAGGAAACATGGCAAACTATCACAATTATTTTCTATTTGTATTTTACTACAAAAAGACGTTTATTGAAGTCAAGAACCACCAATGCTAGTAACACTACTGGAGATTTTAAATATTAAATTGAAACATTTATAAATAAAAGAAAATAAAACTTAAACACACGATTTCATTTACACAGTCAAAATTAGTCTTGCAAAACATTTTCCCCAATAAAGATTCCTATTTGGTTAGACTCACAAATAAGCACCCCTTCAGGCACCACTCCCTTGCAGATATTTAATCTATTAAAAACAAACCCTGTAATATTCCCACAAGGCAACCCCACTGCTGCTGCATGGAAGGAATGTCTCAGAGCTTCTCATTCCCACTCTGCTGTGGAAAACTTCAAAAACCTTCAAACAAAATCTCGCTTTCTGAGGAAACAGACATACGTTTATCTGGATTAGCTGAACAGTGCTTCACTTTGCTTCTACTAACAGCTCTCTCCCAGCACAGAGCACACTCCTCGAGTTCTTACATAGCCATTCCTGAACACAGCTCCAAGTGTCTCCTTAAATATGATGTTTTCTCTTTCATGTTTTCCCATTGTCCTTATCCATCTTTGAAGTTTGCTTATCCATGGATATAAAAATCCTTTATGTTCTCCTTTTGGTAACCACTTTTAGGTAACATAAAATGGAATAACTTTGCTTTATTTGTTACCTTTTCTAGGTTGTAAATTCTTTTTTACTTCCCTTTGAAATTTAACAACAGAACAAAACATACCTTCTTTATCTCCTAATGTAAATTTCTCATTTACCTGTACAGCATCCAACTTGGCCCTATTTACTTCAAATGCCTGCCTTCCACACCTAGACCCTTTTGATGTATTAAATCTTGCAGCCCAACTGTGTTCAGTGTAACTAAATTAGACACAAACACACACGTTTTACCTTTTAATAAGCCCATGCCAATGGGCAAGGAGATACTTGACAGAGATATTCAAAATCATGAATGGGTTTTGTTAGAGCAAATAAAGAGAAACAATTTTCAATGGCAGAGGGGTCAGTTAACCAAAAAATACTGATCTAAAGTGATTGACAAAAGAGCCAGAGGGGACTTGAGGGAACAATTATTTTTTATACCGAGAGTTGTAATCTGGAATGCACTGTCTCAAAGGATGGTCACAGTAAGAAGTGCCACAACAGTGGGTTAAAGTCCAACAGGTGATGAAGGAACAGTGCTCCAAACGTTCGTGATTCCAAATAAACCTGTTGGACTTTAACCTAATGTTGTAAGACTTATTGTGCCCACCCCAATCCAACACTGGCATCTGAAAGGATGGTGGTAGCATTCAATAATATCGTACAACATCAAATTGGATAAATACATCCAAGGGTAAAATGTGAAAGGTTCTCAGGTGGAATTAATTAGTCAGCTCTACAAAGAGTTGGCAAAGGCTCAAATGACCTTTTGCTCGATGAAAGAGATGGCTAAAATTGGATAGTTACCCCAAGCTATCCTGGTCAAGTGTCCAAACGT
Source organism: Carcharhinus amblyrhynchos (assembly GCF_965287045.1). NCBI lineage: Eukaryota > Metazoa > Chordata > Chondrichthyes > Carcharhiniformes > Carcharhinidae > Carcharhinus > Carcharhinus amblyrhynchos. The sequence goes on from NC_137350.1 coordinate 16,805,948, forward strand.
AGTGGACACTTGGCAGGATGTCTGGAATCACTTGTCTGAAACAATGCTCAGTCAGAGAAGATTTTCAAAGGGGAAAAGATACTTTATTTTGTGAAATTCTGTTTCCATTATGGGGCATACTACAAGCTGGGATTTGATGGAAGTTACTCCTTCGTCTGCCAAAGTTGCACACCAGAAGGATAGCCTAGAAAGAATTCAAATGCTGGTACCTTCAATGAGATTGTGATAAGTTTATAGAATGATCCAAAACATAGATTTCACAAGGTTAATGGAACAGAGCTCTGAGCAACCATCTTCATTTCAAATGCTATGAGTTAAATGGTATTAAATAAATATTGGAAATTTACACAGCAGCACTCCTCTACACATATCTGCAATAAGGAATTATGTTTGCTTTTCATATAACAGAAATTTGATTTTGAATATTACTTCAGGTGCTGCCTCTGTAAATTTGATGTCAATCTATTATGTAACAAGCTGGTCGGAGGCTACAGCTAAACAAGAGGAGTTAATTGGATTGAGTTTGTTATACCTGTACGTTTTTTAATCAGTCGCAGACTACAAACAATTTTACCTATTTCCATAGCTTATTAAACATCTATTCATGCTGTAGTGCACAAGAGGTACACATTTCACAAGCACTTGTTTTCATGAAAGACCCTCATCATACAAACAAGTGGCTAGAATCACCTTAGGGCAGGTTTTTTTTTCAACTCGCTGACTAGTTGTAAAACTGGTGTTGTCTGCCCATTGTAAGAATTGTCTGATTTTAATGCTATTGAAATCTATGGAAATAGAAATCAGGTGGTTTCTATAGAGACTGGTCAATCGGCATTTCCATCTGTATGCACAGAGAGTAAATTGCAAATCAGTCCTCTTAAATGTTTCCTCCACTGGGATGGTTATGTCTCAATCAGTGACATTCTTGGTACATATATGACCATTTTAAATGCTTTTTAATATGTGAATCTCTTGATGGCTGTTTTGTAATGTGGTTGAGTGTTGCTTCTATTGCATTGCACTGATAAATTCCAGTTGCAGAAATTTCTAACTGCAAAGTCTGCAGAATAACATGGAAATGTAGCATACTGAAACAGGCCATTTGGCCCATTTAGTCCATGCTGCTGATTATGCTCCTTGGAGGCCTCCTCTCCACCATTCCCCTTCATATAAACCTATCAGCGGATCTTTCTATTCCTGCAGGTGCAGCAGGTGGTCAGGAAGGCGAATGGGATGCTGGCCTTCATAGCGAGGGGGATTGAATATAAAAGTAGGGAGGTCTTGCTGCAGCTGTATAGGGCATTGGTGAGGCCGCAACTGGAGTACTGTGTGCAGTTTTGGGCGCCGCACCTGCGCAAGGATATTTTGGCCTTGGAGGGAGTGCAGAGGAGGTTTACTAGGCTGATACCGGAGTTGAGGGGGTTGAGCTATGAGGAGAGGCTGAATAAACTAGGCTTGTACTCGTTAGAGTTTAGAAGAATGAGGGGAGATCTCATTGAGACGTATAAGATGATGAATGGGATGGATAGGATAGAGGTGGAAAGACTCTTCCCGCTCAAAAAAGACAGTAGGACTAGGGGGCACAGCCTCAAGATAAAGGGGGGGCGGTTCAGAACGGAGTTGAGGAGGAACTTCTTCACTCCAAGGGTGGTGAATCTCTGGAATTCTCTGCCCGTTGAAGTGGTGGAGGCTGCCTCGCTAAATATTTTTAAGAAGCGGGTTGATGGGTTTTTGATAAGAGAGGGGATTAAGGGTTATGGGGAGAGGGCGGGAAAGTGGAACTGAGCCACGACAGATCAGCCATGATCTTATTGAATGGCGGGGCAGGCTCGAAGGGCCAGATGGCCTACTCCTGCTCCTATTTCTTATGTTCTTATGTTCTTCCTCTTTGATGTGTTCATTCATTTTCTCCTTTAATGCATATTTGCATTTCCCTCAACTTGAAAAGTTTTGTGAACTATGAGGAAGATAGCGCAGAACTTCAAATGGGCATAGGTTGGTGAAGAGATGGCAGATGAAGTTCAACGCAAAGAAATATGAAGTGATCCATTTTGGTAGGAAGAATGCAGAGACGCAATGTGAAATAATTGGGTGTCACGGTAGCACAGTGGTTAGCACTGCTGCTTCACAACGCCAGGGACCTGGGTTAGATTCCCAGGTTAGATTTCTGCCTGTGTAGAGTTTGCATGTTCTCCCTGCGTCTGCATGGGTTTCCTCCGGGTGCTCCAGTTTCCTCCCACATTCTGAAAGCCATGCTGGTTAAGTGCATTGACCTGAACAGGCGCCCGACTGTGGCGACTAGGGGAATTTTGCTGCAGTGTTAATGTAAGCCTCACTTGTGACTAATAAATAAACTTTAAAAAAATTTTTAAAGGGTACAATTCCAAAGCGGGTGGAGGAACAAAGCACATGTGCATAAATCATTGAAAATGGCAGGACAGGTTTAGGACATGGTTAGTAAAACAGATGGCACCTCGAGCTTTATCAATAGGGGTACGTAGTACAAAAATAAGAAAGTTGTCTTAAACATTGGTTCAGCGAGCTCCAGTCACGCAGAAGGATTGGCAAAGTTGGGACTGTTCTCCGTGGAGAAGAGAAGGTTCGGCTGAGATTTAATAGGGATGCTCAGAATGATGAGGGATCTGCACAGAGTGACTGTTCCCATTGGTGGCAGAATCAAGAACCAGAGGCCAAAGAGAATCATAGAATCCCTACAGTACAGAAGGAGGCCATTTGGCCCATCAAGTCTGTACCGACCACAATTCCACCCAGATCCTATTCCCGCAACCCTCATTTACCTTGCTAATCCCCCGACACTAGGATCAATTTAGCAAATATTTAAGGTAATTGATAAATAAGCATTGATACATAAGGAAAAGCTTTTCACACAGCCAGTGGATAGGATCAGGAATGGCTGCCTGAAAATGTGTTTGAAGCTGGGTCAATTATCTGAAAAGGGGAGAGAAAAAATGAAAGGCTACAAGGATTCTAACTATTCCAGCAGGAGTTTTGAGATAAATTTCTTTACCCAGGAGTAGAAAGAATGTGAAACTTACGACCTCATGGAATAGTTAGAATCATAGAATGGTTACAGCATAGAAGGAGGCTGTTTGGCTTATCTTGTCTGTGCTGGTTTATGAAGAGGCAATTCACCTAGTGCCTATTTATGAGTGACTATCTTCTCTTTAGTTTGGTACCCCACTCAAAAAAAGAACCAGAAACTTCATTAGTTAAAGAAGCATAATCTTGTGTAATGACTTCAGTTATTCATTATATTTAACATGTTCAAAAGTAAAATTAAATATCATCCACATGGTACATCCAGATTGTTTGATGAAAGACATCAAAATCCCAGGGATATATGAGACCATTTTTAAACTAGACTCCTCCAGCACTAGAGGCCCATAAGTGAGTTAACAAATGTGGCTTGCAGTTATGATAGCTCTATATACGAAATGGTAAATGTGATCACTGCTGTGGCCTCAGAGTCTCCTGAGTGATGGAGCAAATTGGACTGTCTCCAGGCAGAAAACTAAGTGACTGAGACAGTAGATGAAACCTCACAGAATTATGAATACTCAGATATTTCTTTCACTGGTTCAGTGATGAAAGTGGATCCATTTGTTACAAACTAAATGAATAGGTTTATCAGCTGTGGAAGCAGTAGCACCTTTGATTTGATTTATTATTGTCACATGTATTGGTATGCAGTGAAGGGTATTGTTTCTTGCGCATTAAACAAACAAAGCATACCATCCATTGATAAGGAAAGGAGAAGGTACAGAATGTAGTGTTACAGTCATAGCTAGGGTGCAGAGAAAGATCGTTCATTCAAAATCTTGTGGTAGCAGGAAAGAAGCTGTTCTTGAGCCGGTTGGTATGTGACCTCAGGCTTTTGTATCTTTTGAAGAAAGGGGTAAAGAGTATGTCTGGGTTGCATGGGGTCCTTAATTATGCTGGATGCTTTTCTGAGGCAGCAGGAAGTGCAGACGGAGTCTATAGATGGGAGGCCAGTTTGTGTGATGGACTGGGCTACGTTTACATTTTTTTCCAGGGCTGAAATGGCTGCCACACGAGGACACAGGTTTAGGGTGCTAGGGAGTAGGTACGGAGGAGATGTCAGGGGTAAGTTTTTCACTCAGAGGATGGTGGGTGCATGGAATCGGCTGCTGGCGGTGGTGGTGGAGGTGGATTCGATAGGGTCCTTTAAGAGACTTCTGGATGAATACGTGGGACTTAGTAAGATTGAGGGTTATAGGTAAGCCGAGTAGGTAGAGATATGTTTGGTGCAACTTGTGGGCCGAAGAGTCTGTTTGTGCTGTAGTTTTTCTATGTTCTATTTACGACCTTTTGTAGTTTTTTGCGGTCTTGGGCAGAGCAGGAGCCATACCAAGCTGTGATACAACTAGAAAGAATGCTTTTTATGGTGCATCTGTAAAAGTTGATGAGAGTCGTAGTGAACAAATTTCCTTAGCATCCTGAGAGAGTAGAGGCATTTGTGGGCTACTATCAGTATTCATATTGTCACACACCTGGCTGATGTCAACTGCAAGGGTGTCACAACTCGGAAATGCGAATGTGTGGTGATGTTTTGCTTTGTCTACTGGAATGATGTGAGGAACTATGTACAATACCCAGTAAGACCAGTAACCAACCCAGTCATAGTATAACACTTATTAAAGACTATTTATTACAATAAAGAGAAGACACATATACACAAACAGGACTATAAGGACCGAGAACAGTTATGTACAAGAGACGACTAAACACACTCATGCAATTTAAGTAAGAGTTATCCTTTTGATCCAGAAGTACATTTTAAAACATCTGAACTCTTTCAGCGATTTCCTCTTCCCAAACAACATCAAATAGATCTATATGTAAAGGCTAGCTTATAGTTGCCACACTGTATATGATTGAGTAATTATTCTGGGAAGTGTCTCTTTTTTGATTTAGCAATGTTATGGATTTTAATAGAACTCAGAGTCATAGCTTGAGGATAAAAGGTAAACCTTTTAGAACTGAAGTGAGGAGAAATGTCTTCACCCAGAGGATGGTGAATGTGTGGAATTCACTACCACAGTAAGTAATGGAGGCCAAAACATTGTCTAATTTCTTCTTGAAATCCGACATAGCTCTTGGGGCTAAAGGGATCAAGGGATATGGAGGGGAAGGGGGATCAGGATATTGAATTCAATGATAGCCACGATCAAAATGAATGGCAGAGCAGGCTCAAAGGTCCAAATGAGTTTCTATGTAACTGCCTCCACGAAAGTTTCGGCACTCTTGTTTCTGGTCTGCTAACAAGAACCGGCTTACAAGCTGCTAGCTGGACTCTGCACCTCAGGTACTGGATGGATTCTGCCTCCTCATTCCATGAAGAGGTTGTCAATTTTGTCGATGGCCTAAACACTCATTTCAGGTGTAGCGGCGCTTCAATCTTTCATTCTGGTCTATTGCATTCACTACTCCTCCCAATGTGGTTTACTCTGTGTCAACGAGATCAGGCGCAAACTGGGTGACTGCTTTGCAGAATATATTTGGTCGACCTGCAAGCAAGACCCAGACCTTCCTGTGACTTGTCATTTCAACACACCACTCTCCTGTCATGTCCACACTTGTGTCCTTGGCCTGTTGCAATGTTCCAGTGAAGCCTAAAGCAAACTGAAGAAACAGCACCTCATCTTCTGATTAAGCACTTTACAGCTTTCTGGATTTAACATTGAGATCAGCAACTTCAGAGCATGAATTCTCTCCTCTACCTGCACCCAATTTATATAGTTTTTTCATTTTATCATTATTTAATTTTTTTACTTTCATTGGGAAAATTTCATTTTCCCACTCTTTATTAATCTTGCTTTCTATCATTTTCCCCCATCATGCTCTCCCCTTCCCCCATTCTAGTTAGACCATTTGTTACATGTCTCAGGTTGTCCTTGTGCCTTGCTCTGCCATTTACACATACAGATCTCTTAATGGCCACTATCAGCACCCTTCTTAATCATAATCATCACCATTTAGACCATATGATATAGGAGCAGAATTAAGCTGCTCGGCCCACCGAGTCTGCTGTGTCATTCAGTCATGGCTGATATGATGGGTGGCACGGTAGCACAATGGTTAGCACTGCTACTTCACAGCCCCAGGGACCTGGGTTCGATTCCCAGCTTGGGTCACTGTCTGTGTGGAGTTTGCACATTCTCCTTGTGTCTGCGTGGGTTTCCTCCAGGTGCTCCAGTTTCCTCCCACAGTCCAAAGATGTGCGGGTTAGGTTGATTGGCCATGCTAAAAATTGCCCCTTAGAGTCGTGAGATGCATAGGTTAGAGGGATTAGCGCGTATATGTGTAGGGATATGGGGGTAGGGCCTGGGAGGGTTTATGGTCAGTGCAGACTCAATGAGCCAAATGGCCTCCTTCTGCACTGTAGAGTTTCTATGATTTCTATGATATGGTTCTCCATCCCCATTTTCCTGCCTTTTCCCTGTAACCCTTGATCTCCTTAATGATCAAGAGCCTATCCATCTCTGCCTTGAAGACGTTCAATGACCTGGCCTCTACAGCCCTCTGTGGCAATGAGTTCCACAGATTCACCACCCTCTGGCTGAAGAAATTCCTCCCCATAATTTTAAAGGAGCGTCCCTTCATTCTGAGGTTGTGCCCTCGAGTTCTAGTCTCTCCCACGAGTGGAAACATCCTCTCCACATCTACGCTATCCAGGCCTCTCCAGTAATCTGGAAGTTTCAATTAGGTCATTCCCCCCTGCTGCCCCCCCCCCATCCTTCTAAACTCCATCCAGAATAGGCCCAGATTCCACGACTATCCCTCATATGACAAACCTTTCATTTTTGGGATCGTTCTTGTGAACAGGAGGCATTTATTTTGTCTTTTTGATCTATGAAATCTTTGTCAATTCTATCCCCCTCCCCACCTCACCCTAACAGTATAAATCTCCTTCTATTTTCTGTTGTCTTCAGCTCTGGCAAAGGGTCATCCAGATTTGCAACTTTGACTCTATTCTCTCTCCACAGATGCTGTCAGACTTGCTAAGATTTTTCAGCATTTTTTATTTTTGTTGCTAATTATATTATTGTTTCTGTTTGTGGGTTCTCTCTCTGTATACTTGGCTGCCTGCTCCCCCAGATTCTGCAGTTCTGAAAGATTAACATATGTATGCCTTCCCTTGATGATTTCAAATCATCTAACTAAGGTGTTTCCTATTAGCAGGATGATATGTTTGTTTTGTCTGTCTACACTGCTAATGTCATTCCTGGGATCCCCATCCTGTGGTGGAATACCTTTTGAAATGCTGCTAGCTCCTAATCTCGTTACTGGGACTCTCATCCAATGAAATACCTTTTGAAATGCTGGTGGTTTCTAAGCTGCTGGCACGTTCGTGACATGCCCTCCTTTTATTTAAAAATGAAATGTCTCAGTTTGAAAGATGTTTCAGTTCTCAACACTCTTCTTATTTGTGTTATCATATTAAACACTATAACATTCAAAAACATGCTTTAACATTGAGGATACTCCAGTAATTTACACCCATTGTTCCCAGAAGCTTTTTTTATACTTGGGAATAATGGGTCTGCAATGGCATTTTCTCTCTTGGACATGTGTAAATGGTTGCAATTCATGTAATAGAACTCTTACAGTGCAGAACGACACCATTCAGCCTAACGAGTCTGTACTGACCACAATCCCATCCAGGCCCAATTCCCATAACTCCATGTATTTACCCTGCTAGTCCTTCTGACATGATGGGCAAATTACTGCACATCTTCAGGCTGTGGGAGGAAACTGGAGCAGCTGGAGGAAACCCATGCAGACACAAGGAGAATGTGCAAACTCCACACTAACAGTAACCCAAGCTGGGAATTGAACCTGGGGTCCCTGGTGTTGTGAGGCAACAGTGCTAACCACTGTGCCACCCAATTGCAAAATCCATCAGAATAACCTGATGTTCTGGGCTTTGAATTTTTCCAGAAAGTTTTAGGGGCTGTGATCTGTATACACTATTGTCTCTGCTGAGTTCATAGAATTCCGGCAGTGCAGAATGAGATCATGTGGTCCAAACAAGAGCACCATCGCTCTGACAAAGCAACCCACCCAGGCCTTACCCCTGTAACCCCACTGAGTGACCCTGCTGATTCACTTTAATCTACACATTTTGGGAAACTAAGTGATAATTTAGCTTGGGCAATTAACCTAACCTGCACATCTTTGGAATGAGGGAGGAAACCCACATAGACACAGAGAGAATGTGCAAACATCACATTGACAGTCACCCAAGACCGGAATTGAACCCGGGTCCCTGGGTGCTGTGAGACAGCAGTGCAGCAGAAATCTTGAAATGTTGCAGTGCCAGACTTAAGTCTCTTTCTCAATGGGTGAATCTCTTCATGCTGATTTAATTTTCAGGAGAAATATCCTGTTTGGTTTCTCAAATTTGTCTTCCTACAGTAGCACAGCTCCTACCCCAATATCGCTAGCATCCACTGCTAGTTCAAACTGTTTGTTGTTCTTGGGTGCTGCCAATACTGGGTTTGTTGACAGCACTGTTTTTAAATGGTTGAATGTCATTTGGCAGACACATGTCCAGATAAAGAGCTTGTTATTCTTTCAGAGCTCTCTGAGTGGTGCTGCCACACTGCTAAAATTTGGAATGAACTTCTGATAGAATCCGCTCGTATCCAGAAATCTTAGAATTTATTTTCAACTGGGGGCTTCTGGAAACTCCAAATGGTCTGTACCTTTTATGTCTTGTGGGGCCATTTGACTGTGTCCCAGTGTGTGTCCTAGGTATGGAATTTGGGCCTTACCAAATTTTATTTTTTGCTAGAATCATAATAAGTTTGGCTTGTTATAAGCAGTCAAACAGTTTATTTAGGTGGCACAGATGCTTTTGCCAACTCTGGCTGAACACCACCAAATCATTGATGTGTACAGCACAGTGACTGACTCAAAGCTCAAATCAGCTGGTTTGTGAGCTGCTGAAAAGTCGCGGAAGCGTTCTTAATCCAAAACAGCATTACCTTTAAATTGATGAAGTCCTTTTGGCTTCACAAACACGGAGATCTCCTTTTGCCTTCTCAGTTAAAGGCACTTAGCCATAGCCTTTCAGCAAGTCTGATGATACTGTGCCTTTAAGAAATATACGTGTATTATGTTCAAAAGTCAGCTCTGTTTTACAAGGAGCCAATTTGTCTGAAATAACATACAACTCCATGCTGAGAATGCAGGATAACAATCAAGCTTAGCTAATAAGAAGTTTAGAAGGCTGAGGGGTGACCTTATAGAGACAAATAAGATAATGAAAGGGTTGGATAGGGTAGAGGCAGAGAGATTCTTTCCACTCAGAAAGGAAACAAGAACTGGAGGACACAGCCTCAAAATAAGGGAGAGTCAGTTTAGAACAGGGTTGAGGAGGAACTTCTTCTCTGAGGGTAGTGAATTTCTAGAATTCTCCGCCCATCGAAGCGGTGGAGGCTACCTCGTTGAATATGTTTAAGTCACAGGTAAATAGATTTCTAATCAATAAGGGAATTAAGGGTTATGGGGAGCAGATGGGTAAGTGGAACTGAACCATTTTCAGATCAGCCATGATCTTGTTGAATGGCGGGGCAGGCGCAAGGGGCTGGATGGCCTACTCCTGCTTTTATTTCTTATGTTTTAATAGGGTGTTTGTTTAATCGGAGTTCATGTATTTGTTTTACCTGGCTTTTCTCTTTGGGTTTCAGAGTAGGGTTTTGACTACAAATTTCCAGAAAATGTTAGAAAATCTCAGGAGGTCAGACAGCATCTGTGGAGAGAGCCAACATTTCAAATCAGGATAACTCTGACTTGGTAGAGCTGATTAGTTTTGATCAGGTCAATTGATAGAGACAGAATGGCAGAGGTAAGCTTGCAGGCAAGATGTTTTCTTTTAAAACATCAGGGTTTTGAAAGAAGCAAGAGGTATCTTTCTGTCTCTGCCTCTCTGTCTCTGGAGGCTGCTGTTTGGGGCTGTCAGAGGACCGGTGTTTCTCTGTCTCTGCCTCCAGAGGTGTTCCAAAGGTTCTGGGACTGTTAACAAGTATTAACACGTAAGCCTGTGTGTCGCTAACTCATTTTGAAGAGGAGTTTAAGCCTAGAAAATGAATATTGCTCGAATCACAGATGACCACAATGCAGGAGAGGCCCTTTTAGCCCATCAAGCCTGCACCAACGCATAAAATGCCCTGACCTGCCCACCTAAACAGAATCACAGATTGAATTGGGACTAATATAGATTAACAGTTAAGAATTGTATCTTGTCATATTTATGTATTTAAATTGGTAAAGGTTAAACTAATTCATTCATTATAGTTAAACTGTATTGTTAAACAGAGTTTGTTTTGATTAAAGCTCCCTTGCCTGTCATGTGGAGTGAAGCATCTTATCCTCACATTAATGCCAAAACAAAAAAAAACTGTTGGGGTCTCATTGGGCTTCATAACAACATTCTTTGGGGTTTCTGCTCTAGCACTCTAACACAAGTCTATTTTAGGGATGAATTTTGATTATCCAACACTTTCAATGCCATCTTCCAAATGTGGAATGGAGAACAAATCCCTGTTGATGACAGCATTCACCCTTCTGTAATCCGTACAAAGTCTCTGGATTCCATCCGACCTGGATACCAGGAAGATAGGGGAGCTATCATTTTGAACATGAACCCAATTTCCTTCTGCACCTGCGATTAAATTAGCTGAGCTTAACCTGTATGGATGTTGTTTGATTGGAGTGGTGTTCCCCAAATCTGTGTCATGTGTTGCTAACCCTGTTTTACCTAGGTAATCCCTACAAATACATCTATAGGCTTACATTAACTTTATCAATTCTCTCCAGCTCTTATCTGGGACATAGGAATTAGGAATAGCAGTCAGCAAATTCAGCCCTTCGAGCCTGCTCTGCCATTCAATCAAATCATGGTTGATCTTTCCCTGGTCTCAAATCAACCCCCCCCCCCCATCTGCTCCCCACATCCCTTTTTTTATTAGAAATATATCTCCTTCTCAAAAACATTCGACAATTCAGACTCCAGCACGTTCCACAAATCCACCACCCTCTGCGAGAAGTAATTCCTCCTTATCTCAGTTTTAAATCTACAGCTTCTCAAACCATATCTGTGGCTTCTTGCTTGAGATTGCCTTATAAGAGGAAACGTTTGGTCTGCACTTACGTTACTAATCCCTTTTAAAATTTTATACAACTCGATCAGATCCTGTCTCATCTTCCTAAACTCCAGCGAGTATCAGCCCAAACTGTTTAATCTCCCCTCAACCCTTTCATTCCTGGAATCAATGAACCTCCTCTGAACTGCCTTTAATGTCACCACATCCTTCCTCAAATAAGGAGACCAAAACTGGACACAAACTCCAGGTCTCACCAACACCCTATACAATTGCAACTACTTTTATATTCCAGTCCCTTTGCAATAAATGCCAACATTCCATTTGCCCTTTTTATTACACACTACACCTACATGCTGACTTTCTGTTATTCATGAACATAGACACCTAAATCCCTCTGCCCGGATGCATTTTTAATCTGCTTTCCATTTAGACAATAACTTGTCATTCTATTTTTTCTGTCAAGATGGACGACCTCACACTTATCCATGTTAAATTCCATCTGCCAAAATTTGGACCATTCCCCTAGCCCATCTACGTCCACTTGTTAAATCTTCTTCACTGCCTGCTTTCCCACCTATTTTAGCATAATTTGAAAATTTTGCTCTGTTACATTCTGCCCCTGCTTGCAAATCATTTGTATAGATGGTAAACAGTTGAGATCTGAGGACGGACCGCTGCGACACCCCACTAGTTACATTTTGCCAGCCAGAAAAGAACCCAGTTATACCGACCCTTTGTTTTCTGTCAGTCGGTCAATCTTCAAGCCAATCCAGTGCTCTCACCCAATCCCCTGCAATCTCATCTTCTGGATCAGTCTTTATGCACCACCTTGTCAAACACCTTCTGGAAGTCCAGATATACTACATCCATAAGTTTCCCACTATCCACTGACTGGTTCTGTCCTCAAAGAATTAAAGCATTTTGTCAAGTATGATTAACCTTTCATAAAACCATGTTGATAATGGTGGATTGAACTTTGTCTTTCCAAATGCCCATTCATCTCCTCCTCAACGATTGATTCCAGCAACTTCCCCTCCACAGTGGTGAAGCTAACCAGCCTATCATTTCCTACTTTTTGCTTGCCTTCCTTTTTTAAAGAAGGGCATCACATTAGTCTGTTTCAAATCCATCGGGACTTTACCAGAATCCAAGGAGTTTTGAAACATCACAACCAATGCATCCACTATCTCTGCTGCCATGTCCTTTAATACCCTGTGTTGCAGGCCACCAGGTCCTGGAGACTTATTTGCCTTTAATCCCATTCATTTATTCAATACCACCTTCCTAATGATAATTATTGCACCAAGTTCCTCTGCATTAACTACAGTTTTTGGAAAATTTTCTTTATTCCCTAACATGAAGACAGAGGCAAAATATTGGATTAGTGCCCCCGCCATCTCTGTGTTCCCCATTAATACCTCACCAGTATTGTCCTCTAAAGGGACAACATTTACTTTAGCCATTTTCTTCTTTTTATATACCTATAGAAACTTTTCGTATCTGTGTTTATGTTTTTCCTTTTTACAATTCTTCTTCCACTCAGGAATATATTTTAATTGAGAGTTAAACCACTGGTTTAAATTTCCCAACACTTTCTCATTGCCCAAATTAATTTTAGTGAAGTTGCTGTCATGATTTTTTCCCTTGGCTTCCCCCTTCTTCGAGACAAACATGTCCTCATGTCTGTTCTCCTCTATATAGTCATACTTGGGAATGTATTGGGCCTCTATTGCTGGATCCACGGTCCGGTCAAGTTGTTTTAATTTTGAGTCACCCTGCTGTAATTTAATTAACCTCTTTGAATCAAACTCATTCATCTCACTCCGTTAACTTACTAAAGATGGTATCAGATAATCGGATCTCATTTGCCTCACCCTGGGCTTGCAACTCCTCCCTCGTTTGTCTTGGCTGCTGAGTCTGGCATAGTGTCACAATGCAATCTGGAAAAACCCAGGATAGTCAGTCATTCCTGTGTGGCTGGATTTTTTACTGGCGGCTTGATTACAGTAAGCATCATGGCCATTTATGATCCTGTGATATCATTCCCTAGAATTAATTGAATGCCTGCAATGGGTAGGATTTAAATCACTACTACCACGACTTCTCCCGCCTTCACCTCTCTCCAGGTTTACTTTTATTAAAGGTGTTTCTTTCGTTTCTCCATGAATGCTGCGAATTGATACCCTCTGTAAAATCCTTTCTGGAAAACAATTACCTCTATCCCACAATATTAGAGGTTGACTCATAGCATCCCTACAGCACAGAAGGAGGCCATTCAGCCTATCGAGACTGCAGCGACCGCAATCCACCCAGGCGCTATCCCCCTAAACCCACATATTTACCCTGCTAATCCCCCTGACATTATGGGGCAATTTTCCATAGTCAATCAACCTAACCCACACACCTTTTGGACTATGGGAAGAAACCAGAGCACCCGGAGGAAACCCATGCAGACACAGGAAGAACGTGCAAACTCTGCACCGATATCTCAATATTTTAAGATCCTTTCCCATTCCACTCTCCCCACATGGAAATAATCCTTTGTGTGAAGAAGTTCCTCCTCAACTCAGTCCTACTCCTCCTTATTTTGAGGCTGAGTTCTAGTTTCACCTGCCAATAGACACAATTTCTCTGCTTCTATCTTAACTATTCCCTTCATAATCTTTATATGTTTCTATAAGATCTCCCCTCATTCTTCTGAATTCCACTGAGTATAGCCCCATTCTACTCAGTCTACCCACACAACCAACCCTCTCGATTTCGGAATCAACCTAGTGAATCTCCTCTGCACCGCCTCTAGTGCCAGTATATCCTTTCTCAGATAAGGAGACCAAAACTGTACACAGTACTCCAGGTGTGCCTCACTAGCACCTTATACAGCTGCAACATAACCTCACTGTTTTAAACTCCATCCCTCTAGCAATGAAGGACAAAATTCCATTTGCCTTCTTAACTACCTGCTGCACTTGCAAACCAACTCCTTGTGATTCTTACACAAGAACACCCAGGTTCCTTTGCACAGCAGCATGCTGCAATTTTTTACCATTTAAATAATAGTCCATTTTGCTGTTATTCTTACCAAAATGGATTCACATTTACCAACATTGTACTCCATCTGCCAGATTTTTGCCCACTCACTTCGGCTATCAATATCCCTTTGCAGACTTCCAGCATCCTCTGCACACTTTGCTCTGCCACTCATTTTAGTGTCACCTGCAAATTTTGTTACATTGCACTTGGTCCCAACTCCAAATCATCTGTGTAAGTCATAAACAATTGCGATCCCAACACTGATCTCTAAGGCACACTACTAGTCACTGATCACCAACCAGAAAAACACCCATTTACCCCCACTCTTTGCTTTCTATTAGTTAGCCAGCAATTTGATGGAATTCCACCACCTTGCCAGTCATGGAATCAGAGCGGGTGAGGGGCGGACAATGGAAATGTTCATTCAACTCGGGTGGGAATTTCCAGTCTCGCTTGAGAAAGGCTGTAAAATCCTGCCAAATAGGTCTGGCTAGCATCTCTTGTTGGTTTAAATGAATTGATAGAATTGAAATTCTGTCAACCTTCTTACCATCTGTAGATAAAGCTTTCTCTAATTGATTTGCTAATTCCATCAGTTTAAACTTGCTATGATTACATCGTGTACTTCCAGGCAAAATTGAACTATCTCTTGAGCCACTGTGCAACCTTCTTATTTTAAATAACATATTCTCCCTCAGTCACACGAGGTCCTTACTCTTGTCAGGTTCAAAGTCAAAAATCTCCTACACCTATGGAAATTAAGCATTTTAGGATCCTGGACTTGAGCCCCCAATTTTCTTCCACAAACTGGCTGATAACTGCGAGGGAGTCCAAACTTAGAAATACCAATACGTGATGGTGTATTGTTTTGTCTATGAGAATGGTGTAAGGTGCCATGTGTGATGCCCAGCTGTAGTATGATTTTTATTAAAGGCTATTTATTCATAGGATCATGGATTCATAGACACGGAGACAGGCCCTTCAGCCCAAACTGGCCCATGCCTATCAAAAAGCCCATTTAAGCTAACCATCTTTGCCTGAATTTGCCCCATATCCCTCTAAACCTTTCCTATCCATGTACCTAACCAACTTTTAAATGTTGTTTCTGTCCCTGCCTCAACCACTTTCTCCAGCACTTACTTCACATATGTACCACCCTCTGTGTAATAAAAAAAGTTGCTCCTCAGGTTCCCTTTAATTCTTTTCCCTCTTAACTGAAACCTACGCCCTCTAGTTCTCGATTCCCCAATCCTGGGATAAAGACTAAATGTACTTACCCTATCCATATCTCTCATGATCTTATGCTCCTCAATAGATCACCCTATGCCCCAAAGGAAAAAAAGTTTTATTACATACGAAGAGGACTTTAAGGATTGAAAACAGTTATGTACAAGAGACTACTAAACACACCCACACAGTTTAGGTAGGAATTATCCTTTGGATCCAAAAGTACATTTACAAGATCTGAACTCTTTCACAACTTTCCTCTTCCCAAACAATAGCAAATCCAATAGATCTGTAAGGAAAGACCAGCTTATAATTACCACACTGTATGATCAAGTAGTTATTCTGGAGACCGTCACTTCTTGGTTCAAAATATAGGTTTTAACGGCCTCCACTGAGGTTTCTGCACTCTTGCTTTTGCTTTGCTAACTACAACAGGCTGCTGGATGGTTTCTGCCTCCTCCTTCCAAGAAGAGGATGCCAATTATAACGTTGTTTCCCTTCAAAGATTTGTTCTGTATATTTGGCTGTCTGTCCCCACAGCTTCTGTAATTCTGAAAGATTAACATATGTATGCCTTCCCTTGATGGCCTCAAATCATCTAACTGAGGAGTTGCCTATTTGCAGGACGATTTGATCTGTCTGGTTGCTAATGTCAATACTGGGACTCTCATCCTGTTGAAATGCTGGTGGCTTCTCACCTGTTGGCACATTCGTGACAATATGCTAAGCTCAGCGACATAGTGAGATGATATCTTTTGTGCCCCTGAACCAACTGGAAAGGCATATGCATTGGTCAGAACCTAATTAGTCATACCCACAAGACCACCCTAGTAAATTGAGCGATCACTCTCGATAATCATGCAGATTTCCATAACTCAATCTCTACAATCATCCATCAAAGGTCCTGCGGCTGTCCCACTTTAATTGGAATATTTTTTGATGTTGAGTGACAGCATTCAAGTTCATGGACGTTCAAACCATTTAATATAACAGCAAGAACCAGAAGCATGCATCCTTGAGCTGTCTTTCACAAAAATGATTGTGAAATGACTGTCAGTGAGACTTTGATTTTCAGTGATGGTTGACCAAGGTGTGCAAGATAATTTTTGGCAATTGATGCATATTTCCAATGGACAAGCTGATTTTTCTTCTTCCAGGTGACTTACAGTGAAAATGGAATTCCACACGTTATAGAATCATAGTATCATAGAATCCCCGCAGTGCAGAAGGAGGCCACGTGGCCCATTGAGTCTGCACTGACAACAATCCCAACCAGGCTTTGTCTCTATAACCCCACATATTTATCCTGCTAATCCCCCCTGACATGAAGGAGCAATTTAGCATGGCCAAGCAGCCTGATCTGCACATCGTTGGAGGGAACCGGAGCAACCAGAGGAAACCCATGCAGACATCGGGAGAACGTGAAAACTCCACGTGGACAGTGACCCGAGGCAGGAATTGAGCCCAGTCCCTGGCACTGTGAGGCAGCAGTGCTAACCACTATGTCACCATGCCGCCTTATCTAATTACCCAATATCCAGACAAAAAAAACCTTGAAATTGATCTGTGTGCAGATAATTGTACAAACATTATTCATGTTTTTTGTAAACTTATATTTTAATGGAGGCAGTAACTCATTAATCTCCCTGCATCAGTATTCAGTCTCATCTTTGCTTAAGTCATGTGGGTTAATTGCTTTATGGAGGTAATGCCTCTCATAATTTTTCTCAGACTCCGTGATGACAGAGAACTCTGTGATGTGAATGGCATTTTATGATTTCCACCTCCCACAGCGCATTACTGTTGTCTTCTAGATTTCCAGGATCAATAGATTTCCCCTCAGCACCTTATCATTACTCTTTTTTGAGTTTGATGAAGGAGTGCAGGAGCTCAGGTTGATCAGACGTATAGGCAATCACTATTCCCTATCCACTGTTGGGTCAACTCTGCATCTGCAGACTCAAGCTAGGCTAATGTTGGGGTTATTCATTGTCTTCAGTCTCAGACTTGATATATGGTGCATGGTAATAAGCTTCTGACAAGATTAATTTCACAAATGTTCTTTTTACTTTGAAACTAAGATCCGTAACCCCGAATTATTACTCATATACAAGTTGGATACATTAAAAAAATTGTTGAGTTGTACTGCTCTCAAGTCTATCAGGTAATCAATCTTCAACATCCAAGAGTTCCTCCAGTGATTTATCTTCTTAGACAGTCTTCCAGCATTTTCTACCATGGAATATTTAATTGCACCTTTATTTTTTTTAGAGGCATGACGAATGTTTACTTGCATGCTGCCCTCCTTAAACAATCTGTTATTTGTGGTCAGTTCTCTTGATCACTTTGCATGTACATCAAGACTCTTTCCGATAATTGTTATCCAGTTTCTGTATCTCAACAGCAGCTCTGCTTATAGAAATATAGACTCGTTGACGTTTACATAACAGGGGAGAGCCATTCAGCCCATCATATCCATGCTGGTCAGCAAAGAACTAACAGCGCTCATCACATTTTCCAGCACTTGGCCCATAGTCCTGGAGGTTATGGCTGTGCAAGTGAATGTCTAAATATTTCTTAAATGTTACAAGAGTTTCTGACTCAACCATCCTTTCAGGCAGTTCCAGACTCCCACCACCTTCTGAGTGAAAACATTTCTGCTCAATTCCCATCTTAGCCTTTACCTCTTACTTTAAATCAATGCCCCTTGGTTATTGGCCACACTACTAATAGAAAAAAAGCCTTCCTATCCACCATACCTATGCCTTTTATAATCTTGTACATCTCTATCATGTCCCCTCTCAACCTTCACTGCTCCAAGGATAACAGGCCCAGTTTATCCAACCTTCCCTTATAGCTCAGGCTCTCCAGCCCCAACGCTATCCTAATAAATCTCCTCTGCACTCTCTCCAGTGCAATCTCATCCTTCCAATAACGTGGTGATCAGAACATCATGCAATACTTCGTTGTGGCTTAACCAGTGTGTTATAAAGTTCCAGCATGACCTCCCCGCTCTTGTATTCTATCGCCTCATTTAATAGGTTCACGTATCCCATATGTCTTCTCAATCACCTTACTTACTTGTTACCTTCAGGGATCTGTGAATATGCAGTCCAAAGTTCCTCTGACCGACAGGACTTTCTGGGGTCCTACCAATCATTGTGTAATCTTTGCCTTGTTGGCACTCCCCAAGCACACTGTCTCAGGGTTTCTGGATTGAATTCTTTTTGCCACTGGTTTGTCCACCTGAGCAATCCATTGGTACCCTCCTGCAATCTATGGCTATCTTCCTCACTGTTTACCACACTATCAATGTTTGTGTCATCTGCAAACATCATGATCATACCCCCTGCATTTAAGCAAGTGATTAATGTGCTCCACAAATAGCAAGGGCCCCAGCACCAAACCCTGGGAGCGCGGCACATCCTTGACATATTGTACTTTTTTTTTGTTATAAATTCTCATGCCTGCTCATCCACAGTTTCATTTAACAAGCTGTAGTTTACAATCATTATAAAGTGCACGGCATGATTTTGCTGATTCCACTTCTTTCAAGTGATGTCAAGGTGACCCTTCACTGAGTATTCCTTGCAAAAAAAGCTGCATTTTCCTGAGACAGACTGCGTTATGACAGCTGTCATGCATAAGAAACAATTCTATCTGGATGAAATAAACCCGCTGCCAAATGGGACCTGCGGTGAAATTCACTAATTGTCTTGTTGGCTTGTAGCTCTTCTTAACAACTACTGAGGCTCTCATTTCAGAAGTATGCCTCAGCTGACACAAATAAGTTCTGTACGTTGTTATAATTCCCTTAGAGGTCAATAGCCTTTATTAAAAGAAGGTGAATCTTTCAGTGACTGTAGGAAATAAATCAAAGAACAAGATTTAACATTTTAAGACTTTTACTGCAAAAAACAAGCTAAAATTAACAATAATCAAACATTACTTAACAGGCAACTAATCTGGCAAATTGAAGGACTTTTGCAAGAACTACAGTCTTAAGTTAAAGTTTATTTATCAGTAGCACAAGTAGGCTTACATTAACACTGCAATGAAGTTATTGTGAAATCCCCCTAGCTGCCAATGTCCAGTGCCTGTTCTGGTCAATGCACCTAACCAGCATGTCTTTCGGAATGTGGGAGGAAACTGGAGCACCCGGAGGAAACCCACGCAGACACGGGGAGAACATGCAAACTCCACACAGTCAGTGACCCAAGCCAGGAATCGAACCTAGGTCCCTGGCGCTATGAAGTAGCAGTGCTAACCACCGAGCTACCATGCAGCCCCATATATAACAAGTGAGATATGGCTTATAACTCTTTTCACTGTGTGCTACACTCCTGGCAGATATATAGTATTACAAGATCAAGTCCCAAGTTACTCATTTCTCTCCAGCTGCTGATTCTGGCACCCACCCACCTACTGTACTTTTGGGACTTGGTCAGGGGTGCTTGGGAGGCTCAAAAGGCTAGCTACCCATCATATTTTATGTGCCCCTTTGCCAAAAGCATACCCTGCGGGAGGATGGGATGAGGTGTAAAGCTCAGCCCACAGTCAATTGATTCAGTATCTATAGCCTTTTGGGAAGAAAGTTTTATTTAGGTTTTCTCTCTACCCTTTGAATGGAAAAGTGTAACTGAAGCATAACTTCCTTCCTGTTATATTCTAGCCCCTTTGTATTTAGTACAAAAAATGGCCAGCATTCCATTACCTTTTTGAACACCGTTTTTGTATACTAGCTTTTAGTGTACCTGGACTGGAATCCCATTTTCTGTTTGACAGTTTCCAGTTTCATGCCATGAATAAAATATCCTGATTTGTCCTCCATGGATCCAAAGTGAGAGACTTCAGACTTTCTGACATTTGATATTTTTGTCCATTCCTGCCATCTGCCTGAGTTCCTTTAAAGGTTCCTGCTCCCATTTACATACCTCCTGTGCCTTTACAGTTAATTTCATCTGCACACTTGGATGTGCAACTATCTACTCCTTCCTCCACATCATTGATATGTATGCTGAAAAGCCCATCACTGGGAAATACCATTTGACATACGCCAATCAGAGTACTTTTCCTTTATCACTACTCTGTTCCTGCCTCCCCAATCCAATTGCGAAGCCCATATCACAAAATTACATGTAATATATGTGCAACTACTTTTGCTCATCACTGGAACTTTACCAAATACATTTTGGAAATCTATATGGGCAACACTTGGAGAGACTCTCATCCCAGCATGCTGGTGACTCCTTCACAAAATTAAACTAGATCAGTTTCTCCCTTTCTTCTAGAGGTAGAGTCCATATATAGGGTGTGCTTAGTATTGAGAGTCCACCCTGAATATTCAATGAAGGTGAGGAATTGAGAATGATCTGGTTCTTGACATTTTAATGCTGGTGGGCAGAAGTGTAAATCTGACCCTACTTCAGCAGTAAATCCACCAGGAAGAAAAACAACTTTGCACCTCCATCACTGTCATTGTTACATTATACTAATATTCTTGCCGTACCTTAGTATTATTCATCAATTCCTAAAACAATTATTGGATTTTCTTCCTTGGCTGAGTTTACATTATCTATGATATATTGCCAGAGTCTTTGTCCCTTCAGCATGTAATTGTGGGCCAAAATAGGTCATGCTATTCCTCTATGATGTATTGTGTTAAGAATTCAATAGCTTGGGCCCAGGAACTGAGCTGAAAGCTTTAGCGTATTCTACATTTGAATGCATTACATTTTCACCATTGGTACTGCTAAAATGGGTTATTAGCAGTTTGGGAATTGTGAAAGAACGTTATTATAGCTGTGTTAAGGTGGGCTTTTTGCTCTAAACTCCATTGTCTACATTTCCTACAATGAGAAAACTCAGCCCATCAAAATGATGGTTCGGTCCCATTTAAATCAACAAAACAAAGGATCACAGACCAGAAATCAGCTGATGCTTTTATCAAGGCAGCTTTTCTTCACTGAATTTACTTCCAATTTTCTTCTTTTGAAGGGTAGTAACAGTTCAAGATTGGACGCCTACGATAAACTGGTCTGACAAACTGCTGTAGCTGCTTCTTTTGTAATAAATGCATTTAATCATGAATTTTGTGCTTAATTTGAAGGAATTATTTTCCTGGTCTTTGATGGGTGTTCCTGTCATAAAGTCATTATGGCACACAAGGAAGACATTTACCTCATTGAGTCTATACCAACTCTCTGTAGAGCAACCCAGTCAGTCCCATTCCCCAACCTGAACTCTGTCCGTGTGCAAGTTTAATTTTCTCTAGGTATCCACCCAAATTTCCCTTTGAGATTACTGCCCGTCTCTGCTTCCATCAACGTTGTAGGCAGTGAGTTCCAGATCATTACCACAAATGATCATCATTACAGGGGGAGAATGTGCAAACTCCACACAGACAGTGACCCAAGCCAGGAATCGAATCCGGGTCCCCTGGCATTGTGAGGCAGCAGTGCTAACGACTGTGCCACCATACCGTCCGTATGTTTGCGAATTTATATATGCTCATTAAACATGAAAGCTATGATCATTCACAAAACCTGATTCAGTTCTGCCATATCCTAAGGCTGTATATTGTGTGCGGATAAGTAATTTCTGTGTTGAAATGGAGATATCGAGCTGAGTACATCCATAGCAACAGTGGAGTCCATTTCGAATGTGGAAGTCAAAAACAGAAAATTCTGGAACAACTCAGCAAGTTTGGCAGCATCTGTGAGGAGGGAAAACAGTTAACATTTCGAGTATTGCTGTGCTGAATGACTGCATTTAAAACGCGTCTACAATGCAGCACCTAATCCGATGATGGCAAATCATTTTTCACTTAGAATGTCTCCCAACACTTTCACAGGCTTCTCCCAGTGGTTAGGAACTCTCCAAGGAGGTGTTATTTTAGGGCTCACAAAACCTATGCGGTAAGAAGTCTCACAACACCAGGCTAAAGTCCAACAGGTTTATTTGGTAGCACGAACTTTCGAAGCATTGCCCCTTCATCAGATGACTTGATGAAGGGACAGTGCTCTGAAAGCTTGTGCTACCAAATGAACCTATTGGACTTTAACCTGGTGTGTGAGACCTCTTACTGTGCCCGTCCCAGTCCAACGCCAGAATCTCCACATCATGGCTAAAACCTACACCAGGATAGAATGCAGAAGGAAATCCAAGTTTCCAATAGTCCTTGCAATGGCATGTTTACCATGGAAAAGATACACATGTATTTTGTATCCAAGGCCTTCCCAATTTGTCAAAAGTCTGCACAAAGATGATGTGGGGTCAGGAACACAAAGAACATTGTGTTTTATTGCTGGAAAAGTAAAGTTTAGCATTGCATCAGCAAAAGAAAAAATACTGGAAAAGCTCAGCAGGTCTGGCAGCATCTGTAAGGAGAGAAAAGAGCTGGCATTTTTTCTTTTGATTTCAAATTCCAGCATCCTCAGTAATTTGCTTTTATTCAGCATTGTACGATCTGATTCACACTGCCATTGGTTTACAAAAAAACCTGGCTCCCTATCTCAGCATTGAGTGCACCATTCTCTACATTCATCAGTTTATGATTTTGGGGACACCACTTAAAGCTTTATCTCAGGCAAACATTTAATTAATTCCAAAACTCAGAACAGAACAGTTGTTCCCTTAATCAGTATCATCTCATTATCCCATCACTGCTAATACAGATCTTTGTATACCTTTATTTACTGAAACAGCTGACGTGATAACGTTCTAATCTTGAAATACCAACCATATCAAGTGGCTGTAGAGATAATAAAAGTGTTAGCATTGCACTGTCATTATCCTGTGAAACTGACAAAGCTTGTGATATCCACAGAAGCTCAGTTAAATGTGGAAATGCAGAAGTTGCTGACAGTGCTTCTTTTAATCGTTACAGGGCATGCTGTTGAAGACCTTATAGTTAGTAATCTTTAAAAGTTGCTGAACTGCTGAGAATTTCTTCTTTTATGCTATGATATTGCTGTTGAAATGCTGGAAATATAGTGTTGCCTTGTTAATGAAGTATAACTGAGTTCTAAACGGCATATTCAGTCATAGCAATTTTTGTGGCTCTGGAAGACTTTATTTGTGTAAGGCCAAACCTTTCCATTATGATAACAAGCTCTTAAAATAATTTTTAAAGTACATTTATAATCTTTCAGCTTCTAATGTGTTAGTCCCCATCTTTATTTTGCCCTCTGTAAGATGTATAAAAAGTGAAGGTTAAGCAGTGGCATTTTATTTCCTGTCTATGAGAATTCTTTCATGCGATTGGCTGCTTGCCTTACTTTGTTGATATTACTGTTGCTGGAGACCTGGTGTTCCCCGGACTTGGCGACCGTTTAAAAGTAATGCTGGGAAGGGTGAAATTAATGCCGCAGAGATTACTGGGCTAGAATTTTGAGGTCTCCAGCTGCCAAGCTTGTAGGTGGAGATGACGGTAAAATATTTTAGATAGCATATCTAATGGGTCTCTGCAATTTTATGTTGGGCTGGGCGAGACCTAGGCTAGCCTGCGTGCCCTTGCTCAATTGAAGCCTTTATATGACAGTTATTTGAAGCTTGAAGGTTATTTATTATTGTCACAAATAGGCTTACATTAACACTGCAATGAAGTTACTGTGAAAATTCTGTGCCTGTTTGGTAAACCTAGGGTGAATTTAGCACAGCCAGTGCAGCTAACCAGCATGTCTTTTGGACTGTGGGAGGAAACTGGAGACCTGAAGTAAACTCATGCAGACACAGGGGAGAATATGCAGACTCCGTACAGACAGCAACCTGAGCCAGGAATCGAACCTGCGTCCCTGGTGCTGCGAGGCAGCAGTGCTAACCACAGTGCCAGTAGTGGCCACCTAAAGAGACATTTCCCACCCAGATTCTAATTTCAGGCTGACAGGAGGAGTTCAGGGATGGGTGCGAGCTTGAAAAATTAATCCTGTTCAGGCTGCTCCATTTTTAAGATTGAGCGTCTCCCGGAAGGAGTGCTAAGAAAATGGGGCTGAGTGAGCCGCTGTGGAGAAAAGAATTCCTCCCTCCCGACTGCACCTTCCACCTCCACCTCCCCCTCCCCCCCCGCCGCACCCCCCCAACCCCTTCTCCTGCAGGCAAGTGATCTTTAAGTCAAAGAACTTGAAAGGGGTCTTCCCACACCTGCAGCTTCTGACAGAGAAGGGAACTCCGTTATGCTCTTGCATAGTGGAGTACTGCTCTGACTTGTAAACCAAGTGTCCAGGGGCAGGAGGATTAAATTGATCAGGCCGCTTCAATTTTTCCACAGTTCACAGTTCACAGCGCACAATGAAGACTTTGATCGGAGAGATGCCTGAAATCACCGTGCCAAGAGCGACGTTCAGTTTTCCCCAGGCTCGAAGAGGAAGTCTCAACATAAGACTTCCATCCCAGGGGAAGAGCTCTGAAGTCAGACCCTTGGCAGCGGCAGAGGGGCACACAAGCACTGCGCTTAACTCCCTGACTGCCCTCCTGAGTATGAGGCACCAGGTCAGGGTGTCATTGCCAGGGTTCTGAGGACAGTGCAATGTTGGCACCGGGGATCCTGAGAAGAGTGCTCCTCCTTTGTGGGAGGGCCTGAGGCTTCTGGCTGAGTGAGGGGGTGGGTGGCCACATCACCCTCATGTATGTGTGGAGGGCAGAGAGAGGGAGGCTTTCTTTCCCTGTTGGGAGGTGGGGATGCCCTTCTGTGCTGAGGGATTATGGGTGCTCCCTTTGCCAGTGGGCCGTCATCTCCATCATTGGGGGGGAGGGGCCCTCTCTGTGACCATGGACATTGGTCAAGAGCAGCACGTTTCCTGCAATGCATAAATTTGTGTTCACATGTGAACACATGAGAGAATCCCCCTTGAGAGGAGCTGTTAACATAAGCAGGAAACACTCCCGCTTTCCAAGGGGAATTGCACCCAAAGTCACTTCGAACATTTACTACAAAGTACAAATGTCAGCAACATATCCTCAAATTTGTTTTGGGGAATTTATTTTTTACTTGTTCACGGGATTGGCCAGTATTTATTGCCCATCTCTGAAGGCAGTCAGAGTCAACCACATTGCTGTGGGTCTGGAGTCACATGTAGGTCAGAGCAAGTCAGAATGATGGACTTCCTTCTTTCAAGGACATCAGTGAACCAGTCGAGTTTTTATGACAATCAGCAATGGTTTTGTGATCCAAAGGTGTGTGGGTTGGGTTGACCCCAGTGTCAAGGGGTTTAGCAGGGTAAATGTGTGGGGTTACAAGATTAGGGCCTGGATGGGATTGTGGTTGGCACAGACTCAATGGGTTGAATGGCCTCCTGCACTATAGGGATTCTTTGATTACTTTTAATTCCACATTTGTACTGAATTCAAATTTCATCATCTTCCATGGAGAGATTCAAATCTCTGTCCCAAGAGCATTACCCTGGACCTCTGGTTCACTGGTCCAGTGACAATACCATGATGCCATTGCCTCACCGGGGAGTGAGGCAGTTCAGGTGTGTGGTCCCTTTAAATATTTTTTGAGAAGCTGTGCATGCGTTGTAATTGAAGAAACTAACTTGTGCCTGAAATGTACAAGGACTTTGGGTCAATGCAAGGCTGCACATCTTACAGGGGATGTAGTGTCCAGTGTACAAGATGCAGGTTGTTAAGCCTACACTTTCACAAATAAATCAACATTATTGAAAGAGATGACCTATAATGTTTTTATTTTAAACCTTTATCTGATAATGATGCCCTTTTGTAAGGCTAGAAAGTAGAACATTTTCATCAAACGATTTTCCCTTCCCCAGCGTACCTGCAGTGAACATCTAAAGTCAACCTTTATGATGCAGGAATTAAAGACAGACAGAAGAAATGACACAGGTGCAGTACTTTTAAAAATGTACACCATCGTGGGAATTGCCCTGTTCCATGTGGTCATACATTACAAACTCCATCTTATAACCGGTATGTCAAAATTGTACTTAATTCAGGTAAACCAAATTAATTCCATCTAAATTCCAGACTGCATTCGCGATCGGGAAAATAATCCATCAGGTCTAATGTACTGGTTCGATTCTGCAGCTATAATTGGTCCTGCTGATAAGGGAGTTGATGAAAATAGAGATGCTCGCAGTGATGGCTGTAGGAATGAAAAGTGCTTACTGTTGATCAATCAAAAGAGAGGCACGTGTCTGACTGTTGCTTGTCTGTATGCCATAAACCTTGATTGAACTGCTTTCCTCCTGAGACCTCTTTTGAGCCATGCAATTAAACTTTATGCAGCAGTCAAGTAGAAGTAAAGTTTCGATTCTATAAGTGAAAGCGTTTTCAACATCACTCGATCTCATCGGTCTCGTTGAGTGCTGAATTTCCTACATGTCTTCTGTTTCACAAATGCTTTTCATCACTTTTCACGAATGGTGGAGAGAGTAGGGAATAGTCAAGAGAATTGAGAACACCAAAAGGTTATTGGAAAGGTTTCACAATTTTAATGAAATTGTAACTCCAATTAATTAAAGTGCCTAACTGTTTATGACCTATTATTTGTTTCAAGACTGAGATTATTCAATTTCTATTCATTTTGTTGATAGAAGGAGGATGAGCCAAGTGAGTCTGATTCAAAGGGTCAGTATGGGTCACTTTGCATCAATTAAGTTGACTTGGGAAGTATTTTGCCTTGCTTGGTTTGTTCAGTACGCACTTAAGTAACTCAATACTTGTGTCATCCTTAAGATTTTCAAAACCAGAGCCGGGAAGATCAACATGAAGCCAATAACTATTTAAACAACCTGGGGATGAACCAAAGATGTTCTAAATCAAGGAAACAAACTGATACAATTTTCA
Organism: Carcharhinus amblyrhynchos; assembly: GCF_965287045.1. Classification (NCBI taxonomy): domain Eukaryota; kingdom Metazoa; phylum Chordata; class Chondrichthyes; order Carcharhiniformes; family Carcharhinidae; genus Carcharhinus; species Carcharhinus amblyrhynchos. The sequence continues at coordinate 16,833,163 of NC_137350.1, forward strand.
CGTACGCTACAACAACCAGAATTTCACAAATTCTGAATTGTGTTACCATGGATTAAAGAAGCACCAAGCAAGAGGAAGGATGTGTTCACAGCCAAGAAACAAAATGGAGTCAGAAATAATGATTGTCAAATCACTGATCTAACTTGGAGTTAGAGCAACATGTGGCATCAGGTCAATTTATGACTATAAATTGTGGAGACACAGCTTCAATCTTGGTCTGGGTCAGTGCTAGGCCATTGACATGGTGAATGCAGATGATAACACAAAAGTCCATATGAGAACTTAGAAGAAGCGCCAATGTGAAGGCTGCCATAAGACCATTAGGAATAGGAGCGGAATTAGGCAATTTGGCCCATCGAGTTTGCTCCACCATTCAATCATGACTGAAAGTTCCTCAACTTCACTCTTCCACCATTTCCCCATAACCTATGATTCTCACACCAATCAAGAACCTATCTATCTCTTAAATGCACTGAATAACCTGGCCTCCTCCAGCCTTCTGTGGCAACAAATTCCACAGATTCACCACCCTCTGTATTAGTGAAGAGCCCATGTCAATCTGTAGTGATTGCATCAGTGTTTAGGGCTAGACCAATTTGTACTAATGGAATGGCTATGATGGTCTGAAGATGGCTGTCATGTCCTAATGTCTGTAGTGTAGTGTAGTATGGCAGCTCGAAATAGTGACCACCATTCCAGGGGACATAATTGTGAAAATAAATAGACATGCAAATTAATTGTGTGGCATACTTAGTAAAATGAAAGAATAAAATTCCTACAGGGAATTACATTTTCCAATTGTGCAGTAAATTATATGTCAACCTTTATTCTCCATATGAGCTTCCTCCCACCTTTAATTCACCTGCATATCCTTCTATTCCATCCTTCCTCATGTACTATCTAGCTTCTCCTTAACGGACATTTACCTCAATTACTCCCTGTGCTAGTAAGTTCTATGTTCTAAGTACTCCTTTGGTTTAAAAAAAACAAAGCTTTCTCCTGAATTCTTTATTTGATTTATTAGTAGCTCTTATTACTTATGACTGCTAATTTTGGACTTGCCTCAAAACTGAAAATGCATCTACCCATTCAGGCAGTGCCCTCGAAGCTTGATATTGAAATGTTGACCTAGACTGTTGAATCTTTCAAATCTTCTTGGTTTTATTACTGAAATTAATCTGTTCTACAGAATGATTGACACCTTCTCCACAACACACTTATAACTGTCTTTCAACAGACACATTGCAGTTTTGCTTGTGGCATATTCCAATATGTGGAGTTTTTGATTGTTGAAACATCAATTTATTTACATATTTTATTATGTTGAGCTAATATTTTTCACCACCGGCTTTGTGGTGAAGTTTGTGTCTCTTGGTGAACCTCTGAGTGCCACTCATGTCAGGGTGAATTAATGCTTTGCATTGTCGATGATATTGTTGAATGAGTACTTGATCTCTCCAGCACATTCATTTCAACACCCTCGTTTCCATTCATAAGCAGCTTTAGTCTTTTTCTACCTTTTCAAACTTCCCTACCCTTATGACCAACTTGTAGTCCTCCCTTGCATCCCGACCCCACCCCCTCCATCCTCCTTCATTCTTTTGGTTATGAGTATGAGTCCCGTCCACAGTGGCATGATGGTTAGTACTGCTGCCTCAACGCCAGGGACCTGGCTTTGATTCCTAGCTTGGGTCACTGTCTGTGCAGAGTCTGCATGTTCTCCCTGTGTTTGTGGATTTCCTCCCACATTCTGAAAGACATGCTGGCTAGGTGCATTGGCTGTGCAAAATTCTCCCCCAGTGTACCCAAAAAGGTGCCGGAGTGTAGCGACTAGGGGATTTTCACAGAAACTTCATTGCAATGATGGTTTAAGTCTACATGTGACACTAACAAATAAACTTTTTAAACTATAAATTTTAAAAGCATCAGAAGCATTATAAACTCTTACTTTTTTTCCCCAAAATCATTACAGCTTGTTCCACCTCTTTGCAGTTCCACAAGTCTTCACAAAACCTACTTCTTTTTCCTCCTTTCCATTATCTAACCTAATTGATTAATTCCTCCTTTGGTGTTTTATTACTTAAATCCCACCCCTTGAAGCTCCTTTGGGATGTCTTGCGCTTTTAAAGTTGCTGTGCACATTTAAATATATCTCTGTTCAAAATGTATGTGGAAAAAAAGAATTACTGCCGCACTGATCCATGCAACCAAATTTGGGCTGCCTCTTCCAGTGCTTATTGCTTTTTATAAGGAAAAAGTGAGGCAACTGAGTTGTGATGACAAAATCTCTGACTTGATTTGTTTAAACTTTTAGGTGATGGGTTTTGATTCATGTGTGACAGGTATTCAAACTTGTCACTTGGAGGCAGCGTCAAATTTTTTAATGGCTCCCATCAGTACCTCAAGACTTGGTGTGACGGCTCCACTGGGTTGACTTTGTCAACAGTTTGAATCAAATTAAAATACCCAGATGAAGCATTACTTTTCAGTGCTTTTAATACTGAATTAATTGCCATTGGGAATATTTGCTAACTGTGCGCTTTGACAGCCTTTGTGGAGTCTTTGAAAATTAAGCGGGTGTTTTTGTGCAGATGCACACTAATAGACCCAATTTAAAAGCTTTTCAATATAATTTACTAAGAACTTACTAAAATGTAATTACTAAGAAATCATCTACTGTTCCCTGCTATAACTCAAAAGTGGTTCAGCAAAAGTCAGTGTTCAGTCATTTCTAATCAGGTTGCTCTTAGCAGATAGATTGGCATTGATTTTAAAATGTTTACTTTTGGTGAAAACTCCATCTTCAAGTGAACCAAAGTGTACTATACGGCGCAGAAAGAGGCCACTCAACCTCTCGAGCCTCTGCTGATCTCCATTGAGCAATCTGCTCAGTCCCATTGCCCTACTTTACCTCTGTAGCCAGCCCTCCAGGTTTATTTTCCTCAAGCACCTATCCAGATTCCTTTGGAAATCATTCATTGTCTCCACTTGCGAGTTCCAGGTCATTACCAGTCGTTGCATGAAGATGTTCTTCCTCACAGAACCACTGCACCTCTTGCCCAAAACCCTAAATCTGGTTCGCTTAGTGCTTATACCATGAATGCAGTCCATCCATCGTGCAAACCAGCCTCCCATCCATTGACTCCATCTACACTTTCCGCTGCTTGGAAAAGCAGCCAGCATAACCAAGGACCCCAGACATATTCTCTTCTGTTGGGAAAAAGATACAAAACATCTGAGAACAATTGACTCAAGAACAGTTCCACCCAGCTTCCATCAGACTTTTGAATGAACTGATTTATATATTAAGCTGATCTTTCTCTTCATCCTGTCTGCAATTCCAATACTATATTCTGCACCCTCTCTTTTCCTTCTCCCCTGTGTACTCCATGAATAGTATGTTATATTTGTATAATGCGCAAGAAACAATATTTTTCACTGTGTCCCAATACATGCGACAATAATAACTCAAATGAGCTGATTATGTAGGATTAGGTAGGATGTAGGGCACAAAAACAGACTATTTGGCCAAATCAGACCATGCCCCGTGCTTATGTTCTGCTCAAGCTTCCTCCCACGTTTTCTCATCTGAACCCTTCTTTGTAACCAGCTCTTTCCTTTTCTCTCACATGGTTGTTTAGCTTCCCGTTAAATGCATCTATATATTCACTTCATCCATTCCCTGTAGTACTGAGTTCCACCTTCTCACCTTACGCAAATCAATTTTTTTAAGATACCCTATCAGATTTCTTGATGACTATCTTATGTGGATGGTCTCCAGTTGAGTTTTTCCCCCACAAATATCAGCATTCATGCTGCATCTGTTTTATCAAAACCTTTCATAATTCTATCAGGTACCTCTTAAGGCCTCCTTTCCTACTAAACCCATGCATTTCTGGTATCATCCTTGTAAATCACCTTTTCACCCTCTCCAGGGTGGAACTTGCATCCTGCACTCCCAACCTAGCTAGCATCTTTGAAGTGATAGGCACATTCTTCTGCTATTTTCATGCAGTCGGATCAACCTTTCGAAGAGTCATGGTTTGTGGCACCTCCGAACACTGAAACTTGGGGAACACCACTGTCCAACCAACATCCAGTCTGAAAATTGACCATTTACCATGGCTTGCTGTTCTCTGTTTTTAAGCCTTTTTATTAGTCCTAGCTGAGGTAGGCCCTTCCATTCCAAGTGCCTGAATTTTGGTAACCAGTCTTTTTTTGTGTGTGGTACTCTATCTTAAAATCCATACAGAGAACAGACTTTGTCTTCTATTGTCAAGCCTCTCCATCATCAAAAAAAAATCAATTCAATTCAATTAGTGAAATGGGCTTAAATTTCTCCAAATATCCGTTTTTTTTAACCACTCGAACGTGTTTAAAACTTTTTTTAATTTTTGTTTTTAAATGTGGCTCAACTGCATTTGTACATGGTACATGTTATGCCTGATGGTGTGCGAATGAGTTTGAGCAGAAATTTGAGATAAAAGAAAGCATTTCTTGAAAAGGGTCAAAGCGGAAACGTAATACACCCATATTTGCAACCTAGTTGTGTCTACTTTGTGATTTAGACAGGTAACTGTTATAGTTTGTCAGCAATGTACTTTGCATACCAACATTTACAGCAGTGTCAAGGTTCCATGGTGCACTCTGCTGCAGCCTCTGGCTTTCTACATTTTCCCTTTATATTCTGTGGCTAAATGCCTGGCCCCACCAACTCTGCAGAACAGCAAACCGAAGACTGAGAAATCAAAATCAATTATCATTTTGAACTTGCTTCCCATCTATGAATAATGCAGCTAACCTGGGCACAAGCTTGCTTCTTGGAACAGGAATAGGCCATTTAGCCCCTTGAACCTGCTCTACCATTCAATAAGATCATGGCTGACCTATGGCCTAATCCACGCATCGGTCATTGGTCCATATCACTTGATATCCTTGCTCAACAAAAAAATTTCAGTCTTAAACCTAACAATTGAACAGTATGAACCAGTTTGAATGCAGGTTACAGGGTCAATGGCAGAATTCTGAGGAATGTGGAGGAACAGAGAGATTTTGGGATTCACATCCACAGATATCTGAAGATTGCCACTCAAGTGGATAAAGCCGTGGAGAAGGCCTATAGTGTGTTAGTGTTCATTAACAGTGGTTTGAGTTTAAGAGTCGTGGGGTTATGCTGCAACTGTACAGGATCTTGATGAGACACATTTGAAATATTGTGTGCAGTTCTGGTCACCTCACTGTAAGAAGGATGTGGAAGCGTTGGAGAGAGTGCAGAGGAGATTTACCAGGATGCTGCCTGGTTTGGAGGGTAGGTCTCATGAGGAAAGGTTGAGGGAGCTGGAGTTTTTCTCTTTGGAGAGGAAGAGGATGATGGCTGTTTATAAGATGATGAGGGGGATAGATAGACTGGGACCATTTCCTTGGGTGGATGTGGCTGTAACTAGGGGGCATAACTGTGATCTCTCCCCATAACTTGGGAGATATAGGAGGGATGTCTGAGGTAGATTCTTTACTTAGAGAGTGGTTGGGGTGTGGAATGCACTGCCTGCTGTGATAGTGGAGCTGGACACTTTAGGAACTTTCAAGCAGTTATTGGATAGGCACACGGAACACACCACAATGATAGGGAGTGGGATAGCTTGATCTTGGCTTATGGACATAGCTCAGCACAACATCGTGGGCCGATGGGTCTGTACTGTGCGGTACTGTTCTATGTTCTATATCCACCACTGTTTTAGGGAGAGACTTCCAAACTTTCCCCACTCTGTGTGTGGAAATGTTTTTGAACATTGCTCCTGAACAATTTGGCCCTAATTTTTAGATTATGGCCCCTGGTTCTGGAGCCTTCAACTAGCGGAAACAGTTCATCCTTATCCACCTTATCCTTCCCTGTAAATATTTTGTAGACTTCTTTCAGATCACCCATCAGCCTTCTGAATTTGAGAGAATAAAGACTTAATTTGTCTAATCTCTCCTTGTAACTTGGCCCCTCAAGTCCAGGTATCATTCTTGTAAACCTGCATTAAACTTGGTTTTGTACAAATTTGGAGAAATCTATAAAGGTCGACTCCAGAATTTGTATTCATGGTTAGAATCATAGTCATAAAATAATTATGGTGCAATTGGGGACCGTTTGACCCATTTTGTCTAAGCCATCTTTACTGAGCGATCTAGTCAGTCCCATTTTCCTGCTTTATCCTGATTGTCCTGCAATTTTATTTCTCAAGTTCCTTTTAAAGGGCGGCACAGTGGTTAGCACTGCTGCCTCACAGCTCCTCGGGTCACTGTCTGTTTGGAACTTGTTCATTTTCCCCATGTCAGTGTGGGTTTCCTCCGGGTGCTCTGGTTTCCTCCCACAGTCCAAAGATGTGCAGATTAGGTGAATTGGCTGTGCTAAATTGCCGCGTAGTACCCCAAGATGTGTAGTTAAGGAGATTATGGGATAAATGTGTGGGGTATGGGGCTGGGCGATGGGCGATGGATGGGGGGGGGGGGAGGGTGAGCCTAGGTAAGATGCTCTGTCAGAGAGTCGGTGCAAACTTGATGGGCTGAATGGCCTCCTTCAGCACTGTAGAGATTCTATGAAATTATTGATCATCTTCGCTTCCAACACCCTCAAGGGCAGTGAGTTCCATGTCATTACCAACCACTGTAAAAAATGTCATTCCTCACACCTCCCTCCCATGCCCTTCGTCACTTTCAAAAAACCTGAAATGTGTGTCCCTGTGGTGTTGTACCATCAGCTAATGGGAACAGCTTTTCATTGTCCTGTCTTAAGTGGACAAAAATCAGTTTTGTAGTCGAGAGCAATACATTAGATTTTGCAATCTCTGCCAGATGTAAAAGGGAAAGACACCTTGCTGCAGCCTCAAAGCAGCAGTAAAAATCTGTAATCACTCGCGCTCCTTGTAGGGGCTCTCTTCAGGGGCCACAGGACACATACTTGTGAAGTGTAGACACTGATTTGCTGCCAAACTCGATCAATTCACTCATTTAGCAAAGCATAAAACTGTCTGGGCAATAATTAGATGATGGGTCATTTTGCACTCTTCTCTAACACTGTTGTGTTATTTATGCGCTGTCTTAATTCTCAACCTGTTGTTACTGATGTCTCCGATTTTAGCTTCAGTGGGCATAAGTGGCCGTATTGGCAATTGTAACACCAACTAAGAAACTGTCCAGATTTTAATTTTCTTCTGAGCCGCAACTGAACCCAGAGGTTAAAGGCATAAAAATAACAAGGTTTTCTTTTCATGAGAAAACTGAAACAACCTTAAGCAAGTGTGAATGGAGACATAATTGGGTATGATGCACACAGGCTGGATAAGAATTAGGGCGTCTGATTAAACCTGGCTAATAAACCACAAGCACATTTGTTTATGATCATGATAGCTAAAGAATGTCTGATGTGACATCAGTAAGTTAAAGATAGCACAAAAAGAATCCCTGTTTTTTTTTCATTGTTTATTCCACGATTAAAGTCAGTGATAGAGAAAATTTTCTCTTAATAGGGAAATGATAGTGAACGGGACAAAGAGAATATTATGTTGCTTAGTGAGTCGGAAAACATATTTTGTTTATTAGCATCACAAATTGGCTTCCATTAACACTGCAATGAAGTTACTGTGACAATCCCCTCACCGTCACACTCCAGCGCCTGGTCAGGTACACTGAGGGAGAATTTAGCGTGGCCAATGCATCTAACCAGCATGTCTTTCGGACTGTGGAAGGAAATCAGAGCATCCAGACAAAACCCACGCAGACAGGGGGAGAATGTGCAGATGCTACACAGACAGTGACCCAAGCTAGGAATCAAATCCTGGTCCCTGGCGCTGTGAGACAGCAGTACTAACCATTGTGCCTTGCAGCTAACCGCCGTGCTGCCCCAATATGTAATGTGTGGAAGTGGCGTATACTGAACTGTATTGGAGTGGGAAATGACATGATGTACTAAAGGAAAAGAGGATATTGGTCAGTTTTGAAAGGGTGGGATATGAGTTGTGCCACACAGGGCTCAATTGTGAAGAGACAGAAGCAGGGGCAGCATAGTGACTTTCACAGTGCCCGGGACCTGGGTTCAATTCCAGTCTCGGCTCACTGCCTGTGCAGCGTTTGCACGTTCTCCCAGCATCTGTGGGGTTTACTCCGGGTATTCCTTTTCCTTCCCACAGTGCAAAGATGTGCAGGTTCGGTGGATCTTCTGGTCCCGCCACTGTCCATGGGATTTCCGATTGATTCCACCCATGTCACTGTGAAACCCATGGCGTGGGTGCACTGTCGACGGAACGAGAAGATTCTGCCGGCGTAAACAGCTGGAGAATTCTGGCCATCATCTAAATGTTGGGACTGTAGAACTTTGAGATGCAATGGGATCTGGGTGCTCTAGTTTATGCATCATAAAAGGTCAGTTTGCAGGTGCAGGAAGTAATTGGGAAAGCTGATAGAATGTCATAATTCATTGTGAGGGGAATTGAATACAAAAGTAGCGATGTTATACTGGACATTGGTGAGACCACATCTGTACAGTACTTGTCTCCTTATTTAAGGAAGGACGTGAACGCTTTGAAAGCAGCTCAGAGAATGTTTGCTGGATTGATACCAAGAGTGGGCAGCAGGGCTGTCTTCTGTTGAAAGATTGGAGAGTTTAGATTTGTATCCATTGGAGTTTAGAAAAGTGAGGGGCAACTTGACTGAAACATAAGCACAAAATGCTGGAGAAACTCAGCAGAGAAGCTCAGAGAGAAAATAGAGCTAACTGTTTAAAAATAAACTGTTGCCCATTTAAGACAGAGATTTTGTTTTTATCTCTGAAATTTTTGGGTCTTTGGACTCTCTCGGCCAAGAAGGCCTGGATTTGGATTGCACCATCTCAGCCTGAGAGACATCAGTCTGGACTGACTGACTGACAGGTGATTGGCAATGGCAGTCTGCTGAGTGGCAGTCATACTCCATAGAACTACTGGCACTCCTTTGCGTTGAGAGCTCCAGCAATCCTGTCAATGTGTTGGAGGTCAGATTGTTGCACTGCTCTGAAATACTGCATTTCCCTTTGAACACCATAATCCACTGGCAAAGTGGCAGCAGTCTGAGTTTATCTCCCATGGCATGGATAAATTGGGCCGAAGGGCCTGTTTCCATGCTGTAAACCTCTATGACTCTGAGCTTCCGCTGCAGCAAGCAGATATTTGATTGTTTCTCATTGCCTCAGCTTCCAGTGTAACACAATGGCCATCAGATGCTGTAACATGGTCAGGTCTGTAAGTATTCTGGAGTTGGTCACCGCTTCCATAGTAGAAAGGATGGAGTGCGAGCTCTGAGAAAAAGCCCTGTGTTAAGCTGGTGCTGGATCTGTATTTTTCACAGTTGCAAACAGGCTTTCTGGCAGGTTCATGAATGGAGAAGCAGTTTGTGGTACATAGCCATCAGCTAAATTCTGGAGGCACCCAACCAAAGTGCTCACCCGAGTCCTCTGCAACAGAAGCAATGTGTCACTTCTCTCTCCAGTGAACTGAACTGGAACCTTTACTATCCCAGCCCCCTGCCTGCATTATAGGCCACAGATTTCTGATGCCTCATTATATGTATATCCCACTTAAGCTACCCTCCTAATGATGCGCAATGATTTGAGGTGATGGTCGTGCGTGTTAAAGCAAGTGATAGCATTGCTTCATCATCACTGTTTCTCTGCTCTTCTAACTCTTGCTGTTCCTTCATTGCATGAACAATAGTTATCTGAAAGGAGAAAGGCAGAAGATAGTGTTGTGATGAGGGAAGTTGGGGAACATAGGGACAGGCAGTGGCATAGTGGTATCGTTGCTCGACTAGTAATCCAGAGACCCGGGGTAATGTTCTGGGAATCCAGGTTCAAATCCCATCATGGCAGATGCTGAAATTTCAATTCAATAAAAATAAGGAATTAAAAAGTTTAATGATGACCATGCAACTATTGTCAACTGTTGTAAAAACTCATCTGATTCACTAGTTTCCTTTAGGGAAGGAAATCTGCTGTACTTACATGCGACTCGGCATGGTAGTATGGTAGTCAGCACTGCTACCTCAGTGCCAGGGACCCAGATTCAAATCTGGTCTCAGGTGACTGTTTGAATGGAGTTTGCACATTCTCCCCGTGTATGTGTGGGTTTGCCACGGGTGCTCCAGTTTCCTCCCACAGTCCAAAGATGTGTGAGTTAGTTTGATTGGCCATAATAAATTGCCCTTTAGTGTCAGTGGGACTAGCAGAGTGCATAAGTGGGGTCATGGGTATAGGGCCTGGGTGGGATTGTGGTCCGTGCAGACTCAATGGGCCTCCTCCTGTATATAGGGCTTTGATGATTCTATGATTCCAGATCTACAACAATGTGGTTGAATCTTAAGTGCCCTCAGGGATGGGTAATAAATGTTAGTCCAGCCGGCAATGCATACATCCCATGAACAAATAAAAAGAAGGGGTGCATACTTATGCCATCTGTAGCTTTTAAATCAGAAGAGATTGTGGGATATGGGGAAAGTGAAAAGGAGCATCAGGCAGGGGATAGCATGATCTTTGGTTTTGTTTCTTGTTCCCTATCATCCTATGATTACCTGAATAGGAAAGGTTTATTTCTTAGATGGAATGATATCGTGACATTTATGCATATTAGCAGTGGTATGTCTGATCTGATTTGGCTATGATTCAGCAATGGCTCTCACAGTGATGGCAAGCCATCTCTCTCATCAAAGGACATACAGGTATCTATCCCTTAACTCCTGCTGCTTCCAGTTGTGCACCAACTTGTCTGCCAGGGAGAAATTAGCAAGTGAATAAGTATGGTATAATCTATTTTGGTGATATTATTGTCATTGTTGAATAGCTGGCAGTGTGGGCAAGTTGTGTGTGGGAGACTTGCAGCAGTGCTAATTGGGTGAATGTGAGATGAAGGTATAAAGTGAGTCACAGTTAATTGAGATTGTTGGTCGGTGAGTAGGAGGTCTAACACAATGAGCAATGTCAAAGGTTTCAGGTACAGTTGATGCAACATGGCACTTGAAGATAAATGACCTGAACTTGAGCCTTCGTGTGAGTTCATTGAACATCTTGTGCCATTGCACCCAGGTTCTCGGAGCTTGACTGCTCGCAGTAGCTGCTATGGCTGTCTGTCCCTCTGCCTTCACAAATTTTGTCTTTGCCTTTGTTGATAGATCACATTTCTCCACCTCCTCCTAAAGTCTCCTGTGCAGCATCAGTGATCCTTGGTGCATTTTCTCCCTCTGGCTCTTATTCCTGCTCAACTTCTCATTCACAAACAGTTCCAGTGTCTGCTCCATGCTCCTTTTGTAAGAGCTACAGACTGGCTTCAATTAATGCAGCAAAAACAAAAAATGTTGGAAAATTGTAGGCCACACATGTCTGGTATCTAATTACATATAGCTCCCATCTCTAAGTGGCCGTCTTATTAATGGGCACAGTAAAAAGTGTCTCAATACCAAGTTAACGTCCAACAGGTTCATTTGGAATCACAAGTTTTCGGAGCAGTGCTTTACTCACCTGATGAAGGAGCAGTGCTCCGAAAGCTTGTGATTCCAAATGAACCTGTTGGACTTTAACCTGGGGTTTAATTCTTCTTACTGTGCCCACCCCAGTCCAACGCCGGCATCCGCACCTCTTAATAAGGCACAAGTGTGAGGATTTGACATGGTGGCCGTGCGTGTGAAAGCAAGTGACAGGAGGTCTGACAGTGTCTGTAGAGAGAGAATAGAGCTAACATTTCCAGTCAGGATGACTCTTCATCAGAGCTTAATTCTTACTGTGTAGTAATCATGCAAACTACCAGACAGTACCAACATATGATTTAGGAGCAGAAGTCCACTCTGCCCCTCAAACCTGCTCTGCCATTGAATAAGGTCATGGTTGACTTGATTGTACCTCAACTCCACATTCCCATGTACCCTTGATAACTTTTCACCCCCTTGTTCAACTGGAATATATCTAGCGTGCTCTTAAAAATATTTAGACTCTGATTTTACTGCCTTTTGAGGAAGAGAGTTCCAAAGATACACAACCCGCAGAGAAAATAAATTCTCCTCATCTCTGTCTAAGAGAGGGCACAGTGGCACAATGGTTAGCACTGCTGCCTCACAGCACCAGAGACCCGGGTTCAATTCCTGGCTTGGGTCACTGTCTGTGTAGAGCCTGCACCTTCTCCCCATGTCTGTATGGGTTTCCTCCGGGTGCTCTGGTTTCCTCCCACAGTCTGAAAGATATGCTTGTTAGGTGCATTGGCCATGCTAAGTTCTTCCTCAGTGTTTCAGAAGAGGTGCTGGAGTGTGGCAACTAGGGGATTTTCACAGTAACTTCATTGCAGTGTTAATGTAAGCCTGCTTGCGACGCTAATAAATAAACTTAAGACATGGGCGACTCTTTATTTTTAAACCATGACCCCTAGTTCTAAATTTTCCCAAAAGAGGAAACATCCTCTCCACATCTACCCTGCCAAAACCCCTCAAGATTTTAAATGTTTCAAACAAGTTACTTTTCACTCTCCTGAACTCCAATGAATACTTGCCTATTCCAGGTATTAGTCTCGTAAACTTCTCCAAACTGCTTCCAAAGCATTTAAAAAAGGGACCAATACTCTTCACAGTACTCCTAATGTGGGACAGAATCTTCCCGGAAATTGACAAAGGTCGATAGCGGGTGGGAATAGAGCTTTAAAGCCACCATTGCCAATGGTGGCTTACTCTGCCGCATAGTTTAGAACTTTAAAAAAACTAGCAAAGGTTGGGTGCCATGGTGTAATGCTGGCTTTGATTTGCCCGCCTCGCCTGTAACTTAGTCCCACAAAGATCGGGGTATAATTTTTAAGGCCATTCCAACACAAAGGAATGTTCACTCTGAAACATAACCTCCCTCCCCAAAGCACTGCCACTGGCCAGTTAATACCCGGGCATGATCCTCTTCTCCCCTGAGTGATGCATTCACCTGAGGCCATTGGGAAGTCTGCTCACTGTGTACACACCTTAGGAGACCAGTCAGGTTTCGCTCCATTCCACCCTCATGCTGACATGAATGGGTTTTCTGATGGGTGGGGGAATGATTCAACACGGGGAAATGTGCCCCATCACTGATGTGGGAGAGGAGACAATCGTGTCATATGTTTATGTCGGTCTGAATTGAGATTTTCCGTTCCCATTGCCAAACCTATCATTCAAAAGTCAAAGTGTAAAACTCCAGCTGCCATCTCGCCAATATTTTGTATAACTGAAGCTTAACCTGTCTACTTTTGGATTCAATTCCCCTCGCAATAAACCATAACACTATTAGCTTTTCTATTTACTTACTGTATCAGCATTCTAACGTTTTGTGATTCATGCACTTAGGATACCAAATCCATATATATCTCAGAGCTCTGCAATCTCTCACCATTTCGAAAAAATGCCTCTATTTCATTCTTCCTGCCAAAATGGACAATTTTACATTTTCACACATTGGCCCGAACTCTACCACCTCTTTGTAATCGGTGTGGGCGAGGTTCCGACAACTGAAATCTTCTTTGACTTGGGGCAAGATTTCATAAAGCCCTTACAGTGCAAAAAGAAGTCATCCAGCCCACTGAGTCTGCACCGACACCAATCCCACCCAGGCCCTTAGTTACCCTGCTAATCCCTCTAACCTATCACATCCTGGGACACTAAGGGACAGTTTAGCATATCCTATCAACCTAACCCCCACATCTTTGGACTGTGGGGGGAAACCAGAGCATCCGGAGGAAACCCATACAGACACGAGGAGAACATGCAGACTCTGCACAGACAGTGACCCAAGCCAGGAATCGAACCTGGGTTCTTGGGGCTGTGAGGCGGCAGTGCTAACCACTGTGCCACCTGCTGCCCATTTAGAACCAGGTGTGTTACCATGGGGCAAAATCAGCCACATTAAGGTAACAGCTCTTGACATTTTCGCTGTTGGTTCTTCTCAGTGTCTACTCGGTCATTCAAGTATTTGTGGGTCTCATGTTTTGCAGTGCTTCCTTTCTGGCATGAGTTCCTCCTTGTCAGTGAGAATCCACCTGGAATTATTGAGCCCTGACCCAGAGAGACATAGACAGAGGAAGAAACCAGACATAAGAGGGCAAATCAAAGCACTAGTCTGCTCAATTTCCATCCAGGCCGCTGCACTATTTCTGTTAGTGCTCTTATACTGACACTATAGTTAAGAAAGCCCACCAAGGTCTCTACTTTCTCAAAGATTAAGGAAATTTGGCACGTCAGCTATGATTCTCACAGATGTACCATAGAAAGCATTCTTTCTAGTTGTATCACAGTTTGGTCTTGTTCTTGCTCCGCCCAAGACTGCAAGAAACTACAAAAGGTTGTGAATGTAGCCCAATCCAACATGCAAACCAGCTTCCTATCCATTGACACTGTCTACACTTCCTGATGCCTCAGCAAAGCAACCAGCATAATTAAGGTCCTCACGCACCCTGGACAAACCCTTTTCCACCTTCTTCCATCAGGAAAATGAGCAAGGCCATAAAATCTCACCCGCTGTGTTCCATTTGCCAGATCTTTGCCCACTCAACCTATCTATATCCCTTTTTAGCCTCCTTATGTCCTCTTCACAACTTAATTTCTTATCCATCCTTGTATCATCAGCAAATTGGATAACCATACCTTTGGTCCCTTCATCCAAGTTACTTACTTAAATAAGTTGAGGCTCCAGCACTGATACCAATGGCATGCTACGGTTTTAACTTGCCAACCAGTAAATGACCCATTTATGCCTATATTCAGTTTCCTCTTAGCTGGCCAATCTTCCATCCATGCCAATATATTATTTCTTATACCATGTACTTTTATTTTCCACAATAATGTTTGATATGGCACCTTATCAAATGTCTTCTGGTAATCTAAGTACAGTACAGCTACTGATTCCCCTTTATTCACACCACATGTTGCTTTTTCAAAGAATTCCAATAAATTGGTTAACGATGATTTCCCACCCACTATGTTGATTCTGCCTGGTTCCCTTGACTTTTTCCTCAGTGCCCAACCATAACCTCTTTAATAATAGCATCTAACATTTTCCATATGACAGATGTTAAGCCAACTGGCATTATTTTCCTGTTTCTGTCTCCCTTCCTTTTTAAATAAAGAAGTTACAGCATGAAGTTGGCACAAAAAGCAAATGAATGCTGGAAAATCTCAGCTGGTCTTACAGCATCTGTGGAGAGAGAATAGAGCCAACATTTCAAGTCAGAATGATCCTCCGTTAGAGCTATTTGTTTCAGATTCCAGCATTCACAGTATTTTGCCTTTATCTTGGGATGAAGTTGGCACGTTGTCTCAAAGCAAAAGCATATTTCTGCCTTATGACTGCTGTAACCACCTTCTGGGTATTAGCAAAACTGGCACCAACACTCTTTTCCTCCCCCACTCCCCCACCCCCCCCAACGGTCTACCCCACCATTTCTGCCTTGAGGCTCTTCTATGTTTCTGACACACTAATGAAAAAATAAGCCTAAGATCTATTTTTAGGTTTATCGAACAAGATAGATCTTTTGCTTCTTGCTGTTCATCTAATAACAAAAGCCCTCTGAATTATTTGAAAAAATTTGAAGCCTGTATAAATGACATACATATTGTTTAATCTGTTTCAAATATCATACCCAAATGAAAGCCTTCACTGGGGAGGTGTACCTTTCTCATCCTGCCTCGTTCTTGGAACATTCAGCACCAGTAGCTTTGAATGGCCGGTAATTGAGAAAATAGTAATCCTATAAATGTGAGATTCAAAGGTGAATGAGACTAATAGCAATAGCTCTTTCAAAGAATCAACCCAGGCATTGTGCGTTGAATGCTGTTTGATTCCAAGGGCAGAATTTAATGCTTTTTCCTCATGGCAGGAGCAGTATTTAATCAGATGGCAGACTCCACTACTTTCCTGCCTCCACCCCGATTAAGTCCCTGGCAGGTAAGCCCATGGCCCACTTTTGACCCCATTCTGCCATTGTTGTTATTCTCCAAGCAGTGGATAGAGGGCTTGCCATGTGGGGAGCAGGTCAAGCAAATCCTTATGCTATCGCTTGCAGACTCCCAGCAGATGGTTGGGTGGGCAGCGGGAAGATCCCCTTATACAACAACACTCAATTCCTGATCGAGAGTCTGAGCATTGGGAAGGGAAGGGGGCACACTATGAGATGCTGACCCTCCCTCCCCTGCAATCCAACCTCCCATCACCCGCAACCCCAACTCACTATTACTTACCTGAGATTGGGATGAACATGGTTTGTGTTGTACAGACAGGAGCCATCATCCCCCAGGTGACCCCACAGTTCAATAGACCCGCCAGTGTCTGATTAAGGGGCAGCTTTTGGGAAACAGGGTCCTTGATCCCGGGAAAGCACCTTATTGTTTCTGTTCCCTCACCTAGTGGTGCACAAGGCAGATTTCCATCTGATCTCATAGCACATTTTTTCCTGCAAGAGGTCGTGAATCCATCGCCAGAGACATAAAGCTTGAGGAGCACAACTGCCCAGGAGTGTCTCCTGCTCTTCCCATCTGCCATTGGCTTGTTAGAATTTATAGCGAGGGGGTTAGAATATAAAAGTAGGGAAGTCTTGCTGCAACTGTACAGGGTACTGGTGAGGCCGCAGCTGGAGTACTGTGTGCAGTTTTGGTCACCGCACTTGTGCAAGGATATTTTGGCCTTGGAGGGAGTGCAGAGGAGGTTCACTAGGCTGATACTGGAGATGAGGGGGTTGGACTATGAAGAGAGACTAAATAGACTGAGTCTGTACTCGTTGGAGTTTAGAAGGATAGAGGGGATCTTGTAGAGACGTATAAGATAAAGAAGGGGATGGATAGGGTAGAGGTAGAGAGATTCTTCCTGCTTAGAAAGGATAGCAGGATTCGAGGGCACAGCCACAAGATAAGGGGGGGGGGGGGGCAGTTTAGATCGGAGTTGAGGAGGAACTTCTTCACTCAAAGGGTGGTGAATCTCTGGAATTCTCTGCCCGTTGAAGTGGTGGAGGCTGCCTCGCTAAATATATTTAAGTCACGGGTAGATAGGTTTTTGATAGACAAGGGAATTAAGGGTTATGGGGAGAAAGCGGAACTGATCCACTTCAGATCAGCCATGATCTTATTGAATGACGGGGCAGGCTCGAAGGGCTAGATGGCCTACTCCTGCTCCTATTACTTATATTCTTAAGGATTTTGCAAGTTGATATTTAACCTGTTGGCCATGCCATGAATGAATTTTCCTTGGCACTGGGTGGGACTCAAACCCAGTGCTTTTGACTCTGAGGCAGGGCTATGTCTATTGAGCCAAAAGGCCTTGGTTAAGTGTCTGAATAGCAGTTAAAAATTCAAACCTTCCCAAAAAGAGATGCCGTTGATTTTGGTAACTCTTCATCCAGTGAACAAGACTCCCATTGCTTCCGTTAAATATCACCCTAAAATATACAGAAATGTGTTTGAGGTGTTTCATCATAAGGAACCCTTCAAATGCAGCCAAAAATGGAACAAAACTTATAAATCAGCGGCTTAGTAAAGAAGCATCATTACTCCAAACTTCAGGCCTCATCCTGGGCCAATCTTCACAATTCTACACAGGTTCTTATTTACAGTGAGCCAGCTGGTCAGCTGCATATTACAGCATTCTATCATTGGTTCCATGGTTTGCTAGATCAACTGACCCTTACATCTTTTTACCATTGGTCACATTACATCTAATACAAAGTTGTCACCGGTTACATTCTAACAATAGGTATTTAAATTTAAGAAGATTTACTAGGTTGGTTCCAGAGTTAAGAGGATTGGCTTATCAGGAGAGATTGAGTAGATTGGAGCAACATTTTTTGGAATTCAGAAGAATGAGGGGAGATCTTATAGAAACATGTAAGATTATGAAGGGAATAGATAAGATAGAAGCAGGGAAGTTGCTGTCACTGGCGGGTGAAATTAGAACTAAAGGGCATGGCCTGAAAGTAACGGGGAGCATTTAGGACTGAGTTGAGGAGGAACTTCTTCACCCAAAGGGTTGTGAATCTGTGGAATTCCCTGCCCAGTGAAACAGTTGAGGCTACCTCATTGAATGTTTTTAAGGCAAGGATAGATATATTTTTGAACAGTAAAGGAATTAAGGGTTATGGTGAGCGGGTGGGTAAGTGGAGCTGAGTCCACGACAAGATCAGCCATGATCTTATTGAATGCTGGAGTAGGCTCGAGGGGCCAGATGGCCTATTCCTGCTCTAGTTCTTATGTTATGTTCTTAAAAGAAGCATCCAAAGTAAAATGGTTTTATCCCATTCAAGTGTAGTAGCCAACTGACCTTCCAGATATTTCCCCATGCCTGCCTTTTTTTTCAAATCAATGTAAATTTGCTCCTCTCACTCTCAAATAGCATTTCTTAATTTTCCCATCTTCCACGAGAATCCAAAGTATCTCTTAATTAAAAGGATTTTTAAAAAATCTTACTCAATTATTTTGCTATTCCACAACAGGTACTATTTATTATGCTTTTTATTGATCTTAACTGGTGATTAATCAACATTACTGCAGGTTCTCACTTAATTGTTCAGTTCTGCATTAGTTGTCATACATTTTAGGTTCAAAAATCAGCTAAGGGTACCACTGCGCATTCTTGAGAGGTTGTTAAAAGACGGAATGTAAAAACAACTTCAAGTTAATGCACAATCAGCACAGTAAGTGAAATTAAAGCTCTGAGTACCTAACCAGTGATAGATTGTTCCATTGCTCTGATATGTTTTAGATAATTCCAATTAAACGATTTGTGTGCATTTTCAGACTTGTTGCAATATTGTAAGTGATTTTATTTTGTTTGTTTATTTACTCATGGGATGTGGGCATTATTGGCAAGACCAGCATTTATTGTCTACCTCTAGTTATACTTGATAAGGTTGCATTAAATATTGTAGTCCATGCAGTGTAGATACACCCATAATGCTGCTTTGGGATTTTGATGTGGATATGCTGGCGCTGGACTGGCGTAAACACAATAAGAAGTCCTGGTGTTGTGAGACTTCTTAATGGGATTTTGACCCAGCAACAATGAAGGAATGGTGATATATATCTCATTTTCACCATGTGGGCAGTAGGTCAAACAAATCCTTATGCTGTCGCTTGCAGGCTCCCAGTGGGTGTTGGGGGGAGGATCCCCAGGTACAAAGACAAGTATATATGGGTGGCACAGTGGTTAGCACTGATGCCTCACAGCACCAGGGACCTGGGTTCGATTCCCAGCTTGGGTCGCTGTTTGTGTGGAGTTTGCACATTCTCCCCGTGTCTGCGTGGGTTTTCTCCCACAGTCCGAAAGACATGCTGGTTAGCTGCATTGGCCACGCTAAATTCTCTGTGTACCTGAACACACGCCAGAGTGTGGTGGCATCTAACTTCTTTGCAGTGTTAATGGAAGCCTTCTTGCGACTAATAAATAAGCTTTAACTTTATATTTCTGCGATCTGGAGGGTAACCTGCAGGTAAGCGGTGGTCCCTTGAGCTTGTTACTTTCAACCTTCTGGGTGATAAAACTTGCAAAGTACTGTGGAAGAAGCAATGGAGAGCTCCACAGTTCACCTTGCAGATGGCGCACACTACTGCATTGTGTGGCAGTGTTGGAAGGAGTGAATATTTAAGCCGGTGGATGTGATGCCCAGCAAGCGGGCTGCATTCTTTTGGATGGTACTGTGGTTCCTATAATGATGAAGCAGCACTCATCCAGGCAGATGTAGATTAATCCATCACACTCCTAACCTTCTACTCTATGTGTAGTGAAGAGACTTTGGGGAGTCTGGGAGTGAACTAATCACTCTAGAACATCAGCTCTGATCAACACTTGTAGTCACAGTATTTATGTGCCTGGTCCAATTAATTTTCTAGTCAATGGCAGCCCAGAGGATATTGATGGTAGAGAATTCGGTGGTGGTAATGCTGTTAACTGTCAAGGGGCTATGCCATTCAATTCAAAGTTAACGTAGTCAAAGAAAACTAATCCCTATTTTCGTCCTTGAATGGTTTATTAATATTTATTAGCTACATGAGTGCATTTGACAATGATTGCTACCTAGCATCTCCATAGTTACGGGGAGAACTTTTACATCCAACCTCCATAACTTAACTGACATGCATTTACCAGTTAAGTAGGATGTAAAATGCCTGTCCTATGTAATAACACAGCTTCAATTCTGACAAAGTCTTAAACTTATCACCCAGTCAGGTATAACCGTAGATTTTTTTTAAGCACGTGGGTTAATGTAAATGGGTTAATGTATGTTTTAAGTACCTTTTGTCTGTTTAAAAATTAAGTTGAAAATTACTCTTTGCTCCATTAAAACACATTTCGTAAAATCGAACATTCAGGTGGTAAAAGCTGGTCATTTACTTTTTCTCAATTGATTCTGCATTGTAATTAGCCATTCATGTTAGATGTTACTCATCAAAATTGTGAGAACGATGGATAGCGGGGGAAAGCAAAGCGGGACTTTATCCTACGAAAGGCAGTTGGCAGCTGGGAGAGTCTGGGTGCCGTTTTGACTTTGGATAATCAGCCATCCGTTAAACCCTCCCCCAATTTTTTCCCAAGGAAGCCGGGAGAGGTCGACTTCTCCGTATGAGGTGTGATCTGGGATTTGTGATTCTCTAAATTACGAATGAGTTAGAATCAAAATCCCACAGTGCAGAAGGAGATCATTCAGCCCATCAAGTCTGTACTGACAATAATCCTATGTATGTACCCTGCTAGTCCCCTGACACTAAAGGGCAATTTAGCATGGCCAAACAACCTAATCCACACATCATTGGACCGTGGGAGGAAACCGGAGCACCTGGAGGAAATCCATGTAGACACGGGGAGAACACAGACAGTCACCTGAGGCTGGAATTGAACCCCAGGACCCTGGAGCTATGAAGCAGCAGTGCTATCCATTGTGCCATCATGCCACCCTTCATTTGAAGTTGGAAGTTCTTTGTGTTAGCAGGGAACTCCATCTGAATGAGTAATTGGACATGTTTGAGCAAATCAGGAGTCCCATTTGATGAAATACCAACTACTGCACTGGTGATCTCCCATATAGCATTGTTGAATGGTTGCCAAGACAAAACACATTCCCAATAGCTTAATAAAATGCCCGGAACACACATCTCCTGGGGAATCCTTTCCACAATAATTTTGCTTATGCTTTGAGATATTTAGTCATCTGTGATGATCTGTCTGATTTGATGCATAGCCTTGTTATACTGTGTAAGCCCTGGAGCAATAAGGATGAATAATCTATCTGTGAGATGAGCTGTGCACCTGGACATGTTTCTTGATGCATGTGACACAAGAGTATATTTTCCTCGGGGAGAGATATATAAACAAGAGCGGACATCTGTTTGTTTCTGCAACTTGCCTTAAAACTGTGGTAGTGTTGCTTAATAGAGGATTTTCTCCCATTTGTGCAAAGACTTACACTTATAAAGCGCTGTTCATGACCAGCAAATATCTCAGTGCTTTAAGTGAAGTACCTTTGGCAGTGTAGTCACTGAGTTAATGTAGAAAACATGTCAACCAGTATGTGCACGGCAAACTCTCACAAATGGCAATGTCATAATGACCACATTTCTGAAAAACCAAGTTAAATATTGACTAGGACAATGGGGAATAACGCATCTTTGAAGTAGTATCTTTTATATCCACCCAAGCATGCAGCTGAGGTCTCAGTTTAACATCTCACTTGAAAAGCAGCACCTCTGACAGCGTAGCACTTCCTCGGTACTGCATGGAGTGTCATTCTTGATTTTTATGCTCAAACATTGGAGTCAGCATCTCGGAATATTGAGACTCAGAAGCAAGACTGCTTACAATGAGCCACAGCCAACAAGGTAATTGTAAAATGTTAATGTATAAATATTGCAAGTTGGACCACTTTGAGATGATCCTCTATTCCTCCGATTCTGGCTTTCTCTTCATTTTCCCTCCCTTCACCCCAAAATTGGAGCAAATCTTTGACATCAAAGCCATACTCCTGCATCTGAAAATGTAGGGTTCACAGTCTTGGTGAGTAAAGTCATCCAGTTAGATACCATGCCTGGTGAGTACAAATGATTCCCACACCCAGCCCTCACCACCTCAACCACCATATATTGGCTGTGATGAAAGCTTCCTAGCATGTCAGCCCTAGCCAACTTATTCATTGGCTACAGATGGTTACAACTGTGAAAAGAGCATTTTCGTCATGTACTGTCAGACTAATCAGCTTATATCCTTCCAATAGAGGTGACACAGTGGTCAGCATTGCTGTCTCACAGCACCAGGGACCCAGATTTGATTCCTGGCTTGGGCCACTATCTGTGTGGAGTTTGCACATTCTCCCCATGTCTGCACAGTCCTCCGGGTGCTCTGGTTACTTCCCACACTCTGAAAAATGTGCTGGTTTGGTGGATTGGCCATGCAAAATTCTCCCTCAGTCTACCCAAACAGACGCCGGAGTGAGGCTACTAGGGGATTTTCCCAGTAACTTCACTGCAGTGTTAATGTAAGCCTACTTGTGACATTAATAGCTGAACTTTAAACACTAATTACTTCACTCTCTCTTGCCTGGAGAGAATGATAAGAACTATAGCGTGCAATTTTCCAGCCCTGCTCACTACTGAGATGGATTGTCTGGGCTCTGACTAAAGGTCGACGGACTTTTGGCTGGTCAAATGCACGCTTAGTGACTGGGCTGGAAAATCCTCGCTTTGGAAAGCAAAAAACATTCTTTGGTGGTGCATTCAGCTTGAAGTTCCCAGTCTACACCTCACCCCTCCCCCACACCACTGCCTTCTTCTCTTTTGATCACCCTCAGGAATCATTTGACCAAGTTCTTCAAAGACCTCCACGCTGACTCAGAGTCAATGATTTCTCATTCTTCCCCCTGGGAAGGACTGTGGAATGTTTTTTTTTCTACATTAATAACCTTATCTGAATGCAAATGCTTGGTGTACTGATCAATTGGTTATGTTTGATGCTGACAGCGGCCTTGATGTAGGAAGGCTCCAATAAGCCTCCCTCATTCTTGAGAAGCAAAAAGGAAAATTTCTCACTCTCTATTAATTAGAATCTCTATCAATAATGGACACACAAACTGTTCCACTTTGCATTTTATCAACCCAAATATCACACTGTACTATTGGCGCAAAATAAAAATTACCCTGATGCAGAATTTTTTTCTTTTTAATTGCATCTCATTATAATCTCTCTGAAGATGTGTGGGTTAGGTTGATTAGCCATGCTAAATTGTTCCTTAGGGGATTAGCAAGGTAGATGCGAGGTTAAGGGGATGGGGCCTGGGTGGGATTGTTGTGGCTGCAGACTCATGGTCTGAATGGCCTCTTTCTGCACTATAGGGATTCTATGAATATTTACTGCAGAAGCTTTGTATTTGTGCATAAAGACACATCTGCGATAATTGAGCAGGTTTTCGCTCCCAGATGGGGTCAAGTGCAGAGCCAGGTGGGAAAATTTGGACTGCTGGTTGGCGTGCCAATTTGCTGGAAGCCTCCCACCCCTGGGCCATTGGCCCCAAGACAAAATGGAGGTGGGGCTGGCAGGGCTAGCCCCTCACAAGCAGCGGTTGGCCAATTAAAAGAATTAAAGGCCATTTAGGGCCTACTGTCAGAAGCTGACAGGAATTTCCAGTTGTTCTATGGTTCTCCTAAGGCTCAACATCTGGTAGCAGATTGGGGTGGGGCGGGATTGTGGGGGTGGAACTCCACATAGGCTTTGATGCCCTCCTTGCCCTGTTGGCCACAGCTGCAGGTCACAGGCTGCTTTATGGACTCGACTGCCCTGCTACATCAGAGGTCCAGTTGCTGATTCCATATTTTAGAGATGCTTCAAGATGGAGCCAGCATCTCTCTCTCTCACCTAAACTCCAGGAATCTGCTTGCTTCTTCTTCTATTAGCCCTTTAGCTTCGAAATCCAATTTGGCCATCCTTAATTAAACTGTGCTTTTGCTCCCTTGCCACTAACTGACCACTTTGGGGAAGATCATTGCCGTTCCCCACAGAGGTCAGGATCACAATCTGACCCCAAGGTCAGCATCCCAAGTGAAAACTCAGGATACTGCCCAATATTTCATCAATCAAACACTGAGCTGCCTCTAAAATAACTTGAGAAAAATTGCCCACAATATGAGCTTCATTTAACACCCCGAAACGCATTGCATCAGCATGCTATACTCATGGAATGATAAATACCTCAAAAAAAGTACTGATCAGAATTTTCCGCTCTCTTTCTGTTGGGCAGAGGTTTACAGCATGGAAACAGGAACTTTGGCTCAAATATGGGGACATACTGGGGGAAGAGTCAAGTGTGAGAAGCATCTTTCCTGAGGTTGATTTCTGTTGTTGGGCCACAGTCTTCCTTAGGGTCTCAAAGGGAAATGAAGCGTGGGGCATAGGCTTCTTAAAGGGGTCTCACAGAGGGAAGGGAAGCCTTGGGCAGTCCGGTGGAGGGTTCAGCGTCCTCCCCCAGCCAGCTGGTTGGCTCTGTCCTTGAAGTTTGTGAACACCTTTCTGGCACTCCTGTGCCCGTCAGGGATCTGGCCCCCTCGTTGTACGGCAACCTGTCCCGCATGAAAACAAATGGAAAGACTGTAAGCAGGACTCATGCCAGGGCAGATGATAAAGATTCCTGGAATGTGGGGATGGTGAGTGGGAGCAGCAAGTTAATAAGGACATGACCCACGGAGGGATGACAATGTGCATGAGAGAGCTGGCAATGAGTGAGATCCCTATGGAATGTTGGGATAGGTGTGTGTGAGTTGGTAGTCATGACAAAAGTGGCTTACCCTGGCAAAGTGGAAGAGATCATTCATCTTCTTGCACTGGCTGACGTCCTCTTCTGCAAGATGTTGGCACTGACTACCCCTGCCACCACCTTCCATGTTGGGTTGCTGCTAAGTTTCCACCCTGAGTGCAGATGAGTGAATATCGCAGCGGTTTCTATAGCAGCAAGGAGTGTCTCCAGAACGGCAAAGGAGAATTTTGGGCCAGAATTCCTGGCAGCCACTTCCAGGCAACCTGCGAAGTGTGGCTGCTGTGTGCTGGGGTGGCCTTGGATCTGCAATGCCAAGCTACTGCTTCTAAGCAGCTTCCTGGCTGTGGGGCAGACAGCAAGTTGGCTAGCTTCCACTCTGTACTGGCTGGCAGGTTGTGTTGAGAGGGATGGCCTCAAAGAAGCTGGCAGCATATAATCTTTTGTGGGACCTGGAGAAGCATCTTTTGTGGGACCTGGAGAAGCATTCCCTCAATTCACGGTCCACTATCAAAAAAGTAAATGTTTCCCAAGCTAATTTGTGACGTACTGGGGTCAGACTCTGTAAGGAGCACCAGTTAGGCTAGTATCTGGAATCAGTGCGCAGCCTCACTGGTTGTTCCCGAAAATTGGACTTGATGTCCTACAACTGGTGTAGCACATCATAGAATAGAATCATAGAAACCCTACAGTGCGGAATGAGGCCATTCAGCCCATCCAGTCTGCACTGACAGCAATCCCATCCAGCCCCTATCCCCCTTCACCTCGCAAATCTACCCTGCTAATCCCTCTAACCTACACATCCCAGGACACTAAGAGGCAATTTAGCATGGCCAATCAACTTATCCCGCACATCTTTGGACTGTGGGAGCAAACCGGAGCACCCAGAGGAAACCCACGCAGACACAGAATGTGCAAACTCCACATAGACAGTGACCCGAGCCAGGAATCGAACCCAGGTTCCTGGAGCTGTTGGGCAACAGCTACTGTGCCACTGTCTATTTGCATGTTTAAGCATTTTCTTATTTGCTTCATGAGGTAATCCCACTTACAGACTTAGCTTAGCGTTATCCCTTGAGTGTCCATGGGGAAGTCAAGCTGACCCCACAGATCACCTCTTTACCCATTTTTCAACTGTTAGTTGCCTGCTTATTAGGCAAGAAACTGGTGGTTGGCTGGTGTAAAAAATTGATTCCAATGTTTTCTCAGCAGAAGCCAAAATAAATGCTTGGTGTGCATGACCTTTAATGGTGCACAGAATTTGTTCATCCATTTTTCATTTATTTCAAGAAACCCATGATGTCTATATTACTGAAAATGACATGTGACTCTTGTGATTTTGCTTCTCCCCCATACGCTGAACAAAATAACAGTTTTAATCCTCTCTCTCATGAGGATCATGTTCAATTAGGTCTTGCTGCGGCTTTTTCAAGGTGAGACAAATTTCTCTCGAAATCCTGGGCCCCATCTGTCAAAGCCGGTATCCGAGCCAAGTTATCACCTGGAATATTAACTGTCAGCAATTCTGGCAATTCATTTCCAAGCGTCCAGATTGATGGGCTGGGGTCAAATCAAACACATCTAATAACCTAAAACCAAAGCCAATGCACAGATCCCTGCGTAATCGAATCGTAAAATCACTTGCTTAGAAGGCAGCACGGTAGCACAATAGTTAGCACTGCTGCCTCACAGCGCCAGGGATCCAGGTTTGTTTCCCAGCCTTGGGTGACTGTCTATGTGGAGTTTGCACGTTCTCCCCGTGTCTGCGTGGCTTTCCTCCGGGTGCTCCAGTTTCCTCCTGTCCAAAGATGTGCAGTTTAGGTGAATTCGCAAAGCTAAATTCTCCCTCAGTGTACCCAAACAGGCGCCAGAGTTTGCTGACTTGGAGATTTTCACAGTAACTTCATTGCAGAGCGACTAATTAGTAAATAAACTTTATAAATACCATTCAGCCCGTCAACTCCATACTGGTGACTGATGGAACAGTTTGCTCAATCCCCATGGCCCTGCAAGTTTATTTCCTTTCCGGGCTCATCCAGTTCCTGTTTGAAATCACTGGTTGTCTCCACGTACACAATCCTCATGGGAAATGAGCTATAGGTTGTTACCAATCGCAAGGTTAAAAAAAAACTTCCTTTCATTTTCCCTTACATCTCTTGCCCAAAATCTTAAATCAATATCCTCTAGTCTTTGTACAGTCAGCTAAGAGTTTTTGCTTGTCTATTTCATCTAAGCCTGTTTCAATTTTGTACTCCTCTATCAAATCTCCTCTCAATCTCCTTTGCCCCAAGAACAGCCAATTCAAGATTATAATTAAATCCCCTATCCCCAGCAGCCCTTCCCTGATCCATCATGATCAATCTCCTCTGCATCCTCTCAAGGGCCTTCACATCTTTCCTGAACTGTTCAGCATAACCTCCTACCTTTCATCTCTATGTATGAAGCCTAACATTCTGTTTGCTTTACTAACCATTCTACCACATCAAAGTTTGAAGCACATCCACTTCCAGATTTCTCTGCTACTGCATGTTCTTTAGAATTGTGCAATTAAATCTGTATTGCCTCTTCCCATTGCTTCTGCCAAAATGCATCACCTCACACTTCTCAGTGTTAAATTCCATCAGCCAATTGTCTGCCCACTTTGCTAGCCTAATCTCCCTTGTTTGAGACAATTCATATCATCCTCACTAATTGCCTTTCCTCCAAGTTTGGTATTGTTTTGCAAACTTTGATCCAAGTCACTCATATATATAACAACAAAAAGCAGTGGTCCTACTGACTTGGGAAACATCACTGTCCACCACCCTTCAGTTCCATAACCGTCAACAAAGCGTCGCTGCTTTCTATCCTTAAGTCCGTTCTTTCTCCAACTGCATACTGGCCCTCCTCGTCCATAGACCTCAATTTTATTAACCAGCCTTTCTGCGGTATCTTGTCAATTACTTTATTTTAAAATCCAAAAGGACGACATCCATCCCATTCCCAGCATTAACCTTCTCTGTTGCTTCATCAAAAGATTCAATTAGATTAGTCAAGCAAGATCTGCCTTTTACAAATCCGTGCTGGCTCTCCTTAATTTGCCCTTGGTTATGGATTCCCAAACCTCACCCACCACCATTCTGAGCAATTCCAGGCCTGTTTTTCTAGGACAAACCTTGCAACCTTTTCTTAGATAAGGGTGTCACACTTGCCACTCTCCAATCATCTGGTGCCTCCCCCAAATCTAGGGAAGCTAGAAAAATTAAGGCAAATCTTTCTACCTCCACTTCCTATAGCAACCGGGGATGAAAGCTATTCAGATCAGGTGATGTATCAGGTATATCCAGCCTTTCCAACAACTCCTACCTTTCAATTTTCACGCAGTCCATTGCTTCTATTATCCCAACTTCGACTTGTATTTTGTCAAAATCCTCTTCCTTAGTAAACGCTGATACACAGGGCGGGATTTTCTGGCCACGCTTACCCCAAGACTGGAAAATCCTGCCCAAGGTTAACAGACCTTTACATGGTTCCATCTCACCCACTATGATTCCAGGGCAGGTGGGACAGGAGAATTCCACCCAAAGAACTCATCAAGTTCTAGAGGTCCTATTACTCTAAACATATAAAACTCTCTTTATCCCTAATAGGATTCACTCCACCTTTCACTACCTGCTTACTGTTTACATACTGGTAGACCATTTTTGTGTTCCCTCTTATGTTGGCTGCCAATCTATTTTCAGACTATTTCTTTGTCATTTTTAATTTCCCCTTCACCTCCCCTTTCAACATATTGTAGTTGACCTGGCTTTCACTCAGTGCTGTTACGATCCCCTGCTGATGTTTCTGTTGAACTTGCAGATCCCCGAGTCAAACACTGACTCGATAGATCACAGTGCCAGGGACGCGTGTTCGATTCCAGCCTTGGGGAACTATCTGTGTGCAGTTTGCATGTCCTTCCTGTCTGTGTGGGCTTCTCCCAGGTGCTCCAGTTTTCTCCCATAGTCCAATGATATGCAGGTTAGGTGGATTGGCCATGGTGAGTTGCCCCCTTGTGCCCTGGGATGTGTGGGTTGGAGGGATTGGTGGGATAAGTGTGTGGGGGTTATGGCGATAGGGCAGGGGGTGGGCCTGGGTTTGATGCTCAGTCGGACAGTCAGTGCAGAATCAATGGGCTGATAGCCTCCTTCTGCACTTTAGGAATTCAATGAGTGTAAACTTTTTTGAGAAACATGGATGAACGAAGTCAGAAGATTGCCGGTTAACGATTAAAATAGAAAAGGTTAACAATAATGCAATACTCCTTCACCTACATCTTTATAGATAGATTTATAAAAATTACACAAACTACCAAAATAGATCTTAAACATCTAATATTCTCACTGAGTATACAGTCCATGTAAACCAAGAGGGGAAATGTGGTCAGACGTATTACGTTCTGAAAGCAAGTATGGATTTCTCATCAAATCCCCCAGATACTGTGAATCAGCTTGTTTCACTGGAACTCTGACTTCCACATGAGTGTTTCCAAATTTCACTCTCAAAAAGTCTGCCTTAGAATCTTCTCCCAAACAATACTTTCTCCCAAATGCCTTTACAAGGATCCACTTCCAGGATTTTAATCTCTCCTTTCAGCATTCCTGTGCCTTGGATTTCCATGTGCTTTCAAGCTTTCTCACAATCTCTCAGCTACCCTGTCTTGCCAACAGAACACTACTGCTTCATAAGATGTATTAAGGTGCCACCAAACTTTTGATTTTCCTCGGATGTCTGGTTTCCCATCCAGCTGATATTAAATCTGGGGCTTGTAGCTGTCTCTTTAATTCAGAGCACTTTCTCTGCTTTTTACTTGAATTCTCCTGAACAGGTCCTTTTACAGCTCTTGTCCTTTGTTTCTTTATTTCAACTGTCTTCCTGCAACATTCCTATTGTCCCCAACTCCCTGGTTTCTGGACTTTCATTTCTTTTTGGGAAGTCTGTTTCTGGCAGTTCCCTTGTCCTGTCCAGTTTATCCTGGGTCCAACATACAACTAAACTCAAAAGTTCTTTCTAACCTAAGGTGACTCCTGATGCTAAGCAACAATCTCATTATCATTTAAACCCTGTTTGCTTTCATGTCATTAACTCTTAATATCATAGAGGCATCTGAACTAAATTAATCCTTTCAAATAAAGAACCCCAAAGTTAAACTTATTTAAAAGTTATGCCTTATTTCTAATACCCACAAAGACAAATATGGATTATCTGAAATGACCTGTGTTTCCTTATAGAACTTAGCTGGCATGCATAATGCTCTTTTTTTTATGCTTCATCATAATCTCCATCTCCCTCACAATCCAATAAACCCTATTTTTGGCTCCCTTATCTGTCGAGCTTGTTGAAATGTACCAAGTCTCTATCTGAAGGTATACCTTCCTTAAAGATCATCCATTGTTCTGTAATGGTTTCCCCTGTCAGTTTCAAGTTCCATTTTCGTGGGGCTAGGTCTCTTCCCATCGCATTGAAATTCACCAATCATATCATCAGAAACTAATCACAATGTTGGTTGATAGCCAATGTAGTCTTTGGTAAACAACTCCCAAATGTTTATACCAAGCTGCATATAAATTACAAAGCCTCATCATATATGGTAACAATGGCTCCAGCGTGTCCAGCATCAATCCCATAAACTATCCTTATTTAGTCAACACAAGAAACATCAGGTCACAGGACAGGTTACGACTTGGTGCAGCCTTCCTGACCTGTATCTGTGTTTAACTATAACGTGACCAAAATCCCAGCATGCTTGATTCTCGTCGTCCCCATTGTAAATAAAATTTACAAACTTAAAATGTAAACATTTTCACTCTCGGTTTGTGAATGGAATTTTTTCCAAACAATGAACAAAAGAGAATTCAGAGACAAAGAAATGGCCTAGTTGTTGTGCACAGAGACACAGAAAGAAATCTGTTGGCTTAGAAGATGCTTGTGATGATGTTCATTTCACTAACTTGAGGCATAAAACGGAAGACCTTGTCTTTTTATTAGCAACCATCGACTCTAGTGTTCCAAAATTATGAGACGTTCAGATTGTATTGTGATTCAGACAGAACACGCGACATGCAAACAAACAATGAATTCCAAGACTTTGCAAGACACTGCATGGTTCAAGCTAGGTTATTGGCATATCAAACAATTTGGTCTTTTAAAAGTATAAGAAGCTAGCTTATAATTCTGGAGTTGGGAGACACAAACAAGTGTCATCTTTAACATTAATTAACTAAGATGGCATGGTGACACAGCAGTTAGCACTGCTGCCTCACAGAGCCAGGGACCCGAGTTCGATTCCTGGCTTGGGTCACTGTCTGTGTGGAGTTTGCACATTCTCCTTGTGTCTGTTTGGGTTTCCTCCGGGTGTCTCGTTTCCTCCCACAGTCCAAAGACGCGCTGATTAGGTGCATTGGCCATGCTAAATTCAGTGTATCTGAACAAGCGCCGGAGTGTGGTGACTTGGGGATTTTCACAGTAACTTCATTGCAGTGTTAGTATAAGTCTACTTGTGGCTAATAAGTAAATAAACTTTAATTTGCATTTAAGAAGTATCATCCACTATGCCAGACATCTCAAAGTTCTTGACTGTCAATGGTGTAGTTTCAAATTGAATCCAGTGCAGGAAATGCAGCAGTGAGTTTATGCACAATAAATTTCCATTAGTCGCAATATGACAATGATCAGATGTTCTGTTTAATGATGTTGGCTGAGGGATAAATATTGGTCAAGGTTCTGGGGAGAACTCCCCGGCTTTTGTTTTGAAATAACACTATCATATTTTTGGGTCAATCTGAGAGGATAGTCTTAGTTTAATGTTCCAGACAAACAATAGTCCCGCACTGCCAGGACAGATTGTTGGTGTCTGCATGGGTTTTCTGTAGGTGCTCCGGTTTCCTCCCACAGTCCAAAGATGTGCGGGTTAGGTTGATTGGCCAACCCTGGTATCAGGGGGATGAGCAGGGTAAATATGTGGGATTACGTGGATAAGGCCTGGGTGGGATTGTTGTCAGTGCAGATGCGATGGGTCAAATGACCTCCCTCTGCACTGTAGGATTCAATGATTTTATGATATTGCCCTCGCAGTGGATATTGCCGTTGTTGTTGTCACCCAGATAGAATTGGTACCAAAGTGCAGGATAGCTTCTTGTTCACCTTTCCTGCAGAGTATTCTGCACCTGTTCCATGATGTTCTTTACCCTGGCACCAGGGAGGTGACACACTATACGGGAACCATGATGACACAGAAACAACTCTTTGTCCCCTTAAGTATGGAATCTTTTACAAAAGCTGCATGTCTACACTTTGCTGTTTTCCTCCTTTACTGTCCCTTGCCCATTGGTGCCATGGTCAGGATATCATCACGATAATATTGAGCATCTGTTTGAGAGTAACACACACCAAAGACTCCTGCCATTCCTGCCTCTTCCCGCTCTTCTAGAATGCTGCCCACCTACAATTCTGACCTCTCTGGGGTGATCACCACCTCCCTGAATTCAGGAAACTCTCATAGAAGCAAAGAAACACAGAAGGTAGGAGCAGGAGGAGGCCATTTGGCCCTTCAAACCTGCTCTGCTATTCATCATGATGATGGCTGACCGTCCAACTCAATAGCCTGATTTTGCTTTTCTCCATAACCTTTGATCATATTCACCCCAATTTCTATACCTAGCTGCCTCTTGAATACATTCAATGTTTTGGCATCAACTAATTCCTGAAGGAATGAATTCCACAAGCTCACCACTCCTTGGTCGAAGAAATGTCTCTTCACCTCCGACGTAAATGGTCTCCTGAATCCTCAGCCTGTGACCCCTGGTTCTGGACTCCCTCACCATTTGGAACATCTTCCCTGCATTTACCCTGTTTAGCCCTGTTAGAATTTTATAAATCTATGAGATTCCCCCCTCATTCGTCTAATCTCCAGCAAAAACAATCCTACCCTAGTCAGTCTCTCCTTATACATCAGTCCCAGCATCAGAATCTTTCCTGATGCTCTGCAGAAACTCCCCAGTAGTAAACCAGTGTCTGGTTCAAGATACAGATGAGTGTATGAGTTGATTTATCTTCCAGCTTGGAATCTGTATTCTAATCAGATGTATCGGCTGCAAGGGACCATGACAATTCCAACACTTTCTCCAGGACTAAGGTTTTACAAGGAGTGGGCCTTTCCATTCGATGAATTTCCCAGTTTAATCGTATTGTTCCAACCCATCAGATGCAAGAAAGCGAATGACAAGAATGTAAGGAGGTGAGTAATCTGGTGAGAAATCTGTCAAACTGTTCCAAGGATAAATGAAAAGGTAAACAGTCTTGTCACACTTTACAAAAGAGTGTGGCGGCTAGGTTTCGTGTCAGACTTAAAGAAAGTGCACAATAAGGAATCAGGCTGGAAGAAGGGAAGTAACTGCTCCATTGCACTGTGTATTGATGTGGCAGAGTATACTGTGGGAAGAGTTTCTCTATCAAAGCGGCGTGCACGGAAAGTGTTTCCTGTCATGGGATGGATATTGCGATGTCAAAGAGCCTGATTGCCAATGAATGCTGTAATTGATGCTTGCTTGTGGATCAATCTTCTCGATGTGAAGTTTCAAAGGAAGTTATTTGAATACATGAGCAGAATGACAAATCGGGGACCTCCTGAAGTGACATAGTTTAAGAACACAAGAGCACAGGGTAGGCCTTACTGCCCCTTGAACCTGTTTCACAATTCAGCAATATCCTTGCTGATTTCCCACCTCAGTTACACTTCCTGCCCAAAAAAGGCCATCTGCACCATTAAGCATTTTTTGACATTGGCTTGACTTGACTTGCAGAATTCTGAATTTCAGATTCTTTCACTCTGTCGAACTTGATTCAGTTTTAAGGAACATTCCTTTTTAATGGTGGGGTAGTTTGAAGGTTATATTGGTAATTTAAACCTCATAAAACTTTTCAAATTAAACAAAACTCCACTTTTTTTCTGCGATGTTATTTGCAGGTGCTTTAGTGACTAATACACCACGTACACAATGTAAAATAAGTGCAACACACTGTCTGTCAGGTAATATCTTGATGGGTTTTAGCTCCAAATTAAATATAGCAAGGAAGAGCAGAGGTTTATTTTAGTTTAATATATTATTTTGAATGCATGAATTTAAAGATATTCACAGATCAAACGGGCAGATGATTTTGCACTTGCCTCGTGTGTTCTGCTTCAGAAAGCATAATAACCTATTTATGACAGTGAAATGTCAAAACTTTATTTTTACTGTGTATATACACAAAAATCATCCACATGATTCTAAGTTGTAGAGATAAAGCTCCGCAGCCTTAATAGCCCTCTGAAAAACCTTTGAGAACCATTAATAACTTCAGTAGCAAATGACCAAGTCTTTACTAGGTTATTATTTTCAGCCTGAGATACTGAGAAAACTAGTCTAATGCCATGACATTTGCACTCGCCCTTGGTTTGAAAGGGCTTGGTGTGGGGGTGAGAGTGATCAAGTTTTCATTCTTTTACTCGTTAGAGTAAAAAAACTGAAGAAATTATGCTGTTGTGCGGATAATGGCGGAACTACAGGAGGCGATGTCCTGGTGGTATGATCACTATTAGTCCAGAAACTCAGCTAATGTTCTGGGAACCTGGGTTCAAATCCCGCCATGGCTGATGGTGGAATTTGAATTCAATAAAAGATACCTGAAATTAAGAATCTGCTGATGCACATGAAGCCATTGACAATTATCAGAAAAAGGTAACATTTAGTTCAATAAATATCCTTTAGGGAAGGAAATCTGTTGCCCTTACCTGGTCTGGCCTACGTTTGACTCCAGAGCCTCAGCAACAGAGTTGATTCTCAACTGCCCTCCAATGGTAACTGGGGATGGACAATAAATGCAGGCCAACTAGCAATGTCTGTGTGTCATGCATGAATGAAAAGAAAGTAATTTTGTTACTCTATAAGTTCCTCAAATTTTGAGATGGAAAAAGGTCTTGACAGAGAAGGGGAGTATTCCAAGCATTTCCCTTTTTTACGAGGTGTGACTCTGCCACTGCGTATATGAGTTTTGGGAGGTGGAACCCGGTGCCTTAATAGGCTATCGACATATCAACATGCACACGTACATTACCATACACAAGTGGAAAAAATCAGATGCAATTGTCTACGTTCCTACAGAATAATGTGTTATTGGTATTAACAAGTTTACAGAGCCATCCTCAACTTGAATGATCGCATTTTATTCCACTAAATTCTTAAAAGCACTTATGGAGAAATAAGTCATACACAGCAGAAGTACAAATCAGAATGGATATATTCCGAATCATAATGAGGTATCCTTGCCAACAGGCCTTAAATGCCCGTCACACTCCAATAAAAGAGAATTTTTTTGAAATGAGTACAAGCTGTGCTTCTGACAGTGAGGCAGGCACATTAAAAGCGCCAGGGTTACACACTAGTAGCGGGCTGCAAAAACCTGTGCATGATTGAAGACTGATAATTGAGCAGAAAGCTTTAACTTCTGTAAACAGCAATATTGTAGTTCAGTCGCATTGTCAGGAAAACAAACCTGATCTCACAGTGCCGTGAGCGCCATCCTGAACGGCATCAATAATTCAACTGTGCCTTTCTTTAAAAAAAATGAGACGAGAAGATGGATGAAAGGAAATCTTGGTCCCAGGCCATGCCTATTATGAATTCTGCACTGCTCCCCTATCTGTGACACACTACGTTCAACATAAAGTCATTGTCCTTCAGTAACTTAGGCAGGAACCTCATTTACTATGTTCCATTGTAATATTATGAAGAGGGATCTGTTATAAGGAGTAATATAAAATATCACACTGGAACACTTGATTCAGTTTTAATAACCTATGCTTTTGCTCCCCCGGTGTTTTATTCTAAATGAATGCCAAGTTCACAAAAAATTCCAAGAACGAGTGTCTTACTGATGGTGTAGATTGATGTTGTACTTTGCCCAGCCATTCAACTGGAAATCAGTAATTCTAGCTGATCTTCTGATGGAGGACGTCTCTATGTAGACTGACACCAGAGGTCATTCCAGATGACCATTTTATGAACGTGTCTTTTTTTAAAACCTTTTTTTGTTCTAAATGCTGTTTATCTGTTGTAGGCTATCCTGAAAGGTGATCCCTGTATCCCAGGCAATGTTTTCACTTGCCCAGTTATTTTAAATAACTCCATAGCATGGCCAGGGAATGGCCACTTGCGTTTCTTTCGGCTGATGTGATGTGCCTGATCTTCTAAAGGTGGCAGAGTCGCACCACATTAGACTTTAACTTGAACTCTTAACTTTCAGAATAGATATATTGACCAATAAAAGCTCATACAAATAATAGTAGTTAATGCAATATAGATTTTTAAGCACAGCTAGCATCTGTGCCATCGGAACACATCACAAATGTTATCTGAAAGATTACACTAATTACGTTGTAAATTTTTTCTATCTGTGCACGGTGGCACAGTGGTTAGCTTGTTGCCTCAACGCTAGTGACCTGGGTTCAATTCCAGCCTCAGGTAACTATCTGTGTGGAGTTTGCACATTCTCCCTGTGCCTGTGTGGGTTTCTTCCATGTGCTCCTGTTTCCTCGCATGGTCCAAAGGTGAGTGGGTTAGCTGGATTGAGCATAGCAAATTGCCACTTCTTGTCCCAAAATGTCTAGGTTAGGTGGAATAGCTGTGGTAAATGCTTGGGGTGACAGGGATAAGGTGGAGGGGAGGGTGTATGTGGGATGCTCTTTTGGAGAGTTGGTGCAGACTCGATGGGCCGAATGGCCTCTTTCTGTACTGGAGGGGTTCTATGATTATAGATATGGAAACTATTAACCTGACAATTTATCTTCAAAGGTAGACTCATGAAGAAGGCAGATAAGTGTTTTTCAAAAGAAAAATGACAGTTGCAGTTGAACAGCACTGGTAAAGGGAACTAAATTATGTGGGGTTAGTGCAGAAAGGCGGTGTTGAGTTGGATGATCCGACATGATCTTACTGGATAGCAGAGTAGGTACGAAGGGCTGAATGGTCTACTTCATATGTTCTTATGTAATTATTGCAATAAATGCAGCAGGATGAACTGGAATATTCTTCTATGAATGCTGTCTAATTTTCAATTATTTTATGTGCCACTAACAAACACATTAAAAAATGAATGTCTTGATATGGCAATGAGAGTTACTTAACATTCAGTAACCTAATTACAACAGTGCATGCAGAGAACACAGAATCAGTGAATTAACATGTGATAGTATGCGCAGAGATAGTGCTGCCAAATAAACCTGTTGGACTATAACATGGTATTGAGAGACTTCTTACTGTGCTTAACCCAGTCCAACACCAGCATCTCCACATCAGAGATAGTAACAACAGGGCAAGTACCGAGGTTACAGCGATTAATAACTTATATTTGAATATTAAAAACCACAATTAAAATTCCTTTCATGAACAGAGGTGATTATAAGAATATTTATTATTTGCGACATTATAGTTTTACAGTTTTATGCAGTAGGTATGAATGTATTAGAGATACGAATATATGGCAGTCTTAAAATATAGTCAATGGATAGGATTAGCACACTTTACAGAGCTTGTTTTATGTGTGAGAGTTGCACTTATGCTTTGAAACAAATTAGTACTATTGAAAATTCTGATGTTAAACACAGCCCAGAGTGGTAAAATTAGAATTTTTTTCCTTTCAGCTTTTAGGGTTGTAAGTAAAGTTGTCATAAAGTTGTCTTGCTAATCACAGAAGATGATTCATCTTCAATGAGTAAAAACATTCTAGAAGAAGGAGTCTATGTTTCTTAAAGACACTGTTCCTTAAAGGGTTAATGCAAGGATTCTGGTTGTTGCTGTTCCTGGAAAAGACAGCCTTTTATAAGAAAAGGTAATTAAGCAGTTTTAAAGAAGCTGGAAACCTCTTGATTCTGGTGGACCGTTTACAAGAGTCATGTTGTGGTTTATGACTTTGGAAAAAAAGCCATCTCTGGAAAACTGTGCTTTAAAAGCTGGTTTTGATTCGGAGATTAAACAAGAAGGATCAACTGCTTGGGTAAAGAAGACCACAGCTCTTTACAGTCCAAAGCCACTCCCAAACTGGGTGTGAACAGAAGCTGCTCATAAGTTGCTCCATGTGCTGAAACTGTGTATCTGCAGGTTTCCTCCAAGTCCACCTGAAAAGTAGTGCAAGAATCACTGTTTGTTTCCTTTGATGAGAGCTGGGAAACCAACTGTACACCCAGACCTCATCTTGAGGACTCCATCTAGCTTTTTCCCTTGAACCATTAACTTTTGGCCAAATTCCTCTTTCTACTTTATGGTGTGTATGTGTGTGAGTGAGGGTATTTAGAAAGCGTAATTATTGGATTTTCATGTTTCACACTGTATGTTAATAAGCTTTGCCTTTCTACTTGACAGGTCGCAGGGTGGCATATTGGTTAGCACTGCTGCATCGCAGGGAACAGGGCTTCGATTCCTGGCTTGAGTCACTGTCTGTGAGGAGTCTGCATGTTATCCCTGTGTCTGCACGCGTTTCCTCCGGATGCTCCAGTTTCCTGCCACAGTGCTGGTTAGGTGCATTGGACGTGCTGGTTAGGTGCATTGATAATACTAAATTCTCCCTTGGTGTACCCAAACAGACGCCAGAGTATGTTGACTAGGGGATTTTCACAGTAACTTCATTGCATTGTTAATGTAAGCCTACTTGTGACACTAATAAAAATAAAATTCAAAAGTCTGTTTTTATAATAACCAATAATATTGTTATTAATTGAGCAAACCTAGGCACTGGTCATTCTGAGATTAATAGGTAAAATGCATGTGTGGAGCTACCTGGAAAAATCACTTAAATTTAGATTGTGATTTGTTTACTATTTATTTACTTATTTGTGTCACGAGTAGGCTGACATTAACATTGCAATGAAGTTACAGTGAAAATCCCCTAGCCGCCACACTCCTGCACCTGTTTGGGCACAATGAGGGAAAATTTAGCATGGCCAATCCACCTAACCAGATGTCTTTTGGACTGTGGAAGGAAACCAGAGCGCCCGGAGGAAACCTATGCAGACATGGGGAGAACATGCAGACTCTGCACAGACCGTGACACAAGCCAAGGAATCGAACCCGGGTTCCTGGTGCTGTGAGGCAGCAGTGCTAACGACTGTGCTACCGTGCCATCCCTGTGGCATAGTGGAATAAGTGACAGACAGTGCGCTCCTCCCATTTCAGTCCTAACAAAGTGGACTTGGTCAATTGTCTATGTGCACATTGTTCCAGATATCATGCTTAAAAGAATGAATACAAATAATTCTCCCACTGAATGACCATCCAGCAACCCTGTAATTCTGGCTAACAGTAATATTATTATTATTATATGATTGTTGTTGAATGCTTTCATAGTTGATAGGCGAGAATCTGCACCCACTGGGGAGACAGTCAATACTTAGAAAGTTTAGAAGTAGCTTGTTGCTAGCTATGGAAATGGCAATGTGTAGCTGTAACAGCCAAAGAACTCAGTCTGAAATTCACTGATTCCGATCTTGAAGGTTCTGAGCATTGAAATGTGAGCTGGAATTTGCTGCTGTTCACACCAGTGGGATATTCTTGTCCCGCCAACAGCGCACCCCAGCCATGGGATTCCTCATAGCGTGAAGTGCATTCCATGGGAAATCCCATTAACAGTGGCAGGACCAGAAGATCAGGCTGCCGGGAATGGCATGCTGCCCCCTGCTATGAGAAACACATTGTGTGGAGGCCAGAGAATCCACCTCATGAGATTTCTATGATGCCTTGTCGAGTGTGGAGACCTTGGATTCACAGCAACATGTGTGCCACTCAACCCCTCTGCCATCTTAGAAATTAAACCTTGCCAATGTTTTGATCACAGGTTACCAGCTAAGTTCTGTCTCTGTTCTCACTTCCTCCTCTTCCTTGGTAAGTGTGTAAGGGCTGTACTTGAAAGACAGTTTGCTAAGATTTGGCATTTTTTTGCATTGCTTTATCAAGCCATTTCTTTATTCACAGGTCGGGATTAGCATGCACTGTACCAGAAAGCTAACCTCAAGAGGTCTATATACTGCAATAAAGAGCAAAACTGATAGCAATAGCTAACCAATCAGTCAGCATCTTCAAAGAAAAGTTTCTATTCGTGATACATGTGGCTGTGAACCCAATGGGGGGAAGTTAAATTATAAACTGTCTTGTTATGGGTGTTGATTGACCTTCATAGTTTCAGCAATTTCTATTTTAATTTCAAATTACCAACATTTGTCATTTTTTCCTTGTAACATCAGACTGTCATTTCCAATCTTCAGGCACTTTAGCCTTCCTTTTGGCCCCAGAGAGTGAGGTTTCATATTTAGTACTGAATGAAAGATTGCTTTAGGCTGTGTACTCACTTGCAGAAGCTGAGTTGAGGCCATTAACTGGATCCTCTTGGTAACCAGAGAGGAGATTTCCACTTCTTTAAGGTAAGCAAATTTGTCATTGTCCCTTTGTTGTCTCAAGTGTCCAAGGTAGCAGTGAGGGTACACAGCTGTGTTGGTGTCTCCTGATAAGCAGGGTCATAGTTAGGCATTACTTTGTTCTTAAAAAATTAGAAACATAGAAACTAGGAGCAGGAGTAGGCCACTCAGCCCTTCAAACCTGCTCCACTATACAACATATTCATTGATGATCCTCTGTCTTAATGCCATATTCCTGCTTTCTTCTCATACTCTTTAATGTCATTAAAACCTAAAAATGTATTTTTCTCTTGAATGCACACAGTGACTTGGCCTTCACTACCTTCAGTGGTAGAGAATTCCATAGGTTTACTACCCTTTAAGTGAAGAAATTATTCCTCATCTTACTCCTAATGGTGTATCCTGTATCCTATGACTTTGCCCCTACCAAGGAAGCATCCTCCAAATCTAGTGTGTCCAGATCTGTTAGATTTTTATATGTTTCAATCAGATCTCGTCTCATCTTTCTAAATTCCAATGAATACAGGCCCAGTCAAACCAATCTCTCCTCATAAGACATTCCTGCCAACTCTGGTATCAGACTAGTGAACCCCTACTGCACTCCCTTTGTAGCAATTATAATCTTTCATAGGTAGGGAGACCAAAACTGCACACAATACTGTAGGTGTGGTCTCACCAAGGCCTTGTATAACTGCAGCAAGACATCCTACTCCTGAACTCAAAGCTCCTTGGAATGAAGTCAACATACTGCTTGCCTTCCTAATTGCTTGCTTCACTTGCCCCTTCTTGTTCACTGACTGCTGTACAAGGACACCCAGATCCATTTGAACATACATACTTCCTGATATATCACCATTTAAAAGATATTCTTCCTTTCTGTTTTTCACAACATAGCTTCACATTTAGCCACGTTGTACCCCATTTGCCATGTTTGTCCACTCACTCAACTTGTCTAAATCACCTTGAAGCCGCCTCGTATCCTTCTCACAACTCTTAATTCCCCCCAGTTTTGTGTAGTCAGCCACCTTGGAAATATTATATTTGGTTTCTTCATTCAGGTCATTTATATATAGGGTGAACAGATGTGGCCCAAGCACTGATCCCTGCAGTCTCCTACTAGTCACTGTCTGCCACTTGGAAAAAGGCCCATTTATTCCCGTTCTCTTTTTTTCTGTCTGTCAACCAATTTTTGATCCATGCCAATACATTATCCCTCATCCCATGTGCTTTAATTTTGCCCACTAACCTCTTATGAGGCACCTTATCAAAGGCTGTCTTAAAGTCCAAGTACATCACATCCACTGAATGTCCCTTATTTATTCTACTAGTTACATACTTAAACAACTCCAGTAGATTTGTTAAGCATGATTTTCCTGTCATAAAGCCAAGCTAGCGCGGTCCAATCCCATTAATCTGTTATCACATCTTTTATAATAGAATCTAACTTCTTCCCCATTTCCAGTGTTAGGGTAACTGGTCAATAATTCTCCTGTTTTGTCTCTCCGTTCCTTTGTAAATAATGGGGTTACTTTTGTCACCCTCCAATCCAGGAATTGCTTCAGAGTCTGTAGAATTTTGGAAGATAACCACCAATGCATCCAATGTTTCCAGGGCCACTTCTGTGAATACACTGGGGTGCAGATTATCAGGCCCTGGGGATATATCTGAATTGCTAACAATGGCTTCATAAAGGATT
Organism: Carcharhinus amblyrhynchos; assembly: GCF_965287045.1. Taxonomy (NCBI): domain Eukaryota; kingdom Metazoa; phylum Chordata; class Chondrichthyes; order Carcharhiniformes; family Carcharhinidae; genus Carcharhinus; species Carcharhinus amblyrhynchos. Next base: position 16,875,098 of record NC_137350.1, read on the forward strand.
TGTTGACATGAGGTAATTACATCTCTGGATTTTGTCATGTGGCAGTGTTCATAAGTCAAAAGCTGAACACTCACTGACCTCACTGCTTAATGACACTTCAGTAGCAGACAGCTGTCAATATTTGTGAAATTGATACTCGCTCGTGATTTTAGGAGAGAGACAAGATTAGAGGACAAACTGCGAATGGTAGATGTATAAAATTAACTTTGCAAGTTATTCTTTACCAATGAGTAAAATTGTCCTTTTGATAGGAGGCGGTGGCATATAGTGGTACTGTCACTGGGCTAGCGATCCGAAGACCCAGGATAATGGGTTTGAATCCCATCATGGCAGATGGTGAAATTTGAATTTGATAAAAATCTGCAGTTAGAAGTCTAATGATGACCATGAAACTATAACCGATTGAACCAGTGGTAAACCACATCAGGTTCATTCATGGGAGTAAACCTCCCCTCTGAAATGCACTTAGTTTGGGGCAAATAGGGATGAACAATAAATGCCCACATCCTAATAATTAATATTAAAAAGTAAGTGTGTTAGTCTCCATTGTTATAATGTAATAAAATGTTATCATGTAATGAGTACAATGGGTATAGAGGGATATGGGCCAAATGCGGGCAATTGGGATTAATTTAGGTGCTTTAAAAAAAAAAGGGGCAGCATGGACAAGTTGGGCCGAAGGGCCTGTTTCCATGCTGTAAACCTCTCTGACTGTATGACTCTAACCAATGGTAATGTGCTTGTTGTAATAGTCAGCTGATTAGTGACCCAGTATAAATAGAAAACAGACGGAGATTGTGGGGAACATTTGTGGCCCAGTGCATGGCCCAAGTGGTGGTGTATTGAAGCTTCTTTACTTTTTGATTTATTTTGTGGTTAGTTCTTTTATTGCTTCTGCTGGAGTATCCTTACTGCCGGATAAGCATTTATCAGTACTACATCATCATGCTCTACTGATCCAAGATCTTTCTAAAATGGAGTCTCAGCAATATGAATGATTAATCTAGATGATGTCATTGTGATGATGTCTTTCTTACTCTGTCAAGTCATAACTGTAACCACAGCAACATATCATCCATTGTTCTTCTGTTGGTTTTGAAGAGATGTTTTTGAAACTTCTATTCGCCACTTGATGAAATGGTGGGCACCCATACGGACTTTCACACCAGTTAATCTTAAAATATTTTTGAATTCTTCATTAACGGGGAGTGGACTGTTGCTGTCAAGGTCAACATTTATTGCCTATTCCGAACTGCCCTTGAAAGAGTGGTATTCGAGGGTACGCTGGACCAAGATGATTCACATCTGGATTCAGAAACCAGCAATCAAGATGGAGAAGGAGAAACCAATAGAAATTGAGGCAAAGCCAACAAGAAAGAAAGAGAATGAGAGAAGCAGATTAGCAGCTAGGCCGTAAGCTCCAGGGGACCACTGATAATGGTGAGTGAGGAGTCCCCGATCTCATATTTCCATGTAAAAGAAGGAACCTAGTAGTTGGTGATAAGAAATGGGAACCTTAATGGAACAGTAACACTGGTAGATACTAAATTTAGAATAATGAATTCCTGGGAGTACAGAATGGAATCTAATCAAAGGGTTTTTCACAATTGCAAAATGAATAATAGATACATAGTGAGTGAATTATAGTCAGCAATTTAGTTAGCGGTTTTTGGATTTACATCATGCTCTGATGGATTTATATGGCACAACTGACATGTTTAAAAAAAATCATTAGCTGCAGACAATTTTAAACATTCATTCATGGGATATGGGCAATGCTGGCTCAGCCAGCATTTATCACCCCTCCCTTGAGAAGGTGGTTATGAGCTGCCTGCAGTCTATGAGGCGTAGCTTCATCCATAATGCTATGAGGGATGGATTTCCCAGATTTTCACCCAGCATAAGTGAAGGAACGACAATACACCCAAGTCAGATGGTGGGGTAACTTGGTGGGGAAATTGCAGACTGTGGTGTTCCCATGTGTCTGCTGCCCCTGTCCTTCTAGATGATATTGGTTATGGATTTAATAGGTGCTGTCTAAAGAGCTTTGGTGAATCCTTACTGTAGATGGCACACACTGCTGCTACTGTGCATCAGTGGTGGAGTGAATTAATGTTAGTGGATGGGGGCCAATTAAGCAGGCCACTTTATCCTGGATGATGTCAAGCTTCTGTGGTGTTGTTGGAGTTGCACTCATCCAAGCAAGTGGAGAGTATTCCATTACACTTCTAAATTGTGCCTTGTGGATGGTGGACATGCTTTGGGGAGTCAGGAGATGAGTTACTCAGTGTATGGTTTCTAGCCTCTGACCTGCTGTTGTAGCCACAGTATTTATATGGCTGATCTAGTTTAGTTTCTGGTCAGTTCTGTTCATTCATGATAGCACATGTAACAATCATGATTGCATATCTGAAGAAACATGGTGTCGTTTCATTTGTGGCGATTGTGACCTAATAATTGGAAATCCACTAGATGCACTTCGTATGCAAATAAAAATACTTAATAGGGATATATGTTCTGATTCAGATGTAAAATGGCTTCATATTCGTCAGTTTACTGAGCGCTGACAGCATTTTATTTTGGAGCTCTCAATTTATTCAGGTGGTCCTGGCATAGTTTGTGCATCACATGAGCTGCTGGGGAATTTTAAAATGCTTGACTGGAGAGAGAGAATTTTGGAAGCCTTTAAAAAGGCTTTAAATATTTGATTGCGTATTTCATTCTTTCAAAAAGCTAATTAAGTCACCAAGTGGTTGGTCAAAGAAAAGATGCATAACATTGTAAATGCAGTAATGTGAAATAGAGTGCATGAGCTACTGATCTCTGCAAAAACGCCTCCTGTATGACAAATAAAGAGGATCCTGTCTCATTTGGGTATTATGAACAGGACATTGATCGTTTGTATTACATCCTCCTCCCCGTCAAAATATTTAGAACACCATTCAACTGCAAACCTAAATAAAGGACTATCGGATGGAATTTCATAGAATTATAGATTCCCTACAGTGTAAAAGGAGGCCCTTTGGCCCATCAAATCTGCATTGACTCTCTATGACAGAGTACCTGACCCAGGCCCTTTTCTCTATTTCAGTATCCCCACACATGTCTAATCCATGTAATCTACACAACTTGGAACACTAAAGGGCAATTTAGCACGGCCAATCCACTTAACTTAACATCTTTGAGCTGTGGGAAGAAACTGGAGCAGCCAGCTGGAGGAAACCTACGCAGACACAAGGAGAACGTGCAGACTCCACACAGACAGTCACCCAAGGCCAGAACTGAACCTGGTCCCTAGTGTTGTGAGGCAGCAGTGCTAACCACTGTGCCACCATGCTGCTGTGATGCCTTACACTGTCAGATAACCTGCCAATGCTTACTGTCTTTTTTAGCCACACGGACACATACACACACACACGTGCGCACATACACACGCACGCACGTACATACAGGAATGGCAGTTAGCTGGGGTACTGATGGGTGATCTGAAACCAAGGACCAAACAATTTGATATTTACAGAAGAGGAAGAGAAGAAAAGGCAGAACTGCCCATGAGCGTACATAGCTCATAAATACTGGAAAGTGAAAGAAGTATGGTTCAATTCGGGGCTGATGTAACCGGTGATTGAATAAGTTATTTTGCTGCCATTAGGGGATGCATTCAATTCTGATATTTTACGAATTGACTGACCATACAGAGCAGATATAAAAATGTCTCCTTCCACATTCAGATTTTTAGGGTCATTTGTTGAGAGTAAGATACAGATAGTGGAACTCTTTTGATGGTAATAAGAAGTGACAGCTGCTCGCTTTTGCCTTTTGCCTTGTCAGGTCCCTGTCATGCATGAAAGTGGCAGCTCAACTTAATCTGAATAACTTTTACCATTTAAAAACAAGCTAGATGCTAATCAGTGCATGAGGCATAACAAACAAAGACCTCATGAAAACTCTGAAACAAATATAAATTTTGTAAAGGAATAACTTTTGAGCCTTGCAATTTAAACTTTCATATGAAAACTTGCTGGAATGAATCCAGTGTTATACCAAACGTCACCAGAAAGTAGAACTGTAGTTCCAGTGATTGAACCTGGCGAACAGCATTACGTTGAAACTGGAGTGGCACGGTGGTTAGCACTGCTGCCTCACAGCACCAGGGACTTGATTTCAATTCCACCATGGGTGATTATCTGGAGTTTGCATGTTCTTCTATTTCTGCATTGGTTTCCTCCAGATGCTCCAGTTTCTTCCAACAGTCCAAAGATGTGCAGGTTGGGTGGATTGACCACCCTGGATTGCCCTTTGGTGTCCCAAGTGAGGCAGCATGGTGGCACAGTGGTTAGCAATGCTGTCTCACAACGCCAGGGACCCAGGTTCAATTCCTGGCTTAGGTGACTGTCTGTGTGGAGTTTGCACGTTCTCCCTGTGTCTATGTGAGTTTACTCTGGGTGCTCTGGTTTCCTCCCACAGTCCAAAATGTGTTGGTTAGGTTGATTGGTCATGCTAAATGGTTCCTTAGTGTTAAGGGGATGTCAGGGGAATTAATAGGGTAAATGCGTGGGGTTGTGGGGATAGGGCCTGGGTGGCATTGCTGTTGGTGCAGGCTCGATGGGCCAAATAGCCTCCTTCTGCAATGTACATATTCTGTTCTATTCTATTCATTTCTATGCTGTGTACATTAGAGGAATTAGCTGGGTAAATATGTGGAGGAGGATATCTGGGTAAGATGCTCTCTTGGTACCGACTTGATAGGCTAAATGACCTCCTTCTGCTCTGTAAGGATTCTATCAAAATCCAGTGAGCCCCATGCCACAAAATTGCATTGTCTCTCTCAATCTCCTAATTGCAATATTGGGCAACGATGCAGTGAATCTCATGGTAAGGTAAATCCTGTGATAAGTTGAACCAGCACTGCATTCATATTTTAATCACAGACAAAATGCATTACTGAGAAACCAGTGTCTCGCTGAATGTGTGTGTGACTGGAGAATTTGCATTAGAAAGGAAAGCTGCAGCCTTGAACCCTGTAAAAAGGGGTGAGCTCAATTACAGTCCAATCTGTGCCACAATACAACCAGTTGCAGTATTTTATCTCGGTAATCTTCAATGCATAAGAATCCACTTCAGTGTGTCATGTGACTGAAATCCATAGTCTAATGATATTTCTGTTACAGAAAAGAAACTGCCGTTTAAACAGCAGCGATGCAGTGAAAGTTGTGTTAAACGTTACTTGTGTCGTTGTTGAAAATAGCATTTCAGTAAAAGCTGTGTGAAAATATAGAGCTGTGTTCCTGCGAGTCCTTGGCTTTTAATAAGAGATTGAATTGGGAATGGTGGCTACATTACAGACCCAGTAACTGAAAGACCTGGTCCATTGAATGGAGACCTCAGATCAAATCACTCACAGAGGCTGAGGAACATAAAAGATGTCATGGAATAAAAGGCCAAAGGAGTGAAAATGGTCACAGTAAAGGAACAAAGCATCAAATATAAGGTACATGTGAACCAACAAGCCAATTGTCATCACACGTCATCCTACAGAATAAATTGTATATGCAACCAGTCAGAGTTCATGGATTTCCCAACAACCCACTCAGATGTCTGTATACTGTGAATCAACCAATTGCACTGAAATTCTAGGTTTAAATTCATTTATTAGTGTCATAAGTGGGCTTACATTAACATTGCAATGAAGGTATTGTGAAAATACCCTAGTCGCCACATTCTGGCGCCTGTTCGGGGACACTGAGGGAGAATTTAGCATGGTCAATGCACCTAAACCAGCACGTCTTTCGTACTGTGGGAAGAAACCAGAGCATCTGGAGGAAAGCCATGCAGACACAGAGAATGTGCAGACTCTGCACAGACAGTGACCCAAGCCGGGAATCAAACCTGGGTCCCTGGCACTGTGAGGGAGCAGTGCTAACCATTGTGCTACAGTGCTGCTTTTAGTTCTCTGTCATTCTCATGGTGGATTTAAGTCTCAATTGTCTTGGCTAACAGCCCAGGCATCTATTAGAAGGACAGAACACCTGCACCCCAGAGGGAACATAGTTTAATTGACAGCTCAGGCTCTCCCAACTTTGTGGTCAATTTAACTATTTTTGTTGATATAAATAAGCAGTTACAAGTGTTTCCAGTTTTTGTCAAAGGGCCTGGAAAATTGATAATTTTATTAGCTTGTCTAGGCTCTATTTTCAAACATCGGAGAAAATGATCAAAGCGTTTAATTTTTTCAAAGCTTTTTTGCTTACATTCCGACTTTAAACTGTGGCAGTCATTGATTATAGAAAGAATATAGTGGGTCAATGGGCATAGAAGTGCCAAAGCTGGGTGCAGACAGTGGGTATGTGGGAACATCAGGACTGGGTGGGAGAGGCAAAGCTTGTCACTTAATCTGATTTATTATTGTCACATCTTTCAATATACAGTGAAAAATATTGTTTCTTGTGCTTGATACAGACAAAACATACCGTTCATAGAGAAGGAAACGAAAGAGCACAGATTGTGGTGTTACAATCATAGCTAGGGTGTAGTGAAAGATCAACTTAATGCAAGGTAGGTCCATTCAAAAATCTGACAGCAACAGGGAAGAAGCTGTTCTTCATTTGGTTGGTATGTGACCTCAGACTTTTGTATGTTTTTCTCGAAGGAAGAAGGTGGAAGAGAGAATGGCCGGTGTGCGTGGGATCCTAATTATGCTGGCCGCTTTGCTGAGGCAGCGGGAAGTGTAGAGTCACTGGATGAGAGGCTGGTTTGCGTGATGGATTGGGCTACATTCATGACCTTTTGTAGTTTCATGCGGTCTTGGGCAGGGCATGAGACATATCAATCTTTGATACAACCAGAAAGAATGCATTCTACGATGCATCTATAAAAGTTGGTGAGAGTTGTACCTGACATGCCAAATTTCCTTGGACTTCTGAGAAAGTAGAGGTGTTGGTGGGCTTTCTTAACTAAAGTGTCAGCGTGGGGGGACCAGGACAGGTTGTTGGTGATCTGGACATTTAAAAACTTGAAGCTCTCGACCTTTTCTACTTCGTCCCCATTGATGTAGACAGGGGCGTGTTCTCTTTTACACTTCCTGAAGTTGATAACAATCTCCTTCATTTTGTTGACGTTGAGGGAGAGATTATTTTGCCGTACCAGTTCACCAGATTCTCTATCTCATTCCTGTACTTTGTCTCATCATTGTTTGTGATCCGACCCACTACAGTGGTGTCATCAGCAAACTTGAAAATCAAGTTGGAAGCGAATTTGGCTGCACAGTCATAGTGTGTAAGGAGTATAGCAGGGGTCTGAGAACACAGCTTTGTGGGCACCAGTATTGTGGATGATTGTGGAGGAGGTGTTGTTGCCTACCCTTACTGATTGTGATCTGGGAGATCAGGATCCAGTCACAGAGGGAGGTGCCAAGGCCCAGGCCACGGAGTTTGGAGATGAGTTTTGTGGGAATGATAATGTTGAAGGCTGAGCTGTAGTCAATAAATAGAAGTCACGCATAGGTGTCCTTGCTATCTAGGTGTTCCAGGATTGCGTGCATAACCAGGGAAATGGCATCTATTATGGGCCTGTTGCAGTGGTGGGCAAACTATAGTGGATCCAGGTAGTCCGGGAGACTGGAATTGATTCATGCCGTGACTAACCTTTCAAAGCAGTTCATGATGATGGATGTTAGAGCCACTGGTCGATAATCATTAAGGCACACTGCTTGGTTTTCTTAGGTATCAGACTGATGTTCATCTTCTAGAAGCAGACAGGGACTTCAGATTGTTGTAAAGAGAGGTTGAAGATGCCTGTGAATACTGTGCCAGCTGATCTGCGCAGGATCTGAGTGTACGTCTGGGACACCATCCGGGCCAGTTGCTTTCTGTGGGTTGACTTTCAAGAAAGCTGCTCTGACAATTGCAATGGTGACCCCAGATACAGGTTCTTTCAGGGTGGAGGACATGCTCTCGCTGACCGCTTGCTCAAAACAGGCATAGAATGCATTGAACTCACCAGGGAGGGCTGCATTGGAGCCGGCGATTTTACATACTTTCATCTCGTAGCCTGTTATGTCTTGCATAGCCGGCAGGGGTTAACGTGGCTAGCATGGGATGCTAGCTTGGTCTGGTATTGTCTTTTGGCATCTTAGATGGATCCGGCTTTCTTGTATAGATCAGTGTCACCTGACTTGAACGCCTCAGACCTGGACTTAAGCAAGCAGTGGATACCCCTATTCATCCATGGTCTCTGGTTGGGAACACATGGATTTGCTTCATGGGAACATGAAGGGACTTTTGGGGTGTGCGGAAGGGCACAGCTTAGCATAGAGGGCATGAGGGGGCCACCTGAGAGGATGGATCAAATGACAGGACTTGGCATCGGCAGCAGTACGGGATGTGGGATGGGTGGGAGAGTTCAGCAAAGGTGATATGAGATGGCATGAATCTCATGGGCGGGAGCATGATAACACATGCTCACAGCTCCAGGGACCCGGGTCCAATTCCTGGCAGGATCACTGTCTGTGTGGAGTTTGCACATTCTCCCCGTGTCTGTGTAGGTTTCCTCCAGGTGCTCCAGTTCCCCTCACACTCCAAAGATATGGTGGTTAGGTTGATCGGCCATGCTAAATTGCCCTTTAGTTTCCCGGGATGCATAGGTTCAAGGGATTGGTGGGATAAATGTGTGGGTGACGGGGATAGAGTCTATTAGTGCAGCTAGATGGGCCAAATGGCCTCCTTCTACACTGTAGGGATTCTATTTCTATTTCAAGACGAATGGGGCATAGGATGGAGTGTGAAAGGTGAGAGCTGGAAGGCTTTTGTATATTTCTTTCACTGGGAAAATATCCAAAGGCATTGTGGTGAGCCTTTTAGACAATGTTTCCGTACCCAGCAGTCCTTGTGACTACGTCCACATTTCCTTCCAGGCCAGCTGGCCTGACACCAGCCTGCACCATTCCTCCCCCCACCCCCACCCCCACCAACCCCTGCCCCCTGCAGAAGTGAAAATCTCACACAGCGGGAGCCACTTTGGCATCTGCCGCTACTGTTCCTTCAGCATTTTTAAAGCATCTGTAGCAGATGATGGACATTGATTAGAAAATGGAAAATGTTTGACATCCATTTCCTGCAACCCTGGACATCTCAGTTAATGCAATGCCAGAATGAGTGACAGCTTTGTGAAAAGTGACAGGTAATAACAGGTTCTGTCACTAGATCTGTGGGTCTCTTATCTCCCCATCGGCTCCCACCAAAGACTGTGGCATTCTGCCAAACTCCAAGATCTTCTCTTCTGCTGGGGTCTGGGTGGATACAGTTGGAGAGCCACTTTTAGTTCTCTGCTTCGACCTGGAATTCTCAGCTCTCTTCTACAATAAGAGGGAACAGGGGTAGAGAGGGCAAGATATGGAATGAATGAGAACATCTGGGGAGGGTGATTGTGAGAAATGGAAATAAGATTAGCGGAGGTGCCTCTTCAGAAAACAACAAAGGGCGCTGCAGGATGTGTTGTTTTGAGGAACCTTGTGCAGAAGAAATCTAGGAAAGTGTCAGATGTCATTTGCCAGAGTGGTTAGCACTGCTGCTCCTCAGCAACAGAGACCTGACTTCAATTCCGGCCTTGGCTCACTGTCTGTGTGGAATCTGCGCGTTCTCCTCATGTCTGTGTGTGTTTCCTCTGGCTTCCTTCCACACTCCAAAGATGTGTGGGTTAGATTGATTGGCCATGCTAAATTGCCCCTTAGTGGGAACTAGCACAGTAAATACGTGAAGTTACGGGGTTGGAATAGTTTTCGGTGCAGGCTCTTGGATATATTCAATGTTTTGGCATCTTTCTGTGGTAATGAATTCCAGAGGCTCACCACTCCTTGGGTGAAGAAATGTCTCCTCACCTCCGTCCTAAATGGTCTGCCCTGAATCAGTGAGAAGCCAGTATTTCTTGGGGAAATCTGGTTCTTTCACGGTGGTGGATTCTGCGTTGCTGGCAAAACCGCAACACAGTAAAAACCTGTATCACGGTAGAACTGGTGTAGGATTACAGTGTAATCTATCAAACAGAGAAACTTGGCAGAGATTCTATGGAAGTATAATGCTCCTCACTGTTCCTGACTCAATGAGATCAGTGAGTTGTTTGTGACACTGGATTCATATCTTCAGAACCTCCTGCTATTAACAGCCTCCAGAACTTCCATTCATGCCTTGTTATTCTGCCAGACTGGCCTTTTTCCTTCTATTCCACAAGAAACAGCACATCCCCGTTGGGCCCTCACTGCTTCCAATCTCCTCTCCAGGGAAGAGACTGAGAACTAGGGGCAGGCTTTCCACACTTTCTTTCCATTCTTCTCCTTTCTAAAGCCTTCAGCAATTTGACCCCTACCAGAGGAACCTATCATTGACAAAATGCGGGTGTCGGCCATGGCACAGTTACTGGTCATACTCTCAAAGTTCCAGGCTCAAGTCCCATTCCAGGACCTGGAATCACGAATCAATGCTGACATTTCTGTGCAGTACCGAGGGAAGTGCATTGTTGGAGCTGTCATCTTTCAGATGAAACATTACAGAGGAGGCGATGGCCTAGTGGTATTATCACTAGACTATTAATCCAGAAACTCAGCTAATGTTCTGGGGACCCGGCAGATGGTAGAATTTGAATTCAATAAAAATTATCTGGAATTAAGTATCTACTGATAACCATGGAGCCATTGCCAATTGTCGGAAAAACCTACCTGATTCACTAATGTTCTTTAGGGAAAGAAGTCTGGCCTATGTGTGACTCCAGACCCACAGCAATATGGTTGACTCTCAACTAATGACCCTTGGGTAACGAGGGATAGACAATAAATGCTGGCCAGCCAGCGATGCTCATGATCCATCAATGAATAAAAGAAACATTAATTTTGAGTCACTCCCTGCTTTGGTGAATGTAAAAGAATAACACTGCATCTCAGGAAGCCTGCATTACAGTCAAGAGTTATACTGATTCAGTGTGGAAGTAACATCATCATCATAGAAACATACAAGATAGGAGGAGGAGGAGGCCATTTGTCCCTTTGAGCCAACTCTGCCAGTCATCACGATCATGGCTGATCATCCAATTTAGTAGCCTAATCCTGCTTTTTTCCCATAACCTTTAATTCCATTCACCCCAAGTGCTACATCCAACCGCCTCTTGAATATATTCAATGTTTTGGCATCTTTCTGTGGTAATGAATTCCAGAGGCTCACCACTCCTTGGGTGAAGAAATGTCTCCTCACCTCTGTCCTAAATGGTCTGCCCTGAATCAGTGAGAAGCCAGTATTTCTTGGTGAAATCTGGTTCTTTCACGGCGGTGGATTCTGCATTGCTGGCAAAACCACAACACAGTAAAAACCTGTATCACGGTAGAACTGGTGTAGGATTACAGTGTAATCTATCTAACTGAGAAACTTAGCGTTATCAGAAGTCCAGCAGTGAAGAACATGGATATTAGATCAGCATTAGGCCACACATTGCTGTGATTCATCCTATTCAGAAAAATCTGGGATTGCAGCAAATCACTGCAAATAACTTCCTCAGCAGGCCGGTTGTAAACTAAATAATTTGGGTTGGCTTTACCGAGTGATCTGTGTCAGAGAGGAATCTGTAATGCATCAGGGGCAAGACTGCATTGCAGTGGAAACCAAAGGGTAAGATTGAATGAAGCACTGGGAGGTAATAACCCAAGAAGATATGAGGTGCAGACAGAAAGAACGTATAACTGCAAAGCCATCATAAAATGATATTGGGTTGCAGGGAAGCTCAGTGCACTGATCCCAATTACAGTGATAGTCATGTCAAAGCTTAAACTAGCTCTGCATTCTCATTTGCATTTACAGTGCATCCTAAACCGTGTCATAATGAGACCAGCCACTGCCGTGGGGGGCAGTCCTACACTTGAAAGCAATGGGACATTCAACACACTGCAAGCTGAATTATGCTGCAATTGATGTTGCAGTTAAACCCTGTGCTGAGCCCGCTATTCTGATGTATTCCTAAGATAAATTAATTAGATTTGTATTAAAGTAAATATTGATAATGCACCAGGTGCGATGAATTGTGTTTCACCCGGCAATAGAATTTAATTATGATTTATGGTGCAAATCGCGTAGGGTGAATCAGAAAATTACTCATCCCCAGCCTGCTTTCAGCTTATTAATTTTAATGGGTGGAGAATCATAGCTTGCAGGTACTCGAGAATGTGCTCGCTGTATAGCTTGCATGATATGCTCAACAACACAAGTGGGCAGAGACATAAACAAGGGTATTTTCTGATTTATACCCGTTTATTTAAGCATTAAAGTTAATGAACAGAGGAAAACAATCTGAGGATTTTGAAACATTTCTATTTCTCAAGCATCAATTGGTTCAGTTTTACAGCCTGGATCAATCAGTTTGATCTTACACAATGTTCAGGGGTTACTGTCTTTGGCTACTGAATTCTGAGGCCCCATAAAAACTTAAGAGCCCAGCTCTCTCTGTCACTCTGTCTGTGGGTGATCGTCTCTGTAATCGTGCCACATTAAAGAACTCATTACCTAGCTGTCGCTGTCTGTCTATCTATACATCACTGCATTGAGGCTTGAAAGGACTACTTATCAAGTTGTCTGTGCCCATCTCTTTAAAGTTGTAATTGCAAGGCTTGAAGGAACAATATGGAGCTGCCCCTGTCTGCCTCATCCATACTCCACTGTGAGGCTTTAATTAATTCAAACTACACTCATGGGAAGAACATAGTTGGCTTGGAAATAAACTCTTACAAATAAACTGGTAGCTATTCCCCACATTTTAAACATATGTGAAATAGTCCTGCTCCAATGATGGTAGTTGGCTGTGATTTTTCTTTTACTTCTGGTATCACAAGTAGTCTTACATTAACATGCAATGAAGCTACTGTGAAAATAGGCAGCACAGTGGTTAGCACTGCCTTCTCAGAGCTCTAAGGACCCAGGTTCGATTCCCGGCTTGGGTTTTGCTGTCTGTGAGGAGTTTGCAAAGATGTGCAGGTCAGATGGATTGGCCAAGCTAAATTGCCCATTGTCTGCTGGGATGTGTAGGGTAGAGGTGTTGGTGGGGTCAATGTGTGGGGTTGTGGGTGTAGAACCTGGGGTAGAATTGTTGTCAGTGCAAACCCGATGGGCCGAATGGCCTCATTCTGCACTGGAGGGGTTCTATGGTTCGATGAAAATTGCCCAGTTGCCACACTCGAACATCTGTTCGGGTGCACTGAGGGAGAATTTAGCATAGCCAATGCACCAAAACCAGCACATCTTTTAGACTGTGGAAGGAAACCGGGGCACCCGGAGAAGTTCCACGCAGACACAGGGAGAATGTGCAAACTCCAAACTCTAAACACATAGTGACCCAAGCTGAGAATTGAATCCGGGTTACAGGTGCTGTGAGGCAGCAATGCTGCCGGTTTTAGCAATATATAGGACAATATGTTTTTTATGAATTATTTAGGTAATTTAATATTCCACCATTAGATATACATTATACTTGATGAAAATCCATTCTTATTTCAACATGTGCCATTATGATTATCTCCTTTTGGTCTTCACCCTATACCAGTGTTTTCCATGTTCATTTGGATGTGTCCAGGATTCCTTCATGATGGGTGAATCCAAGACATGTGTCTTATCATAGAATCAGAGAATCCCTATAGTGCAGAAGGAGGCCATTTGGCCCATCAAACCTGCACTGACAACAATCCCACCAGGCCCTATCCCTGCAACCTCATGTATTTACCCCTTGCTAATTCCCCTGACACTGAGGGGCAATTTAGCATAGCCAATTAACCTAACCTGCACATCTTTGGACTGTGGGAGGAAACTAGAGCACCCAGAGGAAACCCAGGCAGACCATGGGCTGACAATGCAAACTCCACACAGATTTTCACCCAAGGTCGGAGTTGAACCCAGGTCCCTGATATTGTGAGGCATGTGCTGTAGTTGCACGAAGGTCGTCTGTCTGTCATGGTGAATGAGTCTATAGCTCTTGCCTCTTCAGTTGAGGGAGGATCATCAGTCTGATGGTAGATCAATCCAGAAGCTTATGCTTCTAGTCATAGCTGAATTCAGGGCTTCAGCTCTAATTAACAATCACCCCAGGTCTAATGAGAGATGCATCCAAGGGATATTAAGGGATATTAAGAAATAGTTGTGTCTATACTTTGATGGAGCAAGTCAATATTCATCACACAATGAGTTACTTTTGAAATGCATTAAACGTCCTGATGTGAGCAAACAGCAATTTCCCATGCTTTAGAATTTCATTTTGTGAAGATAATGGAGTGAATAGTTCACAGATTCCCAAATGTTACTTTACGGTCACCTCTTCACTAAGAACTGTAGCAATGCTGAGAGGCAAATGAATTCATAATTCACACACTTAATACATGACCTACTTTCCTTCCCAGATAGGGTTTTATTGGAAGTAGCACAATACAAAATTGGGCAGTGATTTTTTTTCTGTCACCACTGTGTCTTTTCACTGATGGCTAAGGTAGAAATTCTTAAAATTGAGCTCATGTGTGATGTTGCCTGATCAGAGTTTTCCAGCTAGGTATCCCATAACGAGTATCAACAGTGACCTTTGCATCGAACAACTGCCGCACAGCAATCAATTGATGTTTCCTCAAAGTCGATAAGGCAGCATCACTTTAAGATGTTTGAGTTTTAACATTGGACTTTCTGCCTCTCAGAAACTGAAATGGAACTTTCTTCAAGCCACTAAAAAGCTTGGGTCAGTGGTCACTTGCAGTACAGCGAAATGGAACCTCACTCATCTTTAGGCCTATTAAAAATAGCTCCTTAGTGTGATGAGTTATGACATTGGTTGAATATGCATTTAGAGAGTAAGCCCTTGGGTATGTCATTTCCAGCCAAAGTCCTCACGGTGCTTTGTTCTATTTCCTGAAGTTGTTCTAATCAGGTGGTGAAATAATAACCTCTGTGCTACTCTACCATGCTCATGTGATATTACTTTGTGAATATGAAAAATGTTTGTTGAGGTAGCAAGGAACTAGTCCTGTACACTCATAGTGATATAACTTTCTTTTTTTCAATGAAAATAAGGTAATTGCCATTCATTTTCAGATTTAATAGCCACAAATTAAGATGGTAGGTGCACACCATATTGCTCCCGAAGTTTTAGAGGAAGCTGGCTTATCATTATATGTAATAAAGTCCCAGTAGGGCCCATTCATTCCTCAGAATAGACGGAGACAATACTGATGCATTGAATTTCTTTTATTGAGCATAATTTAAAATTAACATATTATAAAGAGCAAAAAAAACTGGGGGAGAGAGAGAGGTACTCACAAAAGTCAGTATTGTACTGGTCTTGAAAACAGACTTGATCCAAACTAACTAAAATACATGTAACTGGATACAGAATTATAAGTTTTCCGTTATCCTGTATTGAAATTGTTTGGTACAAACTGTCTCTAACTTTCATAAACAGTTTGCAGCTGTGGCCATGAAAAGCTTTGTTTTGGTTCGTGAGAAAGCCATTTCTGCTAGCATTGTACTTTGAAAGAATTCAGTCAATTTTTCAAGTTAATCCCAGCTTGCCTGCTGAGTTTTAAATGTGGCAAGTTAACTTTAAAAGCTCAGCATTTAAATTAAATTGCACAGGCAGGAATACATCTTAAAATGAAGACTTTGCATTAATGAAGCAAGCCGTATGCAGGATCCACAATAGTCCACTTTATACCTCACAGTACTGAATTAGTTTGTGCGTGACGTAAAGACAAATAAATTGTTTTGCCCAGCTGAGGAATCTGATCAGAAATGCTCCATATACCAAAGATGTTCATCCCAATGGACATGGGGAAAGCTCCCCCCCACCTCCTTCCCCCCCCCCCCCCCCCCCAACCGCCACCACCTCCTCCTCCACCCCACCCCCCCCCCCCCACTCCCCCCACCCCATCCCTAGCACAAGGGGCACTGTCATGGGCATTGCTGGGGGAAGTGCCAGGGCGTACTGTCTGGGCATGATACTCTAATGTGATACCCACAGGCAAATACAGTCCCTGAGAGTATCTGCTTGTCAGGACCTGTTGTAAACCCCACCAATTTGCATCATGTTGTGGGGGAGGGGGAGAATCCTAACACTGGGGACGTGATACAGTGGCGAAGCCCGTGAACATGTTAATATATATTAAAGCAGTTTTTACCTTTTATGGTGGGAATCCCATTAAAGTTTTAAAGTTTATTTATTACTGTCATAAGTAGACTTACATTAATGCTGCAATGAAGTTACATTGGAAATCCTTATGAAAATATTATGTCATTGGCGGGATCATTAGGGGGAGGCGGGGAGGGAGTTCAATTGGAACATTAAATCCCACCAATGTGAAAGCTGTTTGGGGATTCCCATTGCATACTCCACCCATACTAACTTTTCTGTTTGCCGAAAACAGGGGCTGGGTATCCCAGTCCTCATGTTAGGCAGTAATTCGCCATCTGGGTCATGACCAGAAGAACCTGTCGTCAAATCTTTAAATATGCCGATGAGTCACACAGCATGGTCTTTAACCTGACATGAGCTGGGGAAAGAAAAACGCTCGCATTTATTCATTGCATAGAGTTAGCACTGAGTCCGTGTTGGCGAGTTAGCGCTGAGCCCACGTTGGCGAGTTAGGGCCGAGTCCATGTTGGAGAGTTGGTGCCGAGTCCATGTTGGAGAGTTAGTGCCGAGTAAATGGAAGCATAGAAATTACAAGATAAAGGGGAAAGGATCATCTGTTTGCTGTCATTCTGGTTGATGCATAATACTAAGAGCTTGGAGTTATTGACTTATCATGGTCGTCAATCTCTATCAATTGGTCTGCAAATGACCCAGATATGAGCAAGGACCAAATTTGGTGTTGGATAGTTTTAGAAACATCAGTTCAAAGTCACCTGTTCCTCCCAAGCTTATTACATTTTCCACATATGCCACTTTTCAAATTATTCAGATATTGTATTCTCCTCAAAAAAAAACAATTTAACTAATTTGCATTAGAATGAATCAACACTGTGGGTGAGATTCTCCGGCCTTCCAGCTGCATGGGAGATGGCTCATTGATTGCTAGCAGCAGATCCTCTGGTCCCGTGGATGACCATGGGAATTCCCACTGATGTCAGCCCACACCTGGTGGGAAATCTGTAGGTGGGGGACGATGCCTGTGGGACTGGGAAATCCTGCTGGTGTGAATAGCCAGAGAATTCCGACCCATATCTTCCTTAGAATGCTGGTAAATGGGATTAGGTGGGAGGTTGGGTGTTTCTCGCATGTTGATGCAGACTCAATGGGCCAAAGGGCCTCTTCAGCACTGTATCATTCTAAAGTTCTCACAAGTCTCGAAAGATGTACCACTTTCTCACTGAAATAGTGTTTTGACAGATTAGTTATACTGAAGAAGCTGTTCTGACTTGCACTGTGGTAATCCGTGAACCAATTCAGATATAACAGAAGTGGTAACATGGAAAGAACCTGTGTCAATGTAGCAGCTTCCCTCAGGGCTTCCAATCAAGAGTTTCTGAGATACATTTCCTGCTGTTATGAATGCAAACACAACAGCTGAGTTGCACCAAAGTAAGATCATACAGACAACAAATTAGATAAATTTATCTTTTCTTCTTTGAGGGAATATTGTTACAGTGGGTGGGATCTTTTGCCCTCCAGCTGCTCCCACTGCCCCGCCAGCCCCCAGGCCTGTTTCCCGTGGTGGAAGCGGCCATTTGATGGCTGCAGGCAGGATGTTCCAGTTCCGCCAATATTCAAGGCATTTTGCGTGGCTTGCCTGTCCTGATGCCAGGGAACCTGTCACAGGAGGGTCACCATTGAAGAGGTCGGAAGACTCCCCCCCCCCCCCCCCCCCCCCCCTGCTATAAGGGCCAGAAATCCTGCCCCACAGCATTTGCAGCAGACAAACATTATACAATGGAATAGGCCCATGCCAGTGTTAATGGTTCACATGAATCTACTCCATCTCCCTCCTTTAGCTACATCAGCATTTGGGTGGCACGGTGATTAGCACTGCTGCCTCGCAGATCCAGGGACCTGGGTTTGCTTCCGGCCTCAGGTCACTGTCTATGTGGAATTTGCATGTTCTCTTCACGTCTGTATAAGTTTCATCTGGGTGCTCCGGCTTCCTTCCGCAGTCCAAAGATGTGCGGGTTAGATGGATTGCCATGCTCAAATGCCCCTTAGTGTCGAGAGATTGGCGGGGTAGATATATGGGATTACAGGGAGCAGAGCCTGGGCGGGATTGTTGTCAGAGCAAGCTTGATGGGCCGAATGGCCTCTCTGCACTGTAGAGTTTCAACAGTTTATCCTCCTGTACCTTTCTTCCTTGTGTGCTTAACTAGCTAGCTTTCCCTTAAACAAATCAATTATCGTATTCATTTCAAATAGCGAGTTCCACTTTCTTATCACTCTGTAGGTAAAGAAGTTTCACTTGAACTACCTTTTGGATTTATAAGTGACTATCTTATATTTAAATATCCTACTGGCCAGGGCAACTTTGCTGCAGCTAATCAAGATGGGATTTTCAATTATCCATTTTTAGTTGGGGTTTGTTTCATCAATTCCATTTAAGACGGTATGTCCATGTTCATGCCTGTTTGGAGAATATGACCTGCCTAATGGATAAAGATGGCACAGTGGTTAGCACTGCTATCTCAGTTTTAGGGAACCAGGTTTGATTCCAGCTTTGGGTGCCTTTTCTGTGCGGAGTTCGTACGTTTTGCCCGCACTTGGGTTTCCTCCCGTTGCTCCCCCCATAGCCCAAAGATGTGCGGATTAGGTTGATTGGCCATGTTAAATTGCCCCTTAGTGTCCCCTGATCTGTAGGTTGAATGGAGGATTGGCGGCAAAAATACATGGCCTGGGTGATTGCTTCATTGGCCAGCCAGTACAGACTCGATAGGCCGAATGGCCCACTTCTGCACTGTAGAGATTCGATGATTTATTCTCCAGCATCATGTTGTCCTGTTTACTGATACAATAATCTTGATATCCACAATGCTGAAGCAGTCATCCTTCAGCGATGACCCCATGCTTGGAAAACCATTTCAAGGCATTAAGCAGAGACAATTCAGGAGAAAAGAACAAATCAACCATAACTATATAATCTACAATACTTCTGAGCACACTGGATGGGGATGGTATTTGTTACGGATTTTCCTTCCTGTATTCTTTCTTAAATTCATTTGCTGCAAAATAAATCTCGCTGTGTTACTCAGGCAGCTGTCATGTGATACAAACAGCCTGGCTGCACTCTGTGCTGTAATTGGGAAATTGTATGCAGAATGTGGAGGGGTCTTAATGCTAATGATCAGGTCAAGTAGCAGCTCAAGCTGAAATACAAGCACATTAATCTCAACTGAACTCCAATGAGCGACGCAATTTATTAGAGAAATAATCTGGCTAAATCGGAAAGTTGTACAGTCTAGCCTCCTTCCTTGTCTCCAATTTGAGAATGGAATAGAATCAGCATCAACCAGTTAGAGTCTCCAGTTTTTCCTTGAGAACTGATGGCTGTTGTATATTACATTTTTCCTTTCATTACCTGTTGAGGTGTAAGAATGAGGAAATCTATGCTGTGCATCTCATCTCCTTCAGTGAGCTGTGGACCTTTGCTCTTTCTTCCATTAAGACTGAGCAGACTGAACTCTTCTAATATCGTGTTTTTGCAGCTGAGCTGCAGCCTTCCCTTCGAACCATGGAAATAGGACAACTTGAACTTTGGTCTTTTCTTTTAATTATGGAAATTGGTTCGCCTCGCACTCCTGACGTTTGCGTTGCTACATCGGCGACTATAATTAACTGCTATCCAAACCCAGAATTTATTTGAGAGCATAAAATTATTTCATGCACTAAATTAAATGTGAACCCGGCGTGTAGATATGTCTTTTTACAGCAGTGAGTGTGTCACTCATATGGAGATGAAATGGCTTTAAAAGGGCATGTTTAGTATATGACATGGACTGTAAGAAATACTTTTAATTTTTAGAATTGTATAGAACACTCATGGAAGTAGCTGGCACAGCATTTAATTCCCTCTCTCTCTGGAAAAAAAAAAGAAACTGTGTTAGCAGAAATCCGGGACCAAGAGAAGGCACACATAAAGGTCACAAAGATTGAGCTCCCTGCATTGAGGCTACTTACTACATTTGACAAACATTCCTGATCCGATAGTAGGAAGCCTTCCGCCACCCTGTACATTGTTTTTATCTTGTAAATGATCTTCAGTGGGAAGTAACTTGGGAGTCCGAGTTCAGGATAGCTCAGCAGGAAACTTTCCATGTCTGCTACGACTCTCACCAGCTTTTACAGATGCACCATAGAAAGCATTCTTCCTTGGTATGGCTCCTGCTCTGTCCAAGACCGCAAGAAACTACAAAGGTTCGTGAACGATGCCCAGTCCATCACTCAAACCACTTTCCACTCTTTGACATTGTCTAAACTTTCCACTGCCTCGGAGAAACAACCAGCATAATTAAGGACCCTACGCACCCGGACATATTCTCTTCCACCAGTGCCACGGTACAGTGGTTAGCACTGCTGCCCTCAATGCCAGAGACCCGGGTTCAACTCCGGCCTCAGGTCACTGTCTGTGTGGAGTTTGCACATTCTTCTCATGTTTGCCTGGGTTTCCTCTGAGCATTCCAGTTTTCTCCCACACTCCAAGGATGTGCAGGTTAGGTTGATTGTCCATGCTAAATTGTCCCTTAGCATAGGGCCTTGGGATTGTTGTTGATGCAGGCTTGATGGGGTCAAATGGCCTCCTTCTGGACTATAGGGATCCTGTGATTCTTCCGTCAGGAAAAATACACAAAAGTCGGACACGTACCAACCGACTCAAGAACAGTTTCTTCCCTACTGCCATCAGACTCTTGAATGGACCTACCTTATATTAAGTTGATCTTTCTCTACATCCTAGCTACAACGGTAACACAATAATTCTGCACTCTGTCCTTCCCTTCTCCATGATCAGTATGCTTTGTATAGTGCACAAGAAACAATACTTTTCGCTGTATGTGTGACAAATCAAATCCATTCTTAAGGTTAATTTGCAGGTTGACTTGGTCGTTAGGAAAGCAAATGCAATGTTAGCATTCATTTTGAGAGGACTAGGATACTAAAGCAGGGATGTACGGTTGAGGCTTTATAAGGCTTGAGTCAGACCACATTTGGAATATTGCAAGCAATTTTAGGCCCTGTATCTAAGGAAGGATGTGCTAGCCTTGGAGAGTATCCAGAGGAGGTTCATGAGAATGATCTCAGGGATGAAAAGTTTGATGTACAAAAAGCACTTGGAGATTCTGGATTTGTATTTGTTGGAGTTTAGAAGGATGAGGGGGATATCACTGAAACTTACAGAATACTGAAGGCCTGGGTAGTGTGGATATGGGGAAGATGTTTCCATTAGTGGACAAAATCAGCATCCGAAGGCACAGCCTCAGAGTAAAGGGACTGTCATTTAGAACTGAGATGAAGAGGAATTTCTTTAGCCAGAGCGTGGTGAATCTGTGGAATTCATTGTCACAGAAGGCTGTGGAAGCCAGGTCATTGAATATATTTAAGACAGAGACAGGTTCTTGATTGGTAAGGGAATCAAAGATTATAGGGAAAAAGCGGGAGAATGGGGTTAAGAAACTTACCAGCTATGATTGAATGGCAGGGAAATAATATTCAAGTGCAGAAAAGCCTGGACAATGTTCAGTCTTGGACTGATTAATGGCAAGTAATATTTACACCAGTATCAACCAATGATCATCTCCTCAAGAGAGATAGAACTAGTCCCCATGAAATTCAGTGGCGTTACCATTACTCAAACCCACACTATCAACATCCTGGAGAATATCATTACTAGAAACTTAATTGGACCAACCATATAAATACCATGGCTACAAAAACAGGTCAGAGGCTAAGACTTCTGTGGTGACTTAGTTCCTTCCTGCCAAAGCCTGTCCAACATTGTAAAGTACAGGAGTGTAATGGAATACTCTCCACTTGTCTGGATGAATGCTGCTCCAACAACACTCATAAAGCTTGAGCCCCATCTTGGACAAAATAGCTCACTTGATCAGTACCTTATCCACTACCTTAAGCAGTCATGCCCTCCACTATTTTTTTCACAGAGGCAGCAGTGTGTACCATCTATAAGATGCACTAGCATCTTGCTAAGGCTCCTTTGACAGCATTTCCCAAATCCGCTATATCTATTATATAGAAGAAGGGCACAGATGTATGGGAATGCCATACTTCCAAGTTCCCCTCCATTTTACAGGCCTAGATTGGAACTCTATTGCCATTCCTTCACCCATCACTGTTGCTGGGTTAAAAACCTGGAACTCCCTAATAGCATTGTAGGTGCACCTCCATCAGATGGACTGTAGTGGTTCAAGAACGAAGCACACCACCACCTTGTCAAGGGCAGTTAGGGATAGGGTAATAAATGTAGGCTTTATTGGCAATGCTTGCATTTCATGAATGAATAAGAAAATCAAGAAGCTGGGAATAGCTCAGATTTTGCTCTAAGAATGATGGTGAGGACACCAAGGTAAAACTGACAGCACCTTCTAGCATCTGCGTATATGTAATTAAACTTGGAAATTAGACACTTGTGGTCTGATGTGCTCTGCTCATCCACAAACCTCATTATAATAGTGTGTACCAAGAGCCTCAGCATTAACAGACATGAATTTGCAGTATGTTCCTTCTGGATACCCATTGCACATTACAGAAAACCCATTATTATCCTGGTGCACAGTGACTAGCACTGTTGCCTCACAGCTCCAGGGATCCGGGTTCAATTCTGGCCTCGGGTCACTGTCTGTGTGGTGCTTGCTCATTTTCCCCATGTTTGCATGGGTTTCCTCCCACAGTCCAAAGATGAGTAGGTTAGGTGGATTGGTCATGCCAAATTGCCCCTTAGTGTCTCAAGATGCATAAATTGGATGGATTAGCTATGGTAAATGTACGGGTTATGGGGATAGGATGGGTGAGAAGACCTGGTTAAGATACGCTGTCAGGCTGAATGGCCTCTTAGAATTGCTACAATGCACATGATTCAATGAAAAATTTTGTTCTTGTCCACTCTTGACAATATGATGGGTTTTAATTACTGCCAAATAACCTCTCTGGCATTGAAAATGTACTTTTGCAAGTTTGGACCATCATTCCTTCCATACTTTAGTTGTTTTTATTGGAGGTTTGAAAAGTGTTTCTCCTTATCCCTTTTCACACTTTCTTAATCCTGATATTTTTTACTTATACATATTTTAGTTTCTGCACTGGGTATTACTGTGAATTAAATATTCTCATTTAAACTCCCTTGATTAAATTCTACTTGCCTCAATAAAGATTCTTCAAATTGCATGGGGAGATGTGTTATTTCTTGTACGGTTCTGTCAGGCTCCAGGTACACTGCAGACGGCTCTGCACTGGAATCACTCTTTAATTATAATTTGTTGCCATGGAAAAGTCCATGGAAAATTGTCAGAAAGTTTAAGCCTAATGTAGCTAATGTGTTCTTTCAAAGTTCACTGCAAAATCTGATCTATTATCTAGACTGACATTTTGATGAAATGTCATTGAAGTAATGCAGAATTGTTAAGCCGCTATTCCTTAGATTAGGCTCTTTCTGTCTGTTTAGATGAATCTTAATGATCTCTTTCTGATTTGATTTGATTTATTATTGTCACATGTATTGAGATACACTGAAAAGTATTGCTTCTTGTGCTATGCAGACACAACGTTCCATTCATTGAGTACATGTGGGCGAAGGGAAAAAAGAGAGGGTGCAGAATACAGTGGTGCAGTTACAAGGTAGGGTGAATAGAAAGATCAGCTTAATATTTGATGGGACAATTCAAAGGTCTGATGACAGCAAGGAAGAAGCTGTTCTTGAGTCGGTTGGTACATGTTTTCAGACTTTGTTGCAGGTATTCTACTACCTCTCCCACCACAGAATTGGATCTCACAAGGTGCAGACAATGGAAATGGCTGTGGTCCTTGGGTGGAACTTTCCAGTCTTGGGTTGAGCAAGGCCATAAAATCCCGCCCTGTATCTTTTTCCCAATGGAAGAATGTGGAAGAGAATATGTTTGTCTTAGTAACATTCCAGGAAGAGCAGCGACATAAAAAGATTTTTTTTCTCTTGACCAACATCACTAGAAGTGGCCATACATCATCTTGCTGCACATGGAGAACATAAGTAATAGGAGCAGGAATAGGCCATCTAGCCCCTCGAGCCTGCCCCGCCATTCAATAAGATCACGGCTGATCTGATAGTGGTTCAGTTCCACTTACCCGCCTGCTCCCAATTCCCTTATTGGTCAAAAATCTATCTACCTGTGACTTCAACACATTTAACAAGGTAGCCTCCACTGCTTCAATGGGCAGAGAATTCCAAAGGTTCACTACCTTCTGGGAGAAGAAGTTCCTCGTCAACTCTATTCTAAACTGACTCCCTCTTATTTTGAGGCTATGCCCTCTAGTTCTTGTTTCCTTTCTAAGTGGAAATAATCTCTCTGCTTCTACCCTGTCTAGCCCCTTCATTATTTTATGTGTCTCTATATGATCTCCCCTCAGCCTTCTAAACTCCAACGAGTGCAGGGCCAATCTACTCAATCTCTCCTCATAAGCTAACCCTCTCATCTCCAGAACCAACCTGGTGAACCTTCTCTGTACTCCCTCCAAAGCCAATATATTCTTTTGCAAATAAGGGGACCAAAATTGTACACAGTACTCTAGTTGCGGCCTTACCAGTACCTTGTACAATTGCAGCAAGACCTCCCTGCTTTTATACTCCATCCCCCTTGCGATAAAGGCCAACATTCCATTTGCCTTCTTGATCACCTGCTGCACCTGCCAACTGAGTTTTTGCAATTCATGCACAAGGACTCCCAGGTCCCTCTGCACAGTAGCATGTTGTAATTTTTCACCATTTAAATAATAGTCCAAAGTGGCTTACTTTAAAAATAATAGTGACTGCAGCAATAATTGATTGGCTTTGAATTGCTTTGGGAGATGATGAAGCTGAATACCGGTAGTTCACAGACCTGTGTGTTCTCGAGCCAGCTGGATGGGCCAAGAGACCCTGTGAGCCATTTACTGGTCCTACCCTGCCCTCTTTAGCTTGCTTTTAATGAAACGCCAAAGGGGTGGGGTGGAATTTTCTCGCCCCAAGACTGGAAAATCCTGCCTGAGGTCAACAGACCTTTGCATGGTCCACCCGCTGCCCATTACGATTCCCACAGCAGGAAAATTCCTCCCATAATGTCTGGTTCCAAGCTGGTCTCTCACGTGGAGCTCCACTTTCAACCAGTTCCTCCTCTTTGTTTTCTGCCCCATTAGTGTTGAATCCAATCTTACTGTTGCATGTTACAACATGAACCTAAACCTTGCTTGTAAAACATCATTGTTGTTTCTGCGAATGACGACTCGTGCTGTCTGTACCGATGCTGATTGTGTTATGCAAAGTCATGCAAGTGGTGGGATGAGGAATCTGGACTGTGTCCTTGGGTAGACATGGCTCTGATGTTTGCATTTGGACCAGTCCCAGACTACCTGAGAGAGCGGCACGGTTAGCACAGTGATTAACACTGCTGCCTTGCAGCACCAGGGACCTTGGTATAATTCCAGGCATGGGTGGTGGCTGCCTGTGTGGAGTTTGCACATTCTCCCCCTGTCTGTGTGGATTTCCTCCCAGTGCTCTGGTTTCCTCTCACAGTCCAAAAATGTGCAGGTTAGGTGGATTATTTATGGAAAATTTGTGGAGTTAAGGGGATAGGGCCAGGGAGGGGGAAAGGTTGGGAGGGGTGGGAGAAGAGGGCTGTGTAAGACGCATTTTCAGAGAATTAGTGCAGACTTAATGGGTCAAATGGCCTCCTTCTGCACTGTATAGCTTCTATGGTTCTAAGGTACCTGGTGGACCACACTTTTGAGTTCCCTGTTCTTTCTTGCAATAAGATTGTTGAAAATGAAATGGAGATATCAGAGTACATCAGAATATCATCTTGTAGAATCATAGGAGTCCTACAGTGCAGAAATAGGTCATTTGGCCCATCGAGTCTACACCAACCACAATCCCACCCAGGCCATACCCCCCCCCCCCCCCCCCCCCCCCAGTCTCTAAGTATTTTACCCACTAATCCCTCTAACCTACGCATCTCCAGACACTAAGGGGCAATTTTAGCCCAGCCAATCAGCCTAACCCACACATCTTTGGACTGTGGGAGGAAACCAGAGGAAACCCATGCAGACACGAGGAGAATGTGCAAACCCCACATAGCAATGACCCAACCTGGGAATCTACCACAGGTCCCTGGAGCTGTGAATCAGCAGTGTTAACCACTGTGCTACCGTGCCACCTTCAAATCTCAAATTGGTATATCATCTCAACTTGGTATACTTGACGCAAACTTGAAAATATTTATTCAAAATGAAGTGTTTTTTTTCTAGAAGAGCTGAACTGGTCAGATGCCGAGCACTTTAAATCAGAGTGAACTATCTTGATTTGTGCCATTTTATTCTGGAATTCAGACCATTCTCACACTGCTGCAAACAAAACACCCTGACATCCAGAAATTTTTCATAAGCTGTGCTTATTACAAATGAATAATGTATGTTATACAATGGTTTCAAACATTCATAAACTACTTATATTTCTACAGAGATTCTGCGATATATTACTAATTAGCTATTCCACTGCTGCAGCAGCTTTTTTCATATTGAACTTGTATCAATTATTCATAGATATTTTATCACTATCTTATAGAATAATAATCATTCTGGTTGGGGCATTAGAATATTGCTTGATATTATGATCTGTGTTTGAATGACCACATAAGCAACATGCTATCAACAAAGCATAATTCTGGTAACTTTGCCCTTATATCGAAGCAAATGCCTTCACCACATGGGGTTCACCTTAAGTGGAGACTTAAGCACCTTGGAGGAATATTTAGAGAAAAGGAAGCACAAGGCAAGTCCCCAAAAATTGACAGTCCTACCTTCCATTTTAATAATATGAATGCTAAACTCAGCCTCAAAGTGATGTTCTGTGACAACACTGTGCAATGTGATTCCATTCCAGTCTTACTTGGAGTGAAGCTAAACCAAATGCTAATCTTGACAGCTCAAGGAGTTAGCTGTCCAGACAAAAAGCACGAGTCAATGTGGTTTCGCTTTGGAAAGCACAAACTGGGAAGCATCAGTTTGAGTGTTTCAGACATGATGGCTGTTGTGTACTCTGTGGTCAAATACGCTATACTGGTATGGACCAGAAATAAACAGATTCAATCCATTGTCCGACTGGACACTGCAAAGCCATGTTATCACTGGAATTTTCAAGTTGACCCAAGTGCCCTGGTTGCATGTGCTATGGCGTATTTCTCCCCTATCCATTCAACATATTGCTGCAATCCTTTAAGAAGCCAGTGCATCAAGGAAAATCACACCCCACGTCCACCAGGACACCTCTAATGTCCCTCAAGAGCACTTGAAGTCACGTAAGCCTTCTTGTATCCATGCTGTTAATGTTTGACAATGTGAGTTGAACACTGATGAAACAGACTGATGAAAGCCAAGTGGGGTGTATAAGGTGTGGTGGCACAGTGGTTTATAACTGCTGCCTCATAGTGCCAGTCCCCCGGGTTCGATTCCCAGCTTGTGTCACTGCCTTTGCAGAGTCTGTGCATTCTCTCTGGGTCCATATGGGTTTCCTCTGGGAGCTCCTTTTGCCTCCCACAGTCCAAAAGACATGGTGGTTAGATGTATTGGCCATGCTAAGTTCTCCCTCAGTGTATCCAAACAGGCATCAGGATGTGGTGACTGCGGAATTTTCACAGTAACTTCATTGCAGTATTAATGTAAACCTATTAATAAATAAACTAAAAAAAAGTCACAAACAAGCACATTATAAAAGACTAGTTGGCTAACATCCCCAGCTTTAATCTTTCTTGATGCTCATGCAAAACCCTAAACAACAAGCACTCAAAACGTAGCAGATGCAAATACTTGATTCAAAATGGAAAATATAAAGATTGTCCAATGTGCAACTGTGGTTATCAAGCATAGACCATGGATCATAGAATGACTCAATGCCCTATTCACAAGTATGAAGGAAGCATTGAAGTGATGTGTTTCTCTACTGCTGGTGACAGTTTGTTGTAAATACCTAGTTCATGTTTCATAGTAATGTTTCATAGGTAATCCTGGGAGGATTCAGGTCCAACTGTAGGTAATGGGATAAATGCAACTAAAGCAAGTCAAAAGTTATTATTGCTTAAAATTGAGGTTGGGACCATATTGACTGAAGAAATCTAGAATGGTAAGATCATAACATAGCAGGAAGACTTGCATAGTTGGAGAAATAGCAGAGATACATAAACTGCTTGCAAAGAAATGAAGCACAGAGAGTCGCTTTGATTTGGAAGTTAAACCTACAATTAATTCTTATGCATTCAGTGAGCCCTGGAAGGTTACCTCACCATGGAGATGCAAAGAGTTAACGTTCTAGGATTTCAACTTAATTGTGTTTTTCTGGGCGTGTGAGTGAGAAAAAAGATGAAACCAAAAATGTGCTGGTGTTATTAAGCTCCAGGCAGCAAATGTGTTGCTGTTAGCTGGCCCAGTGTAGTTGGGGTTCGGGAGAAGCCACAGAAATTCTTTGATAGATCTGTGCATCTGGGCTCAGGACAAGTTCTGAAGAGCTGAGAAGGTGGCAGAAGGCCACTGCCTCTGAGCTGGAAAGGGGTAAGGCTCAGGTGAAGCCCTGGGAGCCATTTATATTTTGAAGGTAGCTGGGAGGATTAGAGTTTGGTGAAATCTAGGGAAAATGCCAGCCCAATGAAGCCAGCTGGCAGTTAAAAAGTTGAAATTGCACCAGTTATTAGAAGCCAAAATGCAGACTTAGAAATCCAGGGGAACAGAGTTTCAGGAGACAAGATTGAAACCCTGGGAGTTGTGCAGTTATTGAAGCACTTTTAGTTGGAGCAACTGTAAGGTAATTCAGAGGACTGATCTTCAAAAGTGAGAAACTTGGAGTTTAACGTGTGGGCGACTGTTTCACTGAGATTGATTGATGACTCAGTGCTTATTGACCTCTGACTGGATTGCTGAGAAATCCATGACATTTGTCTTGGTCACACTTGTATGGTGTGGTGTGTCAGAGCAGAGTTTGCCCATTAATTCACATACACCTCCTATGAACCCTGAATGTTAGAGCGTAAGATAGATATTGTAAATTGTTTTATGTTTTTGACCTTGTATTGTAAAGTTTATTTTTGTTAGTTCAGAACCTGTGGATCTTGTGGCTTTATTTTCTAAGCAGTGTCTTGAATCTCAGATTTCTGTCTGCTTTAAACAAAATGTCATTGGTCCCTAACCAGTTCTTACCAAAAGCTTTAGATCTGATAGTCCAGCTTCGCAACACTTCCTAAAACAATAAAAACACTGTAAGAGGGAGATGGACATAAAGCATTTTTTCAAGGTAATTCAAAATGGTTATTGGTGTCCAATAGGAGTCTGAGCCAGGAAAATATTTCTTCACTTTCTATAATAAGATAGAAACAGACTTAGAAGGAATGTTGTGTAAGTTTCCAGACGATATAAAGAAAGGAGGCATAATAAATAGTTTTCAAGAACAATAAAAGTTGCAAGAGCAAACAAGATTTGGCAATTGCTAAAATTTGATGTAGCACTCAGTGTCAATAAATATAAAGTGGTACATTTTGATTGAACAATAATGAAAATAATTATGCTTTCAGTAAGAGGTGGTTGGGTGTTATGAAAGAGCGGAGAGATTAAGGATTCAAGATATTAAAATCAGCGCCTCAAACTATAAAACAAACTAATGGAATACTGGATTTTATTGTGCAAGATACAGAATATCAATATTGAGGTATAACAGTGCCTCCTCCATGATTAAGTCCATGGCAGAGGAAGGCCCATGAACAACCCATTAACTCAACGAGGGACAGGGAGCTTGCCATGCGGGTAGCATGACAAATCAATCCTGGTGAGTTTGCTAGAGCAGCTCACAAGACACAAAGGGTGTGGGGAACCCTCACTCAAAGACATTCACTACCTGATTCAAGGACCTGGCTTTGGAAAGAGTGGGAGCTTCAGCTTTACCAGCCTCTCCTACACCCCCACCCTATAACCGCCTTCTCACCATCACTCACCTGTGCCTTCTTGTTCTGAACATCTGGTGGGCATTGTACCGGCATCAGCCACAGCCTCCCCTGTGGCACTGATGGGTACAAAACAATTATTGGTCTCGGGAAGCAGGACTTCCTTCCCTAGGGTCCTTGATCCTTGGAAAGGTTCACTACAGGCTTCGTAAGGGGCTCATTGATCTCTCTGGAAAAGAACGATGCAGATATCTCTCTGGTTCTTCAGCTGACAGCTGAGAGCCCTCTCCCCCTCCCCTTCACCTCCACAAGATTCTGCCCAAGAAATTCAATTTTGAAAGGGATGTAAAACATTTATTCATTCATGGGATGTGGGCACCGCTGGTAAAGGCAGCATTTATTGCTCATTCCTAATGTCCATGTATTGAAGAGACACTGTCTTGAATCTTGTGTAGCTTGCAGGGCCATTTCAAATAGCCATTAGGGATTGATCTCATTGGTTTGGGTTTGAAGTCACACATCAGCCAGATAGGGAAGGCTGATTTCCTTCTCAAAATGGAGCAAGTTGGGTTTATATGATAATCCAATAATTTCATGGGGTGGAATTTTCAATTCTAGGAGGACAAAGGCAGCAGATACCTGGGAACAACATCACTTGGAGGTTTTCCTCCAAGTCACTCAGCATCCTGACTTGGAAAATATATCGCTGTTCCTTCACTGGGTCAAAATCCCGGAACTCCCTCCCTAACAACTCTGTGGATGTACCTATACCTCATGGCAGCAGTGATTCAAGAAGGCAGCTCACCACCACCTCAAGGGCAATTAGGGATCGCCAATAAATGCTGGCCGAGCTAGCGATGCCCGCATCCCATAAATTAATTAAGAAAGAAACACCAGGCTGCTGGTGACCCGGGTAGGCTTTTAGGCCTTTCTTACCTGCCTGTGGGAATGCAGCCAAACAGCACATTGCAGTAGGATGTCTAAACTCCAGCAAACCAGTCGGGGCGTAGCTGCTTTAAACATTTACAAAGATCAGCGAGAGGATACCTACACGTTGACGCACCCTCATAGTTTTTTACCATTAATGAGAGGCTGCTGGGCCTCTCGAGCTGGGAAGGCCTCTGAATGGCCCTCCTGCTCCAAGACCACCACACTGCCCTTAACTTGGACAGGAAACCTGTTTCCAGGCCAGTAATGGGGCACTGCTATAAACATCTCCAGCATTTGTGCTATTTTGCTTTTGTGTTCCCTGGGTCCTTTCTCAGTATCTGACTTAACCAGACAAACAGCCTGTTAAATACATTCTGATATGCTATTAACATCCAGCTTTAAAGGGTCAAGCAGCCTGTCTGTCCTAAGATGAATCGGTTATTAAGATCCCTACTTAGAGAATGCCCAGCAAAATTGTCTGGCAGCTGAAGGTAATTATTTTAAACAGATGTGTTTATGCCTGCCGTTCACACCAGTGTTTCAGAGGAAATCGGAGTCTGGTCACAGGTTAGGGTTACGACTCTGTCCATAATCTGTCCTTGGCACAGTGTTTGTGAATCGTTTAATGGAAAGGTGACTCCTGAAGGAGCATTGATTCTCCTCTTCACTATTAAACTGTTCACATTTCTCTCAAGCAGAATCCGCCTCTGTGGATGAAGATTTTACTAAAACCACAGTGAGCACTTTGCCTTCCTGTATAGCTCTCAGAATCCTATTCATGCTTAAGCTGAACAAGGTATAAGAAACCTATTTGTAACGGATATGGCAAACATGCATTTCCTAGAGATGTTTCATTGTTGATTCTTCCGTACCGATGAAAGTACTGCATCTGGCTGCGAAGCTGTCAAATCAGTCTTGATAACTCTTCAGATCCTGTCGCACAATATCCTTT
Organism: Carcharhinus amblyrhynchos; assembly: GCF_965287045.1. Classification (NCBI taxonomy): domain Eukaryota; kingdom Metazoa; phylum Chordata; class Chondrichthyes; order Carcharhiniformes; family Carcharhinidae; genus Carcharhinus; species Carcharhinus amblyrhynchos. The sequence continues at coordinate 16,907,114 of NC_137350.1, forward strand.
CCAATGCAGTGTGTAATCAAAGCAAGTAACTCAATGCTGGTGTGGGAATAATGACCTCGAGCTCTCAGCTGAATAAAAACAGCTTACAGTCAAGAGATCCTTTAACTTAGGTGGTCATGTGCCATACCATCCTCTAGCAAAGACTCTACAGTCTGTCATTTACTTTTGGCTACTGTCCATCTCACTTTTCCTGTCCAGAAATTCATCCAATTATCTGTCAAAGAGATTTATATTCTCGGCTTAAAGACTTTGCCTGCTATCTATTATTCCAAATGTTTATTACCCTTCGGGAGAAGCAAGGCATCAGCACTTCCTGTCTGACGTAGGAACATAGGAGCAGGAAGAGGCCATCTGGCCCTTTGAGCTTGCTCCACCATTCATTACGATCATGGCTAATCGCCCAATCCTCCTTTTTTCCCCATGACGTTTGATCCCGTTTACCCCGAGTGCTATATCTAGCTGCCTCTTGAATACATTCAATGTTTTGGCATCAACTGTAGAATGACCCATGGTTAGGTGGCCAGTGTTATAACGACTTGAAGATGAGCCCAATAACAACAAGAAAGGCTTATTTGAAGCTTGAAGATTTGAAATTCTAGATGCATTGAAAGTGATTTGTTAAGGAAGTGAGTAATTCATTGAGAGAAAAATTATTCAATAGAATGAAATCGGGCAATAAAAATAGGAATTTCATTGCTCAGTAGAACGGGTTAGCACAGAGGTAGAAGGATTTTCTTTTCTGTAACATGCTTCTGTGTAATGTAGTACAGTTGACGTCAAATAGAAGTTTTTGGAATTAGTTAGAATATCCCTTTGTTATTAAGCGGGGTGAGTGAACAGCCATCAACAAGGTTTGTATTTCCTGTGGATTATGTGGGAGGTTGTTTTCTTTTCATCTACAATAACCAACATGGTTGGGTTCCCCACAGGCGACACAGTGTACATCAGCCAGTTTGCAGTAATTGATGTATTTCTGGATTCTGGACAATACTTAGCTCCTAAAGGAAGCCAAATATTGTTTATTGCATCTAAATATGACAGATTTCCTCCACCCTAACTAGGTTTAACATTTACTCTTCACACCTTACATATTATACATGTCCAAAGAATAATAATTATTAAAAGTCTGTAAATCTGAAAGAATAAAGCTGAAAGTATAAAACAGCTTTTGGCAAAATGCTCATTTTAGATGTGTTGATGAAACAATCTGTCACCATGGCAACTGGTGCACATCCTCCTAACTGAGGTATAGCTGTCCAAATCAATCTTTTAGCATTTCTGTCCATAACCATGGAAACGACAAATGTGCATTCTATTTCATGCAGCAGTAATATGATTTTATACCTTTTCAGCTCACTTTAGGATTCTCTGGACCAGCAGCCACTTTTCATATATTTTAAACCAAGTTTGCTTTTTTTTAATATATATATGCCATCCAACATACCTCCAAATCGCCTCCTCTTAATCTAAAGAAGGGCTAGGCCAGAATTTTACACTCCGGTCCTTCCCCGGGCAGGTTCCAAGGTGGTGGGAGGAGTGTAAAATTGCATGGACAGCATTCCCTCTGGGAACTCACCTGCCCCGACCCAAATGCATTTTTACGGTAGGGTTGACAGGGCCTCAGAATGGATGTCCACACATCTGACACCCCCCCGCCTTCCCCAGCCCTGCCCCCCCCCACTCCGCCCCCCCCCGCCCAAGGGCATCCTCTACCCTCTCACCTAATGCCTCAGGTCATCTTCTACTCTCACTCCTGATCCTCCCAGGACCCTCCTCCTTGATCCCCCAGGACATCTTCTACCCTCCCTCCCGATTCCTCAGGGCACCCTTTTCTCCCACACCTCTGTGGACTGACTTGAATTGTGGTCCCAGGACTTGGGCTCGGGCACAGCATTGCAGTACCTCTTCTGGACACTGCAGCACTGTGTCTGGAGGGGCTGGAGCAGCTGTCGGCCAATCTGAGTGGCTGAGAACTCTCCATGGTGAGATTTGCATCCAATTGCATATGGAAGCCCTGCCTGTTGCAGACCAATTCTCAATTGAGAGTAAAATGGCATCATGTTTGTCAGAGTCAGTGGAGATGCATTCCACGTTGACTCTCAAAATGGAGGGTGCCGATTGCTTACCAATTCAGGGCCTGGTTACAGAAGAGTAAATTTTACCAGGGCAGAATGCGACATCACAGAGGAGATCCGTCTGTGGAAGATTACATAGTCTTCAAACCAATGGGGAGTTCCCAGAACAATGATCAATCCTCAATGTAGATGGCCTCCAGGAATCCAAGCAAGTTGAAAAATTTCCAAGGTGGTTCGGCAAATCACAGAGAGCAGCCTGCAGAAGGCCAAATTTTAAAAAGAAAATCCCTTTGGAGAAACTATGGTTTTCCTGTGAGTTGAGGAGGTGAAAGAGGTGAATTGAGAGATGCATTTAAAGTCACGAAATGTTTGCGTAGAATAAATAAAGATACATTTTACCCAATGACCCAAGGATTGACGACCAAGAGGGCATGGATTGAAGCTGATTTACAGAAGAACCAGAGGCAAGTGTAAGGAAATGCTTGTTTATGCAACAGGTGCTTGGTATCCAGATCGCCCTGCGTGATAGGCCAAGGTTAGGTGCACTGGCCATGCCAAATTCTCCCTCAGTGTACCCAAACAGGCGTCAGAGTGTGGTGACTAGACTATTTTCACAGTAACTTCATCACGGTGCGAATGTAAACCTACTTGTGACTAATAAATAAACTTTAAAACTTTTCTTTAATTATTCACCTGTAGCTTACAAAAGAAAATTGGGTAAATAGTAGAAGGGGAAAGAAATACGGAGGATGTGGAGAAAGAGCAGAGGAGAGTGAGACTAAATGGATTGCTTGGTGAAAGAATCAGATAGGTTGATGGAGCAAATGGCCTCCTATGCTGTACTGTGATTTTATGATTATGTAATTGAGAATATATTGCACCCATGGTTGGACTGGATACTTCTTTAACTGTTACGTCTAACATAACTCTACTTGACCTGTAGCCCCTTTTAGACCAACAATACATACAAATCAATCAGCCTCTGGAAGACGAGCAACAGTGCAGGATGCAATTTATAAGATTTACTGTGGATGTAAATCTCACAGATGTTAAAAAAGGGAGGGAAAGAAAGATGGGAGTAAAACGGAGAGATAAAAGAGACAGAAGAAGAAAAAGTAAATCATTATTTTAAATCATTGTCCCGATTAAATTCTGAGGGACTGAGACTCCACAGTGGGCCAATGCTCCCTTTAGCTGAACAGTTGCCTGACCACAAAGGGAACAAACAACCTTTTCTTTAAGCTGTGTGTACCCAACTTAATCTTAAAGAGATTGTGCAGTGCAACAAACAGGCTGCATATAACTGAGAGAAATTAGAAGGAACAATGTTGGGAATGTCATATTTTCAATAATTATGACTGTTTAAAAGTTTTAAAATTTTATTTATTAGTGGGCTTATATTAACACTGCAATGAAGTTAGTATGAAAATCCCCCATTCTCCACACTCTGGACCCTGTTTGGGTACACTGAGGGAGAATTTAGCATGGCCAATGCACTTAACCAACACGTCTTTCAGACTGTGGTAGGAAATCAGAGCACCCGGATGAAACCCACGCAGACACAGGGACTTCGTGCAGACTCCGCACAGACAGTGACCCAAGTCAGGAATTGAACACGGGTCCCTGGCGCTGTGCCACCCTGCTGCCCCAAGCTGGTAAAAATTCACTTGCATCAAAGTATAACTTTTACTGGAGTCTTTAGTGGTAAGTACAGCAACTTCACTCCCTTGCATGGATTTTGTTATTGAGTCCATTGGTGCAGTGTGGCATTGATATAGTGCAACTTGTGGAGGAACAGCATAACTCAGATTTCTTTATTTAACTGTACAAATATGGAGGCTGAATTGCTGTCTGATTTACTCAATAGTAAAGATGAGTGCTGTTTGCTTCACCGTTATTCTCAACAATGTATTGGAGGCCTTTCAGGAGAGGTTTACTAGACTGATACCTGGAATGAATGGGTTGTCTTATGAGGATAAGTTGGACAGACTGGGTTTGTTCCCACTGGAGTTTAGAAGAGTGCGTGGTGACTTGATTGAAGTATGGAAGCTGGGTATTGACAAGGTGGATGTGGAAAGGATGTTTTCTCTTGTGGGTGAGCCCAGAATTAGGGGGCACTGTTTTAAATTTGAGATCACCTTATAGGACAGAGAGAAGGAGAATTTGTTTTCTCTTAGAGAGTTGTGTGATGTTGGAACTCTTTGCCTCAGGAGGCAATGGAAGCAGGGTCATAGAATCCCTACAGTGCAGAAGGAGGCCATTTGGCCCATTGAGTCTGCAATGACTTGTACCCAGGCCCTATCCCCGTAACCCCAAGTCTCTTTACACCACTAATACCCCTAAGCTATATACACTTTCGGACACGAAGGAACAATTTATCATGGCCGATCCACCTAACCTTTACATCTTTGGAGTGTGGGAGGAAAGCTCAGCACCAGAGGAAACCCATGCAGACACAGGAAGAATGTGCAAACTCCACATTCACCCAAGGCCAGAATCAAATTCGGATCCCTGGAGCTGTGAGGCAGCAGTTCTAACCGTTGTGCCACTGTGGTGCCCCTTGAATATTTTTAAGGCAAAGGTTGCTAGAGGAAATATGGAACTCAACACAAATAGACCAGCCATAATCTTATTGATTGGTGAAGCAGGCTCAAAGGGAAGAATGGGTCTGCTTCTTCGCCTGTTTTGTATGTTCATATTTTTGTAACACATATCTCAGTCATTTATCTACACCAATTCATTTTTTAAACTATAGTTCTATATTTTTCACAGTATCGGATTATTGACAGCAGTGAAAGTGAAAGCTTGATTGTGAGTAGAATGATGAATAATGTTCATGACTTGAGCAGGTCATAATTAGACCCTCATTCAATTGAAAAAGTACCAGTTGGGCTCAAATAAACTGCCAAGGACGGTTACATAAATTTCAAGCATCAGTATTCACAGGAAATTATTTGAAGCCATGATTGTTGAGGTTTAGATGATACTTTAGGGATGGTATATTGAAAGTTAAAAATTGATTTCTCGGCATGGAACAATTTGGGTAAATTCAATCAGATTTATTCAGGTTGACAATCGATTTTACTAAAAACTTTTAATCTGAGCATATCAAACAATTACAGTTATTGGCCCATAACTTCTGAGCTTTGGGTTATCATACCTTGGAGGTAACCACAAGATATGCTGAGGCACCCTCATCCCAACCCAGAAACCCCCATATAAGGAATGCAAGGTACTTTGCCACGAATTTCAAACTTACCTTGGGCAATTACTCTGCATTAGGAACCACCCAGTTTAAATCGCGGTCCTTGGATAGATTCTGGCTGTGTTACAGGAATAGTTACCCAAGAAAGCTCAGAAGAATTTAAATCACTTCAAACTCCTGGGTATCTTATAGTACTGGCCCCTCCTGAACCCCCATGGGATGTCCCGACTATCCCCCATGTCCTACTACATTCCCAATCCCTAACAGGACCACCCAAACTACTTGCTGACCTCTGATGCCCTCCCCACACTCCTGATAATTGTGCTGACCTCCGACAGGATCCTTTGACCACCCTCCCACCTCCTCAACTGTCCTCCTGACCTCCAACTACTCCCCTAACTCCTGTTGATCCTCCTGAACTCCTGACCACCTCCCACTCCCACGGCTACTCCCCTACCCTCTGAATATCATCAAGCTCTGACTATCTTCCAACCCCTCATTGGAGCCCCCCACCCATCCTTTAAATTCATACCCTCCTTGGCAACTTATCCAGTATCCCCTCTGGGAAAGACCTCAAGAACTGCAATGAAACAAGATAAACTACAAAATATCTATAATAAAAGCAAAATACTGAAAATTCTAGAGATCTGAAACAAAAGCAGAAAGTGCTTGTAAAAACTCAGGCAGGCTCACAGCATTTGCGGAGAGAGGATAGAGTTAACATTTTGAGATTAAAATGGTTCTTATTCAAAACTGAAGAAAGGTGGGAATGTGGTAGGTGTTGGAAGAGGGAGGAGGGGCAGATGGAACAAAAGGGGAAAGCTAGGGATGAATTACAGGGTAGGGGAGATTGACAATGATGCGTGGAACACAGGACAAAAAGAGATGTAATGATGATATTAAAGACACAAAGCAATAATCCAGAGTAAGTGTTAATAGCAGGATAAAGGTCAACATTGTCTAATAGTAGAAACAAAGAAACAAGATATAGACTGGCAGCTGAGGGAAAGAAATTCGTAATGGAGAACAATGTTCGTGGATTGAAGTTGTTGAACTTAAGGTTGCATCCAGAAGGCTATAAAGTATCTAATCAGAAGATAAGGTTGTATTCCTCCAGTTTGTGTTGGTCTTCACTAGAACATTGGTGCAAGCCAAGGGCAGAAATGTGAGCAAGGTGGTGAACTGAATTGGTAAGTGACTGGTCACGTTTGAGGTCTGAGTGGAAGTGTTCTGCACAGCAGTCACTGTGTAGAGGAGCTCACGTCGTGAGCAGCAAATGCAGTAGTCTAAATCGAACGGAATACAAGTAAATCACTGCTTCATCTTGGGTGGCACAATGGTTAGCATTGCTGCCTCACAGCGCCAGGGACCTGGGTTCGATTCCTGGCTTGGGTCACCATTTGTGCGGAGTCTGCACCTTCTCCCCATGTCTGTGTGGGTTTCTTCCAGTCCAAAGACTTGCTGGTTCGGTGCATTGGCCATGCTAAATTCTCCCTCAGTGCATCTGAACAGTGGCAGAGTGTGGCGACTAGGGGATTTTCACAGTAACATCATTGCAGTGTTAATTAATGTAAGCCTTACTTGTGATTAATAATTAATAGACTTAAAAGAGTGTTTGTGGCTTGGACAATGAGGAGGTAAAGGAGCATGTGTTACACCTCCTGTGCTTGCAAGGGCATGTACTGTGGGAAGGAAATGAGATATTTGGGGTAATGGAGGAATCAACCAGGACATCGCAGAAGAAATGGTCTCCTTTGGAATGCTAACAGGGAAGGGGAAGATGAGTTTATTGGCGGCATTATGCTGAAGTTTGTGGAAATGGCAGGGGATGATCCTTTGAATATGGAATCTGGTGAGGTAGAAAATGAGGGCAAGGGAGGTTCTGGGAGGGAGGGGAAGCGTGTGAGGGCAGAGTTTGAGACATGGATTGGACACAGGGTCTAAACTGTAAAGGTGGCCTCCTTCTGCGCTGTAGGAACTCTATAATACTATGAGATGGTTAAAGCCAGGAAACTGGAAATTGTCATTAGAAGAATGACAATTGTAAGTGAAAAGAGCCGGACAAGGGAAGAAAAAAATAGAGCCAAGACAGAAAGAAAGAAATAAGTTCAGTGGAGCAGGGATGTGGTGAAATCGTGAGTCTGTCAGGACTGTGCTGTTTGTGAAGTTTGGGAAAGAGGGAGAAGGTTGTCCAGGGTGGGATGGGATGGAGTGGGGTGGGGGGACGGCTGTGATGTTAGATGCTTTTGAGGGTCTTGTACTGTATGATTCAATATGAATTGATAAAAAAAATTTGTTTCATAGCTTAACTCTTTTGCATAAGTGAATATAAAATTTGCATGTCAATCAAATAAACTTCTGCAATTTACAAATGTCATAGTTTTGTTTTATCACACCTGTACTGTCTTTACCTTTAAGGAATAATCATAGAATTCCTACAGTGCAGAAGGAGGCCATTCAGCTCATCGATCCTGCACCAACAACCATCCCACCCAGGCCCTATCCCTGTAATCCCCTGCATTTACCTTCCTAATCCTTTGACCCTAAGGGTCAATTTAGCGTGGCCAGTCAACCAAATCCACACATCATTGGAGTGTGGGAGGAAACCCACACAGACATAGGGACAATGTGCAAGCTCCACACAGTGCCCCAAGGCCAGAATTGAACCTGGATTTCTGGCGCTGTGAGGCAGCAGTGCTAACCACTCTGCCCCCATGCTGCCGTAGGGGGGGAAATTCCTAAACGGATTATTGAACCATGTTATGAATGTTCTTTCCCGAATCAGCAAGAGCTGGTATTGAACCTGGAGCTTCTGGTCCATAGTTAGGGGCAATACCACTACGCCACAAGACTTCCTCTGTGATAAATCAAGGTTATCTTATGACATGATGCTCAATTTCTCATTTATGTTCTGCAATCGATAGTTCCCTGATCTTAGGGCTGGCTATCGATGTGCAAAGGTTTCTACTGTGTTATCTTTGCACTTGCTCAACCATTTCACAGTTTGATACACTGAGATTCAAGACTGCTGAAGTCGCCACTTCCATAAGTTGAAGAGAATTTCCTCCAATGTGCCTCTTCCTTTGCTAGTTTATTAGTGTCACAGTAGGCTTACGTTAACACTGCAACAAAGTGACTGTGAAAATCCCTTAGCCGCCACATTCTGGCACCTGTTTCTGAGGGAGAATTTAACATGGCCAATGCGCCTAACCAGCACATCTTTTGACTATGGGAGGAAACCAGAGCATCTGGGGAAAACCCATGCAGACACGATGAGAATGTGCAGACTCCACACAGTGACCCAAGCTGGGAACTGAACCCATGTCCCAGATGCTGTGAGGCAGCAGTGCTAACCACTATGACACAATGCTGTCCCATCATCAATTCTTGTAGATCTAGGAGAGCCAAAAAAAAACATAATCTCTTGGGGTGAAAGAAAAACTATTCTTAAAACTGGAAATGAAAATAATCTTGTTTTAATTTGTTTGCCCTGGAAGTAGGCTCTCTGCACAATCATTGTTTCCAAGATTTTGCAAAGCATAATAAATAACAAATGCATTCTTTATTCAGACAGGCATGTCTGACAATCACTTAAATCTGAAATTACAATTCAAGGTCAGTCAAATCAATCAGTAGATAAGGATTCCATCTCCTTTACATTATTAAACTGTGTAATTACGGTTTTGATTTGCCAGTGTGTGCTAATCTTTAGGGAGTCATTAGCCCTCAGATTACCCGAGCAATTAGACCGTTGGATGCAGTGTGATTATTCACTACCGTAGGACCCTATGCAACAACACATGACTCACCCAATGTGTGGGAGAGCCATTAAGGAGTACATATTTCATTTTAAAAAAAATTCTCCTCTGTTGCACATTTAGAAAATAAATAAACACCATTTTGTTAATGTTTCAAGCATTGAAGCAAACTTAATTTCTCGCAAATCTATTTAAAACATAGCTGAGTGTAACACCAGGCTTTGGTGCTCAGAGATCAAAATGAATTGAGCTTTACTGAATGCTAAGGCTTCAATGCAAAGGTTGTGGCCTATTTTCCCAGTGAAATTAATATTTCAGATATAAGCCTGAACGATAAGCAATCTGTTCTCTCAGCAGACACTGCCAGACCTAGATTTCCTGTTTTTGATTCAGGTTTTCAGCATATTTGTTCATAATCACATCTCTGCTCCAGGAGCATTTCTAGATCAAGCTAATTATTAACAGTGAAAAATAATGTTTGGGGAAACCTTCCGACAGCAGCACATTGGTGAATGTGCAACCTGTGCTTGTTTTATAGAATCATACAAGTCTACAGTGGAGAAGGAGGCCATTTGGCCTATTGAATCTATACCGACCACAATCCTGCAAAGATCCTATCCCCATAATCCCATGCATTTACCCTAGCTAGTCCTCCTGACAGGAAGGGGGAAATTTAGCATGGCCAAGCCACCTGATCCGCACATCTTTGGACTACAGGAAAAAACTGGAGCACCCGGAGGAAACCCGCACAGACACAGGGAAAATGTGCAAACTCCACGCAGTGACCAAAGCTAGGAATCGAACCCGGGTCCCTGGCACTGTGAGACAGCAGTGCTAACCATTGTGCCACCATGCCGCCTTGTTATGCTTACTAAATTACAATTAGCTGCGTACGATCTTTTGTGGGACCATTAACATTTAAAATGAAATCTCAGTATCGAGTTTTCATTGATAGAATTGTAAATATTGTGGGATTCTGATTCACTGACAACAAGGACTTTCAACAAAGAGTAATCTATTCACTAGCTTAAAAGCTAATTCAACACTTATGCTCAGTCTGTTCTTCCGGGGATAACTACAGCACTTCCGCCACATGGCTTCTTATGTTGCCACGCCATCACATTCTCACATGTCAGTCATTCAGTTTACATCCTCTTTGCTTAGCTGGAACACCAGGTGGCATGAGATGTGACAGTGTGCACCATCAAAAACTATGTACAGACCATTGTGTAACATCCAAATTAAATAAGCTAATAATGCATGACTATTAACATGTAAAGTGAACCATGGATTGATCTGTTGCAGACCGATGCATAGCCCATCATGTCCAACAACGACCCCCCACCCAACCCCCACAACTCCCCTACTCCCTTTTGTTATAAAAAGTTATGATGTGGAGACGCTGATGTTAGACTGGGTGGGCACAGTAAGAAGTCAGAGTCAAGTTCCTCGCGCATGAGGACGGCCTCAACCAGGACCTTGGGTTCATGTAACCCCCACCATTTGGCCTGGGCTTGCAAAATCTTACTAGCTGTCCTGGCTTGAGACAATTCACATGTCTTTAACCTGTGATTATCCCTGTCTCCACTCTTACTGTTCGTACCTGTAGAGACTCGCATTCCAACCATTCTTCACATTTCAGTCAGTAATTATATTGCAGTTGTGTCTTTGCCTATATATGCCTTGTTTGTGAACGTACCTCTCCACTCACATGATGACGGACCAGCGCTCCGAAAGCTTGTGATTCCAAATAAACCTGTTGGACTTTAACCAGGTGTTGTGAGACTGTAGAAAGACTGTTGTGAGATTGTAGAAAGCTGAAATTCGAAAGCCAGTTCTAGGCTGAGTGCTAATAAGTTCTGGAATTTCATTTTGGTTTGCTCAGGCGCGGTGAGTGGTTATGCCAATTATTGGCGTTGTAGTCTTCCTCTGGCCGGTGTCCTTAGTGTGGGTGACCCAGAATGCTCTGTCAGCCTGTTCTGCTGGTGCAGGACTCACTCTTTGGCTTCTAGAGTAGTCTACATGTCCACTGGTATAGGGTGCCTGTGCCACAGGCCTAATGATTAAATTGCTGTATCATCTGTTGGGGCTGGTTCTGCTCCCTGTTGAAGATACAGGCGGCTGTGTACACAGTGGGCACTGCCTGAGGCTACCAGGTAGCTATTTTGATTGCAGAGCATTGGTCTGTACCACAGTTAACTGGTCATGGTGACATGTGGTCTGAATCCTGATCATTTGACCTGTTGTCAGTAATGGCATTTTGCTTCTCAATCTGCTTTGCATGAGGGGTCTTTTACATCGGCTTCAAGTCTGGGCTGCAGCAGAGTCTTATCAATAGGAATCGTGGAGCTGGTGTGCCTCAAAAACATTCTTTGTGATGACGAGGGCTGGCCCTTTTAAGGTAGATTTCGCAGAGTGAGGAGTGCAGCATCGCAATCTGTGTGATCCATGACACATCTCTCTGGAAGATGCTTGGCTGAGCGAACTGCCAGACTGTTTGACTGTGGATATAAGGGGGTTGTTGGTAATATGTTCCAAGTCTCTCACCTGTGCAAAGTTCCAAAAATCTCAGAAGATGAATTGGCGAGCGTTGTCTGTTATATATATCTCTGAGAAATGATGTGTGTTGTGAAGTGTCTCTTTGGCTAGATGATCATGATGTGGAGATGCCGGTAGATACCTATCTCTCCGCTTACCTGATGAAGGATCAGCGCTCTGAAAACTCGTGATTCCAAATAGACCTGTTGGACTTTAACCTGGTGTTGTGAGACTCCTTACTGTAGCTTGATGATGACTGTGGCTCTCGTCATGTTCGGCAGGTAGTTGAGTTCAAATGATCCAGAATACAAATTCACTAAAACTAAACATTATTTACCACTCCATTTGAAGATATCAGCTGTTGTGAATGAGCATGAAGGGTCTGGGACCTCATGCAAGTACAGCGATTCCTGTGCTTGATATGGCCCGAGTGCATTGCATGGTGCACATCTGGAAACTTCCCTTTCCGTGTCTGTGTACATGGAGGGTCACTGCAGTGATTCTTTGGCCTTGTCTTTAATTGCTTCCAACCTGAGGTGCCCTTGGTGAGCTTGTTATGTGTAGTGCCTCTGAAAAGCAATAGGGATGATGAATCGCTGGTTACGTAGTGCGAGTCCATCCTGTACAGTTAAATTATCTCTAATGGCAAAGAACATGCAGAGCTTGTGGAGAAGCTCCCTTGAGGACTCTGGCCAGCCCCTCATGACATTTCACACAATTGTCTGCTTGTGATGTCCACCTGAAAAGACTGTTTGAGATCCTGAATGTTATGAGAGGACAAGACTTATGTTGCCACGATACCCATGTCTTCCTCATGATCTGCCTGGTCTGTAATGGTTAAGAAGGTTCTGAAGAGGACATCAGTCTGTTACAGCTCCTTCCCACACTTATTGATAAGGTTATTGTAGCTTTAGCAGTATGCATTGCAGACACAGCGTGGAGAAGCTTTTTCAAGGTGGTTATGAGTGACTGATAATCCATTTCAACAGTTGCAGAACGACCACATATGAACTCATGAAATTTTTGACAGGCGAAGATGAAAGCAAGAAGTTTCTTTTCGATCTGTGCAAAACGAATCTCAGTGCCAGCGAGGGTCTGTGAAGCAAAGGCTTATTACTCTGTCATTCTAGATGCAGACTACACCAACTACTGTGAATTCCACAATCTATTTATTTCCTGATTATTTCATCAGTGAAAGCTCCAAATGCACATTCCTTTGCCAACGTTTTCAGGGTGGTCGTCTAAGATTGCATTGATTTGTCCGCTCTTTGGTTTGTTAAACTGAATGCAATTAAGGTTTTTACCAGGAGACACACATTCTCAAACTTTTTTAGGATTATTTCGGGATACTCTTTTTCCCTCCTCCATCTGGAAAACACACAGCTCGAGTTTTTTGAGAGCTTTAGGGCTCGCTATGTTGAATGGAATACAAGCCTGTATCTATTTTGACTTGTCAGACATGTAACACTGCAGTAAATTATAAGAACATAAGAACTGGGAGCAGAAGTAGGCCATCTGCCCTCGAGCCTGCTCTGCCATTTAATAAGATCATGGCTGATCTTTTTATGGATTCACCTCCACTTACCCATCGGCTCACCATATCCTTAATTCCTTTACTGTTCAAAAATGTTTCTATCCTTGCCTTAAAAACATTCAATGAGGTAGCCTCAACTGCTTCACTGGGTAGAGAATTCCACAGATTCACAACCCCTTATGTGAAGAAGTTCCTCCTCAACTCAGTCCTAAATTTGCTTCCCCTTATTTTGAGGCCAGGCCCCTGTAGTTCTAGTTTCACCTGCCAGTGGAAACAGCCTCTCTGCTTCTATCTTATCTATTCCCTTCATAATGTTTCTATAAGATTTCCCACTCTTTCTCAAATCTATCTCACCTATCTGCAATATTTTCATCAAAGACGAATAGGTCAATGTGGTGAATTCCTTGTGTCATACTGTCAATTCCTGACACCATGCAAATGTTGTGTGTTCCCACGTCACTGATATGACACTCAAAGAGTAATTTATTCACTCTACCTGATCCCGGGAATAACTAACATGTTCCCACTACATGATCTCTTTTGTAGCCACGTTGTCATGTTTTTATATGATCACTTGGTCTACAAGAACTGCGCCATGAGAATTTTTTAAACAGAAACTGAAAGTATTTTATATAAAAGAATTAAATAAAACAAACATTATTAACTTGATGATTTATGTACTGAGGTTTATTTCCTATTTCCTCCAAGAATTCTCTTATAAGACACTGCAATCGTAAAGTTATGTAGGGACCCCCAGTATGAATTTTACAGTCCCCTAGAGAACGCTCTTCATATCCAGCTATTTATTCACAGAGATAAAACTTACATTTACCATCACTTGTCTGTGGACACCTCGTTCTAGTTACTTTTCAATACTTCCAAGCTGGTTCCAACCTCCTGGTTACTTTCTTTCGCAATAATGAACAGCGAGGCTGACTGCAGATTGTCCCACTAGTGTCAAACTAGGCAATCTTCGAGCTTCTGTTCCTCGCAAGATTCAAACTGAGATTATGTCTCACTAACTTCATGGTGGCACACTGTTGCCTCACAACACCAGGGAGAGATCTGGGTTCAACTCCTAGCTTGGGTCACTGTCTGTGTGGAGTTTGCATGTTCTGCCCGTGTTCGCGTGGGCTTCCTCCGGGTGCTCCAGTTTCTTCCCACAGTCCAAAAGACGTGCAGGATTAGGTGGATTGGCTGTGCTAAACTTTCCCTCAGTGTGCGTGAACAGGCACCGGTGTGTGGCTAATAGGGGATTTTCACAGTAACTTCATTGCATTATTAATGTAAGCCTACCTGTGATAATAATAAATAAACTTTAAAACTCTTTCACATGCAGTAAATGAGAAAGTTAGTGTTTTATTCAAGTGTGGGTCTGTCTGCCATTTATTTTGGCTGACTTCTCTTAGTGAGTTGCAAATGCAAAAAATCTAAATTGCTGCTACAAACCTTTCCCAATAAATATCCAGATAAATTGAAATCAAAGAGATTTCCAAAGCCATCGAACTCCATGATAACATCTTCTGCTCTTGGCTATCCTCAAATCGATCTTTAAGCTAATTATCCCCCATTTACAATTTCTACAACTAAGTAAATGCACTTGCTGTTTTATAGCTCTATCTCCGCCATTCCGACTCTGCTAACCAAACATGGGTAACCTGATCCGTTGTTTCTTTAGGTGTTCTGGCAATCATTAAAATATAATCAAGAACAGAAGCAGGAGTGGGCCACCAGACCTTTCAAGCTGGCCCCACTATTGAATACAACCGTGGTTGATCTACGCTGGTCTCAACTCCTTTTTGTGCCACTTCCTCATAGCCTTCTGTTCCTCGATCTATCAATTATCTATTCATCTCCACTTTGAATACTTAATGATCCAGTCTCTATCACCCTTTGGGGCAGAGAATTCTGAGATTCGCCACCTTCTGCGAGAAGAAATTTCGACACACCTCAGTTTTAAATGGCTGGGCCTTTATCTTGTAGCTCTGTCCCCTTGTTCGAGATTCTCCCACTACTAAAAACATCTCACCGTTACCTACCCTGTCAAGCCCCCTCAGGATCTTATATGTTTGAATAATGTCACTTCTCATTCTTCTGAAGTCCAAGGAATATAACCCAGACTATTTAGTCTCACTTGATAGGTCAACACCTTCATCCCAGGAATTAGCTTAGTGAATCTCCTTTAGACTGCCTCCAGTGCAACTATATCCCCTTTTTGGTAAGAGAATCAGAACTAAAAATAATTCTTACATTAATACAAACCATGAACTAGATATTTGCAATAGCTGCGGAACAGAAATGAAGACTCCATCGAGCTCTTTCTGTAACAGGATTATAGAAACGTGCAGGAAAATTTGGATATATTTACCATTTACAATATATTCTGCATATCATGTTGTTTGTAGAAATGTGTACAGATTAAACTACACACAAAATACGGCATATATTGTAAATCATGCACTCCAATAACTGCAGAGTGGTAATGTCCAGAGTGTGTTATCCTCAGGATGTAGTACTGTGTTGAGTCATAGGATGATAAAAATTGCAGCCTACCATGATGGTACCATAGAATCAAAGAAACCCTTCAGTGCAGAAGGAGGCCATTAGGGCCATCGTGTCTCCCCGACCACAATCCCACCCAGACATTATTCCTGTAACCTCTTATATTTATCCTGCTAATCCCCCTGACACTAGGATCAAATTAGCATGGCCAATCAACCTAATCCACAGTTAGGTTAGGTGCTCTGTGGGAGAAAACTGGAGCCCTTGGAGAAAACCCACGCAGACATGGGGAGAATGTGCAAACTCCATACAGGCAGTGACCCAAGTCGGGAATCGAACCCGAACCCCTGGCGCTGTGAGGCAGCAGTGCTAACCACTGTTTCACTGTGCTGCACCTGGTGGTGATGTGGCTCTTCCTTAGTCTCTGCATCAAGTGACTTCTTACCTTCAGTGACTTCAGCTGCCAGCTTAACTCATTATGCTCTCCCTACTGGACTTCACTTCCCTCCATATGTTCACGCCAGCCACATCAATCTTGCCATCTCACGCGGCCCTACTACTCCCAGTGTGTCAATCACAGACAAGGCCATCCATGTTCACTTCCTTGATCATTTACCCCTTAAGGCTCACTTTTTCTGTGAAAATCTCTTTCCAAATCACTTACAACAACATTTTCATATTCCCAACCTGTATACCTTGCACCCCGCCCCCTCCAAAATCCCAACCACCCACCTCATTTTTAGCAACTCCTAATCTGCGCAATCCGACCCTCACTTCAACATTTAGTGTCCTTGTCCTCACCAACATTAATACTGTCACCCTAATCACTCCCCCAGACCAATCTTCA
Organism: Carcharhinus amblyrhynchos; assembly: GCF_965287045.1. Classification (NCBI taxonomy): domain Eukaryota; kingdom Metazoa; phylum Chordata; class Chondrichthyes; order Carcharhiniformes; family Carcharhinidae; genus Carcharhinus; species Carcharhinus amblyrhynchos. Next base: position 16,923,573 of record NC_137350.1, read on the forward strand.
TTTGTACTTTTTTTGGCCCAAGGGATGCAGGCTTGCAGCCACATATCTGCTCCATCACAAGACTCTCTATAGTCACCTCCATACTCTCAGCTTTCCCCCAAATGCCTTGGCTCATCTGCTGCTTTTATCAATGCATTTGTTACCTCAAAACTTGACCATTCCAAAATTTTCCTCGCCAGCTTCCCATAGTCTACCCAACAAAAAGTTGAACTTATCCAAAACACTGCCACCAGAGTTCCAATTCACACAAATCTTCCTTTACCAACCCCCCTCTATTCCTTGGCCCACTTTAGCTTTTGTTCTGCCAGTGCCTCAGATTTGAAATTCTCATCCTTGTTTTCAAGTCATAGCTGCATTCCTCCCTATCTCATATCACCTGCTCCAGCCCTACAATCTTTCACAATCTCTGTGCTCCTCCAATTCTGGCCAGTTGTTCATCCCTGTTTTTAATAATTCCACCATTGGCAGCTACATCTACAACTGCCTAGAACCGAAGCTCTGCAATTCACTCCCTAAATCCTTCTGTCTCTGCATCTCCCTCTCCTCTGTTAAGCTGTTGTTTGAAACCTACTGCTTTGACTAAACGTTTGGTCACCAGGTCTAATATTGCCGTAAATTGAAAGGAAATACTGCAGGAATCAGAAATAAAAGCAGAAAATGTTATAGAATCAGAAAGGTTTACAGCATGGAAACAGGCCCTTTGGCCCAACTTGTCCATGCCGCTCTTTTATTTAAACCCTAAGCTAATCTCAATTGCCCGCGTTTGGCCCATATCCCTCTATACCCATGTTACCCATGTAACTGTCTGAATGGTTTTTAAAAGACAAAATTGTACCCACCTCTACTACTACCTCTGGCAGCTTGTTCCAGACACTCACCACCCTGTGTGTGGAAATATTGCCCCTCTGGACACTCTTGTATCTCTCCCCTCTCACCTTAAACCTATGCCCCCTCGTTTTAGACTCCCCTACCTTTGGGAAAATATATTGACTATCTAGCTGATCTACGCCCCTCATTATTTTATAGAGCTCTATAAGATCAACCCTCAGCCTTCTACGCTCCAGAGAAAAAAGTCCCAGTCTATCTAGTCTCTCCTTATAACTCAAACTATCAAGTCCTGGTGGCATCCTAGTAAGTCGTTTCTGCACTCTTTCTAGTTTAATAATATCCTTTCTACAATAGCATGACCAGAACTGTACACAGTATTCCAAGTGTGGCCTTACCAATGCCTTGTACAACTTCAACAAATCCCAACTCTGTATTCCATGGTCTGACCAATGAAACCAAGCATGCTGAATGCCTTCTTCACCACTATGTCCACTTGTGACTCCACTTTTGAGGAGTTTGAACCTGTAACCCTAGAACTCTTTGTTCTGTAACTCTTCTCAATGCCCTACCATTAACTAAGTCCTACCCTGGTTCAATATATCAAAATGCATCACCTCACATTTATCTAAATTAAACTCCACCTGCCATTTGTCAGCCCACTGACCCAATTGATCAAGATCCCATTGCAATCCGAGATAACCTTCTTCACTGTCCACTATGCCACCAATCTTGGTGTCATCTGCAAACTTACTAACCATGCCTCCTATGTTCTCATCCAAATCATTAATATAAATGACAAACAACAGTGGACCCAGCACCAATCCCTGAGGTACAACATTAGTCACAGATCTCCAGTTTGAAAAACAATCCTCGACAACCACCCTCTGGCTTCTGTGATCAAGAGGAGATGCCGGAGTTGGACTGGGCTAAACACAATAAGAAGTCTCTCGACACCAGGTTAAAGTCCAACAGGATTATTTAGTAGCAAAAGCCTCAGCTGTCAGAGTGCTGCCCCTTCATCAAATGAGTGGAATTTCAATTCACAAACAGGACATATAAAGACATAAACTCAATTTACAAAATAATGGTTAGAATGTGAGTCTTTACAGGTAATCAAGTCTTAAAGGTACCGACAATGTGAGTGGAGAGAGGGTTAAGCACAGATAAAGAGATGTGTATTGTCTCCAGTCAGGACAGTTAGATTTTGCAAGCCCAGGCAAGTCATGGAGGGTTACAGATAGTGTGACATGAACCCAAGATCCTGGTTGAGGCCATCCTCATGTGTGAGGAACTTGGCTGTCAGTCTCTGCTCAGCGACTCTGCGTTGTCGTGTGTCATGAAGATTGCCTTGGAGAATGCTTACCTAAAGATCAGAGGCCGAATGCCCGTGACCGCTGAAGTGTCCTCCAACGGGAAGGGGACAGTCTTGCCTGGTGATTGTTGAGCAGTGTTCATTCATCCATTGTCGTAACGTCTGCACGGTCTCCCAATGTACCATGTCTCGGGACATCCTTTCCTGCAGCATATCAGGTAGATAACATTGGCCAAGTTGCAAGTGTATGTACCCTGTACCTGGTGGATGGTGTTCTCGTGTGAGATGATGCCATCCATATTCATGATCTTGCAGAGGTTGCTGTGACAGGGTTGTGTGGTGTCGTGGTCACTGTTCTCCTGAAGGCTGGGTTGTTTGCTGCGGACAATGGTCTGTTTGAGGTTGTGCGGTTGTTTGAAGGCAAGAAGTGGGGGTGTGGGAATGGCCTTGGCGAGATGTTCGTCTTCACCAATGACATGTTGAAAGCTCTGAAGTAGATGTTGTAGCTTCTCCGCTCCGGGGAAGTACTGGGTGACGAAGGGTACTCTGTCCACCATGTCCCATGTTTGTCTTCTGAGGAGGTCAGTATGGTTTTTCGCTGTGGCGCATTGGAACTGTTGATTGATGAGTCAAGTGCCATATCATGTTCTTATGAGACCATTTTTCAGCATCTGGAGGTGTCTGTTGTGATCGTCCTCATCTGAGTTGATCCTGTGTATACAGAGGGCTTGTCTGCAGGGGATGGCTTCTTTAATGTGTTTAGGTTGGAAGCTGGAGAAGTGGAGTATTGTGAGGTTATTTATGGACTTGTGGTACAGTGAAGTGCTGAGGTGACTGTCCTTGATGAAAATGCTTGTGTCCAAGAATGCAACTGATTCTGGAGAGTATCCATGGTGAGTCTGATGGTGGGATGGTACTTGTTGATGTCATCATATAATTGTTTCAGTGATTGTTCACCATGCATCTAAAGGAAGAAAATGTCATCGATGTAACTAGTGTACAGCATGAGTTGAAGGTCCTGTGCGATGAAGAGGTCTTGATCGAGCCTGTGCATGAAGATGTTGGTATATTGAGGTGCGAATTTGGTCCCCATGGCTGTTCCATGTGTCTGCATGAAGAACTGGTTGTTGAAGGTGAAGACATTCTGGTCCAGGATGAAACCGATGAGTTATAAAATTGCATCTGGACATTGGCAACTGTCAGCAGTTGTGTACTGAGGCAGTTGCAGCAATGCCATCATCGTGGGGGATGCCATCATCGTGGGAGACATTCATTGTGACGAGGAGTGCTCCTGGTTCAACTGCTCCACGTGTGCTGAGTTTGTGTGGGAAGTCGCGACAAAAGCTAGGGTTCTTTATACAATGGGCTTCAGGATGCTCTCGGTGTAGCTGGAGAGGTTCTCGCACAGGGTCTCATTGCCCAATACGATGGGACGGCCGTGTGTGTTTGCCTTGTGTGTCTTCAGGAGGCAGTAGAGATCTCCAGTGTGGGGAGTACGTGGGATGAGAACATGAGTGGTGCTGTGAAGGTCCAGATCAAACATCTTGATCAGTCTGTTGAGTTGATGGGTGTGTTCTTTGGTCAGATCTGTGGGTAACTATCTGTAGTGTTCCTCGTTGTTCAGTTGTCGGCCCACTCCTTTGCAGTATCCATTCTGTTCAGTATGACGATGGCCCATCCAACAGGATTTTGGGTTCATGTCACACTACCTGTAACCCCCATGACTTGCCTGGGTTTGCAAAATCTCACTAACTATCCTGGCCAGAGACAACACACATCTCTTTAACCTGTACTTCACCCTCTCACTGCTCATATTGTCTGTGTGTTTAAGACTTGATTACCTGTAAAGATTCACATTCCGACCATTATTTTGTAAATTGAGTTTATGTCTTTATATGCCCTGTTTGTGAACTGAAATCCCACTCACTTGATGAAGGAGCAGCGCTCCGAAAGCTTGTGCCTTTTGCTACCAAATAAACCTGTTGGATTTTGACCTGGTGTTGTGAGACTCCTTATTCTGTCACCAAGCTAGTTTTCTATCCATTTAGCTAGTTCAGCCTGAATCCCGTGAGATTTAACCTTACGCAACTACCTACCATGCGATACCTTATCAAAAGCCTTGCTAAAGTCCATGCAAACAACATCAACTGCACTGCCCTCATCTTTCTTCTTCGTTAATCCTTCAAAAAACTCAATCAACTTTGTGAGACATGATTTTCCATTCAAAACTATGACTGTCCCTAATCAGTCCTTGCATCTCTAAATGCCTATAGATTCTGTCTCTCAAAATACCTTCCGAAAACTTACATACCATAGATGTGAGCATCACCCGCCTGTCATTCCCAGGCTCTTCCCTGCAGCCCTGTTTAATTTAAGGCACAACATTTGTCACCCTCCAATATTCAGGCACCTCACCTGTGACTATCAATAATTCAAATATCTCTAATAGGGGAACCACAATTTCCTCTCTACCTTCCCACAATGTCTTGGGATACACTTCATCAGATCTTGGGGATTTATCTGCTTTAAGACTTCCAGCACTTCTCTGTATAGACTTCTCTGTAATACGTACACTTGTCAAGACATCACTTGTTGAAAAAACTCAGAAGGTTCAACAGCATCAGTGGAGAGAGAAACAGAGTAAACAGTCAGATTTTCTGGTCCCACTGTAGGGAAAGGAGATTTAGTTGAGTGTCAAACTCTCTGTCCTCGCTTGCAGTGACAGTGGGTGTGAGCAGACGGTAAGATCATAGCCCCGTGTTTCGAGTAGAATGATTTTTCTTTGGAATCTAAAGAAGGATCATATTGGACTAATGGAGATGGTTCTAATAAGTTGGGAAGTTTCCTGGCTCAACCTTCTCACCACCTCCACAAAGGTCAATCCCCCAAAGTAGTCTGAGCTGTTCTGGGCACCACACCTGTTAGAATGTAACCAATGATAACATTTACAGTGTGGCCAATGGTAACAAGATGCAAGGGTCAGCTGATCCAGTGAACTGTGTAACCAATGACAAAATGATGGGATGATCAGCTGACTTGGTATAAATAAGAACCTGTTGGGAATTGTAGGAATGGCCCAGGGTGAGGTCTCAAGTATTGGAGCAATGAAGTTTCTTTATTGAACCTTTTTCTTTGATTTATCTAATAGAGTAAGTTTTGTTTCATTTTATTGCTTATAACACCTTCTTCTGGATGAACAATAACTTGGGAAAAGATGTATTGGCTTTTGAGAATAAAGGTACCAGAATGACATGTGGACTCAAAAGGTTAAAATATGAGGAAAGATTGCAAAAGCTAACACTGTATTCTCTGGAATTTAAAAAATTAGGGGGAAATTTGATCAACATATTAAAGGGGACAGATAGGGTTGATAGAAACTATTTCTATTTACTATGACCGGAGATCATAGTATAAAAAATTGAGCCAGACCTTTCCGAGTATGAGGAAATATTTCTAAAATGGGTGGTAGAAATTTGGAACTCTCTTCCACTAATTGCAATCGGTGCTTAATTAACTGTTAATTTTAAGTCTGAGATTGATAGATTTTTGTCAACCAAACTTATTAATAGAAATGGGGGAGAGGTTGGTGTATGGAATTAGATTACTAAGCAGCCAAGATCTCATTGAATGGCAGAGCAAGCTCAAGGGGCTAAGTGACTCTCATTCCAATTTTCTGTCTTCCATTTTCCTAATTGATTATGAAAGATGAGATCAGGTTTAAGCACCATTTCTGTGTCGCGTGACAAGCCATTACATACTGAAAATCCTCCATTTATTCCTCAGTGTTGACTTATTTTATCCTTGAGCCATCTCTATGTCTATTCCACAATTCATAGAATCCTGACAGTGCAGAAAGAGGCCATTCAGCCCATCAAATCTGCACCAACAAAAATCCCACTCAGGCCCTATTGCCATAACCAAATATTGCCATATTTACCTGCTAACATGCCTGACACTAAGGGGCAATTGAGCATGGCCAAGCAGCGTAACCCGCACGTCTTTGGACAGTGGGAGGAAACTGGAGCACCCAGAGGAAACCCACGCAGACACGGGGAGAATGTGCAAATTCCACACAGCCAGTGATCAAAGGCCGGAATTGAATCCAGGTCTCTGGAGCTGTGAGGCAGCAGTGATAACCACTGTGTCACCGTGCCACCCTAGGGTGCTTCAAATTGAAGAAAGAATCTACATAAAGGAATGATAGAAAAATAATGAAGTGACGGAGTAACATAGCATCATGTGGAGAGAGCAACATTTGGTGTAACACGTGTTTAATGGAGACCGGGAAGGCTCTCATCCGAATGCTAGGGTACAAGTCTTAAAGGCAAAGGATCGGAGATATTGGCTGGAATTTTATCGTCCTGCCTGCCATGGGAATCGGAGCAGACGAGAGGCATAGCATAGAAAGATCCATTGACCTTGGGTGGGATAGTCCAATTTTGGAATGAGGGAGGCCATAAAAGTATATATACACAATGTTAAATGGGTAATTGTTCTTATGTGAATCAGAGAGCAATGTTAAAAGAAAACTTGTAGCTACAGCTGGTTGAAAAACCGGCCCTTGAGTAAGACCAATTGATGCCATATCCTATTTTCCTGTGTTTTTTTTTGGTTTGAGTAGTTCCACTAAGACTTTTGTTGTAGATGAATGTTATGGTAACAAATGGTAGTAATTACAGAAGATTCGATTACTTCCCAAGACTTGGCACCATTACTCAGGAACTACCAGAAGGTAACTGCACTCAGTATGGGCTGCTCCACAGCTATTACCTTGCTGTTTGCTTCAGGGAGCTTTTTAAAGTTACCATAATTACACTCTGCAGGGAAGAAGCAACTCAATCACCCAGCCACATTCAGCACTTAGCGCATGAAATAGCTTTTTCAATAACATACAAGGTTTTAGACACTCATTTTTGCCATTTGTACAAAGGTATACACATACTGCTGTAGTTCTCCTTACAATTCTTATAATTCTTATAACACAACACTATATTTGTTTATAGTTAAATTCACTGCCACTTCTCTTCCAAGTGTTCTCATGCTGAAAAAATTCAGTTCTTCTCTCCAACAGGATTTCAGTTTATCTCTTCTACCTCGTTCACTTTCATTGCTTTCTATTTCCCTTCTCATGGTTGTTCTACCAAAAGCTGCTTTCACAGCGATCACATCTCCTTCCTTAGCAACTGTTTCCAGCTCCAACTTATTCCACGTGGATTTCTCAAACAACTATTCTTGTATCCTGAGATTCATGCTCAACTCAAGGGGCTGCCACGTGCCCTCCCCCAGCCTTTCTTTAAGCAATGCCGACTTGTTCTCAGAGCTGCTCTGCTCCTCTATTTCATCCCATCCATTCTTCATCTGGCACGTTAAACAAAAACCTTTTATCTGCCTTTCCGTTGTGAAGAATTGTAAGTTTCAACAACCCATTGGTAACAACATCACTCTTTCTCTTCATTTCCTTCTGTCCCAATCCCATTCTTCAAATCTCCTCCCTTGCCATGTGTTCATGATACCCTTAGGCTTTTCCCTTCTTGATCTTGAATGATCAGTCCTTAGCAAGTGCCCAGCTTCATCCCCTTATACCCTCACCTCAATGAATTTCGAGCTTGGACGAAACTGTGTTCCTTTGTCACTTTTCATAGAATTGAATCCCTACAGTCCCATCAATTCTGCACTGACCACAATGCAACCCAGGCCCTATTCCCATAACCCCATACATTCATGCTGCTAAAATCCCCTGACACTAAGTGACAATTTAGCATGGCCAATCAATCTGACCTGCACATCTTTGAACTGTAGGAGGGAACTGGAGCACCTGGAGGAAACCCATGCAGTCACGGGGAGAATGTGACAGGAGTTTTCCACTCATTCGGCAGATTTTTTACCCACCTCCAATATTGTCTCTCACATGTCATCTGCTTCTTAATAGTTTACTAGTCACAAGTAGGCTTACATTAACACTGCAATGAAGTTACTGTGAAAATCCCCCAGTTGCTGCACTCCGGCACCTGTTTGGATACACAGATTTAGAATTTAGCATGGTCAATGCACCTAACTGTACACCTTTCCAACTGTGCGAGGAAACCAGAGCACCCAGAGGAAACCCATGCAGACACAGGGAGAATGTGCAAACTCCAGGAATTGAAGCCAGGTCCCTGGCACTGTGAGGTGGCAGTGCTAACCACTGTGTCACCGTGCCTTTGGCCTCTTACCATCTTTTCACTGAGAATTGCCAGCCGTCACAGTTTCTCTGCCCTCCACAGTCACGTTAACTTGCCTCCATCTAAACTTGCACTCCTCTCAGGTGCAGCCCAGAGTTGTCGTTACACCTGCTGAAGTGGATAATGCTATTGTCTGGTGTACTGACCTTTACCTAGCAGAGGTTCAACGCTAACTCACCGACGTTCCCTCTTATTTCTCTGGGCCACAATCCCAAATATTACTTCCAGGACTGAGTCTAACCTCATCTCCTCCAGAGATTTTCCAATCCCAACCCCAAATCGCTAGGTTTATAATTTTAGCCTGTTCAGCATCATTGCAATGATTTCTTCCTATCCCGACTTCTATTTTCTCCTCCTTTGCCCAGGTTGTTCCTACCTACATCCTTGAATTTTCCAATCTCCTCCATTACTTTATAAAATTCTTGAACATAATCATCTCCTTTTCACCCTGGACATCCAACCTCTACACTTTCATTCCCAACCAAGATTGTCTGAGAGCCCTCTGCTTTTCAAAGAAGAAGTGGAGAAGTCTCAGATTGTCTGAGTTGGGGAAGTGTAGAGCGGAATTCTTCCCCAAAATTTCTAAGTGTCATAACAGCAAGAATAATGGAGTGATCTGCGCTGGTCTCTCAGGTGTGCTCTGCACTGCAATCCCCCCACACTTGGTCACTTTTTTGGAGGTTTGAGAGTTTTGCGCCAGTACCCGGGTGTGGGGAGGTGGGGGGATGCATCTAAACATGCCAGTGAGCCTGGCTTCTGAGCATTTGGATGCCGTTTCGCAAGGGCGCCCCAATCTCAGAGTGCATTGGGAGATCTTCTCCCTTCTCCCACAGACATTCCTCCTCTTATCAGCAGGAGGTTCCCTCACCCTCTCCCAACGTGGGTCACCACTGTGGATCCCCCAGCCCAACCCTGATATGCCCCCATCAATACGCTCCCCCCAGACATGTCCACTCATCAAAATCACCTTCACAATCCACCCCAAAATGATTCCCCCCCCACCACCACCACTGTCATGGCCACCATTCAGATTCCACTCTCTCAGCACTGCCTCTGGCACACTGGCAGAGCTGAAGTACCACCGAACTGTCTGGTGGCCACTTCCAGGCAATTCCCATGTGTCAGTTGGGCACTACCAGGTGGGCATTGCCCTTAGAGCTTCAGTGGCCTCTGAGCCAGGTCTCCACTGGTGGTTTTCATCCTGGATCTCAGAACATGGTGAGAGCAGTGCTTCGAAGAGCGCTCTCGACCTCTCTCTTTTCTTTGCATCAAACATAACATTCTTTTGGTCAATATAGTAGAAAATGTTTTCTACACTGACACAGACCAAACAAGGGATTTCAGATAAATAGAAAAAGGTGTGCACTTGGAGAACATTTTCATCCCCTTGACAACTTGACCTCCCTTTTCAGCAGCACGAGCCCACACAGTCTGCTCCCCACACGTGAGATTCTACATGAGGAAGACTATCCCTCCCTCCTCCAAAGGGAAAAACTAAAATGAGCTCTAAACTAAAGAGATGCCTAGCTCCCAATAAATGAGATATAACACCAGAAACTATCGCAAATGCAAGTGGGGGCGTGCAGGCTTCTCACAATGAGGATATCAAGACGAGATAGAATCATAGAATCCCTATAGTGCAGAAGGAGGCCTTTCAGCCCATCGAGTCTGCACTGACCACAATCCCACCCAGGCCCTATTCCTGTAACCCTTCATATTTACCCTGCTAATCCCCCTGACACTATGGTCAATTTAGCATAGCCAATCAACCTAACCTGCACATCTTTGGACTATGAGAGGAAATCTGAGCACTGGGAGGAAACCCACGCAGACATGGGGAGAATATGCAAACTCCATACAGACAGTGACCTGAGGAATTGAACCTGGGTCCCTGGCACCGTGCTTCTCAAGATAGAATCCACGTGTGCGAGGAATCTTGGACAATGACCCCAAGCCTCACCACACCCAATAGGATGAGTTCCATACACCTCTCTGTGAAAAAAACCCTGAAGATATTGTTCACTTTACTCGCAAGAAAATTGCCTCATATTGGATAAACCAGCAATGGGAGTTCACAAAGGGATCATGTTCCATGAGCAGAAATGCTTTAGTTTAAGTTGAATGACACGAGAATCCAGTGGGAATTTGGTGTAATTATGTACTCTCATCACTAAATTAACCTCCGAGGTACTTATCATTCTGTGCGTGAAGAACGGGGTCAGTGATTCTCACTGACAGCATGAGGCAAAAGAGGATATATCATATTCTGAGCCAATGCCAGTGCCAGCTGTGTGCAGCTTTTTGGAATTACAGCTAAACTTGTCTTATTATCAACACATGACAACTCTGTTCTGGTATTCTATATTTTACAATGCGAACAAGCTGCGAGGTAGGATGTGTGGTGGGAGGAGGTGAGGGAAGAAAGGTTGCTGGAGTACACTATTCCCCAGCTGTTCTGCCAGAGGGAAGAACACTCAGTGCATTCAAGTTATGGCACTTACAAGGAGGAGGACCATTTAGTGGATGAGATGTGTGGCAGAGCACTTTCAAACGTGTGTTCCATCTATGCTTCTGGGGAATTTTATATGAGGCATTCTTTATGTGCTTGGGATTTAAGACAAGATGTTCTTGTCTATCTTGCTAGAAGGTACAAAACAATGTTCCTGGCTGTGTTGCTGGGAGGATTTAAGATTATATCTTGTCCTTGTTGCTGTAAGGTTTAAGTGAAGGTGTTCTGGACTTTTTGTTGGACACTTTACAACCTTCTGGCCTTAACATTGAGTTTAACAACTTCAGATCTAAATCAAGCGCCAACTCTCAATTGGACATCATGTCCTGGGAATAGGGAATGGCTGCACCTGAGTGACTGGGAATAGAGAGGTGTGGGGTGGTACTTACTGGGGTGGGATTCCCTTTCAGCACAGGGCCGGTGGGGTGGTCTGCATCTGAGAGGTCCACCAGCTTTACTTTGATCATTTCTGGGCCAGCGAAGGCAAGAAGCCAAATTTTCTTGGTTTTGTTCCTTGTCTGCCTTGTAATCACTTAATTCTGCCTTGCAATATCTGCATTTTTATCATTTAGTCAGGCCTGCCCTCCACACTATCACAGACCTCTCCCTGTTTAATATCATTGAGTGGAGAAGAGAGAATTTGTTCACTCTGATAAGTTGCACAGTGGTTAGCACTGCTGCCTCACAGCGCCGGGGACCCGGCTTCGATTCCCAGCTTGGGTCACTGTCTGTGCGGAATCTGCACATTCTCCCCATGTCTGCATGGGTTTCCTCCAGCTGCTCTGGTTTCCTCTCTCAGTCTGAAAGATGTGCTGGTTAGGTGCAATTGGCTGTGCTAAATTTTCCCTCAGTGTGCCCAAACAGGTGCTGGAATTTGGCGACTAGGGTATTTTCACAGTGATTTCATTGCAATGTTAACATAAGTCTTCTTGTGACTAATAAATAAACTTTAATACTTTAATAAGTTCAGTCGGGAGGAGGAGAGTGATGGCTGATGGGAAACTGCACAACCTCTATTTAAGGATGAAGGTGAAAGGCCTCATATTGTTATAGTGGTTGATCGAGGTGTAGAGAGTTTGGATGTCCATGTGAAAAGAAGACGGTTAAGGTCAGGAAACTCAAAACTGCTGACATGGTGGAGGTGAACTGGGAAGTAGGAGAAGGCACTAGAGAGTTGGCCTCTGAAAGGAAAACATGTTTTTTATTATTGTGTTGGCTGAGGAGAAGGAAGAAATGGAACAGGAGACAAGGATGGAGTACACATGTGGTAGTGCATGGCATTGAGTATAGATCTCATAATGTATTGAGAGCAGTGGTTTGGGGCCTGCTCTCAAACTCTCTCTTCAGCACTGGCTCACTCTATCATTTCCACATGTGTGGGAGACTCATATGCGGCAGATCATACATAGCTCAATGCAAACCAAAGCAAGCACCAAACCAAAGATATAGCGCATCTGTAATAAACTAGAAAATGCTCCAGCAAGGAAGAAGGCCATTCAGCCTATGCCGGATTTTGGTAGGGCTGTACAGTTCTTTTTTTTATTCATTCATGGGATGTTGGTGTCATTGGCTGGACTGGCATTTATTGCCCATCCCTGAGGGCAGCTAAGAGTCAACCATATTGTTGTGGGTCTGAGTCACATGTAGGCCAATATTTGCCATGGTGAGATTCGAACCTGGGTCCCTGGAGCATTATCCTGGGTCCCTGGATTACTGATCCAGTGCAAATATCACTATGCCACTACTTTCCTATTCTGCTACTCTCTTCCTTATAAATCTTTACCTTTAAGTACTCATCCAATTCCCTTTTGAAGGCTATTATTGAACCTGCTTCCTGTATTATTGACCCTCTGCCATTGGAAACAGTTTCTTTATATTTGCTCTATCAAAACTATTAATGATTTTGAATACATCTGTTAAAGCTCTACATGACATTTTATTTTCTCTACTTTATTGACCATCTTCTGAAAGTCCAAAGACACATAATCAACTAACTGCACTACCCTCATCAAACTCCTTACTTTCCTTTATCAATCAAGTTGGTCTAGTTTTTTAAATAAACCCTTGCTGGCTGCCGTTATGAGCTGAGATTTTCTTCAGTTTGGCTCTTAATGTAAAACATCCAACCTGTTCCTCGAGAAACAATCTATACTTCTACGAGCTTTGCAGGTGAAAAATTCACAGTTGATTTTCTTTTTGAGAGTCTGGCCTAGCCTTGATGAAAGGCTGATTCCTAAACTGAGACAAAGGCCAAAAAGAAGCTAATAATGTAAAACAATAGTGCAGAGTAGCGATTGTAATGAGCATCAAATACTTCTTCTTCCAATCCCTTGCAGGAGACCTGAATTGTTTAATTGTGAAACAAAGAATTTCTCCAGGTAACTATGGCACAGAGTTTATGGAGGGAATTGGAAACAATGGATGGGATTTTCCATCCCCTCACAGTGTGCTTTGTGGCAGGGGTAGTGGCCTACCATTGCCCAGCAGCAGGATCTTCTGGTTCCACTACTTCAACAGGGTTTCAAGTTGTTCACACCCTCTGCCGCCACGGCAGGGGTTCACTGTCGGTAGGACCGGAGAATCCCTCTGGCAAACATGGCTGGAAAATTCCACCCAAGGGCTTCAGTCTTCCTAATATTTTGTTCATAGAGTCCTACAGTGCAGCAGGAGGCCATTCAGCCCATCAAGTCTGCACTGACCACAATCTCACCCAGGTCCTATCTCCCTAACCCCACATATTTACTCCGCTGATCCCTCTAACCTACGCATCCCAGGACATCAAAGGCAATTTAGCATGGCCAATCAATTTATCCTGCACATCTTTGGACTGTGGGAGGAAACTGGATCACCCGGAGGAAACCCATGCAGACATGGGGAGAACATGCAAACTCCACACAGACAGTGACCCAAGCCAGGAATCAAACCCAGGTCCAAGGAGCTGTGAAGCCACTGTGCTAACCACTGTGCCATCGTGCCACACTTTGTTGTAGGAAATTTCCATTTATTGAGTATGGATATCGGAGAGGTAGACTGATAATTTAGCAACAGTGGAAGAGCCAAGAGAGATAGTGACAAGATAAAACTGAGTATCGTTAATGTATGTGTGAAAACCAAGACTCTGGCTTCAAGTGATGTTGCCGAGACACAGATGAGAAATGGAAAGATTCAAGCATAGATATTGGACAACACCAGAGGTAACGGTACACTAGCAGGAAGGGAATCCGTTGCAAGTGATACTCTGGCTATGATTAGATAGGTAAGAATGGAACCAGGTGAGAGCAGGTCCAACCAGCTTGTTAACAGTGGAGAGGTGTGAGAGGAAGATGGTGTGGTCAGCTGTGTCAAAGGTTGCGGACAAGTCAAGAAGGAGGAGGATGGATTACCTTTGTTACGATCCCATGGGATGTCATTTCTGATAAGAGCTGTTTCAGGTCTGGAAACCCGGGGCAGAGTCCTGTTGCAGCATTAGCTGGAAAATCAGCAAAAGACTGCACTGCCTGTCTTCAAGAAGGCCCACCAAGCCACAAGCCAATCAGGCAATGGTGAGGCCAGCAATGGGCCTATCCTGGAATCAAGACCAAAGGACAAAAGATTTGCCTACCAAAAACTGCTAGCCAATCAGAAGCTGCCAGTTCTTATGCTCAGCAGTGCTACTGTGGAAGCCTAACGGCTGCTGGGAAGACAGGTACCAGAGTCCCAGGATTGTGCAGTGAGCTAGGCCACAAAGTAGTGTGAGGATATGGGATGGGGCCGTGGGGAGAGGAGTGCGGGGTGGGGGGGAACAGTAGGAAGTGGGCCCTCTTTGCTCTTGATGGCCAGTCCTTTGATCAGGCACTGTGCTCCTACAATCAAGGGATTTTATGGCCCTCATCCACTTCCAATTATCTGCTATGCATGTTGCATGGCAACAGGCCCATCTGCAGCTGCACTGACACCAGCACAGTAGGATGAGGCCCTTAAATGGTCATTAATTGTCCTCTTCAGAGCCTCGATTGGCAGCAGGGCAGGGAGGTCAACCATGGGTCTCCTCACACAGAACCTCATTCTATCGGAGATGGGGAAGTGGCAGGTTACAAGTATGCCACCATCCTGCCTAACTAAATGCCCTCATCATCTTCAAGCTTGCCAACACAGAGAACAGAAGATTTTTTTCTCTGACTGGTGGAATTATGGGCAGTGCCAACACATGCCAGGACTTTGGAAAGGGGAGGTTGGAGACGGTTTGCAAGGACGGTGGGGCCAAAGGTTGTTTTTAATTGAGGAGGGGGTGATGAGATCCAATTTAACAGAGAAAGGAAGAGTGACTGAAGAGAGAAAATCATTAATATCTGCAAACATGGGGAATGAGGGAAGTCGACCGATTGACAATTTAGTGGGGTCAAGGGAATTGGAGGTAGGATTCATGAACAAGGCGAACTTGGAGTGAGCATGAAGAGAGATTTGAAAGGAAATGAGAGTTCAGGATGAGTTCAGTTCAGTGAGAGGCTTGAGAGGAAACCTGGCCTGGTGGACTAGTAGAAAGGGGGGAATTGGCAGAGAGCAACTGATTCGATCACCTCAGTCTAAGTGACAAATAAATCCGTGATTTCCTTGCGCTTATTTTTGTAGATGAGGATGGAGGAGGCCAGGGAAAAGGGTTTAAAACAAAAATATAACATCTGAATATGCAGGCTGTTTGTCTGGTACAGGAGCCAATAAGTTAATCCAAGCAGAGGCTAACAGGATTCATTCATCTGAAGTTAATTAAGTGGATATGTCTGTTACTATTGCAGGGGTTACTACTGGGGTGACCAATAAACTGTACAGAAATGCATTATAAGGGCAAGAACAAAACTAGGCCAGAAATTAAATCTAATTCAAATTGTTCGCATGATGCCAAAACCACGATCAAAACAGACTGTTGTAGAATTAATTGAATTCTGGGACGCTGCCAGTTTTAACTTCAGCATTGCCCCGATGAGTTTAATAGGCTGCATTTAACTCCGAATCCAATGAATTAGGCCGGATTAGTTTAACATGCACTGGGGCTGGGCTCTGTAACGACAGCGGTGTTTGAGAATATCAGAAAGTTGTTTTTCGATAAAACCCACATGAGATAAAAAAGACAAAAGAAGAGAATAGTTTACTTAAGCCTTAGAATTCGCTTCTTCCATTCAACCAATTGCTCTTAAATCCGTACCCAAGCGATAAAAGGATGATTACGATCATTAAACAGGCCCTGATGTTATGGCCACTAAAGCAATCTGGGCTGTGCAGTGTCAAGCTGACTCCATTCATTCAGAATCTGTGGCCTTTGTCACTTCCGGAGGGCGGAGGTGATGTGTGTTATCTCTCACTTTGGTCCTCAAAAGATTGACAGCGGTCCCTGCTCTGTGAATTATTGCCCCGAACTTACATTTTGACAACAGTATCCTGTGTAGATGGGCATGGTGAAATTGAATGTGGTATAAGATGTGTAATTACCGCAATGAAAATTGTTTCCAGACACTTGAAACATTGTGTTGCAAAAGCAACCATGAGCCAAACCACATACTTTAGACAAGTTTATTGCTCCCTTCTCGCTCCATATTTTGGTTTCCATAAGCATAAGCAGTAGAAGCTGTTGCTGAGTGTCATTATCTTTATCCCTGTCAGAAATATCTGGATCACAAAAATTAGGACATTTCATAAGCAAGTAAAGATTAAAAGCAATGACTATGGATACAGGAGGCTTATAACATATCAGTCAATATCCAAAAGAGAATGCGACACTTGTAATTAGGCACATCATCTGCAACTTTAACCTTTTCTTCCTCTTTCGGGCACTGAGTAATCCACAGCACATTTCCAAGATGTCTCTGTTGTTCTGTTCATGCTTTGGAAGTGTTTTACACTTCTCTCCAGTGCTCATTGTTCAGCCAGCAGGGGCTATCTCTCACAGATGGTGGAATCTGTCAATTTGCTGGTAAGAGAGAAATAATTAGCATTTATCATGTCTTCCAGATGTCCCAAGGTGCTTACAACCAATGAATTGCGTTCAAAGTGCAGCCTGTTTAGTCAGCAACATAAGAGCCAATTTACACACTGCAGGGCTTACAAACATTGAACAACCAATATTTGCGTTTTAAACAGTTAATTTGTTCTTGACAGTGTTGGTTAAGGGATGAATGTTGCCCGGGAGAAATGCCGGCCCTTTAATTAGTGCCTTGGAATTTTTTTACATGCATCTTAACAAGTTTAACTTCAGATAACACAGTGCTCCCTTCGTACTGCACTGAAGTACCGACTCCAACCCTGCAATGGGGTTTGAAACTCCATCTTCCCTGATTCAGAGGAGGAATTATCACTATACTTGGCCTGTCACTTTATGGTCTGAATGGATTTGATTTATTATTATCACATGTATTGATATTTAGTAAAAACTACTGTTTCTTGCATGCTATACAGGCAAAGCATACTGTTCATAGATAGGTAGGTGAGATGGAAAGGAGAGGGTGCAGAATGTAGTGTTACAGTCATAGCTAGTGTGTAGGGATAGATCAACCTAATATATGGTAGGTCCATTCAGAAGTCTGAGGGCAGCAGGGACGAAGCTGTTCTTGAGTCATTTGGTACGTGACCTCAGACTTCTGTATCTTTTTCTTGACGGAAGAAGGTGGAAGAGAATTTGTTTGGGGTGCATGAGGCCCTTGATTATGCTGGCTGCTTTTCTGAGTCAGCGGGAAGTGTTGATGGATGGGAGGTTGATTTGTGTGATAGACTGGGCTATGTTCATGACCCTTCGTGGTTGTGTGTGGTCTTGGTCGGAACAGGAGCCAATTTCTGGACATGGAGCTGTGGAGTGAATCAAAGTAATTTGTGTTTTTCAACTGGAATGATTGAAGCTCATTCCAAATTTTTGAGATTTCATTTGATTTGGTTATCAGCTGTGACTTGATTAGTAGCACACTCATTGAGTCACAAAGTTGCAGCTTCACATACCACACCAGGGCTCAAGCACAAAGTCAAGCCTGACATTCCAATGCAGTACCGAGGGAATGCTGCATTGTCAGAGTTGCTATATTTTGCATGAGAGGTTAAATTGAAGCCCAGTCTGCCTGCTGAGGTATATATCTAGCACAAAACCCTTGGGTGGAGATGTGCTGCTGACAGGACCGGAGAATCCCGCTGGCGTGAATGGCCAGAGAGTTCCGACGCTGGTCTTTATCACGTTGCTATTCGTGGGGGTTTGCCGTGTGCAAACTGGCTGCCACGTTTTCTACGTTGCAAGAATGGCTACACTTAATTTCGATCCCTTTGTTTTAATTTTATTTAATTTTTAACTGTTCTCTATCTTTTATTTCTTTATTGACTTTCATTTTCTTTTTTCCCCCTTCCCCCTATTTTATTCCCCTTTTTTCCTCCTTTCCCCCTTTTTCTCAGTTTCTATGCCTTTTAGCTTTGACAAAGGATCACCTGGACTCAAAACATCAGCTCTTTTTTCTCCTTACAGATGCTGCCAGACCTGCTGAGATTTTCCAGCATTTTCTCATTTGGTTACACTTAATTTCATTGGCTGTAAAGCACTTTGAGACATCCGGCCATCATGTCAAATGTTATGAAGTTGCAAGTCCTACTTTTATTTGTTCTAATAATATTCTACTTACAATTCCATATGCATTTCATGCTTGCGAGAGGAGTTAGATCTGAATTATGGATTTAGAAACCGTTCTGGGTATTTTGAGACCCTATATAAAGGCTTGTGCAGCAACTCAACTTGCAGTTAATGTCCATCCAACCTCAAAACCATGGAAATGTTACAGGGACAAGCACCAATGCCCCACAGATGCCTTAAAGAAATCTGAAACACATCAGCTGAAGATTTACATTTGTTAATATTTTCCATAATCATTAGCTCAGCTTCATTTCCTCCAAAATCGGATGAAAATTTTAATTGCCCATTTCATGTTCTCAGTTTGGCATTAGTGCCCTGAACAGTGCTAGTTTTCTCTTCTTGTTAATGTAATGTTCTGCTTGTTAATTACAACTAAATACTTCCCCTCTCCACCTCGCACAAAACAATAAAATGTTTCCCCAGCAGCATCGCGAATGAAACTCCGGTCTGGTTGAGACAATAGCGATCTCACACCAACAGAGTACAGGGAAAATAGTATGGGAAATTGAATTATCTAAAAAGCTAATTACTGCATGTCGCTGTGAAAAGTTCTCTGCTGATGGTTACAAACTGATCAACAGGGAAGATCCAATGGACTTCTAAATAAATGGCAATTGAAACAAATCCAATGGATGGGAGTTTGGGAATTGTCACAGTTCTGCTTTAGAAAAAAGATTTGAAGAATAATTTATTTAAAAGGGACAGTGCAGCACAGGAACAGGCCCTTCGGCCCACAATGTTGTGCCAAACATGACATCAAATTAAACTAATCTTTTCTGCCTGCCCTGGTCCGTATTTTTCCTTGATATTAGAACATAAAGAACATAAATAGGAGCAGGAGTAGGCCATCTGGCCCTTCGAGCCTGCCCCGCCATTCAATAAGATCATGGCTGATCTGTCGTGGCTCAGTTCCACATTCCCGCCCTCTCCCCATAACCCTTAATCCCCTCTCTTATCAAAAACCCATCAACCCGCGTCTTAAAAATATTGAGCGAGGTAGCCTCCACCACTTCAACGTATTTATTCATGTACTTATCTAAAACACGCCTATTGTATCACTATCCCTGGCAGCATATTCCAAGTACTTATCACTCTCTGTGTAAACAAAGCTTGCAAACAAAGCCCCTCGCATCTCCTTTGAACTTTCCCCCTTTCAACTTAAGTGGTTGTCCCCTAGTACTAGAGATTTCAACTTTGGGAAAAAGATTCTGGGCGGGATTTTATGACCTCAGTCAGGCACATTCGTAAAATTCCGCCCGAGGCCCACAAGGATTTCCGTTCTGAGAGGTGGTAAAATTCCGGCCTCTGACTGTCAAACCCTGTCTATGGAGCAGAGTTGTGGAGCTAGCATTAACTTGGTGGGCTGAATGGCCTATTTTGTTTGATTCTGTGATGATTTTGCAGGTTCTTTCAGAGAAAGGAGCAGGAATATTTTGCAACACTTAATGCATACCTCATATACGTTTAAGAAGATAAGAGTCAACATAGATTTGGTAGCCCATTTATGTTAAACACTTTATACTCCAATGAAGTGGTGGATAGACAAATGTCACAAGGATACATCCCAGAAATGTGGTGGATAGGTTGACCGCGGTTTGACAGCCAGCACACTTAGCAGCTTATGGTATTAAAAGAAAGGATTTTATCATTCTCTTAAGACTAGAGCAAGCCTATGTAATGCCTCAAACTATTAAAATAATGGAGTCTAGCTTCAGCAGGCATTATTTAATTGATTTACCCCCCAACAGAAGAAATTTCCCATTTCTGGCCAACCCAGCTATACCACAGAATATTGGAAAATAGGCAAAAAATGCGGGCTAACATATTTGAGGTGATCTTTTACATCCTAAACAGAAGCATGTACTTTCTGACATGTTCTTAATTATATAAGTCCTTGAGCTTATTTGCTGCATAAGAAGACACCGAATCTCATAGATGAGTGGTTAACCACATTCCGAGTCTATTTATGAAGGCACAGTCTTGTATTGTTGTAGAGTTTGAAGGCATTACAGGTGTGTGTGCTCTGCTCAAAGGAAAACTGACTGCATCACAAGAATATTTCTCTGCGACTGATGTACTGATATCACTTAAAGGCATATTACAGCATTCTCTGTAGAATGAGGAAACAGTTAGTGTGTGATAACCAGGCTCTCCTATATAAAGATATTAAAATGCTCCAACTTTATCAATAATATGACTGAAAATTCCAATTCATTGCAACACATCTTTGCCGAGGGTTCCGAGACATTTAAGAAATCTCTTAAAGCCCCATGCAGTTCTAAATTGCATAATTCCCTCTCAACCCAACTTAATAGCATGGAGCTCTCTTTACTCATTTTCCAGTTTAATACGTTAATACCCTACCTGTCTAAATAAACATGATATGTCACCTCCATTCAACATTCACTCTGACAATGTCCTCTGCGGTTTCAATATTCATTTACTTAAAACTGGCAAATAGGTACTCGATATTGTGATTGTTCATAGAATCCCTGCGGTACAGAAGGAGGCCATTCAGTCCATCAGGCTTACACTGACAACAATCCCACCCATCTCCTATCTCCCTACCCAACATATTTACTCTACTAGCCCTCTAACACTAAGGGGCAATTTACCACAGCCAATCAACTTAACATGCACATCTTTGGACTGTGGGGAGAAACCAGAGCACCCGGAGGAAACCCACGCAGACAGGGGGAGAATGTGCAAACTCCACCCAGGCAGCCACTCAAGGCTGGAATTGAACCTGGATCCCTGGCGCTGTGAGGCAACAGTGCTAACTACTGTGTCACCGTGGTCTAACACAATATACTGACAGCTTGTATTCATACTCTAAAATTACCAAACGACCCAAGGCACCCCGCTATGGTGTTACAAAATAATTTGACAAAACTCAAATAAGGAGATGTCAGGACAGATGGCTCAAGAAGTAGGCTTTCAGGAGGATGTTAAAGAGGGAGGAGAGATAAAGAGGCAAGGAGGTTTTAAGTGATTTTTAAAAACACAGCCATCCAAGGTAGAATGATTAAAATCTGGAAAGTCCAAAAAAGAGGTGAAGCACATATATTGTAGGAAAGACAGGGCTGTGGAGGGAATCAAAAATGGGAATGGCAATTTTAAAGTCAAGGTGTTGCTGGAATGGGAGCCAATGTAAGTCAGCAAGCACAGAGCTAATGGACCAGATGGAACCTGGCGTGAGTTGGGATTCAGGCAGCAAAACTTTGAATGATCTCAAGTTTATGAAGAATAGAATGTGGGAGGTTGGTCAGGAGTCAGGAGTTGGAACAGTAAATCAAATGTAAATTCAGTGCAGGCAGTTTTGTTTGCGTTCATGGAAGCACTTCCATGTAGATTTTGGTGTCCGTGTATTCTGTGCATATGAGGGTCTCTGTACATTTATACCCTTGCATGTCCAGATATGCCTATACATTTGATTATTATCTGTAATTCTACTGTTTCCTATGCTTGCGTTGGAAGAAAAATAAAGAATAAACTTGCATTTATATAACATCCTTCATGATCTCAAGATGTTTCAAAGTGCTTGATACTAATGACATACTGTTGAAGTATGAATCAATATAGTAATGGATAGATATGGTGGCCAATCCGTACAGGGAGGTTCCACAAAGAGCAGTGAAGATAATGGCCAGTTAATCAATTCAGTGATGCGAGTTGAATAATCAATATCTGCCAGGATATTTTAGGAGCACTAAAATTCATTTGTTCTTGTGTAGTAAGAGTTAATACTTTAGTAGGAAATTAAGCAATAACAAATAAAATTACTTTACATGTTCCATCCCACAATATAATTCAACTCCTCTAAGGTTCAGAGGTAATTAGGGGAAAGCAAGGCTTATTTATCACCTACTATTTCCTTTACTCCTGAACATGGGCATACTTAGTGAAGATTCAATAGACGATCTGCTGACAAATCACTTATGGCAAAAGCAATAAGCAGCTAATGCTGTTAATTACAAAACCTTTGATGTAGAAAATATTTCAGATTAGTTAAAGCTCAAGAGAATATGTTGACAAGATCTTCTTGATGGATAAGGAACCCGTAAATTTCAATGATTGTTGCTTCATAAATGCAAAAGTGCTTTATTGTTAGATATAAGCTGATTACAGCTGAGATAACAAGGAATGTTGCAGTATTGCACAGACAGCTGTAACATAAAATGTGTACAGGGATGGCATTTTCTATTGCTGAGATGTCTCATAGGTAATTAATAAGTCATAGAACTCCACTTCATTATTTTCTATGGGTTATTGGGATCAGCCTCCAATGATGAGTTGAAAATGTGGTACAAAAATTAAGGTTCTGCTTATACTTGAGTGTCTTCCAAACACTCCTGAGATGTGACCTATGGCATACAGTGTTGTTGAAGAAGCAGCTCACAGTTGCGGCATTCACATAGATTAACTTCTTTGCTGAACCTGATCATTACCTTTTCTATCACTACATCTGGATGAATGCCAACATTCTTATACAAACTGAAGCAGGAAGAATCCTGGAAGGCATCGGTACAACAAAAGAGGGGTGACTTTTCCAATCTTAGCTTCATCCAAGGTGGGCAGCACAGTTGGCACAGTTGTTCGCATGGCTGCCTCACAGTGCCAGTGACCCGGGTTCAATTCCCAAGTTGGGTCAGTGTTTGTGCAGAGTCTGTGCGGGTTTACTCCGAGTGCTCCAGTTTCTTCCCACAGCCCGAAAGATGTGCTGGTTAGGTGCATTGGCCATGCTAAATTCTTCCTCAGTGTGCCCGAACAGGTGCCGGAGCGTGATGACTAGGGGATTTTCACATTAACTTCATTGCCGTGTTAATGTAAACCTACTTGTATAACTAAATGGGTGCAATGTTGGGGTCAAAAGTGACACCAGAGAATTATGCTTATCTGAACTTCACACAAAATGTACATTGCATGCAATTCTAATCAGGTGGGACTTAGACACAAGAAATCTCAGCTAAAAATCAGGGCGGTCCTTCATTTTAATGTGAAAATGCAACATGAATTATTGATAATGAGAGGCCTTGTAATTTCTCTCTGGATATGCTATGATATAGGTTTCCATGATTGAAAGCTTCTTCTCTGAAAATTCTCAGAATTTAGAGGAATGTTGCCATTTGAATTCTTTTCAGAGGCTGTGTTGTAGGAATATTTTGTTCGAGTTATCTTATTTGAATCGTTCCTTACGCTGTTTGTGGCACTTTAGGGTTTGATGCCCCTCACACTAAAGTGCAGAGCCCAGGGTTGTACCCAATATTCTAGCTGGGGCCAAGTCTTCGTAAAGATTCTTTGTGTTTACATTCGCTTCCTGGCCTTTTGGCTAAAATCAAATGTCAGATCAAGCCTTATCTTGTCAACTTGGACCTTGTTTGCCTTTTTTAATGGGGTCCTTGAATTGGATTCAATTCAAATTTGTTTTTTGGAGCAAGCAAGGAATGGATTTAGGTTTGTTGGTTCATTCTGAGCCTTGGCTTTGTAACTTTAAAGATGGAGTAAAAATAATTTAAAAAATAAATTCTACACCCGTATTTATGACACCCAGGATCCAATATGCCTTTATAACCACCTCAAACTGCCCTGTTACCTTCAATAATCTGTGTATACACATTACCAGAGTTCGCTCTTGTGATCGTTACACAAGTTCAAAACACGCAATCAAACAAATGAATGGCTGACTCAGAATTTTTTGGTCCCAGTTGGCTTTTGTTGCCACTTCAGTTTTATTTTTTGCAGAGAATCCTATTAAAAAACAATACATCTGTAATGAGGCATTGCTGTTCTTCAACAGCAGTTTCAGGCTTCTTCAATCTTCCTCATATTTTGGTTTATAGAGTATCTGTTGAACTATTCCTGTCCCGTTGCAATAGTGAATATACTTCCCTGGAGCCAAGAAGCTAAATTAGAAGACATGTCAGTAAACACCGCTTTGGTGGTCATTTTGGGAAAGGTACAGGCAGAAGGCTAAATTAATGCAACAACAAAAGCCAGTCAGTCTGGATATGTGAGATTCTGAGAAGATGCAAAAACATAATTTAGAGAAAAAGAAACAGTCAGGAGTGACAAACAGCTTGTAGTGATGTGACATATTAGTGACACAGCATATTGGATAGGGTGGTGTGTTTCCCGTTGACTTGTGATGTGTCTTTTCATCCAAATTGACTGTAGGATTGGATCAGCCAGGTAGTGTTTCCCTTTAATCCTTGCATTCCATCATCATTGTCTGCAGGGGGCTGCACAATGTACCCCATACAATGCCAAAGGAGGCCATTCGACCTGTCGAGTCTTCACTGACTCGCCGACAGAGCATCTTACCCAGGTCCTATTCCCATAACACCACACATTTACCCTCCTCATCCCGCTAACTTACACACCTTGGGGCACTAAAGCAATTTATCATGGTCTATCAACCTAACCTGCACATCTTTGGACTGTGGGAGGAAACCGGAGCACCCGGAGGAAACCCACGCAGAAACGGGGAGAACAGGCAAATGCCACACAGTCACCCAAGGCCAGAATTAAACCTGGGTCCCTGGTGTTGTGAGGTAGCAGAGCTAACCACTGTGTGGAACTGAATCAAATATTGGAAAATATCAACAACATTGTAGGTCAGTGACACTTGATCATTCATGATCATAAAGGTAGCCTTAGCCTGTTCCAAATAACATTGTAACAAAGTTAACTGTCCGAGAAATTCTTCGATCAAGATTCAGATTGAGCTTGATCCAGGAAATGGCCCAGTGTTTTGCTTTGATTTTTGCAAGAGTTGTAAGCAGCCAATGGAGGTAGCATCGGCAATTTGCTATTTGCTTTGTAAATCATTTACAGAGGCATTATGAAACCTGGAGCAGGTCATCGTCCTGTTTTCTGTACTAGTCATCTGTGAGGCCAGGTCTGTGTCATCTCTGCCTTTACTGTGTTGGTGAGGAAACACCCGAGGGAGGGAAAGTACAGATCCACTGACTTGAAGTATGATTGACAGCGTTGACATGCCTTGATTGACGGCCCTCTCCCAAAAAGATTAAGCAAATTTTGGTTAGGTCAATTAAGTTTACTTAAGTTTACCAAATTCAGCAACATAAAAAATACATTTATTTCCTTGTGTATATTTTTAACATGTTCCTAATTTAAAATCTCTACCAAGAGGGTTTCAGAGCTTACCTGTTAGATCAGACTAGAAACTCTGCCAGCATACACTAAAGATGATCTCATTTTTGTGATTTAGTTGAGTAATTCTGATGGAGAAACATTGTCATATTCATATGTAATAATGCTTGAAATATGCAGTAAGAACCAATGCTTCTCCATGACAATTGTGTTACTTTAGGCCTTCTAAACACCACTTCAAGACGTCAAGCGGCTATCAAATTGATTTTGCCTAATACCCATTCACACTATCTCTCAAAGCCAAACTAAGCACCGAGCACTGAATTCCTGTCTCTATGGATGGACGGAGCTAAATGTTGGGAATTGAGGAGGAATTGAGGACAAATGCCTTTGGTCCCAGCCTCAGCCTCACCATATTCTTCCAACAACTTGATTCATCTGTAAGAATTATGTATTTTACTCCTGTTTCTGATTACTGGTCCACTGGGGTAAGTATTGGATTTCTTAACATCCAATGATGGAGTGTCTGGAATCAAACCTGGGTTTCTGGTGCTGTGAGGCAGCAATGCTGACCATTGTGTCACTGTGTTGTTCAACTCCAGATGCAGTGGCACAGTGGTTAGCACTGCTGCCTCACAGCACCAGGGACCCAGATTCAATTCTGGCCTCAGGTGACTGACTGTGTGGAATTTGTACATTCTTCCCATGGACTGCAAAGGTTTGCTGTGGTTTCTTCCCGCAGCCTAAAGATGTGCAAGTTATGGGGATTGGTCATGCTAAAGTGCTGCTTAGTATCCAAGGATGTGTAAATTAGATGGATTAGACAATGGAAGTGTGTGGGGTTACGGCGATAGAATTGGGGCAAAGGCTTGGGTAAGGTACTGTGTCAGAGAGTTAGTGCAGAGTCGATGGATTGAATGGCCTCTTCTGCACTATAGGAATTCTATGATTCTAACAAATAGTGTAAAGTTGAAGCATAAGAGACATTCCATTATCGTATGCTAAGAAGTTTAATATTTGCCCAGTGGGCCATGTTAATCAGAAAGTGGAGTAATATATATCATTCTTACAGCTGAATCACGTTGTTGGAAGAATATGGTTTATCTGATTGCAACAAACAAATCAGACTGCCAGAAAGAGGCACAGACTGAATAATCTGCTCTTCAGGTAATGATCCAAACTCAAGTGCTTCCAATAATTTAGATAAGATCTTTAAATTAAGAAGCCACATTATTAAACACTGTTTACTAAACTCCCTTTTGATGGAAATAAAATCAAATAAAAGTGATGGAAACAACAAGAAAAGAATATATGATAAAAAGGTTATAGTCTGAAACTTAAATTATACTGGATACATATAAGCTGGATTTTTGTTATCTGCTGCTTTCTAATTATTAACATCAATGAGTATTTAAGAGGATCTGGAGAGGTTAATTAAGATTTTAAATTATTCTCAACCTTCACCGAAACAGTCCACATGCCCCTAATCTATATTTATGAGGTCATTTAAACGTGAACATACAGCCTCCTAATTGCAGGTTTTATTTGACACTTCCTCTAGTGGTCTCATACCAGTGACATGTGCATTCCGCAACTGGGTCTCAGCAGGGACCTGATCTCGGTTGTAAGAGCTTCTCATTAAATTCTAATGAAGAACAGTGAAATTTCTTTGAATTCGTACCATGTTTCACTTAAGAGGCTTCCCAGCAAAGTTAAACTCTAATTGGATTCCAGCATCTGTGGAGATACCTACAGAGTATTCACTCTCTTAAAAAGATGAGATCTAAAAAAAAGTGTGTTGCTGTAAAGAGTTGCCAAAGTTGTTCATCCTGCAGTCATCAAGACAAATGCAAGAGTTCCAAATTTCAAAAGAGCACAACAAGTTATACGACAGGAGAAAGACCATGGGTGGCATGGTAGCACAGTGGTGAGCACTGCTGCTTCGCAGATCCGGGTCCTGGGTTCAATTCCCGGCTCGGGTCACTGTCTGCGTGGAGTTTGCATGTTCTCCTCATGTCTGCGTGGGTTTCGTCCAGGTACTCTGGTTTCCTCCCACAGTCCAAAGATGTGCGGGTTAGGTTGATTGGCCATGCTAAGAAATTGCCCCTTAATGCCCAGGATGCATAAATTAGAGGGATTAGTGGGTACAATACGTTGGGATATGGGGGTAGGGCCTGGGTGGGATTGTGTTCGGTGCAGACTCAATGGGCCGAAGGGCCTCTTTCTGTACTGTAGGGTTCTATGAGTTCTGTAAGACATTGGAGCAGAATTAGGCCAGTCAGCCCACTGGGTCTGCTCCACCATTCAACCATGGCTGATACTTTTCTCATCCCCATTCTCCTGCCTTTTCCCCATAACCCCTGATCTCCTTATCAATCAAGAGCCTATCTATCTTTGTCTTTAAGACATTCAATGACCTGGTCTCCACAGTCTTCTGCAGCAAAGAGTTCCACAGATTCACCACTCTCTGGCTGAAGAAATTCCTCCTCATCTCTGTTTTAAAGGATCGTCCCTTTAGCCTGAGGTTGTGCCCGCTGGTCCTAGTTTTTCCTATTACTGGAAACATCCTCTACATGTCCACTCTATCCAGGCCTCGCCGTATCCTGTAAATTTCAATAAGATCCCCCCCTCATCCTTCTAAACTCCAACAAGTACAGACCCAGAGTCCTCAAATGTTTCTCATATGATAAGCTCTTCATTCTTGTGAACCTCCTCTGGACCCTATCCAAGGCCAGCACATCCTTCTTTAGACATGGGGTCCAAAATTGTGCACAATACTCCAAATGGGGTCTGACCAGAGGGCTGCTGATTGGTTGGCAAGTTGATCCTGCCTGGTTGAGGTCTTGCCATGGAGAATGTGAATGTTAAATCCGAGTGTCAATTGCCACATGTATGCTGAAAATACCGGCAACCAACCCTCATGATACTTTACTGTCTCGCAGTCTCCTCCAATTAAATAGTTCAAAGACAGAAGCCATTGTCTCTACCGTGAACTTTGCACCAATGTCATCCCTCTCCCCAGTTGTCTGAAGATGAACCAGACTGTTTGCAAGCTTGGTGTTCTGCTTGATCCCAGAATAGCTTCCAAACGTGTGTCTGCACCATCACTAACATTATCTGTTTCCACATTTGTATCATTGGTCAACTCTTTCCCTACCTCATCCATGTTTTTATTACTGCTTGACTTGACTATTCTGATTTGTTCATGATTTTAACATTATCATCTTTGTTTTCCAATTGCTCTTTGGCCTCATCACAGCCTGATTCATTCCCAGACCCTTCTGACATCAACATCCATTCCCCTGACCTGAAATATATGGCACTAAAGCTGGCCATTCTGTACAAATAGCTCATGATAACACTTATGCTTTACTCATAGAAACATAGAAGATGGGAGCAGGAGGGAGGCCATTTGGCCCTTCGAGCCTGCTCCGCCATTCATCATGATCATGGCTGCTCATCCAACTCAATAGCCTAATCCTGCTTTCTCCCCATAACCTTTGATTCCATTTGAGTCTTCTCTCCATCTAAATCTACCATTGTAATTCTCTTTCCATCATATACTTCCATCTAAATGCACCTCTACTATTCAATTTAACCATTTTCTGTATTACTGGGTTCTGTCCTGCAGTGAGTTCCACAATCTTACCATTCTTTGGGCAAATAAATTTTTGTTCTGAATTCCTCTTCGAATGTTGATAATCTCTACTTACATTCTTTCCCCCAAGGGAAACATTCTCTCTGTATCCACTCTGTTAGAACTTTCTAGAAAGTTAGATCATCCTTCAGCTTTCTTTTTGTCAAGGGAACAGATTTCATCTCATCAATCCCTTATTGGTTTTGTCTCAGCATGGTAGGATGCTATTAAAATGAATGTTTTATTTTGCACAAGTACATATATATGTATTTTGTAAACCATGCCTGCGTAGCAAATAAGAGAAAGGGAAGAGTAGGGAACAGGGTGTTTTTTTTTCAATTGATACAATTAGTCGCCAGATTGCTATGAGCCAAGAAGCAGTTTAGACACATATGAGGTGTTGAAGAAGCAGCAGCAAGAGAGAGTGAGGCAGCTGTCCCAAGGAACCAGTTGAGCCAGAGATTAAGGGCTGAAGACAGCAGAAAAACAGGTGAGAAGAGGGCAGCTATCCTCAGGAGACAGCTCAGCTAGACATGAACTGTTGAAGGAAAAAGTCAGTTTGTGCAAAAGATTGTTTTCTTTGCTGAACTGAAGTCCTGGTCACTTAAGTTGGAGACTTACTAGGCTTGGCCAATCGGTTTATGGTTGTTGTTTGGAAAACAAAGATCTTGGCAGAGTTTAGGATCGTAGGGGAAACAAATAATTTTGGGTTTTCAGTTTTTGGGGAACAAAGTGTTAGTTTGCTGAAGTAGAAGACTGATCTTTGTAATGTTTATTATCTTTCTTCTACATTAATAAATACCCTTCACTTGTTGTTTAACACAAAAGGGGTCTGAGTGTTCACTGCTTCCGCAAATGTTTCTTATATCCAAAAAGAAAATAACCAGTGTTTGTGGTTAGAACACTCTTATGTATAAGGTTAGTGGGGTTTTGTAACAATATGCACCTGCATGCATTTCTGGTATCATCTTTGAAAATCCTGTTTCACCCTCCATAAAGCTTTTCATAATATTATAGTGAACAGGACTGGATGCAGTCCTTACTCAAGGTGCCATCCCCCCCAAAGTACAATATAGGCTATTAGCATAACTTCCTTACCTTTTGATTCCATCGCTGTAAAATCGTTCTAGATTTTGGTTTTGTATTTTTTCACTAACCTGTGGCTTTTAGCGATAGTGATCTGATGCACTGGCTGACTCAGTCTGAGGGTTAGACAGTTTTTTGACCTCCCAAACTTGAGGAAGTGACAGCCTACTGCTATTATCGACTATTAATCCAGAAACTCAGCAAATGTTCTGGGGACCCGGGTTCCAACCCCGCCACGGCAGATGGTGCAGTTTGAATTCAGTAAAAGAAAATCTGGAATTAAGAATCTACTGATGACCATGAAACCATTGTCGATTGCCAGAAAAACCTATCTGGTTCACTAATGTCCTTTAGGGAAGGAAATCTGCCATCCTTACCTGGTCTGGTCTACATGTGATCCCAGAGCCACAGCAATGTGGCTGACTTTCAATAGCCCACAGGCAACTAGGGATGGGCAATAAATAGTGGCCAGCCAGTGATGCACATGTCCCATGAATCAATTAAAAAAACACATCAGGATTCATGTGAGGCTCATTATATACTCCAGCTGATATTTGGGCCTACGTGATGAAAGCCCATCAGCCTCGCTGTTCTGACTCTTCAAACCAAGACGTGCGAGTCAGAGCAACTATTAAAAGCAAATTGCTGCAGATGCTGGAAGCTGAAACCAAAAGAGAAATTGCTGGAAAATCTCAGCAGGTCTGGCAGCACCTATAAGGAGGGAAAAGAGCTGACGTTTCGAGTCCAGGTGACCCTTTGTCAAAGGTGTTTTGTCAAAGCTTTGACAAAGGGTCATCTGGACTCGAAACATCAGCTCTTTTCCCTCCTTACAGATGCTGCCAGACCTGCTGAGATTTTCCAGCATTTTCTCTTTTGGTTTCAGAACAGCTATATCTGGGTCACAAAAACAATGTGAGAATAGAACAGTGAGTGTGGGAATAGGTGCATTTTGGGTTAAGTTATACATCCAGCAATAGGCAGCTTTGGTATTTAGTTATCTGAACAAAATGAATTTGAGTGGCAGACAACTCTGGGGCCCATTTCTCAGAGGCAGATAAGTTAGAATGACAAAGAGCACTGAGATTCGTTTCTGAAGCAGACAAATATGAATGATGGATAATACTTCAACTTGCCTGCCTGAAGAAAGGTGTTTCAATGACAGATGTTATTGAAATTGATTCAACTCGCAAGTTTAAGTACTCTTGCATACAAGCATTTAGATGCCAAGTAACGTTCTGTTATGCGGAGGAACTATAGTGGCTATTGTATTAATAATGCTAAGTCATTACAATGGTAAAATTAGGACCCTGCAAATTGTCTCGGGGTTGCCTTTGAGACCTGTTGGAGCAACATCCTACAGTGCAGTTCCAGGGGATTTTCACAGTATCTTCATTGCACCGTGAATGTAAGCCAACTTGTGACTAATAAATAAACTTTACATTACCTTTTAGTTTGAAAACTGACCTCGCCAAATGAAGTTCAGTTATTGAACTGAATGCTGGGAAAGGGCTTTTAGCCAATAAAGCAAAGTTAATTCAAACTGTGGAAATTTGACCAGAGATATCTTCTCAGCTTAAAGGCTGTAAAGAAATTAAATCCCTAACAGTCCTAAGTAACGACCTGAAAGAATTATGTATAGCCCTATGCACCACCTGAGAAGCACAAGCCAAGAGTGTTGTGGAATACTCTTAATTTGCCTTAATGAACATGGCTCCAACAACACTCAAGAAGCCCAACACCATCCAGGATAAATCAGACCACCACCTTAAACATTCACCTCCTCTCGTCGTGGTGCACATTGACACCTGTATGTGTGATATGCAAGATATATCAATGCAAGTCCCAAACCTCCTTTAACAGCACCTTCTAAATCTTTACCCAGGGCAGCAAGTTATGAGAACACCACCACTTGCAAGCTCCCCTCCAAGCCACTCATCAATCCTGATTTGGAACTATATCATCATTCTTTCACTGTTACTGGGTCAAAATCTTGGAATGTCTGTCCTGACTGCGTGGTGGATGTACCTATGCCAGATGAACTAGTGTTTCAGGAGGGCGGCTCAGCACCACCTTTTCAAGGGCAGTTAGGGTTGGACAATAAAATAATTTTAAAAGACATGCCTTACTATAATAAAAATGTTGCTGTTCTCCATTTAATGTGATGGATTTGGTTAGTTTTTTGGCAAATATTCTTAGAACAATTAGTCAGTTATCTTTTTACGCAATGCTGAGATAACAAAAAAAAGTGCATGAGTGAATAGACAAGACATCTCAGACAGGACAGTATTCCTTAGTACTGTACTGAAGGATCTGCATTGATTATGTATTAAAGTTTCTGGGGTAGGGTTTGAGTTGACCTCATTTTGACTTAGATGAGAATGCTAGAATTCAGCGAACGATTGATACAAAACGAATTATGGGAGTTGAAAGAAAATTACCACTCGTGTATCAGCTGTGGCATAGCTGACAACATGCCAGCTTCTTAGGTTGTGGGTTCAGTTCCCCCTTCAGAGCTTAGACACAGATACCAAGGCTGACACTCCAGAGCCCTTTCCAACATTGAGTTCAACAGCTGAACTTCATTTGGCAGTTTTCAAACTAGAACTGTGCTTTTGGATATTTCCCCAACAGATCTCGAAGGCAACCCCTGGGACAATTTGCAGAGTCCTAATTTTCCCATTGTAATGACTTAGCACTGTTAATATGCTATAGTTCCTCCACATAATAGAATGTTACCTGGCATCTAAATTCTTGTATGCAACAGTACTTAAACTTACGAGTTGAATCAATTCCAATAACATCTGTCGTTGAAGTAACTTTCTTCAAGCGAGCAACTTGAAGTATTGTCCATCATTGTCCAGGGTAATAAGTGGTTAGGATTTGGAATGCACTGCCTGAGAAGGTGATGGAAACAACTCCAATACTAACCCCTCCCCCCCACCCCAAAAATTAAACCACAAAATTGCAAGGGTATGGGGAAAGAGCGGGGCCTGTGGGATTAACTGTGGGAAGACCACAGTGTTGGAGGTGTTGTCTTTCAGAAGTGCAGAAGCCTCACCTTCCTTCTCATGGTAATGCAAAAAAATCCCGTGACACTATTTTGAAGAAGAGTAGGGGCATTATCCCATGTTCTGGCCAATATTTATTGCTTAATAAACATCACAAAACAGACTACTTGGTCATTATTACAATACTGTTTGGGGACCTTAATTGGGTTTGATTGTTTTTATTGGCTGCCATGTTGCCAACAATGCAATAGGAACAACACTTGAGCAATATTTCACTGGTTGCAAAGATTTAGAAAATCCTGAAAGCCCGATATAAATTCTGATCTTTTTCAAAAATCTCAAACTATGTCATCATTCACAGAAAATCAAAATAGCAGCACAAAATAATATTTAAATATATTTCACTTTGACTTTTTCCGATTGGCCAGAATAGAGAAAACAATTAGAATCATCTAACCCATGCATTTTAAATACAGACAAATGGAAGGTTTTCTCAACCCATTTAAAAATAACATCATTTGGCTTAACTTTGCAGCAAACACGTTTACTGCCATCATCATTCAGGAATTTCATGTCAACCAAAGCACAAATTAAAGATGTTTCCAAATATTTAGCAGCGCACCAACACAACCAGAAAATGTTAACTCGTGGAAGCACTGTATGTTCTAAATATATTTGTGTACATATTGTGCATGTATTATGTCATTTTATTGAACCCTCATGAGAGTGGGAGCAATGTGAGGGTAATGAGTGGTTAGGATTTGGAATGCACTGCCTGAGAGGGTGATGGAAACAACTCCAATATTTAACCCCCCTAAAATTTGGAGAACAGAATTGCAAGGGTATGGGGAAATAACGGGGCCTGTGGGATTAACTGAGTTACTCTTCAAAAGAGCAAGTGCAGACTTCAGGGGGCCAAATGGCCTCCTACTGTGATGTACTATTCTCTGAAATAGAAATAGTTTCCCAATTGAGAGCATTTTAACTAAGCTGAGATGAGATAGAATTCATGATATGAGTAGAATGGCAATTGACAGTCTTGCAACAGATATTGGCTCTGAAATTTAAGTTTCAAGTTTAAAGTTTATTTACTGGTGTCACAAGTAGGCTTACATTAACACTGCAATGAAGTTACAGTGAAACTCTCCTAGTTGCCACACTCTGGCACCTGTTCAGGTACACTGAAAGAGAATTTAGCATAGCCAATGCACCTAACCAGCACGTCTTTTGGACTGTGGGAGGAAACCAGATCACCTAGAGGAAACCCATGTAGACACGAGGAGAACATGCAAACTCCACACAGACAGTGACCCAAGTCAGGAATGGAACCCAGGTCCTAGCGCTGTGAGGCAGCAGTGCTAACCACTGTGCAGACAACAATACATTAATGTACACACTTAAAAGCAATTTGAAATTCTTCTATCCACTATTTCAGCAGAGATACCAACCCTTCTGAAAGTTGGACTAATAATTAGCTTAGCAGCAGGAGACAGAGGGTGGTGACAGACGGTTGCTTTAGGAACTGGAGGCCAGTAACCAGTGGTGTACCACAAGGATCCATGCTGGGCCCCCTATTTTTCGTCATTTATTTAAATGACATAGATGACTACGTGGAGGGCAGGATCAGTAACTTTGCCGATGACACAAAGATTGGTTAACAGTGAGGTTGAGTGTCTTGGGTTACAAGAAGTTATAGACAAGATGGTCAAATGAGCTGATAAGTGGCAGATGGAATTTAATCCTGGAAAGTGTGAAGTGATACATTTTGGAAGGAATATTTTGACAAGATCTGACACTGGGAAGAACAGACCTTGGTCTGTTTATCCATAGATCTCTGAAGGCGGAAAGGCAGGTTAATAGGGTGGTGAATAAGGCATATGACACATTCACCTTTATCAATCAGGGTATGGATTACGAAAACAGAGAGGTCATTATGGAGTTGTATGGAACTTTGGTGAGGCCAAAGGTGAGTATTGCTGGAACTTTGGTGAGTACTGCTGGAATACTGTGTGTAGTTTTGGCCACCACATTATAGGAAGGATGTGAATGCACTGGAAGGGATGCAGAGGAGATTTACCAGGATGCTGCCTGGAATGGAACACTTAAGTTATGAAGAGTGGTTGGATAGGCTTGGATTGTTTTCGCTGGAGCAGAAAAGACTGAGGGGCGATCTGATCGAGGTGTTCAAGATGATGAGGGGCTTGGACAGGGTGGATAGGCAGCAATGGTTCCCCTTAGTTGAAGGATGAGTTGCGAAGGGACACAATTTAAAAGTGAGGGGTGGAAGGTTTAGGGGGGATTTGAGGAAAAACTGTTTTACTCAGAGAGTGGTGATGGTCTGGAATGTACTGCCTGGGAGGGTGGTGGGGGCAGGATGCCTCACATCCTTTAAAAAGTATCTGGATGAGTACTTGGCACATCATAACATTCAAGGCTTTGGGCCAAGTGCTGGCAAGTGGGATCAGGTGGGCAGGTCAGGGCATTTCATGCGTTGGTGCAGACTCGATGGGCCAAAGGACCTCTTCTGCACTGTAATATTCTATGAAGTGGAGTATCAGATAAATATATTAAACATTTATAATGGAACTATCCCAAGACTACATTTTGGGTCCTTTATGTTGCATATCAAATCCTGCTAAGGACATAAGTATGGGTTATACAGAGCGGCCAGTAAAGGGTGGCATGTAACATTTTAGGCAATGTTCTACAGTTACCTGGAGTCTGTAAAATAAAACCATTACTCATTTTCAGCCACTAGATTTTGCAGGCACACATTGCCTTGTTATTAAGGTGTGCTATAGTGACACCTAATGACATTGCATCAACACTGCAGCCAAGTCATTGTAAATAGGATTGAAAAGTGGTGCGTGTTATTGCATTGTTATTAATTTGAATTCTCCCAAGAGCTCACCAGACCTGGTGAGCAGAGTACAATTTGTTACTACAAATCTCTCATCATGCCTCACTGCTTCCAAATCTTTCTGGCAGCTTTTAATGCAACAATAAGGCCAACAACCAATTTCTCACTGAGAGCAAGAATTTGCATTTTTGTTCTTTCACGGGATTTGTTGCCCACCCCGATTTGCCCTTGAATGGAGTGACTTGCTAGGCCATTTCAGAGGGTAGTTACGAGTCAAACAAATTGCTGTGCATCTCAAATCATGTAGGCCAGAACAGATCAGGTAAGGATGTCCTTCCCTAAAGGACATTAGTGAACAAGGTATGTTTTAGTGGCGTTTGATGATAGTGGTCACCACTACATAGCTTTCCGTTCCTAATTAGATTTAAATTCCGGCAGCTGCCTTGTGGGGCGCGGAGGTGGGGATTTGAATCGGTATAGCCTAAAATATCAGCCTAGGCCTCTGGATTATTACAACAAAAACAGAAAATGCTGGAGAAACTCAGCAGGTCTGACAGCATCTGTGGAGAGAGAACAGAGCCAGTGTTTCAAACCTGGTTGAGTTTTTTCCAGCATTTTCTGCTTTTGTTTCAGATTCCAGCATCCGCCGTCTTTATCTCTGGATGACTAGTTCAGCCATGTGGGTGGGCTGAGGGATCTGTGAAGAGGAAGCTGATTTTAGTGGTGAGGTGTTGGCTTCATTCCTGCTGTCACAGGGCCTCTGCTGTTATTGCTTGGCATGGTGGTCTTAGCCATTCAGGCTAGCATGATGGGAAGCGGGCAGCCATTGGGTTGGTAAGGTCTCGTGTAGTGGTCGGCTGGGGTTGATGTAAACCTTCTCCAGGAGCTATCTTGTTCAAGTGAGATGTTACTCAGGACTGGGAGAGAGGGGAGATGATGCACAATATTCTGCATTTGAATAGACAAATGCCAAGAAGTCCTTAAGGTTTGAGCATCTATGCCCCATGAAGAGCCAGCAAGTTTGCTGAGGAGATTATTTTGTGATTTGATCTTTGCTGCTGTCTTGCTCAGATGTTTTAGTGTGTCAGTGTTCGATCAAGGATAACACCAAGATTAACAGGATGTTATTCGAGACTCAGTCTCTTGCCACTCAAAGATACCAGGTTCCCTCTTGGTGCTGGCATTGTGGAAGTGGAATATACTGGAAACTGTTTTGTTGCTGCTGTCTTGCTTTTGTTGGCCAACTTTGTAACATCATTGTTTGGTGTTGCCTCTAGTTTAGAAAATGTCTGAGTCTTTGAGGCACAGCAGATATCATCAGCGTATGGGAGGCAGTTGTATTGCCACTGGACTAGTAATCCGGATAAGAGCAGGATCTGGGGCATGTATTCAAATCCAGCCACGGGTAGATGGCAATATTAAACAAATATCTGGAATTAAAATGCTGTCTAATGTTGACCATGAAATTAATCATAGAATTAATCACAGAAATTCTGCAGTACAGAAAGAGGCCATTCGGCCCATCAAGTCTGCATCGACCATAATCCCAATGCGGCCCTACCCCCATATCCCTACATATTTACCCGCTAATTCATCTAACCTATTCATCTCAGGATACCAAGGGCAATTTTAGCATGGCCAATCAACATAACCCACACATCTTTGGACTGTGGGAGGAAACTGGAGCACCTGAAGGAAACCCACGCAGACACGAGGAGAATGTGCAGACTCCACACAGACAGTGAGCAAAGCTGGGAATCAAACCCAGGTCGCTGGAGCTGTGAAGCAGCAGTGCTAACCACTGTGCTACCGTGCCACCCTAATTGTTGTGAAAACCTATCTGGTTCACTCATGTCCTTCAAGGAAAGAAATCTGCCACCCTTACCTGGTCTAGCCTACATGTAACTTCAGATCCATTCTCTCAAAATGCTCTCTGAAATGGAAGGCAGTTAGGGACGAGCAGTAAATGCTGACCGGCCAGAGACCTCACATCCCGTAACAATGAATTTTAAAAATGTATAGATGAATTTCAGAGACAGGGTTGGAGGCAAATTGTTACTATAGAGATTGAAAAGGATTGGGGCTAGAACAGTTGCTGGGAAAGTCAGTTGGACTATTTCCTCCAAGCATTTGTCCCCCATCACCCATGTGCACCATGAACTGTCTATCTCGGGGTAATGGTTCGATGGTATCAGTAACCTATAAATGGAAGACTTTTGAGATTTTGGCAGAGTGTGCCAGGCTGTGCTGTATGCCGCAGTGTGCTGACTGACGTCAGTTGAGAGATAATATTGGCCAGGACTCTGGAGGAAATTTCCTGTTCTTTGAATAGTGCCATATGATTGTCTCCCAGAGAGCCAGTGTCTTGCTCTAACATCTCATCTGAATGATGGTGGTACCAACACACCCAACACCAATATGCTATGATTCTGAAGTGTTAGTCCAGATCAGGTACACAAGTCACTGGAGTGATTTGTTATTGTCACATGTATTGGGATACAGCGAAAAGTTTCTTGCGCGCGATACAGACAAAAACTTATCTTTCAGAGAGTACATAGGGGAGAAGGAAAGGAGAGGGTGCAGAATACAATGTAACAATCATAGGTAGGATGCAGAGAAAGATCAGATTAAAATATAGTAGATCCTGTAACTTTCTGACTGAGTGCTGCTATAGAGTTGGGGACTGCGCAATGTAAAAATTAATGTTCAAATATTATAAAACATAATAAGATCTGATGAACGCTGTCTCTAAACATGACATTGTTAAAAGAGTGAAGGAGAACAGGTTTCAGCCCTCTGAGGAATTGAATTGATTACACTGAAATGAACTATCTTCTTCTGTCAGTCGCAACAGAGCGAGTTTAGTGATAAATGTATTTGATGGATTTTACTTCCACATAAAAACATTGTTAGGTTGGGACTGCACTAATCTAGACCCTCTCCTTCATCCATCAAGGAAAATATTAAAGCCTATCTGTCACTCACTGAGGACTTGGATGAACGACCCAACAAATTCCTCAATTCAATCTGAGGGGACTGATGCTCCTTGACATTTGATGAATGGTTAAAAAAACTCATGCCACACAACGACAAAAAAGACAGTGGCTCTTAACTGGGTGGCAATGTCAAGTTAACAGCAGCTGTAATCCAGCCTTTTCCACCACACAATGGTGTTCTGGCATGCCACTCAGCTTACTGAATCACTGCAAATTCCTCCTGAGAAATTTCTGTTCAACATGCACTCTTAAAAATTTAATTAGGCTTATTATTAGATGACATGGGAACAGGTGAACCTATTCTGTTCCTGTCACCCCACCTGCTGCTTGCAGTTGGATTTAACAGTTTAGTAAATTGCTCCCCCAAGTGTTGTCTCAGACTCAATAGGGAAAAAAAAGACTTAAACATCCAGTGACAACGTCTTATGACTTTTTCGTGGCACTTGCAGAACTAACTTTAAACTCCACGGGCAGAATTCTCCAGCCTCCCAGCTCCGTGCTTCCTGCCGGCAGGAGATGGTGGGTTGTTTACTCGTGGCAGGATTCTCTGGTCCTGCCACTGTCAATGGGAATTCCCATTGATATCACCCCTCGCCAGGCGGGGATGGGTTGCCAGCTGGATCGGAGAACCCTGCCGACGTGAATGGCCTGGGAATTCCGGCTCATGTTCTTTCCTCTGCAAAAGCCATTTTGTAGCCCCTTCAAACTTCATTAGTGCTCACAGGGTACTAAGAAGTATAGAGATAAGGATAAGATAGGCTATAAGCCGTAGGGGCAGAATTAGGCCACTTGGCCCATTGAGTCTGCTCAGCCATTCAATCATGGCTGATATTTTTCTCATCCCCCATTCTCCTGTCTTTTCCCCATAACCCCTTATTAATCAAAAACCTATCTCTGTCTTAAGGACACTCAGTGACCTGGCCACCACAGCCTTCTTTGGCAACGGTTTCCACAGAGTCACCACTCTCTGGCTGAAGAAATTCCTCCTCATCTCTGTTTTAAAGGATTGTCCCTTTAGCCTGAGATGGTGGCTGGAATTCTCCGATCTCACCTGTGGCCTGGATTCACCCTCCTGCTGCTGTGAATGAAGATTTGGCTAAGCACCAAATTTCCTGTTTTCTCTGGCAGTGGTGGTAGGGCCTACAAGACTGGAGAATTCAAGTCATTGTATATAAAACCACTTGGTAATGACTGTTGGTAACCCAGAGTCTTATCTGTTCCTGTTTCTCTATTTCCTCCCTGTTGACTCAACCACTGCCACATCCCACTATTTGAAAAGCAGAACCCATTCCTTGGGTAACCAATGGGAGGCTCTTTCCATGCATGATATACTCTGCCGATGAATACAGAGCAAGGAACCCACCTGATCATTAAGCTTATGCATTTTGTTCTGTGCCCTTTGGAGTCCAGACTTACTCATGGCCTTGCCCTTAGAGGTGGTAAGGGAAAGGGGTTGGCGGCTGGGAGGGGGACAGTGGTGGCTAGGTTGGGAGAGGGTTGGGGGTGTTGCTGGGAGCAGGAGAGGGAGATGGTGGCTGATAGGGAGGGGGGTGGTGGCTGGGAGGGGGTTGGGCAGTTGGAAGGAGTGTGATTGCGGTGGGGGGGGTGCGGTGACTGACTGCTGGGAGGAGGATTGAGGTGACTGGGGGGTTGGGGGCAAAGCCGGGAGGAGTGGGGTGGTGGCTGGGAGGGGGAAGGAGGTTAACAGTTCTATGAGTCACTGCAACTTCCCTCTTCTATACAGCATTGTCTTCCTTTTTGCCCGTTTTTTTGTCTGTTCTACCTGTTTTATCACACTTCACATTTACACAGCATTTTATTTCCACGGCTCCTATTTCGCTACGTAATTTCATGCCCTAGTAGCTGGTGATCTTTCAATTCCCTCAGTCTCTAACTTTATTGTTCTATTTAGCAAGAGCTGCACAGATTCACGCTGAACTGGGAGCTATGAGTGTTCCTTTATTACATTTATTCCCTAGTTCATCCTTTTGGTCACTTCACTCTATTTTTCCTTCCCTTTGTCTTTTTGCCAGTGAAACGTTGGAGTTCTGCTGAAGGCTCGATTTAACAGTCAGCTTGAATGAAAGTATCACAGAAGTGGGAGCTCTGATTGTTAACAAGCGTGGGGACCTATGTAGCCGCATAGACAGACTTGACAGTCGCTTTGTACTGGCTTGTACAAATTTCCCAGGGCATTTATACAAACCTGTACAGATTCCGAGTTAGCTTCTTGAAAGCCTGCGAATTTGAATAAGTCTATACAAAGCACAGCTTGTACAGAGTTACTCTCACACTGACCCTCCATACCTGATTATTGCTTGCTGTTGATTGGCAAAGTTGTTTACCTCCCTCTGATGTGATTGGAAAGAAGTCTAGACTCTGGCATGAATTTTCACAGAGAAGGAAGTGGTCCAGGCCTTCGCCAAACTGGCATCAGAACCCCAAATCTGGAAGATCCGCCCCCAAACCACGTCCTCTTCCCCGCACCCCACCATTTTCGCCAGGGAAAGGGGGAGGCAGGAGCAGATTTGGCTTTGCCTACCCGTGGTTCACAGAGACGGCTATACAATTACAAGTATGGTTGCCTTCATGGAATCCTACAATGCAGAAGGAGGCTATTCGGCCCATCAAATCTGCACCAACCACAATCCCACCCAGGCCCAATCCCCTGACACCAATGGGCAAATTAGCATGGCCAATCAACCGAATCCACACATCTTTGTTTCACTTAGAAAGAATTTTGGGCTCAGTTTTCAGAAGCGTGTCTCATAGCTTTTTTTAGAAATGTGAAGAAATTGTCTAAACCTGCCACAATTTTTTGGAGAGATAAAATGGCATTTATAGAGGTCAGGTAGACTTTTGGGAGAGGCATGGAAATAAGTGGATGTATTAGTGGGATGCAACATGGTTTTATGAAGGGGAGGGTGTGTCTCATAAACTTAATCAAGCTTTTCGAGGAAGTGATGAAGATGATTGATGACGGTAGGGCAGTGGATGTTGTCGACATGGACTTCAGTAAGGCCTTTGACAAGGTCCCTCATGGCAGACTGGTGCAGAAGGTGAAGTTCCATGGGATCAAAGGTGAGCTGGCAAGGTGGATACAAAACTGAAGACAGAGGGTAGCAGTGGAAGGGTGCATTTCTGAATGGAGGGCTGTGACGAGTGGTGTTTCTCAGGGATCAGTGCTGGGACCTTTGCTGTTTGTAATATATATAAGTGATTTGGACGAAAATGTAACTGTATTGATCAGTAAGTTTGCGGACGACACAAAGGTTGATGGATTTGTGGATAGCGATGAGGACCATCAGAGAATATAGCAGGATATAGATCAGTTGGAGACTTGGGCGGAGAGATGACAGATGGAGTTTAATCTGGACAAATGTGAGGTGATGCATTTTGGGAGGTCTAATACAGATAGGAAATATATAGTAAATGGCAGAACCCTTAAGAGTATTGATAGGCAAAGGGATCAGGTACACAGATCGCTGAAAGTGACAATACAGATGGAGAAGGTAGTCAAGAAGGCATATGATGTGCTTGCCTTCATCAGCTGGGGTATCGAGTTTAAAAATTCGCAAGTCATGTTGCCACTTTTTATAACCTTGGTTAGGCTGCACTTGGAATATAGAGTTCAATTCTAGTCGCCAAACTACTAGGAGGATGTGGAGGCTTTAGCGAGGGTACAGAAAAGACTTACTAGGATGTTGCCTGGTATGGAGGGCATTAGTTATGAGGAGAGGCTGGAGAAACTTGGTTTGTTCTCACTGGAGCGATGAAGGTTGAAGGGAGACCTGATAGAAGTC
Organism: Carcharhinus amblyrhynchos; assembly: GCF_965287045.1. Taxonomy (NCBI): domain Eukaryota; kingdom Metazoa; phylum Chordata; class Chondrichthyes; order Carcharhiniformes; family Carcharhinidae; genus Carcharhinus; species Carcharhinus amblyrhynchos. Next base: position 16,966,579 of record NC_137350.1, read on the forward strand.
TACAAGATTATGAGAGGCATGGACAGAGTGGATAGTCAGAAGCTATTCAATTACTAGGGGGCATATGTTTAAGGTATGAGGGGCAATTTTTAAAAGGGATGTACGAGGCAGATTTTTTACACAGAGAATGGTGGGTTGCTAGAACTTGTTGTCAGGGTGGGGGTAGTAGAAGTGGATATGGTAGTGACTTTTAAGGGACTTCTTGACAAGTACAGGAATGAGATGGGAATAGAGGGATATGGTCCTGGAAGCATAGGGGTTATTTTGTTAAGTCAGGCGCCATGATTGGTGCAGGCTTGGAGGGCCGAAGGGCCTGTCCCTGTGCCGTAATTTTCATTGTTCTCTGTTCTTTGTTCTTGGACAGGGACCCTTTGGGATTGTAAACAGTATACATTAACGTGCGTAAAAAGTGGATAAGGTCCATTGAATTGTCAAGTCATTTAAATCCCCAGGCCTTTTACATTTTTGAACAAGAAAAAAAAGGCAGTTGAAAAGAATAGGAGCCTGTAATTTTAATAGATTCCTGTTGATATAAGTCTGAGGGCTTGAACTGATTTCAAAGTGGAGGGAGGTGTGGGGCACTGAATGTTTACAGTTTGATTGACAGTTCCAAGTGGTTATAAAGAGATTGGCTGCCTTTTATGTGTGGCTATGAATGTTTGTTTTTGTAAGGGATTAAGTCACTTCAGGGGATTTCAAGTTTTGAAAATGAAAGTGTTTTATTTAAATATATTTAAACCTATAATAGATACTTCAAACTTTACCGTATTTCAAATCATCATGGCTCTTGAGGTTTGCCCATAGTGGATTCTAAGTCATTTCGCATGGAGGGTTTATGCATGGGGCGATCAGTGTGGGGACATAGTTTGGCATGTCTTGGCACTAAGTTGGTATGGGTGATAAAGTGAGATTTGGGGTGGGTGGAAGGCCATGGGCTGAAATGGATCTGGCTTGGGGACTTGCTGTGTGATGAGGGATGTGGAGGTGAGGGCTGGATGCTGTTTCTTGTTTTTCCCTTTTTACCACAATGGGAGTGAAGTCCCAGAACTCCAAAGAAGGCTTTTTAACCATCCTGCGTCAGCACCTCACAGCCTTTGTGGCTACCTCTGCACTGTTTCCAGGCACAACTGACTCCAGACAGCACACGCCACAACATAATCCACAATACAAATACCCCCGCATTAGGAGATTAGAGTCATAGAGATTTACAGCATGAAAACAGACCCTTTGGCCCAACTTGTCCATGCTGCCCTTTTGTTTTAACCCCAAAACTAGTCCCAATTGCTCACGTTTGGCCCATACCACTCTATACCCATCGTACCCATGTAACTGTCTAAATGCTTTTTAAAAGACAACATTGTACCTGCCTCTACTCTGGCAGCTTGTTCCAGACACTCACCACCCTCAGTGTGGAAAAATTGCCCCTCTGGACCCTTTTGTATCTCTCCCCTCTCATATTAAACCTATGCCTTCTAGTTTTACACTCTTTTTATTTGTCTTGTAATTAAGTTCTTCCCCAAGATTCTCGCCCTCAGCCATCCCCACAGACAGCACGTTCAGGTATAGACAACTCCATGGTGACACTTACCTACACAGGTAGGACCATTTAGCTCTTGAACACCTTCACAGTGAGTAATAGCCATCCCACAGACATCCCTACAGATTCCTTTAGGCTCTAATGTCCAGGAAACAAACTAATGTGAAGACAGAATTGATGTTGTGTCAATTGTCCCACACCTGGATGATTCTGCCAAAGACAGTGAGAAAGACACTTGAGCCACAGAGGATGAAAAATCCAACATGTTTGGAACAAGTCACACAAAGAAATCAATTCCTTCATACGGGATGCTGCAGGAGAAAGTGAAAGAAGAGGCAAAACTTGATATTCAGTTTTGAAGGAAAGATGGCCATGAGCTAAAGAAAGAAAGGGACAGGATTAAAATGGAACACATTTACATTTATATAAAGCTTTTACTACTCGTGACATGCCAAGATGTTCCACCGAAACAAAGATGGATTCTGCAAAGCAATGGAGTGAGGAAAAATAATACTGGCACAATCAAAGATGTGTTGTTGGGGGGGGCGGTCAAGGGTGAATCGACAAGGGACAGCAAGTTGGGCAGAACATTCTACAGCGTAGGGCCAAGAAAACTAATTTGTTCTGCCATTGAAGGTCAGGTCAACAGGGAGAAAATGCAGAAGGGGCCAAATTTCTAGCTTTCTGAAGCTGCACCCAGACGTAAATCTCAAACTTCCCCTGGATGCACAATGTCAATTCCTGGGAAGCCGCTTTGGAAGAGCTGATTAGTGCTTTCGAGCTGACATTTCTAATCCTTATTCCAGCTTTGAATTCATTCCAGAACCACTGTCCCAGTTCTCCAAGCTTTAACTGTGACTTCAAGCAAACATTTCTACTTTAGTAATCATTCTGCCTCACTTCACAGTTCATGTCTACAAGCAGTTTTTAATTTGCGGTGAATAAACACGTCCCATTAGGACTCCATTTACTGACCTATAACCCAAGAATTACATTTATGCAGGAGCACACGCTAAAAATAACCTCCCAAATTAAACACAGCAGACTGCAGGTTACCCGGAGATTACCAAAAGCTTCTGGATCCACATCTGAGGCACAGGACTTGGTTGAAGCTACTGTTTCATTCTTTCAATGGCATTTCCAAGTCGTCTGCATTTGATGCTATTTTAGCTTCATTCATTTCCAGGTGCAACATTTGCCAGAGTCTCAGCAGCCTTAATCTAAAGATAAAGTTTTTTTTTACTTATCCATTGAATCATTGAATGGGTGAAATCTTGTCCCTGGCATTTTTGTCTGAGCAGGATTAACACCGTGGCTATAAAGGCCTTTACTTGGGATGTGGCTGGCACTGTCCAACTCTACTTACCCTGAAAAGTGGTGAGTTGGAGATGCAATCCTTGTGATGGTGCCACCCCCACAATGGCACCAGCAGAGATGAAAGAATGGTGATTAATATGCATGTAAATACATTTAGTTTGGTTCAAAGTTTATTTATTAGTATCACAAGTAGGTTTACATTAACAATGCAATGAAGTTACTGTAAAAATCTCCTAGTCACCATACTCTGGTGCCTATTTGGGTACACCAAGGGACAATTTAGCATGGCCAATGTGCCTAACCAGTACATCTTACGAACTGTGGGAGGAAACCGGAGCACCAGACGGTTACATGGTGGTTAACACTGCTGCCTCACAGTGCCAGGGACCTGGGTTTGATTCATGCTTTGGGTCACTGGCTATCCGAAGTTTGCACATTCTTCCTGTGTCTGTGTGGGTTTCCTCTAGTTGCTCCAGTTTCCTTCCATAGTCCAAAGATATGCGGATTAGGTTGATTAGCCATGCTAAATTGTCCCTTAGTTTAAGGGGTTTAGCAGGTTAAATATATGGGGTTACCGGGATAGGTCCTGGGTGGGAATGTGGTCGGCGCAGACCCGATGGGCTGAACGGCCTCCTTCTGCACTTTAGGGATTCTATGAAACCCACACAGACATTGGGAGAATGTGCAGACTCCACGCAGACAGTGACCCAAGCTAGAAATCGAACCCGGGTTCCTGGTGCTGTGAGGCAGTGGTGCTAACCACTGTGCCACAGTGCGTAGCTTTGGCAAAGGACTCTTCTTTGGTAAAGATGCAAATGCGAAGTATTCATTTAGCAACATAGTCTTGCCTTCTGCCTCCGCCAATAGTTCTCCATTTTCATCTCTAATTGGTCTCGCTGCTCCTCTGACAACCCTGTCAAAATTCTATAAAAACTTTTGCTTCTCTTTCATGTTTGCCAGACTTGTGAATGTTCTTTTATCTTAGCCAAGCATTTGGATTCCCTTTGATATTAGTCAGACATTTGGATGCACTTTCATGCCAGCTTTCTTTCATAAAAGAGAAAAGAAAAAAGATAAACTTAGGAGTGTAGGGGCTTTAAAAGTCCACAGATGGGAACGTCAGTGCTTTTGAACTTGGAAAAGTATCTAGTTGAAAAAGCGTTCATACTTAACAATAGCATTGTGGTACATCTGGAAGCTGATTGAAAGGCAGGTTTGAGAGTGTTTCTAGCAGATAATGCCTGACTGTGCCAATCCCACGTTTCACATTAATTGCCTACCCAGACGCTGGGAAGATAACTCTCCCTGTAGTTATTGCCAGGTGCGTTTTCCTCTCCCTGGCACACCCTTCTTCAGTGTTCAGGAATATTTAAAACATGAAATACAGTGAGCAGTATTTCATGTTTTAGGGACCTGTGTTCGAATCCTATCATGGCAGGTGATGGAATTTGAATTCAGTAAAAAAAATCTGGAATTATTGATGGCGATGAAACCGTTGTCAAATGTTGGAAAAACCCAATTAGTTCACTAATGTCCTTCAGGGAAGGAAATCTGCCGTCCTTACTTGGTCTGGTCTACATGTGAGTCTAGAGCCCCAGCAATGTGGTTGACTCTCAACTGCCCTCCAAGGGAAACGAGGGATGGACAGTAAATGCTGGCCTGCCAGCAATGCCTATGTCCCATGAATTAATAAATAAAAATCCACCCTTAAACATAGGAACAGAAGTTGGTCAATCAGCCCCTTGGGGCTCCTACCATTCTATCAGATCATGGCTGATTTGGATTGCAAGTCCATTTATCCACCTTTACTCAGTTTCCTTGCCTAACAAGAGCCTATCCTTCTTGGCCTTCAGAACATCACTTTAACTAGGTTTATGGAGATAGTTCCAAATTTTTGCATTTCGGTTTGAAATCATACAGCTTATGATTAACTTCACTGCTTCCCCACTTTCTTCTGGATTCTTCCACCAGAGAAAAGTCTCTCCATATTAACCCTATTGGATATTTACAAACGTTTGAAATAGGAGCAAAGGTTGGCCGTTCGGCCCCTCAAACCTGCTCCATCATTCATTAAGGTCATGGCTGATTTGTTGGAATTTTGAGTTCCACATTCCCAACTACCCCGACAACCTTTGATTTCCTTGGGTAGGCATAGTGTATTGTCACTGGACTGGTATTCCAGTGACCCAGGGCAATTCTCTGGTGGCCCAGTTTCAAATCCCACCACAGCACATGTGAATTCAATAAAAATCTGGAATTAAAAATCTAAGGATGACTGTGATCGTGAAACCATTGTCGATTGTCATAAAAATCCATCGGCTTCACTTACTTCCTTTAGGGAAGGAAATCTGCTGTCCTTATTTACCTAATCTGGCCTACATGTGATTTCAGATCCATACCAATGTGGTTCTCTCTTTAAATGCGCTCTGAAATGGCCTAGCAAGCCACCCAGTTCAAGGACAATTAAGGATAGGCTAACAATGCCCACATCCCATGAACAAATAAAAAAAAATTCTATCTACCTTTGGCTTAAAAATATTCAATGATGCTCTTTCTACTGCCTTCTGGGGCAGAGTTCCAAAGTTGCACAATCCTCAGAGAAAAAAAATCTCCTCATCTCTGTTCCGTAAGAAAGATCCCTAATTTTAAAACAGTTCTCCCTAATTCTGGACTCACCCACAAGATTAAACATCCTTTCTACAACCACCTTATTAAGGCCATTCAGAATCTTATATACTTCAATCAAGTCATGCTTCACTCTTCGAAACTCCAGTGGAAGCAAGTCCATGTTATCCAATCTAACCCCATAAGACACTCTGATTATTCCAGGTATCCTTTGAACTACTCAAATGCATTTACATGCTTCCTTAAATAAAGAGACCAATACTGCAAATAGTATTCGAGATGTGGTTTCACCAATGCCCTGCATAATTAAAGTATAATATCCTTTAATTTATTTTCAATTCCTCTTGTAGAAAAAGGATAATATCCCATTACCATTCTTGATTACAGGTTGTAACTCCAGACTAACCTATTGTGACTCAGACACTAAAACATCTCTGCATTTCAGAATTCTTTAGTTGGTCTCCGTTTAAGTAATAATTTTTTTTTAAATTCATCCTGCCAAAGTGAACAGCTTCGTGTTTTCCCACATTATTTTCCATCTGCCAGATTTTTTGCCCACTCACTCCATCTGCAAACTCCTTGAGTCTTTTTCACAACAGACCTATCTATTGAATTCCTGATCACGTTAAACATTTTATTAAATCACCCATCAACCAAAGAAACCAAGTTTAAGCAGCCTGTTCTCATAATTTAGCACTGAATGGCCCAGAGTCATTGCAGTGAACCTGCAATCTACCCCAGTCCCCAGGCCAATATATCTCTCCTGAGAGCTCGTGCCCATGATTCAAAGCAGTGTTCTGATGGAGTCTGACTAACAAAATATCACCAAACATCACTTCCACTGTTTTATTTTCCAGCCCTCTTGAGATGAAAACCATCATTTAATTAGTCTTTTTTGATTCATTTTGTACCTAGACATTAACTTTCAGTGATTTGTGTGCATGGACATCCAAACTGCTTTACTCCTGCACAGCTCCTAATTTTTCATCTTTAAACAAATATTTTGATTCTGAAGTGGGTGACCTTGTCCTTTCTAACATTTAACTCAATCTGTCATAGTTTTTTTAGACGCATTATTCCAGACGATCTCTTCACCCTGTGGCAGTCGATTCCTCAGCGTGACAAATGGAAAGTAGAAAAAACTGATCCATCAGCGTTGACTTCGCTGATGTCAGGCAGCGAGTATCAGTCATAGCTTTATTGGTAGCACAGTGGTTAGCACTGCTGCCTTACAGTGCCAGGGACCCGGGTTCGATTCCTGGCTTGGGTCACCGTCAGTGCGGAGTCTGCACGTTCTCCCTGTGTCTGCGTGGGTTTCCTCTGGGTGCTCGTTTTTTTTTCCCCACGGTCTGAAAGATTTGCTGGTTAGGTGCATTGGCCATGCTAAATTCTCCCTCAGTGTAACCCGAACAGGTGCTGGAGTGTGGCGACTAGGGGATTTTCACTGTAACTTCATTGCAGTATTAATCTAAGCCTACTTGTGACATTAATAAATAAACATTGGTATCTCTGATTCAGAGGATCATGAGAATGAAATCCATTTTGTTTTATTCATTTGTGGGACATGGGCATTGCTGGCTGGCCAGCATTTATTGCCCATTCCTAGTTGCCCTTGGAGGGCAGTTGTGAGTCAACCACATCGCTGTGGCTCTGGAGTCACATGTCGACCAGACCATATAAGGACTGCAGATTTTCTTCCCTAAAGGACGTTGGTGAACCAAATGGGTTTTTCCAACAATCAACAATATTTTCATGGTCACCAATAGATTCTTAATCCCAGATATTTTTTATTGAATTCAAATTCTGCCATCTGCTGTGGTGGGATTCGAGCCTGAGTCCCCAGAAGATTAGCTGATTTTCTGGATTAATAGTCTAATGGTAATACCAGTAGGCCACCACCTCCCTAGTGCAATGCTAAGGGAGTCCTACACTGCAGGAAGTGCCATCTTTAGGATGAAACATTAAACTAAGGCTCTGAGTGCTGGGTGTTAAAGATCCTGAGATAATATTTTGAAGAGGAACATGGGATATATCCTCTGTGTCCTGCTCAACATTTGTCCCTCAACATTCAAAACCAGATAATGCGGTCTCGAGCACTTTGGTGTTTGTGGCAGCTTGCTGTGCAATAACTGACTACCACACTTCCTACATCAAAACAGTGATCTAGCTTCAAATGTACTTAATCGGTTGCAAAGCCATTTGAAGGAAACCATGAGTGAAATTCTCTGCTACTGGGAAGTGGCGAGTTGTTTGCTAGCAATGGGATTCTCTGGTCAGTCAATGGGAATTCCCACAGACATTACCCGGAGAGGGGGAGGAGGGTTGGAATGTGCTGCTGCTGGGACCAGAGAATCCCGCTAGGATGAACAGCCGGAGAATTCTAGCCCATGAGTTTGTGCAAATGTTTTATAAATATGTATTTTTCTTTAAGTTCATAATGAAATTTCCCACTGTTTTCCTTGCATCTCCCTGTGTGTGTGCGTGTGTGTGTGTGTGTGTGTGCGCGCATGCATGCGTATGTGTGTCTGTGTGTGTGTGTTACTTTTTGAGTTCCTGTGTTTTAATATGCTGTTTGAAATTAATTTAGAAATCCTTGTGTCTGATGTAGCCTCATTTATTTGTAAATCTAAACAGGTTTATGAAGTCACAGGTGTAACTTGGTTTACACATTGCCCATATCCACCCTAACGTGCACTTTTAAGATTCCTGCTCTGTTCCTCCACACTATTTAGATCAGAGTCACAATTGTTATCATCCTATAGGGTGAAAAAAGGATGCATCAAAAGCTTGGCACTAAACAGAGAAGCAAAATAGCAACATGTGATAAAACTTGGGGCTAACAATACTCAATAAAATCACAAAAAAGATCAAAAGCGTATTGTTGAGTTGTAAGGAAAGATTAGAGGAACCAAAAGGGGAGATGAAAAGAGAGCTCTGATAATATGAAAAGAAATAGAAAGGACTTTTCAAGCATATTACAAGGAAAAAAGGGATGAGAGAGAGCTGTATCTTCAGAAGGGGATATTTAATGAAACTGTTGACAAACCGTGGCAGGAGACAGAATGTCGACACATGAGAGAAGTTTAGAGATTTCAAATATGTTGGAGAAAACTAGATGAGTTGCTGCAGTGCATCTTATGGACAGTACGTACTGGTACCAATATGTGTTGGTGCAAGAGGAAATGAAGTTTAAGATAGTGGATGGGGTGCCAACTTCTTGCCAATGCTGCGCTCACCCAGGCAAGGAGTATTTCATCACATTCCTAACTCCTGACTTGCAGTTAGTGCATCTGGGGAGTCAAAAGATGAACAATTACTCACAACAGAATTCTAAGCTTCAGACCAGGTCTCGTAACCACATTTATGTGCATGGTTGGTTAAACTTCTGGTTAGTGGTAACCTCCAAGATGCTGACAGTGGAAGGGCTTTTCTTTCTCTGATTCGTTCACGGGATGTGTGTGATGGTGCAATTTATTGCACACTCCTGACTGCCGTTGAGATAGTGAGCCGCTTTCTTCAACCACTGCAGCCCTTGTGCTTTAGGTAGATCTACAAAGCTGTTAAGGAGGGAGTTCCAGGAGTTTGACCAGTGACAATGAAGAAATGGCAAACTTGGGAGCAAACTTGTGGCGTTTTCCCATGCATCAGTTACTCTTACTCTTCTAGATGGTAGAGGTTGCAGGCTTTGGGAGGCACCATTGAAGGAGCCTTAGCGAATTGCCACAGTGTATCTTGTAGATGGTACATACTGCTGCTACTGTACGCTGGTGGTGGAGAGACTGGATCTGCAAGATGGTGGATTGTGTGCCATCAAATGGACTGCTTTGTCATGGATGGTGACAAATGCTTTGAGCATTTTTTTGAAGCTGCACTCATTCAGGAAAGTGGAGAGTGTTTCATCACACCCCGACCTGTGATGGTGAATAGATTTTAGGAGTCAGGAGGTGAGATTCATGTGGTCAGAAACTTGGAATTCTGTTGTGAGTAATTGTTCATCTTTTGACTCCCAGATGCACTAACAGCAAGTCAGGAGTATGGAATGTGATGAAATACTCCTCACCTGGGTGAGCGCAGCATCAGCAAGAAGTTGGCACCCCGTCCATTATCTTAAACTTCATTTCCTTTCGCACCAACTCACATTGGTACCAGTATGTACTGTCCATAAGATGCACTGCAGCAACTCATCTAGTTTTCTCCATGTGGTCTCTGACTTGCTCTTGAAGCCGCAGTCTTTATATGGCTGGTCCATTTAATTTTCTGGCCAATGTTAACATGCTGGATGTTGATAGTACTGATTCAGTGATGGTAAGGCCATTGAATGTCATGGGGAGATAGTTAGAGTTTTTACTTGTTGGAGGAGATGTTCATTGATTGGCACTTGTGTGATGTGAATGTTACTCGCAACCTATCAGCCCATGCCTGAATGCTGTCTCGGCCTTGCTGCATATGGGCATGGACTGCTTCAGTGTTTGAGGAGTTACGAATGGAACTAAACACCATATGATCATCAAAGGACATTTAGGGAAGGCCATTGATGAAGCAGCTGAAGATGGTTGGGCCCAGGACACTGTCCACAGAATCTCTGCAGCAATGTCCTGGGACTAAGGTGATTGACTTCCAACCACCACAACCACCTTTTTTTGTGTCAGGTATGACTACAACCATTGGAACGTTTTCCCTTCTGATTCCCATTGACACCAGTTTTCTCGGGTTCCCTGAGCCACACTTGGTCAAATATTGCTTTGATGTCAAAGGCAGTCACTGTCTGGTCATTTCTGGAATCTGGCTCCTTTTTCTACTTGGGCGCCAATGTTCGAAATGAGCTCTGGTGCTGAGTGGCCTTGGCGTAATCTAAACTGATATAGGTAATCCAGTCTGCAGTTGAGATGGATCAAAGGTCATTGACCTGTAAAGCTAATTGTGTTCCTCTCTGTTTGACAAGCTGAATATGCCCAGTGTTTTCAAAACTTTCCTTCAGCTTTCCAGCATCGGCAGTATTTTAATTTTGAGTAGAATATTATGTTGCATCAAATAGTTCCTTGTGGTTCTGTGAATCTCTTGCACTCACTTTCCTCCGCTGCTTAGGACACTACCTTTAGGTTGTTCTCCATTCGAGTGTGTTTTTACATAGGGTTTGATTTGGCCTGTTTTATTAATGTCATATTGTGGTCAGTGCAAACTTGATGGGCTGAATTGCCTCCTTCTGCACCAGTGGGATTCTATGATTCAATGTATTGGGATGCAGTGCAAAGTATTTTTCTTGTGTGTTGTACAGACAAAGCATACAATTCATTGAGTACATAAGGGAGCTAGAAAGAAGAGGATGCAGAATACAGTGTTACAGTCATAGATAGGTTGTAGAGAAAGATCAGCTTGCATCCATTCAAAAGTCTGATGGCAGTAGGGAAGAAGCTGTTCTTGAGTCAGATGGTATGTGATCTGAGACTTTTGTGTCTTTTTCCCAATGGAGGAAGGTGGAATAGAGTATGTCCAGAGTGCGTGGGGGCTTTGATTATGCTGGCTACTTTTCTGAGGCAGTGGGAAGTGTAGACAGAGTCAATGGATAGGAGGCTGGTTTGTGTGATGGACTGGGTTATGTTCACAAACCGTTGTAGTTTCTTGCGGTCTTGGCCAGAGCAGGAGCCATATCAAGCTGTGAAACATCTGAAAAGGTTGCTTTTGATGATGCCATTCTTGGGGGCCACAGTGGTTAGCATTACTGCCTTACAGCCCCAAGAACCCGGGTTCTATTCCTGGCTTGGGTCACTATCTGTGCGGTATCTGCACATCCTCCCTGTGTCTGTGTGAGTTTCCTCTGGGTGCTCCAGTTTTCTCCCACAGTCTAAAAGACATGCTGGTTAGGTGCATTGGCCGTGCTAAATTCTCCCTCAGTGTACCCAAACAGGCGGCAAAGTGTGGCAACTCAGGGAATTTCACAGTAACTTCATTGCAGTATTAACATAAGCCTACTTATGACACTAATAAATAAAACTTCAAACTTTAAAAAGTTTGTGTTTGGGCCCCGACTCCAATACATTTGGGATTACAGCTGAATCTACCAGCCCCACTTCCAAATAAATAGCTATATGCCTTCATGAGCCGTACACAAATAGAGCTGGAGGGAATCTGAGCCAGTTAATGCCAGGGAGTTGGGATTAGTTCGGATTTGGGTTTGAGCTTCTCGATCACAAACCAGACGTTTATTTTCCAATTATTTTTGGTTGATAACCAGCTGGTCGTAGTTATACAAATAATCCTGGAGCGTGACTCTGGAGGTATAATCATAAAGTCAGGGGAAAAAAGCAGCTTGTTTACTCCTGAATGCGCTAATAATGGAAGATTGTGGGCAGGAAGGTGACAGGCATCAGCCCTCCACCGTCAGACAAAGTGACAGAGGTTAGAGTCAGCCTCAGCCTCAGACTTCTTACGCAGCTGGGCACAAATAAAAATCTATATCCAAGTGCGAGTGACCTTTCTGTTAATCTCCTCATAAATATGACAGAGCTGTCCTTTTATCTGAGCTGTTTTCTTTTACTGGCAAACACCCCAAACTTCCCTTGGCTTTCATCCAGCCAAAATGCTGCATTGACTGAGGGAAGAATCCGCTCACCGAGAGGAAGATTTTGTGCAGTGTATCTTGGCCTTCTGGCTAAGATCAAGTGTCGTATTACGATCAAGTGCTGCACTTGGTTGAAGTTATTAGGCTACATTTTAGCTTCATTTCAAGCCCAAGACAGGAGGTGAGAGCCCTGTCTTGTCAGCTTGGATCGGGAATGTCTCAACTTGTTGAGACTCTGAATTGGACTTGATTTGATTGAATTGGAATAAAAGCAAAAAAAAAAATCAACAACCTCAGGACACACCGTCACCGCCCCCCCCCCCCCCCCCACCCCCACCCCCACCAACCACTTCATTGCCAAGGAGGTGTATTTGCCGTTACTGTTGCTATGCAGGGAAATGTGTCAACCCAATGAGCACATAGCAAGTTCCCACAAACTGCAGTGTAATTTCTATCTGTTTGCTCTCGTTGCCCATGCCCTTTGTGGGCAGCGGGGTGGCATCGGGAGACTCTGAGCCATGGGGCGAATCGGGTCTTAATCAGCTGCCAATGTACTCTCCATCAGTCCCCAGTTTTATTTACACGGGTTGAAGTCATTGGGGGAGATGTATGTCACGCTCCCCACTAGGTGAACGCCAGTTTTACACCATCGCATAGTCAGATGTCCACGGAGTAGACGATTCCTCAGAATTGTCCCGAGATTGAGATGAGGTGAAGGGATTGGGCGGGTCTCATTGGTAGGGGGGACCTTACTGGCTCATCCCGTCGGTTGGCCAACGTGATGAGCTGGCAAGATTGTGTAAGAAGTGAAAAGCCAAGTTTTCTTGCCTCTCAAAATATTATCAGCCCCAATCTGCTGGCGTAATCAGCATTGCGCATGGGTAGGGTGTGAGGCTAATTTTAATATTCATTAGGCTATTTAAATATTATTAGTGACCCTGGGACATAATCGTCCAGGCTCACTTACCTTAATGGCTCTGCCAGTGGAGGTCCACATTGGTGAGCGTCACATATGGTCCCCAGCAACAGGGAGCAGATATGAGAGTCATGTCGGTCGGACTGGAGGACATTGAAAACCATGGATAATTGGGAAAGAGGCAGGCATTGCTAATCTGGCACTGCCAGCCTGGAATTTTGGCAGTGCCTACCACGTACCCTGGCACTGCCCACCATACACCAGGCAATGCCAAAGAATGGGGCCTAAGGGGAGGGGTTGGACTTGAAGGGGGCAGGTCGTGAAAGGGAGGCAGGGTGTGGGAAGCTGCATACTCTGCACTGGGGATTGCCAGGGCAGTGATGGCTAGGAGTGGGAAAAATCAAGGATGGCGATTGCCTGGTGGTGGGGAGAGGAATAGGGGGCAATAATTGATCAAGAGGGGAATTAAGGCCAGTAATCTATCAGAGGGGGAACTTAGAGGTGGGTATGGGGGTGTCTGCAATAGGGGGGTAGGGGAGGCGATGTCTGGGGGAGTGACATTCTACCAGTGCATTGTTTACTCCTGCACATAATTCACTGGGAGATCAGGCACCTGCGTTATAATGTTCTCTAGCAGTCAGCAGCCAGCTTCCTGGTGTGGATAGACTCCATCCACTCTCTCCCCACCCCCACCCTCACCCCCATTGCCGTAAATCACATTTCCCTTCATTTGGTTTCCCTAAGTGCCATAAAATTACAGCTAGGAGTTCACCCAAAAAATGGGCGCGATTCTCTCCCGTTTTCACGTTCGTTCAGGATTTAGAATTTTTTTGGTAAGGTCGCCCCCATATTCTCTTTCACTCCCTTCGCCAATCTTTTTGTTTGTCTCCTTTTCTCTGTCACTCTCTGCCTCCACCTGGAAGTTCCCCTCCAAGTTATTCACAACTGTGACTTGGAAATATTATCGCTGTTCCTTCACTGTCGCTGGGACAAAATCCTCAAATCCCCTCCTTAACAGCTTGCATACCAGCCTTCACAATCCTCTTAAAGCAAGGGACACCCCGACATAGAGAGAGAGCAAGGGCTGGAAGCGATCCCTTTGGGCCCTTCTGCTCAAAATGGCGATTCAGGGAGCCCCCCTGCCCCCACCATCATCAACGCCAAGTTGAACTTATCTGTGTGTCCCCTCTGGTGCCCCCTGAGCAGTGCCCAACCTGAAGGGTGCCAGCTGCCTGAGCACTCACCTCCAAAATCCCACTGGGAGGTGAGGGTGCCAAGTTCATATTTGCCTGTTGTAATTGGTGTTGGTGCAGCCTGCTGAATATCCAGTGAGGGAAGGTGGGGAGGATGTCCCAGACGGAATTCTTGCTAATGACATGCTAAGGTATTAAAATGAGCACGAATCACATATCTCCGAATTTTGAGCAAGTGCTGCCAGTCCCACAAATGGAGACTGCGGGCTCAAAATTGTCCCCTGCAGGTGTCAAGGGCATGGGAAAAGAGCAAGAGGATAGAACTGAGATGGAGGATAAGTCACGATCACATTGAATGGCGGAGTAGGCTTGAGATGCCAAATGGCCTACTTGCATTTATTTTCTATAATAATGACCAGATAATCTGGGCGGGATTTTCCAGCCATGCTCACTCCAGAAAATCCTGCCTGAGGTCAACAGACCTTTGCATGTTTGGGGAAAATTCCTCGCTCTGTGTTGGGTTGAGTGTTTGGCTGGGATCTTGGGAAGGGTTGTCCTTTGGAGTAGTCCTGTGCGATTGTTAATGTCCATGTAGGGGGGCAGGTAGGGGACTTACTTTAACGTTTCCCTCAAAAGATGGCACTTCCAGCAGTACTGTAGCGGATGGGAAGCAGATTGTGTGCTCAATTCCATGGTGCGGGACTTGAACTCACAATCGTCTAACACAGAGATGGGATTGCTACCCACGAAGCCACAGCTGACACTAAGTGCTGGTTTGCTCTTGGCAGCAGAGCACCCGGTGATTCTAGATTTCAAAACCTTTCCTTTATTACAAAAGTCTGTTATAATAGGCTGCTGGAAAAATCAAGCACCATGGCATGTTTTCATTCTTCAAACCTTCAGACAGACTAAATATGGACTGTTCTTGGAAAGACACAATACCTTCAAGCAACACCAGTTCTGGAAATCTAGCAATTGTTTAGAGTAAATTCCATGGCACACCATTGATTAATAAATATTAAATATCACTAAATCTCTGATAACATGCTCTAAGGAGGAAAGAGCTGTAAGATTCAGAGTGGAAGTATTTCTGTGTCCACTGTGTAGGACGATTTGAGCATCGTGGCAGAGTAACTCTATTTTTAGCTGGACCACATGCACCGATCTCCAACTGCAAAGGTTAAGTAGTGGGAACAAAATACAGATTACAAAAAAGCAATGACATTTGATTAAACTTTCTAGCAAGTGTGTTGTTCAATGGAGTTGCCAGCTGCAAAACCACAGCCTGAGTGGGATAGCTGTGGGTGCAGGCTCAATGGGCCAAATAGTTTCCTTCTGCACTGTAGGGATTCTATGGTTCACTGACCAAGTAACTTCTTTACAATGAGTATATGGGTTGAGTCTTCCTGGTTTGGGTGGGAGTTTGGAGATGGATTCATTTCCAAGAGGCCAACCTGCCCCCATGGGAAGTGAAAGCTCATTGATATTTTGATAGAGGTGAGCTGTCAATTGGGTCAGGGTTGGGTTTGCTGTTGAATTGGACGGAGTGGCGAGGGCATGGAGGCTGGTTGCTGTGGCTACCCTGTGAACAGTATGTTTGTTAATTTGATAAAATGGGAAGTGCATTCTCACATTTTAGAGGGCAGGTGATGTTCTGGAACCCGGGATAGGAGGACCTTGAGAATTTATTAATTTTTTAAATTTTTTCCCTGATGGAATAGGCCCTGTATGCTCCACAAAGCCCCTTCATTATAATAAGTTGATCTTCTCCATTCAGAACTTGTCCTCCCCAGTCTTGAATTGGTTTGCATCAGACAGCCACTGAAGATCTACTGCCCCCCATGAGAATTTGGAAAGATTTAGTGCTCTGAATAATCTCCTTAAGAGGCCTGATCATTGCTAGGGTAACTTTGCTAACCCGCCCTCCTCCCACTCTCACGAAAATCGCCTGAGTTCTGAATGGAGGTTGAAAGTCATAATGCAAGCCGTTGGCACAATTTTTTTGCTGCCCACCTCCACCCCCATGCCCACACAATAGTTAGAAAAGCCCATCAACACCCCCACTTTCTCAGAAGACTAAGGAAATTTGGCATGTCAGCTACAATTCTCACCAACTTTTACAGAAGCACCATAGAAAGCATTCTTTCTAGTTGTATCACATTTTGGTATGGCTCCTGCTCTGCCCAAGACTGCAAGAAACTACAAAGGACCGTGAACGTAGTCCAATCCATCACGCAAACCAGCCTCCCATCCATTGACTCTGTCTATATTTCCCGCTGTCTCGGAAAAGCAGTGAGCGTAATTAAAGATCCCTCGCACCCTGGACACATACCTTCTTCCACTTTCATCCATCGATTAAAAAGATACAAAAGTCTGAGACCACTTACCAACTGATTCAAGAACACCTTCTTCCCTGTAGCCATTAGGCTTTTGAATGGACCTACTTCACACTAAGCAGATCTTTCTCTATATCCTAGCTATGACTGTAACACTATATTCTGCACTCTCTCCTTTCTTTCTCTATGTACGGTATGCTTTGCCTGTATAGCATGCAAGAAACAACATTTTTCACGATATACTAATACATGTGACAATAATAAATCAAATCAAAATTCAGACCCGATCCTAGCAGCAAAAATCCACCACAATGGGCGGGATCGTACCACCTCATCCCACTCAACTTTCAGTGAGGCAAGATGGCACGTTCAGGCGGGAGGTGGAAAATGAGAAGCACGCCTGGTTTCTTTCCTCTCCCGCTTCTACCAGTCCTGTTTTATTGGCAAAATTGCATACTGGCACTTTTGCACTAAGCGCGACTGGGAACTCACTCAGAAAACGATTCTGTCCAGCTTTCTCGCGCGTTTGGTGTTTAGAATTTTTTTCGTAAGATTGCACCCAAACTGGCCAGTGAAAAGGATGCCTCAAGCTGTTTTATTCTAATGCGAGGTCACCGGTGGAGTTGCCCATTATGTACCATCATGGCCTGCACTTATAAGGACACTGCCAGGGAAATCTAGGTTATTCTCATTACCTGCAATTGAAGGTGTTTGGAGGCCAATAGATGCCTTATAAAACTCCAGGCAAATAAAATAAAGACCGATAATATGAAAATAAGCCAATTTATAACATGTTCTCAACACTAGATCACCCTCATAAGATCCTGACTGAAGTCCTACCACTGAAATCCTTTTCCTTTCTCCCAGCCAGGACACTGAGTGAATCTTTGAAGATGAAGGCATTCTAATTTGTTCATCCTTCACTTCCTCAGAGTCCATGAATGTGTTCACTGTTTTGGATCTTGTCCATCCCTTTGCCCTACCCCATTTGTCCAATCATTCCATCACCCACCCCAATTATTGGCAGCACAGTGGTAAGCACTGCTGCCTCACAGCGCCAGGGACCTGGGTTCAATTCCAGCCTTAGGTCACTGTCTGTGCAGACTCTGTACATTCTCCCCATGTCTGTGTGGGTTTCCTCCAGGTGCTCCGGTTTTCTCCCACAGTCCAAAGATGTGTGGGTTAGGTTGATTGGCCATGCTAAGTTGCCCTTTAGTGTCAGTGGAACTAACAGGGTAAATATGTGGAGTTACAGGAACAGGATCAGGGTGGGATTGTGGTCAGTGCAGACTCAATGGGCCGAATGACCTCTTTCTGCATTGCAGGGATTCTATGAGTCTATGATTCTACAAATTTTAAGCTTGGGGCATTTGCTGATAATTTATTGCTGTGTGTTTTCCCTTCTTGATTACTTACTTACTTGTAAATCGATTGGTGCAATAGTTAAACCTGGATGTTACAGTTTAGAAGGGAGCAGAGAATTTTACCCAGGCCCTAACCCCATAACAACCTATCAACCATGCTAATGCTTGTAACCTACACATTTTGGGACAATAAGGGGTAATTTAGCGTGGCAAATGAAACTAACTTGGACATCTTTGGACTGTGGGAGAAAACTGAGCAAATGGAGGAAACCCAGGCAGATACGAGGAGAATGTGCAAACTGCACACAGTCATCCAAGGCTGGAATTGAACCTGGGTCCTTGGCACTGTGAGGCAGCAGAACTAACCACTGTTCCTGCAGATGGCACACCCCAGTATAAGCTATCCACTTTGCTTTACTGGGCTTTTTCATTTAGTCTCTGAAGTTTAAAACTATCGAAAATCCTCAATTTTAATTACGCCATCATTGGTGGTCGTACCTTGGTTACTCAATCCCAGGCTCAGAAATACACTTTTTGCGCCCGTTATGGCCAGCTGAGGACCCAGTCGACTGTCTCATCTCTTTGCCTACTCCTCATTTAATGGCAATAGTTTTGACTGCAAATAGGTTGTTTCTTTTAAAGAATATGCTTACCAACTCAGTGAGGTTTTACTGTTTGTGCGCTGTGACTATTGAGAACACACAGGGCCAGGTCTTCTTGAGATTTTTGTAAAGAAAAGTGGATAGCTTATATTGTGGTGTGCCACTAGAAGATACACTGCAGGAACTCATAGGTTGTTATGGGGTTGGGCCTGGGTAAAATTCTCTGTCGAAGAGCCAATGCAGGCACGATGGGCCAAAAAATGGCCTTCTGCGCTGTAGAGATTCTATGGTTCTAACTCACCAGGCTTCCTTAAGCAGCACCTTCCAAACCCACAACCTCTACCATGTAGAAGGACAAAGGCAGCAGATACCTGGGCACATCATTGAGTTTTCAAAGTTAGGGGACAAGCAACGCTATTGTTAATAATTGGTGGTACAGTGGTTAGCGCTGCTGCCTCACAGTGCCAGGGACCCAAGTTTGATTTCTGGTGTGTATTGCACCTTCTACTTGTGTCTGCATGGGATTCCTCCAGGTGCTCTGGTTTCCTCCCACAGTATGAAAGATGTGCTGGTTTACCATGGCATTGGCCATGGTAAATTCTCCCTCAGTGTACCCAAACAGGCACTGGAGTGTGGCGACTAGGGGATTTTCACAGTAACTTCATTGCAGTGTGTAAACCCACTTGTGGCATTAATCAATGAACTGGACTAATAATTTTATTCATTTTTCATGAGTCAAAGTAGTGAAGATTTGAAGCTTCCTTCTGTATTTATCGGGTGCCCCCACGTGCATACTTTCTAGGATCATTATGATTAGGAATTCAAGCTGGACTATAGTTTTTATTTTCCCAGTTTTGAGCCCACATTGTGCTGTTCCATCTTCCTGCCCCATCTGAGATCAGTTCTTTTATCACGGATAAGCAATAAAACCTTTGAATTGCCTGGTCTTGAAGGCTTAAGTGTCATGCTGACCATGGTGCACAGTGAGTCATGAGGGCAATTGTTCAGCCTGTTCTAGAAGGAGCTTCCATGTGGCCTCAAGGTTATTCATTGTCCTCAAAGATGGGACAGTTTCCTCCCCAGTAACACCCAATAACTAGCTGGAACAAACCCCTTCAACAATGTTGTACTTGGTGTTATTGTACTTGTACACCAGTGTAATTATTTTATCCCTATCGCTTATGAGAGGCTGGAACTCAGTCTTCTTGTGGAGAATCTTATGATGACCATCTCGAATTTTGCAGACTTAAAACAAAAACTGTGTTCTCTACTATAAGTCACTGCTGAAGAAATCCCATACGTGTAAGCTATTAACCAGACAAATATTACATTGCAGAATTCATTAAACCATGGTCTATCATGTTTCTGAAATAAAATACTGCACTTCCATATCATAGCAGTCAGAGTCCGAAGGTGGGGAGGGTAGTTGGGGCTAGTGGGCATAGTTGGGGTATGGGGAGATTAGTGGGTAAGGGATTGTAGTTGTAGACGGGGGATGAGCAGTCATCCCATGGGGGCTCTGAGGCTGTGGGTGGGAGGTGAGTACAATAGTTATGCAGGAATCAGAAGTGGTTTTAATTCTTCTAACTTTTTCAGTGTAGTCACTGATGTAATGGGGGGTTGCTTGGTGGCACAGTGGTTAGCACTGCCCCTCACAGCGCCAGCAACCCAGGTTTGATTCCAGCCTTGGGTGACTATCTGTGTGGAGTTTGCTTGTTCTCACTGTGTCTCCGTAGTTTTTCTCCTGGTGCCCTGGTTTCTTCCCACAGTCCAAAGATGTGTGGGTTAGGTTAATTTGTCATGCTAAATTGTCCTTTGTGTTGGGGAATTTGCAGGGTAAATGCAAGGGTTACGGGATTGGGCCTAGATGGGATTGTTATCAGTGCAGCCTTGATGGGCCAAATGGCCTCTTTCTGCTCTACAGAGATTCTATGTAATCCAGGGAAAAATGCCAATGAATTTGTGCAGAACAAACTCCCAAAAACAGCTGTATGATGACTAGACCATCTGTATTTAATGATATTAGTTGAAAGTTAAATACTTGAGTTTCTTCGCTCTTGATTGGAATAGTACGATGCCCATCTGATGAAGTATGTGGCAATAAAGCATTCTATCTAACAACACTAGAGAATGAACCAGACTTTGTGCTCAATCTTCTGAAGTGAAACATAGAACCCTGGAATCCCTACAGTACAGAAGGAAGCCATTTGGACCATTGAGTCTGTACCAACCACAGTCCTACCCAGGCCCTATCCCTGTAACCTATGTATTTACCATGCTAGTCCTTCTGACACTAAAGAGCAATTTAGCATGCCCAATCAAACTAATCCGCACAGCTTTGGACTGTGTGAGGAAACTGGAGCACTCGGACAAAACCCACGTAGGCACGGGGAGGATGTGCAAACTCCACACAGACAGTGACCCGAGGCCAGAATTGAGCATGGGTCCCTGGCGTGTGAGGCAGCAGTGCTAACCATTGTGCTGCCCATGAACATGAGCTCTCAACTGGGCAAGAATGCTCCCCACTAAGCCTTGGTTGACAAAAGTTTAGTCCTTGTTTGTAATTTTAAAGGAAGTACTTAGTAAGTATTATTTAAAAATGATTGGCAACTGCCTTTCAATGCAAATGCTCTAAATTACAATGTGTAAATTTTAAGAATCAAAATTAATATGGAGCTTCCTGGCTCAGGCTGGTCTCATGATCATTGCCCCTTTGTACATGTGACTAAATGCAGATATATCTTGGATGGAATTTTCCCATCCCATCCTCTACAGGAATCATAGCAGGTGGCACAGCGTTAGCACTGCTGCCTCACAGCACCAAGGACCCAGGTTCGACTCCCAGCTTGGGTCACTATTAGTGTGGAGTTTGCACATTCTCCCCATGTCTGCATGGGTTTTCTCTGGGTGCGCCGGTTTCCTCCCACAGTCCAAAGATGTGCGAGTCAAGTGGATTGGCCATGCTAAATTGCCACTTAGTGTCAGGGGGACCAGCGGATACGTGTGGGATTCTGGTTGGTGTAGTATTGATGGGCCAAATGGCCTCCTCCTGCACTCTAGAGATCTGCACCCTGAGGTCCATTGATCTCGGGTGGGATTTTTCGTCTTTTGGGTGAGAGCAGCTGAAAAATCCTGCTCCTTGCCTTGTAAAGTTCTTTAGTAATATTACCAAACCAGCTTTAGGGTGAATTCTAACAGAGCAGCAATTATCTCTAATCGTTGAGATAATTGTGATCTAACTTGATAAAACTCTTTAAAGAAACCTGTAGTGTAGGTTTAACTCCTCTGAAGCTTGCACCCAGCAGTCAGAAGGATGTTGTCTCTTTACATTGTATACAACAGTAGCTCTTGTCTCTGGAATATTTCACTTGCTATGTTCCTCATTGTCTTGGAGATTTGAGTCTTGCAGTAAACAAAGAACGTTGATTCTGCTGTTCCAAAATGTACTCCTCCCTGATATCATACTTTCATTTTAGCATGTTCACACACTGCCCTCTTCTGAACAACTTCTTTTTATGAGTTAAACTTGTCAGTAGTAACAGTATTTAGATATAATAAAAAAAACAAAATTTACTTTTGTAATGTACTTGGAAAGGAAAATGTCAGCATAAAATGTGACATTTTGGAATGCAGGTGACATTTTAGAATGTGTGGTTACATTTTCCTTCTGTGCTCCACTCTGACTGACTAATCTGCCTGCAGATTGTCCTTTTGACATGCTCCTCAGACCTGACCTGTACTTATCACTCGTAACTGGTCAGGAAATTGGTACAAGCCGCCATAAAATCAGTCATTTCATTTATTCCCACGCCATTAGGGACTGCATAAGTAGAATCTAAATAATTGTCCATTCTGAATCTTCTTCTTGTTAATCGTTAATCCTATTTTCCCTCGCGTTACTAAATGCAATTGCTTTAATGATGCTTTACCGTGAAATTTAAATTGTACCAAGTATTAATCAATTAATTGACATTTATTGAAAGCGGGCCACCCGATTTCTTTGACTGTTTTAGTGGTTATAGGCAGTATATTCTGAGATACGTGGAGGCAGCAGTGGAAGAAGGGGTCGGGAAAATTACATGAAAATGCATTGCAATGGCTCACTAGTGTGCTGCTGCCTCTTTGTGGTCTGCTTGGTGATGGTGATGGCAACCTGTCTGCTGTGGAATGCAATCAAGCTAATTAAGGAACCACTTAAGGCTGATTGTTGCAGGAGCACAGCGATGATGCCAGTGTCACACAGCCCTTCCTGCTGGATTCACACCATGCGACTGCACTGTGCAAGGTCGAAACTATGGGCGAGATTTTCCCACCCAATATCGGCAAAGGCCGGAAAAACAGACTTGAGGCCGTCAATGGCAATGGAGACATTTTTAAAAAAATCATTCATGGGACATGGGCGTCGCTGGCTGGCCAGCATTTATTGCCTATCCCTAGTTGCCCTTGAGAAGATGGTGGTGAGTTCTTCTTGAATCACTGCAGTCCACGTTCTGTGGGCCATTAAGGAGGGAATTCCAGCATACAGTCCAGGACGTAGAAAAACAGAATTGCAGTCACGGGTTCCATGAAGTATCACTGGTGAGCAGCTCTGATTTATACGTCCCACCATCAAACGGTGACTTAAAGGCCTTGGCGCTATTTTTAAAGGCTGTCCCAGTGCACAGGTAGCAAATCAGTAAACAATCTTCACTCAGGTGTACCTTGCTCACATCCCTGGCATCAAGCTGGCATCAAGATGGCGCTGCCCTGGCATTTACAGGGACTACTCTGGCATTACACTGGCACAATCCCTACCCCCCTCATGTCTAAGCTCCCCTGTGGGTACTGCTGGCCAGGTGCATGCCTTCTGAAACCTGATGTGCATCACACCATTCTGACATAATGTTGCTGAGATGGATATTTTGATATGGAGGTATGATTCCAGCAAATGTGTCTGATCATTACGTATTAATTTATGTTTGATTTGATTTATTACTGTCACATGTATTAGTGTACAGTGAAATGTATTGTTTCTTGCTTGTTATACAGACAAAACATACCGTTCACAGAGAAGGAAAGGAGAGTCCAGAATTTAGTGTTACAGTCATAGCTAGGATGTAGAGAAGATCAAATTAGTGCAAGGTAAGTCCATTCAAAAGTTTGATGGCAGGAGGGAAAAAACTGTACTTGAGTCAGTCGGTATGTGACATCAGACTTCTGTATCTTTTTCCTGACGGAAGAAGGTGGAAGAGAGCATGTTCGCGGCGTGTGGAGTCCTTAATTATGCTGGCTGCTTTTCTGAGGCACCAAGAAGTATGGACGGAGCTAATGGATAGAAGGCTGGTTGGCATGATGGACTGGGCTTTATTCATGACTCTTTGTATTTTCTTGTGGCCTTGGCAGAGCAGGAGCCATACCAAACTGTGATACAACCAGAAAGTATGCTTTCTCTGGTGCATCTATAACAGTTGAGAGGCTACAAAAATGTTCAAAGGCCGGAAACAAGGCCCATCATTAAAGAGAACATACACTTTGTGCTTTTGCACCATTGTGTATTGCGACTTTGGCCTTTTCACGATACTTTTTGCTCCCAAACCTGCCTGCGTGAATGGGAATGGAAAATCTTGGCCTGTGTTGTAGCTGATGGGATGAGCTAAATGTGTTAGACAGAAAGCGACGAGGCCGTTGTCTTGCCTTGAGATGTCTTGCCCAGTGAACATGGAATTCCTGAAGACCGATTGGGCCTAATAACAATGCTTCAGCCACTCTCCCGATACTGATGGCGGCCAGAGCGTTTCCCTCTCTTTCCTGCTGCTTAAATCTCTGCTCCCATTGGTCACCCAGCTACTGGCCTCTCCTGAAGTGGAGCGTGCTGCCGGAAGCTTCCTTCACTGGAACCCTCTCACCAGCCTGACCTGGGTGACATTGAGGCAACCTAATTGGCAATCTCCTGTAAAATTCAGCTGGCAGGTGTTCTGCTGTCCCAAGCACGTTCATCAGCCAGCAATATTCCTGACGTCAACTTCACAGCTCCATGTGAGCACAAGAACTCCATTTTACAAGGAGCAATAAAACCACAGAATGGCAATTAAGAATGATTAATTGTAGCACGTCCTCATTGACTGCAGAGTGGTACCCATCCTCCACATCTGGCTTTACCCAGCCTATGCCCTGGCATTGACGTATCATTTGCACTTCAGGGATGTTGGGAGGAATGTTCCCATAATTTCTCCAGAAGCACAGCTGAGCTTTCAGGCCAAATCTTCAGCCACTCTGATAAAAAGTAACCAGTCCAGGGCATAGGGCCTGATAGAGCTGGCAAGGCCAGCTCCACAGAAATTGGGATGCCGTCTTAAAGGATCCCCAAACAGCATTGAAGTTAAACTCCCCCACCGCCACAACAAGCATAGGGGTGATACCCCTAACCACCACCACCACTTCCCCAACCACCACCACAAAGGTACTGGGGGCTTCCCCTTTAACCACTCAAGATATCCAGGGATTTTCCACCTCCCCCCTCCTCCCATCCAAAATTATTACATATCTAAACGGGAGTGTACATAACACTTGGAATGTAAATAGAAGTTACAGAAGTGTCTGACGCTCACCAGCTTTGATCATGCACTGTCTTGTGTAGGGCAATATCTCCATCTTAAAATAAGACACAAAATTAACAAGCATTCCCCTGATTGAGTGAAAGCTGAAGGTATCCGCAGCCAAGTTAATGTGACTCCATTCATTGAGATGTAAATGACCCAGATATAAAAATAGGTGGCAGAGTTGAAGTCTGTCAGAACAGAGAAGGTAGCGTGTTTAATCCATGTACTAACCTAATCATGGATATCTAAAAACTTGAAGCTCACAACCATATGCTCCCCATGGAGATTTAAAAAAAAGCAAGTGAACCAAATGTATTGATTGACCCCAGAATTTCACATTTTTATTACTTTTACTTTTAACACTCGAGCAAAAATCAACATAAATCAAATATGAATTAAGAAGTAGAATTGCCACTAATAAAACCTATGAATTAGACTTTAAATAGCAGATAAAACAAAGATAGGATTTAATAGGCAGTCTATTTAGCATATGTGTCACCAAAGCACAAAGCCACAAAGGCATACACAAAGCTCTGAACTTCGTCCAGTTCAGTACCAGTATGTGTGATGCTTTACCACCAATTTTTATCCAACTCCACCTGGAGAAGGGTCATCCTGATTTGAATCTTCTGCAAAGATTCTCTCTTTGCAGATGTTCTCAGACTTGCTGAGTTTGTCTAACATTTTCTGTTTTCGTTACTCCGCCTGAGTTCCATGGGTACAATTTTCACCAGAAAGCACATTTTTCCAAGCCCATCTCAGGTGTGCTCTTGGATCCCACATTCCTGGACTTCTTTCCCAGCTGTGGGTCATGACCTACTTCTCCCAAACCTGGATACATGGGCCTGTCTTCACATCGCATTCTGGGTCATGCGGTTACCTGTTTGTTTACCTGTTTCCCAGTGTGTCTCCAGCGGAGATTTGGATATACGATTCCGTTCCGCTTCCTGTAAAGGTTTCCCAGGGCCGAGGCTTTTGCCCGAGAACCCCCATCCAGTGACAAGAGTCAGAATCATTCACGACTGCCTCCCCAGTAAACATCATCACCATGTCAAGGCCCACTCCTGAATGCGCAGCCACCTCAATCCATGATTGTGCACCAACTCTTCCAGTCAGGTCTACACTAAATGAGGCCAGCTTCAGCTAGCAGGACGCCCTGAGATAAAAAAGCCAAGACAAGAATATCATTGTGGAACTTGTGCTGTAAGGTCACACATACATATGAAATGGCAAAAGATTGCTATAGAAAGGAGTCGGTGAAAAATGTAGGTCAAGTATTAGAGTAGAACGTTTACAAAGAACTTTCTGAATGCGCATTGTGTTATGGGCTTGCTGTTCAAAATGACATTATTTCAAGGGGATTTGACATTTTACAAGGTTCCTGATCCTATTATGTGAGATCAATGTCTTTGTCAGTTGTCCCTTCTTCAGATTCTGCATCAGAGAGGTTAATGCTGCAACACTCCTGGGATTTATGGTTAATATAAAAGACCGATCTTCCAAAGATTACGTCCATCTCTCTTAAAAAAGAAAGAACTTATACGGTGACTTTCACAACCTCAGGACATCCCAAAAGTGGTTCACAACCATTGAAAAGCACTTTTGAAGCGTAATCACTGCTGCAATGTTGAAGAGACAGCAGCCAATTTTCTACAGCAAACAGAAACACTGCAATGACCAAATAATCTTCTTTGAAGACATTTTGATTGAGGAATAAGTGTTGGTCATGACATCTTGCTCTTTTATATCAAATGGCACCTCCAAATGAGCAATTCTCCCTCAGTACAGCATTGAAATGTCAGCCAGAGCTTTGTTCCCACGATTCTGAATTGAACCAACAGCAACTTGCATTATATAACACCCATTAAAGTAGCAAAATATCCCAAATGGCTTCAAAGTTGTGTTATTATTATTAAACAAATATTTGATACTCAAACTACATTAAGATGTATTGGGATGGGTGCAGGTGGATTTTAAGGAGGTCTTAAAGGAGACGAGTGAGGTGGACAAAACCCCGAGACACTTAGGGAGGGAACCCCAAAAGCTTTGGACCGAGGCAGTTGAAGACATGATCACCAATAGTGGCGTGATTAAAATGGTGGATACACAAGAGGCCAGAATTGGAAGGACCTTGGCGGAGATTCTGTCGGGCTGAACACAAATTTATGAAAAGGGGACTGAGGCCATGGTTCAACTGGAAAACAAACCCACAATGTTTCTGACTTGGGCAAGCATGCTTCGTCTGAGCAATTACCACCAAAATCTAATTTTTTCCGCTTACTGAAAAATGGCTGGTTTACCCTACCTACCAAGTGTGGCCAGGATAGAAGGGCTGTACACCTGGAAGCGACTGTGATGGAATGGTATGAAGATCACTTTACTCTGCGGATCTTGTTAAGAAAATAAAAATAGATTTTACACTGAGCAAACTACTGGATTATTGTGGTTAAAGTTTCTCTCCTTCTGGGACTAACTTGAATAACTTTGCCAAAGCCTCCCCTGGCATTAAGTCTTATTCTTCTGTGTTGGACCTTTATGCAATGAATGTAGCAATTTCCTTTGTTATCCCTTCAAAGGCCTTTCAGCTGTTTTTTGCTATCACAGTCTGGAATAGGTAGCATCAATTATATTCGAAAGAGAGCATGCTTATTTAGGCTATGAATTGTCAACTAACCAACGAATAGCATTTATAAAGCACCTTAAACATTGAAAATGATTCCACCACAATTTGCAAATGTGCAACACATAAATGAGGAATTCAGTGAAACACCGTCTTGTCGTATGAGGAATGTTTGAGGACTCTGGGTTTGTGCCTGTTGGAGTTTAGAAGGATGAAGGAGATCTTATTGAAACTTATAGGATACTGCAAGGACTGGATAGAGTGGACGTGGAGACAATGTTTCCACTAGTAGGAAAAACTAGAACCAGAGGGCACAACCTCAGGTTAGAGGGACAATCCTTTAAAACAGAGATGAGGAGGAATTTCTTCAGCCAGAGAGTGGTGAATCTGTGGAACCCTTTACCACAGAAGGCTGCGGAGGCCAGGTCGTTGAATGTCTTTGAGACAGAGATAGATGCGTTCTTGATTAATAAGGGGAGAAGGGGTTACGGAGAAAAGGCAGGAGAATGGGGATGAGAAAAAATCAGCCATGATTGAATGGTGGAGCAGACTCGAGTGGCCTGTTTCTGCTCCTATGTTTTATGGTCTATCAACAGCTTCATCTATCTTTCCACTGCCGAATTCAGAGGTGGATAGATCCCTTGAGAACGAGGGGGTGATAGGTCATTGAGGGTAGGTGGAATGCAGATTTGAGATTACTATTAGATCAGCCATGATTTTATTAAGTGGTAGAGCGGGCTGGAGGGGCCGAATGGCCTACTCCTGTTCCTTGCTACTAAGTCTCAGCATATATTTATTGCATTTGCCGGCATACATTAAGTATCTTGAAAAGCCTTAAGCTTTGATTGGAGTTTACCAGCGTCGTTAAGTTAAGCCTTTGTATTTTAACATTTGAGGCAGTCTTGTTTAGATGTTAAGTGAAGGAAATTACCATTGTCCTAAAATGTGAGACAGCCCAGTCCCTGTCTCACACTTCCATGGATGTTTGCAATAAAGAAATATCATTCCCTAAATATCTTAGGGTTGACATTCTGTGAGTTATATCCAATAGATATGGCCAGATAGGGTTTTTTTCTGGTTTACTGATTAGTATCACAAGCAGGCTTACATTGACACTGCAATGAAGTTACTGTGAAAATCCCCTAGTTGCCACACTCCAGTGACTGTTCACATACACTCTGGGAATATTTAGCATGGCCAATGCACCTAACCAGCCTGTCTTTCGGACTGTGGGAGAAAACCGGAGCACCCAGAGGAAACCCATACAGACACGGGGAGAACGTGCAGACTCCACGCAGACAGTGACCCAAGCCGGGAATCGAACCTGGGTCCCTGGTGCTGTGAAGCAGCAATGCTAACCACTGTGCTGCCATGCTGCCCTCAGATACCCCAGACACAGACGATTGTGGAGTTTTAAATGTAAATTATGTCCACGAAACAGCTCATGGGGGCGATTTTCCTGGGCCACGAGCCCCAGCTGAGAATCCCACCGGCCTGTTGTATTGGGCGAGAGGGCCAAGTCAGGATTCCCATCGTGTGTTAGTCCCATCCCACAATTCTCCCCCGTTCCCTCTGCCACCCCTGCTGTGAATATAAAAATCAGGTTATCATCCAGAGTGGGCAAGAACCTGATTGAAACTGATTTAAATGGGATTAAATATAATTAGCAGGCTGGAAGCCCTATGCTACAGCCTCCTGGTGTCCTCCACCATCCCCACCTCCCCCCCCACCACCGACAGAAGCTGCCCAGGCACCAAGCAGTGGAAATACTTTTCCAGCACCACTTTATTGTACTATTAGCTTCTCTGTCTTGTCTGCAAAGCTTCTCACTGAATCGACAAGCTTCACCTTTATGCTTTTTCTCATTTACTGTATTTTTTTTACTCTGCCAAAATTCAAGATTGGATAGTCTGGGGTTTTTACCTTTGTGAGAAAGAGGCTGCGGGAATATTTAGCTTAACGGCATAAAATAATAATATGGTATTGAATTCGACAAAAAATATCTGGAATTAAGAATCTAATGATGACCACTGTCGACTGCTGGAGAAACCTGCCTGGTCCACTACTGTCCTTTGGTGAAGGGAATCTGCCGTCCTAACCTGGTCTGGCCTACATGTGACTCCAAAGCCACTCTCAACTGCCCTCCAAGGGCAACTGGGGATGGGCAACAAATGCTGGCCCAGCCAGCGATGCTGATGTCCCATGAATGAATAAAAAATAAAATAATGAAGTGGCCTTGATAGTGTGAATGTATAAGGAGCTATTTCTAAAGGCAGAAGAGTCACCAGGAAGGCATGGATTAAAATAGATTGGCTGAAGGAATAATGAGCAGTTGAGGGAGGAAATTTAAGCTGAATGTGGTCAGGAGTTAGAGGCAGAAAACTCATGAGTGTGATTGGGAGAATTGCTGTCTATACTTCTGTTCTGTGATTTTATACATTGATTTAAGATCCAATTTGTTCTATTCAAGCCTCTTAAACAACATCTATGATGCCCCCAGATTGGTACTGCAAGATTCAGACTGCACTCATTTTCTAGTTTGAAGTTTTTTTATTAGTGCCACAAGTAGGCTTACATTAACATTTCAGTGTAGTTACTGTAAAAATCCCTTAGTTGCCATATTCTGGTGCCTGTTTGGCATCACTGCAGAAGAATTTAGCATGGCTAAACCAACATATCTTTCAGACTGTGGGAGGAAACCAGAGCGCCCAGAGGAAACCCATGCAGATATGGGGAGAATGTGCAGATTCCGCACAGACAGTGACCCAAGCTGGGAATCAAACCCAGGTCCCTGGCACTGTGAGGCAGCAGTATTAGCCACTGTGCCACCCTGCTGCCCCAGACACACAGTTTAGAATGTAACCAATAATAACATTGGATCTGTGGCAGTGTTGAGCAATGATAACAAGCTGTTAGGGTCAGCTGACCCAATAAACTATGTAACCAATGACAAAATGATGTGATGAACCAGCTGGCTCAATATAAATAAGAACCTGTTGGGAATTGTTAGAGAGCTTGGAAGGCCCAGGATGAGGCCTTAAGTGTTTGAGCAATAAAGTTTCTTTATTAATCCCATTTCTTTGATTAGCTGTTGTAGTAAGTTTTATCTCATTTTATTGCCTTTAACTGAAGGATGTCTTTCTGCTGGATGAACATATAGTTACCTATAAGTATACGTTAATTTTTTTAATCAATATTTAACTAACAAAGAAGCTGGCCCATGTACACCAGTTCAAGTAGTAAATGACCCAGTATAATTCTCTTACATTATTTTTGTTTTAAATCAAGTTACTCAATCAGATAGAGGATTGGAAAAATACTTACTTTTGGGGACAACCAGACTGTTAGCCATATTAATAAAACTGCACATGGTTATCGATCAAAAATAAACTGAGGAAAATCTTTTAACTGAAAGACAAAACAAACAAACTAGAATATTCCATAAAGCTACCCCAATTGGAAAAAGTTATGTTTGTGATGTTGCAACTGAAAACATGAAGCTAACCTAACCAATGCAATTTTGAGATCATTTTGGGGTTAGTTCTAGATTACCTTCAAACTCTACTGTTAGGGTGGTGTAATAAATTCATGGAGGCGAAGGTCCTGTCACCAAAGGTTCCTTTATTTATGAGACATACTACATAACAGACTGCTCCCTGCTTCAGCAGGCAGAGACCTGGCACACCTGTTTTAAATAGGGAACATAAGGCTTCCTGATTGGGCCATCAAATTAGGACTCAATCAGGGACATCTTTTTGTGCTCAACCAAATAAACAAACTCAAATTAACTTAGGGACAAATTAAAAGGGGCCACTCCCCAAAAGGAAGGGGAAAGCCTGAACAAAAAACAAAGTTGAAAGGAAACTTAAAACATTAAATCAACTGGTACCCAGTTGGCCCGGAAGGCATCAACTGCACCTGTGAATACCGCATGTTCCCTTTTCAGGTACACCCAGCCGCAAATGTAGCCACGGTAGAGGGGAAGACAGTCAGGACGGATGGCCCAGTTGATCGCCTGCTGCCTGGACCTATTGATGGCGCGTCTTGCCAGGCCCAGGAACTAAGGACTCAATCAGGGAATTCATACTTTAACAGTCCAACCTCATTTGCCTGACCGAAGTCATCACAGGTGGAACCTTACCAGCACATCCATCTGAGGTCGTACAATCCCGCCCAAGGCCAAACAAGAATGCCATTCTCCGAGCCTCCTATGGCCTCAGGGTGGGATTATCCGGCCTCGCTCACCCCAAGGCCGGGAATTCCCACCTGAGGTCGACAGACCTTTTCATGGTCCGTGCCTACCCGCTACAATTCCCGTGGAAAAATTCTGCCCTTAATCTGCCAAGTGCATTCCTGAATGCACTCATTCAAATTGCATTTCTGACCTCTGGAGAAAGGTTGAAATTAAGAGCTTCTGATTCTTCTTGTTTTAAAAATAAAATGAGGGAGTGACATTCCAAAGTGCTGACTACGAGAAGAACAATTTTTAGTGGCAGCAATAACGTAGCAGCCTGTCGTACTGAATTTGCAATAATGACTCTTTTTCTAATGCTGCTGAAACATTCAATTTGACTCTGATATCATAAAAAAATCTGTAAAGACCAGTTTTGGAGAAGATTATTCAGGTTGAAATATCATAAAGGCAGAGATAGCGCAAAAGTTGCCGGGCTCTCTATGGTGTAATGGAACCAGAAAACAGATTTCTTTTCCCCAAAAGCATGCCAAAAGTTCACATTGATCAGATAATTGGTTGTAAACCCAGAAGGAATAGAGAACAGATTACATCTTCCTGCTATGATTATGAAGTCACTGACACACAGCGAGTGACCAGAAGAGATTTCTCTTCACATTGTAACCTTTTGCAGTTTCATCCTTCTAGGAATTTCTGTCGGAATAGAGTTTTAAGTGCAGATTATAAAGGTTATCCTGTGACATTCTGGGAATATTAGTGATGAGAAAAGTAAAGGTTAGGCACTCACAGAGGCTGTTCTGGAAGCAAGCTCAGCTTTGCTGTTCATTTTAATTACCTTTTAGCTATGAATCAATGTGTTAAACCATATTGTGGCACTGGTAGGGTCATGGCCTGTTTTTTTTTGGGTAATTCAGATCGTCAGCACTGCCTCCAGCTGAAAATTATTGTGACGATTTAAGGTCTGGATTGTTACGGTAAATGAACTCTCAGAAGGTGATGTTTTAATTCTTTCCTGGGATGTGAGTATTGATGGCAAGACCAGTGTTTATTGCCCATTCCTTAATTGGCCTCTAGAAGGTGGTAGTGAGCCCCTTTTTGAACCACAACTGTCCATCTGCTGTAGTACACCTAAGATACTGATAGGAAGAAACCTCCAAGATTTGGGCCCAGCAACAGTGAATTGTAGAATCCCTACACTGCCGAACGAGGCTATTCAGCCCAACATGCCTGCATCGACTACAATCCCATCCAGATCCTATTGCCTAACTCCATGTATTTACCCTGCTGATCTCCCTGAAACTAATGGGCAATTTATGGCAATGACCAATAATTTAACTCGTGCATCTTTGGGCCATGGGAGAAAACCCATGCAGACACAGGGAGAACATACAACTCCACACAGACAGTCACCAAAGGCTGGAATTGAACCTAGATCCCAGGTGCTGTGAGGTGCAGTGCTAACCATTGTGCCAACATGCCGCCCCTACAAGGAATGGTGATGTGGTCCAAGTCAGGATGATGTCAAGCTTGAGGGGAAATTTAGGGCAGAATTTTCCTGTCCCGCCCGCCATGGGAATCGTAGTGGGCAGGACATGGACCATGCAAAGGTACGTTGACCTTGGACGGAATTTTCCAGCTTTGGGGGAAAGCACAGCCCTTGGTGTTTCCATGAATATGCTGCCCTTGACCTTCTAGGTGGTAGAGATCAAGAGTTTGCAGCGAGTTATCAAATGAGGCTTGCCAAGTTGCTTTAGCGCATCTTGTAGATATTACATACTGCTGCCACTCTGTGGTGATGGAAGAAGATCTAAATGCTTAAGGCAGTTCATGGGATGCAAGTCAAATGGACTGATTTGTTCTGGATGGTGTTGAGCTTCTTGAGTGTTGTTGGAGCTGTATTCATCCAGGTAGCGGAGGGAGTATCCATTACCCCTGACTTTGCCTTGTAGCTGATGGACAGACTCTGGGAAGACTGGAGGTGGGTTATGAACCACAAAATTCTCAGCCTCTGACTTGATCTTTTAGCTCCAATATTTATATGGTTAAGTTTCTGGTCAGTGGTAACATTCAGGATATTGATGATGCAGGATTCAATGATGGAATATAGCTGAATACCCTGAGCAGATGATTAAGTTCTCATTTGTTGGAGATGATCATTGCCTGACAGTTATGTGGCATGAATGCCAATTTCCATTTATCAGCCGAAGTCTGAATGTTGTCCAGGTCTTGCTGGAGATGAACACGGACCATTTCAGTTTCTGAGGAGTCGCGAACAGTACTGAACATTTTGCAGTCTTTAACAAACAGCCCCACTTCTGATCTTAAGATGGAAAGAAATTCCTTGATGAAGAGCTGAAGATGGTTGGGGCAAAGACACTACCCTGAGGAACTCCTGCAGTGATGTACCTGGGCTGAGACGATTGGCCTCCAGCAACCATAGCAATCTTCCTCTGTACTAGATATGGTTCCAATCAAAGCAGAGTTTCCTCCCCTAATTCTCACCAGCTTCAGTTTTGCTAGGGCTCCTTTTTTTCATTCATGGAATGTGAATATCATTGGCTAGTCCAGCATTTATTGCCCATTGCTAACTGCCTTTGACATTCTCTTGAACCACTGCAGTCCATGTGGTTTAGCTACACTCATAGTACTGTGGTTCCAAGTTAGGATGGTACAGGGTCTTGAAGTGGAACTTGCAGCTGATGGTATTTCCTTGCATCTGGTGCCTTTGGTGTTAGAGGTTGAGGGTACTGTCTAAGGTATCTTTGCGAGTTGCTGCAGCATTTCAAGTATATGCTACGCGTTGCTGCCTCTGTACATTGGTGGTGAAGGAAGTAAATATTTAAGGAAATATATAGGGTGTCAAAAAAGTGGGCTGCTTCATCCTGGATGTGTTGAGCCTTTTGAGCGTTGTTGAGAGTCCTATCGGGCATGCCAAATTCCCTTAGCCTCCTGAGAAAGCAGAGGCTTTGGAAGTCTGGAGCCATTCATTCAGCATACTTGACTTGATGAGCAAAAGCTGGACTTTATTAACCAAAGCAGTAATAGTGGTACAAACTTTTTTTTTGTAAGAGCTAAACATTGCTTTTGTTATCATCTCAGAGAATTTGAAAGGATTTGTGTAAAGGGCTTTGGTATAAGCATTTGAGATAGCTTGGGATTTAGAGCCTTAGAGTAGGATTGAGTGAACAATGGGCTTTTAAGCCACGATCATTGAAGATACATCTGGTAAGTTTTCATCCAAGACCACAGCCTGAGGCTGCCATGCTGAATCTCATCATCAAAGTTAACATTTTTTGTTAGATAACAAGTATGGTATGCAATTAATCTACATTCTCTAGAATTGTTCCATTGCTGAGGGATAACTTATTAAAACCTTCATCTAGATATCTTTGGTGTGATTTGATTTGATTTATTATTGTCACATGTATTTGCATACAGTGAACGGTATTGTTTCTTGCACGCTGTACAGACAAAGCACGCTGTACATAGAGAAGGAAATGAAAGAGTCCACAATGTTAGTGTTATAGTCATAGCTGGGGTGTAGAGAAAAGATCAACTTAATGCGAGATAAGTCCATTCAAAAGTCTGATGGCAGCAGGGAAGAAGCTGTTCTTGAGTCGGTTGGTATATGGCTGTGATGACTTCAACCAAGCTAATGAGGTTGGCTTGCTAGAGTATGAACTGTCCTAATTGATGGTTAAATCAGGGAGCCTCATGCTCCCTATTTAAAGCAGGTGTGTCAGACTCCCAGCCTGCATTCAGCAGGGAGCAACTGGAGAGCTGGCTGTGTACAGATATATGGTTTAAATAAAGTAACTTGGTGATGGGACATTTTGCCTCCGTGGAGTTATTACAATGACCTCAGGATTTTGTATCTTCTTCCCGACAGACGAAGGTGGAAGACAGTATGTCCAGGGTGTATGGGGTCCTTGATTATGCTGTCTGCTTTTCTGAGACAGCGGGAAGTGTAAACAGTGTTAATGAATGGGAGACTGGTGTACGTAATGGATTGGGCTTCGTTCATGACCCTTTGTAGTTTTGTTTGGTATTGGACAGAGCAGGAGCTATACCAAGCTGTGGTACAAGCAAAAAGAATGCTTTATATGGTACATCTGTAAAAGTTGTGAGAGGCGTTGCAGACATGCTGAATTTCCTTAGCCCCTGACAAAGTAGAGGCAAACCAATGCCAGCTAAATACTGGGCTAGCCGGCACAGTCCACGTCCCGTAGAAAGACAAAAAATAAATCATTGCAGCATTATAGCTTCACATCATTGAAGATGCTTCAGAAGGGAATAAGGAACTTTGTCTTCTGAATCCTCAAGATTGGTATTAAGAGATATGAGCGTGACGAGAATATTTTCCATTGCACAGGATGGCAGCAAGTTTGATTCTTTGTTTCAAGGGAAATTTAATCTCTGGAGGTGATTGAGGGTGATTCTGTACTAACGGATTTCAGTAGCAATAAGTAATAGACGTAAATTTCACACTCCGATTGTATGATTCCAGAAGATGCAGTTTGTCAGTACTTGTAAGGGTTGGCACTGTCGTGAAATTCATTATCTGTTCAATCATGTACTTGGCTGATCTGTTTCAGAATTTATCACTTTAATAAATCCCGAAATAACACAAGGGTAAATTGGAAAGCTGGTTGAAGATATTTCATCACAACACAACTTAGATCAGCATGGTTCATATAGTTAATGTCTTCAAGAAATAAACTGCTAATGAGCAAAAGCTGATTAAGTGCAGCAGCATGGCTGATTAAGCAGCGACCAGACCAGAAACTATTGTCAATCAGAGCGCTCTGAATGATTTTGTTCCTTGGATTCGATGGATTCATTTGAAGTGAAGAGAGATGTTTCAGATTGCTTTCGTATTGGTCGAGTCCTTCCGGGGAAAAATAATGGCAAGTTCATCATGCACTCGATGTGCAAATCTGCAAATGTGTTCCACGAAGAACATGGATAGCACGTTGCCACAGTGGTTAGCATTGCTGCCTCACAGCACCAGGGACCTCAGTTTGATTCTCGGCTTGAGTCACTGTCTGTGTGGAGTCTACACATTGGCTCCATGTCTGTCTGGGTTTCCTCTGGGTGCTCCGATTTCCTCGTACAGTCTGAAAGACATGCTGGTTTGGTGCATTGCCAAATTCTCCGTTAGTGTACCTGAACAGGTGCCGGAATGTGGAAACTAGGGGATTTTCACAGTAACTTAATTGCTGTATTAATGTAAAGCTTATTTATTAGTGTCACAACTAGGCTTACATTAACACTGCAACTGAAGAGATAGACTGTTGGTCAGATCATTTACTAACTTCCCAGTTGCCATTGTCGTTGTCAGCCGAAAGGTTACAGGGCAAAAAAACACTTTCAAACGATAGCATGCAGAAAAATGTCTCATGAACTGTGTATGTAGTGAAATGACCCAGTCCAGCGAGATTTGGGTCATATGTAATCACACAATTTGCTGCTGCCACAAAAGTGAACATTTTCTCGTGCCTCCACTCGTCCTTTCCCAGTGGCTCAAAACTGTGGAACTCCTCACATTCTTGAATTTGTCATTCCTAAAGCAATCTTCAAGATCTGAAGCTAGTCCATGATTTTGCCTTCCTGGTTGACTGTATCTTCATGATTGAACTGTTGTTGTTCTGTTGGTGACATTCTTGCCTTTGAGGTAGAGAAGCTTGTGGATTCAATTTTTACTCCAGAGTCTTGGTTTACAGACCCTTCCTCCTCCCACCGCCCCCCCCCCCCCCCCCCCCCCCAACGCCATACACAGGATAGCAGGTAAGATGGGGCATTAAATTGAGCTTAATGGCAGTGGGGCCAGGCTGTTGCCTACCCCTGTCACCTGCCCCCCCACATGTACTTTACCTGTGGTGGGGAAGGCATCAGACAGTCCCACTCGGCTGTGGACCAGTTGAGATCCTTATGTGGCCAATTAATGACCTCTTATTGCCGCCTCCTGCCACTACTGAAAACTTTCTCATACCAGTGGAGGCCTAGTGTCCAAGCTGCTACAGTAAAAGCTTCTTGCCTGGGAGAGGGCCAAGAGGATGGTTCCCCTGCCTTCAAAGGCCCCAGCCAAATGTGCTTGCAATCCATATTTTCCCTGCACCCCCTAGCCCTGATCTCATCCACACTCACTGTGGCTTATCAGTCCATACCCAGTGATTTCCTGGACTCATTTTAAGAGTCATAGAGTTTTAGAGGTTTACAGCATGGAAACAGGCCCACTTGGCCCACATTGTCCATGCTGCCCAGCTTTTACCACTAGGGTAGTCCCCATTGCCCGCATTTGGGCCGTTTCCCTCCTTATCAATCTTACCTATGTAACTGTCTAAATGCTTTTTGAAAGACAAAATTGTACCTGCCTCTACTACTACCTCTGGCTGCTCAGGCTGCAGACACTCATCACCCTCAGTGTGAAAAAAATTGCCCTCTGGACACTTTTGTATCTCTCCCCTCTCACCTTAAACCTATGCCCTCTAGTTTTAGACACCTCTACCTTTGGAAAAGATGTTTACTATCTGGCTGATCGATGCCTCTCATTATTTTATAGACCTCTATAAGATCACCCCAAAGTCTCCTATGCTCTAGGGAAAGAAGCCCCAGTCTCTCCTTGTAACTCAAACTATCAAGTCCCGGTAGTATCCTAGTAATTCTTTTCTGCATTCTTTCTAGTTTAATAATATCCTTTCTATAATAGGGTGACCAGAACTGTACACGTATTCCAAGTGTGGCCTCACCAGTGTCTTGTAGAACTTCAACAAGGCGTCCCAACTCCGGTATTCAATGTTCTGACCAATGAAACCAAGCATGCCGAATGCCTTCTTCACCACCCTGGCCAAGTTGTTCCAAGTTCCTGGTTTGTCATCTTCAGGGATCAATATGGTCACAAACTTGGCCACTGCTGCTGGCACCACTGCTGGGAAAAGGAGGCTGTCAGCCATTTGATTGACTGACAGTATTTGGAGATGGACTATCTCGTTGGCTGGGGCAGAAGTCCAACTGCCATTTAAAGGCTGTGAGATGAGGGCAGACAAGTTCACCACAAATTCCATGCCAGGTGAGTGGGGGATGGAAGCAGAGACTCCAGATAAAATTCAGTCCTCAGTCACAAGGTATAGGCTGACCTACCAGAGTACTAGTGAAGAAGCACCACACTGTTGGAGGTACTGTATTTCAGATTATATGTTAAACTACAGCACTATCTGTCCTCTCAGATAGATGTGAAAGACCCCATGATCCTATTGTGAAGAAAAGGAGGAGAGGTGCATTGGCCAACATTTCCCTCAGACAATACCACTTAGACCATCTGGTCATGATCAGACTGCTGCTAGTGAGAGCTTGCCGTGCGTGATTTGGCTGACTTGCTTCCTACAATTACAGCTGTGATTAAAAACTACTTCAAAGGCTGCAAAGCACTCAAGATAATCTTAATGAAATGTCGTCATCTTTCTTTTTTCCTAATCTTCCCAAATCATTTTTCTTCCTTCTTTCCAATTTGCTCCAACCACTTGGTTGCTCTCTATCACACTCCATGGAATTCCCCCATGGCTCCTTGGAGAATGAAAAGAATGTCACTGGCTACAATGAACTGTCAGAAGCAAATCTATATTTTGTGGTATAATTACAGAAAGCAATATTCATTTTATCATAGAATCCTTACAGTGCAGAAGTTTGCCATCAGGCCCATCAAGCCTGCATTGTGAACAATCTAATCCACATAACCTCATCCTGCTGATCCCTGACACTAAGGGGCAATTTAACATGGCCAATCCGTCTAACCTATATATCAATGGAATGTGGGAGGAATCCAGACCACCCAGAGGGAACTCATGCAAACACTGGGAGAATGTGCAGACTTCACACAGATTGTGATCTGAAGCCAGAATTGCACCCAGATCCCTAGCACCGTGAGGCAGCAGTGCTAACCACTGTGCCAATTTTGTAACTTAACTATAGTGTGTTGTGTCTCTTTTTATTTGTTGGATTCTTGGATCCATAAGGCTGTCCATAAATAGGGAATATTAGTCAGAGCTCAGCATTTCATCACAATTTGTAGCCAGCAATAAAAATCAAAGTCACATTAACTTGTGACTTTTAAGTGCATGCATCAAGAAAAATTGGCTTTTTATGAGCCTGGGGTGTAAGTGGGTTTCTGAAAGTCTGAAGTGTTAATGTCAGCCTACATGTGACACTAATAAATAGACTGTTAAAGTTTAAAAACCTCCAATGTCATGCCTGATTATGACAGCAAGCTTGCTTTAAAAGTTTACTTTTTAGTGTCACACGTAGACTGACATTAACACTGCAATGAAGTTACTGTGAAAATCCTCTAGTCGCCACACTCTGGTGTCTGTTCAAGTACGCTGATGGAGAATTTAGCATGGCCAATGCACCTAACCAGCACCTTTTTCAGACTATGGGAGGAAACCAGAGCACCTGGAGGAAATCCACGCAGACACGAGAACATGCAAACTCCACACAGACAGTGACCCAAGCAAGGAATCGAACTGAGGTCCCTGGCGCTGTGAGGCAGCAATGCTAACCACTGTGCCACCCTTAGCATTGGAGGAAAAGAAAAGTCTAACTGATTATTGTAATCCCACTTGTTCAACCCTGAATTTAATACCTAGAGCACTTAATGTTTGCATTGAATGTTTCCTTCCTTTCTAATACAGATGTAACAGAGGCATGGTTGAAACAACAGAAATTGCTTCAGTATGCTTTAGTTAATGTGTACCATGTGCATTCCACTGATACAGTTTGAGCTGTGTGGATTGTACAATTGACAATTCTCTCCCATAATTTATTGAAAATTCTCTACTTTAAGCCGTCAGTGTTGATTTCCACATTACAATTGATGCAGCCTAGGTCACAGATATGATCGATATTATTATTGTGTGAAGTGCATTGTGCTTATGTTGAATTGCATTTTGATAGATATTGTTGCCTGAAGCTGAATAGTGCTCCAATTCTGAAAGAGATTGGCTCTTTCATGTTTCTATTATTTCTTTTATTTGTGGATGTTACAAAAGTTAGCATTGGAATCCTCATCATGGAAAGTGACTCAATATAATGTTTTCAATTTATAAGAGATATATATCTTTGGGACATTCAGTTACAAAGTCTTTAATTTAGTGCTTCCTCTGCAGTTTTTCATTGCCATATGATTACATATAGATTTAACTCATTGACATGCTCTGTAGTTATCGTAAGTTTTATTTATTAGCGTCACAAGTAGGCCTACGCTGCAATTAAGATATTGTGTGAAAATCCCCAAGTTGCTATACTCCGGCACTTGTTTGGATACACTGAGGGAGAATTTAGCATAGCCAATGCACCTAATCAGCACATCTTTTGGAAACTGGAACATCCAGAGGAAACCCACACAGACACAGGGAGAATGTGCAGACTCCGCACAGACACTGACCAAAGCCAGGAATTGAACTTGTGTCCCTGGCGTTGTGAGGCAGCGGTGCTAACCACTGCGCCACTGTGCCACCTTCTAGCTATTTTCTGATAATTGATCACATGACTGACCTACCAAATGTAAGAGTCAGAACCATCCTGCGCAAGGAATATTCTTGATGGAGATGAATATTAGGAAGATGAGAATGGAATTCTATGTTTGTGCCTGCCAGCTCTGTGTTTGATGGGATCACATAGAGCTGGCAGTCAAAGCTATCAAACCGTACCTTCCCGAAGGATGCGCTAAATATAATT
Source organism: Carcharhinus amblyrhynchos (assembly GCF_965287045.1). Classification (NCBI taxonomy): domain Eukaryota; kingdom Metazoa; phylum Chordata; class Chondrichthyes; order Carcharhiniformes; family Carcharhinidae; genus Carcharhinus; species Carcharhinus amblyrhynchos. The sequence goes on from NC_137350.1 coordinate 17,008,150, forward strand.
GCAACAGGCATCAGACAAAATAGTGGTTGAAGATTCTGCATTCACCTGATGCCATGAAGACCAAAAGAGAAAATGCTGGAAAATCTCAGCAGGGCTGGCAGCATCTGTAAGGAAAGGAAAGAGCTGACGTTTCGAGTCCAGGTGACCCTTTGTCAAAGCTTTGTCAAAGGGTCATCTGGACTCGAAACTTCAGCTCTTTTCTCTCCTTACAGATGCTGCCAGCCCTGCTGAGATTTTCCAGCGTTTTCTCTTTTGGTTTCAGATTCCAGCATCCACAGTGCTTTACTTTTATGCTTTGATCCCTTAAAGAGTTCTGTACAATGCTGCCTCACATGGAAGCATAGAAAACTATTCTTATTGCTGTTTTTCTCTTAAACTTGAAATGCTGTTGGGACAACGAAGGGCGGGAGTGAGTGGGGATTTTCCATTCCTGTTTTCGGCACGTGGGAATGGTGGAGGGAGCAGAGAACAGATAAGAAGAGTCCCAAAGCGGTTTTTACACATTGATGCCAGCCGATTACCCCACTCGATTTTCTGTGCCACCAAACCCCCCAAACCACAGACATTACGGGGATCCCAACTTTTAAGTTTGTTTGAGTAGGAGCTTCGGTGTTTGCGCCTCTGACAGTACCCTTATGTTAGACTGTTCATACATGTTGGTATAACAGGTTCCCCCATAATGTACACCTGGCACAGAGCTCATGGAGATGCAGAGCTGAGTGCGGCCCCGGGTGGGAGGTAGGTAGGTCATGCCTGGGTAATGTCCATTGACACTGCCTGGGCAATGCTCCCTGGCGTTGCCCATGCACTGAGTGCCAATGGTTGGAGGTTTCCATGGGGGATATGCCAGGGCTTCCATATTCCTGGGGTTGGAGCAGCGTGCTGGTATCTGTATCTATTCGGCAGGGGGTGGATTCTGCGATGTGTGAGTTACTGCTGTGGGGAGTGGGGGGTGGTTCTGTGGTGGGAAGGGCTCCTTTATTCCATTGTTATCTATTTTAGATGGAGGCATCCTCCAGGAGCTGAAGTTGCTGGCGGGATGATCTCATTCCCTGCCAACTGACATTGTGAAGCCCACGTCGCTTCCTTGCTTTTATTTTAACTAAGTGTCAAAACATATGGCAGAAAAAGCCAGCAGTGCAGCCAGCAGGCTACACCTGCTTTCCCTACCTGAGTGAATTGACACTTAGTCAAAAAATGGCAAAATTCCGCTGAATGAATTATTTTATTTGTTCTTGCTATTGGCAAGACAAAATTAACTGTTCATCCTTCTATTGTCCTTTGAAGCCAACTAGCAACTTCCTCCTGAGACTGCTGCAATCTTTGTGGTTACGGTGCTCCTGTGATTGTGATGAGCAGGATGAATGCCTTTCTGGGACAATTTTCTACAATGCCTTGGAGCTCTGAATTTTTTTTTCAAAACTTCAGCCTTGATGGAAGTCCTTTTCCCTTAATGTAAATAATTCAACTGTGCAAAGAAAATGGAACTATCACCCAGCGCAGACAGTAATTTGGGATTCTTTCATAAACCACTTAATAGATTATACCCTCCAAACATCTGTAATGAATTCTTCAAATGGACCACCCATATCAGAACATTTAATGACTTGCAGTTTGATAGATTGGCTAAGATCTTAAGGACATCTCTTTGAACACTATATGATTGATTTCATGCAGCCCATTCTGAAACGACTTCTAGCCACAACATTTATGACCACAAAGATTACACTTTGACACACGTTTCTTATGTCATCATTAGTCAATTTGCACTCCCTACCATCTCACTGACAGTCAGAAGTTCACTGCTCTAAGTCTGGATGCTATCAGTTTTTTTCTATTGATTTTATCTACAATCACTCTTTTGTCTTTATCATGGGTAACACAGTGGTTAGCACTGCTACCTCACGGCACTCGGGACTCAGGTTCAATTTCAGCCTCAAGCCACTGTCTGTGTAGAGTTTACACGTTCTCCCCATATTTGTATGGGTTTCCTCCATTTCCTCCCATACTCCTAAGATGTGCGAGTTAGGCCAGGCAAAATTGCCCCTTACTGTCAGGGGGACTGGCAGGGTAAATACGTGTGATTGTGGGGGTAGGGTCTGGATGGGATTGTGGTTGGTGCTGACGTGATAGGCGGAATGACGTCCTTCTGCACTGTAGCGATCCTGTGTAGAAAGACTGAATCTTAGTTGCCATATGTAAAATGAAAATGTTTCTGTCTTTGTCCCAATATTTTAAATCCATGGCAACTATTCTATTAAAGCGAATGGCAGGCTCTTTTTAACAATAGGACATGGCAGCATCCTTTGATGCATTTTATGGATGTAATTTGTACGAATCTCCTTAATGAGCCTTGTGTAATCAGGATCAACTACACCTGCATGCTTTGGCATTTTTAACCTGTGACAAAAAGGATGAGCAAATTGCATGTGTAACATTAAAACAATTTGTTTTTTCTCTCTCTCAATCTTTATCACCTGATCCCATTAACACCTCTTTAACATTCTCATTAGATATGCCAAGTTTTGCTCAGTGAAAGCAACATTGCCCTGAATGGATAAACTGAAATCTCCCAAAAAAACAAATGCCTTATAAGAACATAAGAAATAGGAGCAGGAATAGGCCATCTAGCCCTTTGAGCCTGCCCCGCCATTCAATAAGATCATGGCTGATCTGTCGTGGCTCAGTTCCACATTCCCGCCCTCTCCCCATAACCCTTAATCCCCTCTCTTATCAAAAACCCATCAACCCGCGTCTTAAAAATATTTAGCGAGGCAGCCTCCACCACCTCAACGGGCAGAGAATTCCAGAGATTCACCACCCTTTGGGTGAAGAAGTTCCTCCTCAACTCCGTTCTAAACCGCCCCCTCCCTTTATCTTGAGGCTGTGCCCCCTAGTCCTACTGTCCTTTCTGAGCGGGAAGAGCCTCTCCACCTCTATCCTATCCATCCCATTCGTCATCTTATACGTCTCAATGAGATCTCCCCTCATTCTTCTAAACTTTAATGAGTGCAAGCCTAGTTTATTCAGCCTCTCCTCATAGCTCAACCCCCTCAGCTCCGGTATCAGCCTAGTAAACCTCCTCTGCACTCCTTCCAAGGCCAAAATATCCTTGCGTAAGTACGGCGCCCAAAACTGCACACAGTACTCCAGCTGCGGTCTCACCAATGCCCTATACAGCCACAGCAAGACCTCCCTACTTTTATATTCAATGCCCCTCGCTATGAAGGCCAGCATCCCATTTGCCTTCCTGACCACCTGCTGTACCTGCAAGCTGGCCTTTTGCGACTCATGCACAAGGACCCCGAGGTCCCTCTGCACTGTCGCCTGCTGCAGTTTTTCTCCACGTAAGTAATAGTCCTTCCTACCATTATTCCTACCAAAGTGGACCACCTCGCACTTGCCAACATTAAATTCCATTTGCCATTTCCTGGCCCATTCGCCCAGCCTATCTAGATCCTTCTGCAGACTCTCCACACCCTCCGCGCAATTTGCCGTTCCACCAATCTTGGTGTCATCAGCAAATTTTGACACCATACACTCGGTTCCCTCCTCCAGATCATCTATATAAATGGTAAATAGCTGAGGCCCCAGCACCGATCCCTGGGCCACTCCACTAGTCACCAACCACCAATCCGAATAGCACCCATTGACCCCCCACTCTCTGCCTCCTATTTGACAACCAGTCCTCTATCCACGCTAACACCCTACCCCCAACTCCATGTCCCCTGACCTTCTGCAATAACCTCTTGTGAGGTACCTTGTCAAGTGCCTTCTGAAAATCAAGAAAGACCACATCCACCAGCTCTCCTCTATCTACCGCCCTAGACACATCCTCATAGAACTCCAGTAAATTTGTCAGACACGACTTCCCCTTAACGAAACCGTGCTGCATCTGCTCTATCAAGCAATTCCCCTCAAGATACCTCGCTATTTCCTCCTTGATGACGGATTCTAACATTTTACCTACGACAGACGTTAAACTAACCGGCCTATAATTCCCCGCCTTTTGCCTGGCACCCTTCTTAAACAACGGCGTAACATTAGCCATTTTCCAATCTTCCAGCACTTCCCCGGAATCCAGCGACGTCTGGAAAATAACCTCCAAGGCATCCACTATCACCTCCGCCATTTCTTTCAGAACTCTCGGATGCATTCCATCCGGTCCTGGGGACTTGTCCACAATCAGCCCCTCCAGTCTGTTGAGCACTGCCTCTCTAGTAATAGTAATGTCATTGAGGCCCTCCAGTCCTACCATCTTTCCATCTCTAACACCCGGCAAATTATTCACGTCCTCCTCCGTGAAAACCGAAACAAAAAAGTTATTCAAGACCTCAGCCATTTCCCCATCCCCTACCACTAAGTCCCCCTTCTCATCCTCTAAGGGTCCAACGTTCATCCTAGCCAGCCTCTTCCTTTTTATATACTTACAAAAACTCTTGCTATCCTTTTTTATATTAAGCGCTAGCCCAGCTTCATAGTTTCTCCTACCCTTCTTTATCAATTTCCTTGTCAATCTTTGTTGACATTTAAACCTCTCCCAATCCTCTTCTCGCCCACTACTCTTAGCTACTCTAAACGCCTCCGCTTTTAATTTAACACTTTCCTTCACCTCCTTCGTTATCCACGGCTTATTACCTCTCCTCTTACGGTCCTTTTTGACCATCGGAATAAATTTCTGCTGAGCACCAAGAAAGATCTCCTTAAAAATCCTCCACTGCTCCTCAGCAGACCTACCTTCCAACGTGCTCCCCCAGTCCACATTCGCCAATTCCTCTCTCATCCTACCGTACTCCCCTCTGTTCAAACAAAGGACACGTGTCCGGGAACTCACTTTGTCCTCCTCCATCTGCACCAGAAACTCCACCATACAATGATCACTCTCCCCAAGAGGATCCTTCACCGCAAGGTCCCTGATTCTACCCGCCTCATTACATAGCACCAGATCCAAGATAGCTTGCTCCCTCATTGGCTCCAACACACACTGTTCCAGCAAACTATCCCGGCAGCATTCCAAGAACTCCTCCTCGAGCCCACCGTGTCCAACATGGGTCGACCAATCAATATGCAGATTGAAATCCCCCATAATTACGGCCGTCCCATTCCTGCACGCCGCACTTATTTGCGCGTTAACAGCCCGCCCCACCTCCAGATCATTATTCAGGGGCCTATAGACGACACCCACCAGCGTCTTCCTCCCTTTGCTGTTCCTAATCTCTACCCACAACGATTCCACTTTCTGCTCCTTGGCTCCAATATCATCCCTTGCTACCACCCTGATGCTATCCTTAATCAGCAGAGCTACACCCCCCCGCTTTTTCCTCCCGCCTATCCTTCCTAAACACTTGATACCCCCGGACATTCAGCTCCCAGTCCCTGTCACCTTGCAGCCACGTCTCTGTAATGGCCACCAGATCATATCCATTTGTGCTGATCTGCGCCACCAGCTCATCCACTTTATTCCGAATGCTTCGTGCATTCAGATAAAGAGCCTTCATCCCAGCCTTCACCTGGACCCTATTTGCCGGAACGCTACCAACCATACTCACGCCCCCTACTCCCTTTATTATTGGGACATCCTCGGCCTCTACCCTTACCTGTACCCTCTCCTTAACTTTAAGCCTCATAATGTCACCTACCCTCGCACCCTCCCCCCTCCCTAATTAGTTTAAAGCCTTGTCTACAGTCCTCTTTACACGATTCGCCAAGACTCTGGTCCCAGCACGGTTCAGACCCACCCCATCCCGCTGTTGCATTTCCAGTTTGATTTGTGCATTTTTCGTGGAAGGCTTGTTTTTTTTTATTCATTCATGGGACGTGGGCATCGCTGACTGGCCAGCATTTACTGCCCATCCTGAATTGCTTGAGGGCAGTTGAGTGTCAACCACATTGCTGGGGCTCTGGAGTCACATGAAAGGCCACACCAGGTAAGGATGGCAGATTTCCGTCCCTAAAGGACAAGCAGCAAGGGTATTTTACTAGAGAGCATGTATGCCTTAATAAAGTTACTCAGGCCAGCTAATTTGCATGGAATCGCCCATTTATTTTGTGACCTCAAATGTGTTGTCATCTTGAAACAAGTAAAACTTTCATACCCCCGACCTTACTCAGTCTTTACCATCAAGTGAATCTAAACAACATTCTAACTAATCTGCTCTACACACACCGTCGACGTACAACCATTATTTAACACAGCACAGTTAAAGGAACCGTGACTAATACACACATTACTGATTTCTTGTAAATTATATACCCATTACTAAGTTTCTTGTAACTCATACAATTCCCTCAGGCTGATCATTATCAACACCTTTACTTCCGAATTCTCTGCGTCATGATTGCTTTGAAAACTCTGCTGTTCTGCTTTGAGCATCTCATTCCATAACGATATTTTGAGTCATGTCTGAAGGACAGATTAACTGTTCCTAAGGCATTCCTGGGTTTTAGTCACCTACTGTTGCTATTCCAATCCTGTAGCTGTTGAATCCTGATTGGCTAAAAGTTCATTCATCCTCATTTTTTTCTGTCTGTAAATCTTTGGTAGTCCTGGAATCAGCACCGCAAATCTCTGGGGCGGCAGGATAGCACAGTGTTTAGCACTGATGTCTCACAGTGCCAGGGACCTGGGTTCAATTCCCAGCTTGACTCACTGTATGCTTAGAGTTTGCATATTGTCCTGGTTTCTGCGTAGGTTTCTTCTGAATGTTCCGGTTTCCTCCCACAGTTCAAAAGACGTGCTGGTTAGGTGCATCGGCCATGCTAAATTCAAAATCTAAATTATCTCAGAAAACCCTGATCCATCCTTTGTGGCATCACATAATGTCCCACTTGCTTTCCCAGGATTTTTTAAAGCAGGGACACTTGATCCAATAACAGTGTACATTTCTAAGAAGTGAACATTGGTTAACAGCAGGAGCTCCTGTGACATTTTTGCACAATCCAGTAACTGCAATGTGAGCTTCAAATAAGGAATCCCCAAATGGAAATTGTGCAATAGTCGTTTGAACTCTGTGATCTATTCCTCTGTGGAATGAAATGACCATCCTTCTTTTGAAATCTATCAAATTCTGATCATGCCTTGTCAATCCTTTTGTAAATGTCATCCAATAAGCCTAAGAGAAGATAGATTTACCAGGATGCTGCCTGGTACGGAGGATAGGTCTTATGAGGAAAAGTTGAGGGAGCTAGGGCTTTTCTCTTTAGAGGGGAGGAGGATGAGAGGTGACTTAATAGAGGTTTATAAGATGATGAGGGAGGTAGATAGAGTAGACATTCAGAGACTATTTCCTCAGGTGGATGTAGCTGTTACTAGTGGGCATAACTATAAGGTTCATGGTGGGAGGTATCGGAGGGATGTCTGAGGTAGCTTCTTTGCTCAGAGAGTGGTTGGTGTGGAATGGACTGCCTGCTGTGGTAGTGGAGTTGGACACTTTAGAAAATTTCAAACGGTTATTGGAAAGGCACATGGAGCACACCAGAATGACAGGGAGTGGGATAGCTTGATCTTGGTTTCGGACAAAGCTTGGCACAACCTTGTACTGTGTTGTACTGTTCTATGTTCTATATGTTCTATCTAAACATTCAGCAGTGTCAAATTGACAGGCATCCAGCTCACAAAATATCTCACTTCCAATTTTACTTTTATTAGGAAGTGATAAAGCCAAGATTGTACCATGATTTTCACAGTAACTCCATGGCAGTGTTAATGAAAGCCTTCTTGTGACACTAATAAATAAATTTTAAAACTTTCTCTTCAATAAGGCTATATAATCATGTGTGCTTTATTTCTTCATTGGTTATCCAGTTCAGATTCAGAGAACGTCAGTGAGTTATCAAATCCTGACAATTTATACTTGTTTTCAACCATTCTTCACGAACATAACTCAGATTATAATCTTCTGTTCTGAAAAAAAAACCCAATCTTCACCTTTAGGCAACTATTCCTTGCTACCAAGGAAGCAAGATGACAATCTTTTACTGACTGTTAGATTTATTCAGAGAATGTGACATTACAACTGTATGTCTATTCCTGAATCAACAATATTCTACAAGTCTCTTTATGTTGAAGGTACTAAATCAATAAATGACCACCTTCTCTATATGTTCTCCAAAGATGTGCAGGTTAGATAGATTGGCTATGCTAAATTGCCCTTAGGGTCAGGGGGACTAGCAGTGTAAATATTTGGGGTTAAGGGATAGGGCCTGGGTGGGATTGTGGTCAGTGCAGACTCGATGGGTCAAATGGCCTCCCTCTGCACTCTAGGGATTCTAAGACTCTATGTTTAACCTTAAAATACAAATAACATATTGGCCGAAATGTTCTGGTAGTTACAGTGGGTGGGATCTTCTGGTCCCACCGATGGTGACCCTCTGCCGTGGGTTCCCTGGTGGCGGAGGGTGCGAACAGAGGGACAATGTGTTGACAGTGGTAGGACCACTGCCATCCAATTCATAAGAACGTAAGAACATAAGAAATAGGAGCAGGAGTAGGCCATCTAGCCCTTCGAGCCTGCCCCACCATTCAATAAGATCATGGCTGATCTGTCGTGTCTCAGTTCCACATTCCCGCCCTCTCCCCATAACCCTTAGTCCCCTTGCCTATCAAAAACCTATCAACCCGCGTCTTAAATATATTTAGCGAGGCAACCGCCACCACTTCAATGGGCAGAGAATTCCAGAGATTCACCATCCTTTGAGTGAAGAAGTTCCTTCTCAACTCTGTTCTAAACTGCCCCCCCCCTTTACCTTGAGGCTGTGCCTTCTAGTCCTACTGTCCTTTCTGAGCGGGAAGAACCTCTCCACCTCTATCCTATCCATCCCATTCATCATCTTATACGTCTCAATAAGATCTCCCCCCATTCTTCTAAACTCTAACGAGTACAAGCCTAGTTTATTCAGCCTCTCCTCATAGTTCAACCCCCTCAACTCCGGTATCAGCCTAGTAAACCTCCTCTGCACTCCCTCCAAGGCCAAAATATCCTTGCGTAAGTGCGGCGACCAAAACTGCACACAGTACTCCAGCTGTGGCCTCACCAGTGCCCTGTACAGTTGCAGCAAGACCTCCCTACTTTTATATTCAATCCCCTTCGCTATGACGGCTAGCATCCCATTCGCCTTCCTGACCACCTGCTGCACCTGCAGGCTGGGTTTTTGCGACTCATGCACAAGGACCCCGAGGTCCCTTTGCACCGTCGCCTGCTGCAGTTTTTCGCCATGTAAGTAATAGTCCTTCCTACCATTATTCCTACCAAAGTGGACAACTTCACACTTGCCAACATTAAATTCCATTTGCCAGTTCCTGGCCCATTCGCCCAGCCTATCTAGATCCTTCTGCAGACTTTCCACACCCTCCGCACAATTCATGTTTGAAATAGCTGCAGGGCACTCCATGTCAGTGGGGATGTGCTCTCCGTCTACTCTTCGAGTGGTGGGAAGTGAGGCTCCACCGTCTGAAAAATCCAGGCCCGTATTTTGCTTTGAGAGCTATGTGGAGATGAGTAGATAAATGCTTTTTGTATTCAAATGTGATTCCTTCATCCATTACCATTTAACAAAGATATAAAAACATTAATCAGAACAAGGAATGCTTATTTGTAGACAAATATTTGCATAGTGAAATTTGATTATGTGCAAATAGCACCCAATGTCAAGATGCTTATAATTGTAATATTTGTTTCATGGTGTTTCTCTGTTCAACACTTACTTTTCCTTAATTATTTATCTCCCATGTTAAGTTTTATTTTGATTCTCTCTCCTCTTCAATCCTAAGCGTGATTTTCTTCTCTGCTGCACTACAGCCTGAGGTAATTTCACTTACTGGGAGATTATTCCACATTTCAGCACCTTTCTGTCATGCCATTTCTCCATGTATTGGAGACCTGATGCATGAAGCTGCTTGCACATTGTAAAGCCAATATACTCATGGCCTTAATGCCCAAAGCTCTTGCAGCCAATTTTTCCCCATGTCCATCATGCCCAGTATTATTCATTCTTTTCTCTGATACTTCCTATTCAGTGATTCCATAAGCCCACCGCCAAATGCTTTTCTTGCTTGGCTGCATCCGCCCCCAGGGTCTTTCATTCGTCTCTTGTACCTCACTGTTTCTGAACCTTTCAGTATCTAATTCTGTGCTTTCTGCTGATACCATTCTGAGTGGGTGCTTAAATCAGGTGAATTGAGATAACCTTCCATTTAATTGGAGACCGTTCTGTTATTATAGTAGAGGTGACACAGTGGCATGGTGGTTGGCACTGCTGCCCCACAGCCTCAGTGACCCAGGTTCAATTCTAGCCTTGGGTGACTGTCTCTGGAGTTTGCACGTTCTCCCCGCGTCTGCATGGGTTTCCTCTGGGTGCTCTGGTTTCCGCCCACAGTCCAGAAATGTGTTGTTTAGGCTGATTGGCCATGCTAAATTGCCCTTAGCGTATAGGTTAGGTGGATTAGTTATGATGGATGTGCTGGGTTGTGGAGATGGGGCGAGGGGTTGGGCCTGGGTTGGATGCTTTTCAGAGGGTGAGTGTGGACTTAATGGGCCAAATGGCCTCTTCCTGGCACTGTAAGGATTCTATGATACTTTACTAAAGGTAAGGTCACAAATCTAGCTCCACTCTCATACTGGAAATATCTGTATGGTAGAAGAATTCCTTTAGCCATCTGTTTAGCAATGGGTGGGATTTTCCAGCCTCTCCCACTGGCAAGATCTTCCAGATGCAGTGAAGCCATGTCGCCACAGGAATGGGCAAATGACACAAAATGCCATGGATTTTAGCTGGGCAGGAAGATCCTGCCAATGACCAATAGTGAGCCACCTACAGTGCAGGAAAACTTGCTATTACAGAGAGAGGGTGGTGGTCAGGGGGTTGGAAACTTCCAGTCAATGGGCAGAATCTTCCTGCCATTCATGCCGACAGGATTTTCTGGTCCTGCTGCAGTGGCTGAGCACCAAATTCTCTATCCTCGCTTGGAGAGCAGCAGGACGTGGAGAGCCAGTAAAATCATGCCCTATATCTCTGTTGCACAGTCAACATATCCATCTTGATGGACGCTGTTAGGAAGATGGTCGTTCACACTTTCCAAATAGTCATATCTGTTTTGAAATCATGGTGGGGAGCATGCAAAAAAAATCTACTTCCAGGAATGATGGACTTCATTTACATGGATAGATTGGAGAAGTTGGAGTTACCCTTGTAGAAGAGGAGATTTCACAGAGATATTCAAAATCATGAGGGGTCTGGGCAGTGTAGGCAGGGAGAAACTGTTCCAGTGGAAGGGAAGAGGACACCGATTTAAAGCACTTGGCTAAAGAACCAAAGACAGCACGAGGAAGAAGTGTTGAATTAGCGTGTGGTTTGCATCTGGAATTTGGGAGGCAAATTCGATTGTGGCTATCTAAATGGAATTAGATAATTATCTGAGGAGAAGGAATTCCAGGGCTAGGGGGAAGGGCTGTGGAGTGGGATGAGTTGAGTGGATTTTTAAGAGCTGGCAAAGGTACAATGACCTCCTCCTATGCTGTAACCATTCTGTGTTTCTCTGAATTGAAGCTAGAAGCCATTAATTGATTTGTCTTCAATTCATAAAATCACAGTATCTGTACAGTGCAGAAACAAGCCATTCAGTCCATTGAGCTTACACCAACAGCAATCCAACAATCTAACAAGTCTTATCCCCATAACCCCATGTATTTAACTACCTTATCTTATCCCCCTGACACTAAGGGACAATTTAGCATGGCCTATCAAACTAACCCACATCTTTGGACTGTGGGAGGAAACCGGAGCACCTGGAGATGGGGAGAATGTGCAAACTCCACACAGCCAGAGGCCAGAATTGAACCTGGGTCCAAGGTGCTGTGAGGCAGCAATGCTAACCATTGTGCCACAATGCTGCTCCAATATAGTTTAGTTTAGTCACCATTATTAGTTTCTTGTAACTATAATTTTAAAAAATGAATCAAACGTGTTGTCCGCTACTAATGAACTCTATAATAAAATTACAGTAAGCAGAATGGACAAACAACAACCGTTTACAGACAATCCATAATTGTAGATTTAAGTTTATTTATTAGTGTCACTGTAAAAATCCCCATGTCACCATACTCGGGCGCCTGTTCAGCTACACTGAGGGAGAATTTAGCATGGCCAATGCACCTAACCACATGTCTTTTGGACTATGGGAGGAAACTGGAGCACCCAAAGGAAACCTACTCAGCCATGGGGAGAATGTACAGATTCCAAGCAGAAGTGGCTTGAGCTGGGAATCAACTCGATCCCTGGCACTGTGCCCCGGATACATCAGGGATTAAAATGCCAGTTTTGTTGAGCATATTTTGGTAGATATAACTAGCTGTACGATGGGAGCTAATGTAGATTTATGATGCTGTATATCAAAATATAGTGTAGCAAGAACACTGGTATATTAGTTATTTGGATTGGGAAGGAAATGCAATTCTGTATTGGCAATCAATAAATCCCTGCTTGCCGCTGTTTTGGGAAGCGTTTGATCTTGAGCACGAGGTTAGGGCTGTCTAGCAGGCCTTCTCTTCTGACCGTGAACATGCTAGAATGAACAGAAATGGAAAAACTGTCAAGCTTTAATTCGGAGGACGCCAGGGGAAGTTTTGGACAATCTCAGATAATTCCAGTCAGGAGTTAGGAATTATTTTTGTTTGAGAAATGTGCTATGTGAATTACACTGATATTTTCATGCCAAGATGAGTTATGCCATATGATTTTGACAATTCTGATCATATCTGTGATTGCACAGGGCTGATTTTAACTCCTTCCCATCTGGCATTCCTGGGACATTGGTGGCCTATAAATGACAGCAGGGTTTTTACTGTCATGTTTATGTTTGCACTCTGGCTGGCAATGTTTTAGATTGGGTGCTGGGATAGATCACAGCAGCATCTGTCTGTTTCAGGCTAGGGGTGTTATTTGCAATATGCAAATAGGAGATCCTGTTGGCAGGGTTTACTGAATCCACCCCCCTCCCCGCCCAGCCCCACAGCTCATTTTGCGGTGGTGAGGATCCATGCTCACAGTTAGTCGGTGGTAGGGTCTTCTGGTCCCACTGCTGCTAACAGGATTTTCCATTGTATGCATCCTCCCACCACCGGGGAACCTGCGACAGGGGTTCACCGTTGGCCAGACTGGAAGATCTTGCTGAACAGAACTACTGGAGAATTTTGGCCTCTTGATCACAATTTTAAGGCACAGACGGATGGAGTGTGGTGCTGCACGTTCCTCAATCAATTCTACCATATGGTCATCTGCTTAACCAGTATCCTCAGTAAAAAGTCTGACAACACCAGGTTTAAGTCCAACCGATTTATTTGATAGTACACTCACTAGCTTTCGGGTTAGTCCCTTCGTCAGATGAATGGAGAGTTCTGGCCTCAGACAGAGCATATAAAGCACAGACAGTTTACAGATTACTGATTAGAATGTGAATCTTTACACCTAACCTGCTGTTCAAGTCTTAAAGTGGCCAACAATGTGAGTGGAAGGAGCACTGATCACAGGTTAAAGAGATGTGTATTGTCTCCAGAAATCCATAAGTCCATAAATCCATGAACATTTGGTTTGAGAGTAAACCAGTATCCTTACAGGGGCAATCAGAGGCTGCTCACTGAGCTTGCTTCTTTTTTTTGGTGGATCCGTGAGGCGTGGTATTGTTTCAGCACACAAATTGGCTCATTATCCACCCGTACGGAATTAGTGAGGTGCCTACATCCAATGTGCTAATTTAATTGTAGATGAGGCCCAGGCTTCAAAAAGACTGAGGATCTGGGTGTGGGGATAGGAGGTGGTGTTGGCCAGGCTTTGTGCCTGTTTTTCATTGGTATTAAAATCAGTCTTAGTCCATTCAGTTGCAGTGTGATGGCTCTTACCAAGTGTTTTCTTGGCCTGCTTGTAGAGTGGGCATAAAAGGATAATGTGTGAAGGCCAAAAATGTCCAGTTTAAATCAGGTCGCACCACGCACCACTGGGTTGCACTATTGTTAAAGTAGATATTCGAACATGTGAGCAGATAAAAGGTGTGGGATTTACTTATTGAAGAAGGTGGCAAGACTGAATAAGAAGGTATATGGCAAATTCGGGCCCTGTAACATCAGGCTGCGCTGGACTACACAGTACTGGGTGTTCTGACATAAGTGATGGCTGAATGTACGTTCTCAACTAAAGCCATCAAAGACGACACATGCAGAGGACACTAAGCTGGATGGCAGTGTGTGCTGTGAGGAAGATGCTAAGAGGCTGCAACGTGACTTGGATAGGCTGACTGTGTGGGCAAATACTTGACAAACACAATATAATGTGGATAAATGTGAGTTTAACAACTTTGGTGGCAAAAAAAAACAGGAAGGAAGATTATTATCTGAATGGTGGCAGTTTAGGAAAAAGAGAAGTGCAACATGACTTGGCTGTCAGGTTAAACAGTCGCTGAAGGTTGGCATGCAGGTACAGCAGGCAGTGATAGCAGGCACGCTAATAGCGTGCTGGCCGTCATAGCAAAAGAATTTGAGTATAGGAGTAAGGATGTCTTACTGCAGTTATGCAGGGCCTTGAATATTGTGTGCAGTTTTGGTCTCCTAGTCTGAGGATGGACATTCTTGCTATTGAGAGGTTCACCAGACTGATTCCCGGAATGGCAGGACTGACATATGAAGAGAGACTGGATCGACTTGGCTTGTACTCACTGGAATTTAGAAGAATGAGAGGGGATCTCATCAAAACATATAAAATCCTGATGGGACTGGACAGGCTAGATGTGGGAAGAATATTTCCACTGCTGGAGAAGTCCAGAACTAGGGGTCTCAGTCTAAGAATAAGGGGTAAGTCATTCAGGACTGAGATGAGGAAGAACTCCTTCACTCAGAGAGTTGTGAACCTATGAATTCCCTAACACAGAAAGCTGTTGGGGCCAGTTCATTTGGTATGTTCAAGAGGGAGCTGGATGTGGTCCTTGCGGCTAAGTGATCAAGGGGTATGGGAATGGGATACTGAAAATATATGATCAACCATGATCATACTGAATGGTGGTGCAGGCTCGAAGGGCCAAATGTCCTAGTCTTGCACCTATTTTCTTTGCTTCTATAGTTTTGTTGAACGTAACCATTGATCAGTATCTGGACCTGGATGTTCCATGAGTCATAAGTTATGTGTTGAGGTTGACATGAGGTCAGCTTGAAATGTCCCTGATTGGTGTTTATTCCTCCATGGAGGCTGTCATTCATATATATCTTCACTAATGTGTCTGATGTGGGATTTGTGATCACCTGTCTCTACATGTGAAGCAAACCAGCAGTGACTGATTCTTCGATGAATATTGCACACATCTCTCGCAGTTATCCAAGAGATTTAAAGGCATGTCTTTTTCTTTTAAATGAATCCTTTTGTCATGTTTATTTCAGTAAGAACAGAAGTATTAGAGTGAGGGCATAATACATGTTGGAAATGGAGTATATCTCTGAACTGCCAACTGTGATAGCGTTTCTGTCCTTGGCTCTTCCCATTAAAAATGTATCTTACCCTTAAAAAATTATATCGAAAGGAGGAAGTTTTAGATGATTTCTGTAGTGACTTCAAATCCATGAACATTTGGTTTGAGAGTAAACCAGCACTGGATTATTGTGCCAAAGACACATTGGTTGCTTACCAACTCGGGGATATTAAAGCTCAGTAGAAGGCACCACCAAATGTTAATGCAAACAAAGCAGTGGTAAATAAAGCCAGGAGCAGTGGCCACTGTTGGAACTGCACTCAGCCATCTTCAGAGTAAGGTGTGTGGAATAATGGGGTTTGGGAATTCTCAGGGCTGAGCAGACAGGCCTGGGCAGGCTGTGAGGTGGGGTCGGTGTACGCAGGGAAGTGGTACTCTTGGGGAGCAGCCATTGCCACCTGAGGTCCCTTCAGTAGGGCATAGATTGCTCAGGTAGAAGGCCACCCATCCCAAACCCCCCAGGGAGGTTCCTGGGGTTCAACTGGTGATGTCCCCACATGGAAGAGGGCCCAATCACCATTGCTAAAATGTCAGCAGTGGCGGGAAGAGACCCTTCATTGGCCACTTAAGTGGCACAATTGATCTTTGAGTAGGAGGGCCATCCTCCATTTTCTTTGTCATTGACAGAATGCCAAAGTAGTGGGAAGGCAATGGGCACTCCACCAGCCTTCATCCCCTCTGCATACTCATGGTAAACGTTAGCTGCATGTTCACTAATACCTTCAGTGATGTGGCATCCAGTGTGATTTGTGGCATATGTGTGTGCATGTGCAATGAATGCCATTTTGGTCCCCAGGTGGTGTCCCAATGGGGTGTTATCAAACCCAATTTCATACTCCTTTAATTTGCACAGACAGCCATCTGGTGGCTCTCTGTATTTTCTGTATGTGGTATTTTATATGTTTTCTATCAATCATATAATGGCCGCAGTCTTCCTGCTCTTCATGGTGGCGGATCTCCTGATCCCACCAATGACACACTCCTGCCGCATGTTTCCTATCAGCATGGAGCGGAATCAATGGGAACGCCCATTGGCAGTGTCGGAACCAGAAGATGCCACTGCTGGCCAAGGGCGCACTCCTGAGAGAAACGACTTGGGGAGTCAGACTGTTGCTTATATCTCACTTGATCTAGTTTTGGGTTATAAACTTCACCTTTTCTCCTGAGTGTCAGTGAAAGCTCTCGTGATTCAATTTCTGTCTCTGCCTGCACGATCTGTGAACACTCTCTCGGCCAGCACGGTTGCCATCTCGGTCAGAATGTTCCGAGTTCAAGTCCCTTCCTAGGACTTGAACACAAAAACCTAGACTGACACTCCAGTTCGATGTCAAGAGAGAATGGCACTATGACATCCTTTGGATGAGAAATTGAGCAAAAACCCTGTCTGTTCCTTGATGTAGATGTAAAAGATCCCATGGCACTAGACCAAAAAAGTCAGGCAATTATCCTCTGCGTCCAGCCCAATATTTATCCCTCACTCAGCATTGCAGAAACAGATTATCTGGTCATTATCTAATATCTGTTTGTGGGAGCTTAATTTGGCTGTCACTTTTCCAAAGTTATGACTGTAATTACATTTCAAATTAACTTCCCGAGCCATAAAACACTTCGAAACATTGTGAGGCCACGAAAGGTGCTGTCTAAAGGCAATTCTGTCTGTCTTTCTTTGTTAGTTGCCAGTGAAACTCAAGGTTTGAGATGATTTTCTCTGCACAAGCAACAATGTGGATCTAAGGTTATTTGCCCAGTAACTATAAGAAGCCAAGTTGTTAATCTCAAGTGATGTCCAGCCACGAATACAGGGCATCAGATTTTTTTTTAAAACCCTGAGCACTGCCAAAGGGGTAGAGATGGTTAATATGATTGAGCACTTCACATACACTTAGTTCTTTCAGATGCAATTATTCTAATGTTGCCTTGCAGGATATCTTTTGGGGAGGGGAGAAACATAAGAACATAAGAAATAGGAGCAGGAGTAGGCCATCCAGCCCCTCGAGCCTGCCCCGCCATTCAACAAGATCATGACTGATCTGAAGTGGATCAGTTTCACTTTCCTGCTTTCTCCCCATAACCCTTAATTTCCTTGTCTGTCAGAAACCTATTTACCAATGACTTAAATATATTCAGCGAAGTAGCCTCCACCACTTCAATGGGCAGAGAATTCCAGAGACTCACCACCCTTTGAGTGAAGAAGTTCCTCCTCAACTCTGATCTAAACTGCACCCCCCCCTTATTTTGAGGCTGTGCCCTCTAGTTCTGCTATCCTTTCTAAACGGGAAGAATCTCTCTACCTCTACCCTATCTCGCCCCTTCATTATCTTATATGTCTCTATAAGATCCCCCCTCAGCCTTCTAAACTCCAACGAGTACAGACCCAGTCTATTCAATCTCTCCTCATAGGCTAACCCTCCTCATCTCAGGTATCAGCCTAGTGAACCTTCTCTGCACTCCCTCCAAGGCCAATATATCCTTTCGCAAATGAGGTGACCAAAACTACACACAGTACTCCAGCTGCGGCCTCACCAGTGCCCTGTACAGTTGCAGCAAGACCTCCCTGCTTTTATATTCTATCCCCCTCGCTATAAAGGCCAACATTCCATTCGCCTTCTTGATCACCTGCTGCACCTGCAGACTGGGTTTTTGCGACTCATGCTCAAGGACCCCCAGGTCCCTCTGCACTGTAGCATGCTGCAGCTTTTCACCTTTTAAATAATAATCCCTCCTACTATTATTTCTACCAAAGTGGATAACTTCATATTTGCCCAAAGTGGATAACCTCACATTTGCTCTTTCCCACAGGCAGTCTTGCCCACAGGCACGGTATACTTGCATTCTTGCCTTCTTTATATGAGATCATAGAATCACAGTGAGCCTACAGTGCAGAAGGAGGCCATTTGGCCCATCCTGCACCAACAACAATCTCACCCCAGGCCCTATCCCCACAACCCCACACATTTACCCAGCTAATCCTTCTAATGTACACATCAGGGGCAATTTAGCATGGCCAATCGACCTAACCCCGCACATCTTTGGAGATGCTCGCTTCCTCCTTCTTTGGAGGCTGGAATCTGTAACAAAAACAGTAAATGCTGGAAAATCTCAGCAGGTCTGACAGCATCTGTGGAGAAAGAATAGAGCCAACGTTTCGAGGCTGGATGACCCTTCGTCAAAGCTAAAGGCAAAGAAAGTCAAAAAAGATTTACATTATGACCAGGGGCTGTAATTGGACAAAGGAAATGTAAATATCATTATTACCTATGTCCAATAACAGCCACCCCCCCCCAATCGTAATATAAATCTCTTCTGGTTTTCTTTGCTCTTCACTGTGACGAAGGGTCATCCAGACTTGAAACGTTGGCTCTATATTCTCTTTCCCCAGCTGCTGTCAGCCTGCTGAGATTTTCCAGCAGGTTCTGTTTTAGCCACTTATTGAGGTCTTCTTTGCCAACAGCTTTCATTTGGAGGGCAGCCTAGTTTCAGAGTCAAGCAGTTGATGAGAATGTCCACTGCAGTCGGGTATCCCGTATTTGCTGTAGGAGCTAGCCTGACCTCTTACTGACGGATCAAAAACTCTCAGTAATATCTGTCAGGCTCTCCTGAGCTCTCCATTTGAAATGACAGCAGGCCCAGGACTCACACCTGGTCCAAAGATCAAACTGTGCTTTTCAGCCTGTTCCAGAGGTTCACCTCTATTACTCAGTCTGTGCAGGACTTTAACCAAGAGTTAGTAGCTGACTCCACAGCTCTCAATCATCTGTGCCAGAAAATGCATCTGAGATATATCACACTTTTCTTGCTGTGACGGCATCTGTGGATAAATAATAGAGCCATCATTTCGAGTCTGGATGACCGTTTGTCAGAGCTAAGAGCGAAGAAAAAGGGCAGCACGGTGGCACAGTGGTTAGCATTGCTGCCTCACAGTGCCAGGGACCCAGGTTCGATTCCCGGCTTGCATCACTGTCTGTGTGGAGTTTGCACATTCTCATCGTGTCTGCGTGGGTTTCCTCCGGGTGCTCTGGTTTCCTCCCATCTCTCAAAGATGTGCAGGTTAGGTGGATTGGCCATGCTAAATTGTCCCTTAGTGTCAAGGTGACTATCTAGGGTAAATACATGGGGTTATGGAGTTAAGGCCTGGGTGGGATTGTGGTCAGTGCAGAGTCGATGGGCCGAATGGCCGCCTCCTGCACTGTAGGGATCCTATGACTTGACGAAGATTGCTGTTGTACAGACATGTAAATTACAGTACAGCATTGCCGGGAGATATTGATTACAAGCAAGATTTCCTTCAAGTAGTTGTAGGTATTGCACTGATTGCATTAGGAGGCTGTGAGGAGCTCTGCTTGTTCTTGCTATTTTAAGCCAGTGTCTTGTCGCGTTAGGCTATTTCCTATTGGCTTTTCATAATGAATAGAGAATTCACCACGGTGCAAAAAGCAGTGAGTGGCACTCTGTACATGCAGTTGAGCTCGTTAGTGCTCTGAAATTCATATTTTTGAAGTGCTGTGAAATTGCATACTTGTCTCATTCTTTGATAGTCTAATAGCTTTCATAATCCATGCATATTAGAATTGGGCTGCTGGCTCAGTAGCAAAGAAGCGTAGATGTAATTGTGTGAATATATAGAACTATAGAATGCCTACAGTGCAGAAGGAGGTCATTAAGCCTATCGAGTCTGCACCGCCTCTAAGGGCACAGAGCTTTACAGCATTTAAAGGAGGCGATTTAACTCCACATGCCTCCACTGGCTCTTTCAAAGCACTATCCAGCTAGTTGCACTCCCTTCTCTTTCACCTTTGGTCTGTAATATTTTCCTTTTCAACCGTGCATCCATTTCCTCTATGGAAGTTAGTGTTAAATCCGCATCCATCACTTTTCAGGCAGTGGGTTCCAGATTACGTCGCCGTGTAGAACTTTGTCCTCATCTCTTGGATTCTTTTGTCCAAAAGCTTTGTCCTTTACTGCCAGTGGGAACAGTTTCTGCTTATTTGTTCTACTAACATCCTTCATAAATCTCCCTTTCACCTTCTGCTCCAGGGAGGACACTCTCAGTTTCTGTAGTTTTGCCGCGTCAACTGAAATCCCTCAACGTGACGACCTCACGCTTGTACAGAAAGGGTGAATCAGACTGGCATGACGTCCGCTCATTTTAAATTCCACTGACGTACCTTCATATTGTAGTAATGTTAGCTTTTCACATTTACGTTTTAAACTGGGAAAATAAGGCTGGAATTCTCCAGCTGTTCACACTGGCAAGATTCTCCAATCCCACCATGGGTTTCCAGGCAATATGGGGTGGTTTCAGTGGGAATTTCCATTCTCAGCGGCAGGACCAGAAGATCCCACGCCAGTGAACAGCACACTGCCTCTCATCACTGTTAAAAATGCTGAGGGGAGGCCAGAGAATCTCATCCATTGATTCTTTAATTGTTATATCTTAAATACAATGAGATGGTGACCACTGGAGTTTTGAACTGAGACTGTCGTGTACAACACAAGTGGATTTAAATGTCAAGTAACTACCTGCTCAGTGAGAAATTAATTCTGTCCAAGTCCCAGGGAGCCGTAACCAATGATATGAGTGAAAGTAAAGTAATTTACTAGTCACGATTAGGCTTATATTAACACTACAATGAAATTACTGTGAAAATCCCACAAGCTGGCACCTGTTCAGGTACATCAAGGGAGAATTTAGCATGGCCAATGCGTCTAACCAGCACGTCTTTTGGGCTGTGGGAGGAACCTGGAGCACTCGGAGGGAACCCACACAGACATGGGGAGAATGTGCAAACTCCACACAGTGACCCAAGCCGGGAATTGAACCCAGGCGCTGTGAGGCAGCAGGGCTAACCACTGTGCCACTGTGCTGCCCAAGGTCAACAAGGTCATAATTTCACAGAATCAGAATCACTACAGTGCAGAAGGAGGCTATTCGGCCCATTAAGTCTGCACCAATTTTTCTACACAGTATCTTACTCAGGCCTTCTCCCCATCCTCTCCCCTTAACCCCACGTATTTACTCCACTAATCCCCCTAACCTGCAAGTCTTGAGACACAATAATTTAGCATTACAGATCAGCCTAATCTGCATATCTTTGGACTGTGGGAGGAAACAGGAGCACCTGGAGGAAACCCACACAGACACAGGGAGAATGTGCAGACTCCGCACACACACTGATCCAAGCTGGGAGTCGAACCCCGGGTTCCTGGGGCTGTGAGGCAGCAGTACTAACTGCTGTGCCACCATGCTTCCATAATTTGCTGTCAATATCATGGTGAACACAGTAAGAAGTCTCACAACACCAGGTTTATTGGTAGCAAACTAGCTTTCGGGGCTTTTCCCCTTTGTCAGGTCAGTGGGGAGTTCTGATCACAAACAGAGCATATAAAGGCACTCTGAGGGTACTCTGTCCACCGTGTCCTGTGTTTGTCTTCTGAGGAGATTGGTGTGGTTTCTCGCTGGCATGTTGTCCAGTACTTTCCTGGAGCGGAGAAGGTACGTACGACATTTTCTCCAGAGTCTTCAGCATGTCATTGGTGAAGACGAACATCTCGCCAGGGCCATCCCCACACCCCCACTTCTTGTCTTCATACATTCACACAACCTCAAACAGACGATTGTTTGCAGCAAACTGCCCAGCTTTCAGGAGAACAGCAATCATGACACCGCACAACCCTGCCACAGCAACCTCTACAAGACATGCCAGATCAGCGACATGGATGCCATCATCTCATGTGAGAACACCATCCACCAGGTACATGGCACATAGTATTGCAACTCGGCCAACGTTGTCTATCTGGTACGCTGCAGGAAAGGATGTCCTGAGGCATGGTACACTGGGGAGACCACGCAGACACTACGACAACGGATGAATGAACATCAGTCAACAGTCACCAGGCAAGACTGTTCTCTTCCTGTTGGCGAACACTTCAGCGGTCATGGGCATTCGGCCTCTGATCTTTGGATAAACATTCTCCAAGGCAGCCTTCATGACATACTACAGTGCACAGTCTCTGAGCAGAACCTCATAGCCAAGTTCCGCACGCATGAGGACGGCCTCAACAGGGATGCTTGGGTTCATGTCACACTATTTGTAACCCCCATGACTTGCCTGGGCTTGCAACATTTCACTTATTGTCCTGCCTGGAGACAATACACATCTCTTTAACCTGTGCTTAATGCTATCTCCACTCACATTGTCTGCACCTTTAAGACTTGAATAGCTGTAAAGATTTGCATTCTAATCAGTATTCTGTAAACTGAGTGTGTGCCTTTATGTGCTCTGTTTGAGACCAGAACTCTCCACTCACCTGACGAAGGGGAAAAGCCCCGAAAGCGAGTGGCGTTTGCTACCAAATAAACCTGCTGGACTTTAACCTGGTGTTGTGAGACTTCTTATTGTGTTTACCCCAGTCCAACGCCGGCATCTCCACATCGTGAATATCATGGTGAGGCAGAGAAGTTGATGGGTAGTAATTAACATTCAGCCCACCATTGGCAGTGTCAAGTTTTTCTGTGGCAAGTTTATATTGTATCTACTATGCAAGTGCAAGAACTCCATGTTGTTTAATACAGTTGAATGGGAAGCTGATGCCAAAATGATTCATGCCCTTCAACTTTTCAATTTCTGCATCTAATCCTGCATCTGCCTTCGCCTGAGGTGACTCTGTCATTTGCTCATAAATAACCACCACACACCGTTAGCCCACTGTTATTTTGACAGCAAACTTTGAACCAATTATCACCCACTCTAATTTTATACTCTCCTCCATCCTTGTACTATTTATTTCACAACCTGTTCATTCCAGTTGGTCAAGCAGAATCACAGTTGCTTGCCCTAGCTGCTCACCGAGGCCTCTGAGGTTTGCTTTCCCTCGGTGCGATGTTTTCAGCTTAAGCAATGTGCCATGCAAAAATGTGAAAAACCTGAACATGCAAGGAAAAGTTTAATTAAGGGCAGATGCTGTTAGATGGCTTGCCACAGGAAATTGTTTTTAAAATTTGAATTTCTGTAAAACGGTGGAATCAGCGAGTGCTGTGTGGTGCAGAATCAAATATAGACATAATTAAAAGTTTAACTTGGTAGAATAACTATTATTGGTAACTAGGAAGAGTACTCCGGAAAGATAACACATCCAAAGATGTGCGGGTTAGGTTGGTTGGCCATGCTAAGAAATTGTCCCTGTGTGTCCAGGGATGTGTAGGTTAGAGCGATTAGTGGGTATAATATGTAGGGATATGGGGGTAGGGCCTAGGGTGGGATTGCGTTCGGTGCAGACTCGATGGGCCGAAGGGCCTCTTTCTGCACTGTAGGGTTCTATGATAACAAAATAGGGATTCATACTGCCTCTGTTAACCAGAAAAAGTGCTGAACGGGGAGGAAATCGTCTTATCAATGGAAGAAATCTAGATCACATGATTTCAGTAAATCCCCTCTTTATATAGAGCTGTCCTTAATTTTGACGTGACTGTATGATGCAGAATTGTGTGCTTAGTCACATGGCAGGGTTAAAAGACAAGAAGCCTGAGAAAGGGCAAGGCAAACGGGGCCATCTTGACCCCAGATCTGTCGCCATTTGTACAAATGCTAGCTGGGGGGTGGGGGGTCTTGATGATGATGGGGGAGGGTGCGAGAAGTGTCAACTCCGATTGGGGGTGGGGAGAGGAGCCCTGAGGCCTCTATGGTAAGCTGGGGAGGAGGGGGCAGGTTTACTGAGGTTGTGATTAAAGGTGCTCTTTAAAGATAGTGCCCTGATCGCAATGCAATATATTTTGCCAGTGTGTTGAGCACCACCCTCCCCCCCACTCCCGCATTGCGGCGTGAAACGCACTCCTTTGATATTTTGGAAAAAGAGTGTGGTGGAATCTGGAGAGAAAACTGACATGTTTCCGGGAGAGAGGAACACGCCAGTTTTATCACCGCAAACATTGCTGCCATTTTCTTTGGTAAGATTCCCCACCCTATTTACATTTTCACCCGTCATTCAATGAAAGTGTTCTAAAATTTTCCAATAGTCACTATGCTCCAGATTTAAGACACACAAGTACAAGATATGACCAGGACTGTGTAGCTTGCTGTGAGGAACGTCAGAGAATTTGTAGCTCAGCGAGTTATAACAAAAAGCAATCAGCAATGAGAATTTGGATTCAGATCGATTGACCTGAGTACTGAGCTAGAACTATAATGGGCCAAAAATTGCTATGGCACAGCATCTGTTGTTAGCTAAACTCACCATTGGACGTTTAGGATGGGCAAATTGCAGAATGTACGAGCTGGTAATGTCACAGTGAGAAGAAACTGAATATCTAGAAACTGACTGGCCAGCTATGTATCATCTCCTTAACCAACCAGACTGAAGGATTCTGAAATTAACAGTGCAAGCCTTGAGAGAGAAATGTAAATTAGAATGGGTAAAGAAATTGTCAAATCAGATACAGGAAGAGAACATTTTTTGTTATTCATTTATGGTAGGTGGGTGTTGTTGGCTAGGCCAACATTTATTGCCCATCTCTTAAGAAGGTGGTGGCGCCTTCTTGAACCACTGCAGTCCATGTGGTGTAGATATACCCATAATGAGGTTAAGGATGGTAATCCACGATTCTGACCTAGCCACATTGAAAGAATGACAATATATTTCCAAGTCAGGATGGTGAGTGACTTCTGCCCTTGTCCTTCTAAATAGTAGCAGTTGTTGGTTTGGAAGGCAATTCAATTCACTCCACATGACATTAAGAAACAGCTGATACTGCAAAGGCTATGGACCCTGACAATATTGTAGCAATAGTACTGAAGACCTGTGCTCCAGAACTTGCCATGCCCCTAGCCAAGCTGTTCCAGTACAGCTGCAACACTGACATCAATCCTGCAATGTGGGATATTGCTCAGATATGTTCTGTACCCAAGAAACAGGGCAAATCTAACCCAGCCAATTACCGCCCAATCGGTCTACTCTCGATATTCAGTAAAGTGATGGAGGGGTCACCAACAGTGCTTTCAAGCAGCACTTACTCAACAATAACATCATCACGGATGCTCAGATTGGGTTCTGCCAGGGTCACTCAGCTCCTGTCCTGATTACAGCCATTTAGTTCAAACATGGGCAAAAGGGCTGAATGCCAGAGGTGAGGTGAGAGTGGCAGCCCTTAACATCAAGGCAGTGTTTGACCAAATATGGTATCAAGGAGGCCCAGCAAAACTGGATAAATGGGAACCAGAGGGGAAACTGGTTGGAGTCATACCCAGCACAAAGGAAGGTGGTTGTGGTGATTGGAAGTCAAGTATCTCAGCTCTAGGATATCATTGCAGGATAGGCCCGTCCATCTTCAGCTGCAATATTAATGACCTTCCTTCCATCTTAAAGTCAGAAGTGGGGACATTTGCCGATGATTGCACAATGTTCAGCACCATTTGCAATTACTCAGATACTGAAACAGTCCATATCCAAAGGCTATAAGACCTGTACAATATCCAGTCTTGGGCTGAGAAGTGGCAACTAACATTTAGGCCACACAAGTGCCAGGCAATACCCATTTCCAACAAGAGAGGACCTAACCATCACCTTGACATTCAATTGTATTACTGTCGCTGATTCCCTCATTATCAACATCCTGGAGATTACCATTGACCAGAAACTGAACTGGACTAACCATGTAAGTACTGTGGCTATCAGAGGAGGTCAAAGGCTAGGAATCCTGTGGCAGGTAACTCACTTCCTGACTCCTCAAAGCATGCACATCATTTACAAGGTCCAAGTCAACAGCATGATGGAATACTCTCCATTTGTCTGGATAAGTGCAGCTCCGACAAAACTCAAGAAACTTGACACCATTCAGGATAAAGCAGCCCCCTTAATTGCTTCCCCTTCCACAAACATTCAATTCCTCCACCACCAGTGAACAGTAGAAGCAGTGTGTATCATCTACATGATGCACTGCAGGAAATCACCAACATTCCTTAGGCAGCAATTTCCAAACCCATGACCACTACTATCTAGAAGAACAAGGTCAGTAGATACCTGGGAACACCACCACTTACGAGTTCCTCTCCAAGTCACTCGCCATCCTCGCTTGGAAATATAAAACCGTTCACTGTCCTGAGCTCCCTCCCCCTAACAGCACTGTAGGTGTACCTACACCACAGGGCCCACAGCAGGTGAAGCTCATCACCACCTTTTCAAAGAAACAAGGGATGGACAGAAAATGCTGGCCTAGCCAGCATTGACCACATCCCTGAAATGAATTACAAAAAGATGCTGCCGAAAGAGCCTTGATGAGCTCCTTCCATGCATCTTGTAGGTGGTGGACACAGCTGCTGTGTGGGGGGAGCGAATTTTTGTGAATGGAGTGCCAATCAAGTGCATTGCTTTGGCCTGGATGGTGTCAAGATTCTTGAGTGTTGTTAGATCTGCATTCAAAAAAGTAAATGGGGGGTATTCCATTACACTCCTGATTTATTCCTTGTGGATTATGGACTGGCTTTGGAGGAGCCAGGAGGTGAGTTACTCACTGCAGGGTTCTTAGCTTCTGATCTGCTCTTGTAGGCACAGTATTTATGTTGAGTTCAGTTTCTATTCAATAGTAACCATCATTGGGAGTGGGAGATTCAGTGATAGTAATGTTATTGAATGTCAAGGGGCGTCATTCGATTTACTCTTGTTGAAGATGTTCATTGCCTGGCACTTGGATGGCATGAATGTTATTTGCCACTCGTCAGCCCAAGCCTGGATACTGTCCAGGTCTTGCTGCATTTAGATATGGATAACTTCAGTTTCTGAGGAGTCGCTAATGGTGCTGAACATTTTGCAATATCAGCAAACGTCCCTACTTCTGATCTTATGATAGAAGGAAGGACATTGATAAGAACATAAGAACATAAGAAGTAGGAGCAGGAGTAGGCCATCCAGCCCTTCGAGCCTGCCCCACCATTCAATAAGATCATGGCTCATCTGTCGTGGCTCAGTTCCACTTTTCCGCCCTCTCCCCATAACCCTTAATCCCCTTGCCTATCAAAAACCTATCAACCCTCGTCTTGAATATATTTAGCGAGGCAGCCTCCACCACTTCAACGGGCAGAGAATTCCAGAGATTCACCACCCTTTGAGTGAAGAAGTTCCTCCTCAACTCCGTTCTAAACCGCCCCCCCTTTATCTTGAGGCTGTGCCCTCTAGAATACTGTCCTTTCTGAGCGGGAAGAGCCTCTCCACCCCTATCCTATCCATCCTATTCATCATCTTATATGTCTCAATGAGATCTCCCCTCATTCTTCTAAACTCTAACGAGTACAAACCTAGTTTATTCAGCCTCTCCTCATAGTTCACTAGAAACTTGTCAGGCCCTTGTCAGGCCTCATTTGGAGTATTGTGCGCAGTTCTGGTCGCCTCACTATAGGAAAGATGTAGAAGCTATTGAAAGGGTGCAGAGGAGATTTACAAGGATGTTGCCTGGACTGGGAGGCATGCCTTATGAAGTTAGGTTGAGGGAGCTGGGACTCTTTTCCCTGGAGAGACGAAGGTTGAGAGGCGACCTGATAGAAGTTTACAAAATGTTGAGAGGAATAGATAGGGTGGACTCTCAGAGGCTATTTCCCCGGTTTGAAATGGTCGCTACGAGAGGACACAGATTTAAGGTGCGGGGAGGGAGGTTCAGAAGTGATGTTAGGGGTAAGTTTTTCACTCAGAGGGTGGTGAGTGAATGGAATCGGCTGCCGTCAGTGGTGGTGGAGGCGAACTCGCTGGGGTCTTTTAAAAGACTTCTGGATGAGTATATGGGGTTTAATGAGATTGAGGGTTATAGATAGGTCTGTAGGTTGGTAGGTGATGTGGTCGGCGCAACTTGTGGGCCGAAGGGCCTGTTTGTGCTGTAGTGTTCTATGTTCTATGTTCTATGTTAAACTGTGGAACTCCTGCTGCGATGCCCTGGAACTGAAATAATTGACCTCCAACCAACTACACCCATCTTCCAAGTATGACTCCAACCAGTGGAGAGTCTTCCCCTTGATTTCCATTGACTCCAGTTTTGCTAGGGCTCATAGGACAGCATTGTGGCACAGTTGTTAGCAACGCTGTGTCACCAGTGACCCAGGTTCAATTCCAGCCTTGGGTGACTGACTGTCTGTACCAAGTCTGCATGTTCTCCCTGAGTCTATGTGGGTTTCCTCTGGGTGCTCTGGTTTCCTCCCACAGTCCAAAGATGTTCAGTTTAGGTGAATTGGCCATGTTCAATTGCCCCTTACTGTCAGGGGGATTATTAGGGTAAATATGAGGGGTTATGGGGATAGGGTCTGGGTGGGATTGTTGTGGGTGCAGGCCCAATGGGCTGAATGGCCTCCTTCTGCACCGTAGGGATTCTATGGGGGGAGCTTTCCCATCCCGCCCGCCACAGGAATCACAGCGGGTGGGGGACCATGCAAAGGTCTGTTGACCTCGGGCAGGATTTTCTGGTTTTGGGATGAGCATGGCCAGAAAATCCCACCCAATGATTCTATGTCACCTCAAATGAATCATAGAATCCCGACAGTGCAGAAGGCAGCCATTCAGCTCAATAAGCCTGCAATCCTACTTAGGCCCTCTTCTTGCAACACAACACATCCACTCTGCCAAACCCACTGACACTAGGGTCAATTTTGCATAGCCAATCAATCTAACCAATGTTTGGGCTGTGGAGGAAACTGGAGCACCCTAAGGAAACCCACGCAGACACGGGGAGAATGTGCAAGCTCCATGCATTCAGTGACCCAAGGCTGGAATTGAACCTGGGCCCTTGGTGCTGTGAGGCAGCAGTGCTAACCACTGCACCACCATCCTGCCCTAAGCTGCCTTGATGTCAAGGGCAGTCACTCTCACCTCAATAGAGAGTGAAAAAAAAATGATTAAGATGAAGAGAAAAGGAGCAGAAAGGAAAAGCAAAATAACTGAAACCATGCAACTCAGACAGCAAGTTGTGTCATGTTTTATCTGCTCCTGGCTTGTATTTGCTACATAACTTGTGCGTAAATAACTGAGCGCCTTTAAACTCATCACTATTCTGACTGGAAAATTTGGACTCATGCTTGAGTTCCTCACCATTAGACATGGTTGTAAGTACAATATTACAGATATACAACTGTCCTTGTGCATGTAATGGTCGTTCAATAAAACTATGAACTTTTGACCTCTATTTTTCAAGCATCATTGGTTTTGAGCAATAGATAGTTTTTATTTATGATTAAATGTTCTATAGTCGAGCAGTCATAAACACACAGATGGACAGATTGAGAAGTGCTCGGTAAACCTTGAAAAAACTGTGAATAAAAGTAGACAGAGCTGATGGAATCAGTTTATTGCTGGTCCAATCAATCCTTTTGTATTTTGGCTGTTGAAAGCGTGGCCAAAGTAATGTGACATTTATGTGTCTCTGAGTTTTCAAATGGTTCCATTATGAGCAAATGTCAAAGCTACATCTCCAAACAATAAAGACTATCAAATGGAAGCAAGATGCATATAGTTGATACAATTGACACATTAATATCAAGTGATAAGGTTGTTAATAGAACTTACAGTATCCAGGGCTGTATAAATGAAGGCATAGGGTACGAAAGCACAAAAGTTTTATTAATTCTTTATAACAGGCGGTTAGGCAATTCTGGGTATTATACTTTAGAAAGGATGCCCAGGCTCAGAGGATGCAGAAGAAATTCATTAGAATTCTTCCATTGGTTGAGGAACTTCAGTTATGTGGCAAAATTGGAGAAACAGCAATTTTCATCCTTAGAGCAGAGCAAAGTAAAGTAAGGGGAGATTGAATAAAGGTGCTGAAGGTACAGTCACAGAGGTTTACAAGCAAGGAAACAGGCTCTTAGGCTCAACTTGTCCATGCCACCCTTTTTTTTAACCAGTCAGCTAGTCCCAATTGCTCACATTTGGCCTACATCCCCTCTATACCCATCTTACCCGTGTAACCGTCTAACTGCTTTTTAAACGACAAAATTGCACCCGCCTCTGCTACTGCCTCTGTCAGCTTGTTCCTGACATTCATCACCCTCTGTGTGAAAAAAAATTGCCCCTCTGGACCTTTTTGTATCTTTCCCCTCTCACCTTAAACCTAAGCCCTCTAGTTTTAGACTCTCCTACCTTTGGGAAAAGATATTGACTATCTAGCTGATCTGTGCCCCTCATTATTTTACTGACCTCTATAAGATCACCCTTAAGCCTCCCAAGCTCTGGGGACACACCACATATGTCGGCTAGGAGGATCAGTGTTATATACTCATAAAGAGTTAGGAACTAATTGTACGTCCAGGGTACCACATTCACTGCTGCACTGCAGGTCTGTCAGTCAGTGGCACATGTTGTGATCTGTGAAATAGATTCAGAAAACAATTCAGTATTTTGTTTTGAAAAATCCGATTATCTTGAACTTCAGGCAAACACAAGAGTCAGTAACCGGAAAACATAGAGTTTTGATAAGTGGCAGAAGACCTTTCAGTGAGATGAGGAGAATTTTCTGGGTTCTGCTGACTATAATTTTTATTCACACCCAGTGAAGTCCTTTGTTCAGTGTGCAGTCTGGACATTGTCCGCAACTGGAACTCAGGCCTTAGTGAGGAGTTTGCAGCAGATTTCCCCTCCAGGTCACGAGTTGGGATGTGCTGGGAAGATTAAGTGACTCAAATATTTAAGTGTGTTTGCAGTATTATGGGGTCTGGAGGACCACCTTGAATTGTCATCTCATGGCACTTTAATCCAGCAAGAGAGGTATGCTTCAGCTATTTGGTACAGTGTTTGATTCAGTAATCCTTGATAGCTTATCGATAAAGTTTGCATGCTGGCCCCAGTGAGAAGCTGACTTCA
Organism: Carcharhinus amblyrhynchos; assembly: GCF_965287045.1. NCBI lineage: Eukaryota > Metazoa > Chordata > Chondrichthyes > Carcharhiniformes > Carcharhinidae > Carcharhinus > Carcharhinus amblyrhynchos. The sequence goes on from NC_137350.1 coordinate 17,039,480, forward strand.
TATATCATATCTGTTGAAGTCCCGAAGTGCACATATGACTTCCTTAGAGAACATCCAGGTCACATAGTCAAATGCCACTTAGCTTATTGCAAATTGGATTCAGGCTCATATCTCTCTGTAAAGCATATTGACTTGCCATTGAGTGCCCGTCCCCTGCCACTTCCACACTCTCCAACTCTATCTTTCACCAATATCCATGACTTTGTGGACACTTCCAAATTGCTAATTACCATCACTCAACAGAGTGGTTAACTTTCCATCTCAAAGATAAACATTGGCTGTGTGTCACTGCAGGAAAATATATATAGAATTGTAAGTGAGCAAACAAACTGTATTAACTTCATTGTTGAGAACAGCAGGTAAATAAATCTATTGGGAAGGATGGATTGTGCCTACTCACCTTTGGACTACAGGGGTTGCAGAGTCTTTTCCTCCCGCTGGAAACATTAAGCTTTCCAGGCTTGCCAATTACATTTGACAAACGCTGAGACAGATGAACAAGGGTTGAGAGGAAGTTGATGTATTCTCAAGAAATTCATCATTGTTGGCTTCCATTTTCTTTAAGGTTTATGATCAAGCTGTTCTCTAATGTTAATTTTCTATGAAGCTTGATGCTGGAAAGGTCACTGACCCTCACACAATGAGGGTCTTTATAGGAACCTGCCAACTGACTGTTGCATTTGCCAAAAGGGTAGAAAACAGGTTGATGTTAGAGGATTTGTGGGGAAGAAATGCTGCATGGAGTGCGCTCTATGGATTGGTATTAGTACCAATGTTGTTTCTCATTCTCATTACTGACGCGATTCAGTGACTCAATGCGAATTGGTCACATTTTCTGATTTTAGCAAACTAAAGGGCAACTGATTGAGGTGATAAGTTGAGAAGTCCAAAATGAGGTAGCTATGTGTTTGATTGTGATGATCCAATGCTCTGGAATTCCTTCTATAATCAACTCTGCATTTCACTTCACTCCCCTCCTTTAAGTTCGTCCTCTTAACCCACAACTTTTATCCAGCGTGTGGTCATCTGTCCTAATATCTCTTTTGCTGTGACATGCCTTTGTTTAGTTATACACCGGAGGGGTGTTTTCAGCTTTATCAGACGAATGACGGGGACATCTCATAGAGACTTATAACTTCCAACAGGATTAGACAGGGTAGATGCAGGAAGGATAGTCCCAATGGTGGGGTCGTCCAGAACCAGGGGTCACAATCTGAGGATACAGGATAGACCATTTAAGACGGAGATGAGGGGACATTTCTTCACCCAAAGAGTGGTGAGCCTGTGGAATTCTTCACCAGAGGAAGTAGTTGATGCAAAAATATAGAATGTATCCAATAAGCGGCTAGATATAGCACTTGGGGTTGACGGGATCAAAGGTTATGGGCAGAAAGCAGGATGAAGCTATTGAGTTGGACGATCAGTCATGACCTTAATGAATGGCAGAGCAGGCTCGAAGGGCCAAATGGCCTCCTTCTGCTCCTATCTTCGATGTTTCTATGTTAAGTATTGTATAAATGCAAGTTGTGCTGTTCACTGTTCTGATGTTACAAGTTTCAGTTTGCCCTAGTTATTCTCTTGTGTAGAGTGGTGTTACTCTTGTCAGTGGGTTCAACCTCTTGAGTTTCCTTTTCTTATCTAATCTCTTATTTTCCTATAGGATTACCCAGAGTCTAACAATGTGGCCATTTGTGACCTGAACTGGATGCTCTGGAGAGAATTTTAGAAAAAATACCGAAAGAGGGTGGGATTTTCTGGTTGCGCTCACCCCAAAACTCCCACCTGAGGTCAATGGACCTTTGCATAGTCTGCCCTTCACTTGTTCCGATTCCCGTAGTGGATGGCTTGGGAAAATTCGCCCCGAGTGTTGGTTCCGGCGAGGAAAAAAAAGTGTTTCTTGCCAGATCTTACCAAACTCTGCCACAAAAAAGCGGCTGGGCATTTCACACTATCGGCTGCCGTCGGTGGTGGTGGAGGCAAATTCGATAGGTTCTTTTAAGAGACTTCTGGATGAGTACATAGGACTTAATAGGAATGAGGGTTATACCTAAGCCTAGTAGGTAGAGATATGATTGGCGCAACTTGTGGGCCGAAGGGCCTGTTTGTGCTGTAGTTTTTCAATGTTCTATGTTCTATCGTGTTGGGAGAGTGGGGCTTCAACACACCAGCAAAACCGACTCGTGAGCCTGGCTCAGACCAGATTCTAGAGAACTTTCCAGAACCTGTCTCCTGACCATAGTGTTTTAGCATCACAGACTCAGTTTGAGATGTTTGTTTCTGACACTGAACTACTGTCCAATGAGGGATGAACCACAGTACAACCAGATATTGGCATTTGGTGAACATATTGCTGAGACTCGTCCCAAATACATCCAGCAGGTGCAGCTGACCTGTTTCAATGAGTTGGACACTTTTATCCATCACAGTATAATCCCAGTGCTGACATTTCTGTGGGATCACCCCAATGACCCAGTCCAAATCTCTTGCAAATGAGACTGCAGTGGATATCCCTTCTTATCAATTTAGATTTGAGATTGTATATAACCTGCATTTACTACAGTTTAACTCTTGTATCTGTGTAAAGACATACACTGATGTGTTGACGCCACTGGATTCCATGGTACCTGTATTCAAGGCTGCAAACTGGATGAGGGAGAGATTTGGAATATGTGTGGTGTATTTCTTTGCTGACTGTCCGGATCTGAGACGCATTTTCTCAGACTATGGGCGCGATTTCATCTGCCATTTTTTAAATTCATTCATGGGACATAGGCATCGCTGGCTGGCCAGTATTTATTGTCCATCCCTAGTTGCTCTTGTTCAGAGGGCAGTTGAGAATCAACCACATTGCTGTGGCTCTGGATTCACATGTAGTTCAGACAGGGTAAGGACGGCAGATTTCCCTCCCTAAATGACATTAGTGAACCCGACAGGTTTCTCCGACAGTTGACAATGGTTTCATGGTTATCAGTAGATTCTTCTGTTTTTTTTTAATGAATTCAAATTCTACCATCTGCCATGGCGCGATTTGAACCCTAGTTGCTAGGACATTAGCTGAGTTTCTGGATTAACTGTCTAGCGATAATACCATTAGGCCATCGCCTCTCCACATTCATACCACGCTCCTGTTGCAGTGAGCTCAGAGAATTTGGCAGCCAGCCAAATCTCCCTTCACTGCGGCGGGATGGGAAAATCCAGCTGGTGTGAACAGTCGTAAGATTCCAACCTATGGATTTGAAGGCCATCTTTTTCGCAAAGACCTGGTGCTTTCTGGCTATGTAGAGGAACGTGACGACAATGAGGTCACTCCTGTGGAAGTTGAGCCTGTTGAACTTGCCCAAGAGTTCCACAAATTTGTCCTCAAAAGTCCATGTGAAACATTCCCAGCACACCATGAGCCAACTGAACTGCCCTAACTTGAGAAAGGAGGGAAAAAAAACCTGAGACTAAATGAAGAGACAGCTCAATCTTTTGGGTAAATCATGACTAACATCAGTTTTAATGTGGACCAAAAAATAACTGGTTTCTATATAACCTAATGGCATGTGTAAAACTGATGTAAATATATGACAGTTATAAAACTGTCTTAAAAAGTTTAGAAAGTTGCATGGGTAAGATGGGCATAGGGGGAAATGGGCCAAATGTGGGCAATTGGGACCAGTTAAGGAGTTTTTAAAAAAAGGACGGCATGGTTAAGCTGAGCCAAAGGGCCTTTTTCCATGCTGTAAACCTCAATGACTCTATAAGATTAAAAAAAAACTCATCTGCACTAAGATCAAGGTGCCATGTTTTGGTCTCCTTACTTGAGGAAGGATATACTGGCACTGGAGGGGGTGCAGAGGAGATTCACTAGGTTGATTCCAGAGTTGAGAGGATTGGTTTATGAGGAGAGGCTGAGTAAACTGGGACTATACTCACTGGAATTTAGAAGAATGAAGGGAGATCTAAGAGAATCATATAAGATTATGGAGGGGATAGATAAGATAGAAACAGAGAGTTTGTTTCCAGTTGAGGCTACCTCATTGAATGTTTTTAAGGCAAAGATAGATAGATTTTTGAACAGTAAAGGAATTAAGGGTTATGATGAATGGGTGGGTAAGTGGAGCTAAGTCTATGAAAAGATCAGCCATGATCTGACTGAATGGCAGAGTAGGCTCGACGGGTCAAAAGGCCTGCTCCAGCTCCTAGTTCTTATTTTTAAAGGGCAAAACAAAAAGTAAACCCTCTCCCCCCACCCCGATTTGGAAATTTGGAATCAGCATTCATTCCCGATCAGGGCTAGCACTCACAACACTTCCTCCCCTTCCCACCAGCGCCCCGCCCCCCTGCCCAACACCACCACCAGTATCTTCCCCCCCATCATTGGACCCCTTCCTCCCACCCACAGAATCAATGCCAGCATCCCCTCCATAAACAGCCATCACCAGAATCCCTAGCTCCGACATATACTCCCCCAGTCCCCCTCCTCACCACCACAAATAAATGAATTCTCCCTCCCCCATGAGGCTCCCAATCGGATCCGCCCCAGCACTGCCCAGCTTGACAGTGCCAACCTGTGCCAATGGGCAATGGCAGTGGGCATTGCCAGGCCTGTGTCTGACCATGTCACGGTCCTCTCTCACGGGACCTTTGCTCAGCTTTACAACCCCAGGGAGGTCCCCATGACAGGTTTACTTCTGGTGAACCTGTTGTAAACCGTGTCGACATGTTTGAATATACGGCAGGGTGTCAATCTCCAGCGAGGGGAGGCTTAATGAAATTCAACTGCATTGAAGCGTATTCAAGCAGGTTCACACCCAATGTGGATGAAAACATGACCACATCACTGCTGAGGGGAGGCAAAAATCGGAAGGAGTGATCTTGCCTGCGAGATCCGTGATTTCCAGGGTTTAGTTGAATCTTAAGACCCTGCTGTTATTCCTGTGGGCCCAAGATTCTGATCTGAGGGTGGGATTTTCTAACCGCACTCAACCCAAGGCCAAAAAATCCCACCTAAAGTCAACAAACCTTTGCATGGTTTGTATCCCGCCGTCTATGATTCCTGTGGCGGAGGGACAGGAAAAATTCCACCCTGTGTCTTTCTCAAGGTGGACTGAAGCACCTCATGAGGTGAGGCCAGATGCAAAGCATTAAGCTGCTATATTTTAAAGACAACAAATTAATTTACTGAATGACAAATTGAAATTTTACCTCGAGCCTGGTAACTTCAGAATTTTTCTCATGAATGGGAAAAGTAATAAAAATATACATATAATGTGGCCAATTTTCCAAACAGTGTGGGTTAAGATTCCTCTCTATGTCATAATTAGTGCTTTGGTTAATGCATGCGTGTTCTATTTCTCTGAGGAATTTCACTTCTTTTGTATTTCCGTTTGCTGTCTGATGGCTCAGCTACTGCTCTGGGAACATGGGTCCCAATCCCACCACGGCAGTTGGTGGAATTTATATTCATGGAATCATAGAATCCTCGGAATCATAGAATCTATGGAATCAAGTGCAGAAAGAGACCATTTGGCCCATCAAGTCTGCACCCACAACAATCCCAACCAATTCCTATTCCCGTAACCTCAGGTATCTACCCTACTAATTCCCCTGACGCTAAGGGGCAATTTAGCGTGGCCTATCCACCTAACCCGCACATCTTTGGACTGTGGGAAGAAACCGCAGCACCTGGAGGAAACCCATGCAAATACCGGGGCTGGAATTTGACCGACACGTCTGCCCGAGGCTTGTAAGATCGTGCCCGAGGCCAACGGAGAATGCCGTTCTGCGAGCCTTACCCGCCCCAGTTTCGGAGTGGGCATGTTGGTAAATTCAGGTTCAGAGAGAATGTGCCAATCCCATACAGACAGTCACCCAAGGCCAGAATCAATTAATAATCTGGAATATAAAGACAGTGTCGGTAAAGGTGGCCATGACAACTATCACTGATTGTTGTAAAACCCATCTCGTTCATGAATGTCCTTTGGGGAAGAAAATCTGCCATCTTTACCTGATCTGGCCTACATGTGACTCTAGACTCACAGCAATGTGATTGACTCTTAACTGCCCTCTGCAGAGTGGTAGGCAGCACAATGGTTAGCACTGCTGCTTTACAGCGCCAAGGACACAGGTTTGATTCCCAGCTTGGGTCACAGTCTGTGTGGAGTTTGCACATTCTCCCTATATCTGCATGGGTTTCCTCCAGTGCTCCGGTTTCCTCCCACAGTCTGAAAGACGTGCTGGTTAGGTGTATTGAACCAAACAGGCGCTGGATTGTGGCGACTAGGGGAATTTCACAGTAACTTCATTGCAGTGTTAATGTAAACCTTACTTGTGACAAATAAATAAACTTTAAAAGTGGCCCAGCAAGTCACTCAGTTCAAGGGTAATTAGGGACGGTCGACTGGGGACACCCAGATCCCATGAAAGAATAAAGAAAAGAATAGACTGTGAAACAACCTATGTAAACTTTAAGTGCAGCTTTCAGCTACCTGTACTACCACATCCTTTCCACTGGGGGAAGCTGTAATTACAGTTTGTCCAGTTTTACAATGGAGGTTTCCATTCTGAAACAGGAGATAAGAATTTATAATGTAAACTGCTGCCCAGAAGAGCATACAGACTGTTTTTAAAAAATAACCTCAGCCAGAATGGAGATCGATAGGGACGTGAGCCTGCCATAGAGGATATGATCTAGCATGTTTGCAGAGATGTAAGGTTCACTTTACGGTGGAAATGAATTTCAGGGCAACACTGGAGTGCAGAGGTTTTATCAGAGTAGCAATGTGATGACAGTTGTACACACTGACCTGCTGCATAGCACAGATAAACCAGCAGCAACAACATGATAAATACTGAATGGTTTGATCCATGTGAGTGCAGTAGCAAGATAGGTTTTTTTAAAATGCTTTTATTAATGACTTAAAATATAAGCTCTGACTTATATTGGACTGACTTACCAAGGTGCACCTTTCAGGTTTTTAATATGTAAAATTTTGCGACTTTTCTGTCCAAAATTTCAACCATCCCGAAATTAAATTGTTGATTTTCTGTTGGGAAATCAAATACCAAGTATGAAGAAACTAGTAAAGAGAGTTCAGGTGTTGTTCAATGTTCATATTTTTGGTTTGGTTTCCTATTCAAAAGGGTGTCAGTGCGCACTTTCTGGTGTGCATCATGTCAAACGTCATTTTGAGGAGGGGTTAGCATCAGCAAGCACAGTGGTCAGCACTACTGCCTCACAGCACCAGAGACTTGGGTTCGATTCCCGGCTTGGGTCACTGTCTATGTGGACTCTGTACATTCTCCCCGTGTCTGCATAGGTTTCCTCCGGCTTCCTCCCACAGTCCAAAAGACGTGCTAGTAAGGAATATTGGCCATGCTAAATTCTCCCTCAGTGTTTCCAAACAAGTGCCGAAGTGTGGCGATGAGGGAATTTTCACTGTAATTTCATTGTGGTGTTCATGTAAGTCCACTTGTGACTAATAAACAAAATCTATTTACTTTATTTAGCAGGCACTGGGAATGTATACTAGAAGCATGTAGAGTTAGTGCGTAATGCTGAGTTGATGACAGCAGGATGGCACAGTGGTTAGCACTGAATGCGCCAGAGACCCGCATTTGATTCCACCCATGGGTGACTGTGGAGTTTTTACATTCTTCCTGTGTCTGAGTGGAATTCCTCTGGGTGCTCCGATTTCCTCCCGCACTCCAAAGATATGCAGGTTAGATGGATTAGCCTTGTTAAATTGTCCCTTAGTATCCAAAGATGTGTAGGTTAGGTGGACTAGCCATGGTAAATGTGCGGGATTATGGAGATAGGGAGGATGGGGCAGATTTGGGTAAAATGATCTTTGGAGAGTTGGTGCAGATTCGATGGGCTGAATGGCCACTTTGGTATTTTATGGTTCTATCTAATATCCTCTCTTAACCTTACACAGCTGAACATGCATTTAGCAGCAGGGAGGATTTAAATTTGGTGACGTGTGGAAGAATATACACATTGTGAATATTTTGGCTCTCTCTTCAAGAATACACCATTTAATCCCAGTCATAGTTGCCATATTTCCTATTTCCTTTGGCCTGCAGCACAACAAGGAGCAAATAATAGGCAACGTGGAGGAGGACATGTTGCTTGAAGAGGATGGAAGGCAAGAGGGAGAAGGGTTGTCAGGATAAGGCTATATCTGCTCAAGATTTTCAGGAAACATTTCTTCCACCTCACCCAAAGCCAGTAACAGTGCATGTAATGTCTCTGATTGACCAAGGAGGTGTTGACTGTAATCTTTTTTTAAATTCATTCATAGTATATGGCCACCACTGGCTAGCCAGCATTTATTGCCCATCCCTAGTTGCCCGAGGGCAGTTGAGGGTCAACCATCTTGCTGTAGTTCTGGTAGACCTGAAGCTGCAGAGGAGGGTGGCATTGTGTATTTTTTAGTTTGTTTATTAGTGTCACAAGCAGGCTTACATTAACACTGCAATGAAGTTGCTACACTCCAGCACCTGTTCGGATACACTGAGAGAGAATTTAGCATGGCCAATGCACCTGACCGATGTATCTTTGGAACTGTGGGGGGAAGCCAGAGCACATGGAGGACACAGGGAGAATGTGCAGGCTCCACACAGACAGTTATCCCAACTAGGAATTGAACCTGGTTCCCTGGTGCTATGAGGCAGCAGTGCAAACCAGTGTGCCACCCATAGCAGTTGTTTGAGATCCGACCCATTACGGTGGTTTCATTGCCAAATTTGAAAATCGAGTTGGAGGGGAATTTGCCCACACATAATCTGCTAATGATGGAAGGAGAAAAGAAATTGGAGTTTGTCTACAATGTGCCTCCTCAGCTGCATTTTAGAGGAACAACATTTAACTTGCTGTGGAACAGCAACCCAAAGGAAATATGTTCTAGCTTTACTCTTTCCATTCCATTTTTCTCACATTAATCTCATACTTACACAGAACTCGAACAAATGGTGGAACATTGCATGTTAAGGGCTTTCCTTCTAGTTGACAACAGTAGATGAGATCATAGAAATATAATCATCATAGAATCCCTACAGTGCAGAAAGAGGTCATTCCACTCATCAAGTCTGCACTGACTCTCTGACAGGGCATCTTACCGAGGTCCACCTCAATTCCCGTAACCCTATATATCTACCCCCCCCAATCAACCTAACCTATAGATCTTGCGACACTAAGGGGCAATTTTGCATGGCCAACCCACCTAACTGTTGGAGTGTTAAGTCAAACAATAATAAATATAAAACCTAGCTTGGCCGATGACATTCCATTGCCACAGTTACATTGATGTTGTAGTTCAGTTACAATTTTGGCATTATCAAAACATTGGGGCAATATTCAGCATACTTAGTATTGCAACAAAAATGTACAAGAGTTCTTTTCTTGATTATATAATGTAGATTATGCATTCACAATATTGAAACGCGCCACCTAGAAGCTGTCTTTTCCATTCAGGTTGTACCACGTTTGATGGGCTTTCCAAGTAATACATGCTACACTGAGGAGCACACTCAATTTTGCCTTGCATCTGAGCATGCAGAGGACATTTTGCTTGCTACCCTGCATAAGACCATAGTGGAACTGCATTAACTGGGGCTTGAGCATTTCGCATGCTGCTGTGCTTTTATCAAAGCGTGATGAAGAATTCTGAGCAAGACCAAACTCCTTGGCTGGATCATCTGCAGAAGGATCTTCAACTTTCAGCATCAAAGGAAGTTATGTTTCCCATATCATCGTAAAAAACAGCAAGGAAGCTATTGTGCCTTTCCTACAATGCTTTGCTTTTAAGGTGAGCCAAAGCCCATTAAAAGCTAACCGTGCACTTGAATGTAGTGCTTGCTCGGCAAGTGGCAAGACAAACACTGCTATCATCTAGTCAAAATGGAAATGGAGCTTTTATCTGAATGCTGGTGTGGTTTAGCTGCCTGTTTTACTGATGCTGATGCCTCAGATTTATTCCGCTACAAGTCCGTTTTTTGTGGCATTGAAAAATTGAGCCCTATATCTTCAGCATAGCAATTTGCTACACTCCATGAAAGGGATGTTTATCATGCACAGTGAAGGACAAATTGAACTACTGTTCCCAACAAAATGTTTCACATGCATCCCACAATCAACTAATGATAGAAAGTCGACAATATCAATCAAATCTATGGATAGCAATACCATCCGAACAGAACAAAAAGTATTTCCTCCTGTGTATTGTAAACCAAAAAAATTCTTTCCAGCTACTTGCTTCACTTGATTTTTCACCCTTTCTACTTCAGGTATTGTATCCATACACAGCCAAAGACACAGGTGAAAGCTTTACTGCTCAAGTGTCAATGATAAGAACAATTTGAAGATTTAAGCACATAACTAAATGTGTTTTACAATTTAAATGTGTGTGAAAATTCACTGAATTCCCATTATTCTCAGAAACAAAATCCCAGAGGATAACATACAATAGACTACAAAGAATAGTCTTGGTGAGTGGATCTAATGGCATCCATTCTTTATGCATAAAACAGGCGCTAATATACTAGTGATGAGCTGTGAGATCACTGTAGCCAATCTCTGCAATGGCGAGTCCCACTGAAAAATCATCAAGTCCAATTTTTTAGACAAGTGCTGAGCATCTAAAATAGACATTTGGCTTTTTGAACCCATTGATACCATCCTTGTTAGGCATTGGGCCTGCTTGGCTCAGGCTCCCTCAGCAGCCCTCGAGGCCACCAAACAAAATATGCTTGTTTTACAGTCAATGTAAACCCCACCCAACTCCACAGTCCTCATGTTTGCCCTCCACTCTCACTAAATCTTCACAACTCAGAACTTTGGAGTGTCAAACAATAATAACTATAAGACCCAGCTTTATAAAAGGACAGCTGCTTGTGATGGGCAGCTTACCCCAAACATGTAGACAACGTCAGAGAACCAATTCATGGTTATTCTGGGGCATTTTAATTTGGGCAGGGAACTTGATAATGGTTTACACCACTCCCAAACATCTTCTATCCGGCATCCACTATTCACCACACTGAGCTAGCTCCTCCAAAAACCAGTGTCCCTTCACCAAATATAGATTTATTTACGTAGTAAGCAACACTCAGGTACTTTCTCGTACAGAATATAAACCCACCAGTAACCTTGACACCCCACATTATGTACGCATGTAGGGGAGCCTGACTGGACGAACCATGATTAATGTGGGAGCTCGTATTCTAAGAAGTCCACATCATGGGCCTCATTAAAGTCATTACACACATACTCACAGTTTACTTTTTCTTTCATCTCCCTCAATTTTTAACTTGTGCTTGGGTACACGTGGACGCCAGCAGCTGTCGACTGTCTCAGCCAAATGGCCACTTTTCACATGTAATCTTGCCACAGAGTGACAAGCTATTCAGTATCGGAGGGAATATTACTGAGTTTGATTGCGAGTTCTGAATGAAGTCACGAAGGAGCAATCCACTTGCTACTTATCCTTGTTTCTCTGACCAAGGGCCATGTTTAACTTTTTATTTTAAATAAAATCCATTCACGGGTTGTGTCCAGCCTTATTCCTCCAGTTGGCCTTCAGAAGTGGTAGACAGAGGGGAACCGGTGAATGTAGTGTTTTTAGATTTCCAAAAGGCGTTCGATAAGGTGCCTCACAAAAGGTTGCTACAGAAGGTTAGGGTGCACAGAGTTGGGGGTAAGGTGTTGGTGTGGATAGAGGATTGGCTGTCTAATAGGAAGCAAAGAGTTGGTATCAATGGGTGCTATTCTGGTTGGCAGTTGGTGACTAGTAGAGTGCCACAGGGATCGGTGCTGGGGCCTCAACTGTTTACCATTTATATAGATGATCTGGAGGAGGGGGCTGAGTGTAGGGTGACGAAATGTGCTGATGACACGAAGATGAGTGGAAAAGCAAATTGCGCGGAGGGTGTGGAAAGTCTGCAGAGAGATCTGGATAGGCTGAGTGAGTGGACGAGGTCCTGGCAGATGTTAGCAAGTGTGAGGTTATCCACTTTGGCAGAAATAATAGTATGAGGGATTATTATTTAAAAGGCGAAAAGCTGCAGCATGCTACGGTGCAGAGGGACCTGGGGGTCCTTGTGCACGAGTCACAAAACCGCAGTCTGCAGGTGCAGCAGGTGATCAAGAAGGCGAATGGGATGCTGGCCTTTATAGCGAGGGGGATAGAATATAAAAGTAGCGAGGTCTTGCTGCAACTGTACAGGGTACTGGTGAGCTCGCAGCTGGAGTACTCTGTGCAGTTTTGGTCGCTGCACTTGCGGAAGGATACATTGGCCTTGGAGGGAGTGCAGAGAAGGTTCACGAGGCTGATACCGGAGATGAGGGGGTTGGCCTATGAAGAGAGACTAAATAGACTGGGTCTGTACTCGTTGGAGTTTAGAAGGATGAGAGGGGATCTTATAGAGATGTATAAGATAATGAAGGGTATGGATAGGGTAGAGGTAGAGAGATTCTTCCCGCTTAGAAAGGATAGCAGGACAAGAGGACACAGCCTCAAGATAAGGCGGGGACAGAGTTGAGGAGGAACAGCTTCACTCAAAGGGTGCTGAATCTCTGGAATTCTCTGCCCATTGAAGTGGTGGAGGCTGCCTCGCTAAATATATTTAAGTCACGGGTAGATAGGTTTCTGATAGACAGGGGAATTATGGGTTATGGGGAGAAAGCGGGAAAGTGGAACTGATCCACTTCAGATTAGCCATGATCTTATTGAATGGTGGGGCAGGATTGAAGGGCTAGATGGCCTACTCCTGCTCCTATTTCTTATGTTCTTATGTTTAGAAGCTGGTGATGAGCCGCCATCTTGTATTACGTTAACTGCTGCCCCATACAGCCCCAACTGAGTTTGGCTAACTTGGAACTGAGCTGTACTAGTGGAGCACCAATATGTAAGGAATGCTGCAGGCTTAATGTCATCTTTCCAGATGTGTTCGTGATATCCATCAATAACTAGCAAATCAGAAACACATAGTGCAAAACAAGCAGTAGACTGATCAATAAGTTAGGAGGAATAAAGCAGAATACATCCTGCTGCCAACTTTATACAACATGGTATCAACTGTGAGCTGCCAACATTTGCAGAAGCAGGTTCTGAACTTTCAATTACACTCATTTATGTGTCATTAAGTACAGCCATAAATACCACTCTATAAAAAAATGTCTACAGTTTGGAAATTTTCAGTTTCAAGTGTGGGAAGCCAGTTGAAGCTGCTTTGTGTTGTCACTTGCTATTGTAATATTCTTAATGCCTTTACTTCACTAATATTCTTCCAAGTTAGCACTAAAGATGAAGAGTGGCAATAAAAGGCATTTCATGATTTCATAGAAACCCTACAGTGCAGAAGGAGGCCATTTGGCCTATCAAGTCTGCACTGACCACAATCTCACCCAGTCCCTATCCCTGTAGCCCCACTTATTTACCTTGTGCATCCCCCTATTCAGTTCAGTTAATTACATAATTAGGTGAACAGATCCGCAAATTGGGATTGTGATTATGTGAGTTCTAGGAATCATTATTTGGTTTATAAGGAGACTGGTTATTCATGCATATCTCCACATTTCACCCAAACATGACTTCAATGTTTTTCACTCTTGTGGAATCATGTTTCAGAATGACAACTAGGCAATGAGTCGCACAGTGGTTAGCACTGTTGCCTTGCAGCACTAGGGACCCAGGTTCAATTCTGGCCTCGGGAGACTTTCTCCCCACGCCTGCGCGGGTTTCCTCCGGGTGCTCCAGCTTCCTCCCACTCTCCAAAGATGTTTGGGTTAGTTGATTATACATGGTAAACTGTCTGTTAGTGTCAGGGAGATTAGCAGGGTAAATACATTGGGTTATGGCTAAGGGCCTAGGTGGGATTGTTATTGGTGTAGGCTCAATGGGCCAAATGGCCTCCTTTTGCACTGTTGGGAATCTATGATTCCATGAATTCTAATTCAACTTAAACTGGAGATACTGGATCAGGTTTTGCTGGAGTGGGTCATCTTACAATGCCGTCTGTTAGAATTATTTGGGCATGTTTAGTTTTCAGTGGTAGAATGGTTAGCACTTCTGCCTCACAGTGCCAGGGACTCAGGTTTGGTTCCTGGCTTGGATCACTGTCTGTGTGGAGTCTGCATGTTCTCCCCTGGCTGCATGG